>NC_137463.1:125771333-128703451 GCF_964235325.1 Thermobia domestica | reverse complement strand
GTGGTATTGTTAGTACCATAAATTTGCTAAAAGCAAACAATTTGAAGGGTTCGTCGACAATATTTTTGCTTTCTTTGTCCTTCGCCCGGCTTCCAAACGAAGAGGTGAATTTTACAACATGACTGCTGTATAATAAGCGAACGATTGGTAAAATGGTAAAAGTATGTTTTTATGTGTATGTGTGTGTCAGAGAGAGAGAAAGAGAGAGAGAGAAGACAAAATTTTAGTTGCAAGATAACATACTTCAATTGCCGTTTTCGGTTCATATAGCAAAAAGAATACCGCCACCAGAGAATAAAGACAAGTGTATTCTGTTCTGTTCTCTTCCGCCATCTCAGCCAGAACTTTCAACTACAGCCTGTAATGAATGTAGACCCTTACCCAGTTTTCAAATTGAATAGATGGTGGTGGTAGTTCGGTTTCTTGATCTTGTAAAAATCTTCCCTGTCTTTGATTTTGTTTGGCATCATTCCAGCCAGAAATGAAAAAAAATGAGAATTCCTCAATCTACAGCAAGAGGAATTGGGGACAAGACATTAAGGATGATATTCTTGGAGGCTCATGTATCACGATTGTTTCATTTAATAGACAGAGGACACTTTTCTATGAAGGCTTTTAAAAAAGTTTTCTCACAAAGGGGATTTTCCTTTTGCAATCTATATGACCTCTGGCAATTTCAATCTTGGCCATTCCAGCCAACGTTTTCATTTTCGAGACGGGACAAGTAGTCTGTCTCGTCTCGTGTCTCGTCTCGTATACGAGACGAGAAGAGACGAGACACGAGAAATGTCTCGTCGTGGCAACACTAAAAGTTATAGGCGTCAGCCAAACATGTTCAAAACAGCTGGGACCGGGTTTAGGCTTCTCAACGGCTCGAGCGGCTCAGCTTACAGCTCATTCACTATCGAACCGAACCGAGAAGTGAGCCGAGCCAACAGCTCACCCAACCAAGCCGATTTGAGCCATCGGCTTAGTTCAGCTGAATCGAAACGTGCCGATGGACTAGTTTCAACTTAGCTGGCTTGAACCGGTTCACATGAGCCGAGTAGGGGACCCATCCCAACCGAGAAAGCTCGAACCATCGACTCAGCTCAAATGTCGTTCTAACTGAGCCGGCTCGGGTCATTGGCTCATCCCAACCGAGCCGACTCGAGCTGTTCGCTCAGTTGATACGAGCCGAGCCGGTTGATATCACTACCCGAGTTGGTCTTCTGCTTGGGCTCAAAAATTCGACAGTGCAGGTCTCAGCCTTGATTTTAAGAACTACAGTATATACTTATATTGGTGATTACGACATTTGAGGCTGTCTCGTAAAAAAAAAAACTCTTGTCTTCTCGTTATCTAGACGAGACGAGATACACTAAAATTGCCCCACGAGATGCACTAAAATTACGAGACGAGACGCACCCCTGTCGTGAGCAACACTAAAAGTATTCCACGTTACTGCTTACATTTCTCATGGCTTTCGCAATTCCAGTCTAATCAGGCCATTATTTCAAAACGAGTTAAAACGAACTGAACGCGCGAGCGAGCCATTATCAAACTCGACTCAACTCGAAACTTGCCCTCGAAAACAGCTTGACCTTGATCGCTACGCGGTAAACGATTCATCTTTAGTCTGGTTACGTTAGGTTTCTTTGTCTACGCTTGCAAACTCGTATGTTATATTTCTTCGATTCAAAATGTCTTTCGTATTTCTTTTATGATGTCGGCAAAGTTTACATTAATAACTTCAGTTTTTCTTAAACCGTTGGTTCACAAGTTTGTTTTTTCTCCACACGAAACTACAAATATGACAGATTGAATTCTCATACACCCCATTTCTTTCAAAGCAGTCGCCATTACCTGCTCAAAGACTTATTTCCGCCACGATTCACATTAACCAAAGTTAATTCATTTTTTGGAAGCGGAACTTTCACTTTCCGGATTTCGGAAAATTATGGAATTCAGTTAAACACCCTAATTCAGAAAAATTCCGGAACTCGGGAAGAATCCGGAATTTAGAAAATTCCGGAATTGAGGAAAAACTCCGGATTTCAAAGAAATCCGGATTGCTCCGAATTCCGGAATGTTAACGAAATCAGAAATTTCTAAATTCCGTATTTTTCCGAATTCCGGAATTATTCCAAAATGGGAATTTTCCGAATTCCGGAATTTGTCCGGTTTTACCTTCGGGAGTCCGGAAAGTAATAATTCCGGAATTGGCTATCCGTAGTTTATACACAACCTTTCAGAACACTAAGCTAGTAGCTGTCTACAAACAAACAAGTAATGCAAAGCATTTTGTATCCTGCAATACGTCATGTATTAAAATCCGACAGCAGTTTCAGTATCTAACCAGAAATTGCATGTATCTAGTTACTGGAAGCTGAGGTATGAAGAACTTTATTGTGTGTTATCTTTTTGTGTCTTATACAACCCTGCTAACCACTGAATATCTAAACGGCTTTCGTTAAATCCAAGTTGTAGTACTCACAGTTACATCCATTTGTGTCTATATGATCGTGTTACTAAAGCTTACTATATGACAGCGTTAGTAAGTCTTTCTCTGCTCTCCCGTAAAGTTGTGACACGATCTACTACAGAATAAAGAACCAAATCCGGTCGATCTCGTTGACGCGACATATTTGCTTTTTTATACCCCTTTCTTCGCTTACTGAACTAAAGAGTAACTATTCTGAATTATGTTTCTGCGCATGCCTCGTAGATAAATATTTCTGATGCCAATAGTTTCCGTTTTGTCCAAGGAATGTTCTTTTTCTTATTCCCAGCATGACCCTTTTATTACATTATATGAAGAGCATATAGGTCTAAATACCTCATGTATTACATAGAATGTAGGTTTAACTCTTCCAGCAAAGAAGAAACATGTGATCATAGTATACAACCCACAGAAGTGATAGCTGGCAATACAGTGGTCGTAATCCCTAACGACACAGAGAGTGAGCAGTGCCCTCCCCTCTGGTCTAGTGGCTAGCGCGTGCGACTTTGGTGTCTGGTGTCCCGGGTTCGATTCCCGGCGGGAGAGCATCTATGATTTTTAACTGTTTCTGTGTTCGTGTCTCTGTCGTTATAAGTTATTAGAAAAAGCAAGTTAAACGAGTGAAGCAAGTAAAATTAGCAATAAGTAAGTTACTGAAACACGTTCGGTGAGTCAGTTAAAAGAAAAGTGGACAAAGCACTGACTTTTCACGCCTTCCATGCGAGTTCGAATCTATCTCGGCTTGATTTTTTATCCATTTGAGAGAAAATATTGTTTCTTTTCGCTACAGCTAATCACTCTTTTCGTATTTTTCGCTGTCGTTCACAGTTAAAGTAACTGACTATTCTTATTCTTTCTACGAATGATGGATTTTTTCTTTGGCTTCATGCCAAAAATGCACACGTAATGAAAATACGCTGTCGATAATAATAATAATAATAATAATAATAATAATAATAATAATGTCAAATATTACTAGCTAACTCGTGTGTGTGTTTCGACAATATAATTTTATATTATTATGTGGAAATAAGTAAGGCTGGCTGGCGCCCCCCCACTAATTTTTTTCGATGCGCCTTATGGGTCCACAGTGTCCAACGTTGGTCCCATCTCACTATCGCCTCCTGTTCTCTCGATATAAGTTATCGACATTTGGCCTAAAGAGGGTTCTGCCGTGGCTCCATGACTACCCATGACAATGACTCTTCGTTCATTTTGCATTGAAATCGCTTATTTTTCTGATTACTATGAGTGCATACTGTCCAACGTGGCTCCCATCACTCTACAATTTCCCGTTCTCTCGATATAAATTGCTAATATTTTGTTTGTAAGGGAGATATGGCATTACAATTATTACGTTTGAAGAAGAATTGAAGAAGACATTGTCTTGCCACAAACAACACCTATTATTATTATTATTATTATTATTATTATTATTATTATTATTATTATTATTATTATTATTATTATTATTAATATTAATAATAATAATAATAATAATATTTTACTTACCACTAATGTTGCCTACCTTTATTTGCAATGCAATGTGTTACTAAAAAGCAAATCAAATAAATCAAATAACACTGCTCGCCATTCACGCTCCCGAACTCGAAATGCATGATTTACAGTGCTCTGTGTTAGGGGAAGCACATTTATTATATTATTCTTTCATATAACACGTTTCACAAGTTACTTCACTTTCAATGTGTAATTTCATATCATCACTAACAATCATCTTGTTCCGATACGAAAATAACTCCCTCCTGCAAAAAAAAAAAGCCTGACCGTAGCGAAAGAGCGTGAACCTTCTTTATGCGATTAATCGGGTCCAATATTTCAATAAGTCCCTGCACACAAATATCTCAATAAAAGAGGAAAAGTTATTCAAACTTTCTGAATACCTGTTTATGGGCGAAATTTGGTTCCCTTGGAAGTTTTTAAGAGTTTGAAGGGCCGCCATTTTGAACATTTTCATCTGATTATTCTGGTTAAGGAACTCATCAAGATATTTCAACAATTAATGTTTGTGCCAAGTTTCGTCTCAATCCGCTGAAAATTAGGGTGGATATGGCATTCACAAATAGCGTTATATATATATACAGATAGATAGATAAATAGACACACAGAGGGAGAGAGAAAAGGTGTTTTGCTCCCTGCTCGCACCTGTGGTGCGTCAGAGCTAAACCGGGCCCCTTTGCAAAACGTATTGACCAGCCTAACCTAAACACAAACCTCTTAATTGCTAACGTAGAAACGTGGTCGGGAGGTGTAAAGCATGTAGAAATTGTATTTTTAATAACCATGAGTATGGATTCGAACACTCCACGTCCATGTTTTTCTTTTTACTTTTTGCAGCTACATCGGAACGTTCAATTTTTATTCTTTACTAAGTGCAAATGGCGTTTACATTCAAAATATGAGGAATTTTGGTGGCATTTGTTCGGATATTCTTCTCTTTCAAAATTAAGAAGAGAATAAAAGCAATACGCAAAGACAAAAAGTATTATCAGTACTAAACATTACCAATAATAATTGCTACGAAAGACTAAATACGACCTCTTTTACCATCTCTCATGAGCTGTATGTATTATTAACAAAATTTTTAAAAAACGTCCTTGATGGGGATTCGAACTCGCCTTCTTTTAATTTGTAAGCCAGCACCTTAACCACTACACCAAGATCATGGCGTGGTGAACGTATAGTTGTCGGCGTATTTGTTGTATTTGAGTTTTATGTTCCCACTTCGACAATTTTTACTCTTTTTTCTAAGTTTAACAGCTGTTTCTGGCTTTCTCTTTCGGTGTCATCCTTTATTTACACTATGCACTATTCGTATTCACAGCTTGTGCTTCTCTACAATGTCTTATTCAGATTAAACTTTTCTTTTTGCCCCTCAGTAAACATTTGATTGATTTAATTCTCATACTCTCCACGGATGGAGCGCAGGAATGCCAGACTCGAAAAATAGGTGTACATTTACTTTCCTGACAGATAATACATGATGCATTGTATCAAACTGTTGACTTTATATCAGCTCAAACGTTTTCAAATTTCAATCAAATTTCAGTTAATGATTCATGCAAGTGTCACTCAACTTCCTACGTTTGCAAGATGCTGTGCATGGGCTGGGTTTACAGTTGCACCGAACTGTCTTGCATCCAGTGCTACAGGTACATGTAATCAACTCCTCACAAATGTCCAGAGTTGGCAGTAATGTTAATAAATGAGGGACAAGTGAAATATTCTCCATTTTCCATTGTATTGTTAAAGAGGTAGGCAGAACTGAGTACTACAAATGGGCTTATCTCCACACTAATGACTGGTAATGAGAATGCTGTATGTGAAAGTAAAGAGAATTTCTAGTTGGTGGTAGTTTCTTTATCGTAATGGTCTTGACGAACTTTACTGATATTGTCATCATTCAGCACGACATACATTTTGCATAAGATTTCAGCATTCCTAATGGTGTGGTTGCTAAGGACTCTATTAGCTCCTAATCCTCTCAGCAGAAGGGTATGCTGTGCAAACACATCCATCACGTGCTCTTCATATGTCTAGCAATGTATGAAGTTGAGCATAGGTGTCCAAACTCGCAAGCCCGACGCTCGTGAGCTCGGCACTGATGCTCAACCGGGCTCGGGCTCAATAATTGAGCGCGAGCCCGAGTGAGCCCGAGCTCCAATGAAATATGAGAGCGCGAGCCCACTTAAGATTAGTGAACCCAATCGAAAGAAGTGAGTTCGAGCCCAGTTAACAAAAGTGACCGCGAGCCCCAGTGATCGCGAGCCCGAGTGAGTGCAAGCTCAGTTGAGAAAAGTGAACGTGAGCCCGAGCGAGCGCGAGTTAAATTGAGTGCGAGCCCGCGCTCACTTCACACTTACGTGGAGTCATTTGCTTTAGAGTCAAAAAAATAGGAAACTCATTCCATGTGCAGAATTGTAAAGGAAGAATGAAACAACTTTACAAAAAGAAAAAGCACATTCTTGAGGTCTGAGCTGTCATTTTATTGTCCAGAGGACTTCAAACACCTTTCGATAGAGAACCGACTTTCTCATGGTTTTTATCAGAGTATGGTATTTGTTTGAGGCAGGTATTTGTTTTTGTTGTTTTAGTATCTACTTCCATGATCCAAGCCTTTTTTTTTTTTTTTGTGAGATCATAGAGTAAGGAAACTACTTGACCTTGCGAAGTAGGAAATTTATTTACTAGCAACTAATGCAGCTGTGCGTGCATAGAAAAGTCGAGCGAAATAATTATGTATTATTTAATTGTAGCTTCTTTAAATCCCAATAAACAAGAGTAGCTCTTAAGAATGTTGATAACTTGTACCATAATGGTTATTCAGCCCATTAATTTATATGAGGAAACATTGTTTTAATCTTTTGAAATAAAAGAGTTTTAGCCTGCAAATTTTACTGACTACTTCTTCTTGAGACCTTTAAATGTATTCTATGCGAAATTTAACTACTTTATTATGTAATTTTAATATATACCGGTATAAATAAAAACTAAAACAATATTACATTGAATATTTTTAAAGCAAGGTACTCTTAAATAGGACAGAAGAAATTAGTAAAATTGAATGATTAAAATCTCGTCTATTTAAATGAAAAATACTTCCTCATATAAGTAAATGGACTATTAAATAAAGAAATATAGCTATTCAACATCCAAAAAAATAAGACACACACACACACACACACACACCTCCTTTCATTAAAGTTTTTTTTTTCGAAAGCTACCCTGAAACGATGGCGTGTCGTTTGTTACAACCAGAGGTAAAAGTGAGAGAAAACTCGGGGACGTCATCCCCCACTTCCAAAAATATCTATGGCGTGTCTCCACTTCCTAAAAAATATAGTGAGCAAAGATATGCACAAGGGACGGCATGACGTCATGCGTTCCCCAACCTTTTCAGATCCATTTTTACCCCTGGTTACAACTCGATTTTGGTGTTGTTTGACAATATTTTCATTGCGGATTTATCAAATCTTGTTACCGTGAAGATTAGCACATACCTGACGAAATAGCTAAGGGTTCCCAGCACTTATTCATATTAATTCACTGTGAATACGTGGTAAGCATTCTCATCTTTCAGACGAGGGAGACCTCATATAACCTCACTGATGAAAAATAATATTAAGCCCCAAACAAACAAACACAAAACATTCTAAATTTCATGATAGCTTCGTAAATTGACATAATTACATTTCCTCTTTTAACGTAGTCATTAATATTAACTCATTTTATATAAGTACTATTTTTCCGTTATGTTACGCCATTAAAGAACCGGCTTTTAATATACATAAGGAAATGTACAGATGAATTGAAAACTAGAACTACAATATGCTTACCATTTTCGAAAGTATTACACATAACTTCTCGACTCAAACTGATGTTATGACATAAATTTCATTCACAAACATCTTTATTGAGCTTTCGTTAACTTCTAATTTTCTTTGGTGTTGTTTTAACAAAATACAGGCTATAATCAACGCATACTTTCAAATTTTCAGTTTTAATACTCTTAAACTTGGCCTAAATTAAGAAATATTCATATTTTAGCAGGACAATATGCTTTCAAATACATAATTAAAAGTAGAGGTTGCTCCTGAGGGAAGTCACAAAGTTAAAAAATTAAAGTTTTCTTGCTTCAAAGTAAGGGGAAAAGTAATTTAATGGACTTAGAAGATGCAGGCCCGAATGGGAACACTATTGCGGGGCTTCAAGTTCCAGAAAGACATGTAAAGAAATCGCATTAAGACTATATCATCCCGGTATTCATGGAGGTGTCATATCACTTAATAGGCCTATTTTTTTTATCAGAAGTTGGAAACATAAAGAAATAAAGAAACTACTGCAGAATTAACTTTAGAAAATATTGCTTGTTTGTTAATACAAACTCTTCACTCCCTCAAATTCTAGATAGAGGTCAACAGGCTATATGATCCCTTGTTTATGTTCATGGATGTATGATCTGTCAGGAAAGTAAATGTACACCTGTTTTTCGAGTCTGGCATTCCTGCTCTCCATCCGTGGAGAGTATGAGAATTAAATCAATCAAATATTTACTGAAGGGCAAAAAGAAAAGTTTAATCTGAATAAGACATTGCAGAGGGACACAAGCTGTGAATACGAATAGTGCATAATGTAAATAAAGGACGGCACCGAAAGAGAAAGCCAGAAACAGCTGTTAAACTTAGAAAAAAGAGTAAAAATTGTTGAAGTGGGAACATAAAACACAAATACAACAAATACGCCGAAAACTAAACATTCACCATGCTATGATGTTGGGGTAGTGGCTAAGTTGCTGGCTTACAAATGCAAAGGTCGCCAGTTCGAATCTTCGGTGAGGACATTTTTAAAAATTTTTGTTTATAATACATGCAGCTCATGAGAGATGGTAAAAGAGATCGTATTTAGTCTTTCGTAGCAATTATTATTGGTAAGGTTTAGTACTGATAATACTTTTTGTCTTTGCGTATTGCTTTTATTCTTTTCTTCATTTCAAAAGAGAAAAATATCCGAACAAATGCCACCAAAATTTCTCATATTTTGAATGTAAACGCCATTTGCAATTAGTAAAGAATAAAAATTGAACGTTCCGATGTAGCTGCAAAAAGTGAAAAGAAAAACATGGAAGTAAACCATACTCATGGTTATTAAAAATACAATTTCTACATGCCTTACACCTCCCGACCACGTTTCTACGTTAGCAAGTAAGAGGTTTGTGTTTAGGTCAGGCTGGTCAATACGTTTTGCAAAGGGGCCCTGTTTAGCTTTGACGCATCACAGGTGCGAGAAGGGAGCTAAACACTTTTTCTCTCTCCCTCTGTGTGTCTGTTTATCTATCTATCTGTATATATATAACGCTATTTGTGAATGCCGTAACCACCCTAATTTTCAGCGGATTGAGATGAAACTTGGCACAAACATTAATTGTTGAAATATCTTCAGTTCGTTAACCAACATAATCAGACGAAAATGTTCAAAATGGCGGCCCTTTAAACTCTTAAAAACTTCGAAGGGAACCAAATTTCCCCCATAAAAGGGTATTCAGAAAGTTTGAATAACTTTTCCTCTTTTACTGAAATATTTGTGTACAGAGACTTATTGAAATATTGGACCCGATTAATCGCATAAAGAATGTTCACGCCCTTTCGCTACGGTCAGGCTTTTTTTTTTTTTTTTTTTTTTTTGCAGGAGGGGGTTATTTTCGTATCGGAACAAGATGATTGCTAGTGATGATATGAAATTACACATTGAAAGTGAAGTAACTTGTGAAACGTGTTATTTGAAAGAATAATATAATAAATGTGCTTTCCTGTAACACAGAGAGAGCGTGAATGGCGAGGAGTGTTATTTGGTTTGCTTTTTAGTAACACATTGCATTGCAAATAAAGGTAGGCAACATTAGTAGTAAGTAAAACAATAATAATAATAATAATAATAATAATAATAATAATAATAATAATAATAATAATAATAATAATAATAATAATAATAATAATAATAATAGGTGTTGTTTGTGGCAAGGCAACATCTTCCTCAATTCTTCTTCAAACGTAATGATTGTAACGCCATGTCTCCCTTACAAACCAAATATTAGCAATTTATATCGAGAGAACGGGAAACTGTTGAGTGATGGGAGCAACGTTGGACAGTATGCACTCATAGTACTCAGAAAAATAAGCGACTTCAACGAAAAATGAACGAAGAGTCATTGCCGTGGGTAGTCATGGAGCCAAGCAGAGCCCTCTTTAGGCAAAATGACGATAACTTATATCGAGAGAACAGGAGGTGATAGTGAGATGGGACCAACGTTGGACACCGTGGACCCATAAGGCGCATCGAAAAAATTAGGGGGGCGGGCGCCAGCCAGCCTTACTTATTTCCACATAATAATATAAAATTATATTGTCGAAATACACACACGAGTTAGCTAGTAATATTTCATATTATTATTATTATTATTATTATTATTATTATTATTATTATTATTATTATTATTATTATTATTATTATTATTATCATCGACAGCGTCTTTTCATTACGTGTGCATGTTTGACATGAAGCCAAAGAGAAGATCCATCATTCGTAGAAAGAATAAGAATAGCCAGTTACTTTAATTGTGAACGACGGCGAAAAATACGAAAAGAGACAACCTTAGCGAAAAGAAACAATACTTTCTCTCAAATGGATAAAAAAATCAAGCCGAGATAGATTCGAACTTGCATGGACGGCGCGAACAGCCAGTTCATTGTCCACTTTTTTTTTTTAACTGACTCACCGAATGTGTTTTAGTAACTTACTTATTGCTAATTTTACTTGCTTCACTCGTTTAACTTGCTTTTTCTAATAACTTATAACGACAGGGACACGAACACAGAAACATCGAGGACAGTTAAAAATTATAAACGCTCTCCCGCCGGGAATCGAACCCGGGACACCATGCACCAAAGGCGCACGTGCTAGCCACTAGACCAGTGGGCGGTGCACTGCTCTCTCTCTGTGTTGTTAGGGATTACGACCACTGTATTGCCAGCTATCACTTCTGTGGGTTGTATACTATGATCACATGTTTCTTCTTTGCTGGAAGAGTTAAACCTACATTCTATGTAATACATGAGGTATTTAGACCTACATGCTCTTCATATAATGTAATAAAAGTGTCATGCTGGGAATAAGAAAAAGAACATTCCTTGGACAAAACGGAAACTATTGGCATCAGAAATATTTATCTACGAGGCATGCGCAGTAGAATATTTCAGAATAGTTACTGTTTAGTTCAGTAAACGAAGAAAGGGGTATAAAAAAGCAAATATGTCGCGTCAACGAGATCGACCAGATTTGACAGGGGCGGAGTAGTAATACAACAACTTCGTTAAATTGATAATTGGTTCTTTATTCTGTAGTAGATCGTATCACAACTTTACGGGAGAGCAGAGAAAGACTTACTAACGCTGTCCTATAGTATGCATTAGTAACACGATCATACAGACACAAATGGATGTAACTGTGAGTACTACAACTTGGATTTAACGAAAGCCGTTTAGATATTCAGTGGTTTGCAGGGTTGTATAAGACACAAAAAGTTAAGACACAATACAATTCTTCATACCTCAGCTTCCAGTAACTAGATACATGCAATTTCAGGATAGATACTGAAACTGCTGTCGGATTTTAATACATGACGTATTGCAGGATACAAAATGCTTTGCATTACTTTTTTGTTTGTAGACAGCTACTAGCTTAGTGTTCCGAAAGGTTGTGTATAAACTAGGGATAGTCAATTCCGGAATTATTACTTTCCGGACTCCCGAAAGTAAAACCGGACAAATTCCAGAATTCGGAAAATTCCGATTTTGGAATAATTCCGGAATTCGGAAAAATCCGGAATTTAGAAATTTCTGATTTCTTTAATATTCCGGAATTCGGAAACATCCGATTTTTTTCGAAATCCGGAGTCTTTCTCAATTCCGGAATTTTCTAAATTCCGGATTGTTTCCGAGTTCCGAAATTATTCTGAATTCCGATGTTTAACTGAATTTCATAATTTTCCGAAATCCGGAAAGTGAAAGTTCCGCTTCCGAAAAATGAAATTATTTTGGTTAATATGAATCGTGGCGGAAATAAGTCTTTGACCAGGTAATGGCGACTTCTTTGAAAGAAATGGGGTGTATGAGAATTCAATCTGTCATATTTGTAGTTTCGTGTGGAGAAAAAACAAACTTGTGAACCAGCGGTTTAAGAACAACTCAAGTTATTAATGTAAACTTTTCCGACTTCATAAAAGAAATACGAAAGAAATTTTGAATCGAAGAAATATAACATACAAGTTTGCAAGCGGAGACAAAGAAATCTTACGTAATCAAACTAAAAACTAATCTTTTACCGCATAGCGATCGCGGTTGAGTGGTCAAGGTGCTTGTGCGAATGCACATTGTAATGTTTTTTTTTTTTTTTTTTTTTTACTTTAGGATTTTGATGGCGATTGATCAGCGATAACATATGTTTTATTATATTCAGATATTTGAATACTCGGATGCAATATTTGAACTACCAAATCTTCAGGAATAATAATAATAATAATAATAATAATAATAATAATAATAATAATAATAATAATTATTATTATTATTATTATTATTATTATTATTATTATTATTATTATTATCTCCTAGAAGATTAAAAGCTAGGAGCTAATTATCGCTCAGGTCATACCATTACAAGCAGTAGCGTGACATTTGGAAAGAATATTTCGGTTTGGTTTAATGTTGCTCACGAGAAGAGGACTTTCTCATCTCGTTTCTAAAACAAATAAAATAACATGAGAATTAACATTTTACATTCGAGACGGGTCAAGACCAACTCAAAATTTTCGTCTGTCTTTGGAGATGAGAATCGAGACGAGACGAAAAGTATCGTAAACATTTCCCGTCTTGTCTCGATTATCGAAATAGTGTATGTCCATTGTTTAAGTAACAATTGCTCTGTAGACTGAATCTCATAGGCTATTTCGTTACATTATATTTCAGAGCTCATTGAATTATGCTATGTGTAGGTATTTTGTAGCAAAGCTTTTATATTTACCTCTGCATATCCTAAAAATTAGTTTATTATATGCCTTACTGTTGCGTGATATTCAGTTATATTTATTACAGTTATTTTCCTTAAAACATAACAGTAGAATACTTTCTACATGAAACTTCAATGGAACGTTGTAGTTTAAAATGTTGGTAGTTGCAGAGGTGTGTCTTGAAGCAGTAGCGTAGCCAGGATGTGTGTTTGGGGGGGGGCAAGTGCTGTTACAGGCACATATAGAAAAATTACAAACAAAAAATATATAAACATAAAAATATATAAAAATTACAATCATGAAAGTACCAAAGTACATTATCGGACCTCTTTGGGGGGCCGGCCCCTCCGGGCTCCCTTCCCTACGCCACTGTCTTGAAGGTACTGAACCCTTTCCCCGAAATCTCTACTTTTAAGTAACTTTTGCCAAATTTCAACGGCAAGTTTAAAACTGTTATTATTATTATTATTATTATTATTATTATTATTATTATTATTATTATTATTATTGTTGTTGTTATTATTATTATTATATCAACACCGTGTATAATCTTTAAAAGATATACGGTTTGTATCTGAATAGTAAAAGCTAATTGACTGTCGATCTCGGTCGTCGAGAAGTCTTCAGGAGGGAAGGACATCGGTCACGTTCTGGGTTTGAGTTCCGAAGGGGCAAGTTTTCGGGCTCGAGCCAAAAATTGTTAAGAGTTATAGGCTTCAGCCAAACATGTTCAAAACAGCTGGGACCGGGTTTAGGCTTCTCAACGGCTCGAGCGGCTCGGCTTACAGCTCATTCACTATCGAACCGAACCAAGAAGTGAGCCGAGCCAACAGCTCACCCAACCGAGCCGATTTCAGCCATCGGCTTAGTTGAGCTGAATCGAAACGTGCCGATGGACTAATTTCAACTTAGCTGGCTTGAACCGGTTCACATGAGCCGAGTAGGGTACCCATCCCAACCGAGAAAGCTCGAGCCATCGGCTCAATTGAGCTGAGTCGATGGCTAGTTCCAACTGAGCCGGATCGGGTCATCGGCTCATCCCAACCGAGCCGACTCGAGATGTTCGCTCAGTTGATACGAGCAGAGCCGGTTGATATCGCTACCCGAGTTGGTCTTCTGCTTGGGCTCAAAAATTCGACAGTGCAGGTCCCAGCCTTGATTTTAAGAACAACAGTATATACTTATATTGGTGATTACGACATTTGAGGCTGTCTCGTAATAATAATAATAATAAAAAACTTGTCTTCTCGTTATCTAGACGAGACGAGATACACAAAAATTGCCCCACGAGATGCACTAAAATTACGAGACGAGACGCACCCCTGTCGTGAGCAGCACTAAAAAGTATTCCATATTAGTGCTTACATTTCTCATGGCTTTCGCTTTCCAGTCTAATCAGGCCATTATTTAAAAACGTTAAAACGAGCTGAACGAGCGAGCGAGCCATTATCAAACTCGACTCAACTCGAAACTCGCCCTGGAAAACAGCTCGACCTTGATCGCTACGCGGTAAACGATTCGTCTTTAGTCTGGTTACGTTAGGTTTCTTTGTCTCCGCTTGCAAACTTGTATGTTATATTTCTTCGATTCAAAATGTCTTTCGTATTTCTTTTATGATGTCCGAAAAGTTTACATTAATAATAATCGGAATTTTTCGAATTCTGGAATTTGTCCGGTTTTACTTTCGGGAGTCCGGAAAGTAATATTCCGGAATTGGCTATCTCTAGTTTATACACAACCTTTCAGAATACTAAGCTAGTAGCTGTCTACAAACAAAAAAGTAATGCAAAGCATTTTGTATCCTGCAATACGTCATGTATTAAAATCCGACAGCAGTTTCAGTATCTATCCTGAAATTGCATGTATCTAGTTACTGGTAGCTGAGGTATGAAGAATTGTATTGTGTCTTAACTTTTTGTGTCTTATACAACCCTGCAAACCACTGAATATCTAAACGGCTTTCGTTAAATCCAAGTTGTAGTACTCACAGTTACATCCATTTGTGCCTGTATGATCGTGTTACTAATGCATACTATAGGACAGCGTTAGTAAGTCTTTCTCTGCTCTCCCGTAAAGTTGTGATACGATCTACTACAGAATAAAGAACCAATTATCAATTTAACGAAGTTGTTGTATTACTACTCCGCCTCTGTCAACTCTGGTCGATCTCGTTGACGCGACATATTTGCTTTTTTATACCCCTTTCTTCGTTTACTGAACTAAACAGTAACTATTCTGAAATATACTACTGCGCATGCCTCGTAGATAAATATTTCTGATGCCAATAGTTTCCGTTTTGTCCAAGAAATGTTCTTTTTCTTATTCCCAGCATGACACTTTTATTACATTATATGAAGAGCATGTAGGTCTAAATACCTCATGTATTACATAGAATGTAGGTTTAACTCTTCCAGCAAAGAAGAAACATGTGATCATAGTATACAACCCACAGAAGTGATAGCTGGCAATACAGTGGTCGTAATCCCTAACAACACAGAGAGTGAGCAGTGCACCGCCCGTTGGTCTAATGGCTAGCACGTGCGCCTTTGGTGCATGGTGTCCCGGGTTCGATTCCCGGCAGGAGAGCATTTATAATTTTTACTCTCCTCGATGTTTCTGTGTTCGTGTCCCTGTCGTTATAAGTTATTAGAAAAAGCAAGTTAAACGAGTGAAGCAAGTAAAATTAGCAATAAGTAAGTTACTAAAACACGTTCGGTGAGTCAGTTAAAAAAAAAAGTGGACAATGAACTGGCTGTTCGCGCCGTCCATGCAAGTTCGAATCTATCTCGGCTTGATTTTTTATCCATTTGAGAGAAAGTATTGTTTCTTTTCGCTAAGGTTGTCACTCTTTTCGTATTTTTCGCCGTCGTTCACAATTAAAGTAACTGGCTATTCTTATTCTCTCTATGAATGATGGATCTTCTCTTTGGCTTCATGTCAAACATGCACACGTAATGAAAAGACGGTGTCGATAATAATAATAATAATAATAATAATAATAATAATAATAATAATAATAATAATAATAATAATAATAATATGAAATATTACTAGCTAACTCGTGTGTGTATTTCAACAATATAATTTTATATTATTATGTAGAAATAAGTAAGGCTGGCTGGCGCCCGCCCCCCTAATTTTTTCGATGCGCCTTATGGGTCCACGGTGTCCAACGTTGGTCCCATCTCACTATCACCTCCTGTTCTCTCGATATAAGTTATCGACATTTTGCGTAAAGAGGGCTCTGTTTGGCTCCATGACTACCCACGGCAATGACTCTTCGTTCATTTTTCATTGAAATCGCTTATTTTTCTGAGTACTATGAGTGCATACTGTCCAACGTTGCTCCCATCACTCAACAGTTTCCCGTTCTCTCGATATAAATTGCTAATATTTTGTTTGTAAGGGAGATATGGCGTTACAATCATTACGTTTGAAGAAGAATTGAGGAAGATATTGCCTTGCCACAAACAACACCTATTATTATTATTATTATTATTATTATTATTATTATTATTATTATTATTATTATTATTATTATTATTATTGTTGTTGTTGTTGTTTTACTTACCACTAATGTTGCCTACCTTTATTTGCAATGCAATGTGTTACTAAAAAGCAAACCAAATAACACTCCTCGCCATTCACGCTCTCTCTGTGTTACAGGAAAGCACATTTATTATATTATTCTTTCAAATAACACGTTTCACAAGTTACTTCACTTTCAATGTGTAATTTCATATCATCACTAGCAATCATCTTGTTCCGATACGAAAATAACCCCCTCCTGCAAAAAAAAAAAAAAAAAAAAAGCCTGACCGTAGCGAAAGGGCGTGTGAACATTCTTTATGCGATTAATCGGGTCCAATATTTCAATAAGTCTCTGCACACAAATATTTCAGTAAAAGAGGAAAAGTTATTCAAACTTTCTGAATACCCATTTATGGGGGAAATTTGGTTCCCTTCGAAGTTTTTAAGAGTTTAAAGGGCCGCCATTTTGAACATTTTCGCCTGATTATTCTGGTTAACGAACTGAAGATATTTCAACAATTAATGTTTGTGCCAAGTTTCATCTCAATCCGCTGAAAATTAGGGTGGTTACGGCATTCACAAATAGCGTTATATATATACAGATAGATAGATAAACAGACACACAGAGGGAGAGAGAAAAAGTGTTTAGCTCCCTTCTCGCACCTGTGGTGCGTCAAAGCTAAACAGGGCCCCTTTGTAAAACATATTGACCAGCCTGACCTAAACACAAACCTCTTATTTGCTAACGTAGAAACGTGGTCGGGAGGTGTAAGGCATGTAGAAATTGTATTTTTAATAACCATGAGTATGGTTTGCTTCCATGTTTTTCTTTTTACTTTTTGCAGCTACATCGGAACGTTCAATTTTTATTCTTTACTAATTGCAAATGGCGTTTACATTCAAAATATGAAGAATTTTGGTGGCATTTGTTCGGATATTCTTCTCTTTTGAAATGAAAAAAAGAATAAAAGCAATACGCAAAGACAAAAAGTATTATCAGTACTAAACCTTACCAATAATAATTGCTACGAAAGACTAAATACGATCTCTTTTACCATCTCTCATGAGCTACATGTATTATAAACAAAAATTTTTAAAAATGTCCTCACCGAAGATTCGAACTGGCGACCATTGCATTTGTAAGCCAGCACCTTAGCCACTACACCAACATCATAGCATGGTGAATGTTTAGTTTTCGGCGTATTTGTTGTATTTGTGTTTTATGTTCCCACTTCAACAATTTTTACTCTTTTTTCTAAGTTTAACAGCTGTTTCTGGCTTTCTCTTTCGGTGCCGTCCTTTATTTACATTATGCACTATTCGTATTCATAGCTTGTGTTCCTCTGCAATGTCTTATTCAGATTAAACTTTCCTTTTTGCCCTTCAGTAAACATTTGATTGATTTAATTCTCATACTCTCCACGGATGGAGCGCAGGAATGCCAGACTCGAAAAATAGGTGTACATTTACTTTCCTGACAGATCATACATGTATTACAGTATGCTATTGTGAGCACTTCACAAGCCAAGAGTAACAGAGCCATCTAACAGTCTGATGATCATATGGCCGAGTGTCCCGCGAGGAGAATGCATTAATTACATACGTATATTACTTGCAGAATTTAGTCATAGGAGCCACACTGGTTCCACAGGGGAACATTATGCTGCTAAGACGGCACTGGATAGTAGATTACACTCTAGCGCGGGACCCGACTGGTAGCAATCTGTCCAATCCGCTGAAGTCCGGCCCTGATTGTTGTATACGACAATTAATATAGTAGGAAAGTTTTCTTCTTTTAGTTTGAAGCGACAAAAAGTCTTTTAATTTTTATCCGTGTTACTTCTCTTACAAGCCCCCTCCGATTAAAAGTACATTAAAAAATTAGAAAATATTTTTCTACATTTCCTTCTCTCTGTATATAAAAGTTATTGCTCTGAAGGTATACACTACCAAAATTTCTCAAAAATCACTAATTTTTAATGCTTTGATTAGCACGTCCCTGTAGGATAGGCTGGAACTCCTGCAAGTATTACTGGAGCCTATGAGACCATTGATATTGCAATACCCTCTCAAGTACTATTATTTCGTTGTGTTAAATTCAAACCGATATAAAGGGGTCAGAGAAAGTTCCCTTTTCCTTTTGGTTTGCTTTTAGCTTCCACAGAGGTAGCTGTTTTATTATAAAATGGTTTTAACCAACACTTATAGTCACTGATATCAGATCCTGTTACTACCTTTACCAAACGTTTAGCAGACTTGCGGGAAACGCTTAGCTCTTATTATTATAAGTTCTCTAATTTCACGAATGTTGAATACCTGTAATGTATCCTTAAATTTCTACCTCTAATTTTACTTCTAAAGCTGTCTTCTCACAAAAATATAAATAAATAAAAATTAAAACCTAAGAATCTGTGTGTTAGTTAAAAACAAGAAATATCTATGCGTAATGTGAGTGTCGGACATAAGCTGACCGGCAGAAAACTCACCGGACATAAGCTTACGACAGTCTTATATTACAGGAACGGACAAAAGCTCACCGATAGCAAACATAAGCTCCCTTGCGGGACTTGTAATAAAATTCACCGAATATTGAAATTCAGGTGTTAGTTACTTCCTAAGCAGAAAATGGAGCTACTATCTTACATGACTTATCTATCAGATATAAAAAAATAAGGACGTTGCGGAGTTGCGTTGTATTAAACGTGGGCAGACCTTGAGGAACTTGTAATAAAATGCCCTGGATATTAAAATCTAACTTTTGACTACAATTACAAATAGGCCAAATAACTCGGTAGAAAGTAGAGCTACTAATGTCGTATAGCAGTTATCAGATATCAGAATAAAATAGGGATGTTGCAAGTTTAATGTGAGAAGCATAGGCGACAGTAAGCCTAATTTTGGCTCTGGAAATTTTCGAACCACATTTTTCTTATAAGCCTGACAGTTCATCGACTGCATTAAAATAATTTCATGATTAGGCATGAATACTTACATAATAGAATTTGCTTTCTAACAGGACTGGTGATTTTTTTTAACGAAACCATCATACTCAGATATATTTAGGCCTTGCTTCTTAGTGCTGCCGTCGTGCTTGCAGACCAACACTCAAACAAATATCTTTGTTATTTACTAACAATAAGCTTTTTTCGGTTCATAAGTTGTTTTGATCTTAGTAAATAAGAAAGAGATTCATTTGATGGGTATTGGTCTGCAAGTGTGATGACAGCCTTAAGATTTGAACTCTGCAACACTCTTAATATTTTATTCTGAAGTCTCATAACTCCTACATGACGTTAGTCATATAAACTATTTTCTATTGAGGAACTAGGCCTACTAGTAGTCAAAGCCCATATTTAAATATCAGGAGCATTTTATTTCAAGTTCCTTAAAGTCCGCACACATGTAATACATTAAATCCTGCAACATCCTTATTATTTTATTTTTGGATCTGACAACTGATATATAGCATTAATGGCTCTATTTTCTACTGAATTAAGCCTACTGCTAGTCAAAGGCTAGATTTTAATACCTCTTTATACCTATTATACGTTTTTCTAAAGCGAAATGAAATATATCTCAGATACTTTTAGCCATAGCGAAAAAAAAAGCAGATACCCTTTCCCCAAAATCGTTTTCCGATATTTCGGTGCTGCAAAATTTCTTGCACCGAAAGTTTCAGCATGGGGGAGGGGGTTGGATTGCTTTCTTCAGTAAAAGGAAGTAGTATTCTTTTGTTTGTCCAAATCCGTTTTCAATTTATACTTTAATATTCAAAATCTACTTCATAGTAATATTCAAAGTCTAGTTTTCATTTTTGTCATATTTTCTGTTTGCCATTTTTCCATTGCTTACTTGTATTTATTTTATACAGGTTTATTTTCCTTTGCAATTAAATTAATTAACCTATAAATGTAGTTAGTTATCATTATTGTATTCTTTATTGCATTAATTATCTTATAACACAATTGTATTATTAGTGGTGAGCTTACGTTCGCATTTGTTTTAACATGGGTGAGCTCAAGTCCGCGACATTTAAAGAGAGTCGCAAACGATATGCAGGAAAATATCTTTTCTCTTCCTGGCTTCTTTTTTCCCTACTTGATAAATGTTATATTGCTTTGCTTGGTGAATCCGTTTCCTTAAACATTCAGAAAATCAACTTAAACTATTGCTTTTGCAAAACTCCTCTTTCTTTTAATCCCCAAACGGAAACATGACGCCAGAAAGTTCCGGAAAGTGTTGTTATTTTCACTGCTAGTTTCTCATTTTAGATAGTGTATATTTACAACGAAGGCGGTGCACATGCACCGGTTCACCCCCTTAAATCCGGCCCTGTACATATATGTATGTTATATACGTACATTTGTATGAGATCCTGACCGCCCTTGTTGTTCCATACGGAAAGTATGCACACATGGAACACTTAGAGAAAGTATTATAAAACATGTGTTTTCAGTTATACGTTTTCAGTACGTTTGTAGTAGGTTTGCAGTCCAAAAACTACATGATTTACAAATGTAACATACAATTTTACGTACGCCACGTACACTTTTTTCTCAGTGTATGGTTTTGAAGCATGGTCTCCGATACATAGCTATTATCTACAGAGCACGGCAATGAATGAGCCTCGAGACTTGGCACTACAATAAAACTTGAAGGTGAAGGTCTGCTTTTAACATACCTGGGATTTACTAATTTTGTTGTACTTACTGATTCATGCAGTTCCTGAGCACAAAATTATCATCGGCCAAGGTCGATTTCCGCTTCACTGACTCGGGGTTGGATAGTTGGTTTCTTAAAAATGGGGATGGGACGGAGGGAGGGTTAACATTCTTCAGAGCACTAACACTTTCACTTTGAATGCTTTGGTGACAGGGGTTCAAAAGGTGAATACTGGATTGTGGACCACACAATGGTTCAATACTTGCACTATCACATTCACAATGAGTATATCATACTGTAATTTGGACATCTTCGTTACGCTGACTAAACGATAAAAAAAATCACCTATAATTTATTCCCAACAAAAATCGTTGGACAACAGTATTAGAAGCCCTCCCACTGGTCTAGTGGCTAGCACGCGCGACTTTGATGATCGATTCCCTGTGGGAAAATATTGAATGACAGTGGTTCACATTCTACGTTAAAACTATAAGTCCATGTCTCATATTGCCTCGCTGATGAAAGGGGACGGTGAAAGATAATCAATTAATCAATCAACAGTATTTCAAATTTCAGCTACATAAACAACCTATGACTTGTAGGACTAGTTCATTTTGTTAAAGCAGCTGTTTTAACTAGAGATGCAAGGGCTCAAAAAAAACCGGGTTTTTTGGAAAAAACTCGGGTTTTTCTGCTTCGCTTTTTTTGCTTGGAAAATTTTGGGCTTTTTTGAAAATTTTGCTTTAAACTGATAAAGCAGACATTGTTTCGCTTCTCTACAACAAAAAAAAAAACTAATTTAATTAGTGGTTGATGCAGATAATAATATGAAACCTCGAAAATAAACCATGAATTTCAAAAAGATTTTTTAAAAATCTTAACATATTTACATTATGAATTCCAAAGGATTAACCAATATATGTAATAATATTTTAACCTCTTATATATAATAAATACTTTAAAAATGATACACAAATAACTAGCAACATTGTATGTAGTATTTTTACTTCAAAATATCACACACACTCTTTTTAAAACAAAATAAAGAAAACCATGAGAGAAATCTGCACATCAAGAGCTTCGTTTCGGGTGGTTCTGTGAATTCTTGAAATTTTTTATTTAAGTTTTAACTTTCATATACATTGTATAAATATTTCGAACAAATTTTTCACTGATTGATCACACACCTAATAATCTATTACCAACTATCAGATGCTTCGGATTTGCAAAAATGGTAAAGGTCCAAATTCTCTAATGCACTGACTGTTCCTTTAGCTTGTTCAGAATCGGAAAAGTATCGAATTTTCTGTTCATGGATTATATACGTAATAGCCGGTTCATCTGATCGTATGGTTTCCTAGGCTGTAGAATATATAACCACCATCACGGTTTACCCAGTCCTGAAGGTTTCTGAATTTTTAACAAGAAAATTCAACATATCGTTACGAAACTTTTTTTTTTTTTTTTTTTTTTTTTACAAAAAAGGAAAACTATGGAATACATTTAAAAAGAGTGGAAGAATCAATCACTGTTCCAATTCACAAGAAAGACGACAAAATTGATTGTAATAATTGTCGAGCCATTTCTCTTAACATTCTATTAATAAGATTGACCTCATACGCAGACGAAATTATTGGAGATTATCAGTGGGGATTTAGTCGAAATCGACCAGATATTTACCATTCGACAAATACTCGAAAAGAAATGGAAATATATTACCCAGTACATCAACTGTTTATTGATTTTAGGAAGGCTTACAACTTGGTTAGGAGGGAAACATTGTATAACATTCTTACAGAATTTGGAATGCCGAAAAAGCTAGATTTATTAAGTTTTTAAATGAATTCCGGAGTAAAGTCTTAGTAGAAAAATGCGAGCTTCCACGTCGAGATTGGCCTGAAACAAGGATATGCCTTATCGCCGTTATTATTCAGCTTTGTTCCGGAGTACGCTATAAGAAAAATCAAAGATAGGAACCAGGGTCTAGAGTTGAATGGTATTCACCAGGTTATGGTGTATGCTGATGATGTAAATCAGATACGAGAACAACTGAAAGAAATGCAGAAGCCTCATTAAACGCTTGCAGGGACATGAGTAAATGCAGTGAAATCTAAATACAAGGAAGTTCACAAGGATCGTAATACGGCAAATTATGAATGTGTTAAAATATCAATTAATACTTTCGACACAGTGGATACTTTCAAATATTTTGAATCAGTATAACCAGACCAAAATCATACCCACAAAGAAATGTTATTATTCAGTTCAAAATATTTTGTCGTCGCGAATTCTGTCAAGGAATTTAAAGCTTAAAATATATAAAATGATAATCATGCCTGTTGTGCTTTATGGTTGTGAAACATGGTCGCTTACGCTGAGGAAAGAACGCAGAATGATATTATTTGAGAATAAAATTCTGAGACGAATATTTGGACCCAAGAGGAACGGGAATGGGGAATGGCAGAAAGTTCATAAGGAGGAACTACATAATTTATACGGTTTACCAAACATCGTTATAGTCATCAAGTCTAGGAGGTTCAGGTGGGCAAGTCATGTAGCCAGAATAGAAGAAAGTAGGAACGCTTTCAAAGTTTTAACTGGAAATCCAATCGGGAAACGTCCATTAGGAAAACCTAGGCCCAGATGGGAGGACAATATTAAGATGGATCTAGCAGAAATAGGAATACAGAGTAGAAACTGGAATGAATTGGATAAGGACAGAAGTCAATGGAGAGTTTTTGTGGCCATAGAGAAAGAGAGAAAGAGAATTCATTTAAGCACAACTGCACAACAAACATGAGTGAGTGGTTAGCTTTCGCGCTTCTATCATGAAGTTCGGGATTCAACCCCGCAATCGACCATTATGACAAAAAGTTTTTCTTAATTTCATCTGTGAATGTAGAGATAGTGCGTGTACTGTGAGTCCTGGCTGACTTCCTTTCTAATCGTTTTTAAATCTTTGTTATTACTACTAATTACCAGCAGTGATGGATTTGCGAAGAGGGTTAGGGTGGGGATGTCTTTCGGATTGAAGCCTCTACCCCGAAATTACGGAATTTCAATAACAAACTAAAGATCAGTTTTGCCTTTACCCATAAACTTCAAGCTGTCCTCAAATAAAAAATTAGGAATTTTTAGAAAACTAAGCATTAATAAGAAAAGCTCCTCCTAAAATACTTTTCTAAATACTCCACTGATTATCAGTATATAAAATGGTCTTCAAGGTTGTATCTGGAAGATTATAGGTGAATATACAAACGAAACGAAATATTTGATGCCTGCACTCATAAAATTAAGCTCATCTTAAATAAAAGTTAGGAATTTTTAGAAAAACCAAACCTTATTCAGAAAAACCCCTCGCAAATATTTTTCTAAATCCGATACTGATTATTTCTATCAAATGGTATTCAAGGTTGTGTCCGGAAGATTATTGTTAAATCATTGCACAGTAGCAGTATAACGGAAATGTGGAAGTACGCTCTGCCAGATATATTGAAAAACGTACGCTCTGATGGATATATTGAAAAACATTAGTTTAATTATGTGATAGAAGCTAAAGTACTAACCTCTTTTAAGTGAAACACGGATGAATAAAAAGAAATGATCTAGAGAAGAAAAAAAAGTCGATAATACAGAAGTTAAAATAAATTTAAATAGCTTCTAAATTTGCCCTCAAATACTACGTACCGTACTTTATGTTTACTTTAATTCATAAACCATGTTATCCATCCATTATGATGGTGAATTTCAGAGCGAAATATGGCATTTAGGTCATGGAATCTTATTTACCTTTAGAATATACTATAAGAAAGTTATTTAAACAGAAAAATCATGAAAATGAAAAAAGCCAAAATTTCCAAAATTCTCGTTTTTCCCCGCCAAAAAGCCGGCTTTTTATGTGCAAAAAATCATCGATTCAAAAAAAAAAAAAGGCTTTTTTGCATCTCTAGTTTTAACGAAGTTTAGTATTAACGTGTCAGGTATTTCTATGAGATAAGAAAAAACATTATTTTGTAACTAAATGATAGCTCTGCCACGTAGATTCTGCAAACAGAAACAATGAAAATCGATATAAAAGTGACTCACATTATTTTAACAAAAATCGATTTAGATAATAGTTTGGGCTGCCGCAAAAATAGGAAAAGTAGAAAACTCCGATTAATTGTAACAACTCCATCAGAGGTTGAAATTGGAGGGGGCATACGCCATTAATCAGCCCATTAAGGTGTATGAGCATGGCTCTTGCGCTCAACTGGGCTCGGGCTCAATCATTGAGCCCGAGTCTCAATGAAACAAATCAGTGCGAGCCCAACTCAGAGAAGTGAGCTCGAGTGCAAGTGAGCTCCAGCCCCAATGAAATACGTGAGCGCGAGCCCAATTGAGAGAACTGAGCCCGAGCACGAATGAGCGCGAGCCCAATTAAGAGAAATGAGCCCGAGTGCGAGCGCAGTCGAGAGAAGAGAGCGTGAGCCCAAGTGAGCGAGAGCCCAGTTGAGACAAATGAGCGTGAGTCCGAGTGAGAGAAAGCTCAGTTGAGAGAACTAAGCGCGAGCGCGAGTGAGCGCGAGCCCGGGTGAATGCAAGCCTAGTGGAGAGAAGTGAGCGCGAGCGCTAGTGATCGCGAGTCCAGTTGAGACGAGTGAGCGCGAGCCCGGGTGAGTGCAAGCCCAGTGGACAGAAGTGAGCGGAGCCCGAGTGAGTGCGAGCCCAGATAAGATTAGTGAGTGCGAACGTCCGTGAACTTGCCCCCCCACTTTGAGCACTAACGATAAAATTAGTGTCAATCGTTAGTGCATCGTTAGTGCTTCTTAGTGCACCAACCCCTAACGTTAGTGCTTAATTAGTGTAGGAGCTACAGGTAAAATACATTTGGGGGGCCAAGTTCACGCTGCCCCCCACTTTAAGTACTAACGAAATAACTAGTGCCATTCATTGGTGCCTCGTTAGTGCTTCCTAGTGCACCAACCCGTGATGTTAGTGCTTCATTAGTGTAGGCTCTAGAGACAAAACAATGGTACACGCTGGCCCTCCATTTCAAGCAATAAGGAAAGGAATAGTGCCGTTCGTTAGTGCATCGTTAGTGCTTCTAGAAAATACTAAAAGTTTCGTTAGTGCTTCACTATTAGTGTAGATATAGTGAATTATAAGTCACGAAACTCCCATAAGAAATGCATGGGGAATTTTCATTGCGTCAAATTACCGCCAAATTCAAAAGCACTATTGACCTCTTTTACTGCAATCGTTAGTGCATCGTTAGTGCTTCTTACTGCAAAAATCGCTAACGTTAGTGCTTCATTAGTGTAGGAGTTATAAATAAAAACATTTGTGGGCCAAGTTCACGCTGCCCCCCTCCACTTCAAGGATTAACGTTAAAAATAGTACTATTCGTTAGTGCATCGTTAGTGCTTCTAGAAAACACTTTTAGTTTCGTTAGTGCTTTAATATTAGTGTGGTTATGGCTAATTACATGTCACGAAACTCCCATAAGAAATGCATGGGGAATTTTTCATTGCGTCGAATTACCACCGAATACAAAAGCACTAATGATCTATTTTAGTGCAATCTTTAGTGCATCGTTAGTGCTTCTTAGTGCAAAAACCGCTAACGTTGGTGCTTTATTAGTACAGGAACTACAAGTAAAAAAGACTTTGGACCTAGCGTGAACTTGCCCCCCCCCCCACTTTGAGCACTAACGAAAAGATTAGTGCCATTCGTTAGTATATCGTTAGTGCTTCCAGAAAATACTAATAGTTTCGTTAGTGCTTCACTATTAGTGTAGATATAGGTAATTATAAGTCACGAAACTCCCATAAGAAATGCATGGGGAATTTGTCATTGCGTTAAATTACCGCCAAATTCAAAAACATTAACGTCTTCTTGTAGTGCAATCGTTAGTGCATCGTTAGTACTTTTTAGTGCACCAACCCTAACGTTAGTGCTTTATTAGTGTAGGAACTACAAGTGAAAAACCCTTTGGGCCTAGCGTGAACTGGCCCTTCACTTTGAGCTCTAACGAAAAGATTAGTGCTATTCGTTAGTGCTTCCAGAAGATACTAATAGTTTCGTTAGTGCTTCACTATTAGTGTAGATATAGCCAATTGTATGTCACGAAACTCCGATAAGAAATGCATGGGGAATTTTTCATTCCGTTAAATTACCGCCAAATTCAGAAGCACAAGTGATCTCTTTTAGTGCAATCGTTAGTGCACCATTAGTGCTCCTTAGTGCACCAACCCTAACATTAGTGCTTCATTAGTGTAGGAAGTACAAAGTGAAAAACTCTTTGGGCCTAGCGTGAATTTGGCCCCCACTTTGAGCACTAACGAAAAGATTAGTGCCATTCCTTAGTATATCGTTAGTGCTTTCAGAAAATACTAATAGTTTCGTTAGTGCTTCACTCTTACTGTAGATATAGTCCATTGTAAGTCACGAAACTGCCATAAGAAATGCATGGGGAATTATTCGTTGCGTTAAATTACCGCCAAACTCAAAAACACTAATGAATTCTTGTAGTGCAGTTATTAGTGCATTGTTAGTGCTTCTTAGTGCACTAACCCTAACATTAGTGCTTCATTTGTGTAGGAACTACAAGAGAAAGGCTCTTTGAGCCTAGCGTGAACTTGGCCCCCCACTTTGAGCACTAACGAAAAAATTAGTGTCATTCGTTAGTATATCGTTAGTGCTTCCAGAAAATAATAATAGTTTCGTTAGTGTTTCACTCTTAGTGTAGATATAGCCAATTGTATATCACGAAACTCCCATAAGAAATGCATGGGGAATTTTTCATTCCGTTAAATTACCGCCAAATTCAGAAGCACCAATGATCTCTTTTAGTGTAATCGTTAGTGCACCATTAATTCTCCTTAGTGCACCAACCCTAACGTTAGTGCTTCATTAGTGTAGGAAGTACAAGTGAAAAACCCTTTGGACCTAGCGTGAACTTGCCCCCCACTTTGAGCACTAACGAAAAGATTATTACCATTCGATAGTGCATCGCTAGTGCTTCTAAAAATACTAATGTTTTGTTAGTGCTTCAGTATTACTGTAGATATAGCCAATTATAAGTCACGAAACTCCCATAAGAAATTCAAGGGTTATTTTTCATTGCGTTAAATTCCCTAACGTAATAGTAACCATTACAGTAATATATGGTTATTAGTGTTTTTAAATTTGGTGGAAGAATTTTACAAAATTGAAAATTCTACGTGTCTGAATTTAGCCCTGCAGCATCTCAAATACTAAAAAAACGTTTGACATGGTTAGTGCATCGTTAGTACCAGGCCCGTGCTGGGACACCGGGACGCATTTTTGCCGATCCCAAACGTTTCAGCATTCTTGCCAATTTGATGTCGAGAACATAATCCAAACAACCCCTGCGGGGCTTCTAACCCGTTCCTACTACTACTACTACTACTACTACAAATACTACTACATTAGCTGTGGATCTATATAGTACAAGGGCAAACGTACTACTACTACTACTACATTTGCTGTCGATCTATATAGTACAAGGGCAAACTTATTTTAATGAAATTTTTTTTAAGAAATAATCGTTAAATCACTTTTTGAATATTATTTTTAATCTTATTTTAACGAAAGAAGTGTTATAAACATTTTTAAAAGTAGTAAAAAAAACTGTCCGTAGGCAGGATTCGAACCCTCGCCAAAAACATTTTCGTCACTTCCATGTTACGCTAGACCACTCGGCTACCAGAGCCGACAGCAAGTCTCGTTTACTTTGTGCTATATGTAGATCATGTCTTGTGATATCGCATCTCTATCGACCAATCAGATCAGAGGATATGCTGAAAAGTTTGGGATCCGCAAATATGCCACCGGGACATGTCCCGGTGCGCCCTCCGAGACATCACATTATATATAAAGGTACATTTTTAATAATAAATTCTTACAGTTATTATTGGTAAAGGACCCATGATAAGTACAGTGCGATCTTTACATAAGACGCCCTTGCAAAAACACATCAAAGATAAACGGTTTCATTTATTCTTCTACACTGAGAAAAATCCATTATCCGGACAGCGGTATATTGTACAAATACAAGGATTCGTTATGTTTACTAAGGAAATCTGTACGGAGCGTACTTTATCCATATACTACACAGGTACTGCCTTTTACCCGCTTAGATATTACATCATTTCGCTGCAGAATGTCTGACATCTAACAATCTTCTGTATTTTACATACATATACGTATGTTAAGTACTTCAGTTATACGTTATATACGTCCATCTGTACGTGAGATCCAGACCGCCTATAGACACTCTTTCTTTCGCCATGGCTGACGTCATTGAACTACCGTCTTTTGCTTGCGAAACGAGGTTGTTACAATCGGAAGGAAACAAAAACCTGGGTAAGTGCACTAGTTAACTATTACTTTAGTTAAATATTCCATTAATTATATATTCTTTTAGTGTAACTTGCTTTAGTATAGTACTAAGTAAGTAATATAGTTTATGACTACAACTCGTTAATGATTGAGGAGAATGGAATGGGTGAATCTGAATTTTGAGAAATCTTTGAATATTAATGTTTTGAAACATTTTACGTTACAAGGTAGCAAAATGAATGTTATGTGTTTATTCATTCCGTTTTATATGTGACGATTTATTACGTGGTGCAGAGTTACTACAGGACTGCTTAACATAATTGCTAAGAAACCGTTTTCAGCGCGAAAATTCCCTTGTGTAGTGAAGATTTAGGCTTTAGGTCTCTGGGCTTTCGGCATCAATGGCCTTGTTAGCCCGTCACATATGAGGGATGACGTCCCTCGATGAGCACACTATCCGGGTAAAGGAAGGGAAGAAAGGATTGGGGAAGGAAGAAAACGGCCTGGGACCTATATGTTAGGTACCACTCCGGCATTTTCCTGCTGTGAATGAGGAAAACCCAAGGAAATCTCATTCAGGATGGCTGGACTTAAAATCTTTTGATACTTTTTCGACTGAGGAAATCGATCCCCAACGGGATCGAACCCGGGACCGTTCGCACCGAAGGCGAGAGCGTTAGCAACTACGCTACGCGGGGCCACTTGTGTAGTCTAGAAAACTCATTTTTATTAGGATATTTGCATTTTTTTTTTGTTTTTTTACTTTTAGTTTAACGCCCCATGATTGTACATAAACGTAAGTGAGAAGGTGACGATGAGATACATGATAATGGTGGAATCAAGAAAATGTAAGGAAACTGGAAAGTCTTAAGAATAACCACACCTACAGTGTTCACCAAAAGGCTATTTGTCGGGAGCAGGAATCGAACCAGGGACCTAACAGGTCAGAGGTAAGCGCTCTACTACAGAGCTTTCTTTTGTTTAAAGAACTTGTTTACATTGAAATATATATATTTGACGAAGATATTGATATATTTTACAGCCTCACTGAAATTTTTAAAAAAAAGTAGTCAGGGAGAGCTTACTTGTCAGGTTTTTATTTTTTAAATTTAATTTGATTTGATTTCTATTTATTTATTTTTGCTTGTTATGTTCCCTAGTTAATTAATGTTTGGGTTACTGAGAATTAAAACCTTTTTAGTATTATTGTTATGGCATCACTTTGGAACCAAAAAGTTTGATTTTTTTTTTCTTGTGTTTTCATATAGGAAGTTGGTAAGTTTGTGCCTTAGCATTGGTTTGGTTTCTACTGTAGAACGTAATTGAAGGTCATGTTGAGTTGAGTCTTGGCGGGTTTGAGTTCGTGAAGTGTCAGGCACTGATTGTGCCCCTGTCTTCTGTCTGTGATGTTTCCTGGTTTTGGGCAGTGACGTATTTATGTTGAGGAGTACCAACGCAGGCCGCGTAACTACAACACAGCTTCAACACCTACGAGTGCCAGGCGTTTGAATTTCACCCTTCGTTCCGGCGTGACTAATGCAGTATAGTACTAGGTTCAAATTCTATGGCTGGTAAAAACGGTATGGTAAGAAACACAACGTAATAGTTATTAGTTTAATTAGTGTTTCTTCATAGTATTGTTTCACTATTTCTAGAAGGAATTAACTATTAACGAAGTAATGAATAAGCAAAAAGACACTTTGATTGACGTTTACGATTTCTCATACTCCATTGAGGATGTTTTGATCCTCAGTTGCGCAAACATCCAGTGTGCGTTTTTTTTTTTTTTTAAATTTTTTGTTGCTTACACTGCCTTACAGATGAGGGTTATAGTTAAGGAGCCGTACTTCCCATTTAGGGAAGGACGAGAAACGCCATACTTTCAGGAATTATTCATTGACTATCTAGGACAGCGTTTCCCAACCGGTGCGCCGCGGCACACTGGTGTGCCGTGAATGGGCCGCTAGTGTGCCGCGAGGAAGTCGAAGCAAATTATTAATTCTATAGCAATCAAATTGCAAGACGAAGGAAAAATGTATATTTTTATTTCACATTACTATGAACCTCTACTATGAATCTACAACTTTAAGTTTCATACCGTGTTACTTTTCTGTACATTTTTAATGTTGAAAATATATATTGGTTATCATTGTTGTAACTATTATTGCTTCTTTATTGTTGCAGACTATTTTGTAACTTGAAAATTTAAAATAACATTCAATCCTTTCGACAAATTAAATACATTTGTATTTTAAAAGTAAAAAAGATTTGTTTGTTCGTTCGTTATTTAGTGATCTTACTTCTTAGTGAAAGGTTGGATACAGTTTTCGAACAAGAAAGCTTAGTTTTAAAAACCTGAGTCCAATATTTCATTGCAATTGTTTTATATTTTTAAATTAGAATGAAAAATAAGCATAATAATTTACCACGGGGAAAAAAACAGTGATTGAGCTTTCTTCTCTGTGAGAAGGAGATCAATAATCGCAGAAAAAATACTAGTTTTATATTTACAAATAATAATATCTATGAGTGCGCCGCAAGAATTCAAGTTACATCCGTAGTGTGCCGCAAGTTGAAAAAGGTTAGGAAACCTCCTGAAAAAGGTTAGGAAACTCAAGAGCACTACCTCAACACCTAAACATCTAGGATGTCAAAAAGCAGGTAATAGACTGAGTTCTTGCCCTTGTACTTAGGGTGTTTAGGTAGTGCAACAATAAGATGTATCCTCGTGCACGGGAGATGAGAAGTACCTGTTCTTAACTATTACCCAGATGGGTTCCCTCGTGGCTAAGTGGTTAGTGTACACGCCTTTGGCGTGGGACACCCGGGTTCGATTCCCGGCCGGAGCTTATGTGGTTCGGATTTCACGTTAATCTGTAAGTCCATGTCTCATACAGCCTTGCTGCTGAAAGGAACGTTAAAATCAACTCAGCACTGCTTTACAGATGCAATTGTTCGATTCCGAGTTTGAATGGAGCTTTTTACGGGCAGGGGGTGACTTTTATATATACAATCCAAGCATTTTAGTTATCAGTCAGTGATGTAATATATATATACAGTAATATATACTGTAATATATATATACAGTATATATATATATATATTACAAAATTGAAAGTGACTAAGTTTATGACTCTCAATCTCTTAGGGCCGCGGTGGCTCAGTGGTAGAGCGTTCACCTCTGGTGCTTGGGGTCCCGGGTTCGATCCCAGCTCCCGCCAAATGAACTTTGTGGTGAACAAACACTGCGTGCGTGGGTTTCCTCGGGATTTTCCCGTTTCCTCCCACTTTCTTCATTCCACCATTTCATTCATTGCTCATCATCACCGTCTCCTTTAGCCTAACCGGCATAACCGTGAGACATAAAACTCAAAGATTTCATTTCATTTTCATTTCCATTGTAGCTCTCCCCGCAACCAGTGTTGCCAAAATGTTGACAATAAGTTTGCGAAACGAGAGGTGGCGACTCGAATTTTGGGTGAAAAGTCGCTATAAAAAATAATCGAGAAATTCATTGTCTATAAGCATTGTTTTAAAGTTGTAGATGTAAACTAAACAATATGTTCTACTCACTGCCGCAAATCCCGGGGGGGGGGGATGACGGATACATGTCCCCTCCAATCTTGGAACTGAGGGGGAGTTTTCCCCAATAATCCGATTTGAAATGTGTTTTTTGGGAGAAATTTGATGATTTTTGTCCAATTGCTACAAAGGAACGTGAGATAAAATAGACGTCTCCCAGAATAAGCCTCAAATCTGCAGCTTCCCAATGCTGAAGACAACTCTGATACTCCACAACATTGTTTTTCAACTTCATAACTATTTTGGACATCGCAAAATAAAAAGTATGGTAACGGTCTTACCCTTCCCCCCCAATGTTGAAGACAGATTTGCGCCGCTGGTTCTACTCACATCTTTGTAAACAGGGCGCAACCAATCCTTGAATTCAGGGATCATTTCAGATTGTTTCGGGTACTTTTGTTCATATTGTGGAGTCAAAATAGTTCCGAAATAATTAACACTACAGTACTTACGTTAAGCAATTTTTTGTAAAAGAAAAACTGCAGAATAATTAAAAGACCCCAAAGAACAAATATAACAAACATCCACATCGCCTTTATTCACGCATCTATAGCTAATCTTTTTGCTATCGGTAAAGATGTATTACGTGTGTCTCTCAACGGAAACTGCGAACTAAAGGACATCAAGTTTGTAGTTCTTCTTCGTTAGAGGACAAGGGCAACATAACAATGCAGGATTGTGGGCCAGTGGGTACGCTGTATTTCCAAACTCTTCATCACTTGCGCTGATTAAAACAAACAAACAGAAAAAAGAACAAACAGAAGCATTATTAGTTCAAAAACTGTTTTGAACTAATAATGCTTCTCTACAGATGAAAATTTTGTTTGCAGCAAAAAGTCGCTAAATGTATAAGTAGCTGAATCGTCATTTAAAAATCACCCATAAAAGTCTCCAATCGGAAAAATTATTCGTAGGGCGACCATACGTCCCGTTTTGACCGGGACAGTCCCGTTTTAGGGGCGTTTCCCGGCCTTCCCGTCAGTAGATGGAAAAAAGTAGTATTCGTCCCATTTTATGTAAATGAAAGAAGTAAATAACAAACCCAGTACCTTTACTCCTTTTAAAAGTATTAATAACAACAAAGAGGCAAAAATTGAACTGAAATTCCCTATATTAAACATACTCTATAGTTCGTAGTACTGCTCGAAAGACAGCAGAGATTTAGCAGTTGGTTGTGTGTTGAACAAACTTCAACGTGTCTTTCCTTTTTCATAAGTACCCGCTCAGTAACAAAGAGAGAGAGAGGGGGAACTCTGATATCAAGGCACTGATAAATGAAATGAAATGAAATTTTTGAGTTTTACGTCCCACGGTTATGCCGATTAGGCTAAAGGAGACGGTGATGATGAGAGATGAATGAAATGGTGGAATGAAGAAAGTGGGAGGAAACGGGAGAACCCCGAGAAAACCCACGCACACGGTGTTTGTACACCACAAAGTTCACTTGGCGGGAGCAGGGTTTGAACCCGGAACCCCAAGCACCAGAGGTGAACGCTCTACCACTGAGCCACCGCGGCCCCAAGGTACTGGTAAGAACAAAGGTAGATCTAAAAGCCAGAACCTATCCCGTTATTAACTGAAAATTTTATGGTCACCCTACGCTATCGTTGAGGTCGAATTCCCCTGATTTAGTGACTTTTCCCAAAATTGGCAACATTGACCCCCACCGAACAACACCAAGTCATCTGTAGCCTAGCAAGCATAATAGTGGGACGTAAAACTTAAAGATTTTATTTCATTTCGAACAACACCAACAGAAACCTACTGTTATACCATTCCCAAAACACCCTTTTGTACAATTCTCCCTATTCGAAAAAAATTGTAAATAGCAGGGTTCATACATAAATATGGAACTCAATTTCCCTGAATTTTCCAGGTTTTCCAGGTATTAATTTTGCAATTTCCAGGTCTAGTGGAAGAAACTAATAATACGAGAAGACATAAATTTTAAGAATACTATATTTATATATTTGAGAATGGCCACCCTTCTCCCCAATGAACGATTGCAATTAAATATTGAGTCACAAGAAAATAAATAATCAAAACAAATAAAATTTAAGTTGAAAAATATTAAGTTGAGAAGCCTACTAAGGGAATTAATTAAACACTTTTGTTCCATACTTGAATACATTCAAAATATATAAAAATATTGGGTTGGGAAAGAAAAAAGGGCCCGCGAGATTTTAACTGATTCTTGTAGTACTCGACGACAGAAATCGATTACTGAAAGAATTTTCAAAATCGGCGCAGGCAAATATGGAGAAAATCATATTTTCATGTACCTGTTCAAAATGGGGAAGGAAAAAGGGCCCGCGAGATTTTAACTGATTCTTGTAGTACTCAACGAGAGAAATCGACTAGTGAGGGAATTTTCAAAATCGGCGCAGGCAAGCATGAAGAAAAACCCATTTTCATGTACCGGATCAAAATGGGGAAGAAAAAGGGCCGCGAAATTTTAACTGATTCTTGTAGTACTCAACGAGAGAAATCGACTAGTGAAGAAATTTTCAAAATCGGCGCAGGCAAGCATGAAGAAAAACGCATTTTCATGTACCGGTTCAAAATGGGGAAGAAAAAGGGCCCGTGCGATTTTAACTGATTCTTGTAGTACTCGTCGAGAGAAATCGATTAGTGAAGGAATTTTCAAAATCGGCGCAGGCAAACATAGAGAAAATGGCATTTTCATGTACCGGTTCAAAATGGGGAAGGAAAAAGGGCCCGCGAGTTTGAACCGTTACGATGTATGTTCACGAATGTGCTCGTCTTCTCAAATTTAGTTAATTACTGTAGCACTGAAACATGTGACACAGAGTCACATTGTGGATGACTCTGCAATCGGCAACCACTGCACATATACTCCTCCAGTCCCACAGTTTTATTATTTCGATCCATTCCTCACGTGCTAACGGCATGGTTTAACATCTGCAAGAAAGAGGTAAATGTAACGTTCAATTGGCAATAGCTTTTCACCAAATTAAGCTGCATGAAATCTGATTGCATTTTTGACATACTGAGAAAATTCTAGCCCGTGGCCATATGTATCACATATCCCACCAGTTCATAATAAAAATTTTGAACACAAAATTACGGTCGTCCGTGTGATGTACTCCCAAAAGGCCTAATGTGTATCACCCACCTCACATTCAATGAAACCACATCCGTGTAGAATTTAGAAAGGAACTTCTTATGATGTATACAGTATGTCTCAAAAGTTCCCTGACATAGGGTAACTCTGTTATTATCAGAGTTACAGCAAAATGTAAGAGGAAAAATCATATCGAAATATGACGTTTTCAATCTAAAGTGAACACTTTTTTTTTTTTAAAAAAAATCGGACGAGATATTTGTGCTGTATACTCTTTATGCACCCAAATTTAAATGAAAATGCAACGTTGTCATTTACCTGGACCCACAACATAAGTGAATGAAGTTCCTGTTTGAAACGGGGGCTGGCCATCGAAATGTTATCGCAAAAGAAAGTAACTTCATTCACTTATGTTGTAGGTCCAGGTAAATGGCAACGTTGCATTTTCATTTCACATTAGGCGCATAAAGAGTGTACAGCGCAAACGAGTCATCCGATTTTAAAAATTCCTTCACTTTAGATTGAAAACATCATATTTGGAGATGCTTTCCTCTCCTACATTTTGTTGTAACTCTGATAATAACAGAGTTACCCTATGTCAGGGGACTTTTGAGACACCCTGTATACCTTATTTAATGTATGTTTTATGTCACTATAACTGTAGTATAATTTAGTTTGTTTAAATTTACAATTTAATATAAGTAGATTCGGATTTACATGCGTAGGATTTTGTATGCATCTAACTAATGAATTCTTTTATATTCATGCTTCACTTAGTGACTTGGCTTTGGACTGCAACTGATTATTGTAACCCATTATTGCTTGAGAAGAAACAAGATATCCGAATCTTCATTTGAAGAAATCAAAGGTCTATTGGAAAGCTGGGGATTACAATCATTAATTTCTACATTTCAAGGTGCGTAAATTATATATTCTGTGTTTCTTGTTAAATTACTATTACTATTATTGGGTTTAGAATCAATCAAGCACTTCATGATATTTTATGGGGATCAAGATGGGTGCCGGATAGATAAGTATTTAAGCGTCAGGTTCTTAATTCTTTTCAATTTAATATTTAATCAATGATTATTTTCTCCCTCGTTATTCGGCCAAATCGTATTCCAAGATCATCAATTTTCATTACTCAATTCTGACCGTCAACCTACATAGCATATTCGTAGGACGTAAAACAAAGATTTCCTGTTATTTTTTTTGTTTCTATCTCTTTCCTCCATAGCTGTGAAAAATAACGCCTTCAGCATCATAAATTTGTATGCTACTTGCGCCTTCAGTCGTCTACTCTTCGGTGGCTCAGTGGTAGAGCGTTCACCTCCGGTGCAGGGGGTCCCTGGTTCGATCCCAGCTCGCGCCGTGTGGACTTTGTGGTGGACAAACACCGTGCTCGTGGGTTTTCTCGGGGTTCTCCCATTTCCTGCCACTTTCTTTAATCCACCATTTCAGTCATTTCTCATTATCACCGTCTCCTTTAGCCTAACCAGCATAACCGTGGGACGTTAAAGATTTCATTTTTTATTAATCTCAGTATTTTATAGTGTATTCTTAAGCTTAAGGTAATGTATAATTAAATTTTGAATTCAGTTAACTTATTTTATTTCTCAGATTGTTTTTAAAATGAATGTACAAACGTTTATTTTCATTCTTGAGTGTTTAAAGTGATGTATAGTTATTAAACATAGTATTTAATATTGTACTCTTAACGTGAAAGTGATATACAGTTAACTTTTGAATTCAGTTAACATTTTTCTTTCTGAAATTGCTTTAAAAAGTATGTAAAAACGTTTCTATTTTCTTTCTTGAGTGCTAAAAGTGATGCAAAGTTATTAAGCTTACTACTTTATATTGTATTCTTAACCCTAAACTGATACACAGTGCGTTTTTGAATAAATTATATCAAGTTATTTGAGTGACGAATACTGGTAGAAAATCCTGACTACTACTGGAACATTTTGATTTTAAGGTGACGACTACTGGTGCAAGGATTTTAAAATATTGTTTTTCCTTCAACGGCTACTCCTTTTTGAATTCTGACTATATGGTCATTATAGGAAGGATCAGTGAGTCCTTCCAACTATGGTACAGCTCCGACAGATTCACGATGCTCAGAGAAGAGACAAAATAGTATGTTTTCAACCTTAAAGTGAGAACCATTGGCGTTTTTACCCTGCTATGCAAAAGTAAGTGAGTACTCCAATGGGGTTCCAATGCGGTACCTAATTTCTGCATTTTAGATATTTGGAAATACATGTCTCTAAAATGTAAACAACTGATTTTTTTTTTAAACTGAAAACTGCAACTCGGTAAGCCTTATGGATACCGAGATATGGGAAAATAAAGAGCGATACTATAGGTATGTGGGACTTGCATACTTGACGCTAGAATTCGGAAATTGAATTAAAATATGACTAACGGCTATCAAGATGTTGTCAAATAAAGGGAGGACCAACACAGTTAAGGGGTTTTAGTGTTAGATACTAAAATTTCCGAAATCGGTCATAGAAAGTTAATAAACACCAGTAGCAATTTCATCTTAAAGTAATTAGATATCTTCAGGGGGTGTTAGAACATCATGGAGTCTACCAAAATTAAATTTTAAAAGCTTTTGAAAATATAATCTGACATTTGTAAACAATATTTGAAATATGTGTTTACCCAAAACTTCCAGCTAGTACATCTAACATCTGGAGAAACACTGAAATAAAAGCGTATGAGATCTTGAAATTTCGGAAACAATTATTGGTCGCAACAAAATTAAATCAGATGGGTACTTCTATGGGTTAAATGAGTACCTTAGTACAATTTCGATCGAAAATTTAGTTCAGTCCTAGGTTTTCTTCAGACAATTCCAAGGGTTCATCGAGCTGTGCAAAAGAATGAAAAGTCGCTATCAATATCTAAGATAGTCGAGAAGATATAAGGAATTATATATTTTATGACGTAAAAATAGATCTTTATGGATTTGTACTTTTGGGTCTTTCCCATAAGAAAAAAATTCAGGAAACTACTGTATATACCTTAATAGACAATTCAATGGACGGGGATACAGTAGCTTAGTGGTAGGGTTTTTAACTAGTCTTCTTTTGCAGAAACTATTGGAGTTTTCACTTATCCCATAGAGATACGATCATACTTAACTCCCTATTTCATTTTAAAATTAAATAAAAGGAAATATTTCAGTGTAGCGACCCACGATTATGCATTTTAGTCTCAGGGAGATTACGATTAAAGCAAGTGAATGTTGTTGACAGAATTGATGGAATGCAAAGGTGGGAGGAAAGGTAGTACCCCTAGAAAACCCACGAATACGATGTCCACTACAAACTGACGGCCGCGGATCGAACCACGAACCCAATACACCAGAGGTAAGCACTCTACCACTAAGCCACCGTGCTCCCGCCCATTTAATTTTCTATTAAGGTATATACGGTTGTTTTCTGAAATTTCTTCTTACAGCAAAGACTCAAAAGTACAAATCCATGTGGGTCTCTATTTTTACGACGTCATAAAATAATTTCTTATATCTCGCTTGCTATATTAGATATTGACAAAAAATGTTCACTTATTTCAGAGCCCGATGAACGCTTGGAATTGTCCAAAGAAAATTTAGAGCTGAATTAATCTTTCGATCGAAATTGTACTGACAAGTCTGAGGTAGTCACTTAACCCATAGAAGTACCATCTTATTTAACTTTTGTTAGGATCAATAATTGTTTTCTGAAATTTCAAGATCTAATACGCTTTTATTGTATGGTGTCTCTCTAGCTGCTAGATGTACTAGCTGGAAATTTTAGGTAAATACATATTTATAATACTCTTTACAAATGTCAAAATATATTTTCCAAAGCTTTTAAAATTTAACCTTGGTAGACCCCATGATGTTCTTAAACTCCATGGAAGTACCTAATTACTTTAAGATGAAATTGCTACTGATGCTTGTTAACTTTCCATGACCGGTTTCGGAAACTTTACCACCTAACACGAAAATCCCATAACTGTATGGATCCTCCCTTTATTTGACAATATCTTGATAGTCATATTTTAATTAATTTTCTAAATTGTACTGTTTAATATGCAAGCTCCACGTACCTATGGTGTCGCTTTTTATTTCACCATATTTCGGTAACTGTTAGGCGTACCGACTTGCAGTTTCGGCAAACACACACCTCTAACGTTCTTTAAAACGTTATTAAGACATATTTTAGAATATTTAGAAATGAGAGTTCTGCGAATATCATGGTACCCGAAAAGCCCCATCAGGGCGTGTGTGTAGTGTATTTAATTGAAATTACTTTTGAGGTTGTTGTAAGCCCTCGTAATTACATTTCCGAAACTGCACCATCTAGTACTCAAACCCCACACTTCTATGGTGTCGCTCTTTATTTTCCCATATCTCAATATCCATAAGGCTTACCGAGTTGAGGTTTTCGGTAAACAGATGTCAGTTCCTTACATTCTAGAGACATACATTTCCATATATCTAAAAAAAATACAGACATTAGATACCCCATGGTACCCCGAACACCATTGGGGTACCCACTTACTTTTGAATAGTAATACATTTTGAGTTGTTATTCAGCATCAATAAACACTTCGTAATTTTTCTATGTGCAACCTAAAAGTCCATACCTGACCGAATAGATTTTGTCCATTTAATCTCAAAAATGTTAAGATACTTTGTATTGTTAAGTACAATCAAGTTGAGCACACCGAATGTAACATTTTAAATGTTTTCTGATTTTTGTTTCAGGTATTTCGTGCATCAAACCAGGATTCTGCTTGAAAGACAGTGAAAAGAAGCAATGTAGGTTGTGGCTAAAAGTACGTCCTTTCTGAAGACAGACCCAATTGTATTTACATTCTTTTGTACGAACATATAACCCTAATAAAGATACTGTACTACAAATTATTTCTTTCTTCCATAAATTAGAATAAAATATTGTCTCTGTTTAAAGAAAATGTTTGTTACTGTTAAGTCATTTCAACTCTTTTTCTCTGTAATAAGAACATTATCTTTCGCAATATTTTTTTATCTTCGTGCTATTACGTTTGAATGAAGTAAAATTCTATACGAAGCACTATTATTTCAGACATGCATTAATAACTAATGTATTGTTCTGTATGTAAGACAATGTGTATACTGAACATGTCTAGCAAAGGTGTTGTTTTAATACAGAATCTGTAACTCAGCTTTTCAGTAGTCAACTTTATTGGGAATCCGAAGAAAGAAGTAAAAAAAAAAAAAAAAGTTCGACTTACCAACGTATATGTGTTCGAATTCTGGACTAATCCAAATTATCCAGAGAAATCATATATTTTTTGTTGCAATTTCAGATGTATCCTTTATCCAAGTCGTATGAAACGGAGACTTCATACATCGCTATACTTTGTATGAACTATGTTCCGTATTTACTTAATCACTTTGTAACTTTCTCTAGTGTTGACAAGGCCGCAGGTGTCAATCGAATAGTTTAGTGTTTCACTCATGTCACCTTGTGACTAAGGTACGTCCTGTCGGTATATATATATGGTACTGGGTTCAAGTAGCGATAAAATACATTTTTAGCATTAAACAAATGCAAAAGTCTACACGAAATGAGATACCATGATCTCTGACTTACGGATAACACCATGAACTAATGGTACTGAGTGTGATTGAGTTTACTAGTTACTATCTGGCTAAAATCAGTGTTCCTTTAGCTATAGTTCTTTTCGTGCTCTGAATTGCAAAGTTTGAAATAACAGTTTTAAATTATTGTATATATATATATAATATCTTCCGAGTAATTATGAGAATCATTGCTCTTTCTTTAAGCAATGTATGAGACTGTTAATCCGCTCGTTGCTTAAAATGTTGCACTAAGAAGGATGCACCCACGAAAATCCAAATTTGCAGAATGTCTAGAGCAGGGAAGGATAAATATGTTTAGTCGATGGCTGCACAACGCCTCCGCTGTCACCACGTTGTCGCACAGCGAATACGGCGGACGTTTAAGAGTATTCTGCACTTACTATTAGGTATCGGCCTGGGAACTTTGGCGCAGCTACCCAGCCTCCTTCTTGGTGTTGCATTTTTATGGCGAGTACTGAGTAGAAATTATCTTGTGAGCGAACACGTTTTCAGCTGACACCATACTTTTAATTGTTGCGACATTAAAAAAAAAAAAAAAAAAAAAAAAAAAAAAAAAAAACATACCTGTTAATTAAAATGTACAGAGAAGTTGTTTGAGTTTGAATATAGGATTGTATATGGCTGTGCATTTTGCATTATTATTAAAGTGCTGGAACTAACTAACAACAAAGCATATGATAAATTCTTACAGTAATATATCACATATTGATTTACTCTGTATGAAAACGAAAATAGTTTAACATATGGTTAACCTCCTTTGTGCCCATAATTTTAAAATTAACGCTTGTGTCACTTTTCAACACTTGGCTTTGCAGTAGCTTCCCAACGAATTAGCAGGAAATCCAAACTTATAGGACACCCTGCAGGTAAATACATTTCTTTGGACACTTTCACTGCTCCAAACTAAGATTGTTAATTTTATTATTATTGGCACAAAGGAGATCAAACATATTTTAAGCTATTTAGTTTTCATACAGAGTAAAACAATATTTGACAACATTACAGTAAGAATGTATCATGCATTTTGCAGTATGTTGCAGCACTTTAATAATGGTGCACTATACGTACAATCTAGATCCTGCATATGTCCAATCCATATATTACAAGAAGGTAATACGTATGCGATACAGGTAAAATCCGTATATTTCATATGGACAACCTATTAGCTATATACATCCAATCCATACATTACATATGGCCAACCTGTACGCGACATACGTATAATCTATATGCTGCATGCATACAGTCTGTAAGCTACATATGTGCACTCTGTATGGTGCATATGGATATTCTGTATGCTGTATCTGGACAAGCTGTGTGCGACATAAGGAAAATCTGTATAATACATACGTACAATACGTATACTGTATCTAGTCGTACGTACGGGGGCACAAGTACAATATAGATGCTGTCTTGGGGTTGAACGAAAGAAACATACGTAAAGAACGTATATTGCATACTTCTTGAAATTATGCTCCGTCCTGATAGTCAGTGTGTGTCGTCATTATTAACCCACATGCTACATACGATCCTGACGTCACAAAGCTAGATATCACCTCCGTATATATTTGTTACTGCAGATGACGTCACACGAATGACGTCATTGCACTTATGCAGACAGTGCGTATAATACATACTTTTTCAGCTATACGTTTGCTGCAGGATGTTATATACGGTTGTACGTTAAGTCCAGAAACTACAGGAATTACGAATGTAACCTACGTTTTTAAGTATGCCACCTACATTTTTTTTTCTCAGTGTATATTGCACAGTTCTGTACCATGCTGTTACTGTTGGTAAAGAACTCATGAAGAGTACAGTGCGCCCTTTGCAAAGGCGCCCTTGTAAAACCACATCAAATATAAACGGTTTTATTTTTCTGTATGGCACAGTTCTGTACAATGAATACATATTGTTGGTGAAGAACCCGTGAAGTGTACAGTGCGCCCTTTATGTAAGGCGCCCTTGTCATGTGATTATTCCTGTGTATTTTAGAGCAGTATTGGAATAATCAGTGCCTATTGTATTTCTAAAATATAGCTATATTGATTTATTAGTATATATTTAGCTTCATTTTGTGTGACAAAAAAATCTTACAAGAACTAAAAAATGTTTCTCTAGTAAAGAAGTTTTCACAGTTTAGCTATTTACGTTAATAAACAAACTTTGGGTTTTAATACATAAAATGGCGCCCGTATATGTACAGAGTGTAACTTAATTAACATAAACTTCAGGAGGTGACTCCTGACACGGATATAAAACGAAAAGTATACACCAACCTGGGTGTAAAAGTGCCTCCTTTTGGCGCCTTGATCACACAAAATTTGTCGGAAAAATGTAAGAACAGCCATAACTCAAGAATAAAACATCGGATCGAAGTCGGGTAAAAGAGAATGTCCATTATTTTTAGTCGTAGATCCCATTAGTGTACAGGGGCGACGCAAGGGTGGCTCCCAAAGAAACTTGAGTATTCCGTCGACTATTTTATCAAACGTTGAATGAGGGCAATGAACAACAATCAAGTACAAGATTTCACCAATCAAAAGTAATAGTACATCGTTCAAATTAGAACACTTAGAATTCGAAAGAAAGAAATATACACATGTGTGATTGATCTATTTCGTCTCAGCACAGAATAAACTCTCGGGAGAATAATATAAACGAAAAGAATTCTTTAACGTATGACGGTTATATCTTCTAGGTATTGATAATGTTTGATAAATAAACGGCTTTCTGTCCAAGTTACGAGTGTGTGAAAATGGAAAAAATAACTTTGATCCAGATTAGGTTTAAGAAGATCGTGCATAGGACAGTCAGGCGGTATGTAAAGAAATATAACATGTAGTATTCAAAAATGCAAAGATCATATGTGATCAACGTGTGTACAAGGGATTTTCCAGATACATATTGGGCGAAACTAAGCTGCATTAAAGGATTGCCTCCTCGTACTATGTAATTCTGTGGAATATGATACTTCCGTGCACAGAAGCAACAAAAATGGACGAAACACGAGATGTTGTATATGTTGCATAATGATACAAAGAAATGCGCTGGAACAGTATACTTAATTTATCCGTTAGGTAAATCTTCTTCCAGGGATACTTTCGAGGGGCTTTTCCCCTCTCTTGAAGTTGGAAAAACGCCCCTTAATCCTGACCTACGAAAAACTACATTCCTACTATGAATGTACCAAAATAGTGTCGTAGTGTAGCCCACTTATATTTTGATTTTGTCACTGGTGGATCAATGTTTTAGAAGAAAATTGTTTCTAGAAGAAAACACATGCAACAAATGGTGAAAAATATTTTTTCGACGTTCTCTATGTACTTTGGAGGTGGGTGAAATACCAACATGGAGGAAAGAGAATGTGGCACTTTTGCTTAGACGTAGCAGCACTTACGGAATTATTGTCCCTTGTATGCCACTTGCAAGTGGCTCGCGGAAGGCTGTATTGCAGTTTTGATGTGGATGTCATAAATTAGCGTGGCTGTGTTATAGTAGGCATCTCACGCAACTTGTGAGTGATATACAGTGTCCGATGCTCTGATGTTACGTGTGAAATTGCTGTATAACAGGATAGGAAGTGTTGCGTACGACGGTAGAGTGTAGTATCCAGGTATTCACGTCGTGTAAAACTGTAGACGTTGGTGTTTAAGTAAAATTAATTTTGTTAATCTGTCCACGAGCTGCCAGATATGCACCTCATTTATGGAAAGATAAGGGAAAATATCCCAGAGGCAAGGCGTTTATATCGTAACCGTCGCCCTCATAGGAGAGTAACTTTTCCTGTATTTTTTCCACGCCACCATATTCGCCTTCGGGAGATAGGGTCTCTTCAAATTCCCCTACATGAAATCGGAAGAAATTGCACCATGTGGACAGTTGAATTTGAACACAGCGTACTGGGAATGATCAAAGACCATCCTGAAACTAGCAGTAGCCATGTGTAGGGCCTAAAAATCCACATGCAACTCTAGTGAACGATCAGCAGAGATTTAGTGTGAGCGGGCAGTGCAGTATGGTGGATAATTTTGTGGTAGGACCTTATTTCTTACCGTCCTGCCTGTGTGGGAGTGCGTATAATTTATTTTTACGTAATGTTCTCCTAAAATTGTTAGAACATGTAACCTTGAACATAAGACAGCAGATGTGATTACAGCATGACATTGCACCAGCATATTTTGACAGATATATGCAGACCTACTTAATTGAAACATTCCCAGATAGTTGGATTGGGAGAGATTGACCTGTGTTAAGACCACCTCTTTCACCCTAACTCACGCCCCTTGATTTCTTATTTGGGGCGTTATGAAATGCATTTTGTATGCAACACTAGCCACAACAGCCGAAGAACTTGTTGCTCGAGTTAACATAGTTGCGGCAATCACTTCCGAACTTTCAGGTGTGTTTGACCGCACGCGGAAAAATTTCCTTCGGCAATGTCATCTTTGCAATGCGGTCAACGGTTGACAATATCAGACTGTGAACTGTTATTCTTCACAGCTGTTTCGTGTACACATACGTTTGATAAAATACTCCAAGGAATATTACTCCAGTTTCTTTGGGAGTCCCCTTGCACCGCCACTGCACTACATCCGATTGTACACTAATGGAATCTACGACTAAAAATAATGGACATTCCCTTTTGCACGATTTCGATCCGACATTTTGTTCTCGAGTATGGCTGCTGTTGCATTTTCTCGAAAATTTTCGGGTGGTCATAGCTCAGAGGCATTCCTACACCCAGGTTGGTCTATACTTTTCCTTTTATCTCCGGTGTCAGGACTCACCTTTGTGGGACAATTAGTGTGAAGTTCGAAAATTTAAATTCAATCCTATCCGGATTATTCATGAAAGCACTAACGACAATGCTTAATGTTTTATAGCTCTAGCAATGCAGTAAGCGCTTGCGTTTGTCCAACTTTTGTGTTACAATTAGTGTAAAACTGTTTAAGTTGAAAAACCTAAAGTTAGACCGGGTTGAATTTTCATTAATAAGTCCAAAAATATGGTAGCACTAACGTTAGTACTTAGTTTTTGAAGCGTTAAGGATGCACTATCCATTAGCGTTTGTCCTACCTTTGTGAGAAAATTTAGTGTTTTTCGATATTTTTAAAATCAGTCTCGTCCGAGTTATTCATTAATAATTCCCAAACTACAATTTCACTAACGTTAGAGCTGAGATAGCATTAACGTTAGAGCTTTTTAGAGTATTAACGTTGCACTAACCTTTGACGTTTATTCCACCTTTGTGAGACAATTATTGTAAACTTCGATAAATTTAAATTTAGCACCAAGTGTGTTATTCACTTATAGCTCCTAAATTATGACAGCAATCAGTGTTTTATAGAGCTCTATTAATGCACTAACCACTGGTGTTAGTCCCACTTTTGAGGCACAATTACTAAAAAACTGTGTAAAAGTTGAAAATCTAAAGTTAGCCCCGAACGAGTTATTCATTAATAACTTCTAAAGTATGATAGTACTATCGTTAGTGTTTAGTGCACTAATGTACAATTACTAAGCACTAAACATGTAAATAATTTTACTAACACTTGAGAATCGTGCGGGGCTAAATTTAGACACAGCATTTTTCATTTTGTAAACTTCCCACATATTTAAAAGCACTAATAATCACATATAGTGCAATGGTTATAGTATACTGTAGTGTTAGTAGCTCTTATTGCAGAACTCCAAACATTACTGCATCAACAGTATGGACGGTAGAAAATAAAACTTTGGGGAAGCTAACTATACGCTAGCCAATAGAAGCATTCACAATGAGAAGCATTAATGTTCGGTCTTGGTGCACTAGCAAGCAATAACAAAACACTAACGATGCCACTAGGAGAGACCACTACTTCATTTAAATTTCGTGAGAATTTGACTTAATGAAAAAATCCCCATGTTTTTCTTATGGGAGTTTCGTGACTTATAATTACCTATATCTACACTAATAGTGAAGTACTAACGAAACTATTAGTATTTTCTGGAAGTACTGACGATATACTAACGAATAGCACTAATCTTTTCGTTAGTGCTCAAAGTGGGGGCCAAGTTCACGGTAGGCCCAAAGTCTTTTTTACTTGTAGTTCCTTTACTAATGAAGCACCAACGTTAGCAATTTTTGCACTAAGAAACACTAACGATGCACTAAGAATTGCACTAAAATAGATCATTAGTGCTTTTGTATTCGGCGGTAATTCGATGCAACGAAAAATTCCCCATGCATTTCTTATGGGAGTTTCGTGACATGTAATTAGCCATAACCACACTAATATTAAAGCACTAACGAAACTAAAAGTGTTTTCTAGAAGCACTAACGATACACTAACGAATGGTACTAATTTTATCGTTAATGCTTGAAGTGGGGGACCAGCGTGAACTTGGCCCCCAAATATTTTTATTTATAACTCCTACACTAATGAAGCACTAACGTTAGCGATTTTTGCAGTAAGAAGCACTAATGATGCATTAACGATTGCAGTAGAGGTCAATAGCGCTTTTAAATTTGGCGGTAATTTGACGCAATGAAAAATTCCCCATGCATTTCTTATGGGAGTTTCGTGACTTATAATTCACTATATCTACACTAATAGTGAAGCACTAACGAAACTTTTAGTATTTTCTAGAAGCACTAACGATGCACTAACGAACGGCACTATTCCTTTCCTTATTGCTTGAAATGGAGGGCCAGCGTGTACCATTGTTTTGTCTCTAGAGCCTACACTAATGAAGCACTAACATCACGAGTTGGTGCAATAGGAAGCACTAACGAGGCACTAATGAATGGCAAAAGTTATTTCGTTAGTACTTAAAGTGGGGGGCAGCGTGAACTTGGCCCCCCAAAGGTATTTTACCTGTAGCTCCTACACTAATTAAGCACTAACGTTAGGGGTTGGTGCACTAAGAAGCACTAACGATGCACTAACGATTGACACTAATTTTATCGTTAGATCTCAAAGTGGGGGGCCAAGTTCACGGACGTTGAGTGCGAGCGCTAGTGATCGCGAGTCCAGTTGAGACAGGTGAGTGCGAGCCCAGTCGAGAGAGATGAGCGCGAGCCCAGTTGGGAGAAGTGATCGCGAGCGCTAGTGATCGCGAGTCCAGTTAAGACAATTGAGCGCGAACCCGGGTGAGTACAAACCCAGTGGACAGAAGTGAGCGCGAGCCCGAGTGAATGCGAGCCCAGATAAGATTAGTGAGTGCGAGCGCTAGTGATCGCGAGTCCAGTTGAGACTGGTTAGTGCGAGCCCAGTCGAGAGATGAGCGCGAGCCCAGTTGGAAGAAGTGATCACGAGCGCTAGTGATCGCGAGTCCAGTTGAGACTGGCGAGCGCAAGCCCGAGTGAGTGCGAGCCCAATCCAGAGAGATAAGCGCGAGCCCGAGAGATTGCGAGCTCAGTTGAGAGAAGTGAGCGTGAGTGAGCGCGAGCCCAGTTGAGACAGTTGAGCGCGAGAGCGAGCGAGCCCAGTGGAAAATTGCCACCTCTGAAGTTGAGTCACATCCAGTGCTAGTATGGAAAGCTGGAGAAGCTGGAGAACTTGTGGTTCCATCTGCAACCTTACAACGATGATGTGAACTGGAATGTACATTCTGCTCCTTGCTGTCCCTGATTTCATTCATAGTTTCTCACATGACATCATGTGGAAGTAACTAACAAGAAGGACTAAGATGTCAGTGTCTCTTGTCGAGACAAAAATGCTTCTTGTTTTGTTTGAAACGCAGTGTAAAATAATTCTGGTGTCAGCTTCCTGTTTAGCCTGCAAGCATAAATCAAGAGTTGCATCAGAAGCTTCGACCTTTTCCTCATCACTGAAGTCATTTGCAGTAACTATGGTTCTGTTGGATGGTGCTTACAGGATCAGCTGATGTGAGAGAAATTTAGCGAGACCTGATTTGTATTTATCGTCAATAATAAAGTTCTCGTACTTTGTAGGAAGAGGCACATCTCTGCTATCTATTGGTTTCCTGATTCCTACAAAGACTTTCCCATGCCGTTTCCGTGTGCAGGTGTAACGGGATAGACGTACCTCCCGTAAAAAATACCCCCCGGTAAAAAAGTACTAGGATAGATATACCCCCCGGTAAAACAGTCCTGGGACAAACGTACCCCCGGTAAAAAAATCCTAGGACAAATGTACCTCCCCGGTAAAATAGTCCCACAGATAAACATACTCCCCTGTAAAACTGTCCTAGGACAGATATACCCCCGGTAAATCTATCCTAGGATAGATATACCCCCGGTAAAACTATCCTAGGACAGATATACCCAACGGTAAAACATCGCCAAAAGAGACAACAATCAAATTTTTCGATGAATCTTATTCACAAAAGGAAAAATTGTTCACTCACAATAGGGGGTAAATCTATCCTAGGATATTCTTACCCCCCTGTCGGTTTTCCTTAAACTCAAAGAAAATGAAGACAAAAGATATAATATTAATACCATATTGAAGTGTACATCTACATCAGAGAACATATACCGGGGGGTAAATCTATCCTAGGATATTCTTACCCCACCTGTCGGTTTTCCTTAAACTCAAAGAAAATGAAGACAAAAGATATAATATTAATACCATATTGAAGTGTACATCTACATCAGAGAACATATACCGGGGGGTAAATCTATTCTAGGATATTCTTACCCCCCTGTCGGTTTTCCTTAAACTCAAAGAAAATGAAGACAAAAGATATAATATTAATACCATATTGAAGTGTACATCTACATCTGTGAACATATACCGGGGGGTAAATCTATCCTAGGATATTCTTACCCCCCTGTCGGTTTTCCTTAAACTTAAAGAAAATGAAGACAAAAGATATAATATTAATACCATATTGAAGTGTACATCTACATCAGTGAACATATACCGGGGGGTAAATCTATCCTAGGATAATCTTACCCCCCTGTCGGTTTTTCTTAAACTCAAAGAAAATGAAGACAAATGATATAATATTAATACCATATTGAAGTGTACATCTACATCAGTGAACATATACCGGGGGATAAATCTATCCTAGGATATTCTTACCCCCTGTCGGTTTTCCTTAAACTCAAAGAAAATGAAGACAAAAGATATAATATTAATACCATATTGAAGTGTACATGTACATCAGTGAACATATACCGGGGGGTAAATCTATCCTAGGATATTCTTACCCCCCTGTCGGTTTTCCTTAAACTCAAAGAAAATGAAGACAAAAGATATAATATTAATACCATATTGAAGTGTACATCTACATCAGTGAACATATACCGGGGGGTAAATCTATCCTACGATATTCTTACCCCCCTGTCGGTTTTCCTTAAACTCAAAGAAAATGAAGACAAAAGATATAATATTAATACCATATTGAAGTGTACATTTACATCAGTGAACATATACCGGGGGGTAAATCTATTCTAGGATATTCTTACCTTCCTGTCGGTTTTCCTTAAACTCAAAGAAAATGAAGACAAAATATATAATATTAATACCATATTGAAGTGTACATGTACATCAGTGAACATATACCGGGGGGTAAATCTATCCTAGGATATTCTTACCCTCCTGTCGGTTTTCCTTAAACTCAAAGAAAATGAAGACAAAAGACATAATATTAATACCATATTGAAGTGTACATCTACATCAGTGAACATATACCGGGGGGTAAATCTATCCTAGGATATTCTTACCCCCCTGTCGGTTTTCCTAAAACTCAAAGAAAATGAAGACAAAAGATATAATATTAATACCATATGGAAGTGTACATCTACATTAGTGAACATATACCGGGGGTAAATCTATCCTAGGATATTCTTACCCCCCTGTCGGTTTTCCTTAAACTCAAAGAAAATGAAGACAAAAGATATAATATTAATACCATATTGAAGTGTACATGTACATCAGTGAACATATACCGGGGGTAAATCTATCCTAGGATATTCTTACCCCCCTGTCGGTTTTCCTTAAACTCAAGGAAAATGAAGACAAAAGATATAATATTAAACCATATTGAAGTGTACATCTACTTCAGTGAACATATACCGGGGGTAAATCTATCCTAGGATATTCTTACCCCCCTGTCGGTTTTCCTTATACTTAAAGAAAATGAAGACAAAAGATATAATATTAATACCATATTGAAGTGTACATGTACATCAGTGAACATATACCGGGGGTAAATCTATCCTAGGATATTCTTACCCCCCTGTCGGTTTTCCTTAAACTCAAGGAAAATGAAGACAAAAGATATAATATTAAACCATATTGAAGTGTACATCTACATCATTGAACATATACCGGGTGGTAAATCTATCCTAGGATGTTCTTACCCCCTGTCGGTTTTCCTTAAACTCAAAGAAAATGAAGACAAAAGATATAATATTAACACCATATTGAAGTGTACATCTACATCATTGAACATATACCGGGGGGTAAGTCTAACCTAGGACATTCTTACCCCCCTGTCGGTTTTCCTTAAACTCAAAGAAAATGAAGACAAAAGATATGATATTAATACATATTGAAGTGTACATCTACATCAGTGAACAGATACCGGGGGGTAAATCTATCCTAGGATATTCTTACCCCCTGTCGGTTTTCCTAAAACTCTAGGAAAATGAAGACAAAAGATATAATATTAATACCATATTTTAGTGTACATCTACATCAGTGAACATATACCGGGGGGTAAATCTATCCTGGGATATTATTATCCCCCTGTCGGTTTTCCTTAAACTCAAAGAAAATGAAGACAAAAGATATAATATTAATACCATATTGAAGTGTACATCTACATCAGTGAACATATACCGGGGGGTAAATCTATCCTAGGATATTCTTACCCTCCTGTCGGTTTTCCTTAAACTCAAAGAAAATGAAGACAAAAGACATAATATTAATACCATATTGAAGTGTACATCTACATCAGTGAACATATACCGGGGGGTAAATCTATCCTAGGATATTCTTACCCCCCTGTCGGTTTTCCTAAAACTCAAAGAAAATGAAGACAAAAGATATAATATTAATACCATATTGAAGTGTACATCTACATGAGTGAACATATACCGGGGGGTAAATCTATCCTAGGATATTCTTACCCCCCTGTCGGTTTTCCTTAAACTCAAAGAAAATGAAGACAAAAGATATGATATTAATACATATTGAAGTGTACATCTACATCAGTGAACATATATCGGGGGGTAAATCTATCCTAGGATATTCTTACCCCTCTGTCGGTTTTCCTTATACTCAAAGAAAATGAAGACAAATGATATAATATTAATACCATATTGAAGTGTACATCTACATCAGTGAACATATACCGGGTGGTAAATCTATCCTGGGATATTCTTATCCCCCTGTCGGTTTTCCTTAAACTCAAAGAAAATGAAGACAAAAGATATAATATTAATACCATATTGAAGTGTACATCTACATCAGTGAACATATACCGGGGGGTAAATCTATCCTAGGATTTTCTTACCCCCCTGTCGGTTTTCCTTAAACTCAAAGAAAATGAAGACAAAAGATATAATATTAATACCATATTGAGTGTACATTTACATCAGTAAACATATACCGGGGGGCTAAATCTATCCTAGGATATTCTTACCTTCCTGTCGGTTTTCCTTAAACTCAAAGAAAATGAAGACAAAAGATATAATATTAATACCATATTGAAGTGTACATCTACATCAGTGAACATATACCGGGGGGTAAATCTATCCTAGGATATTTTTACCCCCCTGTCGGTTTTCCTTAAACTCAAAGAAAATGAAGACAAAATATATAATATTAATACTATATTGAAGTGTACATCTACATCAGTGAACATATACCGAGGAGTAAATCTATCCTAGGATAATCTTACCCCCTGTCGGTTTTTCTTAAACTCAAAGAAAATGAAGACAAATGATATAATATTACTACCGTATTGAAGTGTACATCTACATCAGTGAACATATACCGAGGGTAAATCTATCCTACGATATTCTTACCCTCCTGTCGGTTTTCCTAAAACTCAAAGAAAATGAAGACAAATGATATAATATTAATACCATATTGAAGTGTACATCTACATCAGTGAACATATACCGAGGGTAAATCTATCCTAGGATATTCTTACCCTCCTGTCGGTTTTCCTAAAACTCAAAGAAAATGAAGACAAAAGATATAATATTAATACCATATTGAAGTGTACATCTACATCAGTGAACATATACCGGGGGGTAAGTCTAACCTAGGACATTCTTACCCCCCTGTCGGTTTTCCTTAAACTCAAAGGAAATGAAGACAGAAGATATAATATTAATACATATTGAAGTGTACATGTACATCAGTGAACATATACCGGGGGGTAAATGTATCCTAGGATATTCTTATCCCCCTGTCGGTTTTCCTTAAACTCAAAGAAAATGAAGACAAAAGATATAATATTAATACAACATTGAGGTGTACATCTACATCAGTGAACATATACCGGGGGGTAAATCTATCCTAGGATATTCTTACCCCCTGTCGGTTTTCCTAAAACTCAAAGAAAATGAAGACAAATGATATAATATTAATACCATATTGAAGTGTACATCTACATCAGTGAACATATACCGAGGGTAAATCTATCCTAGGATATTCTTAACCTCCTGTCGGTTTTCCTAAAACTCAAAGAAAATGAAGACAAAAGATATAATATTAATACCATATTGAAGTGTACATCTACATCAGTGAACATATACCGGGGGGTAAGTCTAACCTAGGACATTCTTACCCCCCTGTCGATTTTCCTTAAACTCAAAGGAAATGAAGACAGAAGATATAATATTAATACATATTGAAGTGTACATGTACATCAGTGAACATATACCGGGGGGTAAATGTATCCTAGGATATTCTTACCCCTCTGTCGGTTTTCCTAAAACTCAAAGAAAATGAAGACAAGATATAATATTAATACCATATTGAAGTGTACATCTACATCAGTGAAGATATATCGGGGGGTAAATCTATCCTAGGATATTCTTACCCCCCTGTCGGTTTTCCTTATACTCAAAGAAAATGAAGACAAATGATATAATATTAATACCATATTGAAGTGTACATCTACATCAGTGAACATATACCGGGGGGTAAATCTATCCTAGGATATTCTTATCCCCCTGTCGGTTTTGCTTAAACTCAAAGAAAATGAAGACAAAAGATATGATATTAATACTATATTGAAGTGTACATGTACATCAGTGAACATATTCCGGGGGGTAAATCTATCCTAGGATAATCTTACCCCCCTGTCGGTTTTTCTTAAACTCAACTAAAAATGAAGACAAAAGATATAATATTAATACAATATTGAAGCGTACATCTACATCAGTGAACATATACCGGGGGGTAAACCTATGCTAGGATATTCTTACCCCCCTGTCGGTTTTCCTTAAACTCAAAGAAAATGAAGACAAAAGATATAATATTAATACCATATTGAAGTGTACATCTACATCAGTGAACATATACCGGGGGGTAAATCTATCCTAGAATAATCTTACCCCCCTGTCGGTTTTTCTTAAACTCAAAGAAAATGAAGATAAAAGATATAATATTAATAGCATAGTAAGGTGTACCAGCTCAATTGGAAATATTTATTACCATTTAATTTTACGGCTAAACAACGTTGTTCGAATAAATAGATAATTTTTTTTATGAATCGTCAAATATTGATCACTTTTAATAAATTTAAATTTTAAATAATAGAGCGTGATATTTGTACTCTACGAACTTGGTGTTTTTTCCTTGCACTTTACACACACACACGCACAAACACACTGACACACACATACACAGAGGGAGAGAGAGAGAGGAAGACAAGAGAGAGAGGGAGAGAAAATGAGAAACACTATGTAAATTTTTCCTTCCCAACTTGAAATTTTAGAACATGTTCCGGTTCCCGAAATCTTATTGGAGAATTATAATTTCTTGCTAACTAACTTTACTGTACAAAAATTCAAATTTCTAGCTGAATGTGCAGTTAAATATAGTGGAAAATTTTCTACCTAACATCACTGTACAAAATGTCCAAAATTGTCCGGCTTGTGAAGAGTTTTTTCAGTTGTTTGTATATCAGAATTAAAATTTTCCGATCTATGAAAATTCCTTTCACTTGTTACTTCAAAGCAATAAAACTTTTCGATTTACTTTTTGCTTCAAAATGATGACAATTTTCCGACTCATAAAAGGTTTTACAATTTTTTCATACAGGCTACCAATTTTTCTATTCATGAAAAATTGTTTCACTTGTTCCTACATAGTACTGAATATTCTCTGAGCCATGAAAATTTTCAGATTCTTTAAACGATCTTTCACTTTTTACCATTTCTACTCATGAATTCTATCAATTTTATGATTACTGAGGAATCGTTACTTGATCACTGCTACTTTTTAGAACGGAAAATTTTCCGGAAAAATATGGAAGAAAGCTTTCCAGCTCACATCACGGCTAAACAACGATGTAGGAATAAGTGCAGTATGTTTTTTATGAATCGGAAAACTTTCATCACTGTTCACAACATTAAAACTTTAGATGTCATATTAGCACTTATTGCAGCAACATACTTCACACTCCAACCTTTTCCTCATTTCTGTTGTTCGGACATTTGTTCTCAGGCGTTTACGTTTTTGTGAATATCTCAGATTATATTTGTTCTATCGAAATGAAAATTGCGGAATAAATCTCTATTTCAAATTTCCTTTAGAAATAAGAAGCTACTGAGTCATAATATTATAGGCATCACTTTTTTACTTTTCTAATAGAAAGAAACCCCAGACCCCCAAGCGTTACCGGACGAAATGTCCTTTGGACGAAATGTGCTTTGAACTAAACATCTCTGGACGAAATGTCCTTTGGACCAATTATCTTTTGGACGAAATATCCTTTGGAGCAAATGTTTTTGGACGAATTGGCCTTTGGACCAATTACCAATTGTCCTTTGGACGAAATGTTCTTTGGACCAATTGCCTTTTGGAGCAAATGTCTTTGGTTGAAATGTCCTTTGGACCAATTGTCTTTGGGCGAAAAGTTCTTTGGACGAATTGTCTTTTGGACGAAATGTCATTTGGACCAAATATCTTTGGACGAAATGTCCTTTGGACCAATTGTCCTTTGGATAAAATGTCCTTTGGTCCAATTGTCTTTTAGACGAAATGTCCTTTGGACCAATTGTCTTTTCGACGAAATGTCCTTTGGACCAATTGTCTTTTGTACGAAATATCCTTAGTACCAATTGTCTTTTGGACAACTCTAAGCGGCAAAATACTTTTTATATCTCGAATTTGTCTTTAAATCTTGATATATATATATATATATATATATATATATATATATATATATATATCTTCTACATCTGAATGCCCCCCAAAATTTACAGAGAAATCGGCGCTTTTTATGGGGGGCTGAGCCCCCTAGGATATCAATACACGTGCATTGAATTATTTGCTTTCTCTGTTTATTTTTCGGAAATAAAAGTCTTAATAGCAAAGATTTTTGATTTTCGAAGAAAATTTGTTTTTTTCATTTGCTCAACCTAATTGTTCTAATTAATAAACCGCGTTCTCGTGATATTTTTTTGGCATAATTATTAATGACGTATTTTCTCTCCATATCGTACCCATTCTTTCCTTATTCTGTGATTTTATTTTCGTATATATAGCACGAAGAGAGAAAGGAGCGCTGGGATTGGTATAAAATGTTGATATAAAAAGGTTGGAAGGTGAAGCACTATAGTAAGGACTTGGTAAACAAAATAAAAGAGCCCCGAATAACATTCAAATCAGCCGTCATCCTCTTGACTCATTCTTCACATAGTGTCTTATTAATAATGTTATGTACAGGGAAAGTCAAAATGATGGATTTTGTTTCAGAAATTTATAATGTATTTATATATATATATATTAGGTTCATAAATAACCATATAGCATATATTCAAAGTCCCCAACATGGCGATATTTATCGCTGAAAAAGAAAGACTAGATATACCTGTATAAAGGGCCTCATTACTTTCAACAGCTTAGGGCCCCATGAATCCTAAATCCGGCACTGAGCACACTTGAGATTACTTTTTATTTCTAAACGGTTGAAGTGGTTTAATTTTATTGTGGACAGAGTTGGACCATTTCCACGGAAAGGGAGATAGCACAGGTATTTTGAGTGAGCCATACCAGTTGGTCAGAGGGGGTGTATTGCGCCATTCATAGACATTTGCTGCTATAGACATCTCATATTATGTCTGCAACTACTTTTGATTTTACTAGTAGTAACTATAGCATAAGAACTCTTCCATCCGTACGTAGATATAAAAGAGGACAATTGAATGACCCATTATCGTCCAGGCAAAATTACTGTAAGTACAGTAGAATTTACCACTCTTTATTCAGATAATGTAAACTGTAAGAATTCGTGTGGTCCCGCGTAGCGTAGTTACTAACTCTCTCGCCTTTGGTGCGAAGGTCACGGGTTTGATGTTCATAGGGTTGGTTTATAACAGCTTTGTCGGGCCAGCCATCATGATGGACGTTTTTCCTGGTTTTTCCTCATTTACACAAGGCAAATAGCTGGATAATACCTAACATTCAGGTCCCTGGCTGCTTCCTTCCTTCCTCAATCCTTTCTTCCTTTCCCCCGGATATTGCGCTCGCCTAGAGGCGTCCTCTCTCATACTTGACGGGCTTAAGGCCGTAGATGAGAGTAATGTTTATAAATATGTATAAATAAATAAATAATGTAAGGATTCATTTAAGTTGGAGATGTGAAATTAGGCATTTACTCTCTTACCTAAAATTATAGTTTCAACATTTTTTAAGGTGTCGCACCTAAAATTATAAAGCATATATTTTCTTGAATATTAAAATTAGCCACTATTTATTCAGAAAACATCAAACGTAAGGATTCGTGAAAATTGTGGGTGAAAAAGTTCGCATTTAATCTCTTAACTGAAAATAATGAAATCCGTGTTTCAGCGTTTTAAAAAGTTTCGCTCCTAAAAGAAGGGGCAATTTCTTGAATATTAAAGTTTCTCATTATTTAATCAGAAAATACCAAATGTGAGAATTCGTTTAATTTGGAAGTATTAAATTTGGTATTTGAACTATCTAAAAATTGTGGCATACGTGTTTAAGCATTTATGGAAATTTCGAGCCTATGGGAAGAAAGGGAATATTTTTTTGAATATTAAAATTACCCACTATGTATTCAAAAAATATCAAGTAATAGCATTCATTAAAGTTGGACATGTGAATGTTTGCATTTAAGCTCAGTAAAAATAACATATTACGTGTTTCAGAAAGTTACGTTCCTAAGTAGTGAAAGAGAGTATCTTCATGGATATTCAAGTTACCCTCTATCCGCTCAGAAAATAACAAATATAAGGATTTACTTAAGCTGGAGGTGTGTAATTCGTTTGAACTCTTACCAAAAAGAAAAAATTGAATACGTGTGCAGCGTTTTCGAAATTCCACTCCTAAGGGGAAAAGGTGTACAATTCCTATCATATTAACTCTAGGAGGACCAAGGTGGGTCAAATTTGCCCGCACTTCCTATTTCTCTTTGCTCTGAAAAAATCAATTTTTGAACATGTTTGATTATTTTTTGTGTTTTCTTCTGTTAGTCCTAACTTAAATTTAGTTGTACAGCGGGGGACACTTCTAAATGGTACAGCCATATGGAGATTTACGGCTAAGGTGTACCATTTAGAAGTGTCCCCCGCTGTACTAGAATGTATACTATCATGGTAATTTACGAAAAAAATGTAGCGCAGGTGATTGGTCAATACATTTGTAAGCAACATAGAATTGATTAGAGAACTACGGTATTACTCCAGTAATATCTTTGTAATCTTGTATGTTCATTGAATTCATGATTAAGCTAATAAAATCTACTTTCAGATATTGATCAAACATAACACTGGCAGATTTAGTATTGTAATTTGTCCACAAATGATAATGTATTTAATGGCACTTCATATCTGCTAAACAAATGTCTGTAGCCTGTACTAAGATATATATTTGAAATATTTCGTATTAAAATAAAACTTCAGAAGATTCAATATAATTTTAAAACTCATACTTATTAGTAGGTCATTAAACAACTTGAAATTATATTAGTAATGGTTAAAATGGTTTATACAACCTCGGGCAAAAAATTGACCCTCTTGGTCTTCCATGTGTCAGATTACACCTCGGTCTTTCTATGGTAACGTTCCCACTATGTATCGAGAAAAATGTAAAAATGTAAAGATTTCCTTAAAGCGTAAGTGCGAAATTTGGCAACTAAAAAGTTAGCTAAAAAAATGTAATATGTATTTTGGCATTTTTGATACTTCGGCTCGTAAGTGGAGGAAAGTGAGCAGTATTTATAATATTAAAATTTCCCTGTATTTATTCACAGAATAACAAATACATGGATTTGCTTAAAAACTATTTTCTAAATATTGGTTAACTCATTCGAAGTATTCGGTAATTATGTTTCAAAAGGAGAAAACTGGACAATTTCTAATATATTCTCATTTTATACATACGAAATGGCTAAAGCGAGGAAGTGATTTAACCGTTTAAAATAAAGTTTTGACCAAAGTACTTGGGTCGACCTGGGATTTTTTCGGCTCTTTTTGACTGAAATGTGTATCCTAAGCGAGAAAGACAGAACAATTTTTTCAAGTAATATTCGCTGCACCGGTTGTTACATTTGTATCATATGGGTCAATTAATAAAGTTGATTTTTTTTTTTTTTTTTACATTTCATCTTGATTCAAATACTGGGAGAAAATTTTTCATAATACCTTCCAAATATTTTTCTGTAAACGTATTCTTCCCGTGTGAGAAACGGTATTTTACATACTTTGCATGTTTGAAATAAAGATACTTGAAAGAAAAGTGCTATTTCGTTTTGATGCTCGATTAAGAACGCACTAAAGCTTCCAATACATTTGTAACTTCAGATCAGTTAATCTTTCTCGCGCGGCATAACTGTGGGACGTAAAACTCAAAGATTTCATTTCATTTTTTCTCGCGCCTTGAAAAGTTATTATCAACAGATTCACAGGATACGCGAATTATTTTGTTTTAGTACAGAAAAATAGTTTAAATATATCAGGAAAATTTATTCATTTGGTTTTCATTATTAAACATTTTTCGTGGGAAATGGGTACCATAAAGTGGAAAACGAAAAGGGCATTTGCCCGGTTGCCCGGCGGACAAGTCCACCTCTGATTCAGGACATTGAAAATCATCATTCACGGAGATAAGTTTACAAGAACTGAATAAGTATCACGTAGCTACATTACACAGAAGAACATTTAAATGTATTATAATTGTAATATGCACTGCTCGTCATTACAAACGTTACATTAAGAAGAAGACAAGATAGCAGCCCAACCTTAGAAGACAGATAAATTAAGGTTTCATTAAAATATTACAGTATCCGCTTAGTATAATTAGTACAAGATAACCACAGTGAAGCAGAATTGCTAAAAGTTAATAACGTGTGAGCAAAGCATTTGCTTTCAGAAAACCTGCAACACGACGAATGCGTAGAGGAGGCAATCAACTGACAAGCAATGACAACACATCTCATAAGCAATAACTATAGGAGTTCACTAGCGTGAGAGGAAACATAAGATAATATATTAGACTTGTTCAAACGGCGAGAGAACTGTCCAAACAATCGGATACATTACTCTAGCTGGACAGTGTACGTATCACCCTGCTGGAATGACGTCCACTTGACTATGCACCTGAACTAAAGAAACCAAAATCACGAAAAAAAACACCTAGTTGGATGTCAAATTTTCCAGTGCATAGAAAATACAAACGTCCAAGGAATCAAACAACACCACATGATACTGAAAGAAAAAATGAGATTTGTTTTATTTTCTTTGAGTTCAAGAAAAACAGACAGGACGGTAAGAATATCTTAGGACAGATTTCCCCCCGGTATATGTTCACTGACGTAGATGTACACTTCAATATGGTATTAATAGTATATATTTTGTCCTCATTTTCTTTGAGTTTAAGGAAAACCGACAGGGGAGTAAGAATATCCTAGGATAAATTTACCCCCCGGTATATGTTCACTGATGTAGATGTACACTTCAATATGGTATTAATATTATATCTTTTGTCTTCATTTTCTTTGAGTTTAAGGAAAGCCGACCGGGGGTAAGAATATCCTAGGATACGTTTACCCCCCGGTATATGTTCATTGAGATAGATGTTCACTTCAATATGGTAATAATATTATATCTTTTGTCTTCATTTTCTTTGAGTTTAAGGAAAACGACAGGGGGGTAAGAATATCATAGGATAGATTTACCCCCCGGTATATGTTCACTAATGTAGATGTACACTTCAATATGGTATTAATATTATATCTTTTGTCTTCATTTTCTTTGAGTTTAAGGAAAACCGACAGGGGGGTAAGAATATCCTAGGATAGATTTACCCCTCGGTATATGTTTACTGATGTACATGTACACTTCAATATGGTATTAATATTATATCTTTTGTCTTCATTTTCTTTGAGTTTAAGGAAAACCGACAGGGGTAAGAATATCCTAGGATAGATTTACCCCCCGGTATATGTTCACTGATGTAGATGTACACTTCAATATGGTATTAATATTATATCTTTTGTCTTCATTTTCTTTGAGTTTAAGGAAAACCAACAGGGGGGTAAGAATATCCTAGGATAGATTTACCCCCGGTATATGTGCACTGATGTAGATGTACACTTCAATATGGTATTAATATTATATCTTTTGTCTTCATTTTCTTTGAGTTTAAGAAAAACCGACAGGGGGGTAAGAATATCCTAGGATAGATTTACCCCCGGTATATGTTCACTGATGTAGATGTACACTTCAGTATTGTTAACATATTGTTTTGGGAATTGAACCTAAGGCTGCCTCCACCATTCAAATTCCTTGTTAACATGATTGTCTTGTTTGATGGATTAATTATTTTTAGACTTCGATTTTTTTTTGACAATATCGCTCTAGGTACAAACACATTGTACTGTGTTTTTAACAACTTATTAGGCTTTAATAGGAACTTGTTGTTTGCCCAAGAGTTGACTAGGTTGACTTTAACAGTTGTTTTAGTTTTTGGTAACAACTTTACGTTATGTTTTAGGACCCATTTCGGTTTTAAACTTGTTTTTATACTAATTGCGATATTATTAGAAAGCATCTCCACCATGACAACATAATAATTATTATCAGTAGTATGTTGTCAATATGGTATTAATATTATATCTTTTGTCTTCATTTTCTTTGAGTTTAAGGAAAACCGACAGGGGGGTAAGAATATCCTAGGATAGATTTACCCCCGGTATATGTTCACTGATGTAGATGTACACTTCAATATGGTATTAATATTATATCTTTTGTCTTCATTTTCTTTGAGTTTAAGGAAAACCGACAGGGGGGTAAGAATATCCTAGGATAGATTTATCCCCCGGTATATGTTCACTGATGTAGATGTACACTTCAATATTGTTAACATATTGTTTTGGGAATTGAACCTAAGGCTGCCTCCACCATTCAAATTCCTTGTTAACATGATTGTCTTGTTTGATGGATTAATTATTTTTAGACTTCGATTTTTTTTGACAATATCGCTCTAGGTACAAACACATTGTACTGTGTTTTTAACAACTTATTAGGCTTTAATAGGTACTTGTTGTTTGCCCAAGAGTTGACTAGGTTGACTTTAACAGTTGTTTTAGTTTTTGGTAACAACTTTGCGTTATGTTTTAGGACCCATTTCGGTTTTAAACTTGTTTTTATACTAATTGCGATATTATTAGAAAGCATCTCCACCATGACAACATAATAATTATTATCAGTAGTATGTTGTCAATATGGTATTAATATTATATTTTTTGTCTTCATTTTCTTTGAGTTTAAGGAAAACCGACAGGGGGGTAAGAATATCCTAGGTTAGATTTACACCCGGTATATGTTCACTGATGTAGATGTACACTTCAATATGGTATTAATATTATATCTTTTGTCTTCATTTTCTTTGAGTTTAAGGAAAACCGACAGGCGGGTAAGAATATCCTAGGATAGATTTACCCCCGGTATATGTTCACTGATGTAGATGTACACTTCAATATGGTATTAATATTATATCTTTTGTCTTCATTTTCTTTGAGTTTAAGGAAAACCGACAGGGGGGTAAGAATATCCTAGGATAGATTTATCCCCCGGTATATGTTCACTGATGTAGATGTACACTTCAATATTGTTAACATATTGTTTTGGGAATTGAACCTAAGGCTGCCTCCACCATTCAAATTCCTTGTTAACATGATTGTCTTGTTTGATGGATTAATTATTTTTAGACTTCGATTTTTTTTTGACAATATCGCTCTAGGTACAAACACATTGTACTGTGTTTTTAACAACTTATTAGGCTTTAATAGGTACTTGTTGTTTGCCCAAGAGTTGACTAGGTTGACTTTAACAGTTGTTTTAGTTTTTGGTAACAACTTTACGTTATGTTTTAGGACCCATTTCGGTTTTAAACTTGTTTTTATACTAATTGCGATATTATTAGAAAGCATCTCCACCATGACAACATAATAATTATTATCAGTAGTATGTTGTCAATATGGTATTAATATTATATCTTTTGTCTTCATTTTCTTTGAGTTTAAGGAAAACCGACAGGGGGGTAAGAATATCCTAGGATAGATTTACCCCCGGTATATGTTCACTGATGTAGATGTACACTTCAATATTGTTAACATATTGTTTTGGGAATTGAACCTAAGGCTGCCTCCACCATTCAAATTCCTTGTTAACATGATTGTCTTGTTTGATGGATTAATTATTTTTAGACTTCGATTTTTTTTGACAATATCGCTCTAGGTACAAACACATTGTACTGTGTTTTTAACAACTTATTAGGCTTTAATAGGTACTTGTTGTTTGCCCAAGAGTTGACTAGGTTGACTTTAACAGTTGTTTTAGTTTTTGGTAACAACTTTACGTTATGTTTTAGGACCCATTTCGGTTTTAAAATTTTTTTTTATACTAATTGCGATATTATTAGAAAGCATCTCCACCATGACAACATAATAATTATTATCAGTAGTATGTTGTCAATATGGTATTAATATTATATCTTTTGTCTTCATTTTCTTTGAGTTTAAGGAAAACCGACAGGGGGGTAAGAATATCCTAGGATAGATTTACCCCCGGTATATGTTCACTGATGTAGATGTACACTTCAATATGGTATTAATATTATATCTTTTGTCTTCATTTTCTTTGAGTTTAAGGAAAACCGACAGCGGGGTAAGAATATCCTAGGATAGATTTATCCCCCGGTATATGTTCACTGATGTAGATGTACACTTCAATATGGTATTAATATTATATCTTTTGTCTTCATTTTCTTTGAGTTTAAGGAAAACCGACAGGGGGGTAAGAATATCCTAGGATAGATTTACCCCCCGGTATATGTTCACTGATGTAGATGTACACTTCAATATTGTATTAATATTATATCTTTTGTCTTCATTTTCTTTGAGTATAAGGAAAACCGACAGGGGGGTAAGAATATCCTAGGATAGATTTACCCCCCGGTATATGTTCACTGATGTAGATGTACACTTCAATATGGTATTAATATTATATCTTTTGTCTTCATTTTCTTTGAGTTTAAGGAAAACCGACAGGGGGGTAAGAATATCCTAGGATAGATTTACCCCCCGGTATATGTTCACTGATGTAGATGTACACTTCAATATGGTATTAATATTATATCTTTTGTCTTCATTTTCTTTGAGTTTAAGGAAAACCGACAGGGGGGTAAGAATATCCTAGGATAGATTTACCCCCCGGTATATGTTCACTGATGTAGATGTACACTTCAATATGGTATTAATATTATATCTTTTGTCTTCATTTTCTTCGAGTTTAAGGAAAACCAACAGGGGGGTAAGAATATCCTAGGATAGATTTACCCCTCGGTATATGTTCACTGATGTAGATGTACACTTCAATATGGTATTAATATTATATCTTTTGTCTTCATTTTCTTTGAGTTTAAGAAAAACCGACAGGGGGGTAAGAATATCCTAGGATAGATTTACCCCCGGTATATGTTCACTGATGTAGATGTACACTTCAATATTGTTAACATATTGTTTTGGGAATTGAACCTAAGGCTGCCTCCACCATTCAAATTCCTTGTTAACATGATTGTCTTGTTTGATGGATTAATTATTTTTAGACTTCGATTTTTTTTGACAATATCGCTCTAGGTACAAACACATTGTACTGTGTTTTTAACAACTTATTAGGCTTTAATAGGTACTTGTTGTTTGCCCAAGAGTTGACTAGGTTGACTTTAACAGTTGTTTTAGTTTTTGGTAACAACTTTACGTTATGTTTTAGGACCCATTTCGGTTTTAAACTTGTTTTTATACTAATTGCGATATTATTAGAAAGCATCTCCACCATGACAACATAATAATTATTATCAGTAGTATGTTGTCAATATGGTATTAATATTATATCTTTTGTCTTCATTTTCTTTGAGTTTAAGGAAAACCGACAGGGGGGTAAGAATATCCTAGGATAGATTTACCCCCGGTATATGTTCACTGATGTAGATGTACACTTCAATATGGTATTAATATTATATCTTTTGTCTTCATTTTCTTTGAGTTTAAGGAAAACCGACAGGGGTGTAAGAATATCCTAGGATAGATTTATCCCCCGGTATATGTTCACTGATGTAGATGTACACTTCAATATTGTATTAATATTATATCTTTTGTCTTCATTTTCTTTGAGTTTAAGGAAAACCGACAGGGGGGTAAGAATATCCTAGGATAGATTTACCCCCGGTATATGTTCACTGATGTAGATGTACACTTCAATATTGTTAACATATTGTTTTGGGAATTGAACCTAAGGCTGCCTCCACCATTCAAATTCCTTGTTAACATGATTGTCTTGTTTGATGGATTAATTATTTTTAGACTTCGATTTTTTTTTGACAATATCGCTCTAGGTACAAACACATTGTACTGTGTTTTTAACAACTTATTAGGCTTTAATAGGTACTTGTTGTTTGCCCAAGAGTTGACTAGGTTGACTTTAACAGTTGTTTTAGTTTTTGGTAACAACTTTACGTTATGTTTTAGTACCCATTTCGGTTTTAAACTTGTTTTTATACTAATTGCGATATTATTAGAAAGCATCTCCACCATGACAACATAATAATTATTATCAGTAGTATGTTGTCAATATGGTATTAATATTATATCTTTTGTCTTCATTTTCTTTGAGTTTAAGGAAAACCGACAGGGGGGTAAGAATATCCTAGGATAGATTTACCCCCGGTATATGTTCACTGATGTAGATGTACACTTCAATATGGTATTAATATTATATCTTTTGTCTTCATTTTCTTTGAGTTTAAGGAAAACCGACAGGGGGGTAAGAATATCCTAGGATAGATTTATCCCCCGGTATATGTTCACTGATGTAGATGTACACTTCAATATTGTATTAATATTATATCTTTTTTCTTCATTTTCTTTGAGTTTAAGGAAAACCGACAGGGGGGTAAGAATATCCTAGGATAGATTTACCCCCCGGTATATGTTCACTGATGTAGATGTACACTTCAATATGGTATTAATATTATATCTTTTGTCTTCATTTTCTTTGAGTTTAAGGAAAACCGACAGGGGGGTAAGAATATCCTAGGATAGATTTACCCCCCGGTATATGTTCACTGATGTACATGAACACTTCAATATGGTATTAATATTATATCTTTTGTCTTCATTTTCTTTGAGTTTAAGGAAAACCGACAGGGGGGTAAGAATATCCTAGGATAGATTTACCCCCCTGTATATGTTCACTGATGTAGATGTACACTTCAATATGGTATTAATATTATATCTTTTGTCTTCTTTTTTTTGAGTTTAAGGAAAACCGACAGAGGGGGTAAGAATATCCTAGGATAGATTTACCCCCGGTATATGTTCACTGATGTAGATGTACACTTCAATATGGTATTAATATTATATCTTTTGTCTTCATTTTCTTTAAGTTTAAGGAAAACCGACAGGGGGGTAAGAATATCCTAGGATAGATTTACCCCCCGGTATATGTTCACTGATGTAGATGTACACTTCAATATGGTATTAATATTATATCTTTTGTCTTCATTTTCTTTGAGTTTAAGGAAAACCGACAGGGGGGTAAGAATATCCTAGGATAGATTTACCCCCCGGTATATGTTCACTGATGTACATGTACACTTCAATATGGTATTAATATTATATCTTTTGTCTTCATTTTCTTTGAGTTTAAGGAAAACCGACAGGGGGGTAAGAATATCCTAGGATAGATTTACCCCTCGGTATATGTTCACTGATGTAGATGTACACTTCAATATGGTATTAATATATCTTTTGTCTTCATTTTCTTTGAGTTTAAGGAAAACCGACAGGGGGGTAAAAATATCCTAGGATAGATTTACCCCCTATTGTGAGTAAACAATTTTTCCTTTTGTGAATAAGATTCATCGAAAAATTTGATTGTTGTCTCTTTTGGCGATGTTTTACCGGGGGGTATATCTGTCCTAGGATAGTTTTACTGGGGGGTATATCTATCCTAGGATAGATTTACCGGGGGGTATATCTGTCCTAGGACAGTTTTACCGGGGAGTATGTTTATCTGTGGGACTATTTTACCGGGGAGTTACATTTGTCCTAGGATTTTTTTACCGGGGGTACGTTTGTCCCAGGACTGTTTTACCTGGGGGTATATCTATCCTAGTACTTTTTTACCGGGGGGTATGTTTTACGGGAGGTACGTCTATCCCGTTACACCTGTCTTGATTAAGTGATGGTAGTACTGCAGCGTTTTCACTGCCATAGCAGTGTCGACCTGCAACAACCCATAATAGCTGATTATATGTCCTGCATTGTGAAACAAAGACACTAGTTCCTTTGATCGCTTTGCTTGATGCAAGGTGATTGTCAATCTGACATCCTTAGGTGTCCAGTGTTTTCCACCAGTTATGCTGTAGACAAAATTGGGCTATACTTAGAATCTTTCTCTGAGCATGAGCTCCCTGTCCAAAGTTATTTGTTCATAATCCTCTGGATCTTCTTCCAGCATGTTGAAGATACCAAACATCAAGCGAATGAACATGAATAGACTCTCCGGAACACAGCCTGAATAGACTCTCCGGAACACAGTCTATCATTTCATTTTCACTGACAAGAAATCCAGTGTACTTGGGTTGCGCCAGAATATCACTTCTTAGTTTTAACGCAATGTGGATTCATTCGAAGGAACTGTTATAATGACCGTGATATGCAGCGATGGAGCAAGACTCTTCTTCCTCCTGAGAAATGACAAGTAGTATATTAGCGTCAAGCGGTATATTTGTTGTCTGGGGAGCTTGACTTAACGTCTCTAGACCTCGTTCGGTGCCACATTTTAATCTCACTTCTTCTTTCTTGACACATAAGGCATTCTTTAACATCGGGCTTCTCATTCCTTTTCAGGCTGTAAACAGCTTCCTTATTGGAATCTAAATAAAGTCGTCAATTCAGAAACACAACAAAATCCGAAACTACGGTAATGACACCAGCACTTATGAATGAAAGAACTGGAGACTAATGATAACGTTCACTTTACCTTTCGTAACCTAAATCACCTCTAAAATGTTTTAATGACAGAAGCTAAACCAAGATAATAAGCATGGAAATTCAGTACACTAATCTGCGAGACTTGATATTAATCTTACTGTAACTAGATGCTAACAACTTTAACAAAATGCGGATTTCAAAGTTTATTCTATTAAAAATTCTAATGTTATATCATATCCCGTCTTTATCTGTATTAGAAAATTGAAAGTGACTATGTTTGTGACTCTTAATCTCTTGAACCACCCTACCGATCTCTTGAACCACCCCATCCTAGGGTTAGAGGAAGGAGAGAGGCGTTTAAAATTATCAAAAATGACCAATATTAATGTCGAATCTATAGTTTTCAGGTCACAGGGTTGAACAAGGACACTTCCGATCTCGTTTGCATCCAAATTCAGCCCCGCAAGTTGGGAAAGGGGGAGGAGAAATACATAAAAAGATAAAAAAAATGACCAATATTTGTATCGAATCCATAGTTTTCGGAATCGCGGAGGTGAACAGTGACAGTTCCGATCCCGTTTAAATCCAAATTCAGCCCTGCAACTTGGAAAAAGGGGAGATATTTAAAATGATCAAAAATGACCAATTTCAGTATCGAATCTATGGTTTTCGGGGTCGCTCAGAAGAACAGTAACATTTCCGATGCCGTGCTCCGCAACATAGGATAGGGGAGATATATAAAAAATCATTAAAAATTACCGATATTAGTGTCAAATCCATAGTTTCCGGGGTCCCTGTGATGACCAGTGACGCTTCCGATGCCGTTTAAATCCAAATTCAGCCACATAACATGGGAGAGAAAGAGGGAGAGAAATATAAAAATGATCGAAACTGACCGATATCAGAGAGCGTTTTAGTAATAGTAAAAAATGACTGACTAACGGAACATATTACTATTTTTTCCTCATTTAACCCATAGAAGCAAGTAATTGATACTTTGTTAATTAAAAAACTATTGTGAGTAATGTTAGTTGTAGAGAACTTAGGTTCTAAGTCTAATGCCATCTAGCGACTTTCATATAACTCTCCAATATACCTGTCAATCTCGATTGCGCAGTGCCTACATCTTTTCTGGTTAATATTACAAAATAACGGAGACCTAAATTCGGTGGCATACGGTGCATCTGTATTATCTAGACACTGAATTTTGCTAAAATGCTATATGCAAACTTCTCCTCGAAAATGCCCACTAGGTTAGAGGTTCTTTACTTTGGTGCCCAGAGTATTAAAGAAATATTTGCTTTTACAGCTTCCCGAAACATGTTCGTTGCCATTAGATGCAGTTTTCACTTTCTTGGAATACATCAAAACCCAACAATACTTAGAATCACTCCACACTCCAGTTATACAAAATAATCCTAAAACCTAGAATTATGTTGAATTCACTAAACTTAATAGTATATACACTCGTACACCCCTAAACACACCACTCCACTCGTATATTACACTGAAAAACAAGGGAAAAGTAGATGTTTCTTATTACTCTCTTTTTAATCAATATTCCTTACTATTAGAAGAAGAAAAGACATTTTAGGAACTCAGTTTTTGTGCAATTAAAGAAAACTTGTGAAAGACTTCTCCATTTTTGCGAAATGTCATTTCAATTAGTTTCAAAGCTGGTGATTAACATATCGAACCCTTGTAAGAAGAAGTGAAAGTCGCTGGAATTATTGCGTTCCGATAGGTTATTTTTCGGCCATTTTCTGTGGCAATTAAAATGTAATTCCTGCAGCTTTCTTAACTCCACAGGAAGACAACCAATACGTAGTCACGCACCGGTAGGGGTCATAAATTTTTCTATGAATCAATAATACATACAATAACTTTACATTTCGAAGTTAATCTATATATATTAATGTGTCACTTCAAAAAAGTAGGGGCAACTGCCCCCTTTGCTCCTCTAATCGCCACCCATGGTGATGGTTGTTGCATTTCCCTACTTAATTTGGTGCTTGAAAATAGGAACTGTTTTGAATTTCTGACATTACATCTTAGATTTTAATGTATCATCCGATGTTAGAAATTAAAATGGATAGCCACTTCTTGTTCACGTCAATTTAAATATTATGTGCAAGTGATAATAATTAAAATGATAGCATGAAATTTCTTTTCCGGAAGACAAACATTATTGCATTAACAATAAAATCAGGATTGATAAACTAATTTTATCCTGACTATTAGAATGGTTGCTAAGAAAGTGACGTTCTGTGTTTAATCATTTATCGATTACTCGCGGAGTGTGGTTCCGATCCCTTTTTTTTTTTTTTTTTTTTTTAGTGGCGTTGAGACTAAAAACGTTACTAGCAATGGCAGAAAGGACTTATATACCACTACTAGCACTCAATTATTGTGGTTATGCTTAAGGTTTATCCTAATGGGGGTACATTGCGAGAGGTTTACTTTCTTAAACATAACCAACTCCGTCCTATACTCCTGATAAAAGTGTTATGTAACATTAGATAAACTAGGAAATTCTAGGCGTGAATAAAAGATACAAGCCTCAAATGTGTGATTGATTTTAATTTTTAGTGAAGTCATGAGATGTTTGTGAATTGGTTTATGTGTAGAGACATTTTGGCAGTTGACAGATTTCTTAAGCACATACCTGATTTTCTTGTTGAAGATTATTGTCCCACGACAGTCACTCCAGATCCAATCTCAGCCCAAGTCCTTATTGACACAACAGTAACTTTCCAAATTTTATCTGATGTAGAATTTAATGTTCGAAGTCTCAAGACAAAATTGTTTCAAATAACTCAGTTACATTGAGACTATCAACGATGTAATCTCTGGTTGCTCTCTCTCTATCCCGGAAATATAGTGAGGTTATATACTATTTCTTTTGCTGAGGTTGTTACCCAAAGTGACGTAGATCCATGGCATGACCCAGAAACTCGGGTTCATGTACAAGTCGGAATTTGGTTCAGACGAAGAAATCTGTCAACGCAAGATTTACATAATGAGGAAGTTCATTATGTAAGTCAAACTGTCTTCAGCACATAAAACGAATTCGCAGACAAATTACATAATTCTTAACATTTTATTATAGAGTTTTAATCTGTATTTAGGTAAAGGAATCTTTTCCTGTTTTGTTCATCTTTAAGAGTTGAATTTAGAACCAAAGTACAACACAAATAAAAAGTTTATAACTGGCCGGTTACATCTCCGGGCCTGAATCCTGTGTTGCTACGCAAGACAGAATATATTTATATACAGGAGTAGAAATAAATAAGTTTACATTAATAACAGAAGTAAGTTAACAGTTAGTTGAAATAAAAATAAAAAATAAGAATGTGCAATAATAGTGTACACAAAATAAAACAATAATAATAGCGAAACCCTAATACAAAATCTGGAATTAAAAAATATTAATTTTAATCATAAATGTTTCTGCTTGCACAAAGCAATATGCGTGCTAGTCTTGTAGTAAGGCAAATATAACTTTGTCCATTATTAAATCAGTTCCAATGTTAAATGTTTAGACGTCTTATTTGTGCTCAGAGACAAGAGACAGAAGCAAGTTTATTAGTTCAGTTCACACAAGAATGCTGATTAAGTAAGCATCATATTCGTATCAAGTTTGACTCAGCGACTCAGCTTCATACACAGTCTCCGGGATGCTTCCACATCGTTCAGAGAGAGAAAAATACAAAAAGTCGGTGCACAGTGAGCTGAGTGCGAGGATGTTGTTAAATTATTATTTCATTTATTTTGTTTATATATTAAATCAAAAGAAAACACTTAAATCATGATGACACTGAATTCGAATTCACTTCACTACACTAAACACTGTTGATCGATCGTAATAACACAATGTGGTGTAGACACAATTCGTAAATACGGGACGCACAAGTAGGTAAGTATTTTTTTTTTCATTGTTTGTTTAACGAAAGAGAGGAAGATTTGCTATACATATTTGTTTATTTTTAGTTGAAGAGAGATGATACTGTTCCTTGTCATTGTCCGTGTTTGACGATTTAGTTCCCACAAACTTAATAGGTTTTGAAATACCAGTTTTTGGAAGAGGAGGAGGAGGAGGAATATGAAGTTCCTTCTTTATTTGAGCATTGTAATTTGTTGTAACTGGAGATTTAGGTGGTGATGGTAATTCCACATCCATATATATGTGCTCAAGTCCACAACTGCCACGTGTACGTGTAGGTGAACGTGTATTATGTTCTGTCTCTGTCTGTGTGTGTGTGTCGATATGTTTTGTAATAGTGGCGTATGGAGGGTCAGATGTTCGAACCTCGTGTTGCGTATTAGTATTCGTGTTAGTTTTCGATGAATCTATTATATCGAGTTTGATGGAATTTCCAGTTTGTAGTGTTTGTTTTGAATGTGGCTTTGAAGCTTGTTCTTTGAATGTAGTTATATTATTCCGCCTAGACTTACATATACAGATTATATATATTAATACCTTTATAAAAACGAACACTCCAAGACCAAGGGAGATAAATAGCAATATCTTTGAAGTCTCCATTCTGAAAATAAAAGAAATGGAGGAATGTATGAACTTGTATATATTCTTTCTTTCATTCTTTTTTTTTTAAATGAATATTTACATGGCCTATCCGTAGTCTCTTTTTAAGTGACTTTTTAAAATAAAATCGGCCTCTTTATCCAGCTTTTGATATGGATGAACCATGTCAATTCTTTGAATTGCGTAAATTAAGTCCATATCTATAAAATTAACCTAAGGTATGTGGTACTTCTTGAATGATTCTTTGAATCATATTTATTTAAACCACATGAGATCAATCTACTGTACAAGTACGAGTGATTAAATTATATTAACCTATTCTATAGTCAATAATAAATTCTTTTTTTTTAATGAATACTAAGTCTATATGCATTAAATAATATGTTTTACTAAAATATAATACTATAATCATACGTATATAATACTAGATAAATAATTACATATGCATATGCTAAAATATTATTTGATATATATATATATATACTTTATTAAAGTAAATTACTTTGTGTACACGTACATAATTAAAAGGTAACTCAGGTGTTTCTATTCTTTTCCTCTCTAGTTTCTCCCTAGTATTCAAGTCTAGTACTATTTTTCTATTTTCATTTTAGGGTGGCGGTAGTAGTCTTTTTTTTGTACATAATAACATATATGTATTTTACATTTTGATTTTCAAGAAATGAGGAGATTAGGATTTAGTCTAATCTCGATGGGCCTTTGGTAGATAAAGCAGCGGGCCGTCTCGCTGCCCAAACCAAAATGCAAAATACTTCTCTCGTTGATGACCTAGATGTTGAACTTGACTAGTTTCATAATGTTAGACTATTATGTTAAAATATTGCATTAATTGACAATTAGTTCAGGAAGCTAACGTGCCTTAACATAATTTTCTAATTTATTATAAATAATATAAAAATTGCTGTTACTTATAATGAACTAGGATTTTCTTATTATTTTTTTTTTACTTTTACATATTTACTACAGTTGTTCCATCGACTTAGATTAATACTACCTTGCACTTTATTGTCTAGTAGGTGCCAGTTATTCTATATTATTTACTTTGTATTTGTTTATAAGTCTGACTACTTTTATATAAGTAAGGATTGATGCCACTATCAACAACACTACCAAAACTAATATTATTATAATAGTAAACGTCATAGTTGAATGAGATATTTGTAATGCCACTATTGTTGAATTGATCTGTAAATTTAATAAATCATCCGCCAACTTGTCTAAAATATAGGTCGAATTTGTAAGATTTAAATGAAACATTGACCAATTTCCCACTAAATTAATTTTACTATTTTTAACTTCAACTAATTTTCGTGTCGGTAAGACTGTATTATTAAATATTAAGCTATCAAATTCATGATATGCTAGAAAATAAGATTGGTTTTTTCCATATTCCAATTGTTTCGATTCTAATATATGATTATCTAGTCTTATTGTTTTATATCCTGGAATATGAGATGAATATAATATTCCTGCATTCGTATATTGAAAAATCAGCTTAGCTTTATATGTTTCGGATAACAATGTACATCCTTCTAAGGTCTTATTCAGTACAATATTATTTAAGCATTCTGATTGAGGTGTGATAGTAATAGTTGTAGTATGACAAAAATAAAGAAAAGATTTCCATTCACATAACCCTTTTTCTAGACTATGAAACTTTCCATTTGACAAATAAGCTGTTGTTGGTAAATCATAATGGTACTTTTTGTTGCCAATGAGAAAACCTAAAGATTTTACTTCGTACATTTTTGATATGCTTGATGAATAGATAATTGGTGTTCGTAATAACAAATCTAGATTATTTGATTCCAAATCGAAGCGTACTAAATATATACTAGACAGTTTATAAAATAGGCCTAAATCATGAATATAAAGTGTTGATTTCAAAATATCGTGTTCCTCTAAAAATCTGAGCGCCTGATTATTATTTAAAATATGGAATGTAAATTCATTAGCCATAATATTTGAAAACATTTCCAGAATATGTTGTTGCGCCGTATGCATCAAAAAATTAGAAAGCAATTGTTGTTGAATAGCAGATATTCTACAAAAAATATAGTCCAATTGATTTCTAAAATCTAAAAGAACATGTTTAACTGTTATTACTACATTATGAATTATTTTTATTTGATCATTAAATCGGTTCTTTAAAGTTTGGATTTCTCCAGTTAATAATTCATCATGTTTCCTTAATGCCTCTATTGAAGACGATAATTTTTGTTGTTGTATTAAGTTGTATGTAGATAACCCAATTGAACCAAGTCCTAAAATCCAGGAAAATATTGATCTTTTGTTTCTATTAGAATGTATACAAGATGCTTTACCGTTTTGATATTGAAACGCACATGGAATTGTATTCATAATTTTTTCCCTAAAAAGTCTTTCATTTTTCCGAATTCCCTCTTGTATATTTTTTAGTCCAGGACATTCTGAAACTATCGGTATTGCCTCATGAAAGTTTATATGTATTTTTAAAGTAGTGTAGATGTCTTCTGTTGTGTGCACTGCAAAAGAATTTTGCGATACGGCTATCCCTAATTTTTCCATAGTAAACTGTTGTGGACTGGCAGTAGTATACATTACCATAATGCAGTAGAATAGAATTTCTAATACTCGCATTTTCCCTGAAAAGTAGAAAATACTATCCTCACTATAATGAAACTATTTTTTTTATGAAACTAAATGTTTAGTTATACCAATAAATTAATACATCAATGATTTTAGTACGCTTTTTTTTTTTTTTTTTAGAAATCATCTTACGTTTTCAGCGTGTGCAACATTGAATGGTTTTATTCTTCTTATGTCGAATGTATCAACCTTCTGTTCATTTTTGTCTGTTAGATATTTGATTCGATACGAATTCTCGTTTATTTTTTCTAAAATTTCACCTCGCGTTTTAAATTTCTGTCCGAAACATGCAGGAACACCCGGCTTCTGTGCAATATCTTGAATGAGAACCTGTTGACCCGGTTCAAATTGTTGTGATTTGAACTTTTGTTCGATATATTTTTTCTGGGTTTTGAATCTTCGCTGAAGATTCCTGTATGCTAAATCTCGTGCCTCCTTTAAGTTTTCAAGTCGCATTTCGTTCTCTTCATATTCGCATGAAATATCTAAAGAAGCATCTAATTGTGTCCTCGGTTCGAAACCGTGTAGTAAGAAAAACGGAGTGTGTTTCGTTCCTTCATGAACATGAGAGTTCAATGTAAAAATAATAGACGGTAATAAAATGTCCCAGTTCGTCATCTTTTTGTCTACATAGTGCTTTAGACAATTCTGTACTACGTCATTCATGCGTTCAGCTAGACCTGCAGAATAGTGTGCCCCTGTATTTGCAAAATTTAGGTGAATACCGAACTTTTCAGCCATTTCTTCCATCAATTTTCCCCTATGTGCAGATAGTCTATCTAATACTATTTGCTTTGGTATACCATATTTTAAAATTATTTCATCATAAATAACTTGACTAATGGAATCGGCGCTTAAGTCTGGTATCGATTTAGCAATGGTAAAGCGTGTAGCCATGTCGACCATTATACACACATACTTATGCCTGTAGGTGCTTGATAATGGGAGAGGGCCAAATTCGTCAATACAAATTGACTCCATTGGCGCGTATTGCGGATAAGTTTGGGGGTGCAATGGTGTTCTCCCCGGTCTTCTCTTATTAACCTGACATGTGATGCAAGTTGCGCATTTATCATGCAAAAACTTTTTCATGTTTGGCATGTAGATCTTTTTTAATGCATTATTATAACATTTTGTGAAAGAAAAGTGACCTCCCCCGTAATGGTCTGTGTGAAGTTTTTGAAAAACATATTCGCGTAATGAATAAGGAATGCAAAGCAAGTATTTCACTTTATTTGCGAAACGATGCTTTCTAAACAATCGGCCATCCCTAATTTCAAATGCAGATGCCTGTCTTTCCATCCGTCCGTCACATTCTTCTGGTTTTTCGAGAGCACGAAATATTGGCCCAAAGTGAGGATCACTTTCTTGTAGTTTTCCTACATCTATTCCTTCCTCAAATGACATGAATGTATTTAACTCGTCAAAATCAAAGTCTTCCTTTGTTGGTTTTATATTCGTGTCCCTACTTAATATATCACTAGGATTGTGATCGCCTCTCACGTGCACTGGTATGTATTTATAATCTTCTAAATGTAATGCCCATCTAACCAATTTTGGGGATAATTTAGGGGCGGTTTTAAGGTAGGTCAAACATTTACAGTCTGTGTAAAGTTCAAATTCGTTCCCGTATAAATAAAAATTAAACGCTTTACAAGCTGATAAAATTGATAATAATTCAAGCTCTACTATGTGGCGTTTCTGTTCCGTTGGTCTTAATAGTCTGCTGTAATACCCCAATGGTGTCCATTGACCATTTTCTTGCTTTTGTAGCAAACAACTTCCGATCGATTTTTGACATGCATCTGTACATAATCGTAGGGGTCTTCCCTCTACGTAAGGTGAGAGAATCGGAGCTTCCATGAGTACTTTTTTTAAATTTTGAAACGCGGTTTCGTGCTCTTCCTTCCACTCGAATTTTTTTCCTCGTCTAAGCATAATTTGTAATGGCTCCACCAAAGAGGCATAATCCTTACAGTATTTTCTTACATAATTACACAACCCAAGAAATGATTTTAAGTGTTTGGGTGTCTTTGGTGTTTGAAAACACTTGATAGCATTAATAATTTTGTCACTGATTTGAAAACCCATAGGACTAACAATATGTCCGAGAGCAATTATTTGATTTTGCAAGAATTTACATTTTTCTACTGATAATTTCAAACCTGCTTTCCTTAATCTTTCAAATACACTACGCAAAATGGCCACCATTTGCTCCTGATTGTTACAATATACAAAAATGTCATCCATATAGAACGATACGTTCTCTGGGGCAACATTTGCTAACGTTATAGACATAATTCTGGTATAGATCGCGGGCGCTGATAGATATCCCTGTGGTAGAACTACATGACGGTAACTCCCTAAGCCTGGTATATTAAATGCTGTACAATCTCTAGATTCTTCAGTAATTGGGATATTAAAATAGGCTGATTTTACGTCACAGACTGAGTACCAAAGATGTCCTCCCATTGTTGACAAAATATTATGTATAGGCGGTAATGACGTTGAATGAAAAACTGCATGTTTATTGAGAACCCTGGCATCCAAAACACACCGGAGCGAGTTATCTGGCTTCTTTATAAATAGCATTGGGCTATTATACGGGCTAGACGCAGGTTCTATTATGTTTTGTTCTAAAAGTGTGTTAATCTGGTCACGAACCAATGACTTACATGCTGCCGGTAAGGGATATTGGGGACGGTGAAAAGGTGTTTTTGTTTTAAGTTCTATGTGATGTTCATAGTTTTTTACCCTTCCAATAGTACTAGAATCCCATGCAAATATGTCACTAAACTCATAACAGAGATCTACTAATTTCTTTCTAACTTCAGGATCTGCTTTTTCTCCTATCACTAGTTTTTTCTCATCAAATTTTAGCCTTTCTTTTTCTATTTCATTTTCTGAGTCTTCACTATTTACTGTATAACATTTTTCTTCCCTGACATAGTCTTCTCCATAACCTACTACTGTATTCACTTTCAAAACTACTTTCCTCTCTAAAGGATTTGTAATTTCTAGCAAATTCTGTTCTTTAGATAGTAGAGTTCTCGGTATTAATATCTTATAATCATGTTCTAGCTTTCTGTTTGGCTCCAACAAATATTCGTTTCCTGACCATGAATCTATTAATTTTACAGGAACATGTACTTTACTTCTAGGTGGAAAATACACTGTTTTACTCAAAACAAATTTTGGCACTATACATGTTTTTAAGATATCATGTACTTTCTCAGAAACCGGAAGTGGTGTTTTGTCACTTTTTGTTATTTTCTTGGGTGGTCTCCCAAATCTGTGTAAAGTCAAAGTTTTGTTCCCATAATCTAATTTCATTTCGTGCGGATGTAAGAAATCATTGCCTAGTAACAAATCGTGAGGAAATGCTTTTATTACTCGAAAGCTATGGTGAAAATTTTTCCCAGCAATGGAAAACCGAACAATTGCTATTTTATTTACTGAAATAGAATTCTGAGTTATTCCCTTAATCCTAGTCTCAATATTCCTAACTGCTGCATCGGGTGGAATTAGACTTTCATTTATTATGGACAATTGGGATGCAGAATCTATGACAGCTTTCATTCGTCTATTTTCTATATAAACTGGTAAGAATATCATTTCATTCTCACATTGAATGGAGGCTAATATTTGTTTTTTCTTATTAACCAGACAACCTGTAAATGCGCCTCTACCATTTACAGTCTTTTCTAGTTTAAAGTTTGCTGAACTCCCTGCATTGAATTATTCTGACAGTTTTTACATGTGGAACAACCCTGGCCATATGGTACAAAAGGTACAGCATTGTAATTTAAATTACTGTTATGCCCCTGTGGTTGTACTGGCTGATAATACACAGGATACTGTTGTGGTGGTCCGTTCCATTGATTCCAACCCTGTCTATTATTGTAATTATTTTGATAACGTCTTTTACCACGACCTCTATTCTGATTAAAATTACCTCTATTCTGAGAACAGTTCCCTTTATTCTGATTAAAATTTCCTCTGTTATTCGAATTTCTACCATTATTCGAGTTCTGACCATTTTGCTTATTTTGGCCTCTAAAATTCTTTTGCTTTCCACCTCGAAAATTTTGAGACGAATTATTTTCTTTCTCTGTATTGTTTACTGTTTGTGCCTGACTAATCATTGTTAGTTTTAACTCTTCTAGTGTTTTTTCTATTCGCGCCATTTGCGTACTAGATGATGGTTCTACCTTCATTTCTTTATTTTCTACTGAGTCTTTTTGACTACTCTGAGACTTCTTTGATTCCTTAGCTATCACTACTTTATCATCATCTGTATCACTATCTGATGAATCTCCTATTCGAACTGGTTTCTTAATTCTAGTTATTAATTCCTGTACCGAAACTGACTCTTTTTTCTCTTTTCCCTTTTCACGCTTCTTCCTTCTTTCTATTTTACATTTATTTTTCTCTACCTTTAACAAATCTTCTATAAACTCATCAATAGTGTCGTATGTCTTTATTCCTACTTTGTCTATATAGTAAGGTAGCAACCCTGATGCTATTAACCCTATCTTCTTCGTATCGTCCATGTCTTTGTCAAATTTCTCTATAAGGGCTAACATGTCATATACAAAATTTATTATAGGCTCTCCTTCCTTCTGCAACCTATCCCTAATTCTTTCTTCAATGTCTAATGCAAAATTTGAATTTCGAAATTCTTCTATTAACTCCTTTTTCAAGTTATTGTACTGTGCATTGTCAACATCCTTCCTGTCTAGGAATATTTTTATCCATTGCCTACACTGACCTTTGAAAACAGCTGGCAATAACAATTTCTTCTTATTATCATCGTAACCATTAATTTGGCATGCGTCATCAAATTCCTCAAAGAATGCAACTATGTCATTTCCTGACTTTATATCAAAACGCGGTAGCTTGCATAAATCTGCTTGTATGTTTACCGTTACTGGATTAGCCTGCATGTTTGAGTGACCTTGATCGCTACTAATATTGCCAGAATTGTTCGTACTTCTAAACGTTAATCGTGTATCAGATACCTGAGTAATTACGTATTTTCTCTGTCTAGGAGGAGTAACACACTGAAGAATCTGATCTAATGTACTGTCTAATTCGTCTATTGCTTCATTTTGTTTCCTTATAACTTGTCTAAAAGACATACCATTCACCTAAGAACATTAATAAAATAAGAACCTTGAACCTATAAACCTGTATACCTAAAATACGAGTCAATCCCTTATACCATTTTAACATTATAATAATCACCTACATGTTAAAGTAACTTATAAATTAAACCTATATTATTGTTTCATTATTAAAGATTGAAATTCATTTCACTTTTTTTTTTTTTTTTTTTTTTTTTTTAAGATCTTACAATAACCTAGGATCTTTGAAAAAGGCGTAAGCCTAACGCGTCTTCCACCATGTGGTTATGCTTAAGGTTTATCCTAATGGGGGTACATTGCGAGAGGTTTACTTTCTTAAACATAACCAACTCCGTCCTATACTCCTGATAAAAGTGTTATGTAACATTAGATAAACTAGGAAATTCTAGGCGTGAATAAAAGATACAAGCCTCAAATGTGTGATTGATTTTAATTTTTAGTGAAGTCATGAGATGTTTGTGAATTGGTTTATGTGTAGAGACATTTTGGCAGTTGACAGATTTCTTAAGCACATACCTGATTTTCTTGTTGAAGATTATTGTCCCACGACAGTCACTCCAGATCCAATCTCAGCCCAAGTCCTTATTGACACAACAGTAACTTTCCAAATTTTATCTGATGTAGAATTTAATGTTCGAAGTCTCAAGACAAAATTGTTTCAAATAACTCAGTTACATTGAGACTATCAACGATGTAATCTCTGGTTGCTCTCTCTCTATCCCGGAAATATAGTGAGGTTATATACTATTTCTTTTGCTGAGGTTGTTACCCAAAGTGACGTAGATCCATGGCATGACCCAGAAACTCGGGTTCATGTACAAGTCGGAATTTGGTTCAGACGAAGAAATCTGTCAACGCAAGATTTACATAATGAGGAAGTTCATTATGTAAGTCAAACTGTCTTCAGCACATAAAACGAATTCGCAGACAAATTACATAATTCTTAACATTTTATTATAGAGTTTTAATCTGTATTTAGGTAAAGGAATCTTTTCCTGTTTTGTTCATCTTTAAGAGTTGAATTTAGAACCAAAGTACAACACAAATAAAAAGTTTATAACTGGCCGGTTACATTATATAGATGTGCTAGCTTAGACTTGGCTGTTAAGATTACTTAGAGGCAACAGAGGGAAGGGGAACAGCGCCCTGGAATAAAATCCTCTATGAAAAGGAAGCTTCGACGATTGTTTACCTTAATGCTATCTTCCTCAGGTTCCTTTCCCCTTTGTAATTTGTAGGCCATGGGCGCTGAGAGCCTTTAGACAATTAACTGAAATCTCAGGCTCGGCAAATTCCCGAAGGATGCCCTATGTTATGGGCAGAAGAGGATCTAGAAGGTGAAAACTGGGGGGGGGGAACCAGAATCCATACTATGGTAGGTGTATCATGACTTTAGTATAAAGTTCCAAAATATATATAAATAATAGTTTAAATTATTTTCGTCACTCAAAAAAACTGGGGGCCTAGGTCCCCCGGCCCAGGGCTAGATCCGCCACTGGTTATGGAAATGAAGTAGCGAAAAATGATGAATATAAGACATCTACAATTTAGAACAAGATAAATTGAAAGTTTTATTTAAATTTAAATTCTTATTTTTCTTCTAAACTTTTCTTATTTATAATAGTATTCAAGAAACACATTGTGTACTTTACCTCATACTTAGAATAATAATAATAATAATAATAATAATAATAATAATAATAATAATAATAATAATAATAATAATAATAATAATAATAATAATAATAATAATAATAAATATTCTGTCTTTCGGCAGGTTCTGGGACTAATGAGGATTTATTTTTTTCAATTTTAGGTTTGGGCCTAGAAATGTTTCTTCCACTTTTCTCGATTTTCAGCTTCCTTGTTTAACTCCCAATATTTTCGTCTAGTTTTAAAATCATCGATCAGTTGTGTTCTTCTTCTTCCTGTTCCTCGCTTTCTTTCCATCTTTTCTTCTATGGCGGTATGAAGAAGACAATTTCTTCGCAAGATGTGTCCAATTCAATTAGCCTTCCTAGGAAGGCTGCTGGCTAGAAGTGTCTTCTCTCCTACTCCCCTATCCGTTTTAAAATATCTTTGTTGCTCTGACTGTCCATTTTATCTTCTACACTTTCCTTCGGGGCCGCGGTGGCTCAGTGGTAGAATGCTCGCGTCTGATGAAGGGGGTCCTTGGTTCGATTCCAGCTCGTGCCAAGTGAACTTTGTGGTGGACAAACACTGTGTGCGTGTGTTTTCTCGGGATTCTCCCGTTTCCACCCACTTTCTTGATTCCACCATTATCATTCATTTCTTATCATCATTGTTTCCTTTAGCCTACCCAGCATAACCGTGGAACATAAAACTTAAAGATTTAATTTTCCTTCAACACCACATTTCGAAGCTCTCTAAATATTTTTTTCTCTAACTTCCGTAGTGTTCAAGACTCTGAACTATACAGTCCAATGCACCATATATAGCACTTGACCAACTTCTTCCTAAGTCCAATTTTGAGCCTGTTAGTTAAGAGTTATCTTTTCTTGTTGAAAACTTCTTTAGCTATGGTAATTCTTGACCTGATCTCTTTGGTAAGCTTCTCTCCTCAAGATACTTCCCAGATATTTGAAATGGTCAACCTCTTCAAGTTCTCTTTGTTCTACTCTGACCTGTAAGGTCGCGTTTCCACAGGATATTCTCATGACTTTCTACTTTTCGATGTTGATTTCCATTCCATATAGTTTCCCAGTGTCAACTATTTTGTTGATCATCTCCTGTAGTCCTCCTTCGGTTCTAGCTATTACAACCGTATCATATGCATACCTGGTCTTGTTAGTGATATGCCCTCCTATCTTGAAATCCCGAATTCCCATTAATGCTTCCTTCATTAATCGTTCACCACTGTAAATGTTGAATAATTGGGGCGACATACTACATCCTTGTCTAACTCCTCTTCCAATCTCCACACTACTGGTTTTTCCTTCAGTCAAGCGCAACTTCACTGGTTTTGAACGAGTCGTCGGTCTCTCCAGTTGTTTCCGATTTCTTTAAGTATTTTCAGAAGTTTCGTTCCATTGAACCGGTCGAAAGTTTTTCACCAGTCGATGAAGCACAAGCACAACTCTTCCTTTACATCAAGAACTCTTTCTGATGTAATTCTCATCAATCCAGTAACATCTCTGATGCCTTTCCCTTTCCGGAATCCAAATTGATCTTCTTCTATCTTACTTTCCAGCCGTCTTTTAGTGTGAGTGCAATAATCTTTCCAGCGGGGGAATAGTGTAGATACATATACTTAGAATAAGAAGAATGAATATATATATATATATATATATATAGAGAGAGAGAGAGAGAGAGAGAGAGAGAACATTTCTATTGATGGCGGTAACACTGTTAAAAATTCACGTTTTGATATACCTCAACCGGTTTTGAAAGGGTATAACTTGAACAATGGAAAGACTATCCTGATCAATTATTTGTCGTAATTAAATAAGCTCGCAAAATTTTTGGTGGTTTTGGTTTGAGCCACAAGTGCATGCCATCTCTTACGTAGAAAACAATCATGTAGTAATCCAGATTAACTGATATTATACCACCTCCTGATCCTTAGCGATATTATTATCTTGTTGAGCCACACAATGAATACACTAAATTGACATAATGCAAAATGTCGTTTATTGTATACCTTCCTTTTATAAACGTTATGATTCTTAAAAGGTAGTTGACATTATGTCTAACCTTACTTCGGTTACCATAGTAATATATAAATATGTCGTCTTGGTGATAACAACAACACATTCATTGGTTTAATACATTGATTTATATTATATATTTTCTTTTCTTCTTCTTCTTAACCTAGCTGGCTAGTGCATATTTTATAGACAAGACCAGACATTTTGCCCAAAGAATACAATTATAAATACAACATATCGTTGTATATACAAACAACCAATGGTTGGAAATGACACGCACTCTTTGGAGGATATTGATGAAGTAGACACGAACTAGAGAGACATTTGAAAGAATAAACTAGCTACAATCTTCCACACAATAATATTTATTAGACATAATAATAGTCTATTACCAATCCATCCAATAAAAATGCAGTCAAATGAAATGTTTTATTTTAAAAATCTGTGTTTGTGCATGATTCGTTCAAATATGATAGAAATTTTAGTTAAAAATAGTGTATGTGTGATAATACAGGGTGAGCACAGAAACAGTACCTGATTTTAAAGTGACATATAATTAACATGCTACGTTAGTTGAATATTTACATGAAAGTTTGTACAGAGCTCAGTAAACTCAAAGTATTTTCCCATCTATCTTTTCAGAATCCTAGTTCTTACCAGGGCAGCTAGAGGGCGTTCACCCCACAGCAACGAAGCTGGTGCGTTTTACAATTTGCAAAAACAAGCAATTTTGTGAGAGTGCAGCGTGATTTCAAACGAGAATTTAATGCTGATCCACCCACACACAAATCCATTGTGAAGTGGCATAGAATGTTTATTGAGACGGGGTGCATTTGTGATCAAAGAAAAGGACATTCAGGCCGACGTCCAGTCTCCGAGGAAACTGTGGAGCGCGTAAGAGCAGCCTTCGTACACAGCCCACAGAACTCTACACGTAAAGCTAGCAGAGAGTTGCAGATGCCACAAACAATGGTAAGTGTATGCACCTCCACTACCCGCAACTCTGAACGATCTCCAAGAACGCATCAGTGATGTTGTCAACTCCATCACACCGGATAAGCTTCACAACGTGTGGTTGGAGCTAGATTACCGCATCGATATTTCCCGCGTTACAGGTGGCGCGCACATCGAGTGTTTGTGATTTCAATTATTGCTACAAAAACTTTTTGAGTTTATGTATCACTGTTCAAAATTTCAGCAAAATATTCCTTCGCATATTAAATTTACACTAATTTGAAACCTGGGACTGTTTCTGTGCTCACCCGTTATATTAAATAATTATGAATTTTAAAAAGTACTACTATTTTGTTAATAGCAGTGAATTTTGATACTTGTATTAAAAAAAAAAAAACAGAAATATTTGATTATTATTATCAGTTTTTTAAAATAATTTATATCCAAGATTTGTTTACATTGATTTATTGTTTAAGAACATTGCTAATAAAATTTACCTATTACATGTCTGTGATTTATATTATGATTATTACATTGAATTCAAGTATTTTGTCGATTGATTCCACACATCAGGATGATCTCAATACGTTCCTTGATCGCCATCACCATTGTTCAGTCAATGGAATCTGCAACGATAAAACAGACCATAATTCATCAACAGTTAGTGATATGACAAAATGAAAAGCAGCATTGCATTCCTGAGCAGAAACAGTCATAAAACATGTGCCGCATGCCTACCTTCCAATTTAAAATATTCAAGTGATATTCAAAATGGCGAACTTCAAGGTGGTGTTCGTGGTGGTCACATGTGGTTTTAGGTTCCCCCACTCCCACTCGTCATGTATGGCCAATGTAGACTGAGCAAAAGAATCCTCAAAAAATTCACAGGTAAGGTGATCCAACATAAACGTTTCCAGTTCTAGAATGAGCTAATCTGTGATATTGGATTATTCGTAATTGTTATTGTTATCACACTAGTCGGAAACGTAGATTGACACACATAGTTCTAAGAGTTAATGACAAGAGTCAGTATTGTATCTCACAACTATTTTATGTACTCTAAACGTATCTTTTCTACAGGTATATAATGTGCAGGATTAAAGATTTCTCCAGAATTCCTTGCAAAATTATGATTCAAACGTGGCGAACCAGAGAGGAGTCCTCTCTCGTTGGCCACGATTTATGTTTACTGACATAATAATGTTATCACTGTATTTGATTAGATTTAAGTCCTAAACGTATATTTGAAATTCAATTTCTTTGTTGCATTTCCGTAAATCTGCTTTCGGTTCAAATCTTAAAATCAAATTAAACCTTGCAACAATGCAACTGATATATTTCTGTCCTTTTGAAGCAGGGGCGTCATTTAGTTGGCAAGAAGGGGCAATTGTCCCCCTGAGTTTGAGATTTTATCAATAAAATAGTAGTAAATCAGTGTAATACGCAAAATTTTACTTATATCAAGGGGTCTTGCCCCCCCAAGCAAAATCTGAAATGATGCTCCTGTTTTGAAGGCGTTTCACGAAATAAACCTCATTTTCACTATTATGCCAAATATGCAAGTTTGTCGCTGTTGTGTGTAAAATGAAATGAAATCTTTGAGTTTTACGGCCCACGATTATGCCGGTTAGGCTAAAGGATACGGTGATTATGAGAAATGAATGAAATGGTGGAATGAAGAAAGTGGGAGGAAACGGGAGAACCCCGAGAAAACCCACGCATACAGTGTTTATCCACCACAAAGTTCACTTGGCGGGAGCAGGGTTTACTGTTGTGTGTATTAACAATATTAATTAATTTGTAGATATCAATGTAATAGCTGACAGAATTAAGTAAAGAAATTCCATTCATCTTCAGTCTGTGAAAATTTGTAAAAAGGATTGTATCGTTCGTTCATGTTTAATAATAAATGAGGATTCCATTATAGCCATGCTCCTCTATTCACGATGTTCCATTCTTCGATGAAATTTAGTAATGTATGATGTTCAGGTGTTGTTTAGTAGTAATCTATAGGACTAATACTTGGAAGAGTAATTTAAACATCTCTATCAAGGTTCATTACTTTTATTGATCTTTATGAAAAATGCCGGTATCCAGGAATCAAAAGATGACGGATATCTTTTCCACTAAATAAAACCTTCTTTCTGCATCCTTTTCTTCTTCTGGGTAATATTTTCTTTTGTAAATCTTTTTGGTAATGTTACATGTAATTTTCTCTGTACAACAATCCATCGAATATATATATATATATATATATATATATATATATATATATATATATATATATATATATATATATATATATATATATATATATATATATTTAATTTAAGTCTTCTATTCTATGAACATGTTGTTCTCTGGATATTATTATTATTATTATTATTTTTACTTTAAAACTTTCCATGTATCATGTAGGCCTACTTATGTTTTGTTATACTAATGCACACTGTATCTTTAAAATTTTACCATACTAATGGAAAAATAGTATGGTATCTGCTCCTTATACCTACCGGAAAACAGTTTTTTTTTTTTTTTTTTTTACAGCAGATTACACAATATATTGCGATTTATATTTGACACTTTGAAGACAAACGTTTCAACAAGGTACTGTAAATACTACCATAAAACAATGGTACTAAACTGATTTGTAAGTAGGCCTGCATCACATTTTTAATATACTGTAACTAGTAATTAAAAAAAAAAAAATTATATCATGAAAAATGTGGTGAAAAACGTTTTCAATATGGATTTCAATTAATCGGTAATTTTCAATTATTTTTACATGTCACCATCCCCCTTAGGAGTACTTATGGGGACTGAATTTGGATTTAAACGGCATCGGAAGTCGCACTGTTCATATCAGCCACTCCGAAAACTATGACTCGACATTAATATTGGTCATTTTCGATCATTTTTGTATATCTTACCGTTCTCTTCAAAGTGCACCTTCAAAGTAAAGCTATAAAAACCATGCCAGGCCCGAACCTCATCTACGTTGAAAATTTAATCGAAATCAGTCGGGTGGCTCAAGAGTTGTTACAAATGTAGTCATTTCAATATATATATATATATATATATATATATATATATATATATATATATATATATATATATATATATATATATATATATATATATATATATGTGTGTGTGTGTGTGTGTATGTATGTATGTATATACAGGGTGAACGGTAACTACGTGGACAAATTTGGGTGGGTGATAGTACATCTAACAAGAAGGAAAAAAAAAAGTCGTAGTGAACATGGGACAAATTCCGTCCCGTTTAGGAGTGACAGAGTGTCGAAAGCGTGAGAACATGAACTTCAGAGGCCAACAGCTTAAAAACAATACATCATAAAGAGTGCGGTTAAAAACGTTACTTAGAAAGTCATACATACTCTGTTGAAAAATGCATGTTTGGAAACGCAGCTATGCGTGCGCACGGGATTCCCCAAAGGAACGGAGGGATTCCCGGACATGCTGTAAAGGAAAGAAGTGTCAAACGTTGCTAATCACGTTACGTAACAAAGGGGAAGGGTTCGGCTTTGCGTTACGAAGTATGACAAGCATGAGAGAGGGGGTAAAACTTGGTCAAAAATAGCGTTACGTAATATGTGGACGGCCCCTAGAACAGGAAATGAGACATTGGTGTTAAAAAAAATAATTATGTCTTTTTTAGTCACAAATAATAATAAATTATTTTTGTCAGGAAATCTTAAAGAAAATAAGTGAAATTTCAAAGAAAATCAACTTTATGTAGATAGGTTCTGTGTGCAAGGGCTTAAACTAAAATAGTTATGCACAAAGGTATAACGTTTGGTCTGGGACAGTAATTATTGGTTAAACATGATAAAAACTACCTGGAATATAGTTTATGGACAAAAAGCAAATAATAATAATAATAATAATAATAATAATAATAATAATAATAATAATAATAATAATAATAATAATAATAATAAACTAGAAACCAGTGTTTTTTAGTTTCCCGGAAGGAAACAAAAATTTGCCGGTTTTTTCAGGCCTCAAAAACACTAGCTGCAACATAATTTCTTTTGGCTTTGTAGCTGCCCCCCCTCAAAAACGACGGCTTCCCTACATAAACTTGCTGGCTACAAGCCTGCGTTTTCCGTTTCTTGGGAAATTTTATCATTTTTCGTTTTCCTTTTTCCGGAAAAAAGTTATTTTTCGTTTTTCGTTATATGTTTCGGGGAGAATGTTTCGTTATAAATCGTGAAAACGTAACATGTGTTTCGAAATACAGAAGTTAACATAGTTTGATTCTAATCACACGTAAAAACGTCAGTGAATATGTTAGGAGAATTTTGTGGAATATGTTATGGTACTTTGTAGATGGGTGGTCACCACCATATATGGCAATGAATGTGAGTGTATCGTTATATACTATCATACCAGCTGTAAGCTCACGTAATGAAGTACGAATAAAATACGTCTCCTTTCAACGATTTTCAAGAAAATTCATAATATTATGTTACGAACTACTTGATGAACCTGTAGAATAATTGTAGGACGTATCTGGCAATACTGTTTCAGATTGTTACCTACAAGGGGGAGGGGGGTGGACAATGAGTAAACATGGAGATTGTTATTATTGTTTTGGCCTTATATAGCGTTGTTCTTCAAGTGAAAGGTAAGAAATTTGTGTTCTTAGGTTGTTTTTGGAATTGTAGAAAATGTTACATGTTTGAATATAGATGTACAATAATTATACACATAAGGTAAACTTAATGTCTCAGATTTGGATGAAATGCCAAGATCATTGACTTTCTGATTCCAATGGATATTTAAAATCGAAATTATGTATTTAGTGTATTATGTAGTAGTTTTATTATCTGGTGGTAATGATGAAAGCCTTCAGTACGTTTTTATGGATTGTTGAAGTCAAATTGTGTTACTTTCAAAACATTCTTAAGTTCAATGAAAGTAGTCTTGTCATCGAGTTAAATTTGCATAAATCAAATCGAATTAAATTGATAGATTTTATTATTTTTCTTTCAAACATATACTTAAATTCTTTAATACAAAATTTAAAATCTGAAATGTGTGTTCGTGTAGCTTGGTATGTGTGAATTGGAGTGTGAACAGCAGGTGTACAGTGGATGGAAGCTCGCTGCATTTATTACTTTGTTAGAAGTAGTATTTCCTTGCTTCCATATATTTACTAAGGAGTATGTATAGTACAAGGGGTCCAGAAGCACGTAAAAAACACAAAATTTACAGGAGAAATGAATGATGTAAGTACTTAGACGTAACATAACGTAACCAAATCTAACCTAACATAAACTTACCCAATATTATAGAAATAAGCGAATTCATTTTTTCTTTTTTGGAAAATTATGCGGGACCCCTACACTAATTTAACATAAACTAACCTAACCTAAGCTAGTCTAAACTAACATAACCTTCCCTAAACTTACCGAATGTGAACAGAAATTACCGAATTGTAACATTTTTTAGAGAAAAGAGCTGGACCCCTTCTGCTAAACATAGGCCTTTACTAATTTTAAGCTAGGTGCAAACTATGAATGGATAGACGAGAAGAAATAGATACTAAATTTAACAAATCTTTAGACGTTTCATTAAGTTGCGAAATAACAGGTAAACTTCCTTAGTTGGCATATTTCCTTTATTAATCAAAACTTGAAATCGTTTCCCTGAATAGCTGTACTGGTGAACTAGGCCTACTTATATTTGTGACAAATCGCCAAAATTTGATATAGGAATAAAAGAAAAATGTAAAAGACAGAAACTAGTTTCAACTTGCGGATTAAACAACCAATGGGTCAGTCCATTTCAAATCATCCAGCTAAAATATCAAATGAAACCCATAGTCTCAGAATGGCATGAAAATTTTTCTGTTTACTCTACTTGCCATCCTTATTGATCACACCAAATTTTAATTTGATATCTTATATACTTTTTTAGTTAAATTTTTTTTTAGTTTGGTAAAATATACGTTTTTGTTGTTGCCGAGGGTTAAAGAGATTACGACATTGATATACTAAAAAGATCATAACTTTGTTAATTCTCATCATATCACAATGATTTTTTCACTAAAATAATCACAATAAGATACAGAATAAGGTAAAAATACATTCAGCTACTTGTACTTGAATTGTTGTAGTACATATTACCTCAAACCTGGATATTACGATTTTTTTAAAGAAAAAGCATAACATTTTAAAATACAGTAAAAACTTAAAGGCACTACATAAACCAAAGTATTTTATATGTATTTATAGGCCTAAAGACATGAGTTAATGTGTTCTGAAAGAAAAACTGTGGGTTTTTAACTGCAAATATTTTTAAACCATTTATCTTTAGAGTACGGCCAGGTATTTCAAGAAAATCGTAGACCTTCATGTTGGCAGCCCTGGCGTTGTCCCTAATTGTCACAGGGACATGAACCATATCTCGCTACAAAGCTTATGGAACACAGATTCCAACAAGGTAACTTCTGTGCCCCCTTGTTTCCAACCCACAGAAGAAGAAGAAAAATTGCTTTTTTCAAAAAAAAATTTTTGTCGGACCCTGGCAACACTGTTCATTGTCATACGCAGGAAAAAAATTTTCGCATACACATCAGACATTGGGTGGAATCATATAAAAAATAAAGGGCCTAGGTGCAATAGCTTGCGAGATAAAAATTCGAAATCTCGTATATACTATGGTCAACCTGTATATATTTTACGAAGGAACTGTGGTCTACCCTCAGGTTGGCAACCCTGGCGACTTCCCTAATTGTCACAGAGACGCGAATGATACCTCGTTGCCAAGCTTACGGAATACTGGTTCCAATGAGGTAACTTTTGTGTTCCCCCCCCCCTGGTTCCCAACCCACAAAAGATGAAAATCATCTTTGACTTTTGTGGGACGTTGGCAACACTGTTCTTTGTCATAAAAGAAAAATCACTTTCTCCTACGGATTCGGCATGGGAAGCACAGTCTTGATTCATTAGGAGCCGAGCAACAGAGGTTTGAAGTACTGGCGCTAAGGAGCCAGGCATCTTCTAAGGGTTAAACTAGTGCACATTTTACTTTCTGAAAAACTCATTGAATGATTTACTTGTAAGGCGTAATGAAATTATGACATTTTAATCAAGCTGAAGATGTTAAATTATTTAAGCTGCAGTAAATTTATCAATGTTCTAGAACTAATACAACTGCGCATAAGCTTTTACAGTAAACTTTAAAATCAAATAACCAAAATATAATTTTATTATTTTTACTCATAAGCGCTTTCGATAACTGTCTTAGTTTTTAATAAATTAAAAATATATTTAATGTATTTAGAAAGTAAGAATGTTTCACAAAGTATTTCACAAATCAAAACAGTTCGTTGGAATCTTATATCAGTTTAGGTAGCAATTTCGTTCGGTATCTTGAGGAGTGCGAATCCTACAGACCTCAGGTTCATGAAAAAGAGTTGAGTTGATTTCAGTTTAGCGTCCCTTTCAGCAGCGAGGCTATATGAGACGTGGACCTACTGATTAACGTGGAATCCGAACCACATGAGTTCATGAAAAACTTTGGATTAAAAGCTACATGGTGTTTTTTTGCCACCAGCCATGGGAAGTCTCCTTGTGACGGTATAGGTGGCACTGTCAAGCGCATCGTGACAAAAGCAAGTCTCCAACGTAGTCCTGGTAATGCTATTGATAATTCCGATTTTTTTTTATTTTTTTTTATTTTTGCAAGGAAAATATAGAAAATATAAAGTTCACAATGATTAGAAAAGAAACCTTGATAGAGGCACGAAAAAACTTAGAAGGGCGTTTCACTCAAGCCAGGACAGTACCTGGAACACGTAGTCTTCATCAGTTTGAGCCCAAATCTGAAGACTCCACTGGAACAAAACGAGTAAGTTTAGATGACAACTTTTGCACAATATTCAACTTTTCTGGAGAAAATCATTCGGTGAAAATGCCTGTTGTGGGTGTGCACAATTACATTGCATGCCTTTATAATGACCGGTGGTATTTTGGATTAGTTTTGTCAAAACATGAAGATGAAGGAGACGTTAAAATTAAATTTATGCATCCCCATGGGCCTGCTCCATCTTTTCACTGGCCCCCAAAAGAAGATGTTTGCTGGATTCCTATGAGTAACATAATTTCATGTGTAACCCCCCCCCCCCTCCCAGTCACAAAAGCATCCGGAAGAATGTATTATTTTTCCGGAAGGGAAATAGGTTCAATCAATCTTCAGTGCAACAAGATGTTGAAACAAATGCAAGCCCAGAAATAAAATGTTGTTAGTGTTTTATTTAAACATTTTCTGTAATTCCACTTCAGGACCTCTATGGTGTAAATAGTAAATGAACCACTTCAGGACTTTTAAGATGATTTGGTAAATTCTTTTTTCGTTCACTGATTATATTCAATCTGTTGTATGTGATGAATATGTATAATTCATTAAACTCATAGTGAATAGCTATTTTCTTCTTTTGTGGGTTGGGAACCAGGGGGGGGGGAACACAAAAGTTACCTCATTGGAACCAGTATTCCGTAAGCTTTGCAACGAGGTATCATTCGCGTCTTTGTGACAATTAGGGAAGTCGCCAGGGTTGCCAACCTGAGGGTAGACCACAGTTCCTTCGTAAAATATATACAGGTTGACCATAGTATATACGAGATTTCGAATTTTTATCTCGCAAGCTATTGCACCTAGGCCCTTTATTTTTTATATGATTCCACCCAATGTCTGATGTGTATGCGAAAATTTTTTTCCTGCGTATGACAATGAACAGTGTTGCCAGGGTCCGACAAAAATTTTTTTTTGAAAAAAGCACTTTTTTCTTCTTCTTCTTCTGTGGGTTGGAAACAAGGGGGCACAGAAGTTACCTTGTTGGAATCTCTGTTCCATAAGCTTTGTAGCGAGATATGGTTCATGTCCCTGTGACAATTAGGGACAACGCCAGGGCTGCCAACATGAAGGTCTACGATTTTCTTGAAATACCTGGCCGTACTCTAAAGATAAATGGTTTAAAAATATTTGCAGTTAAAAACCCACAGTTTTTCTTTCAGAACACATTAACTCATGCCTTTAGGCCTATAAATACATATAAAATACTTTGGTTTATGTAGTGCCTTTAAGTTTTTACTGTATTTTAAAATGTTATGTTTTTTCTTTAAAAAAATCGTAATATCCAGGTTTGAGGTAATATGTACTACAACAATTCAAGTACAAGTAGCTGAATGTATTTTTACCTTATTCTGTATCTTATTGTGATTATTTTAGTGAAAAAATCATTGTGATATGATGAGAATTAACAAAGTTATGATCTTTTTAGTATATCAATGTCGTAATCTCTTTAACCCTCGGCAACAACAAAAACGTATATTTTACCAAACTAAAAAAAAATTTAACTAAAAAAGTATATAAGATATCAAATTAAAATTTGGTGTGATCAATAGGGATGGCAAGTAGAGTAAACAGAAAAATTTTCATGCCATTCTGAGACTATGGGTTTCATGACCTGGATGAATTGACATGGACTGACCCCAATGCACAAAGTTGTAATACGGCGTGACGTAATCGCTTTTTCATAAACAAAAATTTCAACAATCATCTTTCAAAAATACAATTAAAACACAACTAGGCCTATCTCAATATTCAAATAAATCGTTTCTGCGGTTTGGCTGTCGCAGACGGTTCTACCAAATAAAAACATTTACAGGTAGAATTGGGTATTGTGGTAGCCAACCAAGATAAAAGTTTAGGAAAGATTTTATCAAATTTAAACGTGGTGACTGTAGGCCAACCAAGTGGGAAAATATGAAAAATTTGGGCTATATTCAGTAGAGCTGTCTGCGAAAGTAGTGCCGTTCTGTTACTAATAAGAACATAGAATATCAAGCATTCGCAGTATTTCTACATAAACGCGGTACGCCTTCTCCTACCCACTTACAGAAGTATCGTACTAAAAAACGTCCTTTTCACACAGCTGGTGACAACGTTATCAGCAAACACGCATGTTCTTACATTAACATTACGTCAGAGACCAATCAATGTATGAAACATATGAAACGTTACAGAAGCATATAACCACGAACTTAGTATCAGCAAATCAAAACATACTGGCATGCAGGTTTAATTTTGCCACATCACTCGAAATAATTGATGAAATATTATAATTCTTTCACTGATTTCCTTCTCATATTCTCCTAAATGATTTGCGCTGCACGACATGAAAATATGTTACTTGATATAGATTAAATTCAAGGGGGGCACCAGAAGTAATTGTTGAAAAGTTATAATTGTTTTACGACAATATTCTAGAAAACAGGTCCCCCTTCCTATTTAGCTGTAATAAAGACAAAACAACGGGCCATGCGGGGACCCAACCTGCCTTCACTCGCTGACGCTCGCTCGGCAATACTAAGTGAATTAATTATTAAACTTTGGTATAGAAAGGAACCAACCTAGCTACTAATCTATACAGGGGGACCTCTGTTCTAAAACCTTCCGATTACGATTTGCGTATAAGTATGGTGTTCGAATATAACTTATGGCATAAAAACTGCTGTGCATAAAACACAAAACAGTCTGTGCTAGATGGTTACTAAAAACCACAAATGTTAGGGCCTGCGCGGGAGTGCATCCGAAGGGAGCAAGCTCGGCAGCGACAGTGAATATACGCGTAAGCGAGGATACTGAAAAGAAGTGGGGTTTTGGCAATGATACGAGTTTTAATAGCACTTGTCGTCATGTCATGGTATCATGCTCCACTTGTAAACATACGATACCGGTTTTGTACACTGTGTAGAAATGTACTGCCGGTGGAAAATAGCATCTAATAGTCATCTTTCATATATTCTTACGTATTTTATCCGTCGTAAAGCACTTGTAATGATTTTACACTGTAAACTTAGCTGTATTTGTATTTAATTGTGTCGCCTGCAGAAATTTATTCCTTATAAATACGTCTTTTCATACAGAGTACAGAATTTTACGTGGAAATTTTGCAAAATGTGGTGTGCTAAAACTAAACCAAGCACCCATAGTAGACTCTATAGTCACTATAGTTTTTTAACGTCGTAATAAGAGTTCGACTAATGCGTGATGCTAACTTCCGTATGTATAAACATGCTAGTGAAGTTTGCACAAATAACTGGAAAAGTCGTCGCTGTTTTTTTTTTTTTTTCTTTCTTTTCATTTTCATTCATAGAAACCATTGCTAACTTCACTAAGTTGTTTTTAAATGCGGAAGTTAGCATCGCGCATTATTCAAGCTCCTAATACGACGCTAAAAATGATCTTGAATAGGGTCTGCTATGCCGAACTATTATCTTGATATCAAAACCTTCATAGTTGAGTAGGGGTGGAGATGGAAAAGACAAATTGAATATATAAAAACAGTGAACTATAAGGAAAAACCGTACTCAGAATATTAACAGGAAGAACCACCATAATTTTTGACATATTAAACGATCAGCGTTCTGTATTGAATTTTTTTAAGGCATCGTTAATCGTGTCATCAAAATATTATTTTTCTAGGATGAGTGTTTCTCTCACTTCCGGTTTTTAGTTCTTTGCTAACTCGCACGTTTAATGTACGGTTCTTATTATTTCAACAGAGGTAAAGTTGTGCTCTCTTTCAACTTCTTTTACATGTCCAATAGAGGGAAGTAAATCGTCCATCGTAATGTTGTGTCCACAGTTCAGAATTGGTTGTGCCAGATGTTTTGCAATACTACTACATGAATTACCAAACGGTCCTTCAAAGTGTATTCCTAGTTATAGACCTATTCCAAACTACGCAAGTAAAACATGCAAGACTTAAGGAATGAAAAGTGTTCAGGCATGTATTGCTATTGCCTAAAAGAACATCTGCCATGAAATCCCACAAGCAGCTTTTGAATAGTTATAAATTCAGATGCACTGTAGCATTATTTACATCTCAGCATCAAGCCACTGAAGTAATTCAATAGGAGCTATAGTTGGGATATTCCATCTATCAATCTTTAAAAAAATAACCATCATCGTTTGTTCTGAACTTCTGTATGCAGCAATGATTTGGAATAAGTGTTAAGAAAACGGCATTTTTAAAATAGAGTTTAGCATCTCACGAGTATGGTCCGAGGCTAAAGGAGACGATGATCATGATGTGATGGATGATGATAGTGAAATGTAGGAAGTGAAAGGAAATGGGAAACCCACGCACACTTTGTTTGTCTACCGTAAAGTTCACTTGGCGAGAGTCCAGGGACCTCAAGGACCGGAGATGAACGATGTCTCACTGAGCCACCGCGACCCCGGAAACACCAAATAAAATGCTCTGAACACATACAGGGTGTTCCAAAAATTATGCTTTGCGACGCAGTACTTTCAGAAAAGTTTTGTAAAATCATTAATTTTTCACGTATCTATATCTACTTAGAAATTATGTCAGATCAAAAGTAAATGGGAAAAATTTGTTTTGAAATTTTCATATTGGAATCGTGAAAATATAATCTTTCAAACTTTCTTCAAAATTGGTATAAACATAGTGCGGTATGTATATCCGATTACCACCAAGTCAAGATGAGCACTTAATGAGATCATTGGGAAAATTGATATGATTGGGATGTGCGCAACGCAAAAACTTATTTGAAATAAGACCTGGCAACACTGGTGTCTCAGAATTGTTCGCATAAACTGAATTTCGTTTATCATAATCCCACTGATGGGAAAAAGCTTTTTAAAGAAAAGAAAGAAAAAAAAATAAAGTTTGAATCATGTCCGCAAAGTTGGGGAGCGTGTTTGAAATGTAAGTAACTACAGAGCGAAAGTAAACCTTAAATATATAGGTAAGAAATCTGTGTAACTAGACAGATAGTCATGAAATGCGATGAAGGTGCTAATCTCGTACAGACACTGTTGTAGTGTGAAGATATCGTGTCCAGCGGCAAATTTACCTGTCCTTTCTCTTTCACCCACTTACATCACAATCTGTTTCTAATTAGAGAGTATTCAATTTCATTTGTTAAGAAACCCAGGTCAGGAACACATTACTTTGGTTCTAAATATTTTAGTTTACAGAATCCTTAGATGAGCTTGTCAGTTCTAAATCCCCAAACTCTTAATTTTACTCTTGTTACGTCGAGCTGCAAGAACTAACGGGACCGCACTGCACAGTAGCTTCTTAGAAAATCTATTGGAATCAGATTCACTGATCCAGTGTGTAAGGCCAGTTGCTGTGATAGTCAGCCAGCATGATTGATGTTGATGGAACTGTCATAATTGTTGGGATAGCAGTGTGAATTGGACGGACCATATGGATATAGGGAACTAAGTGTCACTGTTTCAAGTTCAATATCTTCTGACAGTACACAGATTAACCACCGAAAGTTGTCTTACCTACATAAAATGAAATTTTTTACTTTAACGTCCGGCGATAGTCCCTTTAGGGTAAAGGAGACAAATGATTAATGAAAGTGAATGATTATGAAATTAAATTATTGTGCTCTCCCACCGAGAACCAAACTCGGAACCACGTGCAAATCCCTGCATTTTCCGTGGTAAGGGACAAAACCGTGCTCCCAATAGACATGGAATAGATTTCACTACAGTTTTATCTTGCGGAGTGGGAATAACAGCATGATATGATTATGTCCCAGAAGCGGTTTTAATGTGACTAAATATCTCAAACCAGAAGTCGTTCATCTTGAACATACTCACTGTCCAAGGTTAAAGGTAGACTGGTGGGATGATTTAACAGCCCAAATGAGCAAGTGCCTAGGTGTCAAGGTGTATTCTTGTTATAGCAGCCCCTCTCTTAAACAACCAGAAAGATCATCACTGGGACCTTTACCACGGTAACAGATACAGAAATTCCACTCTGCATCCACATGGAAGTCAGCCTGGTGATGACAAACTTTAAAAAATTGTTTCTTACTCTTGTATTACGAAGACGCACCATCAAAATGATCATAAAGCTACCGCACAGTTTCATATTTGTTAAACAAAAGTGCTGGAATTTCTTCCGAAACGAATGGATAGCATATTTAAATCATTCGTAAATAATCACATAGCTAACATGTTTCAACGTATCGTTTTCCCTGTAGTAGGTCACAAACCTATATTTTGTGGTCAGAAAATTCGACCTTGAATGCTGTCTTGAATACCAAAGGAGTAATAATAGAAATACAATTTTTTACGTATCCTGTGCAGAAGTGTTATATGTTGTTCTTCCCCTCTCCAAATATTACACTTGCTTTATGAAGTGCAGGCTTCTTCGTGAGTCGCACGCTCGCACCTCAAACAACAAGTCGAGAAACCAATCACATACTGGCTATATGGTCCCTTCTTCATCAGTATTCCACGGGACAAACCTCCAAAAATTGCAAGATTCCTAAAACTTTTTAAATAAATTTTAAAAGGCACATTTTTTTCTTAATAAGAATAATAATGGATTCCACATTCAACTTTGATTCCTAGTGGCCAACCACTTTAATTTGTTCATTTATGAAAACTTGCTGAAGTTTTTTTTTTTTTAATTGTTTCAGTATGATAAATTTTTGTGCACAATTAGTACTTACTATATTGAACACGACTTTTATTATTTCCTATGTTGATGATATAATTTCAATTCTTGTCCATCGATATCTGGATTATATTTAATTTCGTCTCCCTCTTTCTAATAAAGTAGGATTCATACGTCATGATTTCTATGTCTGGCGGTATCTTACGGAGGACTACTACCTTTTGTCTCCAGAGGTGGCCAAATGTTTGAAATTACTTCACCCTAGAAAGTCATCTTGACGGAATCAGTTTCTAACCCTCTGTCTGTGGTATCCGGTGTAGCGCACGGGAGTGTACTTGGACCTCTCTTATTCATATTGTACATGGCTAGTAGCTTAAACTCAACCTCCAGCAGAATCTTGTTATTTGCAGACGACTGTAAAATCTTCAGGGAAGAGAACAGTACAAAAGACTCCGATCGACTGCAAAACGTGAAATAAACGTATAATAAAGTAATCTTGCTAATACGTGTATAAAATATTTGTAATGATAAGATTACAGTTTACCACATTTTTGTATACAGTAAGCATTTTAGGTAATTTGTCACTTTTCTTTTACTGTTCCATTAAATTTAGGCCTATTTGTAGTTTACAGTAAGGAGCTGCAATATGAAAGCATTCCCGAAAGCTTTCTGTACGGCTCAGAAAGGGGAACTGATGTATAACATCACGCCAAAACAGCTCGTTTCTGTTGCCGCGACGTAAGCAGCGCATTTTTCATTGTTTGAAACTTCGTATCTCCATAAGTAAGAAATGTTTTTCTGGGATTTTTGGTATGTGTTATATTGAAGGCTAGGCCTACGCGATGGTATCATTAAATTACAACTTTTGGTCAGAAAGGAAGTGCCCATTGTGTTACGTACATTCCGATATCAGATCAGTTTTTCATGTGATACCATTGACCCCTATCTTAGGACTTGGATATAGTTACTGCATTATGTTCTTAACTTTTTAAAATATTTTTTGCTATTATGATTCCAGAATGAAAATTTCAGGATACATTTTCATGTTCTCCCTCTGTCCAGTGGCTTTACTTTCAACTTAAAAAGACGGTACGTGACGTTTGGGCGCCGCCGTTTGGGCGCGGACTTTTGGGCCCCGCCGTTTGCGCACTGGACGTTTGGGCGCGAAGCCATTTGGGCGCGAGTTAAATTAAAAAGTCATGATGTTAGGCGCTGAGTACTAAGTTCGAATCAAGAGATCACAAGGTGTCTACTGTAGTGGAAGTCCTTGAATTATACTGGATTTTGTTTTACATACTAGAAATACTGGAATTTCAAAATTCTAAAAACTGAATTAACAATTAAATTTTGTAAATTTAAGTTTCAACCAAAGTTAAGCGTGCTTTTTAGTTGATAACTTTCAAGCCAAAGGTAAGTAGACCAGACTAGATATGATTGACTGCATTACGTACATAGTGAGCCTATTCCATTAAAAAAAACTTAAAACTAGGACTTCTACTGTAGTTATGCAATAAGTGTGAATGTCAAACACATTTCTAGTGGCTAAATAACCAATATATGTACACTTAACAATTATTTTTCACTTTGAAATCGTTTTTTTTTTTTTTCTTTCGCCACTTTCTTTAATGCAGATTAAATGTTTACAATGGGACGAAAAAAAGTGTCTTAAGTTTTGATTTTTATATTGGAATGTTAATAAAAAAAAGTGATACCAGAAATACGGCATACTGCAGTTCCTAAACTCAATGTCTTAGACACCCTGTATTAACATCTTTCCCTCAACTCGATTAGGATTTAGGATTTTTAGATTTCTGGGCTCTCGGCATTTAAGGCCATTTAGCCCGTCGTTTGAGGGGGCACACTATCCGGGGAAAGGGAAGGAAGAAAGGATTGGGGAAGGAAGGAAGCGGCCTGGACCTATAAATTAGGTACCACCCCGACATTTGCCTGGTGTAAATGAGGAAAACCCAGGAAAATCTCATTCAGGGTGGCTGGCCTGAAAGAGCGTGTTACACTTTTTCCACCGAATGCCCCTACCGGGAATCGAACCCGGGACCGCTCGCACCGAAGGCGAGAGCGTTAGCGACTACTCTACGCGGGGCCACTTCTCTCAATTCAAGTGCGCGGAAATCTTTTATTGGTAGTTCTTTATTGGACTTAAGGAAGAGAAGAATTTGGCAAACGTAATACGAAAGAAAACAAATTTTAATATTCGTAAGTATGTAATTATTAACTTTTTAAAAAAAATACAAAAATTAAATCAATATGTTTTAATTAACATTAAGAAAATTATTAACAGTTCGTCTGATTCCTTCATTTCCTAGCTTTCTTATATAATACAAAAATTAGATCAACATTAGATCAGAAGTACAAGAATCATGAACAAGCGAAAAATCAATCCATGACGAGGTTAGGCAACAAATGCCACAAACCTATTAAACTATTTAATTTATATGAATAAATAAGATAGAGAAAGAAAATACACAGATAAATGAGGTGAGATAAAGATAGAAGTGTAGGAAATGTATATATCTTGATTCGCGCTTAGTTTTCAGTGCCTAGCTTACTTTATATGTCGTAAATTGTGATTTTTACTATGTACCTCGCGCCCAAACGTCTGGCGCCTAAACGGCTTTGCGCCCAAACATCCGGCGCCCAAACGGCAGCGCCGAAACGTCCGCGCCCAAACGTCCTGTCCCGTAAAAAGAAAACTTGTGAAAGTACTGTGTCGCAAACCACAATTTTTGGAACAACCTATATATTTTCTCTTTGTGTTCAGGGCGTTTTATGTCTGTTTTCTTACAACTTACCTGTGTTATTTGAGATCGCGGACAACAATATGAACGTGCACACAGAACAACATGTGGTGATGGAAGGTTTCAGTGAACGAGGCATAAAACCAGCTGAAATTATAGAACATTTCAGTCATTACGGTGATGAGACACGAAGCTGTAGTAAGACATTTGAATGATGCAAACGCTTCAGAGATGGCTATCACTGGCGGTCCTAGTCATAGTGGATCCCAGCCCACGACAGTCATTGTTGGGAGCATTCAGCGCTGGAGCAGCTTATCATTGACAACCGTCGGATAATCTATCGTGAAATTGCAGAGGTGTATAATCTTTCGTTAGGAACAGTAAACACAATCATTCTTGACCATTTGCTGTTCCGAAAAGTCAATTTATGCTGGGTTTCAAAACGGCTTTCCGCTTTTGACCATTACAGAGATATTAATGTCTGCTATGAATTACCACGTGCTCCTTATTATCTACATTTAGCGCCAGTTGATTTCTACCTGTTTGAACCCCAAAAGAATGCTTCAAAAGTCAGTATGTCCACATTAGTGACCAAGTGATTCAGACGTACTGAGAAAGCTTTTTATGTCAACACCACCCAAGCATTAGTTACATTCTAGTATAAATGTGTGACTGTGGCAGAGTACTATGTGGAAAAATAAATGCAATAATGCAATTTCCACTTTATACATAAAAAGTCTGAAATTGAATTGCAAACCCTTCGGACTTCAGACTACTACTGTTTAATGTTTTCTACTATTAAAACAACAATAAAATTCTAATACTTCCCGTAATACTTGAATTAACAGTCAGTGTTCTTCTTTCATTTCAAAAGCATTTCTCATAACTATTGAAGCATTTTGTACAAGTTTGGGCAAAGGCTTAATGGATTAAATTAATTACTGCTTGGTAAGCAATATAATTTTTTTTTTAATACATATTTTCTGGTACTTTTAGGATATTCAGTTTTTCTTGAAAAGAGATATTTTCGGTACAGAATTACTGTATTTGTTGCAACATAATTATTGTTAAAAAAGTAGATGTTCTTATTGTATGAAGGAACTAATACTTGTGAGTGTTGCCAAGGCCAGAAGGAGACAAGCATCTCTCCCCTAAACGTATTAAAATATAGGTGAAGTAGTATAAAACTATCCTTCATTTCGGCATACAGGAAATAGCTTCCGTCCCTTAAAAAAATCTGTTTCTTCATATCTATCTATCTCTATCTCTCTCTGTCTCTCAATAAATAAATAAATAAATAAAGCTTGCTCGTCATTGCTTGTGAGAATATTTTCGGAACGATCAAGTGGAAAAAAGAAAGAAAGAAGGAATGAAACTTCATTTTGAATCGAAGTAAACCTGTATTAAATTTGTTTGTTACAATAGTCTACGCTGCACATTTTTCTTATTTTTGTTACTATAGGATACCATTAAAATTTAAAGACAACGTATTAACATATGAAGTCGGGATGTCAGCATATAAATAATGGATTTCGGAAGGCGCAGTAGAAAGTGTTCAGTGTTGTGTACAGACAATGAAATTATTGTAGTGACTATGGGAAGAACCACAGAGTTTCAGTCGCTGAAGTCGAGAAACAAACGTAACGGAATAATGAAACACATACGCTAATGAATTCTGCTCCTTGTTTCTGATAGAAGTCGTTTCTACTCTTTACCGTTCTACTCAGTCGGACGGTAACATAAAGACCATTCCGGAAGTCCAAATATGAGATTACAGGGTGCTTTCACCCCCCCACGCTGAGAATGCTTCTAGAGTTTATTGAGATTCACTTACCTACAGTATCAACACTGTCCGTGTTTGGCGTGTTGCCTTTATTCGTTTACGCTTGAGATACGGCATAGGACATGCAAACTTTTTTTTTTTTTTGTAATGCTGTTAAATATAAAAACAAGAATGACAGAACTGTTACTTTTTAATACGCACTACACGTCCCTGTTATATATACTTCCTTGAACTTCGGTGAACAATCAGAACTTCGATTCATAGCATCATTATTTCTTACTTTTTTAAATCTACACCACGGTCTTCTCTGTCATAATTCAAGCAGTTTCCCAATTGTTTCAGGATTGGAAATTCTGTGTTAAACAATTTACCCACCAGGAAAATCGCTTAATTTATATTTATTTTAATATTTTTTCCCTTGACTTTTAGTGTAACTGATCAGTCGTAAATTTTCTAGGGACATTAGTAAGGATTTATGGTAAGATTGCTCTGTTGCATTTTAATTTCATGCGATACAAACTTCACACTAATGACCGACTTCCAAGAGTTGAACTTCGAACATCCCGCCAGACATGAACTCCAATTAGCTTCACGGGAACGTATTTAAACATTTATTGCAGTTGATTATTATTCAGGAATAAATCAAAATTTTCGTGACTTTCCTAAAAATGTGTTTGTTTTGTTCATGCATATAAGCTGCAGGATGTGAATATTGGAATATTATTTTTTCAAACTATCCCATTTGATTTGCTTGCTGCCCATTGATGCAGAATACATAAGGTAATTTTTATGTGGTTATTTCAGATGTTGAAGCAAAATCATCTGGGAAGCTTGTTATCATTCCGCCAGGAGACCCAAACATCTCTACTATTAACACAGTGGTTGATAGCACTCTGAACCTGACATGCATCGTTTTATCTGCCAGCAAGGATGTGGTGTTACCTAAATATCGCATGTCGTGGTATTTACCGGATAGTCCAAGTAATAGGTACGTCGTAACTGATAATGATTTTGTTGTAATGTTGTTAACAAGTTATCTTAACATAGCATGTGAAGGAATTAGATATGTGTAAAGAAAATATACTTACTATGTAAAGTGTCATTCGTCGCAAATAGTATTATGAGTTTTCCCATCATGAGGTGATTTTATTACGCAACAATCTAAGAAAAACACAAATTGAAGAAAGAACGTACAGTTCATCACCTATAGTTCTATGGCTTGGCTCTAAAAAGACCAATGCCACTTTTTGACAAAAATGAGATGTTCGTCAAATTTTAACCCCTATAAATGGATATTTTCTTGTGCAAGAAAAGAAAATGTTAATATGGATAGTATATATTCCAAACTATTTCGTGTTGACACTTGCTCTTGCACAAGCAAACATCTGTTTATAGACGTTAATATTGAAGAGTATCTCATTTTTGCCAAAAAGTGACATTGGCCCTTTTAGACCCAAGCCACAGAATTTATGGCTCTCTATCATGTAATTAGACTTAACCGGTCTCATATATGAGGAATTGAGTTAAAGTAGTGGCAACATAGCCAGTACAACTAATACATTGTATTCACATACAAAATTCTGATCATACTTTTCAGTAAAAGTAGCCATGAAGTTCTGGACCTTTTACTAAATGTGTCTTAACCGGTGGATGTTATCAACTACATCTCCTGTTAATCAGTGACAGAGCACTTTATTTACCGATCCATTCTGAGGCTTCTTTCAATTTGGAAACCAGAAAAACTAACAAAATCGCCAGGACTCGTGTCAGAAGATTATGGAAAATGTTTAAAGATCTCTTAATGGTACCTTTGCAACATGGTGGTCACAGTTTCTGCTACACATCAACATGCATAGCCATGCAAAACTACTGTAAAGTATTTCGAGGAAAATGTGAATGTGTGTGCCGCATATCCGGACGAAGATCATGTTTAAGAAAGTAACGATAACTCATTATGTTTACTGTGATTGTGGTTTTTCATCTCAGAGTGCATCAGCTTCATTGTTATGAGTTACTCTCAAGATATTTTCACTCTACTGTATTCCTGTCAAACGTAATTGCAGGTTGCAGTAATGGCTGGCGCAGTTGATTCGATTACGCTTTAGCTCGCCCTTGCGCCTGTACCTAGGTGTCATCAGGAGCCAAAATACATTGCAGGAATGCATGCCCTTCATTGCAGTATTAATCAGAAAGATACCAACAGTTGTTTCAGTGCTATTTTTTTGTTCTTTCTCAAGTTGTGAGGAATCAAGTGAGATGTGAGTTTCATTTTGTTGAGAATGTTCTTTAGTATGTAGTTCTTTGTTTGCTTAATAAGTCCAATTTGTGGGGTGGTAAATTGTTAGTGCGTTTGCTGCTTTCTGTGCGCTTTCCCCTAGGTTCGAGTCCCTTGATAAAAAAAAAACGAATAGTAGTTGGTGCTATTTATGAATAATTAGGTATTATGTTTGTTTTATTGATCTTACCTAAGTTACTAGAAGGCGAGATGGAGTATCACTGCTGTATTGCTACCGTATCGTAGCAACTTGCTGTATGCTATGTATTTATGACTAATATATTTTATTTATCACTAGGAAGCTATGAAGAACAGGCACACCACTCTGCTTATTATTTATTCCAGATCGGGGTTTAATCTCAACCCAAATACAACCACAACTCTACATTCCACAGTCATTCACTAAGTACCGTGTCAGTCTGCAAAACTATTACAACTCTTAAGTTTCAAAGTTAGTACATGTTTCGACATTTCCTGCCACTCTTCCCTCCCATTTATATATATATACAAAACATACAGAGTTTATCAATTAAGAAGCAGGACTTTCTTTTTTTTCTGTAAAATTGCTGTCAAGTTTTTGTTTTGGCACTGAAGTTTTTCATAGTGGCGAATTTTGCTTGTGACCTTCGGATCGCATGCAGGAATTTCCAGCTCCACCGGTCGGCAGTGTGATGTGTGACGCGGTTAAGTATGGACTAGTATTGGTGACAACTGTTTCAACAATGAAACAAACAGTAAATATCAAAGTTTGTGCGCGCTTAGGGAAAACTGCAACGAAGACATTTGAGATATCGAAAAAAATTTATGACAGTTGCCCTTCTCATTGCTGTGTTTCTGAATGGAATAAGACGGCCAGTACTGAAAGGGAACCCATGGAAGATACAAGCAGGGCTGTCAGAACAATTGAAGTGATTGAGAGAAGTTCAGGACATCATTTTGAATGACTGAAATGCAAGTATTAGGGTAATATCAGCTCTGATAGAGGTGAATGAGACTTTTCTCCAAGTAATAACGGAAGATTTACAAAAACTGAAACTGTGCATGTTTCATTACCCATTGGTTAACGAAGGACTAGAGATTGATGTGCATTATGATTGTTGGTGAGTTTTTGGACCAAAAAAGTGTTTGTACGTACCACCTACCTCATACTCGCCAGACCTGTCTCTCTGCGTTTGCATTCCTTCCCTCCAAATTAATAGCACCACTGAAGGGGTTGCTTTTGTGACGATGGTTCCATGATCCACAAAGCTGTGACGAGGAACTTGAACACAATTACAGTCCAGAACTTCAAAAGTCAGTCCATGACTTAATGGATCATGCAAAGCTGTGTGTGTGAACAAAGGAGATTCTTTCGAATAAATCGAGGTAACCTGATTCCACTTGCTATACATTTTTTTTACACGTTTCGTAATTACTGCACTGTATATAACATCATTAGAAATATATATATATATAAATTTTGTTTTTTATTTTAATTTTCTACCCTCTTCTTGAAAGCTTGGGTCAAACAATCCATTTGGCTTTGCAATTTGTGCTTCTGTTGAATTAGGTTTGCAATGATTATATCTGTTGAATTCTGCCTCAGCACGTGGATCATGATCCTTTATAGTCGCCACTTCACTGCACGTTTTAGCTTGACAATTTTGAATTGAACTGAGAATTTTGAAATGCCATTTGAACAAACGATCTGTCCAACTTCTCTTCGTTCTCTGCTGCACGTGTATTTTCATTAGGTGGGTGTACGGGTGTTTAGTATAGGAAAAACCGTACTGAAGTTTCTAGGAAACGTTCTTTAAAAGCGATGTTCAGCAATCCTCTACATATTGTACATTTGCTATTCTTGTTGCTTGGAGCAAGATGGTGTAGCAGATATTGATTGCTGGAAAGTTTTAACTTTATCAGCACCCTAAAAACAATTTTGTTGCTCCTCTGTTTTTGGTTCTGATTTCCGATGCACAAATATACAGGTATGAGAAGCTGTTAAACCAATTACATTGAAAACAGGGCTGGCCTGATATTTGGGTTCCACGGGATTTACGACATGATCTAGTATCTACGTCGGTCGATACCACATTACCTCTGAAATTGAGAACTCTTGTCGTAGCGACCTATTGTTGGAGCATGCGAATCTGACCTTCCAAATGTTGAATTGTGGATTTTTTTTTGTCGAATTTTCTAACCCATTTCAATAGATTCTTCTTCTTCTTCTTCTTCTTCTTATTATTATTATTATTAGTCTTTGGCTGTAGATCAGTGAGAACATAGGTGAATGACAGGATTGTTACTATGTTATTAATGTTTTGATCGGAAACATTTTGTGATGATAATGTTTAGTGTCTTTATTTCTTAGTCAAACCATATTCATACTCAGACTTAGGCTATGGATGATTTTCGTCAGAATACGGTAATGAGTGGTTCTTTGCCATTTTCTAAATTAAAATGAGATTACGAGTTTCATGAGAACTCTTATAAATTCTACGAATTAATACAGGGTGTATCAAAATTACTTTACGACTTTGAAAACTCATATTGATTTATTTATTTAGCTTACAGATATGATTTTGGTGTCATTTTGTAGCAAAATAAATCAAGTTTTTTACCTTATACCTAAAAAGGTTCAATGCGGCTTCCATTGGTGATGCGGTACACATCCCATCTGAAGTCGATTTCTTGCCAAACCGCTTACGAGCAACTCTATTCTAGCCCCGCTTGTGATGTGTATGGTTTGAGATGCAACTGTTTTCTCAACACACGCCAAACTTTCATGTGTGGGACGCCCAGCTGTCGAGAAACACGCAGGGTTGATTTTGTAGTACTGTTCACAGTTTATTCTCACTTGCTCTACATCTTCATACGTAAGAGGATGACATGACATGTTGTGTCTTACCAAACATTTTTTTACAGTAAGATCAATTAGTGATTTTTAAAAATGTCTTTCCGCTTTTCATCTCCGGATTTCAATCAAGAGAAGCTGACCGAAGCGAATCCGTCATAATCTAGTGGTAATAGTATCAGAAAGTCCACCTACGAAAAGTTTAGAATAAATTACTGCTCAAGGCATTGTTAGTATAACCCATCGCTGTGAAAACTGACAATTATCAAACATTTGGTAAGAAGACCAACATATTAGAGCACCCTGTGAAAACCCATATAACTTTACTGTGATCAAAGAATATTTACTAATGGGCACTATAGAATACATATCATATAATTAAATGGTAAACTCTCCTCTGTATCCTGTGAAAATCTTTGGTTGTTGTATAAAATCAATTATCTTTAAAACCTTCTTCAGCATCATTTCTCTTTATCGCGTATGTGTATCTCTGAGATCATCTTCGAGAGACGTATCTCTGAAAATTTAAAGAAAACATGATCATCCGAAAAACAGTTGAGTTTGGTTGTCACTTGTTACTACCCACACTTATTCACTTTTGGAATTTTGTTCATGCGTGGAAATTTCACTTGAGAATGTCACTGTTATTATTTGTTGAAAGTACTCCTATAAGCATGGTGAAAAATTTGGCGTTACTTTTAACGTCTTTCTGTAAGTTTTACTTTATATATATATATATAAAAAACTTGTTTCCCTAACTTGTCCAGAACACGTAAAGGCCATAACTTCATTACTGTGCATTTTAATTTTCCAGTAGATATAACTACTATTAAAAGTGAAATGTTGTGGAGTTCTCATTACTTGATGATTCTAGTTTTAGAACACACCGTAAAAATGATGCAAGGAAAGCAGTGTAAGGTCTACGATTTTCTTTCCGAAACGCAAACGGCAAAATGTCCTCAAGGTAGGTCATTGTCATTATCTGTGTTTTAGTCTGGGAAATTACTGAACGACGCAGCTTACATATTAGATACATTGTTGTGTGATCTAGGAAGCTTATTTTACCTGTAAAAGAGTTGGAGGTTGTGTCTTTGCTTCACTCTGCTCGACGAGCGTGATCTTGACTTCTTCACTTTCGAGTAAAGAAGCGGACTTAATCCAAGTACACTGAGACGAGAGGAAATGACGAATATTTTGACGAGTTCATGGATCATATTTCATGAATGGATGTATCTACTTCTTGAGATTTTCCAACTTTCCTTAAGGATTTTCAATCTCGTGAGGTTACATTTCGTTCTTAATTTCATTGCTCCATACACAGGTAACTGGTGCATAGGAGATATTGACTTTAATGGCCATGTCGGTCACAGAGATTCTTGATTTGTCACCTTACATGGCATGTATTCTCGAAATGCTGATTTGCTGGTTTTGGTGAAATCTCAAACTGTATGAAGTCTGGCCATTGGGAAAAGCTAGATGGTGTTGACAGTGAGGACAACTGGGGAGATACTTGAACGAAAGAGAAGCATTTTTTGTCCAGAGAACTAATAGTAGCGTGACCACACATTCTTCAGTCTCAGGTCGCCAGCTGATTTGCATAACCCTTTCAAGGCTTCGTGGATGAGAGTTTGTTATTCTTTTCTAGATAAAATATAATAAACGGAAGCTTCTTCTTTCTTTGAACCCTATCTTGTAAGTAAATGGAATAAAATGCTACAAAAAAAAAAAAAAAGTTTAAAAATCTTAAATGGACGTCAATTTCTCATTGCGTTTAATTTATTGTCAGAAAGAAATGTACTGTTTGCACTAAATCTAAAGTACAATGATCATTGTTTACTAGTTTATTATTATTTTTTTTTTTTATGAAAAATAAATAAAATATTACTCTCTTAGTGATACTATGTGTTTATGACAGTTGATCCGTAGACACGTTAGGCTTATTTATTAGTTGTATTAGTCTGTCATGTGCTGTTCCACTACTAGCTGTTGTTTCAAATGGTCATAAATAGACGTCATATTCATATCCAGCATCATAGACTCTACCGACAATGAAAGGCATTACCAGAATTAGTTACATCCCATAGACATTTAAATAAAAGTAAATCAAAGAATAATAGTTGCAAGTATTTCTGTAAATTCACGTGATTAGCCGTTCTATCTGTTATGCTCCTTCATCCCTAATACGTTTCTTCGGCAAGGTTGTATTAATTTTAAGATATTCCAATATTATTTTAAAAAAGTGTTTTGCATTGTTATGTTTTACATTGTACATGATTTATTATTTATGTTTTTATTTTTTAGCCAACATCGTATTGAGCGTAAATCTGGATACAACATGGTTAATTTAGTGATATACGGATTGAAATCTACAGACACTGGTCTTTATCGATGCGAAGCGAGGTCCGATGCCGAAATGTTGATAGGAAATATTACTGTTAATGTAAAATCAAGTGAGTATGGTCCTCTTTTCTATGCCTTAGATTTCGCTACATGACAGTAATGATTCAACATCATAAAAAGTAAGTGCAACTTTCATAGTGCGACGAATACTTTGATAACTCCAGTTTGGTTAACTCGCCGTAATATTCATTAAAACAGTGTATACTTACAGTGAAGAAGCTTACCTGGTTCTTCCAATTTTTTTTTATCAATTCCGATGACAGTTTCTGGGCAAATCCCATCTTTTTCTAATCGATGAGTTTTTGTGCCCGTAGTTTCTACTTCTACTCTCTACATGTTGACCTGTTCCTTCCTATTGTAAACTTTGGCTGCTATCCTATTTGAAAATTTACTGCAGAGTTTTATCATCACTATAAATACTGTATACTAGATATTAGAAATTAAAATTGAAGATATTATATACAAGTTAGTTTGTACTGTTATACTTTTGTAACTAACACGACTTCATTCTGCGTTTGGTTGTTCTGACGACGGAACTATTATGCGATTAAAAAAAAAAAAAAAAAAAAAAAAAAAAAAGCGATGAGTCAAGTAAGCTTCTTCATTATATGCATCAGTTACAAAATTCGTAAATGCTTGCTTTGTTTTCAAGAATAAGATAGACTAAAATATAATGTTAAAAATAAAAGCTTAATGATTTGTTTTTAAATGTTTATTTATTTATTTTTTTTGTCTCCTTGCATCTATTTGTATGTGTAACTTGGAAATAATATTGGGCACATCATTTTCAATATTTTCTTTTAATTTTTGTCATAGTTTGCTCAAAAAAGAGTAAATAATTTTCTGCTTGCAGGTTGTTATTCCGTAATATGTAACTTTAAATATTGTACCTTCATTTTTTTAAAACCATTGGTATCTCTGGTTATTGTTTTAGTGTTTACATCGAAGCCTATATCCAGATAACAGGCTTTCCAATGCTCCTATATTTCCTATATATTTGCGTCTATTCTTACTCCTATATTTCCTACATTTTAACGAAACCTCCTATATTTTTGTACTTCATAAGGAAAGATGCCTGGTGGAACATTCCATTTTTCCGTGAAGTGATTAGATTAAACTGATGTGAACGATGATTCTGTGAAGGAAAAACATTAACGGAAGCAAAGCGCTTGTAATAAATACTTCTCAGTAGCAATCGTGTAAAGAGTGCTCTTGTACAGCACGCGTCTACAAAGAGACACATTAAAAACTCCAAACAGAGAAGTGTACAACAATGTACATGACGTCCCTGGATTAAACAATTTCTGAAAGACAAATTGTTTGAAGCCAAACTGCATTTCATCATTTGTATATTAGTTATTGGTAAATTTCTGTTTTTTCAACGCAAGGACCCGCTAATTCATTTACTTTACTCAGAGTTATCTGAGCTAGTCAGAATGCTTCTATTGAGGTTTGTATAGCCAGATAAGTTGGGGGAGAAGGAGGATACTGGTTTATCTGCAATTGATTTCAAGAACTGTGAATACCATCTGTGGCAACCTGAAGTTAGAGTGAAAGCGCAAATTGTAATAGCTAACTACTGAGAGCTACAAAAGAGGGAATTCAGGGAGGATGTGAAGCGATTCTACATTTGTGTGGTTTCAAACCTGTTTAAGAAATTACCAATATCGAAACCATTATTGAAGTACCTGCAGTTGTCTACATCCATTATTCAGAAAGGAGATAACTTGTTTATCCCTTGCACGGAATTTGGCAAAAAAAAAAAAAAAAAAAATGTATTTGCAGATTGTAAGAACATCGATGTCTTCATCGACGAGTGGAAACTCTATTCTGTGGAGCCACTTATCGAAGATTCTTGGTTTATGGAGAAAACTGAGTGTGGTTATGTCAGATACTTGTTCGTAGATCAGTACTGGGCAAGAGTAAGTGATATAAGAAATTCATGTGGAACAATTAAATATCCAATGATGGCTAAAGTGGTCAAAGCTTGCCTGTCAGTATTTCATAGTAGTGCTGATGTGAAACGGGGTTTCTCAGAGAACAAACATATTTTAGGAAGTGACCGACCCCATCTTGCACACGAGAGTATAAAGACTCTGATGACTGTAAACAACAGCATTAGAATATATGGAGGAAAAATTGAAAACCTAACTGTTACAAAACAAGGGATAGATGCTATGCAGAACGCCTGGAGAAAGTATAAAGATTACTTAGAAGGGTGCAGATCCAAAGAGACCGCAGTAACAAAGATTTCCAGAGAAGAAAGTGAGTTAAGAAATGCAAAGCAAGAAGCTATATCAAAGGAAGTTTCAAAGAGTGAATCGTCTCTGAATAAATTAAATTAAATGGACGAAACAGTACAGAAGGAAATAGAAATAGCTACTAGACTGATGAAAGATGCTCAAACAAGATTTTCTTCTGCGCTATCAAAAAGTGACATGGCTAACAGCGTTGCCCAGGCAATGCAACAGACTGCATCCTTGAAGATGAATGAACTGCAAAAAATTCAAGACGAGCAGAGCAAAGAGAAATGGAAGATGGCAAATAAGCATATTCAGGTACTGAAGAAAATGAAAGTGTAACTAAAGGCCAACATACACTAGCGTATTTTCAGCGCGCATTTTCGGTCCGTAAAATGATGTCGTAAATTTCGGTCCGTAAGTTGGCCCATAAACCTAGCGTAAAAATAGGCGCGTAAAAGAAAAAGAAAAAGAAGCGGTCATTTTTCGCTCTTCCTCTTGCCTGTTGTTTGAGCACATGGTCGTTTTCTAGTTTACTCAAGTTGCTTGAACAAGATGGATCTATCTAAGGCCATGGCTTTAAGTGCAAGTGCTATAAACATTGTGTTGTTAAGTAAAAGAATAAAAAGAAAGCATAGAAGAAACAGACTGGGAGCCACGTCGAAGAGGATTAAAAATTCACATTTATCATATTACGTCCAAGCAGCTCAATCCATTTGGCCTATTTTTGGTACAGTCTTAGATCATTGTACTTAGTGATCTGAGATCACTAAATATTTATATAAATCGTACTTCGAAGGGGGAGGACACAGGACAGGCAAAAAGTTATATTCAATTTTTTACGATATAGATTGCACACATTTAAATTTCTAAACAGACTCAATGATGATTTAATACAATCTGAACGAGCTTGATGTGTGGTTTCCTCTTACCTTCCGAAATAAGCCTATTGTTTGGAACTGCAGTTTACAAAGAATAAGGGAGTAAAGGAGTGTAGCGATAGTTGAATAATTGATTGATTTTTTTATTATACAATGTTTTAGGCTGTTGACTTTGGTCGTTAAAAAGTGGGCTACTGAATGATAAATTCAATTTAAAGAAAATATGATTAATTAATGGTTGCAGCTTTCGTTTGTTTTTCTTTCTTACAAAATTAACGAAGAATATAGTAGTAACAAATAGAATAAATTATCCCCTCACGGGATACCAATTTTTACTACCTTATCCACAGCTCAAAAATAGGCCAGAAAGGAAAAACAAGACTTATACAACTACCTCCAGCCCCATTCTTTAGAAATAGTTTGATCCTTGTTACCTCGGCTTTTGTAAGTTGAAGGGATCCTCCCCGCTGCTTCCACCTACCTCTTTTATTTCAAAGTTTATCTTGCCATTTAGTTTTTATCTAGTTGTTAAAAATCATTTAAATATTTATTTATTGAAAGGTTGGGTGTTAGCGGACTTAGGTAATTTCATTACCGGAATTTTCGGCACCGGTAATTTTGTCACCAAAATATTAGCATGTAGGCTATTTCGTCACCGGAAATTTCGACATAGTAATTTCGTCACTTGTAATTTTGTCACCAAAATATTAGCGTGCAGGAAATTTTGCCATGGTCATTTTTTCACCTTTGTTGAACTAAGTAGAGACAAAGTAAACGACCGAAACAGCTGACTTTATCTTAATCAAAGTTGGAAAACAATTCAGTTGGTGTTCGACTCTGGAAAATCAAAGTTTCGGATACTCGAAGCAAGAACAAACAGCATTAAAATAACACAATGTCAGTTTCAGCAAATGTTAAAGGCACAGGCAAAATGGGCCAGTAATGGATTTATATATCACTATTTACAAATATTAAGTTTTGGCAATATTAAAATTTCAGAACAGAAAATTAACAAACAAAATATAACTTGTATTAATGCAATAAATGGTTTACATGTTCATTTTCTACTATTCATAACATTATAGGAAACAACAAGCAATTTTTTTTCAAACATTTAGTTCCAGTGCTATACGTTAAGCACAAAGAGTAGAGCCGTTTCTGAAAAATTTGAATCACTCTTCTAGTTTGCTGTTTGGGTGGTTGCCCCACAGCATCTTGATGAAGCACAGCTGAAACCGTTGCTTCAACTTGTTGAATTTCATGAATAAGCTTCCAAATAGTTGCGTGGGACATTCCTAATAGATGATGAAACTTCTAGTTCCACAATTCACAAATACTATTTATCCTATAATTGCTGTTAAAGGTAGCTTGGTGAACATTCCAATTGTCTGGGGGATATAGACGGGGCACATTACGCAAACAAATATTCCCAGACCGACCTTTAACACGGCGATACGTGTTTGACACGTAAGTGCTATCAAAATAGTCCAGAAGTTCCAGCTCTTCCTCGATGCACATCTGCAGTTGTATTAATCGATGCACATCTGCTATTGAAAGCAACGCAAATCTGTTTATTTTCTCGCAAAATAGACGAAAATTTTCATTGCTCTTGTACCGTTCTAAGAGTCCAAGCTCTTGGACCTTCCTCCATGTCGACTGAGTCAGGTGAAAAAAGTAACGCTATAAACGAGTTGAATCTCCAAAAGTTGCATTTACAGCCAGCATTTACGCTATATCAAAATCCATTACCATAGTTACAGGTCCGGATATTCACTAAATTCACTACACTGATGCACCACCGCACGAAACAGTTCTTCATATGAATTTTGAGTCGGTCTACATTAGGGCGTATACCTAGTAAAGGAAGTCTCACCTCAAATAACATACACTATTTTCTTTCTCTCTCTCTCTCTCCTTTTTTTTTTTTTTTTTTTTTAAGCCATTGAAAAGTTGGCGTTCACCATCCATGTTTCACTTTTTAATAGCTTCATAAGGCTATATTTAAAGGAAACATCCAGAAATATTTATACCTTTTTCTTCCTTTATAGAAATTTGTTCTCTTCACATATGTATATCCAATAACAATTCGCCAATGTTTACTCAGAGTTGAAATATAATATAATTCTTTTAATAGCTCCTAAAAAAAAGCCACTCTTTTCAAATGACTCTATTAACTTGGAAAGTCCAAGAGTTTGGGCTCAGAGAACGGTACTAGAACGATGAAAATTTTCGTCTATTCTGCGGGAAAATTAACAGATTGGCGTATCTTCCCATATTTGTTTGCTATTTTCTGTTCTGAAATTTTGAAATTCGCGAAATTTAATAATTGTAAATAGTGAATAATGAATCCATTAGTACCCCATGTTGCCTGTGTTTTTAACATTTGGTCAAGCAGACATTATTTTCTTGTACTGGTGCTTGCTCTTGCGTCGAGTACCAGAAACTTCAATTTTGCAGAGTTCAACACCAACTGAATTGTTTTCTAAGTTTTATTAAAATAACATAAGCTGTTTGATCGTTTGCTTTGTCTCTATTTAATTCAACAAAGGTGAAGAAATAACCGACAAAATTTCCTATATGACAATTTTTCTGAGATAGAATTACTGGAAACTTTTATCTCTTGTCTCAAATACGATATCTAAAATATGTAACTCTTTATTTAATAATAATAATCTATTTTGATTATGCTGCATAGTTTTGCTTCAGTTGAAGATTAAAGAAAACAATTTCAAAAACCTTTTTGAAGTTCATTCATTGTACTTGTATTATGTTCTAAAAGACACTGGTGATGAAATTATCGTGACATTATTTTCGGTGACGAAATTACCTATATGGTAATATTTTGGTGACAAAATTACCGGTGACGAAATTACCGTGATAAATATTCCGGTGACAAAATTACCGCCGCCCGGTGTTAGCATGCGGGGTTAGGTTAAATTCAGTTCTACTCTGGTTTTCGTTTATTGCCAGTTTATCACTGTTTATTTTCATGTTTTCTTTAAATGTAGTCTTTAGTAATTTACTGTATTAAAAAATGTTTTAAACACTTAATGACTTTTTTCTTCGCTCTTGCTCTCGGGTATGTGACAGGAGGGTAAAATCCACCCGAACTTGAGGGTTTCCACATATACATACAAATCAATTGAGTAGTAGTAAGGGCGAACTCAACATCGGATAATTTTCTTTAAATTCGAGTGATAAGTTTCTAAACTTAATACTTTTATCAGCTTTCCAAGGGAAGGTTTTCGAATTTTCTTTCTATCCCCCAAAATAAAGGAAGTTCACTGATAGATGAAAATAAAAAGACAAACGCGATTTTATCGAAAATGACTCTAACGATTCTGCTCGTACATCAATATTTTATTACCACTTTTATTATCTGGCATAAGTTATTTCTGTGGTAAAAATACAAAAAGGTTAGTTTACTCTTGCCTGTGAGTTTTTTCGAGATATTTTCTCAAATTTTAATTTTGTTCGTAATTGATAAATAAATGGTTTATTAATAACCGTACAATATGACATAACTAATTTTTCCTGAAAAGATCCACAACGGGTAGTTTACTCTTGAGGGAGAATTTGTTTCAAATTTCTGAAAAACGCCTAGGTGATAGTTCATATTTCATAAATAAATGTTTAATTACTATCCTGCAATATGGAAACATCCACTCGAAGCAGTCTTGAAGATGAGTTTCTACTATGTTCAATATGTAATATCTATGAAAAATATACACTATTAAGTAGCAGATCTAATAATGATGCATATACTACTTACAAACATAGTAAAACGATTGAGTTGTTAGTGAAATAAATTATTTAAATGACAAGTATTAAGTGTTACATAATATTTTATGGCAATATACCAAGTTGACATTTATCTAGGAAGGTTTGATAGTACTCCCAACACTGAGATTGAGAAATGCTTTAATAAGTTAATATAAATTTATGAGTGTATTTCCTGTAAATGGGTGTAATTTTCAATTCTGGTCTTAGTTATGATCTCTTTTGGGCTTACATCTATTGTACTTTTCAGGTAAGTGTTCGTAAACATATCCCCATCATGATGAGATATAATACAATGTTGAAAAATATTCAACATGGCCGGTACCTCGAATTGAACCAGAACTTTTACGGCTGGGAACCAACCACACACAAAAAAGCTGTACAACGATTTGCTATTTGTTTTAGTATGTAAGCATTAATGGTGAAATAAGATTATTATTAGATTTAAATATTTGCACAAACTGAGGTTTGGAATAATATACGAAGAAAGAAACATTATATCTCGTGGTTTATTAATTCTTTTTTTACCGGAGTAATGTCAAGATCACGTGAAAAAATAGTTACTTTCTGAACCTATTTCGCTATAAATTCTTGTAAAGTTGAGAAAGTACTTAAAATAACAAGCAGCACATTGTCAAAATGGCAAGAATCGTCATCGAATTTCGATATTCGAACTCAATTATTTGCTCTGTGTTATCAGGGAAATATCGGATAGTATATTGTTCAAGGTCAGGATTACTAGGCTACTATTTAAACTTACTTCGTAGGTAGCTATAGCTTTAATGCTGGTGATGCTTTCTTCGAATAATTTTTTCAGGGAAGCGTCGGATAAAAAAAAATGCATTAGTTGGTGAAGGAGTGTCCTGCACAAGAATGAAATGTAATTTATCTTTGTTATTGGGATCAGATTTATTTGTGTTCGGCCGGAGGCAACCATGTTCCCGCAAGTATGCTGGAAGAAACATTGCTGCTGGATGCGCTAACCTTATCTTTCACTTTTCTTTTCTTTTCTTTCTTTCTTCTTCGTTTTTGTAAATAGCGTGGCATCATTTATTTATTTATTTATTTATAACAGGTTTCAGATACAGCACTAGGCCATTTTACTCTGAAAAATTTTAACAATTTGATAACAATTTGAGGTCAAGATGGTACAAGACAACAGTGACATTACAAAAATATCTTATTTATAGATGATCTGAAAGTATACTCACTTGAAAAAACGTCTACAGTTTCTGGTAACTGATTATAGGTACTGATAATTTTGTTTAGAAGGGATCTTTGGACAATATTAACTCTTACCGCTCGAGTGTAAAAGAGATCACTAGACCATGTTGTTCTAGAATGTACGCGAAAATTGATCTGACTTAACAACTGTACATATGTGGCCATTTACAATTTTTTTGCAAAAATATTAGGTCAGCAATTTTGTTTGTCACTAGGGAGGTTTGATACTGAGATATTTTAAAACGCTATTTTTTGGAAGTGTTCGGAGGTGAGGCACTCGGTAGGATACAATGGCAAAAAAGAAATTAATTACGGAATTTAATTTTTTAAATGAGTAGGACAGGCCATAGACCAGATAGGAGAACAATACTTAATAGTGGGAGCAACATATGATATATAGATAATTTTTAATTCGGCAAGAATTGGTCAAATGCTATTGACAGTCATACTTTTTTTAAAATATCACAACAGAGGACCACAGCGACTCAGTGCTAAAGCACTTATCTCTGGTGCATGGGGTCCCTGATTCAACCCCCGTGCAAATAAGTGTGTGTGGGCAACATCATGTCCGTGGGTTTTCTCAGGGTACTCTCGTTTCCTTACACATTTCATTCCACCAATTCTCTCATCACCACTCACTTGCCTTAATTATTGTATTATTTAGTCTAAATGGCATAAACGTGGGAAGTTAAACTCAAAGATATCATTTCAGTATCACAACATGGGTAACTATGAAGGTGTGATTTCATCTTTATATGCTCCTTTACCTGTGTGAAAAAAAAAAAAAAAAAAAAACTAATGTCCAAATATTAAATTAAATCTTAAATTCCTAGTCGAAAGGCATCAGGTTCGATAAGTTTAGCGAGCCTATATGAGAAGTAGAACCCGAACCGCATGAGCTCCCGCCTAGAATCGAACAGGGCGCCCGCACAGAGGACGCGTACGCCGACTATATAGCCACGGAGGAGCTCTCATAATTTGCGAATTCAGATTAGGAAGTATTGGATTTAAATACCTTTTTCTCTGTGCACTCAAAATTAATTATGAATTTTAGTTAGGAAATAATGTATCGTTTTGTGCAATAGGAAATATTAGTTTAGCTGAAACCGTATCTTGTATGGAAAGACAAACTAGATTGGAATGATGATTTCTGGTGAGTCTACCAGCAAACCTCAGCAACGATTCGCGAGGAAAACACAAGAACCGGTTTTCTCTTCTGAAAACAATAAGACCAGACCAGGGAGAAGGCAAGAGACCACCTGCTACTCGAAAACCCTTTCATCTGAGCCGTATTTACGCTCGAAGTTAAAAGCAGCCAGACTTTTCCAGCGTATGAAAATTCGGTACGTAAACTTACGCCAGGTCCCATACACTAACGTATTGACAGCTGCTAACAAGACTAGCGCATGAAATTTTATGGCTACGGCGGAAAATACGTCAGTGTATGGCTCGTATAATAGTAATACTTTTACTGTTGTATATATTTCCTTAGATGCACAAAGTTCTCTATGCAGTTGTGAATTTAGATACTTAACAAACCAATTCTTTGTATCATGTGTTTTGTGATTCATGTGTTTTGTATTTCTACCTATTGGATAATTGAAATGTTCCTTTTTTATAGCTTCATGAAATGTTCCTTTTTCATATTTTTTCGACTTGATTTCCTATATTTTTTCCCCATTAGCATTGGAAAGCCTGAGATAACTAACTAGCTAAATTAACTGTATGGCATATGGAACCCGAAGGTTCACAATAGCTCTCCACTGACTTCTCTTCTTAGCCAGCTGGATCAAGTTTCTATTTTGTATTCCTATTTCTGCGATATCCGTCTTAATATTGTCCTTCCACTGCTCCTTGGTCTTTCCGATTGGTCTTCCAGTTAAGATTTTGAAAGCGTTCCTACTTTCTTCCATCATGGGTACATGACCTGTCCACCTAAGCCACCTAGACTTGATGACCCTAACAGTGTTGGTAAACCACATAAATTATGTAGTTCCTCATTATGAAGTTCCCGCCATTCTCCATTCCCGTTCCTGTTGGGTCCGAATATTCGTCTAAGGATCTTGTTCTCAAATACTTTCAGTCTATGTTCTTCCCTCAGAGTAAGCGACCATGCTTCGCAGCCATACAGAACAACAGGCAAGATTATCGTTTTATATATTTTAAGCTTCAAATTCCTCGACAGAATTCGCGACAAGAGATTTTGAACTGAATAATAACACGAATTCCCTGCTTTTAGTTGACATTTAATTTTTTCGTTTGTTAATATTGATCCTAGATATTTGAAAGTATCACTTCATCAAAAGTATTATTTAATATTTTAACGCATCCATAATCTACCGTATTACGGTCCCGACGCACTTCCATGTATTTAGTTTTCTCTGCATTTACTTCTAAACCAGGGTTGTGAAAAACAGTTTTTTTTTTTTTTTTTTTTTTAAAAGCCCAGCCCAGTGGGTTCTATTGGGTTTTCTTAAATTCTGTACGTATATTTAAAGCCATATTCGTACTTAATACACCATTTAAGCATATATGTTCTACTGTACACATGAAACTATGGAATTCCCTGAGACTGCGGTAGTTCACGTTTGGCGCGGGTTCCTAATTCGATTCCAGTTCCCGCCAAGTGCGTTTTGTGGTGGACAAACATCCTGTGCATGGATTTCTCGGGCTGGTTTCGTCATGCCACCATTATTATCCATATAATCACAGTCTCCCTTAGCCGTGGTACATAATCATGAGACATTGAACTAAGCGTAGAAATAACAAATAATAATAATAATAATAATAATAATAATAATAATAATAATAATAATAATAATAATAATGCCCAAGGAATCCGTGAAGTCCCATACGCGTTTCGTGAGACACACTTTGTGCCATTGACACTCGCTTATATTTCTATTTCTAGAAAGAAGGAAGTACACAATTTTCTAGAGTAACAAAGAGGTCGATAGATTTACGTAATACAGAATAGGAATAAAATCCCCTCTTACACTTATGATTCAAATCCCTGAGCCAGCCGTCCTGAGTTTCAAACACGCGGGGCAAATACTGGGATAGTATCTCAAGTTCAGGAGCTAGAGATAAAAAAAATGACTTTATTGAATGGATGGTTTTCTAGATTTTTTTTTAAAAACTGAAATGTTGGAAATGGATTTTTTTCTCAACTGATGGAAATGGATTTTTTTCTCATTTTCAGTTGCCAGTTTGGTTTTTTACGATATATATTAGGATTAAAGGGGTATTGTAGCATACAATAATTGTACTGTGTTTCACATACTCCATCAGATACGCAAGAAGAATTAGGGAGTTCCACGATCTGATTGCCGTTAGTGTTGAGAAGATTGCCGTTAGTGTTGAGAAGATAGACGTGTATCTTTAGTAATTTCCTTTTTCAAGTGAAGCATTCTCGATTTGTAATTAACTGACACATGGAGAAAGACATTTTATCTCTTTATATTAATACCCAAGTATATAACAGAAACAAAGGAAATATGGCTGCATTACTTTTGATTCCATACTAGCTGAAGTGCCCGTTCTTTGTACGGAGAGAATTAGGCTCAGGGAAAATGTTTGAGCCTCGTCTGCCCCTTAGGATATGCATGTCAATGAAAGTGTAGTAAAATATTATATTTCTGACATGAATTTTTAACCCCTTTTTCCCTTAGGAAAGTTACCTTCCCCTTCCCTTACGCCCTTTAAGGAAAGTTACATAATAATATCCCAGCTTGAGGAAGGTACTAAATATCTTCTAAAACTCATTTCAAACTGTTCAAGTATTTCCTGTGACGTGATCACAAAAGACAACATCGCTTTCAATGTCAACAAAGGAATCATAGAAAATCACCCCTCCCCCTTAAAGCGGAAATTTTACAGAAACACTACAACACATGCCAGCTTACTTTTAATGAAAAGTGTATATACCGAGTTTAATCTTTCTAAATTGGCGAGCTCGTGACTTTTTTTTTTACATGACTTTTGAACTTCTCCTAGGATTCGCCCTTGAATTAAAGTAATATAAAAATCCCAGCTCAGAGTAGGAACTAACTACTACTTTATGTTCAAAAATTCATTTCAAACTGCTTAACCATTTTCCCGTGTGATGCGATCAGAAACAACAGGTAAAATCGCTTTCAAATGATAGAAAATGCTTCCCTTTCCTACTTAAAATGGAAACTCTCAAAAGTACTGGAACACGGGTTCACTGACTTTTAGTGGGAAGTTTACATAAAAAAATGTCATCTTCCTAACTTGACAGGATCGAGAGATACTAAGATTTTCGCATAGATTTTGACCATCTGCTCCCCTCATTTTAATCAAAGTAACCTGATTAAACACCTAGTTCGAAGTACGTGATAGCTGCATCCAAAAATTCATTCCTAACCGTTCAACCGTTTTCCCGTGTTGCGCGCACAAACAAAATTCTTTTCTTTTTTATATAATAGATTACAGTTGAACAGTATTACGGCGAATTTGATCGAGCGCAAATAACATTCATTATGAATGATTCCCAAATCTTTTTTGTTTTCAATGGTGTTCAGTTCTGTTCTGGTTGTAAATACATATATTAAGCCAATTTTGAATCGAGGCATACACTAAGAAGTACGATTAAAGGAACTAATTATAATCATATTACGATTAATTTTTCAATCCAAGTTTTGAAGTGTATTTTTTGAGGTGGGCTTTTTTAGGTTTTATTGTGGGTTTTTTATGTTAGTTTTACCCAATAAAACCTACTGGGGAATTTTGGGCTGAGGAAAACTCCAACAACCCTGTTCTAAACCCAAGTCACTGCAAGCGTTTAATAGGATCTCTGCATTTCTTTCTATTGTTCTCCTATCATCCCCTATTAAATTTACATCATCAGCATAGGCCATAACCTGGTGAACACCGTTCAACTCTAGACCCTGATTGCTATCTTTGATTTTCCTTACAGCGTATTCCAGGACAAAGTTAAATAATAATGGCGACAACGCATCTCCTTATTTCAGGCCATTCGCGACGTGAAAGCTCGTGGACAAAAATTTTCTTAGCCGGACTTTACTTTGGGGTTCATTTAAATATACCTTAATTAATCTAATGAGCTTTTTCGGTATTCCAAAACCTGCAAGGACGTTATACTATGTTTCTCTCCTAACCGAGTCTATGCCTTTCTAAAATTAATAAATAGTTGATGTACCGGGGTATTGTATTCCCACTTCTTTTCGAGTATTTGGCGAACGGTAAATATTTGGTCGATGGTTGATCGATTTCGTCTAAATTCGCACTAATAATCTCCAATAATTTCATCTGCGTATGGGACCAATCTTGCTAATAGAATGTTTGACAGGATTTTATAGGATATTGACAGAAGAGAAATGCTTGGATAATTATTACAGTTAGTTTTTTCGCCTTTCTTGTGAATTGGAACAATGATTGATTCTTTCCACTCTTGTGGCAATTCTTTCTTGTTCCGGATACGGAGAATGAGTTTGTGTAACTTGTTCCACAATTTTTCGCCTCCAGCTAAAATTAACTCATCCGGAATTTCGTCTACACCAGGAGATTTGTGTTTCTTTAATTTCTTTATAGCGTTTTCTACTTCTATTCGGTTGAGTTGTGGAATATACGGTTCTGCAGTGTGTATCTTCCTTCCTCCACGCATATTAGTTTTTGGCTACGTGTTCAGCAAATCGTCAAAGAAATCTTTCCATCTATTTAAGATGCTATCTGTATCCGGGAGAACTGTTCCGTCAGCTTTCTGTAATATATAAGCACGAGGTTGATAGCCTTTCTTAAATTCATTAATCCCCTTATATATATCCCGAATGTTTTTATTTTTACTATTATTTTCGAGTTCCTTAATTTTAGCTTTCAAAAAATCGCGTTTTTTTTTCCTAAAAGCTTTGGAACTTTCCCGCCTGATATGTACGAAATTTTGTGTAGTTATTTCATTCGGATTCTGTTGCCAACGTAATTTCGCCTGTTTTCTCTTCTCTGCTAGTTTAATTCATTCCTGGTCTAACCGTGGTTTGTTCCTATGTATTTCCTTGTTTTCCAATTTTTCTTTTGCTGACATTTTAATCTAATCTGATTTAGTACTCCACTCTGTGCATTGTAAACAATGCTATGTAAAGATGGATTGAAGTCCAATTCTTTCCATTTAAAAATTTTGGAGAAATAAATGAAATGAAATCTTTAAGTTTTACGTCCCACGATTATGCCGGTAAGGCTAAAGGGGACGGTGATGATGAGAGATGAGTGAAATGGTGGAACGAAGAAAGTGGGAGGAAAACGGGAGAACCCCGAGAAAACCCACGAGCACGGTGTTTGTCCACAAATTTTGGAGAAATAGAGTGAATCTTGCATGACTTTAAAAACACTAGGTGAAGAATTGCATGTTGTAATTTAATCCTTGCACCTTCAAATGAGAGCCAATCCCCCAGTTTTGGTGTTAAAACATTATAATTATACGGACGCATGAGAGGACGATTCAAATTAACAAAAGAATATTTACATTTATTTATTTAGTAACATGTATTCCTTGTTTTACACCTTTTATCTCCTATCCGTTTTAATCCCTTTCACCTTGCCACTGAGGAAGGAATCAGCTGTGTTCCGAAACGTCTAAAAAAAGTGTTCAGGATTTCCAAGGGAGGATTCATTGGTAAGTAGCCAATTTTTTGTTAATTTGAATCATCATCTCATGCGCTCATATAATTATAATGTTGTCCACCAAAACTGGCGGATTGACTCTCATTTGAAAGTGTAAGGATTAAATTACAAGATGCAGTTCTTGACCTAGTGTTTTTAAAGTCATGCAAGATTCACTCTATTTATCCAAAAATTTTTAAAATGGAAAGTATTAGACTTTAATTAATCTTTACATAACATTGTTTACAATGCACAGAGTAGAGTACTAAATCAGATCATTAGATTAAAGTACTTTTTAGAAAACAGGCTTAATAATGACTGCTATTTGATGTGGATGTCTTTAAGCTTTCGTACTGACTAGGGATGGCCATTTCCGGAAAAAGAGTTTTCCGGTTTCCGGAAATCACATTTTCCGTTTTTCCGGAAAATTTTTCGTCTTCCGATTTTCCGAAAAATTTTCCGTTTTCCGATTTTCCGGAAAATTTTCCGTTTCCGTTTTTCCGGAAAATTTTACGTCTTTCTAATTTTCCAGTTTCCGGAAGAATTATATTCCGTTTTCCCTGAAAATGTAGTCATCCCTAGTCTGTAGGAAGTTTAACCTTTTAAAGAGTTCTGGTATATTTATATACCATGGCGTACTATCGTCTTTGACCGCTTATTTAGGTTCTATAACAGGTATTTAAGCCGGGATTTTTTTTATTTTTCAAGTCAAGGATGGACCAAAGAACACCGCAGATGCGGTTTGGAACCGGATAGTCAACTTGGCGGCGCCAAGTGGTGCGAAGGGACGTGACTTTTTTCTTAAGGCAAATTTCAAAACTTTTTCACGCCTTTAGTTTTCAAGATATCAGATTGAAACTTGCATAAGGATTATGTGTAGACCTACCTTTGGGTATTTATCAATTTTTTTAAATCCCTACGTGAAACCGGGGACGGGCCCGAGGGGCGCAAGTGTTACGAAGGGGCGATTTTTTCAGAAAAATTCCGTTTTTTTTCGATTTTCCGGTTAAGGTTTATGATACCGATACGTGGTACCGTTGGTTGAGAAAAACGAGGTATGAACCATGATCCTACGATAAATAGTAAGGAAGCAGTAGCTGTTTGAGTGAAAGTCTAAAATTTTGGACATCCTTAAAGGGTTAAATTTCTTTCAATCTGACGTCTTTCTATCTGATAATTCATTGTTAAGAGCTCTTCTTTGTTCTATCAATCTCTCAAGCATTTCATGTATGCTGTTCCACCGAGTTTTAACTTGCTGTATAAGGAAATGTACTTCCAATCCTAATAACCTTTACTGTTTTTCCAGTTCTGACGTTGCCAACGTACTATATTTAAAGTGGGAAACGATCCGACTAACAACACTTAACATTTTCTCGATTTTCTCTATTGCGAGTCCCTTATTTATAGAGAGTTGTAGGGTCTGAGCAAAACAACATATGCTTGCATACGGAAGTTCTCGTACCGCACTTGTGATATTACTAGCATTGTCATAGACAATTGCATGTATTTTATCTAAAATATTCCACTACTCTGCAACATGGGCTAAGTGCTGAGTTAGGTTTACCCTTGTGTGCCTCACTTCTATTTCAATTATTTGAAGGACTGAACTTATTGAACTTAGATGGAAGCATATAGTGGGTTGTGATTGTAATATAACTTTCCGTAGCCTGCGAAGCCCAGTTATCTGTTGTCAAATCAATCGATTCCGCAGCCACACTTCTCCTTAGAAAACTAGGCCTCAATACGGCGAGTTACAGTTTGCCTGGATGGTGAGTGGTAACTTGGTTCTACTTCATTCATAAATTCAAGAAACCGAATTGCTTCAACGAAAGACAAAGGAAGAAGAATCCTTTGGTACCGTATTACTTATTTTACTATCAAGCACCTCTGCTCTTGCGGAAGAACGAGGTTTAGGGTCTCTGAGATAAGACAGAATTCTTTTCTGTTTCTTACGTACTACTATGTTCCCTTATTTGTAAAACATTTTTTCTGGGATCTTTCTGTTAGTTTAGATGCATTTGAGCGTGCGCCAGGTGAAGCGATAATCTGAGATATAGAAGTAGCAGCACCTAGATTATCATCTACGTTTATGAAATAATAATAATAATAATAAAACACTTTGATTGCATTAGTTCACAATTTAGTAACAAAACATGAATGTAGAATAATAAGTAGAGCAACCCACATTATGCTTTATTTTTTTTTTCCAAATTATGCTTTATTATTAATTTCAATCATTGTTTTACATTAATCGTGTGTAACGTATAATATTTACTATACATTAAATATTCTAAATATCTTGATCTATTTATTAATATTTTATGCAACCAGTTTCTTTCATATTTAATGAACTTTCTACCTAATGCACTGTAAAGAGAGGCTTTACTCGAGTCAGTTTTTTTTTTTTAATCACTTGTGTGCGCCTTAGAGGTGCATATATACAGAAAGGGAAAGTAAAAGATGCCACCAATAAGTACAGAAAGTGTTCAACTTCAAGAGGTACACATAACATTATAGTGTGGAGTTCTTGTGTACTATTCATTGTTGGTGGAAGTTTTCTTCTTTTTGTCCTTTATTCTTTTCTCCACGTCAAAAGATTAGACAAAAAGTTTACAAAAATAAAAATAAGCTTTTCATTGTTGCATTGTTATGTTCTCAATGATTTTGCATTGTAAATATTGTTTCTTAAAAATATTAATACAGTATGTTAAACTTGAAGTTAAAGAGATTTTTTAAAGAATTGTGCTATATCTTTTAAATTATGTTTTATGCTTTATTTTCTAAAATTATGCTTTTAAAATTAGTTTCTTCTGAACCCTTAGACAGCCACAACCATGTTCAAGGTACCAACCATATGTGTAAATAGCTATTATGCTTTTTATGCTTTTGTATGCTTTTGGGTTGCTCTAATAATAAGTAAAACTTTCAAATGCATACAGAATCATAGATAATAAGTCAGCATTGAGAACTGAATTGATGTATCGATAACTAGGTGGAATCGTCCTTCAGTTTAAGAGAAAGTAGCGGAAAAAGTTACGAAGAGAATTATGTGGAATAGATCATTATATGAATAGCTGGCGCTAGTTTCAAGTAGTGCTACATACTATGGTATTTATCTCAATAGTACCGGTATTTGGAATTTTGACGCTTATAGTTGCAAGATGGTAACACTAGGGTAAAGTGTAAAATTGAATTACATCAGTAGAATTTATCTTAGGGTTAAAAAGTCTATGGCACAGGTCGGATGTAACTGAGTAATAAACTTTAAAAAAAAAAAAAAAAAAAAAAAAAAAAAAAAAAAAAAACATCGGGACGATAGGGTGCTCGAATCGAACATCGGCCTTCTGAATGTTAATCCGATGTTCTAACGCCTGAGCTCAGTTGGAATACGTAGTGTACTCCCGCCAATACTACTGCGTGTGGATTCTATAGAATCAATCTTGGGCGCCAATTTCTCTGTAACTTTGGGGATCTATTCAGATGCAGAAGGTATTAGGGATGGCTACATTTTCCGGAAAAACGGAAAACGGAAAATATTTTTTCCGGAAACCGGAAAATTGAAAACGAAAAACGGAAAATTTTCCGGAAAAACGGAAACGAAAAATTTTCCGAAAAATCGGAAGACGGAAAATTTTCCGGAAAAACGGAAACGGAAATTCCGGAAAATCGGTAGACGGAAAATTTTCCGGAAAATCGGAAGACGGAAAATTTTCCGGAAAAACGGAAACGGAAAATTTTCCGGAAAAACGGAAACGGAAATTTTCCGGGAAACGGAAGACGGAAAATTTTCCGGAAAATGAAAATGTTCACTTGGAATAGTGACATTGGTCGTCTTACATTAAGAAATATAACGAAAAATGCTACGCGAAAATAACCTGTAAATGAGGCAATGCTCTTCACCATCTAGTGCTATAGAAACGCAACTCAACTCAAACTTAACAGTGGATAGGAGAGGAAATGTCGAGTAAATCAGCGACGAAACATTCCTTCCTGCTACATCTATTTGTACACTTGCTTAATCATGTACTTTTTTTGTTTGCGTGAGGGCTTGCGGATCATTTGTTTGCACCGAGAAATTCCCATCATGCGTGTGTTTCGGGGAATCCCCGATTATGCGTGTACCTGAGGGCAGAACTCTGGCAGTGTGTTATTAATACAACTGGTATGCTTATATTCAAACCATTTCTTCATTGCTTATCGTGACCACGGTGATCTGTCAAGGTCACAGATCCTGGTGGGCAGCCCCCTCAAAGTTCATGTGGACCCCGCATTCTATTTATAAATATAGAATATTTTACACAATTTGAATTCTGTTTGTCTTAGAACCCTCATATATACCTTCTGCATCTGAATGGATCCCCAAAGTTACAGAGAAATCGGCGCCCTAGATTCTATAGAATCCACACGCAGTAGTATTGGCGGAAGTACACTACGTATTCCAACTGAGCTCAGGCGTTAGAACATCGGATTAACATTCAGAAGGCCGATGTTCGATTCGAGCGCCCTATCGTCCCGACTGTTTTTTTTTCTGTAAGTTTATTACTCAGTTACATCCGACCTGTGCCATAGACTTTTTAACCCTAAGATAAATTCAATTTTACTGATGTAATTCAATTTTACCCTAATGTTACCATCTTGCAATTATAGGCGTCACGAATTCCAAATACCGGTACTATTGATTATAAATACCATAGTATGTAGCACTACTTGAAACTAGCGCCAGCTATTCATATAATGATCTATTCCACATAATTCTCTTCGTAACTTTTTCCGCTAATTTCTCTTAAACTGAAAGACGATTACACCTAGTCATCGATACATCAATTCAGTTCTCAATGCTGACTTATTATCTATGTTTCTGTATGCATTTGAAAGTTTTTCTTATTATTAGAGCAACCCAAGCATAATAGCTATTTACACATATGGTTGGTACCTTGAACATGGTTGTGGCTGTCTAAGGATCCAGAAGAAACTAATTTTAAAAGCATAATTTTAGAAAATAAAGCATAAAGCATAATTTAAAAGATATAGCACAATTCTTTAAAAAATCTCTTTAACTTCAAGTTTAACATACTGTATTAATATTTTTAAGAAACAATATTTACAATGCAAAATCATTGAGAACATAACAATGCAACAATGAAAAGCTTATTTTATTTCTGTAAACTTTTTGGTCTAATCTTTTGACGTGGAGAAAAGAATAAAGGACAAAAAGAAGAAAACTTCCACCAACAATGAATAGTACACAAGAACTCCACACTATACTGTGTACCTCTTGAAGTTGAGCACTTTCTGTACTTTTTGGTGGCATCTTTTACTTTCCCTTTCTGTATATATGCACCTCTAAGTCGCACACAAGTGATTTTTAAAAAAACTGACTCGAGTAAAGCCTCTCTTTACAGTGCATTAGGTAGAAAGTTCATTAATTATGAAAGAAACTGGTTGCATGAAATATTAATAAATAGATCAAGATATTTAGAATATTTAATGTATAGTAAATATTATACGTTACACACGATTAATGTAAAACAATGATTGAAATTAATAATAAAGCATAATTTGGAAAAAAAATAAAGCATAATGTGGGTTGCTCTACTTATTATTCTACATTCATGTTTTGTTACTAAATTGTGAACTCCTAATGCAATCAAAGTGTTTTATTATTATTATTATTATTATTATTATTATTATTATTATTATTATTATTATTATTATTATTATTATTTCATAAACATAGATGGTAATCTAGGTGCTGCTACCTCTATATCTCAGATTATCGCTTCACCTGGCGCACGCTCAAATGTATCTAAACTAACAGAAAGATCCCAGAAAAAATGTTTTACAAATGTTGACGCTGTATTGAGGCCTTGTTTTCTAAGGAGAAGTGTGGCTGCGGAATCGATTGATTTGACAACAGATAGCTGGGCTTCGCAGGCTGCGGAAAGTTATATTACAATCACAGCCCACTATATGCTTCCATCTAAGTTCAATAAGTTCAGTCCTTCAAGTAATTGAAATAGAAGTGAGGCACACAAGGGTAAACCTTCAGCACTTAGCACATGTTGCAGAGTAGTGGAACATTTTAGATAACATACATGCAATTGTCTATGACAATGCTAGTAATATCACAAGTGCGGTACGAGAACTTCCGTATGCAAGCATATGTTGTTTTGCTCAGACCCTACAACTCTCTATAAATAAGGGTCTTGCAATAGAGAAAATCGAGAAAATGTAATGTGTTGTTAGTCGGATCGTTTCCCACTTTAAATATAGTACGTTGGCAACGTCAGAACTGGAAAAACAGTAAAGGTTATTAGGATTGGAAGTACATTTCCTTATACAGCAAGTTAAAACTCGGTGGAACAGCATACATGAAATGCTTGAGAGATTGATAGAACAAAGAAGAGCTCTTAACAATGAATTATCAGATAGAAATGTAACAAAGACGTCAGATTGCAAAAGTTTAACCCTTTAAGGATATCCAAAATTTTAGACTTTCACTCAAACAGCTACTGCTTCCTTACTATTTATCGTAGGATCATGGTTCATACCTCGTTTTTCTCACGATAGAGCATACTTACCAACGGTACCACGTGTCGGTATCATAAACCTTAACCGGAAAAATCGAAAAAAAACCGGAATTTTTCTGAAAAAATCACCCCTTCGTAACACTTCCGCCCCTCGGGCCCGTCCCCGGTTTTACGTAGGGATCTAAAAAAATTGATAAATACCTAAAGGTACACACAATCTTTATGCAAGTTTCAATCTGATATCTTGAAAACTAAAGGCGTAAAAAGTTTTGAAATTTGCCTTAAGAAAAAAAGTCACGTCCCTTCGCACCACTTGGCGCCGCCAAGTTGACCATCCGGTTCCAAACCGCATCTGCGGTGTTCTTTGGTCCATCCTTGACTTGAAAAATAAAAAAAAAAATCCCGGCTTAAATACCTGTTATAGAACCTAAATAAGCGGTCAAAGACGATAGTACGCCATAGTATATATATATACCGAACTCTTAAAAAGGTTAAACTTTCTACAGACTAGGAATGACCACATTTTCAGGGAAAACGGAATATAATTCTTGCTCAAAGAGTATTGTTGCGTCATACATAATTGATATTCATTCTTCATAGTCTTTCTTCATAGTTCTTCCGGAAACTGGAAAATTAGAAAGAAAAGACGTAAAATTTTCCGGAAAAACGGAAACGGAAAATTTTCCGGAAAATCGGAAGACGGAAAATTTTCCGGAAAAACGGAAACGGAAAATTTTCCGGAAAATCGGAAGACGGAAAATTTTCCGGAAAATCGGAAGACGGAAAATTTTCCGGAAAAACGGAAAACGGAAAATGTGATTTCCGGAAACCGGAAAACTCTTTTTCCGGAAATGGCCATCCCTAGAAGGTATATATGAGGGTTTTAAGACAAACTGAAGTCAAATTGTGCAAAATATTGTATATTTATAAATAAAATGCGGGGTCCACATGAACTTTGAGGGGGCTGCCCCCGGCCCCCCAGGATCTGTGACCTTGATAGATCACAGTGATCACGATAAGCAATGAAGAAATGGTTGGAATATAAACATACCAGTTGTATTAATAACACACTGCCAGCTCTACTGCCAGAGTTCTGCCCTCAGGTACACGCATAATCGGGGATTCCCCGAAACACACGAATGATGGGAATTTCCCGGTGCAAACGAATGATCTGCAAGCCCTCACGCAAACAAAAAAAAGTACATGATTAAGCAAGTGTACAAATAGATGTAGGAGGAAGGAATGTTTCGTCGCTGATTTACTCGACCTTTTCTCTCCTGTCCAATGTTAAGTTTGAGTTGCGTTTCTTTAGCACTAGATGGTGAAGAGCATTGCCTCATTTACAGGTTGTTTTCGCGTAGCATGTTTCGTTATATTTCTTAATGTAAGACGACCAATGTCACTATTCCAAGTGAACATTTTCATTTTCCGGAAAATTTTCCGCCTTCCGATTTTCTGGAAAATTTTCCGTTTCCGATTTTCCGGAAAATTTTCCGTTTCCGTTTTTCTGGAAAATTTTCCGCCTTCCGATTTTCCGGAAAATTTTCTGTTTCAGATTTTCCGGAAAATTTTCCGATTTTCCGGTTTCCGGAAAAAAAATATTTTCCGTTTTCCGTTTTTCCGGAAAATGTGGCCATCCCTAGTACTGACCCGTTATACACACATATTTTACAGAACATATTGCATTCGAGATTACGAATGGAGTACAAAATTAAACAGCTATGGGTTCCAAATATTGTCCAATATTGTTTTAAGTCAGATGGAAACTTCTGTTTTACAGCAGGATACATTTAAATATATTAGATATTACCGTTATGCTGATGACATTTTACTACTTGTACGTGACGAAAATACACTTGTACAAATATTTGAACAATTCAACAATCAGCATCCTAAGCTGACGTGAATCTGATAACTGTCTTCCATTTTTAGACTTACTGATTACCCGATCACATAACAAATTTATAACAAAAGTATGTTGAAAACCTAATGCAGGGACTACCTACATACATCGACAGTCAGCTCATCCGCCACTGTACAAAGCAAATATATGGAAGAATTTCTTTCGCAGAGCATTATTAATTTGTGATCGTCAAAAAGATCTTACTGACGAAATACAGTTTTTATACAAAATGGGACAAGAAAACGGTTATAAGTTGTGTATTTTACAAAAGTGGTTTAATCAAACACGTAGATCGTTGCAAGCCCCAAAACAGTCACTTCGAAAGAAGCAAATGATTGGATAGGAATTCCTTATTTTCCACAATTATCGACAAAAATTCAACTATTCTTGCAAAGCGTAACATATCTGCTTCAAGTATCCCCCAAAAAGTCTACAAAAACATCTCACCGGATTTAAAAGTTATTTTGTTGATCCACTAAATAAGTCAGGCATTTACCGCTTTCATTTAGAATGTCACTTCTCGTGTATAGGCCTAACGAAACGCAATATTAACACTTGAATTAAGGAACATGTTAGAAAATAAAAAAAGTCATAAGAAGAGGGCATGCGGGTTTGGCGCTTCATTTAAAACAACATATACATAATATAAAACAGGTTAATGCAATAGGTTCACCAAAAACAAAAGAACAACGGGAGATTAAACAATAATTCTTTATTCGTAAATACAAACCTGCATTGAACCTTGATACTGGTAACATTGATAGAACTTGAGTATTTACCTCTGATGCCTACTTTGAATGTGACCATAGTGACGTAACAAAGACACCGAGCTTTCTTTAATTCAGTCCACTCCTTTTGCACTTCGCTCTGCTCGTTTATCTCAGGATCTACTCTTTACATTACATTTATTTATTTAGTGGTATGTATTTCTTGTTTTACACCTTTTATCCCCTATCCGTTTTAATCCCTTTCACCTTACCACTGAGGAAGAAACCAGCTGTGAGTTCCAAGACGTCGTATTACGATCCCGATGAACTTCCATGTATTTAGTTTTCTCTACTAATAAACTGATGTCCCTGCAAGTGTTTAATAAGATCTCTGCATTTCTATCTATTGTTCTCCTATCATCCCCTATTAAATTTACATCATCAGCATACGCTATAACCTGGTGAATATCATTCAACTCTAGCCCCAGGTTGCTATTTTTGATTTTCCTTATAGCGTACTCCAGGACAAAGTTGAATAATAATGACGGCAACGCATCTTCTTGTTTCAGGCCATTCTTGACGTGAAAGCTCGTGAACAGAAATTTTCCTACCCGGACTTTACTTTGAGATTCATTTAAACATATCTTAATTAATCTAATTATCTTTGTCGGTATTCCAAACTCTGTAAGAATATTGTACCATGTTTCACTCCTAACCGAGTCGTAAGCCTTTCTAAAATCAATAAATAATTGATGTACCGGGGTATTGTATTCCCACTTCTTTTCGTGTATTTGTCGAATGGTAAATATTTGGTCGATTTCCTCTGAATCCTCACTGATAATATCTATGTCCAGATAGTATCAGAAAATTATTGATACAATGTAAGTACAGCTCCTTTGTTTTTGATAATTTCATATGTAGCATATATTTCCAGGGAATGTGTATTTTCAAGTTAGGCCTATATAGAACTAAAGTAGCGACACCAAGTCGTTGATGTTCAGCAACTGAATTGTTATATATTTATGAATTGTTATTTAATATTTTAAATTGAAAATCGACACTTTTGTGTATCTAGTACATTTAACAATCTGGCAAAAAAGACTATGGCCGGATAAATGTTCTTTTTTAGCTATTTAAGAGTGGACAACATCGACTAATATCGCTGGTATTTCTGGCTTTCTAGACCGGACCGGACCTAGAAAACTAACATGTCCTAGTTTTGCAACAGAGATAGAATTACGAATGGAGTTGCGTACATGCGATTAGCAGTAAGGTGAAATGGGTACCATAATATAAAATCCCGCCAAATGTGAAGTGAGATCATCATACAATTTCTGAGCTCCAAAAGACAGAAAGCAGCTGACATCCATCGGGAATTGTGTACCATTTGTGGACCGACAGTAATGAATAAAGAGATGATCAGGCAGTGGTGCAGAGAGTTTCAGGAAGGGCGTTGAAATGTCATGACGAGCGTAGCGGAAGGCCTAATGTTCAGACGGACGATCTGGTAGAACACATTAACGAGAAAGTGCAGTCCGATCGCCGGTTCACAATAACTGAACTTGTCAAAGTGTTTTCAAGTTTACAGAAGTATTGCGAAAACAGTTGATCGAATTGTGACTGACAAACTAATGCGAGAAGGGGTGCCAAAAATGCTGACAGACATTTACAAAGAATGGCTGCTGCGTGTTATTTTTTGACCTGCTGGGAAGAGGATGAGAATGATCTCGTTTATCATATAGGTGCGAGCGGCCCCGGGTTCGATTCCCGGTGGGGGCACTCGGTCGAAAAAGTAAAAAGCTTTTTCAGGCCAGCCATCTTGAATGAGTTTTTCCTCATTCACATCAGGCAAATACCGGGATAGTACCTAACATATAGATCCCGGGCCGCTTCGTTCCCTCCCATCCTTTCTTCCTTCCCTTTCTACGGATAGTATGCTCACCGAGGGACCTTATACTTCGTACGTGACGGGCTAAATGGCCGTAGATGCTGAAAGCCCAGAAATCTAAATCATAATCATAATCCTCTTTTCTCATATAGTATAGGGAGATGAAGCGTGAATATCGTACGCTAGGTAGTCGAAATAGCAGTCAGTGCAATAGTGGCATTCTGGTTCTCCTAAGGTGAAGAAATTCAAACAAACACCATCAGTTTACAAAATCATGGCATCTGTGTTTTGGGACCAAAAAGTGTAATTCCTCTACAGAGAGGAATGCTACGCTTTCGAATTCTGATCCATGACAACGCCCGCCCACACACAGCTGCTCGCAGTGTTGAGACAATTTAAAGATTTCGGTGGAACCTATTCACTCATTCCCTTTACAACCCCGATTTTGTCTCCAGCGATTTCTTTCTTTTTCTTCATCTGAAAGTTGCTTGTATAGAAGCGTTTTAACGACAGTGAAGTGCTCGAGACATCATTAACTGGTTCCTTTGCAAAGAGGGTGTACGGAAGCTTGTGCCACACTGTCAGAAATATCTGGAGGTTTATGGTGATCACGTCGAAAAATAGCACTTGTATATCAATCACAATAAATTTCTTCCATTATCATTTTCTTGCTTAAAACGACTGTTTTTCTGACATGTGGCTCGTAATATATTTGTAGTAAATTGAGTATTTAAATTATGTTTTACTTCTTTATTTCTTATAGGAGTGTGTTCTGAAAGTTTGTTTCTTTGTTCCCCTGGTATATGTATTGCGCGACGCTACATGTGTGATGGTTATGATGATTGTCCAGGAGGTGCCGATGAAGATGAGGATCAATGTGGTAAGTGCTAGTTACATTTTGTTCTTAACTGTTAAATTTACTCACAGTCAGTGGTGTTCATGTTTATTCTTCACTAGCATCAATTACCCGCTTCACTGGGTTAATAATAATAATAATAATTAAAAAAAATCCGTGAATCCTTTTACTATTACTAAAGCGCTCTCTGACATCGGTAATTTTTAATCACTTTTATATTTCTTTCCTCTCCTCCTCCCTCCTGTTGCGTGGCTGAATTTAGATTATTGAAACATTCAAAGTCGAGATCTTTAACGAAGGATCGGAAGAATGTTATTGGGGAGGGAGGGGGGTAAATCAGTAACTTTAGTTTATCGCTTAATGGTTTCCGCTTATTTTACCAAGTGTAAATATTTATATTTCAACTCTTCATGGACACAAGACTCCCTTTGCCTATATTTTATTTGTAGAATAGATATCACTCTACTAAATTTTAATTTTTTCATTATACGTAATAGACAAGTGTAATAGTGTAAGTCTAAACTAAGTTGTACTTCAGTTGACATTCTTTTATCCTGGTTCAGATTTGTATGGAGCAAAGAAGAACTACTTTTTCATAGCAAAGGCTTGACACTGGATTTCATTACTGACAAATTGAAATGCCGGAAGGAAAAGAAATCTTTAACACAGTCTTTTGTAGCGAAATACAACTGAGTTGTTGTAATTTACTTGTTAACAGTGCTTATCAGTCACTATTAGATAATTGAAGCTGAGAGCAGGGAAACAGCACCTGTCGATAGAAATTCTGGAAGAAAGAAAATAGTTGTCTGAGAATACAAATATTATTTAAATAACCTGAAGTAGATGACTATGAAAGGTAAATAGGAGCTTCTTAGATTAAAAATGCATCTTAGTAGCCGCGTGTTAAAACTTAGCCAGGACATTAATTATATTGAAGAAATAAGAACACCAGGGCTCATAGCGAGTCACTTTTTTAAACTAAAAGTTACCTTTTTTCAAGTTGGTCATTAATAGTTACTTTTTTTAAAATTTGTCACTAGAAGTTACTTTTTTGTGGGGAAAGTAATTTTTTCGTGTGATTTATGTTTTGCATTGGCAGTTTTCTCAGAAAAATATCATAAAAATAAATGGTAAAAGGCAGAAACTTGTTACTTATTACTCTTCTGAAAACCTCAGTACTTGTTGCCATGTGCAGCTGTGTTGCCACATGTGAACTAAGTTAGCTTTATTCTCAGTTCAGCCTTTATTCTTTCTAAAGCACAGTGGGTAGTTGGTGGGTGCTTAAGCTCTCAAGGTGAGTTTTTGAGAGAGACAAAATGTTATTACCAGTTAATGGCAATCTAGATGCTATGTATTAATTGCAGTGCTTTAATTTGTACTATTGGACATAGGAATTTGGCCTTACCCCATCCAGATCAAAGTTGAAATACAAACCGTGCAAAGTATGTAATAATGAACCTCTAAATACAGCTAATCCAATTATTTTATTAGCTGACAAACTTAAGTAAAATAATTTTCAATTTTAACATGTTAAAACATTACGTATTTCAGCTGTGATTCAGCGTATTTTGGTTGAAGAAAAAAATTCCAAAATTGAATTTATGCCCAAGTTTGGCATCAAGGTTTAAAGTTACATTTTATAAGATTTTGGTCACTTTTTCATGTGCTTTTGGTCACTTTTCAACTATTTAGAAGGGACCAGACCACTATGAGCCCTGGAACACGAGAAAAGAGCAATACTGAAACATTGGGGAGCTCAGTCCCCTCAACGACAGTATTAAGGGAGGGGGGCCGAAAGAGTCTGAGCCTCCGTGTTCCGATAATTATGCTGGTACGAAAAATGAAAGATACTATAATTTCTCATGTTGCAATTCTGTAGGGTACACTAGTCAAAAGATAAGTATAAATGAATAATGGTGAAAAAATTGATTTTTTTTCCTTTTGCAATAGATGACAACAGCGATTATTTCGGCCGAGTTTGTTCATGGAGTCAATTCGTCAACGAATAACGAAGACTTAACGGTGGCTGTTTAAACCCATTTATATGAGCGAATTTTTGAATTTCCTTTTGTTACAACAAACAGATATAGCGATGTCTGTGCCGAATTCGTTAGTGGAGTTAATCCATTAACGTATTAATGGATCACGGCGACTTGAACGGTGGCCATCTACAACTCATATCATATATATATATATATTGTATCGTGTAACGTGGGTTCCTGTCACCACGGCATGGCGCGTCCTCAGGTTGCGGATCGAGGAGAAGGCCTCTAGATATAGAGGTTAGCTGCGAATATACTGAATAAGCAGTCGCGAACAGACGACTAGGAGTGGTCCTCCAGCTTGGGGGTTTGGGTAAGGCTGACAACCTCATCCTGTAAAAAAAAGGCACTTGTTCAGAAACATTCACAAAAGCCTCGGACAAGGACTGATAACTTGGCACGACCTCAGCAAAAGAAAATGGACATGAGATTTGGAACATGGAATATTAGAAGTCTGTATAGGGCAGGTGCGTTAAAATCCGTAACGAGTGAGTTAGAGAAATACAGGATGGACCTAGTTGAGTTGATTTTGAGTTTAACATCCCTTTTCAGCAGCGAGGCTATATGAGACGTGGACCTACTGATTAACGTAGAATCCGAACCACATGAGCTCCCGCCGGGAATCAAACCCGGGTCTCCCGCGCCAAAGGCAGGGTGGACCTAGTGGGAGTTCAGGAAGTTAGGTGGGAAGGAAATAGACCTGTGAATTCCGGATTTTTTTTTTTTTTTTTTTTTTTTTTTTTTTTTTTTTTTTTTTTTTTTTTTTACGGGGAAGGAAATAAAAATCACCAGTTAAAAACAGGGTTTTTCGTTCACAAACGAATATTACCAGCAATTAAACGGGATGAATTTCTTACTGACAGACTTGCTTTTATTACTCTTAAGGGACGGTGGTGTGATATTATTGTTTTAAATGTACATGCTCCAACTGAAGATAAGGATGACGATATAAAAGACAGTTTTTACGAAGAAGTGGAACGGTTATTTGACCAACTTCCGCGACACCATATGAAAATTCTATTAGGGGATTTCAATGCGAAGGTAGTACGAGAGGATATTTTTAAACCGATTATAGGGAACGAAAGTCTGCATAAGGAAAGTAATGACAACGGTGTTAGCCTAGTGAACTTTGCAACATCCAAAAACTTAATCGTGAAGAGTACAAAATTCCCACATCGCGACGTTCATAAATACACTTGGACATCACCAGACGGAAATCGGAAGAACACATAATCAGAACACATAATCACATAACCAGAAGAACACATAATCAGATTGATCACGTTTTAGTAGATAGAAGAAGGCAATCTAGCATGATTGATGTCCGGTCGTTTAGAGGGGCTGATTGGGACACTGATCACTACCTGGCAGTAGCGATAATCCGAGAGATATTATCGTTGAATAAAGGTAATATTCAGTGTCCGAAAACGGAAAGATTTAATTTAAAGACATTAGAAGAGAGCCAGGTAAGAGAGGAATACCAGATTGAAGTTTCGAACAGATTCTCGGTTTTAGAAGATTCGGAGTGTACTAGTGTTGAGGATACTTGGATTGAAATTAAAGATAGTATTAAAAGTTCAGCAATAGAAAAATTGGGACACGTGGAAGTACGTAGGAACAAACCACGGTTCGACCAGGAATGCATTAAACTAGCAGAGAAGAGAAAACAGCCAAAATTACTCTGGCTACAAAATCCGAATGAAATAACTACACAAAATTTTCGCAAATATCAGGCGGGAAAGTTCCAAAACTTTTAAAACAAAGGAACGCGATTTTTTGAAAGCTAAAATTAAGGAACTCGAAGATGATAGTAAAAATAAAACTATTCGGGACATGTATAAGGGAATCAACGAATTTAAGAAAAGCTATCAACTTCGAGCTATCTGACGGAAGAGTTCTCACTGATACGGATAGCATCTTAAATAGATGGAAAGATTTCTTTGACGATTTGCTGAACACGCAGCCAAAAACTAATGTGCGTGGAGAAAAGGAGATAAACACCGCAGAAACGTATATTCTAGAACCCAACCAAATAGAAATAGAAACCGCTATAAAAAATTAAAGAAACACAAATCTTCGGGTTTAGACGAAATTCCGGCTGAGTTAATTTTAGCTGGAGGCGAAAAATTGTGGAACAAGATACACAAACTCATTCTCCTTATCTGGAATAAGGAAGAATTGCCACAAGAGTGGAAAGAACCAATCATTGTTCCAATTCACAAGAAAGGCGAAAAAACTGACTGCAATAATTATCGAGGCATTTCTCTTCTGTCAACATCCTATAAAATCCTTTCAAATATTCTATTAGCAAGATTGACTCCATACGCAGATGAAATTATTGGAGATTATCAGTGCGGATTTAGACGAAATCGATCAACTATCGACCAGATATTTACCATTCGTCAAATACTCGAAAAAAAGTGGGAATACAGTACCTCGGTACTTCATTTATTGATTTTCGAAAGGCGTACGACTCGGTTAGGAGAGAAACATTTTACAACGTTCTTAGAGAACTTGGAATACCGAGAAAGCTAATTAGATTAATTAAGATATGTTTAAATGAATCCCAAAGTAAAGTCCGGGTAGGAAAATTTTTGTCCACGAGCTTTCACGTCGAAAATGGCCTGAAACAAGGAGATGCGTTGTCGCCATTATTATTTAACTTTGTGCTGGAATACGCTATAAGGAAAATCAGAGAGAGCAACCAGGGCCTAGAGTTGAACGGTATTCACCAGGTTATGGCATATGCTGATGATGTAAATTTAATAGGGAATGATAGGAGAACAATAAAAAGAAATGCAGAGAACTTATTGAACGCTTGCAGGGACATGGGTTTAGAAGTAAATGCAGAGAAAACTAAATACATGGAAGTGCGTCGTGACCGTAATACGGCAAATTGTGGATGCCTTAAAATATTAAATAATACTTTTGATAAAGTGGATACTTTTAAATATTTAGGATTAATATTAACACAAAAATCATATTCACGAAGAAATTGAATGTCGGCTAAAAGCAGGGAATTCGTGTTATTATTCGGTTCAAAATCTTTTGCCGTCGCTAATTCTGTCGAGGAATTTGAAGCTTAAAATATATAAAACGATAATCATATCTGTTGATCTTTGTGGTTTCGAAACATGGTCGCTTACTCTGAGGGAAGAACATAGACTGAAAGTATTTGAGAACAAGATTCTGAGACGAATATTCGGACCCAAGAGGAACGGGAATGGGGAATGGCGGAAACTTCATAACGAGGAACTACATAATTTATACGGTTTACCCAACATTGTTAGGGTCGTCAATTCTAGGAGGCTTAGGTGGGCAGGTCATGTAGCTAGAATGGTAGAAAGTAGAAACGCTTTCAAAAACTTGACTGGAAGACCAATCGAAAAACGACCATTAGGAAGACCTGGGCGCGGATGGGAGGATAATATTAAGATGGATCTCGCAGAGATAGGAATACAAAGTAGACAGTGGATCCAATTGGCTAAGGATAGAAGTCAGTGGAGAGATTTTGTGAACGCGGCACTGAACCTCCGGGTTCCATAGGCCATAGAGTTAGTTAGTTAGTTAGTTATATAAGCGAAGTTAGTTAGTTATATATATAAGCGAATTTTTGAATCGTGTATTTTGGAACAGATAGCTGGAGCAGTTACCTCAACCACGTTTATTAATGCGGCCAATCCATTAAAGAATTAGCGGATGGTGGCTAGCTATATTCAATATCCCATAAAAGTAAGCAAATTTTTGAATACCGTTTTTGTAACAGATAGCCAGAGCGATTATCTGGGCCGAGTTTGTTAATCGGGTAAATCCGTCAACAACGTAACAGATAACGGCGACTTTTAGCAGTGGCTGTCTGCAGCTTATATCTCATACATGAGAATGATTCTTAAATTCTATTTTCGCAATCGATGGGTAGTGCGATCATGTCGATCTAGTTTGTTAATGGAGTCAATCCGCTAACATCTTAACGGATAACGGTGACTGTCTATAGCCCATATCCATACATGAGAGCGAATTGTTTAATTCTGTTTTTCGCAACAGATAAGTATAGTGATTCTCTCCTCGCCTAGTTCGTTAATGGAAATAATCCATTAATGTATTAACGGGTAAGGACGACTTTAGCTTTAGCTATCTTTGTCCCATATCCCATACATGTAAGCAAATTCTTGAATATTGTTTTCAACAGATGATACTGGTAGGCATATGAAGCAATAATTAATAAGTAATTAAAATTGGTTATAACTGTCGCTATTAAATTTTTTCGAGCAACCGATCGTGTACTCTAACATCAAGAAAGAGTTGCTTATTCTTAGAGTAACACCGGAGGGTGGCTGGCGCAGCAACTCTTGAATATAGCGATGATGACGTAATAGGTGCACTTGATTTCAGTGTGGTCGTGCAAGTGTGAGATTGACATTGATATATATTGATATATATTGATATATATATATATATTGATATATATATATATATATATATATATATATATATATATATATATATATGCAGGGTGACGCACGAAATGTCATACCATTTGTTTTGTTCATTACACATGTATTTACCACCAAAATATTACAAAATTAGTGCAAAATTAATTGTATGAGCATGGAAATTTAGTTCAATGTAGTATGTGTTCAATGTGATCACCATTTTGTTTCATAACCTTTTGCAAGCGAACCTTTACACTTGTTACAACCTTCCTGCACAAGTCTTCCGAAATTAGACGGCACAACTGCACGATGAGAGTCCTGAGTTGAGCTGCACTTGCAGACTTCCTTGCGAAGACATTATCTTCCAAGTAGCCCCACGAGAGGAAATCACACGAATTGATGTCAGGTCTATGTGGGGGCCACTGTCTCTCACCTTGGGAACGCTCAGGAAGCCGATGTGACATTACCTGCCCATCAAACATGTCAAATAGGTAATCAAGAACAACATTCGCAGTGCGTGGGCGGACTCCATATTGCATGAACCATTGAGTTTGTAATGAGAGACCTGTTGCCAAGAGTTCTTGAATAAATCTTTTTCCAACATGTCCTTATATCGATCTTTGTTTACCGTCTTATCAAAGAAAAATGGTCCGATGATTCCATGGGATGAAATTGCTGCCCATATACTGACCTTTTGTCCATAATTTTCCCTTTCGTGCAGAATGTGAGAATGTTCGCTTGTGCAGAAACGAACATTTTGCTTATTCACTACACCATTTAAATGAAAATACGCCTCGTCAGGAAACCACGTGTTGTGCAGAACGTGATTCTCTTGCGCTCACCATGAAGCGTACTGATATTTCGTTGCTTGTCCTCTGCTGTTAATTTATGGACAACTGTTATCTTGTAAGGAAACATGTGAAGATCAGAATGCAAGATCCTTTGTATGGACCGACGAGATATTCCTAACTCAGCAGCCGTCCTCCTTGCTGATTTGCTAGGATTTCGTGTCAGAGCAACGTGAACTGCTTCAATGTTTTCAGGGGTGCGGACACTTGGTTCGCGCCCTTGAGTGTTTTCTACCACAGAGCCAGTTGTTTCAAATTGACGATACAATCTGAATAGTTTGTTTACATGGAGCTCATTTTGTATGAAAGTGTGCACGAAAACGTCTTTGTGTCACTGCAGAACTCCTCGTTTCTGTATTTTTTTAAAAAATTATCTGTCTTATCTATATATATATATATTAAGGATGGCCAGTTCCGGAACTTTTTCGAAATCCGGAAAGTGAAATTTCGGATTCCGGGAAATTTTGGCCATCCCTAATATATATTTTTCAGATTACACACCAAAGTTAGGTAATTCTTTTGAATTAGACGTTAGTGACGATTGTTCATGTAATACTTCTGCAGATCCGAGTGCATATGGTGATGATAGTAATCAACCCTGAATGTCAACTGCAAAGAAAAACAGTTCAGCAACTAAGAAAAATATAATTTGAATCAGTGGAAAGTTACTTTGATCACCCCTTGCTGTCAGTTTAGAGGCCAGAAGTTGGTAATATTCAAGTCGTGGCGGCCAGTCTCATTACTTTACGGACAAACCCCGTATTATGTGTTTCGCGTTGAGGTACGCCTTTACTCGCAAAATATTTGATGATGTGGAGGCCTTACAATTGCCTTACAACAGTTCTAGGACTTATATCAATGTGTAATTCACCTCCTACCAGCAAAATGGCAAGAAATCATTGATTATGTGACGATTATGAACAATCTTGGGTAAGTTACGGTTTTGCAGATGCCCAATATAAAGCATATTTCATGGAAAAGAAGTTGTTGATTCGTATGTAGCTTAAGCTACGAGTAGATTATGGTTGGATCAAAATCTTAATTTTTATATCCTTACCTACATACTAAATCGTTCTTTTAATTTTTGGGATTTTTCAGGTGATGATCCGTGTGATGGTAAGATTCTGTGTGACGATGGAAGATGCATACCCAAGCACTGGTGTTGCAATCCTTTCCGTGAACCTAATTGTACAGTAAAAGTTGAAATGGACTGTTGCCGCCAACAGAATAGAAAATGTAAGTGTAATAGCTGAAATATTCTACTGGTGAATGTATTGTTACTTTATTATGTTACACGTATTTACTTTAAAAGTACAGAGACCAGTTGTTGATTTGGTAGGAAAGAACCCAGTAAATTAGAATTATGCGCAACCTTGGGGATTCATTGATTTATTTTACTCTTGCTGTATGTGGGATGTGCTTTCTTCCTTAGGTAAAACCAAGGTTTAAATTTCTGTGCGCGTGTGTAAAACTTCTTGTTACTTAAATCGTAAGATTTGATCTTGATCTTTTTTCATCTTGATTTTATATTTTCTTAATAGTACATCAACATATACATTTATAAATTACGAAGGGATTTCAATAAATATCTTTCCATTCTCTTCTATTAAGGTGCAACCCTTTCATGCAGTCTTCATATGGTGCTTATTTTCTGCGTAGTCAGCATGTTTCATTGTACATTTTCCAGAGTTCGAAAGCTTCTACATTAAAAAGAGGAAACCAGGAAAGCTCAGCTGCAAAAGTCACTTTCGTTTGTTACAAGAATGAATCACCAATATAACGCAAGGTCTCTGAGTAAAGGGAAAGTATCTTAGAAGGAAGAAAAATTTTAAAGAGATCAAGGCAGCAGAAAGATGAACCTAAGTTAAAACACATGTAGTATTCGAGATGATGTGTACCCAGTATAAAACTTGGAGGCCGCGGTGGCTCAGTGGTAGAGCGCTCACCTCTGGTGCATGGGGTCCCGGGTCCAAACCCCGCTTCCCCCCAAGTGAACTTTGTGGTGGACAAACACCGTGTGCGTGGGTTTTCTTGAGGTTCTCCCGTTCCTCCCACTTTCTTAATTTCACCATTTCATTCATTTCTCATCATCACCGTCTCCTTTAGCCTAGCCGGCATAATCGTGGGACGTAAAACTTAAAAGATTTCTTTTCATTTCCAGTATAAAACTTATTTCCCTCCTTGCAGTTCAGAAGCTTGACAGGCGATCGGAAAAGTTCATTACAAATGAGTTTCGTTTCACATTTTGAAACTACGATAGGCTTCCAAATTATCCGAAATTACGATAGTATTGAAATCGAAATATCCACCACTTCTGTTTTTAATAGAAGAATAAGGGCAGAGATGGAATCTATGCTTGGGACGCTGAATTCATTAAATAAAATATAAAGGTAACCAAGAAAGTTCTGTCGCTTTTTCACTCGCCACCTTCGAACATCGATATGTCACTTAAGATGTACCTGGAAGATCAAAGATAATCTCCATCGGTATCGAATACCTCCTGCCAGTGTTCTGGAAGGCCATGGATTCCATCGCGGTAGAACTTGGTGGGCCGTGAAGCGAAGAGTCCAAGTCTATTTTGCACCTCTACTAGGGATTTTTACTGGTCCTCTAAGATGATTGTCCAAGAAATGGAACAGGTGATAATCGGATGGTGCAATATCCGGGGAGTATGGCGGATGCAATAGTGTTTCCCATCCAAGGCGTAGAATGGTGTCCCGGGTCATCCTACCCACGTTGTCCTGTAACAGGAGGACCCCTTTGCGATTCAGAGTTTTGAGTTTTTCTTGAACACGGCTCAACTGCTGATAGTACACAATTGTATTGATGCTCTGACCAGCTGATAGCAATTTCCGATGCACGATTCAGAGAGCTGTCCACCAAAAACACAGGAGGACATTCTTCTGGTGCAGTGCTGATTTCGGCTGTTTTGGAACCGGTTCACGGGATGCTAACCAATGGTGATGGCACCGTGTAGCTTCGTACAGGACCCACTTCTCGTCACGTGTCACTACCCTGTTTAGAAATGTCTTCTTTCTCAGACAAGGCAGCAAATAAACACAGGTGTGTGTTTGCCTTGTCTTCTGGCCCGAAGTCAAATCATGTGGAACACATTGACCCAACTTGTAGTGCTTCCCAAGTTGATGGAGGTGCTGCCAAATGGTTTCTCCACTCACACTGAATTGTAGTCCCAGTTCCTCACATGTCTAACCACTGTTCGCCTCAGTTGCTGCCTGCAGATTTTCCCTTTGTACGTGTGTTGGTCTTCCGGCACATGGTGCGTCTTCGAGTGTTTCGTCACTGTCCTTAAACTTGTTAAACCACCGCTTCACTGTCTGCGTAGTCACAACACCCTCACCAAAGGCCTGGCATATCTTCCGCCGAGCTGCAGCGGCGTTTAACCCCAATTTGAACTCGCCCGTATGACGCTCGGTGAATGTCCCATGTTCTCTCTCTCCATACACAGGTTCACGGTGCAACTGAACTGCCACAACCAGGCTGGATATACCCACACCAACAACTGATTTTCGCATTATCTCCATTCGCATTCAACCCATGGTGTGAGAGCCAATTGAACACAAACCTCTACAAAAAGCGACAGAACTTCATTGTTTACCTTTATATGACAGATAAATAAATAAATAAGTGCCCATTTACTGAGATACCTGTCGAGAGACAGAGTCGTTCGTATAAGACATTCCATACTTACACGTAGCAGTTTCGAGGGGGCGCGGTGGCTCAGTGCTAGAGCGTTCACCTCCGGTGCTTGGGGTCCTTGGCTCGATCCCCGCTCACACCGTGGTGGACAAACACCGTACTCGTTGGTTTTCTCGGGGTTCTCCAGTTTCCTCCCACTTTCTTAATTCCACCATTTCATTCATTTCTCATCATCACCGTCTCCTTTAGTCTAACCGGCATAACCGTGGGATGTAAAACTTAAAGATTTCATTTACGTATCGAAATAAGAATAATAATGGAAGTGGTTGCATAAAAATATAGCATGATACTGAACATGTAGTTAGGTTGGCATTTCAGTGAAATGCAGTTTGCCTTTATTTTTTCAGTAGGACGCGTATGGAGAAAAATCAAAATTTTAAATAGGGCTAGTAGATTATTGTACGTTGAACCTTCATTTTCAAACGATTAAATGTAACTTACTTGTAGGATAAGAGAGAATTTGCAACTTATATATACTCATTGCTGTTTGTGATTATTTTTCTGGTAGAGTATTTATTATACTCTATACTTTCTTCCGATGGCAGTAGAAAATAAAAATGGGAAGGTAGTCAGCGACAGAAATGAGGTTATAGAAAGATGGAAAGAATACGTGGAAGACTTACATGAGAGTAGGGAGAGACCGTGTAGCCTAAATGTTGAAGTAGAAAATGAAGTAGGGGAGGATGATAAAGGATTTAGTATTCTTTAGGATGAGTTTGAAAAGGCTATATGCGAGATTAGAAATGGAAAGGCAAACGGGATAGATAATATACCAATCGAATTCATTAAAAATATAGGAGACAAGGGAAAGAAAGCATTGTTCCGACTGTTCAATGAAATACATGAGACAGGAGAGTGGTCAAAAGACTTTCTGAAGACGATCATAATATCGATGGCTAAGAAATCGAACCCAAAGAGATGTAGAACTATTAGTCTCATATCTCATGCAGCTAAAATTTTGCTCCGAATACTGAACAGAAGGTTATATGGAAGAACAAATGAAGAAGTTGAGGAGCAGCAGTTCGGGTTCAGAAGAGGTAAGGGCACAAGAGATGCTATTGAATTATTAAGGGCTATCGGTGAAAGATTTATAGAAAAAGGGAAAGAGGTGTATGTTGTATTTATCGATCTAGAAAAGGCTTTTGACCGTGTGAATTGGAAATTGTTGTTGGGAGTTGTAAAGAAGATAGGGTTGGAATGGAAAGATCGAAGACTCATAAGAAACTTACACATGAAGCAACACGTAAGTGTTAGGATAGGGGAAGAACTGACGGAAGAGAGTGCAATTGGAAGGGGAGTTCGACAAGGATGCTGCCTCTCGCCAACACTATTTAATGTCTATCTAGAAGAGATAGTGAAAAAGAGTTTACATGATGATGACGGCATTTCGGTAGGAGGTAGAATGATTAGAGGCATAAGATTTGCAGACGATATAGCGCTTGGTGCAGAATCTGAAAAGGAAATCAATAAAATGTTAGAAAACCTGAGGATGGGCTTTGAAGAATATGGAATGAAAATAAATGTTAGAAAAACAAGAAACATGGTGAGTGGAACGAAGAGGTTTGTGTCAAATATAAAAGTGGGAGGGGAGCAAATAGAACAAGTGAATAGTTTTCGATATGTGGGTACTATTCTTAGTAATGACATGAGTGCGAACGTGAAATAAAAGCAAGAATAGGAATGGCGAAAGAAGCCTTTAGGAGGAAGAAAAGTCTGTTTTGTGGGACCTTTAATGGAGAGTTGAGAAAAAGCCTCATAAAATGCTTTGTGTGGAGTGTTGTACTATGGAGCGGAAACGTGGACATTACATAAAAGTGATGAAAAACGACTGGAAGCATTCGAAATGTGGATGTGGAGAAGGATGGAAAGAATTAGTTGGGTCGAGCGGAAAACGAATGAGTGGGTGTTAGAAATGGTGGGGGAGAAAAGAACACTTTTAGATATTGTTAAGAAGAGGAAGAGAAACTAGTTGGGACATTGCCTAAGAAGAAATTGTATCATAAGGGACGTCATAGAGGGTATGGTGGCGGGAAAGAGGCAGAGGGCGAAGGAGATTACAATTAATGGATGATATAAAAACAGAAAGATCATACGTGAAGACGAAGAGGTTAGCGGAGGACCGTGGAGCATGGAAGCTTCTCAGCTGCTGCAAGTGACTTGCCAGTAAGGGCAGAATATCTATGATGATACTTTCTTCCTGTTTTTTTTTTATTTCACATCTTGTGACAAATAATTTTTTGTGTCTTTTCTAAATATTTTGCCTGAAGGTGAGTTTTGTACATTCTTCTGACGTAAGTAGGTGAAACTATCAAAGGTGTTAAACAGAGATTGGATGCCAGGTTCCCTATCCTTAAAAAAAATTGAAAACTAGACTTCTTTTAGTGTCAAGAAACTAGATCCTTCACAGTGCTTCTGCTTACGAGAAATAATGAAATATCAATTTAGCAAATGAAGCCTTCACTTACCTCTTCTGTTGTGGCATTTTGTTCTGGAAGATAGAAGATATGTATCTAAAGAATTTTAGGTAACAATTTACAAAAGACGATTTATAATATTTTTTTATTATTAAAATCCTTGCACAGTCGAGATTGGAAAGCAAGTTGCTGCTTATGTTTATAGCTTCCGTTTCCAACACGAGGATTTATTTTAGGTGCAATCATAAACAAGTGTATAGAGTTGATTCCCATTCTATAATGTTATCTTCCCTATTAGAAGTTTAAAATAGACAAATGTTGTATAATTGAAGAATGTAAAGAAATTATTGTTGTGTAAAATAATCAGTGCTTTCGAGACACTGGTTGTTATTCAGGGTATAGTCCTGAATATTATAGTTATTGTTATTTACTGACAAAATATTCATAAATGGACACAAGCTCTAGAATATTTGATTCTACATGTGCGTGATTTCTGAATTTTGATTTTTTTTTTCTAAGAAAAGTTTATCACTCGTGATACGCTTATAAGAGCAGTCATCGCTCATGCCGTTTTGAACTTCATAACTACTATCAAAATAAACTAATAATTAGAGGCAGAGTTTGTTCTTTCACCACTTATTTTGGTACTTGCGTATGGCTGCATTTTCTTGGATTGCATGATGTTTTAAACTTATCTTCAGTCGCTGCTAAAGTATTAATTAAATTTAAGTGAAATTTTAAACGTGGAAGCAGGAAAACAAATGAACGAGAGAATAAAAAGAAAGCAAAGTAAATACTGAAAATAGAAGATGTATGATTTTAGAGGAAAAGTGATAATTATTTTTATTTATTTATATATATATAAGATACGGCCTGTGGGTCCAATTAACACAGGAATCAATAACAATAACAGTGGAAAAATAAGTAAAAAAGATATCTTCCTTGCTATGTTGGAAAACACTATTCCATCATTTGCTTGGTGGAACTGACGAAAAATCATGGAAAAAGATGACCAATCACCAGATTCGAACTCGAAATCTCGAAATTATGAAGCAAGTATTTAACCGCTAGCCTACGCTTTCTCGGTAGTAATTTAAAACTAATCTCAGAAAATCGTTTTGTCATCTGTTCCTTGAGTAGTGAGGAACTAATATTTATGCAGAAACTTCCACTGAACAATTTGCTTCGTATTCCGAAGATTTAGGTTTAATACCTGGTGACATTCTGACAGAATTTTTTTGCTGACTTTTCAGTGGCTTGAGACACTTCAGGCAAATTCTGAATTAACCACAAGGGTCAGTTTAATTTCCACTTAGTTAGTTACTTGAAATTTAGCACTCACTTTCCAGTTTTAGAGACATTGACGTACAGCTCAACGTGAGATCCGAACCTTATTGGCTCGCGTTGGGAATCGAGCTCAATCTTACATACAGAAAGCGAAAACGTTGAACATTTAGCCTTGTTCCATGTCTTTTGATTTAGTGAGAAAAGCTCATGCTTTCAAAGCAGATTACCTCTCGTGGTTGAAACTCTGAAAGTATTTTATTGAGTAGAAGACATAACATTCCAACTGGATTTAGTGTAACCGAGCAACCCCAAACTTGGCATGTTCTTCAAAACTAACAGTAATTGTTTGAAATCCAATATTGACCTAATTCAGCTATTCCGAAACCTGTCGAAATTGTGGATCCCTGAAAGCAGTGTGTCACTTGATTCCCACCCCACCCCATAATATACCCACCATAAATTAAATTAAAACTTCCTGGTACAGTTGCCTACGAAGAGATATGAGTGACTAGGTAATACACAATCAGCTGGGTGATGCATGGTAAACGCATCAACTTGCATTGTCATTATTTTCTGGTTTTGTAGACGGCGGCTCCTTATCTCTTGATCCATGTAATTATCCGTCACACTTTACTATCAACCCCTAAAAACTATCCACTATGGAAATCGAACTAAGGACTATTTGTACTAAAGATATGTGTTAAAAATTGTCATAAATCATAATAACATTATATTTGAAGAAAATAAATATTCTATATAGGTAAAAATAGAAGTTTAAAATCGGAAAAGAAATTTATTCCTATTTTACATTTTGTAAGTAGCTCAGTCATAGATATGACTCTTAAATATGAAATCAGCACGCACCTAATGCGGGAATAAATACATTCAACCTCTCTTGTGGTTATATGCTTAGTATACACACCTTCGGCACGGGACACGTAGGTTTGATTCCCGATGGGAACTAATGTCGTTCAGATCTTAATGTTAAACTGCAAGTCCACATCTCATATAGCCTCGGGACGTTAAACTAAACTCTTTTCCTTTATCTCTCTCTTTCAGCTGAAAGAAAGAGTAAGGAAAATAGTCTAAATTTTATTTAAAGTGAAAAGTTAGTACCTAATCATAATACAGGGTTCGGGAGAATAATCTGACGGTTTTCAAATTCAAATTGTGACCAGATTGATTATTTCACATATAGTATTTTACTTCCGAATCGAACTTTAACTCAGTGTTTTGCTTACAACATTTACGCATGAAACACCACTTCTACATTTTGAAAAACATTTTTACATTTTTCAGATATTTTCCCCGTGTCTGGTAGCCGTATGAATGGTGTAACTAATTTTTTTTCTAAGGTCAATTCTGCGCAGACTTGATTGTTGAGGTTGACTGTTACATTGTAGCCAGCCTGCCGTGACACTTTAGTCGCCATGTAGCGTTGTGCATCAAAACATCGAGCATTCATCTTGGAGATTTTTTTTTGTAATGTGTCAGTGATTGTTAGTCAGCGTGCATTTCATTGGCAGTTCCATTTATCAGAATCACATTGTTCCAAGACAGAATATCATATTGTTGTGGGTTAGGGAATTTTGGGAAGAAGCTTGAGCCGTAAAGAAGAGACCTTTAGGAAAACAGCGTACCGTTCGAACTCAAAAGAATATTAAGCGTGTGCGTTGCTCTGTTCTGCAAAGTTCATAGCGATTTGCAGTAAAATTTGCTAGTGCCCTTGGAATTTTTGACCGCTCCGTACGCAGAATATTTCATATGGACCTTAACTTCCATCCATACAAACTTTTGTGGTACAGCCATTAAGTGCCGCTGATAAGAGAATTCGCAAACTTCGTTGCAGTTACATTTTGAATATTTTTAATGGATACAACTTTAGAAAAATGTAATTTTCAAAAAGTACGAGCAGTATGTTTCAACACTTTGAATTATAATTCAGTTCGTAACTAAAATATCATTTGTGAAAATATCAGTCTAGTCTCAATTTCAATTGGCAAACTACGTTTTTTTTTTTTTTTTTTTTTTTTTTTGCTGGACCCTGTACAAGAAAATGTGACAATAGATGGTCTTTTTTAAAAATGTTCAAATAAGAGATAATTCATAAAAGGCTTATTCATTAACTTATATATTTCTTTCTACAGTTAATTCGATTGGTGATTTGGAGCTTACCTCACTTTCACAGCAGCAGTATAGTGACATGGGATTTCTACAAACTACCATCTACACTGTTATTGGTAAGTGGTGTTGAATGAGAAATAAATAAGAAAAGAACGTTCAGATATAATGTTCGCATTTGACACATTTTTAATAACAGGTATAAAGTTAACCTGATAGCTATCATGACTGAACATAGCTTTTTTTTTTTATTTGATCATGTAGATCAGTCGAATTAGAACTCATTTACATGGTGTTCATGGACATAATTAATTTCATAGGATTATTCTGTCTTCCTCATCGGCACATTAAAATTTCGTACTGGTCCGACTTGTACTAGCGCACCACGTATTAAAATGGCGGACGAAGAGCCACCGTTAATTCAGCGTCTGGGTAATTTCTCAAACGGCTAATTTTAGAAAGGAAATGAACTGGACCAATTTAAAAGAAGAGAGAATTTCCTGTTAAACATCTATATCGAGTTTTCAGATTTTTCCTAAGATTTACCATTCTCCATAAGTGATTATCAATTTATGTAACATTATATGATCGCATGAGAGGATGATTCAAATTAACAAAAAATTGGCTACTTACCAATGAATTTCTCCCTTGGAAGCCTAAATATTTTTCATACGTTTCAAACGCCACGCTGATTCCTTCTTCAGGGGCAAGATAATTCGGATAAAAACGGATAGGAGATAAAAGGTGTAAAACAAGGAATACATACCACTAATAAATGTAACGTAAAGAATGGATCCTGAAATGTCACGAGCAGAGAAAAGACCTGATACTACTACTAAACTAATATTTATGTTCTGTCATTTCTTTTCTTCTTTTTAAATGAAAACGAATGTTAACTTATGTTGTTCTTTAAAATGTCTATACAGTCAACACCCTCAAACTGAAAGGATAGCGTTTTGCAAGCGTTGACGCCCTACTAAGGGCTTGGGACGATAAGTGTGCCCAGATCTCTGTCGAAAGATAGTACAGTTTCTTCGACAACTGCATACTAGGGTGTATCGAAAAAAACTTTTTTTCGAAATCCGGTTACGGCTAGTGCGGATTTTTGGCCAAATGGCATCAATAAAACGTATAAAAAAATCTCAACTCGATCAGACAACTCCTTCTGCTGCCGAGTAGAGCCCAAACATTAGAAAAATCAACAAAAGATTCACTTTTCAACTGATTTCCAAAAAATATTTTTTAAATATTTCTATATTTTTCGGTCTTTTAAATTATTGAAATAGCATTGGAAAGGAGAAATAAATACATAAAACAAATTTATTACGGTTATTTCTGTACACCACAAGCATAAAAACCTAGTTAATTATTTGTAACTGATTTTCTGGGCGTATCGTACAATTACATTTTAATATAAAATTATTGAAGTCTCTTGAATAACGAAGAAACACTTAGTGCTAAATTCTAAGAGCAGTAATAGTATAAGGTGCCTTCCATTTCAATTCAGGCAGAGCATGTACCATCACCATCTCAGATATTGTTGAAACTTTTTTTATAGCAACTAGACATGTTTTTAAGAGACCCATATTTTTTTGTTTTGTCGAAAAAAAATTTTCCCGCCAAGTAATGGGCCATCAAAGACGGGAGTACAATTTATGAATTGTAGAAGACATGGAAAATGGTCAACTTCGGAGCCCTCACCATTCGGCTATGGAGACAGGTAGAGTTATAATTCTTGTTGTGGTATGTACATAGGGATATAAATAAACTATATTTTATTATAGTTTGGTTTGGCGCATGCGTATCTTTTTGTACATAAATTAACAAATGAACGTCAATTTATCTGAAAAGTCGAAGTTTGCGAATTTTTTTCGAGCACTTCCGGTTCGAATTTTAAAATTCTGTTTTCACAGTTGGTAAGACCTGGTTACCCGCTTTCCGAAAAATATTTTGTATCGCTTCTGTGTGCAACTGTTTTGTCGCAAAAAATTCAAGAAATTGTAAAATTTTCAAAAATCGCCATTTTTGGTCGCCATTTTCTCGAAAACACCATCTTTTAAAATTCTGAAATTTTGTCAGATGGTTCAACTTTATATGAATAATAAACACACCAAATACCATTCTCGACCAATGCTTCATGAATTAACTGCAGCCTTTTGAAGTTAGCGAAGTTTCGTGAACTTTGATGTCACAGTTAGCAACACTGGGAACAATAAAGGTGCAATGATTTGATTATGTTTGTGGTTCACATTCATTAAATGAAGAATAAAAGGTTTTCTTGACTGTTTTTTTTTCATTATTTTGATAAAGAAGGCTCTCTGAAATAGTAAAATGGGCCTCCCCCTACTCCTCCGCTTTCTTAAACCGAAATAATCTGGGGTGGAAATTACGATTACGAAACACACAAATTTTAAGTTTACTTGAAATGGCCATTCAAAAAATTCTGATGATTTACAAAAAGCCTAAAATATTACCTCAGTGATGATTTGGAATGCTCCAGGCAAAGTCTCAATTAAGTGCGATGTCATTACAGTGATCGAAAAAGAACAAAAAGTTAAAAAAATCGAAACGTCTTCGTACGCGTTCCAAAGAAATTTACTGACTTTTTAAACAGAACAATCCCAACATAAGAATGGGTCACTCGGAATTTTACAGTATTCGACTAAAGTGGGCCAGTCCGCAACCTGCGAGGGAAGTGTGTGTGTGTGTGTATTGTGCAAATTTTAAGTTAGCTGCTACTGCGTTGCTACAAATCAAAGGTACAGCCTATATTGAAGCTGTCATGAGTGACCTATTTGCTTTAGTAGTATGATCCGTAGAAAATGACAACTGTCTTCTTCAAGAATGTGGTGAATGTCCTGGAGTGGAAGGAATAAGTGTAGAGTCTTTAATTATTGATCCTAATGAAAATGAAAGTGTTACGTATGCCATATGGAAAAACAATAATCTCGTTAAAAAACTGTGCCACTTTCTGTTTTCGTATCGTACATTGCTTGTTTAACTAAGAATTGTAATTCATGACTACATCAAGAAAATCCAAAGAGAATTAATTGCTACCGAAAAGCACCGTATAAAATTTCAAGATACAAATTCTATTTTACTTCATGTGGGCTTCGCTGAAAACTGGACTGTTATTCTGCAAAGTGAAATTCAGAGTTATCACCGGAATATGAAACAACGGACAGTTTTGTTGTAATAAACGATGATAAAACACACGATTCGGCTCATGTACTCATAGCCATAGACAAGATTCTAAAAATACTCGAAGAAAAGCGAAAATATATTTTATAGAAAAAGGTTTGAATACAAGAAAAAAAGTGTCTACAATTTCCCAAACCGTGTCAGTGATTTCTGATGGTGCTGCATCCCACTTTAAAAATCGCTTTCAGATGTTCGAAATGCAGACAGGTCCGATAAAGCAGTGATTTTGCAGTGAAACCGGCCATGCAAGCATATCTGCGACGGTATTGAGGGGGGGGGGGGGTAAAGAATGTGGCAACGCGGCATAACCTTAGGCAAATACAAATACACAGTATTAAAACCGCAGAAGAAAAAAAATGAAATCTTTAAGTTTTACGAATATGCCGGTTAGGCTAAAGGAGACGGTGATTGTGAGAAATGAATGAAATGGTGGAATGCAGAAAGTGGAAGGAAACGGAATAACCCCGAGCAAACCCACGAGCACGGTGTTTGTCCACCACAAAGCCCACACGGCGCGATCTGGAATCGAACTAAGGACCCCAAGCACCGGAAGTGAACGCTCTACCACTGAGCCACCGCGCCCCCCTAAAACCGCAGAAGAATTCGTGAGTATAGTGCAAGTACAAACTCCGGGTATTACTCTCGTTTTGTTGCCTGGAACTGAATTCGACGACTTCCGGAAGAAAAAAGGGGAAAGTATGCGACCGGTAACTGGTATTCAGCGAAGTCATCTTTGGCTTTCGGAAAATAGCGAAGTTTCTATGGCAGTAACGGGTCACCATGAACTAACTTCATGCTTCCCCCAAAATCGAACTTCTGCAATTCAAAGTGTAGATTTAAGAAATCTGCAAAAAAGGAATTTTGTTACATATTATATGTATGATAACCAGTGGTACGTAGCAGAAATATTATGAATAAATCATGAATTACATGAAGTTGAAGTGCTGTTTATACTTCCACATGGACCTTCAGTATTTGTGACTATCGACAATGTGCTACGCAGGGGCGGATCCAGGACGGACTTCTGAAAGGGGGGGGGGAGGGTAATACTGCTACTTAGAGCTACGAGCTCCAAACTCTGAGATCGGTTTTATTTATATATAAAATAAAAAAATTTCTTCCCCCTAGATCCACTCCTGGACGAGTTGTGAGTGAGCCAACACCTATTAGAGCACCTGCGCGGTTACATGCTATTAGCGAAGAAGACACCAATCAAGCAAATGATTGGTCCATGTAAAAAATTAAAAAAAAAAAATCAGTGAAATTTTGTTTCCGAAGACCATTTTAAGTAAGTGAACTTGAAATTTCTGCGTTTCGTAATCGTAATTTCCACCTCAGATTATTTCGGTTTAAGAAAACGGAGGAGTAGGGGGAGGCTCATTTTACTATTTCAGAGAGCCTTCTTGATCAAAATAATGAAAAAAAAAAAAAAGTCAAGAAAACCTTTTATTCTTCATTTAATGAATGTGAACCACAAACATCATCAAATCATTGCACTTTTATTGTTCCCAGTGTTGCTAACTGTGACATCAAAGTTCACGAAACTTCGCTAACTTCAAAAGGCTGCAGTTAATTCATGAAGCATTGGTCGAGAATGGTATTTGGTGTGTTTATTATTCATATAAAGTTGAACCATCTGACAAAATTTCAGAATTTTAAAAGATGGTGTTTTCGAGAAAATGGCGCCCAAAAATGGCGATTTTTGAAAATTTTACAATTTCTTGAATTTTTTGCGACAAAACGGTTGCACACAGAAGCGATACAAAATATTTTTCGGAAAGCGGGTAACCAGGTCTTACCAACTGTGAAAACAGAATTTTAAAATTCGAACCGGAAGTGCTCGAAAAAAATTCGCAAACTTCGACTTTTCAGATAAATTGACGTTCATTTGTTAATTTATGTACAAAAAGATACGCATGCGCAAACCAAACTATAATAAAATATAGTTTATTTATATCCCTATGTACATACCACAACAAGAATTATAACTCTACCTGTCTCCATAGCCGAATGGTGAGGCTCCGAAGTTGACCATTTTCCATGTCTTCTACAATTCATAAATTGTACTCCCCGTCTTTGATGGCCCATTACTTGGCGGGAAAATTTTTTTCGACAAAACAAAAAAATATGGGTCTCTTAAAAACATGTCTAGTTGCTATAAAAAAAGTTTCAACAATATCTGAGATGGTGATGGTACAATTTTATATTTTTTTGCCTGAGTTGAAATGGAAGGCACCATAAATAATTTGCTCCCAATGCCATATGCATCTGCTTATCACACTAGATCACCTGCCGCCCACCTCTCCCCGAACGCCTCTTCTCTTGTACTTTCCCAGCTGAAAGGATATGTCTTATCAGTCGCCAGTAGTCAACCAGCTGTGTCGAACGTGATTGTTGCTGCTTGAGTTATTTATTAGTGCTGTAAGAAATTTTAACTAAATAATTTGTTTTCGTGTGAAGTGCAGTATGTAGAAGTGAGAACAGTGTTTCAGTTGTGTTAAGTACTTTTTATTAGGAAAAGAGTGACAGATACGCTGACGTTATGGCATCGACAAGTTTGTTACGGTCTGACGTTAGGAATAGCATTATTGGGACACCCAAGGAATTGGGTAGAACACAGCTACCAACCGTTGAAATGTATTGAGACAATACCGATGGGAGCGAGAAGAAAGAATGAGAATTTCGGTATCCCGGAAAGAGATTTCAACAAAGGATTTATCTTCTATCGTCGCCAGAAAGATTGTAGAAAATTGAGGTTACGCCTCAATCTTGTGGTTCTTTGATCTAGAAGAAAAGGCGCCTCTATCACTGGCACTTTTCTTCCTTTTTCGCAGTTGCAGGCAAGAGAATCGGAACACTTACAAAAGGCTATATCAAATGAAATATATTTGGCAGACTGTTGAAAATCAGCAATTCGTTTCGCAGAAGTTTGGAAACCGGACTTTGCTGAGTTTTGCAAGTCACAAACAATATTATGGTACTTCAATATCATTGCAACAATCCTTCTGACACTGAAAATTGCTTCGCTGCTGATTGAGGCGTAACCTCAATTTTCTACAATCTTCCTGGCGACAATAGAAGTAAATCCTTTGTTGAAGGCTCTTTCCGGGATCCCGAAATTCTAATTTTTTCTTCTCGCTCCCATCGGTATTGTCTCAATACATTTCAACGGTTGGTAGCTGTGTTCTACCCAATTCCTTGGGTGTCCCAATAATGCTATTCCTAACGTCAGACCGTAACAAACTTGTCGATGCCATAACGTCAGCGTATCTGTCACTCTCTTCCTAATAAAAAGTACTTAACACAACTGAAACACTGTTCTCACTTCTACATACTGCACTTCACACGAAAACAAATTATTTAGTTAAAATTTCCTACAGCACTAATAAATAACTCAAGCAGCAACAATCACGTTCGACACAGCTGGTTGACTACTGGCGACTGATAAGACATATCCTTTCAGCTGGGAAAGTACAAGAGAAGAGGCGTTCGGGGAGAGATGGGCGGCAGGTGATCTAGTGTGATAAGCAGATGCATATGGCATTGGGAGCAAATTATTTATACTATTACTGCTCTTAGAATTTAGCACTAAAGTGTTTTCTTCGTTATTCAAGAGACTTCAATAATTTTATATTAAAATGTAATTGTACGATACGCCAGAAAATCAGTTACAAATAATTAACTAGGTTTTTATGCTTGTGGTGTACAGAAATAACCGTAATAAATTTGTTTTAAGTATTTATTTCTCCTTTCCAATGCTATTTCAATAATTTAAAAGACCGAAAAATATAGGAAATATTTAAAAAATATTTTTTGGAAAATCAGTTGAAAAGTGAATCTTTTGTTGATTTTTCTAATGTTTGGGCTCTACTCGGCAGCAGAAGGAGTTGTCTGATCGAGTTGAGATTTTTTATACGTTTTATTGATGCCATTTGGCCAAAAATCCGCACTAGCCGTAACCGGATTTCGAAAAAAAGTTTTTTTCGATACACCCTACTGCATACCCTCGTTTTCGGGGGAATTGTTTGCATATTTTATCAGTTTTGTGCAAGAAGATTTTGTAAATCGATATTGAAATACACCCGTACTTAAGGTGCTGCATGTCTCTCTCGTGATTCAGTTTTAAACTAGAAGCTTACTGAAGAACGAATAAACGTGACACTCGAAGTGCTTGTAGAGAATCATCTTTGTCTGGTCCTGCTGCTGATGAAGTAAACGACTCTGCAGTGAAATTTGTACTCAAGATGCAGTTACCACAAGAATGAAGAATTTTGACGTGACCGTCGATCGTTTAGATCACTTGTGGTTCTTTCTTGACAGCACTAACACCAGCAACAACTTTCCAGTTTTTATAAACAAAATTCTGGTATTATCGCAGGGAAACGTTTCTGTTGAACGCAGTTTCTCTGTGAGTAAGGAGTTTCTTGTTGATAATCTACACATGTAGTCTTTAGTTTCGCAAAGAATAGTACACGACACTGACACATTCCACAGAGATGTTTAGGTAATGTCAATCTCGAAACAGTTAATTCATGCAAGAAGAAATGCAAATGCGAAGTGGAAAGAGGCTCTCAGGAGGAAGAGCCCAACAACTGAGAGAAAAATCGTTCGAAAGAAAGAAAAAGAGCTGCTGCAGGGTTAAAAGAACTGAAGAAAAAGAAGGAAAGAACCGTTGAGAAGGCAGCAAAAGAAATCAACGGAATTGCTGAACACATGAAAAATCTTGAGAAAAAGATGCAGTAATGTGGTCATAATAGGAGATCTCATGCGAAATAACATTTAACAATTTATAATTTTATTGTTAATGGTTAACACAATTTAAAAGAGACAAGCACTGATATATAAAATATAGAATACCTTTATAATCTAGAGTTCTAAACTCCACAATGTTTGTCAGGATTTGTATGTATAATGTATGTATTGTCGTGTGCATGTGTTAGGCCTGTTTCATGTCCGAGAATACTAAAAATCCAGTATAAGTAAATCGTTTAATAATTCAGTTTATGTAATTGAGTGTACCTCACAAGTACGTGATGAGAAATGTAAAATCTTCATACGCATTTTTGTATGTGTTGTCATGTATATTTTATCATTCATACTTTCTGTATTTGAAAATAATACTAGTTGTATCAAAGCAAGGAGCAGATAGGAGTAGCTATAAGGAGAGAGGGGAAGCTATTAAAAAGGACGTTATACTTAACAAATTGTTCTTGCTGGAGATAAGTACATAATTTAAACGTTGTTCACATATTTATAACAGCTGTTGCATCTAAAAGAGCTCAAATATATTTTGCGAATTAAAAGTACGAGTGGTTGGTTAACGGTGGTTACTTAATTTCATTAGAACATTTCTGTCGGGAAAATTTTGTATTCTGCCGGAAAACCTGGGAAAGTCAGGGAAGTTTTTTTTGTCTGAAATAATAGACACCCTGAGTGCATTCGGAAGTAATTTGGTAAAGGTATTGGCACTTAGACAATAAGAAATGAAGTGACTTACGTCAAACGCTTGTCAGCACTTTATTTGGACTAAATTCGTATTACCATTTCAATGGATGGTGATAACTTAGTGGCTTCCGAACGCAGTATAAACGTCAATGCGACGACAGTTCTTTGAATCTCTTGCAAACTCTCATCAACGCAAAAGCAAGTTGTCCTCCGGTTAGCGAGTTTTAGTAAAAACAAGTGAAGTGAAGTGAAAATTTATATGAACCACGACCGTATCCAGGAATTTTTTGATGGGCGAGAAGTCAGGTACTTACTCAGGCTATTTGCGAGGGGAGCATACCTGAACTTTATATACTAATTTAAGTACAGGATAGTTAATTCATCGTAGCAGTATTAATTCTGGTCTTATCATCAGTGTTACGGTAATCTTCGCGTCATTTCCGGGCTATGTGGCCATCTTAAAAATATCATTTGGTTGAGAGGAGGTTTCTGACCTCTTGGATCCCTTTCGAGCACGACCCAAAATATTAAAAGCATGATTGTATAGACATTTTAAACAAACATTAATAACATTCGTTTTCATTTAAAAAAAGAAAAAGCGGAATACAAAATATAGGTTCAGTAGTAGAGGTGGTCTAGGATCAATATTAACAGAGGAAAATCATATTCACGGAGAAATTAAATGTCGACTAAAAGCAGGGAATTCATGTTACTATTCGGTTCAAAATCTCTTGTCGTCGCGAATTCTGTCGAGGAATTTGAAGCTTAAAATATACAAAACTATAATCATGTCTGTTGTTTTGTATGGCTGCGAAACATGGTCACTTACTCTGAGGGAAGAACATAGACTGAAAGTATTTGAGAACAAGATCCTGAGACGAATATTCGGACCCAAGAGGAACGGGAATGGGGAATGGCGGAAACTTCGTAACGAGGAACTACATAATTTATATGGTTTACCCAACATTGTTAGGGTCGTCAAGAAGGCTTAGGTGGGCAGGTCATGTAGCTAGAATGGAAGATAGTAGAAACGCTTTCAAAGTCTTCACTGGAAGACCAATGGGAAAACGACAATTAGGAAGACCTAGGCGCAGGTGGGAGGACAATATTAAGATGGATCTCGCAGAGATAGGAATACAAAGTAGAAACTGGATCCAGTTGGCTATGGATAGAAGTCAGTGGAGAACGTTTGTGAACGCGGCATTGAACCTCCGGGTTCCATAGGCCATAGAGTTAGTTAGTTAGTTAGTAGAGGTGGTTCCAGATGAGGGAAAAACATTTTCCCACTCGTTAAGAAAAAGAAATTCCCAAAATTTGCCCTTCATAATAAAACATATTAAGTAGAATAATAGTAATTTATTCTTTTTTAAAAAACACTTTATCACGTAATTTTTAATTTAGTTTTCCGGAAACTCACTTATTTGTGGAGAATGATAAGGTAAGTTTTAGGAAAAATGTGTGAGGTTTTTAATAGGAAATTTTCTGCTCTTTCAAGTTGGTCCAGTTCATTTAATTTCTAAAATTAGTTGTTTTTGAGAAATTGGCCAGAACTGAATGAAGGTATTCCTTCGTCCGCCATTTTACTAAGATGGCGGTGTTAGTAGAAGTCAGATTAGTAAGAAGTTTTAGTACATCTGAGAAGGATCATTACAACAAACTCGTGAATGGAAAAATTATTTATGTTCATCATCGATACTTAATTCAACTGGCCTAATCAACCTATTTCCTCGTTGTGCGCATTTCTAATCTATTATGAATATTAGAAGTCAAACTTTCTTCTTCAATAAATCACATACATATTGCTGCTTTGTTTTCTGCGGAGAGTAAAGTCCGAGTCTCGTATTTCCTTCTATTCGGTTCAGTTCTTTTTTAATTTTCTTTTGAACGTCGTGTGACATGTTTCACTTTGCTGTGTGTGCTTCATCATATTTATTGTCACATGTGTTTATATATATATATATATATATATATATATATATATATATATATGTATTTCTTTTTTTCTTTATCCCCATCACTCAGTAACATTTGAATTTGGTAGTTTATAGTATCTGAGTTTACACTCAGCTTTGCTAGTTTATATATAAATATTTCGTTTATTGTATGATAATTTGTTAATAGTCTATAAAGTTGCTAACGGTTCTTTCTTATGGTTCATAGCTATAGTTTCCCAACACTTCAAACGAAAATGTTTGTTATAAGTTGTTTGCTTTATGTTAAGAATTAATCTCCTAGCAATGGTATAAATAATCTGGGAAATATTCTAACACTTAATACTTAATAAAATGTAAGTCATATAACAATATTCATGTTGATGTTAAGTACAATAACTTCGGGGCAGTGAAAAAAAAAATGATGTGTTGTCTCATCTTCCTGGATGGACATTATTACGTTTCAGCGTAGCATATGTGTGGTGTGTTTTCACTCTTGATTTCTGGGAAGTAGCATTTTAGTTCAGGTGCACAACACTCATTGTACCGAGCTCCCTCGTGACAAAGCGTTAACGTACGCGCTTTTCGCGTGGAAGACGCAGGTTCGATTCCCGGCGGGAGTTCATGTGGTTCGGATCCCATGTTAAACTGTAGATCCACGTCTCATAGCCTCGCTGGTGAACGGGACTCTAAACTCAAAATCAAATCAAATCAAACTTTCATTGTAGAGTAGAGCTCACCGAATTGTGTTTTTGATTCATGTCTGAAGAACTAGTTGCTCCACACAAATCGAAGTACGCTCTTAGTCAATGATGATCCATCGGCTGCAGAAAAAGTATAACAACTTGAGGCATATATAAAGTTATAGTTAACTCAAAAATGGTTTTTAGTTCCTCGTTGGTATGTTTAAACCAAATAATAATATGAACCAAGCATAATATGAATAGTCGTATAATGTTGCATACCATGTTAATCAATGTTAATTTACCACAGACATTAAAATAAATACATATTTTACACAAACACAAAAGCTACATTACTATTAGCGTTTAATGGGGAAGAATGTCCACAGATAAGACATATACCATTCGATAGAACTTACTAAGCTAAACAAAATGACATGTGTGATTGTAAAAACGCATCCATAAGTTCTCGAGAAAATTGAGAAAAACAAATTATTCCGCAAACCCAAAAATTGATGGTAAACGAAAACCACTCCATCTATTAAGATGAGACTAACACTGAAGTATATTCTCTAAAAATTTTCATTATGGCACTAATACGATGAGAGAACGTAGTATGGTTGATGATATGTAGTCCAAAATTACTGTATGATTAACTGTTAAACTTTAATTTCTATTTAATTAAAATATTCATGTATCGGTTGATAGATAAATCGTGTTTAACAAATTGACATCCTTTAAGGTTATTTTCTGATGTGTGTTCTCTTTACAGTGATACCATACTTCTAACCAGGGTTGGCTGGTTTAAACCAGCTGTTTTTTTTTCAAACCAACTGGTTTAAAAAAAATGCTTTAAATCGTGTGAACTTCATGGTGACGTTTCCACATATCAAACTATCCGCATTACGTTTATCTACTTTTCACCTTTTAATTAAGGGGTCCCGTGTTCAATTCTCGATCAAAGCATAACCCATCTTTTAAGTGTAAACCAAGTAACGATTCGAGGTGTCCCTTTAAGCGAAAGTCTTCTCCATGATAACTTTGGTATTTCATAAGGATGTTAAGCCTAAACGTACGAAATGAAACCAAATTATATATTTCTACTTGAATGAATGCCTGTTGTCTTATAAAGAAGCCAAGGTTGCTTAAATATATTGATATAAATTTGGCAACATTTATCAACTGCCTACGTAGTTTCCAACATCAGGTTGGATTTGACTTTGTTTTAATTTTATTGAATGATATCTACGTACCAAATTTGTAATTTAATATTTCAGTTTTAGCGTAGTGATTATGATACGTTGACCTTAAAATTTTACATACAAATGCATTTAAAGTAATGACAGTATTTTCCCAATGGCTAAGGCGGGAGTTTCCCGATTTATATATAATTCTGTGTAATGTTTCTACTTGTGTAACTGTTTTTGTCCTTCTGAAATGACTCTTAATAATTATATTAACAAGTAGGCCTATGTAAAGATCAGTACAACGTATTTTTTATCAGAAGTCCTTCGTGAGTGAGTTGGCAATCGCATCTGTGACCAATTAATCCCGGTTTCGTGTCCAAATGGACAATGTCTCTTGGATGTAATCCGAGAAGGGGTTTGGATTCCGCTTTAAATTTATGTGACTCCTTCCAGCATAACCTTGTTGTTGCATAATAACACCAAGGCGAAACAAACTAATTTCTGCACATATCTAATATAAATACATAGAGTAAATTATTTCAGCCAAAAAAACCTGGTTTAAACTTAAAAAAAACCCTCTTTTTTTGTTTTTTCAATAAAAACTATGGTTTTTGCCAACCCTGCTTCTAACAGTTACAAGTATACTGCCTTAACATTTTGCGACATTTGGTTATATTAAGTCGATTTTCACCATTTTCGCCAATGTTAGTGTATATTTTCCAAAACTTTAAGTAATGGATAAATGTTTACAGAGTAATTAGTATTTTATAATTGTTGTAGTTAGAATTCCATAATATCTATCATTTTAGTTAGTTCAAGAGTAGGCTACATAATTCCAAATGCAATATACACATATTAAAAATATGACAGCATAACTACATAAACCATGAACTCAAAGCAATAACTGTTAGAATCACAATACCATAGTGGAATGAAATAAATATATAACAGAATACACAAGCTATAAATAATATTAACAAGGAAGAATAACATATCATCTGGAAGGTTGTTTGTTAGGTAGAAAACTTCTGTACCGAAACGGGCTATTATACGTGGAATATTCCATTTCTTCTTCTGATAATGGATCACAAATATTACCACCGTCTAATTTCGTATTTTTACATGCTTTACAATGTATTTACTAGGGTTGGTTAGGTGGTTTAAACCAAAAAACGAAAAATGTTCGTAAAATTGTGTGTTCGTAAACCCTTGATGAAACACATTTGTAGGTTATCACGTTTCACTCCCGTATATTATTCGTATTATATTCAGACTTAAATTACCCATTCATTACTCAAAGAGAAAGAGATTATACTACAAGAGCAATTTTATACATATATATGTTTTATATATATATACAAATTCTAAATATTGTTTTGTTTTAATGTTTACTATTGATAAAATACATCGAAATGCTGGCTGTATTTTTTTGTGTGGGATGAGGGGCATACAAATCCCACGAGATTCGTTTATTGAAATCTCAGAAGTATATTTGGTATTTATTTATGTATAAATGTGTCAGAGCCAAAGTGGACTCAAATAATTCGTATCTTTATTCACTTTTCTTATTGATATGCAAATTAAGTTTTTGTATTTCTTTAACTTGAACAATTAAAAGTCGTAGCGAACCAACTTGGACTAAGTTAGTTCTTCAGTACTCTCTAGTATTTTGAAGTTGTCCATATGTAATTCTGTAAAATGGTTTCACTTGTGTAACTGTTTATCTTTTTGTCATTCTGAAATGACTCTTGACAAGTATATTAACAAGTATGTAAAGATCAGTACAACGTATTTTTATCAGAAGTCCTTCTTGAGTGAGTCGGCAGACGTATCGCATTTGTGCCCAATTAGTCCCGGTTTCGAGTTCAAATGGAGGAAAATTTCTCTCGGATGTAAGCCGAGAAACGGTTTGGATTCCGCTTTAAACTTATGTGACCCCTTTCAGCATAACCCGCTTGTTGCACAACAACACCAAGGCGAAACAAACTTATTTCTATCCATATGTGAGATAAATACATAGAGCAAATTATTTAAACCAAAAGAACCTGGTTTAAACAACAACAACAACAACAACAAAAAAAAAAAAAAGTTTAAACGAAAAAACCTTTTTTTTTTTTTCAATAAAAACCATGGTTTTTGCCAACCATGGTATTTACTTCAGTTATTGTAATTTCTGAGTTGCACTTTAGAAATGTGATTTTGTTTTTCGATCGCCATTGACGAGATAAATTAGTGATGAAGTTGGCTTCTGGAAAGGAAGTGTACTTTCTGGGTAATGATAAGGTTCCTAACTAATTGGTACATTTGAAAGTAAAGGAAAATCCAATATCATGAAACCATCATACAATAAGTACTAGATATTCTGCAATATTACGTATTGGCATTCAGCAGCAAAAAAAGAAATAAAAAGAAACATGCCCGAAGATGAAACATTTAATAATTGATAGATCTGATTGTTGAAAAAGAATGATATAAGTGATGGGCATGTTTAATAAAATTGATAAAAATTCAATAAGTAAATTTGATAAAAAAAAATTCTATGGTATATTATTGTTTGTATTTTGAATTACATATATGGAGGCACCAAAATTTTTTCTGTGTTTGGAGTCTTTGAGGGTCTTAATCCGGCCCTGCATACTGCCAGTAGAAAATATTTCTTATCCATTGCTAGTTTTCTTAGTGTATGAACAGCTTTTGTTTGACCTGTCTTTATCCCTTCGTAAGGGAGGGCTTCTGACAATTTTGATATTTTGGACTAAGGTAGATCATGAAAAATATTTATTCATCGTATCCACATTTGAAATCGAACCTAGGAGAGCATGCAGTTTGTAGAGTTTACAATAGGTAAAAAGAAAATATCAATCAAAGGAAGCATTTCTACTACGTACATAAAATGAGCGGTCCCGACTTCGATTCTCGGTGACAGACACGGTCGGAAAGATGTAAAAGCCTTTTTAGGTCAGCCATTCTGAGTGATGATTTTCCTGCTTCTTCGTCATTCACACCAGTAAAGTTCCGGGATGTTATCTACTATAAAAGGATCCAGGTGCGTCCTTCCCCACTTCCCCGGTTAGTGTGATCATCAAGGGATGTCTCCCTTACATGACGGGGTAAAATGGTCATAGATGCCGAGTGCCTAGAAATATAATTCCTAATTCTTAACGTATGTACTGTAAAACTAACCTTTAACAAAACTGTAACGAAAAAGATGATACAAGTTCAGCTGCTATTTTTATGGACATGTCATGAAACGTTCAGATACTGTAGCTGCCACGGAAGTAATACATGTCGGTAGCAGAAGCAGGTTTTGCAATATAAATCCGTTACTGTGAAGTAGTAGTTTTTCATTTAACAAGAAGGGGAGAGGTACGGTGACTCAGTGGTAGAGTGGTAAAGTGCTTGCCTCTGGTTCGATCCACGGTCAAGCAAGTTTGTGGTGGACAATATCGTGTCCATGGGTTTTCTCGCGGTATTCAAATTTCCTCCCACATTCTTATTCCACCAATTTTTGAATGGTACACTCATTAGGCACTTAAGTATAATTTTGTCAGATTTAGCTTGACAATTCTTGTTATTTAGTAATTACTCCAAACAATGAACTAATTTAACATTAAATTATTTGAGTTTTGTATTCTGACAACTACAGATGAGCTCCAATTTATTTATCACTAAGTTATTCAAAAGGCTATTTAGAATTCATGAAATTAAAAAGGGATGGAAGCAGCGTAGTTAAAATCATGGAACTTGAACTTGGAAACCTCTTTTCTGGACTATTGGCATGATTCAGTAAGCCAGCGGAACGGCCTATGCTTGGAGAGTTGATCTAGCACTGTTTCTCAACTGATGTGTCGCGGCACACTGGTGTATCAAGCAGTCCCCTAAGGTGTGTCGCGAAATTTTAGAATTTAAAAATCATGAAGAATTTAATGATAGTTTGTTAAAATGGAGACAGACTGTACCAGTCAACACCTCCAGCAGTAACAATAATGCTCAGTGGTATATAGAGTCATTATAAAAACTAATAGGTTTCACTATTATAATAGATACCAGTATGATGATGATTATTATTATTATTTATAATAAAAATATCAAACAAGTGTACTCCTGGACGTTCAGTAAAGTGTGTCGTCGGTCTAGAAAGGTTGAAAATCACTGATCTAGCATAATGGTTTGCACCCGCCATCGCACTGAGTTCAAGGCCCGGTCATGGTTCAGATTCTCTGAGTAAAATCAGTTTTGCATAAGAACGTAAAACACAAACCCTCAAACTCATTTGAAACGTATATCAGACTTTTATTTATTTATTTTTTTTTGTGGCTTTTCTGTAATTTCTAATGATAAAATTGCCGTTACAGTACAATCTATTTAAGTATGGCATCCACGGTTCCTTTGAATACAGTGATGTCGTACACAGAAAGTTTTGGCCTAATAATTATCCATAGGGTTTTCTTCAATTCAAAATAAAGGATGTGCAAAACAAGGAAAATAGTATATAATTGCTTTTAGCTTTCCACAAAGTACAAGTGAGAAAAGAAATACTCGGATATTGTTCGTGGCTGAGAAATTTGTTTCTGACATACTGTAATTAGACGGACAAGACCTTTCTTAACAAAATTTCGAAAATGACTCACATTTTCAGGTTACTTCGTACGTGATGGATCTATATAAATGAAAAAATGGGCTATGTTTTAGTTGGTTTTTTCAAGTCCTTAATTTTAAAGCAGAAAAATGATGGGATAATTGTGTAAGACTGCAAAATATTATGTATCATATTTGGCACATAAATCACATTATGAGAATTGAGAGAATATCTCCCTTACGTCTCTGCTTTTTTTTTTTGTGTTTTTTTAAAGTCAATTCCTCGTCTTATCTTCTTCTGGAATAGTAATTTGAAAGTTAAGATCAGCTTCCTCTTGGAGCACCCCTATCTTTAATTCAAAAACAAACATTTTTGCTAGCTCTCCTCGCTGGTCTAGTGGCTAGCGCATATGGTCCCGGATTCGATTCAGAACACTGAAATATGAACGCATTATGATGGTTCAAATTCCACCTTAACTGTAGGTTCACGCTTTACATAGCGTAGGTGCTGTAAAGAGACTCTTAAGGCTGCAGACTACTAAATATTTTTGAAAAACTAATAATTTTTCTTTTGCCCGTTTTTCGCAAGTGGAAAGAGGTAATAAAATGTAACTTACCATAGTAATAGATAATGTTATTCTACTCCCGAAAATACGAATCGGAAGAATTTTCAGTGTTGCCAACCATAGAAATTACAGTATGACCAGAATTTGAATTACTCAAAAATCTAGGTAAAGGCAGCGACTGGAAAAATGAACTCAACGGTAGTTGATGACTTATCATGCTCTCTATGTTCCTTGTTTACTACTTTTTAAATAATATTTCTATTTATTTTATAAACCTTACATAAATTATTACAAAATTAGGTTTGGTTTCGAACGTTAAACAAAAACTAAACCGAATTCCCATTTAGCTAACAGAGGTAGGACGATCACTAGTCCAGTAGAGCAGTACTAGGGTAGCTACTATATTTAACGGAAAGGCTGAAATGAAAGATAGAGTGAGACTTGGATTACTGATCCCGCATACTAATGGTACATTATCCAAAGATTCACTTGTGCATGCCAAAGTATATTCAACTGATGCAAGACTATTTATATAGTCAAGAGGCAGATCCATAACAATTGGATTTCATTGCTTAAGAAACTAAAATCTTTACCCATAAAGTCTGACAAGCTGGCATCTTACGGTTCCTTGTCTTATTACAGAACTCATACGATACTTGAAAGGCACACAAGTATGTAAATGTATGGAAATAAGGAACTGTATATGTAAAATCTTTTTTATTGAAGTATGCATTACCTTGTAAATTAAACAATCAATGAATTTGTGTTTCTTCTTGTGTTCTTTGACAAAAGACACATTTGACAGGTAGTTAGGCATCTAGCAACAAAGAAAGGCATGATGTTAGTTCACGTTTGGCAAATATATTCTCATATCTTTCTGTATTTTTAAAAATAATCTTGAGTCTTCTCTATGTTTTTGCAGGATGTGCTATGGCCTTTATGTCAATCGTTACGATTTTGGTGATCGCTATCTGCCGAGTGCATATGAAGAAATCAGTAATGTCCAGGTGTCCACGAAATCGCCCACCTCATCACCAGCAGTTGCCATTCTATGATATAGATGTTTATGTGAACCGTCCAGTTGGCGAAGCAAGTGGGAGCGATTTCCCTCAGACTATTTCTTCGTATGCAACCCCATCGTCAGGGTTACTGGTGACATACAATATCAACAATGGCGTACAGTTCGTAGGCAAACCAATAGACCCTCCACCTTACTCTGAAATTGTCAGCCTTCCCCCGCGGGAAGGACCCCCTCCTCCATATACTTCACGGGAAAACATTGCCCACGAACTTTCAGGGCCGGAAATAGAAGAGGGCGGTCCTACAGATGCCTTACTCGGTTACGTACACAGTAGACAGGGTGCTGTTGCTGTGCATTGTGGAGAGAATGGCTTCAGGGAAGACACGCCCTTGCAGACACAAAGGTAGAAAAACTACTATCTATATATATGAAATGATACTGTGTGTGCCATATTAATGTATGTGAATATATATATACATCATCCCTAATGCTCAGTGTTACTTGTTTGAAGTGAAGCATACAACCTTGAATATTACAAATGTTGAATATGAATCTCTGAAGTTTATCAACCATGACAGTTGATGTTAGGAAGCATTTTTCTTCTTAAAACGGAACGTTTATTTTTGTATATGTAAACTTGTAGACTATTAAGAACATATTATATATGTAGCAAGTAATACATTCATTATAAGAAAAATGCGTATTGTAACTGCTTGTTGATGTTAGAGAGATGTCTTCCTAGTTATGTGTGTAATGCGCACTGCCACACCTAAATGTGTTGTTTTACGTACTAACGAATGATTGACCATAGAAAATACTGTTACTAAATAAAACATAAGAATTTTACATGGTAAATGTGTATTTTGTATTTTTATGTTCCATAATTGCCTATAATACTCGCGATGTATACTGTTAAAATATTCAGGGTATTATTAGAAAGATACGACAAACTTTTCAAATGTTTTATATATATGATAGGACATGTAAACAATAAAAACAGGTAAACAATAAGCTGTATCTTGAAAGCAAGAATAAATAAACAATGAAAGTATCTCGGAAGCATTTACTGCAAAAAATTGAGATTAAAATTCGTGAAAGGAGCTTTATAATTTTTCCATATTAACTCGTGAATGAAGCTTTATAATTTTAAATATTATTGGCTTTATAGTTCATTATCATCGACCGTCGAAATTACCGCATTGTAGATGTACAAATCTGTTCTAACTAGTTGACGCACGTTATTTATTTATTTTTTTAATATATAACAGAATGCGTTATAAGGAACAAAGTAATTGAGAAAAGTCAAAAATAAAAGAGTACAGCTAGGATGAACGTGAATTTTTATCTACGCTAAATAAAACGAAGCGTTATGGCTTTTTCGGTATCTTCCATTACTCTCTTCCATTTCCCGGAGAATACTCTCTCGAAGTTTGTTATATCTTTTTAATACTTTTATGAATTTTTGGGGTCCATGAAAAGAATAATTTCTGGATATGTTAGTACGATACGACATGACTACTTGCTGTATCATGAATTAGCAACTGAAGAGAGAGAGGATAGAATTAACAAATGTGTTCACTCTGCCATCATTTGATAGGATATCTTTATATGATGCTTCCAGGAGAATTTATTTATTTTTTTTATGTGAATGTTCTATAGCTGCATTTTTAGGAAGTCTTTTATTTCGTAATACAGATACTTTCGTTTAGTTGCATAAATTGTTATGCTATATGTAATGAAGATAATTAAAATCTCTCTTACAAATATATTCGACCACCTATATATTCAGCCTAGTTGACTTGATGCTTGTATTCGTCTATTTTTTGCACGCTTAACATCATACTTTACTTTACTTTTCTTTTTCTTTTTTTGTAGAAAATGGGCGGAGTGTACACAGTTTCTAATTCTGTTATAATAGATAATCAAGAATTGTTAAGTATCTTAAAAGAGGAAGACAACATTTTGCCATTAGATAATAACTCATTGCCTTACAAATTCACTTTCTTGGTAGTAGACTGGTATTCAGTATGAGGAATAACGAGTATTACCACATATAGAGTAGAGCTAAACTGAAATTTGCATATAAAATTTTGTATCCGTTTATTTGTTGTAAAACCATTACATAATCACAACTGTGAGACGTAAATAAAGGCAGTTGGTGGCATTGCGCTTGATGGTAACATATCAATGTTGTTTTTATGTTGTTGAGTGTTTGGAGTGAAAGACGGTGATTTAGACTTCCAGGAACACTGAAAGTTTGATTATCTCATAAGTGGCAATGAAATATTTAACTTAACAGTAGTTTTCTTTATTTTGTTTTCTTACTGTGAAAGATCTTATGTATTTGTATCAATCGTAATATCTAAATTACAAACTACCGTATTTATCCGTGTATGCCGCGCACCTTTTCTGTACAAAAACAGGATGCGCGGCATACACAAGGAAATATAGAATTGACTGAGCCACCAAACATTTAAAATCACGGTGAGTTTTTATTAACCTAATACTGGAATATTGTGAGTAATTTTACAAAAGTAGAAAAGTTTTAATATAAAACGACAAGTTAGAGCTCATCTTTCCTAATTGCATCAACCGGCCTTTCAAGAACCACTTGCGGCGACTGTATACTGAATGATGGCGACTGCAGTACACGAAACTACGCCAACTGGCCGAATTAAGAAACTGCACTTCGCCTTTTGTGCGAATGGATTATTGAAGCATGGAATTCAATTCCAGAGGATCTTGTCGTCCGCAGTTTTAAAAAATGCTGCATTTCCAATGCCAGAGATGGGAGCGAAGACTTTATTCAGTCCGATGGTGATACGTGCTCCAGCTCCTCGGGAGATGACGGCAACGAAGAAAGCTAGACACGGTAGTGATTTCTGTTAATAATCACAGTATTGTTGGATTGTCTCTGTGTATAACGATTTTAATGATTAATGATACATTGCACTTTTTTTTTTTTTTTTTTTTTGAGAAAATTGATGTGCTCTGCTTACACGAGTTTTTTAAATTTTAACCTTCCAGAAATTGGGGGTACGCGGCATACACGCGTAAATACGGTACTTTGGTGCTGAAACATAAATAAATACTCAAGTATGTGAAATGAAGCATGAGTTAATCAGCCACAATTCCATGAATATACATATTACGCTAGCAAAATTATTCCCCATTACTTTCTAAGGAATTATTGAAGCATGTGCTGTTTCGTAACTGCCATTACGTACATAATTGCAACGAATGTTTGACATCAGATTTTAAATTGGAATGTAATTTTCGTAAACGTAATGTAATGTTTATGTTTGGCATTAGCGTGAAAAATGAAGTATAGTCGGCACAAATCAATCAGGCTACTGAAAACCACTTTAATTGTCTATTTGTCTCGGTCATTAGGGAAATGATATAGTATGAGACGGTATGAGCTTGTGTTGACAACTTCGAGAAGTATAAGAGCAGGAATGTTAGTATATTAGTAATTAATAGATAGGTAATTACAGTAATAATACACACATTGTACCGTCAATTAGTTGTAATTAGAGAAAAAAACTAGGCAGTGATATTATATAAGAAAATAACATGTGATTTAGATGAGCACTATATTGTAGTACAACACAATTCTACTATCGTAAATTCTTGAAAAGGACAATGAAGAATTCTATTAGAGGAAATCAGGGTGACACGATGATGTATATTATGATGTTATAGAATGGTTTGAAATATGTCATTCATCGAAACGAGAAATATCTCTAGTATTTAGTGTCAGCCACCTTTGTTATAGGATCATGTTATTATAGCACATTTACTACATTCCAGGTAGAGACAAAAATCGTACTTTTCATTGCGTAGCGCATATAGTTTGCTGCTGGTCTGAGAAATTATCCATAGAACCCTTGAAAACGCCCAGCAAATAAGACAATGATGTAATAAAAATATTAAATTTTTTTTCTGTTACAAATAAAGATTTATAGGAAATACATACCGCTTTCTTATTCGTGGGGTGACATTTTGGAACGTAAACTAAAGCCCACTTAAAGCAGGAGATTGCCGTAACATTAAATGTGTTTTGCGGTTCTTTAAATAAACATTTACTTAAACTTTGTTTTCAAAAAGCTGTTAATTTGTGTATGTAAATTTATATTGTTCAGTATTACTCCCAAAAGAGTATTATTACTAGAAAGAACTAAGAAATATGATACCGGTAGTGATATATTATTTTTCTGCAATCTTGATGAAATATTTTACTGGGATAGTCGTAAAATGAGAGTTCGAATTCTTAATGGGACAATTTAAACTGGGTATTTCATCATTGCTAACTTGTGAGATTTATTTCAATGATTTCAGTGAATAAACAGTGTTATTCATCTATCTTTAAGATTTTTCTCTAGTGCAACGAATGTAGTTAATGAGGTTAATAGGAGAATTTGTGAGATTTAAATAAGTAAATACTGCTGTTCAATTATATTAAGTGTTCTTCCCAGTGCAACTAGTGTAGTTAAAGAGGTTAATAATGAAACTTAAAATATATATATATATATATTTATTGCGTATACTACGGTTTTTGTTTCGTGTATTAAGCACACACTGATAATAAGTTTTTCTTTACTTGTATTTTATATTTAAATTACGCTACCTGAGATAATAACAAATTACTTGATCAAGAAATTAAACTAACAGTTTTAATATCGGAGTGTTTTTTGTTTCTAATGATGAACGAGAGATGCAGCTATATTTTATTTTTTAAATCTTAAATAATTTTGTATTACCTGCAGTTTTGTTTGCACTCAGTAATGTTAAGACTCATGTACCTTTGTGTCGTATCAGTGGTGCATGAATACATTCCAGATTTTTTTCTTTTTGTGGGAGTGTTATTGGAACACGTGGAACTACATTTTTTAAAAACAAAAATATTATATTATAGTTGGAATAGATACCATTGTTAACATTTGTTTTCATAGTTCAGATATATTGTTTGATTCACGAACTGAGGAGGTTTTACGCCCAGAGATCTGCTGTTGGTTCTTGCATCACTGATTTTGTTTTTAACTAAGATACGTTGCTCATACACATACATATATTTTTGGCATATATTTTTTTTGTGATTTTGTTTTACATGTATATAACTTATTTAACAAAAAATTAGAACGAATTTATTTGTTTTTGCTTTGTAATATTAATATTGATATTATTATGTTTTGCAAGTTTTCTTGTAATAGTATAGGGCCCAGTATGTACTTAACATTATAGAACTATGTTCCTACTTGTACCGGTAGTATGTAAAGATACTGGATTTAATTTGCAGTTTGAATTGAAATTTCGATAATTGTGCTTGATGTATTGTTAAGCAAATTATTTGTAACCTATATTGTGTAACAGGTTTTAGAATGACTGTATGAATTTTTTTTTTTAGCAAACTATCTTTTATAGTGAAAAATAAAACGACTAGAAAGAATTCAGATATGAAAATACTTACTACCGTAGTGAAACTTTATTTTTTAACGGAAGTTTCAATGTAGTTCAAATATATGATAAAATTTAAGAGAATAATAAAATCTTAAAACAGTGTGCTTTGAAGTAATAAAAATAACAGAAATGCAATATCAAAATATTTTTTTATGGATAGTAAATAAATATTTCATTCGACTGTGAGAACTGTAGTATTTATTTCCATATAAATTCCCCTGATACGTTGAAATTCCCCTGATGACTGACCATAACTCTAATGAGAAAATGTAGCAGTGTTAATAAAATGTTATTTTTCTCGTATCCTCAGTTTACAACTTATATGAAGTACTCGATGTTTTGCACAAGTTCCTTCATGTCTAAGCGCTTAGCATACACTTCTTTGACATGGAAGACCCGGGTTGGATCCCCGGCGGGAATTCATATGGTTCGGATTCCACATTAAGCTGTAGAGCCACGTCTCATATAGCCTGGCTGGTGAAAAGGACGCTAAACTGAAAATGAAATGAAAATCGATGTTTTGCACCAAGCCTAGTGACTAGCTAGTAGTCTTCTCTGCAAGGATAGACCACGAAGATAAGCTCAAGCGAATAATCCAACCCGTTAGAAATATGTAAACTTTTTCACTGTTTCTCCCTGCGTTTTTATAACTTCCCATTTTATGCTGGTCACATAGGCTTGAATCCAATATAGAATATCCACGTTTCTCTTCTAAATATAGCCCTTCTATTTCTATGAGGGCTAAATAAACATTTTATGCTAAATAATAAATATTAGAAGAAATGTTTTTCTTAAACTTTTCCTACTATAAATATGAAATAACATCACACAAGGGTCATGAAATTGAAAGGGGAAAAAATCCCCATATAGCTTAAATAAAAGAAGGGGGAACTGTATGCAGTCTGTGAAATTTGTGTACTTTCTGTACAACATTAGTAAAAAACACACACACATCATCATCATTAAAAAAAAAAAAAAATCTTTGCTCAAGTAAAAATAATAATAATGACAGAGGTAATGTTTGATACCAGTAATGATTGGAAATCTGCTCAAAGACTTGGCAATTTAAAAAATAGAAAAAAAATCTTTCCAAATACCAGGTACTCTAAAACGTTTTAAGCTTTTTGCGAATGAGATGGCATTAATATTCCAAAATCGCAGCGAGACAGGTGTCACGTCATTTGACAGCTGATAATTGAAGCAAGCAGATGTGCAGAAAGTGTTGGAATTCTTATAACTTGACGTAAGATACTGTGTCGTAAAGATGAATGAATTTTCTACGATACTGCACTAAACTTTACAATTTTATTTAGATAAAGGCGCAAATGCAGACTCGCGAAGAAATTTGTGTCGTTTATGAGCAAGGCATATCAAAAGCAACTGCAAAAAGATAATTCCGCCACTTTTGTTCTGGGAGTTTCGATGTCCAAAATACTCCTTGCGGTGGGCGACCAACCATAGCAAAAATTGAATATAATCTGGCAAAAGTTGAGCAAGCCCGTTATGTGTAAGCGGTTACAGTACTAATGACACAACCATCTATCATAAACCATGTTAAACTTTTTTGGGAAGGCTGGCTACTTCGACGCTTGGGTACTACATGATTTGACTTAACATTTAGTCGATCGAATTTCCGTCTGTAAATCTCTATTGAGTCATTTCGAACCCTATCCATTTTTGGAACAATTGATCACTATTGATGAAAAGTAGATAATCTACGGCAACAATGTGTGAAAAATCTCGTGATTGAAGTGAAGAAAAACTCCACAGTCAGTCTGTGGCAAAGCTCACACTGACTTCCAAGAGAGTTATACTGTGCATTTGGTGGGATTAGAAGAGTTTTACATTCCAAAATGATGCAACCGGACAGAACAATGAACTCGAATTTATTCTGCCGACAATGAGGGCGAGTGCAACTATCAATTCAAGAGAAGCGGCCGGAATTGGTCAACAGAAATGGTGTCGTATACAACGCTGACAACACCAAATCACATACATTTTTAAGGACCCGTCAGAAATTGCGAGAACTTAGATGGAAGGTTCAATGAATTCGCAGTATAGCCCGAACCTAGCACCAGCAGACTATCATTTCTTTTAGTCTCTGCAGAACTCCCTAAGTGGTGTTTAGTTGGTTTTCAAAAGAGATCTGTGGAAACCACATGTCACAATGTTTTGACCAGAACCACAGAAGTTCTATAGCGATGGGATTATGATGTTGCAGGAGGAATAATAGGTTTTAGACAACCTGCTGTAAATAGAGTGGAAGTATAGGAAAATATACATTATTTTCCATCTTATTGTAAATGTTGTTCAATTTGATAAAAAAAAAAAATCTATGGTATATTATTGTTTGTATTTTGAATTACATATATGGAGGCACCAAAATTTTTTCTGTGTTTGGAGTCTTTGAGGGTCTTAATCCGGCCCTGCATACTGCCAGTAGAAAATATTTCTTATCCATTGCTAGTTTTCTTAGTGTATGAACAGCTTTTGTTTGACCTGTCTTTATCCCTTCGTAAGGGAGGGCTTCTGACAATTTTGATATTTTGGACTAAGGTAGATCATGAAAAATATTTATTCATCGTATCCACATTTGAAATCGAACCTAGGAGAGCATGCAGTTTGTAGAGTTTACAATAGGTAAAAAGAAAGTATTAATCAAAGGAAACATTTCTACTACGTACATAAAATGAGCGGTCCCGACTTCGATTCTCGGTGAGAGACTCGGTCGGAAAGGTGTAAAAGCTATTTTAGGTAAGCCATTTTGAGTGATGATTTTCCTGCTTCTTCGTCATTCACACCAGTAAAGTTCCGGGAATGTATTTACTATAAAAGGATCCAGGCGCGTCCTTCCCCACTTCCCCGGTTAGTGTGATCATCAAGATATGTCTCCCTTACGTGACGGGGTAAAATGGTCATAGATGCCGAGTGCCTAGAAATATAATTCCTAATTCTTAACGTATGTACTGTAAAACTAACCTTTAACAAAACTGTAACGAAAAAGATGATACAAGTTCAGCTACTATTTTTATGCTCATGTCATGGTGCATATAAAGCTGCCACGGAAGTAATACATGTCGGTAGCAGAAGCAGGTTTTGCGATATAAATCCGTTACTGTGAAGTACGATAGTAGTTTTTCATTTAACAAGAAGGGGAGAGGTACGGTGACTCAGTGGTAGAGTGGTAAAGTGCTTGCCTCTGGTTCGATCCACGGTCAAGCAAGTTTGTGGTGGACAATATCGTGTCCATGGGTTTTCTCGCGGTATTCAAATTTCCTCCCACATTCTTATTCCACCAATTTTTCTATCATCACTCACTTGCCTTATTTATACGTTTCCCTTAGCCTTTGTTGTACGTTAAACTGAAAGATTTTCATTATTTAGCAAGAAATAGCGAGTCGTCAGGAATTTGTTTCTGAAGATTGATTTTTATAGTTGCAGCTCTAAAAGAAAAGTCCTTTAAATAATTATTTGCCTAGTACTCGTTTATGAACAAAGTTCACGGTCATCTGGAAATATATTTGATCTATAATGCAATTAGGTATAAAGATTGGAAAGGAATTCTGGAAGGAAACCGACATGGTCTATATTTAACGGTACCATCCTAATATTCACAAATAGTGTTGCCAACAATCAAGTGCCTTGTTCACAAGTCTCGTGGGCAACATTGGTTCACCAAAATCGTTGATTTCAATTACCGTTTTAGTGTTAACATTATTCATAGTATAAAAACTACTGAATAGATTGATACAATTTTTGTAGTGTTACCACCGTAAGACTGAAAATATATAGAGCCTAAGGTGGTATAATTTCATTAATAGAATGAACTCATTTCAAAAATAAAGTAATAGGTAGCAGTTAATAAAGGTTATAAGGTATAAATGGATATTGCAACTATAATTATGGTTTCATCTCACTAGACGAAGTCTAAAATTATCTCTCTCAGTCTGGTTATTCTCTTTACGGTCTTACTCCAAGTATCTTTTTGAAAATATTACGTCAAATCTCCTCAATAGCTCTATTCCAATGATTTTGTTCTCGATTTGTGTGTGTGTGACATCAAAGAGGAAACGTCGGGTGATCTTTACGTGTCGTCAAAATGTCACCGTGGAACTTTACCACAGACAAAATCAGCTTCGCCCTTAAATGTCCTACAGTCATTCAGTCCTTATGTCCTTTGGCGTAAAGAGCTCCTCCGTGGCTAAGCGGTTAGCGTATCCGCCTTTGGCGTGGGAGACCCGGGTTCGATTCCCGGCGGGAGCTCATGTGGTTCGGATTCCACGTTAATCAGTAGGTCCACGTCTCATATAGCCTCGCTGCTGAACGGGACGTTAAACTCAAAATCAACTCAACTCCTTTGGCGTAACTAGGGTATTTTCCTAGGGCGGGGGGAGGGGGCATGGCCCCATAGTTCTAAAAATTGGAAGAATCTTTTAGAGGACCTCGTTATATATATATATATATATATATATATATATATATATATATATATATATATATATATATATATATATATATGTGTGTGTGTGTGTTATTCTGAGTCCTCCTTGCCCCGCACTCATTAAGTTCTTCAAGTTATGTAGTTCTTACACGAGACTGTCATGTAACAGTTCAGTGAAAATATATTACATTATAAATTTATTTAAAATTGTACATTTCCTATATTCAGTTGCTACTAAATAACTATCAAAAATTTACTCTAATTATGAAAACTCAATTTTCTATTACTGTTTCACTCGTGTAATTCTGAGCGAAAGTACATTTACGTAAACATTGACTATTATGTTCTCACAAGGAAGGGACATGAACATGTCATTCGGATTTCCGAATCAAACCTAGTCCATTCGATAAACATAACAAAGATATGTTCATTCACAAAAAATAGGTGCCATGGACAAAGAAGTAAGCCCCTGGGGTCCACTAACCCTGTTACTATAAAGAAATTCGTAGACTCACAGTGAAATAGCTATTACATCAACACTATTCATTGGAAAGTTATGGTTTATAGTTCATTCTCTTCAGCATAAAATAAGCTTTCCAAAGGTGTTATGTATTGGGGTCCATAACGTAATTGAACAGGGAAAATTGGGAGAATATGGGGGAAAATTCCTTCAGAAATCCCTCCCATCAACTTTGCACCCCTCTGGAGAGGCATCGGGTAAAAGCACTCAATCCAAATGTATCTCGAAAACAGTCACGTGAAGTTGGCACAACCACATCGTAGAAATACAAAAAATTTTATGTCAAGATTTAGTGCTTAATTAGTGCTTATTAGTGCTCAAGGCCGCATAATTAGTGCTCAATTTGTTTTCCAGATAAATTGATTACTAAGATGGTTGGGCCAACTTCACGTTTTCTAAAAGTTGTTTCAAAATTCAAATTAAATGGTATAGATAATTAGTGCTTAATTTGTGCTCTTCATCCCACATGGTCCCAGAATTAGTGCTCAATAAATAAGTGTATACGGGGCATAATATATATTTGGGGTAACTGTGAAGTTGGCCCCACCACTTCGAAAGAAATCAAAAATTTTCATGCCACGAATTAGTGCTTAATTAGTGCTTTCAATCCCACATGGTCCCAGAATTAGTGCTCAATTTATTCTCGAGATATATTGATTACTAAGATGGTTGGACCAACTTCACGCTTTCTAAAAGTTGTTTCAAAATTCAAATTGAACGGTATAGGTAATTAGTGCTCTTCATTCCACATGGTCCCAGAATTAGTGCTCAATAAATAAGTGTATACGGGGCATAATATATATTTGGGGTAACTGTGAAGTTGGCCCCACCACTTCGAAAGAAATCAAAAATTTTCATGCCACGAATTAGTGCTTAATTAGTGCTTTCAATCCCACATGGTCCTAGAATTAGTGCTCAATTTATTCTCGAGATATATTGATTACTAAGATGGTTGGACCAACTTCACGGTTTCTAAAAGTTGTTTCAAAATTCAAATTAAACGGTATAGGTAATTAGAGCTTAATTAGTGCTCTTCATCCCACATGGTCCCAGAATTATTGCTCAATAAATAAGGGCATACGGGTCATATGTATTTGGGTGGGCCGAAAAAATATTTTTTCTTTGTTTGAAATGATATAGTGCGGAAAACTTGCCTCTATAGTAGAGAAAAGAAATGTAAAAGATTTTTTTTTTTTTTTTTTTTTGGTGAACGTCTGGCGGTAGCGCAACGACTCTAAACTTTGTGAAAATATACGATTTTCATAACTTTTCCAATACATGGAGAGAATTCAAATAACTTCTACAACAAGTAGCTATTGGCTTATTTCAATAGAGAAAATTATAGAAAAGATAAATAAATGGAAAAGAAATACATTTTACAATTTATTAGTAGCGTATTACACTTATAAAAATTCTTCTTTTTTTTAAAAAAAAACGAAGAAGACAAATCTACATTGAAACATTTTTTTTCTGATTGTGTAAAACTTCAGTTTGTAGTGAAATACAGTGTTTTACTTGTCTTTAGTTTATTTTGGGTCAATTCCGCGGTAAGTGACCCTACGAAGGAAAAGTTTGAAGTTTCACCTTAGCCTACATAAGTATTAAAATTATTTTTTAAGAATGCTGAATTTTTCATACATGAACAAGATGATACCAACATTGATTTGTAGATGGCTCTGCAGGAGGTAAAATATGGCCACTTTCATGTCGCAGAATATCGTACCTACGTTTGGATTTTAACACGAAGTTTTTTCCTGCTAATTCCTGTAGGTAAGTGAAGATCGCGTATGGCATTTATTAAGGTAATGTTTGTGTTTACATCAGTGACATTGTTTTGCACATAATTTAATAATAGCATGAAAATTATAATAATTGATTTATTCAAGTAGGCTGTCGTGTAAGTCACAAGAAAACATAAATAACTTTATGTATTTATATACATAATTAAACAAAAAAGCTGTTATTCTAAATTTTCTTCATTTGGACAGACGGTAATCAAAGGCCGTGCAGAAAGTCCTGAAATAATACGTGTAACTCTTTTAAATACAAAATATAATATGTCGTGTAAGTCACATTTCTTTCCCTGTCGTGTAAGTCACATTATGCGTGTCGTGTAAGTCACATTTTGTTGCAGTGTTACCACACTGCCAATAGTAGCTAACTGCAGTAAAACGTATAAATAGTGAATTGATAACTCAATTAATGTATTAAGTGCCATGTTTAGTGTAAGAGAATGAAAGATAAGGAGGATAAAAGCAATATTATGAAGTATGGATGTAAAATGTACTTGAGTGGACTATAAATGTAACAAATGAATGAAAAGTTAAACAATATGAATCAATGTGATCTAGAAATAAGTTTTAAAAACGTGACAGGAAGTATCTACTGTCTCTGGAACAATGTCGGCATATGTGGTTCCGAAGTTTCTAGCCCAGCTACTTTTAATACCAATATTGGTTTTCTCGTACTCTTTCGTTGTTTTGGAAACATGCTTCTAAATTGGTATTTATTGCCTTTAGGCATCTAAAGCTTAGGTCGGTATAGGACGGAGGTGGGCATGTGGGAAAGGATTCGTTCAGATCTATTGAAAGTATATCATCTCGACATTTGCCTGGTGTGAATGAGGAACACCTCAGTCAGAATTGCCAGCTATATGTTTTAAATCCCCAACCTACCGAGCCAAATCTAGCACGCTACTACTCTGTCACGCTTCCTTGGTAGAAAACATGCTTACTCAAACGAAAATATGTAAGTCACAACAAAGTTTTTTTTTTTTTTGAAGATTATGAAATTAGGACGTCAAATATGTAACACTTGTCTTTTCTATTGCATTTTCAGATGTGCCTAGTTCAGAAGCTGAATGGAAGCGGAAATAGATAGAGAAGTTGAAAAGAATCATATTACATCAAATGGATTTTTAGTGGAAATTACTGTTTTATGTACCAAGAAAAGATACAAACCGGTCACTGGATATCACACAGTTGTACTACATAAACTGCAATAATATATTTTCCTGAAGAAAAGGAAACCACAGAACATGATTCGTGCGTAATATCTGATTGTATGCATCAAGATATGTTTCCATTTGCTTATTTCAAGTCTACACTTACGGAAGATTTTGAAGGGTGTCATCCGGGTTTTCCGATCAACAATGTGAATTATCAGTCGGATGATGGTGCACAACATTATTCACTTTGTTCAATACCATTGCAGAAAGTTGAAATGTATTGGCATTTTTCGGCTACGAACTATGGAAAGGGCTCTCAAAGACAAATTGATCCTCAATCTGTTTTAGAATTTATTGAGAGAGCACGCAAGTTATGCCCGAACATAAATGTAATATACTGCAGTAAAGAGTATTACTTCAAAAATTTCAGTTGATGAGCCAATGGAAACTTCATAAGAAAGAAATATGTAATATTCCAAAAACACGAAACCAGCACTACTTTCATTGTGTTTCAGCGTATACTATTGAATGTTGTCTCATCTAAGATATTTCTTCACCACGAAGGAAGTTCGATTTCATTCCAGAACTGTTCATTAGCGCATGTGAAGGGAATAAACGCAGCGAAGAATACTCTACTGGAGACAGGATATTATTACACTTCGCCGAAAAAAAACTATTAAATATTTGTTAGATGTGGAGAAAAGAATCAGAACAACTGTATGTAACATTTCTTCGCCATTACCATCAAGATAAAGAATTTTATTGGCCGCAACAGAAAGATTAGGCCTATGTTGCATTAACAGACGTCGATCACAGACATAAATTAGAATTTGACAAATTTTGCTCCAATAAAAGAATGTTAACTTCTTGTTTTGTCGGTTAACTTCCTTTTATCTCTCTAAATCATTAGTGCCACTCTGTCCGCCAAAAGATTTTGAAAGTGTAATTAAACGAAGACATGATGTTAGACTTGTCGTGTAAGTCACAAATTTATGTCGTGTAAGTCACGTTATATTTGTAGCATATATTTTAAAATAAATACAGAAAATATAATAATTTTCTTTCGGTCTTATACCTTGGTATCTACTTAATATATGTGAAAAGTTTTAGTTTTCTTGCAGCAATAGAAGAACAGAATTTTCATATAGTTAACCGTTATTCGAAACACGATGTCTCCTACTGTCGTGTAAGTCACGTATATATTTAGAGACTTGTTTCAGTCATTTTGTTTACATATTTAAATGCTGCAAATAAAAATGAATAAAGGACTTACTGCCCCTTATTTATAACCTAAAACTTGCCCATGAATATATCTTATAATTTTTGTAATACATAATATTTACTGCCGTCTGACGTCTGTTGTCGTGTAAGTCACAAATGGAATTAGCCTTTGGCAGTTTGAAAAATGTTTTGCTTAAGAAACTTGGCATTGAAGATCTTAACAAAAGTGTATTTCTTATAAAACCATCTCTGGAATTGGACCTGACAACTTTTTGTGATGCCTCAGTCACCAGCTTCATGCATCGTTCCAATGCTTGGGTGTGACATGGGAGTTTGTCAAAGTTCCACTCAGCAGCTGTTGAACGGTAACCGAATCTGTTGATCGGTAAATATTCGCAGCAAAGGCGGTGGTGAAAGTGTAACAGTGTTCCTAAGTGCAAAAACAAAGTCCGGAATGACAATTCATTAAAGTGTAAGAAACACACACCACACTGTAGTGGCCTTTTAATTTGTTCTCCAATTTGGCAAATAATACCCATTTTCCACCCTGTATTGGCAACAGTACCATCACATCCAATTACATCGAATTCCCGGCGGGTGCTCATGTGGTTCGGATTCCACGTTAATCAGTAGGTCCACGTCTCATATAGCCTCGCTGCTGAAAGGGACGCTAAACTAAAATCAACTCAACTCAACCAATTACATCGAGTTCATGAAATGAAAATCCAGCTTCAGTCAAAGAAGAAAGAGTGTTATTGGCGATGTTTTAAGCAGATCCAGAAGAGGGTGAAACCTGACCAACGAACACAGAATTAGGTTCTTGTAAAATTCAGTAATGTTCCTCTTATATAGTTTGTCGAAACTGCTTTGAATTTACTTTCTCAATCACGAGAGTGTCATTTTTCCTTCCATCAAAATATAGACCTTCAAGTGAGTTATGCTTGTCCTTTTTCTGCATTTGGAGTTCTGAGCGGTTAACACTTTTTTTCTCATCTAACCAGGGAACTGTACGAATCGGGCACTCGAGTTGCCGGACGAGGTGCATCACATGTGAAAGAGGATGTAAAAAGATGTCCATATGCAAAATTGTAGCGGCTGAGGGCAACATTGACGAGCGTGAGAGGCGGAAGAAGTGGGGCCTACAGTGGGACTTAATAACACAGAAATATGCAGAATCACACGTTTCGCTCCCGAATGGTGAAAGAAATGCATGTCAAATATATAGGGAGTGGAGCATGAAAAGAGGTGCTATATTGTGGGGGATATGAACATCATGGGCGCCATCTTGAAAGTAGCCATCTTGAATTTGAATTCAAAATGTTAAATGAAAAGTGCGGCATGTGGCATATCAATTAAGACTGAAATTTTACCAGAAATTCATTGGTGTGAATAATTTTATAGTTTCTTTATTGTGAGTTGAGAAATACGAACATGCAACAACGTCTGGAGGGGATATATGGACATAGGCAACATAACCAATGTTTCATTTGAGTCCTGTTAAGGTACAAGTCAATTGCCCAGCAAAGAATACATGACAAAAAGATATACTATACGCATATGACAATGATCGTGTGGAAAACCATATTATCTAAACCATTCCCAATGTAGTCACTGGATGCACCTCTATAAGAAGAGTACAAAAAGTGTGTTCACATGCAATTCACTGGGAATGTTGCAGGGGATAAAGATTGCTGTCTGTGTGTGAACAATATACGTACTTGCCTAAAACACTCATTTTCAATTTCGTGCTTCCCGGTTCATTAATTTCATTAAGCATGTCTTCTACGTAGCTGGATATCTTGAAGAACATCCGTGAAAATTCCAAACTCAAATGACCTATTGTTTTGATTCTGACATAGCAGCAGATTGTCAGGAAGATCAGTGTACTAATCCCAGCTTCGTCAGGTGTGCACACTGCGAAAATGTCTTTTGCTTCCAGCACATTCTTATCGACACCCTCCACATCAACTGTGTTTCATAGACTGGTACAGTATCTTTTTGCCCCTATATTTACTTGTAATTGCCTATGTTATGATTCATGTTATTGTATTTCAAACGACTCATGGTGTAATGAAACGTGTTTTAGGCAAGTACGTATATTGTTCACACACAGACAGCAATCTTTATCCCCTGCAACATTCCCAGTGAATTGCATGTGAACACACTTTTTGTACTCTTCTTATAGAGATGCATCCAGTGACTACATTCTGCGAATGGTTTAGATAATATGGTTTTCCACACGATCATTGTCATATACGTATAGTATATCTTTTTGTCATGTATTCTTTGCTGGGCAATTGACTTGTACCTTAACAGGACTCAAATGAAACATTGGTTATGTTGCCTATGTCCATATATCCCCTCCAGACGTTTTTGCATGTTCGTATTTCTCAACTCACAATAAAGAAACTGTAAAATTATTCACACCAACGAATTTCTGGTAAAATTTCAGTCTTAATTGATATACCACATGCCTCACTTTTCATTTAACATTTTGAATTCAAATTCAAGATGGCTACTTTCAAGATAGTGCCCATGATGTTCATATCCCCCACAATATAGCACCTCTTCTCATGCTCCACTTCTTATATATTTGGCATGCATTTCTTTCACCATTCGGGAGCGAAACGTGTGATTCTGCATATTTCTGTGTTATTAAGTCCCATTGTAGGCCCCACTTCTTCCGCCTCTCACGTTCGTCCATGTTGCCCTCAGCCGCTACAATTTTGCATATGGACATCTTTTTACATCCTCTTTCACATGTGATGCACCTCGTCCGGCAACTCGAGTGCCCGATTCGTGCAGTTCCCTGGTAAGTTTATTTTTGTCAATAACATGAATGTGGTTATCATCAGTTACAACACCAAAATCTTGCAACACACTTGAAGCGATAGCTGCCGTTGCTCTCTCTGATACTCCAAAACTATCGCTAGTCAGAGCAGTATTTTTCAATTTAATGCGCATCTACCATGGTGACTTCCTCTCAGGCTTAAATTCTTCGAAACTCCATCGTTGCTATCTCCTATTTCTCCAGACGAATCACTGGCTACCTCTTTTGACAGGAGAGTTTCTGTATCTGTATATTTTGAACAAGATAGCTGTGATATTAAATTAGCATTGGACTAAGTTCTTTTATGTTCAATCAACTTCCTTTCATATCTTTGGGTAATCTTTTTTGTTTCTTTTACGTCCACAATTCCAATTTTACTTATGCCAAACTTTCTTTGGGAGTACAAGAATATTAGTTAATGATGGGAATCTTTATTATTGTTTATTTTTTTCGCAGTTACAGATAGGACACAGGGCACTCACAGACCTCACTATCAGTGACCTTTTGGCAATTGCAGTGTTATTTTGCACTTACATAAAGATTTTCTTTTGAAATCTTCAACTCTCTTTTTGAACTTTTCCTTATCCGGCTTAAAGGACTTCAAAGATTACGATAACTGACATGGTATACATTTATTAACTGAACAATTCTGTAAGGCGTTACTGTTGGTATTGAAGCTTTATCAAACACATATTTAACTTGTCGTGCCACAATATTTGAAACTTGAGAAAAACTAACTGACCTATTGTTTGGTTTCACTGCTAAGTTGTAATGTTTAGCCCTATGGAAAAATTAGTTAAGAACGTCTTCATAAGTAGAAAGTTTATTCAATGATAACTCTTTTGGGTTATCAAGTAACGCCAGTTAAACTGGCTGAAAGTAATTTTCTTTGAAACAGCCATGACACAGTGGTTAATACGTATAATCAAATTACTAAACGTTTTTAAACAAACACCACAGAAACTCACATGAACAACACACAGCCAGTCTCGTTACTGGCAGAAACTTTTGTTTCGCACGGAGCTCACGAAAGGAATTGTACGCACAGTTCATTGTAGACTGGCACCACTGGCGCAAATCCCATGGGATAAGGGGGACATGTCATCTTCGAACTGGGGAGACTGTCCCCCCAATAATCCGATTTGAAATGTGTTTTTTTGTGGAGAAATGTGATGATTTGTGTCCGATTGCCACAAAGGAAAGTGAGATGAAATTGATAAACCTCAAATCTGCCCACCTCCCATTGTTGAAGAGAATTAAGCATTGTTTTTCAACATCATAAATATTTTGAACATCGCTTTAAAAAAATATGGGAACGGTCTTTCCCGTCCCCTCCAATGTTGAAGACAAATTTGCGCCGGTGGTTGACACAGTCTATTCCGGTGCACCGCGGTGTGCGAGAGACAGTACACACAGAGACACAGTAGACACAGAGTCCATCACCAGAGGTAGTGACGGAAATGTTACACAATCAGAAAAAACCTTTTTGTTTCAATCAGTCATATATTTCCATATGTCAATTTTTGTAAATAAATATATATATATATATATATATATATAAATGTAATACGCTACTAATAAATTGTAAAATGTATTCCTTTTCCATTTATTTATCTTTTCTATAATTTTCTCTATTGAAATATGTTTATAACTACTACTTATAGAAGTTATTTGAATTTTCTCCATGTATTGGAAAAGTTACGAAAATCGTATAATTTCACAAAGTTTAGGGTGGTTGCCCTACCGCCAGACGTACACAAAATAATATATTTCTTTTGCATTTCATTTCTCTACCATAGAGGCGAGTTTTCCGCAGTATAGCGTTTCAAAGAAAAAAATTCGGTCCACCCTAATATGTATGTTTGGGGTAAATGTGAAGTTGGCCCAACCAGTTCGAAAGAAATAAAAAAAAAAAACTCACGAATTAGTGCTTAATTACTGCTTTAAATCCCACATGGTTCCCGAATTAGTGCTCCATTTATTTTTAAGATATATTGATTTCTAAGATGGTTGGGCAAACTTCACGTTTTCTGAAAGTTGTTTCAAAATTCAAATTAAACTATATAGGTAATTAGTGCTTAATTAGTGCTCTTCATCCCACATGGTCCCAGAATTAGTGCTAAATAAATAAGGGTATACAGGGCATATATATGTTTGGGGTAAATGTGAAGTTGGCCTAACCACTTGGAAAGTAATCAAAAATTTTCATGTCACGAAGTAGTGATTAATTAGCACTAACTAACTAACTAACTCTATGGCCTATGGACCCAGGAGGTTCAATGCCGCGTTCACAAAAGCTCTCCACTGACTCCCATCCTTAACCAATTGGATCCAGTTTCTACTTTGTATTCCTATTTCTGCGAGATCCATCTTGATATTGTCCTCCCATCTGCGCCTAGGTCTTCCTAATGTTCGTTTTCCGATTGGTCTTCCAGTCAAGACTTTGAAAGCGTTTCTACTTTCTTCCATTCTAGCTACATGACCTGCCCACCTAAGCCTCCTAGACTTGACGACCCTAACAATGTTGGGTAAACCGTATAAATTATGTAGTTCCTCGTAATGAAGTTTCCGCCATTCTCCATTCTCGTTCCTCTTGGGTCCGAATATTCGTCTAAGGATCTTGTTCTCAAATGCTTACAGTCTATGTTCTTCCCTCAGAGTAAGCGACCATGTTTGGCAACCATACAGAACAACAGGCATGATTATCGTTTTGTGTATTTTAAGTTTCAAATTTCTCGACAGAATTCGCGACGATAAGAGATTTTGAACCGAATAGTAACACGAATTCCCTGCTTTTAGTCAACATTTAATTTCTTCGTGAATATGATTTTCGCCTGTTATTTTTGATCCTAGATATTTGAAATTATCCGCTTTATCAAAAGTATTATTTAAATTTAACGCATCCACAATTTGCCGTATTACGGTCCCGACGCACTTCCATGTATTTAGTTTTCTCTGCATTTACTTCTAAACTGATCCCAGAACTAGTGCTCAATAAATAAGGTCATACGGACCATATTTAGAATTGGGTTATAATCAACGTTAAAATTAGAAATTGTTGATATTAACACTGACGCATTTCGGGTATATCGCATTTCAAGGGGTCACATTTTATCATCTCTTTCAATCTTCAAAAAGAAAGCAAAAGTCTTCCTTGTGCTCATCCAACCGAGGAATGTCGTTGGAAGCAATCAGATAAGAAATTGTGCAGATGTCCACTCAGTCGTGGACCCAACACTTCTCGTTATCTTTCGATCAGCGTTTTTCTTCTAAGATCACTATAAACATTCTCCAAGGAAGTGATTCTTTCTCACGCATTAAAAATAACAGGAAATCACTAAGTAGTTCATTTTTAAAATACTGATTCCATTTCACAGGTAGTGAGGTATATAAAGGCACAATTATACATGAATCTCCAAACTTCACTGCTATTTCAGTTAAAGTTGTCTAGTATATGTTTCAAATAAATATTCTTGCTTTGAATTTCTTACTGCTGATCATTGGGAATAGTTTATAAAAGTGTAGAAATGTATGACCGTTCAAGTTAGGGCTTTACGTTGATTGACATAGAACAAAAACGATAATACATGGCTAGAATGTGTATTTTTAGAATTGAATCAAATCTCAATAAATTATATCATCTCTACTCTTAACATTCTGCTAAAACCGAACATTGTTGAAATTTACTAGTACCTCTCGTTTCATTATTGATTTCCATCAAGCAAAAACGGCGAGAGATACCGAGAAATGTTTTCCTGGAATCGATTAAACGTCCCAACAATACATGCTATCTACTCCGTTAACCTTCTATTGAAACCGTCAGTGTTAATATCAACAATTTCTAATTTTAACGTTGATAGCCGTACCATAAAAACGGTAATAGATAGGGACAGACGGTTTTTGGAAATCGGTTCAGCGTTTCAAGGAATCATATCATTTGCGCTCGTAGCACTCTACAAAACCGGAAGTGTTTCATTTTTCTTACTTCTTCCGATTTAAAATTTGATCACCGTAGATCACAAACTAAAATATAGCGAGTAATGACTTTCTAATACAGGGCCGTCATTTAGGAGAGCAGGGAAGCAATTGAGGCCTATTCCGGAAGAAGGATACATAGACCGTTTTCGTAAATGGAGAAAAAGAGCCTTAAAAATTTTATTAGAATATATAGCAATAACATAAGCTTGCAAATACCTGTTACACGTTTTCTTAATATAAATGATCTGTTTGCCTAATCAATAGCTTGTATTAAATGAAAAAATATTGTATTTTAAATATTTATAAACATATTTGTATAAAATCTTATGTGCCCTTTTTTCGAAAATCCTTGTTGGTTGAAGAAATAGCTCACTATTAATGCATCACAATGATGTCTTTATTCTAAATAAAGCAAATATGAGCTATTATCCATGGCACTAGATGTATTATGGATTTAGTCCTGTTCATACTCATTCAATATATATTCAATCCAGTTGCTGTCTTCAGCTGACAAGAACTTCATTAAAGACCGAACATCTTTCTATTTCTGTTTACTCACTCCAACAAAAGGGACAGGCTTAAGGTCAATATTACTCAATTCTTCGATATTAGTTTTTGAAAGATAAAATGATGTTGGCATGTTGGCACGTACGTAATAGAACACGAGTGTAGGACAAAATCCAAGTGGACAAAATCCAAGAGGACAAAATCCAAGCGGACAAAATCCAAGAGGACAAAATCCAAGCTAGATTCTGGTAAGTCGGACAAAATCCAAGCGGATAAAATCCAAGGAACAGTATCATGTGCGTAGCTGTGGTATGTGCCTGTGAACACCCTAATTAAATTGTGTGTTTGTTTCTTTCTTCAATTGTCAATTGCATTCTAAAGTTTTTTCTGTAATTCTTTAATTTATTGAAATAACATCTCATTTACTTTTAAAGAACTGAAAATCCAATAAAATATGAAAGAATGTCACAGTAAGAGTGCAGATGAGCTTTAATTACTCATAATATATTCTGGCTACTGCTAGGACATGCCCAGGTGGATCCAATTTAGGGTGATCAGAAATATTTTGACTAAAAAGAGTATATTCACATAAATAACCAGAAAATGAAAGCACTCACTTGCTAAATCAGATATAACAAATAACAGCAAAGCAGCCCAGTCTTAAAAGAGTACACTTACGTAATTCTATTCTATTCATTGAGAATTAAAGTAGAAATAAAATTAAAAAGATATAATTGAGATTTAAAAAAAAAAATACTTCTCTACCCTCAAAGTATTTACATCAGTTACACTTTTGAAAATAACCAATAATATATATATATTCATTTAGTTTGTTTAGACACATTTTTACATTTCGATTTTCTAGATAACACTTTTACATTATTTAATTCACACGCATTATTACATTATTAAAAATACACACTTCAATAGCATTCAAACATAATAAATGGTGGATAGCAACGAGTTAAAAAAATAAAAACATTCAGCATTCTACCATTGCCATATTCACATTTTGATCTTAATAGGTACATCTATATTTCACTTATTTAAGGTATAAGCAAAACACGAGAATACAAAAATAAATAAATAAATAAATAAATAAAATAAATAAATAAATAATAAATAAATAAATAAATAAATAAATAAAAACAGCATTCTACAACTACCGTACATGTTTCACATTTTGATCATTTCTGACGAAAATTTGATCAGTATATCAGAATTATTTGTTTCAAAATACTGTGTATAATAAAATTGAGATGAAAATACATACTTTTACAATGTATTTGTACATACCTAATACTTTTACATACTTTCATATGGATGTGATAAGTAATTAAAGCTCATCTGCACTCTTACTGTGACAATCTTACATGTTCTATTGGATTTTCAGTTCTTTAAAAGTAAATGAAATTATATTTCAATAAATTAAAGAATTACAGATAAAACTTTAGAATGCATGACAATTGAAGAAAGAAACAAACACAATTTAATTAGGGTGTTCACAGGCAGATACCACAGCTACGCACATAATACTGTTCCTTGGATTTTATCCGCTTGGATTTTGTCCGCCTTGCCAGAATTTAGCTTGGATTTTGTCCTCTTGGATTTTGTCCGCTTGGATTTTGTCCGCTTGGATTTTGTCCGCGCCCCATAGAACACAGCGGAAAGTCTGATACAGTGTACTTTATCATTACATATTACATAATGGTATAGTTTGAAGTTTTTGATGATGGGTTAGAACGAAAGAAAGGATCAAGAGCTGAGTCCCAATCCTTAATCAAATCTTTATCCATTGTCAGTTCAAAGGGAGATGGATTCTGTCGACAGGTAACGATGGATTCTAACCATGGCTTAGCAGATCCGATTGGCTCCAATTTTTTTTTTATTTTGTTTCGAACAAACCCGAAGTTGCGGTCGCACTGGCTAAACGAGTGTTTCTGTTTTGTCCACCTGTGGCATCTGATAACAATATTACTGTTTTTAGTTCTGAAACTTGCTGAGGTTCTTTTTTCAACAGTCAAATAAGAAAGAAGCTGCCGCTGCTAGGGCCTGAAGTCAGCTGTGCGCCAAAACAGTAGTGCAAAGGCTTACAAAAACAATATCGCCAGTCTGCCAAAAATAAAGATATCGAGATGAAATTTTCACACCACCCACAGTATAACATGGCGGTTCGTTTTCAATGATTTCCGGAAAAAGGGCACATAGGCCTATGTGCCCTTCTTCCGGAATAGGCCTCAATTGTTCCTACTTAAGTTTGAGAAATACATTTTTTAAAATGTAGCCTATACTAATATATAACAAAAAACGTCAAGTTCTTGTCGGAGCACAATCTTGCCTCTCTGACAGAATATGAAATGCCGGCACTGTTCTCATATGGATTCAATGTCCCAAGAAAGAAGCGTATTTATTTCTTTATCCTCAAAGTTTTACATTAGTTATACTTGTCTATATGATAAGCTGTTCTGGGCCCTGTAATAAGACAAAAATATTTACTTTCACAATTTAATGCACGTTAATCACATCTCAGGTGCGTTTTAATCTAAATATATAATATGTATTACACTTTCTAGAAATCAGTTTTCCTTAGTTTATTGTCAATTAGACTAGTGCATAAATTTTGAGTTCCTGTTTGAAATCGAAGTATTGGCTTTTTTCATGTCAACTTCTGTCTGCTCTTGTATCGTAGCTCCGAAAACTTGGGTTCTCTTTGATACCTCGTATTGCAATTAACATGCTTATGTCCAATCAAGTGCGAGAAGTCTTTGTTTTACGCTTCGCAGAATTTATTCGTACGTGATAGACCACATTCATTCTATGCTAGCAGATATAATGTCATTACCCTTCGGCAGTGTTGGGTAAGTTACTTGTAAAAATGTAACGCGTTACTTTACTTTCTCTTAAAATGTAACGCGTTACTTGCCCCAAAAAAGTAACTGTTACTTTACTTCGAAAGTAACGCGTTACTTTTAGGTCCGAAACTTTAAAAATGTGAAAAAAAATATGACTTCAATTTTCCGTACTACTATTACTACCGCTATTATTATTATTATTATTATTATTATTATTATTATTATTATTATTATTATTATTATTATTATTATTATTATTATTACTGCTGCACGTTCTGAAACCCTTTATGTAAATGCAAGGACACATTTCTACTTGATATATGAACATTTTCATATAATGTACAATTCATAAAATGCCATACTTCGTTACTTGTAGGGATGGACACGAGTGAGTTCGAGCGAGTTTTCTTTGACACTCAATTCGAGTAGAAACAGACATCTTTGAGCTCGACCCGAGAACTCGACTCGAAAAATTTCCTCCAACTCAACTCGAATTGGGATTGAGTTTCGAGTCGACTCGAGCCAAATCCGATTTGTAGTTTCGAGTACATTTTTCAAGTATATTACATAGACAGTATAATTATTATCAATGACACTACTACTATTACAACTTTTATTATTATTATTATTAGTATTAATAATAATAGTAATAATAATAATAATAATAATAATAACAATAACACTGTATATAAAAATGAAAGATAGGCGGTTTGTAGTTGAATACTAAAAAACTAGTTGATTGCCATCCTCGGTAGTCATGAAGTCTAGGAGTCAAGGACATTGTTCACTAGCTTCTGAATTTGGGTTGAGGGTCTAGGTTGGGTATTCGGGCTCGAGCCAAACAATGTTGAAAGTTATAGGTTAGTGGCCAAATATCTTGAAAACTGCTCGACCCGGGTTTAGAATTGTCAAGGACTCGAGCAGCTCGGCTCACAGCTCATTCACTATCGACCCGAACCGAGAAGTGAGCCGAGCCAACAGCTCACCCAACCGACTCGGCTACAGCCCTCAGCTCAGTTGAGCCGAACTGAGCAAATGGCTCATCCCTACCAAGCCTGCTCGAGCCGATCGTTCACCCCAAGTGAGCCGGCTCGAGCCATCTTCTCAGTTGAGCCGAACCGAGCTGAGCTTGTTATAAAAAATCTCTTGTGGTTTCGCTATCGAGACGAGACGAGATGCGAGCAGTGACCCCCCTCGTGAGCAACACTAAAAGTATTCTATATTACTGTTTAGCTTACATTTCTCATGGCTTTCGTTTTCCAGTGTAATCAGGCCATGATTTCAAGACGACTTAAAAGGAACGAGCCATTTATCAAACTCGACTGAACTCGAAACTCGACGCGAAAAACTGAATCGGCTCGGAACTCGACTTGAGGATATTACCCTTGACTTGACTCGAAACTCGACAATGTTGTTATGTAAAATTAAATATAAAGAATATAGAGAAACATTACACTACTCTATAATAAACTGGACTGTAGGATAAGCAAAGTGATCTGAAAGAACTCCAATATTACATACCATCAGCAAACTATTCTCTAGTAATAAAGTACGCCTGCTCATCAGAACACAGTTTATTCATATTAACCCCTTATTGTAAATCGTTAATTGTGGCACCCTAGTTGATGATAAATATTTTCTGCCGGGACACTTCAGACACTTTGCTTTTAAATTCTGTCCACAATCATCCTCAGCTTTTAAGAAAAAAGTATTCTTTTAAATGTTCGAACGGTAAAATATTTTCGATATCCATCTTTATAAAAACAACACCAATCAAAGTAAAATAGACTACCGGTATCATTTCACTCCTAGTTCACTCACTGAATGTATTGATTTGGAGCTGTCAAAATCTACTACAAAATCTTCCAGGTGCTTGCAATCAGTACACGTGATTTCCCTAAGGCTGTCCTCATCTTCAAAAACAGCAAGTGGCACTACGAACTTATCTGTTTCTCTGTGTGTCTGTGACTGTCAGTCACTGACATACGTAGTTCATGCTCGATTGTTTCATTCTGAGAAATTCACTTACAGGAAAGAAAAATTTGTTTCCGAATATATATATATATATATATATATATATATATATATATATATATATATATATATATATATATATATATATATATATATATATATATATATTGTAGTTACTCATCCGAAATGTAACGCGAAAAAAGTAACGCAAACTAGGTACGTTACTTAAAAATTTGTAACGCGTTACCGTTACAGTTACTTTGGAAAAAATGTAACGCGTTACTAGGAAACGTTACTTAAAAAGTAACGCGTTACAAGTAACGCGTTACTTGCGTTACGTTACTTCCCAACACTGCCCTTCGGTTCTTCAATTAGTTACTGAGTTCGACAAAAGACCTCCTCACAAAAGCCAAAATAATCTATCAAGTCTGTCTGTAGTTGCTCATTCTTCAGTACACTCTGCAATATGGTCTACATTACGTATATCTCAGGCCACTTTCAACTTCATTCACTGCTAGAAATGTTAAGCACAAATCATTCCACTACGTGTACGCACTGATTTATCTTCCTTGTATACAGCTCGTGAATCTAATGCTTGAATCTTCCTCCACACAGACTGCGACGAATGGTAGAAACAGCCTTTCACATTTACACTCGGTCCGTAACTTTTTTAAAAACATTTATTATCGCCATTTCGAAGCCCATCCAATAGTCAAAGAGTCAAGTATTATATTTAGAGAAACATACTTTTGATACTGTGTATCTCTTATCTCTCTGAATAGTATAAATTTTAGCAATAGTAGATATTACTTCTTTTTGCACTGCTGTAAAATATGTATATGCAATAACTTCAGTAGGTCTAGACGTCCGTTCGCAGTCTCCATCTTCATCTTCAGTTGTAACTTACAGGCTGTAATTGCTTCTTGTTACTGGAATGATTATGGTCTACGTAGTTTTTGAGTCTTGAATCTACATTCACTTGAATCTACATTGAATCTACACATTGAATCTACATTGAATCTACATTTGCTTCTTGTTACTGGAATGATTATGGTCTACGTAGTTTTTGAGTCTTGAATCTACATTTATTTTTCAATGATATATCATTCAAAAATTATATACCTATTATACTGACAAAATAATTTTACCCTCTTGAATTTCTTCCGTCTCGCAAGAATTTTGCTAGGTTTCTGTCTGCTTAGATTCTGTCCCTTGGATTTTGACTTTTGCTACCGCATCTCGTCTCTAGGGAGCAATTTAGAGAAGCGGTTATATAGTTTTCGTTTAAAATATATAATTAAAATTTTCGTTACTCACATGAAACTCTACTTAAAGCAGATTAAAATACGATACCCATAAAAGTATAGGCTTCAAGAATAAGGAAATGGCTGAATTATTCCAATGGAAATCTAAGAAATCACATGTCGCGTTTCATAAAAAATCGTAAAGCTCTAGGAACTGGGCGTGGATTTCTAATATATATATATATATATATATATATATATATATATATATATATATATATATATATATATATATATATATATATACAAATAATTTGTCTATCCTCTTGTCCCTGCTTGATCTCGGCTCTAACCAATATGGATGATGGGGAAGCCTGAGAGGAAATATACGCTATTTTCCTTCAAAATCGATTTTTTCCTCCACAGTCACTGGAAAATTGTTTAGTTATAACATTATGTATATTTCAACCAATAGGCTCATTTGCTAAACCTTAAAAAAATCAAGTTAGGTTGTATTAAAATCGTTAACTGTGCGCCGTAAGTTAGGGAAGAAGGTAACTGACAGTCACATAAATGCATGTTTAATTGACGAAAGAGCTGCTAGAATTACAGTCAATCACATATATTGTTACAGACGGCTGTGGGTGCTGTTGTTCACTCTGAGAAATGAATCTTCTTAATAAATCTCTGTTAAAAATTCCATCAGACTAAATATTCTTTACTGAGTGAGCGTCAGTAAAATGGACATACCATTTCGTCGTCTAAAATGAGATAAAAATCATAGTGTAAATTGGTAGTTAAGTCAGTAGCCGACAAGAAAATTGCTCACACGAGAAGACACCATCAGAGACACATGATCCTAAGTTTCAACCCCTATGGCCTCACTGGCCTCATTAACTGCCTCCAATAAATAATTAGATATATTAGTATAACATGTGGTTATTTTTGATCTCTTGCGTACTATTACATTCAAAAGTTTCTTTCCTTTTACTTTTTTTTAATTCAAAGCTTTAAATATCCTAAATTTTAGTGTGCGATTCGTGAGAGGAAAGTTCGGATACATCCGCTTGTATTTTTAGCCTACTTCTGGTACTTGAACCACATTCAAAAATTGCAATTTTTGTCATCTAGCATCTTCTTTTCTAAAATTTCATAAATCGTAAAGTATTCTAGCAATCTGTTCTATGTTTCCATTTGAACAATCTATTTATATTTTTATTCTTTAAGTTTGTTTTTATAGGTATCGCATTTATTTGAATCTGATCTCTAAACTTACATTTGAATAATGAAAATTCAAAGTATATACGTATATTCAAACGGATGTAAATGCTCCCCTAAGCCATCTCTTGGAAGTGAGAAACAGTAGTGAGAAAAATGTGTCATGTCCTCATATAACATTATTTTTGATTTACTAATTGATTGTAGAGTTAATGGGCACATAATTATTGATGCATTTGTTCCTCGTTACGAGGAATTTGATTTTGTATGATTATTTATGTACGCACCAATTCCTCCGGATATAATTATAGAATCGTGTTAACCGGGGAAATACAAACTTGAGTAGTGGTTCAGATCCCACTTATGTCCCGTCTCCTTGGAGAATGTTTATTGTGATCTCGGAAGAAAAAGCTGATCGAAAGATAACGAGAGGTGCTGGGTCCACCTGCAAAATTCCTTATCTGATTACTTCTAAAGACATTTCTCGGTTGGATGAGGAAGGGAAGACTTTTTGCTCTCTTATTGAAGATTGAAAGAGATGATAAAATGTGGCCCCTTGAAATACGTTATTCCTACAGAAAATATTCCTAAACATATAGAAAATATTTTCGTAACCTAATGATTATATCATACATTTCATCTGTAGTATCTCTTTTCTTATAAAAACCATGCACCCATAGATGATGTACTCCGACCTTTCTCCGTCCTCCCAGTGCAGTTGACCCTTACCCTCGCGAGCAAATTTGTTCATTGCCCACATTCGCTTTGTGGTGGAAACTTGTCCTCTCGTCCTTGCGTATTCTCCTCCTCGTATTGGCTATGGCCCTCATACTCGTTCACCCTCGCCCCGGCGAAGGGAGTTGTTTGGAGCATTCCCTCGCCCATGTTCTGGTGTTGAGAATTTGTCCTCTCCCTCGTGCAATCTCGCACTCGGTCTCGAAGCTTGTCCTCGCCCTCGTGCACTCTCGCGTCATTGTGGGCGAAGAAATTTGAGGGTGAAGATGCTCTCAAGAAGGCCACTCTTGCGAGGATGAACACATCTGCATGAAGTTACATATTTTTAAAAAAAGAATTTGGGTAGCAACACTTGAAAATTACTTATTGTCTTTAGGATTTTATAATAACATCGACTCAGTGCTAGATATAGTGCGTCGTGTATTGGACCTGCAAACTTTGGACCCTTCACAATAAAATTTCTGGGTGCGCGCCTGGATTTAGGGGCGCCTTTACGAAAACGTGTCACTTCCAATAGAAGTGCCTACAATAACAATCGGATAGTTCACCTTAATACGTGAGCATAGTTAATAACAATGAGCAACAGCCTTTGGCGCGGGACGCTCGGGTTCGATTCCCGGCGGGTACCTATGTGGTTCACATTCAATGTTAAGCTGTATGTCTACGTCTCATATAACCAGTGGTGCTATTCTAATATTTAACAACCGGTTTTCTCTCTCTCTTTCTACACAATTTTACGCATGAAACGCCAACGATGGACTATTGACGAAGCCACTGAAATGGTTGTCTTCAGTCAGTAGGAGTTCGGCAGCCTAGAAGGCAGATCGCAGTGGTCGCGAGAATTTTTTTCTCCCGCTAGTTGTGAAGTGCGCGGTGTGATATGTTTTTTGCTTGCAAAAGAAACTTCTGCTGCTGATATCTATCGGGAATTGTGCCTAGTGTATGAACCTATGGTAATAAGTGCAGGAAAGGTTTGCAAATGGTGTCGTGAGTTTCAAAATGGTCGCACCAACGTGCACGATGAAGACCGAAGTGGCAGGCCTAGTGTTCAGACGGATGACCTCGTGGAGCAAGTGAACCAAAAACTGCGAAGTGATCAGCAATTCACGATCAGTGCTCTGGCTCCTGACTTTCCCCACGTTGCACGAACTACCATCTACAGGATTGTCACAGAAACGCTTGAATATCACAAGTTGAGTGCAAGGTGGGGGCCGAAAATACCAACAGACCAGCACAAAGAGCAACGAACGCGCAGTGCTCGACAGTTTTTGGATCGCTATCGAGAACAAGGAAATGATTTATTTTCCTACATTGTGACGGGCGACGAGACGTGAATCTCGTACACCAACACCGAATCCAAACAACAGTCCATGGAATGGCGCCATTCCACCCAAATCAAAAAAGTTTAAGCAATCCCCGCATTCGAGTCGCAAACTGATAGCTACTGTCTTTTGGGACGACAAGGGCGTCCTGTTGGTTGATTTTTCGGAACGTGAGACAACAGTTACAGCTGACGTGTATTGTGACACGCTCGCCAAAGTGCGACGCCGCGGGAAACTGTCGTCCAGAATCATCCTAGTTCACGACAACGCGTGTCCTCATACTGCTGTCGTCGTCGAGAACAAGATTCAAGATTTTCGTTAGGACCTGTTTTATCACCCTCCATACAGTCCCGACCTTGTCCCCAACGATTACTTCCTCTTCTTGCGTTTGAAACGGTGGCTTGGTGAACAACGGTTTGAAAACGACTAGGATCTCAAGAGTCCGTTGCCAAGTTCCAATCCCAGGCGGCAAACTTCTATACAGAGGGTTTTCGGAAGATGGTGCAGCGTTACGAAAATTGTTTGGAACGAAATGGCAATGATGTGGAAAAGTGAAGTAGCTCAGAAGGCAGCTATTTCTGGCAATAAATCCCGTTCCGCATGAGCGATTTTTTTTAATCATCAAACGGCCCTTACTTTTGGACCCGGCAGGAGCTCGTGTGGTTCGGATTCCACGTTAATCAGTAGGTCCCGTCTCATAGCCTCGCTGTTGAAAGATACGTTAAACTCAAACTCAACTTACTTTTGGAATACGTCTTGTAGAATGTCCCACCAGGAAAGGGCCATGTTTTAAGAAATGACAGTATGGATCATGACAAGCAATCGTCCAAGATATCGATAAAAAGACCAATATTTCGTACACATTGCTTCGAAGACACATATCTCCGGAACTGATGAAGATATCGGAATCATACAAAAACAAATAAGTAGCACACGTAGTAGGCATTATATATGTATCATATTCATTACACTCACAGGTCGCAGTATTCCGGACGAAATTCCGGAATTCTATTCAAATTTCTGTCTGCCCATTGAATTGAAATAATCTAATGTTGCTTGCTTTCACAACAATACAAGCAAATTCTCACGAACCGGTGGGAACAGGCTGAATAGCACTACTGCATATAGCCTTGTAGCTGAAAGTGACGCAAAACTCAAATCAAACTAGAAACAATTATCAACACCGGCACCTTTGCTATCTTAGGCAGCGTTTTTCAGCTCAAGAATGTACTATTAAATCAAAAGCAGTTTAACGACATTTTATCTTCATTTACTTTTTTCCCTTACCCCGCAAAAACAATTACGTCTGCCAACAGTGCACTTACAATTGCGTTAGAAACAATATTTTATTCTGATTCTAGTTGCATTCTACTAAACATTTGCAGCATAAGAATCATCACCATTTGACAGCTAAACGCTAATTAGTTTTTAAGTATGAGGTATTTGGAAGGGAAAAGAAGGACTCCGTTGGATTTAGTTTTGTTACGTTTCTTTATTTGAAACGCTAACAGTATTCAAAAGTGAATACAGCATTATCAGAAGTTTGCATAATTTTCAGCTTACAGTAAAAAGGATCAAAGGATGTCTGAAAGTGGAAGAAATGAAATGAAATGAAATTTTGAGTTTTACGTCCCACGGTTATGCCGGTTAGGCTAAAGGAGACGGTGATGATGAGTAATGAATGAAATGGTGGAATGATGAAAGTGGGAGGAAACGGGAGAACCCCGAGAAAACCCACGCACACGGGAAAGTGGAAGAAAATGAAAAGAAACATAGACACTAGAGGCTAGAAGAAAATAGATTTTTATAACATAATAGAATGAACAATCGTAACTTATACAGTAAGTGAAATATTAATAGTGCAATAGCACTATGAAAAATCTCCCTAATATTGGTTATATTTAATACTACCAGACATAGTTCAGAATGCAAATATATATACTAATGTTTTAATTCTTATAATACAATAATACAATAAATTTTCATAAAACGAAGTAGGTCATTTTCATTATTCTACATACAAAGTATACCCAAATTCATTTTATAATTCAGTATCTAATAACGAAAATTAATTATAAAAATAATAGAAAAGATTCTTTATATATATATATATATATATATATATATATATATATATATATATATATATATATATATATATATATATATATATATATATATATATATACACTGTATATATATACAGTGTTTTCTTTCTTGCCTCGAGCTGTTTTATATTTTGATAAGGTCGTAACTGCATCTAGATTCCTTGGTCTGCCTCTTCCTCGTTTTCCTTTTTTCCTTTCACTATCAACACGATGATGCAATCGGATTGCCGAATAAGATGGCCAAGCATATTGTTTCTTATTTTTCCTATTATCTTCATGATCTGTCGTCCTTCATTAACTTCCTTTAGTACATCTTCACACACAAAGTAATACATAAAATAGTCTTAATCATTCTTGCATTTTGTTTGTTTACAGATGATTAGAAAAAAAATACATAAAACATTTTACCCCAGAATTAACCCTCCGTTACAAAGGTAGGATCGCGCAACACCAATGAAAAGTGGGGTGTATTGCACCCCATCACCTCAAATAGCTTTGGCTATATTTTTAGCGCATTTTTAATGAGTTGGGATATAATATTGCTATTATATGATTTTACTATGATATTATTGATTGTTTATGCTTTTTTGCTTTTAACCAGTGGAGTCATCTAGTAGTTACAACTGTAAGTCATACAGCTGGGGTATGGTACACCTTACCTTTACGACGGAGAGTTAGAAAAATATTAAATTATCAAATTTCATTCATCAAAGTCACCAATTTAAGACATGTAACTTTAGAAAGACAGACAATACACTGCAGGGGCGCACTTACAGAGGGTCTACCGGGTCCGGACTTCCCCCCAAACTTCGTAAGTCAACATACACACTATGAAGGAAAAGTAACGGAACTTTTTTTTTTTTGCAGATAACCACTAACTCCATCTATTGAAGCAACTTATCTGCTTAACAAAACGAGACTACAAACATGAGAATCGATTAACAGAGTGTCAAATTAGTGCCCACTCAAAGGAAACCACATTCAATCCAGGAAAAAAATACAGAAATAAAAACATATTATGCAGTTATTTCGCCGTACAAGTTCAAAAGTACGCGAATAATAATAATAATAATAATAATAATAATAATAATAATAACGTATATTATAAAATTGAAAGTGACTGACTTACAGTCTCTTGAATCACCCGACCGATGTCGATCACATATTCAACATTGATAATGTTCGGACCTGTGAATATTTTTATCTATTCGTTTTGATGGTGTTACTTAGGGGAGGGGGAGGATGGAAAAATATAAAAAATAAACAAAACTTAATGAGTCTTGAATCAAACGACCAATCTGGATGAAATTTTCAACATAGATTACGTTTGTGTATGGAATGCTTTTAATCATTTCACTTTGATGGTGGAAGGTAGGAAAGGGGGATGACGAGGAGATATAAGTAGAGTGGGGACACTTGGGGCTGTTTTTTTCCTACTGCGCATGCGCAAACCCTCGACGCTGATTGGCTGGCGCAGTTCACGTGACCCCGCCCCCTTGGCCACGCCCCCTGACGCTGATTGGCCGGCCACGCCCCCGGCCACGCCCCTTCACGCTGATTGGCTGGCGGCGCAGGCCACGCCCCCGGCCACGCCCCTTGACGCTGATTGGTCGGTTCCGGCCACGCCCCCTGCCACGCCCCTTAACGGCGATTGGTCACGCTTAGGAGTACCGCGCTGATTGGTCGGCGCCGGGCCCCACCCACGGGACTCACGTACCGCGCACATGCCACATTGCGGTAGAGAATACGAACACATAGCATAGCAGATAATACATAAGATTCGTTCCCTTTTATGAGCACTTTACGAACACATAGCAGAGCAGATATCACATTCTTCATTCGCCTATTTAACGCAGCACATATTACACAGAGACTCGTTCCCTTTTATGAGCACTCGTTCCCTTTTATGAGCACTTTACAACCACATAGCAGAGCAGATATCACATTCTTCATCCTAGCACATAGCAGAGTATGGCTTATTTTCTTTTACGGGGGTAGCAACACCCCCAACCCTCCTCCTTTCTCATCCAGGGCTTGGGACCGGCAATGGCGGAGTTTAAAAAAATAATACCATCATACTCTCATAAATGAATAAAGCATAATATCATTAGCATCAATAGTGGTGAGTGAGAATTTGTTTAAGAAATCGTGCAGTGAATAACCAGATGCACGACATGCTAGATATAGAAAACAGTAATGTCCACAAAATCGAGATAAATCACCTTGAATACGTCTATTATTCCATGTATAATACAGACAGTTTCGTTTTAAAAACCTTATATGATGTTGTATATAGGGAGGTATACCATAGCTATCGAAATACTCTCCCACACACATATTAGATATATAAACAGCAACCCAATGTTCACCAGGCTTATCACTAGAATCAGTATTTATAATTATGGCGGCTGGAAATGTATGAATAAACAAAGGTAACTCATCGGCGGCATACACACCAATAAAATGATCTTTAGGCAAATTTTGTTGTAATGCTTCATAAAGCTCAATTGTATTTAACATTTTTTCCCTTTAATTAATATATACTTTTCTCTGGAAATCAATTTCTAATTCTGAAGAGAATTCACCATAAATAATTGTTGTTACAGGAGATGGCAGTGCTTCTTTAAAATGAACCTCTAGGCGTACACTTCCTTGCCGTTGTGGGCTAGTATGAAATCCAGCACTAGCACTAGAATCGGGAGTTAAATCAAACACCAGTAGAGTATAACCATTAGGATATTCGGCTAGTGAAATATTATTACCTTGATTAGAATAATAAATACCTGAACCTGTAAATAACGTGGAATATGCTTGTATATATAGCTTATTATCAAAATCAGGTTGTAATGGTTTGGAAGGCACAGGCGTTCCATCAACATACAGTGTAAAAAATGACATATTAAAATGCTGAAAATTGAACGGATTTGTCTGATAAGTACCATTAAAAGCAGTATTACTAACAAAACCAATAATAATACGTTTAGGCACTAGGCCTGAAAACAGATCTGGAAGTGTACTATCCATAATTCCTTGTGGCAGCGTTTCAGTCTTCACTTGCACTTTTGTTATAGGATATTTTACTCTAAATTTAGGATTTTGTAATACTTTATTTTGTGCTATTTTAACTGCTGGTGATACATCAACCTTTTTCACAAGCAATGTTGCATCTGTAATTACAACTTTTCCATCAGCATCTGCGTCACCCATTAGACAGAATGTAGGTTTAGCTGGAATTAGTTTAATGCGCAGTTGTACACCATTCAGTAAAAATTTCTCCTGATTAAATATATCAGCATGAATATAACCCAATAATTCAAATGACTGACTTAAAGTAGTGAGAAGAAAACGTTGTTTATATCCTACATTAGCATCGGTCACACTGTCCATATGCCCTGCAGTATCTTTAAACCACATTGATGTTTGAAGATGCGTTGATTTAGCTTCAGCATTATAATTTAGTAGTTTTTCAATATACGATCGATATGGATATGTGTGTGAAGAGTAGGAAATAAGTTGATTATTTAAATATAATTGCAATTCACTGAACATTGCATTGAGAAAATCATTTACAGGGCCGATTTTCTTATCGGCAGAAGTTAAATTAGAACCATCTGATTTAGTAATTTTACCTTTAATATAAAACATTGTGTGCGATAAGTCAATATAGTCATCCCCATGACCGGGGACAACAAATTCTATTGGTGCATTATCAGCTATCGAAGCCACAGGCTTATATGGAACTATTTTATTACCTATAATACTGGTTTGAGTGGGTAAACCAGCAAATAAATCTAATTCTGATTTCATACACTCACACAGCATTTTTCTCTCTATTAATATTCACACATGGTAAAATTTATAATACCGTATTACGTTTGCGAAAATGTAATTTTACACATACACTGCCATGTTGGAAAGGAAGTGGATTACCTGTACTATCTCTTAAATCAATAATAATCTGATCAAATTGTTTACGTTGCACGGAGACATAGTGAGGATTGTCAAAAATATGTACATTATTAATACCATACTCTGTAATATTTGTATTTATAATACGTAACAATGGAGCTACTGTGTCACCCACCATTTGTGGTTCTACAATATCACTGTAAATATACATAAGTGTAGGTAGCGATTTTTGTAAATCAGGTGGATAACGAGCATGATGCACAACTGCAATATCTTCTCGTTGTATGTGATCAAAACCTAGTATTCTGGCTAGTTCAGGAGATAGACGTACTTCTATACGCCTCTCTTGATCTTTTATTACTCTACTGACTTCAATTCGTTTTACTGATGCTTTAACTTTTAATTGTAAATTTAATATATCACTTTTATGATTAATTTGAGATAGAATATCATCAACATTATAATAGTGTCCTGGTAAGATTTTAGTTATGTTCCAGCTTTCTGTATTCATGAGACGGTAATAAATATTATTAGTATATTTGGAAACATTCTGAAATGAATTTGTATAATGTACTTCAACAACTGCCGTCTCCCACTCACCTTTCTCTAGCACCAATGGATGATATAATTTGGTAGTATAACATGACAAAGTATTTTGTGGAAAATACTCCATAGAACTGTTACTCGGTAGTGTCAGATAAAAGCTAGTCTGTTCCATATTAATCAAAAATATCACTATTCCTTTTCTTTTTACCACCAGTCGTCTTTGCAAAATGAACTTTTCCCCGTTTTCTTCTTTTTCCAGATCCTTCCAACACTTGATTTATTTTATTTTGAGCTTTAGTTTTTAAATTATTTTTAGCTTCTTGCCAACGTGATGTTAAAGCTTCGTCAATAGGTCTATTATCACCTAATACATCTCCAGCTACATTAATTCCTGTACGTAACAATTCTTTACCAACAGTTTTAGCTCCTTGTTTAATTAACGGAAATACACTTCGAAATAAACCACCTAAAAACTTCCAATACCATAACCTTCTTGATATGGTGCACCTCTATACACGTTATAACCACCTCCTGCTTGGTGCGTATAATATTTAAAGTATGGATCATTCATTATTATTATTTTTTCCTATATACACAGATATAACAGATGTTTATAATATTGTATTGTGGCTAAATGTTTTTTAAATGTGACACAGGAATCCATGAATTAAAGGAAGGGGGATATCCCCGCCAACGAACAAGTACACGTTTACCTTTAACTTCTAAAATTTCATCTATTTCATAAACTTTAGGCAGAGGCACTCCTTGTAATTCCTCCTCGTAAAATGTACCATCAATTACTTCACCATTTAAGTCCTCCAACACATAAACCACTTTCTTTTCCTTATGTATCACCTGTTTTATTTTAAATATTTCTACAGTCCACTTTTCCTTGTACCCTTTTTCAAAATGCCGTTTTGCTTTAGTAATGCGCACAGTATCACCTTTTTTATATTTTGCAGTGTTAGTATGTGGCATCGGTTTTATTAATTTATTCCAAACTTGTTGAAAAGTGTCCTGGTTCACACTGGCGGGTGGTAATTGATGAGCTCTATGTGGTCTAGAATTATATGCCTGAACAAGTTTCGATAGCACATCTATGTATCGGTAAGTCTTCTTTGCTGTAAAATATTTCCACATTCGTTCTTTAAGAGTTCGATTAAAACGTTCCACCACACTTGCCTTAATTTCGGAGTTTTGTGTTGTGAAGAATTTAATATTTTGCTTTTTTAAGTATAACTGAAATGGTTTATTAACAAACTCTGTACCTTTATCTGTTTGTAGACGTAAGGGTCTACGACGGGTAGATGCAAGTATTTGCTTAAATGCTTTTATAATGTTTTCACCAGTTTTTGTACGTACAGGCACAGCCCAGGCATAACGACTAAACAAATCAATCACTGTTAAAATATACCTATTACCATCATTATACTTTTGCAGACTGTGCATATCATTTAAATCAGCTTGCCACTGATCGTCAATATTGAACACTAAATAGGGATTACGTGGAAACTTTTTACGTACTGGCTTATGCAGAGTATAAGCCGACTGTTCTTTTACCCACTGTTGCACTTTGTGTAGAGGAATAGATTTCTTCACAGCTCTCCATAATGACGTTGCGGTTGAAAACGAGGCAGGGTGTGAAGGGTTATAATAAATATCGGCCAGCTTCTTCATATTTTATAATCACACCATCTGTTGACAACTTTACGTTTACGTGGTGGCTCCTCCTCCTCCTCTTCTTCTTCCTGTTTTGGATCAGCGGCAGCGGCAGATGATGTCAGCTTACGAATATATTCTATACGCTGTGGGTTGCCTATATACTCTAAAGGTATATTGGATTTTGCTAACAGTACAGCAAAGGGTTCCCAACCTGTAGGGGGAATATTTTTCTTGCGATACCTGACAAAATCTGCTATTAGATCTACTATATTAGCTCCAGGAATTAATTTATTATAAATATTAACATTACCATTGTCATCCCAATGAATGTCAGAATTTTGTTTTAATCTACGTAATAAAGGTCTTGCTTTACGCAGACAATTTTCGGGAAGAGTAGATAGCATTTCATCCTCTTCCTCCCCGTCCTCATCCTCCTCCTTCTTAGTTCCAACACTAGTTGATGTTGTTGCAGTAGGTTTTTGCACAATGTGTAAATATTTTTGTAACACCTCTTTATAGCGTATCCATTTTTCTTCAACACTCATATTTTTATTATTTAAAATATTTTTCATCTCTTCATCTAAATTAGATATAGTTTGATATTGGTGCAATTTTTCTGGTGCAATTAAAACAAGCTTTTGTGCATGCTGCATAATTATTTAATTAAAGTAGATAGTATACCTCCAATAATAGGTGCAAGCAAAGCAGTAAGAAACCCACCTTTTTGTACAATTATTCGTTTTTTCTTTTGTTTTAATGATGGACCTTTTTTCGCTAAATACCTCAATTCCTTTCTATATCTTTTTAATCTATTTTTCTCTTCTTTATTTAACGGAACATTTCCTTGTAATACGTTATAGGAACATTCACAAATAGAACGAATTAATTCGGGATCAGCATTTTGTAAAATTGCTTGGCGTACTTTGGGTTTTGCCTTTGCTAAAAGTTTTAGTAAATGTGCACTCTCTTTGCTAATCATTTTTCTTTTTGTAGCTATTATATTAAAATTGAGTATTAAAACATATCAGTTATTGAGATTATTTTTTTACCGGTACATAAACATAATTGTAAGAATCTGAGGGGAAAATTTTTGTTCGAACACGATGTTCGTCGGGAGTGCCCTGTTTTAAATCAAAAACCAAATAACTATGAGGATCTTGTGTTGCGTCCTGATAGGCCTCCTGTACAAATTTTGTGTTACCAGGATATAATTGGCGTGCTAGATAATTAATTTGAGCCTGGTCTCTGGGGTTTTTAAAACATATTATATAATGGCAATTTAATGATATGTCTCGCATACCTTTAGCTTGATGAAACATATTTTGTGTTATAAAAATAACACTTAAATCTCGGTGGTGGCTACCTTTAGTAAAAAAGTCAACAACTCGTGTATCACATTCTCGCATTAAATCGTCAATAATTACCAGATGGGGGCCAGCTTGTGCTGGAAAATCATCTATTTTGGGGAGCCCTTCTTTAAATGTACAACCTGAGGATAGAGTTTCATACAGAGGTTGCCACTCACCATAACACCATACTATATTTTTCCATTTTTCGGCATAATGTTTTAAAAACTCTTTTACAAAATATGATTTACCACACCCAGTGGGGCCAGCTATAATACAAGTAAATGGATGTTGAAACTCCATATTCTAATACACCACAAAATAATTATGAATATAATAACATATTATTATTATTACTTTTCAGGCATGTTTACAGCTTTACATAATTGAGAACAAGTAATTATGGTCCGCTGAATGCACGGCAAATGAAGCTGGAGTTTTCGCCATGTACAAACACAGAAATTTACCTGACCATTACTATCGTCATCTGACGAGTGAATAAAACACTGACCAATACCTTTAAGAGTATCTGACAATGATATTTTATAATTTCACTAATGAAAAATTGTGTAGGCAATGAAGAATTTGTAACAGCATTAAAGTAGTTTTCAATATATGAATAATATGATAGAAAAGTATACCACTCATCAGGTGAAAGACGAATACGATCATAGTAATTATGTAAAGTGATAATAACAGAAAATTCTCCCTCATCATCGTATGCTAGACCAACACATACCTCGATTTCATTGAAATAATAATAATAATGATTTAAAATTTGATTATCCATTTTTTTACTCTCTCCTTATCTCTACTTAATTAAAAACTATCGTTTCTACTAATACTGTATTTACCCTATTCGATTTCTTTTATACCCGTAGGGAAGTGTATCAAAATTTTCTATTCGTTTCCTTTTACTAGCAGTAACCTGATAGATTTTATGCGCCTCAGGCTTAGTAATCAATTTATAATCTTTAGTACGTACAATTTGTCGACCGAGAGGAACGCTAATAGAAGGTGAATTATTTAAAATCATATCTTTCATCTGTTCAAAGTTAACATATTTTAATGTTTTATTATTCAGTGTGATTCCCTTGATTTTACATATTGTCTTTGTTTTACCATTAAGAGTGTTAACAACGGAATAGCCGTAACATTTGGGACCACCAGCACAAAATTCTTCGATATATGCATCCGGACCATATTCTGCCAACTCATTCTTCCATTCCCCTAAATGCACTCCTATTTTTAACTGTGGCTCACCAGGCGATTGAGTGTAAATAATACTATCGGTATCATAATATAACACACGCTCGCCAAGTAAATCCAAATAACGAAATAACTCGAGGCGAGCGTGTGTTGTGGTGTATGCTGCGATTATCACGTTAATGTTTTTAGCAGGAGCAATAACGCTCTCATTAACACTCCAGTTGAGCACACGGAATTTGTCGCCGATTGGAATACACGAATTAACTTCAATATTCGGATTTGTTAATTTATCGAAATACTCCTCGGGAGTTTTAATGATAGCGATTTGCTCCATGTTTTCTCTCTGTGCGAACTTACCCCACAGGCTGTTTACTCCTAGCTTTGAAATTCGTTTCTTAGGTTTGTTGCGCATAATCTTTTCCCGGTCTAATCGGATACCCTCTTTCTCATAATACTCCTGTATGAACTGGTCTTTTTGTTGTTCGGTGACGCATCCTGCAGGCCAACCGTTACACTCAGTCTTGATCTTCATAAACAAGTTAATGTATTCCGTGAAAAGACCGCCCTCTTTCTTTTCAGCGTCATACATTACAACCTCATAGCTCCATACCTCGTGTTTTTCTAGCACTCTATATCCTTTCTCGACAGCTACCCGCACTTCGTCTACAACCCACACTCCAGTCAAAGCTCTTTCCCCTTCTGAATGTGTGCATTCTTCTTCTTCATTCAGAGTGTCCGCGCACGTTCGGCATAAGGGGAATAATAATTTTCCACCACTCCGATAGGGCAGCACCGGGTGGTAGAGATCGGCCGGTGGTAAAACCGAACACTTTATTATTCCCTCAAACGCTGAAATATCGGGATACTCGTCATCACCCACATAAACTTTCGGATGACCCACAGGATATTTTTTCACCTTACAACAGTAAGGATAGAGGGAGATTATATCTGTATACATGATACGTTCTCCCTCTTTCGTCTTTCTGTAGAGTTTCACGTTGTCGACTCTACCACCATACAGGGCATCCCGCGGGTGAATTGGGGCTTTTTTAGTCATGATGTGGTTTTTTACAAATATACTCACCGGTGGGTGTTCTTTTAAAAACTCACGCCACCGGCATTCCCACATTTCATGGACTATATACCCCAGCTCTTTTAAACGATTAATTTTGTTTACACTACTTTCATAACGCATATTGAAAGTAGTGTACGCGTCATTATATATGGGGTTGTCACGGCCTGTGGGGTAACACTTCCGGCACCCGTGAAATAGACACCCTTGGTACTCCCAAACGTGTTCTTCTCCGTTATAGTGTGCATATCCATTCACTTTATACCCTCCTCTCACCACAACCTCTCGCCCGTTACCAGAATGCTGGATTCGTGTTTCCAATCTGTCGGCCTCGTACACGAGCCACTGAACGGCGCCGACAGATTGGTTATCACGCCACCTGTACCCACTATGTGGGATAATACCAATGGTGTCTGGTCGCAGGAACTTTTTTCGATACATTAAGTTGCACGCGCTGGCAATGCTTATACTCTCGAGGAACGGGTTGACGCCAGATATAGCCTCAAACTCGTTCAGAAATTTTACGCAAGCATTGCGCAGCACCTCCACATCGTTCATACAGTATTTTATAAGTTGTTCTTTTAAAATGAAACCCGTCTCTCCAAGTGTTTCCTTTTCCTCATTGTACCAACGCAAAAACTTCTCTTTCTGTTTCTTTTTCAAACCCCCCACATCGTAATACTCGATACCCGGTAAAGCACCCCTATACTCCTGATTAGCTTTTGCATTGAATAAATGAGGGAAATGACCCTTCGAGACGGGCAAATCGAACGCGTTGCCTAATTTGGCCAAAGGCATCGGCAAGAAATTTAGACTATCGATAAATTTTAAATATAAATACTGCATCGATAAAATTTTGCACCCCCGCATAATTATTCGCGGCGTCCACTCTTTATGAAGCATCATTGCACGTAAAATAAAATGGGCGTCGTAGCCCTTTGCGTTATGAGCTACAACGACTATTTTATTTATTTCAGAACGTCTTTGTGCTAAATAGTCTAAAAATTCGCCAATGCATTTGTCCCCGTAAAATACATGTGTTCTATCGCCGCATACACCACACCGTTCAGTCTCACTGTTTTTACAACAGTAGCAAACCTGTTGGCTGACTAACAGGTTGGGCTCATGCTCAAAAATACCACCGGCTACTTCTTTATCTTGGCGGCACTCAATATCGTAAAACACTAATAGCCATTTCTGTGGGGTACGCATTCGGCATGGTTGTATATAACATAAATGCCCTGACGGCATCATATTATTACACCCTGTGCAGAATACCTCCCCACAGACATGTGGATTCCGCCCTTTTTTCACCACGTAGGCTTTACGACATTGAGGACACACTTTCAGAATATCGCACAATGAAGCCTTATGGTTTTTGAGACACTGAGACCCGTAAAAACATCTATTGCATTCCCGGCAGTATACTACACTTTTCGTAATTGTGCATGGTGGTCTGTTCTGGCATTTATTGCATAAAGCTTTACACTTCCCCACGTGCCTGTCTTTAGTCTGAAATTTTTTGTGGCATTCTTCGCAGAAGTATCCGCATGAAAAGGCTGCTGTCAGACTAGTGATCACGTTATAATGGTTGTTAATATATAACAAATTAATCTGTTTGCCATGACCGTGGCCCTCAAAAAATATTTTTCCCCCGATAACCCATCATACACGGTGATTTTATAACCTGCTAAATATGCCTGAAATTTTTTAAATTCCGGTATCCCCCCGCCATTCTCTAGGCTAACACCAGCCTTTTCACTTAGTTCGGATACCTTTTGAAACATATGTTTTGCGTATTGATGGCGATATCTATCTCTTTCTTTTGTATCATTTTTATGTTCAATAAGCCCTATAGCTACCACCAGAGCTTGACCCAAACAATAGTATTCGGGGTTTTTAATGACTATAATACCTCTGTTATGTTTTATGTACTCGTTTATGTCAGAAAAATTCTGTTTCACTCGTCCCATACCAATAGGTAATTCGACGTGGTGAAAATAGAGAATAAAGCGATCTTGATATAAGAATGAAGTATTGGATTGAATTACTTTTTCTAACGCACCCCACACATTTTCAGCAGTCATATTATTAGCAGTTCGAAAAGACAAATAGAATGGTTTATCTGGGTGATTTTGGTTTATAAAAGTCAACCCTACACGATGATGAGGGAGCACACCTCTCATTACATACCGTACCAAATCATTAATACCATTTTCTACCCATTCAAGGGGGTTTTCTCCCTCTGGGGGAGGAGTTAATTCAATTGTCAGTAAATTCCCATTATCTTTAAACTGTCTATAATATTGCTGAGATTCAGATATTATATTAAATCGCTCCATTTTTTTGCTGTTTATCTAACTTTTAGAATATTGTAAAATCTTAATTGCTGTCTTCCAGCTATAGAACACCAATTAGTGTTTTTTCTAATAGCCTATTATTCTTAACGTTCAACAATTATTCACTGTAGCGCTATATTTTTTTTGCAAAATTCTTCTCGGAAAAATCAGGTGTTTGCAAGAAAAAAGTAATTGGGACTGTTCCAACTATAGAACACCAATTAGTGTTTTTACCAATAACGTATTCTTTCTAAACCTGTAAATAGAAAAAAACGGAATTTTACTTTGCAAAACCACCACCGAAAATTTTGACAAAGTTCAAAAAAAAATGCTTATTTTTAAAAAAATCTATATTCGGCTTATTTTTGGCCGCTGTGACACAGGGTTTTCACGATCGTATTCAACACAACGTATTCCTCATAAAATAATCGGTCTTGGGTGAGGTTATGAGGAACACTTAAAATCCACCACCGAAAATTTTGAGTTAAAAAATGCTTATTTTAAAAAAATCTATATTCGGCTTATTTTTTACCGCTGTGACACCGGGTTTTCACGATCGTATTCAACACAACGTATATTTCAAAAAATAATCGGTCCGGGGTGAGGTTATGAGGAACACTTAAAATCCGCATCGAAAATTTTGACAAAGTTCAAAAAATGCTTATTCTTAAAAAATCTATATTCGGCTTATTTTTGGTCGCTGTGACACCGGGTTTTCACGATCGTATTCAACACAACGTATATTTCAAAAAATAATCGGTCCTGGGTGAGGTTATGAGGAACACTTAAAATCACCACCGAAAATTTTGACAAAGTTCAAAAAATACTTACCATTAATTCACACAAAATTCACTTCACTGTTCTCACACACTACACACGATGTTATCTTTTTGCAATCCGACGAATAACTGACTGAGAACTGCTTCGAACCTCACCCCTTATATAGTGTTCTGCTTTCCTCTGATTGGCTAAAACAAAACTTTTTTTCATTGGAGCAAAATCTACAAGTCAAGTATCTCATTGGCTAAAATAAAACTATTTACTATTGGCTCCGAACAAAAACGACTAAGATATGTGCTAAATATTTTCTACGTCCATTTTTGATGTCCAAAAATCATAAAATGGCTCATATCTCGAAAACGGTCAAAAATATCAAAAAAATAATCGAAAAAATCTCCCCTTTATAAATCCCCTTGCCGATTTTACAGATGAAGAACCCATGGAACCATGTTTCAAACCTGTACGACAAGGGTGGGCCAAGTTGCCAAAAAAAACTTCGGATCGTCATATCTCGAAAACGGTGAGAGATAGAAATAAAATTTAACGGCATTCGATTTAGGATCATCAAATGTATAATCTACCCAAGTTTGGTAAACATCGCCCAACTTTCAACGTTTTTTTTCGAAAATCGAAATTTTTTGCCTCTAAACCGTCATATCTCGAAAGCGGTAAGAGATAGAGCCACATTTTTGACCGGTCTTTCCAGTGGAGTACACATATACAGAGTTTCAAAAACTCAGAAACCAAACGGGTCGAAATTTTGAAAAATTCGAATCGTTATATCGGGAAAACAGTGAGAGATAGAAATAAAATTTTAACGGCATTCGATTTAGGATCATCAAATGTATCATCTGGCCACGTTTGGTAAACATCGGCCAAACGACTAAGATATGTGCTAAATATTTTCAAGTCCATTTTTGGATGTCCAAAAATCATAAAATGGCTCATATCTCGAAAACGGTCAAAAATATCGAAAAAATAATCGAAAAAATCCCCCCGTACCTCACCCCTTGTCGTTTTTAGACATGAAGAACCCATGGAACCATGTTTCAATCTTGTACGACAAGAGTGGGGGGCCACGGCGGGTCCAAAAAAAACATAACATATTGAAGCACTTTTTCTCGTCTTTCATGGTAAATATTTTCTAAGTCCATTTTTGTTTGTCCAAAAATCATAAAATGGCCCATATCTCGAAAACGGTCAAAAATATCGAAAAAATAATCGAAAAAATCTCCCCTTTATGAATCCCTTTGCCGATTTTACACATGAAGAAGCCATGGAACCATGTTTCAAACTTGTACGACAAGGGTGGGCCAAGTTGCCAAAAAAACTTCAGATCGTCATATCTCAAAAACGGTGAGAGATAAAAATAAAATTTTAACGGCATTCGATTTAGGATCATCAAATGTATAATCTACCCAAGTTTTGGTAAACATCGCCCAACTTTCAACGTTTTTTTCGAAAATCGAAATTTTTGCCTCTAAACCGTCATATCTCGAAAGTAGTAAGAGATAGAGCCACATTTTGACCGGTCTTTCCAGTGGAGTACACATATACAGAGTTTCAAAAGCTCAGAAACCAAATGGGTCGAAATTTTGAAAAAATTCGAATCGTTATATCTGGAAAACAGTGAGAGATAGAAATAAAATTTTAACGGTATTCGATTTAGGATCATCAAATGTATCATCTGCCTACGTTTGGTAAACATCAGCCAACTTTCAACTTTTTTTCGAAAATCGCAATTTTCGACACAGCTTAAAGAACAAGTTTTCAAGTGTTCCACCACCTTCTGTTCTCATGTTGAATGAATGGGCTGGAAAATAAGCCATACTCTTTTATTAATTCTGCTATGTTTTAAATTTGGGTTGGAAAATATGCCATACTCTTTTATTAGTTCGAATATGCACTATGTTAAATAGGCGAATGAAGAATGTGATATCTCCTTTGCTATGTGTTCGTAAAGTGCTCATAAAAGGGAACGAATCTTATGTGGCATGTGGTAGGCGTCGACCGATCTGCGCAGACCGTGCGCGTGGTTCGCCAATCGGCGTTAAGGGGGCGAGGTCCGACGCCAGCCAATCGGCGGGGGTCCCGCGCCAGCCAATCGGCGTGAACGGGGCGGGGTCCGCTGCCAGCCAGTCAGCGCAGTAGATAGGAGGTCGTAAAAGAGCGTGACCAATCGCCGTTAAGGGGGCGTGGCCGGAACCGTCCAATCAGCGCGAAGGGGCGTGGCCGCCGCCAGCCAATCAGCGTGAAGGGGCGTGGCCGGGGGCGTGGCCATCCAATCAGCGTCAAGGGGCGTGGCCAAGGGGGCGGGGTCACGTGACCTGCGCCAGCCAATCAGCGTCAAGGGTTTGCGCATGCGCAGTAGGAAAAAAACAGCCCCAAGTGTCCCCACTCTACTGATATACAAAAATCAATGTAAATAAAAAGAAAAATGACTATGTTAATGAGTTAATAAGTCTTGAACCACCGGACAGATCTGCATCAAATTTTCAACATGGATGAAATTCGAGCCTGGAGTGGTTTTCATCATATCACTTTGACGGTAAAACTTAGGGGAGTGGAGAGGAGGGGAAAGATATATAAAAATAAATAAAACTTAATAACTCTTGTACCACGAGACCTATGTCGATCAAATTTTTAACATAGATGAGGTTCGGGCCTGATATGGTTTTATTATTTCACTTTGACGCTAGAACTTAGAGAAGGGGAATGGGTAAGGGAGATATATAAACATAAATAAAATTTAATAAGTCTTGAACCACCGTACCAATCTCGATAAAATTTTCAACCTAGATGAAGTTCAAACCCGAGATGGTTTTACTCATATAATTTCGATGGTGTGACTAAAGGAAGGGGGAAGAATGGCAACATTTAAAAGAGAACGAAAAATGGCCGATCTTAGTATCGAATCTATAAGTTTTGGAGTCGCTGAGGTGAACAGTGACACATCTGATGCCGTTTAAATCCAAATTCAGCTCGCAACACGGAGGAGGAGACATATAAAAATGACCAAAATAACCAATATCATTGTGGAATTCATAGTTTTCCGGGTGGCTGAGGGGATATATAAAACTCATCGAAAATGACCGATATCAAAGAGCGCTTTAGTAATAGTAAAAAGTGACTGAATAACGGAGCATATTATTTTTCTCAATTTAACCCACCAAAGCGGCCAATTGATGCTAATAATAATAATAATAATAATAATAATAATAATAATTATTATTATTATTATTATTATTATTATTATTATTATTATTATTATTATTCGCGTACTTTTGAACTTGCAAGGCGAAATTAATTCATAATATGTTTTTATTTTTGTAATTTTTCCTGGATTGTATGTTGTTTCCTTTATTAGTAGGCACTAATTTCTCTCTAGGTCGTAAAATAAATGAATTTCGTTGTGCACTTATGTGCAAATAACCTTACAGGAAGAAGCTTGATCGTTCCAATGATCAAGGCTGAAGTAAGTGATATTTGGCTTCTAGTTTCAGGAGGCAGGATAGTGTAGCGGTAACGTAATGGAGTTACGATTAATAAAAGTGTCTAGCATAGGTTCAAGTTCTGTTCACGACAAAGTTGCATTTTTTACAAAGTGATAGTGAAGAATCGATTTATCATATTCGACATGCAATGCTTAAGAATGTGGAAGCAAACACCTTTATCATAATAGAGACGATTTACGAATGTTGGTTGGGAAAGGGCAAGGGATTTACCAGGACATTCGAAACACTTCACTGATCTGCAGTAAACAGTTTTGTGTTATCGTTCTCAGAAAGAAATATTACAGCATTTGTTGGACAAAGTTTGGGTAAAGCAATCGGTGGTGTAGTGGTAAAGTATCAACTTCCAACGGAAAATCTCGGTTCGATTCCCCGTCAGGTAATATAACTTTTTCGCATAAAATAATGGCTGCAAACAGAGATTTATCTTCTGTTGGAGAACCTACAAAGCATCAATGGCGAGAATTTGAATAAAAATTGTATGCGTCCTTCATCATACACTGTAATGATAAGTATATTTCATATTTATATTCGTCTCTCTTTCTTGACGTTTCCCTATCCTGTCGTCGGATCTTTCACTTCTCCCCTCTCTCTCTCACATACACACGCACTTCATGTGCGTGTGCGTGTTCCAAAGTTAAAACGGAGCAAGAGACCGATAGACCTGGTCTGGAAAATATAATTAACTGGCAACTGCGGCATCGAGTTTTTCGTGCTCTGGGGATAACAACTCCAGTCCTGGTCATCTCTGAAAGAAATACTGTTTAAACGCAACGGAATAAGCAAAATGTATTTTTTTATCATCTGGGTTACCGAGTCTCAGTCGAATTATCGAGTTACGAGGAGTTTGAATAGTCGACCCAGTGGTGGTCCATAAGCTAACCAACATCATCCGACTGACACTATGATCCGTTTGAGCTCTGGCGTGTTCATTCTATTTGTGCAAATTACAACGTTATATTCGCAAGAGATGGAAGTGATGCGGGATGTTCGGAACAGATAAATCTTCGGAAAAGACTAGAAAATGGCAACCTCTTTTGTTAATTGGAAAGAAATTTTATTTATACTAGTTCGACACAAATTTATTTCCATACTATAATTCAATGTGATTTATTCACGTTGAAATTTGAAACATGCAAGGTCTGCTACATCTATAAGGAACATTCAATTTTCCATTTGAACATTTGTAACTTCTCATTATGATACGGTTTCGACTTTTAATATAGGATATTTCTGACAAAAATTTACCTGTAAAATAGCACTCATTCAATTTTATCTTTCTTTCTTTTTCTTTTCGTTTCTTTCTTCTTTTTTTGTTCACTTTGCATTAGTAGTCTGGAATGGCAGATATGACCTACGCTACCTACTGGGTTTATTAGAATATAGTTTGCATCAGTACGTCCAATGAACATTACCGAATTTACAACCGAACCACGCGAAAACAAAGCATTGTGTTAAACTTTTGACATTATCTTAGATGTGTCTGTGAGATCTACAATTCTACTGGAAATTGAGTATGCTATCCTTTTTGAAAGTGACTTAATGAATGTTTCAAGGGTCCTCTATATATTCGAACAGTCCTGAAAAAAATATAAAAAACAAACGTTATTTCTATATTACTGTTGGATTTCTGGTAACGTAACTTTATAATGTTAGGTTCTTTTCTTACTAAGTTTAAAATTCCACATTTTTATCTGTTCTCGCTTTTCTTTTTCTTCTTCTTTCCTCTTCTCTCTCTCTCTCTGCCTCATTTCTGAACCTCTGTGTAATAGACATCCATTGGTACCAATTTTTTGTTATGTGTGTTTCAGTTTCTCCCTAAATCAACTTATGAATCTTGTTTCGTCTCGGTTTTGTTATTTCATTTTATCGATACTAATACATATGTAGTTTGAAATTAGAATGGCGTTCATGTTGTTAGCTAATTTTATTATGGGAGAGAAGAAAGGAGGAGATAGAGGGGTCTTTTTACCAGACACGATTATGGGATAAGAAGGTGTATATTGGGTGGCCTAGCTACACGGCGTTAGCTGTCGCAATTTTTTTGATGCGGAGTGTGCCATCAAGAAAACATTGTTCCATTTACATAAATGAAGGAAGGCCACTCCAAAACTTTTTGAAATGAAAAATGAAAAGAAATTGTTGAGTTTTACGTCTCACGGATATGCCGGCTAGGCTAAAGGAGACGGTGATTATGAGAAATGAATGAAATGGTGGAGTGAAGAAAGTGGCAGGAAACGGGAGAACTCCGAGGAAACCCACACACACGCTGTTTGTCCACCACGAAGTTCACTTGGTGGGAGCAGGGTTTAAACCTGGGACCCAATGCACCAGAGGTGAACGCTTTACCACTGAGCCACCGCGCCTCCCCAAATTTTTTGAGTCCATTTAGTTGTAGTACGACATCTGAAACGAATTTTGACTTGCTCAGTATTTTTTCTACAGAGTTCCTACAGGAAATGTCAGAAAATTAGATTCTTGTCAGGAAAAGTAGGAGAAATTATTGAGAAGTACCTTAATATCACAAAATAATTGATAAGTTTTTTAATAAGGAAAAAGTAGGCGTTTCCGAAAATTTAGGAAATGTATACATCATTAAAAATTCAAAATGTTGGCCACTTCGATCATCTTCAGTGCGACGTCTTCAAAATCGAAATTTTACTAGACCAGAATTTTGTACTATTTTTGTAACTTTTCGTTCCATAAAGAAACAAAATTCGAATTTGAAGATTTCACACTACAATTAAATGCAGCCCAAATTTTGAAATGGCCCTCCCACGTTTATTTGAATGGTACTGTGCAGTCGCCCCTTGTCGGTCTGAGAGCTCAGGTAGTGCATTTGTAAATAACGTATTTGGGGATTTCAGATCCGACAAGTTGCGCCCAGAATTTCGTAAATATACAACTTAACAAAACATGAGGTACGGGATCCAACCTGGGTTGCATTTAAATGAAATCCAACACGTACAAAAGAAACATACTGTGATGTTAAAGGGGGTGAAAAGGGGCAAGAAGGGAGTAACTTTCGGGATAGGTTAATCTACTCGCACTTACTTGCAGGTCTGATCGTTGTCCTCTCGACGATTCCTCAAACAGGCCGACGTCCGTCCATCCTTCTGTTTGGCTGGCTGGTCGTTCAAGTAACCAAGGTTAAGAGTCGGCGAAACCCGGACTGAGTAACCAACTTCACGAAGACCGCAACTTTAGTTAAACTTAAAAACTTCTACTCAAAAAGCAATACATCGTCGTAGATGGCTATCTGGCGTTAGCCGAAACAAAGGTGCTCTATGGGACAGAGCAAGGCTTTCAATCGTAAATTTCAAAAAGAAGCTCGCGGTTTACATTCTAACTCGTCCCTCGCTCCATGTCGACTGACCCTTCCAAAAGTCTCTCAATTGATTTTGTATGGCCTTCTTTCCGGGTTCATGTCCTGGGTTATTCACTCTGATTTGCGTCTCGATGAAGAAAGTGCATGCTTGTAGATTAACCAAGGTAAGGTGATGATAGGAATGCAGACGGGTAAGCAATCTGTTATTTTATTAATTGAGAAATTACAAACGTAAGAAGTAAATGACAGACAGCAAAGGCAAATGAATTCAGAAAAAAAAGTCGAAAGGTGATTTAACTTAAAATGAATAGTTATTCTTTTCACTGTAATGTTCTTTTAAAATAAAATGTCCCGTTGTTCAAAATAAGAAACTTTGCCATGTATCCAAATAAACATATCTTCACATCCCCCCCTGAAATCAAAGTCCCGAATGAAAACATTTCGGAGACAAACAAAAAATCACTTTTTAGAATTTCTGTTTAAAAAAAAGCTTAAGCATCTTTGTAGTTTCATTCAGTCTTCATGATAGAAACACAGCAGCAAATATAGTCTGGAAAGAATCATATGATAAGAAATGATGAGTACAGCACACTAACACAGTTGATAGCAGAGCAGTCAATGCCAAATGACGTAAGCACAGCAACGTCGATATTGTAAATACATTATCACTAAGCACAAATGTAGATCTGGAAATCACAGGTACAATGTCCTTACACATCACTTAACTGGAAAGTTCACTCAGTACAAGTAGATTATAGGAGTAGGGTAGACAGGTATATAACAGTAACATCACAAAATTTAGGGGATACAGTCAATGACTGCCCAAGAGATCGTAATGTTTCCACATTTAGTAATCAACCACCAACTACTACAAGTTCCAAAATAGTGACCATCGCGGTCAAAGGTTAAAACTCGAAAACGGAGTCAAATATCGAAGTGGTGTTTCCAAATCTAGTAACTGGTCATCAAATACTACAAGTTCCAAAATAATGATCATCGAGGTCAAAGGTCAAAATACTTAAAACCAAATAACTCTTAAATGGATCCACATATTGAGGTGCTGTTTCCAAATCTAGTAACTGGTCATCAACTACTACAAGTTCCAAAATCATGACCATCGAGGTCAAAGGTCAACATACTTAAAACCTAATTACTCGAAAACGAAGCAACGTATTGAGGTGGTGTTTCCACATCTAGTAATTGGTCATCAGGTACTACATGTCCGAAAATTAGTGGTCATCGAGGTCAAAGGTCAACATACTTAAAACCTAATAACACGAAAACTGAACCAAATATCGAAGTGGTGTTTCCACATCTAGTAATTGGTCATCAGGTACTACCTGTTCCAAAATAATGATCATCGAGGTCAAAGGTCAACATACTTAAAACCTAATAACTCGAAAACGGAGCCAAATATCGAAGTGGTGTTTCCACATCTAGTAATTGGTCATCAGGTACTACATGTTCCAAAATAATGATCATCGAGGTCAAAGGTCAACATACTTAAAACCTAATAACACGAAAATGGATCCACATATTGAGGTGCTGTTTCCACATTTAGTAATTGGTCATCAACCACTGCAAGTTCCCAAAAATAATGAACGCCCAATTAATCAATGAACGCGAATAACTCTTAAACAGAGCAACGTTTTGAGGTGTTGTTTCCAAATCTAGTAATACGTCATCAACTAGTACTACATGTCCCAAAATTAGTGGCCATCGAGGTCAAAGGTCAACATACTTAAAACCTAATAACTCGAAAATGGATCCACATCTAGTAATTGGTCATCAGGTACTACATGTTCCAAAATAATGATCATCGAGGTCAATGGTCAAGAAACCACATATTGAGATAACGTTTCCTCATTTAGTAAATTTGTGTGATCTATTCAATTTTGTACAAAGCAGAAAAAAGTGAAGAAGGAATAAATTTGAGAACATAATTTTAACTAGCGCAGAATTTCTGTACCTTTTTGGGCTATTCAAAAGAAAGCAAAGATATGCCATATTAACTAGCTGTGAATTATTTAAGCAAAACGAAGAAAGCGAACATGGACCATTTTACTCAAATTTGGATGCAGTATTTATATTTGTATGAACCAGAAAAAAATGAAGAAGGTCCGTTTTGACTAGTTCAATATTTCTGTACAATTTTGTACTACCCAAATAATCACAAGAAAATCAAAGAAGGGTCATTTTAGCTAGATCAGCATTTTATATCTTTTTGTGCTATTCAAATAATAGAGGCAACAAATTTCAGTGGTCTATTTTATTTTTGTACCAATCAGAAGAAAAGCAAAGATATGCCATTCTCAGACTTTTATACCATTTTGTACTACTCCAATAAACGAAGGAATACCAACCAGAAAAAAGAAGTGAAGATCAGGTGGATTATTTCCTTTTGTACCAACTGGAAAAGAGAAGAAGAGCTATTTTAACTAGCTCATTATGTAACTTTTGAATTACTGAAATGTTCTATTTTTGTATCAATCAGAAAAACCCGAAGAAGGATCATTTTAACAAGTTCATAATTTCGATGTTCTACTTTTTATACCAACGAGAAAAAATGAACTAGCTGAATATACGAAATAATAAATTTAAGTGACCTATTCAATTTTGTACTACTCAAATAAACAATGGAGTATTTAGTTTTGCACCATTTTGGAGTATTCAAATAAACAAAGGAATTATATAATTTGTATCAACTCTAAAATCAATTAAACGAAGTAATGCATATGAGTGAGCTATTTAATTTGAAAAACCGAAGTTGAGTATTTTATACCATTTTGTATTATTTCAACAAACAAAGGAATAAGCAAAAAAAGGATTATTTTATATCATTTTAAACTAGTCTAATAAACGAAGGCATAAATATGAGTGTGCTATTTAATTGTGTAGCAACCAAAGGATTTTCACGAAAGAACAAAATTGTACTAATCAGAAAAAGCGAAGAAGACCCATTTTAACTAACTGAGAATTTCTGTACCTTTTTGTACTATTTAAACAAACGATGGGATAAATTTGAGTGACCTGTTTTTTGTACTAACCAGAAAAATCGAAGAAGGTCCAATTTAGCTAACTCAGAATTTATATACCTTTATACTAGCTCAATGAACGAAAGAACAAATTTGGGTGTTCTACTTTTTTATACCAAACAAGGAAGAACCATTTTAACTTGCTGAGTATTTTATACCATTTTGTACTATTCAAATAAACGAAAGAAAAAGCGAAAAAAGACCTTTTTAACTAGCGCAGAATTTCTGTAACGCAAAAAATTAATTTGGATAGAGTAACAAGAATGAAAGCAAAGGTATGTCATAGTAACTATTTAAATAAACGAGGGGATAAATTTAAGTGATCTATTCCATTTTGTACCAAGGAGACTTAGAATTTCTAGAGAACAAAATTGTACTAACCAGAAAAAACCGAAGAAGGCCCATTTTAACTAACTGAGAATTTATGTACCTTTTTGTACAATTTCAACAAACGATGGGATAAATTTGAGTGCCCTGTTTTTTGTACCAATCAGAAAAATCGAAGAAGGTCCAATTTAGCTAACTCAGAATTTATGCACCTTTGTACTAGCCCAATGAACGAAAGAACAAATTTGGGTGTTCTACTTTTTTATATACCAAACAAAGAAGAACCATTTTGTACTACTCAAATAAACGAAAGAAAAAGCGAAAAAAGACCATTTTTAACTAGCTCAGAATTTATATACGTTTTGTACTAATCAAATAAATGAAGGAATATTTAGTTTTGTACCAAGCAAAATAAGAATAAAATTTGGATGGACTATTTTCTTATATACCAACAAAAATGGAGCAAATTTGAGTGGCATACATACATACTTTTGTAGCAACGAAAAAAACAAGAAACCGAAGGAGGAATAAATCTGAGTGACCTATTCAGTTTCGTACTAAAGCGAGAAAGGTAAAATTTAAATAGCTCAGTATTTATGTACATTTTGTACTATTAAACGAAGGAAGAAAACGGAGAAGGGGTCATTTTATTTAATTTTGTAGTACTCAAATATACAAAGGTATAAATCTGTGTGACCCATTCAGTTTTGTACTAAGCAGAAAATTTGTTGGCTTTTTTAGAAAGACCATTTTATCTTTTGCATTCCAATTTGCCGGCTACTTTTTTTCGCTAATCATTTTTTGTGCTCTAAAGCAAAGAGAGACCATTTTTAACTAGCTTAGAATGTATGTGCCTTTTTGTAATGAAGGAACAAATTTGAGTGGTCTATTTGTGTGTCAATCCTGCTGCGAGTAGATCAATTAGTACATAGATTAAAAAATAAAAACAGTATGGCATTATTGCGACTTTCATTTCCGAATACATACGGATTAAACCACTATGGCAAAAAAAATACTACTTTCTCCTTATGCTTATTTGGAGTAGACTTAAGATGATCAAGCATTATTTTAAACTCGTAATCTAGCCAACAATTAGAAACCCACTAGTAGAGTGTCAATTTATCATTTGCAGTAAACCTGTTATGCTTTAGAAAACAAAATCCATATTGGAGTATACCTTTTATACAACAAACAAGCTTCTTAGACTCACTCCAGAAATTAGAAAACAATGAAATTACATAGGAGAACTCTTATATGTGTTCGTAATATTATGTTACCTACTATGTTAAAATAGTGCTGTGTGTTATCTGCTTTGCTGTGTGTTCATAGTCTCAGTGTAATTTCTGCTATGTTAAAATAGGGGTTGAAAACGAGTACACCCTTGTTATGTTATCTGCTCTGCTGTGTGTTTCATATTCTTATCTGTTATATTCTCTTCGTAATTAAAATAGGGGTTGGAAACGAGTACACCCTTGTTATGTTATGTACTCTTATATGTTATCTGCTATGCTGTGTGTTACGTAATCGTATGTGTTATCTCCTATGTTAAAATAGGGGTTGAAAAATATGCTCATAAAAGAGAACGAGTACACCCTTAAAATGGAGGTCATAAAAGGGAACGAGTCTTATGTATTATCTGTTCTGTTGTGTGTTCATAGTCTCAGTGTAATTTCTGCTATGTGTTAATAAGGGTTGAAAAATATGCTCATAAAAGAGAACGAGGTCACCCCTAAAATGGAGGTCATAAAAGGGAATGAATACACCCTTGTTATGTTACGTACTCTTATGTGTTATCTGTTCTGCTGTGTGTTCGTAATTTCTGCTATGTTAAAATAAGGGTTGAAAAATATGCTCATAAAAGGGAACGAGTTCACCCCTTAAAATGTGCTCGTAAAAGGGAACGAGTACACCCCCTTAAAAGTGCTCATAAAAGGGAACAAATTCACCCCTAAAATGGAGGTCGTAAAAGACCGTGGGTTGACGGTTCACGATGCTCGATTTCTCGTATCCCCCATATGTCCCCGGCATAGTGTGTCAGGCGGCACTGGGAAACTCGTTGTCTGCTTCAGGCGGGACCGAGAAAGTGGGTAGAGGGTCAGTGGCGCAGAAGCCTCACGTTTATACTACTCCTCGTTTTGTCCTCGTTTTGTTCGCCAGTAGTACATAAGACTCGTTCCCTTTTATGAACTCCATTTTAAGGGTGTACTCGTTCTCTTTTATGAGCATATTCTTCAACCCCTATTTTAACATAGGAGATAACACATACGATTACGAACACATAACACTACGTAACACACAGCATAGCAGATAACATATAAGAGTACATAACATAACAAGGGTGTACTCGTTTCCAACCCCTATTTTAATTACGAAGAGAAGATAACAGATAAGAATATGAAACACACAGCAGAGCAGATAACATAACAAGGGTGTACTCGTTTTCAACCCCTATTTTAACATAGCAGAAATTACACTGAGACTATGAACACACAGCAAAGCAGATAACACACAGCACTATTTTAACATAGTAGGTAACATAATATTACAAACACATATAAGAGTTCTCCTATGTAATTTCATTGTTTTCTAATTTCTGGAGTGAGTCTAAGAAGCTTGTTTGTTGTATAAAAGGTATACTCCAATATGGATTTTGTTTTCTAAAGCATAACAGGTTTACTGCAAATGATAAATTGACACTCTACTAGTGGGTTTCTAATTGTTGGCTAGATTACGAGTTTAAAATAATGCTTGATCATCTTAAGTCTACTCCAAATAAGCATAAGGAGAAAGTAGTATTTTTTTTTGCCATAGTGGTTTAATCCGTATGTATTCGGAAATGAAAGTCGCAATAATGCCATACTGTTTTTATTTTTTAATCTATGTACTAATTGATCTACTCGCAGCAGGATTGACACACAAATAGACCACTCAAATTTGTTCCTTCATTACAAAAAGGCACATACATTCTAAGCTAGTTAAAAATGGTCTCTCTTTGCTTTAGAGCACAAAAAATGATTAGCGAAAAAAAGTAGCCGGCAAATTGGAATGCAAAAGATAAAATGGTCTTTCTAAAAAAGCCAACAAATTTTCTGCTTAGTACAAAACTGAATGGGTCACACAGATTTATACCTTTGTATATTTGAGTACTACAAAATTAAATAAAATGACCCCTTCTCCGTTTTCTTCCTTCGTTTAATAGTACAAAATGTACATAAATACTGAGCTATTTAAATTTTACCTTTCTCGCTTTAGTACGAAACTGAATAGGTCACTCAGATTTATTCCTCCTTCGGTTTCTTGTTTTTTTCGTTGCTACAAAAGTATGTATGTATGCCACTCAAATTTGCTCCATTTTTGTTGGTATATAAGAAAATAGTCCATCCAAATTTTATTCTTATTTTGCTTGGTACAAAACTAAATATTCCTTCATTTATTTGATTAGTACAAAACGTATATAAATTCTGAGCTAGTTAAAAATGGTCTTTTTTCGCTTTTTCTTTCGTTTATTTGAGTAGTACAAAATGGTTCTTCTTTGTTTGGTATATAAAAAAGTAGAACACCCAAATTTGTTCTTTCGTTCATTGGGCTAGTACAAAGGTGCATAAATTCTGAGTTAGCTAAATTGGACCTTCTTCGATTTTTCTGATTGGTACAAAAAACAGGGCACTCAAATTTATCCCATCGTTTGTTGAAATTGTACAAAAAGGTACATAAATTCTCAATTAGTTAAAATGGGCCTTCTTCGGTTTTTTCTGGTTAGTACAATTTTGTTCTCTAGAAATTCTAAGTCTCCTTGGTACAAAATGGAATAGATCACTTAAATTTATCCCCTCGTTTATTTAAATAGTTACTATGACATACCTTTGCTTTCTTTCTTGTTACTCTATCCAAATTAATTTTTTGCGTTACAGAAATTCTGCGCTAGTTAAAAAGGTCTTTTTTCGCTTTTTCTTTCGTTTATTTGAATAGTACAAAATGGTATAAAATACTCAGCAAGTTAAAATGGTTCTTCCTTGTTTGGTATAAAAAAGTAGAACACCCAAATTTGTTCTTTCGTTCATTGAGCTAGTATAAAGGTATATAAATTCTCAGTTAGTTAAAATGGGTCTTCTTCGCTTTTTCTGATTAGTACAATTTTGTTCTTTCGTGAAAATCCTTTGGTTGCTACACAATTAAATAGCTCACTCATATTTATGCCTTCGTTTATTAGACTAGTTTAAAATGATATAAAATAATCCTTTTTTTGCTTATTCCTTTGTTTGTTGAAATAATACAAAATGGTATAAAATACTCAACTTCGGTTTTTCAAATTAAATAGCTCACTCATATGCATTACTTCGTTTAATTGATTTTAGAGTTGATACAAATTATATAATTCCTTTGTTTATTTGAATACTCCAAAATGGTGCAAAACTAAATACTCCATTGTTTATTTGAGTAGTACAAAATTGAATAGGTCACTTAAATTTATTATTTCGTATATTCAGCTAGTTCATTTTTTCTCGTTGGTATAAAAAGTAGAACATCGAAATTATGAACTTGTTAAAATGATCCTTCTTCGGGTTTTTCTGATTGATACAAAAATAGAACATTTCAGTAATTCAAAAGTTACATAATGAGCTAGTTAAAATACCTCTTCTTCTCTTTTCCAGTTGGTACAAAAGGAAATAATCCACCTGATCTTCACTTCTTTTTTCTGGTTGGTATTCCTTCGTTTATTGGAGTAGTACAAAATGGTATAAAAGTCTGAGAATGGCATATCTTTGCTTTTCTTCTGATTGGTACAAAAATAAAATAGACCACTGAAATTTGTTGCCTCTATTATTTGAATAGCACAAAAAGGTATAAAATGCTGATCTAGTTAAAATGACCCTTCTTTGATTTTCTTGTGATTATTTGGGTAGTACAAAATTGTACAGAAATATTGAACTAGTCAAAACGGACCTTCTTCATTTTTTTCTGGTTCATACAAATATAAATACTGCATCCAAATTTGAGTAAAATGGTCCATGTTCGCTTTCTTCGTTTTGCTTAAATAATTCACAGCTAGTTAATATGGCATATCTTTGCTTTCTTTTGAATAGCCCAAAAAGGTACAGAAATTCTGCGCTAGTTAAAATTATGTTCTCAAATTTATTCCTTCTTCACTTTTTTCTGCTTTGTACAAAATTGAATAGATCACACAAATTTACTAAATGAGGAAACGTTATCTCAATATGTGGTTTCTTGACCATTGATCTCGATGATCATTATTTTGGAACATGTAGTACCTGATGACCAATTACTAGATGTGGATCCATTTTCGAGTAATTAGGTTTTAAGTATGTTGACCTTTGACCTCGATGGCCACTAATTTTGGGACATGTAGTACTAGTTGATGACGTATTACTAGATTTGGAAACAACACCTCAAAACGTTGCTCTGTTTAAGAGTTATTCGCGTTCATTGATTAATTGGGCGTTCATTATTTTTGGGAACTTGCAGTGGTTGATGACCAATTACTAAATGTGGAAACAGCACCTGAATATGTGGATCCATTTTCGTGTTATTAGGTTTTAAGTATGTTGACCTTTGACCTCGATGATCATTATTTTGGAACATGTAGTACCTGATGACCAATTACTAGATGTGGAAACACCACTTCGATATTTGGCTCCGTTTTCGAGTTATTAGGTTTTAAGTATGTTGACCTTTGACCTCGATGATCATTATTTTGGAACAGGTAGTACCTGATGACCAATTACTAGATGTGGAAACACCACTTCGATATTTGGCTCAGTTTTCGTGTTATTAGGTTTTAAGTATGTTGACCTTTGACGTCGATGACCACTAATTTTCGGACATGTAGTACCTGATGACCAATTACTAGATGTGGAAACACCACTTCGATATTTGGCTCAGTTTTCGTGTTATTAGGTTTTAAGTATGTTGACCTTTGACCTCGATGGTCATGATTTTGGAACTTGTAGTAGTTGATGACCAGTTACTAGATTTGGAAACACCACTTCGATATTTGACTCCGTTTTCGAGTTTTAACCTTTGACCGCGATGGTCACTATTTTGGAACTTGTAGTAGTTGGTGGTTGATTACTAAATGTGGAAACAGCACCTCAGTATGTGGCTCCGTTTTCGAGATATTAGGTTTTAAGTATTTTGACCTTTGACCTCGATGATCATTAATTTTCGGACATGTAGTACCTGATGACCAATTACTAAATGTGGCTCTGTTTTCGAGTTTGACCTTTGTTCACGATGGTCAGTAGTTTGAGGACATGCTTATGTCATTTCTGCTATGTTAAAATGTTCAAATAGGGGTTGAAAAAGTAATCATAAAAGGGAATGAATACACCCCTAAAATGGAGGTCGTAAAAGGAAACGAATCTTATGTATTATCTGCTCTCCTATGTAATTTCATTAGGGGTGGAAAAAATGGTCATCAAAGCACCCTCTAAAATGATTATCTGTAGACCGTGGGTGTTCGATTGTAATCTTTGCTCGTTATGTTAAAATAAGGGTTGGAATGAGTTACGTATTCTTATGTCATTTCTGTTATGTTAAAATAGGGGTTGAAAAATATGCTCATAAAAGAGAACGAGTTCACCCCTAAAATGGAGGCCTGCTATGTTATGTAGTCTTCTGCTCTTATATGTGTTCGTAATATTATGTTACCTACTATGTTAAAATAGTGCTGTGTGTTATCTGCTTTGCTGTGTGTTCATAGTCTCAGTGTAATTTCTGCTATGTTAAAATAGGGGTTGAAAACGAGTACACCCTTGTTATGTTATCTGCTCTGCTGTGTGTTTCATATTCTTATCTGTTATCTTCTCTTCGTAATTAAAATAGGGGTTGGAAACGAGTACACCCTTGTTATGTTATGTACTCTTATATGTTATCTGCTATGCTGTGTGTTACGTAATCGTATGTGTTATCTCCTATGTTAAAATAGGGGTTGAAAAATATGCTCATAAAAGAGAACGAGTACACCCTTAAAATGGAGGTCATAAAAGGGAACGAGTCTTATGTATTATCTGTTCTGTTGTGTGTTCATAGTCTCAGTGTAATTTCTGCTATGTGTTAATAAGGGTTGAAAAATATGCTCATAAAAGAGAACGAGGTCACCCCTAAAATGGAGGTCATAAAAGGGAATGAATACACCCTTGTTATGTTACGTACTCTTATGTGTTATCTGTTCTGCTGTGTGTTCGTAATTTCTGCTATGTTAAAATAAGGGTTGAAAAATATGCTCATAAAAGGGAACGAGTTCACCCCTTAAAATGTGCTCGTAAAAGGGAACGAGTACACCCCCTAAAATGTGGTCATAAAAGGGAACAAATTCACCCCTAAAATGGAGGTCGTAAAAGACCGTGGGTTGACGGTTCACGATGCTCGATTTCTCGTATCCCCCATATGTCCCCCGGCATAGTGTGTCAGGCGGCCCTGGGAAACTCGTTGTCTGCTTCAGGCGGGACCGAGAAAGTGGGTAGAGGGTCAGTGGCGCAGAAGCCTCACGTTTATACTACTGGCGAACAAAACGAGGACAAAACGAGGAGTAGTATAAACGTGAGGCTTCTGCGCCACTGACCCTCTACCCACTTTCTCGGTCCCGCCTGAAGCAGACAACGAGTTTCCCAGTGCCGCCTGACACACTATGCCGGGGGACATATGGGGGATACGAGAAATCGAGCATCGTGAACCGTCAACCCACGGTCTTTTACGACCTCCATTTTAGGGGTGAATTTGATCCCTTTTATGAGCACTTTTAAGGGGGTGTACTCGTTCCCTTTTACGAGCACATTTTAAGGGGTGAACTCGTTCCCTTTTATGAGCATATTTTTCAACCCTTATTTTAACATAGCAGAAATTACGAACACACAGCAGAACAGATAACACATAAGAGTACGTAACATAACAAGGGTGTATTCATTCCCTTTTATGACCTCCATTTTAGGGGTGACCTCGTTCTCTTTTATGAGCATATTTTTCAACCCTTATTAACACATAGCAGAAATTACACTGAGACTATGAACACACAACAGAACAGATAATACATAAGACTCGTTCCCTTTTATGACCTCCATTTTAAGGGTGTACTCGTTCTCTTTTATGAGCATATTTTTCAACCCCTATTTTAACATAGGAGATAACACATACGATTACGTAACACACAGCATAGCAGATAACATATAAGAGTACATAACATGACAAGGGTGTACTCGTTTCCAACCCCTATTTTAATTACGAAGAGAAGATAACAGATAAGAATATGAAACACACAGCAAAGCAGATAACACACAGCACTATTTTAACATAGTAGGTAACATAATATTACGAACACATATAAGAGTTCTCCTATGTAATTTCATTGTTTTCTAATTTCTGGAGTGAGTCTAAGAAGCTTGTTTGTTGTATAAAAGGTATACTCCAATATGGATTTTGTTTTCTAAAGCATAACAGGTTTACTGCAAATGATAAATTGACACTCTACTAGTGGGTTTCTAATTGTTGGCTAGATTACGAGTTTAAAATAATGCTTGATCATCTTAAGTCTACTCCAAATAAGCATAAGGAGAAAGTAGTATTTTTTTTTGCCATAGTGGTTTAATCCGTATGTATTCGGAAATGAAAGTCGCAATAATGCCATACTGTTTTTATTTTTTAATCTATGTACTAATTGATCTACTCGCAGCAGGATTGACACACAAATAGACCACTCAAATTTGTTCCTTCATTACAAAAAGGCACATACATTCTAAGCTAGTTAAAAATGGTCTCTCTTTGCTTTAGAGAACAAAAAATGATTAGCGAAAAAAAGTAGCCGGCAAATTGGAATGCAAAAGATAAAATGGTCTTTCTAAAAAAGCCAACAAATTTTCTGCTTAGTACAAAACTGAATGGGTCACACAGATTTATACCTTTGTATATTTGAGTACTACAAAATTAAATAAAATGACCCCTTCTCCGTTTTCTTCCTTCGTTTAATAGTACAAAATGTACATAAATACTGAGCTATTTAAATTTTACCTTTCTCGCTTTAGTACGAAACTGAATAGGTCACTCAGATTTATTCCTCCTTCGGTTTCTTGTTTTTTTCGTTGCTACAAAAGTATGTATGTATGCCACTCAAATTTGCTCCATTTTTGTTGGTATATAAGAAAATAGTCCATCCGAATTTTATTCTTATTTTGCTTGGTACAAAACTAAATATTCCTTCATTTATTTGATTAGTACAAAACGTATATACATTCTGAGCTAGTTAAAAATGGTCTTTTTTCGCTTTTTCTTTCGTTTATTTGAGTAGTACAAAATGGTTCTTCTTTGTTTGGTATATAAAAAAGTAGAACACCCAAATTTGTTCTTTCGTTCATTGGGCTAGTACAAAGGTGCATAAATTCTGAGTTAGCTAAATTGGACCTTCTTCGATTTTTCTGATTGGTACAAAAAACAGGGCACTCAAATTTATCCCATCGTTTGTTGAAATTGTACAAAAAGGTACATAAATTCTCAGTTAGTTAAAATGGGCCTTCTTCGGTTTTTTCTGGTTAGTACAATTTTGTTCTCTAGAAATTCTAAGTCTCCTTGGTACAAAATGGAATAGATCACTTAAATTTATCCCCTCGTTTATTTAAATAGTTACTATGACATACCTTTGCTTTCTTTCTTGTTACTCTATCCAAATTAATTTTTTGCGTTACAGAAATTCTGCGCTAGTTAAAAAGGTCTTTTTTCGCTTTTTCTTTCGTTTATTTGAATAGTACAAAATGGTATAAAATACTCAGCAAGTTAAAATGGTTCTTCCTTGTTTGGTATAAAAAAGTAGAACACCCAAATTTGTTCTTTCGTTCATTGAGCTAGTATAAAGGTATATAAATTCTGAGTTAGCTAAATTGGACCTTCTTCGATTTTTCTGGTTAGTACAAAAAACAGGTCACTCAAATTTATCCCATCGTTTGTTTAAATAGTACAAAAAGGTACAGAAATTCTCAGTTAGTTAAAATGGGTCTTCTTCGCTTTTTCTGATTAGTACAATTTTGTTCTTTCGTGAAAATCCTTTGGTTGCTACACAATTAAATAGCTCACTCATATTTATGCCTTCGTTTATTAGACTAGTTTAAAATGATATAAAATAATCCTTTTTTTGCTTATTCCTTTGTTTGTTGAAATAATACAAAATGGTATAAAATACTCAACTTCGGTTTTTCAAATTAAATAGCTCACTCATATGCATTACTTCGTTTAATTGATTTTAGAGTTGATACAAATTATATAATTCCTTTGTTTATTTGAATACTCCAAAATGGTGCAAAACTAAATACTCCATTGTTTATTTGAGTAGTACAAAATTGAATAGGTCACTTAAATTTATTATTTCGTATATTCAGCTAGTTCATTTTTTCTCGTTGGTATAAAAAGTAGAACATCGAAATTATGAACTTGTTAAAATGATCCTTCTTCGGGTTTTTCTGATTGATACAAAAATAGAACATTTCAGTAATTCAAAAGTTACATAATGAGCTAGTTAAAATACCTCTTCTTCTCTTTTCCAGTTGGTACAAAAGGAAATAATCCACCTGATCTTCACTTCTTTTTTCTGGTTGGTATTCCTTCGTTTATTGGAGTAGTACAAAATGGTATAAAAGTCTGAGAATGGCATATCTTTGCTTTTCTTCTGATTGGTACAAAAATAAAATAGACCACTGAAATTTGTTGCCTCTATTATTTGAATAGCACAAAAAGGTATAAAATGCTGATCTAGTTAAAATGACCCTTCTTTGATTTTCTTGTGATTATTTGGGTAGTACAAAATTGTACAGAAATATTGAACTAGTCAAAACGGACCTTCTTCATTTTTTTCTGGTTCATACAAATATAAATACTGCATCCAAATTTGAGTAAAATGGTCCATGTTCGCTTTCTTCGTTTTGCTTAAATAATTCTCAGCTAGTTAATATGGCATATCTTTGCTTTCTTTTGAATAGCCCAAAAAGGTACAGAAATTCTGCGCTAGTTAAAATTATGTTCTCAAATTTATTCTTTCTTCACTTTTTTCTGCTTTGTACAAAATTGAATAGATCACACAAATTTACTAAATGAGGAAACGTTATCTCAATATGTGGTTTCTTGACCATTGACCTCGATGATCATTATTTTGGAACATGTAGTACCTGATGACCAATTACTAGATGTGGATCCATTTTCGAGTAATTAGGTTTTAAGTATGTTGACCTTTGACCTCGATGGCCACTAATTTTGGGACATGTAGTACTAGTTGATGACGTATTACTAGATTTGGAAACAACACCTCAAAACGTTGCTCTGTTTAAGAGTTATTCGCGTTCATTGATTAATTGGGCGTTCATTATTTTTGGGAACTTGCAGTGGTTGATGACCAATTACTAAATGTGGAAACAGCACCTCAATATGTGGATCCATTTTCGTGTTATTAGGTTTTAAGTATGTTGACCTTTGACCTCGATGATCATTATTTTGGAACATGTAGTACCTGATGACCAATTACTAGATGTGGAAACACCACTTCGATATTTGGCTCCGTTTTCGAGTTATTAGGTTTTAAGTATGTTGACCTTTGACCTCGATGATCATTATTTTGGAACAGGTAGTACCTGATGACCAATTACTAGATGTGGAAACACCACTTCGATATTTGGCTCAGTTTTCGTGTTATTAGGTTTTAAGTATGTTGACCTTTGACCTCGATGACCACTAATTTTCGGACATGTAGTACCTGATGACCAATTACTAGATGTGGAAACACCACTTCGATATTTGGCTCAGTTTTCGTGTTATTAGGTTTTAAGTATGTTGACCTTTGACCTAGATGGCCACTATTTTGGAACTTGTGGTACCTGATGACCTATTACTCAATGTGGAAACAGCACCTCAATATGTGGATCCATTTAAGAGTTATTTGGTTTTAAGTATGTTGACCTTTGACCTAGATGGCCACTATTTTGGAACTTGTGGTACCTGATGACCTATTACTCAATGTGGAAACAGCATCTCAATATGTGGCTCCGTTTTCGTGTTATTAGGTTTTAAGTATGTTGACCTTTGACCTCGATTTTCATTATTTTGGAACTTGTAGTACCTGATGACCAATTGCTAAATGTGGAAACAGCACCTCAATATGTGGATCCATTTTCGAGTAATTAGGTTTTAAGTATGTTGACCTTTGACCTCGATGGCCACTATTTTGGAACTTGTGGTAGCTGATGACCTATTACTCAATGTGGAAACAGCACCTGAGTATGTGAATCCATTTTCGAGTTTTGACCTTTGACCTCGATGGTCACTATTTTGGAACTTGTGGTACCTGATGACCTATTACTCAATGTGGAAACAGCACCTGAGTATGTGGCTCCGTTTTCGAGATATTAGGTTTTAAGTATGTTGACCTTTGACCTTGATGACCACTAATTTTCGGACATGTAGTACCTGATGACCAATTACTAAATGTGGCTCTGTTTTCGAGTTTGACCTTTGTTCACGATGGTCAGTAGTTTGAGGACATGCTTATGTCATTTCTGCTATGTTAAAATGTTCAAATAGGGGTTGAAAAAGTAATCATAAAAGGGAATGAATACACCCCTAAAATGGAGGTCGTAAAAGGAAACGAATCTTATGTATTATCTGCTCTCCATTGTAATTTCATTAGGGGTGGAAAAAATGGTCATCAAAGCACCCTCTAAAATGATTACCTGTAGACCGTGGGTGTTCGATTGTAATCTTTGCTCGTTATGTTAAAATAAGGGTTGGAATGAGTTACGTATTCTTATGTCATTTCTGTTATGTTAAAATAGGGGTTGAAAAATATGCTCATAAAAGAGAACGAGTTCACCCCTAAAATGGAGGCCTGCTATGTTATGTAGTCTTCTGCTCTTATATGTGTTCGTAATATTATGTTACCTACTATGTTAAAATAGTGCTGTGTGTTATCTGCTTTGCTGTGTGTTCATAGTCTCAGTGTAATTTCTGCTATGTTAAAATAGGGGTTGAAAACGAGTACACCCTTGTTATGTTATCTGCTCTGCTGTGTGTTTCATATTCTTATCTGTTATCTTCTCTTCGTAATTAAAATAGGGGTTGGAAACGAGTACACCCTTGTTATGTTATGTACTCTTATATGTTATCTGCTATGCTGTGTGTTACGTAATCGTATGTGTTATCTCCTATGTTAAAATAGGGGTTGAAAAATATGCTCATAAAAGAGAACGAGTACACCCTTAAAATGGAGGTCATAAAAGGGAACGAGTCTTATGTATTATCTGTTCTGTTGTGTGTTCATAGTCTCAGTGTAATTTCTGCTATGTGTTAATAAGGGTTGAAAAATATGCTCATAAAAGAGAACGAGGTCACCCCTAAAATGGAGGTCATAAAAGGGAATGAATACACCCTTGTTATGTTACGTACTCTTATGTGTTATCTGTTCTGCTGTGTGTTCGTAATTTCTGCTATGTTAAAATAAGGGTTGAAAAATATGCTCATAAAAGGGAACGAGTTCACCCCTTAAAATGTGCTCGTAAAAGGGAACGAGTACACCCCCTAAAATGTGGTCATAAAAGGGAACAAATTCACCCCTAAAATGGAGGTCGTAAAAGGCCGTGGGTTGACGGTTCACGATGCTCGATTTCTCGTATCCCCCATATGTCCCCCGGCATAGTGTGTCAGGCGGCACTGGGAAACTCGTTGTCTGCTTCAGGCGGGACCGAGAAAGTGGGTAGAGGGTCAGTGGCGCAGAAGCCTCACGTTTATACTACTCAAGGAAAATATGGCATCAAGTCATATCTTCAAATATACAAAAATATACATCAAATAAGCACAAATCTTCATCATACATAAATCCCAAGTTATCTTCATGAAAGAATACGCTAGTTTGTTACATACACTCCAGGCGATGAAAAATCGATCATTCAAAAGAATCACTAAAATCGCACAAGAGGTTATAACAGTGTATATTCCTTTGAAAAGAATACATTGACTTAGTATATTCCCAATAACTAATAACAAATCGTAGAATCGAGCCAAAAATCCAGGGAAAGAAAAAACTTCATTCTTCTTTACATCCACATTTGGGTTATAAAATGCATCTTGAAAAATGCAAAAAAATGTAAGAATTCCTTCTTCATCACTATCATAACATAGATAGCATACACATATCAATTTATAGTTGCGTCTATCTCCCTAGTTTTCTTCTGCAAAACATAATGTATCAATGAGATGTTGATTTGGCGGCTAGATACTAATTTATTGTGTTTATAAGCTGTTGATAAGATGACCAAGAAAAAGAACGTGTTCCAGAAAGTTAACCAACAGTTCTAAGTAACTGAAAAAACAATGATGACTATATGAGTACTCCTTTTTCTCCTTATCTTCGTTGTAATTGTTATTGCCGGCAAGACTTAGAAACACAAACAAACCAAAACAAATTCCATAATGACATGGCCAGTGTCAAAACAAAATTCGTCACCAACTTCACAGATGTTCCTAATCCATCAAATCTTCCTTTGAGAACCGTCTTTTTTTCCTCTTTTTTTTTTTTTAAAAAAAAAACTTCATTGCAGAGAAACAGCTTCCGCTTCTTTTCCTTCTTCTAAGGGAAAATACACAGGTAAAAGACGCTGATAGAGATCCCAATTCTCCTTGTCGAAAATACACAATACAATACGGTCTACGTTGTCCACATGATCCTCTAAAAATTTTCGTGTACTCAACAATGCAATTCTCGCAGCAGGTTCCTTAGGGAAATGAAATGCACCAGCAGCAATGCAAGGAAAAGCCACAGTTAAAAGCTGATTTTTCAATACAAAATCAAAACAATTGTTATAACAATTCTCCAAAGTCTTCTTGTTCGCATCTCTGGGACCACATGTCAATAATACATGATCAGCGGGGAGATTATAGCCTGGAGCAATCTTCACTTGTCCTGGCTTTAAAGAACATATTTTCTCGCAATCTTTACAAAATTCTTCTCCTGCAGCTTCTTGGATACTTCTATCCGCTCCTCCTAATGGAATGAGTAATTCATTCGTGGGGTTGACAACAGCGTCAGCTTTAATCATAGCAATATCTCCACGAAAAACACTGATTTTCTTGTTGATTGCAGAATTTGGACCAAACTTTGGTTTCAAGCCGGAACAATTCTTCCCTGTTTCAGCCCAAGTGGGTAATTGGTTGGCAATCACAACTCCACGAAGATTCACAGATTGAATATCTTCTTTTTCTATCATGTTTACCGAAGGATTAAAAATGATCTCATAGTGTTCTTTTTCTCTTTCTTTCTTCTGTTTCTCTTCCTGTACTTCGGCACAGCAGGCATTCGCAGTAGCATCCTCGACAACGTCTTGTATATCCAAGTCAACATCATCTTCTTCTCCCTCTTCCTCGTTTCCCTTCTCCTGTCTCTCGTAGTACTTCTTCAATCTTTGTACTACAATCGAATCAACCTTGAATCTTCCTCGCGCAGTTCTGAACTTAACAAAATAGGAATTTGGGTGGTCAATATCTTGAATTATTTCTGGACCAAAATAACGTCCACTGAAAGCTCTGGTGGATCCTTTCTTCATGGTACTGTCCAAAATCCATACCTTGTCTCCTACTTTGAAATTGGGTTTCGAATGACGTTTGTCATAAAATTTCGTTGCCGTCTTATATCTCTGGAACCATTTGTCATGGGCTTTGTCCCGTATTTCTCCAAGTTGCTGTAAACGTTCAGCATTGTACTGAAATTGACAAGGGGTGTCCAAAATTGCTTCGTGTAGCATTCTACATCTGAATCCATGCAAAAGTTCAAAAAGGCTGTATCCAGAGGATAAATTAACAGTTAAATTGTGGGCTAACACAATAGATGGCAGCAGTTCGACCCATTTTCCTTGATCTTTATTACATAACGCAGATTTCAGCATCTGTTCAATGTTTCGGATAGCTATCTCAGCAGTCCCGTTAGCGTAATGAGCTTGAACATTAACAAATCGAATCTTAGCTCCAATCATAGCACACAACTCCTTGAATAGATTACTAGTAAAACATGGACCTTTGTCTGTGACTAATTCTTTGAAAATACCGTATTTCAAAATTACATTTTCATAAAGAAAACTACTAACAGAAGATGCTGTTATATCTGCTAATGAACCACAAATAGTATATCGAGTAGCAGCATCGACAACGACAATCAAATGCTTGTGTCTCAAAATATTACTCGAGGAATACACCCCTCCAATGTCTACGAAAATGCGATAGAAGGGCGGCACTTGAGGATACGTTTTCAATGTACCATAAGCAGAACCAGGTTTATTTTTGCTGGACTGGCAAATTAAACATTCTTTGCATTTCTGATAAATATATTGTTTCATATTAGGGAAATACACAGATTTCACTAAAAGATCATATGTCTTAGAAAAGCCTCCGTGACTTGAACCAATGGCAGAAGTATGAGCCGCATCAAAAACTTTATAGCGTAATGAAACAGGTACAGCAACTAAAAATTTCATACCACTAGATGTTTTTTGTTTTCTATACAAAATTCCTTCTTTAACCGTGAAATAAAATGCCTGTCTTTCAATTTTGGGATTTTTCTTTTCCTTGTTTTCTAACCAATCAAAAATATCCTTATAAAACGGGTCCTTCATTTGTTCATCTCTGAGAGAAGGCTCGTCACTTAGCATATTGTTACACTCAGTAACAGTGGAAGAAAATACTCGAGGGTCTTCCTCATTTTGTTGCTCATCAGAAATGTCCCTGGGGGCACGAGAAAAACGTGAAAGTGCATCGGCTTCTATGTTAGATACCCCAGATATGTGTGTTACAGTAAAGTTATACTGTTCAATAAAACTAAGCCACCTAGCAAATTTGCCTACATTTTTTGTCTGCTTTAAAAACAAAAGACTCTTATAATCCGTTTTCAAAAAAAGTGACGTCCTAGTAAAAAGTAACGAAAGGATCGAAACGCATATATAATACTCAAAAGTTCAAGTTCGTAAGGGTGCCTAGATTTTTCGCTTTTACTTAAGCTACGGCTACAATAAGCAATGGGTGCTAACTCTGGGTCATCTGGAGAGCATATGGGTTGTTTGAGCACGGCAGCCAGACCGCGAGTTGATGCATCACAGAACAAGTATACAGGGTGTTTCGGAATATAATGCATTAAATATGGCGATTTTATGATAACTTCTTTAATTTTCTCAAAAGCATCTTGTTGTTTTTGTGTCCACTTAAACGGTACATCCTTTCTGAGAAGTGAGTTCAAAGGTTTCGCAATTTCAGAAAAATTAGGTAAGAATCGTCTTACAAAGCTAGCTAATCCTAGGAAACTTTTCACATGTTTTTTCGTCTTCGGACGTTCATAATTACTAATGGAGTCAGTTATTTTCTTGGAAATTCGCAAGCCATCGTACGAAATATCGTGTCCCAAAACTGCTAATGAAAAATAAGCCAATTTCTTTTTTTCTGGGGCAAGCTTAAGACCACGTTCTCTAATTCGTTGAAATAACTTCTTGGTGAGATTGATAACATCCTCAAAAGTGTTCCCACCCCCCAAAAAATCATCAAGGTACCCGAAAACTTGTTCAGATTCTAATTCTTCCAATGTCATTTTCACTAATCTGTTTAAACCAGCGGAACTAGTTTTAAGGCCCTGTGGGAGTGCTGTAAAACAAAATGAACCAGCTCCTGGGATTGAAAAGGCAGTGACGTGTTGGTATTCTTCCGCGATTTTCACTTGAGAAAACCACTGAGCAAGTCCGAGCAGCACAGGTAGCGACACTTACTAAGACGCGAAAGAATGTCTTCTATCGACGGTACAGGAAAACTGTCTGGTGCAATGTGTAGGTTGATCGCTCTACAATTCAAACAGAATCTATAAGATCCAGACTTCTTTTTTACGAGAAGAGTAGGTGAGTTATAACTCGAGATACACCTCCTAATAACCTTTTGTTTAAGCAAAGTATCAATCTGTTTTTTAACTTCTTCTCTTAAGTGGAAGGGGATAGGAAACTGATTGGTGTGAACTGGGACGTTATCTAGCATTTTAATTTCATGTACGTAACCCTTGGCCACTCCAAAATCATCCTCTGACAAAGAAAAACAATCTTTATACTCCTCTATAACAGAATAAAACATTTGCTTCTGATCGTCCGAAAGTTGAGGGTTAATATCCACACGTCTGACATCAAAACCAGCAGGAAAGTTATTGTTGTCTTGTTTACTGGCTAAACCATGATTTTGAACACTATCTGTATCATTTGGATAATGTGCACCCGGCCTAATGTCAATAGCTTCACCTAAATGAAGATTTTTCTCTAAACACAACTTTTTGTTGGTTGGGTTGACTACTCTAATGACAGAATTAACAGGATCCACTCTAGATTCATTGACAAAAATTTCGGCTTTAGGACAGATTTTCTCATTGGGTTGCAAAACATTTTTAAGTCCCACTAAATCATTAATTTTACGAACAGGTACTGAAACACTGGAATTTGGAGGCAAAGTAACAGATTTCGCCGTTATGAAATAGGCTTGCATGAGGTTCGCTGTTTGTTCAGAAACTGTGCCTATAGCATGACTTTCAGGTAGCGCGTGATCAGTAGGTTTCCCAAACCTAACTATATGAACTACGTGAATATCCTGGTTAATAGTGACATGTTGAGGGAGTAACCAACGGTTCCCCAACAAAACAGAAGATGCAAATTTGTCTACAACTCTAAAAGTATGCGTAAATGAATAGCCGTCAATTTTGAACTTCAGTACAGCTAACGTGTTAGTTTCAAGTCCTTTACCCGAGATGCCACGGATAATAGTACGTCCTTTAACAAGTCTAGTGTTCGGAGGAAGGAGTTCCCTAGTGCAAATTGAAATTTGACTCCCAGAGTCCAACAATGCTTTATACTCTTTATTTCCAATAGTAATTTTGATGCAAGGCAGAATCCTATCCCTAACAATAGGCGTAGTTATCGTGTGAGTCTTAAAAGCAGGTCTCTCACTATTCCCTGAACTATTTCCGCTATGGAAAACATTACCATTATTACTTCCCATGAATTGTGCCATGTTGCACACTAATGTTTTGGCCGGACAGTGTATTTTATTATTCACGTGAGACGTACTATGATTCTGTTTGCGCTTGTTCTGTTCGTTCTTAACCATAACAGAAGTATTCGTCGCAGAGCCCATTCTATCATGCATATTATTATTATTATTGGCACTCTTACATTCAGAGGGACAAAAAGAAGAAAAAGAGTTACATTTCTGTTGATGAGACGGAATAGAATCTGTTGATCACCGCATTCTTTCCCAGCGGATGAGATATGATAATGCAAACGTGCAAGCATTTCTTTTTTTCCCTGTTGTTCTTCGAGAGGAAATGAAACATGAGAATTATCGCGCAATGAAACATCACCTATCTTAGCGATAAATTCCGGTGTACTAAACTGCAAGGTTCGTTCTTTCGAATTGGCTTTAATGAGCGTCTTATAATTCACTATTAATTCAGCTGACAGTTCTTGTAATAGAAATTCACATGACGCATCAACGGATGAAAACGATTTATTGCATGTAAGCTTAAAGTACTGAGGCAATAACCCTTCAATAAGGAAATTGATTTGTTGTTGTATAGGCATGGCTTTATCAAAACTAAGTATGAGATCTAACTTCTCATAAATGTATGACATGATAGGTTCCCCTTCTTTTTGATCTCTAGAACGAATGGTGTGTTCCGTCACCTTCATAACTACAAAACCACCAAATAATGTGATCATTCGTCTCTTTATGTCTACATACGACAAGTTCACAAATTCGTCTGTCCTAGTTAAGGCTAGAAACCACGCTAAGGCTCCGTCCCTTAATAGATATGGAGGCAAATGACGCTTCTTTACTGCATTAAACTCATAAATGACGCAGTAAGATTCGAAATACTCAAAAAAACGAATGACGTCTTCCCCATACTTGCCGTGAAAAAATGTGGGGCGCACAATAGAATCTAGAGACGTAAGACGAGCTTGTGCCATAATATAAGAATTCACCATTTTCTCTAAATATTTCTAAATAATGTAACTAAAAAGCACATAAAACAAAGTAACACAACAAATTGAGAGGGTGGTGGGAGGGTGGCAAAACAAATAGAATTTCATCAAATTCTAACGGTGGGCGGCAAACAAACTAATGCAAAATAAATCGAGGGTCGCAGATATGTGTGCATCAACACAAGTTAAAACCACATCTTCGCCATGTGCAGTCGTCCCTTGTCGGTCTGAGAGCTCAGGTAGTGCATTTGTAAATAACGTATTTGGGGATTTCAGATCCGACAAGTTGCGCCCAGGATTTCGTAAATATACAACTTAACAAAACATGAAGTACGGGATCCAACCTTGGTTGCATTTAAATGAAATCCAACACGTACAAAAGAAACAGACTGTGATGTTAAAGGGGGTGAAAAGGGGCAAGAAGGGAGTAACTTTCGGGATAGGTTAATCTACTCGCACTTACTTGCAGGTCTTATCGTTGTCCTCTCGACGATTCGTCAAACAGGCCGACGTCCGTCCATCCTTCTGTTTGGCTGGCTGGTCGTTCAAGTAACCAAGGTTAAGAGTCGGCGAAACCCGGACTGAGTAACCAACTTCACGAAGACCGCAACTTTAGTTAAACTTAAAAACTTCTACTCAAAAAGCAATACATCGTCGTAGATGGCTATCTGGCGTTAGCCGAAACAAAGGTGCTCTATGGGACAGAGCAAGGCTTTCAATCGTAAATTTCAAAAAGAAGCTCGCGGTTTACATTCTAACTCGTCCCTCGCTCCATGTCGACTGACCCTTCCAAAAGTCTCTCAATTGATTTTGTATGGCCTTCTTTCCGGGTTCATGTCCTGGGTTATTCACTCTGATTTGCGTCTCGATGAAGAAAGTGCATGCTTGTAGATTAACCAAGGTAAGGTGATGATAGGAATGCAGACGGGTAAGCAATCTGTTATTTTATTAATTGAGAAATTACAAACGTAAGAAGTAAATGACAGACAGCAAAGGCAAATGAACTTAGAAAAAAAAGTCGAAAGGTGATTTAACTTAAAATGAATAGTTATTCTTTTCACTGTAATGTTCTTTTAAAATAAAATGTCCCGTTGTTCAAAATAAGAAACTTTGCCATGTATCCAAATACACATATCTTCACAGTACAGTTTTTTTGCTTGCTACAAAAAGGTACAAAAATAGTACAAAGATATGAGTTAGTTAAAATTAGAATTTGAAGATGTAGCACTACAACTAAATCGACCCTAAAAATTTTGAAATGGCTGTTCCTCCTTTATTTGAATGGTATCATTTTGTTTCTTCGTGGAACTAAGAGGCACAAAAATAGTACAAAATTGTAGGGAAGTAAATTTTCGAATTTGAAGACGTTGCACTGAAGGTGATTGAAGTGGTCAATATTTAGTAATAGTCCTCCCTCTTTTATTTGAATGATACAAAATCTTTTCTTAGTGGTACAAAAAGGTACAAAAACTGGACAAAATTCTGAGCCAGTTAAAGTCCAAATTTGAAGATTGGCACTACAACTAAATGGACACCGAGATTTATTTCTCAGACGATGGGCTACTTGCCCTCCAAATCATTGATTCGGTCAGTAGCCTTCAAGAAATAAAACTGAAGTGAAACTATAAGTTCTCGTATGCAAAGTGAAGTGTAATTTATTTTGATGCCTCATAAAACGTGACAACTTACACAAACAACTTACACATAGGCGTGGCCACCAAAAATTTTCTGGAAGGCACACTACCCTTCACTCAACATTGTAGGCCAAATTTAAAGGAAGGCTGATGTCATTGCACTCTCCCTTAATTTTCAAAATGTCACATAACATGAATTAAAGTGCCGCAATTTAGGATAGATAAATCCTATCAATGGTGATAACAGGTTCTATTCCAGCAACACAAAAAGTCCTATTTGTGGTACAGTTGACAATATTTATTATAATTAATGGGATTTCCAGGGCAATTCCTGTAGGTTTCATGACAGTACAAGGAACTTATGATCAGTGACTAAGTATATTATTCAAGTTCATGTTTTCATTTATGAATTGTACTGTTTCCCATTTTGACACTGAAATTGGGTCTCTAAGTGTCCTGTTAAAAAGCTCCAACCTCTGATAATATCTCTAGCCATATGAGCCCAAGAAACGTAGATCCTTCTTCAAAAAGCCGCAAAAGCCCAGCTGCTGATCCTGAAGATGTGTTGACAATTCCGTCAGTCTTAATTTTTTCCAACGTAGAGAGAATTTTTTCATAATGTTAAACAACTCCCGTTATTAGACTAAGTCTACAAATTCACCTAGTGGGGCACAAGGATTTAATATTTACAATGTTTAAGACGAGACCACAAGCCGATTAGAGCAGACTAGAGCCTCGATTAGAGCAGAAAATCGTGACCTCACTGAAAGTGACTGCAAAAACAGTACTCATAGTTCGTGCACCCACTGCAAAGAGTTTCTCACTACTGACGCACTAGAGGCACCCTTAATCACAAGATTAGTACTATGAGCTCCACAATGAACGTACAAGGTAAGAAGTTGCTGTTCACATATAATAGATGAAACACTAATTCCAGAGCCATCACAAACTTGTCCACTGAGTTGAGCAATGGAAAGCTGGGGTCTCACCATCTCATCCAGAATAACTGAAGCTATAAACTCACCAGTAGTTTTTTGATACACTGTAGAACATAAGAAAACTTTCATGAGAACAGAGATCTTCATCAATTCACCTGGCACAAATACTTAATTGTTCTTCGCCATTCACATCACGGGAACCATCAAACACGATAGAGAACAGAGGAGTGTTTTGAGATTTGATTTTGTTACATATATGAAAAGCAATTTCTTGCCCATGGTTTCGAGATTTCGTTCTAGATTTTAACATCCATGAAATTACATCTCTTCATGCTTCCCTTTATCCGGCTCTTCAATTGTGGAAAATCTTCAGAGCAAAGGCTCATCAACTGAAATAAATTCCTGAACCGGGAGTCATATCCTCTAAGTGCGAGTCCTTGTCTTGCAAGATAACGCATACACGAGATTACATTTTTCCAGGAATTTCCTGGCTTTCAGTTGTTCATCTAAAATTTGTCTGTTTAGTTGGTTTTCTATTGGATTTTTTCTCTTCGTGTAGCGTAGTACACCCAGTTTATGGCATTCTGAAATTTCGTGTATGCTTAATTTTTCTTTAGCCTTCTTCCAGTTGCAAAATCCTACAGTACAGAAAGCGTCTTCCATGGTTTTAGTAAGAACTTTTTTTAAAAAATTGTTTTTCAAGATGTCCATACATTAAAAACAGAAAATGACGTTAATTTTGTTTGGATCGACGTGCAGCCACGGAAGGAACTAAGTTGACACAAATTTCAATGTTCGACCTTTCAGAGAGACTGTTGTGGAAAATTTGTATGTAATACTAAAGTCTAATTGGGCTTTGAAAGGTTGGAAGAGTGGGGAAAATCTGAACCACTGGTTCTTCTATAGACACTGATGGTGATGGTGACCAATACAAGATTTGAATTTCCATTGTCAGTTTCAGGTTGTAATCCATCAGCTGAACTATCATTTGAATTAATTTTTCTCTTCTTTTCTTCAACAAAAATGGCACTGCTTTGGCCTATGTACTGTCTTCTTTTCTTTTTCTTATGACAAATTGATCAATTTCAAACAATAAAACAACGCTAAACAGAAGCAAGAAATGAAAAACTTGATATCAACGTTATATTCACAGTAACACACATAAACACAGCTGTCTAAATAACATTACTGATGGGGAAAACACGCTCCAAAATATGTCCTTTTAAAAACAGTGGCGCACAGCCCAGTTGAAGTTCAACAATACATTAGACAGAACACGTAAAGAGACTTACGTTACCCGCACACGAAGAAAAAGGTCTTTTAGGCAGGTTTTGAGTTATACGTATTTCCGAAGCTAAACAGTGTTGTTAAGTCTTCCATCGATTGTCCAGGTTGGCACAATAATGGTGGTATTTTTACCACCGTTACAGCCGATACAGCACAAGAGTCGGTATATTAAGTTAAAAAAATCATTCCACATTTTCTCTTTTCTCTTTGTAATGCTATAAGTGTAGAAAGCGACATTTTTTTTCTTGCAGCTACTGCTTTCTTGGAAAACTAAAGATAAAATCTCAAGGCAGAAATATTTGAAACTGAGCATGAAACTATTGATAAGTACTAACTTAAATTCGAAATATTTTTGCCTTTTGTTGTAAATCTTTCACAAAGCGGTAGCTGTTCAAAATGAAAAGACACACTAAGAATTGCGTACTTTCAATTAGAATCTACTATTTTCATAAAGAACTAGCTTACACACACAATTAATTATGTCAGTGATAGGGTATATGGCAGGGGTGCCCACAAGGGGGGAGTTATGACGCAAACTGCGTCATTGAAATATTTGGGGGGGTTAAAAATCTATATAAATATGTTTGATGAGGGGGGCAAAATTAATCGAAAAGAAGATTTTTTCATGGAAGAACACCTACGGATAGACAATTGGAGGGGGGTGCGTCATAGACATAAGGGGGGGTGGGCACCACTGTATATGGTGTTCATTGGGCCAAACACTCCAAACAATAAAGGTTCATCTTACACTGGAGAAATAGTTATGCTTCGTTTTTCATTATAATTTGACCATGAAACAAATGTCGGAGAGATATACTAACCTGAACTTCGTATACGAATGTGCGGTGTTGGGGTGTGTAACACGTTGAGATATGATGCTTTACTTTTTCAATTTTCAATATTTCCGCGTACTCCTAAAAAAGTAATAAAGAAATAACGTCCATTTTTTAAAAAAAATATTTAATTATAACTCAACAATCTTCACAAAATTTGCAATCGATCAGTGAAAACGGCATTCCAGAGCTTGTTGTTTCCGAGATATCATTGTTAAAAGAATTTGCCACAAAACTTTTCTTGACCACAAACATATAAACATAGCATTTTAATATATAGATCATGGTGGAAAGTCTACAAGGTGGTTGCATGCGCATGTCGCCTGAAGCGCTGTCGTGGCTGTGACGTCATCTGGTTTGCAAGAGACAACGGGAAAAGGCGCGGCTTTAAGTGACAAGTGGAAATTCTTTGTTTCTTTGTTCTGTTAAATGATATCGAGAATGCCTAAATGTGCAGTGTACGGCTGTAGTAATTATTAGAGAAAACCTAAAGGAACTAATATAAAATAATTTAAATTTCCTCAAAAAGAGGGGGAATGTCTCCAGAAATGGATTTTAGATTTCAGGCGACAGGACAAAATAAACCTAAAATATGGTAAGTTTTACATAAAAATAATAAATAAATGCAATGTTAAATGAAATTGTAAAAAAAGCGATTTCATTATGTAGTTTCTTTTTAGTATTAATAGTATGTAATAATAGTATATAGAACTACAGTAGCTTGTGTTGATTCTGCATACAAAAATCCAATAGTACGATTTAAAAAGACGAACTTTGATTCAAGACCCGGATTCGAAATCATGAGGGAGGGGGAGCGACAGAGGTGATAATTTCTACCATCGTTACCTTCTGCTTCTACATAAGATATTGAGACAAAATTTTCCCCACAGAGGCAGGCATGTAACTCGAGAAGTGAGGCACGATGATCTAGGAGGCTTACCTCCCTCGAGTTACGCATATGGAGAGCATTGAACGCGTTAAAGTAGTTCAGATCCCATTTCATTCTGAAGGTCTGCATTCCCTGTAGCCTCGGTGCTGTAACGGGACGTTGCACTTCAAATTAACTAACGAATGGAAGGTTCGTAATAACGATTAACGGTTACAAAGATATATAACAATGTATTAGATCAAGAGAATAAAGTATCCACCTACCATGGCAGGGCGTCATTATCGGGACATTTTTACACTCAGATTTTGAAATTTTTGTTCATTTTAATCATAACTTTGGATAATTATATATACATATTTAGGGGCCCCCTCCAGAATTACAAAATTAAGAATGATTGCAGTAAATTTAAAAATATGAGAGATTCTCAACCAATCAAGGAAGCACGGTGGCTCAGTGGCAGAAGGCTCACCTCTGGTGCAAGGGGTACTGGTCCGCTTCTCGGTCAAGTGAGTTTGTGGTGGACAACATCGTGTCTGTGAGTTTCTCGGAGTACTCCGGCATTCTCATTCCACCAAATTCCACATAATCAATCTCTTGCATTTATCTTTTGTCTTCTTTAGTCCACGGGACAGAAAAGAGAAAACTTGTGAAAATTAAGAAAATTATGTAATTTTATGGTTTATATGTTTTGTAGTATAGCTGTAACACCCCTACAACGTCTTCACCTACGCCTAGTAGGCCTACTTTGTTTCTTGCTTGAAATAATCATGTCGTTGCAATTTCTTTGTTTGAGGTGCTTTGTATATACAATTTATTTCTATATATTTTTAGAACACAATAATATATGTAACGTTCTATTTCGTACAAATGTTTAATAATACAGTTTGTTATGTTAAATTTTGACACTAATATTCAGAAAACTGTCAATTGCACCAAACCTTTTGTTCAAATACAAATTCTATAAATAAGCGATCAGCGATTTCAAATAAGATGATTTTTTTATAAATCAAAAATAAAAACGATGTTTAAAATATTAAATACGTGCGTCCCTGCTCAATAAAGTTTTTAACCTCCCATGAGATTCTGAAGAAACTTACGTTTGAGCAACCTCTTAAAAAAAAAAAAACTGTCCAAGCATAACGAAAATATACGTACGTGCATCTCTACGAAAACCATGAATTCTCCCTTGAGATATTCTCAAAATTTATATGGGGTCATCAGTAAAGAATTCTCTTTCAAGCAAAATAATAATAATAGTAAATCAAAACCGATCAATGTGTTACGAAAATATACTTGAGCATACATAAATATATAATAATGAAATGCATTAACGACACACTGTGTTATAGATTATTCAGGCCTATACATACTCGAGTGTATTACTTCAGATGTTTAAAAAAGAAAAGAAAGAAAGAAAGAAAGAAAAGAAAAAAAAGAAAGAAAAACAGAAAATGTAGTGAGCAATATTGGCTTGTTCAAGCTTCAAAGGTGTTTAATATGAACTGATATTGGTGTTTCTTTTGCTATTGTAAATATCTTCCTTTGAATTCACTTAGCTTACGCATTGATTACATTACGTTTATATAATTATTGTTTGTACCAAAATTTTTACTTCATTGAAGATCACTATAAATAGAAGTTTGCGTGTAAGATACCGGAGAGCAAGCGCTTGTTAAAAGTTCATCTGACTCTCCTTGGCCACGTCTGCGACCAAGATGACGTCATGTGCCAGAGCGACAAGAATGTAGCACTGCATTGCATCCACCTTGTAGTCTTTCCACTATGATATAGATATTTCAAAATTTTCTTTTTGCTGCAAATGAATGTGTGCACGCTTTATGGTAGTTTTCAACGTAGCTAATACAGTGTCGCTACTTTCTGTACTTCATTTATATACGCTGGCAATTGTTGCAGAATTTTCTTCAATGAAACTGTAATTCCTTTCAATTTTTACAACCGACGCTTCCATTCCAGTATTTCATAATTTTTGCCGAGATATTTGGGGAAGAATTCCTGTTATACAATTTTCTGGGGGGGGGGGGGGGAATCTCCTCCTAGAAACTTTTTTGGGGGACGCGTCCCCCTCATCCCCTCCGGCTGGCACGCCCATGACTTACATATCAATACTTAAACAAAGCTATTTCGATACATATTAGGGTGGTTCAAAAATTAGGGAAAAATATTTTTTCCGAATTTCACCTACGGCACCCCTAACATTTATTACACCACTGAAAATAGGTACACTGGTAAAATTTTAAATTTTTAGAACAATTTTTAATAGTTGCGCAAGCCGATTGAAATTTTGGTTCTACATATACATATATATTGTTATATATTTTGTTAAACACATTGTTATATACATATTGCACATTATACATAAAAGCGCATTATTCCTGATTGTATTTGCATTATTAAAACTTAAGTTTATTTGTTTACTCTATTTTCACATTTTACTTTTACATATTGAATTTACTTAGATAGGGTATTCTTTGAACAGTATGGATATTGGTTCCTATTTTCCACAATAATTTAAAATAGGTAATGCTTCTGTTCCTCGTCCTTTGTCATAATACCGTTATACTCTTGTGTGAGGCCAACTTCGCATTCTGCGTGGTCTTTAACTATAAAGACAACCAACAACTTCTGTCGCTTGTCATGAAGGTCTTTGTTACATTGGCCCTCACACCGTGAGTTGAATGCGTATGGAGATGAGGCGAAGGTCAGTTGTTGGTGTGGGTATATCCAATATACTACCTGATTGCGGTAGTTCAATTACACCGTGCATGTGCGGAGAAACAGAGTTAACATGGGACCTCTACAGAGCATCGTAAGGGTGTGTATGCTGTACGAGTTCAAACTGTGGTCAAACGGACTGCAGCGGGGCGGAAGAAACGCCAGGCCTTTGGTGAGGGTGTCGTGACTACGTGAACAGTGCAGCTGTGGTTTAACAAGTTTAAGGACGGTGATGAAACACTCGAAGACGCACCACGTGCCGGAAGACCAACACATGTATAAAATGAAGATCTTCAGGCAGCAATTGAGGCGAGCAATGGCCAGGTATATGAGGAATTAAAACTACAACTAAGTGTGAATGGAGAAATCATTCGACAGCACCTCCATCAACTTGGGAAGTACTACAAGTTTGGTCGATGAATCCCACATGATTTAACAACGGACTAGAAGGCAACGCGAGAAGAGACACCTGTGTTGCTTTGCTGTTTCGTCTGAGGAAGGAGCTATTTCTGGACAGGATGTTGACATGTGATGAGAAGCGGGTCCCTTACGAAGCTCCACAGCGCCGTCATCATTGGTTAGCATTCCATGAACCGGTTCCAAAACAGACGAAGCCAGCACTACACCAGAAGATCCTCCTGCGTGTTTGGTGGACTGGTCGCGGCATCATGCATCGGGCACTGCTACCAGCTGGTCAGAGATCAATACAACTGTGTACTGTCAGCGCGTTCGAGAAAACTCAAAACTTCGGAATCGCAAAGGAGTCCTTCTATTACAGGCTAGGATGTCCCGGGATACCATTCTACGCCTTGGATGGGAGACGTTATTGCATTCGCCATACTCCCTCGGAAATTGCGCCGTCCGATTATCACCTGTTCCATTCCTTGGATAATAACCTTAGAGGACACCACTTCAAATCACTAGTAGAGGTGCAAAATGCACTTGATACCTTCCTCGCTTCACAGCCCAGCAAGTTCTACCGCGATGGAATTCATGGCTTCCCAGAACGTTGGCAGAAGGTCGTCGATGCTGATGGGGACTATTTTTGATCTTCCAGGCACGTCTTAGGTGACATATCAATGTTCGGAGGTGGTGGGTGAGAAAGTGACAGAACTTCCTTGGTTACCCTTATACTTCATAACCAGGTAAGTAGACAGTGTTGGATTTCCATGTCTCCGTATCTTGTGCAAGAAATGTTGTTCGAATACTCAGACGTTCAAAAAACTGCGTCACGTTCTTCGTTAGCAAATTCTCGATCTTGGCATCCTGTAGTGAAACAAAAGCATTTCAAGGTATGTGCAGGCGTTTTGGAGGCTCATCATTACTTGTATCTGTATTCATGTTTTTCACAATTTCTTGTTTTGTTTCTGCTTCGTCGAAGAACGTCATCCAATGAGTTCTTCGCTCACGTACCAGAGGTAACCCCATTTTTTCCCCTTGTGTTTTGTAAACGGCTGGATTTTCTGTTTCATATTTAAGAAGGATTTTCAGGAACTCGAGATCAGTTCTTGGAGCAGATGCAGCTACTGGTGATAAGAAACACGCTTTCAGATAAACTTTATCAAGGAACGTACCTAAAGTAATCAACCCTTTTTCTTCTGATGAGCAAGGTTGAATTTTCCTCTAAAAAGTCATATTTTGAATGCCTACAGTTCCTTTACCATCCACTTAGCATGGTGAATATCTCTGGGTGCCGCAAATGGTCACCAAATGTCTCACCGACAAATTCGACATTGCAGTGAATATTGTTTAAAATTTGTAAAGTTAACATTGTTTCTAATGGCATGATAAATACAAAATGCAATGGATGAATCGAAGGGAATGATAAGGCAGACTTTGTTGATCATTGTTGGAACAATATGTCCTATACTGGCATAGTTGTTTTGTAATAAATAATTACATGAACTGGATATAGGAAAATAAATGCACACAACCAGTGTGTATCCCATTGTCAATATAGCGACAATAAAGCGCTAATTTTGTTAAACTTTAAGTCGATTGCGCAACCTCTAAATATTGAGCTATTGATTTGAAATTTTGCATGTATTATTTATTTGTAAGGAAGAACAAATTAAGGAGGTGCCACGGTAAAATTTCAAACTTTCGAAATTTTGGACCATCCTAATATATATAGTAGCTAGGTTTGGGTACAAAACCTCGCGGCGACAACCTCGCGGACCAAAACCTCGCCTCCCAAAACCTCGCGGCCCAAAATCTCGCCGGGCCGAAACCTCACCTGGCCAAAACCTCGCCGCCCAAAAACTCGCAGGACAAAATCTCGCTTTGCCAAAACCCCGCCTGGCCAAAACCTCGCCGCCCAAAACGTCGCGGGCCAAAACCTCGCCGCCCAAAACCTCGCGCCCCAAAATATCGCCATACCCAAAATCTCGCCTGACCAAAACCTCGTTGTAATGATCTCGCGACACAGAATCTCGCCTGGTCTAAATTAAGCGAGACGTAGTGTCGCCTGGGAAGAAATGTCGTCAGGATAAAACCTCTTCACGACGATTTCTTCAATGTAGAATGTTCTATATATTACTATATGTATATATTTAGTAATAACATATAATTACATTAAAATATTGACAAGAAAAATTCTAATGCATGTTTGGAAATATATATATATATATATATATATATATATAATATATATATAAATTAAATGACTATGTTTGTTACATTATACCTCTTGAGCCATCCTACCGATCTCAATCAAATTTTCAACATAGATGAGGTTCGAGCCTAGGATGTCTTTTATAATTTCACTATGTCGGCACAACAAAAGGGAGGGGAGTGGGATATATATATACAGAGCCGTAGTTAGAGATTTCGGCGCCCCTACTCTCACCACACCAAGCTCTTCCTTCGTTATTTTCTTTTTACTTATAAGAAAAGCAGCAGATATTGTTATACTACACTGAACTTTTATTAAGCTGCAGGCGAGATTTTGGCCCACGAGGTTTTGGCGGCGAGGTTTTGACCACGCGATGTTTTGGGTGGCGAGGTTTTGGCCCGGCGAGGTTTTGGCAACGCGAGGTTTTGGCCCGGCGAGATTTTGTCCCGCGATGTTTTGGGCGGCGAGGTTTTGACCACGCGAGATTTTGGCCCGGCGAGATTTTGTCCCGCGAGGTTTTGGGCGGCGAGGTTTTGGCCACACGAGATTTCGGGCGGTGATGTTTCGGCCGCGAGATTTTGTTCGTATACATATATAGAAAGAGAGAGAGAAAGTAGATGGATAGATATAACTCTCTTAGAAAAGTAACAATAGAAAATAGGCAAAAGCAAATATTTTACTGGATACCACAAGTGACAAGTAGGGACCTACGCATCCTAATACAAGGTGGTGTGACGAAATTACGTAGCGCTGTGAATATCTTGAAATCAATCATCCATGATAGATGGTTGTCAAAAAGTATTGGAAAGACTGAAATCCAGCAATGGATCGATAAATGTTGATACAGGTATAGATATATGCATTTCAAATGCAAATAACCTTCACCACTACACTCACCCAGTTCTCATTCTTGATATCTGAGCATTTGAGATTAAGAAATAAACGCTTATGCCTTATTTTGAGAGATCATATTTAAACCTGTACTGTAAGAACTTCTAAAAACAAAGATATGGTTAAACTAAAATTTACTGTCCCTGTGTATAACTAGGTAAAATTTATTGTTACGTCTGGGTATAACAAACGGTTCTGCGAACTCGAAATATTTTAACAACCGGTTCTAGCGAATCTACGCGAACCGGCTGAATAGCACCACTGGCTATATGTTGTTTCAATTCCCTAAGATGACAGCCGAATCCGTTAAGGATCTATTGAAGAAGAGCTATATTGGAAAGATCATTTAAATCGAACCTTGCCTCGTGATCCAATGACCATCAACTCATTATCTATCAGGTCGTCTTCCACCATATCTGATTTAGTGAAATTTAAGGCGGCCTTCGAAATAATGGATATGTCGTTTATCTTTGAGAGATTGGAGAAGGTTGTTAAGGGGATAACGAATATGCTGGCTTACTTTCATTCCAGCAATGGACAGCGAGTGGCGGTAGGGTGACGTTAGTTTCAGACCACTACTACGAGAAACACGCCAAATCTTTGATGGTGGGCTGGACAAGGCAGCGACTGGTATTTCATTTTCTACACTCTTACAGTCAGTAGACGATGTCTGGGTGGAAACAGACCTCCGGGAAGTTGCGACTAAAGATGCAAACGGAAAAAGGAGTGGGGTGGAACGCTCTCCTTTGTACGTTTCGCATCAGTAGCGGAAATATTTTCAACTAATGTAGCTCTCGAATTCGTTACTCCTTCTGAAAAGCTGAACAATTTCAGGAGCGAACAGAATGATTACCTTTACAATTAACACAATAGGGCCTGGTCTCTGTACAGGGCTCCTCACCATGACTTCCCTGGTCACAATTTGCCGTTACTTTAAAACAAATGCTGGTGTGCTCGAAATGCTGACGAACCATCGAAGTGGACTAGGAGAGTCTTATAATCAATAATATCCAGCTTTAACGACTTCCAGAAGACTTAGGCAAACTAAAAGTAAGAACCAGGGATTGAGTTGGAACTAAACTTCATCTAAGTTGGGACTTTACCTGACCTCCTAATTTATATTGAAGCTACAGTACTTCAACATGATGAAAGGTAACTTAGATTTAATCTCCGTCTTTTGCGTTCATTAGATTCCATTATATTAACCCGCGGATGATATTCAGTAATCTGTGAGGCTCCACTGAATCGCGAAGTCCTCGACTCTTATATAACTTGAGTAGTTCCTCAGTTAGTTTCTGATCGTTCGTTTTCACCAATAACATACCATTCTGTAATTTTTAAATGTCCTTACCTAGTCTGGCTGTATATGCAATGACTTTGTTTATAACAAAGAGAACAAGTCCTTAATACTTCGGACAGTTAGCTCCAGGTCTAGTAACTCTCTCCTTTTTCTTTAATCACAAGATATTGTACAACATAAATCGCGATACACGTCTTTTCCAAATTATCTACACTAGGTATTGTTTTTGTTTTTCTTTCATTAGGTTTGAACCTTTTTAAAAGAGGGTGAACATAGACCCGAAATTAATAACATTTTACCCATAGAAGCTGGATTTATTTAAACATTTTACAAATGAAATTAGTGTATAGTCACCTCAATACCACACTAGGGCGTTTGCAGGAAGAACTAACGTTACTTCTTTAACAATCCTATGGGTACAAATTAACTCTATGACCTATGGAACCCGGAGGTTAGACATTTTTAACGTTTTGTATATTATTTTTTGTTTTATAATCTTTTAAAATACAGGACTCAGGCACAAGCAGGTTGGGTTGGCGCATTCCACCTTAAACAGAGGAATGTGCCCATTAAGAATTCTTACATAAAACTGATATCAACCATTTGCGAGTTCTGCAACAGTATTCGCATTTTGCAAGGCTGGCAACTAACATGTAAATGAATAGAGCCGCCCTCTAAAAAAAAAAAAAAAAAAAAAAAAAAAAAAAAAAAAAAAAAAAAAAAACTAATTTCAATAAAGTAACTATAACAAGTTAGTACTGTTTGCATTACTCAGGATATACCACGAGGAGGTAGTGTCTTGTAGCCCAATTACATGTTGGACATAATATTAAAAAACTATCAGGAATGTCGATGAAGTAAGCCACAGGAATTCCGAAGATATGACGTCTCTACCTAAAACAGGACCAAGAAATGCTCTGCAACATTGTCGCAGAAAGAGACGATCCTCTAGTATCCTCACTGACAAAGCAGTTATTGGGCAAACAAAAGAAGGAAGAGAGAGAGAGAGAAAAAAGGAAACGATCTTTGAAGCCTTCCCTTAAGGGGATCTGATATCTCTTCGCTTAGGTTTCTAACTCTCCATTTGATAACATGTAAAATTTAATATGGTAATTTCTAACAAAGTATTGCAGGTAATGACTTGAAATTTTTAATACAAATACACAAGACCCATATAAATCCAACCACGGTCTCCAATTTACGTTTCATGCGTTAGATTAATTGTAATATATTCTTCAGTAAGTTTGGCAACTATGCTGTATATAGTATATGGATAAATCTTTTTGAAGGAATTGAGAGCCCTCGGAACTCTAGCCCTACTAGTCTTCGCGACACGTGGCAGTGATTTATGAGCGCTTCAGGCTAAAAACCAATGTCGCCTCTGATCCTTTCTTTCTAATTTTCTTTCTTTCCCCCCCCTTTTTTTTTTTTCAAAAACTTGTTTTGGGCAGCTTTGCCCTTTTGTCGGCTGTCTATAGAAATAGCAGTCATATTCCCTGGAATTGTTGATTCTCGGTTGGAACAGTCACTTCATCTCCGTCGTGAACCTCAGTGTTAGATTCGACAAACAAAAATAAACTCGAAGACAGTAAATGTAAAAAGACAACAGCAGCAGAAGTTTGTATTAAAAATTTGGAACGAACAAAAATATTGCATCTAAATACCGTATTTGTGTTAAATGTACTTTATCATAATAACAAGGTCTATATTGTTCTCGTATAAGATGCTATAAATGCTCTATTTTGTAATAAAACTAAAAGTAATGTCTTTGAAAGATGGTATTAGACTTGGCAAAAACTGGTTTTGTGGGGTCAATGTAATAATTTCATACATACAATATTTTTATTCAATTTTCAGACATTAGTGTATTGGTAATATACAAAGTGTACAGTACATGAAATCAGTGTACAATATTAAGATATTTTATTGATAATTGCTATTTGGATGAGTTAACTTCAAGCATATAATCATTCTATTCTTTTCTATAATGTAATTAATATAAATGTGTACACAGAATATAAATGTTGGTTGACAATAGTAAGGTATTTTGTTGGGAAAAAATGCTTTTTGTAGGATCGTTTTAATGTCAGATATATATAGTTTCGTTTTCATAAAGTAATTAATATAAATGTATCAACAGTATAAATGTCGTTAGTGTTAGAAATGTAGTGAAATATTTCGTTGATAATTGTTGTAGAATCATTTGAATTTTAACCTTATAGTCATTCAATGGGGTTTCATAGTCTAATGGTTAGAGCGTTCGACTCCTGATCGCCTGGTTCTGGGTTCGATTCCCTGCTTGAATACTCAAATTATTGGCGTCTGCCCATCGTCGTGAGGCAACCTGGATAGCCATGTGATTAAAAGACACGACAGTCTATATAATTAATATAAATATATACACAGTACAAATGTTGTTTGGCAGTGGTGAGGTATTTCATTGATAATTTATTTTTGTAAGATGTATACTATTTTTATAATGGTAGAATGTGTATACTATTTATGAGATGTAGACCTATACATTTCTTTGTATATACTTTTATAATGTATAATGATTTTTTATAATCAAGAACGAAAGTTTAAAACCTTAGAAAGGGCGAATCTTGCCACAAAAGCGAGATGTACCCGTAGAAAGATTAATAATAATAATAATAATAATAATAATAATATAATAATAATAATAATAATAATAATAATAATAATAATAATAATCGAAGGAATGAAGACGTACTAAAGGAAGCTAGTAAAGGACGACAGATCATGAAGATAATAGGAAAGAGAAGAAAGAGCATGCTTACCTATCTTATTCGACACTCAGATCGGACACCGTGTTGATAGAGGAAAAGGCAGAAGAAAAACCAGGAAGTGGAAGACCAAGGATAGAAAAATCTATAAGTTTTACGTCCCACAGTTATGCCTGGTAGGTTAAAGGAGCTAGTGATGTTGAGAAATGAAGGAAATGGTGGAATGCAGAAAGTGGAAGGAAACGGGAGAACCCCGAGAAAACCCCCACACATGGTGTTTGTCCTCCACAAAGTTCACTTGGTGCGAGCTGAGATCGAAATAAGAACGCCATGCATTAGAGGTGAACGCTCTACCACTGAGCCACCGCGGCCCGACCAAGGATAGATGCAGTAGATGCAGTAACGAAGAAGAGACCTTATCAAATTATAAAACAGCTCTCCCAGGGGAGAGAAAAGTTTTAAAATTTCCTTCTTGCCCATCAACCTATGATTGAAGTGAGGAAGATTATTATTATTATTATTATTATTATTATTATTATTATTATTATTATTATTATTATTATTATTATTATTATTATCAGTGGCGTATTTACGATTTTGTTTCGGGGGGCTTTGCCTGAAAATGTGAAAATTCTGCAAGATATTTCATATACTTTACTATAGTAAGTAAGATTTCAGGGGGGCTTAAGCCCGGAAGCCCCCTACATACGCCACTGATTATTATTATTATTATTATTATTATTATTATTATTATTATTATTATTATTATTATTATTATTATTATTATTATTATTATTATTTGATCGAGAATGTACTTCTGGGTTTCCTCCTAAAAAAAAAAATTCACACACTATATCCAACTATGGTTATCTTACTTTTTACAAATTTGTCTAATTCAATATTGGTTTAAATAGTAGATTTCAAGCTACGAGTTCTTTGACTAACTGAATAGTGCACGAACCTTCTGGCTCACTCGCCACTATTTAACATTAAATTTCAGATGTCTCGATATATTTGCATAAGTTTATTATTTCTAAAATAAGCATTACGTACAAGGTCTATTCAAATTGATATCAAGTTTTTCTGACGTGTATATTACGGATATCTTTCTTAATTTGCATTACTCACATTACCGCAGAGAACGAACAAATTTTAGAGTTCTGGTTTGAACTTCTCTTACAATAATAAGCAAATATACGAGGAACAAATTTACCATTATTGACGATGCGGAGGGGAGGAGATTTTCTGGACTAGGAAGGAATGTGTGCGGATGCAGAGCAGAGGTCTGCACGGGCCGGAATTTTCAATCCGGGCCCGGCCCGTGAATTTACAATGTGAGGCCCGACCCCAGTCCGAAATATGTCTTAATATTTAGGCCCGAGCCTGGAGTGAACTCTGTGATAATCAAATGAGCCCGAAATAAGTCCGAATTACAGAAACTTAATTATTAATGCAAAATTGTATTTTTATTTACGGCAATTCGAGATTTGATTTTGCAGTTGTGTTTTAAAAGTCCTCCAGAAAGAGAGGTGCAATTTGTATCGTTTTACACAATATTTACAAAGTTAGGCCAGAAAAAGTCCGAGAAATATGGTTGTATATTTAAAAATTCACAGCCCGAACCCAGGGGCGTCATTTAGGGGGCAGGGAGGGCCATTTGCCCCTCTGAGTTTGAGATTTATATATATTTTATCAATAGAATAGTAGTAAGTCAGTGAAAAACGCGAAAATTTACATATATCAAGGAGTCTTGCCCCCCCGAAGCCAAATCTGAAATGACGCTACTGCCCGAACCCCTCCCGGGCCCGAAGTGATGCATGCTTTGTAGGCCCGAGCACGAGCAGACCTCTAGTGCAGAGGCGTTCCAAGTGGTTGGCGACTGCCCACGGCCTTGCATCTATAGGGACCTCGCAAAGACCAACGAGCCTAAAACGATTTGGCACTCACTTTTGTCGATCCAACAATGGAAACAAATATGAATTCGGACTTATTTACAGAAAAACAATACATAAGGCTTCAAACTAACTTTTCATCTATTCGTATATATTAGATCGCTAGCATACGCGACAGGCGGCGAGTTTATTTTAAGATTGCAATAAGGAATGTGTATAAGTCTTTATCGCTGAGATGAATTGTTTTCGATAAATTTTATTATAATTAGCAATTTTTAAAAAGGGGGGCAAGAAGGGCTCGTAAACCTTACTCGCCTTGCTGTGCAGATGGTATGGTCAAAATCAATACTGGATAGTGAAAGTGTAAGTGTAAAGGCTAATATGGAACAGAGAAACAAAAGAGAACTTCTTCAGAAAGGAATTGGAAGGGGAGGGGAGGAGAGTACAATACTGTAACACTTGAAATGCGTCTTGATTTGTATACTTCAACAAACTTTTCTTATTAGATTACGCAATTTCTAGCTTCTTACTCCGATTATTCAAAGTATTCAAATGTTCTCGGAGGGAGTGACCGCCCCTCCCTTTAATCCGTCCGTGGTGTCATTCAGTTTTGCTTTTTGCTACTAATTCAAAATGCTTTCCGAAACAAGTTTTCTTGTGACTGCAGGGGGTGGAAGAAACAAACAAACCGTGAAAGGAAGAAAGAAGTGGTTTTGGGTTCTTACAGTCCAGACCATTCTAACCACTGAGAAGTGAGAATCACAACGTGATTTTTCTGGTAAGAGTGTCCTTTTAAAAGCAGCTAACAAGCAAACAGATGGTCAGCCCTCTCCCCTCTGCAGCATACTTTTTATTCTCTGTTGCCAAACTTACTGAAGAATATATTGCAATTAATCTAACGCATGTAACGTAAATTGGAGACCGTGGTTGGATTTATATGGGTCTTGTGTATTTGTATTAAAAATTTCAAGTCATTACCTGCAATACTTTGTTAGAAATTACCATATTAAATTTTACATGTTATCAAATGGAGAGTTAGAAACCTAAGCGAAGAGGTATCAGATCCCCTTAAAGAAAAGATAAAAGAAAACATCAGAAAAGAGACTCAAGTAGCGATGATATTTTGTGTCTGGTTTGCTGAGGTAACTTTACTAACATCAAACCAAAAGAGAAATTGATTCGGTGTTCTAGCTGTAAGGGTTGGGCTCATGTCGCCTGCACTATTGCTACTAAGTTCACACGTATCAATTATGACTCTCTGGACCATATGTCGGAGTGAAACATTATCAAAAGCTTACATACATTTAAAAATGGTATTAGAATATTTCAAGAATTGAGGAATGTGGCAGAAGAGTGTTTTGCTTGGAACTCACAAAATTCAAATATTTTATTTGGAACTGTATTTAAAACACCATAAATAAAAACTCTCTACCATTTTCGACTTCGTCTCGTTATGGTACTAAGCAACTTCATGGTTTACGTAAGTATTTATTATTTACTAAGCACAACAGACATTCGTAACATTATAGAGTCCAGTTCAGAAATAAGTTTAATATATTACAAATAAACAAATTTATCATGCAACTGGTAAATTATGTTAAATTCAGTTATGTATGACCATCATGATATATAAATTTCTTTACAATTATAAACTTTCTTCCTCGTAATAATATAATAAATACTGTTTCAAATTATCATTAAATATACCTTAAATATACTAACTTTTACTACATTATTAGTAATTTACAGGCGAGCACTCAAAAAGTTTTGTTGAGAAGGGGAAGTTTTTAAGTCGAAAGATTGGAGGGGGTCCGAATTGGGTAGAGCGTGTGAGTGCATCTCTGGCGTAGATGAAGCATACATAAGTAGGTCTATATTATTTAAAAAGAATTACTAATAAGTTTTTTGGTGGGGTAGAGTTTGGATCAGACAGACTCCTCCATAGATGCTCGCTACCCTGGTATTACAAGAAGTGTATTATGTTCTACTAATAGCTAACAGTACGTTTGTATATACATGGTGCGTAGTTGTATGATGAAAAGTTACTAGACGCAAATGTCTTTCTGTCAGTTAAGAGATGGGAGTGCGAGATTGAGATAGTAGTTTCTCTGAATGTGCACAATTGTTTTAGATTAAATTTATTAATCATTCTCTGGATCATGTTACATGTACATTTGAACAAAATGGTATAGAACTCGTCAGTATATAAATTCGATACAATATTTAGTACCAAACAACTTGTGAAAATACATATAGGCAAAACCAATTCTACAATCTATATAACAATAATGTATATATGGACTTAACTACTATTTTAAATACTGTATATTTGTATTTACCATCTAGTAAATACAATTGGAATTTAATTACTTTTGCGCGGTGGCTCAGCGGTAGAGCGTTCACCTCCGATGCTTGGGGTCCCTGGTTCGATCCTAGCTCTAGCCGTGTGGAGTTTGTGGTGGACAAACACTATGAGTTGGTTTTCTCGGGATTCTCCCGTTTCCTCCCACTTTCATTCATTTCTCATCATCACCGTCTTCTTTAGCCCAACCGGCATAACCATGGGACGTAAAACTCAAAGATTCCATTTCATTTAATTACTTTTGGAAATTTCGAAATTTGCTGCTAAGATATTCATTTACAGTATAAAATGTTTTTTTATAACAGTTTGCGCACTGAGTTCACAAAGAAACTCTTCCCATGACTATATTTTATGTACTATTTTTTATCTATTATACAATTTTACAACCATATAGATATGTGAGTTTCCATATGCAGATGCTCTATGATACACAGTAGATAAGTTATCTTTTCCAAGCGTAAGGTAATTGTATCACCATCTCTTTTAATATTATCTAAATGATCCCAAGTAACTTTGAGAAGTTCAAATATGTATAAAGAAGGAACTGCCACCATATTTAATGATTCAAATAGTTTCTTACAGCTGGTGATTTTCGGTGATATAGTAATGATTCTTAAGACACATTTTTGTTGCTTGAATATTCTGAAGCTTCGGCGAAGACTCCCAGAACGCAATTCCGTATTTAATATGAGAATAGAATATGGCATAGTACGAGGACAGAATTGATTGCAGATTCCGTATTGGGACTAAAGTTCGTATTATGTACACAGCTCGGGCTAATTTTTTTCTTAGTTTCTCTACGTGTTCGTGCTATGAAAAATTATGATCTAGATACATACCTATTTTTTTTTTTGTTTTTTACAGAATTAGTAAATGTACATACTTCATTACTCAATGATATCTGTGGGAGTTCGTGCAATGTTCTGTGAGATAAATGGTAGAAAACACACTTTGTTTTATCTGCATTTAGTTTTAATTTATTTGCAGAAAACCAATGCGTAAGTTGGGATGTTGTAAGATCAATGGCTTCTTGCAAGCTATCTCTGTCTTTCTCAGTTACAATTACTGTTGTGTCATCAGCAAAAAGGAGTATATTACCCTTCTCTATATTTAAGGATAAATCATTAAGATACAGAAGAAAGAAGATGGGTCTTAAAACTGATCTTTATGGAACACCTTTTCTATTTATTAGTTCATTTGAGTTTATTTTGCTCAGACGTTTAGTCGTTTCGTCCATATGAAGATTTTATACGATTTGTTTGCGATTGTACAAGTATGATTTGAACCACTCCAAATCAATACCCCTAATACCATATTTTTCTGATTTACCAAAAAGTATATCATGGTCTACACAATCAAACGCTTTTGAGAGATCACGATATATGCCTACAGAATTGGCTTTCTGATCAACAGATGTTATAGCTACTTTGATATGTTCATATATTGCAGCAATTGTGGATTTGTCTTTTATAAATTCGTGTTGCATTTTCGTGATTAAATTTTGTTCATGAATGAAACTTAGTAGTCGCTTACATACTAGTTTTTCAACAAGTTTTGAAAAAACAGAAGGATGTGATACGGGACGGTAATTTTCTATTTCGTTTCTACACCCTTTTTTGAACAAGGATTTAACGACTGAGAGTTTTAATCATCAGGGAAGATTCCTTGGGAAAATGACTCATTAATGATGTCCGCTAATGCAAGTGCGATAATGTGGATATATTTCTTCAAAAGAAACTGTGGAATATCATCCATTCCTGCAAACTTTTTATTATCAAATTTACTTACTGCTTCCACGATTTCTTGTGGTTAAGTTGGGGTAAGGAAGAATGACCTACTGATGTACTTAAACGGATTTACTTAGAAAACTAATATGTCTGATGAATGCAATGGTATACGGCTGAAACCTTAATACTGGTTGTTAATAGGTGTTTGTTTTGATCAAATTTTATTTTAATCTAGAAAACTAGATATACACGACAATTCGAAAGAAGAAAAACCTCCTTGTTTCGATTGTTTATCCCTATTCCTTGTTGGAAGAATAAAATTACAACAATATTTTTCAAGGATAAACAACAAAATTACAATTTCAGTGTAAAAGCTGTATTTGCAAAACCATTGCGTTTGCTGGTTTAATATATGTCAGGGGAAAATTCCAGTATAACCAGCGGGTTTGTTCTTCATATAAGAAAAGAAAGTCTTGGCGTTGAAAGTCACACTCATCTTTTGGCAAAATTGGACTTTTTTTTTATAAGAATTTACACAAAATTGGGCATGATATTTTGTGTAAAATATGTTGTTTTTGAATACCTCTTACTGTTTGGTGCCAATTAAAAGTTTAGTAATTATTATTCCTTAATTTTGCTTCTTCTAGTGAGCTTATTAAAGAAAATTAATTCATTAATTAGGATTGGGACAGTCAGTTTTTTGTAGATGTAAACCATAGATACCAAAAGTTAGAAATGGTGGAGGTTTTGTTGATTTTAGAACAACTTCTTTGTAACTGCCATGTTCATTTTTGGTATATGTAAATGAATTTGCTCGTAGTGGTTCAAGGTTATTATCTACGGTGTTGGGAAATATGAAATTTGCAGAAAAGTTTCCTGAAATGCTCAAATTATTGAAATTCGACTTTACAGACCTTGTTCGTGGCAATAAACCGCATGATTCTATGGATATATTGTCATTACATTTGATGATAGCACACACTTGATATGTCCCATTCATGAATCCTCCGCCGAATGGTCTGACTCCACTGAACACTACAAATCGAAAATTGCTCAATGGTTCATCCTCAACTAATAATTCGTCTACCTTAGCGTTACAGCATAGTCCACAGTGACATAGATAAAATTGGTGTTTTGATGGTGTGAGAAGTACTGATTTATGAGAAGAAAATGGTTCTTTCCAAATACTTTGTTGTGATTCTTGTGTTTCTAGTTTAGTTTGAGAATTGTTAATTGCATTTGCTTTTGGTAAAATATCTGCACATCCATCTTCAAGATTTGAACAACTATTTCGCATAGTTTTCTTTAATACCCTATGGACTAAAAGCTTCCTTGTGACTTCGTGCGCATTAATACCAACATATACTCCATTTTGTCCTCCATAGATCCCGCTTCCACTGTTGCTTTCATTAGGCCTGTTGTAGCCAGCACCAATCAAATTTACGTTTGCTCCATAAGACCAACCTGCTTGAATTTGATTACCTGCAAAATAAATAAATAAATATAATTGATACTATGAAAGCAAGATGGGAATTCCGAGTTAGCGGAGTATCCAGAAAGTAAGTTCCAATGGCCTAGAAAAAAGAAAAGAACATGTTAAAACTATTCACATTCCAGATCTTACTTTTCGACATAGTTCCACTACTTTTTTCTTGCTGCACTTTCAAACGACCCTGTTTAACAACACATTGCTTCCTGATGACTGGGCACCTACGCCTGTTTTCTGAACATGTACAGAGTCTATGACCTGAATTCATCAATTGGTTACGTTACAGAGAGTTGTTTCCCTCTTCTAGACATTAAATCGGATATTTCAATGGCTTCAACCCAATATGCCACCTAAATTTGCTCCTGAGAAACTTATTATATAATGAGGAAGTATTTTTGTATACCCTCATCGTAATGTCGCTCTCTACATAAGTTTGTCAACTACAATTTCGTAAAATGGCCGAGATCTAAGAAAAATGCAGGAAAAGTGACATAATGATGAATCATCTGCTCTCTCTGATTTGGTCAATTATACATGTCAAATATTCATTCGTTAGAAACAATCGACTGGTTCTCACTGTCAGATTACTTTTGGGCCCTTGATCCATCTCAGTAGTACTAAACTTACTTATCGTATGCTCTTTTATTCGTGCCACAAAGCTGACGAGAAATTTAAGTCAATATACAAATTACACACGCCATTTTACATGCAGCAGAATTCTTACTTTCACAAATATACTTACAAATATATAGCATGGAGAAAGAGTACTGCTCAAATGTCTGCAAATAATATTCTTGATCACATAATAAATTTAACATAATATCGTGTTCACATCGCTGCAATGGCAATATTTGGAAATGAAATTTATTTTGTGGATTTCAAATGGTTTATATTCCTTTAGTGAAAATGTCTGAATCACTGATATATTAGAAAATATATATCAACCGATAGATATGAAATTAGAACATACAATTACTGTAAAGTTTACTGAATTTTAAACAATATATTTCTACACTGTCTTGATTTCAAACTTACACATATAAGGTATAGTGTAATTTAGTCCAGTCCCTAGCAATACCTCTGTAGGAATTTCATAGTTGACGATATTTCTCTTCATATTCATGGAGAACATGTTTATTTGAATAAAAAAATATGAAGTAGACATTCTGTGTCCCGGGCATAACTTCCGAATCCGCCATTTTGGAAAATGGCCTATTGACGCCCGTCAAAGTTCGCAGACATGCATTTTAGCGTCTTTTATAATTATCCGATTGTCAAAAAATCTACATAGTTTGAAAGCACATACAACACAGATTCATACGATATATAGCTTGTGCTCATACTGTCTAAATTTTAGAAGAAGAAAAAGAAGAAATCTTAAAATTTAGAAAAAATAGGTTGTTTTTTTAATTCTTGGGCAGCTGGCAACACTTACGCTTACCGCACGCCGACAAAAATAATCCAGAGTTTACCTTAGATAGTTGTGTAAAATATACGCAACAATCATCCAGATCGGTGTAATACAAAGCAAGAGAAAAATCAGAAAACAAATCTTGCCAATGATGCACATTTATTATTAGGCTTATGGAGCCCCCTTTTCTTTCCGTACTGTTCTCCACTACCACTACGCAACTGAAACTAACTTGTCCATATATAATTCAACTTCGACTATAAACGTTGTAGCGTCATACATGAGGAAAAATTTAACGTATAACGTATGATATAGTCCACTTGCACATTCACATTAATCAAAAGTTTGTGACACGTGATCTTCATTTATTCTCCATATTAGCACAAGTCATGAATCATGCACAAACTGAACAGGATATACAATTTTCACGTTTACAAGCACATCTCATATTCGAACAACCACTTTTACACCCACAATATTGGAATATTCTTCAGGAATTAAATTTATGTTCTGTACATACATTAAAACCCCATCGTTCAAGTACCATCCATATTCCACTGGATTTAGCCTGTGACGACTGATGCGCAAGGGTGAACAACACAGTAACAACGATTTAGATGAGTAGACAGAGAATATGATGTAGGAAGCAGTTCATTTACTGATTGCAACAAACTTTTGTTGTACATGTAGCACCTCAACTCATCTAATGTTTTTCCTTCACACTTTGGTTTAATAACTTTAACAAGGAATTCTTCAGCTTGAGAAAAACTCTTCTGATTAGGTGGAAATGACAACTCGAAATCTTGTAACTAGATTTCTGGATGTGCTTTTGAGGCTGAAGTTTTAGTTCCAATCTTACTAGTGACATCTGAACCAGTTAATATATGAAGAGGAAGAAAAGATTTACACAAACGTTTACCCAAGCGTTCGGCTGTTGTATGAATGAGAATTGTTCTATTTGCTGACTTCATCAACCAAACTTCCTGTATTCCATAATAAATCACCATCTGATAAAAGTGCAGAAGCAGTATGGCAACATCTGCATCAGATGACATTACAATGTTTATCGATGGAGTGTGATATAATTCTAAGATATGCTTCCTCAATGTCAAATTCCAATTCAAAATGTGGTTTTATTACAGAATTACAAATATCGTTGGGGTCCTTGTAGAATTTGTTGTGGTGCCACTGATGTACCTAGGTATATTCAAATTTCTAATTCTTATGCCTTTGCAATTATTGTATCTTCAAAATACTTTTGCAGTAACTCTTTGTTCCTAAAAAACGCCCAAAATGTTTCCATCTGCACAGGACATCATGTGGAGCTATCAATTGTTAAGAGTTCATTGTATCAGCCACATTTCTTCTCTCTCTTGTTCCTTGCTTTAATGACCCTTCTAGGTAGCTGTCCAACATAAAGTCTACTCGACATGGTTTCCTTTTCTTTATAGACATATCCAAGACCGTTGTGCACGTTTCCTGGAAAGTTTTTATTTCTCAGTTGCTTCATCACATCATCAACAATACAAAAAGGTTTGCTGGTACAGTAGCAAACATACAATCATCAGGTACCAAATTCTTGAGTAGCTCAGATAAGAATGTGTGTTTCGCAGTTGCTAAAGTAAAGAGATCTGAATAAAAAAAAAGCTATTGGAAAGTGTGATATCGTACTTCAAAATTACATCAGTATCATAGCCTTAGTAATTTCAAGAATCCTATAGCATTTTGTGTTCTTCTTCAAAGTTTTTTTTTAAACCATAAGATTGGTTATCTTTAACTCGTTGGTATCGTTTATATCTTGGTTCCTTCAATCTTACAATAGGACCAGACAGCAGTTTAGATTTATTTACAGATCTATCAAGACGAAAGTCTTCGTAAGCCTTGACTCCTCTCTCTTGAAAACCCAAAATTAATTCTGAATCTTCCGAACATCTTTAGTCAGAAAGTTATGCAACTTTACAGTTCCAGAATGTGGTTCGTACGGATTGCCACAATGAATCGGCATAAATCGTAGAATAGACTGAACGTGAGATTCAAGCTGAACTACGAGACTTCTTGTCAGTTCATGATGTAAGTCAAGCTCATAAGTGATCAATGTGGTGTTAGTCAATTCCCTAAAAGTATTGCATATAGACAGAACTTTGCGGTACACTAATTCCCATTCTGCAACATATTCTTTTCGCCGAGTTTCTCTAATTATCCCACCACTGATTTTTTCACTCCGGTTTATAGTTTGTTCTGAAGTCATACCAGCTGCACAGCACTGAATTGAGTATTTGCATGCCGAACAACCAAATGACTTTCAATAAATTTGGTGTAGTTGTTTGAATGATCACTGCTCATCAAATTCATAGTTCCCAAATACAATAAACACGACCTGACATAATTAATATAATTGAAAGTTCTAAATATTGGTCATCATAACTGTCGTACTATCTCAAGTGTAGTAGTCACAGTCATTCCCTATCAGCTCGAATGAGGTTTTTTAGAAGTGTTATCATGTGCAAAAATTCATTTCAATAACGAGCCATTTAATTTCTTTTCATGCAATCTGAGACAAAAGCTCTTAATTTTTGACGAAGGTCAGAAATTAAGTCATTCAGCTTTTAATGTTCTTCAGCATAATGCTTGTTCCTATTATGCACTTTATCTAAGAGGATTTTTGCCTCATTTTTAAATTTTTAAAACTGCTTCCCAAACTTCTGAAACCATTCCATTGTATACGTTCAATAGATTTGCTACCATTAAAAATGCTTTTAACGAGCAATTGTAGTTGTTACATTTTATAATTGCTGACATAATGTTGACACCGAATACCCTTCTTTGTAAAAGTATGTTCAGTTCCAGGTCCTGACAAATACTTTCCAATACATTTCATAACAACTTTGGATATGTGGAACGATCCTAACCTAAAAATAGTATCTTTAAATTCATCTGGGTTCAGGAGTTCTATAGTTGCAGCAATATAATAGATTCCTTCATCACAAACAGTTGGTAGTGCTTCTTGTGGCAGCTGTTTTCTTATATCTTGGAAACTCTTCATAACTCTATATATAGCTGCCTCATTTGTTAAGGGATATTGAAAAATTGGAAGAAATCCTACTTTTTCTTTCGAACGTTGGCCGAAGATATAACAGCATTGAAGCTATTCCATGTAGGCACAGTGGAATCATACTTGTCCTCGACATGAGGCAAGGCTCGACACAAACTGACAATTTTCTCTTTGTTTGCTACTAAGTTGCTCTCTTCATATGATGTTCGCAGGTATTCTAGAAATTTCATTGTTTCTGGGAGATATAATATCCTTTCAAGATGGTGATAATTTCTAAAGATTTGATATGGTAGGCGCGTTGGCATTATCTCGCTTTTATTATCTAAATTCATGGGTGAAATACTTGGCTTTGTCTGAAGAGTAGTTGACTCATCTTGAAAGAACACCATGATAATGTCGTGTCTTCTATGTAATTCAGATAAAGTATCTTTTTCATGATCAAAATTATCAAAATTTCATACTTGACGACATTTCTCTTCATATTCATAGAGAACATGCTTGTTCAAATTAAGATATCTGAAGTAGATATTCTGTGTACCGGGCGTAACCTCAGAATTGCCCATAATAGGAAATTTTGATTACTGTGAACTATATTATATGTTATATGTTAAATTTCCCCCCATATATGACGCTACAACATTTATAGTCGAATTTGAATTATATATGGACAAGTTAGTTTCAGTTGCGTAGTGGTAGTAGAGAACAGTACGGAAAGAAAAGGGGGCTCCATAAGCCTAATAATAAATGTGCATCATTGGTAAGATTTGTTTTCTGATTTTTCTCTTGCTTTGTGTTACACCGATCTGCATGATTGTTGCGTATGTTTTACATAAATATCTAAGGTAAACTCTGGATTATTTTTGTCGGCGTACGGTAAGCGTAAGTGTTGCCAGCTGCTCAAGAATTAAAAAAAACAACCTATTTTTTTCTAAATTTTAAGATTTCTTCTTTCTCTTCTTCTAAAATTTAGACAGTATGAGCACATGTTATATATTGTTTGAATCTGTATTTTATGCGCTTTCAAACGATGTATTACTTATGACAATCGGATAATTATAAAAGACGCTAAAATGCATGTCTGCGAACTTTGACGGGCGTCAATAGGCCATTTTCCAAAATGGCGGATTCGGAAGTTATGCCCGGGACACAGAATGTCTACCTCATATTTTTAATTCAAATAAACATGTTTTCCATGAATATGAAGAGAAATGTCGTCAACTATGAAATTCCTACAGAGGTATTGCTAGGGGCTCGATTAATTCTCTACATTATCGATTCTAAATCCATCCATTATTTATTGGTATTGTTATTTCTGCAGTTTAGAAATTGCTTTTGTCTTAATTATATTAATTAAAATGAGACAAAAAGCTGTTTAATGTAAGTAAAAGCTTATTGAATTGGCGACTGTGTTATATTTATCTCATATTCGTGATTTCCACGCACACATTGCTAACCACAAACGGCGCAAATCTGTCTTCAACATTGGGAAGGGGGGGGGGGTAAGTCTGTTCCCATAATCTTTTTTAAGCGATGTTCAAAATATTTCTGAAGTTGATAAACAATGCTGTGGAGGATAAGGGGAGCAGAGTTGTCTTCAACATTGAGAGGCGGGGAGATTTGAGGTTTATTCTGGGGGACATTAATTTCATCTCACTTTCCTTTGTGGAAATCAGACACAATTATCGCATTTCTCAACAAAAAACACATTTCAAATCTGATTACTGGAGAGACAGATTGGAGGGGACATGTCTCCCTCATCCCCCTGAGATTAGCGCCAGTGCTAACCACAATATGTCTTTTTACTGCCGTAATGGCTCGAAAATGAGCCATTCTTGTAATAAATAGTAATTATATATGGTGTTCCTTAAGGCAAATTATACCTTTAGCCTTATAACTAGTGCGCTGGATATCTGATTCGGTTCCCAATGGAAGAGCACTGAGTGCATTAAGCGTACAGTAGTTCAGATTTACTTTAAAACTGTACGTTCACTTATTATATAGGATCGATGATTAAAGGGACGCAAAATTTCAACAGGCAAGAATAACATGAAATGCAACTTTGGAAAAGCGTTGGATATACTGTAGGAATATCAGTGACATCTTTCACTCTCCTATATCACCCCGCTCGCGCGGTAAACACAACACTGGCGCTCTCTCCTTAAAAAACTCAAGTAAAGAGCCTTTACTCGTTTCGGCATCAAATGCGTTAATTTTGGGTAAATCTTAACAAGTCTTGTACAATAAAGAAACGAGAACATCTTTTTCAAGTTCTACTTGGTTTTATCATTATTCTAGATATAATGGATTGTGGTTTGCTAACAACTAAGTTCATTACCCTCACATGGCTTCCAAGATGTGACTCTGGCTGCCAATCTTCAATAATGAACAATCTGTCTATGTTTAGAGAAATACTCAAAAAGAAGAGAAAAGGTTTCTATCTACGTTAAACGTTGGATATTTTTTTTAGACTACTGGGATATAGTTTTTGCCTCTACTTGAAAAGTACAAAAAAGTACTACATTTCAGGGAAGGGTTTGCAAAGGAACAAAATGTGATTGTATTTCTAGTAAACAGCAAATAGAGAAAATTTTCCACAAAGGAAGGGAAAGAGGAACGTTTGCGATGACTTTCTTAATGGACTTTTCGAGATAATGTGTAGTTGGTCTTCCGATAATTTAATTGGAGTCAGCACAATTTTCAGATTCTCCAGACATGCAAATCGCTTCATTAAAACCTAAACAGAAGAAAGAAAGCTCCTTTTTCTCGGAACTCATGTCATTTTCTTTATTTCTATTTTTTGTGTCGCGTTATTAAGCCTTTTATTGAAGAGAGAGAGAGAGAGAGAGAGAGAAATAAAGATGAAGAAGGGATAGAAAAGATCTTCCGAATCTGAGCGGTTCTCTTTTGTTTCTAATTAAATGCGTAGGAAGTCCTTGTGTAGTCAGTGCCTATGGAAGTTGTTATTTGATGCTTCCAATGTTCTTTAAGTCATAATTAAGAAATTGAAATTAAATAATTTTCCTTGGGATTTAAATGATAATGATAACCTTTTCGACAATCAGTGAATATGAATTAACGTGGTACCAGATAAGGTAAACCAATAATAATAAAACCAATTTTGCTTATGCTTTGATTCTAACTAGTCGAACTTGCGATTCAATCTGCACTGTGGGGCAGCATCAACTTCGCAAACAAGTTTCTCCATATCTTATACCACTGGTACTGAGGATACACGTAGGAAGTCTGTAGCTAATGATTAACCAGATGTACAGGAGGAAAGTTCCCGAAAAGGTGGATCCTATGTAAACCCAATTTTTGAAGATAGAATGGACAGATATCAGAAAACGCTAATAAGGGAAGATTCACAGGTGCCATGTAAGAAGACCAAAAACACTCGAGATGTTAATAGGTATAAGAGGTTAAGGACTTGGCGGATGATAAAAAACCTAACACACGCTTGACATTACGGGCGAATATTATTACGATCAAAATACCCTGAGAGCACGGGAGATATAAATACGTACATTTCAAAAGGAAAAAAAAAAAAAAAAAAAAAGAGAGAGAATTATAGCATTAAGTTCAGAAAGAGGATAAAGTTGAACGTAATACAATAGTTTTGGTATTATTTACAGTTTGACAAACTGAATTTCATGAAAAATTTGTAAATAAGGAACATGATGATCAAAGGGTTTCTGCTGTACTTTTTGAGTAATGAGTGAACAAAGATAATTAAAAGTGGTGTTCGGAACCGAATGAAATTTGATACCAAGAATAGTAGTAAACACAACTAAAGAAATGAGGGATGCATAAAGGCTATTATAGGATGAAGCAAAACCGTGAAACTGAAAAAGGGTAGTTTTACGCGAATTAAAAACTAAACCGGAACACCGTCAAAACAGTTGAAGTATTTCAAACTTGTAACAAGAGAAACGGGTCAACTTATATAATTATGAGATGTCCTAAAATACAAAAGCGCTGAGAAGCGGAAATGGCGTGGAGTAAAGGATACAAAATTGCTAAAAAAAATAAAATAAAATAAAATAAAATAAAATAAAATAAAATAAAATAAAATAAAATAAAATAAAATAAAATAAAATAAAATAACTAACTAACTAACTCTATGGCCTATGGAACCCGGAGGTTCAATGCCGCATTCACAAAACCTCTCCACTGACTTCTATCCTTAGCTAACTGGATCCAGTTTCTACTTGGTATTCCAATCTCTGCGAGATCCATCTTAATATTGTCCTCCCATCTGCCCCTAGGTCTTCCTAATGGTCGTTTTCCGATTGGTCTTCCAGTGAAGACTTTGAAAGCGTTTCTACTTTCTTCCATCCTAGCTACATGACCTGCCCATCTAAGCCTCCTAGACTTGACGACCCTAACAATGTTGGGTAAACCGAATAAATTATGTAGTTCCTCGTTATGAAGTTTTCGCCATTCCCGTTCCTCTTGGGTCCGTATATTCGTCTCAAGATCTTGTTCTCAAATACTTTCAGCCTATGTTCCTCCCTCAGAGTAAGCGACCATGTTTCGCAACCATACAGAGCAACAGGCATGACTATCGTTTTGTATATTTTAAGCTTCAAATTCCTCAAAAAAATTCGCGTCGACAAGAGATTTTGAACCGAATAATAACACGAATTCCCTGAATCTAGTCGACTTTTAATTTCTTCGTGAATATGATTTTCGTCTGTTAATATTGATCCTAAATATTTGAAAGTATCCACTTTATCAAAAGTATTATTTAATATTTTAACGGATCCACAATTTGCCGTATTACGGTCCCAACGCACTTCCATGTATTTAGTTTTCTCTGCATTTACTTCTAAATAAAATTAAAAAAAATAAATGATATAAAAATGAATTGAGTCATGATGAATGAATCGCAGTCTGGAAAGGCTGATATGACATATTAACAAAGGTTTTAATACTTTGGTGTCAAGCTTAATACTTTGGCGTATAATTTAATATCCACCGGCAGAAGTGAAATGCGCCAAGAGTCACTGAAAGACAAAGCCGTTTGCGCAGTTTATGGTAGAATAATAACAATAGCGCTATTATGGAGAAAATCGGCACCAGTGAAAAATACATGTTAAAAAGTCAAGACAGACCCCAAATACTTGCCAGTAGTGTACGTAAAACGTATTCGTTAAAACATTCGTATTTGGCGAACCGGATTATTCAGCTGTACATAAAACTTCATAAATTTCATTTGCAGTAATTGGTTGTGTTAACAGCCATCTCTTATCTACAGTTAATGGAGAGGGATTGACATATGAGTGAATAAAATGGGTCCGACAATTCAGATTGTTTAAACTGAATGTTAAAATAATCTCAGAGACCTGTTCAGTATCACAAAGCAAAGTTCGATTTACCAAGGTAGCAAAAAAAAAAAAAAAAAAAAAAAAAAAAAAAAAAAAAAAAAGGGTTGTATGCTGATGTATTAACTGTGGTGAATGGCAATATGAGTTGAGTTTGCAATCGTATTGTAGGAGGCACGGTGATTTAGTTAAGTGTAAACATTTTAAAGGGCACGAAATTAATTTATGGTCGTCACTGTAGTATAAAAAGCATGTAATAGATTGATCCTCATATGACAGAACAATTTTATGACCGACAATAATGTTTAGAGGGGATATGTTTATGCAGTTTGTCAAACCAGTTGAATATCGCTATTAATGTATCGGGAAGGGCGGACTACTCCAATATTGATTTTATAAACCTGAACATAATGCCTTAAGGGTTCTATCAATAAATAAATGCATGGGGAGTTCCAAAAGAAAATCATATACACGTATTGTTCGTTTATTATCTGAAGCTGAAACGAAACTCACAACGCTCACTATACAATTATCATGTATCCATAGTCAGCGGTGCAAAATATTAACAAATTGCTCAAATTTATGGGTAGAAGGAAACATGTATATAACGCATTTTTCGATCAAAGTACGAGTATATAACGTATTTTTCGGACTTTAGCTGTAACGCATTTATGTGATCAAAGATTCCAGGAAAAGTTATGGTCAGCCATTGATATATTATGGGGCGTTTACACTTAGTCGATTTGCGTTCGATTCAGTTGAATTGACGTCACTTTCAACTTAATCGACCATGTAAACGGGAATTCAACTTAATCGCTTGTTGATCGAAAGCGACTAATCGACTGGCAACTGAATTAAAAGACGTTCTATATTCTGTGGTTGAAATAATTGAACACATCCATCGATCTGATTCGGCCTAGTTGCTTCGATTTAGTGGCAAATGCAGCGAGTCGATTTAGTCGTGCGACTAAATCGACCAAGTGTAAACGCCCCATTAGGCTCGAATTCGGCCGAGAACTACTGGTACATTTGTAAAAGATCAACCTAATTTGGCAATCTTTTGTATCATCCTAAATAAATTTCATTCAAGTAGCACTAACTTATCACTAGCACTTAAATAGATACTATTAAAAGTATCAGAATAGACGAAATACACCAAAAGACTTGACCAATTCACTGTACAAAAAAAAAAAAAAAAAAAAAAAAAGACCACAACCATGGTAGAGTAAAAGGAACGAGTTGGACATATGTTTAACCAGCTCACTTGCAACAAGGAAAGTCCTACAACTGATTCACTGCGGTTCCATTATTTCTATTTTTGTAGGTAGTCGCAAACTGTATAAATAGATTGGTGCTTTCCATATTTTACAATTTCAAGACATTTGATAGGACAATCCAGACGGATTTATTTAGCTGTCGATATTCTTCGTTTACTATAACTTTTCTTCTGGAGACTATTTAATGATGAAATTTGTTAACGAATTGTTTAATAATAATAATAATAATAATAATAATAATAATAATAATAATAATAATAATAATAATAATAATAATAATAATAATAATGAAACTGCACAATTCCTTGGATCATTCTGTTGCTTCTAACTCAAACTTCATTAGCAGGATTATTAAAATATGTTCCTACACGTGTAAATCTACAACCAAGAGCTACCTTTGGTGTTCCGCTGTCTAGAGGAAATTAAAAAGAATAAATGTTCTAATTATTTTGGATAATTAAGAACCATGTATTTGAAGAAGTGTAAGGTTATCCGTGTATCTCGGAATCTCTATAGACGAAAGAGAGAGAGCAACGAAGAACACACAACGTTTTATAGATAATTAGACTGTTCGTTTTACAAAATGTAAAACGTACATGCAAATGACAAGTAAGAATAATGTTTGTTTGCGGTGCTGTTTTTCTTTTAAAAAGTAAGCGTACTCATCATGAATTTAATTTTTCTACGCATTCTGATTAGTTACGAAGAAAAATCTCAAAATCTAAACAAGTGGAAGAAATTAGCATAAGCTACCATGTATTGATAACATTCATTACCTTACACAATATACCCTTGGTTAATTGGATCGGAGCTTAGCGTGTCTTTTATCAGCGAAACTTTATGAGAGTGGACGTGGCATCCGAACCGTATGAGCTCCACCAGTAATCAAAGACGGGTCTCTTGCGCCAAATACGCGTACACTAACCTTATAGCTATGAGGAAACTCGAAATATTTTCTTATTCCAGTCTTCAAATCGATATAAGTTGAAATAATCATTTTGTAAATACAAAAATATTAAAAATGTCATAGAAGATAAAAGGTGGCGGTACTATGCACTATTGCATACCACTTGAAGAAAACACTGATTATGTGTAAGTTTTATATTTCAACATGATTTTCAGTATATGCCACCTATAGAATACAAAATAATATAACCTTAACCTTAATATATAACCTTAGTTACTATATTACAGATGCTACTTATAATATTGTCTATGAAATCTTAAACGTAGGTATACTCAGTTTCTGTAAGTTTGCCATTTCCCAATAGAAGCGACGGTGTCAACGACGCATATTACTTCAACATAGGTGATAGGTATCTATTTTAATTTGAATGAAAGAAATGTCATTACCTGTAAGGAAAGGGAGTTCCTGAAACCAAGCAGTGGAAAATACGATATCAGTCACATTGTATTCTTGCACTAGACGAAGTGCTGGATCTTCAAATAGAATATCAAAACAGATTATCATTCCAAATCTTACTCCGAAGTCTGTTTCGAAAATTGAATACTCTGGTTCTGGTGTCCTATTTATGCCTGGTTCCACGTACAAATTAAATTTTCTATACCTGCAATTAAAAGATTTTCTTTAAGAAAGCCTAGCTGGTATAAGAGAAAATAAGATAAATGTACTCTAGTAGTAAATTTAGACATGATTGAACCTGTCTGTGTACATTGTTATTTTATCAATCAATATAACAAATACATCACTTCTGCTTCTCCACATTTTATGATTTGTGATACTCAGGGCTAGGATTTATATGTAATATCAAGTGGCTTTTTATGTATGGTCTTTAAAAATAAATTTTCCACACATGGTATAATCTTCCAGAGCAAGTAAAGGTGGTTGCATAATTTAATGGACTTCTTTTCAATATATTCGAGTGTTTTAAGGTTCAATCTTTTTCCTGTGCAAGTAATGGAATTCTGAACAGAAAACTAAATTTTAATATCTGAAATACACTGTGTCGAAGTTTCTTAAAATTTTCATTTTAATTAATGTTAAAAGTAATTTGTAATATATATATATATATATATATATATATATATATATATATATATATATATATATATATATATATATATATATATATATACTTATTGCATAAATAATTCAATATATGCATATCAGACAGTTGTTATGTCACATATCAATTTCGAAGAACCACATTAGTCCGAGTCTTACTGTTCATATTTTTCATATAGGCCTATACTAATTCTTTTTAAAATGTGAGATCTCCGTTTACCAGAGATGGAGTGGATCAAGTTTTCTGAGTGGGTCAGTGGGTAAACAGCATGTGACCCACTGCGACCCATTACCCACCATGACCCACTGTGACCCACCACCCACCGTGACCCACTGCGACCCGCCACCCACCATGACTTACTGTGACCCACCACCCACCGTGACCCACTGCGACCCACCACCCACTGCGACCCACCGACTCAGTATGATCTACCTACCCTCTCTGCTCACTGCATTTTAGACAGTATCTTCTGAAGACTGGTAAATTTGTCTCCGTTTTACTTTCAAGACCTTCATTTCCCTTCCTTTTCCACTTGTTTCTGTCTACTTACCTGAGGTGAGTATATCTAACCAAGTGAAAAAAGAATTCAGGCACTTTTGGATATTGATATTTTTAATAGTAATAATAGCAATAGGACTTACACTACTACTTGGCTTTCGAGACCTGTGAATTTTTAGAGCTAACTATTGGAAAAAATACATTTTTGAATCACTGTAATATATAAATTGTTATATAAAAAATTGAATGTAACTATGTGTATCTGATCATCATGGTCAAATTGCAAAGTCAAATGAAATTACTTTTAGTATATAGTTAGGCCTTAATCCAAAGTGGGATGTTATATTGCTTTCATTATAATGTATAATATCCTAAGGGGGTAGTGAGGATCCGAATTTTTGCGCAAAAAAAAAAAAAAAAACCTATCTCGCAAGCCGTTAAACTTATGGAGCTGAAATTCAGTGTATTAACTCTTTATTTAAAATAAACAGAATGTGTCCTAGCATTTTTTAAAATTCTCCTTTATGTGGGGGAGGGGGCACTTTCTATATATGGAAAATTGGTAGTGAGTTGGTTTGTAAAAATGATCGAAAACGATCGATGTTATTTAAGAAAAAAAAATCAGAAACAAAAAAAATATATGTGCTTGGCTTCATATATCCATTGCTTTCTGCTATAATAATTGCTGAAGCTTATATTTATTATATGGAGCGCTTACATCACAGGGCAATCAACCCATAAAGTTGTGAGAAAAATAGGCATAAAATTTGTACTGTAAGCTTAATTACACGGAAATTTGAAGTTTGGATTGTACGCATAATTGTTTGGAAAATTTTACACTTTTTTTCCCTTTACGTTGGTCTACTTACTTTGATTTGGAACTTTGAAATTTCATCCTTTTTTCCACTGAAAAGTATTGATAATTCAACAAGGAAATAATTATACTATGATAATTTAATTGAAATTCATCGTAATTTGGCACATGGCAAACAGCAGTAATTGAAGTTGAAGAAGGAGGGAAATTCCCATTCACCTCTGAACACTTTCCAGGAACCTCGTTCCCTTTCGCTTTCTAGACGGGGGAGGGAACTTGGTAATGGTATCAAACGTTCATGTGTAATTACAAAAATTAAATTTATAAACAAATAAGAAATCATCAGGTTATCAGGCTTTAATTGATAATTTATCCACAAAATTCCCTATCAAAGGCGTGGTAGATGAAGTTTCTGTTCTACATGGGTCGACATTGCCAACTGACATGGTCGATATGGGAAAGATGTTGTATGGTGATAGAGAGATGATACTACTTACTGAGTATTTCAAAACTGACCAAGAAAAATCGTTACCAGACTTAAGTCTAACAAGTAGATTGTCTATGAGAAGTTGCAGAAATCGGGTAGAAGTATTATCAATTTCCACGACAGAGTGCGAACGGGGATTTCCCCTTATGAATTTACAGATGACTGATATTAGAAATAGACTAAGTGCTCAAACATTGTCTAACTGTTTGCTCATCAATGTTAATGGCCCACCGCTAGACATGCTCAAAGTAGACGAGCTATTGTGCTGCCAAAATGTCTTGAGCCGTGGCAAAAATGCGAACTAATGCTCACACCCTCACACACCCACGCCTTGAGCCAATAAGCGTTCAGCTGTTGCTAAGCGAAAGAAAGCGAGTGGAATTCCTTCAGCCGATAGCAGCGCTTGCAACGGAAGACTAGGGATCAAGTCAATGTAGCATATCTATAGTTATTTCTTGGCTGAAGGATGGACAACATTCCACTGCGGATGATTTACCGCCAAGAAGTTACCAACAGGAAATAAATCTGATTTCAGATTTGTTTTAAGGTGGAAAATTACGAGTTACGGAAAATGTATATTTGTATTACTAATGGCTTATTTGTGTTATTCAACTTTGTACCTACTTTTTAGTAACTCTCTTCTTTGCTTTAGGTAAGCTACTTTGGAATAAATATTCATAATAATTGCAATTATGCAGATTTGTAACTTAAATTTAACGCGGTGTTTTAGTGATTACACAAATTACGATTATGAGCATACTTTATGGAGATGCTCTCACATAGGGGACCCGAGCACCTTTATACCCTATGAACAACTGATTTTTCAAGTCTTTTGTGAGAAAGATACTGTGAACTGAGAAACCATAACCTTTTCCATATTGTACAGGGGTATTTTCCTGCGAATAGAAGTTTCTTGTGGAATGCGTTCAGAAATTAACACTTGCAAGAATACTCTCTTAGTACAAGTATATTTTAGGCACACACTAATTTCCCCCCACCTCGAACTGTTTCAATTTCCTCACTGACAAACACTTTACCATTTTATATCGTATAGGTCAGATCCACCGTTATTGCAACAGAGTGGTGCATGAGCGATTGACTAGAAATTCAAACTCCGATTAGTGACAATTTCACAGTCTTGTTTTATTACAAGTGTAAACTCTTTAGTCAGTTCAGAAGAGGCCGTGGATCGTGTTCAGAGTGGGTCACGGTGGGTGGTGGGTCATGGTGGGTGGTGGGTCATGGTGGGTGGTGGGTCAGAGTGGGTCACCGTGGGTGGTGGGTCACAGTGGATGGTGGGTCATGGTGGGTCGTGGGTCAGCGTGGGTCATGGTGGGTGGTGGGTCATGGTGGGTGGTGGGTCAGTGGGTCGTGGGTCAAGTTTTCATTGACCCACGCCAACTCTGTCGTTTACCGTATGTATGCTTAGAAATAAAATAAATTATTCCAAAACTTCCAATTTCTAATGTACAACATAGGATATGTATTGAGGTACGCAAATATTGCAATTCAGAAAGATACTAGCTTAAGAATCATTTACTCTATAAAGCTCATAAGTATTAAAGCCATGTAAATGTCGTTCTTGAGACTATTAGCGAATGTAAATTATTATTAAAAAGTCCCTTAATAATATTAAAAAAAACTAAATTTGGAGCAATAATTATAAAATACATTTCATTAATATATAACAGTTTTACTAATTAACACATTGAGCTACCTGTGCGTATATGGTTAGCATACGGATCTTTGATGTGGAAGACCCAGGTTCGATTCCCTGTGTGAACTCATGTGGATCAGATTCCACGTTGAGCTGTAGATCTATGTATCATATAGCCTCACTGCTGAACGGGACGCTAAACACTAATCAACCAACGAACCAGTATTAGTTAACATCACCCAGAACTAGCTAGAATGCTTCTAATTTTCTCTGAAAACATTTCACAAGGATATCGCCCCCAGAAAGCAGAAAGATGCTTAGCGCCAAAATGCAAACTTCTCGGGAGATTAATAAAAGCGAATGAAATACTAATTAATCCCGGTTCTTCCTTTCTTCTAGAATTCAGTTTTCACTGCAGACCTTTCATATTGTCTTCTTTGTGCACAACATTAAACATAAACTGGATAGTCAGGATATGCACTTAGTTGGAAATCAAGTAAAATGGCGCTTAGCACCTTTTTGCTTTCTGGCAGCGATATGTGTATTTCAAGATATATAACATTATTAATCTACAACAGTGGGATAGCAAATGGTGGGCGACAGGGACGGACCTCCCTGGGTGGCAATCTTGAAGGGGCGGCAAAATGGAGTATCAAATTTAAAAAAATGAAATCTTCAAAATTTTACTGTTGACAAAATTTTAAAATTGGTGCCTGTAGCTTCTTAATTTCACTTTTTCTCTATGGTCAAGATTCTTTGCTTAACGAAGCCAGTGTTAATTGGCTTGTTAGTAATTCGTGTTACATCCTGTTGCTTCATGCTTCATACATGTAAAAAGCACTAGCCAATTTAGGGCCCGGTTTCAGTAGTTTTGCATTGAATGGAGGGTAAAAACCTTCACTCGATTTTACTCCCCATCCAATGCAAAACCCAAAGCTACCTTACTTACGTTAGTCAATGATAGTTTAATTATGACTAGGCCCAAAACCAGCCAAAGAGGTTTATGAAGGGACATGAATATGTTAGAGGGGGGAAAGTCACTAAAAATTCTCTTACAAATATATAAATTGTGTTTTTGTATTAATAAAAGCATTTTGTATTGAGGTCTGGAGGGGCCACAGAAAGTATAGGGGGCCCAGGCCCCACCAGCCCTCATGTGGTTACGGATCTGATTATGACACTACATATATTTGGTTTTACTTTACTCTGACTCCACAGAACGTAATCTAATGATAAGTGAATAATTCCAAACTTACAGTATGTGTAACATTGATGATATTATTATTATTATTATTATTATTATTATTATTATTATTATTATTTATTTATTTATTTATTTATTTATTTATTTATTTATTTATTTATTTATTTGTTTATCCGATTTACCCGACTTCAGTTTAAGGGCTAAACAATCCACATGGGAAGAACCTATCATACAATCAAATTTTTCATTTTTACTACAGTCTTCCGAAAACCCAGATGACAAGGCCAGACTGATTGCTGCATCGTTCATTGAGGCAGGTGCTTGGCTCAAAGCTTTGCCCTCACGTCCTCTAGGCCTTCACCTGAATGATGAATCTTTTAGGATAGCAATTGCGTTAAGATTGGGAGCAGATATTTGCGAACCCCATAAATGCTAAGCGTGCAAAAATCCTGTTGACAAAAAAGGACTACATGGTCTCTCCTGCATAAAAAGCACAGGTAGACATCCTCGACACTCGAGCTGCAACGACATCATTGTGAGAGCACTCATCTCCGCAGGTGTACCGGCAATAAGGGAACCAAATGGCTGTAGTAGAACAGATGGAAAAAGACCAGATGGGATGTCCTTAATTCCTTGGAAGAAAGGTAAAGCCTTAATTTGGGACTTCACATGCACAGACACTTTTGCACCTTCCAACCTTCCTTTCTCTTCAATCCAGGTGGGCAATGCAGCAGGTCGGAAAGAGATAGAGCAAAGAAGAAAATACAACAACCTTATGGAGAAATATCAATTCGTACCAGTTGCAGTTGAATCTGGTGGCTCGTGGGGAAGGGAAGGCCTAAACTTCATAAAGGAAGTAGGAAAACGCATCACACCCTTATCCGGTGATGAAAGGGCAACCAGCTTCCTAATCCAAAGAATAAGCATGGCGGTGCAGAGAGGTAATGTAGCCTCAATACTAGGAACCATACCTCCCGGTAAAGCACTGGAGGAGATTTTCTTACTTTAAAATACATACACTTTACATTCTTACTTTAAAATAAAATACCTTAAAATACTTAAACGAAAAAAATACAATGTATATATTGTTATACATTTTTAGAATTATGTAATTAAATAACAGAATTGAAATTTTGTAAACCTAATTAGTCATAAAATGTGTTAAAATCAACCTGTATAAAAATAGCTTGTAAGCTTGATTACTGCATGTAAAACCAAGTGTTTATCAGTAAAAAAAATATTTATTTATTTACTTATTAGTTTAGATGAAACCAATTTGAGAAAGAGGAGCACGCACTGAAAGAAACTGTAGGAAAACGGGAAAATGAAAACCGGAACCAGGGTCATTACTGAAGGTTTTTTCAGGAACTGGAACTGATCAAAGCCAAAGTTCTAATTTATCTTGGCTAGTGGAAGTGTGTTGAAAATTTTGAAAACGAAATGCGTGTTAGTCACGAAAGCAAGCTGAACTGCCAAGTAACCAAATAAGCCGAATATCGAGATAAGACAGGTCTGTGAAAATAAAACAGTGCTAAGCTGTTTCGGTTTAGTTAACTGATTCGTAAGTGTTGGGGTGCGCTGAATCCAGGAATGACAACCGTTTTGTCCTGGGACGTCAGTGTTTCGAACAAACGGGTGGTCATTGTTGAACAAAAATATGAACACAAATATGCGATTTACAGAAACACCATTAACAGCGTAACAAATTAATGTACAGAAACACACACACACACACGTGAAGACAACAAAAAGTAATACCACCCTCAATCAGATTGCTTGCGAAATCGTCTTTTTTAAAGGTCAAACTTTGTTTGGTGCTTGTCTTTTTGTAGGCGGCTGCCGGAAGATTCCTAAACAACATCCAGCAGTAGTCTGTCATCATCATAGCACTCCAGTTCCCCTGATACCGTCGATCTATTTCTTTGATATCTTGATGGAAACGCTCCCCTGCTCTTCACTCACTGCTCCCACATTGTCAGGAAAGTAGTCAAGATGAGAGTTGAGAAAATGGACTTTTAAGCTCATGGAGCAACCAAGCTTTCGGAACACGTGCAACATTTTCCCACCATTTCCTTGTACTGTGCGTCCTTTCGGTTTCCCAAAAACTTTTTGATGACCACAGTAAAGGCAATCCAAGCCTCTTTTTGAGTTGGAATCATTGAACTGATGGAGTCTTTGTCGGATATGAGTTTCCTAATATCAGGGCCAACAAAACCCCGCGTACTCGCGTATTAGTAGTATTTGAGCAACAAACAGTGTAGCCAGAACTACTTACCAACGTTTTACAAATCTAAGATGTAATCTTACTAAATTCGTTTTATGAACAGATTTATTGTTTTTGGTTTTTCTTTGTAATCTCGTACTCTCATTCATGACACATTACGATATGTGTCAGAGATCCCCATCCGGACCAATATACATGTATTTTCATGTTTCAGGGAGCACAAATACATTTAATCTTCCGTGTCCATTTTTATTTTCGTGTGATGCATGTCAATTTAGCGATTTCCAGCTACCTGTTTGACGTTACATTTCGATTGTGCAAAAACTTGACGTCCCAGGGAGAAACGGGGGTCATTTTCGACTTCGGTGCATCCAGAAGCGTAAAAAACAGCTAAACTTATGCAAACAGATTTTTGGTTGCAGACCCGTGTAATTGCTCATGCTCAGATGACTCGAAGACGGAATGATCAAGCACATATCCTTGATCTAAAGGATATGAATGGGCGACCGCAACTAACTTTAAGATGCTACTTATTTGTCAAGGCTTCAGTGGAGTTCAACATGTGAATTGTGATTTCGCTGATGTTGCTGTTCTGTTTTTACTGTAAATTGTTTCCTTCACCACCAAACGCTACCAAATCTGCGTTGAGCTAGCAGACCGTTTCGATAAGCAATGGAAGTTAAATGCAAAAGCGGGAGACCATAAGTCTAGCACTGGCGGATCCATGAGGATAGGCCTATATATATAAAGATATTGCACTAATATATTCTGATTTCATATCAAACTAGTACTTCAAGCCTACATTAATTACCCAGGAGGCAATCCAAACTATTCCTCTGGATCCACTAGTGGAGTTCGGTGCAACAAATCTCGATAGCTTTGAGCGATGAAAAACTTTGGAAATCTGAGTCAACAGGCAAAAGACAATTGACATGTAGCACAAAAGGCAATCGTAACTGAAGAGAAATAGTTTACAGATATTCTCAAACAAATACTTGATGTAATCAGGTTACTGGTTAACAGGGTCGCAACTTGTGGGGGGCAGGGGGCAACAGCTTCCCCAGGGAAGCTCCCCACCGTTCTAGGGGAGCCCACTTTAAGACAAAATTTTCTTACTCCACATACGATACGAACATGAAATTATAAATTAAACATCAAACAGGTTCACACTACATTACATAAACAAAACAGCACGCAAAAGGTAAATAAAGCAAAATTGAGTCGTGGGCCCATTGCAGTAAAAATGTCTACTATTAGGGGTTCTAGAAATAATATTTATTCGTATGGCTTTGAGATTTGTCAATATTGTCCCCTTAATTAATTTGTCATGTATGGAACGGGTCCAGGGGCCTGCGGTAGGGCCCACAGGCTCCGGGGGGCCAACAAAGAGTAAGATGGAAAGAAGGGACCTATTTTCGAATTTTGCGGGAGGCCCAAAATAACTTTTTCTAGGAAACCCCAAATATTAATGCTCCCCCCCCCCTAGGATGCAAAGTCTTTATCCTTTTTTTACAGTACACACGACGTTTCTGACAAGAAACCAAATTAGTCAAGTTTTAGGTATGTGAAAATGAATGGCACAAACGTGGAAGTTTGAAACCTTTTATTGAAATGGAATAAATGCAGCAGTTCTGACAACATTATTTTCGGATAAAAACAAACAAACAAACAACAACAACAACAAAAAAAGATTGGATATTCAAGACTGTACACTGTGAAAAATGATTGGGTTGAAATTGACCCTATTGGTGCATATTTTAACCCAACCAGGTGGCTAAAACTGCTCCGACCCAAATAGGGTCAAAGCGTTTAGTTAAATTGGGTTGAAGTAAATTCAACCCAAAGTGTAGTTAAATGTAGGAGTCCAACCCAACGACCCAATTGGTATAAAATCGCATAACCGGTTAATACGTTTAACCCAACTTGGTGTACAATATGACCCAACAAAGTGTAAATTCCATTAACCCGATAATGCATTTGACCAAACGTGTAGTTAAAAGTGAACAAGCATGGGGTAAGAAATGACCACATTGTGGGGTCGCTTGGAGAAGGGAGGGAGTGCAAATAACCCAACAATGAGGTTAAATTGACCATGGTGAAGTTAAAACATGACGAAGTAAAGGTCACATTAACCGTTACGGAATTTAACACAACATGTAGTTAATGTTAAACTATCACTTGGTTACAAAGGTGACCCAACACTACACAGCACAAAATGACTACCACTTTAGCGTATTTTACTTGGAATTTTATTCAATACAATTTTTTTTCAATACACGGTCACGGTCACGGTAATTTTGTGGTTATGTATAGAGTATCGGGCCGGAGCCCCTGACTCCATGAGTAATATGTTATAAAGAATATATCAAGATGTGCTCGTGGTTTGTTGGATGTTACTATTGTTTTGGTATGTATGGGAGACTACATCTGCAACTGTCGCAGAGTAGCTGATTATGACTTCTTTACCAGTTCTGGAAAGATTTTAAATGCGTGGTGTTCGATGGACGTTCCGCAGTGCGCATTCGGTGCCGTTATTAGCTATAGCTGGATTTATATGTCTGGGTAAAGTACGCCAGAACTTATTGTGGAGATGCCGTAGAACGTCTCTGACAGTGGGTAGCTCTACGTCTTCCAGGATCTGGCTGTTTCGTGTATATCTGTCGTGACCAGTGATTATACGACCAGCTCGAGTTTGCACACTTTCGAGAGTTTGTACGTGACTATGGGAAGCATATTGCCAGGCAGGGCATGCATAAGAGATGGTAGACAGGATTATCATTTTGAAGATGTGAACTCGGACCTCATGAGAAAGGGAGCTACAGCGCAAGATGGGGTACAACGTTGAGATTTTTCGTAATGCTCTCTGTTTTATGTCTCTAATGTGTGCGGCGAACGTTAGACCACGATCTAAAGTTACACCCAAATATTTGGCGTGCGTAGCATGAGGAATGCGTGTGTTCTCATAGTTTAGATTTCGATGGACGCGGATGCGTCTCCGACTGTGGGTGACAGCACAGCTTTTGTCTGCATTAATTTTGATTCTCCAACGTCTTGCCCATTCTTGAAAACCTATGAGTTGGCGTTGCATGTGTATGTAACACTGTGCAAGTGAGCTACTGGTCGTGAAAAAGGCAGTATCATCGGCGTATGTTGCAACAAATCAATGGGGTAAGGTCGGGATATCTGCTGTGTACAGATTATATAAAAGCGGTGAAAGTACAGCGCCTTGTGGAACACCTGCTTTAATAGGTCTAGACGTGGATTTAACACCGTCAACAGACACATGGAATTTTCTGCCAATGAGGTAGGAACGCAGTAAATGCAGAAGACGATCTGAAAAACCTTGCGTGTATAGTTTATATAAAAGTCCAGCTAACCATACTTTATCAAAGGCTTTTGAGACATCCAGGTAGACTCCAAGGGTGTGTTGTTTTCTGTTGAAAGCCACTGTTAAATGATCCACTACTCGCACGAGTTGTGTAGTAGTGCTATGTTGTGCTCGAAACCCGAACTGATGAAATGGTAGAAGGTCTCTAGTAGCTACATGCTGTTTCAGCCTCCAGAGATACACACGTTCAAAGAGTTTACTTAGGTGTGACAGAAGACTTATTGGCCTATAGTTTTCCGGGAGAAGTGGATTCTTCCCGGGCTTGGGGATAGTGATAATACGAGCTTCCTTCCAGGTCTTCGGGAAATAGCATAAGTGAAAGATGGCATTGAATAAATAGGTTAGGAAGACCAGTAGTTTTCTGGTTGGATGTTTTAGGATATCAGATCGAATTCTGTCGGGCCCGGATGCTGTCTTCGCCGGCAGACATTTGATATGTTTTTCTATTTCTCGAGGTGTAACTAAGATGATGTCATGTATAGGAGTTTGTGTAGTTAGGCTATGTAGTGTGGTTCGGATGTGCTGTTTGAGATAGGGATCAAGATGTGATCTGTTAGGCTGGAACTGTTCTTCCAGGGATTCAGCAAAAATATCCGCTTGCGACTGTGGGTCTTGAGTCAGTCCTTGTGGGCCTTGAAGGACTCTAGCTCTGGAAGCATTTGTAGCACGCTGAAAGGATTTAGAGAATGTCCAAATTGTTCGATCATTTGCTGTGATATTTCGAAAAGTATCTTCCCAGTACTGTTGATTTTGTCGCTGTGTGAGCATCTTGAGCTTCGCACGCAATTTATTCCATAATGTTTTGTATGCTGGATGTAGTGTGTGCTGCCATCGGCGTCTAGCCCAACGTTTTAAATGGAGATAGATCTGCGGATGTAGACTGTCACATTGTCCTGTGTGCGTTGGAGAGATTTTGGTAGTGGAGATCGCTGCCTCTGCTGTTCGAATTGCTAATGTGATGTGAGAAGCCGCTTGGTCGATGTCCTCAATAGTAGCTGGCCGATCTCGGAGATCGATCATAGTGTTTAGTTTTTGTTTAAAGATATCCCAATCGGTTTCTATTTGCTTAAAAATAGGGGCACAATGAGCAATGCTGCGCTGTGAGACGTGAAAAATGACTGGATCATGGTCAGAGTCTAAGTCTGAGATGACATAAGGATGGACAGTAAAGGATACGTCTTTACAAAGAGCGACGTCAAGCACATCGGGTTGTCCGCCGAACTTTGGATGATGAGTTGGGTCTGGCGGAGCACTGATGTTGAAGTTGGACGTGAGGAGGTATTGGTGTAAATCGTCTCCAGCACTGTTTGAAGTAACCGAGTTCCATTCTCCATGTTTAGCATTAAGATCTCCAGCTAAAATGACCTTTGGCCCTAAGTTTGGGATGACATCGAAGTCTGTGGGCTGTAGTTGTGTGGCCGGGGACCTGTACCCAGTAACCAATATTAATGGAACGCCTGGAGTTATTAGCTCAACAGCAAGTGCCTCCAAAGTAAGTAGGGGTGGTATTGTAACCAACCTGACTGGGAAAGCCTTTTTGATTATAAGTAGTAATCCTCCTTTCTGTCTGCCCACTCTATCCTACCGATAGACAATGTAATTGGGTAGTCGCCAAGTAGTGATCCGAGCAGTAAAGTGTGTTTCTTGTACAAACATGACATCAACTCTATGGTGTGTGAGAAATCTAATTAGCGTTTGTTTCTGCCCCTCGAGACCATCTGCATTCCATGTAGCAAGGATAAGTGTATGATGTAGGACGCTGGAGTTAGAAACAGCCATCGTCAACCATTTCTGCTATTGTTTCTATTACTGCTGCAGCCTTGGAAGCTGAGTCTGCTGCTTGACGGAAACGGGTAATACCACGTTTAATATGCGTTATGATTTTGTGGAAATGTAACCCCTTGAGGAATGAAAGAATAGACTTTAGGTCCAGGTCTTCTTTGGGGCTCTCCTGTTTTTCGGCAGAAGCTGATTGGATGTGGGAAGCAGGAGGGGCTGCAGCGTCTTCATTGTCCGTAGCCATAGGTTGGACATTAATAATAGTGGGGTCGGGAATTGTCTCTGCTGCTGGTTTGTTGACAGTTTTCTCCGCTTTATCTTGAAGTTTTCTCGGCTGCTGTGCCGGCAATTTAAAAGCGTCAGAATAGGATTTGAATACTGGACATCCACGGTAATTTGCCGGGTGATCTCCCTGACAATTTGCGCAAGTGGCGGGTGTGGAGGAGTCGGATTTACTGCAGGACTGGGTAAAATGAAATTGACCACATTTGAGACAGCGCGAATGCGCTTGGCAGGTGTCCTGTGAATGCCCCAAGCGTTGGCATCTGTAACACTGTAGAACCGAGGGAAGCTTATATGGTTCGATTTGGACCTTGTAATGAAGTAGGTTGTTGATAGCATAGATCTCTTTAATAGCTTCACTTCGTTCCAGAGCAATCAAAAACAGTGGCATCATAATTTTCTTGTTATCTGTCTTGCTTTTGCGAGACATTTGATGAACGCTTGTTGGTTTGTAGCCCAGTCGGATAAATTCATCCTTCAGATCGTCTAAGTCAGTGTCAATAGGCAGTTTTCGGACAACCACCTTAATAGGCCTTTCATTTTTTGCTACCCCTGTGGCATACTCAGTTTTCGTTTGATCGCAGTAAGCCTTGATACAATTGTAATCATCTTTGTTTGCCGCTTGAATCCGAATGCGCTCCTTAGTTGGCTGAGCTAGAGGGGGCTCCTTCAATGCTCGTGACAAAGTCTTAATAAATGTATAGGTGTTGGTAATTCCGTAAATGAAAATCGGAGGAGACTTGAAACTGGGTGGCTGATTTGTCGTGGCAGTTTTAGTGCTAGTACTAGCATTATCTGGTTGTGCTGGGGACAAAACCTCGAACTTATTACTGAGTGGAAGAGGTGGATAGTCGGAGACACAATTAGTGAGGTGTTCTGTCTTGATGTTTGCTAAAGAAGACCTACGTCGCTTCAGCGTTCCTACTACCGTGAAGTCCATGTCTTTAGACTTACTCGAAGTGGATGGTTGTGAAGCACTGGACTGCTTAAGTGCAGTGGATTTCAATTTCGCTGGGGCGGCTACTTGCTTCTTTTTGCCTAAAGGCACTAGAAAATCTTCTGGTTTGTACGTTGGTTTTGGTATTTTGCCCCTGAGACCTGGAATCCGGGGTGATTGTACTTTTTTATCTGACTTTGCTGCTGGCTTCTGAGAAGCCATCTTAATAACTAAACTGGGAGATGGCGCCAGCTTACCACAAAAGAGGGTACTGATCGCCCCTGTATACTGTGGTGTCTTAGAGCAATGCTCTAAGGGTGGATTTAATTAAGGTGCCTACTCCTCCGAAGAGAAAGCACTAATATAAATCGTGTTCCGGTAGATATGCCAAAGTCGTCAACTAGTTTTAGTGATATCAGCCTCCGAAGAGGAGAATATCGAAAACAAATCGTTAACCAAGAGAATAGCAAGTTCGTCAACAGTAAACATCAATTAGGTGTATTAGCCTCCGTGGAGGCTTAAAACCAATTCGACGGTTGTTTCCTTAGTCCTCAGAGAGGAAAGTAATCCAACCGTATGAATGAAGTTCGCGATTTAATCAATGGGGATGGACACACTAAGTGACTAGTTTATTTTCCTCCGCCAGCAACGGATACCCTCTTTTTTTTACCTGGTTAGATATTCCAGGTGGCCAGTTCTTCAATACAAAGTTTTTTTATTTTTTTACGTTTACCCGCTTAAAGGGTTGCGCCTTTTCTTCGGGGGAGAGGTTGGATGGTATAGGAGCATCAATTTTAATATGAGAGGGTCTAGGTGTTGCTTAGTCATCTTTCTTTAACATTTTATTCAGTTTGCTCAGGGATGGGCATCAATTAAGTGGGGGCAATTTTCATGTGCCATGGATGCTGAGGAAGATCGTCTGGCTGACATATAAGTCGTAGTCGTTCCTTAACTTCGGTGCCTGAAATAAAGAGAAAATACCAAAACCCAGTTGCGGTGATTCAGGTTCATCAGGAGCTATAAAACAAACTGTGCAATCACAGAAATAGACGGTAGGCAAGACAGGAGGAGTGGTAGATGTCATGAGGGTGAAGTGGTATGACGCCACAACACATGGGTATTGTTAGTAAGACGAATGCTGTTAGCTTCTGTTCCTGGGGCGACTCAGGAACTAATGAAGACAAAGGCAGCCCTGTTAGTGGTTGATTTACTGTGCATAAGATGGATAGGTGAGCGGTGAAACTGTGCCAGGATGATAAATGTCGAAAACTTCCGGATCGACGTTCTCGCGGCCAATGTTCAAATGATACAGGGTCATCAGATGTTGTAAAGGTGTCGGATAATAAACAGCAGGGGTATCGAAGTCTGTATCATAGCGGAGAATGTTCAGGAATACTGGATGAGCAGTTTCAATGTTTCGTAATGTATTTTAAGCGGAGAGCCTCAAGATGGGATAATAGCGGTGGAAAATGAATACGGTCGTAGAGCAGACGGGTTGGGTGGGGGAGCTGGATACGAAATGCTAAACGAAATGCATGGCGTTCGAGTATTGCTAGCTTTCGATAGTACTTCGGAGGAGCTGGCAACCAAGCTGTGTGACCATAGGTTAAGACCGGACGCATGAAAACTTTGTAAGTTTTTAGGAGGAGATTTGAATGTAGACCCCACGTGGTACCAACTAGTCGTTTCAGTAAGTTAAGTCTGTTTTTGGCTTTCTCGATGACAGTGAGAAGGTGCGGTGTCCAAGTAAGCTTGGAATCGAACACAATGCCTAGATACTTAAGAGTGTTATGGATGGTGACTGGTGAGTTATCAACATGAAGTCGTAATAAATGAAGATTTCGGTGTACTCGAGATCGACGACCAGATGGTAAGAAGACGATAGCTTGCGTTTTAGTAGCATTGATTGCCAAACGCCAAACGTTGCACCAGTCAACAAATGTGTCAATTGCCTGTTGAAGGTGTTGTTGGATACCAGCAATTGTCCGTCCGACAGCGAGAAATGCAGTATCGTCAGCGAATTGGAAAAGTTGTATACCAGGAGTGGTTGGTAAGTCGGAGACATATAGCAAATACAACAGAGGAGAGAGAGAAGATCCCTGAGGAACGCCAGAATGAAGGAATATTGGAAATGACAGAGCATCATTGATCGATATGTAAGCAAGTCGGGCTGTGAGAAAGGAGTGTATAGTTCGTATGTGAGAGAGAGGAACCTGGAAAGAGTATAATTTGTATATAAGACCCTGGTGCCAAACTTTATCGAATGCCTTCTCAAGATCGAATGTAACCAGACATGATGGATGGCCTTGGTTGAATTGATTGTATATAGAGGTGCTGAGACGTAGCAGGGGGTCCAGAATGCTGAAATTGGAGCGAAATCCAGCTTGATGCAATGGTAGAAGAGCGTTAGTCCGTAAGTGATCGTGGAGACGACGCACTAAGATACGTTCAAATATTTTGCTAAACGTGGACGTCTGTTGTATAGGTCGATAAGAGGTAACATCAGAGGGTGGTTTATTAGGTTTGGGAAAGAGTAATACTTTTGAGTACTTCCAAGTGATGGGGAAAAAACCAGTACGGAGTATAAATGTATAAATAAAGCTTAGGATGGTGAAGACAACAGGAGGAGCGTTTTTAATCAGAGTATAGGTAAGCCCATCGAAGCCTGGTGCTGTATTTCGTTTCTTAAGGAGAGTAGACTGGATATCTGGCGGTTGGATGGGTACTGTGAGTGCATTGTTTAGTTCCAGTGCGTGACTATGATGTGGTTGCAAATGTGTTAAGTTAGGATCAGATAACCGATCGATTTCTGTAAGTAAACGTTGTGGAGTATGCCAGCCAGGTAAGGGAGTAAAGATATTTTGGAAGTGTGCAGCAAAGGTATTGGCCTTGTCCTGATCAGAAGAGAGTGCTTGCTGGTTTACAAATAGTGGGTATGGTGTCCTTTGAAATTTGCCAACGAGTTGACTGAACTGCCACCAATATTTGGTAGGATGGGATGTTTCGTTGAGTTTATTACAGGTTCTGGTCCAGTGAAGGCGTTTGTATGCGATTATGTAGTTATGAGTGATGCGAAGATATTGTCTATGAAGGCGAAGTGCTTCTAAATTACGGCTGCGGATGTATTCTCTGTACGCACGTCGAGCTGCAGTTATGAGAGAAAGGTATCGTGGAGGAAGTTTCGGTTTGTGCGGGGAAATGTATACGGTTGGAATGTGTTGATCAGCGGCTGTATGTAAGGTCTTAGTGAGATGCTGCACGGCAGAGTCTAGGTCAGGTTGTGATGTTAGCTCTAAAGTATCAGAAAGTACTGAGGTGATGGTCGCTTGGTACGCTGGCCAGTTGGCCTGATGATACATATAAACTTTTCTCTTCGGTATGGTATGGTGTGAAGAAGTGTTGGTAGCAAGAGACAGCTTGATAGGAATGCGATCGCTCCCCAAGGAATCCAAAACGTCAATATTGATGTGAGAGTTGAGTGTTGTAGAGGATATAAAGATATCAGGTGTGGTATTACTAGATGGGCGAGTTGGCCGAGGAAGTACACGGAAGTGGCCGGTCGTATTAAGCGTGAGGAAATTCAAAAATCGTTGTTGTTCGTGTTGAGACCGGCTGTGAAAAATGATGTCTCCCATGATAATGAATTTACGATAGGTGTCAGAGAGGTATTGAAAAAACTGGCATGGTATATCCTGTCTCGGCCTGACATAGATGGTTGCAAAAGCTATAGTATGATTCCTGAGATATAAGAGAAGAACATTGTACTCAGGCAACTGGAAAGCAGGAGGTAGGATAATAGACCGATGGGGACTGCGAGATTGCAAGCCAATAGCTGTACCTCCATGGAGCCGAGCGCCGTTCGGTCCATCATGTCTGTGGAGAACGTATTTAGGAATATAGCAGGGTATATAGGGAGCCAGGAACGTTTCGTTGAGAGCAAAAGCGGTGATGTTTTCCTCCAGAAGAAATTGTTGAAACAGTACTTGATGCGTAAGAAGAGATCTTATGTTCAAAAATAAGAAATTGTAAGCCATAATGATGTGGAACAGAAGTATGGAAATAGCACTGATACTACGGAACATGTTCAAACAGCCGTTTCAATGGGTTGAATTTGGAAATGAACGTTGGATCCGCTGTATGTGGCGTGTAATGTGAGATTGTAAAGAAGTTTAGCGGAGTGAATGATTTGGTTGAGGACGTGCTGGCGCTGAAATGGCAGGATGTTCTGTAAAGTAAGAGTTATGAATCGTAAGAGGTCTTCTACTGTGACAGGATGTGTCAGCGAGTTTGCAGGTGGGGTGCTGTCATCAGAAGTTTTGATAGGTGCTACTAATTCTGGCTTATCAGGTGCAGGTGTGGGCTTGGCACGACATCGGTAACTGTATGTAGGGTGCTTTTCAGGGCAAGTGGTGCATTGAGGAGGTGCGCTTGAATTGGGACAATTTCGGGTCATATGATTGCCACTACAGTACCCGCATTTGACGGTGTTGGTACAATTATGGGTGTAATGATCGTTGTGGGTTTGGCATTTCTCGCATCGTATTGGAAGAGATGGAGGCGTGCGAGAAGGCTCTACCTTGTAGCGGCGGCGACAGATGTAAGCACCGTTAGCCAAAAGATGATCAATTATTTGCTGCTGGTCGGTCAAAACACGCACAAGGTAGGTAGGGCCATTGTTGTTACGGATTCTAATACATTTTTTGATTTCCAGGCCCTCGAATCGCAGCTCATCAAAGATCTCATCGTCAGTGAGTTCGGGTTCAATGCCTCGGATAACTACTGATAGAAGTGGTGGACGACGAGGTGGCGGAGGTGTTTTCCGTTGGCTCGGATTGAGAGGTGACAACACAGCCTGCGGTCCAAAAATTTCTTAGGTACCTTTGTTTCTAACATGAACATGAAAGTTAGGGTTAGGAGATTTCAATATGATTCCATCCCTAGTAGGAATGATTTGGTGGACATCAGCGCGCGGTACATATTTATTGATTTGCATGAAGATGGCGTGTGCAGTCCGGTACTTGGTATCGAAGTTCTTTAGGACGAAATTATACATGGTTTCTCTGTAAGCTGGTAAAGTAGGAGAGGATGGCGCATTAGTCCAGTACATCTCGGTTTTTCTCGCAGTCACTGAGGCATTGGAACATTCTCCACCAGAGCTATAGTGTCTTGGTTTCTTAGTGTCTGATTCCTTAGCTGCCTAATTGGAGATCGTGAGCGAGATCGAGATTCAGTTTGCTTAGAGGTATCTGCTTTAGTGGTCTTCGTACCAGCAGAGTGACCTGGTTTCGTGGCTGTACCCTTCGCTCCCGTCGGGGAGGGGGCATGGTGATGATTTAACCTAGCAGAGGATGCGACTCAGATGAAAGTGTTTTTCCGGCATTAATTGTTAAATTCCATTTCCGGCACCAGTGTGTAAAGCGATTGATAGCTTCCTGGAGTGCAAGATTGATTTGCGGAACGGTGCGACAGAGGGCAAGAAATGCCGTGTCATCGGCATATTGGAACAGATGGACGTTCCTTGGTAGATCTGGAAAGTCGGCAACGAATAGTAAATATAAAAGAGGTGATAAAGCAGATCCCTGTGGAACGCCAGATAACAGAAAAATGGGATATGAAAGCGCAGAATTTATGGCAACGTAAGTAAGACGGCAAACAAGAAAGTGATATATGAGCCGAATATAGGTCATAGGAAGCCGGAGTCTAACAAGCTTGTAAATTAGCGCTAAATGCCATACCTTATCGAACGCTTTTTCGAGACCGAATAGAAGAAGGCAAGATGGCTGAATCGTGTTATAATGGTTTGTGATTAATGTCGTGAGACGAAGCAACTGGTCGTTAATAGAGTAACCAGGACGGAAATCAGCTTGATGGGTCTGGATGAGATGGCGATCGTTTAAATATGGATGTAAGCGTTTGACGATGATCCTTTCAAAGATTTTACTGAGTGTGGACGTTAACTGGATGGGTCTGTAAGATGAGACGGAACTGGGAGATTTATTAGGTTTCGAGAAACGTGAGACATTTTGAAACTTTCCATTCAGTGGGGTAGAAACCAGTGCGTAGTATGAACGTAAATATAAGGGCTAGAAGTTGGAGCAGTATAGGTAGGCTTTCCTTGATGTGTCGGTAAGTTATACTATCAAAGTCGGGAGCAGTATTTTTCTTACGCTGAACCACAGCTGTTATTTCATCCGACTGGATGGGTACAGTTAGGACATGCGGTGGTAATGGATGGTTGGCGTCCGGCTGAAAGTGCTGTGAATCCGTGTTTACACTGTCAACAGGATGTGAGCGGGAAGTAACCTATGCAGGAGGTGTAAATATACCTTGACGATGGTCTGCGAATGCGTTCGCTTTTTCCAAATCCGAGTGCAATGGCTTGTCATCGACAAGGAGAGGATAAGGAGTCTTGGAAAATTTCCCACACAAGGCGTTAAAACGCTTCCAATACACGGTTGGATGGCTTGTGTCGGCGAGATTATTGCAAGTTTTCACCCACTGCCTTTGCCGATATGCTAGAAGGTAATTTCGGACAGTTCTCTGAAGTTGATGGTGATGATGAAGTGCATCCGGGTTTCGTGTATGGAGATATTCACGATGAGCTTGTCGTGATTGACGAATCAAAGGAAGATAATGCGGTGGTAGTTTCGGACGATATGGTATGGATTCTGTTTGGGGTATGTAGAGAGCGGAGGCTTGTTGGAGAGCAGAAGTAATATGATCAACTTGAGCGTTAAGTTCATCTGAAGTGGTTGGTGCTTGATAAGGTGCAAGAGCAGAAGAGAGGTAAGTGCTGTAACGCGGCCAGTCGGCTTTATCGTAGCGGGGTGAAAGACGAGGTGATGGGAGAGGCTGGTGAGGAGCAAGACCTGTATGATATGTAAGTTTTAACGGCGCATGGTCGCTGCCAAGTAAATCGAGAACTGTGACAGTGCAGCGTGTGGTGAGCGTGTTAGAAGTAATTGCAATGTCCGGAGTGGTGTTGGATATTGGCCGAGTGGCCGTTGGAAGATTGAGAAGAACGCCTGTCGTATGAGTTGTGATATGATCAGTAAAACGGGTTCGGTCTTGAGCGGAGCGACTATGGAAATTGATATCAGCGAGAATGATATAATGGCGGTATGTAGCTGATATATGAGAGAAGAAATCCAGAGGAATTGGATTGCCTGGTCTGATGTATATTGTAGCGTACTGTAAAGTGATAGTGATATTTTTAAAATACAGAGTAGTAATGACATGCTCTGGTGAATGTAGAATAGGACATTGTTGCTGCCTGTATGGTATGTTGTGTCGGAATCCTACAGCGGCTCCGCCATTAGCTCGCAAGGCTGGGAGTGGGTTATCACAGCGGAGTAAGATGTAATTTGGGAATCGGTAAGAGATAGACTTGGTCAGAAAGGTTTCGTTGAAAAGGAAAGCTGTAATGTGTTCTTCGAGTAATAGGGTCTGGAAGAGAACTTTGTTTTTGGGTAGAGATCGGATATTCAGGAACAAGAAAGACAAGTCCATGAGGAGAAAATGGTTAAACAGTTGTTTCATATCGTGCAGTATGAAAATGAACATAGTTATTGGAGTATGTAGCATAAAGTGAGACATTGAAAGTTGATTTAGCAGCAAGTGTGAGTTGTTGGAGAATGTGCTGACGATTGAAGGAGTGGATATTCTGAAGTGCAAGAGTAAGAAATTCCAGGAGTTTGCCGACAGTGACTGGATCATCGACATGTTTTTCAGTGTTGGTTGATGCTGACTGGGTGCGGAGTGGAGCAACTAATTCCGGGTGTGATTCATCAGGCTTAGGTTTGCTTTTGCATTTATAGCTATAGGCGGGGTGCCTATCTTGACATGTTGGACATTGGGGTGGAAGTTCCATATTTGGGCAAAGTCGCGTTTGATGTGGACCAGAACAGTAACCACAAACAGTAGCATTTTTACAATCGGCTGTTGCGTGGCTGTTATACGCTTGGCATCGCTCACATCGAATAGGTAAGGGTGCAGGCGACCGAGAGGGTTCTACCTTGTGTCGTCGCTTATATGTGAGGGCGCCTTGAGTGAGAAGAGTATCTATGATGTCCTGAGATGAAGTGAGGATTCTAACCATATAAGTTGGGCCAGTGTTATTACGAATACGGATGGCTTTGTTAATAGTATGCCCTTCATACTGTAATTCTGCTTGGATTTCCTCGTCTGAGTATGTAGGATCAACTCCTCGAATCACTACAGAAAGCATTGGAGGTCTTCTAGGTGGAGGTGGCTGTTTACGGCGAGAAGAAGTGAGAGAAGTAATGATGGCGGTGTTACCAAAAATTTCGAAAGATGCCTTATTGCGTACTGTCGTGAGGAAATTTGGATCTGTGGACTTCAATATGTATCCGTTTCGCGTTTTGACAACTTCCTGGAGTGGAAGACTGGGTAGATATTTCCTAAGTTGCAGAATAATGAACTTTTCATTAGAATACTTAGGATCGTATTTCTGCAATAGGAAGCAATGAACAGATGAGGACTGTGAATGTAGAGTGATATTGGTAGTTGATGCTCGGCGTGATGATGTGGAATTTTCAGCGTCCATGTCGAATATATCGGAGTCATTGGCGGTATGTTGCTTCTTAGCAGGAGGAGATTGTGCTTTGCTGGCATAGCTGGGCTGACTAAGTGGAGATCTAGATCGTTGCCTGCTTGAGTCATTAGACACTGTTGAGGTAGTTGAGCGCTCTGAGGCTCGGCGGCGTCTTTCGCAGCGCTCTCTCTGCCTCTCCACCTTCGTGGAGCTAGCAGAGGGAGTTACGAAAACAGGTGGTAAAACTCCGTGTCTGCATTCTAGAGGTGGTCCAGAAGTGTTGCCAGAGTCCGCCATGAGCAAACCGAGACCTGCGGCACAAAACCGTAATGGTGTGTGGTTTGTATGAAACCTCTGATCAATGATGAGATGAAATGATGCAAAGGTGAGACGACCCGTTTGGATAGCCGTCAAAGTAGGATAAATTCACTTGCCAAACTCGTAGCACTGGACGCCCTTGACTAGATAAGTCTGACGGACAGAGCTCAAAAGTAATGCAAGAAAAAGAATCCGGGATGAGGAACAGGAAGGAATCAAAATGCAGCTGTTCTAACGTCTGGTATGTCACAGCTGTTTGGATCGAATGAAATATCGATCGAGAGTATGTTCAATACAAAGGATATCCCTCCGAGCATATCAGAAATAATTACTTAGTGACTATGAATATATTCATTTCTCACAGCCAGTAAGTAGTTATTTCAAAGCTTTTCGGAGTATATTTGGCATTTGTGCGAAGCAATCAATAACGTTCTATGTTTCTTATAATTGGCCACAATAATCGTCTTTTAAACTTGTGAATAGTCTGACAACAGTTACACGAGCAACAGTTGCGCCATCTCTTATTCTTATATGCTAGGACATAAGAATAACAGATAAGGAAAAAAGATTACAGCACTCCTATTCATTCGTTGTGGCTTCGATGCAATTTTTTTTTCGGCGCTATTTTCTTCCTCTGTAGCCTTCCGCTTGGGCCGGACTAACGTTGCTATTGTAATCGTGCTCTGTCAAGATATAACTCTGTATAATTTCGACTGAATAGACAGTAAATAATAAACATGTGTTGTAATTTTTGTAGTACTAAATTGTCCACGTAAATCATTTTCCTTTAGAGTATATGTTTCATGCATCATGACACTTTCCGTTAACCAGGTATGACCCAAGTGTTGGTTTAAAATACTCTACAGTGACATGTAGCCATTTTGTTGACCCAACGGTTAATGCAGTTGGGTTGCAAGTGACCACCCATTGTTCTCAAACAACCCAATTTGGTTTGAAAGTTTTTAACCACATCGCGTGGTCCCGTTTCAACCCAATCATTTTTCTCTGTGTAGAGGGCAAATATACAATAATACTGCTGTGATGACGATTATACATACTGGTAGGGCTGGCTCTACCATTCGTGCAATTATTGTGCCATATTGTCTCCTGACAACAACGGAGTCTTCCAAAATGCATAAATACACAAAGCCACCTGTTTAGATGTGATTTCAGGACTTCTGCTTCTAAATTGAATTTGGGTGCTTTTCTTAGCCTGCTCAACCCCTCAGTTTAAACTCTACTCAATATCTGCAATACGTACTAGAGCAGCGAGCTTCATGTAAATTTACTCCTTTATCGCCATTAGCTCAAGCGTTTACTCCACAACATGAGAAATTATCTACAAATACCTTTCGTAGTTGATATAATGTGTTCGCACAGTTTCTAGGAAATGTTAATATACTGTGTACAAATCTCAAAATTAGTTTTCTCGTAGCTGTGTGGTTCGCGTACCCGTTTCAGGCACATGAGATCCAAGTTCAATTCCCAGAGAGAGTTTATATTTAGATTCATGGATCCACATTTTGGTGAGAAAAGGGACACTACATTCAAATCAACCACGCAACCGAATCTCAAAATTTACAAAACAACGGGAAACATATTAATCATAAACTTGCACTGAAATTATTTCACTATAAATAACATCTATATTGTTTGTGGACAGGAACTTAAAGTCAGTGATGTACTCTCAAACTTAACATACAGTGCCCAAGATAATTATAAAGAGAATTATTACAAGCTGACGAATTCCTTTGCGGCAAATTTGGTATCACATTGAATATGGATTTTCTAAATTTGTTTACACTTTTTTTTGGAGGGAGTCATAGGCGGCGCCACAGTGGGTGCAGTGGGTGTAGCTGCACCCACATTAACTTCGATTTTAAGATTTCCTACAATAATCCTTTCTATTTTGTGTATTTATTGTTTCCTATGTTTGGATATATTTAAGTGGCTTTTTAAGTCTCTCATAAGTTACTCGCTATCAAACAGCGTTTTTCTAGTTTTTTCTTTCTTTCTTTCCTTTTTTTTTATAGTGAAACTTAGGGATCATTTTTGAGATCTTAAGTGTCAATGGTGAAGAGCGTTCTAGCAACCATGTTAGGATGCGTTGTCACTTCCCAGCCTGCACCCACATTACCAAAATTCTGCCTATAGAGGGGGTGGAGGGTTCGCTACAACCTAACCAACTCTTAGAGAATTGTAATGTAAATATTCGCTGCCATTTAAATTCCTATCCACAAATAATATATGAATGGTGGTTCTTAATAATGCTGCAACTTAAATTAATGTAGCTGCCATCCTTAAATGGTAATTTAAGTTTGCAAATCATGCAACTTACCCTGTACTTTCAGTTTCCAAAATTCACACTACACTACAAATAAAAGAATAATTCTGCTCATGTAGACATATTCTGACTTCTGCTGGATGTATGATCAAAGCTTGGAAGGTGATTTGGGAGTCTTGTGAAAGGAAGCGATCGAAATCATAGTTGTTTGATCGAGATGGGGCTGAATTTAAGTTTCTGGGATACTATTTTATGTCACTTAAAAAAAACAGGGAAAGTAAATAATCTTAAGACAGAATATAGTCGATCAATTCACTCTGAAGTAATACTAAAAGAAACCCAGTTTTGAGATAGTACAATCATTTATCGTTTACTCTGTTTTAAGAGTAAAGAGAGCAGAAGTGATGTGTTTTCTTACGATTTTGCTTAGATGCCAAAATGAAAATCAAACATAGAAACAAACAAACAAATGTTGCGTTCCTCTTAGTCTAAAACCCATGTATGAATTCATATTTGTTAAAACTATGAATATGCTACTTTCTCTTAGTCTCAAACCTATGTATGAATCCATATTGTTTTAACTATGAATATGCCATTTTCTAGTGATAATATACTTTCGCGTTAGCGTTATCATCTTACTTCGACCTTTTACTTTCCTTAATCATATATTTAAACAGCTGATTTGGTTAAGCGAAATTTTCATAAATACATTATTTCACATTATTAGAAAGTAAGCAATCCATTGTACTTTTCATTGCACAAAGTTTAATATTCAGTCATGAATATTAATTTGGTGTTCATAACGTGTGCTAACTTCAGAGGAGGCACATCTTTTATTTAAGACTGTTAGTAATAAAGTTTCAAAACTAGTTTTTTTTTTTTTTTGAACCCTTCTTTTACTACAACGACAAAGCGAAAACTTTTGGCTTGAGTTCGAACAGAAGAGAACTATCTGAGTACTTTCCACAATTACAATGTCTCCTCCCACGGCTGTAGAAGTTATTCAAGATGAAGAAAGCAGGGGAGAACTTTGCCCTCTTGTGAAACAAGTTAGATCTCAAGAAAATAACAGTTGAACATTTTCTCATATTTACTGATCTCTTAATGTATGAAAACTGTCTTTGATGATAAGGCATTTTTATTTTCTTTTTTTTTTATCGTATTCTTTAAAAAGTAGGAAAAATTGTAATCTTTTTGAGCTTAATACGTATTTTATTTTACTATAATTATATCCATTGTCATGATTTGAATTTTAATCATAAGCAGGAAATTTCACTCGATAAGTTTTTACCATTCAAAATATTTTCGAACGTTTCGGATGAATTTGTCAAATTGTTATTAAATATGATTGCTTAATGTTGGTGTTTACTGCTAAGCGGTATCGATATGTGGGAAATTATTCTGGAGACGGAAGAGCAATTGTTCCTACTCCATTTTCTAGTCAAAATAAATGAAACTGTTGTGTGAACATGAAAAAGGAAATACGAAATGTTTCATGGCGTCATATCGACACCAAATTTTCAACTTCAGTTTTCAATCGAATTCTTTTGAGAATTTTTAACCCGGCGGCACTGACACCTGTTAATGTGACTTGAGCACTGGCCCCTAGTCTCACAGACCCTTTTGTTAAATTTTAATTCTTTACCTAATCATTGTTGTTTATTTTTTTTGTTGATAACTTTATTTTGTATTACGCATATTAAACAAGTATGCTGCGAACTTCAATACAAATGTTACATTTTAGTGTATCTTTGGAAAAATTGAAGAGTTGTGAAAAATATGGTAGAATTACAAAACAGGTGTCACGGGTCTGTAAGACTTGGCGCCAGTGCCGCCGGGTTAAAAAGGTGAAAATAAAAATACATGATTTTTCTAAAAAACGACTAGTTTCGTAATTTATATTATATACCGAAATATTTCATTATTCATCCAATAATATGGAAGGAAAAAACCAAAAGAGGTATCTAAAGTTAGTTTTGAAATGAAAGTCTAGTTTTACTTTCAGTGATTATGCCATTTACGCTATTAAGACAGATAAATAAGAAAAGTAAGCGGTTGTAAAATAATTAGTGGAATAAGCATGTGGGAAGAAACAGAATAACTTCAGAAAACCCAGGACACAACGTTGTCTACTACAAATTTGAATAGCCGGAAATCGAACTAGGAATCTCTAATATTAGAGGTATTCGAACAGGGATAAGTTTTGTTTTTGACTAAAACGGCTACGGCGACATTGTTCATATTTCATAAACAAATAATTTACTAATAACTCTACAATATAACACATCATTTTTCTTCTAAAAACCAAGAGAGGGGGTTTACTGGTGCAGTAGTTTTTTTAATCAATGCTCCCCGAAACAGCTTGGGCGATTTAATCATATTTTAAAAATAGACGGGTTCAGGAGATATAAGGGCACATTGGGAAGCAATTGGATTATTAAAGGTGATCGGTGAAAGTTTTATAGAGAAAAAGAAAGAGCTGTACGTTGTATTTATTGACCTAGAAAACGCTTTTGACTGCGTGAATTGGAAATTGTTGTTGGGAGTTCTAAAGAAGCTTGGATTGGAATGGAAAGATCGAAGACTCATAATTAAGAAACTTACATATGAACCAACAAGTGTTAGAATAGAGGAGGAATGATAGAGAAAAGTGCAATTGGAAGGGAAGTTCGACAGGGATGCTACTTCTCGCAAACATTATTTAACATCTCTCTAAAAGAGATGGTGAAAAATAGCCTACATAAGCAAGATTGCATTTCGGTCGGAGGTAGAATGATTAGATGTATACGGTTTGCAGATGATATGGCACTTGCGACGGAATTTGGAAAGAAAATCAATAAGATGTTAGAAAACTTGAGGAAGGGCTGTGAAGAATATGGGATGAAAATAGTGTTAGAAAGACAAAACCATGGTGATTGGAACGAAGCGGTCGGTGTCAAATATAGAAGTAGGAGGGGAGAAAATAGAACAGGTGAAGAGTTTTAGATACATGGTGTAGTATCATTAATGATGATATGAAGTGAGAACGTGAAATAAAAGTAAGGATAGGAATGACGAACGAAGACTTTAGGAGGAAGAGAAGTCAGTTTTTGTGGGACGTTGAATAGAGTTGAGGGACGTTGAATAAAGAGTCGAGAAAGAGACTCATAAAATACTTCGTGTGGATTATTGTACTGTATGAAGCAGAAACTGGATATTAAGCAAAAATGATGAAAAATAACTGGAAATGTGGGTGTGAAGAAGAATGGACAGAATTAGTTAGGTCAATTGGAAAACGAATGAAAGGGTGGTGGAAATGGTAGGGAGAAAAGAACAGTTTTAGATATTATTGAGAATAGGAAGAGAGAGTGGTTTGGGAGATTGGCAGGAAAGGAACTGGAGAGACGTGCTAGAAGTTATGGTGGCGAGAAAAAGAGGGAGCAGGCGAAGAAAGCTTCAATTAATGGACGATATCATAACAGAAAGATCAAACGTAGAAACGATGAAGTTAGCGGAAGACCGTGGCACAAGGAAGCTTCTCGTTTGCGGGAAATGACCTGCCAATAACGGCAGAATACCTATTACGATGGTGATCATAAATATATATCTTATTAACAATCCAACAATACAGAATAATTAATTTTTTCATAAAATTTCGGAAAGGTTCACTGATGGGACAAATTTCTTGAGAAACTTCAGAAAAGGAACCAGCAATTTTGCTTTTATTTCACAACTGTCTTACTTGTTAGCAACCTTAATGTAACATAATTTACTTATATCACAAAATTACGGGAAGTAGTTTACTGGTGAAGAGTAAGTGAAGGGTACGGGGAAAAAACAAGGAATGTCCATGTATGTGCTTTTTCGGGTGCTTTGTCCTATCTGTTGGTGACTTTCGGCACTATTTGACTGTCTATGCTATGCATGCGTAGATGTAGAAATGTTCATGTAAAAAGTGGCAAAAGATTCCATAACCCTATTCTTTGTACGCGGTTTTCAATATTAAAACGTTGTTTTCTCGAAAATGCAGTTTTGTGACATTCCTTGTTTTTTCCCCTTACCCTTCAAGTTTAGCCTGAAGAATTTTCAACAAGATAATACTAAGAATTATATTTAGATTTTATAATATATAATTAACAATTTACAACATGAAGTAGGACCTAATTTATAGTTATAATTGACTTTTGACTAACCAAATTCAACATCTATCAGTATGAAAGTCTCCTTTCTGTGAGTAAGGCTGATGAAATAGAATCTTCGTGAAATATTTTTTCCGTGGGTGATGCATGAAATATTTTGGACCAAAATGAAATGTTCAATAAAAATTTGTTAACAAAGTAACATATAATTAACTGAATCGTATAACGCTGAGGTCAATTTATTTCCACCTTCTACGATATCGATATAAAGCCATGGACACAATATTTTGAAATAGATTTATATGAAAGTGGATTTGAGATCTAAAGATAGAGAAAATTTTGATTCAGGGAAACGGACATAAGAAGGATGTCTTAGAGACAAAGCCGAGACAATGGTACCCTTAAAACTTAATTTTAACTTGAGGAATAAAGACCAAAAAATACCATCTACAGCTACGTTCCGTAACTTGAAGTTAAAACATAAACATAATCTCACCTCTCAGGTCTTAAATAATAATATCATAATACATTCATTCATCCAAATTTTCTTTCATTTAAATCAATTATTAATTTCTAAATTACACACCCTTCTTAAATCAAATTTATATAGAAATGTATACACCGCCTATACTCAAAACTATTTGCCATCTACTTTAATACATTATAGCACATTAACATCAAATCTTAAACTCTTAAATTCTAAATTAATCTCAAAAAATCTACAGGTTAATCCTTCTTTCACCACAAATTTAGCTTACAAAATTGCTCCTGTCTCATGCAAGGTTACGCCAGTTGCAATTTATGTCACGGTCAAAATTCCAGTATTACCAACCTATACACATTTTAGGCTATACAAAATAATTAAATATCCAGTAGCTTCAAATGCTACAACCTGTTTCCCACAATTAAAATCTAATCTAGTAATATTTTCAAAAAGTCAGGTCATTCCTTTAAATTCTTATAGCACTCACTTCTGTAGTGTTCAAAATAAACCTTTTTTCTGTAAGTTACCTATGGTCTCAACACAGCATTCTAAAAAAACATTATGCCTTACACACCTACGTTTCCCCAAAGTAGCGGGTCTCTATCAAAAAGTTTGTAAATTTAAATGTTCATTGAATTTAAATATAACAATCACTCAAATTAATGAAACTTCATTCATTATTACAAATCCACAAACTAATTTATATTATTTGCACTTAAATGGTTCAAAATTTCCAATTCATACGTATGGCACCAAAACAGTACATGTCACAATTCTTTGTGACACATCAATTGTGGATCAATACGCAAATATCCTAATCACCCAATTTACTCCTTGTTTAAACAAAACAATTCAATATAACCACTTTCTTATACATCACACCCTTCATGTCACTAACACCCTTTTTCAGCTACCTAAAGATAAAACTTTTCCTTTTATATTAAATTTTACTAACATCCCTCTTAATTATTCGCAACCTATTACGAAAATCACTCCCATTAATTCATCCTATGTACCTATGTCATAGTCAACAGTTATCCCAAATTCATATGTCTTTCCTGTACATGTGACGAGCATTAATATACAATTTCTGTTATCTGTAGCTAATAGCGTAGCAATAGTTATATTATATAAAAAACAAAAAGCTACTCAAAAACAAACACAACAAAAACAACTTACAAGTGAAAGTGAAAGTGTCTTGCCAAAATAATATAAAAAGCCTCACTTCAATTAACAAAACATTCTATTCGATTCTCTCTTCCATTCCTTGTATTTGGAACATCTTAAGATTCTACGTTACGTCTGAAGAGGCTTCAATTCATTATGGCAGCACACTCTCCTGGCTTGTAAGTTGTCTTTTCCTATCTTACCTGATTTATGTTATGATGACAAATGCTATACAGATTGTGGGTAGGTCTCTTTGTGACAGGACCTAACTATCGAGGTAACGACATATTCATCTTAATTCACATATATATGTACTTGTTTCTTTTACATGTTTTTTTTTTGGCTCCCATAAATCATTATGTATTCTGTTTGAATATATCTGCCCATGCTCGAAATGCAGATTGTAAATTTTGTTAATTGTTCAGCATAATAAAATCTGTTAACAGATCCTTATCACATTTCATTCAAGTACATATACAAAGAAATACATTACTATTAATATATTTTTAAGAGACAAATCACCAGGACACAACAAACTTTACTTTGGGAAGATAGAAATGAAGGAAGTATCGTAGCGAGAAAAACATGTTTCAATGGTTTTTATCTTAATCATGTATTAGAAATATTAGTTTTCTGTCTTCCCTGAGTATTGTCCCTGTCTTCTCTCACTCTTCAATGAGTTTTGTTTTACATGAGAGATGAATTGATGTAAAAGTGTGAAGAAATTAGCTTAAGCCTCTTCACAAACCTCAACCCCCACTTCTTTGAATTTAGTGAATAACTGAGACATTGAAGAATATCAGAAATGCACAAAGTAAGCTAGGTAGTATCAATCAATAGCTCATAAATAATTCCCAAGTTTTCTTTATAGAACAGAAATTTGGGTGCATAAGCTATGAACGTCATAATTGTTAAGTGCCCAAATTTATACGCTATATTAGGACTTGCGAATGCATCGAACGTGGTCTACTAGTCGACCGGTAAGTTGAGGTCGCCAGCGGTAGTCAGTGTCACACTGTCTGCAATGATCATTGTTATTATTGTATTATTTCTTTTGCATGCTATGAACAGATAAGTGGAATTCCAGTGATTTCTGAAATAGGATTAGGAATTAGATTTCTAGATTTTTTGGCATGTATGGCTTTAGCCCGTCACGTATATGAGGGATGACGTCTCTCAGCGATCACACTATTCAAGGAAAGCGAAGAAATAAAGGATTGGGGAAGTAAGGAAGAAGCCTCGGACCTATATGTTAGGTACCATCCAGGCATTCTTTTGGTGTGAATTAGGAAAACCCAAGAAAACCTCACTTAGGATGGTTGCTCTGAACAAAACTTTTACACTTTTTGGACGAGTGTTCAATCCTAAAAGACTGGCAACTCCTGCGCTATAAGAAAGTGTTGAAAGCAATTATTAGTTCATGAAATAGCATTTTGCAGATACTATTTTGCTGATTTCCACATGTTTGATGTGTTTTATTTTCTTGAAGATATTTAATAAATTAAAAAAAAATAGAGCTGAATTTAGCGAAAAACAATTTGGCAAACTTTCTTGTTTCTGAAGGATGTAAATTTAAACTCGTTGTTTCAAAAACTTGAATGCACTCAGAATACAACAAGCATATTGAATGGAATATGAACATGTCATGCTCTTATTAGCCTAGCTACAGTCCAGTGGAATATTCTTAAATTACATAATCATGTTCTAGTTTTTCAGGATGAACCAGTAGGTGGATCATTCCAATTTTAGAGAAACTTGACGCCGGCCTCTTACACTGAGCATACAATAACTCGATCATATTTCGACCATTATGTAAAAAAAATTAAAATTATTAGAATATAAATTAAAATACCTGGCAACCAAGCTGCCATGCCTGTCTAAGGCAACGTTAGTATTGTATAGATAAAATCCATCGTCAGGACACTCCGAATCCTTGTCGGTATTGCAAGGTTGAATTTCAATAAAATTAGCTACCACATAAATTTGGTTTTGTATGGCAGCACAAGACAAATTTTTGAGAATCTGAAATAGAAGGATTCATTAGAATGTACTAATTCCTAAAGGCATAATAAACATCTGTTTTACTAGTTTTACAGTAGGTTCAATTTACCTGATATGAACAATTATGCTATAAACAACCTGGATGCCCTTCTCATAATATTCTATCTCGCAGTTCAGCCTTAAAATAATATTAAAAACAACTGTTCACAGTTTTCCTGTATAGTTAGTCCTTAATCAATACAATTTGACAGCTTTTTCACACATAAATTTTCATCCCACTGAGAATCTAAGTCTTTGTAATGAGTCTTCCTCATCTGCAGGGTATTTCAGATGAAATGTTCAGTCCTTGTAAGACACAAACAGCTATAAATGAAAGAGTAAAAATGTGAGATAAGAAAATGTTAGAGGATCTATCGAATGGAATGCTTTGTATGTTTCATACGAATCCTAGGGAGCCACCTGAATTTTTTAAAAATATGTATGAGTTTTATCATTGAAAAAAGTACAGGGAAGAAAAACTTACTGGGAAAGGTTGTTCGTGTTACACCAATGAGGAAATGACCACCATTTAACTGTGAGTTCTTGTATACTTGTTGCCAATACTACACGAAGCAGGTGAAATTACTGTCATTTAAAAGAATTAAGAATAGGAAAGTACAGACAATCATAGCTAAGGAAATGATGCATTAGCATGGGCAGCCAAGCACATGATGGAGAAGAGCAACACAGGTGTTTAATGTAAACGTGAATAGTACAAAGTGCAATAGCCGTCGCGTGGCGCTGCCCTGTGTAAGGTGCAACAAATATACAAGCTGTGATGTAACAAGCGTCTAGAAACAAAAATAATTGTACTGGCGTGGACAGTATCCAAGTGTCTGCACTAACCATTTACTTAATACTAGATTATTCATGTGCAAATTGGGTACATGCGTCTTATGCTTGCTCACTATTGTTCAAAGTTTTTTCCAAAAGTTTCAGTACAATGCCACCCTGGTGCTGTATCTTGGTGATACGCGTTTAATTTTGCTCTGGTAATGCTTTGTAAAACACCCATTATATGCAACTTCATATCTGATTGTGATGTATCAATATTTCCTTTTTCTGATCATGATTGTGTATGGATAAAATTGGATAACGCACTAAATAAGGAGGTTGATATCTTGTCCACGGAATGTAAAATAGTTGTCTCTAGGCCAATCACTGAGGGTAAAATATCTGAGTTCAAGGATTCACTCTGCAACATGAATTGGTTTGAATTACTGTCGAATTACAATTACTCTAATGTACTGTTTAAACGCTTCTTGAATTTATTTCTCTATAACTTTGACTTCTTCATCCCACAAAGAATTTGTAAAGTTAATCAGACCCTACTTAAAAAGCCACATAAAGAAAATAATTCCACGTGGTACACCCCTCAGTTTTACTCAATGAAGTGTGAGATGATGTTACATTTAAACAAATATAAGAAAGATAAATAGGAATACATATAAGCAAGCTGTTAATGAAGCGAGAAAGCAGTATACTTCGTTAAAAATCGAATCGTCTGTTAATAAGTGTAAACAAGCTTGGAATGTAATTAATTCTATAGTTAAGAGTAATCGGGACTGTCTTTACCCCAATCCAGAAGATTTTAGTAATTATTTCGTGAACTCCGTAGATGAAGTACACAATAATATTGACAAACTTGATGTAACAGCAGTCAATTTAATGGAACAATCTGTAAAACCTATACACGATATTTTGTATTCAGAAATATATCTCCCCAAGTAGTTCTCAACATTGTAAATAACTTTAAGTGTTCAAACAGTGTTGACGTTTATGGATTGTCGAGTAATCTAATTAAAACAGTTATTGATTGTATTGTTCTGCCGCTTACTCATTGTATTAACCAATGTCTAATACAGGGAATCGTCCCCGAAGTTTTAAAATTATCACGAGTTCTGCCTGTACATAAAAAGGGGCCCGAAAACTGTCCATCTAGTTATCGACCAATTTCTCTGGTACCAGTCTTCTCAAAAATTCTTGAAACTGTGATACATATGCAGTTATGTGATTATCTTGATAAGTATAATGTAATTACTGATTCACAGTTTGGTTTTGTAAAGGATAGATCTACTGTTGGAGCGATCGATTCGTTAGTAAAGGTTATTAGAGGCTTTGAAAACAAGGATTCAGTTCAGGCAACATTTTGTGATTTAAGCAAAGCCTTTGATTGTGTTGAACACACAATTCTCCTTAAACAAAATTAGCGTACTACGGTATCAAGGGTTTAAGTTTTAGATTATTCAAGTCTTACTTAGAAAACCGTAAACAAATTGTTTTTGTAAATAACAATAAATCTGGTATTGCATCAGTTAAATACGGAGTACCCCAAGGTTCAGTACTTGGGCTACTTCTATTTTTACTAATGATAAATGATCTACCTTACTTTTTATCTGCTTACTCTATACTATATGCTGACGATACGACCTTCCTAAATACTAATCCTGACCTTAGTAGACTTAATTCTATAACTGAAAATACATGGGATCAGGTTGTGATTTGGTTTAAGGCTAATGTTTTTTTTTTATTTATTTAACGAGAATAAAACTCAACATATGACTTTTAGTCTAAAAGAAGTGCTTGTTGAGAATAACTCAACATGTGTGAAGTTTCTAGGTATATATATTGACAACAAGTTATCGTGGGAACAGCATATTAATTATATTTCTGGAATACTCTCAAGAGTAATATATCGGCTAAAACAACTAAAAAATCATGTTTGTGATAACTATGTCAGATTGGCTTACTTTGCTTTTTTTCAGAGTATAATTTTGTATGGTATATTATTTTGGGGTAACAATTATCATGTAAATAGCATTCTTTTAATACAGAAAAAGGCCATCAGAATTATTTCAAACGTAGACAAATTAGCTCATTGCAGACCTTTGTTTATCAATCTTAAAATTATGACAATAATAAATCCATACATTTACACAGTACTCCTCTATATAAAAAGTAATCACCAAATTTTACAACTAAGGCAAGACATTCATTCGTATAATACTAGAAGCAGTAAATTCATAAATGTCCCATATCAATGACTGTCCAAATCATTAAATATTTATGAGACAATTGGAATAAAACTATATAACAAGTTGCTTGCATCACTAAAAGATGAACATATAGATATATTTAAAAGTAAGTTATACATTTGGTTAGTTGCAACGCCCTTTTATTCTTTACAGGAGTATTTTAATTGTTCAATAGAAGTGTAACGTATTTTGAAATCTCGAGTTTAGCTTGTATTTATAATGCATATTGTTATTGTAATTTATTTTATAATGTCATTTCATCATTAATTTAGTTATAGATCATTATTTATTTATACTTAAGTATATCAATATTGTATCACATTTTGACGTTGTCTATTGCTATGTATAGCTTAACGGCAATAAAATGCTTTATTATTATTATTATTATTATTATTATTATTATTATTATTATTATTATTATTATTATTATTATTATTATTATTATTATTATTATTATTATTATTATACATGGTATGCTTGAGCCATACTCACAAAAATAGAAGTACATGCAGGTGAGGTTTGGGGATCATAGAAGGAAAGGTGTTTGAAAGCCGCGGAGAATTGTCTTAAGTTATTCTTCTGTAGTAAGAAAGACAGTTAAATGCATGGTGGTAACCATTTCTTAAATGATGTTCCATTCTTTCCTACAATAAAATGTTTGTTTTACGCAATATATAGATAATATATCCGGGCATTTAAAACTTTCGAATGACACCCGTTACCAAGGTTAAATGATAGAGGTCTTGCACAACACTCTAGTCAGTGCGTCACCTGAATTTTTACTACCACGCTTTCTGTTTTATCCTTTTACCTCCAGCTGTTTGATTCATAAGCACTGGATATTTTATTTGAAACACCCAGTATATAATAATAGAAAAATACTATAATTGAGTAATCTTTCTCTCTTTCAACATCAAGATAATTTCTTAGAATAATAATAATAAATAGCAAGTACTTTATTAATAAATGAGTGTCAGTTAACGTGCAGTATGCTTACTAAACCATCGGCCACGGTATTGATGTTTTTATTTGCCTGTCATAATAATCTTTTATCAATGTCAGGTTATTTGACTATGAAATAGTAGCATTAACAGAAACCTGGTTAAATAACAGTTTTTTTGATCATGAGTTTTTTGATATTCGATACTCTGTTTATCGGAAAGATAGAGATAGTGCATGCAATAAAACACGTGGGGGAGGCGTGCTACTGGCATTTAAGAACATAGAAGTGATTCAGGTTATATATACCGATCTGAACATGGATGGTATTCTTGTGAAAGTAAAAATTAATTCAAAGGCTGTTTACATTTGCGTTGTGTATATTGAACCGGACTCCAGTATCTCTCAATATGATTACTTCTTTCAATTTATTGAAGGCAATTGTGAAGTAGGCAGCATTATTCTCATAGTGCGGGATATGAACTATTCTCAAATTAATGGAACGCAATTTTCTTTTCTTAACTTGACAGGCAAATATCGGCATTTATATAATTTTCTATTGTATTAAGACCTAACATCTCTTAATAATGTATGCAACAGCTTAGGACGAACGTTGGACCTCGTACTCTCTAACCTTACTGTAGAAAGAGAGCTGCATCCTCTCGTGAAAGAGGACATGCACCATCCGTGTCTTCTCATAAATATATTGTGTAAACGGTCAATAAAATCTAATTCCCATAAAGATATTTTAGGTTTTAACTTTCGAAAGGGAAATGTTTTGCGACTTTACAAAGATCTACATGAAATTAACTGGTTAAGCCTGGGAACTTACCGGGATGTAAATAGAATGGTGGACCAATTTTACGAAATAATTTATGACGCTTTTTGCAAAAGTATTCTCTTGAAAAAAAGGTCCACAAAAATTTTTCCAAGTTGGTTTACAAGTAGTATAATAGAAAAAATAAAAAATAAATCGTACCACCATGCTTTTTGGCTGCGGGGAAAGGGGAATTGTCAATATCATTACAATGAATTTTGTAAATTGCGGAAGTGAAACAGGAAATAGCAAGGGAGTATAAGTTATTTATTTTAGAAACGGAAATTAACACAGGAAGACCCAAAACAATTTTGGAACTATATTAAGAGTAAAACGCGACATCTCTCTTCTGGGCCATTGTTGTACGAGGGACGTAGCCTGAGCAAAAATGATGAGATTGCAAGTGCTTTCGCACACCACTTTCAATCTGTATATGGACTAGCGTCGTCAACTGATGATACCGGTAGTTGTCACTCATTTGGTGATAATATTGATAATAATATTGTGTTAGGCTCTTCTTTTATTTCGGAGATAACCATAGAAGAGATTGAAAGGGCAATAAGAAAATTAAAATCTAATAAATCAATGGGAAATGACAACATTCCTCCATATATTGTTAAAGCATGTATTGATATTTTCAAATATCCTCTAAGTACAATATTTAATTTTGAAATAAAAAACAATGTTTTTCCTGATAAATGAAAGCACTCAATAGTTTGCCCAACTCCAAAATCGGGAAAGAAAAACAATTTTGAAAACTTTCGGCCTGTTGCAATTTTACCCGTATTTGCCAAGATATTTGAAAGTGTCCTATATGTTCGAATACTAAATCACGTGCGCCCTGCATTCTCGGTATATCAACATGAATTCTTACAAAGTAGATTGACAGTTACAAATTTAAATATTATTACAGACTTTATAGCTTCTTTGGACAACAATGGTCAAGTAGATGTTATATACACTGATTTCAGTAAGGTTTTTGACACAGTACAACATGATGTTTTACTACATAAATTAGCTTTATTTAACCTTAGTCCTGCCATGATCAATTTCTTTTCCTCTTATTTGCATAACCGTAAACAGTCTGTTATCTATAAAGAATTTCTTTCTAAAGAAATAGACATGATTTCAGGAGTTCCGCAGGGATCGAACTTGGGACCTCTTCTCTTTTTACTTTTTATCAATGATCTTCCGTGTTGCATTACAAATTCAGAAAAACTACTGTTTGCAAACGATCTCAAAATATATGCCAAAATCAAAACACAAGAAGACTGTTATTTATTACAACAAGACCTAAATAAGGTAATGAATTGGTGTAAGGTAAACAAACTTCAGATGAATGTATATAAATGTGTGTCTGTGACGTTCAGTAGAAAAGAGTTTTCTTGCGAATATTGGTATTCCATTGGTGGGGCAAATTTAAATAAATGGAACTCAGTGAAAGATTTGGGAGTAATATTTGATCATAGGTTAATATTCAACCAACATGTAGATAAAATAACTAATGAAGCCTACAGGAACCTCGGATTCGTAATTCGAATGAGTAATGAACTTAGAAATGAGATGACATTGAAGACTCTTTACTTTTCGTATGTTAGGGCTAAATTAGAATATGCATCAGTTATCTCGAATCCATACTTAAAATCTGAATGCCAGAAAGTTGAGCAATTACAAAGTAAATTCTTGAGATATTTTGCCTACAAAAAGACCAGTTTTATCCAAAATTTGAGCACTATACCAATCTTATTGATAATTTTAAATTCAGGACGTTAGAACAAAGAAGAACACTAACTGACTTAATTTTTCTCTTTCGGCTTCTGCATAATAAAATTGATTGTGCAGCGCTGCTACAAAATCTATTTATTCAAACCCGTCCCTCAAAACGCGTGCAAAAAATTCTTTTGCCGGAAAGCAAGGACAAATATACTGTATATGTCACCTACTTGGAGAATTAGTGCTGCTTACAATGCAATAAGTAAAGAGAATGTGTTTTTAGATATATTCAGTAACAAAAAGCGTCACTTCTGGAACCAAGTTTTGGAAATCCTATGATACACTTAATATATTTTATTTGTCTTGTCTTGTTATTATGTATTTATTTATGTATGTATATAAACTTATTTATCATCATTACTCTTACTGGTTAACTGGACATAAACACTAATGTTAACCATCTGTAACTGGAGTTTTATATTCTGTTGAGGGTACAAATACAAATAAATAAATTTGCCTGCTGTTTCTTCTGTCCACGTGATTTCCTTAGAAGAAGAGCAACAACCTATGACGTCATAGTGTATTTAGTTGGAAATAGTTGAGAGGGTAATCCATCAAGTTTATGGCTAGTTCGTTTTTTCTTCCTCTCACCTCTTTACATGTTTTCTATAATATCAATGAAAGTATAAAAAAATCCACCTTCTTTTGTGTTTATGGGATAGTGCATCTTTAGTTCACAGATTAGTACATTCTTAGTTCAAAGATAAAATTTGTAGCTATCAATGTATATTGAATTGTCACATTGTATTCTCTCGCCCCTGCAAGATATTCCTTTACGTCTATTCCTTGTGAAATCATATTCCCAGATTTCTAAAATTCTTGGCACAGATGAGTTGTATATATATATATATATATATATATATATATATATATATATATATATATATATATATATATATATATATATATAATTTACTTTTTCAGTAGTTCGTCTCTAACATGTTAAGGGTTGCAGTACGTAAAAGGTGTCACAGTTCACATCCTCAAGACATCGTCATATATAAAGTAAACAATGCAAGAGGATGTATAAGGCGAATCTTAAGAAAGAATGTTAGTGTTCTACGTCACATCTCCTTTTCCAACATCACTTTATCAGCTGATTTGTCTTATGTACATACTTCTATACTTCGGCAGTAAATAAAAAATCCTTTCCTGGATTCAATACATTCTTCGAATATCGTCAAAGTGGTTGTCAGCCTTTTATAATATCTGTACTTCTATATTATTGTGGGTTATAGAAGAAAAATCTCGTCCAGTTCTTTACCAGGAGGTAATGAGCCTAAGATCGATGGCACATTCCCGCGCTGGATGCCAATGCTGATACGTTGGAAAAGGAATGCAGTAGCTCGGGGGTAACCGGTTTTGATCGCTAATCGATTACCAACTTCGTTAATGAAATTAGATCCTTCGTGACCCCAAGACCCACTGGTTTCTATTGCTACTGTTACAAACCAATATTTGTACAGTAGGTTTGTATATTTTATTCTTTTGTCGGTTTCCCTGTGAGCGGCGACGAGACCTGCCTGAGCAAACGTATCGGAACTTGTGAAATCCCAGACTAGCGCTTTTCCTTTTTTCCACGGTACCAACTTCATGCCGTCAGGCCTTTTACCATCAGAGCGGCAACAACCATTTGGTTCTTTTATTGAAGGAACTCCCACTGATACGAGAGCTCTACAAATGATGTCGTCCACATTATGATGTCGAGATTGTCTTCCCGCACTTTTTTTTACGTGATAAACCATGTAATTCTTTATTATCAACATATGCGTTGCACGCAGGACAGTGGTGAGGCTCACATTTATTAGCACCTAAGCGTAGAGTGTAGGAATACGAAAGCTCTCATTAGAAAGGTGAGGCCGAGTGTGTGAGAGCTTGAAGCCATGCATCGTTTTTAGAGGAAGAGACAGCTAACAGCCTGGCTTTGTCATCTGGCTTATTAGTTGATGATAGGAGTGAAGATAAACGAAGCTTAACTATGGGTTCATATCAAACAGACTGGACATGTCTTTTATCGTTTGGTGGGGGATCCATTCCAACCAGACTAGTCCATTTATCGATACAGTCTTGTATATCTCGAATCGAGTCTAAATCAACCTCCTGTTGAAGAAAATTAGTTCTCGTGGTCATACAATGATGCGAGGAAAGAAGGTATGGCGATATCCATGGCTCGACGAATCCCAAGGCCTCCATTCTGAACTGGTAAGTAAGCTTGTAACCATGAACTGTCTTTCAAAGAAGAGTTTAGTATGGATTCCAGTCCTGTTCTAAGAGTGTGGTAGAACTTGTCAAGTAATTTATTATCCTGCCAGGAAGGGGAGCAACGAAGCAAATATAGTAATCTTGGAATTGAAAGTGAAGCTCGTAGTAAATAATAAGCGGAGTGTGCAGAAATTTTTGATAATTGACAAAGAAGAAGAATTCTAATTCTGATATCTTGTCCAATAAAATTTTGCTCCTTGATTCGGCAGAGATCGCAGCGCCTAAAAGTTCCGCGTTGGTAGATGATAAGAGTTTGATACCACGTGCTACTTCGTTAAATCTTTCATAGAGGTCATGAACTTCATCATATCTGGCGCTCAGAAAACTCACTTCACATTTGGAAGAGTTAAGAAACAATCCAATAGATGAAGCTTCTAGAAGAATTTTATAAAAGCGCGCAGTACTACGTCGATATTTCCAGCTATTGTACCGTCGTCTAAGCATCAGATATTTAAATCTGTGTTAATATCCTTAATAATGTGATGGATGCTTAGGGCAAACAGTGCTGGTCCAAGTGGGTCGCCTTGTTGTACTCCACGTTGTGAGTGAATTATGTTATCACTTATAAACAGATTGCTTGGTTCAGAGTAGCATTGGTAGATATAAGGATGGTAAGTTGGAAAGTTAATTTTAACAGATTGTAACATTGAGTCGCAGTTAAGTTCATTAAAGGCGTTGCGGAAGTCAATTTTTAAAAATGCTTTCACTTCAGTATGGGGAGATGAGTAGTACATTCTGGCAGCATGTAAAGCTGATTCTACTTCGAATGGTATACAGACTCCTAGTTGGTGTGGTGATAATATATTAATTAATGAATCTCGTATCCGGAAGCAGATAATTTTTGCTAATAAGCGTCTTCAAACATTGCCAACAGCTATCGGACGAATTCCACCGCGGATATATATAGGCGCGGATCCAAGGGGGGCTATAGGGGCTATAATCTCCTTTCACGCTCAGATATACACTGGATAAAATGGGCTTCAACCCTGTTTTATACTGGATAAAGCTGCGCATTATGGTTTAGCCCCTCCCTTGATCATATCCTGGATCTGCCTCTATATATATTTGTAATATTTGGTTGTAATGTCGATTCTGTGGCAATTAAGATATTTTATAATATTTAATTAGTAGTCCCAAGTATTATGAATCGTTTCCTAGTTAACAACAACAACAAAAAAATCAGAACATAAAAAACGAGAGTTAACAAAAATTAAATTTACTGTAATAATGAGCTATTATGTTTTCAGTAATAGAAGAGCACTCTTTGCTTTCCGGACTATCTTTGAAATAAAAACAAAACAGATAGACATACCTATTTGAAACATTTAAGTACAAGCATGGAAAAACATTGTTCTTTGAGTAGTTTTTAAAAATTACATTTCTCAGAATGTGAAGGTAACTTCAAAGTTAGATTTTGGATATCTGATAAAGGTTGCAGGTAATAATGACAAAGTTCAACACTCAAGATTTGTGCTGAATTTTAACGTTGTTTATTTTCTTTCAATACGTTTTCGAACGATTTTTGACTATACATAATCGACTCTGTTTCCACTCTTTCAAGGCGCAACACTCTGGGCAAAATCCCAGTGACATCCACTGAAATAGCTGCTGGAAATTAAAGTTTATGAAAATTATATTTTGGTGATAGGAGCTTCAGGTTAATGTGGTTAGGTCAATTATTGTACATTACAGATCACACACCAAATTAGGACATATGCAATAAATATGAGATAAATAATTGAATAAATTAAACAAACACACAGCGTCATGGGATAAATTCAGAACTGAATATTATTCAGCGAAACCCACTAATGAAGCTATTGATCAAAATGCTTACCATAACAAATCTGGAAGATGAAATACATTACGCTTAAATAACATTAAATATGTATTCATACAAGAGGAACTAGCTGATACATTGGACAAACATTGAAGATATATATTTTCATACAATTGTGAGACTAGACTTTACCCTGTATCCAGCCAAAAGGCAATACCAGAAAAGAACTATAGGCCATCTAGTTAACTAACCCGAAATAGGGATGGCCATATTATTTCGAAAAAATATATCAAAATGTGAAGTTCTCCAAAACGAAAAACTTAGAAAAAAGTGAAAATCGAAAATCTTTTAGGAAAAAATCTAAAAAGTTATTGAAAAGCGAAAGGACGAAAAATATATAGATTTTTTAAAAAATAAAATTAAATTTAATTTAGTCTTTTTTAAAATTTGAATTCACATTTTAGAAGTCATTATAGCAGGACACTCAGTTTTCTACCCTACTTTATATGAAATATCTTCAAAACAAACTAAAAGTTAATACAATATTATTTTCTTGGTATGAAAATGTTTGTTTTATAAAGCATACATATTGCATGTTAATATTATTTACAGAACATAAGAACACGAATGGGACCCCTATAGACGAACCTTAATAATTAGTATCAGTTCATATCGTTGGTCTTGAGGAAAATGTCATTAACAAGCATTTTACAGATTTTGAGAAAGACGATTTTCCTTGAGAAGATTCTTATACGTATTTCAGTTAGTGAATAGTAATATTCTGTTTCTACTTCTAAATATTGGCAAACGTAGTTGATGACTTCTTCAACATCAAGTTTGTGGTGAAAAGAGGACCGGCCTTAGGTGATGCGGGGCTCGATTGGAAACATTTTGCGGGGTCCCACGTTTAGAACTAACTTGCACCAAGGTCTGTAGAGCCAATATATATAGGCCTATATATTGTGCTCTCCCTACTAGTCCAGTGGTTATACCCATTTCCCTTTATAACGTTTTTCCATCTACAAAATATTCTGGTGAAAACGCTCATCCTGTTCATTGCTTATAGCAGCTAATTTTTCAGAGAAATGCAGACAGTGAATGAATTTTAAAATACATATTCACCTTTGTGCCTTGCAGTATTTCAAGAATTTTCTGTACCAGTATTTCATAGTTTTCTTCTCTTACAACTAAACCTATCGATGTCGAAATTTAGTTTCTTGACCAAACTTGGCAGAGAAGTGTAGAACATCAAGAAACGAGCGTAAGCAAAAATTTGAACTGTTTCCGTCCATAAAGGTGGCCGCAGTAACCAAAAACGGATTGATCAGAATAAGTCATAACAATGTGTTTCAAGTTTGAAAATTTCATTTTATTTGCAAAACAGGTAAAGGGATGAAAAAGCGAAACACATTAACCGACACTGGGAGGAAGTAGACATCTACTTGACGGTATGTTTATCAAGGCCGCCATCTTGTATCTCGCTCGACTTTATTTTAAATAGGAAGAGGGTCATGTAATATATCAAATTTGGCTAGAATTTTACGAGAAATACAATGGTGTTTCTATAAGTTTATATTTGTAAGACATAATGAAATGCACATTGATATGAATTCGTTGGTTCAAAGATTTCTTAATAGCTGTATCTTTTTGAAAAGAATTCAAGTCAGGAAAACCAAAGTACGCTAGTGAGAACATCGTAGGTAGCTACTTATGAAAGGTATAATCAGCTTTAAATCGTTATCGACTCAGACAAAATGAAATAGTGATGAGACCATCACAAACCTTAAGGAACTAATGGAAGATGGATGACATATTTTCCATTGGATTATTCTAGTTAGAAGGCAAACTTTCATAAACAGCCACCTATTCAGTACTCACTAGTATACATTCGGTTTTCCTGACTTGATTAAAAAAGAAAATACATCAAGGGATTTTTCGCAGGAGAGGGCAAAGTTTGTCCTCTGGTTTTGTATTTTTAATATACCTATATTAAGAGAAAGGATATGCAAAGAAGTCGCGCCGAGGCTGATTTATTTGATACCATCTCGATATTCACTGTAGTATCACATGACAATCAGTAAGAACGCCAAGAACTTTTACTTAGTGGGGTTCAAAATAAAAGAGGGTGTGCATCAAGAATAATGATATACATTTTTACACAAACTGAAAGAATACAATATTTTTACGCTCAGGGGTGTCTGTAAGGAAATTTGGGAGAGTATTAGGGGTGTTGGGGGTGTGCAGAATACTCCTTGGACATAATATCTAATTTTAGAACAGAAGTTGTAAACGTAAAAAAATAATGAAACTACTACAGCATTAACTTAGAAAATATTTGCTTATGTCCGGAAACTTAATACAAACTTTTCATTTACTTGTTAGGGAGAGGTCATACCCTCCATTGTTGAGCCATGCTGTACTTAACAACCGAGAGTAGCAGAGCCATCTTAACGGTACCATAGCCACTTGGCCGGGTCCCGGCGAGTAGAATGGCATGTATTAATTACATGTATTAGGAGCAAAATTTAATCATAGGAACCACAACACACTTGTTTGCTCTGGGGCTGAATATGCTGTTAAAACGGCAGTGGAGAGTAGATTAGATTGGACAGTAGAGTAGATGGCAATAGCGCGGGACTCGATTGGAAACAATTGGCACAATCGGCTTAAGGCCGATCCTGGCTGAAAATGATCAAATACAATCTATAACTTAGCATCACTAAAATTTGTAGTTGAGACTTTTCCCTTAAGACCGGCGATACTTAATCATTTTACATTTTATATTTTGTCAAAGATAATTTATTATTTAATTATTTTGATACTTTCACGATCAGTGTATGTAAGTACAAGTAGTTCCCTTGGGTAGTTTATTACTCTTAATTTTAAGTGATAACTGTCAATAATGCATTAATGATTACTATTAGCTAGTGCTCAAAAAAAGGCATCATGTACGGACTGCTTACCCACCCAGTCGTTGAGTCGATATTGCTCTTTTACCCTTATGAAACGAATTGACTCTATGGGATCTTTTGACTGGATCGTTCGACTGTTTAGCTCGTTTGGACCGTTTGATTCCCTTAAATTATCTAAAATGTGGGCGGAATTTACAATATCCGTCTTCAACACTGATCGCCATAGCAGAAAAACAGTAACAGAAAGCGAAATGAAGTTTCCTGATATTTATTCAGCGCCATATTGATAAATTTCATCCAAGGCTGGATTTAATATTTTGCCGCTCCTAGGCCGAAATGTGATTGCCACCCCTCTCCCCGACGTACAAAATTTTAATACAGAATTAAAAAAAAAATAAACTTCCATAATGCATACCTTTGTTTCGATGTTTTTGTGTATGTTTAAAGAATTTTCATATTGAGTCTGCTGCGAAGAAAGATTTGGAAAAAAATGAAATGAAATCTTTAAGTTTAACGTCCCACGGTTATGCCGGTTAGGCTAAAGAAGACGGTGATAATGAGAAATGAGTGAAATGGTGGAATGAAGAAAGTGGGAGGAAACGGGAGAACCCCGAGAAAACCCACGAGCACGGTGTTTGTCCATCACAAAGTTCACACGGCGCGAGCTGGGATCGAACCAGGGACCCCAAGCACCGGAGGTGAACGCTCTACCACTGAGCCACCGCGCCCCCCAAAAAAAGATTTGGATTGTTATACATTTATGTTTCTTTTTAAATGGAAGTATGGAGAATAATTGGTTTTATTTTTACAATACGCAGTTACACAATAATAAACGAAACTTGTTTTGAATTTTGGCCATATGGTGTGAATGTTCAAACACTGTTTAGCCATATATTTAGTCGTAATATCACTAAAACGAATCGAATAATTGTTTTGATTGTTGAAATGTATTTTCATACTGAAACACGAAATGTTTAGTTTGATTACACGAAATAAAAGTTTTTTTTTTTTAATATTACCATTTTTTAAAAATTAACACCGAAATCATAAAAGTAAATAAAACAGGCGAAAAGAGAATTACGAAATATAAGAAACTTCGTTTATTTTAGTAATATTTATTCTTCTTCTTCTTATTATTATTCTATTCTTCTTCTTCTTCTTCTTCTTCTTCTTCTTATTATTATTATTATTATTATTATTATTATTATTATTATTATTATTATTATTATTATTAAACTTAATTTTGTCTAGAGCGCTGCGCCCCTAAGCCCAGTGGTAAATCCAGCCTTGATTCCATCTCTGACTTGATTATTCTATGGCAACTTCATCAGGGCTGTACGGTCTTATAGTAGCAGATGATGTGTCATGGATCGCTTTCATAATTCTCAGTCTCTTAGGCGAAGACTGGATCGCTAATTTCACAACTTCAGCTGCAGTTCACTTGCCCGATTTCACAAACTTGATTCTGCACCCAAGCACAGCTTTTCGGAACTGGCACTCTTTACAGTTTCGTTCACATATCTTTGCTTACTTCGTTGCGAACTCTCTTCGAACACTTTTCTTGGTCTTCCTCTTATCTTTTGTTCCGAAAGCCGTGGTGTTGTTGACGGACACTGTGATGGTTGTAACACCGGAAGTGTTTTGTCTTGATCAAGCCACTCCATATACTTATTGCTAAACCGCTCGTATATGTAATTGCACGCCCGCTTTTTTGACAAAAGCTTTGATACAAATACTTCCTCTACAGTTTTCATTTTATTTCTGCATTTTTCAGCAAGTTCACTGACACCACACTTGTTTAATATTTACTGTAGTAATTGTGCATTACATTTTAATGAAAACCCATTGTAAAAATGCTCTTTAAATAACACTATAAATAGTTCTCTTAATTTTCATAGTTCTTCACAGCACGTTGCCACAACTACATGCAAACAATACACTCCAATAAGGAAAGGGGGAAAATGGGGGACGTGTGTTTTCCTGTTCTATGTTCGATACAAGATATATGGCCGAACTGTCCAAGAATAGTCGCGGTACTCTTTGGAACTTTTCTGTAACTCTATGTATAGCAATTATTTCTTCCTTGTTTTGACACTGCACTAGTCCTTCATACTACCTGTACTATATTTACACTAGGCTTACTTGTTAGGTTCACAGTCATTTCAGAAGTACACTATATATCTAACGCTTCAATATTCGTATTGAAACCTTGTTACTGTCAATTAGGGAAATTTAGCGCGAGCTATTTCTCCGTCAGCAACTCAGGCACAACTAACTGCTGTACGCCGTTCGAAAGAAACTTCAACTTTGCGCGTATGCACTGGCTACTATATTGTGTTCACAAAACAAATTCTTACGGTACATCACGGACTGGTATATAGGGACTGTTTTGACGGCATTTCTGATTAGTTTCATCACAACATTGTTTTCTATTTTTGGCGCCGGAATTCGTTTTTCGGACTTATGTGCGGCGCACCCACAAGATTATTTGTGTGGGTGCCGGAGCCCCGGAACACCCATGTAGTCGGCGCGCATTTTCATGAAGATAAATTTTGTAAAATTCAGCCTCATTGTCCAGGTTAACATGGTATATTTAGATGGCCGTTCACATCTGTAATCACTTTAGCGGTTATTGCTTTATTTTACGGACCACTCTTCTCCTCAATACCTGGTGGTCTTTATCTCTCAGAGTCGTAGTTCTGTCAGTATTGTACTTAGGACATGCTATTCTACCATGCATTGTGACGTTGTTATGTGCTTAAGAACACTGAATAAATTTCATGTCTATGTAACGGATACCCTAACTAGACGTTCATCAACAATTAGGTCTTTTTGAAATCAGCAAGATCTGATACATTGTTAATTCACCACGGCGAGATAACGTTCACGAAAACAATACCTTTCGCTACTACTATTCATAATTTCCACTACCGGCAACAAACAAGAGAAGGTTGAATAATACAGTGTTTCTGTACGGTCAGGAACAAGCTAGAGTTTTGTCATGTGTTCCCACTAATCTTCTCAGTATCTGTAGACATCCACTAAGAATCAATCTAGTATGATCTGGCTTTCAGCATTGATTTTTGGATATTTTAATCAGATTTTTTTCTAATTGTTTAGATAGAAGTTAGTATATACTGTATACCACAGGATATTAATTTGAATATATCAACTTACCGTAGATGTAATTTTGTCATTGTTGCAAATATTTTCTGCATCTATAGAGGATGGTTGGGGTACTTCTTGAAAGAAGGCTTTATCTTCAGATCTATTGCGAGGTACATAGATAGTTGTTATTCCGCACTCGGGGAATACAATTATATCAGCTCCCTAAGAAAAGAAAAATGATATGATTATTATATTTTAATGGCCGTATTTCATTGCATACGTGGTAAATTGATTTGCAATATATCACGAACATTATTGTAAAAGGTCAAGCTTTCCGTTCAGAACTATTTTCAATGTAAATTTCTATTGATTTATTGAATAGAATTTAATGATTTTTATACACATTGTAGATGTATTCATCTATATTATGGTTTAATTATATTCTATGGTTTAATTATATTAAGGCGATCTGAAGTTACATAAAAAAGTATTTTTGTACAACAAGCAACTTCTAATAATGTGATTATTTAGCAGATGCGCTCGTTACTAACGAAACTAGTGGAACATTATATTCGAGGAAGACTGGTGGGGTTTTGTGGGTTGTGCAGAAGTGATAGTACTCTTGTGATCGAATGATACACCGTTTTGTCTGGTAACTCAGAATAGTTTGTAACCATGTCATGAACAGCTTGCAGTGAGAGCAGGTAGCGCTACGGCCTGGTGAATAACGAAAACATACACACAGCATTGAATGACGAGTTGGAATGGTCACGGAGTTATCATACTACTGATATGTTATCATCAGTGAATTAAGTAGCAACTTTGCGTTGTACTGCGTGATGTTTAGTTTAGTGTACCAGAAGTGTGTTCATGAACAAGAACGATGAGAGCCATGCAGAAAAAGGCAGCATGTGTTATGGCTGGCGGAGCACAAATAAGTGATTACAGTACGAAGACAGTTTTGTCACCAGTATCAGAAACCATTCTAGGAAACAATTCAAGGAAACAGGTAGTGTGCAAAACATTTTACCTTCATACCGAATACATCAGAGGAAACTGTGGGAAGAATCAGTTTCGTGTGCGTAGTCTATAGAAGTCAATATCAGCGGCGTAGCGTAAGGGAACGCCGGTATGCCCGGCATCCCCTGTTAATAAGAAAAAGTACGTATTTAATTGTATATAAATTGTTTGCTTGTAATTATCACAATTATTTCCACTGCAATCTTCTGGATGTGCTCTTTCGCCTTACTTTGATAAGCGGAAACTACGCATGCGCGTCACTCAGATGCACATTTTCTATCTTTCCTCTTGTCGTATGCTATGTTCCTTGGGCATCCAGGTCTACTGCAAGAAATGGGGTTTTTGTCTGCTTTCTATCGAGTGCGCATGCGCAACTACTTGCTTTGTTAACTCTCTTCACCCCTTGCAACTCTACATTTTGTTTTAGATATACGCTGGCATATCTTCAAGTGTTTCCAACTCTATATATTTTGAACTAAGCTATAGTTTCTGTACAGAACGTACGAGCGCTAACGTCAAGGAAAGAGAACAAAACAGAAATGGCTAGTTCAATGCCTTTTTGAAGCATGTCGGTTATGTAAATAATAGTATAAAAAGAGTTATGATTTAATCGTAATTAAATCCATCGTAATTGTAATCGTAATTAAAGGCAAACTATTAATCTTCATAAATACATAGTATGTCCAGTGGCGTGGCCAGAAACTCTTTGAGGGAGCTCACACACACAAGCATAAATATAAAGCATTCTGTATAATCACGGTCACCGATCTGGTAGACCAAGAGAGCCAGCATTCCCGCCCCTCGCAAAGATTGCTTGGGCCGTTCAGTCATTGGCACATATCCCGAGGAGATGAGGGGGACATGTCCCCTCTATCCGATTTGAAATTCTGATGATTTGTATCCGAATGCCACAAAGGAAAGTGGGATGAAATTGAGGTCCCTTGACTGATTTCATTTTTTAAAAACTCGTGTTTTTAATATTTCATTGTCATTAATTATTCTTAGTCTATTTTCAACTATTTGTTTAATTCCTGTAACGATTCCTAATCATTGTGATCATCATAATTTTGCTCAAATAAGAGTATTGTTGCGCCATACATAGTTGATTTTCTTTCATAGTTTTCGGGAAGTCATTATTTATATTATTACAAAACGAGTGTCCTAAAATTTTAATGTGGATCATTGTGGATGCGTAAATAGAAACATATCAATTATAAATATGCATGTATTTAGATTTCAGAATGTGTTCACGGCACTTGATACGTATCACAATTTCATCTACATCGCCTGGTATATAATATACAACAGGTTCACCTCAGAAATCAGATTCATCTACCGTAATATGAGTTTCATCACCCCTCCCCCCAGAGTAAGCCTCAAATATGCCCTCCTCCCTCAAATTTGCCCTCCTCCAAATGTTGAAGACAACTCTGATCCTCCACAGCATTGTTTTTCAACTTCATAAATATTTTGAACATCGCTTTAAAAACTGGGAACGGTCAATATTGCAGACAGATTTGCGCCCCTGCCTTCAGTATCTGGATATCTCACAACGAAATATATACACAGAAACAGGCCCCCAGAGTTGGTTTAAGTGTTTTCTATTTGCATCTTCAAATGATATATGTATACACTTAAGCTCATATTTACGAATGGGCGTCTGAGTTCCGGACTCAAGATAACAAATTTCTAGAGGTGACTTTTTAAAGAACGAGATTGAAGTATGGTATGCGGAGAAAGAAGCTGCCCACGAGAAAGAAATAAAGGGAACTATACTGGAAACAATGTTCATACAACCGCGGGGCCGAGTTTTCTTGTCACATGGTAGTAGTAAGAAGAAGCTAAGATAATTGCTTATTGGCTTCTGACGTAATCCACGCATTTGCTTCTGTATGCCCCACTAGGCCACCAATTAGGGCGCCTCCCCCCTAAATTTTTTACAACCCTATATTTTCCATCGGTATAGCTATGTATTGCTGATTTTAGTAGTATTGTATCGCACAAGTGAATAACTTTGGCATCCCCATTTCGGAATACTACGCTACGCTACTGGTCAATATCACGCCTCAGTACCCAAGTTTCTACCTTTGACAATCTATGACATGGTTCATAAGAGACCACGATTGCACGCATACAAAATTCAATTCTTACAGGAAGTGAAACCAAAAAACATCGAGAGGCCATGAGTTTGCTGTGAATGTACTTTCAGAGAATTGATTCCGATAATCAACTTCTATTTCGCATCCTCCCCTTTGCTAAAGTTATTTTCCCTGTCAACTGGTGTGTTAATAGGCAGAACTGTCGTATATGTGGGTCTGAACAATTACGTCATATAGAAATACATTAGAGGCTCACCCAAGGTAAACTTGTGGTGTGGCATGACAAAGAATTAAATTGCTGGACCCTTTTTCCTTCGCTGAGCAAACTACCACCATAAATTCATTCCTATATATGTTGAAATGGTTTGCCTCCTCACAAATCGAGTCCATGATGAGGCACCATCTCACTTTGCTGGTATTTTCTTACGTGTTTTCGATTTTCGTTTTGGTGATCAAAGAAATGGACGTCAAAAAGAGATTCCTTAGCTCTCAAGATGCCCAGATCTCACACTTAGGATGGGGTTTTATAAAAGACATCGTGTGTCGATAAAATCGATAATGTGAACCAACTTAAGGCAATAATCAATGCGGTACTTGACACTCATACATCAGACATGTTCAGTAGGTTCTAGCGTGATCATCGTTGGGACATGTATCATGGTAAATGTGGTTCACAACTAGAAATATACTGACATGAAAACGCACTTTTACATGTCTTTTTACAACATAGTAGATTCTGATAGAATTGTATTTGTTTTAGCACACTGAATGAACTATTTGAGTTACCAAACAAAACGATCAGAAAATTTAACAACAAAGTGCCATCACTACTGCACAGCAGCCCCATGAAGCACCACTATTCTTTCTGGAAACCCTGTATTACACAATACGTATAAAGTAATATGTAATGAAAAACAATCCCTAGGTATTAAGTAGGCTACTGACGACAGTCTAAATAGCTTGTACAAGTAATAGCACAATTAATAAAATGCGTCCTTATATTCAGTTTCACTCTAGAAGCAACTGGCCTATTTCTTTATTTGCTACTTAGAAGTGATCAATATCTTGTAGAGTATTGCGAAAGGAAAAAAGGCCAGATTTCATCCAAATATGCTAAAATTGTTATAAAAAGGTTTATCACACATAAACTAAAAGACCTAGGTAAAAAGAAATATAATATTCCTAATTATCATGTTCAAGAACCCTTATATGCCGAGTTTTATGCAAATCAGTTAAATTTTTATAAAAGGGTATATCCCTCATAAACTACTATGATATTCGTAATTAACACGCCCGAAAACCCCTATATACCGAGTTTTATCCAAATCGGCTTAAAGTGTTATAAAAGGACGTATCTCACATAAACTAATATTCGTAATTAGCATGTTCAGAAAATCTGTGTAAAATAAGGTTTGCAAAAAACGAGGTCTCATACCCGACATATTTTTTTGCTATCTTAAATAGGGGTTGAAAAAAGGGATCATAAAAGAGAACGAGTTTTCGGTATATTCGTTTTCCATACCTGGAATGTACGGGTGGCATCACGTATCGTGCGACACTAGAAAATTGAGTCCTTGCTATCAGGACGCCCTAGAAAAAAGTTCGATTTTTCGCAAAATGTGGTCAGGTGACGCCCACCTATTAACATTTTTTCTGGAAGTAGTATAATGAATGAAGAATCCGATACTGTTATACAGAAAATACCAATGAATTTACTCTATATAAATACACATTATGACGTCATACAAAGTTTAAGAGCATATTTTAGTTATTTTTATTATTGCGAGGTTTGTCATAAATACAGCGATAAGTGTTCACATTTGAAAAATTGTGTAACTATAAGTTTTCGTTGTATCCAAAAGCATATATGTAAGTTTACTGAAAATCGGATAACATGTAAAGACTGTAAACGACAATTTCATGGCCAATCATGTTTGATTACTATAAGACACGTCCTGATAATAAGGAGAAATTATATTCAAGCGTAAAATATTGTGAAAATGTAGGAACGTTTATTATTAAAAAGAAGGGGTCTCATATATGTGGAGAAAATTTGAGTAATGTTTGTATCATCGCACCTCCAGAGCACAAATCATACATGAAAGTAGACAATTAATCATAGGAAGTTAGTTTGACATTGATAGCTGTCAAAATGAGAAAATAGAAAATGAAAAATACACTTAAGCACACACATTTAGTCAATATATAAGATTAAAATGTTATATAAGAATTAATGTTAACCTCTGTGGAAAAAAGGAAAATAATATTTGACTAAAATCATTCCGTAGAACTTTATAGCCATGCATGAGAACGACATTAACACATTACTAATATCATATGTACTGCACACAAAGGTTATGATTATGGCGCTAACTTCAAGATAAAAGCTATTGTGCAGAAATTCAATTTTAAACCAAATGTGATCATGAATTCTACAAAACATTTATTTCCTGGTCTAAGTTATAATGTGTGTTATAGAGACTCTTAATTATTTTCAATCGATTTAAGAAAGCTACTGTAAGTAAGACATTTGATGTTCAATCTTCTAAAAAGATAATTTCTTAATTTGTTTGATACAAAATCAAATGAAAAGTTCGAAGATTCACTGTCAGACGTAAAGTTTTATTTAGTAGATAATATGGAGATAGAAAGAAATTTATACAGTGGTATAACGAACATCAAAATTACAACTTTCATCTTAAAGAAGGACTTGCAAAGTATTTTGTTTAAGATGTACAAGTTTCACGACATGCATATCTTTCATTTATGATTTTATACCTTTGAGGAAGAGACGAATGCAAATCCATTCATAGAATGTATTAATATAGCTAGTGTATGAAATTTATACACCGACTAAATTTACTAAAAGAAAACGCCATTGGCATCATATCAAAAAATGGGTATCGTTGAAAAGAGATACAATTCCTTCTAGTAGTTTAGTTGTTAACGTGGGAAGAAAATACAAGAAATATTTAAATTGCTAATGCTATTTGTACTACTGAAAAGCAAATTGCACCAATAAAAACAGACGGAGCATGGGCAGACGAAAATGTAAAACCCCATGTATCTGAGTACGAAGGGTGCTTTTGCTATCGCTACATTCTCTGCCACTTTCTGAAAGAGATAAACTCATATATAATAATGCTTTGACACTATGGGTTTTATTATGAAGCAACGATGGTGATTGAATGATAAAAGTGTTTGATGTATGAAGTTCACGAAATACAGGGCTGTGATTAATAATAATAATTAAAAACAGCTGGCAGAAAATCCCGAAATGAACAAATATGTAACAAACCAGCTATACCATTAAGTTCTCATGATTGATCCTATGGAGAACGTACCGATTTAGTTAAAATGTATCATAATGTAAAACAACTAAGTAACTAACTAACTCTATGGCCAATGGAACGCGGAGGTTGTGCCGCGTTCACAAAATCTCCCCTTGACTTCTATCCTTAGCCAATTGAATCCAGTTTCTACTTTGTATTCCTATTTCTGCGAGATCCATCTTAATATATCCTCCCATTTGTACTAGGTCTTCCTCATGGTCGTTTCCCTGTTGACCTTCCAGTTAAGATTTTGGAAGCGTTCCTACTTTCTTCCATCCTGGCTACATGGCCTGATCACCTGAGCCTCCTAGATTTGATGACTCTAACAATGTTGGGTGAACCGTATACATTATGTAGTTCCTCGTTATGAAGTTTCTTCATTCCCGTTTCTCTTGGGTCCGAATATTGGTCTCAGGATCTTCTTCTCAAATACTTTCAATCTATGTTCTTCCTTCCGAGGAAGCGACCATGTTTCGCAACCATACAGAACAACAAGCATGATTATCGTTTTATATATTTTAAGCATTAAATTCCCCGACAGAATTCGAGATGACAAGAGATTTTGAACTGAATAATAACACGAATTGCCTGTTTAGTCGACATTTAATTTATTCGTGAATATGTTTTTTGTCTGTTAATATTGATCCTAGATATTTGAAAGTATCGACTTAATCAAAAGTATTATTCGATATTTTAACGCATCCACAATTTGCCGTATTACGATCCCGGCGAACTTCCATGTATTTAGTTGTCTCTGCATTTACTTCTAAACCGATGTCCTTGCAAGCGTTCAATAAGACCTCTGCATTTCTTTTTATTGTTCTCCTATTATCCTCTATTAAATTTACATCATCAGCATATGGCAGAACCTGGTAAACTCCATTCAACTCTAGCCGTGGTTGCTATCTTTGATTTTCCTTATAGCGTATTCCAGAACAAAGTTGAATAATAATGGCGACAACGCATCTCCTTGTTTCAGGCAATTCTCCGCATGAAACCTCGTGGACAAAATTTTTCCTAACCGGACTTTACTTTGGGATTCATTTAAATATATCTTAATTAATCTAATTAGCTTTTTCGGTATTCCAAATTCTGTAAGAATGTTGTTCAATGCCTCTCGCCTAACCGAGTCGTAAGCCTTTCTAAAATCAATAAATAGTTGATGTACCGGAGCATTGTATTCCCATTTATTTTCAAGTATTTGTCGAATGGTAAATATTTGGACGATAGTTGATCGATTTCGTCTAAATCCACACTGATAATCTCCAATAATTTCATCTGCGTATGGGATCAATCTTCCTAATAGAATGTTTGAGAGGATTTTATAGGACATTGACAGAAGAGAAATGCTTGGATAATTATTACAGTTAGTTTTTCGCCTTTCTTGTGAATTGGAACAATGATTGATTCTTTCAACTCTTGTGGCAATTCTTCCTTGTTCCAGATAAGAAGAATGAGTTTATGTATTTTGTTCCGCAAGTTTTCGCCTCCAGCTAAAATTAACTCAGCCGGAATTTCGTCTACACCCGGAGATTTGTGTTTCTTTAATTTCTTTATAGCGATTTCTACTTTTATTCGGTTATTTTCTGGAATATACGGTTATGTGGTGTGTATTTCCCTTTCTCCACGCATGTCAGTTTTGGATGCGTGTTAAGTATTTCGTCACAGAAATCTTTCCATAGATCCTGAAGAAAAAATCATATATGCAGATTTCATTTCTCTCTATTCGTTTCGCTATAAATTTAAAAAAGTGGCCAATCTCATATCCAAACATCTAATGTGCAATGGGTGAATAAAATTATGTGTAAATGTAAACGAATAAGTATATAAATATTGAAAAAATATTTAACAATTAAATAAATAAATTAGATATCATACAAAAGTATACCTCTATAGCAACCAATATTCTGCAACAATATGCTGAACTTACCTGAGATGATGCTTCTTTAATGAAGTTGTTATACATTTCAAGGTTTTGCGATATGATGTAAGATGGAGGGTCCACTGCCGGATGACCGTATGGCGCATACTCGACTACTGCTGCTGTATAGAAATCTTGAGATACAGTCTGCAAAGACAATAAACAAGGTCTATTAATATTAGGTACAGCCTGGATAAAAGATAATGTATTAACTGAAATGAACAAATTTAACATAAGATTTCAAGTGATCACTTATTTGCAATATCATAATTTGATGAATGTTGAAGGCAATTCATGAACAGTGAGCTTACGTAAAACGAGAGTTACACGAAGGCAATCTAGAATGTCAATAAAGACAGTTAGCAGCAATACACATAATTTCCTGAACAAAGACAGGCGAACAATATACGGAACCCTGGTATTTCCATGATTAGAGCTTCTGCCATTGGTCCTGAAAACTTGGGCTCGATTCTTGGTGTGAATTCATGTTCTTTGGATTGCATGTAAAATGTTTAACGTCTTATATATAGAGCTTCGTCGTTCGAAAGGAACATTAAACAATACCATAAACCACAGAGGAACAAGTAAAGGACACAACGCCAACTTTGGATTGCCAGCAAATAGTATAAGGATATATGTCAGTTGTATTGTATATAAGATAAATTTTTGCCAAAGAAATAAGAAAAAGTTGGTTCAATTTAATTCATTTATGTATATTCTACTGTTTATATGTAATGAAATACCTACAAAAAAGTTAGTTTGAAACTTGTTTCATGTCTTCTCTATACAATACAAACTAATGCATGAAGGGTTAGAGGAAGTGAGTTGCTTCAGCTTCTTTCTTTCTTTCTTTCTTTCTTTTTTCTTTCTTTCTTTTTTCTATCTATCTATCTATCTATCTATCTATCTATCTATCTATCTATCTATCTATCTATCTATCTAACTAACTAACTAACTAACTAACTAACTATAAGAGATGTCGAAAATAATTTGTGTCATTAGTACTCAACAACTGGTGAGGTGTTTAATGAAATTTTACAGCCTGTTCCTAAGTGGAAAGAGAATGGATTATGAAAGGGATAATTTTGTAATGGAAATTGTAGTTTATTGTGATTCAATGCCCTCTAATGATAATGACCAAAGGATAAAAGTTTTAGATAGAGCTATTATGATAATGTTGAATAATGGTAACATCACTGAGGATCTTGTAGATGAAGAGTATGGGATTTAATGAAGATACCGGGAGTAAAACAAAAGAATGTTTATGGCTCCTAGTGAAACCGAAAATAATAGGAAGAAAAGATATAACATGATCAACAAGTATGTCGATGTTCCAGATTTGTTTTATAAACATCCGGAAAAATGTGCTAAATAGCTCTTTAAAGATAGAATATTAGAATTAAGTAAGGAGATAGAAGATTAAATCTGTAAATTGTTCAAAGATATTTTAGAAAACTATGGGAAAATTAAGTTATTGTAATTTAGAATTACATGGACAGAAATCTTTCAGAGTATATTATCATTAAAAAATGTTATCGTACCAGTATTAAAATATGAACATAAATACCAAAAACCTAAACCAAATAAATTAATAAATTATACAAGGTTTATAAGATATTAAAGCATTGACAAAATTTAGTGCAATAGATTGGTACTTTCTGAACAAACAAAAGGAAATGTGAATATTACAGATAAATTTCCCTTTCTTCCCTTAGGAGCAGATATTTCAAAAATGCAAACACGTATTCCCTTATTTTCAACGAAGAGTTTATATATCGAGTTTCATCTTTCTAAGTTTAGAGATTAGTAAGATACAACATTCTTGCAAAAAAAAAAAAAAAAAAAAAATCCTATTCGCTTTTGAGTAGATATTTCCAAAAAGATCAATCCTTATCCCTTACTCAAAATAAACGCCCTATCCAAATTTTGTTTCTACGTATGGGCGATGATGCTTCTGTCACTTGTACTCTTCTATATAATAATACAAATTGACATTTCCCTGAAAGACAACATGGGGATAATAAACTTAGAGAGAGAGAAAAAGAGCAACATTTGCTATTTTCGTAACATTTCTCCCCTTCATGGTCGAGTGTTTAACACTGTTGTTTTTTGTGCAAGAAGTTCTAATTTCCGGTGGGGCTATTAGCTCTGAATACAAACCCACATAATAGGTTCAATTCCACTTTAAGCAAAGATCTCATGGAGCTGAAATGGAGTACTGAGAAACTGGTGAGTAATTCGCAAAACGGATAATTCTTGCAGAAATAGTCTGAAATGTTGTAACCTTTGAGATACTTAAACACTTGATATATTCTGTGTACGTAAATAAAGTAGTGGTAGTAGGCCTCTAATTGTAGTGATTCATATAAGTTACTCAATTATAAGCAAGGTTACAATCAAGGGCAGATAATGTAGGATAGAATTCCGCAAAATTGTCGAGTTTACATTAGATGACATAGAACTAATTTTCAGTTTCTCTAATTAGAATGGTATTTTTAATCAGTAAGCAACCCCGAATTTATATCTAAGTGCAGCCTTTAATATTAGGTAAATCTTAATTGCTTTTGCCAGCTGAAGATTTATGTATTGGATAATTAAAAAAACTATTATAACCTGTCGTGAATTTTGGGATTCCAGTTGTACTTTGGCAGGAAATTTATTTTGCTGTTGTTTCAAAAGCTATTGGAACAAATTTATTTTTATGTCGATATAAAATTTTAAATAGTTTGAAATACGTTTTAACAACATTGGTAATAAGAACAAACAGCTTTTGGAAGTGTGATGAATTAATTTAAAATCAAACAAAACTATCAACGAAACACCAGAACATATTTCAATTATTATATGTGTTTACCTCCGTAAATCTTCAGAAATTACCTTTAATCATAATAAAAAATAATGTATCTGTTGTCGTAAGCTTTTTACATAGAAAGGAGCCACCTAGAATTACCCAAAGCACCAAACCATGTTATACATGTTTCTTTGGTTATTTCTAAGAACGTCTTGCATGTATGCAACTCACACTACCTCTGTGTTGTGCGGGTTTATATAATAACAGAGGATAAACATTGAGGGAATGAAATGATCGTAAAGAGATTTTTAACAGTATATTATTCTTCCTCTTTTTCTTAAAACTAGGTCTTCAATTAAGACCGGAAACAGTGGATACTATTTTACTTATCTAGGGTCTGAATTAAAACCCGGCAACAATGGGTACTTAAAGCTACTATAATAATAAAGTATCCAAAGCGATGAAAAGTTATTTATTAATTGAATATTACTTACCTGAAAGTTGTAGCTTGGCACTTGTAAAAATAGAATTTTAAGGAATGAAAATATAAGTTGCAGTAACATTTTTATGTTTCATTCCATGGAACTCTGCAACAGAAAAACATATAATTACACGATTAAAAGCTATAAATGATTTACAGGTTTCTTGTTGACTTAAAAAAGACTTTTAAAAATACTTACTGAAAATTCATGAAAAAATAATAAAAATATGCTTCTACAAAATTTAGATCAGATGGAATATTTCATAGTCGTGCTTAAAACTAAGTGCACATTTTTTCATATGGGGGAAATTTTAAGATTTTTTTTTGGTAAAAATATATAGCTTTTTCCACTTAAGACGATTCAAAGATAGAGTGAGGTTTTTCTACCATGTTAAAATGAGCATTTTAAAAAGTGTTCTAGTAATTTTTATTAATTTCAGTTGGTTTAGAATATGGTAACGTAAGCGCTACTCTCTTCTTGGAATAACTTCTCGTGGATTTTCCATGCATGACACAAATGTGTAACGTACAAATCCACAGAAATTCAATTGTGGCGATTTCAGGATTAGAGTTTTATTATGAGTGCAGTTAAAACTATTGGTACACAACATTTATAATATGAAAATTCTAGTGGAGACTCATTTGATCATTGTAATACTTCTTTTCTAATAATTCAATAACACTTATCATAGTTCAGGATTCTGACAAAATGGTTAGTACATGCATTTTTGGTGCGGGAGACCCGCCTTCGATTCCTGGTGGGAGCTCATGTGGTTTAGAATCCACGTTAAGTTGTATGTCCATGTCTCATAATGTCTCATATAATCTATCTGCTGAAAGGAACGCTAAATTGTAATCAACAAGTAAACAAATGAAAGAGACAAAACATGATTTTATTGACCTATCAACAGTCAGGATTTTGCTCAAATCTCATCAACTTTTTCGTCTTGACCATAGTCCATTTACTTATTTTCTTAAGCATTGGAGTGATACCTACAATAGATTGATGGGCAATTTTCAATGTTATTACATTTTTCTCGTCTAAACATGCCAGTTATAAAATCCATGATACCTAAGGTCTATTGCTAAGTGCCAGGAAGTCTTTGCACAGGATTCCGACAGAAAAAGAAATCAATTTTCTTAAAGGATCTCAACTACTTTTTGTTGTCAACAACAAAACAAATAACATTTTTTGCAAATTGTTCTACACAGTACAGATAGTTATCAAGATAAGGAACATTCCTGAGCGAAATGTAACTTACTATGGTTAGTCATCGATTTACGCTTTTATGACAGGTGATAAATGCTAGGGTAAGTGGTTATTATTATCAGCCATCTACAAGAGAAATAATAATAACTTAACAAATATAGAAAAGCTATTCGGCTATCTGATTTGCGTGGGTTTTCTCAGGTTTCTCCCGTTTCTTCCACTTTGTTCATTCCATCTTTGCATTCATCATCATCATCACCGCATTCTTAGCCTGGATGATAACCGTAGGTCATTAAACTAAAAGAAAGCTACTAAGATACAGAAATATAAACGATTTTGCATACTGGAGTAACATATTAGGAGTATTTACATTGTGGTTTTAAAAATAAATTAAATATATGTAAATAAAAACAACAAACAAGTAACTGTTAATAACGCAGACGATTTATCAAAATAGTATTCTATACCGTAATATGTAGTGGGCTATCACCTAGCTTAGTTGTTCCTAACTTTTGTTTTGCCTAACGACACATCTTACTTGGTTCATTTCTTATTAATAGTAATTTAAATTATAATAATGAAAGCCTACAAGTTTCTGTAGAGAATCTTTGTAGTACTGAGTATTTTTGTTGGCGCTGGAGGTATTAACTGCTATAATCTGCCTGAAAACTGATTTTACTAATTAATAAATTCTTCATGATTTTTAACTTTTTAAATTTTGCAACACACGCTATATGACTATGCGACACATTGGTTCAGAACCACTGATCTAGAACTTATGACCAGGTGCAATAACAACGATTAACTTGGGGCCACAGTTAGCCTCCAGAATAGCTTTGATTGATTTCTAGGAAAATATTGTACTCTTCCTAATGGAGTGGAGCACACCGTTCCGTCAGCGAATATCTGCTCAGAAGTTTGAACCCGAGAATTGACAACATATATTGAATAATATTGTGGTCTGGGCATTGGGTGAACCAGGGGAAGTGTAGTCCATTCTAATGTTTATGAAGACACATCCTAACAACTACAACAGTGTGAATTCGCGCATTATCATTTTTGAAAATTCCATCATTGGCGAAGAACATCTGAATCACGGGACACGTAAGCACCTAAAAGTTTCACATAACCTCTGATAATAATGCGTGTGTGAGCGTAATATAGGACCAAAGGAATAGCAGAAAATTACTGCCCATACGGAAATCACAGAGCCCAGTCATATTATACGGTAGAAGACAGTTCAGAGCACAAGCTTCTTTAGGCATCCGCCATGCATAAATATAGCATATTGTTGGATATAACTTGAAAATATACTCATTGGACCATACTTTGTTCATAGTACTGCTACAAGGACCATGCTTTGTTCACAGTAGGCTTTGTTACTTTGTTCACAGTAGGCTTTGTTACTTTGTTCACAGTACTGTACCTCAATTCGCCTGCCCTGTTCTCTGATCAAAGTTCGGCCGGCCTTAGTCTTTGCCGATGTTGTTTTGTAATGAGTTCTATAGGCAGTCATCACCTGAGAGGCTGTTCCCCGCGACACATCTAACACACTGATTACCGTACATACACTTGCTCGAACTCATCACGTACCCAAAATTTGACCTCTCTGAAACTCAAAGCAATCTCTAATTTCGCATTACACACGTTACCGTGCTATTCCGTTTGATTTACTACAGACTACCACCTGCCTTATCACTAAGGACGGCATGGCAATGCACATGCATTTTCAGTGATATCTTACGTGTTTCCACAGTTTTGATAACGATGTTCAACATTTCTATCAGAGAACGGTATAATTCATTCATTATGTTTTCCAATTACGCAAGAAAGTTCGTGGAAGTTAAATATGGGTTTACTCCAAAGATTTCTTAAATTTAATTGTTCACAGGTTCTTTATGTCATCAGGTGATGGATATGTTGAATAGACATTTTATAGAATTCTAAACCATTAATTGTGGGGTGAATTTGAGATGGTTTGATTTCGAAATTCCACTTGCTAATTCCAGTTTTCGAGTTCGTAAGTTTGAGGCCATAAATTTGAATGCATTTGAAATCTTTTCCATTTGTCATATTTGTTGCTCATAAAAGTAATACATGACCCAAAACTACGGAAAAGCAATAGACTGACTATTAGTTTCATAAAATATCATGTATATGAAGTAAAATTAGAGAAATAGCTGAGTGTTGTGGATGAAATAATCAGGAATTGCTAGTCGTGGCTATGTGGTTACCGTACGGATCTTCGGTGTGGATTTGATTCTCTGGTGAAGGGATTCATACCATTCGGACCCCTCGTTAAGCAGTAGGTTCATGTCTCATACAGCCTCACTACTGAAAGGTACTCTAAAACCCAATAAATCAAATGAAACCAAACCACATCAGAAATTGGGGCGTTCAGAACACAAGGAATCCGGTTAAATTACCCAAACAGTGGGAAAGAATCAAAATTTGTATGGTACACTTAATTACATGGAGAAATTAATACTGTTTATTTAATCTTATAAGAGTTAGACATGAATCTTGTTAGACATGAATCTTAGAAACATTTAGACATGAATCTTGTTAGCTCTGAGAAAAGCTTCAGATAGAGATCTTAAAGATGAAATAATGTATGTCCAAAATGACCAAAAAGTGAACTTGATTTCCTTATGCACTGAACGTGTCAACTGTTAGAGGCCATGTTTCTCAAGATTTGTTCAAATGGGGGATCGCTTTTATTAGTCAGAATGTTACAGGTACACACCTGTTCACAAAAAGCTGGAAACTCGTTCAGAAACTAAGTCCGAAAAAGTGAGCCTAGATCCGTCAAAATTCCCGCAGATCTATACACAGGGAATTGCATTTTCCCTCCGTTCTTTATATAGAGACTAGCTGCAAACTGTACTGTCAGCCAAGAGATGTGAAAATCTAAAAACAAAATCAAACTCCTTATTTCTGAGATTAATATTGATTGCACATTTCATGCACAGTTCCAATATGCAAAAACAATCAATATCTTAAGTAGAAATTACTGAAAAAGACCGAAAATAACTATTTAAAACTTCAAGAGACCGAAAATAACTATTTAAAACTTCAAGTGTCAACCTGCGCTTGGAGCGATATAATTATCAATATTATAACGCATTTCCTTCTAAGTGCTTCCGTAGCCAAGCGGGTTTAGTAATGCTGATAGAAATTTCTGAAACGAAGGGCGACGATTCGAGCCTCCGTGCGGAGAATTCGTTTTTATTTATGCCTTTTTAAAATATATGAGAACATTGTTATAAATATAAATTTCCACTTTGAAGTGCCTGGAAAAACAATCAGACGAATTGTCACTTTTCAAATCTCTGTTACATTTACTAGCCCTCCATTTTCAGAATTTATGTATGAAAACGTTAACACAGACGTCAAAAATGTAAATTATTCATGTTTCTTATGTATATGAGTTCTTACTGCAGGCTAAAAGCATCTCCGAATGGACGCCTGTCTTGAACACGTGTGTTGATGCGCAGAAGAGAAACTTTCTTCTGTGCATTGTTGAAGAAGACAAGGCGTGATTAGAGAAGAGGAACTGTCAACCAAAGAGGAGATCTTTTTGGAATGGTTCAGTGCACATCCGAAATTCTACCTCGCCCAAATTCGACTACTGCTGAAACAGTGAATTGCCTGTCTCAACCACTATGGTAGCACTTAACTCCTAATATCTGTTGCACTTTTTACCCATTCTTTCGTGCATATCCCGTGCTATCCTTGTTTGCCTATTTTTTGTTTTCCTTTACGGGCAGGCTTTATTTGGACACGCGTTGCAGTTCCTACACACACGCGCATATTACAGTTTATAATAGTTTTGTCTCAAAATGCACTTATTTTCAATAGCACTTGTCTATATTGATCAATTTCCAATTTAATCCGTGGTAGCCAACATACGGATCCCACTGCATTACTGTTACATTTCACTGCTTCTCATACTGATAGTAACAAATGATTGGCAAATGAACAGTATAAACTACGTCGTATGTGTCACTTTATCAAAGTCCAAGCTGGTTAATTGAAGGTTGTCCTGCCCATCGTCATACATACGAAGTCGAAAGTAGAGAATGCACGTATTGAGCATTAGGTTGAATGCATCAATAACAAGCCGTAGCGAGAAAATTCTTTTGAGTCGCTGATGAGCTGATCTAGAATACCTTCTAAGAAAATCCGATTGAAAGGAAATACTGCATTCCTATTGGCAAAATTCTTGTTATTTTAGTAGTATTGATGGATGTTGAGCTTATTTAAGATGAGATACTCTAATCCGGGCTAGGGGTACGTAAAATTTGTGAGCTTTTCTTCCTTTTAATTTGACGACCACGAATTATCTCACAAGTTTTGACTCAAAATATTTCAAATTGAGGATCTTACTAATAAAACTCCAACTGACCAAAGCAATATATATATTAAAATTATATACTTGTGTTACAGTTTGGGCTATGTAACATGGGGCGCGGACAAAATCCAAGAGGACAAAATCCAAGCTAAATTCTGGCAAGGCGGACAAAATCCAAGGGGATAAAATTCAAGGAACAGTATCATGTGCGTAGCTGTGGTATGTGCCTGTGAACACCCTAATTAAATTGTGTGTTTGTTTCTTTCTTCAATTGTCATGCATTCTAAAGGTTTATCTGTAATTCTTCAATTTATTGAAATAACATCTCATTTACTTTTAAAGAACTGAAAATCCAATACATGTAAGATTGTCACAGTAAGAGTGCAGATGAGCTTTGATTACTTATCACATCCATATGAAAGTATGTAAAAGTATTATGTAAGTACAAATACATTGTAAAAGTATGTATTTTCATCTCAATTTTATTATACATAGTATTTTGAAACAAATAATTCTGATATACTGATTAAATTTTCGTCAGAAATGATCAAAATGTGAAATATGTACGGTAGTTGTAGAATGGTGTTTTATTTTTTTTTTATTGTATTCTCGTATTTCGCTTATACTCTAAATAAGTGAAATATAGATGTATCTATCAAGATCAAAATGTAAATATGGTAATGGTAGAATGCTGAGTGTTTTTTTTACTCCACCATTTATTATGTTTGAATGCTATTGAAGTGTGTATTTTTAATAATGTAATAATGTGTGTGAATTAAATAATGTAAAAGTGTTATCTAGAAAATCGAAATGTGAAAATGTGTCTAGACAAACTAAATGAAAATGTGTATATTATTGGTTATTTTCAAAAGTGTAACTGATGTAAATACTTTGAGGGTAGAGAAGTAATTTTTTTAAAATCTAAATTATATTTTTTAAATTTTATTTCTACTTTAATACTCAATGAATAGAATAGAATTACGTAAGTGTACTCTTTTTTAGACTGGGCTGCTTTGCTGTTATTTGTTATCTCTGATTTAGCAACTCAGTGCTTTCATTTTCTGGTTACTTATGTGAATATACTCTTTTTGGTCAAAATATTTTTGATCATCCTAAATTGGATCCACCTGGGCATGTCCTAGCAGTAGTCAGAATACTTTATGAATAATTAAAGCTCGTCTGTACTCTTACTGGGACAATCTTTCATATTTTATTGGATTTTCAGTTCTTTAAAAGTAAATGAAATGTTATTTCAATAAATTGAAGAATTACAGATAAAACTTTAGAACGCAATTGACAATTGAAGAAAGAAACAAACACACAATATAATTAGGGTTTTCACAGGCACATACCACAGCTACGCATATGATACTGTTGCTTGGATTTTGTCCGACTTACCAGAATTTAGGTTGGATTTTGTCCGCTTGGATTTTGTCCTACAGTCATGTAACGAGTGCCTTCCTCAGACACATTATGAGAGAAATATCCAATTTTGACAACTTATATACAATCTGGATGCAAGACACGCCCAGATGATGCTAGACTAAAAAGAGAGAACAACGCAATATAGAAAAAACATTAAAGAAACAGGACATGAGATAGATTGGGAAGGAATAAAAGGATTAGAAAGGGAGAAAAGGATTATGATAAGAAAGTGGAAAGAAGCTCAGTGGATTAAGAAGTACGGGAAGGAGAAGTTGATGAATTGGTCTAGTGGACTTGTAATACATGAATTATGGGAAAAGATGATAAACAAAATAGAAAGAAAGAATTAAAAGGATCAACACGAGCTGTTGGAGCAGGTGTACTACGGAGAACAGCAGATGGGCAATAACGAATAGAAAGTGTAAATGACAAACACCTAATTGAAAGTTTCATAACAGGTGCGCAAAAAGACAAAGTGACTACAGTAATTAAAAATTTACTTTTTGAGCCAATTTAAAGCTTACATTTACAGTAATTAAAAAATTACTTTTTAGAGCCAATTAAAAGTTTGTGTTTTGTAAAGAGAAAGTGGGCGTGGCTTGCATCCAGATTGTATATAAGCTGTAAAATATGGATATTCTCTCATAATGTGTCTGAGGAAGGCTATGTTACATAACCGAAACTGTAACACAAATATATAATTTTAATATATATACTGCTTTGATCAGTTGGAGTTTTATTAGTAGTCTTGAATTTTCCAAAGCTACAATGAATAATTTATAAGTTGAGAATCTTAATTGAAAAAATTCCCAAGTCCAAAGACATACAGATATACATATTTTAGAGTTGATATATCTGTTTCACGCACTTGGAATTTTAAGGAGGGACAACAAGGAATTAATAAGCCAAACCACAAAGAAAATAATTACAAACAACAGTCAGCATTATATACATATACTTGTTCCTGCTAAAGAATATTCCGGTGAACTTTGTCAATTCAGGTCTACAATTGTAAAAAAGTTCGACTGCCTTTACCTGCCTTTAGTGATGAGGTAGAAAATAAAAATTTTCTACTATACTTTTCTGAAAAAATTTCCGTTCTAAACAAATATCCACGACTAAGTATTAGCTCTACACAAACCTATACAATAGGTTGACTGCATAGGAATATTAAACAACAACAAATTATAATTTTCTAATTACAACTTTTCATAACTCGAATATTTTCAAATATCATTTCGCAATTGGTAATGGAAAATTTACATAGTATTTGTAAAGTACAAGGAAAATAAATGTAGAAACTAAAGTTTATATTTAATGAAAAATATGGCATAGAAGTTATTTATTAAAGAGATTATTTTATCTATGTCTATACAAACAGGGACGTACCGAGAGAGTTCGCTCTCCCGAAAATTTCTGAAAGTTTTATATTTCTTTCTCGCTCTTTATATCTCTTTCTCGCTCTTTATTATATATGTATAGTAGTAACAATCTTCATCATTTTTTATTATAGATTCTGGTTCTATAAAATGTAGTGAGAGAAACTTTGTATTAAAAATATATAATATTATTTATAAAAATTGATAAAAGAATCATGGAAGAAAATGTAATAATTATACGATAGAAAAATATGTACACAATCAAAAAAAGAAGAAATATCTTTCCATTTTATAAACTAAAATAAACTTGTTTATTAACGTTAATAATTTATTCATTTCCTGAAAATTGTCAGTAGTTGCTTTAAACTCTGGAATCTTGGGTAATCTAATCTTACAGTATATTAGCCCTACTTATTTACATGAGATGGAAATATGTAAGTAGAAAAGTAGTAACTTCATGAGAAACTAATGTATTATGTGTATGAAATTGATAAAATGGCGGTATTATAATTTTATGTGGTCAAAAATTATTTCTGCCAAAGAGACATTAAACTTTTCTACTATATTTTTCCAGAAATAAAGTGTTATAGATTTTTCATGTCGTCAATATTTTTTTCATAGGGTTCCTATTACAATAGTTCACGATACAAAAATAATATCAAAACAGCTGAAACAACTTTTCATGAAACAGTTTTTCGGCGGATTGTTCAAATTTTTTCGAAAATTTTCTTCACTTCTCAGCTTCTAATTTGGAAACTATACCTTGGTACGTATCTTAGACGACATTATGAATGTATTTGTCCATGGATGTACAAAAAAGTTAGATATTCTCCATACTCGGAATAAGTACTCCTGCAAAAATTTTGGCACCAGATTTGGAAAATATTAAAATTTGCTTAAACACTAAGTCTGTTTATCCTATTACATATTTCCTTTAGCGTTATTTCCAAATGTAGCAAAAGAACAACCACGGACACAATATTGCCAAGTATTACATTTTTTATTTCTGCCTCCAGAGAACTACCTACCGTATTCCCTTATTCAAAACAACTACAACTATTCATATATTCAAGTTGATAACAAAGAATTAGCAAAGGAATGAAAAAAATATCTAACAGCAGAACGAAAAGTCGACAACACCAGATGCATTCGCTTGTTACACATCTATATACGAGGGGGTATATTTGGTCTAGGAATTAATTCGTGCGGTTGGTACGCACACATTGAAGCTGTAGTACAAACACAAAATACATAAATACCTTAAGAAAAATATTGTCCATCGCTAGCCACCACTTTCGCCCATCTGTCAGGCAATGTACGGATTCCGTGGCAAAAGAAGTCCTCATCCTTGGAAGCGATCCAGTCAGAGACCCATGTTTCGATATCTTCTGAAGAAGTAAACCGCTGTCCAACCAAATCGTTGTTCATGCAATCGAACAAGTAGTAGTCCGAAGGAGCAACGTCTGGTGAATACGGCGGGTGGGGTAAAACTTCCCATCCGACATTTTCTAAATAGGTTTTGACCGGTTTTGCGACATGTGGGCGAGCGTTATCATGTTGAACAATAAGTTTATCATGTCTGTTCTCCCATTCTGGTCGTGTTCTGGCCAGTGCTTGCTTCAAACGCATTAATTGTTGTCGATAACGTTCTCCATTCATAGTTTCACCCGGTTGCAGCAGCTCATAGTACACCACACCTTTCATATCCCACCATATGCACAGCATAACCTTTGCACAGTGAATATCTCGTTTTGGTTGTGATGGACCTGGTTCACCTGGTTTCACCCAGGCCTTTTTTCGTTTAGGGTTCTCGTAATGGATCCACTTCTCATCACCCGTAATAATTCGATGCAGAAACCCCTTTCTGCTCTGTCGTTGAAGCAGCAATTCGCAAATGGTTTTTCGTCTTTCAACGTCTCTGTCTTTCAATTCATGTGGAACCCAATGTGACATCTTTTGAATCATTCCGATGGCTTTCAAGCGTTTGGAGACTGTTGTTTGATCAACGCCTAATGCTGCTGCAAGTTGTTCCTGAGTTTGACACGAATCCTGCTCGAGCAATGCTGTCAATTCTTCGTCTTGAAATTTTTTTGGCTGTCCAGCTCGCTCTTGGTCTGCCAAGCCGAAATCACCACTTCTAAACCGTGCAAACCACTTCTGACACGTTCGCTCAGCTAGAGCATGGTCACCATACACTTCCACCAAAATACAATGACTTTCAGTCGCACTTTTCTGCATGTTAAAGTAATGCAGCAGGACACCCCGCAAAAAACACTTTATCAGGCACAAATTGCGCCATGTTCACTTAACTACAAACTGGTGTTGTTGACGCTTTAATCCACTGCCCTATACTACGAACGATACGCGATGACAGGGGTTTGCAACACATGTGTGGATACACGGAACTGTGGGACGCTCCGTTCGTTGCGCCATCTCTTGTCCACCCGCACGAATTAATTCCTAGACCAAATAAAAAAGTTCGTGCAATCACCTAGATGGTGACGAAGTACGAATTCCTTGGGATTTATTTGATAGTTAGATCCTTATATGCTAACCAAGCACATAGTATGTTAACTTCTGGGCTGCTTAGAACAACTTTTTCTTTCTTTCTTGCAGGTAAATCACTGAAGGTATGATGATTGACAAGCTTGAGGCACGAAACTCATTAAGTTCCTTCATCTTCATGGGAAATCAGCAAAGTAGATGCACCAAGAGATGAAAGAAGTTTATGGGGATGAAAGCTCATCTTATGAGATGGTATCCAAGTGGCAATTCCAAATTGGATACAGACAACTGCTGAGCCTCTAGATTTAGAAAATCATCTGTCACTGACGATGCCACCTTGACAGAGAAAGTTGAGAAGATCATAATAGAAGACAGCGGGATAGTGTAATGTGATCAAAGTGTAATGTGTACAATACATATGAATTACAGGTCTGAATAGAATATTATGTACAGTCCACAGCAAAAAAAAAAAAAAAAAAAAAAAAAAGAAAAGAAAAAGAAACCTGCAACATGAGCATGTAAGTTTATTGTGAAACTACACCTAAGAGGGCAGAGAATCAACATAACGTCTAAATGGCACGAATCACGCCAGGAGAAACCTCAGCACACATATTTTGGAGCAAAATACTTCGTCGTTTCACAATAAACTTACATGCTCATGTTGCAGGTTTTTTTTGCTGCGGACTGTACAACCAACTGCATCTTCAGATGGTGTCAGCGCGGTGAATGCCACGACTGCTCACACCTTTCCAGAAGAGAAACAGCGAGCACGCTGCAAGAGAAATGTTGCATTGCTGTGAGATGAATGAAGAGGACTTTGGCAGACTAGTAACAATGGATGAAAGTTGGATTTATCTATATGACCCAGAAACAAAGGAAAGAAGGAAATAATGGAAACACCTCTCCTCCATCCCTAGAAAAACACGAGTGCAAAGTCTGCCGAGAAGATTGTTTGCCGTTGTCCGAGACTGTGAAGGGGTCATCATGACAGGTTACATACCACAGACGCAAACTATTACTAGAACCTATTATTCCCATCTCCTGGCTAAAGCGAGAGGAACTGAAGAAGAAACGTCGTGGATTGGTCTCAAAAGGGATGATGCTGCTAATTGACAATGCACCAGATCATTCCATCCCTGAATCCATGATAAAGGCAGTGGAATTAGGATGTGAAATATTACTCCACTTGCATACTCACTGGACCTAGCCCCAAGTGACTTCTTTCTCTTTCCAGAAATGAAGCGTCCACTCAGAGGACGCCATTTTGACAGTAGAGATGACGTCATTTCTGAAGTTGACCTGTGGTTTAAAAGGCAAAGTACAGACTGTTACAAAACAGGCTTACGAAAAGTGAAAAACCGCTGGCAAAAATAAGTCGCTAGGCACGGTAACTACGCAAAAAATGACTAATACCATTATGGTGTTAGAATTCTCCAGAGTGAACTTCTTGTAGCTGGTTGCACGAACTTTTTGATACACCCTCGTACGCATGTGAGCGGCGATAAATACTGTTTTTCATCGCCGATTTTTGATGCAATAGAATACGAGGAATGTATGTTTACGCTAACTTGGAAGCTCTTAACTTTTGGAGTTATATGGGTAACCGTAATGCTAAATATTTTCTTGAAATTCAAAACCTTTTTGAAAATTGGAGTTATGTCCCGTATTTCTGTTGTATCGTGTTCAACTAAAATGACTACCTTTTACGTCTAACTTCGTGAATAGAGTTAACAGTAGCCAAGGACGATACAATTCGCTTTAAATTCCACACTAAAACTTTGTAAAATAAATTGTTTCTCTTTTTCCTTTCTTTCTTTAATCACCATATTTTGAACTTTCCATGTTTCGCCAGAAACTTTCTGTGTTAAGCTTCCTACCTCTCCATTAATGCCTGAATTGACGTTTCTGATTCAGATTGACGGTAGGGTTTCTGTAACTGTATGGAGAAGTGACGCGGAATCGATTCAGGTCAAACTGAAATGGCATTTAATTATTCTCATTTCCCTAATTGCGTCATCATTGTGACAGATTGCAAGCTCTAGTATTGTTATGATTGACGTTCGAATAAGTATATCGATTCCAAAACTAGATGACATTCTCTTTTCAATTTATGTTTTAAAAAAGAAGAAAAAACAACTTAATAGAGGGATATTAGTTTATTGGAATCTTCCTTTTGTTTGGGAAAACATTTGATTGAAACATTATTCATTTAAACAATACCCATTCCCAAACTGGCTTTCACTTGTTGTTTTACACATAGAGAAAGGTACACAAATTGAGAAGAGGTTTATAAACCCCCAACACAATCAATTATACAGGGTTATTACAAATGACGCGTCATGTATTTTTAAAGAAATAAATAAAACGAATTCCACCAAGCATTACACATAAAATACTAAATAATACATAGTGTGAAATGCAAACTGTCCTTAAGTCATTTCATGTTAAATGTACGATATGCCATCTGACATGGCACACGTCTAGGTGAAACTACTCTCTTTAGGGCATGCAGGGTTGCACTTAAGTTAATTAGACCGATTGCACTTAATTGAGCCACGTGCTTAAAGAGGCTCCGCGATAGAATGTATACTCTCTGCTAATCAAGTAAAAACAACACATTGCAAATTAGCTAGGAACCTAAACGCAATCAAAATTGTTTCCAATTGGATCCCGCACCTCATAAGGACGACCCTGACAGTATGTTTCTATAGGTAGATGGGCATAAAATCAGTATTTAGCCTGTGTAGTTCTTGAGCTTATGAAAAATAGTTGGTAACATAAGTGTGTGAACATTGTTCATATAATCTAGAAGTATGGAGAGGAAGGCCGATCACAAACCGTGCTTTCGGGATGCACCTTGCACTGTAACAACTATGTAAACACTTTCCATCATCTAAACCACAAAACAATTTCTGCCATTAAGTCACCATCTCGCAAAGCGAGCTAATCTGGCATTTGGTTGGTGACGAGAAAATATGCATGCGAAAAGATGACAATTTTAGAGATCTATCTCTATGACATTATTATTCAGCACTAACAAGTACAATCCACAACTCAACTTCTTCATTAGATTTTTCATGGAAATATATAGGGCGTCTCAAAGGTCCCTGATAGGGTAACTTTGTTATTATCAGTTACAACAAAATGTAAGAGGAGAAACCATTTCCAAATATGTTGCTTTCAATCTAAAGTGAGGGATTTTTTTTTTTTTTTTTAATCGGACAAGCCGTTTGGGCTGTACACTCTTTATGCGCCCAATGTTAAATCAAAATGCAACGTTGCTATTTACCTGGACACTGCAAGCAGCTATAACCGTTTTCCAAAAGAGGTTATTATTGTGGTCGGTTTCTCGCACAGGAGCAAACTATGTCTCCCAAAGTTGAAGCGAAACGTCAAAATTAATGCTGCGTACTATCAGACTCATATCCTGACTGAAATGCACTAGCATGAAATCCCGGCATTATACGGACAAGAAGTGAACCAGCTTAAACTGCACCAAGACAAGGCATCAGCCACACGGGAAACTTATCGCTTGAATTATGTAGCCGTATGGAACAGGAAACTGGAATTTCGGCAATTCCCTTCTCTGACATCCCTGTCAAAAGTCCATATGCCAGCCCAATGGACTACTCTGAGGTTTCGGACTCCTTAAGCGGCATCTGTCCCATCATCGACTCCGCCCATCACTGACCTGTGGAAAGCTTGTAAAGAAAAGTGGGATGCAATGCCCACGGCTCAGCTGCAACACTGTCTTCTGCAATGAAAATTCCGATGCCGGGCAATAGTCAGTGGAAGTGGCTTGCAGATCGAACATAACCATTGGTGGAAACGCGACATTTGCTACTGTGGATATGTCACATATTCAAATTCGGCTCAATATAAATGAATCAACCAGCCTATAAAATAGTATGTTGTGCAGATGTTAAGGTTTCTGAGTTATGGGTGCTCGAATTTTGTGTCATATTTTCGGAAATAGCTACTCATACAACAAACTCATTAGATCGGAATCAACTTGGCATGATGGTAGATTATCATGTTATAAAAGTGTGTTAATATTATGTCGTGCAGGCTTTTGTATCCTAAGTTTGGGGGTGAAATTTTGCATTATATATTAGAAAACGAAAATTAATATGCCGAACTCATCCGATTAGGATAGTACGGCACTTGGCATGATGCTAGACCTTCATCTCTTTATTAGTGTTTGTCACATTACGTTGTGTAGGTTTTAGGTTCCCGAGTTATTGACAATCAAATATCTAAATCATTGGACAAAAGAAAAACATAATAAATAGAGTTTAAATATTAATTAAAGGTCGTAATTACTTTAGAAACTTATGAAGGACGATTTTTCAAATGACTATGCCTATTTTAATCATTCTCTCGGGGGTCATGGTGGCTCAGTGGTAGAGAGCTTACTGCTGGTGTGAGGAATTTCTGTTCGATCCCCGGCCAATAACTTTGTAATAGACAATATCGTGTCCATGGGTTTCCTCGAGGTAGTCCCGTTTTCATCCACATTCCCATTCCACCATTTCTTCCATCAACATTCACTTGCCTTAATCATCCGTCTCCCTTAGCCTCACAGGCATAACCGTGGGACGTTGAACTGAAAGATTTCATTTTATTTTTCACTCGTTCTCTTATCTAAGCCGAAAGAAGCCGTCTATTGACACTATAAGTGTATCTTTTGCTAGGATTTCTCAACCTAGGAATCGCAAAGATAAGCGGAAGAGGTAAATATAATTAGAATCTAATACGTTTAGAAAATATTGTTAAATATTATTTTGAATTTAGTTCTAATAGGCTTATTTTTATTTTTATACATATTGTTAAGAACAACAAAAAATAGGTCTACTAAACATTTTCAACAGGTGCTCAGTTTTTTTAAAAATCGATTTAAATGAAAGAGGTACGATATGAAACTAATGAGAGCTGCATATTGAAATACCAGAAAAAATACAAATGCAGCAAAACATACATATTGAAATACAATTAAAATTGAAAGCTAATGAGATACTTGAGCGTGATGTGATTTCCTAGTGCGGTAATGTTCGGTTCAATCTTCGTGACGCACATTATCAACTCATTTTCAGCTGATAAGCGATTTATTGTTTTCGTTTTAATGATTACCATAGAAGAGAAAGTCACTTTCGCACAGGTATGATGTAGCAAATGGAATTATTACTTTAAAAGCAGCAGATACCAGACCAGAATATTCTTCTCTGCTTTTCAGCTAGAACTTGTCCAAGTTTTTAATTACAGAAAACCAGTTGCAAGGACTTGTTGGTTTTAATCCATTCGATTTTAGCGAAGTTACTGTATCCGCTATATACAAGAAATGGATGCTACAATTATAGAAATGGATGGTTATCGTGAGATCTCCGTAATAAATATATTAAAAATCCCACAAAAGCTTATTACAAAACAGAAATTATAAGGGGGTCTCTGACAAGAGGATGTGATAAAATGGACATCCTAATAGAAATTAGGTTAAGAATCACTGCTCTAGACTATCGTACAGCAGGATTACTAGAGAATTTTGTTAAACATGCTGGCTGTTTAAAGCACAGTAGCTTCTATTTCATTCTGTGGATGAAATATCATGTTTTATTTTTTACTCTGGATTGGTGAAAATGGGACTGTATAAACGGATAATGTCTCGTAAGAAATTTGAGACGTATTTGATAGATAGTGAACTGCATATTATGTATATAGTTATTTAGCACGAAATACAGTTTTAGTACTCGTATTTCTTTATAACTAACGACTTATTGTAGGACCGAGATAGCAAGGTTGAAGGGCAAGATTTAGTATCGATGTGAAGTCAGGGAACTGGTAGAAAGATGGCTGCAAAGAGTGGCAGGAAGGTAGCTTCAAGGAAATCACAAGGGACCACATCTTGTAGAACTTCGAGATTGGTTTTATTGTAGAAATAGAATTAGTTTTATTGTAGAATTTATGGCATATACGCATTATTCTCTTGTACCATACTACAAAAACAATTTAATACTGCCTAGCATTTATCTAACAAGTGTATTGTAAGCGGATTTCTTTTCTATGACCTTAACATGTTCGTTGTATATATAAAGGTAATCAAGAAAGTTCTGTCGCTTTTTCACCCACCACCTTCGAACATCGATATATCATCTGAGACGTACTTGAAAGATCAAAAATAGTCCCCATCAGCATTGATGGCCTTCTGCCAACGTTATGGAAGGCCACGGATTCCATTGCGGTTGAACCGAGTGGGCCGTGAAGCGAAGAATGTATCAAGTGCATTTTGCACCTCTACTAGGGATTTGAACTGGCGTCCTCTAAGGTGATTGTCCAAGGAATGGAACATGTGATAATTGGACGGTGCAATGTCTGGGAGGTATGGCGGATGAAATAGTGTTTCCCATCCAAGGCGTAGAATGGTGTCCCGGGTCATCCTAACCACGTGGGGCTTAGCGTTGTATTGTAATAGGAGGACTCCTTCGAGGTTCAGAAGTCCTGGCTCTAGAGATTTGAATTTTTCTTGAACATGGCTCAACTGCTGACAGTCAGAGTTGCATTGACTCTGTGACCAGATGGTAGCAGTTCCCGATGCATAATGCCGCGAATGTGCTCTGACATTTTCTAGATTTAAGCTATACATTTTAATGCTTGCCAATCTTTTTTTGACAGACTACACACTTTACTGAACGCTAACGATATCAAGCAGAGCTGGATTTATTTATTTGGAGGCCGTGATTAATAACATTCGATGGCCCCTTTTGACTAAAAGTAACAGAATTCAGTAAGAGAATATCAATAAAACAGAAAGAGGGAGATAAGATATATTCAAAGATAATAAGTTGCACATATTACGCATTAATATTTGTGCTTAGAGTGTATGGTAATGATTAACCAACTCTTCATCGTTAAAAGAAGACGCGGCTGCTCAGTGGTAGAGCGATTACTTCTGGTGCAAGGTGTTTCTGGTTTGATCTCTAGCAAGCGAGTTCGTGATGAACAAAATTGAGTCTGAGAGTTTTCTTATGATTCTTCTGTTTCCTCCCACATATTTATTCCACCAATTATTTCATAATCAATCTTATTCTTCCGTTTTATGTAGGCTAAAGGGTTAAGCGCGGGACATCAATCTAGAAATTTCATTTCTTAAATTTTAAAAATATCTCAAGTTTTGTTTTCACACGAATCCAAGAATATTATCTTGTTTCACCCAATCATACAGTATGTGCTATTTAATGTGTCATCCAAAATTTTAGAATATTCGACCCTTACACACTTAAAAATTGTTAAACTATAAAGTTTCAGTAATAACAGTGGTTATGATTTTAACATGTGAATGGTTGATTCTATATACTGAGTTTTCGTGAACACAGAGAATGACTGAAAATTGAGAAGAAAAATATAATGCTTTGAAATTCATAACACCTGACGATTTGAAACCACATATAAAAATAATTTCATTCATTTAAGAAATTGGTTTGACTCAGTGAATCAATTGCGTCAAAGCAAGACCGCTAGTCTTAGAATATAAAGTGCTCTGACTTCCTAGCGTTAAGGAGCCACAACCTTCACAGAGAGCTGTGACGGAAAGGTACGTCCAAATTAGCATGTATTGAAGATTTTGTCACTAATGAATTTTTTTTTTTTGGTCTAAGGCATGTTGTTAGTTTCCACGAAAGAATGTAGAAGATATATTTATGAACTATGAGTGTTCCATAACTCCAAAATATCGAAGTAACTTGCAAGTAGGCGACTTAAAAAATTACTACTTTATGATTGTTACAAATCCGAAATAATGCTATAAATCAGTAAAAGAATGAGTACTCCTAGCGGGCATCATTGACGCAGTCAGAGGAGACCCAAATGATTCGAGGCTCCTTCAAGCTCCTCCACAAGGTAAAATTGAAAGTTTTCCAGATATTCATCCTCAAACATAGGTAAATCTTCCGAAAAGACAGAAATTTGATTTTGCGTAGATTACTGCTAGGGCACATTTGTGGATACTTATGTATTTATAACAAACTAACATGAAAACCATTTCCTTGAATAGCGCGTAATACTTTTGGAACGAAACAAATATTGGAATGCATGTGTCCTATTCTTTAGCCCCGGATTCATGTTCCAAATAGTGCATCGGCTATTACTCGTAAAACGACCATAATCTCAGTTATGCATATTATTTAGCCAACCATCAATCAACATTTCTCTACTATAGTAAAATGTTTAAATCTATATATAAAAAAGAGAACGCACAAATCCTTTGTTCCCTCATCACGCTAATACGGCTGAACCAATTTCTTTCATTTTTGGGGGGTTATTAGGATTTGGACCCTAGATGGTTTTTATCATATCACTTTAATTTTTAATTACCAGTGTCTTGAGATAATTGACCATTCAAGTGTCCATAACGTACAAATCCTTTGTTAGTTCATCATAGGTAAAAATAAACGTATTTATATGCAACCCGCATGACCGTGTCACTCGGCGGGTTAACATAAATGACAGGCGATATAATGTTAACATTTACTGCAATCTACTATGGTTTTTATCATATCACTTGAAAGCGAAAAAGTAAAAATTATCTAAGTAACAAAGTTTATTGCGTTCCGGGGTGACCGCAGCGAAGCGGGGCGGGTTAACATAAATGACAGGCGATATAATGTTAACATTTACTGCAATCTTCTATGGTTTTTATCATATCACTTGAAAGCGAAAAAGTAAAAATTATCTAAGTAACAACGTTTATTGCGTTCCGGGGTGACCGCAGCGAAGCGGGGTGAACGCTGCTAGTATTTAATAAAATAAGACACGTGAATAAAACACCCAAAATTTCCTCATCTATGAATACACTTACTTTACAGGCATCGTTAAGAGTGAATGTATGTGTTTGGGAAAGTGTTTCATTTGACATTTGTATACCCTTTCGTGGCCAAATAACTAAACAATTTCATTCTCTACAGCAGCGTTTCCCAACCGGTGGTCGCTGGTGGGCCGCGAGGAAATCGGAACAAAATTATTAATTCTATAGCAATCAAATTGCAAGACATACAGAAAAAGGTATATTTGTATTTCAAATTACTACTATGAATCTAAAATTTAAAGTTTCATACTGTGTCACTTTTCTGTAGAACATTTTTCTGTACATTTCTAATTTTGAAAAAAAAAAGTATTTGTTATCATTGTTATGACCATTATTGCTTCTTTATTGTTGCAGACTATTTCGTAACTTGAAATTTTAAAATATTATTCAATCCTTCCGGCAAAGTAAACATGCATACGAATTACCTATATTTGTGTTTTAAAAGTAAAAGAGATTTGTTTGTTCGTTCGTTATTTAGTGATACTCCTTCTTAATGAAAGATTGGATACAGTTTTCGAAAAAAAAAATGTATTTTTAACAACTTGAGCCCTATATCTGATTGTAATTGTTTTCTATTTTTAAATTAAAATGAAAAATAAGCATAATGATTTACCACGGGGAAAGAACAGTGGTCTAGCTTTCTTCTCTGTGAGAAGGATGTCAGTAATCAGAAAAAAATACTACAGTATTTTATATTTTCAAATAATAATAATAATAATAATAATAATAATAATAATAATAATAATAATATGTGTGCCGCGAGAATTCAAGTTACCCTGAAGTGTGCCGCAAGTTGAAAAAAGTTGGGAAACGCTGCTCTACAGTGATCTCACGTAGTGCAACAAGTAGTTCAATGTAACCCAAATACAAAATTAATATGAAATAATGCTGAGACCATGGAAAATGTATCATTGATTATTGAAAATGTATAATGCGGTCACATAGGTCTTATTTCCTCTTATTTACGACAATAGACCGCGTTTTTTTTTAAAAATGAAAAATGTCAGAAACATATGCACTAAAACTATTTCTCCTTACAGTGATACAATGGTTGAGGCTATTGATAACATTACTGTGGGCTAAAATTTTCTATTATTTCGTGGATCCCGTTATTATGCCACAAGACTCATTACTGTCAGCGAATATGTGTACAACTTTTGTGATCAAGGTATTCTGAAGGTCACTAAAAGGTGGCATAAGATTATCTAAAAAACGAGCAATAAATTATTGATTGATCTTTGTTTTGTATAAATAACATGTTAAATGAGTTCGAGAAATAGAGAAAGATACGTCCTTACTTTTCCGACATCTCAATAGTTTCATTTTCAAAAATAAAATGCCAGTGCTTTAGAAGGACAAATTTTAAACGAATGTATTCCATTTGTTTTGACCAATACGTAAAAGACGGTAATACTTACAAAACCAGACACTTACCAGGGTCGGATCCAGGACCGACTTTTGGGGGGAGGGACGGTGGGTTGTCATACGGATACTTTTAAGGGCTCCAAACTTTGGGATGGGTTTTATTTATATATATAAAATAAGAAAGTTTCCTCTTCTGGGGGGGGGGCGATCGCCCCGATCGCCCCCCCCCTGGATCCGCCCCTGACACTTCCTTTTGCATATTAGAAAACAAAGCACACAGTGATGTATATACAAAAATCAACCTAGGAAAGGAATTACTTGGTTCTGAAAGATGTTGGATTTTACTATGAAAATAGAGACATTGAATTGATATTTGATGGTCATATTGCAAGTGGAAGTAGTAGTAGATAGACAAAAGCAATGATTATCTCAACACCAAGATTCAAGAAGTGACAGAGGAATTTTCCTTACAGAAAATGGTATATCAAAATCAAGAAAACTGTGGTGCAACATTGAAAAGAATTTACCAGGAAACGTGCTTGTGTAGGAGAGGTAGAAATACATTAATTTAGAAACTGACTCATGTAACATGTAATCATCATATTCTTGTGACTTGTGTTAGTGCTGCTTTGGACAAGAGAGTAATATTCGAGGCAATACAATACGAATCTGCGTTATGTATTTTGCTTTCCCCCAAGAATCGTTCTATCCCAATTTAAAAACGTTTGAAATTGCCACTGGCTGAGATTGATCCCTCATGGTTATACCTATATAATTAGCGCATGCAAAATTTATGTAGGTGCAGAAGACCCGACTTCAATTCTCAGAGCCCAAGTGGTTTGAATCTCACATTAAGCTGTAAGTCTACGTCTCATATAGTCACAGTTCTATAATAGAAATACCTGTTAAACTCAAAGTAAACTAAAAAAAAGGCCACTGGTTCGGAGTAGATGACACAGTAGTTAGTTAAACTTACACATTTTACTATCTGAAACCCTTCGTAGGACACAGCGTCAGGAATATTCATTTAGTTTAAGATACAAGAACTGGGCCTTTTCAATATTTCTGCATTGAATTTTCACCTTTAAATTGTTGATCTTGCCAGTGACAAGATAAATACGTTTTTAGATACTACAGAAACTGTGCCCTTTGTGGCGTGATCGTAATTACAGAGATTATATTTAAGAAACAAACAAACAAATAATACCATATCAAATATTTTTATCAGCTTTAGTTTCATCGTTGCAACACCTGTTAAGGTGTCACTAGACTAGGAAGCAACGAGCTTATCACATTCGCAACTTTATAAGATTAAATTTAATAAAACAGGAATTTAATGTTGTGCGAACATGGTTCATTACCCTAAATCAGATAAACAATTTATTGTGTGAAACTGCAAGTTAACTGTCAAATATTCCTTTCAGTCATTACCAGTATATCAATTTGATTTATGAATTTACTACATTAGTTATTTATCTCGGCATAGTTTCGAAGTGTTCTTATAAAGATAAACAATTGTGAGAAGACTCTCACTTCAGTCTGTAAAGGGATTATTCATGCATAGCCTATTCTGCAGATCAATTTATGAACAAGATACTTAGCTATTTCCATTACTATTACTTCGATCTTTCTTGGCTCACACTTTTATTTAAATGTCTGGATTTGAAATCTTAATTTTACTATTTAATTTAATTGTACAATATTAAAATTAGTGTTAAACTTCTTTTCTCGCTGCTTTGAAGGCAGATAACTCCAGGCCCGTAGCCAGCCCAAAAAATGTAGGGGGAGCCGGTAGACGTTACGGGGGCCGGTAGAAGTTAGGGGGCCAGATCCAACCATATAGTTCATTTGCAAGGCTAACGCGAAAATTTTAAGGGTGGCAGTAAAATTTAGGGGGGCCGACCCCCTAAAACCTCCGTGGATACAGACCTGGATAAATCTTTAATTTCTTCTGGGAATCGAACACAGGTCTCTGAATCGAAGACTAATCAGGAGGTTATCTTGCGGAAATACTTATACATATTCTGCCATCATAGCGAAGTAACCTCCTCCGAGTAGAGAAATCTAAATATGTCCCATGTGCTGCTAATCTCTTTGTCTTGAGGTAAGGGCCATGTGCTTTCATACTGTCCATCAACGATTTTCCTTGTTTAAACCAGTGAAATATATGATGTAAAATTTAATACAAATATTTAAGTAAATTTCTGTTCACAGAATTTGCAATGAAGCTATACAGCTACAGCTTTTGAATTTATATGGTACGCCTCATTGAAATTACACATTTTTAGTTTCGAAACAGTCATATTTTACCAGTATTGATGGATGTTGGAAGAGTGCATAATTAAGGTAAACAACTTCTTTTCTAGAAAGTCTTTTCTATTATTATCTTATTTAAAAGCTAATGAAAATTAGATCTTACCCTTTGTTACGATAAACTTAGTAATTGTTATTATTGAACAATTTGAGAGGAAACCAATTCCTCCAAACCTTTAAAAAAATATGAAATTAAGTGAATACTAACAAATTTCTGTAAAAGCTAAAAATCCATAATACAAAAAATAAGAAAATTCAATTTTAAAAAGCGGTAAATAAATTTATGTCCATATTTTCTTCAACATTGTGACCAAACTAAATTGGAATGCGTTAAAATTTACCTACTTAAAAGGAAAGTACTTGAAGTGCTACGCGGAGATCAGCCGGAAAGGTCACACCAAATACACCTCACATCAGAAATATCTCGCATGAATGGGGCCTGCAGGGGGCGTGGCGACCATTTGAATATCAGATCAAGACACGATCCGAAACACCAGAAAATGTGGACAAAATAGAAAGCTATGATGTAATTGTTTTGACACGTGGTATATATACGAGGGTTGGAACTTAAATAGTGGCAACACTGCTGTGGAGACACTATGCAATGAAATGTACTAGTGGCGCTGATAGCGCACATTGTTGACATACCTAGCTTACCTCCGAACAAATAGACTCGCCCGTCCCACGTCACCGGCAGGCAGCATATTTGCGGATCCCAAACGTTTCAGATATCCTCTGATCTGATTGGTCGATACAGATACGATATCACAAGACATGATCTACATATAGTACAAAGTAAACGACAAACGGTGTGAACACTGGTAGCCGAGTGGGCTAGCTCAACATGCTAGTAAAGAAAATCTTTCTGGCGTGAGTTCAAATCCTGCCTACGGACAGTTTTTTTACTACTTTTAAAATTTTTTTATAACACTTCTTTCGTTAAAATAAGATTAAAAATAATATTCAAAAAGTGATTTAACGATCATTTTTTAAAAAATTTTCATTAAACTTCTTTCATGAAAATAAGTTTGCAATTGTACCATATAGATCCACAGCAAATGTAGTAGTAGTACGTTGCCCTTGTACTATACAGATCCACAGCTAATGTAGTAGTTGTTGTAGTAGTAGTAGGAACGGGTTAGAAGCCCCGCAGGGGTTGTTTGGGTTCTGTTCTCGACATCAAATTGGCAAGAATGCTGAAACGTTTGGGATCGGCAAAAATGCCGGCAGGCGCACAAGCGAGGGAAGCACAGCCACTTGTGAGCGAGCGGTCTAACGTAAAGGTGTCACTATGTTTTCGAAACAGGAACAACGGAGCTGGATTATGTGCCAGAGGTCGTACAGCACGACGGTGTCATCAAGGGCTTCAAGAGGCGTGTGGGGAATCGGCATTGCCGTACAGGACAGTGGCACGGTGGTTAAAAGCCGCAAACTGTGGCAGACATGCATCGGGCAGGTCGTCCTAGCGTCTCTGAAGAAAAAGTGCAAGCTGTTGCCGCGTTAGTGGACAGTGATCGACGCCTGGCGATTCGTGAGCTCGCCCACGAAACCGGATTAGGACATTGACGGTCTGCCCTGGAGGAACGTAATGCGTTAGGATAATACCATCACACTCGTACACGAGAATCACCATAACTTTCACCACACTGGGGCTCTGACGCACTTTCGACTTTCGCGGCGATGGCGTTTCAGTATTGGCTCGTAAGATCTGGCCTATGTCTCATCCACTGTTACGATACGGCATAAGAAAGCCTCGCCTTCGCGCTCATAGCGCTCCAAGTGCGTCTGAGCATGTTGTAACGCATCCATTTCTGCATTTCCGTCAACTCATGCGGAACCCATCGTGATGCAATTTTGCGCATGTCCAGGCGTTCCTTCAGGATGCGAAGCACACTCGTATGCGCTAATGCAGTTTTGTGGGCGAGATCACGAATCGTCAGGCGTCGATCACTGTACACTAACGCGGCAACAGCTTGCACTTCTTCTTCAGAGATGCTAGGACGACCTGCCCGATGCATGTCTGCCACAGTTTGCGGCTTTTAACCACCGTGCCACTGTCCTGTACGGCAATGCCGATTCCCCACACGCCTCTTGAAGCCCTTGATGACACTGTCGTGCTGTACGACCTCTGGCACATTCAATCATAATCCAGCTCCGTTGTTCCTGTTTCGAAAACATAGTGACACCTTTACGTTAGACCGCTCGCTCACAAGTGGCTGTGCTTCCCTCGCTTGTGCGCCTGCCGGTGACGTGGGACGGGCGAGTCTATTTGCTCGGAGGTTAGGTAAGTATGTCAACAATGTGCGCTATCAGCGCCACTAGTACATTTCATTGCATAGTGTCTCCACAGCAGTGTTGCCACTATTTAAGTCCCAGCCCTCGTATATATATATATATATATATATATATATATATAGAGAGAGAGAGAGAGAGAGAGAGAGAAAGGTTTAAAAGGTAGTTGAATATGAATATGACATCAAATGTTTACAAATCAAAATGGCGGATTCAACATGGAGGACAAAAATTAGAGAAAACAAGCTATAGATCTGAAATTAGGTATTCAGAGATATTCGACGTCGCTATGTATGAATCGGATACCAAAAGTGTAAAATTCAAAATGGTGGATCCAAGAAGACGGACAAAATGCAAAATACTGCAATGGAACTCAAAGCAGGCAGGTAGAGGTTTTCGTGGTCTCTGAGTACGAATTCAATGTTAAAAGTGACGGATCCATTGTGGCGGGCAAAAATTGCAAAGAATATGTACACAGAATATGTACAGAACGGAGATATGTGATTCTTATACATGTAGTACCAAAATACTTATAGTACATAACGATACAAGTAGGAGTAGGTAATGTTTTACAATAAACAGGGAGCGTGCTTTGCTATATTGCAATCATAGACAATAATCATTTTGCTACCAACTCCGTCCCCAAAGAGATAAGCGGGGACCGGCATGTGTTAAATATCGTTGAAAAGCTCGCACAGAACACACTTTACATCTGGAACATCTTGCTTGGATGGCGCCCGTAGGCAGTAGCGTAGCGTTAACTTTCGCAAAGGGGAGACAGCACAGGCGCACCCACGAGGAGGGGGGAGTCAGCCGGGTTCCGACATCCCCAAAACTTCTTAAGTCAATATACTTTTATTAATTTTCTTAATAAAACTATGCTTGTTTAGTAGAGAAATTATTGATGTAGAATGAAAATTTGATCTTACATATCATCTGTACTATTTCTCTTATAAAAACAATGTAGTTCCATATTTTTTTTTCTGAAAATATAGATTAAAGTACTTTACAGTTACTTGTCTTGTCGAGTGCAGAATAATATCCGTTCAATACTACATAAACGTAGTGGCTTGGATCCAGGGCCGTAACTTGTGGGGGGGGGGGGGCAGGTAGCAATCGTCCCAGAGAAGCTCCCCACCGTTCGAGGGAGACTCATTTTAAGACAAAACTTTCTTACTCTATATACGATACGAACATGAAATTATAAATGAAGCATCAAACAGATTCACTACATTACATAAATAAAACAGCACACAAAAGGAAACAAAACAAACGAGTCGTGGGCCCATTTTAGTAAAAAAAAAAATGTCTGCTATTAGGGGCCCTAGAAATAATATTTATTCGTATGGCTTTGAGATTTATCAATATTGTCCCCTTAATTAATTTGTCATGCATGGAACGAGCCCAGAGGTGTAACTAACGGCCCCGCAGACCTTGTCGTACTTGAAGGCCCACAGGCTCCAGGGGGGTCATAAAGAGTAAGAGAAAGTTGGAAAGAAGGGGCCCAAGAATTAGAAAAACAACTTTTCTAGGGGACCCAAATATGCGTATTAATGCTTGCCCCCCAGAAAACTCTAAGTTAGGGGGCGCTGTTGAATCCCCCCAAACCCTGCACCCCTCCGCCATTAACGGAGTTAGGAATTGTCTGCTCGGGCAGACCTTTTGTTCAGTGTCGGACCTGTAGAACACTTTCTACACAAATGTGGAGTTAGCATATAGGTATACATTTTATTTTTTGTAAAAAAGTTGGGGGCAACTCCGCCCTCCCAACAAAAAATTGGGTGCGTGCCTGCCTGGTAGATATTATTTCTTCTCGAGTTCGGAACCAACATTAAGTTGTAGGGCCATGTCTCATACAGCTTCGGTGATGGGAAGGAATATGAAACTCCTAACCAAATTTCGTTATAAACTGATTTTTGCGAGGTTGCACTACTGTATATAACATATGGAGACTTAATTTTGATCAACAAAGCCCTCAACGATTAAATCAAACAGGCATACCGATATTTATTCATTCTGAAGAATCTCAGTATATACACTGGATACGTTAAATTGAATTAATAATTTACTTCCTATGTAATATCTTATTTGCTTAGGCTTTGTAAAGTGTGATCTCTGATTCAAAAAGTAAGCTTACAAGGGACATCACCCAATTGTCCGGCTCCGATTTTAATGAAATTTTTATTGCTGATAGAGGACATGTATTCATTACTTGTGATGACAGATATTTTTGCCATGGTGCATGTTTTCTATTTTTTAATAATTTTTAAAGTTTGTGATGTGATTAAAAGAGATTACTGCAGAAGTCCCTTACTATCCTTTGTAACCGAAGTGTTAATGAAAGAATAACCATGTAGATACGTATAGGGCATAGGGGAAGTCGTATGGTACGTATGAACTTGACGGCAGCCATCTTGAAATCCGCCATTTTGAATTAAGGTCAAGTTTTTTAAATAAGAATAGGGCAATATGATTTCGGGCTAGAATTTAATAAGGAAGACAATGGTGAAGTTAGTTTTAAGATTTACCCATTTGGGGAAAAGTTACAGGCATATTAATTGTTTATACATACAATATACGTAAATCCCTTAACTCCGCTTCTAACCTGCGTATTAATGATAATAAGTGGATAAAGGTTTCGGTAATACATATTATGGCTAGAGGGAAGTGATACGATAAGGATATCATTGACGGCAGCCATCTTGAAATCCGCCATTTTTAATTATAGTGAAGTTTTGAAAAATGAAAACCATAGCATGTGGCACCTAATTTCAATAGTAAATTTTCCCCAAAAGCCAATAGTATGTTTATTTTTGTTCTAAAGTTACCTGGTATGAATTTGACTCTTCTAATGTGCACGAAACGTCATTATTCGATCCTTCAAATTGGCAACACTCCTAATTTTCACCGTATGTTTTAAGATTCCAACTGGCACTTTGCAATTGTTGCCATGGCTCATGTTTTCTAAATTTATTATTTTTTAAGAGTTGCGATTTGTCAGTTCATGAATAGTGTTTGGATAAGCATCCAGCAATCTTTCTTAATTTTGAAGACTTGCCATGTAATTATTAATTTCCTAGGAAATGTAATTATTTATTTCCTATACCTGTCCTTCAAAAACTCGATTACTGACATGAATCATCACACAACGAAAGAACTCCAACTTTGCATTCAGGTAATACCGAAGACGTAGCTTGTAATGGATAGTAGATGAGACGAGAAATCAAATGAAAGTACACTTCAAAAAAGAAAACGAAATATGATTGTTGTGTAAATCAATGGTCTTTTGTTTTGTGTTATATTTATTTGTTTATTGTATATTCATTTATTTTCTATGGCAATATTTTAGCTAGTCAGACAAAAAAGTCATTCGTTTTCTAGCGATTGTTGTCGATGATTCATGTTTGTAAGATTTATAATCAGTATTGATCGGGAACTCGATTAAGTTACGCTTCTTTCCTGTTTTTTATATTTTGTTCATGGTACAAACAGTGTGTTGGGAACAGTAATATTATGTCTCTTTGATATTTTCTATCATTGCTGCTGTTCCTTTAAAGTTGTAAAGTTGTATTTATTTAAAAATACTGCTTATTGTTTGCGCAACACACTGAGAAAAATCCATTATCCGGACAGCGGTATATTGTACAAATACAAGGATTCGTTATGTTTACTAAGGAAATCTGTACGGAGCGTACTTTATCCATATACTACACAGGTACTGCCTTTTACCCGCTTAGATATTACATCATTTCGCTGCAGGATGTCTGACATCTAACAATCTTCTGTATTTTACATACATATATGTATGTTAAGTACTTCAGTTATACGTTATATACGTCCATCTGTACGTGAGATCCAGACCGCCTATAGACACTCTTTCTTTCGCCATGGCTGACGTCACTGAACTAGCGTCTTTTGCTTGCGAAACGAGGTTGTTACAATCGGAAAAGAAGAGAGGAAGGAAACAAAACCTGGGTAAGTGCACTAGTTAACTATTACTTTAGTTAAATATTCCATTAATTATATATTCTTTTAGTGTAACTTGCTTTAGTATAGTACTAAGTAAGTAATATAGTTTATGACTACAACTCGTTAATGATTGAGGAGAATGGAATGGGTGAATCTGAATTTTGAGAAATCTTTGAATATTAATGTTTTGAAACATTTTACGTTACAAGGGAGCAAAATGAATGTTATGTGTTTATTCATTCCGTTTTATATGTGACGATTTATTACGTGGTGCAGAGTTACTACAGGACTGCTTAACATAATTGCTAAGAAACCGTTTTCAGCGCGAAAATTCCCTTGTGTAGTGAAGATTTAGGCTTTAGGTCTCTGGGCTTTCGGCATCAATGGCCTTGTTAGCCCGTCACATATGAGGGATGACGTCCCTCGATGAGCACACTATCCGGGTAAAGGAAGGGAAGAAAGGATTGGGGAAGGAAGAAAACGGCCTGGGACCTATATGTTAGGTACCACTCCGGCATTTTCCTGCTGTGAATGAGGAAAACCCAAGGAAATCTCATTCAGGATGGCTGGACTTAAAATCTTTTGATACTTTTTCGACTGAGGAAATCGATCCCCAACGGGATCGAACCCGGGACCGTTCGCACCGAAGGCGAGAGCGTTAGCAACTACGCTACGCGGGGCCACTTGTGTAGTCTAGAAAACTCATTTTTATTAGGATATTTGCATTTTTTTTTTTACTTTTAGTTTAACGCCCCATGATTGTACATAAACGTAAGTGAGAAGGTGACGATGAGTTACATGATAATGGTGGAATCAAGAAAATGTAAGGAAACTGGAAAGTCTTAAGAATAACCACACCTACAGTGTTCACCAAAAGGCTATTTGTCGGGAGCAGGAATCGAACCAGGGACCTAACAGGTCAGAGGTAAGCGCTCTACTACAGAGCTTTCTTTTGTTTAAAGAACTTGTTTACATTGAAATATATATATTTGACGAAGATATTGATATATTTTACAGCCTCACTGAAATTAAAAAAAAAAAAGTAGTCAGGGAGAGCTTACTTGTCAGGTTTTTATTTTTTAAATTTAATTTGATTTGATTTCTATTTATTTATTTTTGCTTGTTATGTTCCCTAGTTAATTAATGTTTGGGTTACTGAGAATTAAAACCTTTTTAGTATTATTGTTATGGCATCACTTTGGAACCAAAAAGTTTGATTTTTTTTTTTCTTGTGTTTTCATATAGGAAGTTGGTAAGTTTGTGCCTTAGCATTGGTTTGGTTTCTACTGTAGAACGTAATTGAAGGTCATGTTGAGTTGAGTCTTGGCGGGTTTGAGTTCGTGAAGTGTCAGGCACTGATTGTGCCCCTGTCTTCTGTCTGTGATGTTTCCTGGTTTTGGGCAGTGACGTATTTATGTTGAGGAGTACCAACGCAGGCCGCGTAACTACAACACAGCTTCAACAACTACGAGTGCCAGGCGTTTGAATTTCACCCTTCGTTCCGGCGTGACTAATGCAGTATAGTACTAGGTTCAAATTCTATGGCTGGTAAAAACGGTATGGTAAGAAACACAACGTAATAGTTATTAGTTTAATTAGTGTTTCTTCATAGTATTGTTTCACTATTTCTAGAAGGAATTAACTATTAACGAAGTAATGAATAAGCAAAAACACACTTTGATTGACGTTTACGATTTCTCATACTCCATTGAGGATGTTTTGATCCTCAGTTGCGCAAACATCCAGTGTGCGTTTTTTTTTTTTAATTTTTTGTTGCTTACACTGCCTTACAGATGAGGGTTATAGTTAAGGAGCCGTACTTCCCATTTAGGGAAGGACGAGAAACGCCATACTTTCAGGAATTATTCATTGACTATCTAGGACAGCGTTTCCCAACCGGTGCGCCGCGGCACACTGGTGTGCCGTGAATGGGCCGCTAGTGTGCCGCGAGGAAGTCGAAGCAAATTATTAATTCTATAGCAATCAAATTGCAAGACGAAGGAAAAATGTATATTTTTATTTCACATTACTATGAACCTCTACTATGAATCTACAACTTTAAGTTTCATACCGTGTTACTTTTCTGTACATTTTTAATGTTGAAAATATATATTGGTTATCATTGTTGTGACTATTATTGCTTCTTTATTGTTGCAGACTATTTTGTAACTTGAAAATTTAAAATAACATTCAATCCTTTCGACAAATTAAATACATTTGTATTTTAAAAGTAAAAAAGATTTGTTTGTTCGTTCGTTATTTAGTGATCTTACTTCTTAGTGAAAGGTTGGATACAGTTTTCGAACAAGAAAGCTTAGTTTTAAAAAACTGAGTCCAATATTTCATTGCAATTGTTTTATATTTTTAAATTAGAATGAAAAATAAGCATAATAATTTACCACGGGGAAAAAAACAGTGATTGAGCTTTCTTCTCTGTGAGAAGGAGATCAATAATCGCAGAAAAAATACTAGTTTTATATTTACAAATAATAATATCTATGAGTGCGCCGCGAGAATTCAAGTTACATCCGTAGTGTGCCGCAAGTTGAAAAAGGTTAGGAAACGCTGATCTAGGATGTTAAAAAGCAGGTAATAGACTGAGTTCTTGCCCTTGTACTTAGGGTGTTTAGGTAGTGCAACAATAAGATGTATCCTCGTGCACGGGAGATGAGAAGTAGCTGTTCTTAACTATTACCCAGATGGGTTCCCTCGTGGCTAAGTGGTTAGTGTACACGCCTTTGGCGTGGGACACCCGGGTTCGATTCCCGGCCGGAGCTTATGTGGTTCGGATTTCACGTTAATCTGTAAGTCCATGTCTCATACAGCCTTGCTGCTGAAAGGAACGTTAAAATCAACTCAGCACTGCTTTACAGATGCAATTGTTCGATTCCGAGTTCGAATGAAGCTTTTTACGGGCAGGGGGTGACTTTTATATATACAATCCAAGCATTTTAGTTATCAGTCAGTGATGTAATATATATATACAGTAATATATACTGTAATATATATATACAGTATATATATATATTACAAAATTGAAAGTGACTAAGTTTATGACTCTCAATCTCTTAGGGCCGCGGTGGCTCAATGGTAGAGCGTTCACCTCTGGTGCTTGGGGTCCCGGGTTCGATCCCAGCTCCCGCCAAATGAACTTTGTGGTGAACAAACACCGCGTGCGTGGGTTTCCTCGGGATTTTCCCGTTTCCTCCCACTTTCTTCATTCCACCATTTCATTCATTGCTCATCATCACCGTCTCCTTTAGCCTAACCGGCATAACCGTGAGACATAAAACTCAAAGATTTCATTTCATTTTCATTTCCATTGTAGCTCTCCCCGCAACCAGTGTTGCCAAAATGTTGACAATAAGTTTGCGAAACGAGAGGTGGCGACTCGAATTTTGGGTGAAAAGTCGCTATAAAAAATAATCGAGAAATTCATTGTCTATAAGCATTGTTTTAAAGTTGTAGATGTAAACTAAACAATATGTTCTACTCACTGCCGCAAATCCCGGAGGGGGGGATGACGGATACATGTCCCCTCCAATCTTGGAACTGAGGGGGAGTTTTCCCCAATAATCCGATTTGAAATGTGTTTTTTGGGAGAAATTTGATGATTTTTGTCCAATTGCTACAAAGGAACGTGAGATAAAATAGACGTCTCCCAGAATAAGCCTCAAATCTGCAGCTTCCCAATGCTGAAGACAACTCTGATACTCCACAACATTGTTTTTCAACTTCATAACTATTTTGGACATCGCAAAATAAAAAGTATGGTAACGGTCTTACCCTTCCCCCCCAATGTTGAAGACAGATTTGCGCCGCTGGTTCTACTCACATCTTTGTAAACAGGGCGCAACCAATCCTTGAATTCAGGGATCATTTCAGATTGTTTCGGGTACTTTTGTTCATATTGTGGAGTCAAAATAGTTCCGAAATAATTAACACTACAGTACTTACGTTAAGCAATTTTTTGTAAAAGAAAAACTGCAGAATAATTAAAAGACCCCAAAGAACAAATATAACAAACATCCACATCGCCTTTATTCACGCATCTATAGCTAATCTTTTTGCTATCGGTAAAGATGTATTACGTGTGTCTCTCAACGGAAACTGCGAACTAAAGGACATCAAGTTTGTAGTTCTTCTTCGTTAGAGGACAAGGGCAATATAACAATGCAGGATTGTGGGCCAGTGGGTACGCTGTATTTCCAAACTCTTCATCACTTGCGCTGATTAAAACAAACAAACAGAAAAAAGAACAAACAGAAGCATTATTAGTTCAAAAACTGTTTTGAACTAATAATGCTTCTCTACAGATGAAAATTTTGTTTGCAGCAAAAAGTCGCTAAATGTATAAGTAGCTGAATCGTCATTTAAAAATCACCCATAAAAGTCTCCAATCGGAAAAATTATTCGTAGGGCGACCATACGTCCCGTTTTGACCGGGACAGTCCCGTTTTAGGGGCGTTTCCCGGCCTTCCCGTCAGTAGATGGAAAAAAGTAGTATTCGTCCCATTTTATGTAAATGAAAGAAGTAAATAACAAACCCAGTACCTTTACTCCTTTTAAAAGTATTAATAACAACAAAGAGGCAAAAATTGAACTGAAATTCCCTATATTAAACATACTCTATAGTTCGTAGTACTGCTCGAAAGACAGCAGAGATTTAGCAGTTGGTTGTGTGTTGAACAAACTTCAACGTGTCTTTCCTTTTTCATAAGTACCCGCTCAGTAACTAAGAGAGAGAGAGGGGGAACTCTGATATCAAGGCACTGATAAATGAAATGAAATGAAATTTTTGAGTTTTACGTCCCACGGTTATGCCGATTAGGCTAAAGGAGACGGTGATGATGAGAGATGAATGAAATGGTGGAATGAAGAAAGTGGGAGGAAACGGGAGAACCCCGAGAAAACCCACGCACACGGTGTTTGTACACCACAAAGTTCACTTGGCGGGAGCAGGGTTTGAACCCGGAACCCCAAGCACCAGAGGTGAACGCTCTACCACTGAGCCACCGCGGCCCCAAGGCACTGGTAAGAACAAAGGTAGATCTAAAAGCCAGAACCTATCCCGTTTTTAACTGAAAATTTTATGGTCACCCTACGCTATCGTTGAGGTCGAATTCCCCTGATTTAGTGACTTTTCCCAAAATTGGCAACATTGACCCCCACCGAACAACACCAAGTCATCTGTAGCCTAGCAAGCATAATAGTGGGACGTAAAACTTTTATTTCATTTCGAACAACACCCCCAGAAACCTACTGTTATACCATTCCCAAAACACCCTTTTGTACAATTCTCCCTATTCGAAAAAAATTGTAAATAGCAGGGTTCATACATAAATATGGAACTCAATTTCCCTGAATTTTCCAGGTTTTCCAGGTATTAATTTTGCAATTTCCAGGTCTAGTGGAAGAAACTAATAATACGAGAAGACATAAATTTTAAGAATACTATATTTATATATTTGAGAATGGCCACCCTTCTCCCCAATGAACGATTGCAATTAAATATTGAGTCACAAGAAAATAAATAATCAAAACAAATAAAATTTAAGTTGAAAAATATTAAGTTGAGAAGCCTACTAAGGGAATTAATTAAACACTTTTGTTCCATACTTGAATACATTCAAAATATATAAAAATATTGGGTTGGGAAAGAAAAAAGGGCCCGCGAGATTTTAACAGATTCTTGTAGTACTCGACGACAGAAATCGATTACTGAAAGAATTTTCAAAATCGGCGCAGGCAAATATGGAGAAAATCATATTTTCATGTACCTGTTCAAAATGGGGAAGGAAAAAGGGCCCGCGAGATTTTAACTGATTCTTGTAGTACTCAACGAGAGAAATCGACTAGTGAGGGAATTTTCAAAATCGGCGCAGGCAAGCATGAAGAAAAACCCATTTTCATGTACCGGATCAAAATGGGGAAGAAAAAAGGGCCGCGAAATTTTAACTGATTCTTGTAGTACTCAACGAGAGAAATCGACTAGTTAAGAAATTTTCAAAATCGGCGCAGGCAAGCATGAAGAAAAACGCATTTTCATGTACCGGTTCAAAATGGGGAAGAAAAAAGGGCCCGTGCGATTTTAACTGATTCTTGTAGTACTCGTCGAGAGAAATCGATTAGTGAAGGAATTTTCAAAATCGGCGCAGGCAAACATAGAGAAAATGGCATTTTCATGTACCGGTTCAAAATGGGGAAGGAAAAAGGGCCCGCGAGTTTGAACCGTTACGATGTATGTTCACGAATGTGCTCGTCTTCTCATATTTAGTTAATTACTGTAGCACTGAAACATGTGACACAGAGTCACGTTGTGGATGACTGCAATCGGCAACCACTGCACATATACTCCTCCAGTCCCACAGTTTTATTATTTCGATCCATTCCTCACGTGCTAACGGCATGGTTTAACATCTGCAAGAAAGAGGTAAATGTAACGTTCAATTGGCAATAGCTTTTCACCAAATTAAGCTGCATGAAATCTGATTGCATTTTTGACATACTGAGAAAATTCTAGCCCGTGGCCATATGTATCACATATCCCACCAGTTCATAATAAAAATTTTGAACACAAAATTACGGTCGTCCGTGTGATGTACTCCCAAAAGGCCTAATGTGTATCACCCACCTCACATTCAATGAAACCACATCCGTGTAGAATTTAGAAAGGAACTTCTTATGATGTATACAGTATGTCTCAAAAGTTCCCTGACATAGGGTAACTCTGTTATTATCAGAGTTACAGCAAAATGTAAGAGGAAAAATCATATCGAAATATGACGTTTTCAATCTAAAGTGAACACTTTTTTTTTTCAAAAAAAATCGGACGAGATATTTGTGCTGTATACTCTTTATGCACCCAAATTTAAATGAAAATGCAACGTTGTCATTTACCTGGACCCACAACATAAGTGAATGAAGTTCCTGTTTGAAACGGGGGCTGGCCATCGAAATGTTAGCGCAGAAGAAAGTAACTTCATTCACTTATGTTGTAGGTCCAGGTAAATGGCAACGTTGCATTTTCATTTCACATTAGGCGCATAAAGAGTGTACAGCGCAAACGAGTCATCCGATTTTAAAAATTCCTTCACTTTAGATTGAAAACATCATATTTGGAGATGCTTTCCTCTCCTACATTTTGTTGTAACTCTGATAATAACAGAGTTACCCTATGTCAGGGGACTTTTGAGACACCCTGTATACCTTATTTAATGTATGTTTTATGTCACTATAACTGTAGTATAATTTAGTTTGTTTAAATTTACAATTTAATATAAGTAGATTCGGATTTACATGCGTAGGATTTTGTATGCATCTAACTAATGAATTCTTTTATATTCATGCTTCACTTAGTGACTTGGCTTTGGACTGCAACTGATTATTGTAACCCATTATTGCTTGAGAAGAAACAAGATATCCGAATCTTCATTTGAAGAAATCAAAGGTCTATTGGAAAGCTGGGGATTACAATCATTAATTTCTACATTTCAAGGTGCGTAAATTATATATTCTGTGTTTCTTGTTAAATTACTATTACTATTATTGGGTTTAGAATCAATCAAGCACTTCATGATATTTTATGGGGATCAAGATGGGTGCCGGATAGATAAGTATTTAAGCGTCAGGTTCTTAATTCTTTTCAATTTAATATTTAATCAATGATTATTTTCTCCCTCGTTATTCGGCCAAATCGTATTCCAAGATCATCAATTTTCATTACTCAATTCTGACCGTCAACCTACATAGCATATTCGTAGGATGTAAAACAAAGATTTCCTGTTATTTTTTGTTTCTATCTCTTTCCTCCATAGCTGTGAAAAATAACGCCTTCAGCATCATAAATTTGTATGCTACTTGCGCCTTCAGTCGTCTACTCTTCGGTGGCTCAGTGGTAGAGCGTTCACCTCCGGTGCAGGGGGTTCCTGGTTCGATCCCAGCTGCGCCGTGTGGACTTTGTGGTGGACAAACACCGTGCTCGTGGGTTTTCTCGGGGTTCTCCCATTTCCTGCCACTTTCTTTATTCCACCATTTCAGTCATTTCTCATTATCACCGTCTCCTTTAGCCTAACCAGCATAACCGTGGGACGTTAAAGATTTCATTTTTTATTAATCTCAGTATTTTATAGTGTATTCTTAAGCTTAAGGTGATGTATAATTAAATTTTGAATTCAGTTAACTTATTTTATTTCTCAGATTGTTTTTAAAATGAATGTACAAACGTTTATTTTCATTCTTGAGTGTTTAAAGTGATGTATAGTTATTAAACATAGTATTTAATATTGTACTCTTAACGTGAAAGTGATATACAGTTAACTTTTGAATTCAGTTAACATTTTTCTTTCTGAAATTGCTTTAAAAAGTATGTAAAAACGTTTCTATTTTCTTTCTTGAGTGCTAAAAGTGATGCAAAGTTATTAAGCTTACTACTTTATATTGTATTCTTAACCCTAAACTGATACACAGTGCGTTTTTGAATAAATTATATCAAGTTATTTGAGTGACGAATACTGGTAGAAAATCCTGACTACTACTGGAACATTTTGATTTTAAGGTGACGACTACTGGTGCAAGGATTTTAAAATATTGTTTTTCCTTCAACGGCTACTCCTTTTTGAATTCTGACTATATGGTCATTATAGGAAGGATCAGTGAGTCCTTCCAACTATGGTACAGCTCCGACAGATTCACGATGCTCAGAGAAGAGACAAAATAGTATGTTTTCAACCTTAAAGTGAGAACCATTGGCGTTTTTACCCTGCTATGCAAAAGTAAGTGAGTACTCCAATGGGGTTCCAATGCGGTACCTAATTTCTGCATTTTAGATATTTGGAAATACATGTCTCTAAAATGTAAACAACTGATTTTTTTTTTTTTAACTGAAAACTGCAACTCGGTAAGCCTTATGGATACCGAGATATGGGAAAATAAAGAGCGATACTATAGGTATGTGGGACTTGCATACTTGACGCTAGAATTCGGAAATTGAATTAAAATATGACTAACGGCTATCAAGATGTTGTCAAATAAAGGGAGGACCAACACAGTTAAGGGGTTTTAGTGTTAGATGCTAAAATTTCCGAAATCGGTCATAGAAAGTTAATAAACACCAGTAGCAATTTCATCTTAAAGTAATTAGATATCTTCAGGGGGTGTTAGAACATCATGGAGTCTACCAAAATTAAATTTTAAAAGCTTTTGAAAATATAATCTGACATTTGTAAACAATATTTGAAATATGTGTTTACCCAAAACTTCCAGCTAGTACATCTAACATCTGGAGAAACACTGAAATAAAAGCGTATGAGATCTTGAAATTTCGGAAACAATTATTGGTCGCAACAAAATTAAATCAGATGGGTACTTCTATGGGTTAAATGAGTACCTTAGTACAATTTCGATCGAAAATTTAGTTCAGTCCTAGGTTTTATTCAGGCAATTCCAAGGGTTCATCGAGCTGTGCAAAAGAATGAAAAGTCGCTGTCAATATCTAAGATAGTCGAGAAGATATAAGGAATTATATATTTTATGACGTAAAAATAGATCTTTATGGATTTGTACTTTTGGGTCTTTCCCATAAGAAAAAAATTCAGGAAACTACTGTATATACCTTAATAGACAATTCAATGGACGGGGATACAGTAGCTTAGTGGTAGGGTTTTTAACTAGTCTTCTTTTGCAGAAACTATTGGAGTTTTCACTTATCCCATAGAGATACGATCATACTTAACTCCCTATTTCATTTTAAAATTAAATAAAAGGAAATATTTCAGAGTAGCGACCCACGATTATGCATTTTAGTCTCAGGGAGATTACGATTAAAGCAAGTGAATGTTGTTGACAGAATTGATGGAATGCAAAGGTGGGAGGAGAGGTAGTACCCCTAGAAAACCCACGAATACGATGTCCACTACAAACTGACGGCCGCGGATCGAACCACGAACCCAATACACCAGAGGTAAGCACTCTACCACTAAGCCACCGTGCTCCCGCCCATTTAATTTTCTATTAAGGTATATACCGTTGTTTTCTGAAATTTCTTCTTACAGCAAAGACTCAAAAGTACAAATCCATGTGGGTCTCTATTTTTACGACGTCATAAAATAATTTCTTATATCTCGCTTGCTATATTAGATATTGACAAAAAATGTTCACTTATTTCAGAGCCCGATGAACGCTTGGAATTGTCCAAAGAAAATTTAGAGCTGAATTAATCTTTCGATCGAAATTGTACTGACAAGTCTGAGGTAGTCACTTAACCCATAGAAGTACCATCTTATTTAACGTTTGTTAGGATCAATAATTGTTTTCTGAAATTTCAAGATCTAATACGCTTTTATTGTATGGTGTCTCTCTAGCTGCTAGATGTACTAGCTGGAAATTTTAGGTAAATACATATTTCTAATAATCTTTACAAATGTCAAAATATATTTTCCAAAGCTTTTAAAATTTAACCTTGGTAGACCCCATGATGTTCTTAAACTCCATGGAAGTACCTAATTACTTTAAGATGAAATTGCTACTGATGCTTATTAACTTTCCATGACCGGTTTCGGAAACTTTACCACCTAACACGAAAATCCCATAACTGTATGGATCCTCCCTTTATTTGACAATATCTTGATAGTCATATTTTAATTAATTTTCTAAATTGTACTGTCTAATATGCAAGCTCCACGTACCTATGGTGTCGCTTTTTATTTCACCATATTTCGGTAACTGTTAGGCGTACCGACTTGCAGTTTCGGCAAACACACACCTCTAACGTTCTTTAAAACGTTATTAAGACATATTTTAGAATATTTAGAAATGAGAGTTCTGCGAATATCATGGTACCCGAAAAGCCCCATCAGGGCGTGTGTGTAGTGTATTTAATTGAAATTACTTTTGAGGTTGTTGTAAGCCCTCGTAATTACATTTCCGAAACTGCACCATCTAGTACTCAAACCCCACACTTCTATGGTGTCGCTCTTTATTTTCCCATATCTCAATATCCATAAGGCTTACCGAGTTGAGGTTTTCGGTAAACAGATGTCAGTTCCTTACATTTTAGAGACATACATTTCCATATATCTAAAAAAATACAGACATTAGATACCCCATGGTACCCCGAACACCATTGGGGTACCCACTTACTTTTGAATAGTAATACATTTTGAGTTGTTATTCAGCATCAATAAACACTTCGTAATTTTTCTATGTGCAACCTAAAAGTCCATACCTGACCGAACAGATTTTGTCCATTTAATCTCAAAAATGTTAAGATACTTTGTATTGTTAAGTACAACCAAGTTGAGCACACCGAATGTAACATTTTAAATGTTTTCTGATTTTTGTTTCAGGTATTTCGTGCATCAAACCAGGATTCTGCTTGAAAGACAGTGAAAAGAAGCAGTGTAGGTTGTGGCTAAAAGTACGTCCTTTCTGAAGACAGACCCAATTGTACTTACATTCTTTTGTACGAACATATAACCCTAATAAAGATACTGTACTACAAATTATTTCTTTCTTCCATAAATTAGAATAAAATATTCTCTCTGTTTAAAGAAAATGTTTGTTACTGTTAAGTCATTTCAACTCTTTTTCTCTGTAATAAGAACATTATCTTTCGCAATATTTTTTTTATCTTCGTGCTATTACGTTTGAATGAAGTAAAATTCTATACGAAGCACTATTATTTCAGACATGCATTAATAACTAATGTATTGTTCTGTATGTAAGACAATGTGTATACTGAACATGTCTAGCAAAGGTGTTGTTTTAATACAGAATCTGTAACTAAGCTTTTCAGTAGTCAACTTTATTGGGAATCCGAAGAAAGAAGTAAAAAAAAAAAAAGTTCGACTTACTAACGTATATGTGTTCGAATTCTGGACTAATCCAAATTATCCAGAGAAATCATATATTTTTTGTTGCAATTTCAGATGTATCCTTTATCCAAGTCGTATGAAACGGAGACTTCATACATCGCTATACTTTGTATGAACTATGTTCCGTATTTACTTAATCACTTTGTAACTTTCTCTAGTGTTGACAAGGCCGCAGGTGTCAATCGAATAGTTTAGTGTTTCACTCATGTCACCTTGTGACTAAGGTACGTCCTGTCGGTATATATATATGGTACTGGGTTCAAGTAGCGATAAAATACATTTTTAGCATTAAACAAATGCAAAAGTCTACACGAAATGAGATACCATGATCTCTGACTTACGGATAACAACATGAACTAATGGTACTGAGTGTGATTGAGTTTACTAGTTACTATCTGGCTAAAATCAGTGTTCCTTTAGCTATAGTTCTTTTCGTGCTCTGAATTGCAAAGTTTGAAATAACAGTTTTAAATTATTGTATATATATATATAATATCTTCCGAGTAATTCTGAGAATCATTGCTCTTTCTTTAAGCAATGTATGAGACTGTTAATCCGCTCGTTGCTTAAAATGTTGCACTAAGAAGGATGCACCCACGAAAATCCAAATTTGCAGAATGTCTAGAGCAGGGAAGGATAAATATGTTTAGTCGATGGCTACACAACGCCTCCGCTGTCACCACGTTGTCGCACAGCGAATACGGCGGATGTTTAAGAGTATTCTGCACTTACTATTAGGTATCGGCCTGGGAACTTTGGCGCAGCTACCCAGCCTCCTTCTTGGTGTTGCATTTTTATGGCGAGTACTGAGTAGAAATCATCTTGTGAGCGAACACGTTTTCAGCTGACACCATACTTTTAATTGTTGCGACATTAAAAAAAAAAAAAAAAAAAACCATACCTGTTAATTAAAATGTACAGAGAAGTTGTTTGAGTTTGAATATAGGATTGTATATGGCTGTGCATTTTGCATTATTATTAAAGTGCTGGAACTAACTAACAACAAAGCATATGATAAATTCTTACAGTAATATATCACATATTGATTTACTCTGTATGAAAACGAAAATAGTTTAACATATGGTTAACCTCCTTTGTGCCCATAATTTTAAAATTAACGCTTGTGTCACTTTTCAACACTTGGCTTTGCAGTAGCTTCCCAACGAATTAGCAGGAAATCCAAACTTATAGGACACCCTGCAGGTAAATACATTTCTTTGGACACTTTCACTGCTCCAAACTAAGATTGTTAATTTTATTATTATTGGCACAAAGGAGATCAAACATATTTTAAGCTATTTAGTTTTCATACAGAGTAAAACAATATTTGACAACATTACAGTAAGAATGTATCATGCATTTTGCAGTATGTTGCAGCACTTTAATAATGGTGCACTATACGTACAATCTAGATCCTGCATATGTCCAATCCATATATTACAAGAAGGCAATACGTATGCGATACAGGTAAAATCCGTATATTTCATATGGACAACCTATTAGCTATATACATCCAATCCATACATTACATATGGCCAACCTGTACGCGACATACGTATAATCTATATGCTGCATGCATACAGTCTGTAAGCTACATATGTGCACTCTGTATGGTGCATATGGATATTCTGTATGCTGTATCTGGACAAGCTGTGTGCGACATAAGGAAAATCTGTATAATACATACGTACAATACGTATACTGTATCTAGTCGTACGTACGGGGCACAAGTACAATATAGATGCTGTCTTGGGGTTGAACGAAAGAAACATACGTAAAGAACGTATATTGCATACTTCTTGAAATTATGCTCCGTCCTGATAGTCAGTGTGTGTCGTCATTATTAACCCACATGCTACATACGATCCTGACGTCACAAAGCTAGATATCACCTCCGTATATATTTGTTACTGCAGATGACGTCACACGAATGACGTCATTGCACTTATGCAGACAGTGCGTATAATACATACTTTTTCAGCTATACGTTTGCTGCAGGATGTTATATACGGTTGTACGTTAAGTCCAGAAACTACAGGAATTACGAATGTAACCTACGTTTTTAAGTATGCCACCTACATTTTTTTTCTCAGTGCATGTAGGCTACATTTCATGATAATTTTGAGTTCGTGTAACACCAATTTGTTATAATTTTATTTGTATTTCTTTACGTCACATAGATCCATAGGTTCCTCATGTACTCTGGGTTAAAATAAATGATTACACTGCCTAGGAAATTAATATTTACATGGCAAGTCTTCAAAATTCAGAAAGATTGCTGGATGCTTATCCAAACACTATTCATGAACTGCAAATCGCAACTCTTAAAAAAATGTAGTAAATTTAGAAAACATGAGCCATGGCAACAATTGCAAAGTGCCAGTGGGAATCTTAAAACATACGGTGAAAATTAGAAGTGTTGCCAATTTGAAGGATCGAATAATGGACGTTTCGTGCACATTAGAAGAGTCATAAATCCATACTAGTTAACTATAGAACAAAAATAAGCATACCATTGGCTTTTGGGGAAAATTTACTATTGAAATTAGGTGCCACATGCTATGGTTTTCATTTTTCAAAACTTCACTTTAATTCAAAATGGCGGGTTTCAAGATAGCTGCCGTCAATGATATCCTTATCGTATCACTTCCCTCTAGCCATAATATGTATTACCGAAACCTTTATCCATTTATTATCATTAATACGCGGGTTAAAAGCGGAGGTAAGGGACTTACGCACATTGTAAGTATAAACAATTAATATGCCGGTCACTTTTTCCCAAATGGGCGAATCTTAAAACTAACTTCACGATTGTCTTCCTTATTAAATTCTAGCCCGAAATTATGTATCATATTGCCCTATTCTTATTTAAAAAACTTGACCTTAATTCAAAATGGCGGATTTCAAGATGGCTGCCGTCAAGGTCATATGTACCATACGACTTCCTCCTATGCCCTATACGTATCTACATGGTTGTTCTTTCATTAACACTTCGGTTACAAAGGGTAGTAAGGGACTTCTGCAATAATCTCTATTAACCACATCACAACTTTTAAAAATTATTAAAAAATAGAAAACATGCACCATGGCAAAAATATCTGTCATCACAAGTAATGAATACATGTCCTCTATCAGCAATAAAAATTTCATTAAAATCGGAGCCGGACAATTGAGTGATGTCCCTTGTTAGAAATTGGTTATGTTTTAAACTTGATACTAATTTTCATACGACAACATAGCATGCTATTTAATAACAACTGGTGCAATAAATCTATATCTAATCATTTAGTTTTCACATAATACATAATTAACACACGTATCCAAATTCACACAAAATTAGCTAACGATTTAAAAATCAACAACAGAATAGCATACTATAAAACATCTTGCTCTCGCTTTTGCCTTTCGCAGTGTTGATACACTCTGATATTGCGATTGAAAAGAAGCCGAAGCTAAATCGTGGAAAATTTATATGAATTACTGGTACTGTATTCATAAAACTTTCAGCAAATTGTTCCGGTAGTTATTAATTTGATTTTTTTTCTTCTATTTCTTGAAATTTTCTCTCAAATATGATTGAATATCTAAAAAGAAGAGGAAAAAGTGTGTTGGATTTACAATAGTACAATTGCGCTGAGTTTGGTATCACTGCAGCTGAAACATGTCTCATTGCCAGGTTCTTTCAGCGAGCGAGAACCCCACACAGCCACATGCGCGCGCAACTTTCAAGTAGGAGCTACACTGACTTGTTCAGCCGCGTTGAGACAGACTTCTTGATGTCTCTCTCTGGCCTGTTTGACGGAGACAGAACTTGAATTTCCCAGTTTTGAAAATTAAAATTATTTACAAATTAGATTCTACCACTATTGCTATTAACCAACCTATCACGGACCCTATTATTTCTATATTTTTCTACAACATGAAATGTATATTGATTCTTATTAATTAAAAAATTCTAAAACCATGTTCTTTTAATTTGAAAGGGTAGACAGTGTCTCAGTGTCTCATAGCACTCTACGCCACTGCCCGTAGGGTACGTTGGGATTAATTGCAAATACCATCTGAACAATGACAGTGAAAAGTGCGCGTCGGAGTTTAAAATATCGCTATGCTTCCACAATTGTCTTTCCGGTTTCATATTATACCATGTACACTTATGAGCCATATATATATATATATATATATATATATATATATATATATATATATATATATATATATATATATATATATATATATAAAATGTCCACTGTCATGAGTAGGGATGATACCGATCCTGAGATTAGTCTCGATCTCGTCTGAGTGTCGTCTCTAATTTGAGACCGAGATGTATTTTTCTAAATCGAGACGTGACCGAAACGGAACCCAATCTCGTCTCGATAATATACATCCAATCTGTACTTTTGCCCTTTTTGTCCGTCATATTGAATTTTGCACTTTTAACATTTTATTCGTACTCCGACCATGAAAATTTCTACCTACCCGCTTTTAGTGCCCGCCGTGTTGGATCCGCCATTTTGATTTGTAACCATTTGATGCCAGATTCATATTCAGCTACTTTTTAAACATATATATACTCCACAGTATATACTCCACGTTTCAAAACAATGCTGCTCATAGAGATCTATTCTAGACGGTCCGTAAGGGAACTAAGTCTAAAAGATGAACCTAAATTCTTACGAATTCTGGGTCATTTTCCCTGTATTTCTGTCGCACACAGGAGTGGAAATTGAATGACAATATTACTGAATGCATAAGTAATTTTGTTTCCTGCACGTGTAGATCAAAAATATTTACGATACAGGAAAATACGGTAATGTTAAGTCGCAAATTTAATATATGATTTATATTTTTAATCTGGAACTTTTAAAAGGAGCGACATAGAAGTAGAGGCAACATCATAACTACAAATAGACTACAATGATTAACTATCTGTTTCACGAGACTTGTTTCTTGTTTCACTGCTAATTCGAGTTTCTCGAAAGTATGACCTTGTTTAGTCAAAGTAAGGAGCAATTTATGAAAAATCTATCGAAATCAACAGGAGATAAGCAAGAATATTTGAAGAGAATCTGCTCTTTCTAGGTAACATGTGATTCATCCCATCCAGCGACGTACGCAAAAATTTATTTCGGAGGGATCGAAAGTTTCGCCGAGGGAACAAAATTCAATATGAGTATACATCATATTAGACTTTGTAAAATCGCCTTACAAGTAGGAAAAATTTCCAGAAAAGTCGAGATTTCGGGGGTTTAGACTCGATAAACCAGTCCCTGGTGAGTTACTTTTTACTTTTTTTTTTAACAGGAGAACTGCCATGGGACCTACAGGAAAATTTCTGTAAAGCCCGGATGGGACTTCATATGTTCATCATATTAATGGCTATCATATGTTGCTACCCTTGTAAAAGGCCGTCAGTCGATCTTGGTGAGTTTTTCCCAATAGAACAAACCGGACCCCAAGGAAAGATTTTCTGACAACGGTCTAGTAAATTTATTTGTATTTTTTGTAATTTCGATTTCATTTGCGGTTCATACAGAAAGTTTAATGTATGTCCAATGTGATTCACGTTGCAGTTAACTATTTTAAAACTAATTTTATATTAAATGCACTTTTTAAGGAAATAAAAGTCACCAGTTAGGAAAGGGGTTTTTCGTTCATAAATGTATATTACCAGCAATTAAACGGGCTGAATTTGTTACTGATAGACTTTCTTTTATTACTCTTAAGGAACGGTGGTGTGATATTATTGTTTTAAATGTACGTGCCCCAACTGAAGATAAGGATAACGATATAAAATATAGTTTTTACGAAGAAGTGGAACGAATATTTGACCAACTCCCGCGATACCATATGAAAATTCTATTAGGGGATTTCAATGCGAATGTAAGACGAGAGGATATTTTCAAACCGATTATAGGGAACGAAAGTCTGCATAAGGAAAGTAATGACAACGGTGTTAGACTCGTGAACTTTGCAACATCCAAAAACCTAATCGTGAAGAGTACAAAATTTCCACATCGCGACGTTCATAAATACACTTGGACATCACCAGACGGGAAAACACATAATCAAATTGATCACGTTTTAGTAGATAGAAGAAGGCAATCTAGCATAATTGACGTCCGGTCGTTTAGAGGGGCTGATTGTGACACTGACCACTACCTGGTATCAGCGATAATACGAGAGAGGCTATCGTTGAATAAAGGTAATATTCACTGTCCGAAAACGGAGAGATTTAATTTAAAGAAATTAGAAGAGAGACAGGTAAGAGAGAAATACCAGATTGAAGTTTCGAATAGATTCTCGGCTTTAGAAGATTCTAAGTGCACTAGTGTTGAGGATACCTGGATTGAAATTAGAGATAGCATTAAAAGTTCAGCAAAAGAAAAATTGGGACACGCGGAAATGCGTAGGAACAAACCATGGTTCGACCAGGAATGCATGAAACTAGCAGAGAAGAGAAAACAGACAAAATTACGCTGGCTACAAAATCCGAATGAAATAACTACACAAAATTTCTCAGATATCAGGCGGGAAACTTCCAAAACTTTTAGAACAAAGAAACTCGATTTTCTGAAAGCTAAAATTAAGGAACTTGAAGATAATAGTCAAAATAAAAACATCCGGGACATGTATAAGAGAATCAACGAATTTAGAAAAGCTATCAACCTCGTGCTTATATATTAAAGAAATCTAACGGTACAGTTCTCACTGATACGGATAGCATCTTAAATAGAAAGATTTCTTTGACGATTTGCTTAACACGCAACCAAAAAATAGTGTGCGTGGAGAAAAGGAGATACACACCGCAGAACTGTATATTTCAGGAGCCAACCGAATAGAAGTAGAAACCACTATAAAGAAATTAAAGAAACACAAATCTCCGGGTGTAGATGAAATTCCAACTGAGTTAATTTTAGCTGGAGGCGAAAAATTGTGGAACAAGATACACAAACTCATTCTCCTTATCTGGAACAAGTAAGAATTGCCACAAGAGTGGAAAGAATCAATCATTGTTCCAATTCACAAGAAAGGCGAAAAAACTAACTGTAATAATTACAATAGTTAACAAAGGTTTTGTTACATAAAAGGAAATACCTGTTCTTAAAGGAACGTTTTGCGCTGAATTCGAATATGCACTCGGTTTCTCTCCATCACGTACGATTTTCCCGTAACAGAGGAATTTTCGGGAAAATCCCTCAAAAATTTCCCTTTTCGTTTATTTTACACCCCAAGATCTTGTCCCCTTGCATATACTAACATAGAAATTATACCTAAGTATACTTTGATTCATATTTAACAAACCCTCCAAGTTTCGTAATAATCGCTTTATTCTTTCTAGAGAAATAAATATGTTTGTATGTATACTGTGTGTACTGTTTATTGCACCTTATAGTAATGCTTTCAGATCTCTTAAGTTGAGGTAAAACGTTTTGCTTTATTACCACAAACACATATATAAAATATAATACAATATAATTTACAAGTGTGACAATTTACAATAAACAATAATACAAATGTACCAAAAGGTCATGAAAAGACAATCAAAACTATCACAATATATGAAACTTCCATTGGGTTACAAAAACGTACACTACTTCCTTCTTTTGTAAGAAATGTTGCATTCTCTAACAAGACCCCAACAATAGTCCCCCATCATTGAAGGATCCCATCGTCCCTTGTACCTTTTCTCCATTGCCATTATATCTTGGTGGAATCTTTCCCCCTGTTCGTCGCTGAGAGCACCTAGGTTAGCAGGAAAGAAGCTGAGGTGGGAGTGCAAAAAGTGGATTTTTAAAGACATCCTACAACCCAACTCTTTGTATTTCTGTATCATGTCCTGTACGATTTCTGTGTAACTCTCAGCTTTGTTATTGCCCAGAAAGTTGCGCACAACACACTTAAATGCTGTCCAGGCAGCTAGCTCAGCACTGTTTAACTTGCTGTCAAAGCTATCATCAAGCATTAATTTCCTAATTTGGGGACCAATAAACACTCCCGCTGAAATCTTAGCATCACTCAGGTTAGGGAACTTATCTCGCAAATACTTGAAACCTTCACCAGATGTGTCCATGGCTTTGACAAAATTTTTCATAAGTCCTAACTTGATATGAAGTGGCGGTAGTAATATCTTATTAGGATCTACCAAAGGAGCGTATTTGACGTTGCATTCTACAGGTACGTAATTCACTCTAGGTTCCCATTCCTTCACTTCATAATGTTTGTCATCAGCTCGGCTATCCCATAAACATACAAAACATTGGTACTTCGTGTAACCGCACTGCAGTCCTAATAAAATACCAACTACCTTGAGATCACAACATATTTGCCAACAATGGTCCTTGTAATTTATAAGATTTAGCAAAGTTGACATGGTGTCATAGGATTCCTTAATCTTCACTGAGTGCGCAAGTGGTATAGAAGGTTTTTTATTTCCATTATGTAAAAGGACAGCTTTAAGGCTGACCTTTGACGCGTCGATAAATAACCTCCATTCTTCTGGAACGTAAGGAATTCCTAGCTCCGCCATCAACCCATTTATATCCGTACATACGCACACATTATCTTGCATTGAGAAATAGCTTGAAAATTGAACATGCCTTTTCCTGTACACTGATATGTTCATTTCTGCATCCAGTAAGTTCCACTGCTGGAGCCTTGATCCCAGAAGTTCCGCCTCTTGTTTTGTCAGGTGCAAATCACGGACTAGGTCATTAAGTTCACATTGCCGAATGAAATGTGGCTCGCGAACACAGTCAGGGATGAACGTTGGATCCTTGGATGTACATGTTGATGTCAATGGTTCATCAAGGTCATGATCATCATCAGAGTCTTTTGGCCACATCTCTTCCCAGTTGGTAGGGGGCTCGGGAAGTGGAAGTTCTTTTGCATTCTGTTACATTTGATAACAAATATTGATAACCATTTCATGAACAAAACGAAAAAACTTGGAGAATTGTATATATATGTATTAAGATATACATATACTGTACGTTTAAAAAAATATACGTTGGAAGTACATTCTATTTTTATACACGTTTCTAATTTACAGAGAGCAATACAAGTGTGTTGTTGACTATTGTAAATATTCATTTTTATGTCTGTGTTTGTAGTAATAAAGCAAATCGTTTTTACCCCAACTCAGGAGATCTGAAAGCATTACTATAAGGTGCAATAAATAGTGCACACAGTATACATACAAATATATTTATTTCTCTAGAAAGAACAAAGCGATTTTTACGAAACTTTTAGGGTTTATTAAATATAGATCAAGGTATACTTAGGTATAATTTCTATGTTACTATATGTAAGGGGACAGGAGCTAGGGGAATAAAATATCTGAAAAAGGGAAATTTTTGAGGGAATTTCCCGAAAATCCCTCTGTTACGGGAAAACTGTACGTGATGGAGAGAAACCGAGTGCATATTCGAATTCAGCGCAAAAAGTTCCTTTAAGATCAGGTGATTTTTCTCATGTAACAAACAAAAAGTTTAAATTTGTTAACTAGTGTTATCGAGGCATTTCTCTTCTGTGAACATCCTATAAAATACTTTCAAATATTCTATTAGCAAGACTGATCCCATAAGTAGATGAAATTATTGGAGATTATCAGTGCGGATTTAGACGAAATCGATCAACTATCGACCAAATATTTACCATTCGACAAATACTCGAAAAAAAGTGGGAATACAATACCCCGGTACATCAACTATTTATTGATTTTAAAAAGGCGTACGACTCGGATAGGACAGAAACATTATACAACGTTCTTACAGAAGTTGGAATATCGAGAAAGCTAATTAGATTCATTAAGATATGTTTAAATGAATCCCAAAGTAAAGTCCGGGTAGGAAAATTTTTGTCCACGAGCTTTCACGTCGAAAATGGCCTGAAACAAGGAGACGCGTTGTCACCATTATTATTTAACTTCGTTCTGGAATACGCTATAAGGAAAATCAAAGATAGCAACCAGGGCCTACAGTTGAACGGTATTCACCAGGTTATTGCATATGCTGATGATGTAAATTTAATAGGGGATGATAGGAGAACAATACAAAGAAATGCAGATATCTTATTAAACGCTTGCAGAGACATGGGTTTAGAAGTAAATGCAGAGAAAACTAAATACATGGTAGTGGGTCGGGACCGGAATACAGCAAATTATGGATGCGTTAAAATATTAAATAATACTTTTGATAAAGTGGATAGTTTCAAATATCTAGGATCAATATTAACAGAGGAAAATCATATTCACGGAGAAATTAAATGTCGACTAAAAGCAGGGAATTCGTGTTATTATTCGGTTCAAAATCTCTTGTCGTCGCGAACTATGTCGAGGAATTTGAAGCTTAAAATATACAAAACGATAATCATGCCTGTTGTTCTGTATGGCTGTGAAACATGGTCACTTACTCTGAGGGAAGAACATAGACTGAAAGTATTTGAGAACAAGATCCTGAGACGAATATTCGGACCCAAGAGGAACGGGAATGGGGAATGGCGGACACATCATAACGAGGAACTACATAATTTATATGGTTTACCCAACATTGTTAGGGTCGTTAAGTCTAGGAAGCTTAGGTGGGCGGGTCATGTAGCTAGAATGGAAGAAAGTAGAAACGCTTTCAAAGTCTTGACTGGAAGACCAATCGGAAAACGACCATTAGGAAGACCTAGGCGCAGATGGGAGGACAATATTAACATGGATCTCGCAGAGATAGGAATACAAAGTAGAAACTGGATGCAGTTAGCTAAGAATAGAAGTCAGTGAAGAGCTTTTGTGAACGCGGCATTGAACCTCCGGGTTCCATAGCCCATAGAGTTAGTTAGTTAGTTGGTTCTTAATGCAATGCATTTTCCTGTATGAATTTTGTGTTAATAAGTTTTAACACTGTGCTTAGAGATAATCGGAACAATGGCTACTTTAACGTTGTTTCATGAATTCTTAAATATTCTTTTTCTCTCATGAAGAAATTGTATCCATTATTTGCATAATTTCAATAGTTCTATTTAAGCATGGATTTGCATGCATATTAAGTAAATATAGAAAAATGGAACACAATTTTGATGAACTGTAAGCTTTATTCACAGTCTATCTACTTGACGTATCAACAGAACGGTGCTATTCACTAAAAAAAATGTCCAGTGCCAAAATGCATAGAAATGAAGAAAGTGATAAACCGTGCTTAAAGTGTTATCTTAATTATTATTTGGGTTTCGTCGAAGGCTTGGCACATCCAACGCTGATTGAACCTATGAATACATAGACAGACCATGACCGTTAGTAATTTAGCTATGAAGGCATATTCACCCTATAGTTCTATTATTAGGAATGAACGAAGAAAGCAAATAGAGGAAATCTTAGACTGTAATTCGATATTACTGATTTAATTCGAGACTATCGGGACGGAACCGAGTCTTGGTTCTCGAGACCGAGACCGAGATAGAGACAAACATGTGTTTGTAGAGAATGAGTTGAGTTGAATTGATTTTGATGTTAACGTTTCTTCAGCAGCGAGGCTATGTGAGACTGAACCTACTAATTAACGTGGGATCCGAACCACATAATCTCCCGCATCGAATCTAGGTCTCCCACGCCGAAGGCGCGAACGCTAACTGCTTACTCACGAAGGAACTCTAATTTATAGAAACGAGACCGGGACCAATATGATGATTTTCGACTTGGGTCGAGATCTAGACTGAGATCACTATTTGTCGACCAAGACTGTGTTACGTCTTATCTTGATGTCAACTGTGATACTGTCCTAGTGATGCGTCCAATGTTCTCTAACCGGAAATCAAACCTGGAACTAACTACATGCACTAAAAGAGCGCGCGTAAACCATTAGATCAGCGGGAAGGATTTTTTTAAATAGTTAGTTGTACATTTGAAAATCCTTAGAACAGAAAGCAGAAATGATTATAGTATAATTTAGGACTGATCATCTTACAAATCTTACACTTTCTTTTATTTCGCTACTCAATAAAGTCCTGGTATGATGGGTTTATATGAAATATTTCAATCATGTAAAATATATTTATAGATCAGTCATCATAGTTCCCATCAAGCGTTCAACGAAGTCAGATGAACAGATTCAAGGAACAGAAAAGGATCTTGGGGTCGATAAAGGCTGTGTTGGTTCGCCACATTACTGAAGAACGAAATAGTTATTCCTAAGGGAAAAAGGTATATTGACCTCACCTTGCATTCATACTTTATCAGTAAGTAAAAACTATTATTATCAAATGCGGTTTCTTTAATGAGCACGTTGAAATAAAAGCATTTAGCATTTTAAAAAAAATCTATTGAGCAATTACCGGTAGCACAGTTGAATGCGATTTTAATAGCTTTTGAAAATTGGAAATTGATTACAAAATGAACAGATAATTGCATCTAGTGAATATAAACCATGCTTACCTGCAGAAAACAAAACCATTTAGAATTTTTATTTTAAAAAACGAAATTGTGAAGCAGCCTAATTAGCACAATAAGCCGATTCCTACCAAAGTCTTGAATTTCTGAAAACAAAATATGAGTCTCTTTTTCAATGATGGAAGAAATCGGGTTTAAGTGAATAAGTATAGGAACACCTACGATAACAGAGCAGTTTGAAAAAATGTCATCTTAATATTTCCCAGAAACAAAGCTTCGAAAATACTAAAATTTTAAATTTAGTCTGTATTACGCTCTGCAGCCAAATTTGAACTTTTTTTTTGCTTATAATGAAATGAGCTATAAGGATTTCTTGAGCTTTACTGTTTATTTTTTTTAAAAAAGATAATTTTTTCTAAAGATATAACTATAAAATTCGTAGGGGGCTTCCGTTGTTCATGTCCTAACTAGGAGTGAGTGACAGACAAACAAAAACATGCATCGCCGAGTCAATGGTTCTACAGGTAAACCACTCACGGATCTACATTATTATGAATCATATATTCCTACGTTTCTCTGTTTCTTTCTCCCGCCTTTTCTTCGTATACGCTTTTCTCCTTTGCCCTACACTTTTCTCTTTGTCACGGATACTCTCTGCTTAGAACGATCTTGTGCACGCCACTGTCGTCTCTGGCATGTAAAATTTGTGGGGGGGGAGGCACATCAAAGAAAGTGATTTAAATGGTACTACCTAGCCCAACCTGTTTATTATCTTTGATTCCATTTGTAACCTTTCTGCTTACCTTCACGGACCCTGTGAGGTATATCAAGAACTCTGTTATAATCGTTTCATAGTCTGAATATTATATTCCAAATAAATAATATTGGCATATTATATTATTAGTGGTCGAAGTGAGACGGTATGTGGTGATATGGCATACCGCCTCTGGTTTTTCAGTGATGAAGGTATACCGCCTCTGGTTTTTCAGTGATCAAGACATACCGTCACTGGAAAGTAGATGCTAATATACCTTTAATAAATCCATTTTTATACACAATAATTGACGAATAGCTTTGCAAGTCAAAGATTTCAAGTTAGCAACATCGACAGTTTTGTCACCTTTTCCTATCTCTTGTTTTTAAAATGAGGTGTCTACAGAAAGTTCACTCCTTGCTTCTATGCAAGAACTCGTGTTGGTTGTTCCTGGTGAGGGCACTCGGTCGAAAAAGTATTTTCAGGCCAGCCATCCTAAATGAAGATTTCCTGGGTTTTCCTCATTCACACCAGGGTGGTACCTAACTTATAGGTCCCAAGCAGCTTCCTTCCTTCTCCAATACTTTCTTCCTTCTTCCTTCCCTTTTCGCGGATAGTGTGCTGGCCGAGGGACGTCATCCCTCATACGTGACGGGCTAAATAGGCATAGATGCCGAAAGACCAGAAAACTAAATCCTAAATTCTCTTGTTGGTTGCATTGGTTGCAGATAAGGGCCATGCAACAGAAAGGAATGAGTCATTGGCAAAATCCAAACAAAAGATATTGTATTGAAGATGCGACTCCTTTAAACTGAAATCGGAAAATATTGTTATGAGTTCGCTGGGATTCCTTTTGTATTTACAATGATAAAGAAATACATAACTGAGTTCAGTATTTACAAGAAAAAATAGAGTTTATGCAATCAAAAAAATATGTTTTGCTGAAGTGTATTGTGTTAAATCTGTTGTTTTGCTTATCGTTTTATACTAACATGTAAGCGTTTTATATTTTGTTGTGTCATAGTCAGTTTGTTTCTTTCTTATGTATGTGTGTATCTAATACCTTAATGCATATAATTGCCGTATTTTGAGCATATGTCGATTTAGGGGTTGTCAGCTGTGGAGATGAACCTTCCGGGAGTCTGGAATACCTATCAATCGAGTAAAGGTTTGTGAGTTCTTTCGTGGGAAATTGTTTAAAACTGTTACGTAAAAACTCGATTTTGATCTTTTCATATATAATTCTCTATAAGACAACTAAAGGGGATATCTTTTATTTTTCTCACAGTTGGGGGAAGGGCAAAGACTCTCCATGCCTCCCCGTAACTACAGCGAAACTCTTTCATGGTTTTGAGTCATTGTGTAAATAGAAATGAGGCAACATACACTGATTGTATTTCAACATTTAGATAGACGGTATGTCTAGTCAAAACTTTAATAAAACATACCGCCTCTGCTTTTTCTCCACTTCGAACACTGATTATTTACTGTATATATTATTCTGTCGTTAATAAATAAATTAAATTAGAATAAAATATTGAATATTTTGTACTTCAAAATTTTGAGGGGATGCTTCCCCCTCGTCCCCCGTCAGACACCCGTTGTGCACACTATCTTCCAGGAAACGTTTTGAGAGAGGATATTTACGGGAAATCAAAATACAAGGGCGCTCCATTTAAATTTGCTAACGGAATCCCTGCACAAGCGTTACATGTAATCGCAAAATAATTCGTCTTAGCACCGAAGAGCAAAGCTCCTGCAAAAGTATACCTGGAAGAAGTACTGACCTTGTGCGTATAGTCAGTGATACTATCTCGCACTTACGAAGTAAGCACATTATCACTTATAATATGATACTATTTAATATAAAGAATGAATACACACACGATACAGTAATACCTAAGGAAAGTAATCAAGAGAATGAATTTAAAGCTAATCACACAAAAAGAATATTTCCGGCCTTAGAGATCAAATTATGAAATAGAGTACTCACGATTACACAGTTATAAACAGAAGATGAACACCAACACATGAAGCAAGCAAGTTACTTACCCAGAACGGTATTTATTCACTTGTTACGCAGTTTTCAGACGCCAAACTTCTTCCTACTGTAAGACTTCTCATTATATTTATTGTCACGCTAGAACGAAGGTCAATGTTCATCAGCGTTGCCACCTTCAGAAGAGCATTAGTGATTTTTTTCTTTTTTTTTTTTTATCTATCTATCTTAATTTCTTTTTTATCTATTATCTGGCTTGGCACTTTGCCATTATATATATATATATATATATATATATATATATATATATATATATATATTCTTGCAGGCTGTTTCACTAAAGATGTATCACTAAATCTTTATATAGAGATAATAACTCCTTGCTGACTGATTGACTGATCAACGCCTACGTCAAACTGATTAAGCTAGAAATTTGAAATTTTCATAGGGTATAGGATTTGTGAAGTAAGATCCCACTAAGGATGACTTTTTGAAAATTCGACGAGTGACAGGGGAAAGAAGAGTGGCAATTATTATTTTAAAATGACCTTGGAATCTTTGAATGTTAGACACATGGAATTTGCTATTTGTATTTCTCATTTAAAATAATTAGACATGTGTTACATAGTTCTTTAATATTTGTACTCGAAGCGAATTAAAAAAAGATGGACTTACAATTGTTATAATTAGATGGCAATATCTCGAAATTCGTTAAGGTTAGTGACGTGAAAATTGGTACTTAGGTTTTTATTTAAAATAATTAAACATGTGTTTCAGTGCTTTTTGATATTTGCCTTACAAGGGAAGGAAAAAGGAAGGAAGGAAGAAGAAGTAGTGGTTGTAATTGTTAAAATAACGTGGTCATATTTTGAAGTCGTTGAGAATGAAGACATGCTAATTAAAGATATCTTTCATTATTTTTTGATGTTTCTTTTAGAATGGAAGAAAAGGGTGGAGGTTGCAATTGTTATAATAAGATAGACAAGGGCGCCCATCAGGGGGCAAGGTGGGGTGCTCGCCGCCCCCTTTTAGGGATGCGCACGAGACGAGTCGAGACAGAATTTTCCTGACAAAATTCGAGTCAACACATAGCTCTTCCAATAGAGAAAAAATACATTTTTCTAGTCGAGACATCATTTTTACAGTACATTTTCGAGATGAGACAGCCTCAAATCTTGTCTCGTGCGCATCTCTACCCCCTTTAGAGAAAATTGTGCTTCGGAAGATCGAAAACACAATAGATATTTTAGAATAGTTACGGCAAAATTTGAGACTACATTTCAAATGTCGCTTATACTTGCCCCCTTCCCCTTGGAAACCACAACATGGGCGCCCTTGAAGATAGACGTATCTCGAAATGCCTTAAGATCGTAGATATTTTAGGGATAAGAGAAGTGTGAGGCTGAAGAAGCCTGTCTCCAGCAAATGTCTGAGTGAAATTCCAAGCTAGCCGAAGGTTAGTGTACAATATTTGAATATGTTAAGAATAATGGCTACATTTCTTTAGTATTTGCTAATAATACCTATTCCCTAAAAGTGTGAAAAAAGTGAGTTAACAATTACCTCAAAAATTACTAGTTACGCAATAATTTAAAAAAGGAATGTTAATGAATCATAATGTAGTTTAAATTTCGATAGTTATTCTCTGTTGCTAATCCAGACAATGAGAATAGAATTAAACTATAATCAAACAATGTGAGGGATCTTAAAATTTTGGAAGTAATGGAGTTGAATTATTAAAACACACATAGGAAATGACTCTACACTGCCAAACTAATTGAATTATGTATCTACCCTCCTTAAATTAATACAATACAGGTGCTACTTGGTAAGATACCTTTAACAAATGACTTACATACCTACCTGTTCTTTTCTTAACAACACCGGAACGATTCAACCAATTTTATTTAAAAACAAAATCTTCAATTTGACCTGCATAGATGATGGCCTTTAGGCTAAAGGAGACGGCTGTTTAGTGGAAGAGGACGGGTTGGTATCAAAGAATTGGTAATTTAAGAAATTGGGAAGAAACAGGAAAACCCCACCAAACTTATGGATACGATGTTGTCTACCTCATACTCACATGACCTGGTATTCAACAACCCACGAGTAGCTTACCTTCTTTTTCTAAATACTTACTCATTTGTTCTTACACTGTTCAATTTCTACTGGACCTGACAGAGGCACGAACACAGAAATGTCCAAAATAGTTAAAAACGTCAACGCTCTTCAGAGAAAGACCACTCGACCACACCACATCGGCTATAACTGAGCCACTGTGTTCCTTAACCAATTTAAATACACTTTTTTGTCGCTGAAAGTCTACAATTCTCTGCATAGTATTGAAAATTCTGTTTCAATTAGATAATTTTTCAGAAGTCAATTAACAAAAGAATATGCAGGGTATATATAGAATATACATTTTTCCATTCGACTTGACAAACATTTGTGTCTCTCTCTCTTAAGCGATGTGTTTCGTAATATTTAAATAAAGCTTGCGGTGTAATTTGTTTGGGCTTAGCAATTATTCCTATACCTTATAGCTATGGGTGCGAATCAGTCAGAAACAACAGTGACAGGGTGGCAAATTCACCACAACTTTGCAACTAAAATTTACCCAATTATCTTGAAACACGGTAAATACTTTCTTCCAGGCTTACCAAATAAAGATTATTGTTTGGAGTTGGAATCAGTCAGGGATACTTTCTGAATTCATCCCGAACTTTAAGAAAATATTAGAAGTTATCTTTCCTAACTCTCCCTGCCTCTGTAATCTTAATGAAACAATGTTTGTCTTTGAGATTCAAAAAAAAAAAAAAAAAAAAATCCTATTGTTTTGTTTGTTATTTGGATTGAAATAGGTGAAGGATAAGGGGATGAATTCTCAAGTCAGTTCACAAGAGAATCAAGTCTACTTTCTGGTCAGTTTGAGTATATTTTTTATCTTTAAGGTTTCTATCTTAAGCTCCTTTGAAAGGTTAGAAGATTAATGTCCAGACATTGTAAATAACTCTTACAATGTAAAAATCAGTGCTAAGTTAGTTGGCAACACTGCATCCTTATAGAGCATGTTATTGTATTTACTAGGTCGTGTTGAGGAAAACGGTGAATACCCGCGACACTACTTGATGAGGAAATAATATTTGTATTGTAAAGTCCGGACAAAACCTGCTTACAAGGGATTCCTTTATGCAATCAATGTAGATGTTTAAAGGTTATTTGAAAGGTATTGCTCTCACAGTACTATAGATTTAAGAGGAATGATGAGGCAAGTGACAAATAAATAAAATTACAACACTTTGATACCGTGCTTTACAATCTCTTCAATATTCAATACAAAAGTCATTACAAAAATTCAAAGCTCGTAATCCATTAGGTGGAATACGCTATGAAAAAAAAAAAAATAGTGTCTTGTTTACGTAATTTCATCATCTTTTGTATAATGCCATATTTGTGGATGACCAAATACGGAGCAATGAACATATTTCAAAGACAATTCTTACCTTAAGGCAAGGTGCGAATTACCGTGTGAGAATTTTCCTCTCTGTACACACACACATTTTGAGTGCTACATTTCGATTAGTGTGGTACGTCTAATTGTTATAAATCACTAACGGTTGAGGGCTCCCTCGTGGCCGAGCGGTTAACATACGCGCCTTTCGCGTGGGAAACCCGGGTTCGATTCCTGGCGGGAGCTCATAGGTTTGGATCTGTGTTAAGCTGTACGTCCACGTCTTGTATAGTCTCGCTGCAGAAAGGAACGCTAAACTCAAAATCACATCACATCACTAACAGCTGGGGACATATGGATAAAACAAAAAATGTGAGAAGCACATGAAATTTAGTGCTCAGCTTGCCCCTCGGGCTTCTTATTATTGTGCCCTAGGGTGCGACCTGGAGGTGTAATTTGATTCTTCACTGAAAGAATCCTAAGAAAAACCTTTTATAGGAAGACATTTTTAATGTGCGTTACCGTTTATGAAATGGCCACCATTTAACAATGAGTTTTATCTAACTACGACAATTTAAAATTCAGTAGTGGGAACTATCTAAAGCCCGTCTCACACGGATCTGAACTAAGGCCTCAACCCAGGTTACAACTTGACAGTGTTGCTTAACTCAAACTTCCATACCATTTCTTTTATCCTGAGGTGATGTAGGAATCTCAGACGATCCTTAAAACTAGGTAGGCTTTACCAGCAGAACCTCTCGTGGTCGCTGTATTAAACAGACGAAAAACACTTGAAGAATGTGTTACGCACAGGACAATCAACTGTCGTAATTGCAAATATTATTGTTTTTCTATTTCACAATATGAGTTCATCCGATGAGGATGAAATAGCCGTAGCAGCGATATCTGTTCTGTTGTCGACACAAACTCCGCCCTCCCCTCCCCCCTAAAAAAAAAAAAAAAAGAAGAACGAGCGACAGAGAGAAAGAGGAGCTGCTGGACCACATCGCCGCAATAATGCACAGGAAAGCTCCGTATTTTCAGCGGTGAATAATGAACTATTTGCAGATCATCCTCGTTCCTTAAAAAAAAAAAAAAAAAAAATCTACAGAATGGACTATTTAGAATTCCATACGCTATTGAAATTAGTAACTCAAAAAATTCGTCAGCGAAATACGAACATGAGGGAGTCTGTATCAGCTGAAAAAAGGCTGTAGATCCTTGTATCCACCAGATTGTAGAACTGAAAATCAAATGACGTCCAAATATGTAAATGAGGGCAGTTATCAGGTGCAGAAAGCCCATAAAGTAAACTTATACCGCGCCGAGAACTCCTCTCATGCACTACATCCGGTCTTTTGGTATTGTGCCAGCATTGTAGAACTGTTTCCTAAAATCGCACGAAGGCCACACAATACTGATGACAATTAACTCTCATTCTTTCTGTTTATGGTGCTGGTTTACTTTTGGCACAACACATCTGAATTTTATGTTTATAAGTGTAGGATTACTAGTGTAAAATTATTACAAGTGCTTTACGACGAATAAAATAAGTGAGTTCATATGAAAGATGCCTATATAGAAACTATTTTCCACCGGCGGTGAATTTCTGCACAAGTGTACAGAAGTTGTATTTTGTTTACAAGTGGAACGCTACTAGTATGAAACCATGACAAATGCTATTGAAACTCGTATTATTGTTAAAACCCATTCGTTTTCACTACCCTCGCTTATGCTGATACCCACCTTCGCTGACGCACCCCCTCGCTAACACTCGTATCGGGCCCTCCAGCTTCGGTTAGATAGCATTTGTGCTTTTTAGTGGCGACCTAGCGCAGGCTGTTTGTGTTTTTTTTGGCTGTAGTTTTTATGCATGCATCCAGACGCTGTATTTATACACAAATAGTAAAAGAATTATAATTTTCCAACTATTGCTTATAATACTCCCTTGAATTTTAACTATGCCATATGGATATTTAAATGTCGCTCAACACAAATCATTTAGGAAACAATAAGAAGGAAATTAGTGAAGGAATTCTAATTTTTGAACAATTATTTCGAGTGGCACGCCAAAAGTAAACATGCATGCTTTTTTTTAAACATGTTACATTTTTTGGTATACAAAAATCATAATATACTTAAATCATCTATTTTTTATTCTGTTAAAAGATATAATTACATTTGTTCACATCTGTAATGTTCGGGTGGACACTACCTACTTCGCTGCATACCTTATCTAAGGTCTTTATTCTTGTAGTTTTTTTTAAATAACATAAATCGTGTTTCACGTTATACTTGTATCCTCGTCGCCATAAGTGCCTTTACATCGCAGTGACGGGTATGTGACCGCGCAATACTCCAAGGAAGGGATGGTTGTATAAGAATTTGTGATTAATTTTGAAGAGTTTTTATTTTGACTAGGGAATTAACATAGGTGAAGGGAGTAAAGACACAGATTTGAAGCATCAGTTCACTGCTATTGAAGCATCAGTGCACGAAAAGATTCGTATTCTCAGTTTTTCTATTTATTGTTTTATATGTTAAGTTAAACACCACAATATGTATCACTGATATCGCAGATCGTATTATTTTTTAAAATCGTGTTTGTAACCTATTGTCAAAACATTCATCTCCAGACATGATGTAGAGAGAAGAGAAAGAGATACGTCATCTGTAATATATGTATATGTGATTCACTAAGTAACTGTAGAAATTAGTTAAAGGACACATAAGAGAGCGAAAAGGAGGTCTAGAAGTCTGAACTTTTTAGAGACGTCCTAGATAGGTGAAAATATAGTTAAAAATTGCAAAGGGTATCATGTAATTTACCTTTCTTTTCTTATATTCTAGTATACTTTTTCTTTCACATCCAAACATCTCTATTCAGAATTATGAGATAAAGGTGAAGAGAGAAACATTTCCATTTCAAGAATTATATCAGGAAAAAAATCTTTTGACTTAGACTAGATTCGAACTCGCAACCCTTGAATCCATGGCTCAGCGCTCTACCGATTGAGCTAACAACTTCTGTTGGCAAAGTCTGATTTCTACAACTACCGGTTGCTGAATGGTGTGTATTAACCAAGTTTGCCGAGATAATTGCTTCATATAGGTATTGCAATAATAATAATAATAATAATAATAATAATAATAATAATAATAATAATAAAGCAGAAGAAGGACAGAATTTAAAAGTCGCATATGTTAAAAGTTTGACGTGCAGAGTAAGTCCTAATATGAGATTTTATTATTTATATATAATAAATGTAAGCGTGGTTTATTCGTGCGTGCTACTCAAACTGCGCAACTCACTACCTAGTCCCATAAGAGTAGGTACAGTTGCCTTGCGTCCTCCAACCGTGAAGAATGTTTGGGTTTGAACCTATGCGTGTCCTAAGAGGAAGGAAGAGATTGAAAGAAAGAAAAGTGGTTTAGAAATTATGCAAACGTAGAATATCTCACGAGGTGAGGTGATATAGAGTTCAGCGTGTCTTTCAGCTACTACTCTATACAAGACGTGCATCTACGACTTAACGTGGAACCCGAACCACACGACTCCTGACGGGAATCGAAATCCGTATCACCTCTAGTTCTATTATGGGAGACATAGGAACATGTAAAAATAATCGAAAATGAACGATATTAATGTTAAATCCATAGCTTTTAAGTACATGAATTATGTATGATACCCTCTATATCGTTCACATCAAAGTTTAGCATTATCGGCATGGAGGTTTAATGGGAGGGGTGAAAATGAAAAATTCCTAATTGAAAGATATGAGTATCTATTCAATAGCTTTCGGGGTCGCTGAAATGAATAATTACACTCCCGATACTATTAAAGCCCAAAGCTTTACTCTTTCGTTAGCAGGAAGTTTATTCATTTACTTAACTCAGGACACCTTAAAGTTAAGGATATGAAACTCGATGCATATATTTCTAATTCAAAATTATTAGATACGTATTGCAGCTTAGACTTCTAAAGAGGGGAAGGGACAATTTATGCAATGATTTCCTTCACATTCGAATAAAAATACTGCCCCATTATATTGCGAAAACTCATTTCGAGTAGTGTCATTGCTAATAGTTTTCCGTATTTGTTTATATCCCTACTCATTTATAACAGTATCTCACTTTTCCTGTGACGAGAGCAACACCTAAGCAAGCATTCAGTAAAGTAAATGCCATTAAAATCTATATTCATAGCACAGTGGTGCAAATAAAGTTGAGTTCTTTGGCAATCTTTAGCATGGGAAGCGAATAAAGCCACCACATTGGAAAAGTAGCTAATGAATTCCTTTCCGAAAAAGATCACCCGCCAGGCCCGTATCCACGGGGGGGGGGCAAGGGGGGCCGGGCCCCCATAAAATTTCAAGGTAGGATTCCAAATGAACTATAGTATGGTGATCAAGTATAAAATGATTGGGTCGGGCCCCCCTAACTTCAACCGCCCCCCCCCCTAAATTTTTGGGCTGGCTACGGGCCTGTCACCCGCACATTTATTTTACAGATTGTGGTTTATAGCTATACTTAAGTTCGTTGAAATTGCTCCAGTGGGGCGAAACACTGAAGCCATTCGTAACAAAGCGGGAGTAGTTAAAGTAGTCAAATATGAACAACATTATTATCGAAATCATAGTTTTCGTGGTCGCAGATTAATAGTGACGCTGTCGATGTTGCTTAAGTACAAGTTAAGCCTTGGTTGGCATGGAGGTCAGAGTTGGCATGGAGGTGACAGGCAATAAATAAATAAATAAATAAATAAAATCGAAAACATCCTATATTTGTGTCGAATATATATTTTTCGGTATCTCTGACATAAATAATAATATTCCAGATGTGGTATATGACCAAGGTCGGCCCCATTCGCATGCGGTTTCAGAGGAGAGAACCGGTGAAGATTTCAGAACAGTTCCTTTTACTTAAGTTTCAGTACACTGAGAGTGAAGAGTGGTAATACACAAATACCGTTGTCACATCCGGACCTATCAGAGGTAATTATGATTTCTGGGGAACTGTCGTTGCTCCAGGGAGGCATTATCCCCTGATCAGTCCCTAAAATTCTTACTGCTTTACAGGGGCATATATATATATATATATATATATATATATATATATATATATATATATATATATAACAGTAACAGGGTCGGTTGTAGACATTTCGTAAGTATAAGCCAACAATATATAGGCTATATGATAATAAAAAAATAGAATGCTGTAATGGACAAAAATTCTTCAGATAATTGTTACAATTACAAATTTCTTCAATATATAATAATCCAGTCTTCCTGTGAGTATTAAAGAAAATGGCGAAATTAAACCTAATTAACTGTGGATGAATCATGACCAAAGTCCCAGTGTTAATAATTTATATCTTTTTTTATTAAATAGGCACAGGAAACAACTAAAATATATACCTAAGTTGTGTTTTGACAAATACAGTTGAAACATAAAAGTCGAAATAGAATAAAACTACCGAGCTTCAAGTCTATTATTATCACAGGTTTGATTTTGACAAAGAGATATGCTCTTACACTTCATTAAAAGCATATTTAAATATTGTTTTCTAGTGATACAAATATGGTAATTAGCTTAATTTTGTCGTTTTCTTTGTTACTGTAAATTTCATGTTATAAAGACACTTTTCTGGCTTTCAATTTGGCAAATCTCTTATTATTGCATCCATATCAATTTCATTCAGAATGTCATTTTCAATGGCCATCAAAGCTAGTCCATTTAATCGTTCTTGAGATATACTTGATTTCAAATAATTCTTTATTAATTTTAGTTAAACTAGTTCAATACACGACAAATGACAAAAGTGTGTGTCTTAATTGATATGTAATTTGTCCCCGATCGGTGGCAGAACCTTAAAATCAGGTTTCTCTGCAAAAAAATTCTTTTCAGGGCTCCTTAGGCCTATAGAACAATTCAATTCTTTCATGTTTCTTTCCAACATAGACGTTCGAAATCAGGCAGTAACACAATGTAAACACAAGCAATGATTCACCCAAGATTTTTCTTTGGGGTCCGAAGATTTTTTCTGAATAGCCTATAAAATGCAAATAATTTTGTGTATTTGCCCAATGAAATTGTGCTAATTGGGGGATCTAGACTCTCAGACTATATGTTCATTGTTTCGTCCACACATATTTTTAGGGAGCCACTGCCCCCCGGGAGGAGATCAAAATAATACGTCTATAATATAATAATAAATAGAAGAGTACCAGCAGTGGCCCTCTGAATACTAAGTGTGCCCCCCCCCCGAAGATTTTTTCCGAATGGAACACTGCCCCTAGCGCGACAAGATTTGTGGCTGTCTCGTCTCGAAAATGTGCTGTAAAAGTGATGGCTCGACTCGAAAAATGTATATTTCTCTATTGGAAGAGCCGTGTCTCGACTCGAATTTTGTCTGGAAAATCCTGTCTCGACTCGTCTCGTGCGCATCCCTAGCACCTATGTCGGTACATCCCTGAACACAAGTAACTAATAATCAAAACTCTACTTTGCATTAGAATTATTACTAATTTAAAATATCGCTCCATCTAAATTTAATAACAGAGAATGGATTAATAATTATTGTTATCTGTCATAATAAAACGAGCATCTGTATACGCTGCTGTGATTGAAAGTGAGAGTACTGAAAAAAAAAACTACTTGTCATCCAAATGACCTTTCGTCGCTTCCGATTATATGATTTCAAGTTATATACTTATATGCCGCGTGAAAACTAATTGTATTCAAACAAATTTTGAAATACATGAAATTTAATTCAGACCCGTAACCGAAATGACCGTATCGTTCCATTTTAATTCAACAATTAAATCACTGCAATCAGGTAAAATAAATTTACAGCTTCAAAAGAATGTCGACCTGCAAATGCTTCGTTAACAGTGACTGATATTGACAACTCCCCACCTCAACATTTGTATGATTTTGTCCAGCACTCGAAAGAAACTTTTTAGAGCTTTCGGTTGCCCCTTATCTTCTTTCACGTTTTGTAGCTTTCTTTTCCGATAAAATGCTCACTTGGTTTTATATCGTTGGTCATTATTATTACATGAAAAACAAAGTACTATTAAAAAGTGAAAGCACACATCATTATAAATTAAAAATATAAACAAAAGCGAAACGACTTAGGACAGAAATGAAAATGTTGACGAATGACAAATGGTCTAATAGATATTAACAAAGTGAGAATTAAGCAGTGGACAGCGATTGTGAGTCATTAGGAACTTAAGTTAAAATTTCCCTCAGAAATGATTAAAAAAATCCATTTGTACCGCCCGTCTTTTCTTAGTATTCGCTCCACTCCCTGGACGAATGGACAAGAAAGTCTACTTGCTTGCATGGGGGCCCGAAGAATGTTTTTAGGGTGGTCATCTCCCTCGTTACTATATTACGTTTGGTATTTTGATTTGTATTAAGAAAATCTTAAGAAATTATCAGTAGCGTAAAGTGCTATGAGACACTGAGACACTGTCTACCCTTTCAAATTAAAAGAACAGTTTTAGAATTTCTTAATTAATAAGAATCAATATACGTTTCATGTTGTAGACAAAATATAGAAATAATAGGGTTCGTGATAGCTTGGTTAATAGCAATAGTGGTAGAATCTAATTTGTAAATAATTTTATTTTTCAAAACTGGGGAATTAAAGTTCTGTCTCCGTCAAACAGGCCACAGAGAGACATCAAGAAATCTGTCTCAACACGGCTAAACAAGTCAGTGGAGCTCCTACTTGAAAGTTGCGCGCGCATGTGGCTGTGTGGGGTTCTCGCTCGCTGAAAGAACCTGGCAATGAGACATGTTTCAGCTGCAGTGATACCACACTCAGCGCAATTGCACTATTATAAATCCAATACACTTTTTCCTCTTCTTTTTAGATATTAAATCATATTTCAAAGAAAATTTAAAGAAATAGAACAAAATAAAAACTAAATTAATAAGTACCGGAACAATTGCTGATAGTTTTATGAATACCAGTAATTCATATAAATCTTCGATGATCTAGCTTCGGCTTCTGTTAAATCGCAATATCAGAGTGTGTCAACACTGCGAAAGGCAAAAGCGAGCGTAAGATATTTTATAGTCTGCTGTTCTGTTGTTGTTTTTAAAATCGTTAGCTAACTTTATGTGAATTTGGATATGTGTTAATTATGTGTTATGTGCAAACTAAATGATTAGATATAGATTTATTACACCAGTTGTTATTAAATGGCATGCTAAGCTGTCGTATGAAAATTAGTATCAAGTTTAAAAAATAGCTAATTTCTGAACTTACATTTTGAATCAGAGATCACACTTTACAAAGGCTAAGCAAGTACGATTATACATAGGAAGTAAATTATTAATTCTATTTAACGTATCCAATGTATATACTGAGATTCTTCAGAATGAATTAATATCGGTATACTTGTTGGATTTAATCGTTAAGGGTTTTTTTGATGAAAATTAAGTCTCCATATGTTATATACAGTAGCGCAACCTCGCAAAAATCAGTTTGTAGCGAAATTTTCGTCAGGAGTTTAATATTCCTTTCCAACACCCAGGCTGTATGAGACATGGCCCTACAACTTAATGTTGGTTCCGAACTCGAGAAGAAATAATAATATCTACCAGGCACACACCCAATTTTTTGTTGGGAGGGCGGAGGGCATGGGCGGAGCTATGGGAGCATGGGGGCCATTGCCCCCAACTTTTTGACAAAAAAATAAAATGCCATATATAGCCTAACTCAATATTTGTCTAGAAGGTGTTCTACAGGTTCGAGACTGACCAAAAGGTCTGCCCCAGCAGACAATTCCAAACTGGAGGGGTCCAGGGTTTGGGGGGATCCAAGCCACTACTTCTATGTAGTATTGAACGGATACTATTTTGCACTCGACAAGACAAGTGATTGTAAAGTACTTTCATCTATATTTTCAGAAAAAAATATGGAACTACATTATTTTTATAACACAAATAGTACAGATATGTAACATCAAATTTTCATGCTACATCAATCATTTCTCTACTAAACAAGTATAGTTTTATTAAGAAAGTGAATAAAAGTATATTGACTTAAGAAGTTTTGGGGATGTCGGAACCCGGTTGACTCACCCAGCCTCCCCTCCCCACGTGGATGTGCCTGTGCTGTCTACCCGTTGCGAAAGTAAACGCTACGCTACTGGAAATTATACATATACATTATACTTGTCGTAAGCCAGGTGGGGCCTGGCCCCTTCGTCCCCTTTTGGGCGCCCATGCTTGATTCAACTTTAAAAATGTGCATTTCATTTACGGTGATCTTTCTCAACCCTTAACTGTTGAGAAAGGAATGAAGAGTCTGTTATATTTGTATTTTGTGCATATGGTGGAATTGTGGAAAGATTACCACTGTCTTTAGCTCTACGGTCATAGTGCTTAATACAACATCTATTGGAAAGCTAAATTTAGCTTCATTTTATCTCATAGTCGTAAAATATCCCTTTTCCCTCTTTAAAAGATCTATCCTGTGCCGTGGAGTGAGTACAAATAACCAACGAAATTTCTGTACAATTAAGTCTCATTTACAGGTCGCTTCATTTTTGCCTTGTTTTAGTTATTGTAGGATTAAAAGTGGATCTGAAAAGGCATGGGGACGCATTCGGTCACGCTGTCCCGCGTGCCTATTTTTGCCGAATGTAATATTTTAGGAAGTAGGAGATGCCACGTATATTTTTTGAAGTAAGGCTAACGGCGCCCCCCCCCCATTCCCCCTCAGTTTTACCCCTGATTTGTTGCCAAAACTTTTAGAAAAATGTCACTATTTGTATCCTCAATTCAAAAAACGCTTTCTTCAGTGGAGTGGAAACATTTTTAAGATGGTTTACGACCAATCGAAGAATAAACTGTTTCTGTTCCTAGTCTTTTGTCAAGGCTTCATTATACTTTTGGATGAGACTGATACCTCTTTCAGCTACATTATTCACCACAGCCATTTATTTTAATAATTCACAAAATTCTTGAAAAAAAAAAAAAAAAAAAAGAAGCATTATCTCGCCAGCGTTGTAGTGTTTGTTTGAGGAAAGATTGAGACTTCTCTTTGCCTTTTTTCATTAGGACATCAAATATTGAGTGTTCTCGCTGTTACTAGATCCTTCAAATTAAGTTATTCGGGTTTCTTTGTCAACTTAAGTCGTAGTGGAATGTTTGGTAATGCTGGCCGCTGCAGGCTTTGGACCATCTTTTCCTTTGTTTCTTCTGATACTCTTTCATAAAAAAAAATAATAATAATAATAATAATAATAATAATGCTAATCCTGATAAAAGTTTAGACAAAAACTAGAGATATCTTGAAAATGTTGCACATGCACTACTAGAAATGCAGTCCTCTGGGTAAGTTTACAGAAGTGACATAAAATTAGTCATTGAGAGAGGTTTGGTCGACAAGGGGAGCTTCATTCCACTTTTTTACATAAACAAGGCTGACAAACAGCGCTAAACATGTGATAATTTTGCTTTCGCGCACAGTCATCCTGAATTGAGACTTGAAAAAAATGCAATGCTTAAATGCCTTTCCTCATCCACCTAGCGTGATGTTGTGGGTCTCGAGCTCGAAATGACTGATTGTCGTTGCATCCACCAAGAAATATGATAAATAAACGCAAAAGTTCCTTATAATCATCTCTAGGCTTCTTGGCTTAAGGAGCACTTGGTAAATATTTTAACATCTGATATGTTTGTGCATCAATGGATTTCATGCATACCATCTGTGCATCACTGGACTCTCAAATAGGTCGTCAGTTGTCTTTGTAAATCATCCTGATTTATTGATGACCACTGTTTATGAAATCGTTTGAACGATGAAGTTGATAGACTTTCTGCCGGACTAAACAAACATTTGAATATACTAGAGAGGGGCCGTGATGTGTCAGTGGTAGGCGTTCACGGGATCCCGGGTTCAAATTCTGCTCCCGCCAAGTGAACTTTGTAGTGGACAAACACCGTGTGCGTTGATTTCCTCGGGGTTCTCCCGTTTCCTCCTACTTTCTTCATTCCACCATTTCATTCATTTCTCAACATCACCGTCTCCTTTAGCCTAGCCGGCATAAGCGTGGGACGTAAAACTCAAAAATTTCATTTCATTTTTAATACACTAGAGAGGACTACCCCCATAACATGATGACACCATCTAAGGATCACGATGAAAGCTACGAACTTATCCGGCTATCTGGCTATTAGCACAGCAACTGTGTTAAATTACATTGTAGTCTTGACGCCTATAATATAGTATACATGAATATAATGGAGCGTATACCCATTATCAACCTAATATTTTTATAGTGCAGCCTATATTTACCTTAAATTTACGAATGAACGAGTATATACGGAGAAGGGTATACGCTATATTTTTGAAAACGGTCCAGCGTATACCTCAGAAAACTTCTAGCGTTAGTTCATTGGTAATACCACATAAACAAAAAGATTTAAAATGGAGCGACCTGTAAATATTAAGCAATAGAGCTGAAATTAAGCAGGTAAGTAGCTTATGACTAGAGGGAAAAAAATTAGCCTTGTGGACTATTATTTTGAACAAGTTGAATTTTTTCATTTGATTTTGGACCACCCTAATGTTACATGTTTCATTTTTAAAAAAATAATCCTATTCTTTCTAAAATTATTTATGTAGATCAAGCAAGGAACAGAAAGAAGTAAAATTCGTCCTTTTCCGTTTGTATTTCAGCTGTTATTTGTTTCGATTATTGTGATAGTTTCCATTAAGCAGCCCGCGTGATCTCTTATATATTCATAACCTACTAAAATCAGCGAAACAGAATGAATTACATATATTAGGCTGTTGCATCTGCATACCCAACCTCTTTATTAATGTATTCATTTTAATTTCGATTAACGGGGCTGAAACGGATGATTTCGGCGCACGTTTCACGGTGTGTATCGCAAATGTCCTACTGTTTAAGGGAAAGTTTTGAACAGTACCGCAAATATCCCATAAAAACTGGTGTAATGGTTTTACCACAAATGTCCTGATACCTAGAAAACTAACGAGTTCAAGCAATGACCATCCGGATTCTCTAGGATTAGGGTACAGACTAAGAGGATATATAATGGAAAAGCATTCTATGTAAAAATATTGAAGAACCTTTTACACAGCAGGAAACAGTAACATCTGCATTAATTGAAGATATATATATACTTGAAAAACTCGGCACTGCATGATGAATTATTTACAACAGTACCAGTGTTGTCAACGGCTTGAGCGGATCGTATCACGGCTCAGTAACCACCGAGCCGAGCCGAAAAGTGAGCCAAGCCAACAACTCACCCAACGGAGCCGGCTCGAGCCCTCGGCTCAGTTGGGCCGAACTGATGGCTCACCCGAACCGAGCCGGCTCGAGCCGATTTCTCACCTGAGTCGAGCCGAACCAAGCCGGTTGGGCGCAGCATCGTCCTGATTAACAACAAAGAAAAAATACAAGTTCGCTTAGAAATATTTTTTCAGTTATTGATAAATAAATGGAAGTAATAAAACAAAACAAGTCTCTAGATAAACACAAAAAATGCCTTTAAAAAACTACATAGATGCAGTTACACGACCTTAACAATAATAGTTTTAGACATACTCGAACTTTTACATATTTGTACTAATACTTCATTAGTTTAATGAATGATATTTACAACAGAGATCAAACTAATGCCCACTGATTTAAGAGATTGATTAACGAATCAGTTACTACAAACTCAAATATCAAACATTTTGTTTGTCTTCACGTAATCCAACTTCGAAAATTAGGCTTTTGTTTTAACATTTCGTAGCAAGTAGTTAGCAACTTTAATCACAGATTTATTTCATTGTAAAACAACTAATTATCTTAATAAACTGCATGAAGTATTAACTTTATAATTACAAAGGTTATGACAAAATAACCAGATGAATTTGAAGAAATACGTATATTCTACATCAATTTTTTACTTGTTACGTGAGCCCACTATGGTTGAACGTATAACACACCTATGTTTGACGCAGAAGTCTTCAGGTTTGATTCCCAGTGGGGGCGAAAGGAACACACAGTCTTGGTGCTGGTTTCCATAATAATAATAATAATAATAATAATAATAATAATAATAATAATAATAATAATAATAATAGGTTATTTGTTATGTTTACTACAAGCAAGAAAAAGCGCTCCGAAACAAGCGTCTTTAACAACTACATGTTACTGCTGATTTGCAACGCAGGTGTATCACTCTTTTAGAGTTTTGGTAAAATGCGTTGATCTCCGCATGTAAGTTTGTTTCCAATGGACCAACAACCAGTTTCTACTATGTTTCATTCTTAGTAATTTTTGGGCCGATAAACTCTGTCACATTATACATACGAAATACAATACGAAACCCATCATTCTTTCCCCAGTTGGGTATTTCAAAAGATTACGATTATAACTTATTCTTGTTTAAGAAAAACTCACATTCTCCTAACCCCCCGTCTATCCCCATAGCTTAAACAGACAACATAATTTAAAAAATGATGAATTTAAGACATAAAACCTCTGTATTCTTCGTTTATTTATAAAGGTATTTAATTTGGAAGACTACAAGACTCTCGCAAGTGGGTCTCATTCTTGTCCGAATCTTGCGGACTTGGACTTGTTTTTGCACACTTGATTTTGGTCTCGGTCTTGCATATAAATACTCGGTCTTGGTCTTCGAATCAGACAGTTTTCACCCAAGTTAGCACTCTATCAGTTCCATTGGTAATTTGAGTTCGGAGGTTGAGGTCGACGGAAAATGATTTATTGTTGGAGTTTGGAGGTTGAGTGGTACTTGCAGTTCGGAGATTGAAATCGAACCGAATGAAGGTCAAGGAGCAATCGGAGTTTGAATGTTGAGATCGTAGTTTCCTGTAACTAGTGTTGTAAACGGCTCGAGTGGCTCGGCTCATGGCTGTCACCACCGAGCCGAGCCAACAGTTCACCCAACCGAGCCGGCTCGAGCCCTCGACTCAGTTGGGCCGAACAGAGCCAAGCCGATGGCTCAACTAAGTCAAGCCGAACCGAGCCGATAGCTCACCTGAGCCGAGACGAACCGAGCCAATGGCTCATCGTAACCGAGCCGGCTGACATCACTAAACAGTACAGCTGTAGACGCATATTTTACCAGAAGATAAAAATGAAATTAAAGATCAAATGTATTCATTTAATACGCACGATCTTGAAGAACAAAATCTTGAATTTATAGCTGAGAAGCTAGCTTTCTAATTTAAAATCAAATATCCACAGCTCTATGTCCAAGAACCTCTTCAGGGACTACAGTGCAACTGGATAAAATTTATCTCAAAAGGAGAACTAACATTTTCATCAAAGGAACTTCTAGACACAATCAAAAAAGCTAACGAATATTTTCTTGAAGAATGTAATGGAGAATTTATTCGCAAAGGAAAGAACATCATTAGAAAATTAACAGGCATCATTAAAAAAATGAATTTGTTAGCAAGTGTGAACCGGAGGTTTTAAAATTTTATCCCATTTAGAACATACATAAGAATAAATTAACTAAACAAGCAACTGAAAAGTTCTTCCTCCAAAAGAACATATTACAAGCAAATGAAGAAAGTGGTGAAGTTAGAAAATTAAAAGTTCAGAAAAGAAATTCTGATTGACAAACGCAACTGGATTAGACCAACTGGGGATACAATTTAAGGAAAAAAAGAAAAATGAAATCTTTGAGTTTTACGTCCGACGGTTATACCGGTTAGGCTAAAGGGGACGGTGATGATGAGTAATGAATGAAATGAAGAAAGTGGGAGGAAACGGGAGAAACCCGAGGAAACCTACGCACACGGTGTTTGTCCACCACAAAGTTCACTTGAAGGTGGCGGGATCGAACGCGGGACCCCAAGCACCAGAGGTGAACGCTCTACCAGTGACCCACCGCGGCCCTTAAGGAAAAGAAAAGAAAAGCACACCACAGACAATACCTCTAGAGTTGTGGGGAAACTTGTCCAAATAGACTTTTTTTATTTACATTTAAAAAGAAATAAAATATATTGGCATGACGGAATAAAATTCCACTAATATAATAGACATCTAAATTAGAAATAGCAAAGACAGCTGAAAGTAAGGAGAAAACAGTAATTTCACATCAGGTTCCAAAGATAATACACAGTAGCAAGCGAGTAAGCAGACAGACAACAGCGTTACTCCTCCTGTGGTCCTGTCCCGAGCGCGTGTCAAAGGTGACGTCATTGCACGAATAGGACGGAAACACATTCAGTGATGAACTTACCAAGGCAGTAACTACTGTATTTACCAGAAGAAGTGCGCGGAGTCCTACACTCTATAAAGTGCCTTTTATTATACAGGATTATGCGCGATCAATATTACAACTGTTACATTTTTCATTCTCTGTTGCAAGAAAATAATTGACATAAAGATAGGACCTGTATTTAAACGCAAAATTACATAAACGGTCTGGTAGTTTTAGATAGAACGATCCGTCAACTGGAGGTGGGATAAGTTCTCAAACATTTAAATATACGACGTTTTATGTAGGTGCACTACGCAACCAGTTACTAGAGAACAAGCCCCGAAGTAGGACTGGTATCAAAACGAAACAATACGAGACTACTTACAGTATTAGTCTCATTTCAATCGATTAGGGATGCACGCGAGACGCGAGAAGTCTCGTCTCGTCTCGCGTCTCGTCTCGCATTTGCGAGACGAGACACGAGACGAGACTGAAAATTTTATGCGAGACGCGAGACGAGACTAAACCATGCGAGACGAGACGCGAGACGAGACTAAGTTAAGTCTCGCACGAGAAGTCTCGCGAGACTTCTCGCAGTCTCGCAACATTTATGAATTACATGTGATTATATATTTAGTGATTTTACATTTATAGAATTTTCTAAGTTGAGCGTTAATGCCTCCAGGAACAAAAAAGTGATTGGGACAATAGACATTTTATAAGATTTATTATTATTCAAGGTTGATTTTCAGAATTAAAGCCTTCTTTAGTTTCTAAACATCATTAAAAAAGAAAAGCTTTGTAAATTGGAAATTTATTACAACATCGATTTAGGACTTTGTTTTGCGACACAAACACATAAACGCGGGGGCGCACGAATACTAGAGCTTCTGTTTTTTGGTCTGAAAAGCGAATAAGACTCCCTATTGCTGCAAAATATGATATTTCTGTTGTTTCTGTTTTTTTCACATTACTGCTAGCGATTTATGTTGGGGGATGGCGGGGAAATCCCCTCTCGTCAAAGTTTATCCCGGGTCCGGCTCGCAGAAATAACATGATATTTTTACATGGAATAAGTATTTTCTTTCTATATATTTATCAAAAACATCCCCCTCTAGTTCGGAAGTTTAATTCAAACACTGGCTTGGTAGGATGGCCCTATAGGTTTGATGCGAGATAGTATGAATGGCCTTATATCTGTCAGTAATTTTATTTTCTAGATCTGTCAACACTATATAAGTTGAAAGCGAAAGTTGATAAAATGCGATAATGCAACATTGCTACAAGCGCTTTTGGTGGTATAAAAACATCTTTATAATGGAAAATCACCCTTCAAGGAAACGACCAAAACGTGTGAATGTTGATAGTGGCAACGATATTTTAGAAGAGCCAAATATTGCTGGAGACCTCTAAGCTGGAACACAATGTTGGATCCAGCAACAATTTATGCTGGTTTTGCTGTAAATTATGCTATTAACCCTTTGGGGATCCCATGGTACAATCTGTACCATACGGGATGTTTCATGGTACATTGCGTTATAACTCTCCTATTTGAGCTTTTTCGTCCGTTTTTTTTTGTTTGTTTGTTTTTCAAGTCCAGAGGCATTGTAGAAGACCTTACGTATTGTAACACAAAGTGAAAAATGGGGGGTTGCGTAGCTCGAGAGGGCTAAAGCAACTGGGCAATGGTAGAGCAAATATATAACAAATAAAAGAACGGTTTCAAATTAGAGAATGGTAGCTTAAGGTGCGTGAAGGGATAGATGGTAGAGCAAGGGAATAGCAACTAAAGATTCAGTCTCACCCACACTAACAAGATGAGCAGGCCGGTGTCTGGTCCTTCTGAGGATGGTCTGGAATTCTCCGGCAGCCAAGTGAACCTTCGGTGAAGTAATACTGCGGTTAAGTTACCATCGACTGGTCTCCTCTCAGCAAGTCGACCCGCAAAATGACCAAGATCAAGCTTTCTCAAGTCTATTTGTTCCGACTGTCTCTCTGAACAGTAGTGATGTTCAGAGAGACTTACTTAGTAGTGATGCTTCCTAGTTGTGTCAGACCCTGCGTAAATGTTCGGAGCGTCCATTGATCGACAATAAGGCAGGACTATGAGAGTCCAGTAGAAACAAACTTATTGAGAAAGCAGCTGATCTAACCAGAAGTACGGAAAATAGCAAACGCGGATGAGACTGTTAGAGGTTAAGGTACTGAAGGTTGCTACCACTGTTTATTACACAAAATACATACAAGGAGCTTCCTTGTAGTAAGCAAACAGTTTTCAATTTTAATGATTCAAAAGACTAACGCTGACATCGGGCGACGTGGTCTGGTGTTGTTGACATCTGCCAGGCGACGAACTCCCAAGGGCGATGACTGAAGCACTTCCAAAGAATAGATGAAATCTCGGGAAGGCTGGTGGGCAGGCCTTCATATCCCGTTACAGTATGGTTTCACACCTTCCTGCGTCGAGACATAGGAGGTGATGACGTCATAATTCTAAAATATATATTTTCTTTTAATATTGCGGGGCCGGTCTATGTTCATTATTTTTTGGCGGGCTTATTTTTACACGTAGAAGATTGAAATTTTGCACAAACATTCAGTCCACCGAGTAGTATTTACCAGATTTTTTTCAGATTTCTGCGTTAAAACAGGGGGGATCCAGAGGGGCAAAAAGTTGAAAAAAGAGATATTTTACCAAAAAATTCATTTCTTCGCGATTTTCCCGCCTTAGATACATGATGGAGACAAGTGAATGGTACCGCCTCAAAGGCAGTTCTATTCTGAAGAGAATGATATGCGACACATGACCCTAGGATAATTAGGGAAGTGTCAGGGAATTTTTATGAAAATATACTTCTGTATAGGGGAATTTTGGACATTTTCGGCATTATTTTTTGCGGGTTTATTTTTGCACCTAGAAGATTGAAATTGTGCACAAACATTCAGTCCACCGAGGAGTATTTACGAGATTTTTTTCGTACTTCTGTGTTAAAACATGGGGGTACAAAGGGGCTAAACGTTGAAAAAGGGAGATTTTTACCAAAAAATCTCTTTCACGGGATTTTCTCGAATTAGATACACGATGGAGACAAGTGAATGGTACCGCCTAAAAGGCAGTTCTATTCTGAAGAGAATGATGTGCAAACCATGATCCTAGGGTAATTAGGGATGTCTCAGGGAATGTTTAAAAATTTCCCTCTGTATACGGGAATATGGGACATTGTCGGTATATATATATATTTTTTGGCGGGCTTACTTTTGCACCTGGAAAATTGGAAATGTGCATAAACATTCAGCCCACCTAGTAGTATTTATCAGATTTTTCAGATCTCTGCGTTAAAACAGGGGGGTCCAGAGGAGCTAAAAGTTGAAAAAAAGGATATTTAGACCCAAAAAATCCCTTTTTTCGGGATTTTCCCGCCTTAGATACATGATGGAGACATGTGAGTCATACCGCCTGAAAGGCAGTTCTAAGCTGAAGAGAATGATGGGCGAAATATGACCCTAGGGTAATTACCCAGACAGCAATTTAAGCTTGCTGCAAGTTGCCACAAACTTGCTGTTGCAAGGTCAATTAGCTTGCCGCAAGCTATAATATGCAAGCCAATTAGCTTGCTGCAAGCTTGTGGCAAGCTAGTTAGTTACATCTGAGCAAGGCTTGCGGCAAGCTTGTCTTTACAAGTTAAACACAAGTCAAACTATCTCAAACGCAAGCCAAGTATAAGCGTATTCTCATCAATGGCAACCTTTATTAAGCTTATTGCAAGCGAAAACACGCCAAACAAGTTAAATGGAAGCTTGCAGTAAACGAATTTAGATAAAACAGTATGAAATCAGTATAATTTAACCGTCTGACTAAATCTATGCTACAATATATTTTCCCCTCGCCTTCCCAATTATTTAAGCAATTGCACAACCGTGAAAACACCCAAGTTTCCGATCCGCTTCTGCAAAACATCAAAATAAGCATAAATATTACGGTTTAGTTGTGACAAGCAACGCGCCGTTGCTTCTTACAACTATCTAATATGTTGTTATATTAGATGCGAGTACTTGAAATTTCTACCTTTTTATATAAAAACGCAGAAAAATGTTTATACTTTAAACACAGCGTTCAGATAAAGTTTATACTGTAAGTTAAATTTGAAGTTTATAATAAAATATCTGCAACAGTTCTGTAATCTTTCGCGAAATAAGTAGGCTCAAATCTGCTGCCATCTATGTTCACATTTATGCTTTATACATAAATACTATAATTCGTTATCCCTCATGGTTACCGAAATATGAGGAAATAAAGAGCGACATTATAGGTACGTGGGACTAGAGTACTAGACGGCACAATTAAAAAAAAATAATTAAGTTTGTCCTTTATTCAAGCTGAATGCTAACAAGACGCTAACAACGCGAATACTACCTTGTCGCCGAAAGTTAAGAGGTCAGCGTCACGTGGTTTTTGAGAACAACTGAAAATCGAACGCGCGCTGGCTTTTTACTTCAATCTAAAGAAAAGCGTCTCGCAAGTGAAGCGTGGGTTGCCCGCACTACAGCTTGCGCTAAGCAGAAATAAGCTTTTGTGTATAAGCCAAAGCGAAATAAAATCAAATAAAAGCGACAGGCAAGCTTGCGGTAAGCAAACATGCTGTCTGGGTAGGGATGTCTCAGGAATTTTTTTTTTACCTGAGATCATGATGTTTTACGCTAATTTGGGGCATGGTGGGAATTCCTGATAAAATTTCTTCCGCCCTTACTATTCAAGATAGAAACTTGAAATTTGGCACACACATTTAGTATACCAAGTACTATTTATCAGATTTTTTTAGATGGATACGTTCACACACGGCCGCTCCAGAGGGGCCCAAAGTGCGAAAAAAATTCCCTCCGTAATTTTCCCTTTGACATCTTTTTCCCGCTCCTCGTATATGGTATGAGCATGCAAGTGGTACCATTTGAAAGCCAGCTTCATTCTGAAGAGAATGAGGTATGAACCATGATCCTAGGATAAATAGTGCCTATGCAGTAGCTGCTTGACTAAAAGTCTAAAAAAATAGCCCAAAAAGCCGGGTACCGAAAAGGGTTAATTTGACGAAAGCTAATGGTCCAGGATTCAAATTCCAGCACAACTTTTCTTTTAATTTGAAGCGGAGGGGACACAAGTTCGCATACCATGTTGAACTCCAGGTTCCGTCTCCTTAGGATGTTATGAACATTCATCCCATGGAAAGCAATGGCAAACCACCATGGATTACCTTCCCAAGGGACTTTTAGGTCAAATACCTGCCTTCTAACAGAATATCACATCATCATTCATTAACAGCCATAGAATAACACATTGCAAAATTTTGACTAGAATATATGCGAGACTGCGAGACGATGCGAGAAAGTCTCGCGCGAGACGCGAGACGAGACTCAAAATTTTATGCGAGACGCGAGACGAGACTTCACATTTGCGAGACGACACGAGACGCGAGACGAGACCAACATTTGAGGCTGCGAGACGAGACGAGACTTTTCTATTTCTCGTCTCGTCTCGTCTCGCGTGCATCCCTACAATCGATAAATAGCGGTCTCAGTCTCGTCTCAATAGTTCCAAAATAAATTGTGTGAAATTATTCCACACTAAATTCGACAGTAGATAAATAAAATATACCTCCAATAGTTCTCCCTATTACTTCAGAATATATCCTGGATGCACCATTTTCTACTAGATAAAGTATGAATTAGCAATTCATATACAACATTCAAAAATGCATATGTCTATTTCCATTAAATATACTCATTGTTTCTTAAATTATTCATTTACTAATTGAAATACCCGGCGTTGCACGGAAAGAACAGGTTTATATTTCAAAGATATATTTGAGATTAGTCTTCCCAGTAGAATACGTATTTGAATCGGAATGAAATAGTACGAATCCATTTCCAGCAGGAGTTGAGTTGATTTTTAGTTTAACGTCCCGTTCAGCAGCGAGGCTATATGAGACGTGGACCTACTGATTAACGTGGAATCCGAACCACATGAGCTCCGGCCGGGAATCGAACCCGGGTCTCCCACGCCAAAGGCGCGTACGCTAACCGCTTAGCCACGAAGGAGTTCATATTTCCAGCAGGAGCAACTGAATAAACTTGCCGCTAACGAAGAATAAAGCCTTGGGCTTTTATGGTATCGGAAGTGTCATTATTCACTTCAGCGACCCCGGAAACTATTGAATAGACAATCATATCTTTCTATTAGGAATTTTTAGGACCTCGAAAGCTATGAATTTAACATTAATATCGTTCATTTTTGATTATTTTTGCATGTTCCTGTGTCTCCCATGATAGAACTAGAGGTGATACGGGTTTCGATTCCCGTCAGGAGTCGTGTGGTTCGGGTTCCACGTTAAGTCGTAGATGCACGTCTTGTATAGAGTAGTAGCTGAAAGACACGCTGAACTCTATATCACCTCACCTCGTGAGATATTCCACGTTTGCATAATTTCTAAACCACTTTTCTTTCTTTCAATCTCTTCCTTCCTCACAGTTCCCCAGAAATCATAATTACCTCTGATAGGTCCAGATGTGACAACGGTATTTGTGTATTACCACTCTTCACTCTCAGTGTACTGAAACTTAAGTAAAAGGAACTGTTCTGAAATCTTCACCGGTTCTCTCCTCTGAAACCGCATGCGAATGGGGCCGACCTTGGTCATATACCACATCTGGAATATTATTATTTATGTCAGAGATACCGAAAAATATATATTCGACACAAATATAGGATGTTTTCGATTTTATTTATTTATTTATTTATTTATTGCCTGTCACCTCCATGCCAACTCTGACCTCCATGCCAACCAAGGCTTAACTTGTACTTAAGCAACATCGACAGCGTCACTATTAATCTGCGACCACGAAAACTATGATTTCGATAATAATGTTGTTCATATTTGACTACTTTAACTACTCCCGCTTTGTTACGAATGGCTTCAGTGTTTCGCCCCACTGGAGCAATTTCAACGAACTTAAGTATAGCTATAAACCACAATCTGTAAAATAAATGTGCGGGTGACAGGCCCGTAGCCAGCCCAAAAATTTAGGGGGGGCGGTAGAAGTTAGGGGGGCCCGACCCAATCATTTTATACTTGATCACCATACTATAGTTCATTTGGAATCCTACCTTGAAATTTTATGGGGGCCCGGCCCCCCTTGCCCCCCCCCCGTGGATACGGGCCTGGCGGGTGATCTTTTTCGGAAAGGAATTCATTAGCTACTTTTCCAATGTGGTGGCTTTATTCGCTTCCCATGCTAAAGATTGCCAAAGAACTCAACTTTATTTGCACCACTGTGCTATGAATATAGATTTTAATGGCATTTACTTTACTGAATGCTTGCTTAGGTGTTGCTCTCGTCACAGGAAAAGTGAGATACTGTTATAAATGAGTAGGGATATAAACAAATACGGAAAACTATTAGCAATGACACTACTCGAAATGAGTTTTCGCAATATAATGGGGCAGTATTTTTATTCGAATGTGAAGGAAATCATTGCATAAATTGTCCCTTCCCCTCTTTAGAAGTCTAAGCTGCAATACGTATCTAATAATTTTGAATTAGAAATATATGCATCGAGTTTCATATCCTTAACTTTAAGGTGTCCTGAGTTAAGTAAATGAATAAACTTCCTGCTAACGAAAGAGTAAAGCTTTGGGCTTTAATAGTATCGGGAGTGTAATTATTCATTTCAGCGACCCCGAAAGCTATTGAATAGATACTCATATCTTTCAATTAGGAATTTTTCATTTTCACCCCTCCCATTAAACCTCCATGCCGATAATGCTAAACTTTGATGTGAACGATATAGAGGGTATCATACATAATTCATGTACTTAAAAGCTATGGATTTAACATTAATATCGTTCATTTTCGATTATTTTTACATGTTCCTATGTCTCCCATAATAGAACTAGAGGTGATACGGATTTCGATTCCCGTCAGGAGTCGTGTGGTTCGGGTTCCACGTTAAGTCGTAGATGCACGTCTTGTATAGAGTAGTAGCTGAAAGACACGCTGAACTCTATATCACCTCACCTCGTGAGATATTCTACGTTTGCATAATTTCTAAACCACTTTTCTTTCTTTCAATCTCTTCCTTCCTCTTAGGACACGCATAGGTTCAAACCCAAACATTCTTCACGGTTGGAGGACGCAAGGCAACTGTACCTACTCTTATGGGACTAGGTAGTGAGTTGCGCAGTTTGAGTAGCACGCACGAATAAACCACGCTTACATTTATTATATATAAATAATAAAATCTCATATTAGGACTTACTCTGCACGTCAAACTTTTAACATATGCGACTTTTAAATTCTGTCCTTCTTCTGCTTTATTATTATTATTATTATTATTATTATTATTATTATTATTATTATTATTATTATTGCAATACCTATATGAAGCAATTATCTCGGCAAACTTGGTTAATACACACCATTCAGCAACCGGTAGTTGTAGAAATCAGACTTTGCCAACAGAAGTTGTTAGCTCAATCGGTAGAGCGCTGAGCCATGGATTCAAGGGTTGCGAGTTCGAATCTAGTCTAAGTCAAAAGATTTTTTTCCTGATATAATTCTTGAAATGGAAATGTTTCTCTCTTCACCTTTATCTCATAATTCTGAATAGAGATGTTTGGATGTGAAAGAAAAAGTATACTAGAATATAAGAAAAGAAAGGTAAATTACATGATACCCTTTGCAATTTTTAACTATATTTTCACCTATCTAGGACGTCTCTAAAAAGTTCAGACTTCTAGACCTCCTTTTCGCTCTCTTATGTGTCCTTTAACTAATTTCTACAGTTACTTAGTGAATCACATATACATATATTACAGATGACGTATCTCTTTCTCTTCTCTCTACATCATGTCTGGAGATGAATGTTTTGACAATAGGTTACAAACACGATTTTAAAAAATAATACGATCTGCGATATCAGTGATACATATTGTGGTGTTTAACTTAACATATAAAACAATAAATAGAAAAACTGAGAATACGAATCTTTTCGTGCACTGATGCTTCAATAGCAGTGAACTGATGCTTCAAATCTGTGTCTTTACTCCCTTCACCTATGTTAATTCCCTAGTCAAAATAAAAACTCTTCAAAATTAATCACAAATTCTTATACAACCATCCCTTCCTTGGAGTATTGCGCGGTCACATACCCGTCACTGTGATGTAAAGGCACTTATGGCGACGAGGATACAAAAAATCATATTTTTCATATGACTTTATTAATATCAATAATGCTTCCCTTGTCCAGGCAGCATTGTTTTGAAATTACAGCGAGAAAGAAAGTTGAATGTCGTCAGGCGCTACTCTTTTCTGATTGATAGTTGTATGGAAGTCCAGAAGAAAATAGAAACTGCTTCTATTTCTTTGAAGTCAGGATCCAAATAAAGACAGCAGAAAATTTTAACCTGAAATAAGGGCAAGTTACTTCTCACACGATCGTTAAGTAAGGTCGTGAGTTTAGATCGTGAATCGCAGCCTTACTTCAGTCCCGTCTGAGACAGGTTTAACTGTCAGTTATGTGACTATGAGAGGATTCAATGGTGGCAGCTTTGTAAATGGTGCACAGCACGAAATATTATTTTAAACTGTGAAGGAGGTAGATAGTTATATTTAAGAATATGTTCGCTTTCGTTCAGAACTACACAAGTAAATTGTGTGTAAAAGTGTAACAGAAAATTATGAGTTTTCATAATTAGAATAGACTGTTGAGTAGTTATTTAGTATCAACAGAACATAGAAAATATGTAATTTTAAACAAATTGTGGTAGAACTACATGAGAGTATTGAGTTAAAAAACATAAAACGTGTATTTTTGCGAATAAGAAGGGAAATATGTAAATAAAATATTCAATGAGAACAATTTAAAAGGAATCCCACGTCAAAGACTACACGCACATACCTAGATACACACACACACACACACACACACACAGAGAGAGAGAGAGAGAGAGAGAGAGAGAGAACTAAAGAATTTGAACAGATGACAATGAGGACAAGGTAAGGGGGTGCTCAGAAGGAAATATAAAAACAAGGTGTTCTAAAATGTAAAACCTGAGTTTCCGGCGGCAAAGAGATGTACGCTAATCATATAGCCACAAGCAAGTTAAATACCAGCAGTTGTACGCTAATATCTAGAAATGTACTTCATGTGTACTTTATGTATTTCCGGTGCCTCTTGTCTTTTTATTTATTTATTTATTTTTACTTTTGTACTTAAGTTATTGACGAGCAACACAATGGTTTAAAGAAAAGAGAGTTCAAAATGACTCTAACAGTATTTGGTCTCAATGTAAATAAATCGATTATTTGCTGTATTTTATATTTTACTACTCAATATATGCTGGTCCATATTTTAAAACATAAAATATAAGAGTGAGCGTTTTGTTTTCTCAATGTGACGCATAAAAATACATTTTTTAGTTACGTATTTTCATATCCTAGGCAACAGACAGGAAAGGCAAGGAAAGATTGAATTTGTGTAGCTATGTAATATGTAGCTTATAAGTCTAGCTATTGTGAAGATACAGGGTCACTCCATGTGTAATCACCTAGAGCACTCTGCTTCAATGTCTCAGATTCTCTTCAAAAATTTTTCATTCATAAATACCAATGAAATTACGCTAAATTAATTTTTTTTCCGATTTTTTGGATGAGAATTGGGCCGGGGAGAAATTTTTTGAAAAATGTGAATTTTGCTCCAATTTCACTTTTTGGCACTCAGCATCATGGAACTAAAATTATCATAACTTCCTTATTTTTGTAAGTTATTGGGCTCATCCAGGTGTCAAATGAAAGCTTAAGTTTCGCTCTTTTAGCAGGTCTTAAGAAACCTTGCAAAAGGTTAATTCTCAAACACTAATGGGCATACAAAGCCAATTTTAGGGTTTTTTACAAATTGTGCCTTTGCTCAAAAGTTACAACTATGAAACTTTTGAAACATTTTTTGTACATTCATCTTAACACGTGCGTGGTATGATTAAAAAATAAAGAGGGTGTTTTTTTTTTGTATTTTTGTAATTATTATTTTTTAATATTTTACATGTACGGAAATATATAGTTTTAAATTTTATTACAAATTATGTCATTGCTCGTAAGTTACAACTATGAAACTTTTGAAACTTTTTAAATAGAATCATCTTAGCACATACATGATATGGTTAAAAATAAAATGGGTGCTTTTGGTATTTTTGTAATTATTATTACTATTATTATTTGTGATTTGAATGTAAGGTAATACCCATTTTACTGTTGTTGACAGATTATGCCTTTCCTCTGAAGTAGTGATGTTTATTTTCCGTATTCCGGAATGTTTATTTTCCGTATTCCGGAAAATAAAATTGGAAATATTTCGGAATTCGGAAATAAATCTGGAATTCGGAAAAATTCCGGAAAGTGAAATTTCCGATTCCGCAAAATATTGGCCATCCCTACTCTGAAGTGACAACTGTCACACTGTAAAACTTTTTCAAATAATCATCTTTGTAAATGTTAGGTACGCTTAAAAATATAATTGGTGTAGTGTATAGTTTTGGTATTACCATCATATTATATTTTTGTGCTTTAACTATGACTTTTTTTTTCCTAATTGTATCATCGCTTACAACTATCAAACTTTTGTAACTTTTTTATAGGATTGGCTTGCATTTAGTTGGTATGATTAAATAAGAAAAAGGGTGGTCTTTTTTGTAATAATCTTGTGGTTTTGTGAATAGAAAATATATGCCTAGCAAAGAAAAGGATTGTGATTATTATAAAACCTATCAAAAAAAAAAAAAAAAATAGACTAATGTACTCCCATGCGCAAAAAATATTGCGCGTATACTGTAACTCACGATTTTTCGCAATTATTTCATTTTCCATATGTTTATGGGTAAAATTTAGTTATTAGTACGTGGAGATAATAGAAAGCAATCCATCTAAGGAGATATTTCCAAAAAATATAATAAAATAATAAAAATATAAGCAAAAAACAAAATTATGTTCGGTTTTGTGTATACTGGCAATAATGTTTTCGAGGGAATTTTTGGAGTAGCACAGCACGATTGCAGAGGGAATAACAAGATTAGTAGGAGAAGACCTGAACCAACGAATGGAAATTGGAGTAAAATATTGCATTTATTGGCTTAAATCTAGGGTGTAAATTGTCTGCCAAATATAAATTAGCTTCTGTAAGCAAGATGTTATGCGAAAATATATAAACAAAGAGAAAAACTGTTGTCTTAAGTTTGGAAGTGACATCCTCTATAGCCATGAGCATTTATTTCTTAAGAAAAAGATAGGCAACAAAAGAAAATCTGTGTGGTCAAGTGGGTAGAGTGACGGACTAGTAATTCTTATATTGTTTTGACACCAGATCGAATCCCATCCAGTCCTGTTCAATTTTTTTTTCTTTACAAAACATTGTAGAAAGTGTATAATTTTTATGTTAATAAGAAACGAAATAATATAATAATGAAATAACTTTTTGTTTTTCTGATGACATTTTTTCAGAATTAGCTTACTATTTATTACTAATAGCGATTGTTTTTAGTTTATGGTATGGTATGCTTAACCGTTGCCTCTCCGTTTTTACACAGCTTCAACTCACTGCGAGTGTCTGTGAGTCAGGAACAGGAAAAAACAAAACAAGAGCAACCTGCAGCTTTAAATACAGCGTGAGGAACACAGTCACAGCGATAGCTCGTTGTCATGAAGAAAAAAAACTGTTCTAGTGTTTCTCTGTGTGTGTTTCTTTTTAAAGTATTGACTCTCTCTCTCTCTCCTTTTGTTTCATATCCACAAGTGCAACGAATGCAAGTCTGTGTGAAAAAAAAAATCAAGAGTGCTTTCTTTAAACAAAACTAAATTTTACAGCTCTCTTTGTGAGGAACGCGAATGCTTCCAAAAGATGCCATGAATATTAACTATAATCGTACCGAATTATACAGTAGCGTGAAAAACTGATAATAAAATGATGTAACATGCATAAGCTTTTTTTTTCTAGAGTAACCACACATTAAACATAACAAATTAAATTTTTGGGATTACAAATTATCACAGTACGTGTCGGTGTAGGCCTATTCGTTTTCACATTCGAGCGACGAAGGAAGAAAGTGTGGTGATAGTTATAAAAACCGAATACTAGATTTCAATAAATTCAAGTTACATGGCTCCTACATATCGAAAAAAATGATTTTTCGATGTCTGTCCATCTATTTGTCTCTCGGTTCATCACGCTTTTACACGCACTCAAATAGAGGCCATACTGTTCAACGTATCTGCACCGAATTCTAGACATAACGTTTTAATAACATAATATCTTTCGAATTTTATGTCCTTCGACACCTAAAAGCAAGGGTAATTTACTGAAGGATTTAAATTTAAAATAATTCAATTTTCTCAAATAAAAAAAAGCTGTGACGATTATATTTACTTTTGATAAATATATATTTTATTAACAAATCTCCACCACATATGAATAATTTTTCTGAAAAAATATATATGGTGTAATTTACTGTATGGTATGCGTTCTTTTTGCACAATTTTCTCAACCACATTTCATAAATAAACGTATCATTAATTACCTAACAATATGACAACTCGTTCGAAGGAGTAGCTTAATCTTAGGGTGAGCTTTCCCCCGATGGTTTTCCCATTAACGCCTCAGGCAATTTTGTTCATATTTCGTAAAGAAATATTTCATTAATAAACTAACATAGAGCATAAATAGTTTATTCCGATAACATACAGAAGAAGTGGTTTTCTCAAGGGTTGATTTTTTTTTTTGGACAATTGTCTCAGTAATAACTGAGACAAATTTGTTCTAATTTCAGTAAAAATATTTTCTGTAATAATCTTACAATATGGTATAACTCGCTTGTTCCGAAAAGAAAAATCCAAAAGAGATAGTTTACTTTGACAGTGAAATTTTCCCGACGATTTGCTTAAAAATTACTCGATATACTGTCAAAAGTACAGATAGAAGAGTTTACCTTTGGGGGTAAGCTTTTCCCGATGACCTTCCTAAAAACAACTCAGGAGATGTTTGTTGTTCATATTTTATAAATACGTGTTACATAAATAACCTAGCTATATGGTATAATTCCCTCATCCGGAAAATCTAGAAATGGTATATTACTTTTGACAGTAAGTTTTACCCTGCGATTTTCTCAAGAACGACTCAGGCGATTGTGTTCGTATTTCATAAATAAATGTTTTATGAAAACAATAACAATATAGCATAGCTCGTTTGTGCTGAAAAGATCCACAAGGGATAATTTATTCTTGGGGATGACTTTTTGCATAATTTTCTCAGAAATTACTCAGACGCTTTTGCTTATAGTTCACATACAATTATATGCTTTATAATTCTAATATATGGATCAAGTTATTTCTAACGGAAATATGACCAATGGGTACTTTACTTTTGGGCCTGAAGTTTCTTCTAGCAAAGTTTTCCAAAACATTATTTTATTCGCAATTTCCCAAATAAATGTTTCAATAACAGTTGCAGCCTAACGTAAGTCAGTGTAAAAAATTCGAGCGAGAAAGTACAGTGCGTTTACTCCGTACCCTTTCTTAAATATATTTTTAAATGTTACACCTAATCACAATTTTCCGAACAAAATCGAAACTTCTTTTTAAATGTGCCTTGTTGTGGTCAAATGGTTCAAGTGCATTGGTTCTGGATTAGATTTCCAGTGAGAGCTAGTGTATCTTCATCCAAGAGATGTGACACGTCGGTGCAAAGAAGAAAGTGTTTAAATAAGCCTAACCAAGCTAATCAACAAAAGAAATAATACAAGTTACGAAATTATCGTAGAAACGTTGTTAATATTAGGTAGGTTCGACTGGAATGTCCAAACAATTGTCAATTCCAAAGGTCTTTGTTTTCGTCCGGCGGGAGCTCATGTGGTTCGGATTTCACGTTAATCAGTAGGTCCACGTCTCATATAGCCTCGCTGCTGAAAGGGACGATAAACTCAAAATCACATCACACATCTTTGTTTTCGCCTTTGTTTTAGCTCATAAATGTCTCAGTCATAAGCTCTTTAGTGGTTAGCGTACGCGCCTTTGGCGTGGAAGACCCGGCTTCGATTCCTGGCGAGAGCTCACGTGGTTCGGAGTCCACGTTAATCAGTAGGCCGACGTCTCATATAGTTTCGTTGCTGAACGAGACGTTAAACTCAAACTCAATGTCTTTGTTCATAAATGTCTTTGTGTATGGTTTTGCATATACGTGGCATGGACATTAAATTTTGATTTCTACGCCATATGTATCTAATTACATACACACCTATAGAACGAACACAACAAACTTGGAATATCTACATTGTTTGCGTATGGAAAATAATCACGCTCTACTGTACAGGACAGCCGTGTGTATGGAATTCCATACACATGGCAATCAACGTATTAAGAAATGTATAATAATAAGAATCATTATTATTATTATTATTATTATTATTATTATTATTATTATTAATAATAATAATAATAAACAGAAAACGATACGATCACTTACACAATTTATAAATATAAGTTAACATTTAATAAGCATATAACTGCAATGGAATTAAGTTGTTTCTCTCTCTCCCTGAACGCTACAGCCCTTATTGTTCTAAGGCGTAGAAGAGAACTTGTGGAACCCACGATTTGGGGCGGTGTGTGGTCACAACTTGGTATCCCTTTGTTGTTAGTCCTAGCTTTCTAGACGGATGCAGTTATTACCGGTAGAATATACAAGCAAATAGACTTTTGTATTACTATTAAAGTAAATAATTACACTCATTCCTTCAATGTGATACTTGTGGTTGCTTAACCGTATACAGACAGCTGATCCATGAAAAAAACGTTAATAATAATAATAATAATAATAATAATAATAATAATAATAATAATAATAATAATAATAATAATAATAATAATAATAAATAACAGGAACTCGACAAATATTCTTGCAAATAATAGGAAAAAGTTTGCGTCACACTGTTCACTTTGCTGGACACACCAGTGTGGCGCGTTATACCGATTGTGGCACACTGGAATATAGGGTATGTTTTCTTTTTTTCAACTATTCCAACTGCTTCAATTGAAATGGATCTATAATAATAAGAGAATGAATTTAGTCTTCTTACCCTTCAATTTAGAAATAAGGTTCGCGAGAATTTCATAAAAGAATAATATACTCAGAATTGTATATAGTAGTTTGTTTTATTCGAAATTACATACCGGTACTTCCTGCAACTGTTTTTTGATTGAAATGATTTGAAATGAAATTTTTAAGTTTTACGTCCCACGATTATGCAGGATAGGCTAAAAGAGACAGTGATGATAAGAAATGAATGAAATGGTGGAATGAAAAAAGTGGGATAAAACGGGAGAACCTCGAGAAAACCCACGCACACAGTGTTTGTCCAGCACAAGGTTCACTTGGCGCGAGCATAGATCGAACCAAGGACTCCATGCACCAAAGGTGAACGCTCTACCACTGAAACACCGTGGTCTCTGAAATTACTTATGGAACTACCGAGAACTACGCTGTAATATTTGAATGTGCTCCAAGTTTACAATAATTAGTTTAGTTAAATTCATTATTAACAATTAAATAATTGCATCCATTATTAACAGGTAAATGCTGCTGATGCAAAGACTTAAATCTAGCGATACCGCGAGCGTAAGTATTAAACAGAGGGATTTTAAAGAGCCCCCTGAGCTGGTGGCTCTGGGCTCCATTGGCTCTGCCCTTAATCCGCTAATGCCTATAGATTATAAATTAAAGGGGACGGGCCGGGTCCGTTCTAAAAATTCCGGCCCGTGCAGACCTCTAGCTCCTGTGTATATGCTATCTGAAAATACAGTAGAGTTTCGCTTATCCGACATAAAACAGGCAGGCAGAACGCCGGATAATATGGATGTGTTAAGGAAAGACCTATAAAAAGTCAAACTATGATATAATTTTACACATTACGCATCTAATTATCATCTTTGCAAGAAACAAATATAATGCATTGACTCAGTGATATCCAGCGTGAGGTCCTGGAAGCTGTCCCTTACCAAACCTCAAGCACTTTTTAATAAACCTACTTTTTTCCTTTTGAGGTTTTTTTTTTTTTTTTTATGTCAGATTACTTTGAGTCAGTGTCCAAACTGTGGACAATGCGTTGTTGTTATAATTCTAACAAGTAACACTCCGATTTTGATAAAATTTGGCAGGTAGATACTATACATAAAATAAACAAGTAAGTGTTTTTTTAATGTTTTTTTTTTTTTGCTGAAAAACGGTTTTAGGGGGCAAAAGCCCTCACCCAAAATTTGAAAGTTGACGCTCGAAAGGCAAAAACAAGTGGACCAAAGTGAACGAAATTGTGAACAGATATTGCGGACATAAAATTAGGGAATACGTGTTTTGTATTTTCCTGGAAAAAACGGTTAGGTGGGGCACAGATCCCTCCAAACCTTTGATCATGAAATATCAAAAGTGCTAATAACAGTATGTCAGAAGTGCCTAAATTTACATGAAGAATTGGAACAAAACTTTGTGTTAGGACAATAAGCAAAAAATAAACAAATTCGGCTTTTTTATTTCCTGCGAAAAAACGGTTTTAGAGGACAAAAGGTCCCCCCCCCCCATGAATTTTGAAATTTGACGCAAGAAAGGCAAGAAAAAATGTACCGAACTGAATGAAATTGTTCACAAATGTTGTAGAGGTAAGATGAGGAAATACGTGCTTCGTATTTTCCTGAAAAGAGAAAAAAACCTTTTGAGTGGACCGAGGCGTTGAGTGTCGGAAGGATTAGACCGAAGCGAATAAAATTGTCTGTAGATATTGGATATGAAAAATAAAGCCTCTCGTGTTTCACAAGTGTCTCCATCAGATTTCTAGCGTATTTTGTAGTATTTCACGAGGCAACCTTAACCCTTACAATGTTTTTCCGCATAAACAAAAACACGTGCCAATTAATTTCCTGTTTGCTGTTGATGTGCCAAAATTGATAGGGACATCTTTAAAACACGAAAGTCCTTATTTTACATACAGTCTATACAATATCTACACACAATTTCATTTGCTTCGGTCCACTCCTTCCTGCACCTTTACGGTAATATTAACTTTTTTTTGGTGGGGCTCTAGGCCCCAACACTGTTTTTTCATACAAATTAAAATGCATTTCATTTATTGTTTTGCAAATTGTCCCTATACGAAGTTTCGTTGCAATTCTCCATACTCTTTAGGAACTTCTGACGTATACATACTTATTTGCACTTTTGATATTTCCTAATCAACAGCTTAGAAGGTCCGAGCCCCACTCAATCGCTTTTTTCCAGGAAAATACGAAACACAATTACCTCAATTTACGTCTAGAATATCTGTGCACGCTTTCAAAATTTGGGGGGGGGGGAATTCTGCCCCCTAAAACCAATTTTTCGAAGAAAATAAACCTTTTTTTTTTGCGTATTGTCCCTACACAATGTGTCGTTCCAATTCTTCATGTCCTTTAAGCACTTCTGACATTGTTTTGGAGGGGTCTGTGTCCCACCGAAACGTTTTTTTTTTTCGGGAAAATACGGAACCCATATTCCCTCATTTTTCGTCTACAATATCTGTGCACAATTTCATTCATTTCGATTCACTTCTTCTTGCCTTTCGGGCGTCAACTTTCATCATTTTGGATAGGGGATTTTGTCCCCTAAAAGAGGCATTCGTTTAGTTTTTGCGTATTGTCCATACACAAAGTGTCATCGGAATTCTTCGTTCTTTACACACATCAGACATATTGTTACTAGCACTTTTGATATTTCATGATCAAAGGTTTGGAGGGGTCTGCGTCCCACCTAACCGTTTTTTCCAGGAAAATACAAAACAAGTATTCCTTCATTTTACGTCTGCCATATCTGTGCACAATTTCGTACACTTTGGTCCACTTGTTTTTGTCTTTCGGGTGTCAACTTTCAAAAATCGGAGTGTTACACTTGGGAAGTGTTACTTGTAAGAATATACCGTAATGCCATGGGAAGTGTTACTTGTAAGAATATACCGTAATGCCATTGATACCAGGTGGAATTAAAGAACACTTTTAAATGGGATTACAATTTCGTTTCCGGTCTGTTTATAACATTACTGTATTAGAACGATACACTCATTGCCATTTGCTATTTTTGTTATGTGATATACGTAGCAGACAGTTTTCCTTACATGTCTCTAGAAAATATTTTTTGATTTCGTGTGAGTTAGAATTAAGTTTGACCGGTTCATAAATGACAAGTAAGAAACGTTTAAGAGAAATACAGAACTGTTGCATTATTATTATTATTATTATTATTATTATTATTATTATTATTATTATTATTATTATTATTATTATTATTATTGATATTTTTGAAACATTAGAATTACGTGCTTACGAGGATTCGTGTCGGGTCCCCTCCGAAAAGAAAAGCTGGATATGTGCCTCCACTGAATGATAGACGTATGAGTCAAGGTATAGACGAGCGTGCTAGGCGATCGAGTCCGGAGCATCAAAAACAGACTAAGACCACAACTTGCAGTTCTTCTTGCCGATTGATGCTGCTTTTTACCTGCTATGATATGTCGGATAATAATGTGAAATAAAGAAGGTCAAGACCATGGCGTATTGGTGTTTCATGCACCTAAACCTGTAAAATATTTGTGCCGAAAACATCTTTCACTCACTAGCTAAATTTGAGGGTATGATCGCTCATCTTGGCTTATAAAGTATAGTCTTATAAAGAATACATATAGCACAATAAAAACCTTAAGACCAAATTCAATGATTTTCTATAGTTTTCTTTTTTAATAACGGGAAACTTATTCATTTCATCACGATAAATCACGTTTGATACTAAGATGTCTGTTTCTGACTATATATATTTTTCATACTTTATTGGAGATATTTTTTTTTCAAGAAAAGAGGATGATAAAGGAAGCTATACAACACCATAAATTGAAAGCAATCGGTATTACTAATAGTACACTAATTCTAAATAAATACGTCATCAGAGGAAACAAAAAGTTATTTCCTAATTGTATTGTTTCAGTTTTATCAACATAAAAATTATACACTTTCTACAATGTTTTGTAAAGAAAAAAAATTGAACAGGACCGGATGGGATTCGATCTGGTGTCAAAACAATATAAGAATTACTAGTCCGTCACACTACCCACTTGACCACACAGATTTCCTTTTGTTGCCTATCTTTTTCTTAAGAAATAAACGCTCATGGCTATAGAGGATGTCACTTCCAAACTTAAGACAACAGTTTCTCTCTTTGTTTATATATTTTCGCATAACATCTTGCTTACAGAAGCTAATTTATATTTGGCAGACAATTTACACCCTAGATTTAAGCCAATAAATGCAATATTTTACTCCAATTTCCATTCGTTGGTTCAGGTCTTCTCCTACTAATCTTGTTATTCCCTCTGCAATCGTGCTGTGCTACTCCAAAAATTCCCTCGAAAACATTATTGCCAGTATACACAAAACCGAACATAATTTTGTTTTTTGCTTATATTTTTATTATTTTATTATATTTTTTGGAAATATCTCCTTAGATGGATTGCTTTCTATTATCTCCACGTACTAATAACTAAATTTTACCCATAAACATATGGAAAATGAAATAATTGCGAAAAATCGTGAGTTACAGTATACGCGCAATTTTTTTTGCGCATGGGAGTACATAGATGAAAACAATAAACATACATACCGGTAATACTTCTCAGAATTATGTAGATTTACATACAAACTGTTGTCCTATATTTCACAGCTCATTGTTTTCATTGATGAAATGATATCTTTTTTAATTTTGCTTTCAGTTGCGTGAGTCCGGGCTGATTGGCTTGTAGGAGATGGAAAAGGAACTTCCCAGATGATATTTTCAAAAGGTACCCAACAAAAATCGTCTTCTTCTGGCCAATACAATATAGAATGCCCAGAGCGATTCATGAATTGCACTCTGACGTAAAGAAAATAATAATTACAAAAATACCAAAAGCACCCTTTTTATTTTTTAACCATATCATGTACGTGCTAAGATAATTCTATTTAAAAAGTTTCAAAAGTGTCATAGTTGTAACTTACGAGCAATGACACAATTTGTAACAACAATCGAAACTGTATATTTCCGTACATGTAAAATACCAAAAAAATAATAATTACAAATATACGAAAAGCACTCTTTTTATTTTTTAATCATACCATGCACGTGTTAAGATGAATGTACAAAAAAGGTTTCAAAAGTTTCATAGTTGTAACTTTTGAGCAATGGCACAAATTGTAAAAAAAAAAAAAAAAAAAAAAAAAAAAAAAAAAAAAAAAAACCTAAAATTGGCTTTGTATGCCCATTAGTGTTTAAGAGTTAACCTTTTGCAAAGTTTCTTAAGATTTACTGAAAGAGCGAAACTTAAGCTTTCATTTGACACCTGAATGAGCCCAATAACTTTAAAAATAAGGAAATAATGATAATTTTAGTTCCATGATGCTGAGTGGCGGAAAGTGAAATTGGAGCAAAATTCACATTTTTCAAAAAATTCTCCCCGGCCCATTTTTCATCCAAAACATCGGAAAAAAATAATTTAGCATAATTTCATTGGTATTTATGTATGATGTCATGTTTTAAAATTAGGTGATTTGACGTGGAGAGACCCTACAGAGCTTTTACACAAAGGAAAAGGTTCTCACACTTCGCTTTTGTTTTGACATTTTTATGAGGAACTCTTTATTCATCTTAGCTTTATCAAACACATCGGATTTAGATCCCCTAGCAATTGTGAAAGACTAGGCTCCGAGTTTAGACGTAAGTGCATTGGGAGTGTAATATGAACTTATGAGTATTCTAAGTTAGAAATAGAAAGGTATGTTTTGCCATTCGTCATATACAAAAGAGAGAGTTTAATTCAATTTACTGTAGGGCATATATCAGCAGTGCGGTCCGGGTATTTTACGTTCTTTCAGATGAAAGAAATACAAATTACCAACTAGGGACAGGGTTTTTTGTTCACAAAGGAATATCACCAATTAAACGGGTTAAACTTGTTAATGATACACTGAGAAAAATCCATTATCCGGACAGCGGTATATTGTACAAATACAAGGATTCGTTATGTTTACTAAGGAAATCTGTACGGAGCGTACTTTATCCATATACTACATAGGTACTGCCTTTTACTCGCTTAGATATTACATCATGTCGCTGCAGGATGTCTGACATCTCACAATCTTCCGTATTTTACATACGAATACGTATGTTAAATACTTCAGCTATATGTTATATACGTCCATCTGTGTGTGAGATCCAGACCGCCTATAGACACTCTTTCTTTCGAAATGGCTGACGTCATTGAACTACCGTCTTTTGCTTGCGAAACGAGGTTGTTTACAAACGGAAAAGAAGAGAGGAAGGAAACAAATGCTTGGGTAAGTACACTAGTTAACTATTACTTTAGTTAAATATTCCATTAATTATATATTCTTTTAGTGTAACTTGCTTTAATATAGTACTAAGTAAGTAATGTAGTTTATGAATACAATTCTTACTATTGTAAAACTCGGTGCCTTCCATTTCAACTCAGGCAAAAAAATATAAAATTGTACCATCACCATCTCAGATATTGTTGAAACTTTTTTTATAACAACTAGACATGTTTTTAAGAGACCCATATTTTTTTGTTTTGTCGAAAAAAAATTTCCCGCCAAGTAATGGGCCATCAAAGACGGGGAGTGCAATTTATGAATTGTAGAAGACATGGAAAATGGTCAACTTCGGAGCCTCACCATTCGGCTATGGAGACAGGTAGAGCTATAATTCTTGTTGTGGTATGTACATAGGGATATAAATAAACTATATTTTATTATAGTTTGGTTTGCGCATGCGTATCTTTTTGTACATAAATTAACAAATGAACGTAAATTTATCTGAAAAGTCGAAGTTTGTGAATTTTTTTCGAACATTTCCGGTTCGAATTTTAAAATTCTGTTTTCACGGTTGGTAAGACCTGGTTACCCGCTTTCCGAAATAATTTTGTATCGCTTCTGTGTGCAACCGTTTTGTCGCAAAAAATTCGAGAAATTGTAAAATTTTCAAAAATCGCCATTTTTGGGCGCCATTTTCTCGAAAACACCATCTTTTAAAATTCTGAAATTTTGTCAGATAGTTCAACTTTACATGAATAATAAACACACCAAATACCATTCTCGACCAATGCTTTATGAATTAACTGCAGACTTTTAAAGTTAGCGAAGTTTCGTTAACTTTGATGTCACAGTTAGCAACACTGGGAACAGTAAAAGTGCAATGATTTGATTATGTTTGTGGTTCACATTCATTAAATGAAGAATAAAAGGTTTTCTTGACTGTTTTTTTTATTATTATTTTGATCAAGAAGGCTCTCAAATAGTAAAATGGGCCTCCCCCTACTCCTCCATTTTCTTAAACCGAAATAATCTGAGGTGGAAATTACGATTGCGAAACGCACAAATTTCAAGTTCACTTACCTAAAATGGTCTTCCGAAACAATATTTCACTGATTTTTTTATTTTTTTATTTTTTACTTGGACCAGTCATTTGCTTGATTGGTGTCTAAGAGCATGTAACATTGCAGGTGCTCCATAGGTGTTGGCTCACTCACAACTTGTCCAGGAGTGGATCTAGGGGGAAGAAACTTTTTTTATTTTAAATATAAATAAAACCGATCTCAGAGTTTGGAGCTCGTAGCTCTAAGTAGCAGTATACCCCCTCCCCTTCCAAAAGTCCGTCCTGGATCCGCCTCTGCGTAGCACATTGTCTATAGTCACAAATGCTGAACGTCCATGTGGAAGCATAAACAGCACTTCAACTTCACGTAATTCATGATTTATTCATAATATTTCTGCTACGCACCACTGATTATCATACATATATGTATGTAACAAAAGTTCCTTTTTGCAGATTTCTTAAATCTATACTTTGAATTGCAGAAGTTCGATTTTGGGGGAAGCATGAAGTTAGTTCATGGTGACCCATTACTGCCATAAAAACTTCGCCATTTTCCGAAAGCCAAAGATGACTTCGTTGAATACCAGTTACCGGTCGCATACTTTCCTTTTTTCTTCTTCCGGAAGTCGTCGAATTCAGTTCCAGGCAACAAAACGAGAGTAATACCCGAAGTTTGTACTTGCACTATACTCACGAATTCTTCTGCGGTTTTAGTGGGGGCGCGGTGGCTCAGTGGTAGAGCGTTCATCTCCGGTGCTCGTGGGTTTTCTTGGGGTTATCCCGTTTCCTCCCACTTACTGCATTTCATTCATTTCTCATAATCACAGTCTCCTTTAGCCTAACCGGCATAATCGTGAGACGTAAAACTTAAAAGATTTCATTTCATTTTTTTGTCTTCTGCGGTTTTAATACTGTGTATCTGTATTTGCCTAAGGTTATGCCACGTTGCCACATTCTTTACACCTCCCCCTTCCCCTCAATACCGTCGCAGAGACCATGCATGGCCGGTTTCACTGCAAAACCACTGCTTTATTGGACCTGTTTGCATCTCGAACATCTTAAATCGATTTTTAAAGTGGGATGCAGCGCCATCAGAAATCACTGACACGGTTTGGGAAATTGTAGACACTTATTTTCTCGTATTCAAACCTTTTTCTATAAAGTATATTTTCGCTTTTCTTCGAGTATTTTTAGAATCTTGTCTATGGTTATGAGTATATGAGCCGAATCGTGTGTTTTATCGTCGTTTATTACAACAAAACTGTCAGGTGTTTCATATTCCGGTGTTAACTCTGAATTTCACTTTGCAGAATAACAGTCCAGTTTTCAGTGAAGTAAAATAGAATTTGTATCTTGAAATTTTATACGGTGCTTTTCGGTAGCAATTAATTCTTGATGTAGTCATGAATTACAATTCTTACAGTTAAACAAGCAATGCACGATACGAAAACAGAAAGTGTCAGTTTTTTTAACGAGATTATTGTTTTCCCATATGGCATACGTAACACTTTCATTTTCATCAGGATCAATAATTAAAGATTCCACACTTACTCCTTCCACTCCAGGACATTCACCACATTCTTGAAGAAGACAGTTGTCATTTTCTACGGATCATACTACTAAAGGAAATAGGTCACTCATGACAGCTTCAATACAGGCAGCACCTTTCATTTGTAGCAACGCAGAAGCAGCTAACTTAAAATTTGCACAATACACACACACACACATATACACACTTCCCTCGCAGGTTGCGGACTGACCCACTTTAGTCGAATACTGTAAAATTCCGAGTGACCCATTCTTATGTTGGGATTGTTCTGTTTAAAAAATCGAGTAAATTTCTTTGGAACGCGTAAGAAAACGTTTCGATTTTTTTTAACTTTTTGCCCTTTTTCGATCACTGTAATGACATCGCACTTAATTGAGACTTTATCTGGAGCATTCCAAATCGTCATTGAGGTAATAGTTCAGGCTTTTTGTAGATCATCAGAATTTATTGGATGGCCATTTCAAGTAAACTTAAAATTTGTGTGTTTCGTAATCGTAATTTCCACCTCAGATTATTTCGGTTTAAGAAAATGGAGGAGTAGGGGGAGGCCCATTTTACTATTTGAGAGCCTTCTTGATCAAAATAATAATAAAAAAAACAGTCAAGAAAACCTTTTATTCTTCATTTAATGAATGTGAACCACAAACATAATCAAATCATTGCACTTTTATTGTTCCCAGTGTTGCTAACTGTGACATCAAAGTTAACGAAACTTCGCTAACTTTAAAAGTCTGCAGTTAATTCATGAAGCATTGGTCGAGAATGGTATTTGGTGTGTTTATTATTCATGTAAAGTTGAACTATCTGACAAAATTTCAGAATTTTAAAAGATGGTGTTTTTGAGAAAATGGCGCCCAAAAATGGCGATTTTTGAAAATTTTACAATTTCTCGAATTTTTTGCGACAAAACGGTTGCACACAGAAGCGATACAAAATTATTTCGGAAAGCGGGTAACCAGGTCTTACCAACCGTGAAAACAGAATTTTAAAATTCGAACCGGAAATGTTCGAAAAAAATTCACAAACTTCGACTTTTCAGATAAATTTACGTTCATTTGTTAATTTATGTACAAAAAGATACGCATGCGCAAACCAAACTATAATAAAATATAGTTTATTTATATCCCTATGTACATACCACAACAAGAATTATAGCTCTACCTGTCTCCATAGCCGAATGGTGAGGCTCCGAAGTTGACCATTTTCCATGTCTTCTACAATTCATAAATTGTACTCCCCGTCTTTGATGGCCCATTACTTGGCGGGAAAATTTTTTTCGACAAAACAAAAAAATATGGGTATCTTAAAAACATGTCTAGTTGCTATAAAAAAAGTTTCAACAATATCTGAGATGGTGATGGTACATGCTCTGCCTGAATTGAAATGGAAGGCACCACTCGTTAATGATTGAGGAGAATAGAATGGGTGAATCTGAATTTTGAGAAATCTTTGAATATTAATGTTTTGAAACATTTTACATTTCAAGGTAGCAAAATGAATGTTATGTGTTTATTCATTCCGTTTTATATGTGACGATTTATTACTTGGTGCAGATTTACTACAGAGCTGCTTAACATAATTGCTAATAAACCGTTTTCAGCGCGAAAATTCCCTTGTGTAGTGAAGATTTAGATTTCTGGGCTTTCGGCATCAATGGCCTTGTTAGCCCGTCGCATATGAGGGATGACTTCCCTCGGTGATCACACTATCCGGGTAAAGGAAGGGAAGAATGGATTGGGGAAAAATGGGGCCGCGGTGGCTCAGTGGTAGAGCGTTCACCTCTGGTGCTTGGGGTCCCGGGTTCGATCCCAGCTCCCGCCAAGTGAACTTTGTGGTGGACAAACACCGTGTGCGTGGGTTTTCTCGGGGTTCTCCCGTTTCCTCCCACTTTCTTCATTCCACCATTTCATACATATACTCATCATCACCGTCTCCTTTAGCCTAACCGGCATAACCGTGGGACGTAAAACTCAAAGATTTCATTTTTGGATTTGGGAAGGAAGAAAACGGCCTGGGACCTATATGTTAGGTACCACTTCGGCATTTGCCTGCTGTGAATGAGGAAAAGCCAAGGAAACCTCATTCAGGATGGCTGGACTTAAAATCTTTTGATACTTTTTCGACCGAGTTCCCCCACCGGGATCGAACCCGGGACCGTTCGCACCGAAGGCGAGAGCGTTAGCGACTACGCTACGCGGGGCCACTAGTGTAGTTTAGAAAACTTATTTTTACTAGGATATTTGCAAGATTTTTTTTTCTTTTAGTTTAACACTCCATGATTCTACATCAATGTAAGAGAGAAGGTGACGATGAGATACATGATAATGGTGGAATCAAGAAAATGTAAGGAAACTGGAAAGTCTTAAGAATAACCACACCTACAGTGTTCACCAAAAGCCTATTTGTCGGGAGCAGGAATCAAACCAGGGACCTACCGCGTCAGAGGTAAGCGCTCTCAGAGCTTTCTTTTGTTTAAAGAACTTGTTTACAATGAAATATATATATATATATATATATATATATATATATATATATATATATATATATATATATATATATATATATATATATATATATATATATATATATATATATATATATTACGAAGATATTGACATATTTTACAGCCTCACTGAAATTTAAAAAAAAAAGTAGTCAGGGAGAGCTTACTTGTCAGGTTTTTATTTTTTAATTTAATTTATTTTTATTTATTTATTTTTGCTTTGTTATGTTCCCTAGTTAATTAATGTTTGGGTTACTGAAAATTAAAACCTTTTTAGTATTATTGTTATGTCATCACTTTGGAACCAAAACGTTAGATTTTTTTTCTTGTGTTTTCATATAGGAAGTTGGTGAGTTTGTGCCTTAGCATTGGTTTGGTTTCTAGAACGTAATTGAAGGTCATGTTGAGTTGAGTCTTGGTGGGTTTGAGTTCGTGAAGTGTCAGGCACTGCTTGTGCCCCTGTCTTCTGTTTGTGATGTTTCCTGGCTTTGGGCTGTGACGTATTTATGTTGAGGAGTACCAACGCAGGCCGCGTGATATACAGGTAGCTATAACACAGCTTCAACAGTTACGAGTGCCAGGTCTTTAAATTTCAGCTTTCGTTACGGCGTGACTAATGCAGTATAGTACTAGGTTGAAATTCTATGGGTGGTAAAAACGGTATGGTAAGAAATACAACGTAATTGTTATTAGTTTAATTAGTGTTTCTTCATAGTATTGTTTCACTATTTCTAGAAGGAATTAAGTATTAACGAAGTAATGAATAAGCAAAAGCACACATTGATTAACGTTTACTATTTCTCATACTCCATTGAGAATGTTTTGATCCTCAGTTGCGCAAACATCCAGTGTGCGTTTATTTTCTTTCTTTTTTGAGGGGTTTACACTGCCTCACAGATGAGCTCCCTCGTGGCTAAGTGGTTAGTGAACACGCCTTTGGCGTGGGACACCCGGGTTCGATTCCCGGCCGGGGGCCGCGGTGGCTCAGTGGTAGAGCGTTCACCTCTGGTGCTTGGGGTCCCGGATTCGATCCTAGCCCCGCCAAGTGAACCTTGTGGTGGACAAACACCGTGTGCGTGGGTTTTCTCGGGGTTCTCCCATTTCCTCCCACTTACTTCATTCCACCATTTAATTCATTGCTCATCATCAGCGTCTCCCTTAGCCTAACCGGCATAACTGTGGGACGTAAAACTCAAAGGTTTCATTTCATTTTTTCTTAATCTCTTGCACCGACCGACCGATCTCGATCAAATTTCCAACGTAGATGCGGTTCTGGCCTGGGAATGTTTTTAGCTATTTACTTTGACAGTAGAACTTAGGAGAGGGGGAGGAGGGGGACAGAAAAAATAAATGACTTAATTTACTTTGAAGTGTAAAAGTGCGAGCGTTTTCTTCTCTCTCTCTCTCTCTCTCTCTCTCTGTCTCTCTCTCTCTCTCTTCACTCCTCCAGTCTCCTCTCACTTTTAGGGCCGCGGTGGCTCAGTGGTAGAGCGTTCACCTCTGGTGCTTGGGGTCCCGGATTCGATCCTAGCCCCGCCAAGTGAACCTTGTGGTGGACAAACACCGTGTGCGTGGGTTTTCTCGGGGTTCTCCCATTTCCTCCCACTTACTTCATTCCACCATTTCATTCATTTCTCATAATCACCGTCCCCTTTAGCCTAACCGGCATAACCGTGGGACGTAAAACTCAAAGATTTCATTTCATTTTTTCCTCTCACTTTGATTTCATGATTTCGCACTCTGATGACAAGTATTAAATACCGCCAGGAAAAGTACTAATATATAACCTCTCTTTTAGGAGCCCCTCCAACCACGCGCCCGGGACACGTGCTTTGCTTGCTCGCCCATAGCTGCATCTCTGTGAGCTACATAAGTAACATACAATGCTTACGTAATACTTTGGGTAATAAGTACTATTAAGAAAGGAAGAATTGCATTTTTTTTAACTTTGGGAAAGAAGCTACTATGGGATTAAAGATAAGGTAGGAAAGGCAACACATTCCAGTCTATGCTTTCACCCAGCAGACATATTGTTTGGAACCAAAAAAATGTGACTTTTGGAATCTTGTACTTAGGTTCACAGCGGAAGCGACGAAATAACTTGAATCATCCATTGTAGCTCTCCCCGCAACCAGTTTCTAAAATGTTGGCAATAAGTTTGCGAAACGAGAGGTGACGACTCCAATTTTGGGTGAAAAGTCGCTATAAAAAATAATCGAGAAATTCATTGTCTATAAGCATTGTAAAAGTTGTAGATGTAAACTAAACAATATGTTCTACTCACTGGCGCAAATCCCGGGGGGGGGGGGGATGACGGATACATGTCCCCTCCAATCTTGGAACTGAGGGGGACTTCTCCCAAATAATCCGATTTGAAATGTGTTTTTTGGGAGAAATTTGATGATTTTTGTCCGATTGCTACAAAGGAACGTGAGATAAAATAGATGTCCCCCAGAAAAAGCCTCAAATCTGCAGCCTCCTAACGCTAAAGACAACTCTGATCCTCCACAACATTGTTTTTCAACTTCATAAGTATTTTGGACATCGCCAAAAAAAGTATGGTAACGGTCTTACCCTTCCCCCCCCCCAATGTTGAAGACAGATTTGCGCCGCTGGTTCTATTCACATCTTTGTAAACAGGGCGCAACCAATCCTTTAATTCAGGGATCATTTCAGGTTGTTTCGGGTACTTTTGTTCATGTTGTGGAGTCAAAATAGTTCCGAAATAATTAACACTACAGTACTTACGTTAAGCAATTTTTTGTAAAAGAAAAAGTGCAGAATAATTAAAAGACCCCAGAGGACAAATATAACAAACACCTTCTTCGCCTTTATTCACGCATCTATAGCTAATCTTGTTGCTATCGGTAATGATGTATTACGTGTGTCTCTCAACGGAAACTCTGCGAACTAAAGGACATCAAGTTTGTAGTTATTCTTCGTTAGAGGGCAAGGGTAACATAACAATGCAGGATTGTGGAGTAGTGAGTATGCTGTATTTCCAAACTCTTCATCACTTGCGCTGATTAAAACAAACAAACAAAAAAAAAAAAAAAAAAAAAGAACGTAAAAACTGTTTTGAACTAATAATGCTTCTCTACAGATGAACATTTTGTTTGCAGCAAAAAGTCGCTAAATGTGTAAGTAGGTAAATCGTCATTTAAAAATCACCCAAAAAAGTCTCCAATCGGAAAATTTTTTTTTGTCGCTATCGTAGGGCGACCATACGTCCCGTTTTGACCGGGACAGTCCCGTTTTAGGGGCGTGTCGCGGCCGTCCCGTCAGTAGATGGAAAAAAGTAGTATTCGTCCCGTTTTATGTAAATGAAAGAAGTAAATAACAAACCCAGTACCTTTACTCCTTTTAAAAGTATTAATAATAACAAAGCGGCAAAAATTGAACTGAAATTCCCTATATTAAACATACTCTATAGTTCGCAGTACTGCTCGAAAGGCAGCAGAGGTTTTAGCAGTTGGTTGTGTGTTAAACAAACTTCAACGTGTCTTTCCTTTTTCATAAGTACCCGCTCTGTAACGAAGAGAGAGAGGGGGAACTCTGATATCAAGGCACTGATAAGAACAAAGGTAGATCTAAAAGTCTAGTGTTGCAAGAACCTGTCCCGTTTTTAACTGAAAATTTTATGGTCACCCTACGCTACCGTTGAGGTCGAATTCCCCTTATTTAGCGACTTTACCCAAAATTGGCAACATTGACCCCCACCGAACAACATCCCGTCATCTTGAGCCTAGCCAGCATAATAGTGGGACGTAAAACTTAAAGATTTCATTTCGAACAACACTCCCAAAACCTACTGTTATACTATTCTCAAACCACTCTTTCGTACAGTTCTCCCTATTCGAAAAAAAAAAAATTGTAAATAGCAGTGTTCATACATAAATATGGAACTCAATTTCCCTGAATTTTGCAGGTTTTCCAGGTATTAATTTTGCAATTTCCAGGTCTAATAGTACGAGAACACATAAATTTTAAGAATACTCTATTTATATATTTGAGAATGGCCACCCTTCTCCCCAATGAACGATTGCAATTAAATATTGAGTCACAAGAAAATAAATAATTAAAATAAATAAAATTTAAGTTGAAAAATATTAAGTTGAGAAGCCTACTAAGGGAATTATATAATACTTTTGTTCCATACTTGAATACATTCAAAATATACAAAAAATATTGGCTTGGGGAAGAAAAAAGGGCCCGCGAGATTTTAACTGATTCTTGTAGTACTCGACGACAGAAATAGATTACTGAAAGAATTTTCAAAATCGGCACAGGCAAACATGAAGAAAATCGTATTTTCAGGTACCGGTTCAAAATGGGAAGAAAAAAGGACCGCGAGATTTTAACTGATTCTTGTAGTACTCGACGAGAGAAATCGATTAGTGAAGGAATGTTCAAAATCGGCGCAGGCAAGCATGAAAAAAAATCGCACTTTCATGTACCGGTTCAAAATGGGGAAGAATAAAGGACCCGCGAGATTTTAACTGATTCTTGTAGTACTCGACGACAGAAATAGATTACTGAAAGAATTTTCAAAATCGGCACAGGCAAACATGACGAAAATCGCATTTTCAGGTACCGGTTCAAAATGGGAAGAAAAAAGGGCCCGCGAGATTTTAACTGATTCTTGTAGTACTCGTCGAGAGAAATCGACTAGTGAAGGAATTTTCAAAATCGGCGCAGGCAAGCATGAAGAAAATTGCATTTTCATGTACCGGTTTAAAATGGGGAAGAAAAAAGGGCCCGCGAGATTTTAACTGATTCTTATAGTACTCGACAAGAGAAATCGATTAGTGAAGGAATGTTCAAAATCGGCGCAGGCAAGCATGAAGAAAATCGCATTTTCATGTACCGGTTCAAAATGGGGAAGAAAAAAGGGCCCGCGAGATTTTAACTGATTCTTGTAGTACTCGACGACAGAAATAGATTACTGAAAGAATTTTCAAAATCGGCACAGGCAAACATGAAGAAAATCGCATTTTCAGGTACCGGTTCAAAATGGGAAGAAAAAAGGACCGCAAGATTTTAACTGATTCTTGTAGTACTCGTCGAGAGAAATCGACTAGTGAAGGAATTTTCAAAATCGGCGCAGGCAAGCATGAAAAAAGTCGCACTTTCATGTACCGGTTCAAAATGGAGAAGAATAAAGGACCCGCGAGATTTTAACTGATTCTTGTAGTACTCGACGACAGAAATAGATTACTGAAAGAATTTTCAAAATCGGCACAGGCAAACATGAAGAAAATCGCATTTTCAGGTACCGGTTCAAAATGGGAAGAAAAAAGGACCGCGAGATTTTAACTGATTCTTGTAGTACTCGTCGAGAGAAATCGACTAGTGAAGGAATTTTCAAAATCGGCGCAGGCAAGCATGAAAAAAGTCGCACTTTCATGTACCGGTTCAAAATGGGGAAGGAACAAGGTCCCGCGAGTTTGAACCGCTACGATGTATGTTCACGAATGTGCCCGTCTTCTCAAATTTAGTTAATTACTGTGACACTGAAACATGTGACACAGAGTCACATTGTGGATGACTCTGCAATCGGCAACCACTGCACATATACTCCTCCCGCCCCACAGTTTGATTATTTCGATCCATTCCTCCCGTGCTAACGGCATGGTTCAACATCTGCAAGAAAGAGGTAAATGTAACGTTCAATTGGCAATAGCTTTTCACCAAATTAAGCTGCATGAAATCTGATTGCATATTTGACATACTGAGAAAATTCTAGCCCGTGGCCATATGTATCACATATCCCACCAGTTCATAAACATTTTGAACACAAAATTACGGTCGTCCGTGTGACGTACTCCCAAAAGGCCTAATGTGTATCACCCACCTCACATTCAATGAAACCACATCCGTGTAGAATTTAGAAAGGAACTTCTTATGATGTATACAGGATGTCTCAAACGTTCCCTGACATAGGGTAACTCTGTTATTATCAGAGTTACGACAAAATGTAAGAGGAAAAACATCTCGAAATATGACGTTTTCAATCTAAAGTGAACACTTTTTTAAAAAATCGGACAAGATGAATGTGCTGTATACTCTTTATGCACCCAATTTTAAATGAAAATGCAACGTTGTCATTTACCTGGACCCACGACATAAGTGAATGAAGTTACTGTTTGAAACGGGGGCTGGCCATCGACATGTTAGCGTAAAAGACAGTAACTTCACTCACTTCTGTTGTGGATCCAGGTAAATGGCAACGTTGCATTTTCATTTCACATTGGGCGCATAGAGAGTGTACAGCGCAAACGGGTCATCCGATTTTAAAAATTCCTTCACTTTAGATTGAAAACATCATAATTGGATATGCTTTTCCCTCCTACATTCTGTTGTAACTCTGATAATAACAGAGTTACCCTATGTCAGGGGACTTTTGAGACACCCTGTATACCTTATTTAATGTATGTTTGATGTCACTATAACTGTAGTATAATTTAGTTTGTTTAAATTTACAATTTAATACAAGTAGATTCGGATTTACATGCGTAGGATTTTGTATGCATCTAACTAATGAATTCTTTTCTATTTATGCTTAACTTAGTGACTTGGCTTTGGACTGCAACTGATTGTTGTAACCCATTATTGCTTGAGAAGAAACAAGATATCCGAATCTTCATTTGGAGAAATCAAAGGTCTATTGGAAAGCTGGGGATCACAATCATTAATTTCTACATTTCAAGGTGCGTAGTAAATTATATATTGTGTTTATTGTTAAATTACTATTATTGGGTTTAGAATCAATGAAGCACTTCATGATATTTTATGGGGATCAAGATGGGTGCCGGATAGATAAGTATTTGAGCGTCAGGCTCTTATTTCTTTTCAATTTAATATTTAATCAATGATTATTTTTCTCCCTCATTATTCCACCAAATCGTATTCCAAGATCATATATCCATTTTTGTTCGATATATCCATATTTTTGATCTCTTTCATATTTCTATATTTTCGATTTTTGATATTGTTTATATTTCGATATTGCTGTATTTTTCGATATTTCGAACAAGTTTCGATAGTTTGTCGACATCGATTATCTATATCTAAATTCGGATATCCCAAAGCCCTATCGAGCCCCCTCCGAAATGAAGTTTTTGGCTATGGACCTGATTAGAGACAATTTTTGTTACGAAATTCGAGACAAGATAGAGCTTTTCCAATAGAAACGGATCCAGTTTTCGAGACGAGACAACTTTCGCGGCACCTTTTCGAGAGAAGACAACCTCAAATCTTTTCTCTTGCGCATCCCTAGACTTGATCATGAGTTATAAAAAAAAAAAAAAAAAATGTTAATGAGAAATAACATGTAAATACAATATAGGTAGCTAAAACATTTTTGTTTTCATTCTTCAGTAATGCATGGTTATTAATCTCAGGGGGGGCGGTGGCTCAGTGGTAGAGCGTTCACCTCCGGTGCTTGGGGTCCCTGGTTCGATCCCAACTCGCGCCGTGTGGACTTTGTGGTGAACAAACACCTTGCTCGTGGGTTTTCTCGGGGTTCTCCCGTTTCCTCCCACTTTCTTCATTCCACCATTTCACTCATTTCTCATTATCACCGTCTCCTTATCCTAACCGGCATAACCGTGGGACGTTAAACTTAAAGATTTCATTTTTTATTAATCTCAGCATTTTATAGTGTATTCTTAAGCTTAAGGTGATGTATAATTAAATTTTGAATTCAGTTAACTTATTTTGTTTCTCAGATTGTTTTTAAAATGTATGTACAAACGTTTATGTTCATTCTCGAGAGTTTAAAGTGACGTATAGTTATTAAACATAGTATTTAATATTGTACTCTTAACGTGGAAGTGATATACAGTTAACTTTTGAATTCAGTTAACATTTTTCTTTCTGAAATTGCTTTAAAAAGTATGTAAAAATGTTTTTATTTTCTTTCTTGAGTGCTAAAAGTGATGCAAAGTTATTAAGCTTACTACTTTATATTGTATTCTCAACCCTAAACTGATACACAGTGCGTTTTTGAATAAATTGTCAAGTTATTTGAGTGATGAACACTGGTAGAAAATCCTGACTACTACTGGAACATTTTGATTTTAAGGTGACGACTACTGGTGCAAGGATTTTAAAATATTGTTTTTCCTTCAAGGGCTACTCCTTTTTGAATTCTGACTACATGGTCACTATAGGAAGGATCAGTGAGTCTTTCCAACTATGGTACAGCTCCGACAGATTCACGATGCTCAGAGAAGAGACAAAATAGTATGTTTTCAAACTTAAAGTGAGAACCAGTGGCGTTTTTACCTTGCTATGCAAAAGTAAGTGAGTACTCCAATGGGGTTCCAATGCGGTACCTAATTTCTGCATTTTAGATATATGGAAATACATGTCTCTAAAATGTAAAGAACTGATTTTTTTTGGGGGGGGGATAAACTATAGGTATGTGGGGCTTGCATACTTGACGCTACAATTCGGAAATTGAATTAAAATATGACTAACGGCTATCAAGATGTTGTCAAATAAAGGGAGGACCAACACAGTTAAGGGGTTTTCGTGTTAGATGCTAAAATTTCCGAAATTGGTCATGGAAAGTTAATAAACTGTAATGTACCATTACAGTTGAAAGTAATGGCAATTTTTTTTACGCACCCTGTACCTAGTAATTTTTTTTATTCAATTTCGGTTTAGTTACACAATTTATTTACTCTCTTTACTTCGAATTAAATATAATGAATCCAAAGGTTTCATTAGTAACCATATTCCCACTGAATAATATATTTTATTTATATTTTGATTATGTGTAAATCCCATTTTCGGATATACAAGTCGAATAGTTACAAGGTTTACCATTCTGACGTCATACCGAAACATAGTTCCGTCATTGGATATAAATTTTCTTAATTTCAGACCAATGTAGAATTTAGTCAGGTACCTAATCTTTCCCTCACCCCCTCTCATTAGTCCATAGTCACTTTCAGATCCGGTTATATCTGGATTTGCCAAATTTCTATTTGCTTTGTAATTTCCGCGGCTAAAGTTTTCGTTCTGATTGGAGGAATTCTCCTACCTCTGGCTTTTTCGGCGCAATGTTATCAGAATAATCGAAGACACCTTACGAGGCGCAGCTTATAATTTCGCCTACATATCTGCGGTAAAAGGACTAGGATTTTAATAGAATTCAGGTAAAAATCTGATTTAATTTCATAGTTGAACATTGAAGGCTGTGTAGGAGCCCCAAAAAAAAGGAAAAAAATCTACATTTTTCGTAAAGAAACAATAAGTTAGTGAAACATCCAGTTCTGTTTACTAGGAAGCCATGTTTGCTGCCTATCTAGAATAGACAAAGTGAAATAGTGACTTTACTTTCTTTTTCTTTCAAACCATATATTCAGTTAGGGATTAGGGAAATTACGACCTGTTTAGTGCATGTTGTTCGTGTATACAGTAAATGTGATTTTTTATTATTTATTTAGTAATTGCATGTACGTAGTAGGTTTGATAGTTGTAATGTAAATAATCATAATGGCAGCTTAAGTTAGCTTAAAAGGGCTCCTATCCCCTTTTCCAAATTGAACCAGTTCTAGCGGGGGAATGGGTTAGTTATTATTTGTTTTAGGGCCTTTTCCCCTTTCAGGGGAAGGGTCCCTCAATAAACCTCGTTAAGGTGCCCCCAGGGCATCAATCTTTAGTAATAATTATGTAACCAATTGGTCAGGTCAATTGGACCTAGGGTTACCTTTCTCATTTTGCCCCCCTTTAAGTTTAATAGAGCCGACTGTATATACCAACAAAGGAGTACTTTTCGTCAACATGCATGTAATTAAATGGTGCATGTTTGGTTTAGTTAATTGTCTTTATGTATAGTACTAACAGTGGTGTATGTAGTTAGTACTTTTGTGTGAGTGTGTGAATTTTCGGTTAGGACAGTGTATAAATATGCGTTAATTTAGTACCATTTGTCTAACTCGAAGTATACTAAACCGGAGTAAATATTAAATTTCTGATTAATGAGTACAAGTATATATTTCAGTACACGGTAAATTATGCCTCCACTACAGCGCCATTGCGTCCGGTTTCGCTAATCAATTGTTTGTTGACATTACGACATCGCATAACTTAGTGATCTAGATTGTTTGATTTTGGCCATTTATTCTCAAATTACTTCCCGTGGACATGGTTTTCGGTTCAGATGAGTATACCTTCATATAAGATAGCATGAGATCTTACTGTACTGAAAATTTCAGCTTGCTAGGTCCAGTAGTAATTGAAATATCTACTGAAATAAAGAATACCTATTTTCTTAATAGAAGTAAAGCCCATATGCTGTTACTGTTTGTTTCAAAATGTAGTATTAAATTCTCTTTTCCCGTGGCTGTAGAAAATTCCATTGTTGCTTTAGTTTTATCAGCAAATCGGAAATAGATTAATCGTTGACAATTTAACTTTCAGTGAATACACGTATGATTTTTTTTTAAAAACTGCGAAGTAAATACAATTTGGGTGCTTCGAAACAAAGAGTACGTGGTTCGATGAATGTTATCGTGTAGTAGTTTGAGCGTGATAGATTGTGATAGTTATATATATTTATTACTGTGTAATGTAAATATGTGTATGGCCTGCGTGTAAAATGTATGAAATAGGGTGTCTGTAAAATATTACTTCGCGCGAAAATTAGTAGATAATGAATGAATGTAATGATATATTAATAATATGATATAAAATATGAATGAGATGATGACACCTATATTTAAATGGATAGGCCTAGTGTATGTTATGTAGTGAAAATATGAATATGTTTACAAAAAAAAAAAATCTCTCGCGTTTTGACTTCTACACCAGTACATTCATCCAACCGAGTTTGCTACTTGGATAGTAAATTGTAGTTGGGAATTGTGTGTTACTTCGCATTTAAGTACCTCATAATAACAGCCCCGGATCTTAAGCCTTTCAACAGATAGGGTAGCATCATGTGGGAATTACTTCTAAGGGTTGACAGAAATGATAATTAAGAAAACCAACTGCTATATCCTGTGATCATCGAAAAGTACAGGTTTCGGTCATTTGTACCTTTAACATTCATTGCCTCTCCGAGATTTTTTTTTCGTTGCTTACCTTATTTATTTATTGTGCAGTGTTCATATAACTCAGTTCGGACTATCCGATTAAATCAACTGCTACTAAATTAATATTCACGTCATTAGCGTACCCGGACGTCGACCCCTAGTCCCCTTAAGTATTTTCATGTCTTTTCTTAGTTTAATTAGATGAGGGAAATTAACGACGTCCCAGACTGTGGCATGTCTGCGCGGGGTAGCCATCGGTGATGTTTGGGTATTGAAATCACCGATCCAAAATTCAGTTTATTTAATTTTTTTTTTTATTTCGGCAAATCATTAGTTAGGAATATCTTAGATAATACTTCTATTCTAGTTTCATTACTGTCCTCGAACCTTCTTAGTTTTTTCTAAGGGGTCGAATATTTTTTTTTACTTAGAGATTTCAAAATTGGGGACGCAGTTACCTGGTCCCTTTCCCCCTCTCCTTTTATCCTGCTGGTTTGGGCCGGATACGGGGATCGGATTTCAATCTTACAACCAAACTCTTGTGGGATTGGGATCTGATGGACACAGAACTTGCATCCTTGGCAGCAGGGCGCTCCTTGAGTCTACGTATTTGAGTAGACCACCCTTTTGGCATGTTAAGAATATTTTGGCTATGGATTTTGTTGAGAGCGAAATTCGACTTTTATCTTTGTAGCGTTAGTTATTTCCCACTTAAGTCTTTGGCGCCCCTATTCTTCGTCTTCCTTCTTCTCTATCTCTCTCTCTGTCTTCATTACCTCTAGAGTTATTTTTTTTAATTTTTAACCTCCCCCCCCGGTTTCTGAAACTCATGAAAACATACAATATTCATATCACTTATTTCGATCGTATGTACTAACTGAGACATCGAGGGATGCAATTCGTGGAGGTATTGCAGCACAACTCAGGACCATTTTCGCGATATTCAATCCACCACGGGAGAAACTGACGAGAAGGTACACTATGCTTTCAGATTCCTAGAAACATTTGTTATTCATTGATCGTACAAATTATACCCATTGACGACTGATTTCTGGTTTTATTTCTATTGATTGGTCATATAGTGTGTATGTATTAATAGTTTGGGCCCACTAGTTTCGAATAACATTGATTTTTTTTCCTGTATATACATCTATATATGTACTTACATAGTTTTAAAAGTTACGTGCCTGCTCTATTTGTTGTATTTCCACCTCTTATGTCAACTTATTAAATAACACCAACTATTTCTTTATACGCGGATCTTTAGTGAATTGAGAATGATTATTGATTATCGGGTTTACATATAAAGTACAATGTTGCAACCTTATGAAGAAAAAAAAAAGTGAATTTTGATAGTCAGGGTTTTTGTTTATTTTGAGCCAATAAAATATGGATACTTATCGAATATAAAAATGTTATGTAGAATTTAAATGTCGACGAAATATTAAGATGGATATTAAAATGAAATTTATTATATTGAGTAATATGAATATATATATATATGTGAGTATGTATGTAGAGGGCTCGGTATTTACCCTGGTTGTTTTAGGTTGCCATAGATTTTTGACACCCGACATTTACCAACTATTTGTGATATATAGTATTACCGCGTAAATTGTAATAAATGACATTTTGTTGAGTTGTTATTGATGTTTGTAACTATTAAAGTTGAATATCATGTTAAATACTGCATGTAAATAAAACAAGTAGCAGGTCGTAAGAAAAGTAAAAATAACCCTAATCCTTATCCAAATTTATTTGCGAGATCATAGTGAAATCAGTAAGCTACGAAACAGTGTGCCCCACCAACGAATCCTTCTATCAGTAAACTATGAAACGAATCTTTCCCCTACGATCGGAAACCTAACTATTCAGTGACTAGAATCTTTTGACTACACGATCTATACCAGGAAAAAAAAATAGTGATCTTAAATTCAACGAACTGAAATTAGGTTAATAATTTAGTAATGTGAATACAGGAATATGGAAATATGTTCCCAATGTCTGTGACTGGATTCGATAATTTTTCTTTAATCTTGATAAACTTTGAAATTTTATATCAAGTGCGTCAAGTGACGAAATGAGAAATATAAATATATATGTGATATGAAGCAACTATTTGTCTATAGTTAAAACAAAAACGATTAAATACTCTCATGGACACAAATCACAGTGCGTAAAGAGAGTTGAAAAGGGAGTTATTATCGACGTGAGAACAAAGACTCATAAAATTGTCGAAATGTCTCCTCTTGGGACAGAGACTCAATAAAATGTTACTAAAGTGTTTTTTTTTAAAGAATGATTAACCAATTATATTTTTTTTCTTTCTTTTTCCGCAATGATATGTATTCATTGCACTGAATCTTAAATATATTGACCTTTGAGTTTTATTTTTTTTCCCTTTATTTTCTGTCTTTCGTTTTTTTGTCGAATTCTTTTTTATGTAATCCAACTTTTAATATATCTAGAAAGAGAAATGTGTTATTTGATCTTGTTGAAAGTAGCGGATTTCTGTGCATGCTTATGAAACATTCTTTTCATGTAGTAAATTTTTCCTGTTATGTCAAACTAAGTTTTCTTTTATTGAAATGTAATAAATGTCTATAGAAATGTAGTTAGGTTAGTTTAATTCAACTAAATACAACCTGAAGTATACATTGTCCTGTATGAATGTGTGTGTGAGTGAAATGTAGGTTTAGTATTAAGTGCACAAATTATTTTGACATATATGTGTGACTTATTATAATTAATGGTAGCTAGCAATTAAAGTCATTGAATGTTAATACTAACTTAATTTAAGTTGGCTCTATGAAGGAAGTAAAAAGGACCGAAGTAGCCTGAACGAATGATCAGCATGGGAGAACTGTGAAAGTCAAAATCTTCGACAAATATGTGATACTCTGATTTTTTTTTCTTTCTCTGTGGTCGATTCTAACATGCCATCAACTTCGTCGTTCATTTTTCAAATATTGGATATTAGTCTAGAACTTCTGGAAATATTGAATAAACGGTTAAATTAAGCTTTCTCATATATCTCAGAGCTAGATTGGGATAATTCGGTAGTTGGGGTCAAATGGATCTAGGTCGGGGATGTATGGGTTAACATGTGTCTACCTTTGATCACCTTAATACCAAATATTCACCCAATAGCTATTGGAAATGATCCCAATTCGATAATTATTCACTTTCCCTTTACCATATTTCTCAAAATATCCAGTAACAGTTTCCTCTTTATCACCTTCTTACTTTACCTCTTTCCTCTTCTATCTTCCTTTTCCTTTCTTCATCTTCTTCTTCTATTTTTTAAATAAAACTGAAAAGGGGGGTCGTGACTGGGAATTCTAAATGTAATAAACACGGTCATGTATTTATTTATTTCATTTTATTTTCTTTAGAAGTCCGATAAAAAGTTTTCTCGTTTCGATCGAACCTAGTATGTTCGAAATTAAGAAATGGATATTATAGTCCAATATAATTAGACATAAGCTGATAGCTTCATGAATATCCCCACCAGGGGTGAAGGGTTCCCACTCACGACTTATTCCGTGCATCACATTTGTTGCAGATTCTTTTTTCCCTCAATCAGTTTTAGATTAACGGCCTTTTTTCAGTTTTAGAGTGGCGACACGTGACAGGATTGTTGCCATGGTAACGCATGTTTGCTGTGGTAACGGATCTGAAAATGCTTATTGAATAATACCAGTTATCATGCCAATCAGTTTGAATTGGTGAACCGCGACAAGAATGGTTGTCATGGCAACGTTTGTTCCCATGGCAACGGATCTCAGTTTAAATGGCGACCGATAGATCTGAATTTTTTTTAAGAATGTCAAAGAGTGAGGTTGAAGGCATGTTGAATTGATTACAATATTGAAATTAATAAGAGAAATTTTATAGTCAAGTGAAACTAGTAGAGTCGTTGGCTACTTTGTCATTTTTGCTTCCTTTTCTAAGGGGGAAAAAGAGAAGGAGTGTCAAAATTTTTTCTAAATTAGAACTAAACGCTAGAAGGGTTTCAAGGAAGGAAAGAGAATGGGAGTCCTTTAATTCATGAATAATACTTGTCTTGATAGCGAATAAGTATTTTATAGTATATGTGTATTTTTGATATATATCTTGTCTTTTGTAAAGTGTATAGTGTGTCAAAGCTATGGCAACAAATAAAAAAGTTGTTTTGTCACAGGACGAATGTGAAGTCACGTGCACTCAATGCACATTAGATGAAAAAGAGAAAAGATCTCGCGCCCCGCGGAGATTAATAAGATGCACCGGTTGTGGACTAAAATGGATCCACTTTGCTTGCACCAATTTGGATGATACTGCTGAAAATGCAGAAAAAGTTCAAACCGGCGAAATAATAAAATACTGTAAGGAGTGTGAAAAGGAGCGAGGCCAAATATCTCCAGCGGAGATATCTGACCTCGATGATGAGGAAAAGAATGGAGATCACAATGATTCTCGTGATCAGACGGCAAACCCGAAGGAAGGAATGTCATCTGGAGGGTCTCACACGTCTGCATTAATTCGCCAAATGATGCAAATGATGAACAACAAATTTGATGAATTGAAACAGAACGGTGCAGACCTGAGGCGTGAGATAAATGAGAAGTTAGATCAGAATAGTGTAGATCTGAGGCGTGAGAATGCAGAAATGAGACGTGAAATAAATGAAAAGTTTGATACCTCGAAACGAGAGACCGATGCTCGATTCGAGGTACTAAACAATAAATTTGACCAGATCTGTTTAGACTTTGCTTCTTCGATTAGCAAATTGAAAGAGCAAACGTCTACTGAACTAGAGCAGGTTAGATACCAGGCCCAACATTCTACCGAGCAGCTCAGAGACGAAACAAATGAAAAATTAAATGAAATAGATGTAAGGTTTGAGAGCACAAACAAAAGATTTTGTAACATCGAACAAAAGGTTGAACAGCAGCAGGCTGAAATAAGTAAATTAAATGTTGCAATATCCAACCTATCAATAGAAACTAAACTAGAGTCGGTTGATCAAAGAATTAGTCAAATTCAAACCGAAGTAGACAGTCTTAAGGGGAATATTACTAAATTGGAATTCGTCAAGTCTGATATCTCCTATCTTTTTCCTGATGGCGATTCTCCAGGGAAAATTTTCCCAGAAACAAGTAACGTCCCCCCGGGAAAATGTCAAGTGTTGCCTGATGCACGGGACACAGCAATGTATTGCCCCCCCCATCAGCCAACCTCGAAATCATGGTTGAGTAATTTCGATGTACCGATGCAGTCGAGTGTTGTGACTACAACAGTCACTAGCGTAAATGCTCACTCTACCTTTGGAATGGTACAATCTTACAGCGTGCTGCCAGGAGGGGAAAGGAGATGTGCCGGACCGTCGGTTACTGCCGTGGTGGGTTCTAAGTTCGAACCTCACATGGTCAACACTAATTATAAAACCTCTCTTGGTCATATGGGAGCGTTCAGTTCGGTGACCACTCCGTCGGTGGCAAATCCGGTGACAACCCCAACCGCTCAGGATAACGCGTTGATTCCAATAGATTCTTTTCCTGCCCCGTATAGTATGAGCTCTAAAGTTTCCCTCCGGGATATTGAACGTTTTCCCACTTTCGATGGGAACATTGCTAACGGGTTACCTCGAGTTTTCCTGCGAAGATTGCAGCAATATCTAGATATGTACAAACTTACTGATGGGGAACGCCTACAAATAGTCGAAAAATGTTTGATCGCCGCTTCGGGCGCATGGTTTGCCTCTGTTAAATACCAAATCCGGACGTTCAGTGATTTTTTGATTCTTTTCAAAGAAGAGTATTGTAATGAGCACATCGAGCGGCTCCAAAAGAGAAACTTACAATCACTCCGGTATGATCGCTCCAAGTATGGGTCCCTCTTGGACTATGCTTGGAAAATCATTGAACTATATTATCAGATAGCTGAACATCCCTCTCAGGCCGAACTGGTAGATATTATAGTTAACGCTCTTCCACCCGATGAGTCCCGGGCCATAGCGTCCCACTTGTGCCAAACGGTGCGAGAAGTCACCTCACGTTTAGCTGCCTTGTGCGGCAAGGAAGTTGGTGGTCCACCAAAACGATACTTCGCCCGACAGGCAAAGATTCTAAAACCGACGAAGACGAAGGTAACGGCAAGTTGCCAGACAGATTTCCTGAGTTATACCCAAGCTGGATCTCGTTATCCTAGTGGGTATGGCTCAGAAAACAACACTAATGGCAGGCGACTATTTAGGAATCGGCCCATGTTCAACAATCGCCGGAGTTATCGTCCCTATGACCGTACCAACATGGAATCGAACCCGGATAGGGGCGATAACACCAGGAGGAATTTAGCAGGACGTACGGAAGAAGGGAGAACGGTAATAGACAGGGCAATAATAATAACAATAATAGTAACAATAATGTAAATCGACCCCAGAATTCAGTCCCTTCGCAAGTGCGTGGTAACGGTGAGCCTAGAACAATATTAAATGGGAGTGATAGTCGCGAAACTGCGGTAAAGTCGACAAATTAACGCCGCAGTTACCTGATGAAATGGGGGAGGATAAGTGCGGGTACATACACCCCATTAACTACAAAAGGCAATATTCTAATAATAGTAAATCCGAGTTTCAGATACAAAAATACCCCTCGCCGAATTCCTTAGAATTTATAATAAAATTCGTAATCGATGAAGAGCCATTTGCGGTGGGGGAAGAACGCTATTTCTCGGCATCTCCCAGCCTAAAGGGAAGTATCGGTGGCGTTGAACTTGTTGCTACCATAGATAGTGGTTCGGAGCTCTGCCTAATGGACTGGGAGGTGTGGAGAAGATTGAAACAGCGCTTCCCTTCTGCAAAATTAAGGCCGTACACGGGTCTTACACTGGGTGCATTTGCTGGGAAGGAAAGTTTTTCAGTTCAAGGGGTTCAAAATTTCAATCTTAATATTCAAAACCATATTTTTGAAATAGCTATTTTTGTTATTAAATACTTGCGAACGGATTTAATCTTGGGTTGCCCATTCTTAGATAAGTTCCATTGTATCATCGACCGTGAAAAGAAAGAAATTCGTATGAAAGATAGTCTCGGGAATGCAGTTACTGTTTCAACTAATAAACCAAATGTAATGTTAGTGGGAATACCGGAAAGAGAGATTGCAATCGGTGAGTCAGGGCGGCCAGTGATGGATCAGCCCATGCTTGACCCCAGGTTTATCTGTCAAGCTGCCTGTGCAGTGACACCTCTCAATGGGGGAGAGGTTAACAGGGACGATCAGCTGGATCCATTCCTGAATGCCGAATGCAATGTCTCTCCACAAGATATCGATACTTACATTACTACTCGGGATGACTTACCACCACCAATTAGATCAGGTCTCCGTAAACTATTATTACAGTACAGATCTCTCTTCTCCGAGTACCCACGTTGTGTTAATGCGCCTCCATACAAAATTCAACTAAAAGATAACGAACCAGTTGTGGGATCTTGCTATTCTGTCCCACAAGCAATGCAACCCGAGTTTGAGGCCGAATTAAATAAATGGTTACGGTTAGGAATTGCTATAGAACAGATGTCCCCATACAGAAATCCTATTCATGTTGTCAGAAAGGCCTCTGGGGGCGTACGTCCCGTTTTGGACCTCAGGGCTACCAACTCTAAAATTATTTCTCCACAAGCACAGGTTGAACCAATAGACGATTTATTACATCGTGTTTCACAAGCCACTTGGTTCTCATCTTTTGATGCATCTAGTGCCTATTATGGGATCAGTTTACACAAAGAATCATATCAATGTACTAGCTTTGTGTATAAAGGAAGGCAATATTGCCTTACCGTTTTGCCACAGGGATTGAAGAGCAGTCCTGCTGTTTTTCAATCCGTTATGACTAATTTTTTCAACGACTCAACTCGTTCTTTTGTAGTTTTATACCTTGATGATGTTATGGTAAAATCGGTCACCGAAGAAGAACACTTATCTCATTTAGAAAGAACCTTTGAAATTTTCAAGAGGGCAAATTTTTCCTTAAATTTTCAAAAATGTAAGTTCTTCGCACGGGAGATAAAATTTTTAGGTCATATCATTAGTGGCAAAACGATAAGGGTCGACCCTAAATTAAACGAACCCATTCGTTGTTTTCCGGTTCCGAAATCAAAGAAGGCATTACAAAAGTTCCTAGGCCTCATAGGGTGGAGGAGAAAGTTCGTACCAAACTTTTCTGGACTTACCGCTAAATTATATCAACTACTAAAAAAGGATCAAAAATTCACATGGAACGATGAAACATTGGAAACTTTCCATAAGTTAAAAGAGCTTGTTAGCAATCCGCCTGCTCTAAGTCAGCCAGATTTCTCCCTGCCATTTCACATACACAGTGATGCGTGTATGGAAAATCTGGCTGGCTATCTTGCACAATATCCCGCAGGTCAAGAAGATCCTAATGTCATCGGATATGCTAGTCGACGGGTAAAGCCTTACGAGTTGTCTCTGTCGATCTCTCAGTTAGAACTACTGTCCGTTCTGTTCCTATGTGAGCACTTTGAACAACATATTATGGGTCGTATCACGTATGTTCATACCGACAATGCAGCAGTTACTCATGCTTTCACTCAGAAGAACCTTGAACCAAGAACCACCAGGATCCTACTTAAACTACAGAAATTTGACTTAACATTTCAGCACTGTCCAGGCCGCGAGAACCTTATCGCCGATACACTTAGTAGGTACCCGCCTGAGGTATTGCTTGAACCCGAAACCCATTATGTGCATTTCCTAACGAAAACACAATATGCTGACATTGATTTAAATCATATAAAGAAAAATCAAGAAACTGATGAATTATGTCAAACGTTCTTAAGGCAATATGAAAATAGTGGTAATCAGAGTAGAATCGCAATGCATTGTGGGTTAATGTACATAAAACCGTTGCGAGTTCAAAAATGGCTTTTAGTAATACCTCAGGCTTGTATTCACCAAATTATCAGTATTGTTCACTCCACAGGTCATTTTGGAGTTCAAAAATGTTATCGCTTTTGTCGCGCTATCTTTTATTGGAAAAATCAAAAATCTACCATAAAAAATTTCATCCGAAACTGTATCCAATGTGCGGAAACAAAGTTCACAAACCGAACCATAGCTCAGCAAGAATATCACATAAGAGCAAATGTACCCCATGAGACTCTGGGGGTGGACCTTATTGGGAAATTACCACCTAGCCAGGGATACTATTATATTTTATCACTAATAGATATTTACTCTCGTTTTGTTACTTTTCTTCCGCTCAGAAAAGCTTATACCAAAGAAATAATAACGGTACTAGAGAGAAGATACTTTCACCTTTTACCATATCCTCAAGAATTCTTAAGTGACAGGGGACCACAGTTCCAGTCTAAACTGTGGCAGGATTTCTGTGCTAAGTACAAAATTAAACACAAGAAAACAGCTAGCTATTCTCCTCAGGGTAACAGCATAACAGAGCGCAGCCATAAAGAGCTCAATAGGTTAGTTCGGTTATGGTGTAATGAAGATCAAACCACCTGGTATAGATATATTGTAAAAATACAGGACCTTCTTAATAATTCTTATTGCTCAAGTATTGGTTGCACGCCGGCGGAACGCTTTCTGAGTTACTCTGCTGTTGACAACTACCGGAAGGTGTTCCCATGGCCAAAACAATTAGATTCCGTTGAAAATAGGTTTAAATTTACGGAGATAGATATAAATTCGCGAAATTCTAGTAAACGGTCAACACATTCTGTTACTCTGGAAGAAGGTCAACTAGTAATGCTGAAATTACACAACTTATCGTCAATAATAAAGCAGGAATCCGCCAAATGGATGAAAATTTTCACTGGCCCGTTTGTCGTGAAAAAATTGCTAAAAAACTGCGCTGTTTTGCATAATCTCAAAGGTGAAAGTATCGGAACTCACAATTTTCGAAATTTAAAGATTTTCAATTGTACAGAAGATAAACGTAGTGAATTACTCGCGCAATACCCCAAGTAGATATAATATACTGTCCTAGTGAGACTGGTAACGTTTGAATGGGATGAATGAGTGTGTTAATTTAACAAGCATCAGTAGTTAGTATTCCCAATTAGCAAAATTTTGTTATTCTAACAAAATTTTGTTAATGGGCCGGGGAAAACTGTAATGTACCATTACAGTTGAAAGTAATGGCAATTTTTTTTACGCACCCTGTACCTAGTAATTTTTTTATTCAATTTCGGTTTAGTTACACAATTTATTTACTCTCTTTACTTCGAATTAAATATAATGAATCCAAAGGTTTCATTAGTAACCATATTCCCACTGAATAATATATTTTATTTATATTTTGATTAAGTGTAAATCCCATTTTCGGATATACAAGTCGAATAGTTACAAGGTTTACCATTCTGACGTCATACCGAAACATAGTTCCGTCATTGGATATAAATTTTCTTAATTTCAGACCAATGTAGAATTTAGTCAGGTACCTAATCTTTCCCTCACCCCCTCTCATTAGTCCATAGTCACTTTCAGATCCGGTTATATCTGGATTTGCCAAATTTCTATTTGCTTTGTAATTTCCGCGGCTAAAGTTTTCGTTCTGATTGGAGGAATTCTCCTACCTCTGGCTTTTTCGGCGCAATGTTATCAGAATAATCGAAGACACCTTACGAGGCGCAGCTTATAATTTCGCCTACATATCTGCGGTAAAAGGACTAGGATTTTAATAGAATTCAGGTAAAAATCTGATTTAATTTCATAGTTGAACATTGAAGGCTGTGTAGGAGCCCCAAAAAAAGGAAAAAATCTACATTTTTCGTAAAGAAACAATAAGTTAGTGAAACATCCAGTTCTGTTTACTAGGAAGCCATGTTTGCTGCCTATCTAGAATAGACAAAGTGAAATAGTGACTTTACTTTCTTTTTCTTTCAAACCATATATTCAGTTAGGGATTAGGGAAATTACGACCTGTTTAGTGCATGTTGTTCGTGTATACAGTAAATGTGATTTTTTATTATTTATTTAGTAATTGCATGTACGTAGTAGGTTTGATAGTTGTAATGTAAATAATCATAATGGCAGCTTAAGTTAGCTTAAAAGGGCTCCTATCCCCTTTTCCAAATTGAACCAGTTCTAGCGGGGGAATGGGTTAGTTATTATTTGTTTTAGGGCCTTTTCCCCTTTCAGGGGAAGGGTCCCTCAATAAACCTCGTTAAGGTGCCCCCAGGGCATCAATCTTTAGTAATAATTATGTAACCAATTGGTCAGGTCAATTGGACCTAGGGTTACCTTTCTCATTTTGCCCCCCTTTAAGTTTAATAGAGCCGACTGTATATACCAACAAAGGAGTACTTTTCGTCAACATGCATGTAATTAAATGGTGCATGTTTGGTTTAGTTAGTTGTCTTTATGTATAGTACTAACAGTGGTGTATGTAGTTAGTACTTTTGTGTGAGTGTGTGAATTTTCGGTTAGGACAGTGTATAAATATGCGTTAATTTAGTACCATTTGTCTAACTCGAAGTATACTAAACCGGAGTAAATATTAAATTTCTGATTAATGAGTACAAGTATATATTTCAGTACACGGTAAATTATGCCTCCACTACAGCGCCATTGCGTCCGGTTTCGCTAATCAATTGTTTGTTGACATTACGACATCGCATAACTTAGTGATCTAGATTGTTTGATTTTGGCCATTTATTCTCAAATTACTTCCCGTGGACATGGTTTTCGGTTCAGATGAGTATACCTTCATATAAGATAGCATGAGATCTTACTGTACTGAAAATTTCAGCTTGCTAGGTCCAGTAGTAATTGAAATATCTACTGAAATAAAGAATACCTATTTTCTTAATAGAAGTAAAGCCCATATGCTGTTACTGTTTGTTTCAAAATGTAGTATTAAATTCTCTTTTCCCGTGGCTGTAGAAAATTCCATTGTTGCTTTAGTTTTATCAGCAAATCGGAAATAGATTAATCGTTGACAATTTAACTTTCAGTGAATACACGTATGATTTTTTTTAAAAACTGCGAAGTAAATACAATTTGGGTGCTTCGAAACAAAGAGTACGTGGTTCGATGAATGTTATCGTGTAGTAGTTTGAGCGTGATAGATTGTGATAGTTATATATATTTATTACTGTGTAATGTAAATATGTGTATGGCCTGCGTGTAAAATGTATGAAATAGGGTGTCTGTAAAATATTACTTCGCGCGAAAATTAGTAGATAATGAATGAATGTAATGATATATTAATAATATGATATAAAATATGAATGAGATGATGACACCTATATTTAAATGGATAGGCCTAGTGTATGTTATGTAGTGAAAATATGAATATGTTTACAAAAAAAAAATCTCTCGCGTTTTGACTTCTACACCAGTACATTCATCCAACCGAGTTTGCTACTTGGATAGTAAATTGTAGTTGGGAATTGTGTGTTACTTCGCATTTAAGTACCTCATAATAACAGCCCCGGATCTTAAGCCTTTCAACAGATAGGGTAGCATCATGTGGGAATTACTTCTAAGGGTTGACAGAAATGATAATTAAGAAAACCAACTGCTATATCCTGTGATCATCGAAAAGTACAGGTTTCGGTCATTTGTACCTTTAACATTCATTGCCTCTCCGAGATTTTTTTTTTCGTTGCTTACCTTATTTATTTATTGTGCAGTGTTCATATAACTCAGTTCGGACTATCCGATTAAATCAACTGCTACTAAATTAATATTCACGTCATTAGCGTACCCGGACGTCGACCCCTAGTCCCCTTAAGTATTTTCATGTCTTTTCTTAGTTTAATTAGATGAGGGAAATTAACGACGTCCCAGACTGTGGCATGTCTGCGCGGGGTAGCCATCGGTGATGTTTGGGTATTGAAATCACCGATCCAAAATTCAGTTTATTTAATTTTTTTTTTATTTCGGCAAATCATTAGTTAGGAATATCTTAGATAATACTTCTATTCTAGTTTCATTACTGTCCTCGAACCTTCTTAGTTTTTTCTAAGGGGTCGAATATTTTTTTTTACTTAGAGATTTCAAAATTGGGGACGCAGTTACCTGGTCCCTTTCCCCCTCTCCTTTTATCCTGCTGGTTTGGGCCGGATACGGGGATCGGATTTCAATCTTACAACCAAACTCTTGTGGGATTGGGATCTGATGGACACAGAACTTGCATCCTTGGCAGCAGGGCGCTCCTTGAGTCTACGTATTTGAGTAGACCACCCTTTTGGCATGTTAAGAATATTTTGGCTATGGATTTTGTTGAGAGCGAAATTCGACTTTTATCTTTGTAGCGTTAGTTATTTCCCACTTAAGTCTTTGGCGCCCCTATTCTTCGTCTTCCTTCTTCTCTATCTCTCTCTCTGTCTTCATTACCTCTAGAGTTATTTTTTTTAATTTTTAACCTCCCCCCCCCGGTTTCTGAAACTCATGAAAACATACAATATTCATATCACTTATTTCGATCGTATGTACTAACTGAGACATCGAGGGATGCAATTCGTGGAGGTATTGCAGCACAACTCAGGACCATTTTCGCGATATTCAATCCACCACGGGAGAAACTGACGAGAAGGTACACTATGCTTTCAGATTCCTAGAAACATTTGTTATTCATTGATCGTACAAATTATACCCATTGACGACTGATTTCTGGTTTTATTTCTATTGATTGGTCATATAGTGTGTATGTATTAATAGTTTGGGCCCACTAGTTTCGAATAACATTGATTTTTTTTCCTGTATATACATCTATATATGTACTTACATAGTTTTAAAAGTTACGTGCCTGCTCTATTTGTTGTATTTCCACCTCTTATGTCAACTTATTAAATAACACCAACTATTTCTTTATACGCGGATCTTTAGTGAATTGAGAATGATTATTGATTATCGGGTTTACATATAAAGTACAATGTTGCAACCTTATGAAGAAAAAAAAAAGTGAATTTTGATAGTCAGGGTTTTTGTTTATTTTGAGCCAATAAAATATGGATACTTATCGAATATAAAAATGTTATGTAGAATTTAAATGTCGACGAAATATTAAGATGGATATTAAAATGAAATTTATTATATTGAGTAATATGAATATATATATATATGTGAGTATGTATGTAGAGGGCTCGGTATTTACCCTGGTTGTTTTAGGTTGCCATAGATTTTTGACACCCGACATTTACCAACTATTTGTGATATATAGTATTACCGCGTAAATTGTAATAAATGACATTTTGTTGAGTTGTTATTGATGTTTGTAACTATTAAAGTTGAATATCATGTTAAATACTGCATGTAAATAAAACAAGTAGCAGGTCGTAAGAAAAGTAAAAATAACCCTAATCCTTATCCAAATTTATTTGCGAGATCATAGTGAAATCAGTAAGCTACGAAACAGTGTGCCCCACCAACGAATCCTTCTATCAGTAAACTATGAAACGAATCTTTCCCCTACGATCGGAAACCTAACTATTCAGTGACTAGAATCTTTTGACTACACGATCTATACCAGGAAAAAAAAAATAGTGATCTTAAATTCAACGAACTGAAATCAGGTTAATAATTTAGTAATGTGAATACAGGAATATGGAAATATGTTCCCAATGTCTGTGACTGGATTCGATAATTTTTCTTTAATCTTGATAAACTTTGAAATTTTATATCAAGTGCGTCAAGTGACGAAATGAGAAATATAAATATATATGTGATATGAAGCAACTATTTGTCTATAGTTAAAACAAAAACGATTAAATACTCTCATGGACACAAATCACAGTGCGTAAAGAGAGTTGAAAAGGGAGTTATTATCGACGTGAGAACAAAGACTCATAAAATTGTCGAAATGTCTCCTCTTGGGACAGAGACTCAATAAAATGTTACTAAAGTGTTTTTTTTTAAAGAATGATTAACCAATTATATTTTTTTTCTTTCTTTTTCCGCAATGATATGTATTCATTGCACTGAATCTTAAATATATTGACCTTTGAGTTTTATTTTTTTTCCCTTTATTTTCTGTCTTTCGTTTTTTTGTCGAATTCTTTTTTATGTAATCCAACTTTTAATATATCTAGAAAGAGAAATGTGTTATTTGATCTTGTTGAAAGTAGCGGATTTCTGTGCATGCTTATGAAACATTCTTTTCATGTAGTAAATTTTTCCTGTTATGTCAAACTAAGTTTTCTTTTATTGAAATGTAATAAATGTCTATAGAAATGTAGTTAGGTTAGTTTAATTCAACTAAATACAACCTGAAGTATACATTGTCCTGTATGAATGTGTGTGTGAGTGAAATGTAGGTTTAGTATTAAGTGCACAAATTATTTTGACATATATGTGTGACTTATTATAATTAATGGTAGCTAGCAATTAAAGTCGTTGAATGTTAATACTAACTTAATTTAAGTTGGCTCTATGAAGGAAGTAAAAAGGACCGAAGTAGCCTGAACGAATGATCAGCATGGGAGAACTGTGAAAGTCAAAATCTTCGACAAATATGTGATACTCTGATTTTTTTTTTCTTTCTCTGTGGTCGATTCTAACATGCCATCAACTTCGTCGTTCATTTTTCAAATATTGGATATTAGTCTAGAACTTCTGGAAATATTGAATAAACGGTTAAATTAAGCTTTCTCATATATCTCAGAGCTAGATTGGGATAATTCGGTAGTTGGGGTCAAATGGATCTAGGTCGGGGATGTATGGGTTAACATGTGTCTACCTTTGATCACCTTAATACCAAATATTCACCCAATAGCTATTGGAAATGATCCCAATTCGATAATTATTCACTTTCCCTTTACCATATTTCTCAAAATATCCAGTAACAGTTTCCTCTTTATCACCTTCTTACTTTACCTCTTTCCTCTTCTATCTTCCTTTTCCTTTCTTCATCTTCTTCTTCTATTTTTTAAATAAAACTGAAAAGGGGGGTCGTGACTGGGAATTCTAAATGTAATAAACACGGTCATGTATTTATTTATTTCATTTTATTTTCTTTAGAAGTCCGATAAAAAGTTTTCTCGTTTCGATCGAACCTAGTATGTTCGAAATTAAGAAATGGATATTATAGTCCAATATAATTAGACATAAGCTGATAGCTTCATGAATATCCCCACCAGGGGTGAAGGGTTCCCACTCACGACTTATTCCGTGCATCACATTTGTTGCAGATTCTTTTTTCCCTCAATCAGTTTTAGATTAACGGCCTTTTTTCAGTTTTTGGGGGGGATAAACTATAGGTATGTGGGGCTTGCATACTTGACGCTACAATTCGGAAATTGAATTAAAATATGACTAACGGCTATCAAGATGTTGTCAAATAAAGGGAGGACCAACACAGTTAAGGGGTTTTCGTGTTAGATGCTAAAATTTCCGAAATTGGTCATGGAAAGTTAATAAACACCAGTAGCAATTTCATCTTAAAGTAATTAGATATCTTCATGGGGTGTTAGAACATCATGGAGTCTACCAAAATTAAATTTTAAAAGCTTTTGAAAATATAATCTGACATTTGTAAACAGTATTTGAAATATGTATTTACCCAAAACTTCCAGCTAGTACATCTAACATCTGGAGAAACACTGTGAAATAAAAGCTTGAAATTTCGGAAACAATTATTGGTCGCAACAAAATTAAATAAGATGGGTACTTCTATGGGTTAAATCAGTACCTCAGTACAATTTCGATCGAAAGATTAGTTCAGTCCTAGGTTTTCTTCAGGCAACTCCAAGGGTTCATCGAGCTGTGCTAAAGAATGAAAATTCGCTGTCAATATCTAAGATAGTAACCAAGATATAAGGAATTATATATTTTATGACGTAAAAATAGAGATCTTTATGGATTTGTACTTTTGGGTCTTTCCTATAAGAAAAAAATTCAGAAAACTACTGTATATACCTTAATAGACAATTCAGTGGGCGGGGACACAGTAGCTTAGTGGTAGGGTATTTAACTAATCTTTTTTTTTTTTTTTTTGCAGAAACTATTGGAGTATTCACTTAACCTATAGAAATACGATCATACTTAACTCCCTATTTAATTTTAAAATTAAATAAAAGGAAATATTTCAGTGTAGCGACCCACGATTATGCATTTTAGTCTCAGGGAGATTATGATTAAAGCAAGTGAATGATGTTGACAGAATTGATGGAATGCAAAGGTGAGAGGAAAGAGAGTACCCCGAGAAAACCCACGAATACGATGTCCACTACAAACTGACTTGGCCGTGGATCGAACCAAGAACCCAATACACCAGAGGTAAGTACTCTACCACTAAGCCACTGTGCCCCCGCCCATTTAATTGTCTATTAAGGTATATACGGTTGTTTTCTGAAATTTCTTCTTCTTACAGCAAATACTCAAAAGTACAAATCCATGTGGGTCTCTATTTTTACGACGTCATAAAATACATAATTCCTTATATCTCGCTTGCTATATTAGATATTGACAAAAAATGTTCACTTTATTTGAGAGCCCGATGAACGCTTGGAATTGTCCAAAGAAAATTTAGAGCTGAATTAATCTTTCGATCGAAATTGTACTGACGAGTCTGAGGTACTCATTTAACCCATATAAGTACCATCTTATTTAACTTTTGTTAGGATCAATAATTGTTTTCTGAAATTTCAAGATGGTGTATGGTGTCTCTCTAGCTGCTAGATGTACTAGCTGGAAGTTTTAGGTAAATACATATTTCTAATACTCTTTACAAATGTCAAAATATATTTTCCAAAACTTTTAAAATTTAATCTTGGTAGACCCCATGATGTTCTTAAACTCCATGGAAATACCTAATTATTTTAAGATGAAATTGATACTGATGCTTATTAACTTTCCATGACCGGTTTCGGAAATTTTACCACCTAACACGAAAACCCCATAACTGTATGGATCCTCTCTTTATTTGACAATATCTTGATAGTCATATTTTAATTAATTTTCTAAATTGTACTGTCTAATATGCAAGCTCCACGTACCTATGGTGTCGCTTTTTATTTCACCATATTTCGGTAACTGTTAGGCGTACCGACTTGCGGTTTCGGTAAACACACACCTCTAACGTTATTTAAAACGTTATTAAGACATATTTTAGAATATTTAGAAATGAGAGTTCTGCGAATATCATGACACCCGAAAACCCCCATCAGGGCGTGTGTGTAGTGTATTTAATTGTAACTACTTTTGAGGTTGTTGTAAGCCCTCGTAATTACGTTTCCGAAACTGCACCACCTAGTACGCAAACCCCACACTTCTATGGTGTCGCTCTTTATTTTCTCATATCTCAATATCCCTAAGGCTTACCGAGTTGAGGTTTTCGGTAAACAAATGTCAGTTCCCTACATTTTAGACATACATTTCCACCTATCTAAAAAATACAGACATTAGATACCCCATGGTGCCTCGAACACCATTGGGGTACCCACTTACTTTTGAATAGTAATACATTTTGAGTTGTTGTTCAGCATCAATAAACACTTCATAGTTTTTCTACGTGCAACCCAAAAGTCCATACCTGACCGAACAGATTTTGTCCATTTAATCTCAAAAATGTTAAGATACTTTGTATTGTTAAGTACAACCAAGTTAAGCACACTGAATTTAATATTTTAAATATTTTCTGATTTTTGTTTCAGGTATTTCGTGCATCAAAACAAAACCAGGATTCTGCTTGGAAGACAGTGAAAAGAAGCAGTGTAGGTTGTGGCTAAAAGTACGTCCTTTCTGAAGACAGACCCAATTGTATTTACATTCTTTTGTACGAATATATAACCCTAATAAAAATACTGTACTACAAATTATTATTTCTTTCTTCCATAAATTAGAATAAAATATTATCTCTGTTTAAAGAAAATGTTTGTTAGTGTTAAGTCATTTCAACTCTTTTTCTCTGTAATAAGAATATTATCCCTCGCAATATTTTTTATCTTTGTGCTATTACGATTGGATGAAGTAAAATTCTATACGAAGCACTATTATTTCAGACATGCATTAAGAACTAATGTATTGTTCTGTATGTAAGGCAATGTGTATACTGAACATGTCTAGCGAAGGTGTTGTTTTAATATAGAATCTATAACTCAGCTTTTCAGTAGTCAACTTTATTGGGAATCCGAAGAAAGAAGTATATATATATATATAAAAAAACGTTGGACTTACCAACGTGTGTGTTCGAATTCTGGACTAATCCAAATTATCCAGAGAAATCATTATATATTTCTTTGTTGATATTTCAGATGTGTCCTTTATCCAAGTCATATGAAACGGAGACTTCATACATCGCTATACTTTGTATGAACTATGTTCCGTATTTACTTAATCACTTTGTAACTTTCTCTAGGGTTGACAAGGCCGCAGGTGTCAATCGAATAGTTTAGTATTTCACTCATGTCACCTTGTGACTAAGGTACGTCCTGTCGGTATATATATGGTACTGGGTTCAATTAGCGATAAAATACATTTTTAGCATTAAACAAATGTAAAAATCTACACGAAATGAGATACCATGATCTCTGACTTACGGATAACACCAAGCAACTAATGGTACTGAGTGTGATTGAGTTTACTATCTGGCTAAAATCAGTGTTCCTTTAGCTATACTTCTTTTCGTGCTCTGAATTGCAAAGATTGAAATAACCGTTTTAAATTATTGCATATATATCTTCTGAGTAATTCTGAGAATCATTGCTCTTTCTTTAAGCAATGTATGAGAAGCAATGTATGTTAAGCAATGTATGTTAAACTGCTCGTTGCTTAAAATGTTGCACTAAGAAGGATGCATCCCGGAAAGTCCAAATTTGCAGAATGTCTAGAGCAGGGAAGGATAAATATGTTTAGTCGATGGCTGCACAACGCCTCTGCTGTCACCACGTTGTCACAGCGAATACAGCGGACGTTTAAGAATATTCTGCACTTACTATTAGGTATCTGCCTGGGAACTTTGGTGCAGCTACCCAGTCTCCTTCTTGGTGTCGCATTTTTAATGGCGAGTACTGAGTAGGAATCATCTTTTGAGCGAACACGTTTTCGGCTGTCAGCATACTTTTAATTATTGCGATATTAAAAAAAAACCAAAAAACATACCTGTTAATTAAAATGTACAGAGAAGTTATTTCTGGAAAATTCTATCCAGGCCTCTTGTGGTAACAACTGCACTTTAGAAGAAGATACTATTAAGGAAAAGAATGAGGTAAAATAATCTTTATATCGTACAAGCAATGGATGATAACAGCTTAATAAATGATTGTACGTAAATCTTGTTTGAGTTTGAATATAGGATTGTATATGGCTGTGCATTTTGCATTATTATTGAAGTGCTGCAACTAACTAACTGCAAACCATATGATAAATTCTTACAGTAATATATCACATATTGATTTACTCTGTATGAAAACGAAAATAGTTGAACATATGGTTAACCTTCTTTGTGCCCATAATTTTAAAATTAACGCTTGTGTCACTTTTCAACACTTGGCTTTGCAGTAGCTTTCCAACGAATTAGCAGGAAGCCCAAACTTACAGGACACCCTGCAGGTAAATACATTTCTTTTGACAGTTTCACTGCTCCAAACTAAGATTTGAAAAGTGTAGTATTGTTAATTTTATTATTATTGGCACAAAGGAGATCAACCATATTTTAAACTATTTTTGTTTCCATACAGAGAAAAACAATATGCGACAACATTACAGTAAGAATGTATCATGCATTTTGCAGTATGTTGTAGCACTTCAATAATGGTGCACTATACGTACAATCTAGATCCTAAATATGTCCAATCCATATATTACAACAAGGCAATACGTATGCGATACAGGTAAAATCCGTATATTTCATATGGAAATCTATAAGCTACATACATCCAATCCATACATTACATATGGCCAACCTGTACGCGACATACGTATAATCTATATGCTGCATGCAGACAGTCTATAAGCTACATATGTGCACTCTGTATGGTGCATACGGGTATTCTGTATGCTGTATCGGGACAAGCTGTGTGCGACATAAGGAAAATCTGTATAATACATACGTACAATACGTATACTGTATCTAGTCGTACGTACGGGGCAAAAGTACATTATAGATGCTGTCTCGGGATTGAACGCAAGAAACATACGTACAGAACGTATATTGCATACTTCTTGAAATTATGCTCCGTCCTGATAGTCAGTGAGTGTCGTCATTATTAATCGACATGCTACATACGATCCTGACGTCACAAAGCTAGATATCACCTCCGTATATACTTGTTACTGCAGATGACGTCACACGAATGACGTCATTGCACTTATGCAGACAGTACGTATAATACATACTTTTTCAGTTATACGTTTGCTGCAGGATGTTATATACGTTTGTACGTTAAGTCCAGAAACTACAGGAATTACGAATGTAACCTACGTTTTTAAGTATGCCACCTACATTTTTTTTCTCAGTGTATATACTTACTCTTAAGGTCGGTGGTGTTATATTATTGTTCTAAAGATATAGTACATGTCCCAACAGAAGATAAGGATGATGATATAAAGACAGTTTTTACGAAGAAATAGAACAGGTATTTGACCAACCCCGCAATAACATTCGAATATTTTATTAGGAGATTTCAATGCGAAAGTAGAACGAGGAGATATTTTCAAACCGATTATAGGAAACTAAAGTTTGCATAAAAATAGTAATGACAACAGAGAGTAGACTCGTAAACTTTGAAAAAAAAAAAACATCGTAAAGAGTAAAAGAAATCTCACATCGCGATGTTCATAAATATACTTGAACGTCACCAGTCGGAAAAACACATAATCAAATTTATCTCGTTTTAGTAAATAGAAGAAGAGACTCTAGCATAATTGATGTTCAGTCGCTTAGAGGAGCTATGACACTGATCACTACCTACTAGCAGCGATAATAAGTGGGTGATTATCGTTGAATAAAGGAAATATTCAAAGGCTGAAAACGGAGAGGTTTAATTTAAAGTAAGTAAATTAGAATCGGGGAAGAGAGGAACACCAGATTTAAGTGTCGAACAGATTCTCTATTTTAAAAAATTCGGAATATACTAGTGTTAAGGATACTTAGGTAGAAATTAGTCATATTAAAATTTCAGCAAAAGAAGAATTGGGGCACGCGGAAATATATAGGAACAAACCATGGTTCGATCAGGAATTCACTAAACTAGCAGAGAAGAGGAAGCAGGGAAAACTGCGTTAGCTAGAAAATCCAAGCTATACAATTACACAAAGTTTCTTTGAGATCAATTGGGAAAATTCCAAAAATTTTAGAACAAAGAAACAAGATGTTTTTGAAATCTAAAATTAATGAACTTGAAGATAATAGTAAGAGCAAAACACTCGGGACATGTATGAGGGGCATCAACGAATTTAAGGAAGTCTCCCAACCTTATGATTATATATTACAATACAGTTCTCTCTGATACAGATATTTTGAATAGATGGGGAAAAAAAATATGTAACGATTTGTTTAACATGCAGCCAGAAACCAATGTTCAAGTAGAAAGAGAAATGCACCCTGCAGAAAACGAACGGAAATAGAAACTCGTGTAAAGAAATTAAAGAAACACAACTTCAGATGGAGGTGAAAATTATGAAAGAAGATACGCAAACTTATTCTCCTTGTAAAACAAGGAAGAATTGTCACAAGAGTGGAATCAATCAATCGTTGTTCCAATTCACAAGAAAAACGAAAAAACTGATTGTAATAACTATCAAGATATTTCTCTTCTGTCAACATCCTATAAAATCCTCTCAAACATTCCGTTACCAAGATTGACTTCATACGCAGATAAAATTATTGGAGATTATCAATGCGGATTTAGCCAAAATCGATGAACTAAAGACCAGATATTTGTAATTCGACAAATACTCGAAAACATGGAAACACAATACTCTTTTATATAATTATTTATTGATTTTAGAAAGGCCTACAACTCGGTTAGGATGAAAACATTGTACAACATTTTTACAGAATTTGTAATACCAAAACAGCTAGTTAGATTAATTAAGATATGTTTAAATGAATAGCAAAGTAAAGTTCGAGAAAGAAAATTCTTGTCCACGAGCTTTAATGTATTTGAGAATAAAATACAAGGGTGAATATTCGGACCCCAGGGAAACAGGAAATGACGAAAACTTCATAATGAAGAACTGCATAATTTGTACTTTATCAAACATTGTTAGGATCATCAAGTCCAGGAGGCTCAGGTGGGCAGGTAATGTAGCTAGAATAAAAAGACGTAGGAACGCTTTCAAAGTTTTAACTAGAAATCCAATCGGAAAACGACTATTAGGAAGACGTAGGCGCAGATGAGAGGACAATGTTAGGATGAATTTCGCGGGAATAGGAATACAAAGTAGAAACTGGATCCAGTTTGTTATGGACAGAAATCAATGGATTGCTTTTGTGAACGCGGCATTGAATCTCTGGATTACATAGGTCATAGATTTAGTTATTATACCAGTAACGAATAATGCTGATGTATTTATTTATTTATTTATTTACTTATTTATTTAGAAAACAACACAACAGGCTTAATGCCAAATTATAGTGTCGTATAATACATACATATACATATATACATTTACCCGTACAATTAATCAATTCACTTCGAGTGTCAGGTACTCGGTAATAATCCTGTTTCTAAATACATATTCTGACATACTGAATATATCTAATACATCAGTTTTATGACTTAATTCATTGTAGGAGTCACACATTCTTCACAGCGGAGATTTACTGAGAATATTTGTTCGTGCCCTTTCACAGAAAAATATACCAGTATTCCCTGGTCTTGTTCTGCCTGTTGGAACGCTCAGATATACTTTCGTGAGTAGCTCTGGACAGTCAGTTTTATTATTTAATACTTTATATAAAAATAGTAAATCAAACATCTTTCGTCGATTCGTCAACGTTAGGAAATTCAAACTCCTTACTAAGTCCACGTAGAGAAATCTGGGATGGAAAGCTGTTTTCTTGTACATAAGCGTTTTTAGAAATTTAAATTGTATGTTTTTTATTGCTTGTAAGTATTTTTTTTTTTTTTTTTTTTACATTCGGTGTCCAAATAACGCACGCATATTCTAATCGGGACCTTACGTACAAATTATAAAGTTTAATGAATGTTGACTCGTTTCTAAACTCTTTACCCATTCTATAGATAAAACCGAGGTTTCTGAATGCAGCGTTAGAGATTGCATCGATGTGATGAGAGAAGGTCAATTTTGAATAAAAAATTACTCCTAAATCTTTAACTGAATTTGGTTTACAAAGAGATATGCCATTAATTGTATACGGATAATTGATGTGATTTTCTTTCCTTGAGAACGATAAAGACTTGCATTTAGAGATATTCAATGAAAGTTTGTTTTTGACACACCTTTGCCCAACACCTTGTAAATCCTGCTCGAGTTGTGTGCAGTCATCTATTGTGCTTATTTTAGAATATAATTTGAGATCATCGGCAAACAACAGAAAGTGAGAGTTTTTAACATAGGTTGAAATATCATTAATTACAAGAAGAAATAATAGCGGACCTAAATGGGATCCTTGAGGAACACCTGATAATGTGGTAAATTTCTTGGTAATATATCCCTTGTAAGAGACAGCTTGCTCTCGATTGCACAAGTAGAAAGCGAAATAATCTATTGCTCGTTTAGAAAAATTGAAAGATACCAATTTCTGTAGTAGCACGTCATGGTCAACTCTGTCGAAAGCCCAACTGAAATCCGTATAAATGACGCCCACTTGACCGCCTTTGTCTAATTCTCTTGCTATGAAATCCGTTACTATTGCTAGATTGGTTGTTGTGGATTTATTCCTTAAAAATCCGTGTTGATTTTCAGATATGACAGGCTTTACATGGTTTAAATTCTGTTGTATAATATGGTTTCAAGAACTTTGCCAAAGGGAGATAGGATGGCTACGGGTCTGAAGTTCTCCATCTCATTCCTGTTTCCAGATTTAGGAATAGGGCAAATGAGACCTTCTTTCCATTTATTCGGAAATATATTGGTTTTAATGGACATATTAAAGATAATATGGAGTGGATGCTTGAACATATCTAAACAGCCCTTCACCACATACGGTGGAATGTCATCTATACTATAAGATGTTTTGGGTTCCAGCGCTTTAATAGCCTGCTCAATTTCTTCTAATTCTATTTCCTTTATATGAAAGGTGTCTAATATACTACATTCCGAATTATTTGTTATTAGATAATCCGTGTCGTATTTAGCGGGTACACTACTATATACTGACTGAAAATAATGCGCGAATGCCTGAGAAATTTCTTTGTTATGTTTTAACTCATTACCATTATATGTTAGAGAATCTGACGAAAGATGCTTGGTGTTACTTTTAATAATATACCAGAACTGCCGTGGGTCTTTTTCTACAGTAAATTCAGAATGTGAAATAAATGCTGTGCACGCTCTCGAAATTTCTGATTTAATTTCTTTTCGTAGTTTCAGGAACTGCTCACGATGGTATTCAATATTATTTAATCCCTCTTACCACTTTTTACGATGGTAAGATTTCCGTTTGATTTTTAAAATTATATCATAGGTAAACCAGCACGGAAATTTCTGTCCTGACGGAAGGCACAATATCGATCATCAAATATTTCAGAATGTGAGTAACTAGCAGTTAGGGAACTTTCGCTAATGACTACTATATCGTATGTATTCGATACAATACTTGTAAAGAACTCTTGACTTCTTGAACCTTTGAGACCACACACATTCTGGTAATACACTGAAAGTTTAATAGTGCGATGCTGGTTATATGGTACTGTTATATCACAATTTAAAACATCAGTTTTTCTAGTTGAGTCTGACCTTGAACTTTTCACGGCGCTTGTCAAGTTCACATTGTTTGACACGAGAAATCTATTTTTACTTTCATTAGCAGAAAACTGTGTTGTACTTACTAGTTGCAGTTCCTCGAAACCTGTTTCTCACCGATTGAAATTTGAGTTCCGCTTCAATGGGATCTCAATGGGATTTGGAGTCTCATTATATAAACTAGTATCATCGATCTTCATGAAAATACTTTAAAATACTTTAAACCGAATTTGTTTGCAACGTGCAGCCAAAAATTTACTTGCAGAATAGGTACTTGACAATGAACTCTAAGTTTGACGTCCTAACGATCATCAAATCGTGTCTGGTTGATTGGAGTTTATCACTCTTTTCAGCAATGACCCTATATGACACTAGTTAAAGTGGGATTCGAACCAGATGAATTCTCATTGGGAAATGAACCCTGGTTTCTCGCACCAAAAGCGCATGCGATCAGCACGTAGCTACGGAGAAGACTGATAAATAGTAAATTGCTAATTAACAATAACCTCTATACTGTTTTTTATTCGTACGAACAGCAGCTAAAATATGTAGAAGGTCAATTTAATGTGGTTTCCTAACAAATTTTACCTATACTTAAAGTCATGAAATGAATATTCAATTGAAATTACTAAAATGAAAGATAAGTTCCGTAGTAAGCTTTCTCGCTTCCAATTCATAAATTAAATCATATCATCTTGTAGTAATGACTGACTATTTGTTCAAGAAATATGAACAAAATCGCCTTGTTGTTTTTGAGAGAAGTGTCCGAAGAGAACTTAACCGAAGAGTAAAGTAACCCCTTTCGATTTCTTCACATATTGTAGGATTGTTAATAAACCAAATCATTAGAGCTATTTCAAGAAACTCGCAATCTTTTATTTTTATTCTCTAGTAAACCACGCCTTACTTTTCTGGGTAGGGAAGAAAACTGAACTTCCCTTTCCTCAAGAATCTTATAAAAACTTTTAACTTTAAATGTTATTCAGATACATTAAATGGTATGGCCTCTAGGCGAGTGTATTTACGTAAGGACGGAGGAACAGATGATCAGACATTCAAAAATTACTTGTTTTGTATGTATTACTGTGGAACGTGTAGACCCATTGAAAACTCTAATCCGATTTTTTGTATGATTTCCGTACTTTCTGGGCTCTTGTCACGTTTGAAAGTCAAAAACAGATAAAAACATATAGATTACAAAGTACAAAGGACATTCAAACAATTAAGAACAGGGAAATAATAGATAAAAGCATCTAAGAAGAAAATTATTTAAAAAGCCAGTGTCAAATTTGAAAGTGGACAAGAATCTTTTCAGACTATGGAAACACCAAGTTCTTCTAAATAGTTTTGAATTCTTACAAATGTGTATAGCATTTAATCTAATCGCATCCCATCAACAAGAGAATATACTGTATAAAGTATTTCCAGTATTTAAAATGCAGTCTATTCTTGTTTATAAATTGAATTAAATCAAATAAATTTAAATTTTGCTTGGACAATTAAGATATTTATCTCATATCAAAGTATTATTACATTTTTCTAATTACAGCTGTGAAAATGTGGCTGTTTAAAGGGAGGTGAGTAGCTAGATTTTCGGACGAGATATACTTTAAATAGTTTCCACAGTGCATTTTAACTACTATGTTCTCCATATCAGATGTTTTACTATGTTTCAATTAAATTCAGAGCGAACTCACTAATAAGAAAGAAGATATGAAGAGGAAGGATTTTAGTCACAACGATTTTACATACACAATTTTTTACTTCGACTGTGTACTGGTAACTGGACTAACTGCACCACAAATTAAGAATGGTTTTAGTGCAAAGATCGTAGATAGAACAACACTAATGTTTATGACCAGAGCAACCTGCATTACGATTTATTTATTTATTTATTTATTTATTTATTCGCATTTTATGCATTATTTTGCTTCATTTTAAATTATTTACACCTAAATAATGAAACGCCAATATTACTTTAAATATATTATTTTCTATCTATTTATTGATAGTTTATAAATAGTAACTTCTTTCTTACCAATAAAATTAAATCAAATGTTGTTTGTCAATATCCTGACTTGAATTCCTTTTTGTCAGAATTAAGTAAGTTCATACAAAAATATCAAGAAAAAACTACCTAATAACAAAGCAATACATAAAAATGACGCTCTATTGTCTATGTTATTCCCAGGTTTTTCATTTGCTTTTACTGAAGAGTGTCATTAATTACAAGCTTTAGGGGATCTCAACAATTTACAATCCAATTAAGCGTAGAAAGCTATCCACACCTGAACCAATGATGAATTGTTGTAATTCAAACTGAGTACTGACCATGTAACTATTATACTTTACATATTATAATGTTAATTGTTGTCCTGTGAGCACAAAATTACAGTTATATTTTCAAATTATTCATACATGAGTGCTATGGCACCCCACTGGTTTTTTGTTTACTTACAGAAGTCGCACAGTATGTTCCGCATTGCTGTGCGTTCTTGTATTCGTTGTTGAAGTTATCATCTATTATGGTGCTGACGTGCTTTAGTCGAATTAGAACTTTTCTGACTTTTTCACGGCTTATATTTACATTAGAGCTCCCCGTCACTCAATATTGTTGAGTGATTTTATTATTATTATTATTATATGAAGCAATAAATATTTACTTTTTAAAATCAACTGCTGTGAGTAACAGGAATAGGAAAAACTTCCACAGTACAAACTCGTGATATTGTATATAGAGTGCACAAGAATGGAGTATTAAAAAATTCTTCCTTCAATCCTGAATCTTGCTATATCATGATTTTTGTAGTAAATAATATTGTACGCCTGGATTTTCTCAGTATTTTGTCCTCCCTCCTGCCGCAGTTTCATTTGATTTATCATTCATTTATAATCTCATTTTATTTAGTACATCTCCTTTAGCTGAAGAGCATGATTGGTGGTGTCGAAAGAAATCCAGGTCCTGACTCCAGGTCTCAGAAAAACGATATTGCGGAGATTAAAGACATTTTGCGTGGCTTGCATGATTCTCATAAATCGCTTGAGAAAGAAATACGTGAAGTGAAAGAATCTGTTTCTAAAGTGATTGAAAGGCTTGAAAGGTTCGAGAACAACATTGACAAATTATCGAGTGAAATAAATCAATTGCAGGCCTACTCAAGAAAGAATCGAAGATTTGGAAAATAGATCTCGAAGAGTGAACTTAGTGTTCTATGGTGTCGAGGAAAGTGCAAGTGAATCGTAGGACGAAACAGAAAACAAAGTGCGGAATGTGATTAAAGATAGATTAAAAATCGATTTGGCGGATGATGATATTCAAAGAAGTCACCGAGTAGGAAGAAAAGTCAGTGGTCAAAGTCGTCCTATAGTGTGCAAGTTCTTGCGAGATAAAACGAAGGAAGCAATTCTTAAATCTAGGAATAAATTAAGGGGCACCAAAATTTATATTAGTGAGGATTTCTCTTTTAAAGTTAGACAAGAACGCAAAGCCCTTCAAACATATGTTAACGAAGCTAGACAACGAGGGTGTTATGCTTATTTGCAATTCCGGTATGAGTGCATCGATGGGAAGAAGTTTTCACTACAGGAAATGACAAATAGCGATAAAAGTCTTTCCAATGTACCAAGCAATCCTTCTGCCACCGAAGAGCCTGAGGCAGGTCTGGACGAAGATGTCAGTGTACAGAGAAGTACCCCCCCTCCTCACTACCAAATGGAGTAGCCGTGCAAAGCAGATCCCATTGAAGCGGAACTCGAATTTCAATCGGTGTGAAACAGGTTTCCAAGAACTGCAACTAGTAAGTACAACACAGTTTTCTGCTAATGAAAATAAAAATAGATTTCTCGTGTCAAACAATGTGAACTTGACAAGCGCCGTGAAAAGTTCAAGGTCAGACTCAACTATGAAAACTGATGTATTAAATTGTGATATAACAGTACCATATAACCAGCATCGCACTATTAAACTTTCAGTGTATTACCAGAATGTTTGTGGTGTCAGAGGTTCAGAAAGTCAAGAGTTCTTTACAAGTATTGTATCGAATACATACGATATAGTAGTCATTAGTGAAAGTTCCCTAACTGCTAGTTACTCAGACTCTGAAATATTTGATGATCGATATTGTACTTTCCGTCAGGACAGAAATTTTGAGCTGGTTAACAAGAGTAAAGGGCGTGGGGTAATAATAGCTTTTCTTAAAAAATATAATGTGTACTATGTAAGTTCCTGCGATACAAATCTAGAGTGTGTTCTTGTTAAATTAGTATTACATTCTTTAGGTGTATTTGTCTGTGCCATTTATATTCCACCGGATTCAAATTTTAAAATTTACGAAGAGCTTTATCAATTTATCGAGAGTAACTGTCCACCAGGAAGCACAATTCTCTGCATCGGAGATTTTAATATTGCAGAAATTACAAATTCTTGTTTTGATCTTATGTCCTCAACAATCAAGTGTAAAGATGTGTATAACTTTATATCCTTATACAATTTATCATCATTCAACGACATACAAAACACAAATGGCCGCACATTAGACCTAGTACTTTCTAATATCAAAGATGTAGTTGTTTCTAAAGAGTATCCACTTGTTCGAGAGGATAGACATCACCCAGCAATCCTAGTGTCTTTAAAGCTTAATCATATTACTAAATTAAAGCAAGTTTCTAAAGTAACTGGTTTCAACTTTAAAAGGGCTGATTTCACAAAATTATATATAGAATTGTCAAACTTATCTTGGGATTGCCTTTCTCAAAATGATGATGTTAATTGTACTGTCTCAAAATTCTACGAAATGATTTATAACGTATTCAGCCGATGCGTCCCTGCTAAAAAGCAACGTCAATGCCAATTATCCGTGCTGGTTTACCTATGATATAATTTAAAAAATCAAACGGAAATCTTACCATCGTAAAAAGTGGAAAGAAGGACTAAATAATATTGAATACCATCGTGAACAGCTTCTGGAACTACGAAAAGAAATTAAATCAGAAATTTCGAGAGCGTACAAGGCATTTATTTCACATTCTGAATTTACTGTAGAAAAAGACCCACGGCAGTTCTGGTATATTATTAAAAGTAACACCAAGCATCTTTCGTCAGATTCTCTAACATATAATGGTAATGAGTTAAAACATAACAAAGAAATTTCTCAGGCATTCGCGCATTATTTTCAGTCAGTATATAGTAGTGTACCCGCTAAATACGACACGGATTATCTAATAACAAATAATTCGGAATGTAGTATATTAGACACCTTTCATATAAAGGAAATAGAATTAGAAGAAATTGAGCAGGCTATTAAAGCGCTGAAACCCAAAACATCTTATAGTATAGATGACATTCCACCGTATGTGGTGAAGGGCTGTCTAGATATATTCAAGTATCCACTCCACATTATCTTTAATATGTCCATTAAAACCAATATATTTCCGAATAAATGGAAAGAAGGTCTCATTTGCCCTATTCCTAAATCTGGAAACAGGAATGAGATGGAGAACTTCAGACCCGTAGCCATCCTATCTCCCTTTGGCAAAGTTCTTGAAACCATATTATACAACAGAATTTAAACCATGTAAAGCCTGTCATATCTGAAAATCAACACGGATTTTTAAGGAATAAATCCACAACAACCAATCTAGCAATAGTAACGGATTTCATAGCAAGAGAATTAGACAAAGGCGGTCAAGTGGACGTCATTTATACGGATTTCAGTTGGGCTTTCGACAGAGTTGACCATGACGTGCTACTACAGAAATTGGTATCTTTCAATTTTTCTAAACGAGCAATAGATTATTTCGCTTTCTACTTGTGCAATCGAGAGCAAGCTGTCTCTTACAAGGGATATATTACCAAGAAATTTACCACATTATCAGGTGTTCCTCAAGGATCCCATTTAGGTCCGCTATTATTTCTTCTTGTAATTAATGATATTTCAACCTATGTTAAAAACTCTCACTTTCTGTTGTTTGCCGATGATCTCAAATTATATTCTAAAATAAGCACAATAGATGACTGCACACAACTCGAGCAGGATTTACAAGGTGTTGGGCAAAGGTGTGTCAAAAACAAACTTTCATTGAATATCTCTAAATGCAAGTCTTTATCGTTCTCAAGGAAAGAAAATCACATCAATTATCCGTATACAATTAATGGCATATCTCTTTGTAAACCAAATTCAGTTAAAGATTTAGGAGTAATTTTTTATTCAAAATTGACCTTCTCTCATCACATCGATGCAATCTCTAACGCTGCATTCAGAAACCTCGGTTTTATCTATAGAATGGGTAAAGAGTTTAGAAACGAGTCAACATTCATTAAACTTTATAATTTGTACGTAAGGTCCCGATTAGAATATGCGTGCGTTATTTGGACACCGAATGTAAAAAAAAAAAAAAAAAAATACTTACAAGCAATAAAAAACATACAATTTAAATTTCTAAAAACGCTTATGTACAAGAAAACAGCTTTCCATCCCAGATTTCTCTACGTGGACTTAGTAAGGAGTTTGAATTTCCTAACGTTGACGAATCGACGAAAGATGTTTGATTTACTATTTTTATATAAAGTATTAAATAATAAAACTGACTGTCCAGAGCTACTCACGAAAGTATATCTGAGCGTTCCAACAGGCAGAACAAGACCAGGGAATACTGGTATATTTTTCTGTGAAAGGGCACGAACAAATATTCTCAGTAAATCTCCGCTGTGAAGAATGTGTGACTCCTACAATGAATTAAGTCATAAAACTGATGTATTAGATATATTCAGTATGTCAGAATATGTATTTAGAAACAGGATTATTACCGAGTACCTGACACTCGAAGTGAATTGATTAATTGTACGGGTAAAAGTATATATGTGTATGTATGTATTATACGACACTATAATTCGGCATTAAGCCTGTTGTGTTGTTGTCTAAATAAATAAATAAATAAATAAATGACCGGGGTACATTAAAACTACAACTTTTCTTTTAATAAATGTTGAATAAGCAATACTATATTTTGGCAGTTCGGAATAGTGGAAGTAGCATCTACTGCTGCATATTTCCTCTACCAAGCTAAAAGTGGGCCTTTCTTCAAGAGTTCGTGTGCAAAAGTAGATTTATAACATGTAACTTACAGTTAAGTGGAATACAGGGAGCCGATGTGAAGGATAACAACGCATGCAAAAATTGATTAAATGTGACTTCATTATACATATATTCAATTGCACTTATCAAACAACATTCCTCCTTTAAAATCACTACAACTTATACTACGGAGTTATGAAGTTAAATTATTGACAGAGATAGCATTAAACATAACAAAGAATAATTGTATGTAATAAATTATTTTGGAAGGCTGAAATAAAAGTGAACAATATGGTAATTAACGAAAAAAGTTGATAACACTTGTTTATATAACTCTATCAGTGATGAGGACTAATAATGGTTTAAAGAGAAGTATGTACTATATCAGTGACACCAAGGCTAAGCGTATAAGGATGGAAAATGTAAACAATAACTGCATATTAGCAACATTTCCTACCCTGAACCATGCCAGTGACTTACCCTTCCCTCTTACGGTCACAAAGCAAGGAGTTAATAGAAAAGTTCCTGTAAGGTTAAGTGAAATAGATGGAATGGAATTTAATTGCTAGATTTGGTGGACCTCCTAGTGAAGTAAGTCCCAAGATGTGCTTGAATTATAACGAAGAGTGTTCATCTGAATTCTTATTTATTCATCTATTGAATATGTAGAGTTGCTTAGATTCCTAGAAAAACTGTGAAAGTATTTTATAGAAAACACCAATAAAAACAATTCTTTTATATACGCTTTTGCCTTTCATGCATATACATTAATTTAAAAAAATCAGAAAGAAAGTGTTGAAAGCAATTTTTCCAATACCCATTATCTGGTCCTGAAACATTTATGAACATGTATCTATTTATATCAACCTTTGTCGTGTAAATGGATTGTGAAACATGCTGAAACAATTACCTATAACCATCCGTACGTGCTATGTAAATGATTTTCCACAACGCTTCAGTTAATTAAATGGTTTAATTAACAAAACAGAATAGAAGCGAGTCGGATGACAACCAAAATGATAATTATGGTATAAACAAACAGTTTAATTCTTTTCTATACTTCTTTGTTCTGAACAACCTACTTAGTTTGAGTAGATAATGCAATAGTTTTTGTGTGTTTCGAAATATCATGGCTGATAACTTTATTCTATGTAGATACTATCTGTATTTCTTCGTCAGCAAATTGGTATATAGCTACATGCATTTCGTCATATGTGGTTAGGGATGAAACAATAACGATATTTGCTTGTCTATATTATAAACGTATTATTCTATTTGTGCTTGCCTACAACATTAGGGAAAACCGTATAAATTATATAGTTCCTCGTTATGAAGTTTTCGCCATTCCCTATTCCCGTTCCTCTTGGGTCCGAGTATTCGTCTCAGGATCTTGTTCTCAAATACTTTCAGTCTATGTTCTTCCCTCAGAGTAAGTGACCATGTTTCGCAACCATACAGAACAACAGGCATGATTATCGTTTTGTATATTTTAAGCTTCAAATTCCTCGACAGAATTCGCGACGACAAGAGATTTTGAACCGAATAGTAACACGAATTCCCTGCTTTTAGTCGACATTTAATTTCTCCGTGAATACGATTTTCTCTGTTAGTATTGATCCTAGATATTTGAAACTATCCACTTTATCAAAAGCATTATTTAATATTTTAACGCATCCGTAATTTGCTGTATTCCGGTCCCGACGCACTTCCATATATTTAGTTTTCTCTGCATTTACTTCTAAACCCATGTCCCTGCAAGCGTTTAATAAGATCTCTGCATTTCTTTCTATTGTTCTTCTATCATCACCTACTAAATTTACATCATTAGCATATGCCATAACTTGGTGAATACCGTTCAACTCTAGGCCCTGGTTGCTCTCTCTGATTTTCCTTATAGCGTATTCCAGCACAAAGTTAAATAATAATGGCGACAACGCATCTCCTTGTTTCAGGCCATTTTCGACGTGAAAGCTCGTGGACAAAAATTCTCCTACCCGTACTTTACTTTGGGATTCATTTAAACATATCTTAATTAATCTAATTAGCTTTCTCGGTATTCCAAGTTCTCTGAGAACGTTGTAAAATGTTTCTCTTCTAACCGAGTCGTACGCCTTTCGAAAATCAATAAACGAAGTACTGAGGTACGGTATTCCCACTTTTTTCGAGTATTTGACGAATGGTAAATATTTGGTCGATAGTTGATCGATTTCGTCTAAATCCACAATGATAATCTCCAATAATTTCATCTGCGTATGGGGTCAGTCTTGCTAATAGAATATTTGAAAGTATTTTATAGGATGTTGACAGAAAAGAAATGCCTCGATAACTATTACAGTCAGTTTTGTCGCCTTTCCTTGTGAATTGGAACCAGCTATTTTAACACTAAGAATTTTTCAGTAATCGCGAGGTATTACAAGATTCAACACTATGGTTATCATAGGTTGTATTTCAGACAGATAGAAACAAAGTTGCAGAGAATTGAAAATTTGACTCTTTTCAAAAGATTTTATTTCGGAAAGATATTTTAGATAAGTATCAGATCTAATTACGTAGATAGTTGTCAATGGACATAAAAATCATAAGCCTTTTTCCAGCAACTTGCACTCCGGGGTGTAAAAATGGTAAAAGTTGATGTATTACTTTTAAATGGTGTATTTGCGAGAACTTTTAAAAGCAATTTTTGATTTACTTTCCTTCTATAACATTATAACATAACATTTTGGTGGGTGTAATTACAACTTCTAGGAATTTCATAATTTTAAGCTGTGTTGTAAACTTTAACAGAGTTTACCATATCTCCAGATCAGTTTTGAGATATCAAATTGCTGTAAACAGTATTATGATTTTCGCATCTAGCCATGTTGAAAACCATATATGCAGTTGAATGAGGTACTTATCTAAGCAATTTTTTGAGATAAAAGCTTTAAAAAAAGAAAACTATCAATCCCTTGTAAATTTGTTCCCATTCATTTTAAATCCATCATATCATAGTCGTAGTATTAGACACTAAAGTACTTGCAGGTGCATTATTCCCTTCTTCTTACTGGCGTTATTACTGCTGTAGAGGCCATCAAAATTTTTATATTTGTAATACTGTAGAGTCCTTAGTTTGCAAGACTGAATAGAAATATGATATTGAAAGTTTTCGTTTAACACGTAGATTTGAAATGTGTAATAATCTCACATAGTGTCATTTGAAAAAAAATATAACCATATTGGTTTGGCAATATTGTTAACCTGGTGGTATCAAACAATGTCCCCTTGCTGATATTTGCTTGGTGCAAAATTACAGTGTTTCTTGTGTATTACATTAAGAGTTACTAGGGCAAATTAAGATAAATAGTCCAGTCTGTATAAATAGTCCCCGGACAATTTAATATTCCGACACGGTTTGGAAATATGAAAAATATAGATACAGATTGCAATTCTGCTTAAAATGACATACTTTTAGGAAATAACTTTAAAAAATGTTCCTTTTGTCTGCTTCTATAATATTTCAGCAATAGTTTTCGGTATATATAATTACATAATTTTAAGCAGTGTTACAAACTTTACTGATGTTTATAATAGTAATATGTTACGATGTGAAATTGCTGTAAACGGCAATGACTTTTTAAAGCCTTTTTTTTTTTTTTTTACGTGAATTCATCTATGTAATTGAATGTGATACTTATCTTAGTACTTCTCTGAAATGAAACGTTTTGAGAAAAGTAACCTCTCCAATCTCTTGTAATTCTTTCCTACTTGTTAGAAATATGACACACCATGATTGTAACACTAAGATACTTTCGATGCGCTTTGACAAATTGGTTTCACTGCTATGGATATCACCAAAATTGGGAAGTTTACGGTTATTTGTTTATATAGCGTCCTTAGTTTGTAACACTGAAAATAAATGTAATTTTGTAAGTTTTCATTTAATATGTAGATTTGAAATATGTAATAATCAGATATAGAGTCATTTAAGAAAATAAACGTTATGTTGGATTGGTAATAGTGTTAAGCGGTTGGTATTGTCGAGTATGTCAAAGAAGGCGTGGAATCTAATATCGAGGACGTCAGATCTCATATGGGCTGTATGAGCACCATTGGACTACAATATGGGCAAGGCAGGAGACCTCAGCACATTTGATCGTAGTCATTTGTCGGGGCTAGTTCTATAGGCCACTTCATATCTGAAGCTGTGGAGGCACTGGGCTTTCCAAAGGATATCATATTAGAAGTGTACTGTTTCACGCAAAACCGCACCACCAGGGTCAACTGTCGTGGTGTACGACACGTTGATGACAGAGACTCGCCGTTGGCTATCTCACGTATGGCAAGATAGCCCCCCCCCCCCACTTCAGAAAATTGAAACAATGACTAGGTCATTCTTTTGTACTATGTTTGTACCGTTTGTACCGAAAATATTTTCGTTTGTATCATTTTCCTTATAGGGTCACTTGAAAGGTCAACTGGGGGCTATCTTGGCGTCAAGATAGCCCCCCGTATCACAGCACAAAAAATTCAAATACACCATTCGAAACCAAATGGTTTGTACCGTTTGTACCGAAAAAAATTTTGTTTGTACCGTGATTGTTTTCGAGAAACAGCGGATAACATTTGGGGCGGGGAGCTATCTTGGCGCCAAGATAGCCCCCCCGTATCACAGCACAAAAATTTGAAATACACCATTCGAAAGGAAATCGTTTGTACCGTTTGTACCGAAAAAAGTTTTGTTTGTACCCTGATAGTTTTCGAAAAAAAGGGGATGACATTTGGGTCGGGGGGCAAGCTTGGCGCCAAGATACCCCCCCCCGTATCACCGCACAAAAAATTGAAATACACCATTCGAAAGGAAATCGTTTGTACTGCTTGTACCGAAAAATGTTTTGTTTGTACCCTGATAGTTTTCGGGAAAGAAGGGATGACATTTGGGGGCTATCTTGTACGCAAGATAGGCCCCGTAATGTGTACTTTTTCCATGCCCATTAATAAGTATTATGTGTTTATTCATGTGAATTTATGTGTATATAGAATTCTGGTTGTGCATATTCAAATAAAAAAAAAGAACTTTTCGGGAATAACTCAACGTTAGAATTGAATCGGCGAGTGGGAAAACAGTGTGAGTCCAAAATAAGTCATTTTGAAGTAAAGTCAAAAATAACACCGAAGATGTAGAACTAGAAGTTGTGATGAAGAGCAGTACAATTTGCAAGACCTCGCACGTTATAGCAGAATGCTATAATATTGACTGTGCATTTGTGGCATTAACAAACGGAAGTTCTTTCTTTATCTATCTGAAAATGTGTTTTGTGGACTAGTAGTGTTTTTCTACTCACCGATTCAATTAAATTTTTTCTATTTCTGCCCTTTTCTGTAAATAAATACCGTAAAAAGAACAACATAGTTTGTACAAATTCAGAAAGAAATTGGAATTACAGAAAAAAAATCTTAAACAAAGAAAAATAAAAAATGAAATGTTTACTCACCTATAGCTGTCGGAGCGGGTATGCAATATTAGAACTACAGAATTTTCGAGTCTAACCGAGAGCCTGCTCTTCAGAATTAGTTGAAATTAGCTGCAGGATTGAATTAGAATTTTTTCTGCAATTCATATATATCCCCTAAACGTGAGAACAGGGGGTTTGGGAGACATCGTGGGATCGAGTTTGACGAAGATCACAGAATTTTAGTAAGCAATTTTTCAAGGAAAATTCCCAATAAAGAATCTTCTCGTGGGAAAGCAAAGTCTTACACTTTCATTGTATGATAGCGAAACAAGTTGGGCCAAGACGCGTTAATTTAAATTCTTGCAAAGTTTCGAGACGATAGGCAATTATTAAATTTCTCACTGAATTATGGTAACAAACAATAAGGTTAGTTCTTTCCCACACTCCTGACAAAATAGAAACTGCGCTTTACTTGTAATTTTATTTAACTATTGTGGACATTTATAGAGACGAAAAGATAAAAATCTGTAAACATCCTATCTTTCTATTAGCACTGTGCGTCATATGTAACTCTTCTGGGTTCGAAACTTTTGGGAGTATAACAAATCTACATTTTAAGACCATAACTTCCCTCTGTGTGAATGTATTTCCTTCGGCGTTCACATGATAACACTAGCCTGCGATGGTTCTGTTTTTCAACATTTGATGATAGATTCGTATGAATCTTAGTTCGCTTAATCCAAAAATGACCTTAGTTTGTTTCCATCACGTCAGACTTGTTAGCAAATGGCATATGTAATATATGTCGAAATACATAATACACCGAAAAATATCAAATATGCGACGTAATGACATAGTCTTTTCTTATATGGAACACGTAGTACTGTGTGGCTTAGAAATGGAAGTAATATAGTAGAATGTAATAGAAAAGAAATACTCACGAGTTTAATCGTTGTGTCGGTCTCTTAAGACCAGTAATGCTGTGTTTCTGGCTTTTCTGCGCGTTTTCTTTTCTGGGTTCCTCTCGGTGCAACATCCAGCAATAGTTCGCCATCATTGTTTTATTCCGTAGTTCTTGGTAACGCTTTTCCATTTCTTGGATATCCTAATGGAATCTCTTACCCATCTCTTCACTAACGGCACCCAGATTCTCAGGAAAGTAGTCCAAATGGGAATGTAGGAAATGAACCTTCAAATTCATGGAACAGCCTAATTTTTCGTACTTCAGCAGCATAGTGTTAATGATGGACTTGAAATTCGGATCCTTCTTGTTGCCCAGAAACTTGGTTACTATGCCTTTAAAGGCAATCCAGGTTTGTTTTTCTGCAACCGAAATACACGAGATACGCTTGTCGCATTAACATTGTTATCTGTGGTTTTTGCCTTGCCAACATGAACTCACCACAAATGTAACAAAAGGAATCTGCAGACGTTTGACAGCCTCTAGACGCCATGTCGAACACTGTATGTTTGTTGTTCCGCCGACATATACTTTAGATCTCAGAGGATACGTACGAACGGTTGCGCCAGCAGAAACAGTTGCAATGTACAACCAAGAACGCCCATCAGGGGGGCAAGGTGGGGCGCTAGAGGAAACTGTACTTGGGAATATCGAAAACCCGATACAATTTTTACATTAGTTACAACAAAACTTGAAACTATATATGATATTTCGCTCATACTTGTCCCCCCTTGGAAACCACAACATGGGCGCACTTGTGTACAACGTTTAATGACGTGAGTGCTGCTATCTCCTGGTTTATATTGCCGGCGTTTCGTTTTCAATATAATAAAACAGATGTCAGTATTTCCGATGTCCTGACATCTGTCTGTACGTCTCATATCTGTGATGTTTTCAGACATATAGTTCATTCTGACACATTGCGATTTGCAAACAATCCTGACGTGATGGAAGCAAACTACGGTCATTTTTGGATTCAGTGCACCAAAATACATAGGAATTCATTATCAAATATTGAAAAACATGACATAACCGAAATAATGCAGGCCTGTGTAATGAAAACCAATTTACGTGAAATCCATAATCCAGCAACTGCAGATTAATAATAATAATAATAATAATAATAATAATAATAATAATAATAATAATAATAATAATAATAATAATAATAATAATAATAATAATAAATAAATAAATAAATAAATAAATGAGATTCTCCGTGAAACGCGAAAACATAATACAAACACTTTTTTTATCCTCGTAGACAATTTTTTTCAGGGTAATTTGTTAGTAAAGTACAGTATATTTTTCATTTGTCTTATCTCTGTACTTGGCAACTGAATGGTTCGTCTGCTGTTAACAATGACTCTACATTTCTTTTCTCTCTATCGGTAATTAAGTTCCTACATTGCATATTTTAAACAACTGTTTTTCATTTCATGGGAAAAATGTATCTAGTGGTAGGGTTACCAGATTTTTATTTAGCCAATTGAGGACACCTTTTTCAAAGAGAAGTTCGTGATTACGAAAATATATAAACCAAACTAAATAATTTAGAAACATTTGACTTCATCATAAACCAGGCATGACCAACTCCTAGACCGCGAGCCACATGGATATTCTCAAAGTTTTTGATGTAAATGGAAAGGCAATAAAATTTTAAATTCTATTACAATTGCTTGCTACTGTGTATTTGCGACTAGAAAACTTCAGTTCTGGTATCTAATTTTTACAGAAAAAGTTAGCAAATTTGTTAAATTTGGATCTTTCAAACGTCACACACACACACACACACACACACACACACATATATATATATATATATATATATATATATATATATATATATATATATATATATATATATATATATATATATATATATATATGAAAAACAGTGACGTTTGAAAGATCCAGATATATATTTTAAATTGTGCAAAGCAGCGAGATGCCCAGCTTCTCAAGTGATCCGATATACATAAACTGTCGATCACCCGTGTCGAAAACTGTAACGTTCAACAATCCTCCAACCAGCGGCAGTACATACACATCCAAAGATATAAAATCCACATATATCATTATTAGTTCTTCAATCTATTTATATCAAGGAATTTTCAAATTTACTTCCTAGACATTACAACTAAACAGTTCCTTATACCAGTGATCCGCTACCTTCTGCACCTCGCAACACATCATAAGTTATTTATGATTCAACAAGGCACACCAAAATGTAACTTCGCTCATGCAGTGTTGATATTGGCACTACCAATACAAACACATATTATTATTATTATTATTATTATTATTATTATTATTATTATTATTATTATTATTAAACAGAAATAGACTTCTAAATTTGTTAATAATTTATTAACTTTAGTTCACTGTAGACGGAGTGTAAAATATAACAAAATACACTTTTCTATTAGATCTACTATTAAAATAAATAATTCTATTCATAATTCTATAATATTCTATTCATTATTCTATAGAATAATTCTATTCTATTACTTTACACAGTAATGGAATAAACTTTATTTTTAATTCGCTTTACACCATTCACATTGTCCTGGCACTCCGGTGTACCGTGGTACACCGTTTGCGCACCACTGCTTTATACCGTCAGTAGCATAAGGGTCTAACGTTATTATTTCATACTTCTACTGCATAATCGGGTCTGCAAGTAATTCTTTCAATTGGTTATTCGTGCCGGGAGCTGAAGTTTAAGGAATACACTAAATAGACCCTTCACAACTTTTAATCTCAACCGTAATTAAATGTAATGAAACGAGTTTGTCCTGTGGAAAATCGTAACTAACGCCATCAATTTCATGTTTCTTTTCATAGTCCCGGACGAACTGCGATCGACGATCGGACTCCGGATGGAATTGTAAATTCTGGATTGTCCAGGCTAATCCCGGATGTCTGGTAACCCTATCTACTGGAATCCACCTTACGATTTTCAAAAACTTCTACTACCGGTATTATACTGAATATAAAAAGATACTTGTATTTATGACAGTATAACTAAAGCTAACTGGAGATTAATCTCCGCTTAAACAGTGTGTTAAATGGGTTACATTCTGTTCTGACCCAATTCATTCTGGACTTTCGCTACACGCTCCTTTATTACCACTTTATCTTATTTTTAATCTGTTCAATAGTCAATATTTCTCATGCAATTTGTACCGTCTATTAAGCGCATCATAGCAAACCTTCATCTCCATGAATACGATGAACAAAATTTTGTCCTACAGATTCTACTATTAAATTTCTTGACACTACATGATAAAAGGTTTTGCTCGAGGTAATAACCAAAATTGAACGGGTGATCTGGGTCAACTTGCTTTGTAGGAATAGCATGTGTGAATTTTCTGTAACTTGATCCATCTCTGGTATAAATTTTCATTTCACAAATAATGAACATTTGACAGAGAATCATAATTAACAATATTTTTCTGAATGAATTTTTAACATGAATTTTTCCCAATTCCGGCTTTTTTCTGAATTCCGGCCTTTTTCCGAATTACGGATTTATTAGAATTCTGGATTTTTTCGAAATCCGGAAAGTGAAGTTCCCGGAAAGTTTTGGCCACCTTAGCTTTTAATTACTTGACAAAACTTGACTTACTTACTTGACACACTATTCTACAAAATCGATTTTAATTTATAGTTAAAATTTTGCGAATCTGGTTTACGCTTTATATGCGAAATATCATTGTGAGTCTGCCACATGAAAGTACTAAATATTTGCTACTATTTTTAATTTATTAATGCCAGAGATATTATCTATCACAAAGGAAACTGCATGTTTTTGCGGGATAGTGTTTTTCGCCCCTTATTATGAGGATGAAATCAGTATGCATATCTTTCTACCACCTCGCGATTTAATTAAATGTTTTAAAGGTTTTTAAATATTTTCATGTAGTTGCCCTCTTATCCTCACTACAATTCTTACTAAGTAAATCGAACACATTCTTCATTAACTAAACAACTATATTCAAATTTATTATTATAGCAGACCATTATTAATAATTCCCTTTTCTATAAGACCCCGTTTTACATAATCTTCCCTTTGAGAATTCCAAATTTAATATTTCTTTGGTAATGTACTATAAATTCCATGTAGTTTCCATAATTTCAGGAAAAATAAACTGTGACAACCGGAATCTCTTTATTAGAATTGTTCAAGTATTTGTGTGCAAAAGTTTAATCAATAACAGTTACTTCACATTAATTAATTATTCCACATTAATTAACTGTAAAGACACTTACCTTGTTCTAATTACAGTCTTCTTAGCATTTTCATCTTCGTATACAACTTTGAATCATGAAGCCTAAAGTTCACAAATAAATAACACTATTGTAAAATATCAATTAACGTTGCGTTCCAAAATCCGTATACACCATTTTACATACTCAACAAACAGAATTAAAGATACTACAATTAGCAAAGGATTGTAGTTTATTTTTATCGTATCGTAAAACAATACAGAAGAAAAATAATAATAAAATGACTGTTTATATATGAACCAAGGAAAAAAGATTACATTTTTATGCGAAAAAATTAGAAACTTAATGAAATTCATCTCCCAAAACTGAACTAATAGAGAAACACAAACAAAACTATTACTGTTTTCTACAAGTCCTAACGATGCACTATCGATTGTAGTAAATATTGTAGCTACTGCTTTCTGGGGAACTAACGTAAAGTTAGCCCTCTTAAATTCTTTTTCATTTCTTTCTTTCCTTCTCTTTTCTTTTTTTTGCTATTAGCATCCAAACTATTGAAGCATTAACGTTCGGATTTGGTGCTCTAAGAAGTATTAACGACTGCACTAGAAGAGATTATTAGTGCTTTTGAATTTGGCGGAAGTTTGAATCAAAGAAAAATTCCCAATGTTTTCCTTACGTTAGTTTCGTTACATACAATTTGCCATATCTACACTAATACCGAAGCACTAACGAAACTATTAGTGTTTTCTAGAAGCACTAACGATGTACTATCAATTGCACAAGGTTTTATTATTAGTGCTTTCTGGGAGCTAACTTGACGTTTATCCTTTCAAAGTTTTTTGCTTCTAGCGTCCAAACTATTGCAGCACTAATGTTTTGAGTTAGTGCTCAAGGAAGCACTAACGATTGCACTATAACACATTATTAGTGCTTTTGAATTTGGCCTGAATTTGACAAAACGAAAAATTCCCAATTTATTTGTTATGGGGGTTTCGTGATATATAATTGGGCATATTTATACTAATAGTGAAGCAATAACGAAAGTATTAGTGTTTTCTAGAAGCACTAACCGTACACTATCATACATTACACTAGTTTTCATCGTTAGTGTTTTCTGGAGGTGGCTAACTTCACGTTTGTCCCTTCAAAATTTTTGCTTCTAGTGTCCAAACTAAAGCAGCACTAATATCAAAAGTTATTGCTCTAGGGAGCACTAAAGAAGCACTAACGATTGAATTAAGAGATCATTAGTGCTTTTGAATTTAGTGGGAATTTGACCCAATGAAAAATTCTTCATGTATTTCTTATGGGAGTTTCGTGACATATAATTGGACACATCTACACTTATAATAAAGCACTAACGAAACTATTAGTGTTTCCTGTAAGCACCAACGATGCACTAATGATTGCACCAGGTTTAATCGTTAGCGTTTTCTGGGGGGCTAATGTGAAGTTACCTCCCCAAAGTTTTCTACTTCCAGAGTCCAAACTATTGAAGCACTAATGCTTGGATTGGTGTTCTAAGAAGCACTAACGATTCCACTAGAAGAGATCATTAGTGCTTTTGAATTTGGCGGAAGTTTGAATCAAAGAAAAATTCCCAATGTTTTCCTTACGTTAGTTTCGTCACATACAATTTGCCATATCTACACTAACAGTGAAGCACTATTGAAACTGTTAGTGTTTTCTGGAAGCACTAACGATTGCAGGAATTTTAATCGTTAGTGGTTTCTGGGGGGGGGCTAATGTGAAGTTTCCCAGCCAAAGTTTTTTGCATCTAGCTTCCAAACTTATTGAAGTACTAATGTTGGGAGTTGGTGTTCTAAGAAGCAGTAACGAAGCACTAACGATTCCACTAGAAGATATTGTTAGTGCTTTTGAATTTGGAGGAAATTTGACCCAATGTAAAATTCACCATGTATATCTTATAGGCGTTTCGTGACATGTAATTGGCCATAGCCACACTAATAGTGAAGCACTAATGAAACTATTAGTGTTTTGTGGAAGTACTAACGATGCTCTAACGATTGCACGAATTTTAATTATTAGTGCTTTCTGGGGGGAAGGGGCTAACGTGAAGATGCTCCCCCAAAGTTCTTTGCTTCAAGCGTCCAAACTATTGAAGCACCAATGTTTGGAGTTAGTGTTCTAAGAAGCACTTACGAAGCGCTAGCGATTGCACTAGAAGAGATCATTAGTGATTTTGAATTTGGTGGGAATTTGACGTAATGAAAAATTCCCCATGTATTCCTTATGGGCGTTTCGTGACATGAATTGGCCATTACCACACTAATGGTGAAGCACTAACGAAACTATTAGTGTTTTCTGGAAGCACCAACGATTGCACTAGGTTTAATCGTAAGTGTTTTCTGTTGGGAGTTAACGTCAAGTTGACCCCCAAAGTCTTTTGCTTCTAGCGTCCAAACTATTGAAGTGCTAATGTTGAGAGTTGCTGTTCTAAGAAGCACTAACGAAGCACTAACGACTGCACTAAAAGAGATCATTAGCGTTTTTGGATTTGGCGGGAATTTGACCCAATAAAAAATTCCCCATGTATTTCTTATGGGCGTTTCGTGACGTAATTGGCCATAGCCAAACTAATACTGCAGCACTAACGAAAACACTAGTGTTTTCTGGAAGCACTAACGGTGCACTAACGATTACACTAGGTTTAATCGTTAGTGTTTTATGGGGGGCTAACGTGAAGTAACCTTTAAGTTTTTTGCTTCTAGCTTCCAAACTATTGAAGCACTAATGTTGGGAGTAGATGTTCTAAGAAACACTAACGAAGCACTAACAGCTGTACTAGAAGATATCATTAGCTCTTTTGAATTTGGCGGGAATTTGACCCAATGAAAAATTCCACATGTATTCCTTATGGGCGTTTCGTGACATGTAATTGGCCATAGTGAAGCACTAACGATGCATTAGCGATTGCAGCAGATTTAATCGTTAGTGCTTTCTGTGGGGGATAACGTGAAGTTGCCACCCCCAAAGTTTTTTGCTTCTAGCGTCCAAACTATTGAAGCATTAATGTTGGGAGTTTGTGTTCTGAGAAGCACTAACGAAACACTAACGATTGCACTAGAAGAGATCATTAGTGCTTCTATGGGGGGCGGCCAATTTCTTTGAGGTAAGAGTACATCGTTATCTATAGAGGCAAATGATTCCCCTTGCCAACAGCGCAAGTTATGGCCGGTGGAGGTGGTATCCTTGTTTTGAGACTATTCATACGGAATGATAGTGGATCCTGATAAATCTGATAACGTTCGTCACCAGCTAACTTACAGGAACCTGTTATCAGATCATGTTGCCCCGTATGTTAGTCTCCAATACGTGCAAGTGACCTATATTTAAAGCAACATAATGCTCCAACTCATCACTCCCGAATCCTGTCAGACTGAATCAAGACCCGTACTTCAATAAGGTAGTATTCTGAAATAATAATAATAATAATAATAATAATAATAATAATAATAATAATAATAATAATAATAATAATTGTAATGCATCCCGAACAGAGGTCTCGAATCGATTAAATACCGTTTTAAAACAATTAATTAAGTAACATTTGTGCTTTGGAGTGAAATTAGACATATATATTCCTGCGTTTGCAGAATAAGAAGAAACTTTATATTACCAAGGTAATCATAGAATTGTAGAATATTTTCGAAACCAGGAGGTTAAGATGAAAACGATGCTACTCTAAAAGTTTTAGGTTTGAGAGAGATCTATCTCTCTCTCCCATATTCTTTTGCCACCAGGAATAACCAACATTATGAATTTCTGAAACAAATTTCATGTATCATTTTAAATAATGAATTCATAATATACAGGCCGGTTTAGGTGTAGAATACGTATTTGAAGAATTCAAATACAAGACAAAATATGGATCGACTATATTTTAACATAATATACATCATAGATATGTGTTTTCATATTTTATATTCTATTCAGTCATCCATCTGAGAGATGTAGGATGTTACCTGTTATTTGATCAACCTGGTGTCTATATATTGGAGATGTGTTCTGTATAACCGGTACTCCTGCCATTCCTAATGATTAAAATGAAGAAAAATAAATATTAGGCAATTATATGATGTACTAAAGCAAAATAATGAAAATATAGGAAATATAAGTATTGCTACGAAGAAACATGGAAAGGGAAATGAAGTGAATGTATAACTACGGAAGTTTAAATAATATAAAATAATTTAATTAGTAATAATTCAAATGATATAAAATAAGTTTGATAATAATAATATCTAATCTACGAAAAGAAATATATGTGGTACTTACCGACAACAGGACATCATCATAATCATCTATAACGAAGATATCCAGGAATTCTAAAAATAAATATTTAGAAAAGAACAACAGATAAATATATAATATCAACTAAAATATTTAAACACACGTATATCTGTGTATGGAATCTTACTATTTATCTTACCCCTAACATTTTCCAAAAGAGTACTCTAAATTAAATATAATACTTACCTGTTAACAAATGGTCTTGCTACGGCGAGTATTACATCCTCCATTCCGAAAGAAACCGAACTTTTGAAAACAAATAGTACCACTAGTGCCATCTGTTGTAATATTTTACAGGTAGATGGCGTAGTCCCTCATTGACAACTGGTATAAATGTCATGACATTTGGATGCACGGCAACAAAGTTATTGCGTTTCAACTGTCAGTGTGTTGTGTATATCGGTCGGAAAATGAGTTTCAAACAACGAGCTGCAATTGAGTTTTGTGTTAAACTGGGTAAAACTTTTAGTGAAACGCACCAAATGCTACAAAATGCATATGGTGATGAGTGTCTATCCCGTACGCAAGTTTACGAGTGGTTCAGGCGATTCAAATCGGATAGAGAGACGCTGGATGATGACGAAAGATCAGGCCGTCCCAGAACCGGATTATCGGAAGAAAACATCGAAAAAGTGCGTGAATTCATCAAACAAAACAAAAAATCGTCACAGACAGTCATTGGAGAGTTTTACTTAGGCGTCATGAAGCGTTTGCTGGCAAGAATTCGTCGTATTCGGCCCGAATATCGCGAAATCGGCAGTTGGACTCTTTTGGACGATAATGCACCATCACATCGTTCGCGACTTGTAACTGAATTTTTGATCAAAAATCACATTATTCGGTTGCATCATCCGCCCTATTCACCAGATCTCGCTCCGTGCGATTTCTATCTGTTCCCGAAACTGCATTTGGCGATGAAAGGAAAGTGGCACGCATCGATTGATGCCATTGAGAAGGCGACGACCGCCGTCCTAAAGACCATTCCAATAAAGGACATGGAGAAGTCGTTTGACAACTTGTTGGAGCGTGCAAATATGTGTATCGATGCAGAAGGGGAATACATTGATTAATAAAAATGATTTGTTCCAAAATGTACATTGCTTTTTTGTTTTTTAAAAAAGTTCGGTTTCTTTTGGAATGGAGGGTATATGTTATGTATAACTTGTGGTATTCTCGGGTTTCGATACCAATCAGAATACAAAATGTAAATTGGAGAATTGTATACTCGAACTTGCAATTGTAAATTCCTAGAAAGTCGTGATTAAAGGTTTTCTGTATTTACTAATTATTTTAGATTTGTAATTAAAAAAAAAAAACATATGAAAATCTTGTTTAGGATCATTTGTATATACATGTATATACAATTGTCTGTAGTATAAACTATGTTACGTGAGGATTACATATAAGTCTCACCTCGCGTTGTGATATCTTTGTTTCATGTACTCACCTCATTACCGCGAACCGAGAATTTTCCCCATATTAGGAAAATGGGGTGGCGTATCCACTGGTCCACAGATGCTCACTTCTTCGCGGATGGAGACTAAGCCCGAAGGACGACACTGCATCTTCAATTTTGACAGTTGAGCGTACCTGCGATATCGGCAGCTGAAGATTAAATATTTGTGATTGGGTTGCAAAGATAATGGATCCAGAAAACACCGTACGGGTTGACGCGCGTCTTCAACTCACAAGTACGACATCGGATGTTGGCCCGAGCAGGAGTGTTACATAATAATAATAATAATAATAATAATAATAATAATAATAATAATAATAATAATAATAATAATAATAATAATAATAATAATAATAATAATAATAATAATAATAATAACGTATGTGTGTATGATGAGTTACTAATCCTTTCATATTGTGAGAGAAGACATTTGGTTTGCTGCTTCGTATTCAATCTACTATGGTTAATGTGTCTCTTTTCACAGAACAATTAAAGCTACGTGTTTAGTCCAGTATTTACAATAGGTTCTATTGATATAAGAAATGAAAACTACTTAAACTTCTGTGCACTTTTTGAATATTCATATGGAGATGCTGTACTGCGAAGTCAGTTGCTTTCCATATGCTTCAACGAAAATTAATTTATAAGTATAACTACTGATTTCCTTTTAAAGACATAATTTTCAATCTTAAATACGACACTTTGGAGAAACTTTGGGAAGAATCTGAATTACTACTACTACTACTACTACTACTACTACTACTGTTATTATTATTATTATTATTATTATTATTATTATTATTATTATTATTATTATTATTAATAATAATAATAATAATAATAATAATAATAATAATAGTAAAACTAATAATAATAAAGCATCATCTTTTTATTTCGATTAAATGACAAATTGCCCTTCACCTGAAGTAGACTGTTAGTATAAGTGGAATATTAGTATACGGCTATGAACAGTGAGCCCACTTGAGCAGTAATTGAACCCCTAAACAGAGAAAGCAAGAGTATTACGAAGGCGTACGGGGTGAATAAATGTACGGTCAAGAAAAAGTGACAAAATAAGAAGAGGAAATGACAGGCTGTAAAATTACAGTATTTATACATTTTTAATTTCGTACAATTAATTTCGAAAGCATAGAGACGAAGAGAAGAGATCGAAGCTTGGCTCTCGAGTTCGAGACAAGCATCTGTTGATCGAGACGAGACTGAAATTGAGACGACAATTTTCGAGAAGGATGATACCGAGACTGAGGTCGCAATTTGTCTACTGAGACGAGATCGAGACTGTATGCAATCTCGTATCATCTTGTCTTGGCACCATCCCTTTTGGAACCAGCCTCCAAACATAATTAGATTCATTTTTATTTATATAGATTTGTCAGAATAACGGAAAACACTCATACCTTGCAACATGTTAAGATAGGAAGCTGATTTCTGAGATTTCGGTATTTATGGCAATATTAGCCCGTTGAGGGTTGACGTCCCTCTGCGATCACACTTAACGGGAATTGGAGAGACAGAAAGGAATGGGAAAAGAGGGAAGTGGTCTAGGGCCATTATTATAGGTACCATCCCGCTATTTGTTGGTGTGATTGAAGAAAATCCATGAAAACTTCATTCAGGATGGCTGGCCTACCACTATAGCTTGAAAACAATGTACCTAGTACATAAAATATAAAATTATTGATTGAAATAGAGTAATATAGTGTGATTAGTATATTTTTTTCCAGCAACAGCTGGATTTATGCATGGGAACACCGCTTTTGTAGTGATTTGGTCGTACTTTCATGATATTTCCTTGGTCCAGTTCTTACTCTCAAAGAATGCATTACTACTAAGTTAGTGATTATCTTACCAATTTCCGTGTCCAGGTGTATCTTAGAATATGTTGCTTCCAGCAACAACGTAGTTTTACAAGGTGGCAACACACGAATATACATAGATAAACATGTTCGAGAATGATTCGAGAAACATGAGGATGAACTTCAAGACCTCCCTTGACACTCAATCTCCCTACTTGAATGTTACTGAATATATGATCAATTTCAGAGCAATGATTTTCTCTGAAACACAAACTTTTTCTACTATCATCACTGTCGCACATCAGCGCTTAACTTTATGAAGAATCTAATAATAAGTATGAAATTATTAATTTTAGACCCATATCAATTTTATATACTTTTGCGAAAATATTTGAACAGACATTATATAAATGGATTATTGATCATGTTAAACCAGCAATTTCAATCTATCAATATGGCTTTGTTACTCGAAGCCAACAACAACTAATCTAGCAATAGTCACTAACTTCATAGCTAACCCGTTAGATGAAGGATGCCAACTTGACGTAATATATATTGACTTTGAGAAGGCTTTTGACAAAGCAAGCCATAAAATACATTGAAACAAATTCAATTATTATAATTTTTCCTCAGCACTCAACAATTCTTTTCATCATATTTGAGTGAACGTAAGCACACAGTCGTGTATAAAGAATTTGAATTAGACGAGTATTTTGCGTTATCAGGAGTTCTATAAGGCTCCAACTTAGGCCCTTTACTATTTGTATTATTTATCAACGATCTTTCAGAAAATATACATAACAGTGAAAAATTATTGTTCGCTGATAATCTCAAAATATACGTCAAGATAAAATCTGTGCATAATTGTGTTGATAAAATAAAATAAATAAATAAATAAATAAATGTCAACTACTCCTTTGCAATTGATTAACTGCTTATAAGAGACAATTCAAAGACAAATACAAATTGTCCTGTATGCTAAAGATAGTCAATTCCGTTTTAATAAAATAAGTTGCATTTTGTTAATGCATTATTTTGACAATTGTCTGTATATGAATAGTATATTATATTTCTCTTTTATTACTGCAATGCTTATCAAGTAGATTTGTATTTCTCTCGGACGTCCCAACTTGTATTGATCAATAACGTTAACTTCGGTTCATTGAACATAAAGACCAAAATGAACATAAAGGGAATCTAATTTTCATTATGTTATTCTCTTTCCTATTTTTTTTTCAAAATGTAGAGATAAACGTACATTCCACCTGATGAACACACACTGCCATCATGTTTCATTTATTTCCATGAAGCAGAATCCGTCCCAAGAGTCAACAGAAAAAGATAATAAACGGAAATATATCCAGGTATAGGCTGCAGAATATTAGATCAAAGAACAAAATAGGTCACGTACGAGACATATACAGCACAGATAGGCCAATTGAGTGTTTTTGAATTTTTTAAAATACACACATGTATTTCATCTATACACTGTTCCAGATTGTGATTTGTTTGTTACATAAAATAAGAAAAAAAATCTAGTTTTACTTCAAATTTCAGCGAATGTAATCGTGACATGACCTCACTGAAAAATGCATTCGATTACCTCAACATTAAAGTTAAAAAAAAAAAAAAAAAAAGGCTTCTACTCCATGAAACAGCTATGAACACTATGGTATGAATCTACTCGCAGGATAGCAAACATTATTCGAAACAAACTTGGTTAATATAGTACAGAATTCAGGGAACCGTAATTGTAACCACCTTATAACAGAAAACTTTAATTACAATAAGGTGCTCCTTCTTCACCTATTAACAAATAATTTTAACCAAAAAACTATTTATGAAATACAGCGATGGAAATATATTTAAAAACATTCTTGTGGTTTGTCCCAAATTTGATACAAAGAAGAAGGTTATGGAGATGGTACAGAGTTAACATGGCGCTTGTGAAACATTCTGAATGTTATAGAAAGTGCTCGGAAAACATACACATTCCCAGATAGCTGGCCGTACAGTTGCTGAATGTCTGTTTGGACTGCGATATTCCTCATTCATTGTAGATTTTAGTGAAGCTTGGCGATGATCATTGCCTGATCTCGGCTTGCACATAGGCTCCGCCCAACCTCGTCACGCACGTGCTCAATAGGATAGGCAGGTCAGGGTAGAAGGCTAATACCGAGTAGAGCATACTGAGTTGCATTGGTGATATGTGGAAGCTGTCAAGTAAATTATGGTGGATCCCCTCAAATTAACCTGCACACAATGAGTGGACTGTTGTCTAGTGTTGTCCATTGGGAAAGTAAAAAGGGCTAAGGAGATGAAATACACTGAAATTCAGATCTTAATAACCATTTATTTTTCTTCAGTTTTTTCGAACCTGCAGCTACTCTAAAAACCATTTCTCATATTCAAAACTACCAAAGGAACCGTGAGATTATCCAATAGATGATGGCATAATGAAAAATTTACGTCACTTAAAGAATATCGCAAATCAATGTGTAATACTGATTATCACAAACTAAAATTCAAATTTTGCGTTGCGTTGAAACCTCTGTAATGGAGCATTCTGGAGTGGTCTCTTTATCAATTCTGTCATCAATAATAAGTTATATAGGTGACGGGTAACTGAATTATCTTGTTACTGGGTTTTTGTGACACTTACTACCTCCAGATGATATAGCACCAGTATATGCATGCCATTCTTTATTATCTACTGAAAACATGACTTAGAATAACTGAAATACATTCATTACTTTAATTAATCACGGTAAAATAATGTTATAGTCTGTATAAATAGCATTATTGCTTTGTAACGGAAGCTTGAAGTGGCTACCGAAATAAAAATGAACATATTTTGTGACATGGTGGGATTTTCGTTTCGTTAATTTATCCATTCTTGTTAGAAAACTTTCTTCTGTTATTTTTATTACGTGCTCATTTTTTTTAATATTAATCCTTAACACTAGAGTCGAGAACATACTATTTGCATAATTCCTATTTTCTAGATCATATTCCAGTTTCTCAATAAGTTTTCTTTCCATGCTTATTTTCTATATTTCCTGGAAAATACGAACATATCATCAAACAGGGAAGCACATATCCACAATTGAAGACTTTAGGACAAAAACCCGTCAAGTCCAAAAAGTGAAAGTGTAAAGGAGATAGCTTCACAAGGGTTTCTCTACATCTGATTTTCTTAAACTTGGCACCAAAAATAAATCGACACGTATTTTTTTCTTCCAAAAAATAAGTAAAGGAGGGCAAAGGGCCCCTTTTCATTAAATGGTCTCCTTGTTTAAAAGGGCCACTTTAAAGAAACGAAACTCTGGCGATGCAAAAATGACTTCAAACTAGGAGATGTGGGTTTTGTCGTTTTTGCGAGAAAAGGGTTGCAGTGGAAATGTCCCCTTCGAAATGAAAAAGCACCCCGCACAATTCTTACGGAAATTGGATTTCGGTGGAATTATTGTTTAAAACCGTGATATGTTGTAGATATGGTGTTCCTAAGAAAAAGTCTCGATGTTCATAACCACGAATCCCTGATAGTTTGGCAATTACGAGGCCACTTTTTTGAAAAGAGCCGAAAATAGTGATATTCTGAATTTCGGTTAAGATGATGATTAGAACCGTGATATGTTGTAGATATTTCTATCCTGAGAAAAAGTCTTAATGGGCATAACAACTAATCACTGATCGTTTGGCCACTGCAGGGCCACTTTTTTGAAAGCAGCCGAAGATAGTGATATTTTGAATTTCAGTAAAAAAATGACTGAAGCCGTAATATGTTGTAGATATTGTGATCCTGAGAAAAAATCTTAATGAGCATAACCACCAATCACTGATCGTTTGGCCACTGCAGGGCCACTTTTCTGAAAGCAGCCGAAGATAGTGATATTCTGAATTTCGATAAGAAATGACTGAAACCGTGATATGTTGTAGATATTGTGATCCTGAGAAAAAATCTTAATGAGCATAACCACCAATCACTGACCGTTTGGCCACTACAGGGCCACTTTTTTAAAAACAGAGCTGAAGGTAACGCTATTCTGGATTTCAGTGGGATTACTTGAAACCATGATATGTTGTAGATATTGTAATTTTGAAAAAAGCCTCAATAGGCGCAGCCACCAATCAATGACCGTTTGCCACTACAGGACCACTTAAACAAAAAAGAACAGAAGGTAACGGTATTCTGGATTTCGGTGGAATTACTTGAATCTGTGATATGTTGTAGATATTGTGATCCTAAAAACAAGTGTCAAGAGGCACAGCAACCAATCAGTGACCATTTGGCAACTACGGGGCCACATATTTTAAAACAGCAGAAAGCAAGGATTATCTGCAATTGTATGAAACCCTGAAAAGTCCTATCCCACAACCCGGAAAAGTGATGAGGAGAGTAGCGGCCAACGTCATTTAAGTATAGACAACATTCAGATGTTCACCTTGCGGGACAAATGAAAACTCTGGAAAGCCCTAGAAAATTTTTCTCAAGTTCACGACACCTACAATATATCACAGTTTCATTCATTTACACCGAAATCCAGAATACCGTTACCTTCAGCTTTTTTTTTTTTTTTTTTGTTAATGGCCCTATAGTACCCAAAAGGCCAGTAATGCTATGGTTGTGCAAATTGAGACTTTTCTCAGGATCACAATATCCACAACGTATCACGGTTTCAAACAATCCCCCCGAAATCCAGAACAACATTACCTTCTTCTTTTTTTTCTTTTTTTTTTAAAGTGGCCCTGTAGTGGCAAAATGGTAATTGATTAGTGGCTGAGTCTGTTCAGACTCTTTTCAGGATTACAATATCTACCACATATCACGGTTTCAAGCAATTCCACCGAAATCCAGAATACCGTTACCTTCACTTTTTTTAGGTGGCCCTGTAGTGGTGAAACGGTCAGTGATGGATGGTCTGCAAATTCAATTTTTTTCTCAGGATCGCAATATCTACAACATATCAAGGTTTCAAGGAACTCCACCGAAATCCAGAATAACGTTAGCTTCTCTCTTTTTAAGTGGCCCTGTAGTGGCAAACGATCAGTGATTGGTGGTTATGCCCATTAAGACTTTTTCTCAGGGTCACAATATCTACAACATATCACGGCTTCAGTCATTTTTTAAACCGAAATTCAGAACATGACTATCTTCGGCTGTTTTCAAAGAAGTGGCCTTGTAGTGGCCAAACGATCAGTGATTGTTTTTTATGCCCATTGAGACTTTTTCTCAGGAACACCATATCTACAACATATCATGGTTTTAAGGAGTTCCACCGAAGTCCAATTTGCGCGGTCCTTTGTCATTTCGGAAGGGGCATTCCCCCTGCAACCTCTTTTTCGCAAAAACGACAAAAGCCATATTTCCTAGTTTGAAGTCATCTTTCAATCGCTAGAGTTTCGTTTCTTCAAAGTGGCCCTTTTAATCAAGGGAACCATTTTTTGAAAAGGGTCCCTTTGTCCCCTCTAACTTATTTTCCGGGAGGAACAAAAAATACATGTCGATTTATTTTTGGTCTAGTATATAGGTGCCAAGTTTGAAGAAAATCGGACGAAGAGAAACCCTTGTGAAGATATTTCCTTTACACTTTCACTTTTTGGAGTTGACGCGTTTTTGCCCCAAAGTATTCTATTGATATGGCAGTGATATTACTATGCGTTATATCGTTCAGTTAGGTTTATAAGTAATAATTGTTTTGTTACTGTTTGAACTTCATTTGTTTTGTTTTCTTCCTTACATATTGTCACAACATTTGACTTTTGTACGTCTTTGTACACTAGTCTTTGTATCTAGTCTTTATTCTTTATCCATACCACCAAAATAACGGTACTGTACTGGTATTTTCTATTTCTACCATAAAACTGTCTGCACGTCACATAACACCATCCTCTGTACATTTATTCTTTCAAAATTCGGATTACAATTCCAAATTTTAAAAGTTTCACCTTAAATATTTCTTATACACCGTGTATACTTTTAAGAAAATATGTAATAAACATAATGTTGTTATGACTTGATTTGTTGTTTGAACTTTTGTTCAGTTTTCAATTATGTAACTATATTTTATACTTTCCAGTGTCTTGTTAGAATTATTTAATTTTCCGAACGTGAAACATATATTATACTTTGTTTTAAGAGAGTGCCCAGAAACATATCATATATAGTACATTATTTTTTTATGCTCCATCTTCAGTATCTCGTCTCTTCTCTTCTGAGATTGTTTGACCAATATTTCTTCTTATATTGCTCCCTCTTTTTCTCATTTCCTTCTGGATTTAGTATCTGGCTAACATTCTACATTATTCTATACTGTAGCTTGTATTCAGTTTTTAAATGTTTTTCTCTTTTATTTGGTTTCTGTATCAACTTTCTTTCCTCCTTTCTAATGTGCTATTTCTCATTTTGTCTCCTTTTTCATAATTCTTCCTCGTTTTACAAACAAATTCTTCCCGTTCACTACGCAATATTCTTGCCTGTTTCTTTATAATTTTTTTTTAATCTTTCTTCTCTCAAAACTCTTTATTGGCCACTACCATTTAGAATTTAATTTCATGTTTGCCTTTTTTGACGTTATTCCCAAACACTTTCGTGATGTCAGTAGGAAAATATCTCTACCAATCCAGAGTATCATAATTCAAATAAGTTTCCGGTTGTCTCTAAATACGTTATGTCCCAAACAAAAATGGAAGACTAGATCACAGGCAAGAAAAGAACACTAGCTTTCTGGTTGGTTATATCGGACATATTTATATCGGAGTATATTTACTACTACTACTACTACTACTACTACTACTACTACTACTACTAATACTATTACTACTACTACTACTACTGCTGCTGCTACTGCTACTATTATTAGTACAGAAGCTCGGAGGGCTATATGGCTAGCGTACGCGTCTTCGATTTGGAAGACCTCGTTTCTATTCCCGGTGCGAGCTCTTATCATTCAGATTTTATGTTAATCTATAGGTTCAGGTCTAAGATAATATCTCTGATGCTAAGAGCTAAACTATAATCCAATCAACTATACTACTACTACTACTACTACTACTAATAATAATAATAATAATAAATACACACTGAAGCAAGAAGTATCGGATGAAAATGCAGAAAATGCTGAGACTCACAGAAACTACTGAACACATTACAGGCTCATGCCGTATAATGGCTTCTTCAGACTATCAATGTTGCAAAAAGCATTCGCCAGGTTTTGGTACATAAAATGGAATCAATTGTCCTTACCAAACCATATTACAAATATCAGCCAAATGCAATACTTGAAAACGACAAATACAAACTCTACGAAGATCAAGAAATAAGAACGTATGTCACGGTACCTGCAAACAGACGCGACGTCACTGTTATCAATAAAATTGACCAAGAGGTAACCCTCATAGATATAGCAGTACCATTGACTCATAACATACGTACAACATTCAGTACAAAAATAAGCAAATATTAAGACCTGGAAGACAAAATCAAGAAGCTATGGAAGTGTCAGAAAGTTACAGTAAGACCAATCATTATTTCAGCTAGTGCAATTGTCCCTAAAAGTACTGTGATGCAACTTGAGCAGATAAACCCAAAACACCTTCTAACAAACCTACAAAGATCAGTAATATTAAACACCTGTCATATTGTCGAGAAGTTCTTTGGAGAAGAACTCTTCAAGTAATATACACTTCCCAGAGACGGCCTTTATTAAGCTGAAAACGGTTTAAACCGAGATACAGCAATAATAATAATAATAATAATAATAATAATAATAATAATAATAATAATAATAATAATAAGATAATAATGCATGAATTCATTGTCTTAAAGTAAAAGGTGAATAGCCAATTAAAATAAATTTTAAAAAATACAATATTAAAAAAAGGAGACACAAAAGGAAACCGTCATTACATATAAGGAGCTCAATTTTTTGCAAATGATGAGTTTGAAATTATTTTCATGGAGAGATGACTCACGACAAAGCAGATTCAATTACTTTTACATTTCTGTTTATATAGTAAGAAAATAGTTACTTTTCTATGGAAGCATGTGTGGCTATTACATATAATGAAAAAAGAAACAAAAGATAATTAATCTAAATATCTAATTTCAGTTCACTCTTATTTCGCTAAAAGTTCTTTTCGTAGAAATATATAATGAACACGTTTAGAAACGTTACAAAAGTAACTTAATTGACGTTTGAAATAAGAGATATATGCTTTTATTCAAAAGCATATATTTTTCCAAATTTTAAAAGTTTCACCTTAAATATTTCTTTTATTATAAGCTTTTATTCAAAAGCATATAATTAAAGGCGGAAAAAAAAGGTTTTATTCCGCCTTTAATTAAAGTGAATATATAATTTACATACGAAGTAAAGACTGTTCGTCTGCAGAGATTTGTGTTGAGTTAGAAGTTCTCTGTATATGCAACTTATAATACATGTACTTGGTGAAGACAAAAGATTATATAAGGATCTATGAAATGCGCCTTAGTTAACTAATACCGTGCCAAATGAATATATTTTAGAAGGTAGTTAAAACAGAGAGAGAGAGAGACAAAGAGAGAGCTATTATTTAGTAATACCTGGCTGCAACGTGAGCAATATAGTACAGGATGATTAAGGTATGATCAAGATCTTGCTACAGGTGGCTCCAAATTAAATATAAATGATGATGATATAGTACAAAACATTTGTGATAAATTCACTATTTATATTTTATATCTAAAAGCGAATGTTTGTTTGACTACTTGTTGGTTTGGGTGTGTGTTTAATCCGGTATATAAATCCCCACCGTTGACGTGGGCTACTCCAAAGTGAGTTTGTCGAATAGGCCATAGAGAGAAGAGATCAAAGACTATGTGCAACTTTTTGATTTGTATATTAAACGGGAGTTTGAAACAGAAAGAGGGGTTTTAATATAGGAAATATAGAATTTCATAGTTTTCGCTGTCGCTGAGATAAATGATAATACTACCTACGCTGTTCAGGTCCAACTTCATTCCTCATTATCATGGGAATTAGATGTGGTACTGAAGAATAATGTACCCAAATGACTGATATTCATGTCAATTTCATAGATGTCGGGGTCGATGAGGTGAATAGTAACACTCCAGATGTAATTGAAGTTCAAGTCTAGCACCTATCTTCATAGGGGTCGATGAGGATGAAAAATAACATGTCTAAAATGATATTAGTGTCAAATTCCATAATTTTCGGGGTCGTTGAGATGAATAGTAATACTCTGACGCAATTCAAGTCCAACATTAGCTCGCATCACCATGGGAGTTGGAGAGCGTGAAAAATATGTTCGAAATGGTTAATATTAGTGTCGATTGCGTAGTTTTCGGAATCGCTAAGCTCATAAGTGACATTCCTGCTCATATTTGAGACCAAGCTTAGGCAATAAAAGACACGACAGTTTGTCCAGGCATTGATAAGAGAACGCCGATGGCGTTACAATTTGTTATTTATATATTTCATTGATATTCATAGAGGTAAAGCCGAAGACTCTTCCTTATTTATTTACTTTACTCATTTCTTCACTCTTTAACCCACAAATCCCCAGTGTATCACAGGTGTCACATTGATTTTCCGTTGACCTTATAAAGTTAATTTGAAACGTTTTACACAAATACCCATTGTGCTTTACAAGTCACACATAAACCTTTGTAGCAAGCTTTGTTTCGCTCCTTTTCTTCAGGTTTTAGCAATTTTATTCACCTTTACTTGTCAGTAGGTGTATGTGGCTCGTGTAGTTCTCGAGCGCCTTCCAGCTTCGGGATATATTTTATTTATTCTTATGATAAGTATTTTTTAAATTATTTCTCCTGTATCTAGAAGGGCCAGCAATTACTCTCGTAAAATAGTAATTGTTCATGTATTAAATTAAGGGTATAAACTACGTTTGTTTCTCGCTGAGTCAAAGCTGTCACATTCGGTTTCCAATTCATTCGAAAACATTTTTTTTCGACATTTCTGTCATCTAAGGCCTTCACTTAGTGAACCATGAAAGTTTTGTTCAAAAATTCTTACTTGAACTATGTTTGGGTTTTTGAGGGTTAATGTGATATACTGCACAGACTTTATCCACCTCGTGCGAAGAAACCAACGTAGAATATACATTAGGCAAAGGATGAGATATTCTTAATCTGTTCCAGACGTTATAGGAGAGGAACAGTCTCTGGAAGTAATTCTATACACAGTATGGATTTTCAGAATTTTATGCAACAGATGACAGAACTTTTGGATTGCAAATTGGAACAAATGGGTAGCAAATTAGAACAATCGGAACATACCCAGAGAGAACATTTAAAGAACAGCTGATGTTGTCCCAGAGCGAAATAAATGCCAAATTGGAACAACTTGAGCAATCCCACAGTGTCAAGATAGAATATTGTCATTGAGTCTGAAAAGTAAGTTTGATTGTATAGAAGTCAGAATAGATTCTAATTATACTCAAATCTCGGAATTACAAAGATAAGTTTTGGATCTCAAGAGTAAATTAAGGACCAACAGTGAGATAAACACTAATCTTAAAGCAACAGAAGTTGTTCCGGAGTCACTGTGCGTAATAGTCATTCCCGAATTAAATAATGCAGTTTCCAGGCATGGTTATGAAGACGAAGTCCACGGGGGAGTACAGCAAGGTAAGACACCAGTTCCGATTCCGAGAATGAGAAAGAGGAGGAAAGACCAGAGAAGAATTCTATTCACGTAAAACCTACAGAACTAAGGTAAGTAAAATTTAATAATACTAAATCTTTAAAGTAAACGTACCGGTAAAGTTTAGTGATACAAAATCCTTGACCAAATTTAGTGGACGTGTAGATGACGTTCCCGCGAGCACTTTCATAGAAAAATTTGACGAGGAATGTGAATTGACAGGCATTAATAAGTCTAATTTTCTTTAAAAAATTACCTCATGTTTTATTTCCAGCGTATGCAGCATGGTTCAAAGCAAATGAAAATGACTTTCGTAGTTATGAAGACTTTAAGAGTATTTAGCTAGCTAATTTTGAAAACGACTTTACTCTAGCAACTAGGGCGGCATAAGTCAGAAATGGGAGATACGATCCTAGAGTAGAAAAATTATTATGGACTTTATTACTGCCACTAGTGCTGTCGAAATCGGTTTTTGAAAAACAAAAAACGAAAACCGGTGTTTGAAAAAAGTGAAATTTCATTTTACGGCTTCAGTTTTGAAAACCGCATTTGCGGTTTTCATAAAACCAGTTTCCTCAAAAACCGCAAATGTCACAAAAATTCGACAGCACTACGCTTTTGCCAGATGGAGGGAAATTTCCCTCGGCGCAGGGAAAAAATGCTCAAAATTTGCAGAGGGTGTATAGTGCATACAGATATTATTCACAAGGCTAATTTGCACATAAATTTTTCGCTTCATTTACATATATGAATATTTTGGTATTTAGATTTTTAATTATATTTATATTTATTCATAAATAAAGTTTTAGGTGTGGAAGCACTAACTAGGCTTAAGTTTATTTGCGTATGTTTATTTTTGTTAATTATCAAAAGGTGAAGTATGTAAATATGTGTATACTTTATTCATTAGGTATATTAGATTTTGTATCAAGTCCCCATTTAATAATATTTTAAGTATCAAACAAGCATATAAAACGACGATAGCTTCAGTCTCTCTCGTTGTGGGTGAACGCAGAATAAAAAAATAGTTTCAACGAAAAACCTTTGTTTTGTACAAGAGCTATGCTTTCTGAGAGAGAACACGAGTGCATTTTCATCTGTATTTTCATATCATAGACATGTATTGACGCATAAAGAACATATCCTGATATGGACTAGTATTTTAGTTATTGTTTCGTAAGGGAGAAACATTTGACACTGGAGTCCGACTGTCGCAGAAATCTTTTGTTGATGGAAAGTACTGGAAACTAGCAAATACATGCCAAAATCCAGCGTTCAAAGAAGTCTGATATCTGGAAGCTCCTCCCACTTTTGTCATGTTTTAATATGCACGCGTCTAAGAAACAACGAATTTTCTCCGCCAGCCAGATGGACCTACCTTTTTTAAACGTTGTTTAAGAGATTCCGAGTGAGAGCTATTCCGTAAATGAGATTTCACCCTTTTTGTACAGATGTTTCCACACGTAATTCTTTATAAAATTGTTAAAAATGTTCTTGAATGGTCCGTAGTAGTTTTTATTTAGATAGATTAGGCAGTAGCTAGTTTATATATATATATATATATATATATATATATATATATATATATATATATATATATATATATATATATATATATATATATATTATAAGAATGAAGGCTTATATCAATAAAAGGGTAGCAGCTCTCGCAGTCCATGGACGGAATGCATGGTACAAGGAACAGCCATGCCGCCATGTTTTAAAAGCAGAAGTCTTCCTGAGGAGGACAAGGCGACTGAACAAGCATTTTCAGCTGTTTTATATTTATTTCAACATGACAGCACAAGGTGATTTAAACAAATATATATTATTACATATAGTTTACTTTTGTAGTGAGATTCAAGCAGACTTTTGCTCCAATTCTACACAAATACATAAAAACTCTCTAGGAAAACATCCCTCACCTCTCTCATACAGGTGAAAACTTTCCAAATTCTCCCACCAGGTGTCTCCCCCGGATGGACACAAGACAGAGTGAGAGAGCCAAGTGTTTTGAAAAGTGTTCTTGTGTTTATTCAACAATTTCGTTATTAAATTTACTATCTTAGACAAAGTATTACATATAGTTTGAAAGCTGCATGCTTGTACTATACGGTGATAGCAGTAGTTTTGTAATTAAACGTTGCAGTGAAAAGTGATTAATGTAAAAATAAGAAAAAAAGTAGTTTTCTACTGTGAATAGGTCAAGGGGTAGGTATGTACCCTCATGCGCAAAAAAATATTGCGCGTATACTGTAACTCACGATTTTTCGTAATTATTCCATTTTCCTTATGTTTATGGGTAACATTCAGTTATTAGTAAGTGGAGATAATAGAAAGCAATCCATCTAAGGAGATATTTCCAAAAAAATATAATAAAATAATAAAAATATAAGCGAAAAACAAAATTATGTTTGGTTTTGTGTATATAGGCAATAATTTTTTCGCGGGATTTTTTGCAGTAGCATAGCACGATTGCAGAGGGAATAACAGGAGTGATAGGGGAGAGTTGAATCAAGGAACTGGAAAGTGGAGTAAAATATTGCATTTATTGGCTTAAATCTAGGGTGTAAATTGTTTGCCAAATATAAATTAGCTTCTGTAACCAAGATGTTGTACGGAAATATAGAAACAAAGAGAAAAACTGTTGTCTTAAGTTTGGAAGTGACATGCTCTATAGCCATGAGCTATTTGTTAAGAAAAAGACAGTCATCAAAACATAGTCTGTGTGGTCAAGTGGATAGAGTGGCGGACTGGTAATTCTTATATTGTTTTGACTCCAGATCGAATCCCATCCGATCCCATCCATTTTTTCTTTACAAAACATTGTAGATAGTGTATAATTTTTATGTTAATAAGAACCGAAACAATATAATAATTAGTGATGAGCGCAAGAGTCTTGGTCTTGCAGTTTTTGCAAGAGTCTTGCATGCAAGACCAAGACCAAGACCAAGAATCCCGATGCAAGACCAAGACCAAGACCAAGGGGTGCAAGACCAAGACCAAGACCAAGACCATACCTGCAAAACCAAGAGCAAGACTCTTACGCAAGAGTCTTGCATAAGTACCTGTACTACTTGATTTTTTTTAAGAATGTAAAAAGGAAGGTGAAAAATCATTATATCTTTCCCTTGAATGTCTTGGCTCCAATAAAAATGCCGCTGGAGTGAATGTGTTCCCAGTAGTTTATGTAATCCGTGTAAGTCGATCTGCCTCTTAGCATATAGCTACAGTATATCCTTTTTCTGAATCGGTTGTGACGACCGAGAGAATAATTCTATGAATTGTTACAAGGTATAAAAACTTGAATGTCTGACACTTTGGTCATCATTTAATTCATTTACGACGGCCCATGATTTGATCTAAAAATCATACGAAGAGTAGTTGTTTCCATAGGAAGCGTTATCCGCTTCCTAAGCGAAACGTAAACTGAAACATATTATGGAGGCGGTGCCTTAGTGGTCGCTGGTCTAGTAGCTAGCACGTGTGCCTTTGGTGTACGCGGTCCCGGGTTCGGTTCCCGGTGGGGGAGCCTTTGGAATTTTAATTGTCTCCGATGTTTTGGTCGTTCTAGTTTACTGATAAACCGAGTTAAATGAGTAAAATTAAGTAGAAATTAGTAAGATAAGCAAGTTAATGAGGCACGTTCGGTGATTCAATTAACTTTTCTTCTAAAAAAAAGTGGCAGAACGTTTACCTCTGGTGTAAGAGGTCCTAGTTCGATCCCAGCTTGCGTCATAGGAGTTTTTTGGTGGACAAACGTCGTGTGCGTGAGTTTTCTCGGGGTTTTCTTGTTTAATTCTACTTTCTTCACTCCACCATTTCATTCATTTCTCATCATCATCGTCTACCTTAGTGTCGGCATAAACGTGGGACGTTAAACTAGATTTTTCATTTCATTTCAAAATGATTAATGATGTTCTTCCAAAACTAAAGAGAAATATAATATTGAACATCAGTAATTCCATACACCATAGGTGTCGACTACATGGGTACGGCCTTGGCTCCGAGGCTCAAGCATCGGTTGGAAATTTTTAATGTGTGCTCATAAAATTAATATCTAAGTAACATTTTCATGACATTGACAAAAACTTACTGCATGTGACCACAATATTGATTTCATGGGCGGATGCTTATACGTTGAATAATTATTTATCAATATAATTTTTTTAGCCTCCTTGGGTATACGACACATCAAGAATTAAGTGATATAACATTATACAACAATAAATAATCCATATTCTCAAGTGAGAGTGATTTTGTAAAGTTATTTCAAATAACTTAAGAGTTTAATGTCGTTATTTTGTATTTTTAAGACATATGCAGTGGCGTAGGGAAGGGGAGGGCAGGGGGGCCGCCCCCCCAAAGAGGTCCCACAATGTACTTTGATACTTTTATGTTCGTAATTTTTTATATATTTTTATGTTTATATATTTTTTGTTTGTAATTTTTCTATGTGTACCTATAACAGCACTTGCCCCTCCCCAAACACACATCCTGGCTACGCTACTGGACATATGTAGTTGAGTTGTTTTCAGTTTTCACTCAAATTTTTCTAAAATATTAAGAGGTTTGATTATAATCATTATTATTTTAATTTTCTCTCTTTCTGTTTTTGACCAACATTGCTAAACATACAATCATCATAACTTTTCTGCTATTATTGGCAGGTCACTTGCTGCAATTGAGAAGTTTCGATGTACAGTGGTCCTTAACTAGTCTCTTCGTCTTGAAGTTGCTATTTTGTTTTAATACCTTCCTTCAACTACAGTCTCTTCCCCTCCCTCTTTTTCCTTCCACCATACACTCTAGCACGTTCCTCATAATACAGTTCCTCCTAGGCCAATGTCTCAACCAGTTCCTCTTCCTCCTCTTAATTACATCTAAAATTCTTCTTTTCTCCCCTACTGCTGATATTTCTAATACCTTCTCATTCGTTTTCCGTTCAACTCATCTCTCTCTTTTTTTCTCCATGCCCACGTTTCGAAAATCTCCCATTTTTTTAAAATCTCTCTTACGTAATGTCCATGTTTATGCCCAATATAGTACATATTAGAATCAGTAAAACAAAATTTCAACGTTTAGTTGGAAGTTTGTCCGATACAAAGATGAACTAATCGTGGTTAAAAAAAAAAATCTGACGCCTTTAGAGTCTAAAAGTAATTTTGCTATTCATGGTATTTCAGTAATCTCTGTTGTCTTGGTTTTCTTTCATGCGTCTCAGGAGTAGCCTCCCCAGTTTGGGAACCAGTGGAGTATTGGATCTGTTAAAAATATAAAAAGATTGCGGGACGTTGTGATTTATCTTACATTTAGTGAAGCGTGGCCACCCATTCAAAAAATAAATAAATAAATAAATAAATAAAGGTCATCCACTATGTTGTACACTATCATTATACTTACACGAAAGTAAACTATATTACATTTAGAAACATACATTGTATTTCCGTTACTATTGGCGCGTTGTAGAATTTATTATCCCTTATATCCAGGATAAAATTTACCTATGAAAATCACAAGATTTCTTAAAAGCAAGACTTGCAAGACTCTTGCATGCAAGACCAAGACCAAGACTGGGTGTGCAAGACCAAGACCAAGACCAAGACCAAGACCACCCGGGTCTTGGTCTTGGTCTTGCATTTGCTCATCACTAATAATAATGAAATAACTTTTTTGTTTTTTCTGATGACGTATTTATTCAAATTGAGCTTACTATTAGTAATAGCAATTCTTTTCAGTTTATGGTATGGTATGCTTAATCATTCCCCTCCCCCGTTTTTACAGAGCAGAAGTAACTTCAACTCACTGCCTGTGAGTCAGGAACAGAAAAAAAAGCATGCGCGACCTGCAGCCTTACACACAGCGTGACGAACACAGTCACAGCGATAGCTCGTTGTCATGAAAAAAAAGCTGATGTTAAATTACTGTTCTAGTGTTTCTGTGTGTGTGTGTTTCTTTTTAGAGTATTGACTCTCTCTCTCTCCCTCCCTCTCTCTCTCTCTCTCTCTCTCTCCTTTTCTTTCATATCCATAATTGCAACAATTGCAATCATAAGTCTGTGTAAGAAATAAAGAATGCTTTCTTGAAACAAAGCTAAATTTTACAGCTCTATTTGTGAGGAACACGAATGCTTCCAAAAGATGCCATGTATATTAACTATAATCATACTATTCTTCCGAATTATATAGTAGCGTGAAAAACTGATAATAAAATGATGTAACATGCATAAGCTTTTTTTTTTCTAGTGTGACAACACATTAAATATAACAAATTAATTTTTTGGAATTACAAATTATCACATTACGTGTCGGTGTAGGCCTATTCGTTTTCACATTCGAGCGACGAAAGGAGAAAGTGTGATGATAGTTATAAAACCCGAAAACCAGATTTCAATGAATTCAAGTTACATGGCTCCTACATATCGAAAAATTGATTTTTCGATGTCTGTCCATCTATTCGTCTCTCAGTTCGTCACGCTTTTACATGCACCCAAATAGAGGCCATACTGTTCAACGTATCTGGACCGAATTCTAGACATAACGTTTTAATAACATACTATCTTTCGAATTTTATATCCTTCGACACCTAAAAGTAAAGGCGATTTACTGAAAGATTAAAATTTAAAATAATTCAATTTTCTCAAGGAAAAAAAGCTATGATGATTTTATTTTTTATAAATATGTAGTTTATTAACAAATCTCCACCTTATATGAATAATTTTTCTGAAAAAATATATATGTTGTAATTTACTGTATAGTATGTGTTCTTTTTGCACAATTTTCTCAACCACATTTCATAAATAAAAGTATCATTAATAACCTAACAATATGACAACTCGTTCGAAGGAGTAGTTTACTCGTAGGGTGAGCTTTCCTCCGATGGTTTTCCCATTAACGCCTCAGGCAATTTTGTTCATATTTCGTAAAGAAATGTTTCATTAACACACTAACATACAGCATAAATCGTTTATTCCGATAACATACAGAAGAAGTGGTTTTCTCAAGGGTTGAATTTTTTTTGACAATTTTCTCAGTAATAACTGAGACAAATTTGTTCTAATTTCAGTAAAAATATTTTCTGTAGTAATCTTACAATATGGTATAACTCGCTTGTTCCGAAAAGAAAAATCCAAAAGAGAGAGTTTACTTTGACAGTGAAATTTTTCCCGACAATTTGCTTAAAAAATACTCGATATACTGTCAAAAGTACAGATAGAATAGTTTACCTTTGGGGGTAAGCTTTTCCCGATGACCTTCCTAAAAACAACTCAGGAGATGTTTGTTGTTCATATTTTATAAATACATGTTACATAAATAACCTAGCTATACGGTATAATTCCCTCATCCGGAAAATCTAGAAGTGGTATATTACTTTTGACAGTAAGTTTTACCCTGCGATTTTCTCAAGAACGACTCAGGCGATTGTGTTCGTATTTCATAAATAAATGTTTTATGAAAACACTAACAATATAGCATAGCTCGTTTGTCCTGAAAAGATCCACAGGGATAATTTATTCTTGGGGGTGACTTTTTTCATGATTTTCTCAGAAATTACTCAGATGCTTTTGCTTATAGTTCACATACAGGATGCTTATATATCCTTAATAATTCTAATATATGGATCAAGTTATTTCTAACGGAAATATGACCAATGGGTACTTTACTTTTGGACCTGAAGTTTCTTCTAGCAAAGTTTTCCAAAACATTATTTTATTCGCATTTTCCAAATGAATGTTTCAGTAATAGCTGCAGCCTAACACGAGCCAGTTTAAGAAATTCGAGAGAGAAAGTTCAGTGCGTTTGGTCCGTACCCTTTCTTAAATACATTTTTAAATGTAACATCTAATCACAATTTTCATAACAAAATTGAAACTTCTTTTTAAATTTGGCTTGTTGTGGCCAAATGGTTCAAGTGCATTGGTTCTGGATTTGATTCCCGGTGAGAGATGTAGATGACACGTCGGTGCAAATCAAAAAAACGTGTTTAACTAAGCGTAACCAAGCTAATCAATGATACAAAAAAAATAATACAATTTTACGAAATTATCGAAAAAAACGTTATTAATATTAGGTAGGTGCGACTGAAGTGTCCAATCGATAATTGTGAATTCCAAATGCAAAAAGTGAACAATACAATACCAGGTCAATCAGTGGTCTCTAGGTAAAGTTATCTTACTAAGTAATGATTGATATACCAAAAACTGTTATAATCGCTGGTGAACATGTTAGAAGAACACAGTGGGTGAGAGAGAGGCTTCTTACCCTTCGATTTAGAAATAAGGTTGGCGAGAATTTTATTTAAAACAATAATAATACTGCAAATCACACATAGTCTGCACTTTTGTTTGAGAACGAGTATTGAAGGTCATATAAAGGTTTGCATTGAAATGAACTTTAAAATAAAATACCTGTTGAACATTGCTGTGAGCTTGCGGACAGGTTTGCAGTGCATTTCACGAGGTTCGATATTGTAACGATCCTAGAGAACTCCTGAGTCTTCCTCACTGTACACTATAAGTTAAATTCGTGCTTAATTAAAACTATATTTGTTTAAATTTGAAACTGTAGATCGTTATCACCAGCACCACGGGAAACAGTCTGCCAGTAATTCTTTGTCTTCGGCTTTTTTAGCCCTATAAATGTCTTTGTTCATAAATTTCTCTGTGTATGGTTTGGATATACGTGGCGTGGACATTAAATTTTGCCTTCTATGCCATATGTATCTAATTACATATACAACTATAGAACGAACAGAACAAACTTGGAATATATTATTTGTGTATGAAAATCACACACGCGGCACTGCACGGGATAGCCGTGTGTATGGAATTCCATACACGTGGCAGTCAACGTGTTAAGAAATGTATAGTAATAATAATAATAATAACAATAAACAGAAAACGAAACGATCATTTACATGATTTATAAACATAAGTTAACATTTATTAACGCATGTAAGTGCAATGGACTTAAGTTATTTCTCTCTCCCCCTCTCTCACTCACTCTCTGAATGCAACAGCCCATATTGTGCCAAACCGTAGAAGAGAACTTGTGGCACTCACGACTTTGGAGTGGTGTGTGGTCAGCACGTCGGGTCCCTTGTTGTTAATCCTAGCTTTCTAGACCGGATGCAGTTATTCCCGGTAGAAAATACAAGAAAATAGGCTTTTCTCTTACTATTAAAGTAAATAATTATACTCATTCCCTCAATGTGATACTTGTGTCTGCGTAACTGTATACAAACAGCTGATCCGTGAAAGAATTGTTGATAATAATAATAATAAAAGAAATTCGACAAATGTTCTTGTAAATAATAGGTAAAAGTTTGCGCCACACCGTTCACTTTGCTGGGCACACCAGTGTGCCGCGTTATACTGACTGTGGCACACTGAAATATACGGTATGGCTCTCTAATTTTCCCAACAATTTCAGCTACTTCCGTTGAAATGCATCTATAATAAGAGAGTGAATATAGTAGTCTTACACTTAGATTTAGAAATAAGGTTCGCGAGAATGTTATAAAAATAATAATATTCAAAATTTTATAGAGTAGTTTGTTTTATTCGAGATTACTGCCTGCAATTGTTGGGGGTTGAAATTATTTGAAATGAAATCTTTAAGTTTTATGTCCCACGATTATGCCGGCCGGCTAGAAGACGGTGATGATGAGAAATGAATGAAATGGTGGAATGAAGAAAGTGAAAGAAAACTGTAGAATCCCGACGATACCCACGCACACGGTGTTTGTCCACCACCAAGTTTACTTGGAAAATGCTAGGATGGCGCCAAGGACCCCATGCACCAGAGGTAAACGCTCTATCATTAAGCCACCGCGGCCCCCCTGAAATTATTTGTGTGTGTGAGAGAGAGTACTTTATGAAAACTTGATGACGAACGCATTTGTTAAAAAGTACCGGGTTTTTGTGAAATATTGCCTATACTTTATTTCAAGATTTCCAATGATATTTGGCTTGTAGGCTAGTTGTAATCACCCAAGGGCAAGCGGCCAGATTCACTCCTGGTTTACGTTCCTATTTATGGAAAACCTAAATCAATAATAATAATAATAATAATAATAATAATAATAATAATAATAATAATAATAATAATCTTAAATAAATTAAAAACTCTGGGCTTAGTGCATTGGCACAATTCACGAATTAAAAAGAATTTGTTTCCTTCTCATGTAAGACCATATTGCTTTCAATATACAACGAAAGTGTGAAACTGTCAAATGATAAGCTACATACAAGGCCCTAAGCAACGTTATATAGTATACAGTCTTCATTTCTAGGTTGTCTAAGGAACACTTTTATTTCAGCACAGAAAAGAAAAAAATAGAAAATGCTCAGTTTTAATCTATGTATAGAGTTTGTTTTCGTGTGTGTATGTATTAGACCCTCACACAGGCACTCATACAGAAAAAAAAGAGAGAAGGGACAGCAACAGTCTGTTTTTGTGAGACTACAACTCATGTAACATGTAACAGTCTTATCCTAGTTGAAAGACTAAAGGTCAAATCATTGTCAAGGTTTTATAGCGTTGTATTGCTAGCCAATCAAAATACTAGATTCTAAGCTTTACGACTATGCGTATAAAGTAAACCATTCAAAAAGTCATTATATCAGTGCAATGGCTGAGAAACAGCTCGAAAAGTAAAGTTCTTGTTTTAGTTCAAGAAGGTTATAGTGCAAAGCAAGCCGCTGAAATATGCGGGATTTCTCCACGAACTGCTCAATTTTGGGTTCAACGGTATCGAGAGACAGGAGAAACTTAGCAGAAAGCCACAATTATATCAGAAGGCTTATATAGAAAGCATGATACGACGGTTTCAAGCCGTAATTGATGCAGAAGGGCGTTGGACTTCCTACTGAACTCTTTGGAACAATTAATCAACCCTTTTAAGGGCTACATTTTAAATTCCAAAATGGTAAATTAAAACAAACTACATGAATCCGTTATTCTAAATAATGTTAAGTAAAAAAAAAAAATTAAAAATTTCTACAAGTGGATTCGAACCATTGACCTTTAGTTTGAAAACCTCGTATCTTTCCACTGCTCCACACCTTTTTTTTTATTAACAGTTCTATCACATGTACATTAGACAGTTATAAAAGCAATACAAGAGCTAGTTGATTAAAAAAAAAAAAAAAAAAAACTGGTTATAAATCTGAAAAGTTTACAGAATTGCTGCAAATGGTACCTTAAATAAGACAAATACACATCGACATGATATGGTCGATGTGTGGTAAGCACATAAAGAAGCGTATATGCAGCGAGCCAGATTACGCTGTTATTTTTTGCTTTAGGAAAATAGTTAAAATCTGGATATATCAGAACATCAGTAGCAGTAATATGAGATGGTGAAGAATGACAAATCTTACTTGTGAGTGTACTAAATTTGGTCCATATATGTTGAATCTCTGTACAGTATTGGAAGCGATGCTCAAGAGTATCTATATTATGACAGTAGTCGCACAGATTACAAGACATTATACCGAGGTGATATAGTCTGTCTCGCGTTTCGTATTTATTATTAACGATAAAATACCAAAGAGATCGTTGCTGGGTAGTTAAAAAGGGAGCATTAATATTTTGCCAAATATAATTCCAATGAAGTTGTGGTTCTTTCAATTGAATGTGGGGCGTGACGATATGTTGCGTTCTGAGATAATGTCGGTAGAGTGCTTTGACAGTCATTAACTCAATTTGTGCTCGTTCAATTAATGCATAAGCGATATCTAAGACGGGTTCACACAAGTGTGGGAATTTAATTCCCCAAGGAAAAATATGAATCGGAGCTTCAAGGTCGATGCAACCTAAACATGCGGAGAGAACAGATGACGACACACTGACCCTATCGTTCGTAAACAATTCAATGCTTCTTTTCAGCAGTAGTGATTTTGCCTGGAGGGCTATGTTTATATAAGCTACGCCACCCTGAGCTGGTAAAAGCTCAAGCTGATCACGTGCAATTCTCAACAGCTTGTGTTTCCACAGAAAGAACAAAGCGTGACTGTTGAGGAAGTTGTATGTTTTTGTGGGAAGAGGGAAAATCTGACAGAAATACCACAAAAGACTCAATGCTTTTTGTTTGAGAAATGAATTCCTACTGATCATGTTCATATTGCGAGGCTTATGCTGTATTAAAAGACCACGTATTTTGTTTGCAATTATGTCAGAATTGTAGTGAATTGTTTGTTTGGTGTTATTGAACCATTCAATACCTAGGATTTTAACTGAGTCAGCAATCGTATAGTGCGAACTGTATGTAGTCCGGTATTCGGGGTGTATACATAGTAGTTTTGTTTTGTCTTTATTTAAAATCGCTCCAGAAATTTGTTGATACCTGTGTAAAAGGCTCTGAATATCTTCTAAGGTAGAAATACTGTTAACATAGAAATGAACGTCATCAAGATAACTTGCGACAGAAATGGAAGCTTGATAAACTTGTATGCCAGTGAGTCTGGGTTGTGCCGCGTATATGAGAGGTGCAACCGAGAAACTGAATAAAAGGCTCGACATGCTATCACCTTGAAGAATACCATTGCAGAAAGGAATGACACAACTGAGACTACCATTGAGTTTTAATTTAGTTGTCCTGTTATGATATACTCCTTGGAGCATGGACAAAAAGGCGCCATTGAAACCAAATTTTTGTAGAACTTTAAAAAGATACTCGTGTGATACCCTATCAAAAGCTTTCGAGAAATCGGTAGATAAAATAGCAACGGGCGTAGGAGAGGCAGTCTCATGATAGGCTATAAAATCTCTTATGTTAGCTAAGGCTTCATGAATTAAAGCTTGTTGCCCATGTCCATATTGACAGGAACTTAATAACTCTCCCACATATTGTTTCATACGAAGCGCGAGACATCGTGTTAAAATTTTTAAGTCTGCACTTAAAAGGCTGATAGGACGATAATTGTCTATGAAGTTAGAGTTAGGCAGTTTAGGGATTAATACAGTAATACCCGTGGATAGAGATTCCCCTAAGATACAGGTATCTCGATATTCATTGAAGAGATCCGTAAGAAACGGGGCAAGAATATCAATGAAAGTTATATAAAATTCTAATGGTAAAGAGTCAATACCAGTAGATTTACCACGTTTCCCTAATTGAATTGATCTCTTGACTTCATCAAGTGTGAAGGGACTGTTGAGATACTCTTGAGCATTTACATCTAAGTTTAGAGGAATAAAGTCCAAAAGCGATTCATCTTCATTATGTACATTAGGTTTTGTATACAATTGTTTATAATACTGAACAAATTGGGGAAGGACCTGCGAACCTTCATAAAGTTGGCCATCCTTGCCCTTAATAGAAGAAATTAGCTTTTGTTTGCCTCTGAGTCGTTCTTTGTGAATTTGCACGATGTTAGCTTGTTCCGTGTCATCGGCCTGGACAAGTTTGCTTCTAACAAAAAAACCGCGCATGCGTTGTTTATGCAACGACAATAAATGCGCTTTGATTTCTTGAATTTGAGGCCTGACCAGACGGCCTCGTAATTGTTCTTGCATGTATTCTTTGAGAAGACTAGAGTAATAGTTGTATTGAGTATTGTATGCCTGGGTCCGTTGAATACAATATTGTTTACTTATGGATCGAAATCTAGGTTTAATTCTCTTGTCCTAAAAATACATAAGTTTGCCCTGATAGCGTGATATTAACGGAAACAAGATCCGCCATTCCTCTCGAATTAAATGCTGATACTCAGGGTCCATAAGGATAGAGGTGTTAAAATACCAAAGGGGACTACTTCTCAAAAATTTGGATACTGGTAGGGTTATTCTCATAATTAGAGCATAGTGATCACTGAAACAAACAGGTTCGAGCTTAATATTGCGCACTTGTGCAACAAGTGAGCGGCTTATGTAAAAACGGTCCAAGCGACTAGATGATTGTGAAGTATGAAATGAGTGACCCGGGTCAGCGGGTCGAAAATGACGCCACACATCCACTAAATCATACGTATTTACTATGCGCTGGAGTTCGGGAGAAAAGTTAAAGTTCGGAGTCTGGTCAATGGGTTGTAAAACGGAATTAAAATCTCCACCTAATATACAAGGGTGAGTACCATTAAATAGAGCCTGAGCAAGGTCAGTATTGAAGAAATCTTGGCGCTCTCTCTTGTTATGAGAACCAGAGGGGACATAAATATTGCATAATTTGATGCTTTCAAGCATACCAAGGGAGATTCGTTCATTTGGGTAATCATTAATTGTCTTAAAAGCTAGATCACTACGATAGATAATTGCTGTACCTAGCCCATTCTCTGTAAAACGAGAATAGCATGTATGATTGGAAAGAGAACCATATTCTGGAAGGGCCACTTCTTGAGCGAACAACACATCAATATCTGCTTTGTAAATAAAATCTCTTAACGCTTCTTGTTTAACAGGAGAAGTAAATCCATTTAGGTTAATGGTGGCAAAACTAAAACTATACATAAACAAAAATAAAGTGAAACGAAGTAGTAAACACTGCATAAAGGGCTGAAAATGAGACCACAATAATACAAAGAAAATAATTATAAATCTTCCCCAACAGGGGTACCAGCTTTCAACTTTTTCAAGGTGGCCCGTGTTCGTGCACCTGAAACAGGTGTAACATCTGAAGAACGACCTCCTTTAGAAGTTTTTGAAACTCCAGTAACAGTTGCCTTTAATTTGGAAAGTTTACGTTTTTCATATACAGGGGCACTAAGATCGGATTCACTGGCGGAATCACTTGTGAGTGATTGCACATTCCGGTCACGGGTGGTATTCGATTCGGCTACCAATGGCACAACAGACTGATTATCGTGGTCCAAGGGAGCACTAGAATCCATTTGTAAGTCCTTTACTGACTGTTGGTCACCTACCTGAGCTAGTTGTCCTTCCTTGAGAATTTCTTGGGCCTTACATTCAGGAGTAGACTGAGGTACTGCAGTAGATTCCAGAGGGGCAATAACTTCCGGGTCAGTAGTACGATCTTCTTCCATTTGTAGGTCGGGGCGAATGACGGGATCGTGGGATGTTTCAGGTGCTGGAACGTCAGGACTTGAAGAAATACCAGGGTGAGCAGAAGTGAGCAGAGGAAATTCCGTATAGTTATCAGTATGCAGAGACACCTTTTCATGTGGGAGATTATAAGGGGTACGAAGCGGTGGCAGTGGAGAGCTGCGAACTGGAGGGTGAACTTTGAAGGGCGGACCTTTTTTTCGGGGGCACTCTTGAACAAAATGGTCCTGTGAATTGCACAACGCGCAAGTTTGGATTTGACCGGAATAACTACAGAAGAGGCGCAAACCACACACAGTAATAAATGAAGGAATATTTTGTTTAACCTTCATTTTAATTAATTTACGTCCAGTACGGGTGACATAGACATGATCCGCAGAATACTGTTCGTCTAGGATTGACTGTATTTCACCATACTGAGAAAACACTCGTGTTAACTGTTGATTACTAAGTTCCATGGGGCACAAAGACACCTTAACGACGGTAATACTGTTGTCAGCGAGATCAATAGGAAGTAAATATTCCTTGTCACTATCGGTAAATTTGACTTCACCATGAGTAGAAGATAGAATTCGTTCACACAGAACCTTGTTGACTAACTTAATATACAGTTGTTTCTTGATATAGTCCAGTTCAATGCTGTGGATTTGATCTATGGTTAATTTAAACGTGTTTCGGATCCATTCATGGACAAAAATTGTAGAAGGCTTTTGACTTACTTGACCAAAATTTATGCGTAAGGTATTTTCACGTAAACAACTCATGTCGAAATTTCGTCGTAGAACGACCACAAAATCACTCGAAGAAATTAAGATATGAAGAGCTAGAAGACACTAATAAATTCAATATCCCACTAAGATAATCGCACAGTACACAAACTTAAATCGACTCGTCGTGTGTTACAACACTAACAGCGAGCGAGAGACGATGTGAATAGCACGAAGTCTCACGAACGTATACACCTCATTCTCTAGAAAAGTTGCTTGAAGGAACGGATTAAGTAGCACAAACTTAAGTTGAATAATTTCTGTGATTCCTTTTTTATTTTAGAAAAGTTAACTCAGGGAGGGACAGATATAAGAAAAAGATGCACAGAATTGTCGAATATTAAATGTAGTTTTGATTAATGGAGTAAGACACTATAAATAGTTGATTGTTTGAAATATACTGTGAGGACAGAGACATTACCTGATGAAAACCACGAAGTGATATTTTAATGGTGTTAGTTGCAAACTGTTCTAGAAGTGAAAAATTTAAGGTAATCTCTAAAACTCTGAAATCACAGATCCAAATTGACTGAATGTTAAGTAAAACTGCTGAATCTGACTAAAGCAAGAAAAAGTACTAATAGGTCTAACCTGTCTTACAGTTTCAGACATATTCTCATATCAAAACAACGATAGAAGTAAATTATGAATAAAGGTGAATTTACAGTTCTCGAACACCAACAAATGATTTTGCTAGATGTAAATTTTGGGAAAACTTTTTTATAAGGCTTTAGATTTATTTATTAGTTTGTTTATTTATTAGCTTCCCCATTAGGGTAGGCCGATTTTTTTTTTTCAGATATTCAGGATTGAGTAGTTATCAAAAGGTGTGCATTGGTACGAAATGAAGCCATGTCAAATATGTTGATTTTAAAACAATATTTAACCGGGCCCCCGTGGCCCTAAAGTTCCCAATTTTTTGTTCAAATAAAATGGTTTTAGGTAATAATAACATTTTACCAGACAATACTATTAATACATAAAACATGAAATACATGGTTTCAATATACGCAAATAACTATTAAGAGCTTAACTAACTTTCATAATTACCATATTAACACACGAAAAACCTTTGTGTTGAGCCCAGCTCAGAACTCTCAAACTTTAAGAGAATATCACTTTTTCGCATCTGGATGCAAAATACATAACACTGGCTTTCCGAAGGCGGCGCTTACATTGCTGAATTCAAATAAACTAGAAACAATATGGCTGCGAGCCTCTCTTCCTGTATTGTCTTGACTTCGAATTAAGCATATGATTTTCAATTACAACTCAAAATGCAAAACGACCATTAACCCCATTAAGAAATGAGATATACCCATTAAGAGCCAAATTAAAGAAATTTAAGAGCGGTGCTCAGAAGTTATGTGATATTTTCTCTTGCAAATGCTGCGATAGATTAACCTGTAAGTGTGGTAAATCAAATTATATACCGCTTTTGGAGTGGGAGCTCATTTTAGATCAGAGAAATCAGAGACAAATGACGAGTTGCAATGTAGATGAAGCAGAAACCCATAGGCTCAAAAGAAAGCATGACACACAGATCGATTATGATGCTACGGTTCCAATTACAAGAGGGTTACAATCGTTAGCCTCAATCCCGTACTTGGAACATACATTAAGCGCTTCCACCCCGAATTCAGACGATGAAGAGTTCGCATGGAGCAATCGTTTAGAGAATAAAATCTAAAGTAAACCTAAATAAACAATAGTGAGCCCTAAACAAATGAGTACCGCAAAAAATTTAACAGGTATATCGAATAGGTCGGCTGCTAAAATTGTATTCGCTGTTTTAAAAGATATGAATTTACTGAACAAAACTAACTAAGACAAGGTAGTAGATAAAAACAAAATCCGTACGAAACTAGCAAAATAGAAAAAGAAAAAGAAAAAAGAAACCGTCTACAGTGTAAAGCTACTAATTTTAAGGGTCTCTATTTTGATGGCCGAAAATACCAAACTATAGTTCTAATTGACAATTGCAATAGGCAAAGCACTGAAGAATATGCGGATTATATCGATTTGACCGATTGGTCAGAAGTAATAGTAACGAAACCTCCAATTTCGGCTAACGTATCAACAGAAGAACTAACCGAAATGATTGTGGAAAAGAGGAGGTTTCACAGTTTGTCACGTTCCCTTTCCACACACAGGATTTGGAGAAGTGTCTAAGGGTAGTAACAGAAACTTATTCAGAAGTATGCGGTAGTGTTGCACGATACGGTTATATTCGCGCAAAACTGGAAGCACGAAAGTATCTACCAAGCTTCGGATATAAATCTCAATATTTTATTCCAAGATTCCGCTAAGGAGCTTTAAGTAAGAGGAGGGTGGGTGTGAGGAACTCGCTGTGTAGCCATCTCCACGTGGTGAGTTCTGCGCTGGTTTGGTGTTTGTTGGTCAATTTTTCAACCTTACCTTATATATTTGTGTCCGTACTATTATATCTACTAAACACCAATCAGGCGAAGAGCTGCATATCAGATCAGAACATTTAAAATCCCGGGGTCAAGTTAAAGTATTAGGAATCTTAACCAATTTTCTATACATACTTAAAATAATGGTATATATATTTAAAAAAATAATAATAACACTTTTCGGACCCGCAGGGCCTGCTGAAATATTTTTATCTGCCTCTGTTTTGGGTAAGAAACATAGCATTATACAACTTTTGCACGGTACTCAAACTTAATTTTCTGAAAACAAATATTTCAATAATATTTTCACTACTCACAACCATATTTTTTCAGCATTAACGTTCTTTTGGGCTCCCGGGGCCCGGTTAAATATCTTTTTATCCGGCTCTGTTTTGGTGAGGAAACATGACATTATAAATTTTAGACGGTACTCAAACTTAACTTTCTAAAAAAATATATTTCAATAATATTTTCACTATTCACAACTAATTTTTTTTTTTCAAAATTAACGTTCTTTGGGGCCCCCGGGGCCCGGTTAAATATCTTTTAATCCGGCTGTTTTGGTGAGGAAACATAATATAACATTATACAACTTTTGCACGGTACTGAAACTTAACTTTCTAAAAATATATTTTAATAATATTTTCATTGCTGGCTACTTTTTTTTTAAAAAAATTAGCGTTCTTTGGGGCCCCCGGGTCCCGGTTAAATATCTTTTTATCCGGCTCTATTTTGGTGAAGAAACATAACGTAACATTATACAACTTTTGCACGGTACTTAATCTTAATTTTCTAAAAAAAAATTTTTTCGGCCGTTTTCGGCCCACCCTATTCCCCATGCCGTAAACTTCGCCAACACCTAGTGGCCCACTTGCCGGTAAATGGCGGTCGTCGATTAGCGACGCATCGAAGGATTGCCGCTAGTGTGCCACTACTAGTAAAGATTCGTCGAGTCGAAGTAGATATCTATCCTCCATCCCACGTCGCATCAAAGCTGTTCTGAAAGCGAAAGGTGGCCCGACACCATATTAATTTGGTAAGTTGCAATTTCGTTCAGGTGTTTCCATTTTTTTTTTATCACCATCTGTAATACAGTTTCAGATGAATAAAATATGAGCTTCATAAAGCAGATATTGTTTTAATGTGTAACAATAGAATGCAGTTATAAACAACAAAACATTTTCCATGTTTTCCAGACACTTTTTGTCTTTTAGCATTTTTTCATTCGTCAGTTAACAGCTCTATCTACAGTACCTCGTAGCTTGCTACAACTTGCAGCAATGAAATCTAGAAACTATTCCAGTTTATTGATTCATGATATAGACGATTCTTATGGCATGAAACATGTGTAGATTATGTCAATATGAAATGTTTTTTTTTCTTATACTATTAACCGCTAGTACTCTGTTCCTTTGCCATAATTTTCTCAAAAGGAAAAAAAAAACTTTGCAAGTCGTTTGAAGGGTTCGAGTCACAAATCTTGTGTTTTATAATTTTTGTACTTTCCACGCAGCTTACCACTCGACTATTTTATCACTGAGCGTTTTCTTCTTTCTAGTTCGTGTACAATGACCAGAGTTTTTTGAAGCTACTTTCAAAATCTTTCTCCATTTATATGCATATATATGTCATGATGCTGTGATTACAATACTGCACTATCGTGTCTAATTGTTAAATAATTTCATGGCATAAAAAGAATATTAAATATTTATAAAAGAATTTTAAAATGTTAAGTTCGGGTGATCTTAAGATTGGAAGTTATATTTTGGATTCATACAGGATTATGAATTGGATTAAGTTGTCAAAATAAAAGAAAAAATGATGTATATACATTACTCCGAGATAATTAAACAAATAAAGGTAGCTGTTAAGTTAAACACGAATGTAATTGTGAATTGTGAAACTATTGCAACTCGTATAACTTATCTTTGTATTGCCCTTACTACTATTTTGTCACAGTACTAAATAAAACATTCTCATTCTAAGTGAAACAGGAGTACCGGTACAGTATTAGAAAATTTAAAATCAAGATTCCCAACATAAGGCTCAAAGTAGCTCTACTCAACATCTATCCGATAGGTAATACTAAAAGCTATGTACAGGATGCTTCAATACAAGACCGACAACGTTTGGGATTTGATTCCTGACACCAAGATAAGCCAAAAAGCATAGGCCAACCTGGGTGCACAAATGCTTCCTTTCGGAGTTATAGGCTGCAGAAAACATAAATGAAAATAAACTTTAGAGGTTCATAGCTCCAAAACTATCGTAGTCGGGTCAAGACTTCACTTAGGAACTACCTAAGTAATATGTGCCTTACGCAAAAAATGCATGTTTCAGAATCCTAAAGTACTCACGAAGCAATTTTTATAGAGAGAGTTTGGGTACGGACATATAATTTGAAGTACTCTCCAACTACCCGTATAAAAATTGTTGCAGAAGTATCTTAGGATCCTGAAACTTGGATATTTGGATAAGGCACATACTACACTCTGTAAAGAAACAAAAATAACGACACTTGCTCGGATATGGTTTTCACAACACACATTAACTAATATGAGTTTTTACATGAATTGCTGATAATATTACAATGCATATTCTTAATGAGCAGTTCATTCATAATACTTGCGCCGCAGTTTCAGGTTTTTTATATGCATATAATGAATTTATATACATATCTCAGTAGCTATGTGTGTTTTCAGCAAAAACGGCTGTGGGAAGAATAATACATAAAAGTATGAAAGATCAACAGTAATACCACAAAACAAAAAATGTAATTTCTTAAGAGTAAGATATATTGTGTACGAACGTTGAGAGATACAATACATCAAACTAGATTTCGTATGTGGACTATGGGCTTTAGGAAGTGCAGGGAATCGTCGAGGCCTTTTGGTGACAAGGCTATTGCACAATGCAACTTTGATTTCATGGAATCAGTCCCGGATTATCTGTTCCGTGAGTTTAATTCTATCCGAGATAGTTGTCTACTGAGTCTTCTGCTCATATTGACCCAAAATTTACAATTGGATTCATGTAAGGTGAGTTTGGAGGCCACATGAGTCTTTGAATAGTCATATTCTTGCACCATGTATTAACGATTTTCGCTCGGTGACATGAAGCATTAACGTCCTGGAAAACGAAGTAGTCTATATTTTCTTCAGAAAAGTTATCTTTAGCTGTTGTAGGAATTTTACGTACCAGAATTTGAAGACGTTTTTGTGCATCAAATGACTCTTCACATATATCCATTGTTCTGACGTCTTTGGCAGTGAAGCAAGCCCATACCATCTCTCAGTAACTGAATATTTGCATCTCTTAAACAAAATCCGTATCAAGTTCCTCGCTCGTTCGTATCCACAACTTCACACCACTATCGTTTCCCACTATTCTAAACTTTTTCCAACGGAGAAAACAACATGCTTCCAGTTGTCATAAGTTCAAGTACCATATCGCCTCACAAACCTACGTGTTGAAGTCTTCTGTGTTTTTGTCAGTTTCGACTTTCTAGGAGGTATTTTTCTTCGTAATATCCTCTTCATACAGTTAAGACAATACAGTCATACGAGTAACTACATTTCCAAGATCATCTCAAATTATAGAAACGATTTTTCGGGAAGTCATTCCTTATTTCTGCAGTCCTATTGATTTTATTTGGCGATCTGCTCTGGATGATGTTTTCTTTTTTCTATCACACTGTTGACGAAGGGATGATTTCTTATACTTTTTTTTTTGCTTGTGAATTACTGTTTCGGCCGTCGAATGGTGGATTTTGAGTATTCCAGCCATCACCCTTAGAGATGTAACTTAGCTGTGTAAAAGCAAGAATTATGTCTTGTTCACGTGGCGACAAGTCACATTTCTTACCCATCATACTTGCTTACAGTTCACATGTAGCAACAATTTCATACAAAAACCACGCTCCACAACATCAATATTGCCACTTGACACTGTTCAAACAATGACAAAGCAGAGAACTATCACAAAATGCTAATTACCTGGGCCTACACATCACAAATGCAATGCAGAATTCTCACTCCAATAACTTACGAGACACTCTCAGGTGCACTCTGGGTCTGCCATTATTACTGATACATAAATAATTAGTAAGCGCCGTTGTACACCATAGGTGTCACAGATAATGCAAATGAACTATCACACTCATAATTTCCTTCTATTCCTCTTCTAGCCGACTGCAACTATGTTTTTCTGTGTAAGTTACCTTGAGAATTGAGGTGTCGCTTTTTTTTTTTTTTTTTTTTTTTTTTTTTACAGAGTGTAGTTTCTAAGTGAAGTCTTGGCCTGGCTACGGTAAATCCCATAGTAAGGAACTATGGACCTTTAAATTTAATTTTTTCATGTTTTCGGCAGCCTATAATTCCGAAAGGAAGCATTTGTGCAGCCAGGTTTGTCTATACTTTTTGCCTTATCATGGTGTCAAGAATCACCTCCGAAACGTTGTCGGTGTTGTTTTGAAACACCATGTGTAAAAAAAAAAAGCTTTCTATACAGGAGATTAGACTTCTGTTGCGTTTCTACAAAGAATAAGACTATAGAATTGTTGTAGAAGTGTGCTTATACATAATTTGAATTAGTTCTGATACTAGGACGAGGTTGTTTCTGAACAATATACATACGTATATATTACAACTATTTTTCAAATATATATTTCGTAAGTACTTAATAATTTTATTTCGGTAATATAATAATACTTGGAACAACTATAAACCTCTGTATTGAGTAAATATCTAAACAAATAATAGAAATTAATTACAACATATAGACAATAATGTGGTTGCTCGTAAAGTGGATATTCATTTCATATAATTTTTTCATGCACTCATTTCATATCCAGAGGGTATAAAAGGTTAATTGCAAATTTAAACTTGTTCGTTTGGATATGCTGAACATTAAAAATGACTCCAACAAGCATAATTTACTGGAAACAGAAACAGTGAAACAGAGGGCTGTTGCAATTTTTGCTCACAAAACGAAAGAGAGATGGATGCAGACAGGTAAGTGACTTTTACGGCTAATTTGTGATAGTGGTCTGGTTATCGATCATTTCCGAGAATGAGCAACAAAGGCTGATGATGTCATCCTTCCTATCACAGGATTTTTTATTTTTATTCAGACAGATTTCTCTTCTAGTTATTATACAAGGGGACCAGTAGAATATTACGATAACATTAGGTTTACAGGTAAAATAATACGAGTAGGCACATGATTCCATAGGCGTTGATTTTAACTTTTTAAAAGTGACTTATTTTTATCCATACAGGTTTTGACTTAGTTTCTTCATTATTTGTTCTTAGTTTCTTTTCACTTATACGAGTGGTCGAAGTGAGACGGTATGCGGTGGTATGCCATACCACCTCTGGTTTTTTAGTGATGAAGGCATACCGCCTCTGGTTTTTCAGTGATTAAGACATACCATCACTGGAGAGTAGATGCTAAATACATTTAATAAACCCTTTGTATAAACAGTAATCAACGAATAGCTTTGCTCATCGAAGAATTTATTTCTTATCTAGAAACAATTTCTAAGTTGACAACACGGACATTTTTGTTACCATTTTCCTTTTTAAAATGAAGTGTCTTCAAAGAAATTTGTCTAGTATATGTTTTGATATGCCATATTGAATTTTCTTACGTGTGTCGTCTTGCCTTAATGCATATAAATGTCGTGTTTTGAGCATGGGCGCATTTAGGGGCTGTATGCTGTGGGACAGTGGCGGCGATTGGACGTTAAAAGTGGGGGGGGGGCAAGACATGATCTGAATATTTGTATATCAATGTTAGTTTTCCTGGTTGTTTCTAACACTTTGTTTGACGAAAGGTTGTATAACTAATAGGATACTATCTTTTTCAGTTAAAATACCGTATATCGTGTTTCATATTTAATTAAGTAAATTGACAAGGGCAACGCAAATTAGGTACTAACCCTTGATTCCTTGCTCGTGAACATCTTAAAATTCTGTCTGGAAAATTGTGTGATCAGATTATTTAATAACATATTTGCAAAACAAATAAATAGAAAGGATATTATTAATCATACTAATGAATAATGAGGCTTGTTTTGTAGAAGTTATATTGAAACTGGGGATTAATAAACAACTTACATTTTTAATTCCACATTTGCCATTAAATGTATGTTATTATTCTTAGAAAATGAAAGACAGTAAATACTACAAGCATATGCTACGACGCAATTGTAATATTAATTCCTCCGAATTGCAATTCCTGTAGCTGTCTTAACTCCATGAGAAGACAAATAACCAATAGCCACTTACGCAACGACAAATATTATATGCTAACATTTTTTCTATGAACCAGTAATATATGCAAAAACTTTACATTTCCAAATGAAACTATATACATTAACCATTTTAAATTATGGCTTTTTAAAGGTAAATGATTGAATTTCAGTCAATCAACTATAGCATCATCCCTATTTATCCTAGGATCATCCTCATTTTCTTCAGAATAAAACAAACTTTCAAACGGTTCCATTTACGTTTTCCTATCATGTCCCTAAGGCGAGAAATTTTGAGGGAAATCTGGATTTTTTTCTGATTTTTTCAAACTTTGATCCCGTCTGGACTCCCTACGTTAACGCACAGATCTCAAAATCAACTGAAAAATATGAAGGGGTGTACTAAATGTGTATAAAAAAAGTCAAGGTTCTCTCTTGAAAACTAAGTGCGGGAAAATATTTACCAATGAGCTAAGAACATTCCCACAATGCCCCAGATGTCCCAGATGTAATATAAAATTTTCCTGAGACATCCCTATTTATCCTATGATCATTGTTCATAATCATTTCCTTCAGAATAGAACATAGTTTCAAACGGTACCACTCACATGTCTCCATCCTGTACCTGAGGTGGTAAAATCATGAAAAAATGGATTATTTGTTTAAAAAGTATTCCTTCTTTGTACTTTTTTGTTCCTCTGTACCCCCCTGTTTTAATGCAGAGATCTGAAACAAATCTGAAAAAACTAAGGGGTGTACTAAATGAGTGTGCAAACTTTCAATCTTCTAGGTGCAAAAGTAAGCCCGCCAAAAATAATATCTCTACAATACTCCAGATTCCAGTATAAAAAAGGATCTCAGGTAAAAATTCCTGAGACATCCCTATTTATACTAGGATCATGGTTCGTCAATAATTCTTTTCAGAACAGAACAGCCTTTCAAACGGTACCATTCACATGTCTCCATCATGTATTTGAGGAGGGAAAATAGAAAAAAAGGGATCTTTGTTAAAAAGATATCTTTTTTTTTTTTTATCTTTTTCCCCTCTGGACCTCCCTGTTTTATCACTGAAATCGGAAAAGAATCTGGAAAATATTAAGGGGCGCACTGAATGTGTGTGCAAAATTTCAATCTTCTAGGTGCAAAAGTAATAAAAAAGTCATATCAAAAATATTTTTTTTTAGTCATGACGTCATCACACTCTACGTCTCGACTCAGAAAGGCGCGAAAGCATATGTAACGTGTTCTACAATGCCTTCCATCTCGAGAAAAAAAACAGAAGCAAAAAGCTTTTTTTGGTGCTTTTTTAAAATCGAATAATGAAGATTCTAGCCTATCACCGAAAAATAGATGATATAATTTAAAAGAGTTACGTGGTCACTTCAAAAAAGTGGGGGGCAACTGCCCCCTCTTGCCCCCCTAATCGCCGCCCATGCTGTGGGGGTTGGATCTTCCAGGTTTTTTATTACCTTTCAGTCGAGTGAGGGCCCGGGAGTTTTCCGTAGGAAATTATTGATATAAAAACCCAGTTTTTAAGCATTTTCGTGTATAATTCTCTTGTAGAACATTTTTTTTTCAGTTGTTGGCAGGAGATCAAAGTCTCTCTAATGGTGTGGGATCAAAGTCTTCGCTCGCAACTACAGACAAGATCTCCAATGGTTTTCAGTCATTATGTAAATAAAAATGCAATCTTTTAGGCAACATACCGTCATTGTATTTCAGCATTTAGATAGCCGGTATGTCGAGTCAAAATCGTAATAAAACATACCACCTCTGCTTTTTTTTTTCCACTTGGAACACTGACTTATACCTTAAACTCAGAACAGACTGAATCTAGTAAATTCATTATCTTCATAAATTTAAAATGTCATCTTGACTGATGCTGGTCTGTATACCTACTTTTGGATCACCCTATCTCTCTCTCTCTCTCTCTCTCTCTCTCTCTCTCTCTCTCTCTCTCTCTATATATATATATATATATATATATATATATATATATATATATATATATATATCCAAAGAAGTGGTTTGTTGGAAACGATTCTGCGTCTCCAACAATATGTCATGATTATCCTCAACATTCTACCAAAACCGAAAGTGATTTAAATTTACTAATGCTTCTGGTTTGAATACTGATTTCTATAGAGCAACAACATTACGAGATGTCAAGAAGCGATTTTTTTGCAATTGGTTCAACGTCCTAAGAGTACGTTGGTTCCATCTGATAGTTAACTCGATTCAAACTAAAAGTAGGGAGGCCTGATGTTTCAGTGGTAGACTGGTGTAGAGGTTCCTGATTCGATCCCCGCCCAAGTTACTTTGTGTTGGACTACATCGTGTCCGTGGATTTTCTCGGGATACTCTCGTTTTTTCCCACATTACCATTCCACTAATTATTTCAACATCATTCACTTCCCTTATTCATCGTCTTCCTTAGCATAAAGGACATAATCATGAAGTGTTAAAGACATAATCGTGAAAGATTTCATTTGAAACCGAAAGTTGCTCAAATTAATCATTTCCGGTTTCAACGTTTATCTGTTAATACACATTACTTTAGAAGCCGAACTCCTACCTTATGAACCTACTCTCATTATTAAATACTGTAACCTTAGAACTTTTGTTAAGGAACATTTTTGTTTGAAACTTTTCTGAAGAATAAGATTTATATAATGCAGTTGTTTTGGACAAAAGGTTCATAAATGTTAATTACACGAAAGAAATTAACGAAATGAAATAATAAATAAAATTCCAACCTTCTTTCATGTATTTAATATGATTAAATATGGAATTAACTAGAAGAGATACAGTTAATAAATTAGGAATCTCAACAGGAGGTATGATGAATTGGATGTTTACATTGTTAGCTGTATACGAAAGAACACGCTGATAGAGATTATGGGAGGCTGAAATATTCATCAGTGACTGATGTTGAAACTTCTCCCCAACAAACATCGTAGCTTTTTTTAAAATATTATTTGATTCAGGAAAACAATACTTCTGCTTCACCAGTTTTGTGCTCTAGTCTCTGATTTTGTTGCATTAAAAAAATCCTCATTTGTCCTTGTTCTTCTTTTACCAATTGAAAAAAAAGAAATTTTGTTTCTGGTTTTGTCTACTTGTACTAACGTTTTCCTATCACACAAGCGTGTCCTATCGTCTTCCTGCGAGAAATATTTCTTTCATATGCTTATTATTAACTGTTGGTAGAAATTTAAGGTGGGGTTAATAATAAACAAATACCATATAATTCCATTTTTGGTATGTTACGTAATACTTCAAATAATGATAACAGGTATACTGTACAGTATATAGCAGTATATAGGTAGCAAACATAATGCAAACACCCTAATAAAATGCATCTTGTTAATACGCATTAGACTACCTTTATCTTGGAATGCTCTGTCAGTAAGCAATAATACGGTATTACACTAATTATCTAATAAGAAATAAAATTATAATTATGACCTATATGAATTCAACACTTTACTCATAAACTTGTAAATGATATTGACTAAAAATGTTACTAAAACTTTAAACCTCTTAAAGCTTAAATAGGATTGCTATCGATGTTCGAACAAACGAAATAGAAATGGGGAACACTACTAAAAAGAAACAGTAAGAATTTAATTTGCAAATAAAATTATTGATATTAGTGTTTTTGTGTATAATAGATAAAGACGACATCTCAGAAACATATAGTGAAGTAGACAGCCAAAAGTGTGTCATATAGGTCACTTCATTGTGCAGCAGTGTGTGGAAGAACGGTTTTGAAATTTTGGTTTCTGCTTGATCATGGCAGTGTCTGAGGACCACATACGGTATGTCATGATGTATGAATTTCACCAGGGACATTCAGCCAAGGCAACTGGTCAGGAAAGAATTGGCCAGCCAACTCGCTGCTACCCATTCAACTGTTCGTCAAGACATCTGTGTGGTACCTGTAGAAACTCGGTAAGTGCAGGATTGCAAACGCTCACTTTTGAAACAAGCTTAGCTCAACTTAAACTCAGAGTGTAAAAAGTGAGTTAATTCACACTCAAACATAAGCTTTTTGAAAGAAGCCCACTCAACTAATGTTCAATTTTTTGAGCTACGCTCAACATGAAGGGAAGCATACTCTGATGATTTATAATACTCTAAAATATTTATAATGGTCCAGATTGAGAACTTTTGGATTAAAATTTGAAATATTAGAATAAAATATCGCTGTACAAAGAAAGAATAATCCAAGGAACTCATTTATGCAACCATTAAATCTGTAATGATAATATTAAATAATAAGATACTTCTATCTGAATACCACTCATTCTAGCTTTGGAACTTCTTGTATAAATTAAAAGAAAATTTTGACCAAATCATATATTAACTAATAAATAATAGCGTTACAGTTTCGGCAAATTAACTTTGCCTTCCTTAGACGCATTATAAAATACAATTTTTAAGATTACAGCTTCTATACTTCTTAAAATGAGAGAAGGTCATATGATTGGTTCATGGAATGATCTCTTCTCATTTTAAGAAGTATAGAAGCTGTAATCTTAGAAATTGTATTTTATAATGCGTCTAAGGAAGGGAAAGTTGATTTGCCGAAACTGTAACGCTATTATTTATTAGTTAATATATGCTTTAGTCAGAATTTGTCTTTTAAAGTAGTAAGGTAGAACATTACCTCCATATGGGCCTCCGTAAGAAGAACACTCTACACATTTTATGTACTTAGACACCTAATAAGCACTTGTCTGAAGTTTTGTAAATCTGTGTGACTTCGAAAGCCCCGCCCATGCGCGTTCAGTGCCTTTCCATGATGTCATTTGCTTGCGTCTTCTTCCTCACTTATTGCATTTCCCTCTGTGTTATGGAAAAGTATCCTTTCTCGGCAATTCATTAATAAAATAAATGTATTTAAAGCATCAAAAAATTTATTTAGTCAAAAAGGGTACTATTTGCAACCACATTTTGCATGCTGGGCTGTCCGTAAACTATGAAAAGATTAAATCTGTCTTCATTATGCAAGTGTCAGAATAAATGTTTTAAAAATGAGTCTATCCGTATGAAGGAATCTATTAAGGGTTGCTTCACAATTTTATTTTTTATATTTTTACTATTTACGTGGGAGCACAAAACTAGTCTTTTTAATTAATACCAGCCAGTTTATGAGTAACAGTCATTTCTGTTGAACACCGCATGGCAATAAGTGACTTTGCAGACGTTAGTGTAAACTTGTATATCTTAAGATTGGGCTGAGGCCTCTGCTGGGACATTGCATAAACAGATATAAACGTGTATGTAAACGGAAACTATAGTAGAAATTTCAACTTTCATATTTTGACTGTAAAGAATGTTAAGAATTTTCAAAAATTGTTAATGAGAGTCTGTTTCAGTATCAGTATCACTTCAATAAGTTTAACGTTTCTCTTACAGTATCAATTTTTAGGATTAGAAATTGATTAGTTTTTCTCCATTTTCTCGAAAACTACGGGTGACTTTTCTATTCATGCGTATTATTTTGTTCAATTCAATAAAATATATCAGTTGATACATGTCTCATCTTTAGGAATTTCGCTTTCTTTGAACTCTAATTATATTGTAAAAATTTATGCAATATGAACAAAATCGATTGCCATTTTCGAGAAAACCGTCTCGGAAAAACTCTCCCTCAAGTAAACTACGCCTTTTGAAGTTTTAAACGACAAATGAGTTACGCCATATTGACAGGTTCTTAATGAAATATTTATTTATGAAATATGAAAATATCTCCTGAGTCGTTTCTGACAAGTAAACCTATCGATGTCGAAATCAACTTTGAAGACCAAACTTGGCAGCAAAGTTGGGAGTATCAAGAAACAAGCGTAAGCAAAATTTAAAGTGCTTCCGTACATAAAGACAAGCGCAGTGGCCAAAACCCGATTCAGCAGAATAAGCCAGAACAACGTATTTCAAGTCTGAAAATCGAACTGTATGTGTGAAACAGGAAAGGAATGGAAAACAAAAACACATGAATAGACACTGGGAGAAATATACTGCTATTAAAGAGTAGATGAGTCATAACCGCCATCTTAAAGTCGACCATCTTGTAATTCGCTCGATTATTTTAAATGGGAAGGGGGTCATGCAATAGATCAATCTGAGTTAGAATTTTAAGATAAATACAATGCTGAAGTCCATATTACCCTAAGTTCATATTTGTAAAACGTAACTCATCCAAATGTGCTATTTCATTATGTTGTCACATAGTTGAAAGTCTCTTGCGTTTTTGTTTTGATTACAAATACATAATGAAAATTCAATACATGAATATTATGTTAAGGGAAAATCCAAACTAGACACAGTGTCTCGTTGTGACCTAATTCCTCTACAAAATTACCTATATCAGTTCAAAAACTTAGTATTCCATTATCTTAAAAATTTTATTTTAACGTTTACTACTGCTACAAGCACTTAGACAGCTACAAATATGCAAACAAAATACTAAATCATTTATTGACTATTTAGTAAATAAATGATAAACGTACAGGTAATTTCTTTCGTCAACAAACAAAATAATTAATAACTAAGAAATCCTCAAGAAAAAAATTCACAATAACTTACAAGATTATAATTTCTCAACCACAATGTAAAATACAAATTCTACTTAAACATGGCAAAATATAAGTATTGTTTGTGATTAATTATGCCCCAAGTTCCATCTTTAGCCTTACAAAATTATTGTTATTACTCTATGAAAAAGAGGCGTCATAACTTAAGTAGAAGAGGAAAAGAAAAGATAGATGATAGTGATTTAAAATGTATCACCACTTTAAAACTGTAAATGTCATAATTAAGAAGTATTGTTAATAATTAAGTGTTGTGTACTGTGCTTTTACTCTTATCTGATATTGAACTTCTGAAGATTTCTTTTGATGTAAATTAATTGACTGTGGACATGGCGACGACTCCCAGTTATGACGTCTTCAGTTTTATTAAAATAGAAAGATGAAGAAAGGAAACTATGAAGAAGAAGAAGGTAAAGGAAGAAGGAGAAGAAGAAGTTTGGTAAGGAGAAGAAAAGGGGATGACCTCGTTGAAGGAATGATTTGTCCCGAAGTAGTAATATATGTAAGAAAACAATACAGAAGGAGGATGTCGAAAACGTCCAGGGGTATAAATGGAAGAAGGTAAAGGTAGAAGAAGAAGAAGTAATAGAGAAAGAGGAAAGGACGCTGAAATATAGTTAAGAAGCTAAATGAGTATTGTATTTCCGTTTAATTTCGTGAGAATCAACGTTAATCTCGTTGTTGCGTAATACATGTTAACCCATACTACTCTGCCCTAGATCCAAGTAAATACACAAGTCGGAGTTACTCGAACCCAGCCCAGACGGTGAGAAAACTTTAATTTTATTACTATCATCATTGTTTCTGTGATGATTACTATCATCATTACTATCATAAAAAAATGAAACTGAAATGTTGTATTATTCAGGTTTGAAGTTCTTGAAGATTCTCATAGTTAATGACTACTACCACTAGTTCTGCTCTGGTCCTCACATTCTTCGTAGAGCTATAGCTGATTTAATGGACGATTTACACCCTTCACGACCTACGTCATCCATTAATGACAACCACATTTCTTATGAATATCCATATATTGAATTAATTACCAATCTTTTACCTTATAGTGTAGGTTTCTGAGCTTACTACTAAAATCACCCACTCATTCGCACATTCATGCTACATAAAGACAAGATAAAAGCATATGTATTAGGTTAATCATTTGAGAAAAGAAAATCTACTAACTACATTTTTTGCGTTTTATTACAATCAGTAATAAAAAGTAAAGAAAGCAAATTACAAGAAAATCCGATACATCTATAAAATTACAAGGGTTTAAATAAATATCAAATCAAATTAACAAATAATTGAGTTATCAATCGAGATATGCAAATTTATTTTGCTTCGGAAACGACTGCTTAGAATTTCACATTAAACATCAGTCGACATTATATCCAAGACAAACAACATCACAAAGTTAAGCTACTGAAGGTAGCTGGGTTTAATATTCGTTGTTTTATTGAAAAGGCAAATTCTCACGTTTTGTTTACATAAATATAAAACAAAACAAAATGATTAGGTCGAGACCTTTGTGTGGTCTAGTTATTTATTAGCGATAACAGAAGATATTAAGCGAGACCAGATTTCTCAAAGCTTCTGTTACGGCGTTTATATTACATATCGTATCCATATTTTCACTAAGACTAGTGTCAATGCACGATTTTTAGATTCGATTACTTTAACTTATATTTTGTACTTTAATTCTATTACTGTCTATTACTGTACTTGTAGTTGTTATATGCAAATTCATATACATATGGCAAAACAGCCTAACTAATCACAGGTAAATGTATTATAACTGCCACAATCTGAGTGGATTTTGGATTTTTGAGTTTAACGTCCCGTTCATCAGCGAGCCTATATGAGACGTGAACTTCCTGATTAACGTGGAATCCCAATCAAATGACCTCCCGCTGCCACAATTTGAGGTTTCACTTTCGAAATAAGTTAATTATGTAGTTTGCCCTCGAACAATGGTTGATCCAGACTAAGGTTATTCCTTGATATTATCACTGAGAGCATTTATTTCAATTTCATATAATTTTAAGGAACAAACTGATTTGTGGTAAGATGCGGTTCAGGAAGGGAAAGTATCAACAAGGAAGCGTGCCTCAAGCAGATTTTGCAATTTTCCTTGGGTTCTTAATTTTGATTCGCTTTTATGTCACTATTCACTAATAGGTTCAGCTAGCACACACGAAAATTAATCATCTCATGGAGATTCCGTGATGACAAACGAGAGGGGGGTTAAATAAGTTCGAAGAATTCGAGTTTTACAGTGTAACAATTGCATATATGAAGGTTCAAACATACGTCACGATAACTTACCTACCTAAACCGAACATGCAGTTAATAAGCATTAGTTATTAGACACTCATACTAGTAGTATCACACAAAATAAGGAAAGGAAAACATTCATATCAGTGGTATACTCTACATATTTTATTTACAACTGAGAACATTTCGTAAATATGGCAGCAAAACACACTAGTCGAATCGAGGCTACCTTGGGAATCGACGAAACTCATCGCTCACTACGAAACGATGCATTATATGAGTAAATTATACTTCATCGTAATCATGCATACATTTATACGGCATCAATATTTCTACATATTTAATTATATCAAATAGCTTCGTAGTCAAGTGGCCAGTTTATACAACATTTCTCAAATTTATTCATATATATCAAATACAAAAAGGAACCCGACAAATAGAACGAGTAACCGCGAAGATATCTATATATGTTTGTTAACTACTAAAGATTTTAGAGTTACAACTTGAAGGGTAGCAAGCAGGCTTGATCGCGGAATATTTGGATATAGATATTTAAACATAAACAACCGATAACTATGGTTAACTGACATTCCATCAATTTTAATGTCATTTGATACATATGATAAAGTTAAAATCTCCATAACACGACAAAATAGTACATAAATTCGAAAGCTTTTATTTGTATTCCCACAAAACCCAATAAGTAAACTTTTCACCTCTGAATGAAGTTGACTACAAAATTAAAAGTTATGAGTAGATTATCAGTGGGACCCGAAAACTTATAAGCTGAAATAGTAATATTTCTGAACAAAAGACTGTAATTTAATCTGATAACTGTTAAATGTTTCAAAAGGAAAAAAGGCACAAAAGTTAACAATCGAAACATCTGGCCACGGCAACTACCGATCAAAGAGGGAAAAACCACTGGCTATGATGATGAATATGCCTCCGTACATTAGGGTGCATAGCCCTACAAAGTATCACTCTCAGTATTTCGTACAAGGAACTGAATCTGTAGATACGATCACCAAAACTAAAACACTTAAATCCAAATTAGTTACATGAGATTTCAAAAGAAAAAAAGGGAGATGAAAATAAAAAAATGAAGAGAGCATAAACTGAACAAAACGGAAGCATACAGGGAAGGGGAAGACAGAATTATAGATGCCGCTAAGACGGTATTCGAATACAACAAAAACTTGCGACAAGTGTCGATTTTGAAGCCAAATATTTATTTTAATATAAAACGGTTGCGCCTTAAATGCATAGCCCCTGATGTCTCTCAATATCCGAGAAGAAGTCCGTGTCCTCAATAAGAATTTCACAAAGGAGAAATGCTTTATGAAATTCTTACTCCTCGCTGTGTCTGGCCAAGTCTATTGAGCTTACTTCCGGTCCAGCTGGGGTGGTAATTTAGAGCTTTCTAAGTAACAAAAATATTCGATGCCTCAGAGCAGCGAAGGGGAATATTTCAGTTTAAGAGGTAGACGAAAATAGTTTAAAAGTCAGAGAAGTATAGAATGTCCTAACCGAGATAACCAAAATTTTTAAAAAGTAAAAATGTAAAAAAATTAAAGTAACAAAAATATTCGATGCCTCAGAGCAGCGAAGGGGAATATTTCAGTTTAAGAGGTAGACGAAAATAGTTTAAAAGTCAGAGAAGTATAGAATGTCCTAACCGAGATAACCAAAATTTTTAAAAAGTAAAAATGTAAAAAAATGTAAAAATTTTTAAAAAAGTAAAAAAAAAAAAAAGTGCTAACAACTTGATTTTAGACCGAAATCTTGTTAGCCACTCCCAATCCGCAAGGGTTGTGAAGCCTCGAGGTGCCACTAATTTCAATCACTACACCGTTTAGAAGCAGAAATGAAAGTGCAACAAGTGACAAGGAACTTGGCATTCTGGTACGGAAGAAATATACTACAGTACTAAACTAACATTATCACTATTACTTGTCCTATTATATGGATAAAAAGCAATTAACTTAATCACGTATGAATAATAACAATAATGCGTACGAAAAAGTTCTCAGAAGAAAGGGAGAGGGAGAACAAAACTACGGCGCACGTAAGTCAACTTTTAATCGAGCACGTCTATTTTTACTACTTGACGATTCAATAACTATCTATAATATCCTGCGTTTACTTTAATATGAAGAGCAATATATTCGTATACAAACCGTTCTACTTATCGTTCAACCCACATCAGTGGCGGCGTAAGGCAAACTGGGGCCCGGGGCCAGTGAAGTAGATCGGGGCCCCCTTTCGAGAAATCGTGATTTATAAACTTCTATTTTTGACATTCATTTACATAATCATTCTTTCTGTTTACTACTCCCCCCTTTCCCATTGGTGTGTGTGTTTAAACCACTTAATTTGGGATATATTAAATAAATTTGGGTGACATTCAGCATCCCTGTCTATTTTATTAACGCTAAGAACCGCCTTCAGGCTGGTATCTAAAAATAAAACCGGACCAGAGCTATCGTTATATATATTTTTTATTCATTTTTAAACAAGGGACACGATAGAAAAAGGGTTTGAGATACAAGTTTAACGGAAGCTACAAAGAATCCAAAATTTATCCTACATCTAAGTTATCCTAGTTTAAACGTGTACTGTAATTAGATAGAATAGTAGGAGTAATGCTCGTAATAATATATTTAGAGACAAATTTATGTGCAAAATGTAACAATGAGCTGATATTGAAAAAATCGCAAATAATAATATAACCGACGCGATTTTTAAATATAAGCTGTAAATGTAAGCAAGTTTCCTAGAATTTTCTTGTTCGGTTCTCGCCTTTGGTGTTCCTCCTGTACAATTTCTTATATGGCTAAGTTTGTTCATGGTTTCTTACCTGTCTGAGTTTGCACTACATGGGTTTTATTTAATTAGATTTTATTCCTACAATTAGCCCCATTCGCTTTAACATTCGGTTTCTCTCCAGTGATCACACACGATACCTAAACTTTTTTATTTTTTTATTTTTATTTATTTATTTATTTATTTATTTATTTTTACCGAAGTATCAGTAAATAATGGCTAGAATAGATTTCTCTCCTGCCTGTCATCATTTATCTTTTACTAGGTTTCTCTTCAGTGATAATATACGATCTATTTAGTCCCACTGCTTTTGCTGAAATATCAGTGAATAGTTAAGCACTGTATGTTTCTCTCCTGCTTGTCTTTTTTACTATTGTTTCCATATTTCACACTTGTATTATGATTGCATCATTTTGTGTTTAATTCACTCATATTTATATTCTGTCACTTATGACTTTCTATTACCATTTACTAACATCCTTAGTATTAGAATATATTATAACAAAAAATCCTGAATATATTGAATAATTGGGAATATATCATAGATTAAATATGTGAACACAGAATTCTACTATGGGTTGTACCACCCATCACCAGTCAATTGACAGATCTTGACGGCTTTTTATTATTCTTTTGGTACTTTTATATTTTTATTGTCTTAAGTTGAAACATGAAACTACTTTCAATGATATTTCCACTACCTTAGTAGCCTGTGTTCCACCAGCATTCAGAATGTTACCTTTCTTGATTTGGTTGCTGCGGAAATCTCAACTATATTAGATTTTATTTCATTTTCAATAGAAAGAATGGCCAGATTCGTGAGTCTTTCTTGACCAATTGTGGAGTGCAAGTATGATTTTATCAGCTTAATTTGGTGAAAGACCGTTCACATGATGCGACAGATACGGGCAGTGTTACAAACTCTGAAGAGCGGTTGCCAAACTTTCGTAGCTTCAATCCTCATTGAAGATACATATTTCAGTATGCCTGGTGGAGAAAAGTCAAGTTGTTCTTTAGCTATCTGAGCACACCTTAGAGAATGGATTATATGCTTACAATCCTGAAATAATTCTACGCCGTCCAGGTCATTCGGGTAGAACAAAGCCAAACCAGTGTAACATGCTTTTAGTCTTTCCTCGCTCTCATCATCTAGCTGCTGCACAAAGTTGGCAAATAAAAAAAAAAAAAAAAAAAAACGTTGGCTTTTCATCTACACTCAACCTCTTCCTTTAAATTTCTTACCCCCCCCCAAAGAGCGTGGAACGTTTATTTTATTTATTTTAAATCTACATTCATTTTTTTCTTTAAATTTCTTTCCAGGTCCACAAGAGAGTGAGGACCTAAGCTATAGCTTGTTTAGCTTACACATAATTCGGCACTGATTAGTTTTATTAGACAGATATTTCTGTTGTTTCATCAGTTATTTGGTGTAATATCGATCGACAATTAATTGCGTTTACTTTTAGGGAAGGTGTGGATTATAAACTTTGACGGCCTTTGTACGGCTCATACTAACAAAGTTCTTTAGCAATTATTTTTTACCTACCGTCCGGGGCCCTCCACGAAGTGGGGCCCGGGGCGAGGGCACCGCTCGCCCCGCCCTTACGCCGCCACTGACCCACATAATTGCTAACGTACGTATGCATCTAATTATTTTGATCAGGGGTAAAAATGGATCTGAAAAGGTAGGTAACCTCATGACGTCACGCCGTCCCCCTGCCTATCTTTATCCATTGTAATTTTTAGGAACAGGGGGGACGTCGTACATATTTATTGAAAGTGAGGGAATGGCGTCCCCCTACATTTCCCCTCACTTTTACTCCTGAATTTGATTATATAAACTACTAAAATTAGTATATGCAGAACGAGAGGGGAAGACACTTAGTAGCTGTCCACCACTCTATTTCTCTATTATGTGTGTGAACCTGGCACCACTTTCGGAAATCGAAAACAAACCATGTAGATCATTTGTTCATAGATTGTCCACGTTTGTTCACATAAAAGTTTCGTTTGTTCACGATTTATAAACAATCTATACAAAAAACAAAATGGGTGGTGCCAACTTCACGTACCAGAATCCATTTTCGGAAATCGGAAATAAACCATGAAAATCGTCTGTTCATCGTTTGTTCACTATTGTTCACATAAAATTTTGGTTTGTTCACGATTTATAAACAATTCATACGAAAAACAAAATGGGCGGTGCCAACTTCACGCAACAGAACCGATTTTCAGAAATCAAAAATAAACCTTGTAGATCGTTTGTTCGCGATTGTTCACATAAAATTTTCGTTTGTTCATGATTTATAAACAATTTATAGGAAAACCAATATGGGTGGTGTCAACTTCACGTACCTGAAAAACATCGGAAATCGAAAATAAACCATGCAGATCGTTTGTTCATCGTTTGTTCACGATTGTTCACACAAAATGTCCGTTTGTTCACGATTTATAAACAATTTATCCGAAAAACAAAATGGACGGTGTCAACTTCACGTACCTGAAAAATATCCGAAATCAAGCATAAACCATGCAGATCGTTTGTTCACGATTGTTCACGATTGTTCACATAAAATGTTTGTTTGTTCACGATTTATAAACAATTTATAGGAAAAACAGTATGGGCGGTGTCAGCTTCACGTACCTAAAAAATATCGGAAATCGAAAATAAACCATGTAGATAGTTTGTTCATAGTTTGTTCACATAAAAGTTTTGGTTGTTCACGATTAAATCATTATACAAAAAATGGCAATGTGCGCGATCATGGCAGAACCCGTTTTCGGAAACCGAAAATAAACCATGCAAATCGTTCGTTCATAATTGTTCACATAAAGAGAAACTAACCAGAAATTATTTTAAAAAGAAAATGGACTGTGACAACGAGGGAACTGGAAAATTTTCGTTACTGGAAAGTAAACCATGGAAGTCGGTTGCTGAGATTATTTTTTATTTTGTTCGTTAAGGAGAATTTAAAGTTGTTTTATAGATACCCTCACAAAGGATGTTATATTCCCGTTTTGACGGTGAAGTTTGTAGCAGTCACATATGTAGCATAAGACATTAGACTTAATTACACATTTATATCTACTTGATGTAGGTCGGAGTAGCCATGCTCCAATTAGAAGATTAGAAAAAGAGTCTGTGTTCACGACATATACAGACGGATCTTCTTTAAGAAAGAAAACAAAAACTTCCGTAGCTCTTGTCAATCCTAACCAGTGACGACGCCAGAGGGGGGCAAGGGGGGCGAGCGCCCCCCTAGTAGCTACTTCTGCCCCCTCACTGCTACCTAGACTGCCTCCCCAGACTCCTACAATCTTTAAACATTCTACATGTAGTATTTTATATCAGTATCATAATCAAACTCATTGTCAAATTGTAGTCTACTTTTCATGCATTTACTATGTGGCAGATAAGTCCTCAAGCTTTCTTCTTTGAGCGTCTGAGTATTTCTAATTTAGCGCCTTTTGAGGTAAATTTTAGTTATTCTTCTTATGATTTTTAATTATTGTGGCTAGCGAACAATAGTAGATTTGGTCGACTTGTTTTCTTCTCATTGGATTAACTTCGATTGGAAACAAAAGAAAGGTAAAACCAGTTACGTAACTTGTTTGTATTTATCCAGGTTTGAATTTTTCAGTTTCATATTTTGTTTTATTGAAAGGTTCTATACTTCTTTTTCTGAAACATTATTCTCGGCTTTTAATATTCAGAGGATGTGCTTATAACAGCTCAGTTTGCAACTACCAGGGCTTAATTTTTTGAAGGGGGTAAAAAGAGTTGTATTTTCCCTTCCTGCAAATGATAATAATAAATTTATGGAATTAAATTGATTCCTAATAAAACGTATTGTCAGACTGCTGATCTTTAGTTAGTAATTGGTTTACTAGTGCTCCCTTACTTATTTTTGTTTCAAAGTACTGACGTGACGTCTACCATATTGACTAGGGACTGTTGAAAAATTCGTAGCCCAACACAGAAGGAGTGCACGTGGAATGGTAAAGTTTTACTTCTACACTTTCCCCGAGAGTCAATATACTACCTTGTGCAGTGCTCCAGTTTTTGCAGAAAAGTTAAAAAATCTGAAGATTTCCTCGCACCACTTCTATCAGATCTAAAATAGCGTTCTTTCAAATGTTATTTAAGTTTGGAAAATAAGTACACGTAATAGTTAGACGGAGCTAAATCTGCGGAATAATAATGATGATTTAGACATTGAAATCCTAGATTATGCAATGTCAGTTGTGTTCGCAGGGGCTTGATGGACACATGTATTCTCCTGAAAAAACCTAATTCCTTTCTTTTCATTTTCGGCGGCGTTGAACTTTGCATTTTTCTTTCAGTTTTGTAAGCAATGTAGAGATTCTGGATTAAATATTTGACCGTTGCGGAGGTAGTCTATGAGTACGACTCCATACTTATCCCAGAAGAATGATGCAAACAGTTTCTCAACCTACTTCTGTGTCTTGAACTTCTTGGGGGGGGGATTAAGAAATGAGTGCTACTACTCCATTGACTGTTGTTTCGATTCAGGATCATAGTGATACAACCATATTTCATCTATGGTTACTATTCGTGGGCGAAATTGATCAGCATTACGGTCAAATTGGAAGAAGACTTCTCTTAATTCCGTCCAGGAGCGCCGGAACCGGGGGGCCAAGGAGGGCAGTTGCCCCTCCTAAAATTTTCAAAGGGGGCAAGATACCCTTTTTGCCCCCTCACTTTCAGACTGTAGAAACATCATACAGCACTGATTATATGAACTAAATTTTGCTTTTTATAGTAATGTGAAAAAAATTATCTATTCCAGATTCATCTTTCTCTTTGAAACAAGAGACCGGGCGCTTTTTATGCCCCCATGTTAGACAGAAAGAGTTAGGAAAAAGAACTGAATATTCTCTTTATTTCCATTGGTGTACATTCTCAAAAGACTGTAAATTCTTTTAAAATTATTGTTTAAGTAATCGTAAGTCTGCAATATGAAACGAGTCGTCGAGCGAGATTTTAAAGTTTGAAAAATATAACAGTTTAAATGAGTAACAGGACATTTAGGAACTAAATACATTTTCCATGAAGTTCAATTAATGTTCTTACAAACAATATGCAGAGTGAGTTTTATAGTGAGGAGGAAAAATGTATAAGGTAGGATTAATAACTCAGAGCATATGAAAAATGCGAACTCTATTGTCCTTCCGTTCGCTTAATCCTTTTACTATCATTTTTTTCGGAGTGAGAAACATTAATATAAGGCTATTTTAAGTTGTTTTCAAACGTATATATATATATATATATATATATATATATATATATATATATATATATATATATATATAAACATTTTCCACCGTTTCGTTTTTCGATGTGGGAAGGATGGGACATTATGTATCCTTCTGATATTTTTACGTGGGACCTATATGTCCCGTGGTATTGACATGAATGATCATCTTGTATTTTCAATTATGAAATGTATATTGTCAGAAAAACAATTAGGTCGTATTTGTGATTACATATATTTTATATTTCGGAATCCTTTTCCAAATTACAGTACATGCAACCACTGCTTTATCACTAGCACATTGTTCCTCACCTTCATCTGTTCCATTATCACTTTCATTGTTCACGTTCACTTCCACTTCTGTCTATTTGATAATGTTAATAAGAATTCTGTGAATCATTAGAGGGCTTCTCTTTACCAGTGAAACATCGATTCATGGCAATAAAATGTGATAAATTACCAGGGGTTCTCTGAGAATGTATCGTGGGGGACATATCCAATGGTAGTGAAAGGGTTAAGATATGAGTGCAGAAACAGAACATTTATTTCAGCTCTCCTTTCAGACCAACTTTGTACACAAGAATAAGGAATACAGTCACTGCTTATAATAACTAGTAGTGTTAGATATTTAGCTCGCAGTGGTCAAGCAATCAGTGAACATTTGCATAGTACGGGTAATTTGATGTCACTCCTGGATGAAAGAAAAATGTGTGTGCCTGTTCTCAACCAATGGATTAATCGACAGGATAACTGGCTTAGTGCTGATTGAAAAAATGAAATTTTAAAGATTATGGGACATGCAATATAGAGAGACTTGTAGTAGAAGTTAGTCTCTCCATTTGATGCAATCATAGCCGACTCCACGACTGATATTTCAAAGAAAGAACGGTTGTCTCTGTGTGCGCTGTATTGACTCTGATTCATCAAACCCAAGAAAATATTTATGGAAATGATCACCCCACATGGCACAAAATCGGAAACAGAATTCACGATCAAAGATATTCTAACGAAACTTAACCTGAATGGAGAAAATATACACGAACAGTGTCATGATGGTGCAGCTATCATGTCAGGACAAGTGAATGGTGTGCAGAAGATAACTTCGACTCAGCATCCGAAAGCTGTATACATTCATTGCAGTAATCATGCATTAGATCTTCCATTGCAGGAAATAGCACGAAAATACGAATCTTTGTGTGACGTGCGAGCCATAGTGAAAGACTTTTGAAACATCAACCTGGATTCTGCAAAACGATAGACAAAATACGCACGCCAACATTGTTCTTGAACCCTGTAAAACTATCAACGAAAGTAATCCTAAATATTTGTTGCCTGTTTGTCCTACTCGCTGGTGTGTTAGGCGAAAATCTCTAATCAGATTTCAATCTACTACAAATGAATTCAAGTCATGTTCGAAAAGAATCATCAGTAATACAAGTGGTCCAAACGATGATCTAAAAGGGCATTTGAAAAGGATGAACAAATTCGGAATGATATTTTTTCTGATAGACAGTATACGTGCTTTTGTACCTTGCGGACAACTGGCGAAAGTGCTTCAAAATTCTGAAGCTTCTGCTTCTGGAGCTAAAAGAACAGCACACTCTGAGAAACCCTCGAACGGACAGTGCATTTGAAAACATCTATAAGGAAGCAAAGAAAATACAGACATACTACACTCAAAATTGCCCACTTCATGAAGATCAAAGAGAACACCAATTAGGTAGGAGGAGACTGATAATCCTTCTATAGCAACTACCCTAGAACCTGTATCAGATCTTCGAAAATGTACTTCGAAATCATTGACTATTTGTTGAATGAAGTGCAGCGTCGTTTCAATCAGCCAGGCCTCAAACAACTCACAAAACTCGAGAAGATACTTTCTGAAGGAGCTATATGTTCTGGTAGGCCTGTCTCAAGAGAATATTGAGTCAGGAATTGGGAGCTCACTCGTCGGATTTTAACCTGGATAGATTGAGCTGAGCTCAGGCTGCTTCCACCTACTTTGATGACCACTAAGTCGCTGACGACCATCAGAATATTAAGAACTATTAGTGCTGAAACCCCAACTGTTCGCAGTCTTCTCGACCAAGTTGTTCGTCTAGGGACTTTCGTACTCATTATGCTAGCTTCTTGAGCATTTGCGAAAGATCATTCAGCTATTTGCGTTAGTCTAAAGTCATATTTGAGGACGTCCATGACACAGAAAAGATTGGCTCCTCTGCTGTTGTTGCATATGTGTAGCGACCAGACTTAAACACCATTGCAAGAGCATTCATATCAAAGACAAGCGGAAGAATAGATACTATTGGTCAATTTTGAATAGAAATAAATGTAGAATTACGTAAGTGAAAATATTATGCGTATTATAACCAATTATTTAAATTACAAAATAGCACTTAAAATTCAATATAAACTTGAATTATTTCTTATTAACTGTGTCGTACTTTATTAGTGTGAAGTGAAGTGAATATAGTGAGATTAAGTAGAAATGGAGCTACTTCTACACTTGAATAGATTTTATTGCCCTCTTAATTGCTTTTATTGCTTTTATGACTGTGTAGATTTGATGTCAATATGGCCGTGTCGGCCTTGGGGAGGTTTTAGGGGGAGGTGGTTTTATTACCCTGTTTGTTAGGTGGTTAGACGGGTTCCTGGAAAAGGTTGAGTGTTAGGAGGGATGGAGTAGTTTCTAGAAAAGAGGTTGAAGGACATGATTTTGATAGGGTTGTTTCTAACAGCTATGCTATGATCAAATTAATTATTCTTTTATTTGTATTTTCTTAATAAATTAGTCGGAGCAATTGTACTGGTTCGCTTGCTAAGCAAGCTCCTTATTTATTAGATCGCTTTTTCCCAAATCGTATGCTAAAGCATACACATTGTTAAATTTGATTGTGATTATATTAATTAATTCTTTTAATAAATTAATCGGAACAATTTCTATTGGATTGCTTGCCCTACAAGCTCCTTATTATTTTTTCCCAAATCGTATGCTAAAGCATACACATTGTTAAATTTGATTGTGATTATATATTAATTAATTTGACCATTTGCATAGCAACTTGTATTTTGATGAATCGTATGCTAAAGCATACTCGTTGTTAAATTTGATTGTGATCATATTAAAACGGTGGAGGGAATAATCTTTATTCATGCGGGACTTTTTAATTTGACGGATCGTATCTTTATTTTCTCGAACACTGTGTGAGCATACTAGAAATTTCGTGTATAGAATATGTATGTATACTTCGGTACATATACAGAGCGTGGTGCTTGTACGTCTTTTGCTGGTGAACTTAAGACATGAACTGAACTTTTCGCGCGCTTTTTGGAAACTCGTTGGGCAAGAGGGAAAGATGGCGTTGTTGGGTAACAGGTGCGTGTTAAAACATGAAGACAAATACAAAGGAAAACCGACGACACGTTTAGTATACATCACAGAGTGCCGACAGAGTAATAAAAGAAGTTTGGCGTCAGGGTAGCTGAACACAAGATATTGTTGACGGCGAATACAAAGAAGATTGAGGTCGTGGCAGGTAAACATCACAGAGTGCCGGCAGAGTAATAAAAACAAGTTTGGCGTCAGGGTAGTTGAACACAAGATATTGTTGACGGCGAATACAAAGAAGATTGAGATCGTGGCAGGTAAACATGTTGAATCATGCCCCTATGCTAATTGGTAATAAAAACAAGTTTGGCGTCATGGTAGTTGAACACAAGATATTGTTGACGGCGAATACAAAGAAGATTGAGATCGTGGCAGGTAAACATCACAGAGTGCCGGCAGAGTAATAAAAACAAGTTTGGCGTCATGGTAGTTGAACACAAGATATTGTTGACGGCGAATACAAAGAAGATTAAGGTCGTGGCAGGTAAACATCACAGAGTGCCGACAGAGTAATAGAAAAGAAGTTTGGCGTCAGGGTAGTTGAACACAAAACAATGTCGATGGTGAATACAAAGAAGATTAAGGTTGCGGTAGATAAACATCACAGAATTCCGACAGAGTAATAAAAACAAGTTTATTGGTATGTGAAATGACAATAAAAAACATTGTCGGCGAAGAATACAAAGAGGATTGAGGTCGTGACAGGTAAACATCACAGAGTGCCAACAGAGTAATAAAAAGAAGTTTGGTAATGCGTTAGGTGAACACAAAACAATGTTGATGGTGAATACAAAGAAGATTAAGGTTACGGTAGATAATAACACAGTAATAAAACATTGTTGACGAAGAATACAAAAGAAGTTTGGCACCACGAATTGTGGTACATGACGCGACACCGAACGGAAATACAAAAGAAGTGTTGATCCTGTTGAAACATGAAGGGGTACTGAATGCAATAGAAGATTGTTACATTGATATGATACCGAATGAAAACACAAAAGAAGTTTTGCAGTATGAATTGTGTTGACACTTTTCTTTGTACGTAGATAACATTTTAAGTGATTAGTACAGGATATGAATAACATTATTGAGGGAATACCGTTGTAAGATGTGAATGATCGTAACACAATGTAAATAATATTGACAATGTTGTTTCAAAAGAATGTTTGATCAATAAATGATACATGAGAACATAAATGCAATGTAAGTATATGTTTTCTCCGTCCCTTATACCTATTGAAAGTTGTATAGAGAATTGGGGAAGTACATTTGAAAATATTTTAAATGATGTAATGGGCGTGTTTTAAAGTACCACGTGATATGACGTCGACATAAGTTTTCCTTATATACTGGGTATGATGAAAAGACTGACATAGTATCATCATGGATTCGTCTGCCATTATAGTACAGCGAGAAATTCAACTTTGCAACGAAGTAGATTGGGATTCTACATTTGACTATGTTGAATCTCCCAACAAAAAGTTTAAATTGCATAGAGAATCTCCGGACTTGTTTATTGATGAAGAAACTTGCTATTTTTCACCGGCTTCTCCAGATGTCATTATAGAGGAAGAAATTTGCTCACCGGCTTCTCCAGATGTTATTATAGAGGAAGAAATCATTGATTTAAGAGAAGAGCCAATATTAATTCCAACTTCGCCCGTTGGATCAAGAACAACTTCACCAGTACCAGTACCAGGAACACCGGAGCAAAAGTTTCAAGTTCCAACGATAAAGTGGACACTTGCAGAAGAAGGAAGATCAACATCTCCTGATTTATTTAATGAGGAAGAGGAGGAAGAAATTTGTAAGTTATTCAACGAGATAGAAGAGTGCAAACCCAGCACGCCATCACCAAGTGTTTCACCGTTGGACTATCCATCTTCACCCCAAAAGGTTCCATTGGATTTGCGTGTGCAGTACCAGTGCGAGTGTAATAGTGACTTTGTAAGTGAAACCTGTGTTAAAGATAGTATTTTAAAGTGGGAACCAGATACAGTTTTACTATGCCCTGGTTGTACCCTAAATTTTTTCAACCAGTTCGGGCACAGGTGCCTTCTTGTGAATATATTAACTCTCGAAGCAGAAGCATGGAAAATTATGGCAAGCAAAAATGTGAGAGACAATGTGTATTCAAATTATGTGAAATCGCATTCTGCTAACAAAAGAAGTGAACATTTATTTCATGAAACCTATGACAACTTATTAAAGAACCCAAATTATATTGAAGGACTAGTGAACATTTTATTAGAAAAAGATAGAAACGCGACAAAGTGATTTCTTTTTTTTTGTATGTAATATAATCTGTATATATTATTTCTGTGTGTGTGTGTGTGTGTGTGTGTTTGTACATGTATATTATTTTCTATACTTGTTTGCTTGTATATATCTTTATCTCCAAATAAATATATACGAATTTCATTTCTTGATTTTTATTTAATAAAAGAAACTTTCCTAAATAAAAGCTATCATTGGCATTTGACAAAGTGAAACTCATTTACGGTTTCTATCGTTTAAAATTGGTATTTGATGAGTGTTTTATATTTTTCTTGATTTTACTAATACTTTGAAGTATTTAAAAGTTTGATGAGTATTTTACAAGTTTGCGATTTGAAACATAGATCCTCAAAGTTTGTGTAACAAACAAAACATACCCTGAATAAGAAGAGTTTATGTAACGAAAGATCCACATAAATAAATAAGAACGAATTTGTGCAACAAATATTTGATGAATTACACTTTATGAGTATTGTGTTAAGAAAAGTAAGCAGAGTTTCTGCAAGAATTTTTATTATATTCACAATCATAGATTGTTCAGAGTTCCACAGAAACTTTTTAATATATTTACAATAAAAAAAATTAACACTGACTTTGCAATGAGAAAGGATTTTTTTAAGTTCACACTTAAGTGTCCTTAGTATTTTACATAGTAATTATTTAACACTACATAACTATGTTGATGTAAGAGTATTACGGTAAGTAAAACGAAATAAGAAGATTGTTCATCGCATTCTTAATACGTTCACACAAAGTGTTCGATTAAATAATTACGAGATATTAAATAATACAACAACAACAACAAAAAAATTAACACCGACTTTGCAATGGGAAAAAAGAATACATATAAAAACAGAAACTGATCTAATAATGAATTTAAATATGCATACTATGAAGTAATATTATAGTATGATTAAAAATGCAACAACTTTTTACATACATACATGTAATATAAAAATGCAGAAACTAATTTTACAAACGCGATTCATAACATGCAGAAAGTGTTTTACAAATGCGAATCATAACATGCAAAAATGTTTTTACAAATGCGAATCATGACATGCAGAAATTGTTTTACAAATGCGAATCATAACATGCAGAAAATGTTTTTACATACAAACATCATAACATGCAGAAAATGTTTTACAAACGCGAATCATAACATGCAGAAAATGTTTTTACAAAGTGAATCACAACATGCAGAAAGTGTTTTACAAATGCGAATCATAACATGCAGAAAATGTTTTACATACAAACATCATAACATGCAGAAAATGTTTTACAAACGCGAATCATAACATGCAGAAAATGTTTTTTACAAAGTGAATCACAACATGCAGAAAGTGTTTTACAAACGCGAATCATAACATGCAGAAAATGTTTTTTACAAAGTGAATCACAACATGCAGAAAGTGTTTTACAAACGCGAATCATAACATGCAGAAAATGTTTTTTACAAAGTGAATCACAACATGCAGAAAGTGTTTTTACAAACGCGAATCATAACATGCAGAAAGTGTTTTTCATACAAGCATCATAACATGCAGAAAATGTTTTACAAACGCAAATCATAACATGCAAAAGTTTTTCACATACATGTGGTATAAATGTCGAAAAGTGTTTTTCAAAAACAAATAATTAACACCAATTTTAAAACGTTCACAAATAAATTTGTTCAGAGTATTTATAACATACGATCCGTAAAAATATGAAGTGATTGAACAAAATTAAAATTAAAAAATGTAACTTACGAAAACTAAAATGCAACTTGTCAAAATGAAAATGCAAGTTGTCAAAACTAAAATGCAACTTGTCAAAATAAAAATGCAACTTGTCAAAATAAAAATGCAAGTTGTCAAAACTAAAATGCAACTTGTCAAAATAAAAATGCAACTTGTCAAAATGAAAATGCAAGTTGTCAAAACTAAAATGCAACTTGTCAAAATAAAAATGCAAGTTGTCAAAACTAAAATGCAACTTGTCAAAATAAAAATGCAACTTGTCAAAATGAAAATGCAAGTTGTCAAAACTAAAATGCAACTTGTCAAAATGAAAATGCAAGTTGTCAAAATGAAAATGCAAGTTGTCAAAATAAAATGCAACTTGTGAAAAATGAAAATGTAATTTCAAAATTAAAAATGCAACTTGTCAAAATGAAAATGCAAGTTGTCAAAACTAAAATGCAACTTGTGAAAAAATGAAAATGTAATTTTCAAAATTAAAAATGCAAGTTGTCAAAATGAAAATGTAATTTTCAAAATTAAAAATTTAAGTTGTCAAAATGAAAATACAACTTGTCAAAATGAAAATGTGAAGTTTCTCACATGCATGCAATATAAAAGTGTACAAACAAATTTTAGGCACGTGGATCATAACATACGGATTTTTGTTATATGCATATGTTAAAGTTTCATATGCACATGTTAAAGTTTTTAGTTGTATGAAATAATTTTAAGTACGATAATGTAAAACGCATTTACACAAAAGAAAGTTTTAAAATCATACATCTAAGGAAATAATATAAATGAAAACAAGTAATATACAGTGATAAAATTTTATTTACAAATTACAATAAGATATAGATATACATAGTTTACATACAGATACATTTGTGATTTTAACATTCCTTGATATATTGTTTAATACAATCTATATTTATATTAGTATATGTACAATTACATATTGGCCAATTTTTTGCTGAAAGTCTTTTATCACTTCTTTTTGTTAATTTATACACATTGTTATTATTATTATTTTGTAATTGATTAGCAGAAAAGTTTTTATTTTCCATTATTACTTTTTGTGCATATTATAATGTAAATCTTTTTGTAAGAATAACTCTGTAATTAACTGAATGTTATCTTTGTTTAACAAAATGTTATATAATGTATATGTAAATGTCCAATCATCAATTTCAGTATCACAATGTACTGTTGCAAAATCTTTATATAAGTCATCAAAACTTTGTGTGCTTACCATTCTACGCCATGCATTATAGCATAACATATCATAGTCTAAAGTAATACACTCATGTTCATTTAAATTTGCGCGATTTTGAAAACACCCGTAACACAAAAGTTCTCGCTGTGGTTTCCAACGGTCAATACATAATAACAAACACTGTTCATCTATAGAAAAAGAAGAACACCGATATTCACAATAATTGTATGTATTTAGGAAACGACATTGGTATTCACAGTATGGATTGTTGATACACATTTTTATCGTGTTCAAGATATGTTTCTCTTAAATCAGAAATGTGATAATCATTAAATGTAATCTGCTGATATGTATAGTTAAATTTGTTTATAAGATGCGGAATAATGTTTACGTCTATGTATTTCACATGAATTTTTAGATATTGTTTTAATATTTCTTCGCGTGTTGATTTCTTAATTAGGAAATTCCACACAGTAGTATTTAATTCTTCATCACTTTCACTTACACATTTATGCTCAGTTTCTTTCTCACTACGAATTGCACAACTTTCACAAAGTAATGGTTCAGAAAGTTTATATTTTTCTAGTAACTGTTTTACACAAACTTCATTTACTTCATTAGGAGTACAACCACACTTCACATCATTGAATATCAGAATGTCATTAGAAATTGTATTTTGATCTACCACTACTACTTCCTCTTCAAACGGTATTTCATTTGGGTATCTGAAATTTCGTCTATACACAGTATCGTCTATGCTAATTTCTTGTGTTGGATAAATAATCCTATATTTTTCAGCGTCTTCTTCAGGAATGTCAGGATCATTTGGATGTACAACAATAATTTTCTTTTGTTTTTCAAGTTCAAAACGTTTTTCACGTGGTGAAATGTACTTTACATGTTTACTTTGCGATAAGGAAAGATTGGTTTCAATTTCACCTTTCCTTTTCTTATTATGAAAAGAAGAATATGTTCTTAATTGTTTAACATTATGCAGGTCTTTATTTATTTTTCGCTTTGCAACTGCTGAAACATCTACCTTTTGACTGTACATCTTAACAACGTATCATCCACTTTATTTGTGTTAGTACAAGTACACGCATGCGCAAGTTTTATAGTGCAAAGGTAGGGGATGCGCGAAACAAATGCGCAGAAAAATAGTATGAATATTTTAAAAGTTTTTTTCCCATTACAATATTTGTTTACGTATTGAATTAGATTCTGTGTATTTTAAATATAAAAAAAATATTTAATTTGATACGTCAGACTAACTCCACTTTTATTTTGATTGAATATTAACTTAAGAATAACATTAATTATATACATGATCTTATGAAAATATAGTGTGAGAAAGCATGATTTTATTCACACAGATTTAATGGATGACAATTCAGTATTTGGATGTTACAGTACTATATCTACTTGTAATGTTTCATGATACAGAACATATACACAAAGTAAAGAATTATGCATGTAACAGTAGACATATACGTGTAACGGTTGACTTTTGTTTGGCTTATGTTGCACATGTAAGGAAGAAGGTATCATTGAATGCACACATTGTGACACTCAACATGTCTTAACAGATACATATTGTACCCCAGAACTTCATAAAGCGTTAAAGACTGGATATAAAATTCTGCAAATTATTGAAGTATGGGAATTATGAACTGTTGGTTCTGAGCTTAGTCATTTAAATATATCAGGAAGCTTTAAGATTTTACCTTATGTCAAATCAAAGGAGACAAAGAAAAATACATGAAAGAGTATCATGTATATGAAGGAATAGAATTAATGGAAGATAACATTAGGATGAACCCATGCATGAAACAATCTACACTTCATTGCACGGAAAATGGACATAACGATTACACTTATTGCAAAACAAAAGATTTTGTTTTACTTGGTGTTAACGCAACGCTATGCTACGTGTCTGAGGGTAAACATATGTAAACTTACTGCAGGCAGCATTCCTGCATTTTGGCTGTGTACCGACTATTATGTTGAAAAGTTGCAAGTCCGCAAAAGATATTATTGATCTGTACTGTGTAGGCTTCTTTCGTCAAGACAATATGCTGAAAGCTACGTGTGAAAAAATTAGTGAATTTGTGTCTGTAGGGAAGACTACGGTCTTAACTACCGATGATTCCGACGAGTTAATGGGTGTTTTTTCGGGAGGTTAGCACGAGTTTTGCACCAGAACATAGTATATGTTCTACATTGTATGGTACAGGCAGTCGGGAATACTTTCGCATTGTTAATAGTAAAACTATGCAATATCCTTATTTTGGTCTGCGTGGAAAGGAAGTTACCATTGAATGTATGCACACTAGTGGTATCGAAGAACCGCAAACATATGTTCGTTCATTATTCGAATTTGTACAAGAACATACACTAAATGACGTCAATGATGATGATATTTTTATCGGTATTACTATTGAAAGTTCGCGTCAAAATTAAACAAACGATGTACATGACATGACATCCTAAAAAGGAATTGAATCCCGATATATCGTTCCATATAGTTGAAAATGTTTTAAATACTAATGAACATTTGGAAAGAAGGGAGATCCACGCAAGGGAAAGGGTCGAACCCATGGTTCAGCCAAATATGAAGATTATGTAACGCTTTGGAAAAGTGTTCCATTCCAATGAAGAAACATTGTATATTGTCATCCTTGGAATGGGTAAGACTGATCAACGTTGTAACTACATGTACAAACTAAAGAATCATCCTGAGCTAGTATTAAAACACGCTATGGATTTGTGCATTGATCCCAATGTTAGTGTTGACCATTAACATGGTTGTACTAATGCAGATGCGAAGAAGTTCGAAAACAAACTAACCTCTGAACACCAGATAATTATTATTTATGAGAAGAACAAATGAGTTAAGAGTATAATATACCCGTGAATTAAAGATGGCAAACAAAATTTACACCTTGTATGAGAACCAATTGATAACTAACATACATAAACGTTTGTAACCCAATGTTTTTGTGGTTATTGTTTGTAGGATCTTACATGTATTATAGTGAATATCTTACTATTACTTATTTCCCAAATAATTCTAGCAGAAGCGTATCTTTCATTATTTTAAATTGGGTTGTACATAGTTTTCATTTTGTATTGGTGTTAATCAGTTCTTTGCAGCATTTACCACATTCTTTTCATCATTATCAAAACATATCTTTAAAATTATCGCACTATACCGAACTATGCAGTAACCATTGTCAACTTTCTTAGAGAATTACAGCAGTTAGATTCATTTGTTATCAGTTTTACGCTCACAGAAGAAATCAAGTCATACCAAATCCTTTTTTTACACTTTGTATGTGTAATACGTCTACAGAGGAGTAACATTTTCATCCATACGTCTATTATTTCTTTATATTTCTTCATATTTTTCAATCACAAACACTATCACTATCACTATGGTTTTTATTCCAAATTAAGAATTTCTTAAAATCTTTCTGCAAGAATATTTCTATCAGTTGATTAAGAAATGTATCATTATGAATGGCATCATCATATATATGAAAAAACTGTTCTAATTTATTAAAAGTATTGCCGTGCATCTTTTGAAACTCATGCCAAATTTCATCTTGTATGTCAATATCCATAACAATGCTTAGTACTTTTGTTTTCAATATATTTTTATCTAACAGAATACAGTCATGGTTTATTGCGTCTTTTAATCCGCGTGCACATCCACTGCAAAGAAGCATACTTCTTCTTTTAGATTCCCACACTTGAAACGCATTTATTAAGCACTGCGTGGTTATGCGAATGTTATCGCAGAAACAAAACCATACGTTTTCAGCATTAGACATTTTTCAGTTCAAATTTTCAACAGTTTGAAAATATTGTTTTTATGTATTTCTAAAACACTAGGCACAAATATTTTCACTGCCCACCATATGGAGAAGAAATCTTTTTCATCGACTACAACGGCACAAGATTATTATATGTACCTTTGTTAACTCTGGTATTTATACGTTTCGCCGTAGGATGTATTGTATTATCTGGATTAACCAATGAAAACAGGTTTGAACAAGTTTAAGGTAGACCTGAAACTCATAGTTTCCACCCCATTAGTTTTAACTGCTATTCTTTTATGATTATGAAGTGATTCTTATATTCAAATTAACTTGAATATTTCATCTTTGCAACAGTTTTTTAAAACAGATAAAGTCACCCATGCCATTTACCCGCGCTTGCTTGAATATCACATCTTTGCAACAGTTTTCTTATAACTGACAAAGTCACCCATCCCGTTTACCCGCGCTTGCTTGAATTTCTATATACTGACATTTAGATTAATAATTAGAAATCACGATACCTGAACACCAATAGATCCTTTGCATGTATTTGTTTTAATTAGAGTATTGGATTCCAACGCAATGTGACAGTTTGATTTGATCCATAAATAATCCCTTTAAAAGTTAAAGGGAAGATTTTAACAATGTTTACTAGATTTTCCGATTCTTAAGTAGTCCTTTGCTCTTGTTATTTTCCAATATTGATTATCTTAAGCTGTATCTAATTTTCTTAAGCTGTATCTAATTATCATTTTCTTACTTTTGACCAGTCTCTCTCTCTCTCATGCTGAGTTTCCTACTTTGTCCACAGTCGTCCTATCCTATTACCCATTGAAGCCTTAGCGGTTTACTCCCCATTTCTATTTGCATTCGGTATTGCTTTTGACTTGGTTCCAGCGTAAAATTCATCAGAGTTGTCAACCGGATGTGGGTAGTTGCTCTACTAATGCAGAAAAGTATGTGGACAGATAAGTACAACAAAAGATTACCTAAAATAATACTGGTCATAGGAAAGATCAAATGGGAGTAATAAATTGTTTAAGGATCTGAGAAGTGAACTTTGTGCCGGACAATATTGTGTTCGTAACTTTTCTTGGGAATTTTCCCCGTTTTCCCTCATAGTTTTATTCATTTCGTCATTTCCTTTAGCCTAACCGGCATAAATGTGGTACGTAATACTCAAAGATTTCATTGTTTAAGGAGAACGAGAATGTTTGTCAGCATTGTTTAGTGTAGGTTGCGAATATATGTTGCAGATGTACTCGCTGTCCAAATCAGCTATTTTGCTACAAACTTATACAAATTCTCATATTCAGTTGATAAATCTCCGAGTGAGGATATTGATTACAGTGCAGTACACTTTTTTATAGATAAATAGATACTGAGACCTTCATAGCTAACATGTCCTTAAATACTGATAAGCTCAAACAAAGAAAGAAAAAAAAATCTAATTCCTAATAATATTTATAGTAAACTGAGCAAATTATAAAAGTTTCCAACATCAACCTCTGCCCCCTTTCCTTCTTACGTTTTCATGAATTTGGAATTTATTTTACGGATAAAGTGTAGTATATCGCCTATTTATTTATCTGTTGTACAATCAAATAGCTTTATATGTAATAGGGTACACATCTCTGATGTGGTAGTTTGTGATTCGATTCCCATCACCCATGTTTTCCTTCATTTATTCACCCACATGTCTTAAGAGGTGTTCTTCATACCCACTAGAAATAAAGATTTCAGTTCAAGTATACTTTCTGACTTGAGCCCATTCAACTTGTTGGTATTTAATAGCTTCAGCTATATATCAGGTCTAATTTTGAAGTGCTTACTTATCATTATTTAGTGTTCAAACATTTTTAACAAGGAGTCTGCTACGCATATGTTCTCTAAAATAATACGAAAAATTACAGTGAGAACTATGAAATTGTTGACAAATCCATCATTAGGTTAGTTCTAGCTTCGTATTGCTTATGAGGAATTCAGTTGACTCTGAAGATCGTAATGTTGGGAAGAAAGATAGGAACATATTCCGCAAAACCATGAAGATTATTGAATACAAAGTTCTTGTAGTGTACATCCTATTTCTCTCCCTATCTCCATCTCTGTACCTCTCTCTATCTTTCTCTTCATCTCTCTCTCCCTCTGTACTTCTCTCTCTGAACTTCTCTCTCTCCCTCTCTTCCTCTGTGGACCTATCTCTGAACTTCTCTCTCTCTTTCCCTCCATATATATACCTTTCTCTATTCATCTCTCTCTCCCTTCATCTCTCTCCCTACATCTCTGGACCTCTCTCTGAACTTCTCTCTCTCTATCCTTCTCTTCCTCTCTCTCCCTCCTTCCCTCTCTGTACATCTCTCTCCCTCCATCTCTGGACCTCTCTCTCTCTTCCTCTAAATGTACATTTTGTTTTGTTTTGATTGTCAGCATTATTCATTTCTCTTAGCTTACAGAGCATAAGGAAAGGAGATTACACTAAATGATCATTGTATCGATTTCATGTCTCATATAACCTCACTACTAAAAGTAATAAGAATAGTTTTTCTCTTTGTTCTATCTTGCCTATGAGATGAAACGAGAAGAAACAAAAGTTTGTATGGTTAAGCGGATAGCGTACATGTCTTTGACATCTAAATTTTATTCGTACTTATAGTTTTCTAATATCATTTTCCATTTATTTCACAAGTAGCTCTTAATATAGTCATAGACTTTAGTGTTATTATAAATAACACGAAAGAATTCAAAAGCTGAGTTTTAATAAAAACGAAATAACACAAAAGCAGAGCTTGAACAAGCGATTCGTTAAAAATGTAATTGGTAAGTCAAAATACATACCGCAAAGCCGATAATCCAATACAAGAAATACTCAAAAGAATAAGTAATAAGAGGATTCGATTCCCAAGTAGAATGTTTAAAAGAACTTCAAAGTCTATCAGTTTACTGTCTAAGGACTACAAAGAAAATAGCTTTGATGATGGCAAACTCCAAACAAATTCATACGTATCATGACTATCTTACGTAAAGTTTTCCTTAATCGTGCCACGCAAATGTGATGTCAAATAAAATAAGATTGTTTTCACATTACGCTCACAAATTCAAAACCAAGGGAGGTTTACACCAATTAAATGTTAAAATGAGACTTGACATACACTTGCTTACTGTTCTATCCTCACGAATACATATTTTCAAACTAATTGTGGAACCAAACTTCACCTTAGATGGTTGAGATTCCGGGTTGACCAACTAAAATTATGACTGAACATATTGTGTCTGTAACTTTTTTCTTGAGCATTTTCCAAGCGTTCCTCTCAGAGTTTCTTCATTTTACCAATTGCTTTATCCTAGACAAAATAATTGTGAGGTGTCACATTTCATTTTAATACACAGTCAAGGGGAAATCATTTCAATACATAGCGAAGAGAGACCACTAATTATTTATTTAACTAGTAAAGAATCTGATTTCAAATTTCAATATAAGACAGCACTGGGTCAGCGGTAGTACCAACAGTTAGACTTGTAGTGAACTCTCTTGGAGTTTTTCAAGACGAAACAACATTAAATCATTCATTCATTTCTCATAATTACTGTCTCCTTTAGCCTATCCAAGTTTAAACTTTGATTAGTTTACCACAAGACAAAGAGAAATATTACTGGTGAAAAATCAAATAAGCAATTTTCTTTCTCTCTTTTCAATTGTTTTGAAATCTTCAAGGTTTGTACAGTATAGTTCCGTGTACAGTTTGTTTTCTACTGTACCAACTAAAATTGTTTCATGGCTAAGTGGTTAGTATGATCGTCTTGGCTAACTGAATAGTACATCAGTGTTGGACATTTAATATTTTTATTTGTACGAAAACATTTTCTAATATCACTCGTCAAGGATTCGATTCCCGAAGATAGGTCATGTGACAACAGATTAATTCTTACAAGGAATGTTCTAAGAATTTAGAAAAAAAAATAGAGACTTCTTGCTGAAAAATAAACTCAAAATTCAACCATTCATCAAAATAGAACCTGCATTAATTTCAAGTATATATAAAGGAAGAAGAAACCTTATATGTTTGCACATTAGTTATTGAGACTATTATCAAAATACCTCAGCACTGTTAAAAAGTTGGAAAGGTTTTAAAAATTCAGAGGAAAGAAAACACAAATTTCCCAGCACCCATTCAACAAAAACACACAATTTATTTACAAATATATATACAACTTATTTATTTCAAAAATTTTTCTTTCAATTTTCTTGCCTTCTCTAATCGATCCCACTTTTCCCCTGCCTTCACTATAACCCAATCTTCCCCATCGTTCAAATATATATCAGCTTCATTCGCTGCCCCGCTATTACCCCGCTCCCCCACTATTTCCACTGCTACTTCTTCCACTGGTCGAAGTTCTTTTCTTTCTTGAGTTAGTGGCACTGTTACTTCTTCCACTGGTGTAGTTTCTTTTCTTTTTTGAACCACTTCTACCACTGGTGAGTAGCGCGTCTTTTTCGTCCTTTGTGATGTCCCCTCATCTCTTCTCCTTTTCTTTCCCTCTGCTACATCTAATAAATTATGTATTTTTTCAAACCACTCGATATGGTTAAGGGAGGAGGAAGAAGCGGATGATGATGTTGATGGTTGGTGTTGGGACTCCATTTCTTCTGGAAAATAATAAAAAAAAATGTTATTAGTACAACATAATTTTACCAAAATAGTGCAAATTATACTTAATAGAAATAAAAATTCTGTTATTCTATCCACGTACAAAATCAGTTTCTTTTAGCCTATAAAAACTATCTTTAGTTTGCAAAAGCTATGTAGAATTCTGGCAAAGTACTTTATACATTTTCGAATTCTCAATAAATCTGTACAAGCAAACTATCTGTGCTGTGTAAAACCCAAAGCTGAACGTACCAATAACTTAAGATCAAATCTAGTGTTCCCTCACAATATAATCGGTAACGCTCTTGCATTCAGTGCAAGCACCACCGGGTTCAATTCCCGGTAGGGGAACTATTGTTCCCCTCACAATATAATTGCTAACGCTCTTGCATTCAGTGCAAGCACCACCGGGTTCAATTCCCGGTAGGGGAACTAGTGTTCCCTCACAACGTAGTCGCTAACGCGTTTTGGCTTTAATGCGGATGGTTCCGCGTAGCGTACTTGCTTTCGCTTTTGCGTTCAATGTGAGCGGCCCCGGGCCCGATTCCCGGTATAAAGGTGTCGCGATGCGGACGTACCCGAAAACGCATTCAAAGCAAACGGTTCTGGTCCAATTACCGACGTGGCATTCAGTCAAAAATAATAATAATGATTTTCTCATTTACACCAAACAAATGTCTTGCGTGATACCTAATTTCCCTCTTTTCACGAATAGTATGCTTGCTGAAAATTGTCTGATCTCACAGGATAAAATGTTTAAAGATCGGAAATATAAAATCAAATCAATCTTTCATCATCGTATAAAAGATAAATCTAATTCACCCGCAAAAACTCTTGCACTTGTAAAATCCTATATCTCAATCCCGATAAAAAACTTATATAACTCCACTCCAACAACATGTTATAAAACGGAATTCATACAAAATTATTTATTTATTTAAAAGTGGTAAGGTGTTCACTTTATATGTTTAGGGGGTCTGTAGTTCAATCCTAGGTCATACCAACTGAACAAACACTATTTCTGCGGATTCCTTATACTTTTTATACTAATACTACCAATATGTTTTCCAAGAAAAAAAATCAGAACCAGTACATTAGCAATAGTGATTTAATACTATTTTAATAGAACTACTAGTGACACCTATCGGTAAAAGTCATAATTAAAAATTAGTTGTGCGTTGAAAGTTCCGCAGTGCTGACGCGTGTGCGACAAAGTTCCGTATATTTCTCAGGTGAGTATAGTATATATGTTTTCAATGTGTAATAAACCATAGCACATGCTTGTATATTCTGTTGGTCTTAATATTCTATCAAACTATTGAAGATCAAACGCATATAAGTAAAACTATTGGGTTAAATAAGGAATATAAACCCATGTCTTTCAGTGACAGAACAAGTATTTACTTAAGTGGTGCGGTAGCACATCATTTCTGGGATATGAACCCCAGTCTTTCAGGGGGATAACCCCCTCTACTAGTACTGCTGCATACATTTACATTAAAATCCTAGTGCTAAAAAAGACGGGATAAAACCGAGATCTCTCACTCCAAATCCATATATAAAACAAGTAACGTTCAGTAATGGGAGGCATTACTCTTAAGGACGGGTATACCCCCTTTTCTCTACGCAAAAAAGAGTGCATTCAGTAATTAAAAGTTATGAGGGGGAATTCAGACCGGGCATAGTGTCCCCTCTTCTCCACGCAACAGAGCGCGTTCACTATTTGGAAAAAGTTATGAGGGGAAATTCACTCCGGGTATAGCCCCCCCTCTTCCTCCACGCAAAAGACCGCGTTCACACTGCATTGGATTCTCTTTCTGCATCCCCTAACAAGATATTTCGTATTTCATTTCATTTTTACAAAGCCAATATTTATTTTTCTCACTCATTACCTTGCTTAATATAGAGTTAGTATGTACAAAAACCATGTGACTACCATATGATTAAGATTCTGAATACTGCAACACATGTTAAAAATACGCAAGTTCATTTTTCAAATATATTCCCAACACTTCTCACTTAATTATATTCGTTTATTCGTCATGTCTTGGAAAAGATCCATTTGAGTATTCACTACGTTTCGTGATAGTCAAGCTATTCTAACACGAATTCAAAGGGAGAAGTCCACTGCTATGATTCAAAATGAATCAATGAACGTAGTTCTTTTCTTTCGAGTCTAACTGTGGGAAAGAAAAGTCTACACATTTACGTAAAATTGCAATATTCACATGTATCTTGGAAAATTGCATCCACTACAACTAAGAACTCTTTATATATAAAAAAAAACACTTAATACTGATTGATTTTCTAAATATTGGGGATACAAGCAAGACAAATGTCTATCTTTTCTGTTGAACTTAATTATTTTACACTAAACAATATATTTTGAACATTATCTGTAGTAAATATTGAATATGTATGTGTTCTAAAAGTGTTCTTTATGTGTAAATTGCTTATTTTCCGAAAAGACAATCCAATATGAATACAGATTCATGACAAATCATTCAGACACAATGTATTTATATAAAATCTACCATCAACATACTGGACAGTACGCAATTCTGTTTAATCACAATTTCAGTTATAAAGAATCAAAGAAATTGCACACTTGATTTTTGCCGTAAAGTCCATCAGTGGCGGTTCTTAAGGGATGTCACCACGCATTTCTAAAACTATAAAGTATCTCATTGACGGATCTTAAGGGACATCACCACGCATTTCTAAAACTATAAGTCCAACCGTCATTGGCGGTTCTTAAGGGACGTCACCATGCATTTCTAAAACTATAAAGTATCTCATTGACGGATCTTAAGGGACATCACCACGCATTTCTAAAACTATAAGTCCAACCGTCATTGGGAATTCTTAAGGGATGTCCCCATACATTTCTAAAACTATAAGTCCGTCCGTCAATAGCGATTCTTAAGGGATGTCACTACGCATTTCTAAAACTATAAAGTATCTCATTGACGGTTCTTAAGGAACGTCACCACGCATTTCTAAAACTATAAGTCCATCTGTCATTGGCGATTCTTAAGGGATGTCACCAGGTATTTTTCTCTAAAAAGATTAACACTGCCAAAATATTTTTTGTGTCCCCACATATTCTTAACTATGATAATAATGCTAATTCCATTCTTCACTCTTTCCTGTGGTCAACTTGTCCAAAAACGCAACCGAAACGGAATCAAAACTCAAACATAGTCTTCAAACAATTTAAAAAAAAAATAAAAAATAAAAATATTTCGTTCCTTCGTGGTGACCGTTCAGGAAGCTAGCTTTTCCCTGTTGGGTGTTATGCCCCGCATGTATGGATCCCCACTGTTTGGCAAACACGGAAAGCAATATAAGTCACACGCGGCTCCCTCAGGTTCGGGGTACTATTCCCCCATGCACGGCTCCCCTCCCGATTTTCGGTAAACACGGAAGGCGTTATAAGTCAACCGCGATTCCCCTGTTTGGGGGGACTATCCCTCATGCACAGCTCCCCCGATTTTCGGTAAACACGGAAGGCGTTATAAGTCAGCCGCGATTCCCCTGTTTGGGGGGCTATGCCCCCATGTATGGTTCCAACGGTTTTGGCTCGATATGCTCCCCACAAGTTAAAACATATTGGCAAACTCTTAGTTCGTTTCTACACTGTGTTAATTATTTTCATAAGAAAAAACAATATGTGTTAATTTTCTAGGGGAGTCCCACCATTCGATACTTATGCAAATATATCTAATCAATTATAATGATATAAAACTTACTTGAATATAATATCTTCTTCTTTGAACAAACACAGAAAAAATCCAGAAAAAACACTTTAAAGAAGCAAGGCAGAAGCAAGGTAGAAAACTTCACGAGCAAAATTGTTAATACAGGAAATGTGTACTCCATTTATATAATATATTTTTTATTTATTCATTAACATAAGGGGAATGGAATAGGGGAAGAAAAAAAAATAAAGTAAATGAATTTGCCTTGTAATACAGCATTGCCTCAGTCTGCAAAGAAGCAGAAAAGAATTCCTTTGTCGGTCTCTTGCCGAATCGAAGCAAATATTTCTTTTCTATAGAGGTAATACCATGGAATTTTCACACAATGCCTAAAGTTTGAAAAACATCGCCAGCATGTCTGAATTCGTACATCAAAGACGCCAAATTGTCGTATTTTTCAGGGTAATAGTTGTTTACCAAGCAATAAAATTCGTTAACTGGGTTCCTAGATTTTAAATTCCGGCTTTATTCAGTAAGCTATATAGCTATCTGTTTCAATAACTTGTATTTTGCCGAAAAGAACAGCATAATTATTGTATGTGGCAAAACACAGAAACCATTCTACGGGTTCTTTTTTGTGTGTGTGTGTTGTTTCGCAAACTCAAAATGAAGGACAGCCATTTATTCATCAGGTTATTGGTATTGAGTACAAGGACATCCTGGCAATATCTTGTTTGTTTGTCTGAATGGGCGGGGAAAAGGTTGTTGTTTCCAGAACCATCCACCAGAAGTGGTTTGAAGAAAACATCCTTTGTGAGGAAAAATGTGTCAGTTGTCGCCGTTGGGGGTAGAGAGGGTATAAGCATGTTCACACAAGATGCGGGCAAAGAGAGGCAGTGAAGGGTGGGGAGAAAAATGTATGTCACTTGTTGCGGGTGGGAAGAGAGGGTGGGGAGCGGGTAGAAACTTGTTCACACAAGACATTGATAATGGAAAGAGAGGCGGGGACGGGTGGGTTCTCCCGTTCACTCAAACTAGAGGGAATGATTGGCCCCATGGTTAAACATTGCAGGCGGAGCAAACTGGTTTTTCCTGGCCAATCATATCGCAAGGTTGTTTGCATAGGGTGTGAGAAACTGAACTTCATTCTTCACCCTCAGTATTGCAATGGCCGTTGAAGAAAGAACACATCAGTCTGCGAATTTCGTACTGAGCAACGCTGAAAAATAGCAAAGTTAAGTCTGTCATTTAAGAACCACGCAAGCTAAACGAAAGAAGTGCAGTTCGCAACAAGAAAAATAAATGAAAATAAATAAATATTTCTTCCTTTCCTTCCTTTTTCCCTCCCATCTTAATACTTTACTCCGTAAAACAAAGCACCATTAAAAAATCGTTGCTAAACATTGGAGCTTAAAGGGTGTAATCATATTCATTATTCATAATTTTCTAGTTCAAATAAGAGTGTTCAATTAGTTACGAGCTTTACAAGTCAGATCATAATTAAATTAATGGGAAAAAACCTTGTGGAAACTAGGGACCGCGTTTTAAGCCATATACTGAAGTTCTAATTATCTAAATCATAGTTTTAATTCTAATTTAATTATAATTTCAATTCAAGAAACGTATTAAATCATGTTTAAAGCTAGGAACAGCGTTCAAAGCCGTATCCTCAATCAAAAACCGTGTTGTTTCATGTTTGAAGCTAGGGATCGCGTTCAATGACGTATACCATTGCTCTAATTATCTAAATCGTAGTTTTAATTCTAATTTGATTATAATTTTGATTCAATAAACGTATTAAATCATGTTTAAAGCTAAGAACAGCATTCAAAGCCGTATCCTCAATCAAAAATCGTGTTGGATCATGTTTAAAGCTAGGGATTGCGTTCAATGACGTATACCAATGCTCTAATTATCTAAATCATAGTTTTAATTCTAATTTGATTATAATTTCGATTCAAGAATCGTATAGGAGCGTGTTTCAACAAGAAAGAAGGTCATTCCACTTTTCCAAACAACCTCTATTGCACAAGTAATAAAACCACTTCCCCCAGAAACCTCCCCCAAGGACGGGGCGGCCTCTCCAAGGCCGACACGGCCATATTGACATCAAATCTACACAGTCATAAAAGCAATAAAAGCAATTAAGAGGGCAATAAAATCTATTCAAGTGTAGAAGTAGCTCCATTTCTACTAGATTACGAAGAGAGGTGAATGTAATAACAAACTGGATATACTGAAGTAAGTGTAGTAAAAAATACAAATAACTCTGGATAATTAGTGTAATTGAATTTTCTATATAAATGTTATGAAGTCTTTAGTGAAAATTCCATTTTTCCATTTCTGGTACGAAGTCAAGCAGGTAGAAAAAAATATTTTTTTCTTATTTTTTACTTAATTATGTAGCCTGTTTTATAATGTACAAGTTACTTTATACTACAAAGTGCTACAAAGTTTGTAGTTCTAAATAGCAATTTCTAATATTACAGTGTACTGCAACACCAGAACGATTTTTAAAAATATAATTTTAATTTCCTCATTTCCAAGTGATTTAAGTAGCTTTAAGGTTCTTTAATAGTGTCCGTATGACCACGTCCAATACAGTTAAAAATATGTACCAGTATATAAAATGGTGAAATTTGTATTTACAGTCATTGTGAGCAGTGCAAAATTTACAATTTTATGTTTTTAATTCTGATTTCAGTGGTTGAAAATTTCTGCACCAGACGAAAATCCAGCACAAAACTGACAAGGGATTAAATAATCTAAAGGTGTAAACTAAGATGCCTCTAATAGATGGAAATTTCACTCTCACGAAACTGTTTACAGCTTCATTATATTATTATTATTATTATTATTATTATTATTATTATTATTATTATTATTATTATTAACCAATCAAATCAAATTATTGTTACATTACAAACATATATTCGTATTATCTTACCTATGTTACATTCCCATGTCTATTTTCTAGATAGCAGTTTGCCTCCCCAGCTGAAAAATACTTCCGACGCCACTGATGCCGTCACTTTTTTATTCTCCTGATAGACATTATGGGAATCCATTATGTCGAGAACTTGAGCATACCCAAGCCATTCTGAATTATGCTACCGATGAGTTCCAAAGAAATGCCCAGAATCTCTGACACAAGTTTTACTGAGAAGGTAAAAACTGAGAAAGCGGGGTGCAGCCAGACCTCAAACTATAATATGTATATCGTGAGTTTATTATACACTTTAAAAACTATATAAATAATAGCTTAAATTATTTTTGTCACTCAAAAACTGGGGTAGCCTAGGCCCTCCGGCCCCGAGCTATATCCACCACTGGCTGAAATGCTGCAATTTTCAAGAATAATGTCACAAATTGCATCCATGATTTCGGGAAGAGTCATTGCTTTTAATCATCCTGGATGTAAAGCATAATTTCTTGAGAAATCGCCACGTTTATACTAAGCCACTTACTTCTTCACCACTGTATATAACGGAGGAGAGTTCCGTGGTGTTTCACTGATTTCCTAATTAATTTACTGCGGTGACTTTCCTTGGTGGAACAAAAATGTTATAACAGATAGTGTCTGGATGTTCGTGAAATTCGCTGCTTGGGCACACGTAATCACTTCAGAGGCCTGAGAAACAATAAGAATTTCATTATTAATATGAAAATTTTTATTTGTACATACAGAGATATGTTTTTCTAAACTACGGTTTCATTTTTCTACCTAGTACCTACATCCCTTCTGGATTGGACTACGACATTTTCAGCAGCTCCTCGTAAATTCTCTCTCTCTCTCTCTCTCTCTCTCCATATATATATATATATATATATATATAGAGAGAGAGAGAGAGATACATAGCATATAGTACTAGACGAATGTGTTACTCGTAGCATACGCGAAAGTAATTCATTTTATGTTTAGGCTTCAAAAGTTCATTGAAAAATATTTCATATGCAGACGTTACTTATTTGTTGGTTACAAATTTTACCTGAATTAAGTTTAATTTATAATCATATTAGGTCTAATATAAAAACAGCAACGAAATACACAATGTAATGTAAAATAAGTCAAACGTAATAAATATGTCATATTTGGCACGGCAAATAGTATCTGAAAATGTATCTGCCCGCCCCCCTGAAAATGTATCTGCCCCTCCTTTGCCCCCCTAAGAACTTAAAGCTGGCGTCGTCACTGATCCTAACATTTTTATTGTACGATTTAGGTTTTCTTGTGAATTCTATTTTGAGAAAATGCAAATAATAAACACTATGTGGCAAATATCAGATGCATTTGATAACGAAAACAATTTTTTCTTCCTAGTTAACGTCAATAAATTAGTTTAACCATTGTTGGCATTATTATTATTATTATTATTATTATTATTATTATTAGTAGTAGTAGTAGTAGTAGTAGTTATTGTTGTTATTAACTGGTGAGAGCAATAACAGGATTCCTTGAGACTACGTTACAAATAAAAAAATTACTGAAACATAAAATTGGGTAAAAATAACTGCCAGACACGCCGAAGTTTTTTTTTTTTTTTTTTTTTTGAAATATTACAAGTTTAAAATTGTATGAAAACTATAGCATTACAAGAAAACGAATTTCAAATTTGAAATCAGCGTTGATAGTACATGTAGAAACAATTGAAAAATATGCAACAGAAAAAGAGAAGGAAAGTATTACCCAATGCAGATACTTCTCTTTGTGGAAGAATTCGGTTAGAATTTTACTTGCACTGTAAGTTAACTTCTCATTGAATTTCGGAGTGGAAAAGGAAGTTATACTCGAAATGATAATAATAGCAATAATGAAAACATATGAGTTCTCCTATAAAATATTTTAATTTGATTTGAGCTAAGCATCTTTTTCAACAGCTAGGCTACATGAGATTTGAACCTATTGCTTTACGTGAGATCCGAACCACATGAGCTACCGCCGGAAATCGAACACGGATCTCCCATGACAGAGATGTGCACGTTTACTGTTTAGCCAGAGGGAACTCCGCAATGAAAAAAGGAAACAAGATTACATTTGAATGTTATTAACAATTCAATACAATACGCATTTGACTTTCTCTGCAGCTCCTAATGGCTACTCGGTTAGCATACACGACTTTGGCGAGGGAGACCCGGATTCGATTGCTGGCGGGAGTTCATATTGTTCGGATTTCACGTTAAACTGTAGGTCCAAGTCTCATATAGCCTCGCTGCTGAAAGGGATGCTAAACTAAAAATCAGATCGGATATTCTCATAATTTTTAACTGTAGTAATGGTATATATGATAAAACTACAATCAAGAATCTTAGGAATGATTTCAAGAAATACATCAAAAGATTGCGATCTTGGCAAAGAATTTTAGGAATGATCAAAAAATGCACCAAAAGATTGCGATCTTGGCCAATAACTTTTTTTCTTGGATCAGAGGACAGAAAATGTTTCAACGTCCCCTAAATTGAGTATTCGTACCTTTTACAGAATAAGCACATCATACTGAGTTAAGTGATAGTTTGGGTTTGGCTACACTGTATGTAGTTATCCAGATATAAGGCTTATAGAACATATTTGACTGAAATATATTGCATCTTGGATCAGGTGTCAAAATTTTTGAACTGCTCCTAAATGGAGTTTTCATATTTTCTACGTAATAAGAATATAAGGCGTACAAGAATATTTATGATTGGAATATATTGGATCTTTTGATCCAAAAATAAGGTTCAAATATTACAATAATCAGAGTTACCGGTATCGTTAAATAAACAATCTGTTTATACATGTACGTACACATCTGAATATATATTAGATATATTTAGCATGCCAATGTTGATGATCGTTTGTTCACAAATGTTGACACAATATTTTCATTTGTTAAAGATTTCTAAACATTTTAAACCAAATACAATATGGGCGGTGCTAATTTAAAGTACTTAAAAATTTTCGCAAATGAGAAATACAACGTCTATCCGGAAAGTGATGTCACTAAGTCTACAAGTATTAAAAACAATTATTTACAGAATAATAAACATAATACTTATACATCAAAATTCTTCACAATATTGTCCTCCTACGTCGATACATTTTTGCCAGAGGGATTTAAAATCTGCGAAGGCATCTGGAAAGCCCGTCCAGAAAGCGCGTTTAAAGCCATTCTACAAGCTGTTTTCACATCTTCAGACGCGCTGGATCCTTGCTATTAGTCTCCCTAAAATTTGCAGTTAATGATTGTCCTGAGAGGTACAGACTGACGGTAGATGATCTCCTGATGTCAAATTGTCCAAAAAGTGAGGATCATTTTCACACATTTCCAAAACGTCTTGACAAATGTCCACTCGGCGAGATTTATAGTCGTCGGTCAACATTCTTGAGACAAACTTCGTGTACACTTTCCTCATGTGCAAATCCTTGGTCACAATCTCACGGAAGATAGACGTCCGTCCTTTGAGCAAGTTGACTGCCGTCCAGCGCGGGCTTCGTCGTCGACCTCTTCATGGCCTTCCAGAAAAGACTTACTGTATACCATCTATAGAATTGCTTTAGATAAACACTCATCCACAATGGTCTATTAAACCACTGAAAAAACGTCTGCTGTAGACTTGCCGAGTTTCACACAAAACTTGATCGCGTATCTTTGTTCCAGTAAGCATTACATCACGACTTATATACAAGAAATGAAACAGAGGCTTACGAAATCATGTCCTTCATCTCTGAGACAACTGAGCAAGCACTCGCAAGGTAGTTGACTTACACCATCATCGATTCCAGCGAATAGAACACACTGCAACGTACAATCACTTCGCAGTAACAAGTATGACATTTCTTTTCAGACAGACTTTGAAAAGCATTAAGCTCGTTTGTTCATAGTTTGTTTACAATTAATCACATATAACTTTCTATTGTTTATATTTTGTAAAGATTTTATATAAAAGTCAAACTGGGCGGTGCCAACTTCAGGTAATTGGAAAGTTTTTTGGAATCGGAAATAAATCATACAGATCATTTATTCACGATTTTTCACATGAAATTTTCGTCTGTTCAATATTTAAAGTCTGTACCAAGTATAGCTTGGCGTTGCCACTTGCACGCAGCAGAACCCATTTTCGGAAATGAAAATAAACCATCCAGATAGTTGGCTCATAGCTTCTTCACTATTGTTAACATAAAATTATTTTTTCTTTCTTTCATTATTTGTAAACAATGTACCATGAACAAAATGGTCGCAGTTATTTCCAAGAACCCCGAAGATTTTAGAAAAATAAAAATAAACCAAGCAGCAGATCGTTTGCTCATAATTTGCTCACAGTTGTTAACATAAAATTTTCGTTTGCTCGTTGTTTGTACAGAGGTTTTCTATAATCGAAATTCACGCTTCGAACTTTACTTACCGTAATTTAACAACTAAGTTCTATATTATTCAATGCTTCTATTTCTCAAAATGATCAGCAAATCTTGTAAATTGGCCATATAGCTGACCGTACTATACTACTAGACATCACCAAATACTTAACCTAGGAATTTCTAGACCTGTCTCGTAAAAGGTAGAACCTAACGTCATAAGAGATAAAATTCATATTTCACAAGGAATCAATTTTACTTGTACACTTCTGTTCACAAAAACGTAAACTGCTTTCCAGAGATAATGACGAAGAGTTGAACCTAGATCCTTATGTCCCTAGGATCTCCTTAGCCATGCGCGTATTCTCTAATAGAAATACACCATCTGGACATTCCCATAAATTAAATATTCAAGACCGTTTGAAGTGAATTTTGAAATAAAAAGAGCACTTGGGTCTAGCTGGGTTCTTATAATTTAATTTCAAATCAGAAACGAATCCCAAGGGAAGAAACTGAGTACGAATATTTTCCCTGAACCTTTCTTCTGGTGCGAACAATAAGTATTTCAGCTAGCCTTTCTATATGCTTTGATCTTGCATCGTTTGGCCTAATCCTCGTTTCGCCTAACCAATTAACTGACACTTTTATGACAGATAAAAGATAAGCTTTATGTCCGCCATTTTAGGCGAAATAAGGATACTCGTTTGGCCTAATCCTCGTTTTGCCTAAAATGGTGGACTATAAAAAAATCGTCGAGATAAAACTGGAGGGAATTTTTTCGAAAAAAAATATTCCCTACTATGTGAAGAACTGAGAAATACAAATTAGTTTTCCCATAACTAATTTGTAATAGGACTATTTGCTTTCGGAAAAATGTTTTGACAATTATACAGTTACTTTTCCGTTCCATTTTGAGAATATTATTGCACCCACAGAGTGTATAGTGACTATATTTGAGATGAGAGAAACACAAAAAGTTACACCTGTTAATTTTGTAAGGTGAGTCCCATTCAAAAGTAACTTTTAGTTTGCAGTTTGTTTCCAAATATCTGATATTGCCAAATGGTACTGCTAATCGGTACGTTAAAAGAAATATAGTTTGTGTGTTTCTTCTTATGTAGATGCAAAAGTTATTTTATTGTAGATTTTGCTGATCTTTCAGACGATTTCATTCCAGTTTCAACGCTTTTTTGAAACTGTTAATGCATTATAAGAGATCCGATTCTATTGCAATTACAATTCGTATGAAATTTGTAACTATTTCGAACTAGATCTGACAAAAGATCCCTAAATTTGCTCATAACTTAACAATGGACAATTGTGATCGCAATGAGTGATTTGTGACAAATCGCTCCGCTGACAAATTGCTCTTTGGATAATTCCACAATTCAAACATCTCAATGTGTTACTGACAAAGAAAGAAGAAAAATATATTTCATTTCTTATTATTACTTTTGAAATTACAACTTTTGAGTTGAATTTCCACTCGTTTCACATACTACCGGGAATGTCCATAGCATAAGTCTCTGAGATGCACAATGAGATTAAAATCCGGGCTTTTCGGTGGTTGTTTCAGCAGGAAGAAGTTGAATGCTCCTCCAAACAGATGGTGGCCAACTGGGATCTGTTACGAGGGTGGTTGTCCTGCTGGTACACTCCATTTCCACTCGTATGACAGAAATAAAGATATAGTTGACTCTGGTGATCTTCGTACTTCGATACAATACGGGTGAATAGTAGGTACCAAAGGTCCAAAACATTGCTTACAGAAAAACACTATAAATCAACATGGTCTCCGACACATGGACAACAAAAAAATGAGATAGTGGTTGCTCTGGAAACCTTAGTTGGAAAGCTATTATTTCCAAATAGTATTCAGTAGAAAAAGCCATTTTAACTAGTTAAAAATTGAGATTGAAATATGTGCCAATTACCAAAACTTGTTAAATCCATCATGGCAAAAGATGCAAAACCAGTTAAATCCCTCTTCCATATTCAGTTTCATGAACTGTTAAATCCCAAACCTGCAAATAACCTCATGAGAAAAGCAGAATCAAACCCGGTTAATTCCATATTTCAAACACTTTGAGGTTTCGTACTGTATAGGATTAATTTAGTAATCTGAATATTTATTGCAACACTTCGTAAATCATTCGAAATTTTATTTGGCAGAATTTGAAGTGTGTGCTTTCATTATTTTTTTTATTTTTGGAATGAAAAAAAGAAAATGAAATCTTTAGTTTTACGTCCCACGGTTATGCCAGTTAGGTTTAAAGGAAACGGTGATGATGAGAAATGAATGAAATGATGGAATGAAGAAAGTGAGAGGAAACGGGAGAACCCCGAGAAAACCCCACGTTCACGGTGTTTGTCTACCACAAAGTCCACATGGCGCGAGCTGGGAACGAACCAGGGACCCCAAGCACCATAGGTGAACGCTCTACTACTGAGCCATCGCGCACCCTGAACTGCATACTAGACAAATGCACGCAAAATCGAAAGAAAACGATACTCTAAGCAGCGATGATCATAATTTTGGTATCAGACACCAAAATTGTCTAGAAAACGTACAAGACACATGAAAAACTGGAAACGAAATATAGCCAAAAAGACAAGGTGAGTGGACTATCTATGGTTAAAAGTCGTTTGTTTTGTATTTCAGGGTAACTCTTTACTTTGAACAGAACATTCTTGGATTACATTCTTCTCGAAACGGTTTCTTCAGCTTCAGCAGAACCTCTTTCTTAAAATGTCTCGTATCAATTATCATTCAAAATTATAACATGCTTTTGGTACAACATGTTAAAAAAAAATTGCCACTTATTTACCATTTTTGATTCTCTTTCCGCCACTGTTTTGCTCAAACTCAACATTTGCACATTTTGTTTTGCTATATTTCAAATTCATATATTGGGATAATTGGCAAATTAATATTCACCCTATGTTAATCCATAAAAGGTTAGAAACTCTTCCAAAATATAGTCATTCAGTTTAGAAATATATACGAATAGGTATAATTAACTCCGCTTGTAGTTACGAAGGGTTTGACGATTGAAAGCAGCTCAAAGCTCACGTTTTACAAAGAGGTTTTTGAGGAATAGAAAACCGAGAAAATGGTGATGCACCAGAGGACAACGACGGTATGGATTTCCATTTAGTAGATGATAATGGAGAAGAGGTTACATAATTCAATACAAAACAATACAAAACAAAATTAATGTAGCATTTATGTATCCATATTCATTTGTGCCAATCTTGTACAATGTATAGTTCATAATACATCCCCCCCCCAATATTTTAGTAGGCATAATACTGATTTCTGACTCTGACTCCCTTTCTTTTTGATAGGTTTTGTATCTTGAGCCTCAACAAAAATGGCCGCTCGCCCAGATGCAAAAGCTGTTATTTCCATTTACATACGCAAAACCTGTTAAATCCAAACTATTTTCTTCAATAACGCAATTCATAGACTAGTGTGATTATACAGCTTTCGACAACCCAACACTCACATTATTCTTAAGGTTTTAATGTTCTCTAATTTCTAATGTTTATTTTACAATTATGACGTGTTTAAACAGTTTATCTCGATTTGTCACAAATTTTAAAATGTGAATTTAACGGGTTTTGCTATTCGCCTACTCATATATATTCGTATATATCCATGGTCCTAGTAAATACATAAAGGAGTTTTGGTAATCCTAACTCCTCGAAAATAGTTAATATAATATTAATCTATATATTTTGCATTTCTTAATTCTTTATATACTAGGGAAATTTTCTCTTATATAATTTCCCTCTAGTTGAATTTCCACGATTTTTTCTTATTGTCCGCCATTTTAGGCGTAACGAGGATTAGGCCAAACGAGGATCCTTTTTTCGCCTAAAATGGCGGACACAAATCTTATCATTTATCTGTCCTAAAAGTGTCAGATAATTAGTTAGGCGAAACGAGGATTAGGCCAAACGTGGCGACACGATATGCTTTCTATATTGCTTTCTGTTGAAGGGTATATATGAGAGAGATTATAAATTCGTATATCCTCATAAGTATATAATTCAGTCATATTAGCTTTAATAATTCAAAAAATTTTTTGATTGCATTGTGAAGAATTTCCTTGAAAAAACATTCTTTCAAGCGACGGACTAATATCTATATGTCAGTAAAATATATAATTTATACTGAAGTAGCTTATTTCTCCTCGTCATAGCAAATTGATATTTTTTCTTACAATTTGCGTTATTGTTTTTATTATTTGTGTGTGTGTTCTTTACATTTATATTTTCCTTTTCATCTTTATAGTTTACTAATTTCTCTTTTTAATTATTTTTCAATTTTTACTCTTTAAAATTATATATTTATATTTAATAGGTCTGTAATCATTTTCTAGATATAGTCATATCTACACTACAAAACATAGAAACAAGATATCATTGATCAATGATAGAGCATTTACTTGTCGAGCACGGGATCTCTGGTCCGATACAACTTACAGCTTGGAATAACTTCTATACAAATCGTAAAAAAAAGAGGAACTTTTATGTGAACAATCGTGAACAAACGATGAACAAACGATCTGCATGGTTCATTTTCGATTTCCGATATTTTTTTAGGTACGTGAATTTGACACCGCCCATTTTGTTTTTCATATAAACTGTTTATAAATCGTGAACAAACGAACATTTTATGTAAACAAACGATCTATGTGATCAAACGATCTACATGGTTTGTTTTCGATTTCCGAAAATGGGTTCTGCCAGCTTCACGCAGATTTTTCTATTTACTATTTACGATTCATTACATTAATTTCCCTTGTATTTCATTACATTATTATTTGGTCGTATAAATAATTTTTTCTGATTCTCTGTAACTGTAGGTTCGAGCACAACACGACCTGGTGAGTAGATTGCAATATTTCGGGTTCATGTTCCCAAATGAACACTGCCTTTGTAATGTATCAGTGTATGGCCCACATTTTGTGAAGTAACGAATTATATTTTCCTTTGGTTTTACGTTTTTACTTTATATTTAGGAAGAAATCGGTAAAATTTTTTTTCTAGTGTTCGAGCTATCCAATTCCAATCATCATTTACTATTTTCTGTTTTATCTTTCCCAACTTCTGATTTGTCTTCCGAGATAGTAATTCTGTTACCTTCCCAGCTTATACTATTCTTGTTTAGTCAATATACTGCTGTGCTTCGTATTCTTGTTGGTTAAATAGGTTGTAATGTATAGTAGTAGCTACTAACAACATGCATTTTATTTTGGTAAATTACACACGACAAAATCTGAATATAATTTCTGTATAAATGTGTGATGTTCACAAGTCTTTTTATAAAAGAAATTTAGTTGAAGACATGATTGAATTAAGAAATTGGAGAAAGAACGTTTAGTACGGATACGAGGGCGTATCTTCCTATAATTCATCAATGTCTCCAACTAAATTTTAGTAATAATTATGTAAATTATTGAAATTCTTTAATTGTCTTGTACTCTGGCCCGTAACCAGAATTTTTTTTCTGTGGAAGGTACGACTTTTGCTACTTTCAAAAATTAATCCTATTTGTTGTAAAGTCCCAATGTTGTACGTTCCTCCTTACTTTTGTGGGAGGGTACTGAACACCATGGATATTTCCTTGGCAATGTCCCTGGGTGTATTACAAACTTACACCTGTTAATATTATTTGTGAGTAATCTGACTCATAAGACACATGAATGTGCCATGGCATCATCAATTAGATTTCAGTTTGCCGAGAGATAGGAATATTTATACTGGCTGATTGAAGACATATGATGTTTGAAACAGCAGATTTTGTAATTAACAGTACGGCAATATGATATAATATATGTTTGAAGCAAAAATGTCCACAGAAGATGGTTTAATTGTGAGATGAGGTTTTTCGTAAGAACTCATAATAATGGTTCTAACCATGTATTCATTACAGCATAATTCACTTCTATTGAATAAAAAAAAGAAGGTTTCATTGTGTCAAAAGCTGAAAAATATCCTGTGAAATTTGTATAGTAAACGCACTATGGTTCATAAATTATGGGTGTATATGCAAGTTCAGGATACAAAGGTAAAGCATAGTTAACAACAACCCATTTGACTGAATAATTTAAACCATAGAGGGAAGTGCTCGAAAAACCAATTGTATCGGCAAATGTCATGTGTATTTAGGGCTCACGTAAAATAAATAAAGGTAGCATAACAAAGAAGAGGGAAAAAATGCTATTCTCATATATTATTCAAATGAAATTTCTCCCTCTGAAGTAATTAAACATTTTTCCTACTCAGTTAATTTTAGATATATATATTTGGATATATATATATATATATATATATATATATATATATATATATATATATATATATATATATATATATTTGTTTATGCTATGCTCATTTAATATATATATATATATATATATATATATATATATATATATATATATATATATATATATATATATATATATATATAACAAGAAAATGAGAAAGATGAACGCACATTTTTTAACTTTTACGATGAACATATGAAGAGTATAATGGATATTTTCAGTTTAATTATTGATAGGTTTATTGTTCTAAATAATTGTCTGAATTTCTATTTTCTACTTCGTCTTAAAGAGAAAATAAGAATAGGATGCCTACTACACTTAACCACCAGTTGTGTTTGTTAGAATTCCTTCATCATTCAATTGACAAATAAGTGAGTGTGTAGAAATTAACTAATAACTTTAGTATCAATCATAGTAGATAAAACATACAAATACTAGTACTGTGTAATAAATAATCAAACACACACACACACACTTTACAAATAATTAACTATACCGTTAAAATAAGTATCATTGTTATTGTGATACTGGCAAACAACACATAAAAATAAAATGTACTGTAAACTGTTAACAATATACCGGAAAATTGTATGGATTGTAATTTTTAAAGAAATACAATCCTTGCCTAATTCCTTCTCTGTGCAACATGAAACCAGAATAACAAAGCAAACATTGAAGCCCAATTTTTAATTTCGGTTTTCGAAGTTAAAGAAATATATACATATACCCCATGGGAAAATAGCGGTCTAAAAGCGGGAGGGCCACCGTCGATAGAGAGTCGGCACCCGCACGCGGCGAATCGTACACAACAGTGTTGGGCAAAATCAATTGAAATCAATTGCAATTGATCAATCAATTGAAAGTAATTGCTCTGAAAATTAATTGCAATTGCAATTGATTTCAAGTTGTAATTGACAATTAATTTCAATTGCAATTGAATTCAATCATAAAATTTGCAATTAAATTTTCGTCAATTGTTAATTGTTAATTGGTCACCAGGCAATTGAAACTTTTAATTGTTAATTGTCAATCGCAAAGGGTGCAATTGAAACATTTAATTGTTAATTGCAATTGACAATTGAAACTTGTAATTGTTAAACGTAATTGTTAATTTCAATTGAAATCAATTAAAACTGAAGATAAGAAGATGGGTGTATATTGTGTTGTCCATTTGTTACTGTCTCACATAATTTCAAATAAGGTACTTATAAGAAATGCTGGATAACTACCATCCCTTCGCCCCCCCGAGAAGAAGGCCATGAAACTAAGTATTTTTTTTAAATATATTATGTTTATGGTTCTATCCCCCTCGAAAGAACTCTATATGTCCATCATGCATACAATAAGGATGGGCACGAGCTAGTTCGAGCGAATTTTCTTTAAAACTCTATTCGACTCGAAGCAGACATTCTGGAGCTCGACTCGAGAAATCGGCTCGAAAACTTTTCCCCAACTCGACTCGAATTCGGATTGAGTTTCCAGTCGAGTCGAGCCAAAACCAGCCAATTCGAGCTAAATCCTTTGTGTAGTTCCAAGTACTACTCTCTTCAAGTATCCTAAATAAACAATATAATTATCAATGATACTACTACTACCACTATAACTAATTATTATTATAACACCGTGTATAAACATGGAGTATAGGCGGTTTGTATCTGAATACTAAGAATTAGTTGACTGTCGATCTCGGTCGTCAAGAAATCTTGAGGAGGCAAGGACATCGGTCACGAGGTTCTAGGTTTGAGTTCAGGAGGAGCAAGTATTCGGGCTCAAGCCAAAAATTGTTAAAAGTTATAGGACTCCATGTTCAAAACTGCTCGACCCGGGTTTAGGTTTGTCAACGACTCAAGCGGCTCGCTCACAGCTCATTCACTTATCGAGCCGAACTGAGAAGTGAGCCGAGCCAACAGCTCATCCAACCGAGCCAGCTCGAGCCGATGGCTCACACGAGCTGACTTGAGCTGATTGCTTACCCCAACCGAACCGGTTCGAGCCATTGGCTCAGTTGAACTGACTTGAGCTGACAAATATGGCGGAACAAGTTATTGCTCTTCGCCACCAATAAATTTTAAGGTCGTTCCCTTCACATCGTCTTGTACCGTTTTGTGCGTCCACTTCCACGTTTTCTGCGTCATGGGAAGTGGGTTAAAATGAGTCCCCAAGGTGGGACGAAAATGAATCACTGTTCCATCATCAACGAATTTCGAGGTCGCTTTTTTGCATCGTTTAGTGCCAGTTTCGTACCGTTTTGAGCGCTTTATTTCACATTTTGCGCGTCACCGGAAGTGGGTCAAAATGGGCTTCCGAGATGAGACGAAAATGACCCAGACTTCCGCCACTATCGAATAGCGAGGTCGTTAATTTCACATCGCGTATCCTTTTGTGCGCCTATTTTGACGTTTTGTGCGTCACTGGAAGACGGTCAAAATGGGCCTCGAAGGTGGGACGAAAATGACCCACTGCTTTGCCACTACCGAATTTCGAAGTCCTTCCTTTCGCATCGACTAGTGCATTTTCGTGCCGTTTTGTGCCCCTATTTCCACGTTTTGTGCGTCACCGGAAGTGGGTCAAAATGGGCTTCCAAGATGGGACGAAAATGACCGAGAGTTCCGCCACTCTCGAATTTCGAGGTCGTTAATATCACATTGCGTACCCTTTTGCACGTCTATTTCGACGTTTTGTGCGTCACTGGAAGATGGTCAAAATGGTCCTCGAAGGTGGGAAGAAAATGACCTACTGCTCCGCCACTACCGAATTTCGAAGTCCTTCTTTTCGTATCGACTAGTGAATGTTTCGTGCCGTTTTGTGCCCCCTATTTCCATGTTTTGTGCGTCACGAGAAGTGTGTCAAAATGGACTTCCAAAGTGTGACGAAAATGACCCACTGTTCCGCCACTATCGAATTTGGAGGCTGTTTCTTTCGCATCGTTTAGTGCCTATTTTTTAAAAAGTTTTCTGTTCCTACTGCCTCGTCTTGTGCGTCACCGGAAGTGAGTTAAACAGGCCTTCAGTGTTGGGAGTTAAATGACTCACTGCTCCGCCACTACAGAATTTCGAGATCCTTCTTTCGCATTGTTTAGTGCCTGTTTTGTTCCGTTTTGTGCCCCCTATTTCCACGTTTTTTCCGTCACCAGAAGTGTGTCCAGATGAGCTTTCAAGGTGTGACAAAAATGATCCACTGTTCCGACACTATCGCATTTCTAGATCTTTTTTTCGCATCGTTTAGTGCCTAGTGTTGTAAAAAAACGGTTTTTTTCTGTGAAGTTTTTTTCAATAAAAAACATTGTTCTTTTTCATGTTTTTTTTTCAAATGTCTGTTTTTTTTCTGGCAACTATTATTTATTGATTTATGTTTTTATGTTGCAGATTATTGAAATAATCAACAGAACTTGAGTCGAAGTCCTCGTAACATACAAATCGTTTGTTTCTTTGTACCTATACGAGCAAAATTGTGTGATTATTCCTTTCGGACCCAAGTCATTTTTGGCGTTTTCCTACATTTTCAGTTAGTGACTTATTGCTCAAAAACCATTCATTCGATTGATATGGTTAAGACCTTGTTTTTTAGAAAATGGATATGGCTATGTTTTGGTGTAAGTTGCATTGCAGTGTTCCCAACGGGTGGGAAATTATTGAGGTAAATGTAGGGGTGAAAATTTACAAAAAATTCCCTAACCGAATTTCGATTTTTTTTTGTATCTAGCACCACTGCTGTTATATGAGTTCAAGTCACCTAAAAAAAATTCTTTGGTGTGTTGACAAGATACAGTGAAATCGTGAAGTCGCTGGCTTCCGTTCAAAGAGGGAAAGAAAAAGTTCTCTGTCATCATACACATGAAATTTTGACACTTTTTACGCCTCAGAAGCAAAAATCAACAGCTACAGCTTCTCTAATTATCCTATTGAAACTTGTTATGGTGCGTTCTGTAGGGCAAAGAGGAAGCTTTCAGGGAGTGGTACGTTTGTTTCAATATAGCCAGCAAGAGGGTAATAATAGAGGGGAAAAGGGAAATTTTCCGAATTTCTCACCTAAAATCGGGAATTAATTGTTTTGGCTGGAAACACTGCCATCAGACAGACGAAAATTATCTGAAAATAAACCTTAGTAGTCCAAGAATATATCCTACAAGTATCATGGCGATATCTAACAAAGTAAGCACGAAAGTTTAAAAAATATTTGGTCTAGGAATTAATTCGTGCGGGTGGACAAGAGATGGCGCAACGAACGGAGCGTCCCACAGTTCCGTGTATCCACACATGTGTTGCAAACCCCTGTCATCGCGTATCGTTCGTAGTATAGGGCAGTGGATTAAAGCGTCAACAACACCAGTTTGTAGTTAATTGAACATGGCGCAATTTGTGCCTGATAAAGTGTTTTTGCGGGGTGTCCTGCTGCATTACTTTAACATGCAGAAAAGTGCGACTGAAAGTCATCGTATTTTTGTGGAAGTGTATGGTGACCATGCTCTAGCTGAGCGAACGTGTCAGAAGTGGTTTGCACGGTTTAGAAGTGGTGATTTCGGCTTGGCAGACCAAGAGCGAGCTGGACAGCCAAAAAAATTTCAAGACGAAGAATTGACAGCATTGCTCGAGCAGGATTCGTGTCAAACGCAGGAACAACTTGCAGCAGCATTAGGCGTTGATCAAACAACAGTCTCCAAACGCTTGAAAGCCATGGGAATGATTCAAAAGATGTCACATTGGGTTCCACATGAATTGAAAGACAGAGACGTTGAAAGACGAAAAACCATTTGCGAATTGCTGCTTCAACGACAGAGCAGAAAGGGGTTTCTGCATCGAATTATTACGGGTGATGAGAAGTGGATCCATTACGAGAACCCTAAACGAAAAAAGGCCTGGGTGAAACCAGGTGAACCAGGTCCATCACAACCAAAACGAGATATTCACTGTGCAAAGGTTATGCTGTGCATATGGTGGGATATGAAAGGTGTGGTGTACTATGAGCTGCTGCAACCGGGTGAAACTATGAATGGAGAACGTTATCGACGACAATTAATGCGTTTGAAGCAAGCTCTGGCCAGAACACGACCAGAATGGGAGAACAGACATGATAAACTTATTGTTCAACATGATAACGCTCGCCCACATGTCGCAAAACCGGTCAAAACCTATTTAGAAAATGTCGGATGGGAAGTTTTACCCCACCCGCCGTATTCACCAGACGTTGCTCCTTCGGACTACTACTTGTTCGATTGCATGAACAACGATTTGATTGGACAGCGGTTTACTTCTTCAGAAGATATCGAAACATGGGTCTCTGACTGGATCGCTTCCAAGGATGAGGACTTCTTTCGACACGGAATCCGTACATTGCCTGACATATGGGCGAAAGTGGTGGCTAGCGATGGACAATATTTTTCTTAAGGTATTTATGTATTTTGTGTTTGTACTACAGCTTCAATGTGTGCGTACCAACCGCACGAATTAATTCCTAGACCAAATATCTCATCCTACCTCAGAAATTCACCATTTTCTTACCATTTCCAGAACATGGTTTATTATAAACCTTATATGTACTTTTTCTAATTATTCTAGTGAAACTTTTTATGATGCGCTGTGTAGGCTAAGGACAAAGCTTTTAGACACTGGTATGTTTGTTCGAGTGTAGCTAACAAGAGGGAAATAATAGAAACAAAAAAGGATTTTTTTTTTCAAAATTTGCCCCTAAAATCTGGAATTAAAATTTTCTGTAGCTTGCAACATTGCTATCAGACACACACAAACTATCTTAAAATAAGCTTTGGTATCCCTCTAATATATCCTACAAGTATTGTGACGATATCTAATAAAGTAAGCATGTCAATAAAAAAATCTCATTCTACCTTAAAAAAATCACAGTTATCTTTCCAATTAGTGAACAAGGTCTACTGTAAACCTCAACTGTACTTCCTCTAATTATCCTATTGAAACTTTCTATAGTACATTGTGTAGGGAAAAGACGAGACTTCCAGATACTGGTACGTTTGTTCCGATGTAGCCAACAAGAGGGAAATTATAGAGACAAAAGAGATAATTTTCCCAAAAGTTCCCCCTAAAATCTGGAATTAAAATTATCTGTAGCTGGCAACACTGCTACCAGACAGGCGGAAACTATGTTAAATTAAACATTGGTACACCACTAATATATCCTACAAGTATTATGGCGATATTTAAGGAACAAAGCTTCTAATTACCAAAAATATATTACGGTAAACATAAAAGGGAAAAATTAGAAAAATCAAGGTTTAGAACCTAAATACGAATTTTTCGTGAGCCCCCTAATTACCCCATTGTAACGATCTGTACTTGCGTTTGTTAAGTAAGGACAAATGTTCGATTGGCCTAAGTTTGACTTGCACTCGGACATATAGGTACGGATTTATAAACAAAAATCTCGAGTTTTTTTTGCCGAATTTAAGGAAGTTTTAATTTCCCTAATTGGCAACACTACGCGCAGGCCCGTCCAATTGATGTCAACAGTTAGGTATCCATCCGAGGTATCTATCTGGTAAGTCTTAAGGAGGTCTTTTTACAACGAAGGAAGCTACCGGGAAAAAAGAAGTAAAGGAAATTCGAAAAAATTCTCGAATTTTTGACGGGTGAAATTTGAGAAGAAAATTCGACACCAGAAGAAAAACAAATTAATATGATAAACTATGGCCCAACCATATTTGGCAAGAATAATATCCCAATATCTTAATTAGTGTCTACACAGGAGCGAATTAAAAAAGTGACACACCGTGTGTGCCACTTTGGCCACCTAGTGTACATTTGATTACATTTTTTTTACTACTAACCCGTGTTGTTGTAGTTATAATCTCGACTAATAATAATATCGTTGTTGTAAACAATAAATTTATAAGGAAAATTTTCTCTCCTGTTTACATCTTAGCTCCAACACTGTTGGTGAGAAATGCAGGGTGTTTCAAAATGAATATCGGGGTTTTAAGTCTTCGTAGTACTTATTATATTTTACGTACAATTATAAGGAATGCATCAAGTAAAAGAGCATCTCAAACAGTCTTTGCTACAAGTGTCCGATATGAGATTCATTCGTCACATGGTACACATCTAGTCGATAGGCGAGAAAGGCCCATAAACCTTCCGCCATATGGCACAAAACACATTCAATTTAGGGGAGTCTCGTTTCAACTGTACCATCTCCTGAGGATTTGCTGACGGCCAGATGCAAACATTATGAGTGTTCACATTAGGTGAAATGTCGATTTATCACTGAAGACGACACGATCCAAAAAATCTTCATTGTTATGCAGCAATATTTCACTTGCGAAATTGGCACGTAAACCGTAGTCTTTTGTGTAGGCTTTAGACCTGTAGCAACTGCAAACGATAAGGACGTAGTTGCAAGCGTCTCCTTAATATTCTTCACACAGATGGTTGCACTGTAACTACAGATTCAGTCTTTATTATAACACAAAAAGCTTTCTGCTCTCTAGTCTCCATCTTTGCTACTTGCTCTTTCTAACGGCAGACAGAAGAAACAATGCATGTACATGCGTGCGTACAAAACTGTTTGAGTTGCTCTTTCATTTGATATAATATTTATAATTGTAAGTTAATTGTAATAGATACTACAAAGTTTCAAAACCCTAATATTAATTTTGAAACACCCTGCATTACTTCAAATTCAGTCATCCTATATTCATGTCTTGTACATAGGCCTACATATACAAGTAGTGCCATTATTATCAACTGCTAACTTTCATCATCATACACACGGCCGGCCCTAGGCAATTTGTCGCCTGGTGCAATGGCATAATTTGCCGCCTCCCCCTTTCTCCAGAAAGAACAAATCTTAAAAGTCATGATTTTAAGTATGCTACTCCAGCATGAACAACGAAGGGGAGGGTAAGTGTAGTCGCACTCAGAAAGGCTTAAATACTTACTAAAAATGCAATCCCGTTGTGTCTGTTTTTTTCTTTAAATATTAATTTATTATGTGAAAGATAAAGCAAACACACCTGCAGAAGAAAGATGGTAATCCTCTTTGTAAAATTCAATATCGAGCTTCAATCTCAATGTATCGGTTTGCAATTCGAATGCAACTAGTCCTTTTATCTTTATTTCTTGATTTTTCTTCTACATCTTGTTAACATTATTTAAAAAACTTGTTTCTATCTTCAATGATAACGAAATTGTTTCTGACAAAAACAAGACTAGTTGTCATATCAAAACTGTAATAACTTACTAAATGGAACAGATATTCGATACTATTCGAGAATTGAATTCTTGCATTTGAAAACAATCAAGCAATTTGTGCTCCGATGAATTCGAACATTTGCTTTAACATTGTCCATGTAACCTTAAACTAATGCAACCTAAACATAATTTATGAATGTAGTATTCAAATAGATCAGCTTAGTAAATGTAGCTACCATCATCATGAAGTCTGTTTCCAACAAGAAATATTTAATTTAAATAATATACCTACTTATAACTAGAGACCGGATGTTAAGCAAAATGCCTGTTCTTTAATGCTAAAGATATGATCAAAAATAACGTTTTAAAGTTTACATCGGGGATTATAGTTTCGATTTAAGCCAACTTTATTTTGCCTATTTCGCCTCTCACTGCCTAAATAATTGCTTTAGTGCCTAATGTTGCGTATTCTATGCATTTTCTTTGAAATAAGATTTAATTGGGAAATATTATAATTTATATACTGTAAATAACACAAGCACATGGTACATTACAATCTCTCTCTCCCTATATATAATATGAAATACATATCAAGCTTCGTTCTTTACATATAGAATGAAAGAAGACATTAACAAACAGGTATGTTGCTATATTCTTTGAACACTATTTATGACGAATCTATTTTTTAAATTGTATTGAGTATTTATCTTCATTATTTCGAGTTACATTTTAGTGCTATTTTACTGCTTATTTTTTTAAATTTTAAGTGCCTATTTGCCTGCCTATTTTTCAAGTTTTTAGTGCCTAAACATCCGGTCTCTACTTATAACAGATTTTGCCGGACCCTCCAAACTTGCCGCTCCACGCAAATGCACGTGTTACAGGTATGGTAGAGCCGGCTCTGCATATCGTATATATCTAGTAGAGAAATTATTTATATATGATATTTAGAAAAATACTATTAGGCAAATTAGTATTAGTTTTTACCTTTAGACAAGTTATTTGAATTGTATATTGTTTGTGACATTATTTTCGTACATATTAAAGGCCTGCTTTCAGGAAAAAACAAAATTTCATTTCTACTTTTATTTCTTAGTTGATATTGATGAAAACTGCCGAAACCCGAATTGTTAATAGGTATGGTATTCATGTAAATTGTAAAATATTTGTAGCGTATTAGTATCTAGCGTTTGATTTATGTTGCATTTTACGGTGATTACACCTACATAAAAATATTTCATGCTTAAATAGACGAAAGATGCATTACAAATGACTATTTAAAAAAAAAACGAAATTTAGAAAAAAAAACGAGAGGCAATGTTTTTTTCTAAAAAAAAAACGTACATTTCTAAAAAAAATACGAATGTTTTTTTTTCTATTTACAACGCTATTAGTGCCTTTTCTAAAGTTTTTTGTACCTATTTCTCGTCTTGTGCATCACCCGAGGTGAGTTAAACGGGCCTTTAAAGTGGGAGTTAAATGGCTCACTCTTTCACCACTATCGAATTTCGGATTCGTTTCTTTTGCATAGTTTAGTGCCTGTTTTGTACGTTTTGTGCGTCACCAGAAGTGGGTCAAAATGGACCTACGAATATAACGAAACAAGTTAATGCTGTTCCGTCACCAACGAATTTGGAGGACGTTTCCTTCACATCGTTTAGTGTGTATTTTGTACCGTTCTGTTCGCCTACTTTCACGTTTTGAGCTTCACCAGAAATGTGTCAAAATGGTCCATCAAGGTATGAGGAAAAAGAGCCATTGTTCCGCCACTATCGAATTTGGAGGTAGTTTCTTTCGCATCGTATAATGCCTGTTTTGTACCGCTTTGTGCTCCTATTTCTACTTTAGTGCGACAACGAAAATGGGTCAAAATGGCCTACAAGTATAGCGGAATAACTTAATGCTGTTCCGTCATCATCGAATGTCGAGATCGTTTACTTCACATTTTTATGCATGATTTGTGTCACTATGTGCATCAGTGGAAGTGGGTCAAACTGGACCTTGAAAGTGGGATGAATATGTATTTTTCTGGCATATTTGTCGGTCCTCTTTGACCCACTGTCGGTGGCGCACAAAACGTGAAAATATGCGCAGAACCGGTACAAAACATGCACTAAACAATGCGAAAAGAGCGACCTCGAAATTCGATACTGGTGGGAGAGTGGATCATTTTTCTTCCCACATTGAATGCCCATTTTGACCCACTACCATTGATTCACAAAACGTGGAGATAGGCTTACAAAACGGTAGAAAACACGCACAAGGCGAAGTGAAGGAAACGACCTCGAAATCGTTCCTAACGGAACAGCATTAACTTGTTCCGCCATATTCGTAGGATAACATTGATCCATTTCCGTTGACGCACAAAACGTGGAAATAGGCGCACAAAACGACACAAAAACGGAAATTTAGCTTAATTATATGGAAATTTTAAGATTGTACGGTACGCTTAATTATATGGAAAATTTTATACATTTTTCCTTTACGTTGATTTGGGACTTTGAATTTTTATTCTTTTTCCACTGAAATGTATCTATAATTCAACAAGGAAATAATTATCAATGATAATTATAATAATAATCTATAGAATTGAATTCATTGTATTTTGGTTTACGACAAACACTTTACCATTTCGTACTAGCTGTTATACCCGTTCTTCGCATGGATCAGATAAAATATCTATGTAAACAAACTGAACAACTGGAGAACAATTAAGAAACATTTCTAAAATTGGATATATTTTGTATGAATACATATCCCACAATGTACATGTTTCCATTGGGAAGGCTGATGGGGGCTGAATTTGAACGTAAATACTATCGGGGATGTCACTATACATTTGAGCAACCCCGATAAATATGGATTCGACACAAATATTGTTCATTTTCTACTCCTTTTACACGTCCCGGTGAACGCCCCCTCAGACCCCCTTGGTGCGAATTGTGAAAAACAATTTCTTCTGACCTCCAGCCGATACCGCGAAAACTATGAATGTGACACTAGTCTGCCATTTTCTACTACTTTTTACATATTTCGATAAAATCCCCTATGATCCTCTGGTTCCAATTTTGAAAAAAAAAGAAAAAAAACAACGCCTCTGGCCCGCAGCCGATGGGGGCTGTATTTGGAAGTCAACTCCTGTGGAAGTATCACCATTCATCTCAGCGTCAGCGAAAACTATGGATTTGACACTAATATCGGTCATTCTCCATTATTTTTATATGTCTCGCAATTCCTCCCCCTTCCGGTGACTCCCGGCCCGCATACAATGCTGGCTAAATTTGAAAATTATCGCTAATGAAAGTATCACCATTCATCTCAGCGACCGCGAAAACTATGAAATCGACACTAATATCTGTCATATTTTACTACTTTTACATGTCCCGGTAAACGCCTCCCTGAGAGCCCCTGGTTTGAATTTTGTCAGAAACACTTCGCCTTGGTATGGGACCTGGACCAAGGTACCCGTGACCAAAATTTGGTTACTTTTGGTCAACTTGTCTGGTTCCCAGGCCGGTCCCGGTAAACGTCCCCTGAGACTCCCTTAGTTCGAAATTTAAAAAAATTCTTCGTCTTGAACTGGGGCCTAGTCCAAGCTACCCGTGACCAAATTTTGAAAAGTTTCGGTCCACTCGTCTGGTCCACAGACCGCACAAAGACAAAGAGACAAAAACAAAATCTTTATTTTATTTATATTAGAAAGGTCAGATCTCCCGCTATTGTAATAGAGCGGTGCTTGAGCGATTGATCGTAGAAATTCAAACTCCGATGAGTGATAATTTCATATTCTTGCTTTATTATTACAAGTTTAAACTCTTTAGTCAGTAGAGAAGAGGGCGTGAATCATGGGTCAGAGTTGATGACAATGGGGTTTGGTGGGTCTATGGGTCACAGTGTGTGAGAGTGGTTCATGGTGGGTGGTGGGTCAGAGTGGGTCACGGTGGATCGTGAATCAAGATAAGGAAGAGTATTTCACTCCACGACAGGTGTATGATCTACTTGGAGGTTTAATCGACTTGGATTCCTGTATATACGTGAACGGCGTCTACGTGGCAGGAAAACAATAGCCTGAGTTTTGGTAGAATTAATACTTAATCGCCATACATTACACCAGTGAACGAATGTATCAATTGCCGTTTGCATAGTTTTACTGATGGATTGCACTGTGCGGGCTGTCGTGAAAAGAGCGGTGTCGTCAGCAAACTGAAATATGTTGATGTTGTTTGGAACAACAAGGTCGGCAAGATACAATAGGTATAATGAAGGAGACAGTGACGAGGCTTGAGGAACGCCAGATTGGATGAAGATCGGATGAGAAAGTGTTCCGTTAATAGAGATATATGCTAGTCGCCCTAGTAAGAAAGAATGGATGAATCTGATATACGGAGATGGTAGAAAATAGTTATGGAGTTTGTATAGTAAACCAGGGTGCCAAACTTTTTCGAAAGCTTTTTCTAGATCAAAGGCTACCAGACAAGAATGAAACCTGTGTTATATTGATCATAAATAGCCGTAGATAGTCGTAATAACTGATCCAGCGTACTAAAATGAGGTCGAAAACCGACTTGATAAATAGGAAGTAGATTATGAGTTGTAAGATGAGCGTGCATGCGGCGGACTAAAATGCGTTCTAATATTTTGCAAAGGCAACTGGTGAGATGAATAGGGCGATAGGACTGTACGTCAGTCGGAGGTTTGTTAGGTTTGGGAAATAGAAGAACTTTTGAGTATTTCCAGTCGATTGGAAAAAATCCAGTTCGCAGGATGAAAATATATATGGCGCTGAGAAAAAGTAGAAAAGCAGGTGATGCTTGCCTGATGAGAACATATCTAACAGAATGAAAGCCTGGTGCAGTGTTTCGTTTACGGAGCAATGTTTGGCGAATATCTTCTGGTTGGATCGGAGTGGTAAATTGATTATTGGGTTCTAAAGCGTGGTTGATAGATGGGCGCAGAGATGTTGAATCTGTACGTCGGTTTATTGAATTTTGTAGGCGCTGCGGTGTATGCCAACCAGGGAGAGGTGTAAAAATATCTTAAAAATGATGCAAACGTATTAGCTTTATCCATATCAGTGATCACTGCCTGATTATTATGAACAATTGAATAAGGTGTGCGGGATACTGTCCCGGTAAGTTGATGGAATTTGCGCCAATATTTACTGGGGTGTGATTCACTTGCAACTGTGTTGCAAGTTTGAATCCAATGGCGTTTCTTATAGGCAACAATATAATTGTGCGTAATTCTAAGGTATTGGCGATGAAGTCGAGGCGCTTCAAGATTACCCGTAGCGAGGTACTTGCGATGTGCTCGACGAGAAGCGGATATGAAAGGTGTAAATAGTGCGGAGACAATTTTGGTTTATGTAATTGTACTTCTGTTGTTGGAATGGAACGGGATGCTGCATCTTGAATAGATTCAGTAAGAGCAGTGATTTTGTGATCAAGATCACATTGTGTAGTAGGAATGAGTAGTATATTAATAGCATTGTCCAAATCAGAGCGACATTGTTCCCAATTTGCTCGTTTGTAGCAGAGTACTTTCTGAGGAGGTAGCTTAGGTTGAGAGCGAGGGGAGCAGTGAAGTGCAAGTTTGATAGGTACATGATCACTACCTATAGAATCGAGCACATCGATAAGTATACTCTTAGAGAGAGATGTTGATGTGACAACATCAGGAGTAGTATTGCTGACGGGGCGTGTAGGTTTCGGTAAAACATGGAACTCGGCAACTTTTTCAGTTTGAAGAAACTCGAGAAAATTAGTTTTATCTCGCTGTGACCGGCTATGAATGTTTAGATCCGCCATGATAATGTAATGCCTAAAGATAGAATCGATATATCGAAAGAAGTCATAGTTGATTGCTTTGCCTGGACGAAAATATATGGTGACGAAGGTGACAGTACGGCCTCGAAAATAAATAGTCATGACATTATGCTCAGGAAGATGGTGTGTGAGCTGAAATGGAACAGTAACCGCTCGATAAGGAAGGCGTTGGCTAACACCTATAGCTGTACCTCCGTAGACTCTTGGACCAGATGGAGCATCATGTCGGAGAAGACGATATTTCGGATAATAGCAGGAAAGATGTGGTGCGCGGTAAGTTTCGCTAAGTGCAAAGGCTGCTATGTTTTCCTCTTGCAGAAGTTGTGCGAAGAGCACGTGATGGGTTAAGACTCATTGAATGTTGAGAAAAAGTAAATTATAAGCTATAATGATAAGTAGTATAAAAGTGTATGTAGAAGGACCCATATTAAACATAGATTTCGATTGATTGAATTTGAAAGTGAACTGTAGGTTCGGAATAGGTAGCATGAAGTTGTAAGTTAAACAGTAATTTGGCTGCATACATGATCTGATTCATGATGTGGTTGCGATCGAAAGGATGAATATTTTGTAAAGAGATAGTAAGGAAGCGCAAAAAGATCTTCAACAGTTATTGAGTGGCGTAGCGAATTTGCTGGTGGTGTTGGAGTGTCAACAAAACGTATCGGTACAACAAGTTCTGGCTTAGCTGGATCGGGTTTAGGCTTAGCTTTGCACTTGTAGCTATAAGTAGGATGTCTTTCAGAACATCGGTCAAAGTGGGGTGGTTCCTTAAGATTAGGGCAGCCTTTTGTCGGATGTTCCAGTGAACAATAGTGAATTTGATGGTATTCGGACGCTCAGATGTCGGATGAGAATTGTATTGTTGGAATTTCTCGCATCTAACCGGCAGAGGTGCTGGTATGCGAGATGGTTACACTTTGTAACGACGCCGGTATATATATATATGCACCGTGAAGAAAAAGTTGGTCGATCAACTGTTGTTGATCAGTAAGAACGCGAACTAGGTATGTTGGACCCTGGTTGATCTTGATACGTATACCCGCTTGACAGGTAGTCCTTCTTGATGTAATTCAGAGTAGATTTCTTCATCGGTGAAGTTGGGTTCTACGCCACGAATGACCACTGATAACACTGGAGGACGCCATGGTGGTGCTGGTGTTTTACGTCCGCACGAGCTTAAAGTAGATATCTTTACTTTCAACCAAAAATTTCGAAAGTCGCCTTGTTGCGGACGTGAGTGGCGAAGATGGGATTGGTCAATTTCAGGATTATACCCCGACGAGTCTTGATGATTTATCTTATTTCTGGACGAGGAACGTATTTTACAAGTTGCTGAAAGACAGCGCGCAGTGTGTCGTATTTGGATCATAATCAGTTAACAAGAAGTTATAAATGGTTTCTTGGTGAAACAATATTTGATTTTCAGCAGAAGTGGATGTCCAATCCATATTAGTGCTAGTATTATTATCAGCAGTAGGATCTGCGATTGGTGTAAGACGTTGTTTCTTCGGATCCAATGTTTGCTCGCCATCGGAAAGAGATCTCGAACGAATTCTTTGTCCGTTAGTTACACAGGTTGCATAAGATGTTGGAACACTGGTGGTAGCTTGTATTAGACGTGTAGTGCCGGTAACAATACGCGGTTGCGTTTTTTGCCGACCATGTGGCCCGATATTTAATGGAGATGTTTGAACGAGATTCGACTGTCCGGGAGCATTGCCTGAGTCCGCCATAAGGATGAAGAGTACTAGGACCGAAGCCCAAACGAAGATGAAAGAAGATGGAAAGATGATTAGATGAAGTTCAAAAATCAAGGAACCCTTCGAAAGCGATAACTTTCGTCAATCCCCTAACTGTAGTATTTCTGTTATGCTCACATTTATGTTGTGCAATACCTGGTTCTCGCTGACACAATAACAGACACAAGAGAGGCTAGGTTTCTTGGTAAGTATGTTTTGAACACCAAAGATTTTTTTACGGAAAGGAGAAAAGAATACTTTTTTCGGATGAAGCCCATTTCTACGTAAATGGTGAGGTCAATAGGCAAAAGAAACGCAGTCCCGTGACAACGCAGTCCCGTCCCAATGCACTATTGGTCCCGTGACAACCCCGCTTGGACAGATCCCTAGAAAATTAGTGGTGCAGGGAAAACTATGGTATGGGTAGTCATATGGGGAACAAAGATCGTTGGTCCGTTTTTCATTCCAGGAACGTTAAATGCAGATCGATACCTCGAGTTGTTGCAGGAGAACATAATGTCGGTTCTGATGTCCGAGGATGGTACCTTTCCCAGGTTCTTCCAACAAGATGGTGCACTTCCCCATTATGGCATCCAGGTGCGTCAGTTCCTGGATGAACTATTCCATGGGACCTGGATTGGTCGACGTGGACCAGTGGAATGGCCTGCCCGATCACCAGACTTAACCCCCTTGATTTCTACCTGTGGGGACATGTGAAGGCTATGGTGTATGCTGTGAAAATTCGTGATGTTTGCCATCTGAAACAACGTATCATGGCTGACTGAACAAATATCTCCAGAAACCTTAATACGTGTCCATAGTAATTGGGAGAAGCGTCTGAACACGTGCATTGCCCAGCACGGACATGTTGAGCACGTTATGTAATACGAAAGTCACACCTGCAATTGTTGATATCTGTTTACCAGATAAAGATAAATGCATTTTGACTTCAGATTCGGTTTTCTGGTAAAATTCTAGCCTATGGTCATGTATCACATGACCCACGTAGCGTTTGTAATAAAAAGTTAAATTCAAGATGGCGGAACCAAGATGGCGGCCGTCCGCGTACCCTACGCCAGGAAGTGTCCCGCTAACCCTCAAGTTCACCTACCACATCAAATTCGCTGAAAGTACATCCATTTGGATTTTAATAGGGGTGGTAAGGGACTTTTGAGACACCCTGTATATTATTGAAAAGAATGCGATGGTCTAAGAAAATCTTGATTATTAACAGAGGTATTTGTGCATCAGTTTTGGAAGGGAGTTATATCATTTTATTGTTCTTTATTTATTTCATATTTCATCTTTATTAAATGATACACAAAACGAAACAGTGCAATCAAGGTGCCAAATGTAAATATATAACAAAATACATAACTTAAATAAGGCAAGAAAATGATAAAAAGTTATCATGTGAATAGCGAAAGATAAAGTGAAAAATACATAGGTGCAAATGTGCAAGAATATATATATATATATATATATATATATATATATATATATATATATATATATATACATGTATATATAATGCCGGATAGTATTTTAACTGATTGAAAATGTAAGATAATGTAAATGAAAGATGAGATGAAGTGCCAGCACATCACAAACAAATAGAAATTAGTTAGACAGATGCAGGTTAAATCTTCTGTCCCGGGGCTATTCGGGACTAATACTCACAAGAGGAAGCCCTTGTTAGTTGTGAGGATGTCTGAGCTAAGATGGAAAACATGAGGAATATGATCATGAATGATATAAATGGCATAGATGTCACGTTCGTCCTCTGTGAGGATTGCATGTTGGACATATAAGGAAATGAGTATATTTAAAGGAGAATGCTTGTAGCGGTATGCGGCAACAGTGACAGCATCAGCCTGAAGTATGTTCAGGAATTGCGGATGGCCCGTGTCAATGCGAGAAGTGATGTACCGAATACGGAGTTGTGCAAGATGTTCTGTGAGCTTTGGAAAGTTGATGTACCCATACGTGAGCCACGTGGGATATGGAAGCTTAATTCGGTGAGCTAGTCGAATAGCATAACGCTCCAATATGCAAAGTTTTTCGTAGAAGGAAGCAGAAGCATTGCACCAGACAGTATGTCCAAAAGTGAGTATAGGTCGGAGAAACATCTTATAGGTGTGGAGTAAGACATCTGCTTTGAGGCCCCAAGTGGTGCCTGTGAGACGACGTAAAAGATTTAATCGAATACTAGCCTTAGCTCTTAATTTTTGCAAATGTGCATTCCAAGTCAGTTTGGAATCGAAGACGACGCCCAAGTAGGTAGCAGTGTTGGTAGAGCGTACAATGTACCCATCAACAGTTACGCGTAAGAGTGTGGGGTTTCGGTAAACCCTAGAACGCCTGTTAGGTTGTAGGAAAAGCAGCGCTTGCGTTTAGTCATTGTTAACAGTCAGATGCCATCTCTGGCGCCACTTGATGAAATTGTCGAGAGTTGTTCGTAGAGCAAGACTAATTTGTTGGACAGTGTTGCCAAGTGCTAGAAAAGCTGTATCGTCAGAATATTGGAATGTAAAACATTTCGTGGCATTGAAGGAATGTTTGAAGCGTAAAGAATATATAATAATGGGATGAGTGCAGACCCCTGGGGTACTCCAGTAAACGGAAATATAGGCCAAGAGAGTGTGTTACCAACTGCGACATACGCAATGCGATTTGTAATGAAAGAGTAAATTACCCTAAGATAGCAGACGGTAAGTTTGAATGAGCACAGTTTTTGAATTAGCCCATAGTGCCACATTTTGTCAAATGCCTTTTCTAAATCCATTAGAATGAGACAGGATGGAAAGCCTTTGTTAAATTGATTTGTAATTATGGTAGTGAGACGAAGCAGTTGGTCATGGATGGAGAATCTAGGCCGAAAACCTGCTTGATGAATAGGTAATAGACCAGTATTTTCAAGGTATTTATGAAGGCGGCAGACAAGAATTTTTTCCAGTATCTTGCTGAGATCAGATGTGAGTTAGATTCGTCTGTATGAACAAACTGAATGGAAAGGTTTATTCGGTTTATGAAACATACACATTTTTGAGACTTTCCAATCAGGAGGATAGAAACCAGTTTGAAGTATGAAAGTATATATTGTTGCCAGGGTTAGCAGGAATGAGTGTGGAGCTTCTTTTATGTGTCGATAAGAGATGTTGTCAATCCCAAGTGCTGTATTTTTCTTCCGTTTTAATGTAGAATGGATTTCATTGGTAGTAATGGGTGTAGTGAGTGGATGCTCCGGATCAGTGACATGATTTGTTGAAGGTTGTAAAGCAGGAATGATAGATAGGTCTTTCCGTTCAGAGCGTTTAGAAGCCGCTGTTGGTGTAAAAACGGTCTGGAGCTGTGTAGCAAAGGCGTTTGTTTTTCTTCGTTGGAGAACAGAGGAATGCCATCTGCAACTAGCGGGTAGGTTATTGTGGTGCTCTTGGCAGTAAGTTGATTAAATAGCTTCCAGTAGCGAGATGGATGCGCTTCCTCGGATAAGGTGTTGCAATTTTTAATCCATTTGCGGCGTTTATAGGCAACAAGGTAGCTATGAACAGCTCGTTGATATTGGCGATGCTGACGAAGGCATGCGTCATTCCAGGTCCGATAATATTCCCGAACATGTTGTCGGGCTTTCTGTATGAGCGAAAGATATGTCGGTGGTAGGGCTGGTTTGTGCGGATGTACTTGCTGCATCGGAATGTGCTGCTGAGCACTGGTTTGAATTGCAGCAGTAATAGCAGTAAGACAGGAAGCAAGTTCAGTTTCAGTAGTTGGAGGTGTTATGGTAGAAAGAGAGTGCTCTAGGTCTTCCCGGAAATGAGGCCAATTCGCCTTATCAAACCTCCGAACTCAGCGAGGTGCTAGTACAGGGCGTTGGGGTTGTCCCCGAGTGAACGTTAATTTTATTGGATGATGATCGCTGCCAATAGAGTCCAGTACTGTAAGCTGCAGGCATTAAGGAAATTCATAGAGGTGATGACGACATCCGGTGTAGTTTGACTGATAGGTCTGGTGTGTGCAGGATGAACATGAAGATGGAGCTGAAGATCGTTACTTAAGTAGTGCTCAAAGTAGGCTTTTTCGCGATCAGTACAACTGTGGATATTAATGTCCGCCATGATGATAATATTTCGAAAGTTGGTGGCTATATATCAGAAATATTCAAATGGGACACGTTGACATGGTCTAATATAGATTGTACTGAAGTTGATAATGAGCGATGGAAAGTATATAGTGAATAATAGGTATTCCGGGAGATTACCTAAAGCTTGTGAGGCTAAAACTGGATACTTTGGGAAATATCCTACTGCTAGTTCCCCTTGGGCCGTTGAGCTTGATCTTGGAAGTCGCAGCGTTGCAGTTGGTATCCAGGAATACGAGCAAGCATACTCGGTTTTAAAGCGGTTTCATTTAAAGCGAAAATACTAATATGTTCTTCCATTAATAAAGATTCAAGTAACAGTCTATGTTGAGAAAAGGATCGAATATTGACGAAATAAAGTTAATTCCCATTATGAAGAATACGGTGTAGATTGTTTTAAACAGCGGTTTCTAGAATTCCAATGTGAAAATGTACATAATTATTAGAATAAGTTGCATGCAGATTAATATTAAAAATAGATTTGGCGACAGAAATGATATGTTGAATGATGTGAGCTCGTTGAAAGGGGAAAATGTTTTGTAACACCAGACTAACATAGCGTATGAGATCTTCGACTGTTAAGGGAGGCAATAGTGTTTGTTTAGGCGGCGTAGTTTTGTCTGCTGTTTTTAATGGAACAGTTAGTTCCGGTGCGTTAATTCCTCTTGAATTTCTGCGTCAGTTAGTTCGGGGTAAACACCCCTAATGACAACCGACAGAAATGGCGGTTTTCTAGGAGGTGGCTGTTGTTTCGTTCGCTTGTCCGTGAGTTTCGTGATTTTAGCGTTCTTACCAAAAATTTCGTAAGAAGCTACGGTGATACCAAAATTTGGATCGTTAGATTTTAAAATATAGCCATTTTTGGTTTTTACGATTTGAACTAGGGTGTCTCGCACCCGAGGAACATACTTGGCAATTTGAAGAAAAATCATTTTAGGGTTCGCGTCAAAATCAGTGGTTATGAAATGAAAGAGAGGAGTGTGACTTGATGAAATATTTGGAGACATTGCAGAACGTATACCTGTATTTTGTCGTTCAACCTCGATATCCATTTGTGTTATTGGTGAGCGAGATCGGATGCGTTTCGCGGATTGCGTAGATTCGCTTGATGGGTGTCTATCTCGAGATGTTCATGGCTCCAAGAAAAATGCCGAGTTCGAGTGGATGGTTGTACTGCTGATGTCCTGGGGATGGAAGTAGATAAAGATGGTAAGCCCGAATGTCTGTCAAGATTCATTTGTCCAGTTTTTTTTTTTTTGCCAGAGTCAGTCATCGTAAGAGTGAAGCCAAGGGCCGAAGCCCAAATGATGATGCAGGTGAAAGAAAGTATGATAAGATGAGGTTCAAAAAGCAAGCTGCCCTCCGAAAATGAAAACTTTCATCAATCCTCTGAGTGCAGTACGTGTGCTGTGCTCACAAATGCGTTTTGCAACACTTGACATTCGCTCACACAAGAGAGGTTAGGCCTCTTGATTCAGTGTGAACACCAAAGACATCGCCTTCCAAGTACATCAGAAGTAACTCGTAACTGGCAATGAGCAATTTCTTTCGATTATTTCAAGAAATCATGAAATTGAGCAGTTAGATGCTTAATAAATGCCAATTTGTTATATTATTAAAAAATCGACAGTACCTTTGTATACAGATTAGTCATAAATATTTAAGAGCAATTATTGATGGCTCAGATAATTGCAAATTGACTAAAAATTTTAGAAATGCATAGGTATAGACAATGCAAGCCGTTTTATCGTTCTAGAATAGCTAGGATCTTTATCCTCAGCTTCTATGGCGGGTAAAATGTTAGACATTTTCAGTCGATTAGGATTCCCAGAAGCTATTTCCACTGACAATGCTTCTGTATTCGCGTCGGAATTCTTTAAGAATTTCTTATTCGGCTTAGGAATAAAAGATAAACTTAAACCCATATCATCCAGGTGAAAACGAGGCTGAACGCTTTAATATAACCTTAAAGTCTTCTATTAGTGTGTATTTTGCTAATAAGCAAGACCTTTTGGCAACCCTAATTCCAGACTTCAGTATACACTTAATATAAGTGTGCATTCCGGACTGAGGATGAGTCCAATCGAAATATTTTTCGGGCGTCCTACTTACACCTCTTTAGAAAATCGATGGAACATCTCAGAATCCGATATAACTGGTAAATCCACCCATGATCTCAAGCTTGAGGCTATGAGAAATATGGAAAAGAGTTGGAATAGGAGAAAAAGCTCATGCTTCTAAGAAGAAGAGAGGTAACGTTCGGAATTGGTGAAAAAGTATTTATCCACACGCATATTAAATCTCCCGTGAAACATAAAGTGGCTAAGTCTCAAAGTGAAAAATTGCATGTTACTTTTGCTGTGAGAAAATTTGTGACACCAAATACCGTATTAGTTTGTGATGAAGACGATAGTTTAGATTCGTTTAGACGGAGTCACGTCTCAGAGTTGAAAGTTTATCGGGAATCTAGAAATTAGATTGATATATTTATCTGGTTTGATGTTGAAACAGATTTTGATGTTAAATTGTTAAGAAAAAATTTGCAATTTCTTGAAATTTAACTATTTTTGTTGTATATAATTTTTGTAGATAGATGCCATAACTTCAAAAAATTAAAGATGTTTGTATAGAATATTAACTATTTTAAATATATTGTTAGATATAATTCTTGATCTATTAAAATTAATTTATTCGCTATAAGATTTTTGTATAAATTATACATATCTTTTATATATAGACAGTTATTATTGTATATTAATTAATTTTTTCTATTTTTTAGAATTTCCATGTTCAGATTGTTTTGTGAAAAAATCTGGTTTTCAGAATTTTTTAACGGAGTGGTGGTTGTAACGAGACATATTTCTCGATATTCTAGGACCTACGAAAAAAGGATTCGTCCAAGCATAATTTTTTGAAAAATATATAAAAAAGAGAGAAAAAGAAGTCTTAAAAATATTCAGATTATGATTGTTGTTAGACTATTCAGATATGATTAGTCATTCATTTAAATTTCATTCTGTTTAATCTGATCACTTTTGTGATTGCTTTATATATATATATATAAAGTAAGACTGTAAGAGAATGATAGATTTGACTGCTTTAGTTTCATTGATGGAGAAAGAAAAAAGAATGAATCGCACACAAGGGGACGTGGCTTATAACGCGACGAGGGATTCGAGCCAGCCTACCACGGCGTGTTCACTGACTAGTTCCCTGATCTTCCCTTCGTTGTAGATCTTCCCTTCCTGAGTTGTACTTTTAGTTCATTGTCGGTGTGCTTCGCTTATTGTGTGTCTTAGCGGATAAATTGGGACGGTTTGAAAGTTAGTTTCAGTGAAATGAAAGGGGTATTTCTAATACGTTCAGTGTATTGCTTAAAGTTCTCTTCTTTATTAATGTCAAAAAGTGATATTAGTGATTAAAACTAAATTGGCAACCACTAAGTTTGAGACTGGAGCCGGACTGGGTGGCCTTTTTCGGGGGAAGATTTTAAATGGAGTAAACTGGATTTATAGGAGTAAACTGGTGCCTTTTGTTCTCAGTGTTTTATAATTTTGTTTGCAGTTATTTAATCGTAATAGTAGGCTCAACGGCTCGTGAAGTAGTGTCCGTGTTACGATTTTATGCGGCATTTATTTCGTAATTGTAGAATTGTACTTGTGCAGTGGACGATTGTTCTTGATTTTCCCAGCTTAATTCGATGTTTTCACGCATTTTCTGCAATTTTACTCATTGATTAGCTTGGTTTCGATTTGCTTGATTCTTTACCGAATTGCGGTGATTTTTCATTTGCTGGCATTAAGCTACCAAATTGTCACTTCCTAACGTTTTGGAAAATATAGTCGTGAAGAGCCAGATGATACTATATTTGACTACATATAAGGAAGGTAAAATTACAGATCTACAACCAAGGTGACCGTAATTAGCTTTTAAAAAATAAAAAAAGTAGTTGTGCCACGTTGCATATTTGTATTGTGAGGTTGTGATTTTGTCTTCCGATTTGTTTGAGATACTAAGTTACGATATTGTTTCTAATTTTCTCTGTATTAATAATTCATCTACCCAATATTTTGCGATTAAACTTTGAATATAATTTCTTTACTATAGAGAGAAATATTTATTATAGAGATCTAAATCTGATCCAATATTTCTGCCTGAATTTTTCTTTCAGTATAAATGTGATTAAAGATTTACATTATGACGTATTTATGATTAGAAAATCGATTAGCTATAAAGCAATTCTATTTTTCTTTACTCCAGCAGTCAAATATGTGAATTGAGAATCATGTTTTCTTGAATTAATTTGTTTTGGTTATTTCAAGTAATCATAAAATTGAGAAGTTAGATGCTTAATAAATGCCATTTCGTTATATTATTTAAGAACCTACAGTACCTTTGTATACAGATTAGTCATAAATACTTAAGAGGAATTATTGGCTTAGATCCTTCAAATTCACTAAAATTTTATAAAATTTATTGTTAATCTGAGTAATTTCAAGTTTTAATTTTTCCATGTTTGATTTTGGTATGACTATAGACCATTTAGATTTTAGATTGAAATTATTAACAAGTATTTTTTCACGACTTGCCGTCCAGGAGTAATTACACTTTATTCGAATTTGAGAATTTGATTAACATTAATTGAAAGCTATTGACGAAATTTGCTTACTTAATGACTTATTTAAATATTGCAATTATTAGACTTATATTACATATATTTTTGGATATTTCGATTATTGGACCATTGAATAACTTAAATTTTAGCCTTTTTGCGTCAATCTAATTATTATATCTCTTGTTCATTTCGTGTATATACGTTGCTCTAACGCAATAGCACATATACACGACCACTTACCGTACTTGTTTGAATAAAATTGTTAATACATATTGAAATTTTGTGTTTGCTTTGTATATGTTTTTCCTGGTTTATTTAATTGTTAATCAATATTGGATCATGTCAGTTTTTCGATCAATACCGGATGAGGAGGATCTTATCCGCAAGTCCCATCTGCCAGGTCTTGTCTAAGGGAGTTCAAATCGACAGTTTTATTATTTTTCTTTTTCTTGTTATTATTAGCATTATTTTTTCTGTAAATTTTGAAAACTTTAGATTTGGATTCGAGTTGAGGAGACCAGGTTGAGGTGGACGTTACAAGCATCAAATAGGTTTGTTACATTACATAAACAAAACAGCACACGAAAGGTAAATATAACAAAAATGACTCATGGACCCATTTCAGTAAAATGTCTACTATTAGTGGCTTTAGAAATAATATTTATTCCTGTGCCTTTGAGATTTATCAATATTGTCCCCTTAATAATTTTGTCATGTATGGAATGTACCCAGGGAGTAACTAAGGGAACCGAAGACCTTGCCGTGCGTTAAGGCCCACAGGCTCCTAGGGGCCATAAAGATTAAGGGAAAGTTGGAAAGAGGGGTACCAAGAATTAGAAAAACAAGTTTTCCTGGGGGCGCAAATAAGCTTATCAATGCTTGCCCCCCAGAAAAAAATATTTACGGGATGGTCATCGGTTGCAGGGATGGTCCCGATTAACATTATATTTCGTCTTTACTATAACTTCTAATTTCCAAAGAAAAGACGAAAGAAATTATTTTCACATCCCTTGAATTGTATCAGCTGTGTAGAAATAGACAGTTCTATTTTTATGTTCCATAACTACTAATATATTTACTTATATTTATATGAGGAATTGGTGACAAATTCGGCAAGTGATCTCTCCCATTCGGCTTCTGATCATAAGGCGCAATCCACTAGGGGTTCGAATTCGTCTGACGATCAACGTCGGAATTTTAACTATTCTCAGTATTTCCGTGTTCGTGTCCTTGTTGTGTTTGGAATATGTCGAAAGAATATGAGCTGGCAGTGGCGAACAATACTCCGGTTGGGGCGATTTGGTTAAAAAAAATTCTGAAAGCAGGAAACTCCCATTGCAGCTATCTGGGTTCAAATTTCGTCGTGGCAATTATTATTTTTTTCTGAATGGAAAGATAATGTTTATGTAATTGGTGTTGTAATTATGCTATTGTGTAGATGTAAAAGAGAAAATAATCTGAAATAGTCATTACTTGGAAAGAATTAAGGAAAATTTATGTAACTAAATTTTGTAAATAATTGTTAACACAGACACAATTTCGGAAATTTAAAACTGCCAGCATCGCGGACGTTGTCATTATGGAGATTTTTATCACTGATCAACAATGAGGATACTGAGAAGATTCCTGGAGAAGGGACATCACGCCTCTGACGGAATGATGATGAAACGGAATCCAGAAGGAGGGAAGCTGAACAAAACTGGAGGGTCGCTGGTCTTGAGAAGAAGTCAGAGGAATTGAGAGAGGGAAGTTGGATTAAAGAGAGTCACAAGAGACGCGAGATTTGCGTGACAGAGTGATATATAACAAGCGACATCAAACTAGCGAAGTATAAGTCATCCGAGAGACAAGAGCCTCGTTACTCCGAGAATACTTAAGTTTATGAATTGTTTAAGAATCCATCGGAGGACCTCGTTGACGCAAGGAGAAGACCGAGCTCACTGACGTTCCAGGAGGTAGTGTCTGCAGGCCCACGTCGTCATCTGTACGCAAAGGGAAGTTCAAGAGCCATCAGGTATGTGTTCCTTCTTTGAATTTGTCATCAGTGATATAATGTCCAGCAATGTCGCTATCGAGATTTGGCAGGATTAACTTAACCGCTCTACACACACACACATCACACATTTGAATATTCCTTCATATTTGAAATACATGAGCATAATTCGTATTAAATCCGATTTCTTATTTCAAGTATTATACCTCTTACATGATTTAAGTTAGCTTATTTCCCGTTCATTTCAGATGGTGAACGGAAGGTAACTTCCTGTGTCATCATCCCCGAATTTAGACACCGACACAGAGAAGTTCACATTATTATTATTATTATTATTATTATTATTATTATTATTATTATTATTATTATTACCACAGAAAGAAAGAAAAAGTAACGCGCGAAGGTATTCATAGGAACAGAGAAGATATGCAGTATGTTAGATGTTTCTTAGGTTTACACATGAACGCAATAATATTATAAAGTTTATGAATTTACAGAGAGAATTATCATTTTATGACAACAAAAATGGAATATAAATGTTTGTTAGCTGATCACAGTAATGCATTTTGTTTCGCCCTTCTTCTAGATAGAAAGGTGAGGTGAGATCTTAAATAGGATCATTCCCGTTACTAGCGTTGTAAGTTCGATCACTATTTGCAATTTGTGCACAGCTAGGAACAATTCATTGGAACTCATTTTTGGCACATACTACAGCAGTAAGAACGTGTTTAGCCCTTATGTATTCATCAATTCTTGTCCAAACACGTTAGTTCCCAGACAGTTACGAATGATGTTGATACGGATTATGTAATTTTGTGTTGTTGGCATTTAATCCGTGAAGGAAGCCGTCTCAACTCTTAGACCCAGAGAAATTGAATATTTTCCCTGTTAGTATACATCAGAAGTATCAGTATTGCAAATTATAAAAAAAATATTGAATTGCCGGTATCGAACTCGCGTCCCCAACATTATCAAACTAACCCTTAAGCCACTACTTTAAGACATCACTGTTCTGGGAGAAGGAAGAATGGAGCTGCAGTGAATTCAGTAATTATACACTCTTACGATTCCAGTGTAATAATTCCGAAACTTTCTAATTTCAATCATGATATAATGAGTTGATTTTAGTTTAGCGTCCCTTTCAGCAGCGCGGCTATATGAGACCTGGACCTACTGATTAACGTGGAATCCGAACCACATGAGCTCCCGCCGGGAATCGAACCCGGGTCTCCCACGCCAAGGGCGCGTACGCTAACCGCTTAGCAACGGAGGAGCTTCATGATATAATAGTAAAGTATTATGCAGAAAGAATAGTCCAAAGAAGTCAACTTTAAATTGACAACTTATATGTACGGAGGCGCTGGCGTATGCTCTCGCCTCGGCCCCTGATTTTTCACGGCACGGCATTAGACAGTTATTTATATTGATTGGAATCTGGTGTTTCAGGATACTGGATTATTTTTAAGTAAACTAATTTAACAAACCTTTCTCAGTACCTTGCTTCCTTTTTCATGCATTTTACTCCCTTTTGCAGTTTTTCCACTAACTCTTTAAAAACAGGGACAAAAACACAGAAACATGGATGACAGTAAAAATGACAAACACTATTCGTGCGTTCTTCCCTTGCCTGAAGTAAAATAATAAAATATGGTGAACATGCAATTTTTGGTCTTCCATCTTCTTTGTAGCGTTAAATCCAGAGTTGGTGTGTGTCAGTGGGTCAAATGGATGAAGTTTTCTGAGTGGGTCAGTCGGTCGTGGGTCAACAGCATGTGGCCCATTGCGACCCATCATCCAGTGTGACCCACTGCGACCAAGCAAACAGCATGACCCACTCTGACTCACCGACCCACTCTGCTCACTTCACTGTAGATAGCATCTTTTGAGCAGCAATTTTTTTACCCTTGAGCCTAGCCATAGAAACTAAAAACACGTTTCTGATTCGTTGCAGCTTGCGATAGTCGAAAGCTTCTGGTGTATGTATTGTGTATTATAGTAGTAATAAAAGAACATTATCACTTTGTTTGAATTGAAGAAGAAGAAAATTGAAGAAGCAGTTGATGTTAAATTTACGTCATAGCAATCAAGGTGGAACAAAACGAGCCCTGCGGGGCTTCTAACCCACTCCTCCTCCTCCTCCTATTACTACTACTTATACTGTGGATTCGTATAGTAAAATTGCACACGTAACGTAATCATTTTTTGTATTATCTTCATTTTATTTTTATGAAAAAAAGTGTTTTGAAAATTTTAAAAATAAAATATAAAATTAAAAATCTTTTCTTGGCCTGGGTTTGAACCCACGCCAAAAGGAATTATAATTACTAGTCCGTTGCACTAGTACTTTTTTTAAATACTTTATTGTACTGTTATCGATCGATTACATCAGAATCAATAAACAAACAAAAGTTGTACTCTTAGCAGCCAATTACATCAGAAAGCATAAACAAACATACAATGGACACATTAATAAATTGCTGCAAGAAAATTAGCAAACTTTTGTTTACGAATTGGAAAGGCAATAGTGTGCATGCGTAACAAAAGTTGGTGGATGTACAAAGTCACATTATCATTAAAATCATTACATAAAAGAATATCTATAGTATGGGACGTGATCCACAGAATTGCATTATGTTTAGTACAGGGATAAAAGTGATAATCAGGAAATAACATTAGTGACGGACAAGTGATAGTTGAAGGAGTTGTTCGGGATATACGGGCAATAATTTTTTGATAGTGAGACCAAATTGTAACGTTCTTTGAACAACTATCGAGCCGGTGTTGTAAAGTATCGAGAGCATGACAGGTGCCACAGAAAGAGAGGCTGCGGATACCCAATTCATACAGTCTCCCGTTTGTAGGGTATATATTATGAACAACACTGTACCACAGAGATTGCAGGGCAGGGGACAATATCGGTGCATTAATGTTCGCCCAGATTTGTGTCCAGTTTTTCATTGGGTAATGTTCTGCAATACGGGGAACAGAAACTGTGATAGAGTGAAATTGATTATATAATTACTTTACGGAAAGGTCTTCAAGGTGACTCCGTGCGATAAGCGAGTAGCTAATATCAATAAATACGTCCTTTAGGTATGGCACAATGCTAGCCCATGGTTGGGTATGCAGGGGAGCTTGTAGCTCAATATGACGTAATGTTACACACAAAGCCTTGCTGGAAAGGGAGTCGGAATATAAACATAATGTTTGACACACGCGATTCAGTAACAGCGAGTAGCTCTGAAGTTGAATATTTTTAAGACCGAGGCCGCCAGCACCTTTTGATAAACACACAGTCTCGTGACTTACTCTTAGGCAGTGATTATGCCACAGCAGTTGCCCTGTGTGTTTTCGTATCACACTGAGGTATTTCTTCGGCAAGGAAAATAATTGTGTCAAAAACCAAAGACGACTAAAAATAAAAACATTTAACAGGTAAACTCGGCCTGCAAGACTTACATGCCGGGCTTTACTTTGGTGAATGAGTGCAACCAAAGTACATGTTGTGGTATGAAAATTGTATTCTATAGTGTCTGCTATGCGGCGTTGCCAAGTTACACCTAAGATTTTGATGCGATCAGTACAAGAAATCGTAGAAAAATACACGTGTTGGTCAGCCGGATTTATACACATCAGGCGTGACTTTTGTTTATTCAGAACAGCACCTGAAATGCGCTCATAGTTCGATATGAGATTTTCAACACGTGACAGTTCTTGTGGACTGTTAAGAAAACAATGTATATCATCGACGAATGCTTGTAATTTTAAGGTTGTTGCACCAATCTGTATACCTTGAATGTGTTGCCAGTTTTAAAAGAAAGGGCACGAGAACCAAGCTATACAGAATGGAAGACATGGGGCAGCCTTGTGCAATGCCTCGACGTACATTGATGGGATTTGTAAGTGCACCATTAACTTTTAATTTTACATATCGTTGAGTATAAAGAAATTTAATCAAATTAAGAAAACTGTCTCCGAAACCATATTTTGCAAGTACTGTAAACATATAATCATGTGACAACCTATCAAATGCCTTATGGAAATCAAGAGCTAATATAGCTGCCTGTGGAGAACTAGTTTTCTGACACCAATGAATACCTTCTCGTATATTACTTAATGCTAAGTACATAGGTTTGGTATGCTTTAAGCCATACTGATCATTATGTAAGACCTGATTTAAAAACGGTTCTAAACGAGAGGCAAGACAACGTGACAAAATTTTCTGATCAACATTAAGGAGGGTAATCGGTCTAAAATTATCAAAATCATGCGCACCTGCATGTTTAGGTGCAAGGACCATAATGCCAGCCGTGAAAGAAGAGCTCCACGTGGGTGTGACTCGGAGTTCGTTATACATTTCTGTGAGAAAAGGCGTGAGAATGCCGTGAAATTGGCGGTAAAATTCTAGTGTAAGACCATCAGGTCCCGGAGATTTGTTTAACTTCCCCGCAAAAATAGCTTGGCGAACTTCGCGTTCTGTAAAGGGCTCATTGAGGATGTTACGAGCCTCCGGGGTGATAGAACCGATCGGATGTTCGAAGCAAGGTTCAGAGGATTGGGTTGGAGCGGGGGAATATAGGTTCTGGTATGCATCATACAGAGCTGAGAGTACGCGATCATGCTCGTGAACGTCACCGTTAGGAAAGGTGACCTTGGAAATAAGGTTTTTTTTACCTCTTCGCCTTTCACGGCTAACTGTGTGTAAAGAGGCAACTTCATGCTGAAGCATTGTCGTTTTGCCTCTCGTGAAAAAACCTTGATTTTTTTACGATGTAAAGTTAGTAGGAGTGCCTTAATTTCCTTAATACGAGGAAGTACGTCTACTCCTTGAGCAAGTTCTTTATAATATTCACATAATAAGTTATAGTAGTAATTATATTGCTCTTTAAGAAGAGAGGACCTGTCTTTACTGTGCTGTTTACAGATAGACTGAAAAGAAGGCTTAAGTTGATATAACCACCAAACAAACTTTTCTTGTGAGGTTTAAATTGCATTAAATAATTCCATCTATTGGTAATGAGCAACTGAAGATCCTCGTCAGTTAAAATGCTGTTATTGAGTGACCAAACAAAGGAGGACTTTAAGTACTTACGGATGGGTAAATCAATGGTGCAAACCACAGCACAGTGATCAGAAAAGCATACTGGTTGAACGTTTATGGAGCACAAAATTAATTAAGGTGGTACTGACATAGATCCTATCTAAACGTGAGGATCCATTTTGTCGAAAGAAAGTGTGCCCTGGGGTGTTACCTTTATAATGACGCCATACGTCAACTAACTTAAAGTCTTGAACCAATTTACGCAGTGTAAGAGAAGTATTGTAACCAAAACTTGAGTCTATAGGATCTAACACTGCGTTGTAGTCTCCTACACAGATCAAATCTCGTGTACCAGAATGTAACTCCGTGGGAACGTCAGTGAGATAGAAAGAGTTCGCTCGGAACGATTATTATTGCCTGAAGGTGAATATAAGTTACAAAAATGTATATTTTCATAATTGGCTGTAATAATGCGACCTGACGGAAATTTAGAAAAGTCGGTTAAAGAAATATCTTTACGATATAAAATAGCTGTGCCAGAACCAGTTTCGGAAGGATTGATTTCCCACATGTGATTAAAGAGATAGGAGAAATGATCAATATTGCACTCTTGAAGGAAAATTATGTCCAGATCTGATTTGGTGATGTAATCGGCTAATGCTTTTTGCTTAGTAAGACTAGAAATACCGTTGATATTAATGGTGGCTATACGCGTTGCAAACATAGTTAATGGCCACAAAAGAAGAAAAATACACCAAATAAACACTGCACCAAGAAATGGCATAATGCACTTGACATAACAAAGACGGGTAATATCTGTCGCACATATTCCCATCCTAAAGTGGGAGGTGCTATGATCACTTGTCTGGAGGGGCAACAACATCGTTTACCTTAGTGCTTAGTTCACTTTGATGGGGATCTGCTCGTGACCTCGTGAAACCAGACACACAATTATGGTTCACAGGGAGAACACTTTTAGTTTTCTGATGTTTATTGGCTCGATCGGGTTTATCACGAGGTGAGAACTGAGATCGGCCTTTTCTACGCCTCTTTTCGGGTAGAGCGGAAAACTGGGAAGCTTCTATAGTTGGAGAATTCATCTCACATGAAACACTCATGTCCTGGCGGGAGTCATCCGTGATCGCTGACAACGGAGTATTTACGGCGGTTTCAGGTAACTGATCCTCTTCCGATTTTGGAAATGCTGGAGCAGGAGGAGTTTGTTGTGGAAGATCCGGAGAAGTCGTCACAATGGTACTGGAGGTTGATGAGTCACTCTGAGATGTTGTATTGGATTCAAGGTTTCTCTGGGAGACAGTAGCGGGAGTACTAGTGATAGGTGCATTGGTAAAACTCTTGGGGACATCGAGTTGACAAGTAGGTTCATTTATAGTGAGTGCACTTGGAAGAGTAGGATCACAAGTCATAGTTGGCGATGGAAGGTTTTCTTGTAAAGTCGGAGGACGTTTCTCACTTAATACGGGAAAGCTGGTAAATGAATGAACATCCGGTAAAGTATCCACTTTGTTCAAAGAACCGGGCATGGGCGGTGATCTGGATGTTGGAGCACTGGTGAGGGAAGCCGATACGGCTGGAGGGAGACGGCGCTTCGCACATTCCATCAAAAAAATGATTCGGGGAGTCACAAATAGCGCAGGTTTTAACTTGGCCTCCATACGTTAACCACAATCGTAAACCACATATAGTCACATAAGAAGGTATAGGGCGCTTAATACACATACGTATTATCTTTCTACCAGTTCGGACTTCGTAGATATGGCCAGTAGAATACATTTCATCTGTAATGGATTTGATATCACCATACTGAGATAGGACACGGGTAATATGTTGATCTTCTAATTCGGTGGGTACCAAATGTAAACGAACTGTCACTACATTGGAACTTGCGGAATCTATTAAAATATTGTATGTACCAAGCTCATCTGAATAAGTGACCTTTCCATTCACTCGAAAGAGAATTTGTTCACAAATCACTTGCGATATTAACTTTAGATATAACTGTTTGCGACTATAATCGAACTCAATACTGACAACTTGATCTGGAAGCAAATTGAAAGTATTACGAATCCATTCATGTAACACTAATGTATTAGGCTTATTTACTACATCTTGGAATGATAAACGTAAAGTATTCACTCGAATAACTGACATGGTTCACTGAGAATGGAAAACAGTACTTCGCACTAGACTATATGATGAAATTAGCAAATAGCAAACACTAAGTACTTGATAGCAGAAAATACTCCACTTGACAATGCGGCGTGAGTTGAAAAAAAAAACACTCAACACTGCCACTCGCACACCTACAGAGACAGCGGTGTGAACAGCACGGCGTCTGCCGAGCAACTGAGTACTTTCGGCCACGAAGACCGCCAGTAACACACACACTTTATTTTTGCTATATTTCTGCTACGTGGGGAGAAACCCATAATTCCAACTTTAAAGAACCGCATATTTAGCTCCTATGATTAGGGTCGAGCGTGATTTAAAAATATGCTTCTAAACACTGGTGAATTTGTCTTCATTTTACTTTCAAGGCCTCCATTTCCCTTTTTCATTTGTTTCTGTTTACTCATCTGAGTTGACTACCTCTAAGTGAAAGGAGAGCTTGAGGCATTTTTGGATAATTATATTTGTAATTGTAATAGTAGCAATAGGACTTATACTACTGCTTGGCTTCCGAGACACACTCCCTGTGAGTTTTAGAGGAGCTAACTACCGGAAACAATACATTTTTGAATCACTGCAATATATAAATTATTATATAAAAATAAATGTAAGAATGTGTTCCTAATCATCACGGCCAAATTGCAGTCAAATAAAATGGATTTAGGTATATAGTTAGGCCTTAATCCAAACTGTGATGTCATCATTTTGCGTCCATTATAATAATATTTTAAGTGATAGTGGGGATCCGAATATTTGCAAATACTAACTCTTGATTGAAGATGAACGGAACGTCTCCTAGCATTTTATAACGTTCTCCTTTATAGGGAGGGGTGCACTTTCTATTCGTAAATAGATAATGGGTTAGTTTGTAAAAATTATCGAAAACGATCGATATAAGTTGAGAAAGAAGAAATATAGCCGGGTTCGATTCCCGATGAGAGCTCATGTGTTTCGGATTTACGTTAATCCGTACTTCATGCCGTGAGCGTCGGAGGACCACTGATGGGCAACTAAGGACATCTTGCCAAAAATTGGCGGCCTCGCAGCGACGATCCGCGGTGGCCCCTCTTTCGTTTTATAAATTATACCACCATCGACCTACCAGTGGCAGAGACCAAAATATGTTAAATCGCCTATATGTGTAATTTGTTTACATTAAGGAGAGTTTGAACAACACTAAAAAATTTAAAAAAGTGTCCCGGTGTGGGTGAGAACCACCAAACTTTGGATTACTAGGCGCGTGCTCTTCCGACCTGGCCACGGAGAGGATGAAGAAAAAGTCGCATGTAGAGGCATAAATCGTAGAGGTATTTTTAATTTGCCTAATCAGAGTGCTCCTTTAACCATGTATATTCGACGATAACCGTTTGAGATCAGATATAGTCCCTTCGCCCTGTAATTTTATAACAAAATGATGAGCGTCTATTGACTTTACTTTATGGTTCTCACATATTTACTTTCAAATGATCGGCTACAGTTGTCATCTAAATCCATACAATTATACGCATTCATTTCAAGATTTTTCACTTCATGATGTAGAGCCAGGGGTTACTCTTGACCCCCGTAGATCATTTTAGGAACAATTCGCCAGGAAAAAATAATACTGTATATAATAATAACGGCATGCACATGACTGGCGATAGTTCGCGTTGGTCCCTTCGCGATTCTCCGCGACAAATCAGAGAAGCGCGGACCAAAATGTTCTCCTTGTTGTGCGGTGGTAACTTCAATATCCCGACTCTAGATATCTCTTTCGACTGGACGAAACCCTGCCGGCAGTGGCAGTCCTTCGACTCGTCGCTATAGCGACGATCAACATTTACCGGCGAGTGGGCCACTAGGTGTGGGCGACGTTTACTGCATGGAGTTTCTATGGTTACTTTTTATTTTAGAGGTTTGTAAAATATATACAACTTGTAGAACAATTTTTAAGCTTTCTAATGGTGTTTCTTTCAAGTCTCTAGTGCACATATTAATCATTTTATGACAATTTTTAATAATCACTCTAACTGAAAAAATGCCCTTTTAGACATTTTTGAACATCCTGTATGGGGACACTTTCACGAGGAGAGAGGTAATATTTGGGATTTTTCATCTCCCACTGTAATAAAGCTGTGCAGCATTTTTTTCTTACAGAAATCTGAGATGCTTAAGTCTGATGACTTGTTGATTTCACATGGAATGTCCCTTTACTCACTTTTACAGTTTTTCCAGTAGCTCTTGAAGAATAGGGACAAAAACACAGAAACATTGAGCACAGTAAAAAGCACAAACACTATCCGGGCGTTCTTCCCTTGCCTGAAGTAAAACAATAAAATATGGAGAACATGCAATTTTTGATCTTCCATCTTCTATGTGTTGTCAAATCTGTAAAACCAAACCAAACTAAGAGCAATATTAATACACAAAACGCTTAACATTTTAGCTATTCATGACAACTATTGCATGATCCGAATAACTCCAGTATAACCACAAATCATCATTTGTCATATTTTAGCAAATACGTCATGACTTTTCCGACAACCTGATACTTAAAATGTTAATACCCAAAGTTTATTGATCTTATCACTTATTCACTTACTCTCTTATGATAATCAAAGCCTTTAGGTACTTCCCGTAGTTATAGAAAAGTGAAATGTAGTGTCCAGGCTTGGTGTAGCATGCAACTAAACAAATAAAAAGCAGCAGGATGATATTTGCCTCCGCCAAGTCCTCTTCAATGAAGTGTGTTGATTGTTCAACCAAAAGACGTGAAATCCAATCAGAACATTCATAAAATATAATATATGTAGCCAAGTCTCGACTTTGCAATAATAATAATAATAATAATAATAATAATAATAATAATAATAATAATAATAATAATAATAATAATATTATTATTATTATTATTAAGAAATAACAGAATTACAAAATCAATTACGTAAACAATACCTTCCAATAAAGATTAAAGAAATGTCATGCCGGGTTTCAAACCAGTGTCAATATAAAGGCAGTTCTCTGCTCTCACACTTTGCCATCAATTCCTCAGACAAACATAAGAAAATAAACTAGTAGTTATGTTAGATAATCATAGTACACACTATTTCTACACGTGTTGATATAATTCAAACAATGTGAAAATAATATTTATCGTCTTTTCTTCTTTGGAAACTAGAAGGTAAAGACGAATTGTGGGGATGGGAACGAGCGAGTTCGAGCGAGTTTTCACTCAAACTCGACTCGACTCGACTCAATACAGACATCTTTGAGCTCGACTCGAGAACTCGACTTGAAAAATTTCCTCCAACTCGACTCGAACTTGGCTCGAGTTTCGATTCTATTCGAGTCAAAACGAAGAAAATCGAGCCAAATGCTGTATGGAGTTTCAAGTACTTTCTTCAAGTATCCTACATAAACAATACAATTGTTATCAATGGTGCTACTACTACTACTACAACTACTACTACTTCCACTTACTATTATTATTATTATTATTATTATTATTATTATTATTATTATTATTATTATTATTATTATTATTATTATAACACCGTGTATAAACATGAAAAATAGGTATATGTGCTGATCTCGGAAAAATAGGTACTAGTTGACTGCTGACTTCGGTAGTCTTGAAGTCTAGGAGACAAAGACATCGTTCACGAGGTTCTGAAATTGAGTTCCGGAGAAGTAAGCATCCGGGCTCAAACCAAAAAATCGTTACAAATTAGAGGGCGCCGGCCAAACTTGTTCAAAACTGCTTGACCAGGGTTTAGGGTTCTCAACGGCTCGAACGGATCGGGTCACAGCTCATTCGCTATCAAGCCGAGCCAGGAGCTCACCCACCCAAGCCGGCTCGAGCCGAACCAAACCAAGCTGATGGCTTACCCCAACCAAGCTGGCTCGAGCCGAGTAGGCTCCTCATCTCAACCGAGACGGCTCGAGCTGTACGATCAGTTGAACCTAGCTGAGTCGGTAGCAGCACTACCCGGGTTGGGCTGCTTCGGTTCAAATCTTCGACCGTGCAGGTTTTAGCTTTGGTGGTAAGAAATACAGTATATACTTATGACAGTGCTTACGACATTTGAGTCTGTCTCGTTATAAAAATCCATTGTCGTCTTGTTAATCGAGACGAGACGAGATGCGAGCAATGTCCTATCTCATGAGCAACACTAAAAATATTCCACATTACTGCTTACATTTCTCATAGCTTTCGCTTTCTAGTCTAATCAGGTAATGATTTCAAAACGAGTTGAAACGTGCTAAACGAGTCATTTATCAAACTCGCCTCGACTGAATCTCAACCTCAGAACAGTGACTCGACTTGGAACTCGACTTGCGAAAATTACCTTTGACTCGACTCGAAACTCGACTCGAATTCGCTTCGAGTTTTGAGTCGAGTCGAGTTTTAGCTCGACTCGTGCCCATACCTTAAGAATTGTATGTAAATCAGGACCATCGCTGAAAACTAAGACGTAGCCTTAACTTGAAGAACGTTTCGTGATATGTTCCTCTTTGAAGAACGTCTATATACGTTTTTTTTTTTTTTTGGTTTAAAGAAATACATCTCGAGTAAGTTATTGTCACACTCACATAAGCAACATCTCCTTATAGAGGGATAAATCGTTGAGCCCTTTCAATTTGACCAACAGAGTGCTCCTTTAACCGTATATATTCGACGATAACCGTTTGGGATAAGATAAATTGCGTTCGCCATATAATTTTATAATAAAATTACGCGGCTCTATTTACTTTATTTCATAGTTGTCCCATATTAACTTTCTAATATTCGGCGACAGTTGCCATCGAAATTCAAATAACAATAATAATAATAATATCAATTACGTAAACAATACCTTCCAATAAAGAAGGAAATAAATGTCACTCCGGGATTCGAACCCGGGTCCCTGAAATGACAGTTTTCTGCTTTCACACTTTGCCATCAATTCCTCATACAAAGACAAGAAAATAAACTAGTAGTTACGTGAGAGAAACATAGCACACACTACTTCTACACGTGTTGATGCAATTCAAAGAATGCGATAATAATGTCTGCCGGCTTTACTTCTTTAGAAAATTAGAAGTTACGGTAAGGAAGAATTGCAGTAATGTAATGTAGCAGATAAAAACGATGAAGTAGCATCATCTTGAAGAACGTTTGATATTTTCCTCATTGACGAAGGTCTATATAACTTGTTTTTGAGTTAAAGAAGGAAACCTCGAGTAAGTCATTGTGACACTCATAAGGAACGTCTTCTTATACGAGTATTAGTACGAGTATTTTGTGTATAGTCTTACATGCAATGCGTTTAACTAGCTAATAGTTTAGATGGAAGATGAAATGACGCTGTAGTAAGTTGTTGGCGCAATGGAACTTCTATTAGGCGAACCCAGGTTCGAATCCCGGTCAGGTTCTAACCTTTTCAAATGTTTCAATTTCAATGCATAGTCAGTGTGACAAGCAAGATCTTCTCTCCTCCAGAAAGAAAAAAGATGTTAGAATGAGGAGGATTTCAGAAAGTCTGTCAATAAAGGCAATCCAGCTAACTTATTTCCAGCAGTTGTTCTAGATTTGACATTTTCAGCTACTTTCAAGCATTTTCTGATTCATGCGTGGTCAGTATTTTTATTTCTCTAAACATACAATATATAAAAAATAACACATTACATACGCAGCAATATTAAGATAAATATATGATGTTCTTTGAAAACACGATCGGAACCATAGAGATTCATCTTAGAATGGAGAACTGTTTCATTAGTCAACTACTTTACAATTTTACCTTTTATAAACATCTGGATCAGGGCTATCAACTGCTGTCAGTGCCAAGAAAAGTTACGTGTAAGTTGGGTTGCATCTATCTAGGCGTTCTCACAACTGCAAATTACCTAGACCCCAAGTAATGGAATTAGAGCACTTAGGGGGGAGGGGAGATACTTTTGTGGTTGGTTGGGTGTACATGTTAAAATCACGAAATCGTCGATTACGACTGAAATGTTCAGGTACCCGTCGTCACTCGACCCCAAGCAATGACAGAACGTTGCAAAATCCGATACTGTCTTCATGATTTCGATGGCAGGTTCGGAATCCGTCATCTTCAGAGGAACAGCTGCTTGAGACGTGCAGTTGGATGACGAAAGCCCATTGCGCAGTGGAGAAAACTGCCAATCTGGCCAGAAGAAAGTCCGAAAACTGTTTTCATGATTCGAACGTAATACCCCTTGTGATGATGTCACATATAATGGTCTTTATGTTTTCAATACCCTTAGTCACGAGATACTTTCTAGCATCTCATTGTTAATGTTTGTTTTCGACTTATGTCGTGGACAAAACTACGGGAAATAATACATTTTCTGGCGTTATTATTTCTCATACATATAAGTACTTTGAATGTAGCTCATATACGGTCACTACACTTAGCAACGAAGCTTCTCCGTCTTCATGTAGAGTTATAATTCGAATGTCACGTAATGACATTGTGAAAGCTACACAATTGTTTTGGTGAAGTGTTCACTTTTAAGATGTCGAAATAGATATTTGCCCCTAACTGCCCCTTTTCCTTATATTTCTTTGCAAATGCAGCAATCCGCACCTATGATGATGGCTTCGGTGACACGATGCGAACTGTTCAATTTCCTACAAAACAACATAGAGACCAAGGGTACTCTTGCAACTTGTCTATAAGAAACTAGAAACTAGAAATGATGCTGGAGAGGACATACTGAGCTGTGCGCATGTAGTTGTGTAGAAATCCTACAATTATTTTAGCAAGCTGTGGAAGAAACGTCCCAGAACTAAAGACCGATTTCTCGAGGCGTATAGGGACTGGCTTGATAAACCATTAAAATTTGTCCCAGAAGTGAGTGCTTTGTTCGAATGTTCACACCTGGTCTATCAGCATGAAAGGTTAGAAGGTGGAAAAAATATTTGGGTAATGTTTAGAGAGAGGAAAGTAAATGAAAGTGAAGCTGTTAGTAAAATCACACAGCTAGGAAGAAATACTGTACACTGCAAAATATTCTCCCCAAACTTCAGGCCCGCGGGACACAGCTCCCATTGTAAAAAATATTACATAAACCAGCCCTCGGAGAGCCACAAAGATTAAAACAGCTTATAGATCCCCTGTACTTCTTCCAGCGCCATATACCGAAGAGAAATTGGAAACTTTATCTGCAAATAGGTTTGTGATGGTAGTACTGGCCACAATGAATACAGGCATTTGCAGATAATATTGTTCAAAGTAATGCTGACATATTTCTAATCTCAATGATACCGTTGCAGCTTTTTTGTGACCAATAATGTAACAAAAGGCTGATATTGTGGCAAAACTCATGGCTTTCGTCGACAAGATTCTGTCGTCCAATCAAACTAATGTACAAGGAGGAGACGAAAGAATTAACAAGGCAAGAAATACACATCATTGAAGGACAGGTATCAGAACTTCACCCAACAACAGTGTCCGTGAATGAAATGGATGTATGTGTGGTGACGCACATGATGATGACAATGGTGGATGAAAAGATACGCAATGCTTTGACACTCTTTCTTAATATTGCTGTCTGCGCGGAAATAAGCCATTTAAAATGAACAATTTGGGCTTGCCAAACAAGCAAACGGAACATGGCCCAGGAAAATATCGTTTCGGCGTATCTGTGTTGCATGTCTGGATACGATTTTTTTAAATGTATTTCCCACATTTCACACAGTCTTGAGGTGAGAAAATGGCAAATAAGAAGTTTACTTGACAACAACGCCTATGAAACATGATGTTACCCAATGCTTACGTCAAATGATAGATTTGCTCGTCGATAAACTGAAACCCAGAGGTATCGGGTCCACGAATGACGGTAACATAATTCGGTGTTTTTTCCCCTAGAATATGCAGCTAGCTTCATAATGTTCAGTTAGCTATGTCCTTGTTGTTCGTTAGTTGCAGGCGTATATTATTATATGAACAAAAACACCAGAGATGCAAAAAGTGCAGCCAAGTTCGTCAGCCTCAAAAAGTGTTGAGATGAGGATGGATAAGCCAAGTTCCTTGACCACTGCATCTGAAACGAACACTGGAACTTGGCGCGAGGTGTCTAACATATTCGAATACATTAAGATGTCTGTTCCTAGCTTCACGGCTGGGACATTTCAGCCCTAAGGCTAGTGAGGACCCCCAAATTCACCACGCTCACAAACACCATCCCAAGGCTCGTTAACATCATTTACTTTGACACTTCGTGGAGGAATATAAGTTTTCTTTGTCTGGGTTTCGAACCACCAATCTTACTGTAGTATACTGTATATGTGTCTTAGCGCCTTAGCAAAGTTAATATTCCTAAGATTGGTGGTGGTCCCAAACCCACCACGCCCGCCACCACTATCCCTAAGATTCCTTAACATCATTTTCCTTGATACCTCGCCAAGTTCCAGTGTTCCTTTCAGATGCAGTGGCCAAGGAACTTGGCTCATCCATCCTCATCTCAACACTTTTTGAGGCTGACGAACTTGGCTGCACTTTTTTCATCTCTGGTGTTTTTGTTTATATTACACTTCTTTTTGTAGTTCACCATGTCAATATCGAATATTGGCATTCTCAATTGTGACATATTGCTGGATTTAAAATTTAAAATTGTACATTTTTAAAGGAGTCATAATGTGTCACATGCAACATTAGTTCCCAACGACTCTCCCACAGTAATCGAACCCAAGACCCTGTACAAGAAAGGCGCACATGCTAGCTACTAGAACAGCGGGGAGGATTTATTCTATTAAATATCTGTCAGAGAGTTATATCCAAACGAGATTCTAATTCATTTACCCGAACTACAAAATCATGATCGCAAACATCTCATTTTTCATTACCTAAATACGAAGAGTATCAACAGGGCCCAAAACCCTTGATGCTGAATCCTCGCTGCTACATCACTAGAAATAGTTGGTGTTTCAATATACTTAGTTGTTCTCTACCTTTTTACATTGCGAAATTACGGAGTTCATTACATGACGCGCATGTTGCGCAGTTTCATACTGCGTCGGGTTTGCCTTCCAATGATATACGCCTTTCAAATAGCTTGTAAACCTAATAATATTTGCCACCAACATATCGTAACTGTATATAAAACCACATGAACTGACATAAATTAAAGGGGTGTTTCCGATTGAGGTGGAAAGTTGAATTATGAAGCGGTATGAAGAATTTTCCCATATTATTTAAATGGGCCTTTTTTTTTTTTTTTTTACATATAATCTCATGTTTTAGGAACTTGGAATTGGAATAAAAAATTGAAATTCGGTATGCTTGTACGTTTTCACTAGTATTACGTAAATAAATCAGTAAAAATAAACAATTCCAACTTTAGAGTGGTTTTATGGGGAACTGAAAAATCTTTCCCATGGTACGTATTTATATGGGACACCTTTTACACCCCAAAATTATAGGGCACTTCCTGTAGGGCTACAATGATCAAATTTGATGATTGTAGTTTTTCGGAACTAACCGACAGAAAAATTGCCAAAAGTGAATATTTTAATTTTTTACGGAGTCTAAAGGGGAGATTAAGAAATTCTCCATGCTATTTAAATAGACCTTTTTTTGGACTTAACGTGAAATTCGGCATGCTTCAACGTTTTCGTTAGTATTGCCTAAGTAAGTCAGTAAAAATGAAAATTTCCAAATTTAGAGTGGTTTTATGGGGAACAAAAAAAACTTTTCCATGTTATTTATATTGGATGTCTTCTACACTCCAAAATGTTTAGGCACTTCCGGCAGGATTAGAATGATGAAATTTGGCACGATTGTAGCCTCCTGGGACTAACCTACAGGAAAATTGCTAAAATTGAATATTTTTAATTTTTAAGGAGTCTAAAGAGAGATGAAGAAATCACCATGTTATTTAAATAGGCGTTTTACTGGAATACAAAATCTTATCTTTTAGATAGTTAAAATAGGGAAAAAAAACTTGAAATTCGGGAATTGTAAGCTTAAGAGGTGTGATGAAGTAGGCCGAGCAAAAGCGAGGGTGTGCAGGCGAACCCCCAGGAGGGCAAATTTAGGAAATATGAAGCGCAAAGGCACGAAATTCACTGTTGATGAAAAGGCTGATACGTAAGAGATTCTCACACTGTTCACAGATAGAGACACGAAGCATCAAGAACATTTTTACATAACGACTGTGGTAACCATAATATAACTCGTGGTACTAATATATTTACGAAATCGGTTACATTTTGTTGCTAGTCTCACATTCGAACAATTGGGTTTCTCATTTCTTCGAAAACTTTAATAATTTTAAATATTCTCACCTCTACATTATCTTACTTATCAAATTAATTTCAATATTACTTCTTGCCCATAAAAAATTCCGATAGTACATTAATCACATTTCGGACTTTTTCTGTACTCAAGTCATTATAGGGTGCTTCTATGCAAAGTTTCACGTCTATATCTCATTGGGAAATACTTAATCAATTTGATGATTGAGAGAATGAACCGATTTGTACTTGGATAATAACAGTTTTTCGCCAATAAAAAATTCTCATAACACATGCCACACATTTCGGAATTTTTCTATTCTCAAGTCATTATAGGGTACCTCTATGCAAAGTTTCACGTCTCTATCACATTGGAAAGTATCTAATTAACTTGATGAGAGAGAGAATGTACCGATTTGTGCATGACTAAGGACAGTGTTTCGCCCATAAATAACTTCCATAGCACATTCCTCACATTTAGGACTTTTTTCCATATTCAAGTCATTATAATGTACCTTAATGCAAAGTTTCACGTCTCTATCCCATTGGGAAGTACCTAATCATTTTGATGAGTGAGTGAGTAAAAACGATTTCTTACTTAGCTAAGGACAGTTTTTTCCCATAAAAAAATTCCAAAAGCACATTCCTTAGATTTCTTACTTTTTCCATGCTCAAGTCATTATAGGGTACCTTTGTGCAGAGTTTCACGTCTCTATCTCTTTGGGAAGTTCCTAATCAATTTGAAGAGTGAGTGAGTAAAACGATTTTTTTCCTGACTAAGGACAGTTTTTTGCACATAAAAAAATCCCATAGCACATTCCTCAAATTTCGGATTATTTCCATACTCAAGTTATTGTAGAGTACCTTTATGCAAAGTGTCACGTTTCTATCTCATTGGGAAGTACCTAATTAATTTGATGAGTGTGTGAGTGAAACGATTTCTTGCTTGGCTAAGGACAGTTTCTTGCCTATAAAAATTTTCCCATAGCACATTCTTCAGATTTCGGACTTTTTCCATACTCAAGTCGTTATAGGGTAGCTTTATGCAAAGTTTCACGTCTCTATCTCATTGGGAAGTACCAAATCAATTTGATGAGTGAGTCAGTGAGTCAGTGAGCCTGAAAACTGCATATTTTGGGGGTCCTGTACTCGAATATGGTTGGAGGTAGGAATTTGAGATTTGGCATATGAGTACATCTGTGGGATATCTCCTTACATACTAAATTTCATGTTTCTACCCTTAATAGAATCGTTTTTGCAAAGCCTCGAAATCTGCGATTTTACCCAAAACTCTCGTTCGTGTATAATATGCTTACGGCAGTGCAGGCCAGTTTTCATTTTCTTCGCGGAACTTGGCTGCCATGCACTGCCGTGCATGTTGATTTAAATGTATATTCAAATTCATTTATAATATTCTTGTTTCGATTACTGTGTCTGTATTACATTTGTACCTACCTTCATATTTGTCAGATTGTGTTTCTGATTACATGCAGTACGATAATAAAAGAACTGTAATACGTTTCGCACATTTGTCACTTTATTGATACAGAGAGATTTTGCATATAATTTTCAACACAATCCAAAATTTACCAATAGTGCAAGGAGGTATGGTCTAGTCGTACTATAGGTCACTATAGGTGAATAGATAACATGTTCAATTGGGTACGAATTGCATAATTGGATTGATGCCAGCCCATTTATTATGCACATCAGCATTTGTTTCGGCTATATCCTTATTTTTGTCTACTTTGCATTGGTGGCTTCATAACGGTTTGAGAAACTTTATATGATCAGCCGTGGGCTCAGTAGTGTGTGTAAAAGGCACTATGATGGCTCCTAGCTATCGACAGGTCATTGGTGATCATGTGTGATATTCATATCAACCATGTTTCCAGCTGCAATTGCATCTATCAGCAGAACAACCGTTCTTGTTATGTAGCCAATGTTCTGCTATAGTGATTCGAAGCGCATAGGGACAAATGTCAATTCCGGCCATTGCCCCCAAAGTCACCTGATCTTAACCCAATTGAACACCCAATTTACAGAGATTAAGGAGTGGTATGTGCAGATGTAATGTACTATCCCTCCATCCACCTACCAAGGCCTCACTGCTTCCATGCCAAACCGAATTTGTTGCTTTCCTGGGAGCCCAAAGGTGGACATAATAGATATTAGGTAGGGAGGTCACAATGTTTTGGCTGATTAGAGTATATACAATCGTAGAGAATTAAACAATAGAAGTAATATTGTTTGTCTTCTTTTAGTTTCAATTACCACATCCAAAGAAGGTAAACTATTAGCTCTCAATATGGCATCCGATCTCTGTTTGAATGTACAGTAGTTTGTCTTTTCCTATATCAATAATAACCATCTGCCAGATGTGACAAGTGTTCTGTGTTCCTAAAATGAACTTTCTTTTCAAAGTAAGTAAGTAAAACTAAGAAAACACAAAGAAAAAGGAAAGATAGGGATTAAGAAACAGCCGTCGCCGATATTGTATTCCTCAAACTTAATAGAAACTTGTCGTTTCTTTTTTCTTATAATGTTAATACCATATTTCCGACGAAGGAAGTATATATATGAAAGGGAAAACTCATTAATTTTGGTTTTGTCAAACTTCACTTGTTATTCTCAAAGAAAACAAGTAATGTAATTTCATTTAAAATGCTCTTTGATTCATTATCAATAGGTATTAATACATGTCTGTAAACCTTACAACTTTCCTCATCAATATTTTCTGAAGCATCGATGGTTAATAAGAGACACTTTTTTCCACTACCTTCAAGGAAGATTTCGAGCATTTGTATTATGTATTGATAAATAATATAAGGATTATTGTTACTTAGTTTATGATATGTTACCAAGTAAATTTATATTTTAGTTGCATCTAATTTCTGTTGTTGGTAGCAGTTTTAATTTATATTGTAGTTTCAAATTTTTCATATTAGATTACTTTACACAAATAATCATTAATTTTGCATTGAAGTCCTGTTTTGATTTACAATACGAATGTTATTTTTTCCTTTAAATCCATTAGTAGACTTTTTATCGTAAACATTATTGTAATGGTTGCATTTACATTCGTATTTTTTTCAGTTATTATTATTATTATTATTATTATTATTATTATTACATTTTTTTTGGAAATGTTGCTTAGCAGAAAGTGATCATTTCCGACTTACTTTTTGTTCTGTAACAGTAATTTTTTTCCGTAAATGTTTATCTAAGTATTTCTTTTTCATTATTATTGGTATTTTATTATAAAGAATCATTGCTGTTAATGGGAATATCTGAACATATGATTAAAAAAATGCGAAACATTTGAGCTGGACGAATGATATGTGTAGTAAGTTAGTTTAGAATTGAACAATTTGTATCGTAGATACTATGTAGGTGGGAAGAAGAAGCAAGGATGAAGCTTTAGAAAGTTTACAGCGTTTTTAAGATGCACAATAGCTTGAGTATTGATAAAGCTTTGGTTTCATAAACATTGACTTCATTAGATATTTTACCTTACCCATCTTTAGCTCAAATATTGCACATATATTCAGAAATATTTTAGACGTTTATGTTTCACTAGGTCATTGTTTCTTTTTGACGTCTTTTCTTTACTTTTTTTTTAAAGAATGATCGTGATGCAGCCATTACAGTTATTGCTGAACACTTCAATTACATTTGAGTGATCATTCTTAATTTTACACAAATTTGAACTTACATAGTATGTGCTGTTATTCATACGAAACAACCTCCAATGGTAATTCTTTCAAAAATATTTTCCAGGCACACCTGATTTTTAAACTCAGTTATATCCATTGGCCATTCAGATCACCGGATCTTACTTCGGATTGTTTTCTGTAGTCACTTAAACAAAGATAGTATGTTAGGAAGTTCCAAATAGCTCTCTAACTCAAACAAAACTTCCCGATGTATACGGGCTGCAGGGTAATAGTGGCTATTTTAGCTAATGAACTGCACCTCACCACAATTGGTTGGGTAAGAAGTTTATGTTTTCTTTGAAATTGTACTTATCGAAGGGATGTGTTATCTAAAGATTAATTAAACTTTAATCATTGCTACAAGCTCCTTACGTTTTATATAGCATTCATTGTTCTGGTTCTGCATACATGCATTTAAAATGTATCCTATCCTTATGAGGTACCCAGTATTATATACTTATAGAAAAGATATCAGACAGTCTCATACGGGACCATCTATTCATTCCATGTTAAATAAGTGAATTTATCAAAAACACAACTTATTTTGATAATTAAATCGATAAATAATACTCTATTCGATGTTTATTTCTTACATTTTAGAAGAAAATCCGAAGTAATCTGTCAGTATGGAAAGTTGAAAATTTTAAATTGAGTTTTGTTAATTTGACTTGGACTTGGAGTATGCGAAGGAAAATAAGAAACTTAAGTTTTAAACATCGTATTCTAGAAAGGCTTTTTTGTCCTTCAAATGACATTGTAATGTTCTACATGGTTGTCTTACAAAGTTCTATGTTCTCATTGTATTTTAAAAGTTAATTCAGATAAGAGACAGTTCTGAAAAAAAGTATTTGGAACAAAACGTTATTGCTCTTTATATACAATTCGATTTTAAATCAAAAGTTATAATAGTAATGAATTTTAAATATTGTTCTACCATTCTAAATAATCATGTTTTAGTGTACATTGGGAGTTGGAATATACATTTTATAATATTGCACAACCGATTTGCGGTTCTTAGTGTTTATTTTCGTCCTCAATTTTAGACGGGTAAACGTGTGGTGTTCTATGTATGAACACTGGCGAATGAAATGAAATGTAATCTTTCAGTTAACGCCCCATGATTATACCCTTAAGACTAAGGGAGACAATGATTAAAGGAGTGAATAATGATGGAAAAATTGGTAGAACAAGAAAGTGGGAGGAAACGGGAGTATCCCGAGAAAACCCACGGGCACAAAGCTGTCCACCATAAACTTACTTGGCCGGGAATCGATTCAGAGACCCCACGCACCAAAGGTAAGCGCTCTACCACTGAGCCACGGTGTCCCCGTATGAACACTGACAATTCAGAAAAATTTACGAAGGATATAAGAAGATGAGATTATCGTGTAAATATTCATAGAAATCTGTAAAAGTTAATGTTTCCTTGTGCTTCCTATGAGAATTTTGAATACGTAAATACTTAAAGCAAATAACTGTAAAACAATGAAATTAAGTTTACAATGCTCATGGGAAACTTCTTTTTTTTTTTTTTTTTTTGGTGCCGCCGGATTTGTATAGTACATAGAAAACGCTTGAATTTTGTGGAAATGTAATCAACTTTGCTTTCAATGCTTCAATTTGTTTAAGATTGTTAAAAAATATATATTATTAGATACTTACGATTTAAGAATTCCATAATTATTTTATAAATGAAATATAAATTAATCTAAGTGCTTAGTTATTGAAACTTTCATGAAATATATGAGAGAATATGTAATTGTCACGAGAATCCCGTGAACATTTAGGGTAAAAATTTAGCTTTCCCAATTATCTGATATTTAGCAGAAAATGCATCTATATTTATTTTTATTCCTGATTATTATACTGCCTTGAAATCAGTAGCATCATTTCAGATTTTGCAAGGGGGAAGCCAAGATCGTCAACTGACAAAGAGTTTCATGTTTTTATTAATAGGCCTATCTATCTAACTATATATATATATATATATATATATATATATATATATATATATATATATATATATATATATATATATATATATATATGTATGTATGTATATGTATGTATATGTATGTATATGTATATATATATGAAGCATGTGTTTTCCAAACTCAAATGACAATTGCCTCTCTTCCCTTTACAAATGACGTCCCTTCTTAAAATGACGTTGAAATCGTTAACAATGAGCACTCGCTCTCTCAAGAGACAAAACATCTGTAACAGTTGAAGAAAAGATTATATATATATATATATATATATATATATATATATATATATATATATATATATATATATATACAGTATATATATTCCGGGTATATGTGGCAGCCCTGAAACAGTCCATGAGAATCACATCTTAGTTTACTCTTTGAAGTTTTGGTGAATTTTGCAACCGAAGGTTTTGTCGATATACGTACAAACCCCTAAGAACAAGTGAATGAATTGTCTGATGACAGTAAACTTCTTCACAATTTAAATCGCACGAAATACTCCCTAATTTCCAGACACTATTTAGAAATTATATTATATGATTTATTCGAAATATGAAGGAAAAGTAATAATTATCTGAGGATATCCATTTATTAACGTGATTGTACATTATTTCATGACGTATGTAAGCTTACTAGTATTTGTTCGTATTCCCTAACCCTTTGATTTTCTTTAAGCAGTGAAGAGTGTTTCATTTTAGTTTTTGATATTAAAGAAGAGAATATTTCTAACAGAGGAATACTAATTAAAGAATGCCTTTGAGTAGAGTCTGAGGAAATGTATCATACGTATATGTATTGCTGTTTATTCGGGTAAATATCTTGTTTATCATTGTAGCAAGCTGCTGCACCATGCAGATATTTTTTTAACATCCTTTGAAAGCACACTTTTGAACTAATGACTCTATAATATCCTACTGTGTAACTTAATTTTGTAATCGCGTATGAAAGAGAACAACTTTTTAAAAATCAATTTGATCCAGCAGAAAATATATTTCACAACATAATAGATACTTTTATGACTACATTTTAATATATGAACATGTTATAAAATAGTGTGTGTTTGAATGAGAGAGCTGCTCTGTGGTGACATATCCTTTGGCATCATTAGTCGTCATAGCAACGGAACGCATGGTTCCTCGAAACACCAATCTTCATACACAGTCTGCTCTCCTTTGTTACCTTGAGTAGCTTTATATATATAAAAATTATAATCGTTTCCTCAGCAGCCCTAGGAATCCGCTTTGAAAGGAATAATACCCGCTTAGCTTCCCTGACACATTGTAAAGAGATGCGTGATTTCAAGCGCTTTAAGCCATAACTACATATCTTTAGTCTGCATTATGTACAGTCCGTGGAAACTAAAGCTTGCTAATCCTCCTTCAACTCTCGGCTATTTGCTGAAGCTGGCTTTTCAGATGATACACGTGTCGAAAAGCGAAGAGATAGAACACTGTGTGACAAACACATGACTAATTTGAGAGTAGAATGGTGTTGCTTTTCAGTCTTTGTAAGTAAAGGAGAAAACGGACGATGTAGAAAAGAGGTAATTCTAAAAATATCTACATTGAAGGGTCCATTGATAAAAGATAAAACACTTTTATTGTTCAGTTTCCCTTTTATTTTGACTTATCCTGATGCGAGAAGGGATTTACAATACTCAGTATTGAAAGTTGATACAAACACGTTTTTTCTTAGTTCAGTTTCGACTAAAATCATATAAATGTGAAACATAGGTATCTACTGTAAAAGCTGAGAAAATAAACGCATACTAATTACAATTTTAAAGAATGATATTTGTAAAGTACAGGAATTGAACATTGTAGAATAAAACTCTTTGTGTAACACGTTACTGGGGATTAGTGGGTGTGAAGTTTTATTTTGTAACACATTTTCTTCAGATGTTTTAAATCAATATGAAAGTTGTTTAAAATCTGGATGGACCTACTTCTATGTCTCAAAGTTTAATACTAATACACCCCTTCATGCAACAAATGAAAATCTGGGAAAGAAGGTGAAGCTCAAAGAGCAGTTTTACCAGTGTTTTATCCAGTCCCCTCCGTTTTAGTGGGAAATCTGAAGCTCTAGGGGGGAGCTCATTAAAAATGTGGAAAGTAACAATGTACCTTATGCAACCCATACCTCTATATGTACTGTGTACAAATAAACCGTCTGTATTCTTTCAGAGAACTGTAAATTTGTCCTTCAGTGCTACACATAAATTTTTAACTATTGAAACATAAAGCTTCTCCATATAGCCTACTGTACAAGAATTATTACTAACAATATTTTAATCAGATGATAGAGATTCATATTTATTCAATCATTAAAATATTAAGACTAATCCGGAAGGCTCTTATCTTTCCATGAACTAAATTTTTAATTACACATTTTTAATAAACCTACATATTTTACACTTTAAGTTTTAAAAAGAAGGCAGTGCAGTTCTTCCTTGGGATCTTTAATACCAAATTTTTATAACATTTCTTATATGGAAAAGTTCCAGTTTGCTAGGACCTTCCATGCATAGTAAAACAAGTGAACTTAAGTGGTGTGGTGTGCGTATAAGTTGTTGACTTAATTTAGTACAAATTCGTGCCGTACTTGAGTATGATCTTTCAACTTTGCAGGTATCTATAGGGCACACACTTCATATGGCAGCTAGATGTCGTAGTGTAGAAAAACCGTCCTCATTATCATCCACTTGAAGTTTACATAAAATATCATTCAACAACCTATTCTTCTAATTATTCATTAGTTTATTCTTTCATCTGCATGTTCTTTACCATGTGATTAGTAAAATCCTGGTAAGAAGACGATCTAAGAACGTCTTTTTCCTCCACAGGTGGATGTCCACCCATCCGGACCTACTTATGTGTTTTGTTTATTGTGTTGTGCACAAACAGGTCCAAGGCCAGGGGGAGCCAGAGGCGCCAGGCGATCTAAATTTTGTCTTTATGTGCTATACAAAAGTACAATTTAGATATACATAAAAGGTGGTTTATTTTAAATTCACTTTGATTCCTTTAAGAAAATACGAAATGAAGATAATAGCTAGGAACGAATGATAGAGATACATATCTTTTCAGAGAACATTTCTCGGATCAAAAGATCCAATATATTTCAGGCAAAAATTTTCTTATAGGACTTATATGTGGAGAATTACATATATATTGTAGCCAAACCCAAACTATCACTTAAACTCAGTATGATGTGCTTATTCGGTAAGAAAATACGAGAACTCGAGCTAGGGGGCGTTCAAAAATTTTGTGGCTCCTGATCCAGAAACTAATTATTGGCCAAAGTCATAATCTTTTGATGCATTTTTTCCAAGAGCGCAATCTTTTGATCCATTTTTTAATCACTCCTAAAATTCTTGTATACAAATTTATTGGTAATTTTTCAATGACAGCGTAAATAAAATATAGTTGATGAAATAACGCTAATCGTATTATACAGAATTGACCAAACATATATGAATTTAGAAAAGGCCACAGCCAGAAAGGGTACAAAACAAGTTTCAAAACCCGCAAATTCTGGTTGAAGGTGAAATGTTCTTTGTATGACTGAGTAGGCATCTGGGAGCTAGCATAAGAAAATAAAATTGATAACAGAATAATAAACAACAGGGGAGATACATATTTTTTCAAAACATTGTTGCTTTTTATTTAACTGCTAGAGGTTGGGGAAATGGGTATAATTGAGTTTACGATTTATTCGGTGCTACTGTCGGATACTAGCCCCAAATTTGCAAAATTTTGCAAGAAATTTGTTACCTTACCAAACAACAGTGCTACTGCACTCAAAATGTAGAGATTAATATAACTGAGAATACATGATCTCGGAAAGGTTATGTAATACTGTGCTCTCGTTACTTTTCATAAATTCAATTTCAGTGACGTTTCCACGTACCCTTTGTACATCCGATCCTATTCTTTTATATGCTGATTTATTTCTCTGTATTTTTACGTTCAAACGTCGGTAGCACAGAAGGAGGTACGAAATTCGTGAAAATAATTGAGTTCTCAATATCAACGAATTTACACGTATCATGGCCCTTATATCGAAAAAGGGATTTTTGATGCTTGGCCGTCTGGTCATCCGTTTCTTCGTTCTTCTCGACGTACGTACACTGCTCGGAGACATTACCGTTCAACATATCCAGAACCTATTTTAAACTGAAGGATTTTCTATGATTTTCTAGAGTTTCAAAGAGAGTTTTTAAAAATTTTCCTCCTATTTCTTCCAATTTCCTCCAGTAGAGGTAGTTCACTGGAGGCTGGAAACCAAAAGTTTCTTTGCAGCTCTAATAATGTTTATTTTTCATATGCACAAATCAATAAATCATTAAGAACCCTTAATATATCACGTCCTTTTTCTAGAAAATATCCAAAAGGAGTAAGTTTTTCTGATGATTCTCTGAAAATGGCTCAGCCAATTTTGTTCACATTTTATAAACAAATATTTCATTCACAGACATACGGTGTAAGTTACTTCTTTTTCTACAAAAAAAATGAAAAAGAAAAAACATTTTACTCTAAGAGTGTTTCTTGGGATCAGTTTTTCACGAACAGCCGAAGTGGTTTTGTTCGTATTTCATTAATAAATATTTCTTTTATAATCCTGTAATGTGACGTAAGTCATTTCCCCTGAAATATTCCAAAAGGGATGAGATTGTGTTTATTCTTGAGGGCAAAATTTTTTCGAGCAATTTTCTCAAAAACTTCTCTGACGATTTTATTAATGTGTCGTAAATATGTATATATATATATATATATATATATATATATATATATATATATATATATATATATATATAAGAAACAACGCTATAATATGATGTGAGCCATTTTATCTGAAAGGATCAAAAGGTAGTTTACTCTTACGGTGAATTTCGTTCAGATGATTTTCTCAAAAACTGTTAACAGGTTTTGTTAATATTTGAGAGTAAAAAAGAAAAAATAACAACACACAATATTTTTCTGAAGCTATTTCTTTTGAAGAAACAACGAGTTGTATAGTCCTGGGGTGAGCTTTTAGTCTATTTTATCAAAAACTGCTCAAGTAATTTTATTTAAATTTCATAAACAAATATTTCATTTACAACCCTATAATTTGGCTTAAGATATCCACAACGGCTAGTTTGATTTGAGGAGTAAAGTTTGTTCATCAGCTCCCTCCGTGAATCGAACTCAGGTTTGCCACACCAAAAGTATTCGGATCTTTCTAAGCGTCTTTAGCGTAGGAGACCCGAGCTCGATTCCAGGCCAGAGCTGTAGCTAGAGATTATAGCGCCCGGGACAAACTACAATTCGACGCCTCCTACATTCACCTTTCCAAGCTTTTTTTCCTCCATATAAGAGAAGCCACTTTTGTTGTAATACTACGCTGAATTTTTATGATGCTTCTTGGACAGGCCATTGCAACAGCCAAAAGCGATGATTATGTATTCTTTTATAAATAAGAGCTGCTTTCAAGAGGCTTATTTTGTACTTTCTGTTAAACTTAACAAATCTACCCTTGGTTATATATAACTACCAAGGTCCACTTGGAGAACAGTTATGGAAATTTACAAATATTTACAACGTTTCATGCTATCGATAAGAAATGAAATTTCAATACATCTGAAACTGTTTTTTTATGTTCGAAGTAGGTAACAGCATTAATTTCCAGTAATAATTGTAAACCTTTGTAATAATTTTATTCTGTATGTGACCACACCGACGCGGACCGAAATCCAAACTGCCACTTGCCTAAATATCAAATATAGCAGGTACAATATAGCGGCGCATTACAGACTCCTCGGTGTCTGAACAAAAATTTTATCACTGGAAATATAACAAAAATTTTATAAAATTTTCAAAATTCAATATTCACATTTTCTCTAGAGTTTTGTAACTAAGTAAGGACCAATCCGTACAGAACAAATTTCATACATTTTGCAACTGTCATCATTTTCTTATTACAAAAAGTTCAAAATTAAAACAATCAATTAACATTGAAATAGAACATTAAAGACGTTATTGATGGCTTTCCAATTCAACACCTCACTAAATAATAACACTAAATAACATCATATATAATACCGTAACGTTTTTTCCTAATATATACTACAGCAACGATTTATCTTTTCTTATTTTTTCTTTTACGTCGATAACTCCCTTTCTGTTCATCCTTCCACGGACTTTGCCTTTTCTTGCAGCTGTCAACTTTTTTCTTTTTCTTCTTCCTGCGAGTCATAATTTTTGCTTTATCAATTCTCCATTCACAATGAGTTAAGTGTTTTAATTTTATTCTGGTTCTTTTTCGTGTTTGGAATTCTATCTTCCTTTTATGTCTTTTATATTTCCATTGTTTCAAGACTTCCATTTTCTTTAGCCTTTTATTTCTTGATTTCATCCTTTTCTTTCTCCACCTTCTTCTGTCACTTCTTCTTTCATTATCTTTTGGTTTCTTTCTGCCTTTCTTTCTATTCCGACTTCTTCCACTTCTTCCTTTCTCCACTTTCTTGTCTTTCCTCTTCCGATATTTCCATCTCTCATCCAGTTTTCATTCCTTCTTTTCCCTCTGTCCAAATTTCTTGCGTTGACTTCCAAATCTTGACTTACTAATTCTTCTAGTGATGGTGGGTTTTATTTTCGCTTTATCTTTCCTTTCTTCTGATGCACACTTTCCATTCTGTCTTGTATCCTCTTCAATTTCAGCATGATGAATTATTTTATAGGGCACTATTTTCTTGTACCTTCATTTATCTTTTCTCAATTTCTTTGAAATTTCTTTCACCTTTCGTTTCCACAGACACTGGTGTCTACCATTTCTTCTTTTACCACACACTGCACAATCACGTTTCTTTATTCGCGTACAGGAATTTTCTCTTCGAATGACCTTGGTGACACGATGTGATTTTACTTTCCATTGGAAGTGGGTTTTCTATCGGTGATATGCAAGTATCTTCACCTACGAAGCTTTTTTCTTTAATAATTTCATTGTGCTGTACTTCAGATTTTATATCAACTTGGTCCTTCACCATAAGTTCTTCGTCCTCAGATTCCTTTATATCCTTTATTTGTTTTTCCTTCAAGTTGTCTTCATCGATCTGTCCAACTTCCTCCAATTCTATCTTTGGGATGTCCACTAATTCCTTTCTTACAGCAAGGATATTATCATACTCTTTTCTGCCTTCATTCATCTCAGACCGAAGTTCTAAGAACTTATTATCAAGTTCCTTAATTAGAGATGATAACTTTTGATTAAGACGGAGGTTGAAGCTTATTTCAAAATCATTCCAATGTCTCATCATACAAAGATTCATTTCTTTGATAAATGGGTTTTCAAAATCCACTTTCTTTATTCGGTGTGGATATTTATGTTTTCTTTCTTTGTCAGGTACAGTATATGAAACACATTTCACTTCCGATTCTCTAGCTTTTATTTCTAGTTTTTCTTTTCTCTGTATTTTATCATCCTTTGATTTACGTTTACTATCCTTGCTCCTAATCATATCCTTTTCCATTGAATGTTCATCTGGTCGTATCTTATTCACTCTTTCCTTTTCGTCTTTCTGTTTGTGTCTGTGTTTTCTATTTTCTTTGTCCTTTGGTTGACTTTCACTGCGACCTTCGTGTCTTCTTTTCTTCTTTTCTCTTGCCTCTTCCTTATTTTCACTTTTATGTTTTTTCTCCTTTTTCGTATCATCTTTATCACTATTACTTCTCTTTGATTTCTTCTTTTTCTTTATATCTCTTGTTTCATATTTTATTATTTTCTTTTCTTTTTCACCGTTCTTTTCATCTGTATTCTCTCGTATTCTTTTTCTTTCCTCTTCCATATCTATATTATTATCTTTAATATTATTATCAATCTAATTATGATACCCCGGATCTACATCTTCTGTGATTTCCAATTGTATTTTTTCTATTGTTTCCCTGCAGTCGTATTCTTAATCTGTTCCTGAAAATCCTTTTTCACGGTCGCCATTTTCTGAAACGCACTACTCTCACCTTCCATTCTAATTGTAGTAAGAGGATGTTTCACATTGATTGTTTTGAGGTTCGGGTAAGGACAAAAGAAACTTCTACAATAAAACAATAACTTCGCGTTTTACCAGATGTACGAATACATAGTTCATCCAACAATAATCAAACTGTAAATGGCCAACTAGATGATGCAGTTATTCGAATAACGATTTAATTGAGAATTATTCTACATTTTCTGATCAGCCTTTTATTTCAAATTACATACCATAATTACCTCATATTCATTATGTATCATCATGATCTTTTTTACTTATATTCATATTCAAATATTTCATTTCATTATATTACTATTATTATTATTATTATTATTATTATTATGCACAATTCGTCGAGGCTGTATCAGTAAAAACTCCGAATATATACATTAATAAATATATATACATCATTTAAATTACCAATGACCTACGTTGCACCATCTACGTATGAATTTCATTTCGTTGAGATCACAAACAAAATCTAGATACTAACAAAATTGGATAAATTTTTCGACGTTTGATCCGGGGTTCTACGTTTTACAGATTCATAATTTTTACATACATATTTACCGATCAGAATCACAAAACTATTTTCTTTCTGTGTATCGTTAACATTCCATTTTCCTTATTATTTACAATACTTTTTTTCGATTAGAAAAAGTTTTCACAATTTAGATTTATATCTTCCGGCGCGGACCGAAATCCAAACTGCCACTTGCCCAAATATCAAGTAATGCGCTGGTGCAGGTACAATATAGCGGCGCATTACAATGTTTTGTACGTATGTAGATAAAATATCACACAACTAGTTACGTATGCACAAAAAACTAGGTAATAGTATACATGAGAACCCCCTGATCTGCGTTTCTTCTGTGTTCTATTGCCACTTCTACATGAAATACCATAAATTTTCTACGTAGTGCAATAGTAAGAAGTATCCATGTGCACAAGACATGCGATATGCGTTAAATTACCCACCCCCACACACATATATTCATAGATAAAGTACAAGGGTACTACACATGCAGATATAAAGTACAGGTACGTTCCTTTTTATTTTCGTATCAGTCGATAAGTAAATAAAAGTCGCTTTGTTACCCCCTTTGCAAGTTCGTACATACTCAATGAATAATCCCTAAAAGTATGAGCGTCCTGCTCCTTCGGGAACTGATGCGGCTTCATGTATACTATATCCAAAAAAATATATCCTGGCGATACAAGTATTTGGTGGAGAAATGATTGCAATAAATTGCTTCAAATCGGAAGCATTTCATATGCCAATGGAATTTTAAAAATCACTTTGGAGAAGACTAAATTCGTTGGGTTAAGTTGTGACTACTAAAGCCCCTATTCTACAACTACTTGAAGTTCGAAAATGCTATTATTCCCCTTGTTTAAATTCATTTATAAATTCATTTATAATATTTATAATATTCATAATCCTAATCCATGTAGAAACCTAACTGAATATTTTTTTTCGAATTATTTTAAGTAATTCCTTTGTTAAGGGGTTAAGTCAGTAAATTACTAAGCATGATGCTAAGAGCCTGCCACAGTTACCTTGATGAAACAGTTATTAAGAACAAAACAGTTTATCGATAGTTGAAGTGAAAGAAATTATTTAATAAAGAAACTTAGGAGATTAATCAAGAAAATTAATAGTACCATTACACTATTAAAATACTGAGTTACAACATGTTTGTTACCTTATGCTCGGCATAACGTAACATGGCCCGGTGCTTTTGAAACACCTTGTATATTGAAAGGGAATTTTAACTTTATTGAGAATGTCAGAAAAACATGTTTTATTTCGTAGTAGGAAAACTGTAGGTCGCAAATTTTGCGTAATTTCAGTTAAGTAAATCGTTTCAACGAGTATTAAATGAAGAATACATGATTAGTAATTATATTTTGTATATTTTACGTATTTAGCCAAAAATATAACATTATTTTAGAAAATAAGTGTATATTTTAGCTTTTTTAATGGTTTTCAGTTTATTTTTATAGATATTTCGGCATAGGGAATCTTCACAAGAAAACTAAAATTTTAATTTCGTAAATTTTCTTCAAAATTCCAAATTAAGAAAGTCAGCCATAATTTCTTCTTGGTGCATCTCTTTGTTTTCGGAGTAAATTATTTGATTGGATAATCCGCAATCACAGCTGTGGCAGGGATTTTCGGCTTTCTTTGATCTCAGCACCGAAGCCTATCATCCGATAGTTACGTCACAATTATCTTCCTATTAGGGATCATCTTCTCATTGTTCTTTGTCTTGCATCTTCAGCCATTATAGGACACAGACGTATAGTGTGCGTCGTCTGTAGAAAATTGTAAAAGTGACTAGTATTTTAAAACTGTGAATTGTTCTTCGTCTTGTATCAGTGATACTCTTATGGAATGTGCTTATTGGAAAATTTTACGTTCTCGAACAGCGAGAAAATGTAGGAGAAGCTGAATAAGACGGTGGCGAAGAAATCAGGTCTTGAGTTTGGTGTTCAGGAAGAAGAAGTTGAGTGTCGCTCAATGGCCACCTAGAACGGCATTGCAGTTGTTGGTACCTGTAAACATTTTTAGAATCCACGAGTTAAAAATCTCAAAGGAGATTTTCGTGGCATACCATCATCACAAATATTTTTAAATATCAGTTTATTCAGTTGTCGAAGGATGGATCCATGTAAGTAGAAACCAGTAAAACGAAATTCAGTTCAGATAGTGACAACTTCTAAATTCATTGTCTTGTGGCAGAACAAACGAGTGTGGTTTTCTTGTGCATGTGTAAAATTTTCAATATGATGTGCTAATTGCATTAAGTTTTCCCCAACATCCCTCACATATGGGTATGGACAATGTGACATCGTGAATTCATTCAATGGGGGGGGGGGAAGAATGCTAGATTATCTCAACACAGAGCGATTGTCATAACATCATGAAAATGTGTGTACAGCCCACATATTTTCCCCAAAAAGAAAGAAATGTTTAGATTCCCTACAACCTCCAAATTCTTCAGTTTTTCGGAAACATAGTACTGCTCGAAATATTTATAATTTGGCATGATGTTTGTCTTTGTTTTTTTTTTAAACAATCCTAAACGTTATAGTAATTTTGGAAGTAAGTGTCAGATTCACGGCTAAAGTCAAGTGCAAGGGTACATGAATTTTGCGTACCGGTAACAGGAAACTATCGTCAATAGGTTAAATCTCAGTGATTTTATTCTGATACCCATCGAGTTTTAAAATTACAATTTTAATGATTGCTAGTAGTAATATTTTAGTTTTTTTTAAAAAGAAAACTCAGAATTTCAGAGCGACAATAAAGAAAATAGCCACTGCGTCTTTGGTTATAATGTGGTTATTATAGCAAAATGAACATAAATACATAAATGAGATTGGTGCTTCATAAATATGTGTATGACTTTTTCTTTCTTTCTCTCTTAGGTTAAGTTAGTATAGTGTAGTTAGATTAGGATAGGGATTTTAGGCTTAAGTTGTACCAATATTTTCTCTTAGTGTTTACCTGTGCTAGGTTGTCCAGTGGGTCCGAGCTTTAAGAGAGGTAGCGAAAAGCGTAAATCCTCTATGCCGGCCACAATTTCAATGCACAGAGGATTTTGAGCACCAAAAGAATAGAGAAGGGAAGTAAAATGTAGCTAACCACAACCATATGTAGTGGTTTTTTTTTCAATAGTGTAATGTATTTATATTGTGTTATTTTCATTTGTTTGTGTCGATCTAATGTGAATATTAGAAAAGAAAGTTGAGAATATTAATGAATATGAATATTTCAGGAATATCTGTGGAAAATTAAATAATGTTTAGGCTATGAAAGTTAGAAAATCGATAATGTTAGTTTCTCAGATGGGTATGTCAGTATGAGCAAGTGTAAAGGTTTCTTTTTATCAAATTTCTTGTTAAATCCACTTTTCATGAATATTGTCAAATAAAATTTACTAGCCGTGAAAACATCTTTCTTTTCAAGTACAGAATATAATTCTTTTGTAGTTTTAAGAAGTAAAATTTGAGTTACAGTTATATTTGATATTTATGTGAAGCATGAACAAAACAAAGAGCAGTACACACATAATAATTTTACTGGTGAAATGAAATAGCTGTGAATCAAGGGAAGAGACTTTTCCTTAGTGTGACCGGGGTTGGAAGCAACCGAATCTGTAGAAAGTTTCTTATTCTATCAGTTTTAAATCAAAATCTCAGTTTGGATTTTTTTTTACGTTGCATGACAAAATTCTGTTTTGGGATTTGTAAGTTTTTTTTATTTAGATGGGGCTTCTACAGACAACATTAGGATCTTCATTGGGCTCATTGCCAGCTCCACTCGTAGGTCGATGTCCTGTGTCTGGAATCGTGGTTCACAACCTATTTCCGGATGGGATGTGGATAATGAACTGCAGGCCTGGATACCGGACTGTGAGTTGAGATGGAGGAGACTTTGGAATCTTTACATTTTCGGGCAAGATTTGAGTTCTATTTTCCGTAGATGATTGGCTTGGTGAGTGTATCAGTGATTGTTGATGACGAGCCCATACGGGCCCAGTAGGTTCGGTGTCACTAGTCAGTGATACATTCAGCATAGCCTGTAGTCTCAAGGAAAGGGAACATCATACAAACTCAATATCAGCATCATCATCATTTTAATTATTTTATTTTATTATTTATATTTTTTTAAAGTAAAAATGGCGACCAGCCAGGATCTCTGTTGTTTCAATCCTACGCGAGTGCTAAGGAAAAACAAAGAATCACAGCAAAGTATTTGTAATGGGGATCATTGTGACGATCGACTCATTGAGTAATTCATGGTCACTTCTGGATCTGTATGTGCGTGATGTTGAGGAAAACAAATTTAATGAAAGTGAAGATGTCTGCTGGAAGCAGATCTAGTAACGAATCTCGTCATCCGAACGAGTATATATGTTGTAGTGACGAAATCGCCGGTTTCAGTGTATACTGTGACAGTTGCTTTAGATGGGTGCATGCCCAATGTTATGACTTGTCGGATGAACAAGTCCAAGATTTAGATAAAAGTAGTGAACCGTTGTTATGTAAGCCTTGCATGGCGAAACAGGTTACAGTGTTGTCACTTCCGAAGTAATCGGAAACAGATACTGAGGAAGGTGAACATGAAACACGGGGTAGCCCGAACGAATCTGACAAAGAGGAAGGAAATCGAGGAAATGTAGCTTCCGGTTCTAATGTACAGTTAACTGACTTTGCAGCTATGATGGAACGTTTCAGCCAGGCTTTAACTTTAACGTTAAATGAAAAGTTTGAAAAGGTAGATAATAACTTTCAAGATATGAATAAAAAAATTGAAAGGGTAGATAGTAAATTTCAGGATATTAGTAAGAACTTTCAGTCAATGAATCAGAAATTCGACAATGTCAAATTTGAGATGTTGCAAATAATTAATGAGAAGGTAGCTCATGTGAACGAAGATGTAGAGGCTATTAGGTCTGAAGTTCGCAGTTTGCATACATCTGTTGGGAATTATCAGAGTAAGATAGACGCGCGGGTAGATGCCGTTGAGGAAGGTCTCCGGTTATCGGTTGAGGCGCAGAATCGACGATGTGATGACTTGACTAAGGAGTTCTCACATCTCGAACTAAGTACCAGAGGTCGTATCAGGCACTTGAAGCCAAAATTCAGACGTTAGAAGAGAACCAAAACCAAAGAAAAGACAAATGGTGTGGACGAAAACAATCGCGAGACTTTGTTGTCTGTGATGGGATCGAGTCTGACGGGACCGAGTCAGACATCCAAGTGGATGTACCAGTCTCTTCCGTTGTGGAGACTCGTGCTGTTCCCACGGTGACTGTCTCTATCTGTCAGCCGACCAGCATTCACGGCACAAATGTCCTTCCATTTGAATTTCCCTCACATATGTCGAACTTAAGCAAGTCGAATACATCCTGTGTTAAGACAATGGGTTGTCAGGCTTTGTCCAGGAGGTCGAATCCATTGTTAGGTTAACCTCAGGTGTCAGGATCTTGAAATACCATGTGTCGGTTGACCCATGTGGTGTCCTCTAGTAATGTAGCAGACATGACTCCGTCGTGTGCTGGAGTTCAGGAGGGAATGTGTGGTCGCGCGGTGGTATCGATGTCAGACAATTTAACTTTTGGACAAAATTACCAACATTATTCCACTTTCGGACAAAATTATTCGGGTGCAAAGAGCCCTGTGGTTGGCCACAATTCTCCCGTGAACCCCAGTAGGAACGAGGAATGTTTTGGTAAACGAACTTTAAATTTAAGAGTTTCCGAAGTAGTTTATATACCTAACTTCTAGCGCACTTTCCCCCTCCACCCCTGACTACCAAAAATTACAAACCCACCACTGACCACTGAACTTTAATAAAGAAGGTAGATTAGATATTGTACACTGCGCATATGCTTTTATGACATTTAAAATCATAAAAACTTACATCTAAAAACTTACAATCTAAAACTATTTTTCTTCTATCTTATAATGCCCCCATGGTAGAGTATCTATCCCATTCTTTAAAACACATCTTTTATCATCCACACAACTTAAAGCTAACTTATTTACCTCTATACTGTACAAATCGTGCTTATAACTTCTAATCAAATTCATCTTCTTATAATATTCTTTTTGGCTAATCAAACAGTCCTTATATTCGTTAAATGAAAGTTCTTTATACACAACACTCTTCTTAACACCTTTAGCTTTCTTACAACACTTTTCTTTATCGAACTTACCTTTAAAGTCTTTATCTGCTAAATCTATTTGAGGTGCTTTTATACTGTACGTCTTACTTCTTAAACCTACAAACTCTTCTATGATTGTACCTTTAATCTCATCCTTCATCTTACCAAGTATTTTCTTATTGATTTGTGGTATCTTATATTTGTTATCTTTAGGGTAATCACTCGTGTCGAAGTAATCAATGTAGTTTTTCATGTCCTCGTACACATCTTCTGTTTGAATATGGTATATATAGTTATTAGTATCTGTATAACATACTTCTATTTTGTCTTGGTATTTTGGCTTCATCACATTATAATGGAAGTCGTACATTAAATATTTCGATAGATCTAAGATACTCATTCCAACATATATTGGTTTATTAAAAGTTAATTTTGTTTTATTCATTATGATTGCACATAGATTCTCAGTATAAATAATTCTATCTTTAAAATTTGGTTTAGCAATTAGTTTTTCTACTCTTGTTGGATCACATTCTATTTTTATAGGTTTACATATTTTCCATAGTCTTTCCAAAAACTGAATTGTTCATGAGCTTATAAAAGTCTTTTTCAAAGTCATTTGTTGCTCTAGTTCTCATCTGTGTGTTTAAATCAATATATTTCTTTAACCAATCTGATTGTTCGAACTCTATTACTCGATGTATCTTGTTAAGTTTTGATCCAAGTGAAAGACATTGTTTTAGGTTTCGATAGTGAATTACATATTTTTCTTTGTCATATAGGGTTGTTAAGAGTTTTGATTGTTTTGAACCAGGCGGACACATGTTTTGAGGAGCTAATGGGTAGTCTTTGTGATAGTCATGTAATTCTTTAGGATATTCAAGATCAACTTCTAATATGTAACCAGTACTAGAATCATCAGGTATATTTGTGAAATCTGTTTCTTTTATCTCGTCTTCACTTAACCATCTAAATCCCTTAAATGGTAAGTATTGATTCATTGCCCACCCATACAAGTTATTAGCATCCAAGTACATTAACTAAGAATCTTTTTTATTGTTATCGTAATCTTCCATATACTTATTGTTTGCTTTCACATATCTTTTTGAGCATTGACTAATCCCACCTCTTATACCTTTCTCTATCATTAATACCATATCGTAATCAGTTAATAACTCTAGTTTTATAGTTGTCATCTTTAACATTGCATCCCAAGCTAAACCTGGTGCTGTCATATACCAAGGTGGATCGAGACCATGTTTCATCGAGCTTTAAGACATGTTTCTCTAAAGTTCTCAAACACATCTGCTAATAACAACACATCGGTTTTTAGATATAAGTCATGGTATTGTCCTAGATTCTTAATTTTAAATGTATTCCACACTTTCTTTGCATGCTTATAATCCTCATCGCTTATGTGTGTGTTGTTAAGCTTGTTGTAGAATGCTTCCTTTGGTGGTAATTTTCTTTCTCTAAACCTATCCAAATTGTTAACATAATCGTACGGGTAAACACCTTTTCTTGTTACAAGGTTAAATTGTTCTTCATCAGGATAGAAGTGTTTTGTATGAATCATTTGTTCTCTCGTTAGGTTTGATGATAATTTGTCTAAACTACATGCCATAAATCTAAATGAATCTACGAATTTTAATTTGATAGTTCCAACTTTTTTACTGAATGATATGTAGCGTTGCTCGTTATTAGGTATTAATTCTATTTGTTCTTTATTACATCCTAGCTCTTTTATAAACAAGTGAGAGTCATATCCAGATAAGTTATGTATAATCACTGGTACGAACTTAGGTATTCTAACTTTTAAATTATAGTTGTTACATAATGCAGCTACAAACTCTCCTGTTATGTGATCGTGATGTTTAACTTTATGGTTTTCTGGTGTATATTTTACTTTACAGTAAGAACAGGATTCGGATTGGTTGAACTCTTTTATCTGTTTACGTGTTAATGGCAGTTCATTATTTTGACTATATATGTTTGATATTTGTTTGGCTTCTTTCTTTAACATTCTTATGAACTTCTTAGCTGCATCTTTACCTCTATACACAACAGGATTGGTTTTACTTCCATCGCTCTTTACTACATAATAACAAAATCCAGATGGTTTATGTTGCTGATATTTTTTGGTATATGGCTCGTTATCCGGATAACATTCTTTACAACCCATAACTTTATGTTGCAAACATTCAAAATCAGCGTAAATCACAAATGGCAACTTCATCGTAAATTGATACTTTTTAAATTCAACGTATGTATTTTTCGGTGGCATTTCTATCTTAACAGCTTCGTGAGTAGAACAATCTTTTTCGTGTTTATCTAATACAGTTTGTGAGTAAAAATATAACAAGCATCTATCACAAGTATTTTCGAGCTCTCCATTTAGTTATTTGGCTGCTTACTAATCTACTTAGATCTTTAATCCAACAATACTGTGTTTTAACTTGGTCTTCATTTTGTTCTTTTACATATAATAAATTCACATGGATGTCTTTCTTTTTTTTAGTATGATATAAAACGTATACTGTATATTTTCCATCATCACTATATGCATAAACGTTAAATGATATATTGAGCCGTCTTTCAATTTTTGGGATGTCACTTAGTTTTACAGGAAAATGAATATCTTTTAATATTGTTTCTAAGTCTTTAACAACTTGCTTGTATTTTGGTGGTCGTTGAGGATCTTTTTCAACAGGATGCAATGCAGAGGCAATTGAATACAAGAAACATTTTTCATCTTTGTTCTTTACATTGATAACAGCTTTTTTCCTTTTAATTTCATTTGGTAGTTCTATGTATGATGATCCTCTATATGGTGCATATTTATTAAGAGCTAACTCTAAGTAGTTTATATTTGTAAGAGTCCATCCAGAACCTCTAGCTTGGAACTCATCCATTCTTGCTCGTAATATTTGTTTAGCATCACTTATGAATTCTTTTAGATTGGTTGATTGGAATACCTCTTTGTTATTAATGTTGAAGTAAATGTCTTGAATATCTTTACCTTTCTTATATTGACAGCTTATTAGGAGATTAGCCTTTAACGATCCATGTTTTTGTAAGCTGATGTTCAATCTATTTATTAAAGCCTTTGATGTTGAATTGATATATTGTTCTAAAGGATCATGTTCTTTATAAGTTGTTATAAATCTCCATGTTTCTAATCTTGATTTGAATGCTGTGCTTCTAAGTTTTACATCGATTGGTTGTGATTCAACTTTGATTCTTGGTTCTTCAAATACTTCTTGTTGAAATGGGTATATATTTCTAATCTGCCTTCTGCTTTGTTCATCGTCATATTGTTTAAGAAGGTCTATCAGTTCTGCTTTTCTTAATCGGGAATATCTTCTGATTCCCCTCTCTTTACATTGGCGTCTTAACTGTACTACAGTAAATTTACTATAATTACTCATCTTATTTATTATATAGAAAATCTTCAATTTTTATCTTCACCGGCTTATTTCAGTTCATTTTCATTTGTCCTAGTACAACGCTTAACATTGTTCACCCCTGCCATTGTCTACATATTACGCGTTGTATTAGAACACGGCTTTTATGGGATTAACCCATCAAAGTCACATATACACATATTAAAATTAAATCATTTTTGTAAACTTACTCATCATCATCATCATCATCATCATAATCATCATCACTACCATATTTATATTCATCATCACTACTCAAATCAGATGTTTTTTGTTGCATTATTATTAATTCTTTTTCCTTTAACAGTATTTGCTTCTCTAGTAGTGCTGCTAAAAGTTTAAGATCTTCATGAATAAGGTTAAGTCTATCATGTAATAAATCAAATTCTTTCTCCATATTTATTATATACAAAACCAACAAAAATGAAATAAATTTTAAAAATCTAAGAATAAAAACGAACATTACTACTGCTAAGGAAATATTATCTTACAAACCTGTATTTGATTGTGTATGTAAATATTTAGATATTGGTGGTTATAATGATGAAGACAAAATAAATTTTAGCGTGTCCATAGGTATGTTAGATCATTTGTTCAAGAAAGCCACTAAAGAAAACAACTCATTTCTTATACAAAACATTCTCTATGCAAACGTTATGGACTTGTCTGATGAGATATTAGATTCACTGACTGATGAACAATGGTTATCTATAGGTCATGATGATTATGAGGAGGAATATAACTATGATCACATTACAGAAGACTTCATACGCAAATACAGTATCTGCATAAAGTTAATTTGAGCGAAATATGTTTATGGAAAAATTTGTCTGAAGAGTTTGTAAGAGAATTAGCTGATAAAGTTGATTGGGGGATTATTTCAGGAAGCCAAGACCTATCAGAAGACTTTATAAGAGAATTTGCAGATAAAGTTGATTCGGGAGAAGTATCGTATAATCAAAACCTATCTGAAGAATTTATTAGCGAGTTTATAGATAAAGTTGATTTTGATGCTATATCTTATGGAAACAAACTCTTTGAGACCTTTATACGAGAACATGCAGATAAAGTTTCTTGAACGTGCTTATCTGAAACTCAACAATTATCAGAAAACCTTATAAGAGATTACGCTGACAAAGTAGATTGGGAAATGATTTCAATGTCTCAAAATTTAACAGAAGAATTTATTGCAGAGTTTGAAAGCAGAGTTCATTGGGTTAACATTTCAATTTATCAAGACCTATCTATAGACTTTATATATACATATAAATATTTTGTGGATTGGAGAGCTATAATAAGAAAATATCATAATAATCCCAATTTAGGTGATATGTTGAATGTAGCATTCACTGTTGCTGCAGAGGGTAATGTTTAACTAATTATCTTTTATGGCTATTATACCATAAAAGTTGTAATAAGAATGAGTAGAGGCCGGACTCGTTGATAAAAATTGTATGAGTTTGTGTGTTTGAAAGGGAGCCAGTGCTGGTGGCCCCCCAGTTGTAACTTTAATTATCAGATAATAACCGATCATAAAAGCAATCAATTTCTTTAATCAATTCTTCTTCTGATAGTGATGTCCAAAACTCATTACCCTTACCTTTACGAATATCTAGCTCTTGCTGCATTAGATTGAATAGCTTAATACTGTTAGGATCTCTAAACTTTTCGTATATTATTACATGATTCGGATATTTTTCTTCTGCTTCATTAAGAGGCTTATATAGACTTCTCTTTTGACATCTGATAGCATAATAAGGGAAAGGATCATTAGGTTTGTTCTTCTTATATATGATTAGACAATTATCTTTTGAAACATCATCTGTATATGGTGCTGCAATTTCTTTTAAGCTCTCGTTTTGAATTGTCAATCTCTCCATTGTTTGTTCTATCTCTTGTATCTTTGTTTCAAGTCGTTCTTTATCATTCTTATATCGTTTAAAGTCTTTAGAGAAATAGTCTTCAATAATATCGTAACACTTATCATAAAAGTCCTGTGAAATCCAAAAAGCAATAGCAAGGAATATTTTCCTGTAGACATATGTTCCTGAGATGATTGATGTTGTTTCTTGGTCTCCTCCTTTAATTAGATATGTAGAGCAATCCCCCATATATGAGGAGTTGCTTATTTTTTGATCGTAGTATCTTATCAATTCCTTTGATTCTTTGTTCCTTAACCAATGATCAAACCTCTTTCCTCCATCTTGGCACAGTTTAGTATCATTAAAGTAACCAGTCTTCTTATCTATAATCAGTCTAAAGTCACCAAACAAACCATACCAGTAATCATCTTTAATCTGCTCATAGAAATATCGTTTAAACTAGGAGAATTATCCATAGTACTCATATTTATTATATAGAAAATCTTTATTTTTAACTTCATTTTCGTTACCACGTGTTATTTTTTGAAAGATTTGATCGGCTCATATGTGAGCTCTGGAAATATATGCTGAGAGTAACGTTTCATTACTGTGTAAGATGAGTTTCTGAAGTGGCCGGTTTAAGGTAAAACTCAGGAGAAACCCATCGAGATATATCTAAAATCAACTCTTTACATACATATGTTCCTCTTATTTCGCTCCATGTTTCACCTTTACCTCCTGTTATTGTTTTGATAATTTCATCTCCTATTATGAGAGTAGATGAAATATACTCTATTAGTTCTTTAGAATCTTTATTTTTCAGCCAGTTGTCAAACCTCTTACCACCACTCTGACACAACTTAGTAGCATTGAAGTATCCTGTACTCTTATCTATAATCAACTTGAAATCACCGAAGATACCATACCAATAGTTATCTTTGATCTGTTCATAGCAAATATCATTTAAACTAAGAGGACTAACCATAGTACCCATATTTATTATATAGAAAATCTTTATTTTTGCCGGAGCACATCTGCTCCAGCTAATTTTTTATCGAGGACTTTGAAGTTTGGTTTCGCTGTGGGGGGATTTTGCACATGGGGAAATATATCCTATGAGGGGTAACGTTTCGTTACCCCTATCTCATTTAAACTATCCTTTTATGGCATAATAACCATAAAAGACAAACATTTATATTTACACTACAACATTACTTTTATCTACCCAACTATTATGCGAATCATCAAACCCTAGCCATTTAACATATACTTTGTCACCTTTCTTTCTCAACACCTTTTCCACCAAGTATTCATCTTTATGTTTCGTCTTTAATAGTTCTGGTTCGTAAAATCTACCTTGCACATCCTCTTCTTCTAAATCTTTAATTCTATATGTAGGCGGATTAGATGGAATAACTTCACTAATAACAAATACTTCTGTTGACCAATTAGGTGTATATCCTTTCTCAAATAACCCTTTCGACTTACTTATACGAACATGATCACCTAACTTGTATTTGGGCTTAACACGCTTATATTCTTTTTGATACACTTTCTCCAATATTGTTCGCTCATTCTTCTTGTTAACTTCTATAGGTTTTAAACCAATTGTTCTATGAATTTGATGATTATACTCTTTAACTTGTGTTGGTAATATCTCTATCCATTTATAATTCCCTTGTGTTGTGAATCTTTTCCACATGTTCTGTTTAAGCGTTCGATTAAATCTCTCAACAACAGAAGCTTTCTTACCACTATAGGTTGAGTAGTGATTAATCTTATTTTCATCCATCAACTTCTTAAACTCTTTATTGTAAAACTCTTTACCTTGATCTGTTTGTAAGTTACTAGGTTTTCTCGTTCTTAATATGGATTCGAATGCTTCTGTAACATTCTTCCCACTCTTATCTTTAACAGGAACAGCAAACGGATATTTCGAGAACACATCTATAATCGTTAGCAAATACTTATAACCTTTATTTAATTTGGAAACACCTTTTAATACTCCACTATCCTTTTCTACAAGATCAGCTTGCCAAAGATCATCGATACCTTTTATAACTACACTTAATCTGTCAAAGGTTTTTCTAGATGGTTTGTGAATTTCTTCTATAATGTCTTCTCTAACACCTTTACCTTCTTCTAGTCAATCAGGCTTTTTAACGAATTGAGTTTTAGTAACACCACATACAGAACAAATACCTTTCTTTCGATATCTTCCATTCTTTGTTTGTTCAATTCTAATAGTATCTTTCTTCGTATCTGTCGATTTCTTACACTTAATACATCCTGTTTATTATATAGAAAATCAATAACTATCGCTGTTTAATATTATGCTATCACCATTCTCACCATCATCATCACTATCTTCGTCTTCTCTTTCTACATGCATAAGAAGCAATAGTAATTTACCATGTTTCAGATCAGAACCTTTAGATGGTCTAACTGCTAATTTATCATTTGTATTAAAGTGCAATGGAAAAGTTTCAACTACAGAATCATTTAAATATATATCTATATAATACGTATTGTAAGATGATTATATATGCATTAACCTACCTTTATAAAGAAATTTGTATGCGATAGATAGATTATGTATTAAAAAGAACGGAGTTTCAACATCTTCTGATATCAATCGACTATGAAGCTCTATAACATAACTCCGTTTGATGAAGTTAAGCTCTTCTTTTAACATAGCAATATCTTTTCTCACAACTGTATTATCTAACTCTGGTGTCATTTTAACATTACCAAAGATATCCATATTTATTATATAGCAAACGTCTTTAGGAAAGCTCTCTTTCTATGTACATTACAACAAACAATAATTGTCCTTCTTCCATAGCAGAATTTTTATTTGGTTTAATCGTAATTATATCGTTCTTCTTAAAGTCAAAAGATATCTCTTTAACCAAAGTATCACCCAAATATATATCTAGAAAGTATTTATCCAAACTTAATTCCATGTGCATTATTTTCCCATTATAGAGAAATTTGTAACCGTTAGAGAGATTAAATATTCTAAAGATTGGCTCCTTAACGTTTTTAGCTCTTAGTCGATATAGTAGAGACATGGTTTCTTTTTGCATAATCAATCTAGTAGTATCCATCCTAACCTTTTCAATATCTTCTTTCTTTATGTATGTGTCTTGTAACGTTTCTAATGCATCTTCAAATCGTTTTCTATCGTTCTCTAATTGGGCTTCTATTGACCTAAGTTGACTTACGCTAACAAGATCATTTAAATTCTCCAACAATTTTAATTTTTCTTCACTAATATCAACATCACCTTTTCTATCTTTAACATTACCAAATATATCTATACTCATTTATTATACAGAAAATGCCCATCCTAATTTTTCAAAACATTTCTTTAACATCTCTATTTGTCTAGGTGAGTGTTTAAAATCAATATCAACATGAACATCATGCTTTTTCAACAGATAGTACAATACACATTTCAAGTTAATAAACAATGCTCTTTCCGGATACAGCTCCCTAAAGACCTCGTGTAAGTTTTCGAACTCATTTATAAGTGCTTCCTCCATATGTTGTAATTTTAATGGTTTTTGATCGGTTAGGTGATAGTGTATTAAATAGACATCATCATAATATTTTGTGTATTTGTTTTTCTTTAGTACTTCTAGAACATCTTTTGTTGATATTAAATCTCTTGGTATATCTCTAAGTTCATCATTTAACACCTTGAACACATCTTCGGAAATAATTCTATCCTGTAAAGGTTGCAAACGAGATAGCTGTAACTTAAATCTTTTTATAGTATCATACCATTGTTTTCTTACGCAAGCAGCTTTCGTTTCTTCACAAGTACTGTAAACCCAACCACTCTCCACAGAACAATCATCACAAATGTATCTACTCATACCTTTTGTTAATGACTTACTACCACAATTACTGCACTCTAATGGTCTAGAACTATAATTTGACAACAACTCCTTTACGGTAATTATTGGACGTAACTTTTCCAACTCTTCTTCCGTGTACAAAAATTTTGGTATTAGCATTTTCCATAAATCAATAACATTATATACGTTGTTTTTATCTTTTAAGTCTATCTCGCTAACATGCTGAAAATACTGATAAAAATTATATCTATCTAGTGCATCTAGTTCATCCTCATGCTTCTCAAAATAATCTAAAAATCTATTGTGTATAGCTTCCATATTTATCTTAAACAAAACTTTTATGGATACAAACCATGAAAGCACCTAAACCTACCGGGGGCTACGCTGTAGCCTCCTAATCATTTTTAATCATATACATAACACTAGCTGAAGCATGTCGTTGGGCTGTGTTAGTTTGTATTGACCGGTTTGTCTAATCTTTGGTAACACTTCCTCGAACACCCAATCTTGAAACGGTTCTGCTTTAGGCTTTTTTGATCTTAGTAAGAATGAGTAGAGACCGGGCTCGTTAATGAAAATTGTATGAGGTTGCATGTTTGAAAGGGGGTGAGCGTTTTGCTCACCCTTAAAATCTCTATATACCCCTTGATATTTTGTTTTTACGTGATCTCTGATTGCTTCTTGTGGGTTTTGATATCCAAGAATTTCCCCAACGTCCTTACCTTTGAACCATACATTGCCTTCTACGTCTAATAATGTTAATAACTCTTGATCGTCAAGCTAAACTCTTTAGCTTTGGGTAGTTTTGACCGTAGAACCAGAGAGTAAGCCCAGACTCATTGATGAAGATTGTATATGGATGTGTTTTTGGTAAGGGCGGTGAATTGCCGCCCTTAACTTCTGAATTTTTTTTCTTATCTTCTTCTGATGTTTTGTTTTGTGTCATGATGGTGTATTTTGCAACCGGAAAATCTTCCGTTCGGGAGTTTGTTTGTGTTTCTTCGTTAAACGCGTGTATTAGGGCCTTTGAGTCTTTCGTTTTTGACCAATCATGAAGGTCTTTACCACCATCCTTACAAAGTTTAGTTGCGTTCATGAACCCGTTGCGGTAGTCGTCGCTCTTAATCATGATAACGACAAAACTTTTATGGATACAAACCATAAAAGCACTTAAACTTAATCATTTTTAATCTTATACATAACATCACTAAAAGAATACCCTTGATTTAGAAGATTTAAAACCTTAACACAAAGATGACCACATATAACTGAATTAAAGTCTTGTATTCGTTCGTCATTGTAAAAGAAGTTTTCGGTACCAAGATATTGTACCAGTTGTTTAGGAGGAACACCACCATAAGAATCGAACACGTACTTTATGTTGTTATTTTTCCAATAGCATATCCAATGAGTACCATTGTTTTCTGATTTATCGAGGTTAACTACACCACACTCATGTACATAGGGTTTTTGTGGAAGTTCATCACTCATAAATACACCTCTAAATCGTTTTATCTTTAATTCTTTAACCAACCTCTCTATATCGAAGTTGGTCAATGGTTTTAGTTTTTTGACTTCTTTGGTTTACCTGCTCCCTGCTTTTCTTCCATAGCCATATTGTGTCTCTTTTGTTCTTCAAGTTCTTGTTTATTCTTCTTAGCATCCAGTACAGTTTTAGTAATCGCTGCCGCACCACCTGCTAATGAACCAACTGCTCCTAAAGCTGCTAGAATGGCTGGAATTGTAAAAATAAAACCGCCCATATGCTCTTTCTTAATCTTTTTCATTTGTGCAGTAGTTAAAGTTAAATTCATTCCTTTACCTTCTTTAATTTTCTTAGATTTATCGTTAAGTTGTTTCTTTGTTAATACATGATCAATATTTAAATCCTTTAGTTCACTGTAAGGAACACTAAACATACAACCTTTAATAGAACACATCTTCCTATTTATTTAAGAGAAAATCTTAGTTTGTAAAAATACAGTCGTTGTTGCTCCACCAAAATCAATTAAGAAATCATTCTCATCTGTTATCCTTATCTCAAAATTATCAACCTTGTCTTTGGATATAGGGAAAAATAATGGATAAGTAGGCTCGTAAATAATACTATGTTTAAACTCGGCATCTGTTTTAAATGATGCTATGATCCCTGTTTCTCTATGTGTGTATTCTGTATCTTTAACAAACATACCATCTGCTATATTACAGTGAACATTTATAGTATCAAACGGATGAAACTTTGGCAACTTACTTCCAATATGTGCTTTGTTCTTTTCTAAAACTTCAAAAACATTAAACCCAAAGACAGTGCCTATACTCCCATTTGTAACATCATTACTATCAGTTTCAATTTTAACTCTATTTCTTAAATGATCTTCTGATAATGTTATGTTGATGGATTGAGATTTTAAATATTCATTAAGACTGTTTAAGCTATATTGCCCTTCTGGTATAAAAACTTGTCTATCACCATATGAGAAACTGTTTTTTTCTGTTGTTATGTTTGGTGTCAGATATGTACTGTAAAACCCAACTAGTCCTATACTTAAATAGTTGCTCCTGTTGTCTAATTCGTAATGGAGTTTCTTCTTTAAAACAGAAGTATCACTCGTTAGCTTAAATACCTTAGCCATTTATTATATAATAAATGAATGAGTTTGATTTACCTAGAGATATTCCAAGAGAGAAAGTAATCAAGTTAATAGAAGATGTCATTCAAAAGTTAGAATACAGTTTAAAGAAGAAAAAGAGAAAACTACGAATTGTTAGATATGCATACTACACTTTGATCACGTTGTCGGTTATACTTTCTGCAACAACTGGGTTTATTAATATTTTCATACCTGTAACAATTTACTCGATATTAACAACGTCTCTTGCAACTGGAAGTGCTATAATAACAGGTTTGTCTTCTAAGTTAAACATAAGCAAAAGAAAAGACGAATATACAACCATTGTCACTTGTATTAACTCATTTAAAGAACAGTTAGAGATGATAATAACACTAAATGGTGAAATGGATAGTGAATATGTAAAAGATACGTTGCTTAAGATCAGAGAACAACTTAAAGATATAAGATAGGCTATGTAAATACAAGACAAGTCCTTAAAGACAGCGTAAGACCAAAGTTTCAGAGTAGATTTGAAGACCTGGAAACTACAAGTGTCCAAAACGCGGACACATCATTACTAATCATAAAAGAACGATTTTCTCTATAATAAATGAGTAAGAAAACTATTAATTGGGATGTAAAAGAGATGATAAAAGAAACAACATCTAAGAAAAGAAATTGAGAACTTATACCTGATGATATTCGTTGTCTTATCGTGGGTCCGTCGGCGTGTGGTAAAACGTTTTTGCTATTTAACTTCTTATTACAGCCAGGTTGGTTAAACAATAATTACTTCTACATATATTCTAAAAGCATGAATCAGCCAAAGTATGAGCAGTTAAAAGATCGATTTGAAAAAGCAGAACTAAAGTTCAATAAACAAATAGCAACGTTCTTATGCGGTAATGATTCTATTGTACCTATTGATGAATGTGAAAAATACTCTGTCGTTGTGTTTGACGATTACATTTTAGAGAATCAAGATACTGTTAGAAATTACTTTACAAGAGGTAGGCATAGACATTTAGACTGTTTCTATCTTGCACAAACATATTCGAAAGTACCTAAACAGCTTATAAGAGATAACGTTAACTTCCTATGCATATTCAGACAAGATGATACTAATCTTAAACATGTGTATAATGAGTTTGTTGGAGGAGATATGTCTTATGATAAATTTAAAGAGATATGTTCAAAATGTTGGCAAGAAGATTACGGTTTTATAGTAATTGATATGACAAGGAAGGTAAACAATGGTAAGTATAGGAACAAGATAAAACACTTCCTAAACGTTTGATGTTTTTTTCACGTTTTACGTTTCAACGTTTGACGTTTTTTCACGTTTATTGACGTTTTTTCACGTTTATTGACGTTCTTTGACGTTTATTGACGTTTGTTCGTTTTCTATACAATAAATGGATGAGAAAGAAATTGATAAGAATATTAAGTTGAAGGAGTTCTTGATAAAGGGCTTCAAATCTTGGAAGAAAGAAAGAGCAGGTATATACGATAAATTTAAAACACAAGAGCAACCTGTAATTGATGCTATTCAAAACTTGGGAAGTGAGATCAAAGAAGTAGCAGAACAAAATAAAAATCTAATAACTGAACTTGTTCCAGTTGCACATAAGACGGCTTCAATAGTTCCTAGTCTACTAGAAACACCTAAAAAGATAACTTATGATAGTTCTTCAAGTAGTAGTGATACACCTATAACGGGAGAAATAAAACAAATGAGAAAACAAATTAAAGACAAAGTATAAGGAGTAGAACCTTTAACAACAGCCCAATCATTTGGTAAGATTGCAACGAAATATTATAGTAAAAGAAATGACATTGTATTTGGAATAAGAACTGTAGAAGAAGATGGAAAAATAATAAACAAGATAGGAAATTTGGAAGTTAAAGTGAGTGGTGATGATTTGATAATTAATGGTAAAACTTATAAAGGAACAGAAGGTCTATGGGAATTGTTAACGATGAATACTAATAAAACCATTGAAGATTATGATGATGATTTTGAACAGTACAAGGAAATAATAATACAATCAGATGCTGCCTTCCAAAAATATAATCGAGACAAAAAGATAGCATCTAGTAGAGGTTCTAAGTACATTAATATTATCAAACCTATTTGGGATAATTATATTAAACCATCTTTACCTCCAACACCGCCAAGAAAGAAAACACCAAATTCTGGGGAAGGAATAAAAATATACAACGAATTACCTAAAGAATATATATGGATGGATGATGTGAGAAAGTTAATTGATCGGCTAATAGTTATAGATGGAGAAGAAAAGGCTGAAAATCATAACTTTTACAATGAGAAAGTAGGTATAGTGAGTATGATTAATAATAAGCTTTCACAATTTATTCCTAATGATCCAAAAGGTATAGGGTATTTGATTAAGATCTTAAATACATTACCACCACGATTCTGGAATGATGAGAAGCTTGGAAAAGGACTAATGAATGATTTGATTAATAAACTCCCATTTGAATTACATATTCCAGGATTTTCATATTGTGGTCCGGGAACTAAGCTACAAGAAAGATTAGAAAGAGGTGATAAAGGTATTAACCTTTTAGATGAGGCTTGTAAAGAACATGATATATACTACAGAGACAATATAGATACAGAGTCAAGACATATTGCAGATAAGGAACTAGAAAGTAAAGCATGGAAAAGAGCATTTAGTAGTGACGCATGAATTGGTGAACGATTAGCTGCTTTTGGGGTTGGTACTGCTATGAATGCTAAGGTTAAGTTGGGATGGGGATTATAAGTTTTTAATTGTTATTATGCATGAATCTCTTATGGGTATATCCCATAAAAGCGTTGTTTCAAGATTTTCTTTATAATAAATGGATAGTGTTGAGAGTTACGAGTTACAGAGCTTTAAGGCTAACACAAGAACATTTAATAATTTGAATGAAGCTAACAAAGATATTGAGTTCGATTTCGATGTGGGGGATGGGTTCGTACATCCACACAAAGCAGATTGTCATATGACTTTTGAAGTTGTTGGTGCATCAGTTGGAGGAACATTTGGTGCAAATGATACTACAAAACTTGTAGATAACTTCTTACCATTCTTCTTTTCTCAAATTGAGGTTAGAAAGCACGGAGTTGTTATAGATAAGATTGAACTTCCTGGAATAACATCTACAGCTATTGGAACATTAAAGATTTCCAAGCCAGAAGTTGAATATTTAAAACAAGCAGGATTTGAAACAGATGATAAACTTGGTCTGAGAAAGGACTTTAGTGTTTTGTATCCATTAAGATTAATTCCAGGCTTTTTAAGTGATTATAAAGAGGTTATGTGGAAAGGCGGATTGAGAATAACATTTACAAAAGCTAACAACAATAACGATGTTTTGTACAAATGGACTGGATCAGGAGCAGCTCCTCATGATGGAAAAATAACAATAAAAAGTATGGAGATAAGAATGCCTATTGTTGAATACGAATCTAATTACGAAAACAAGTTAAAGTTGAATATTCTTAAAGAACCTAAAGTCATGTTTTCATTCCATACTTATCAATGTGTTCAAAAGACTGTTACAGGTTCTTTCTTGGAGTTTGATGTTACTACTCAATTTAATTCTAGACAATTTGATATGCCTGATTTCGTAGTTGTAATGTTCCAAACTGATAGAAGTGGCAAACAAACAGCAGATGCAAGTAAGTTTGATCATTGTAAGGTAAAGAATATCTATCTTAAGAATGGGAGGAATGAGGTATTTCCAAAAGAATCAAGAAACTTAGATATTGCGAACAAGGATTATTTTAAGATGTATGAAGACTATACTGCATTTAAGAGAATAACATGTGGTAACACTGAAATGTACTATGACCCTAAAGAGTTTATAGATAACAGACCAATGTATGTGATTAATTGTAGTAAGAGAAAAAATGTATCGGTAAATGAGAGAACAAACATAAAGATTGTTGTAGACTTTGCAGAAGCTGTGGCTGCTGATACTATATGTTATACGATTTTAATTGGGCGAAAGAACTTTACATATGATCCCAAGAATGAGAAAGTGGTAGAAGAGTTTTAGATAGTTAACAAAATATCAAAAACAATTCAAGGATCTAAGGGCCAGTATCACTGGCCCTTTATCAGTTAGCCATAGGCGACTTTAAAGGGTATCGAAAAGATACCCTTGCATCCTCAAACTGTTTTCATTAACGATTGTTTTATGGAAGTTTTTCCATAAAACGAAATTGATAAAAATGATTAAATATTTTTTGGTGAAAATAAAAATTGAAAAGTGTTCATTGATTTTCTATATAATAAATACGATGGCAAAACACGTTGATTTTTTAAACAAGCTTGGAAGTCTTGAACAAAAACAGGTTATTGGATTAAGAGAATTAGAGTTAAATACGTAATATAAAATTGTAAAAATGGAAAAGATTAAAACTAAGTTTGGAAAGAGCATTTTGGTCGAGTGTGAGGAGTTCAAGGTTTTTCTTCCACCTAGATTTACAAAACACTTAACAGATAAAATGATTGATGAGATCGTTAAAGATGCAATAAAAATCAAATACACTGGTCTAAAAGATAACTATCCAACTGTTGAGTTCTGTATGTAAATCCAAAAAATGAACAAAAATGAACAAAAATATGCCGTTAGAAGTAAAAAATGGAGTGGTTAGAAATGGATCCTCAAAAAAGTTCATTCTTACTAATAACTTTAATGTAATTGTAAAAAATGTGCAAGTTCAAGTTGTTTTTGATATTAACGGCTGTCTATTCAGCTTGAATTATGATCAGTGGACAGAGTTTAAGAAGTCATTGTTTCCTATTGAGAACGAGGTTAGCAGAAGGTTCCATTATCAGTATCCGAACTTGTAATTTTAAGTATGTTTTAACTGTATAAGTGTTTTTATAGTATCAACACTATAAAAGCTAAGGCCTTTGAATATACAGAACATAATACCATTTGAATTTTAAAGATACATGTATAAATAAGTGATTTATTTGAGTTTTTTATAAATATATCCTTAGAGTTATGCAATTTATAAGACATTCAATTGATAGGAAATTTATTTGTCTATTGATTGCCGTTTGAATTTTGAAAATTGGTTAATATTTGGCGAAGTTACAGCAAGTTCAAAATTTCGGGAATTTTTTACGGGTTTATTTTTGAGTTTTCGGGAAAATGTTATTCTTTAAAAAAAGTCTTAGAATTTTGTGAAGATTATGCTAGTATTTTTCATTTTTTAAATATCTGAATTTTTATTTTTGCAGTGTATACCAACTCAATTTTTTTTCTGAAATTTGCCAACTTTTTTATTTGATGAGTTAGCACATTATAACTATGGGGACGTAAAACTACCCTATTAAAAATATTTTGGGTAAACACTATAATATTGGGCAAGTTAGTTGGCAACACTGACATTTTTTCTTTTTCTTGAACATTGATGTTCTAGCTATATTTGCTAGCTAGGTGGACATTCTAAGAAGTTACTCAGTTACTCAGTAGATAGTTACTTTGAAAACTTATTTATGATTTTAAATGTCATAAAAGCCTATGCGACATACTAAACTTTATCTTCTTATAATTCGGCTATTTCTGAACCGATTTCTATCAAACAAAAACTATTTTTCAATCAAAGACAGCACTATAAGTTATAAGTTTTTAGATGTAAGTTTTTATGATTTTAAATGTCATAAAAGCATATGCGCAGTGTACAATATCTAATCTACTTTGCTCTCACCTTCTTTATTAAAGTTCAGTGGTCAGTGGTGGGTTTGTAATTTTTGGTAGTCAGGGGTGGAGGGGGAAAGTGCGCTAGAAGTTAGGTATATAAACTACTTTCCGAACTAAATCATTTACCTACATTTTCTGGGGAATACGGTTTGGCTAGATCATTCTTAGAAAATTTAGAACAAACGTTTAAGGTAATTTCGGCATCGGAACATGAACGCCTAACCTTGGTACCTTGTTGTTTAACATCTGGAGCCAAGACGTGGTTTCAGACTGTTTGCAAAGACATTAATAGTTATGCGGACTTTGTGCGTCTATTCAGGGAACACTATTTTTCGGCAAGGATGGAAAGATTGCAAAAGAAGTTTATCCAGGGGATGAAGTATGATCGAGCGAAATACAACCGGTTGACAGATTTTGCCTGGAAAATTGTAGCGGAGTATTATGCGGTGGCACAGCATCCGGATGAAACCGAACTCATTGAAATTGTCTTGGACTGTTTACGAGCAGGTGATGCCAAGTTACTGCGGGCTGTTGAGCCGAAAAATATCCAACATCTTATGGTCAAAATAGCTGAGATTGAAGGACATCCGGAGCCGAATGAACCGGTCACTGACAAAAAGTTTAGACGTTTTTAGGTGCGTCAGGCAAAAGTAGTCAAGAAATCCGAAAAGTCAGGAAAACAACCCACCAAGGATACTTCGTCTCAGACGGAGGAAGACGAAGGAAAGAGGAATGAAGGAGATTCCAATGGGAAAAGAGGAGATGACCGATTTTCTAGAAACAGGGGTCGAAGAAGAAACTTTCAGACACGAAGACCTTGGTCTAATAATGGAAGGCCGAATTGGGTAAGAGATGACCATGGAAATCCGAATGCTCCGTATGGGTACAACCAACGCTACCAACCAGCAGCGATGAGTTACGGGTATCCGCGGGGTACATCTCAGACATGCGCGCCAAACGCGATGAACTCAGCAGGAGCGCAAGCCTATCCGGGATATGCGCCGAATTTACTTCCTGGAGGGGGAGTGGCGACTCCCACGTCCACTCCTTCCCCAGGATTGAACATGGCGATGTCCACTGGCTGGCCTCCGCAATATCCGACATTTGTACCTTTGATGGCTCAGCCACCGGAATCGAACGGGAATAGTTTGGGAAATGCATATCGCAGCCCTCATTAGGGGAGAGTGTGGACTGCGATGTGGATTCCTCAACTCCCCAAAAAGAACAAGATCAGTTAGCGAGTAGTCAAAATTTCGATTTGGTTAGAACCTCATTCGGTTTTGATGCAAACCCTCCAAATTCAAAATTCACTGTTTTGGCAAATTCCGAAAATCGGGAGAAATTTTCTAAAAGCCGCCCAAGATTTGTGCAATCACTCTTGGTGTGATGCTCTCGGATGTACTCCAGCAGAGCGTTTCTTGTCGTATTCAGCATCCAAGAGCTTCAAAGAAAACTTCATTTGGCCCAAAGAGACTGTGCAAGTAAAAGAAGATAAGAAATTTGTAGTCTCTATTCCGGCAGCAGTACCGAAGAAGGAAAGAAAGCTGCGGAAACAACAAGATACCATCACAGAAGGTTCTTTGGTGATGGTGAAAACTCACCATGTGTCGTCAATACCGAAGAAGGTATTCGCCAAATTTATGAATACCTATGCTGGACCGTATAAAGTTGTATCCTTAACTCGAAATTCAGCGAGATTGCAAACTCTGAAGGGAGAAAACATAGAAGTACAGAGTTTGGACAATCTGAAACTGTTCCGCTGTTCTGAAGAGAAAAGAAAAGAATTATTAGAAGGATGAAAAAAAACTTAGTTTATAGGTTAAGGTTAGGTTAGGATATTATCATATTATATAGGGTGTATGTATAGTTGTGATTAGGATCGAGAATTTATTCAAATTAAAAAATTTTATTTTGTCTTGTATAACCTTCAGCATTTTTGTACTAAAAAAAACAACTTAAGAAGAACTCATAAGTTCAGATTTTTTTTCTCCGAAGCTCCCGGAGGATGTTACCTTATACTCGGCATAACGTAACATGGCCCGGTGCTTTTGAAACACCTTGTATATTGAAAGGGAATTTTAACTTTATTGAGAATGTCAGAAAAACATGTTTTATTTCGTAGTAGGAAAACTGTAGGTCGCAAATTTTGCGTAATTTCAGTTAAGTAAATCGTTTCAACGAGTATTAAATGAAGAATACATGATTAGTAATTATATTTTGTATATTTTACGTATTTAGCCAAAAATATAACATTATTTTAGAAAATAAGTGTATATTTTAGCTTTTTTAATGGTTTTCAGTTTATTTTTATAGATATTTCGGCATAGGGAATCTTCACAAGAAAACTAAAATTTTAATTTCGTAAATTTTCTTCAAAATTCCAAATTAAGAAAGTCAGCCATAATTTCTTCTTGGTGCATCTCTTTGTTTTCGGAGTAAATTATTTGATTGGATAATCCGCAATCACAGCTGTGGCAGGGATTTTCGGCTTTCTTTGATCTCAGCACCGAAGCCTATCATCCGATAGTTACGTCACAATTATCTTCCTATTAGGGATCATCTTCTCATTGTTCTTTGTCTTGCATCTTCAGCCATTATAGGACACAGACGTATAGTGTGCGTCGTCTGTAGAAAATTGTAAAAGTGACTAGTATTTTAAAACTGTGAATTGTTCTTCGTCTTGTATCAGTGATACTCTTATGGAATGTGCTTATTGGAAAATTTTACGTTCTCGAACAGCGAGAAAATGTAGGAGAAGCTGAATAAGACGGTGGCGAAGAAATCAGGTCTTGAGTTTGGTGTTCAGGAAGAAGAAGTTGAGTGTCGCTCAATGGCCACCTAGAACGGCATTGCAGTTGTTGGTACCTGTAAACATTTTTAGAATCCACGAGTTAAAAATCTCAAAGGAGATTTTCGTGGCATACCATCATCACAAATATTTTTAAATATCAGTTTATTCAGTTGTCGAAGGATGGATCCATGTAAGTAGAAACCAGTAAAACGAAATTCAGTTCAGATAGTGACAACTTCTAAATTCATTGTCTTGTGGCAGAACAAACGAGTGTGGTTTTCTTGTGCATGTGTAAAATTTTCAATATGATGTGCTAATTGTATTAAGTTTTCCCCAACATCCCTCACATATGGGTCTGGACAATGTGACATCGTGAATTCATTCAATGGGGGGGGGGGAAGAAAGCTAGATTATCTCAACACAGAGCGATTGTCATAACATCATGAAAATGTGTGTACAGCCCACATATTTTCCCCAAAAAGAAAGAAATGTTTAGATTCCCTACAACCTCCAAATTCTTCAGTTTTTCGGAAACATAGTACTGCTCGAAATATTTATAATTTGGCATGATGTTTGTCTTTGTTTTTTTTAAACAATCCTAAACGTTATAGTAATTTTGGAAGTAAGTGTCAGATTCACGGCTAAAGTCAAGTGCAAGGGTACATGAATTTTGCGTACCGGTAACAGGAAACTATCGTCAATAGGTTAAATCTCAGTGATTTTATTCTGATACCCATCGAGTTTTAAAATTACAATTTTAATGATTGCTAGTAGAAATATTTTATTTTTTAAAAAAAGAAAACTCAGAATTTCAGAGCGACACTAAAGAAAATAGCCACTGCGTCTTTGGTTATAATGTGGTTATTATAGCAAAATGAACATAAATACATAAATGAGATTGGTGCTTCATAAATATGTGTATGACTTTTTTTTCTTTCTTTCTTAGTTTAAGTTAGTATAGTGTAGCTAGATTAGGATAGGGATTTTAGGTTTAAGTTGTACCAATATTTTCTCTTAGTGTTTACCTGTGCTAGGTTGTCCAGTGGGTCCGAGCTTTAAGAGAGGTAGCGAAAAGCGTAAATCCTCTATGCCGGCCACAATTTCAATGCACAGAGGATTTTGAGCACCAAAAGAATAGAGAAAGGAAGTAAAATGTTGCTAACCACAACCATATGTAGTGAAGTTTTTTTTCAATAGTGTAATGTATTTATATTGTGTTATTTTCATTTGTTTGTGTCGATCTAATGTGAATATTAGAAAAGAAAGTTGAGAATATTAATGAATATGAATATTTCAGAAATATCTGTGGAAAATTAAATAATGTTTAGGCTATGAAAGTTAGAAAATCGATAATGTTAGTTTCTCAGATGGGTATGTCAGTATGAGCAAGTGTAAAGGTTTCTTTTTATCAAATTTCTTGTTAAATCCACTTTTCATGAATATTGTCAAATAAAATTTACTAGCCGTGAAAACATCTTTCTTTTCAAGTACAGAATATAATTCTTTTGTAGTTTTAAGAAGTAAAATTTGAGTTGCAGTTATATTTGATATTTATGTGAAGCATGAACAAAACAAAGAGCAGTACACACATAATAATTTTACTGGTGAAATGAAATAGCTGTGAATCAAGGGAAGAGACTTTTCCTTAGTGTGACCGGGGTTGGAAGCAACCGAATCTGTAGAAAGTTTCTTATTCTATCAGTTTTAAATCAAAATCTCAGTTTGGATTTTTTTTTACGTTGCACGACAAAATTCTGTTTTGGGATTTGTAAGTTTTTTTTATTTAGATGGGGCTTCTACAGACAACATTAAGATCTTCATTGTGCTCGTTGCCAGCTCCATTCGTAGGTCGATGTCCTGTGTCTGGAATCGTGGTTCACAACCTATTTCCGGATGGGATGTGGATAATGAACTGCAGGCCTGGATACCGGACTGTGAGTTGAGATGGAGGAGACTTTGGAATCTTTACATTTTCGGGCAAGATTTGAGTTCTATTTTCCGTAGATGATTGGCTTGGTGAGTGTATCAGTGACTGTTGATGACGAGCCCATACGGTCCCAGTAGGTTCGGTGTCACTAGTCAGTGATACATTCAGCATAGCCTGTAGTCTCAAGGAAAGGGAACATCATACAAACACAATATCAGCATCATCATCATTTTAATTATTTTATTTTATTATTTTTATTTTTTTTAAAGTAAAATGTTTCAATAAGTAGAATTTCATTATAGGAAGATTCTAAGAATCTACGCATAACAGGAGTGTTAGATTTTGCACGAGTTAATAAACTTGTTTAAAATATCCATTATTATTATTATTACTATTATTATTATTATTATTATTATTATTATTATTATTATTATTATTATTATTTTAGTAGTAGCAGTTGAGTGAAGGTATATAATTAAAGTTACGGTTGCTGTGCGTACAAAATATCAGTAATTATTGATGTGGAGAGGTTTAAAATTTTATGTTTCCCCAAATTATCGTGGCTGGTTGCGGGCCTGCGTACAAAAACTCAAAAAAAGAAAGAAAGAAGGAAGGAAAGAAAGAAAGGAAAATAAAAAACTGAAAATCTCGGCGACATTCTTTTTTGTTATTTGTTTAAAATTAGAGATTGTTGGATGTTGTTAATTGATATTCTATATTTGGGATCTCGTTTGTCTTTTTTTATCTTCCGAGATCATGTGCTTTTGTCAAAGGAGTTACTAGTTCGGTACATCTCTCATTCCTTTTGACCACTTCCCACGCTAATTCTAAGGTGAGTGCGTGCCTAAGAAATCCCTAACGGAGTAGTGTTAGCTTTCCCTGTGAGCGCTTTGTTGCGGTGTTACGTTGATCCCTACTGATATTATGTTTTAACATGTTTTAAATAATCTCAATTATATGAGTAAAATAACTTTAATGTCGGGTCCGGGCTCAACACCTCATAAAAATCCAAATATGGCGTGAGTTAAACCGAAAGTTGATCTGCTGTAGAGAATATGGAAACGACAAGAAGAAAAAGACCTTTGCGAAATAAGATCTTAAAATTACTTTCTTTATGGAGGTAGTAGAGGTCTGTGTTCCATTGACCCTTACACCGTGAGTTGAATGCGAATGGAGATAAGGCGAAGGTCAGCTTTTGGTGTGATATCCAACATACTACCTTGTTGTGGCAGTTCAGTTACAACATAAACTTGGGTAAGGACAGAGTGAACATGCGACCTCCGCAGAGCTTCATAAGGGCGTGTATACTGTACGAGTTCAAACTGAGATCAAACGCCGCTGCAGCGGGGCGGAAGATATGCCAGGAATTTTTTGAGAGTATCGTGACTACGCGGACAGTGCAGCGGTGGTTTGACAAATTTAAGAACGGTGACGAAACACTCGAAGACACATCATGTACCGGCAGACCAACACATATCCAAAATGAAGATCTTCAGGCAGTAATTGAGGCGAACAGAGGCCAGACATGTAAGGAACTGGAACTACAATGCAGTGTAAGTGGAGTTGATGGGTTGGGTTGATGGGTCCCACATGATTTGACTCCAGGCCAGAAAGCAACGCGAGCAGACATGTATGTTTCTTTGCTGTTTTGTCTGATGAAGGAGCCATTTCTGGACAGATGTTGACATGTGACGAGAAGTGTCTCTTGTACGAAGCTCCGCGGCGCCGCCATAATTGGGAGCATCCCATGAACCAGTTACAAAACAGCCGAAACCAGCACTGTACTATAAGAAGTCCTCCTGTGTGTTTGGTGGACTAGTCACATCATCGTGCATCGGGAACTGCTGCCAGCTGGTCAGAGCATCAATGCAATTGTGTACTGTCAGTAGTTGAGCCGTGTTCAAGAAAAACTCAAAATTCTGGACCCATCTCTTCTGAATCGCAAAGGGGTCCTTGTGTTACAAGACAACGCTAATACCCACGTGGCTAACATGAACCGGGACACCATTCTACGCATTGGATGGAAACCAATATTGCATCCGCCAAACTTCCCGGACATTGCAGCATCCGATTATCACCTGTTCCAATCCTTGGACAATCACTTTAGAGGACACCAGTTCAAATCCCTAGTAGAGGTGCAAGATGCACTTGATACCTACTTCCTTTACGGCCCACTAAGTTCTACCCGGATGGAATCCATGGCCTTCCAGAATGTTTTCACAAGGACTTCGGTGCTGGCTGGGGACTATCTTTGATCTTCCAGGCACGTCGTAGGCGACATATCGATGTTTGATGGTGGTCGGTGAAAAAGCGAGAGAACTTTCTTGGTTACCTTTATATGCACACAATCTCATTTATTTTGTTAGTTTACTTTCACAAAATTCTCTAGATTAAGTGATATTTACAGAAAGAAATAGCAATACTATGGAAATACTGAATCCTTGAATGGGGACGGAAACTAATTCATGCCATCAAACCAATTACAGGATGTTTCTCTTTCTGTGATATAGACGATATGTTTTATAAGGTTCTGCGCTTCGAATCTCTGTCATTACCGTAAGTAATATTGTTCTGAGCCTGTATTTGAAGACTAGATTGATGCCATGGAACCACTAAATTAAAAATTTTGGTCAGAAAGGAAATACTCATTGTTGTAATGGATTTTATGTATATTACGTCGTGGTTTTCGTGAAAATTGCAACTTCTGTGATTTCAACATACTAAAGGTGTTAAAATATCTTCCTGGTGTGCAGTTAAGTTAGCTCTATCTCAAGGTAACAGAAAATATCCCGAGAGAGAAATAAGGAACGACAGGTCCCCAGAGTCCAGGAATCCCATTTCTTTAACACAAAAACACTTTCGTCGTTTGAGAAGAAGATAAAACAAACTACTCTTAAAGTCTTTCTTTAGCTATTTACTTCAAAGCACGATTTTCTCGTAACTTGAAGAGAAATAGTCTGACACCCATTAAATAATAGTATTTTCAGCTTTTGAGATGCGTAACAATTAAGAGGTCTTCTGTAAGGAAGAAATTAACATTCAAATATTAATTAAGGTCTACTTACGAATCAACGTAATTTTACTTGTGTTATTTAGTTATTGAAAGGCATATTAGAAGCATTACAGTAAATTACAGTATTCTGAGTAATTATAAGCATTTACATAATTGTTTTTGAATCCCTTTTCTGTGTCAAATATCTGGACGTTCAAAGCACAAGAGAATCAAGTCCAAGTACCGAAGTTATGACAAACAGCAAGGGCGCCGATCTTGGGGGTCGAGGGAGCCGGGCGTCCCTAAAGCTCATGTGAACCCCATGTATTATTTATGAATACGATTTTTATATGTATTTTTATTGTTATATTTCTTGTTACATGTATTTTTTTTTATGAATATATAATACTAGCAGCGTTCACCCCGCTTCGCTGCGGTCACCCCGGAAAGCAATAAACTTTGTTACTTAGATAATTTTTACTTTTTCGCTTTCAAGTGATATGATAAAAACCATAGTAGATTAACATTATATCGCCTGTCATTTATGTTAACCCGCCGAGTGACACGGTCATGCGGGTTGCATATAAATACGTTTATTTTTACCTATGATGAACTAACAAAGGATTTGTACGTTATGGACACTTGAATGGTCAATTATCTCAAGACACTGGTAATTAAAAATTAAAGTGATATGATAAAAACCATCTAGGGTCCAAATCCTAATAACCCCCCAAAAATGAAAGAAATTGGTTCAGCCGTATTAGCGTGATGAGGGAACAAAGAATTTGTACGTTCTCTTTTATAATATAGATTTGGCATAATTTAAATTCAATTTGTCTTAAAATCCTCATATATGCCTTCTTAGACTCTTGTCTACAATTAAACACACATTTGAATAGCACCCCCTAAAGTTGCAAAGAAATCGGCGGCCTTGACAAAAAGAGGCATCAAGTTTTTACTGTGCTGTTAAGTACATGGAAAACTATACACTTTTTAAAATTATAATAAACTTTTGCAATAATTGGACAGAGATCCAGATAGATTTAAAGAAAAGAAACATAAAGAGAAGAAGGAGGAGAAGAAGAGAGAGCAAAAGTGGACTTGATTCCCTTGTGCATTGAACGCACCATATCAAGCGTCAAGTTGATCTTGTCAATGTTGAAGGAAGAAGTTCCTTTTTGAGGAATGTTGAAGATTCTGGCTTTATTAGAGTAGAAGAAAAGTGTTTTTATTGCTTGTCTTTGCTGACAGAAAGCTAAAATTTTTAGTTTCCTGTAGAAATTTTTAGATTATCAAGTTTTTTTTTTTTTTTTTTTTTAGTTCGCTAGCTATGGTGTACACCCTCTATTTGGGAAAGAGATTTACCATTATCCTGACGAAAAAAAATGAATTTCTGTTGGGCAAAGAGACATTTATTAACTTTATTAAACTTCCATAAGTTTTATTTATTTATTGTTATACTTGAGGAGGTCCTTTTAGTAACAAGCGGGTTTAATGTGCATGATATGAAGGTGAGATATGGGCCGGTACGTCTGATGTGCTGAGGATACTGATGATGTTATAGTCCGGATGATTTGGAGGTACGGTATATTTATATAATGCGAAAAGCAGTGAGAGAGGTGTAGACGTGTGGTGATGGCTGTGAGTGTAGGGAGCGTCACTGTAAACGGTGTCAAAAAATAAAGCGTGTTCGCTGTCATAGCGTTGAGTTATATATTTAATACGAAGAGCTTCAATATGATAAAGAAGGTGAGGAAATGTGATGCGGTCGTACAATTCACGGGTTGGACTTGGTAATTTAATGCGGTACGCTAGGCGGAGAGCATGTCGTTCCATTATTAACAGCTTTTCGTAATGTTTTGCGCTTGCTGATATCCATGAGGTAAAACCATATGTAAGAACGGGACGGAGGAACACCTTGTAGGTATTGATAAGCGTAGAAGAATGGAGACCCCACGTTGTACCTATGAGACATTTAAGTAAATTTAATCTTTTTTTGGCTTTGCTTACAACGGTAGCGAGGTGTGGACGCCATGTAAGATGATGCTCAAATGTTATACCCAAGTATTTCACTGTCTTTGAGTGCTGTATGGCAGCATCATTGACGGTAAGAGCAAGACGAGCTGGGTTTCGATGAACTCATGATCGACGTTCTGGTGGAATAAAGACTATGGCCTGAGTTTTGGTAGCGTTTATTGTTAAGCGCCACGTCCGACACCAATCGCTAAAGCGACGGGTAGCTTCATTCATCGCAGTGTTTATTTGAGAGATAGTTTTTGTTAACGCCAGGAAAGCCGTGTCATCGGCGTACTGAAAAGTATGAATGTTTTGCGGTAAGGACGGCATGTCAGCAACATAAAGCAGATACAGCAGTGGGGACAAGGCAGAGCCTTGCGGAACGCCGCTATGAAGAAAAACAGGATAAGAGACACTGTCATTGATGTAGATGTAAGCCAGGCGGTTTGAAAGAAAATTATAGATGAAGCGGATGTACGTGATAGGAAGACGGAAAGACAGAAGCTTGAATAAAAGTCCCAGGTGCCATACTTTATCAAATGCCTTTTCGAGATCGAATAAAACTAAGCAGGCAGGCTTGGAAGAATTGTAATGATTAGTGATCATGTTGGTGAGGCGAAGTAACTGATCGTTAATACTATATCCTGGTCGGAAACCAGCTTGATGTAAAGGTAGCAAATTTTTCGCCGTTAAGTGAGTGTGAAGTCTTTTGACAAGGATGCGTTCCAATATTTTGCTGAAAGTCGGAGTTAATTGTATGGGCCTGTAAGATGATACGGAATTTAGTGGTTTGTGTGGCTTAGCAAACATGAGTGTTTTGGAAGTCTTCCACTGAGGGGGAAGGTGCGGAGAATAAACGTAAATATAGTTGCTAAAAGGTGTAGTAAGGCGAGAGGCGCTACTTTGACATGAGGATAAGTGATTGAGTCCAGACCAGGGGCAGTATTGCGTTTGCGAGTCGTGACGGAGTTGATATCTGTTACAGTGATAGGCGTGGCAAGAGGATGGTCGGGTAAAACATGAGACGGGCTGGGTTGAAGTTCTGGTGAATTTATGTTAAAGGTATGTGTGGGATGCCTGCGAGGAATGGCTGCTTCAGACGGAGTGAAAATAGATTGTAGATAGATTGCGAAGGCGTCTGCTTTTTCTTTATCTGTGTGAAGAGGATTTTCATTCTCTAGAAGAGGATAGGTAGTGTGGGTCTTGGGACCAGTGAGCATGTTGAAACGGTTCCAGTATCTGGATGGGTGTGCATCGTCTGCCAAATTATTGCAAGCTTTTATCCATTGACGGAGTTTATATGCTTTAACATAATTGTGAACTGTGCGTTGAAATTGACGATGTAAGTGCAATGACTCTAGATTTCCTGTACGTTTGTAATCTTTGTAGAGCGCTCGTGAACGTCTGATAAGTGGTAAATAATGGGGTGGGAGCGTTGGGTAATAACTATGGGATGTACTGTCGGTATAAAACGACTGGTAGCGTCATGGAGTGCTGTAGTTATTCTATCCAAAGAATTATGAAGATCTTCCTCCGTTTCTGATAAAGTTGAGTTTGCTAAAATGCTACTGAGGTAATTTCGATATCCTGGCCAGTCGGCTTTGTCGAAGCGCAACGTGGTACGAGTAACAGGAGGTAAGTGGGGTGCTGGACGGTGTGAAGAAACGAGTGATAATTTAACGGGAACATGATCACTACCAAGCGGATCGAGTACTGTGAGAGTACACCGTGCAGAGATACTGGCTGAAGTAATGACAACGTCTGGAGTGGTATCCGAGATCGGTCGGGTAGAATGAGGCAGGGTATGGAATGTGCCGGATGTTTCGGTTGCAATGAAATCTAGAAATTCTTCCTTTTGGCGGGCTGTTCGACTGTGAAAATTTATGTCTGCCATAATGATGTAGGTGCGGAACGTGTCTGAGATATACTGAAAAAAATTTAGAGGTATGGCATGACCAGGGCGGATGTAAATGGTAGCCAAAGTGACATATATATCTTTGTAGTATAGAGTGGTAATGATGTATTCCGGGATGTTTGGTATTGACAGTAAATGTTGGCGATAGGCGATTGATGGAGAAAACCCAAGGGCGACTCCGCCATTTGCACGGCACATGGGTATGGTTGTGTCATGTCTGAGCAGTGTGTATCGTGAAAATTTGCAGCTTTGTTTAGGCTTCAGATGAGTTTCGTTAAGGAGAAATGCATTGACTTGTTCTTCTAGTAGCAGTTGTTCAAACAGTGGTTTATGTGATTGAAGAGACCGGATATTCAGAAACAGAAATATTAAAGCCATAATGATCGGTATACAGTAAGTGAGGTTTTTAAGAACTAGGTGGAACCGCAGTAGCATGGAAATAAGCATATGGACCTGAATATGTAGCATTTAATGTGACGTTAAGAGTTGCCTGAGCTGCAAGTTGGATTTGTTGGAGTACATATTGTCTTTGAAATGGATGAATGTTTTGCAGAGCTACGGTGAAAAATGCAAGAAGTTGTTCGATCGTGATAGGTTGATATACTGAAGTGATAGGCGGAGATTCAGATTTAGTTTCGGGCATTCTGATAGGCACCACAAGTTCAGGTTTAGTCTCGTCCACTGGTGGCCTGGCTTTGCATTTGTAACTGAACGTTGGGTGTTGTTCAGGGCATGTGGTACATTTAGGCGGTTGGTGGGTATTTGGACAGACCTTAGTGAAGTGAGACCCGGAGCAAAAGCCACACGTTGGTTGATTTGGACATTTTGATGTTGGATGCGAATTATATTTTTGACACTTTTCGCATCGGAGCGGGAGAGGTTGTGGAGTGCGAGATGCCTCGACCCGGTGTCGACGTTTGAAGATAAATGCTCCTGAAGTTAGAAGTTCATCGATAGTTTCTTGGTGCGAAGTAAGAACACGCATCATATATGTCGGGCCCATATTGTTCTTAATGCGGATGCATTTCGTAATGACATGGCCTTCTTGTTTGAGCTCTTCGGTAACCTCTTCGTCTGTGATCGACGGGTCCACACCACGTATAACTACAGACAAGGTAGGCGATTTCCGCGGTGGTGGTGGTTGTTTGGCTCTTTTGTCGGTTAATTTTGTCATAGTGGCTGTTTTACCAAAGACTTCATAGCTGCAGCGGTTCAGAATTTTATAGGCCAGTTTCTCATCTGTGGATTTGATGATGATGCCATTGCGAGTAGGTATTAGTTCAGAAATTGACATACGAGGTACGTACTTACAGAATTGCTGGAGCAGAATCTTGAGATTGGCGAATTTAGGATCAAACTGTTGAAGGAGAAAGCTGTATACCGGTGGACGTTGCGGTGGTTGTAATGGGGGAAATTGCCGGTCGTCTCCTAGATCTATCTGAAGTTCAGATTCAGAATCGCTAATGGTGTGTGCTTTCTTTGATGGCTGGGACAGAGTTTGTCGTGAAACAGCTGGCGAACGTGAGCGAGATCGGGATCCAGATGGAGATCGACTGGTGCCTTGAGCACGTTTGTGGCTTTCCCTGCGTTGTCTGTCAAGAGCAGCAGCGTCAGCTGGACCTGGGATGATCTGTGGTAATCCGCAATGCTGATACGAGGGTTGTGTAGGAGAAGCCATGGTACTGTGTTAGGAAAACACAAAAGGAATTCGTTAGCCGATAGATATGCCAAGGTCGTCAACTGTGTTCAGGTATCTCAGCCTCCGAAGAGGAGAGTATGAAATAAATCGAGAAGCCAAAAACAATAGCAAGGGTCGTCAACTATTAGGATCAATTTAGTTTGTTTGCCTCCGTGGAGGCTTATAATCAATTCGACGGTTGTTTCCTTGGACCTCGAGGAGGCAAGTAATCCAACCGTATACAGAAGATCGCGATTAAAATTCAAACAATGGGGGTGGAAACACCAAATGACTCGTTTATTTTTCTCCGCCAGCTACGGATACCCTATTTTTTTACCTGGTTAGAGATTCCAGGTGGCCAGTTCGTTATCAAGTTTGTTGTGAAAGAATTTATGAACAAAATACTGTAGAACTTGTACTGCGAGTTTTTAATTTTAACATATTATACTTACAAGGAAGGGTCACGCAGTGGCTCCGCTGAGATCCGAACGAGACAATTGTGTTTACATTTGATATAACTAGATAAATCCCAAAGTTATACGTGCCACCGGGCGGAATGTCGTGATTTAAACATATTTTGTAATGTAAGAACTACAAATAAATGAATAAATAAATAAATAAATAAATAAATAAATAAATAAAAATTTAAAAAATAACTGGCAGAATAGTTTGAACCGAGTCATTTGTTCAGAAACGGTTGGGTAAGTGGAAAACTCGACCAACACGTATCCCATCATTTTCAACGACAAATTTTTTGGGTAGAAAACTTCGTCCCAGGGTCCCCCGCAGGGTCCCAGAAGGGATCCAACTCAAAATTTTCAAATAGCAAGGGGGGTTAAGTAGCACATCATTTGAAAGCTGTTGTAAAATGAAAGATAATGCAGCAAGTCTCGACTCTCTACAACAACCCTGTGCAAAATGGCGACGGGTCAAAGTGTAAACAAGACCTTAATTGAAAAGTCCACGGTCGCCCATATAAATCGGAAACGGTGAGTCAAATGTGAAAACAGGAAAGGAAGTGTAGCATTATTTTCAAAGTATAACGATTTAAGTGAAAACATCTTGTCCCAGGGTCCCCATATAGTCCCAGGTGGGGTCCAACTAAAAAGTTTCAAATGGCAAGAGAGGTAGCACATCGTTTGAAAGCTCTTGTTAAGTGAAAGAAGATGGAGCACGTCTCGACTTTCTACGACAACCCTGCGGGTCAAAATGTAAACAAAAGATTATTTGAAAATCTATGGCAACCTTGAATCCAAGATGGCCGCTTAAAACCTATATCGAAAGGATAAGCATACCAAACTGCTGAAGCTAGGATAACCAAATTTGGCATTAATGTTGATTAGTAAGTGACGAAAATATGCGAAATGTTCAAAAACGCGACGTCTTGAATTCAAAATGCCGCACTATGTATCGAACGCATGTCCAGCTCACACCACTGGTGTTGGAGAAGCGAAATGTATTTACTTTTATGGTTAATAGTAGATATCCACAAAATATCAAAGAATATAACCTGTAATCCAATACTGCTGCCAGCATGAAAAATGAATTTGTATATAAATATATTATTTACTGGAATACTGTGACAAAACCAACAAAGTTTGACCCAGCTAGATGTACTGAAACGACTTGGTACTACTCGCCAATCTTGTAAATGAATGTTTTCTTTTTGTATATTTGGTATTGCTTGAAGTATTGAAAACCAACGAATGACATACAAATGTAATACACGAATACATTACAATAGAGTCCCCAACCTAGAGGTGCAGCAAGTCCTTTATGCATGAACTACGTATGACAAAATTAGAAAAATACCCGAAGGTATTCAACTTTTGTTTACCAGTATTAGTAGGAAATCAGGGTTGTGTGTTCATCGCATATTCGTTATATTCAAGTAAATGACGTCGAGAGAACCGTGACAAACTTGCATTAAGAACAAAACATATATATGTTGTTACCGAATGAAATAATAGTTGAAGTGAATCAAAATTCAATTGTTCTTTAGTTTTCCTATTGTTTTTAAATACATAATAGAGAAAAATAGAGATTTAGATTTGTACTGTTATGAATGACATAGGTTTTAAGCGGCCATCTTGGATTCAAGGCGGCCATAGTTTTTCAATTAAGCTTTTGTTTACATTTTGACCCGCCGCAATTTTGGACAGGGTTGTCGTAGAAAGTCGAGACTTGCTCCATTTACTTTCATTTAACAAGATCTTTCAAACGATGCGCTACCTCTCTTGCCATTTGAAACTTTTTAGTTGGACCCCACCTGGGACCATATGGGGACCCTGGGACTAGACGTTTTAACTTAAATTGTTGTAGTCTGAAAATAATGCCACACTTCCTTTCTTATTTTCACATTTGTCTCACTGTTTCCCATTTATAGGGGTGACCATGGACTTTTCAATTAAGTTTTTGTTTAATTTTTGACCCGTCGCCTTTTTGCACAGGGTTGTCTTAGACAGTCGAGACTTGTTGCATTTTCTTTCATTTTACAACAGTTTTCAAACGATATGCTACTTAACCCCCTTGCTATTTGAAAATTTTGAGTTGGACCCTGTCTGGGAGCCTGCGAGGACCCTGGGACAAACGTTTTTAATCCGAAAAAGTGTGCCCTTGAAAATGATGGGGTACGTATTGTCCGAGTTTTCCATTTACACAATCGTTTCCGAACAAATGACTCGGTTCAAACTATTCAGCCAGCTTTGTAGCTTATATATTGCGAAATATGTTGTAACTCACGACATTACGCCCGGTGGCACGTATAACTTTGGGATTCATCTAGTTATAACATATCAAATGCAAACACAATTGTCTCGTTCGGATTTCAGCGGAGCCACTGCGTGACCCTTCTTGTTAGATAACAGATTTGGAAGAGTGTTAAAATTATGGATAGATTTGACTTTAACTGTATGTGAGATATCTGATAAATTTATCTTGAATTCGTTGAGGCTGCTGACATCGTTGGAATGTGTGAATTTCGTACCATTGATGCATATTCTAATTTTGTGGTGGCATATAAACATAAAAATTTCAACGTACGATATTTTAAAAATCCTTTAACATCCGATTAATCATCCCTATTACCCTAATGCTTATAGCTTCTTTGTGCTATTTTGTCAATATGGAGATTGATGTGTAGCTGACAATAAAAAACAATACCGAGAACTTCCAGTTTTTCTAATGTAAGTACGTTCTCTCCATTTAAGGAATAAATATAATTTATCTTCGATTTATATCTAGTGAAGGTGATCAATTTATATTATTCGATACTAATTTAAAGTTCGTTTAATCAACACCAGTTTTGTAAAGTGTTTAAATCTTCCTCCAGTAGATTTACAATCTATCAGCAAAGTTTCAACTATTTATATTATATTATCTCCACAAAATAGTTTGTGAGAGTAAATTACATATGGGGAATCATTCGTGAACAGATTAAACAATACAGATGAAACTGATTTCGAAGCTTCCTAAAGATATCCATGTAACATGAATCAAATGCTTTCGTTTCGGTACTAACAGTTTCAAGAAATTAGGATGAATTGAGTGTTTCCGAACAGAAGAAGATGACTCATTAACGTTAGGTAAACTCATTTCAAGATCAATTTTGAAATTTAATTCAACAAGAGTAACTATCTTCATGATAGGAAAGTTTTCAACAATCATCATTTTTTGTTTAGAGGGAAAAAATGATTTTTTATTTCATGCCATTAGTGAATTAACTGACTTTTAGTAGCTATTATCACTACCTGAAATTGTAGCTAACAGTTTTAACATTGTTGGATCCGGCAAGTATCTTCTCAAAAACTTGCAATTGACTATTATAGCAATTAGTGCATCACAATAATTTTTGCTAAGTGCAGTATTAAATAGAATTCAAACCTTCAGTAAATAACTAATTAACAAGACTTTATCTTTTGTGCTGTCGAATATTGAAGAGCTACTTTTTCAGAAATTGCTATGTACAATCACTAGCATAAGTATATCCCTTATTAACTGTTATGACTCTGTTACGAGTAGGTTGTATCCTTCACATTTATTGATGTCAAAAATGCCTGGACAGATGGAACATGCCTTATATGTAACATTTCTCAACAACGAAAGTATGAGCAAACAAAACTGAACCACGTCTTTATGCTATACGGTTGACGATGCATGTAGCATTTCTGTACTCTAAAATGAAGCTCTATTGTTTGGAGTGAGTTGTCCAATTAGCACCATATATCAATGAACACGCATTATTGTTGCGTGTGTATTGTATCATTTTACTACATTCTGCATGTAAGAAAATAGTACTGATCATACATGAGTTAGAAATTGAATGAAATAAATTTAAAATATCAAATCTGGAACAATTAAAGGAAAGAAGTTTGTAAATATTTGTCTCCATTCATTGATTTAAATCCAATTCACCCTCGTTCTAGTATCTCTTTCCTTCTTCACAGATGTTGCTCATGACACTGAGTATGGATTGAAATTGAATTGAGAGTTGTTAAAATAGTTCCGATCTTCCGGAACTCGAATCCGGGACTCCTGGATAGAAACACAATGAGAGAACAACTTGTCTACTACAATCAGTTACCGTACTTGATGTTGCACAAAAACCGTTAGTCAGTTAAACGCCTTTCATGTAGGGTCTAAGTTTAGACTAGGTAAGAGGCTTAATTATTTTCTTGAGTTGATTATTTGAGTTTATTATTATTATTATTATTATTATTATTATTATTATTATTATTATTATTATTAACGATCATTCCAATATTATCTGGCGGATTCAGTTTGATTTACATCGTTATTGCCAGTTAGAAGAAAATGTGACATTTGCATTTATACATTGCGAAAGCACCAACTTCTAATTATTCACTGCAAAGTCGTAAGCATCCACAATCGTATCTGACGTTTAACAAAACCTAGTCTTCAACAGAAAAGCACTTTACACAAAGTCAAAAGCACATTAGAGGTAGTGTAGGAAGGAGTCGACCGATTGGGTGAATAGTCTGTTAATCATGTGTTCCTGTTTCAAACCCTGAAGTAGGTCAATTCTTTTTATTGCCTGTTCCTAACTTAACATGGAGACTGAGAGAATTTCCGTGAATCATTATGCTACAAATTTTAATTTTCTAACCTTTCTTGAACAGACGTATACTGTTTGATCTCCTGATTTCGAATCTCCAGATATACTGTATCAGATCAGTTTTTCTTCTTGGGAAATGTTGAAATGTAATTTTGAAGCCAACCTAATATTTTTAAATGTATGTCTTTTATTAAAGTTGTATTTCTATGTATACAGGACTCCAAAAGTGCATTAACACCTGCAATTCTCTTTTCCTGCAATAGCAGGAAACCCAAAAAGCTCAGCGGTTGGGTTGGTTGCAAATTCGAAAGGCGTTGGACTAAATCTCCATTTTGTCACAAATATATCAGTGTGGCAAACTGCAAATAAGAGAATAAAACAAATTGTTAAGAATGAAAATTTTAATATTGTGACGGAGTTGGATAACATCAAAAGTTACTTACTTAAGCAGTTCAAACAAGATGAATGGTAAGAAACAGATATAAAAAGAAAGCATTTCTCTCCTTCGCCCCACCCCAACCAAAAAAGAAACTCATAAAAAGAAAAAGTTATATAATATAAAGGTTTCATATAAAAGCCTAACAGCACAAAAACAAATAGATAAACAAAACGAAAGAAAGACAAACACAGAATAGGTTACACCAATTGCGTAGCAGACTTGCCAGATGCCCATGCCAGATGCCCAATTCTATTATCATTGACTTGCTTCAATCATTGGGTGTGATGACACAGTGGTAGAGCCCTTCCTCTGGTGGGTAAAGTAACTTTGTGGTGGACAAGATAGTATGCGTGGGTTTTACCAGGGTACTCCCGCTTCTTCCCACTTTTCATTCCACGAATTCTTTTACTATCATTGACTTTAATCATTGGACGCGGTGGCTCACTGGTAGAGCCCCTCGTCTGATGTGCCAAGTAAGCATCTAATGGGCAAGATCGTAACCATGGGTTTTCTCAGGGTTCTCCTGATTCTTCCCATTTTTCATTCCACCAATTCCTATATTACCATTGACCTACATTAATGATTGGACGCAGTGGACCATTGGTAGTGCGCTTCCTCTGGTGGGCAAAGTAAGTTTGTGGTGGACAAGATAGTATGCGTGGGTTTTATCAGGCTACTCCCGCTCTTTCCACTTTTCATTCCACGAATTCTTTTATTATCATTGACTTACTTTAATCATTGGACGCGGAGGTCATTGGTGGAGCGCCTCGTCTGGTGTGCCAAGTAAGATTCTAATGGACAAGATCGTAACCATGGGTTATCTCAGGTTTCTCCTGATCCTTCCCATTTTTCATTCCACCAATTCCTTTATTATCATAGGCCTACCTTAATCATTGGACGCAGTGTCTCAGTGATAGAGCGCTTCCTCTGGCGAGCCAAGTAAGCTTCTGGTGGACAAGATTGTATCCGTGGGTTCCCTTACGGTACTCTCGCTCCCACCCACTTCTCTTTACAGCAATTCCTTTATTATCATTGACTTGGTTCAATCATTGGGCGCAATGGTTCAGTGGTAGAGGGCTTCCTCTGGTAGGCGAAGTAAGTTTGTGGTGGACAAGCTCGTATCCGTGGGTTTTCTGACGCTACTTCCGCTTCTTCCCAATTTTCATTCCAACAATTCCTCTATTATCATTGACTTGCTTCAAACATTGGGCACTGTGGCTCAGTGGTAGAACACTTCATCTGGTGCGTGGGGTCCTTACTGTTTCGATCCCCGGGCTAGTAAGTTTGTGGTGGACAAGATCGTATCCGTGGTTTCTGTCAGAGTACTCCCGTTTCCTCCCACATTTCTTTCCACGAATTCTTCTATTATCATTGAGTTTGTTTAATCATTGGGGGCGGTGGTTGAGTGGTAGAGGGCTTCGTCTGGTGGGCCAAAGAAGTTTGTCGTTTACAAGATTGTATCCGTGGGTTGTTTCAGGGTATTCTCGCTTCTTCCCACATTTCATTCCACCAATTCTTCTATTATCATTGACATTTTTTAATCATTAGGGAGGGGGCTCAGTGGTAGAGCGTTTCTTCTGGTGGGCCAAGTAGGTTTGTGGTGAACAAGATCGTATCAGTGAGTTTTGACAGTGTCCTTCCGTTTCCTCGTACATTTCATTTCACCAATTCTCCTATTATCATTGACTCTCTTAAATCATTGGGCGCAGTGGCTCAGTGGCAGAGCGTTTCCTCTGGTGGGCCAAAGTAAGTTTGTGATGGAGAAGGTCGTATCCGTGGGTTTTTCAGGGTCCTCCCGCTTCTTCCCACTTTTCATTCCACTAATTCCTCTATTATCGTTGACTAGGTTTAATCATTGGGCGTGGTGGCTCAGTGCTAGAGCTCTTCGTCTGGTGGACCAGGTAAGTTTGAAGTGGACAAGATCGTATCCGTGGGTTTTGTCAGGGTACTCCCGCTTCCTCCCACACTTCATTCTACCAATTCTTTTATCCTTGACTTCCTTTAATCATTGGTTGCAGTTGCTCAGTGCTAGAGCGCTTCCTCTGGCGGGCAAAGTATGTTTGTGGTGTAAAAGATCGTATCCGTGCGTTTCCGCATGATACACTCAGTTCTTCCCACTTTTCATTACACCAATTCATCTATTATCTTAGACTTGCCTCAATAATTGGGCACGGTGGCTCAGTGGTAGAACGCTTCATCTGGTGCGTGGAGTCCTTGCTGTTTCGATCCCCGGGCTTAGTAAGTTTGTGGTGGACAAGACCGTATCCGTGATTTTTGTCAGAGTACTCCCGCTTCGTCCCACATTTCATTCCACCAATTCTTTTATTATCATTGACTTTTTTAATCATTGAGGGGGGGCTCAGTGGTAGAGCGTTTCCTCTGGCGGAGCCAGTAAGTTTCTGGTGGACAAGATCGTATCCGCGGGTTCTTTCACAATACTCCCGCTTCCTCCCAATTTTCATTGCAACAATTCCTCTATTATCATTGAAATCCTTCAATCATTGGGCACGGTGGCTGAGTGGTAGAACGCTTCATTTGGTCCGTGAGGTCCTTACTGTTTCCATCCCCGGGCCAGTAAGTTTGTGGTGGACAAGATCGTATCCATGGGTTGTGTCAGTGTACTCCCGTTTCCTCGCACATTTCATTCCACCAATTCTTCTATTATCATTGATTATTTTAATCAGTGACGGGGGCTCAGTGGTAGAGCGCTTCCTCTGGCGAGCCAAGTAAATTTCTGGTGGACAAAATCGTATCCGCGGGTTCCTTCACAATACTCCCGCTTCCTCCCAATTTTCATTCCAACAATTCCTCTATTATCATTGACTTGCTTCAAACATTGGGAAAGGTGGCTCAGTGGTAGAATGCTTCATCTCGTGCGTGGGGTCCTGACTGTTTCGATTCCCGGGCTAGTAAGTTTGTGGTGGACAAGATTGTATCCGTGGGTTGTTTCAGGGTATTCTCGCTTCTTCCCACATTTCATTCCACCAATTCTTCTATTATCATTGACATTTTTTAATCATTGGGGAGGGGGCTCAGTGGTAGAGCGCTTCCTCTGGTGGGCCAAGTAAGATTCTAATGGACAAGATCGTAACCGTGGGTTTTCTCAGGGTTCTTCTGATCCATGCCACTTTTCATTTCACCAATTTATCTTGTTATCATTAACCTACCTTAATCATTCAACGAGGTGGCGCAGTGTAAGAGCGTTTCTTCTGGTGGGCCAAGTAGGTTTGTGGTGAACAAGATCGTATCCGTGAGTTTTGACAATGTCCTTTCGTTTCCTCGTACATTTCATTTCACCAATTCTTCTATTATCATTGACTCTCTTAAATCATTGGGCGCAGTGGCTCAGTGGCAGAGCGTTTCCTCTGGTGGGCCAAGTAAGTTTGTGGTGGAGAAGGTAGTATAAGTGGGTTCTCTCAGTGTCCTCCAGCTTGTTCCCATTTTTCAGTCCACCAATTCCTCTATTATCATTGACTTGGTTAATCATTGGGCGTTGTGGCTCAGTGGTAGAGCTCCTCGTCTGGTGGACCAAGTAAGTTTGAAATGGACAAGATCGTATCCGTGCGTTTCCGCATGATACACTCAGTTCTTCCTACTTTTCATTACACCAATTCATCTATTATCGTAGACTTGCTTCAATGATTGGGCACGGTGGCTCAGTGGTAGAACGCTTCATCTGGTGCGTGGAGCCCTTACAGTTTCGTTACCCGGGTCAGTAAGTTTGTGGTGGACAAGACCGTATCCGTGAGTTTTGTCAGAGTACTCCCGCTTCGTCCCACATTTCATTCCACCAATTCTTCTGTTATCATTAACTTGGTACAATCATTGGGCGTAGTGGGTCGGGAGTAGAGCGCTTCCTCTGTTGCACCAAGTAAGTTTGTGGTGGACAAGATCGTATCCGTGGGTTTTCTCAGGCTACCTCCGCTTCCTCCCACATTTAGTTCCACCAATTCTTCTATTCTGATTGACGTGATTCAATCATTGGGCACGGTGTCTCAAAAGTTGAACTCTTTCTCTTGAGCCTGGAGTTCTTACTGTTTCGATCCTCGGACTAATAAGTTTGTGGTGGACAAGATCGTATCCGTGCTTTTTGTTAGGGTACTCCCTCTTCCTCCCACACTTCATTCCACCAATTCCTCTATTATCATTGATCTACCTTGATCATTGGGCGCGGTGACACATTGGTAGAGCGCTTCCTCTGGTGGACCAAGTAAGTTTGAAATGAATAGGATGGTATCCGTAGGTTTTGTCATGGTACTCCCGCTTCCGCCCACACTTGATTCCAAAAATAACTATATTATCATTCACCTACCTTAATCATTGGGCACGGTGACACAATGGTAGAGCGCTTCCTCTGGTGCACCAAGTAAGTTTAAAAGGGACAGGATCGTATCCGTAGGTTTTCTGAGGGTACTCTCGCTTCCTCCCACACTTCATTCCACCAATTTGTCCATTATCATTGACCTACGTTAATCATTGGGCGCGGTGACACAGTGGTAGAGCGCTTCTTCTGGTGCGCCAAGTAAGTTTGTGTTGGACAACATCATATCCGTGGGTTTTCTCAGGATATTCCCGCTTTCTCCCACATTTCATTCCACCAATTCTTCCATTCTCATTGACGTGATTCAATCATTGGGCGCGGTTACCCACTGGTAGAACGCTTCTTCTGGTACTTGGGGTCATTATTTTTCGATCCCCGTCCAAGTAAGTTTGTGGTGGACGAGATCGAAATCAGTGGGTTTTCTCTGAGTACTCCCGCTTGTTCCCAATTTTCAATCCGCCAATTTTTCTATTATCATTGACTTCCTTTACTCATTGGACGCGGTGGCTCAGTGGTAGAGCGGTTCCTCTGGTGCTTGGGTCCCTTATTGTTTCGATACCCGGCCAAGTAAGTTGTGTGGTGGACAAGATCGTATCCGTGGTTTTTCTTAGGGAATTCCCGCTCCTCCCACATTTGATTCCATCAATTCTGTCATCATTGACTTGCTTCAATCATTGGGCGTGGCGACTCAGTGGTAGAGCTTTTTCTGGTGGGCAAAGTAAGTCTCTGGTGGACAAGATAGTATGAGTCGGTTTTCTAAGGATACTCCCGCTCCTTCCCGGTTTTCATTCCAGTAATTCCTCTATTATCATTGACTTACTTTAATCATTGTGCGCGATAGCTCAGTGGTAGAGCCCTTTCTGTGGTGCATGGTGTCCTTATTGTTTCGATTCCCGGCCTAGTAAGTTTGTGGTGGACAAGGTAGTATCCGTGGGTTTTCTTGTGTACTCCCGGTTCCTCCTACATTTCATTCAACCAATTCTTCTATCATCATTACTCGCTTTAATCATTGGAGAGGTCTTGGTCCCTTGAGCATTGCGGTGATGTCAGAAATTAGATTCGGTCCCAAGCATTTGGGTTGTGATGTAAAACTTTGCTGTGGTTCAATCTCAGTATTTTATTACGCGGGATAAAACCATCCATACAGCTATAAATGTTGTTTTATTTTGCGCAACCAGGTGTTGAGATTGAGCAGATTCGGAACCTCATTTATGGCGCTTTGAGGCCAGTAACCGACTTCGGACATTACGCTGTCCTCAAACGACTACGATCTTTCCAATGTTACCATCCGCGTTCAACAACCCCATGTTTATAAGGGGAATAGAAATGACCCGCGTCTAAAACTTCGGGATACTGTTTCTTGTGGTTCAAGGCTAGAGGTCGATTTCTGACATCACAATTGTGCTCAACGGATCAAAATCTTTCAAATGTCGCCAACGCCGTCCAACAACTTCATGTTTAATAGCTGAATAGAAAGGACCCGAGACCATAATGTCAGGACCTAATTCCTTGAGCTTTGTGGCCTGTGTCTGATTTCTGACATTACTACGGCACTCATGGGCAGTGGTAATGTCAGAAATCATTATCGTAACTATGTGGGCAAGTGGGTGTCCTCCCCGCTGGTCTCGTGGCTAGCACGTGACCTTTTGGTACCCAGAGTTTTTCAATGAATGCATTTTTTACTAAATAAACTAATTTTTCTTTTAAAAAGGTGCTATCAATACGTTTGTTTATTTAATACGTAGTCACTGTTGAACAGTGAAGTTCTCATTTTTATATCTGGCAATTAGATCCCCTCTCTTCTGCCTCTACACCCAGTCATATTACACTTAATAAATGCCAAATTACGCATCTTATCAACAAGTTGAAGCTGGTAAATAATAATAATAATAATAATAATAATAATAATAATAATAATAATAATAATAATAATAATAATAATAATAGTAATAATAATAATAATAATAATAATAATAATAATAATAGTAATAATAATAATAATAATAATAATAATAATAATAATAATAATAAAGCATCTGAATAATAAAGATATGTTCACCCTTCTTTAAAATTTCTGTAGGCTTCTCTGAATCTGGATATGTTGTTTTATAATGTATAATGCAAAAAGGCTTCAAACAACAATCTGGCAAAAAGTATTTGTGTAAAAGACACAAACGTCTTATCAGTTGTTCTCTAAAGCACTGACCTTGTTCCCGTTTGCTTTAAACACAATGTTACGATTTACAAGGCACAGACAAAAGTAGGGAGCAACATAATATTTCGCTTAAGGACATGTTCGTTGCTAAATTGAAGACTAGCGCTCTGTCAACTTATTGCATAGCTATCAATAAGTCACATTCTCAGGTTCTTTCCAAACGTTTTGTATATCAGGTTAATCAAACTACGTAGTTGTAGGTAAGGAATGAGACTCTGAAAAACCGATAAGTGTTGGAGCTCAGAGCCGTAGCTAGAAATTTCGTTGCCCGGGGCGAAGTAGAATCCGGCGTTCCCCGACACTCACCTTACCAAGCTTTGACTTTTCTTTTCTGTGCTTTTTTTTAACATATAAGAGAAACACCTTTTTGTTGTTATTCTACGCTGATTTTTTTAACCAAACCGCTTGAATAGACAAATGCAACAGCCAAAGCGATCGCTATGTATTCTTTAACCATAAAAGCCTCTCTCATGAGCCTTATTTTAGACCTGCTATCTTGTATATAAATCCTATTGGAGAATAATTATGAAAAAAGCGTGGAGTCGATTATCCTACGTCAGGGGGATCATGTTAAACATGGAGTTGGTCGACGCGAGTTGTACCGTTGGAAAAGTCCGGTTCCCCTGAGCGCAGTAGTAATTTCAGAAATCAGGCCCAGGCTCATGGAATGGGGTCTTGACGTTATAGGTTGGGGTCCCTTCTATTTACCTATTAAACATGAAGTTGTTGGACGGCGTTAGCAGCATTTCAAAGGTTTTGATCCTTTGAGCACAATTGTGATGTCAGAAATCGATCCCTAGCCTTAAACCTCAAGAAAGTGGGTCCCGAAGTTTTAGACGCGGGTCTTTCAATTCCCCTTTTAAACATGGGGTTGTTGAACGCGGATGGTAACATTGGAAAGATTCTAGTCGCTTGAAGACAGCGTAATGTCCGAAAACGGTTCCACACCTCAAAGCGCCATAAATGAGGTTCCGAATTGGCTCAATATCAATACCTGGTTGCGCAAGATAGAACAACACTTATAGCTGTATGGATGGTTTTATATCGCGTATTAAAATACTGAGATTGAACCACAGCAAAGTTTTACATCGCAACCCAAATGCTTGGGACCGAATCTGATTTCTGACATCACCGCAATGCTCAAGGGACCAAGACCTCTGCAATGATTAAAGTAAGTCCATGATGATAAAAGAATTGGTTGAACGAAATGTGCGAGGAAGCGGGAGTACTCTGAGAAACCCCACGGATACTACTTTGTCCACCACAAACTTACTAGGCCGGTAATCGAACCAATAAGGACCCCATACCCCAGAGGAAGGGCTCTACCACTGAGCTACAGTGTCTAATGATTAAAGCGTCAACGATAATAGAGAAATTGGTGGAATGTAAAGTGGTAAGAAGCGGGAGTACCCGGAGAAACCCACGGATACGATCTTGCCCACCACAAAGTTACTTGATCAAACAGAGGAAGCGCTCTACCACTCAGCCACCACGGTCAATGATTAAAGCATGTAAATGACAATAGAGGAATTGGTGGAATGAAAAGTGGGAAAAAGCGGAAGTGCACGGAGAAACCCGCGGATACGATCTTGTCCACCAGAAACTTATTTGGCCGGAGATCGAAAGACTAAGGACCCCACGCACAAGAGGAAGTGCTCTACCACTGAGCTACCGCGCCCAATGATTAAAGCGTCAATGATAATAGAGAAATTGGTGGAATGAAAAGTGGGAAGAAGCGCGAGTACCCATAGAGAACCCACGGATACGATCTTGTCGAAACAAACTTACTTGGCCCACCCAAGGCAGCCCTCTACCACTGAGCCACCGCGGTCAATGATTAAGGTAAGTCAATGATAATAGAAAATTGGTGAAATGAAAAGTGGGAAGAAGCGGGAGTACGCTGACAAAACCAACGGTTACGATCTTGTTCACCACAAATTTATCAGACAGGGGATCGAAACAGTAAGGACTTCACGCACCAGAGGAAGCGTTCTACCGTTGAACCACCGTAGCCAATGATTGAATCAATGATAAAACAGGAATTGGCGAAATGGAAAGTGAGAAAAGGGGGAGTACACTGAGAAAACCCACGGATACGAGCTTGTCCACAAACAAACTTACTTGTCCCACCAGAAAAAGATGTCTACCACTGAGCCACTGCGCCCAATGATTGAAAAAAGTCAATGATAATAGAGGGATTGGTGGAATGAAATGTGGGAGGAAGCGGAAGTACCCTGACAAAACCAACGGATATCTTGTCCACCAAAAACTTACTTGGCCCACAAGAGGAAAGGATCTACCACTGAGCCACTACGCCCAAGGATTGAAGAAAGTTAATAATACTAGAGGAATTGGTGGAATCAAATGTGGGAGGAAGCGGGAGTACCATGACAAATCCCACGGCTACGATCTTGTCCCACACAAAATTAATTGGTCTACCAGAGGAAGCGCTGTACCAGTGAGCCACTGCGCACAATGTTTGAAGCAAGTCAATGATAATAGTAGAATTGGTGGAATGAAATGTGGGAGGAAGCGGGAGTACCCTCACAAATCCCACGGATACGATCTTGTCCACCACAAACTTACTTTGCAAACCAGAGGAAAAATTTTACCACTGAGCCACTGCGCCCAAGGATTGAAGCAAGTCAATAATGATAGAAGAATTGGTGGAATGAAATGTGGGAGGGAGCGGAAGTATCCTGACAAAACCCACGGATAAAGTCTTGTCCACCACAAACTTACTTGGCGCAAGAGAAGAAACGCTCTACCAATGAGCGACTGCGCCCAACGATTGAAGAGAGTGAACCATAATAGAAGAATTGGTGGAATGAAATGTGCGAGGATGCGGGAGTGCCCTGTGAAAACCCTCGGATACGATCTCGTCCACCCCAAACTTACTTGGTCTACCAGAGGAAGCGCTGTACCACTGAGCCAGTGCGTACAATGATTGAAGCAAGTCAATGATAAAAGTAAAATTAGTTGAATGAAATGTGGGAGGAAGCGGGAGTACCCTCACAAATCACACGGATCCGATCTTGTCCCCCACAAACTTACTTTGCCAACCAGAGGAAGCGTTGTACCACTGAGCCACTGCGCACAATGATTGAAGTAAGTCGATAACAATAGAAGAATTGGTGGAATGAAATGTGGGAGGGAGCGGAAGTATCCTGACAAAACCCACGGATACAGTCTTGTCCACCACAAACTTACTTAGTCTACCAGGGAAAGGCTTTACCACTGAGCCATTGCGAACAAGAATTGAAGCAAGTAAATAATAATGGAAGAATTGGTTTAATGAAATGTGGGAGGAAACGGGAGTACCCTGACAAAACCCACGAATACGGTCTTGTTCATCACAAATTTAGTTGGCCCTCCAGAAGAAACACTCTAGCACTGTACTACTGCGCCCAATAATTGAAGAGAGTGATTGATAATAGAAGAATTGGTGGAGTGGAATGTGCGAGAAAGCGTTAGTGCCCTGTCTAAACCCACGGATACGGTCTCGTCCACCACAAACTTACTTGGTCTATCAGAGGAAGCGCTGTACCAGTGAGCGAATGCGCACAATGTTTGAAGCAAGTGAATGATAATAGTAGAATTGGTGGACTGAAATGTGGTAGGAAGCGGGAGTGCCCTCACAAATCCCACGGATACGATCTTGTTCACCACAAGCTTACTTTGCCGGCCAGAGGAAGCGCTCTACTACTGAGCGACTGCGCCCAATGATTGAAGAGAATGAGTGATAATAGAAGAACTGGTGGAATGAAATATGGGAGGAAGCGGGAGTACCCTGAAAAAACCCATGGATAATATCTTGTCCACCAAAAACTTACTTGGCCCACAAGAGGAAAGGCTTTACCACCGGGCCACTGCGCCCAACGATTGAAGCGTCAATAATAATAGAGGAATTGGTGGAATAAAATGTGGGAAGAAGCGGGAGCACACTAACAAAACTCACGGATACGATCTTGTCCACCACAAACTTACTTGGTCCAGCGGGGGAAAGGCTTTACCACTTAGCCACTGCGCCCAAGGATTGAAGTAAGTCAATAATAATAGAAGAATTAGTGGAATGAAATGTGGTAGGAAGCGTGAGTACCCTGAGAAAACCCACGGATACGATCTTGTTCCCCACAAATTTACTTGGCCCACCATAAGAAACGCTCTACCACTGAGCGACTGTGCCCAATAATTGAAGAGAGTGAATGATAGTAGAATAATTGGTGGAGTGAAATGTGGGAGGAAGCGGGAATACCCTGACAAAACCCACGGGTACGATCTTGTCCAACACAAATTTTCAGGCAGGGGGTCGAAACAATAAGAACGCCACGCACCAGAGTAAGCATTCTACCACTGAGCCACCACGCCCAATGGTTACAGCAAGTCAACGATAATAGAAGAATTGATGGAATGAAAGTGGCAAGAAGCGGGAGTACCCTGAGAGAACGTAGGGATACGATCTTGTCCACTGCAAACTTACATGACCGGGGATCGAAAGAATAAGTACTCCACGTACCAGAGTAAGCGGTGTACCATTGAGCCACCCCGCTCCACAAGAAGACCAAGAAAATTGGAAGTTACTCGGAAACATTTTAACAAGCAATATCTTTCAATGGTAAGGATCACTGTCCGATGATCGTCTTTTAATTACTCCCTGAGCAGGAGAGACTGATACGTCCCTCTCCTATTTTTTATTTTTAAAACCATATACCTTATCCGGATATTACCCTTTATTCGTCATCCGGATGTAATCGGTTATCCATATGTTCTATTATCTAGATATTATCCGTTATCTTAATTTTATAAATTATCCGGATATTATCCGACATCCAGATGTTATCCGTTATCCGTCATCCGGATATCATCCGTTATCCAGATCTTATCCGTCATCCGTTATCCGGACATTATCCGTGAGTCAGATATTAAGCGTCATCCGTTATCCGGATATTATCTGTTATCCGTCATCCGTTTTGTTATCCGTCAACCGGATATTACAAATCCGGATAAGTTTCTATCCGATATCAGAATAAAAAGTTATCCAGATGTGGCCATCTCTAATCAACATCGTCAGAAGCATACACGAAATAAATGTCTTCAAAGCCTGCTACACAAGAGCAGGGGCAGATCCAGGGGGCGATCGTGGCGATTGCCCCCAAGAAAGGGAATCTTTCTTAGTTTATATATAAATAAAACCCATTCCAGAGTTTGGAGCTCTTAAAAGTAACTCTAAGTAGGAGTATTATCAACCACGAGCCCCCAGAAGTTCATCGTAGATCCGACTCTGAACAAAAGAATGGTAAACACTTATTATTCACATTAAGTTTGCACATCTCAACAAATAAACAATATTTTCATTCACTTCCATCTACAAGTGCATTCTACTGAACTGTAACGACTTTTTATGTTTAAAAATAATTATTCACTTTTCAATAATTGTAAATGTTTATAAGTTCAGTAATTTACCATGAATAGAGTCAACTAGAAGTTTTTGTAACGAAGAAATAACAACATGAACTCTGAAATATTTTCTCATAAACTGTGGAAAGTTGAGAGTCGACAAACTTTGCTCTTTCGTTTACCGATTACCTCGAAACCGCGGTAGCCAGAATTAGCCCACGATAGGGGACTTATATTAAGAAAATGAAAATCTCAGGAAAGTGCAGAAGTCTTTTAGTCTGAGAGAAAAAAAGGAATGAAGTCTCTAATTTCTAGTTCTGTTAGTCTTGTAGCTCTTAGTCAGTACCAAAGTACTGATAGAAATATGGCCAATGAATTATGACTATTTTTTAAGAATATTCCACTTTAATATCACAGGAAATTCATCTTCCGGTTTGCTTGGTTGTGAAAAGTATATTGTGCTTATAGAGTGTATTGGTATATTTTGTAAAGTATGTGTACTGTCGCTGATTTGTGATAACAATCAGAAATAGAAGTAAAAGGTTAATTACAGTAATAGTTTTCTGTTAATTTTTGTATTCAATGGGAGACGGAAAACCTACTTTTATCTTAACATTTGATTTTCTTAAAATTTCTATTCGGGTTCACACCCTTCCCCCTCAACATTGAATACGGAAATGGAGAACTTATTTAGAATTTGATTGTTGATTCCAGTATATTTCAAGCTCACTTCTCGGACCTGGGCCTGTGATATGTCGATACATCGCTGTCGTCGATATCTGTTTTATCATATATCAACATTCGATATCGCGAATATATGGACATGAATATATCATTCTAAATTTTCGATATCGATATTCGGGGGCGGCGAGGTATAAGAGACCCCTAAGACTTGTGATGGATGAAGAAATGTAACTTACTTTTACAATATTGTTTTCTAATCATAATATCTTTATTACCACAAATTGCAATGTAAATACATCCACTTGCAAATTTGCAATATTATATGGTATAATTTCTTAGGCGCCAGAACTTTTCTATTCCCTGAAAAAAGAAACAAAAAATCACGTGCAAAAGCGAGTGCTTCGAACTTTGAGTAGAATTTACCATAAGAAAGGTTTTGTTTCTCTCTCTTGGAGATTTCCACCCCTTTTGGCCTTTGGGATCGCTCATTGACAAAACGTGCACACATGATCGCTATATGCATTCATGCTCTTATGCAGAGTGAGAGATTTTGAAAAGGAAACGACTTTTTAATAATAATAATAATAATAATAATAATAATAATAATAATAATAATAATAATAATAATAATAATAATAATAATTATTATTATTATTATTATTATTATTATTATGGGGTTTACAGCTAGGGTCCCATTTCTTTATGTTGCATCGGAGGGCCGCAAGTCTGCTACGCCACTGGTGTCCCCTATTCTGTGTTTGTCTTTTTTTTTCGTTTCGTTTATCTATTTGTTTTTGTGCTGTTAGGCTTTTATATGAAACCTTTATATTATATAACTTTTTCTTTTTATGAGTTTCTTTTTTTTTTGGTTGGGGACGGGGGAAAGAGAGAAATGCTTTCTTCTTATATCTGTTTCTTACCATTCATCTTGTTTGAACTGCTTAAGTAAGTTAATTTATAACTTTTGATGTCATCCAACTCCGTCACAATAATAAAATTGTCATTCTTAACAATTTGTTTTATTCTCTTATTTGCAGTTTGCCACTCTGATATATTTGTGATAAAATTGAGGTTTAGTCCAACGCCTTTCGAATTTGCAACCAACCCAACCGCCGAGCATTTTGGATTTCCTGCTACTGCAGGAAAAGGGGAATTGCAGGTGGTAATGCACTTTTGGAGTCGTGTATCAATAAATGTTACATTATATATTATCCGTAACACGTGGCTGGGAAAGCGAATAATCCAGAAGTTACGTAGCCGTATTGCATTCATGAAAATAAAAACACAATAGTTATAACTATGCTAAATTACTATAGACTGCCAAATGCTCATTCAGAGAATTTATTATGTTCACTTTATTGCAATGGTTTTATACAAACTAGATATAGGCTACGAATAATAGTTTTATAGAAACTAGATAATCAATTATTACTATTATTATTATTATTATTATTATTATTATTATTATTATTATTATATTTGAAGTACAATCAAATATCACTACATTAATTATTAGTTTCAATTAACTGAATTGAGCTGAAAATCAAGTCTTGATCTCCAAAGATTAACTATTAAATTTATGTTCTATTCCTTTCTAAAGTAATAAATGCTGGAATTGGTGAATACTTTCTTCAAAATAATATTAAAAATTATGGAAAAATTTTCGAGACATTCGAGTCGAGTCGAGATTTTTATGAGCAGTCTCGACTCGAGAAATAAGTTTATCTCGACTCGTCTCGAATTCAAGTCGAGATTCGAGACATGTCTCGACTCGTGCGCATCCCTATCTACATTATCTTATCAAGTAGACCTGCATGGTAATTGCTTTACTGGCTTTATACATAATATGAAAAGTGATTGTACTCTTTACCTGTTCTCCGTCAATAGCAACTGTATGAATGCACAATACAAAACTAGTACACAGAAGAATTTTTTAAAAAATATTTGTAATATATTTCGTAGGCCGTCTTTTATAAGGGCGAACTATACCCTCCTCAGGTTCTTTACCAACAGTCACTATATGAATTTACTTTATTGAAATGGTATGCTACAGAACAACTAAAGCCACTAATATATAAAGTGATATTTCGCAGGACGCACTGTACGCTTCAAATGAGTCTTAATCAACAGTAAAAATATGTATTCATTGTACAGAATTGTGTCATACAGAAGAATAAATAAAACCGTTTATATTTGATGTGGTTTCGCAAAGGCGCCTTACATAAAGGGCTCAGTATGCCCTTCACAGGTTCTTTACCAACAGTAAAAGTATGTATTCATTGTACAGAACTGTGTCATACAGAAGAATAAATAAAACCGTTTATGCTTGATGTGGTTTCGCAAGGGCGCCTTATGTAAAGGGCGCAGTGTTCCTTCCCGGGTTCTTTACCGACAGTAAAAGTATGTATTCATTATACAGAACGGTGTCACACAGAAGAATAAATAATACCGTTTATATTTGATGTGGTTTCGCAAGGGCGCCTTACATAAAGGGCGCAGTGTACCCTTCACAGGTTCTTTACCAACAATAAAAGTATGTATTCATTGTAGAGAACTGTACCATACGGAAGAATAAATAAAACCGTTTATCTTTGATGTGGTTTTGCAAGCGCGCCTTATATAAAGGGCGCAGTGTACTTATCACAGGTTCTTTACCAATAACAACTGTAAGAATTTATTATACAAAAAAACTCGTACCTTTATTTATAATGTGATGTTTCGGAGGGCGCACCGGGAAATGTTCCGGTGTCCCGGTGGGCCAGCACGTGCCTGCTTCTCTCCCGTCCACTATCATTCTTCGATTATGTTATTTTGCCATCAGTTCACTTCGGTCCCATGAGTGACAATTAAGTTTTGCTAGGAGTGAATATGCGGATCTCAATGTACTGCAATCCACTTCGCATGTTCTGGACACTGCTCATTACGACATATTTAAGACACTGGCCGCACTAGATACACTTTCTCTAACTAGTATTTTACCCGCAATTTGGCCACTAGAAGCCCAGAGAGAATTTCCATTTTGCATCACCAGTGTCAACGCACGTCAACACACGTCTCCGTTCTACTGTGCGTGACGTACTATACATAACAATCAACTGCCAGGCACACTTTCACGTATCCTCATTATCATCATCTCATAGATTTGACGTGATGAAAACTCCAGGTGGTATCATTGTTTTGGCAAAAATCTGTATATTCCATGTCTTTCAAAGAATGTACTTAATGGAACTGCAGTAATTCCTGTTTGGAAGAAATACAACTAGCATTGTGAATGTGATAATTTGTTGATCTTATTTTAAAAATACAGTTTCTCGTCCCTCTTAATAGCAGTTCACCTGAGACAGTGCAGGTATCTGTTGCTTCCACTAGATCCGAAATACTAATCGTGTTTCATACTATGCATAGAACTACGAAACGCATCAGAGATCGAATCTGGCACCATGCACATAGAAAGCATGCACTGAGAAAAATCCATTATCCGGACAGCGGTATATTGTACAAATACAAGGATTCGTTATGTTTACTAAGGAAATCTGTACGGAGCGTACTTTATCCATATACTACACAGGTACTGCCTTTTACCCGCTTAGATATTACATCATTTCGCTGCAGGATGTCTGACATCTAACAATCTTCTGTATTTTACATACATATACGTATGTTAAGTACTTCAGTTATACGTTATATACGTCCATCTGTACGTGAGATCCAGACCGCCTATAGACACTCTTTCTTTCGCCATGGCTGACGTCATTGAACTAGCGTCTTTTGCTTGCGAAACGAGGTTGTTACAATCGGAAAAGAAGAGAGGAAGGAAACAAAACCTGGGTAAGTGCACTAGTTAACTATTACTTTAGTTAAATATTCCATTAATTATATATTCTTTTAGTGTAACTTGCTTTAGTATAGTACTAAGTAAGTAATATAGTTTATGACTACAACTCGTTAATGATTGAGGAGAATGGAATGGGTGAATCTGAATTTTGAGAAATCTTTGAATATTAATGTTTTGAAACATTTTACGTTACAAGGGAGCAAAATGAATGTTATGTGTTTATTCATTCCGTTTTATATGTGACGATTTATTACGTGGTGCAGAGTTACTACAGGACTGCTTAACATAATTGCTAAGAAACCGTTTTCAGCGCGAAAATTCCCTTGTGTAGTGAAGATTTAGGCTTTAGGTCTCTGGGCTTTCGGCATCAATGGCCTTGTTAGCCCGTCACATATGAGGGATGACGTCCCTCGATGAGCACACTATCCGGGTAAAGGAAGGGAAGAAAGGATTGGGGAAGGAAGAAAACGGCCTGGGACCTATATGTTAGGTACCACTCCGGCATTTTCCTGCTGTGAATGAGGAAAACCCAAGGAAATCTCATTCAGGATGGCTGGACTTAAAATCTTTTGATACTTTTTCGACTGAGGAAATCGATCCCCAACGGGATCGAACCCGGGACCGTTCGCACCGAAGGCGAGAGCGTTAGCAACTACGCTACGCGGGGCCACTTGTGTAGTCTAGAAAACTCATTTTTATTAGGATATTTGCATTTTTTTTTTTTTTTTACTTTTAGTTTAACGCCCCATGATTGTACATAAACGTAAGTGAGAAGGTGACGATGAGATACATGATAATGGTGGAATCAAGAAAATGTAAGGAAACTGGAAAGTCTTAAGAATAACCACACCTACAGTGTTCACCAAAAGGCTATTTGTCGGGAGCAGGAATCGAACCAGGGACCTAACAGGTCAGAGGTAAGCGCTCTACTACAGAGCTTTCTTTTGTTTAAAGAACTTGTTTACATTGAAATATATATATTTGACGAAGATATTGATATATTTTACAGCCTCACTGAAATTTAAAAAAAAAAAGTAGTCAGGGAGAGCTTACTTGTCAGGTTTTTATTTTTTAAATTTAATTTGATTTGATTTCTATTTATTTATTTTTGCTTGTTATGTTCCCTAGTTAATTAATGTTTGGGTTACTGAGAATTAAAACCTTTTTAGTATTATTGTTATGGCATCACTTTGGAACCAAACAGTTTGAATTTTTTTTTCTTGTGTTTTCATATAGGAAATTGGTAAGTTTGTGCCTTAGCATTGGTTTGGTTTCTACTGTAGAACGTAATTGAAGGTCATGTTGAGTTGAGTCTTGGCGGGTTTGAGTTCGTGAAGTGTCAGGCACTGATTGTGCCCCTGTCTTCTGTCTGTGATGTTTCCTGGTTTTGGGCAGTGACGTATTTATGTTGAGGAGTACCAACGCAGGCCGCGTAACTACAACACAGCTTCAACAACTACGAGTGCCAGGCGTTTGAATTTCACCCTTCGTTCCGGCGTGACTAATGCAGTATAGTACTAGGTTCAAATTCTATGGCTGGTAAAAACGGTATGGTAAGAAACACAACGTAATAGTTATTAGTTTAATTAGTGTTTCTTCATAGTATTGTTTCACTATTTCTAGAAGGAATTAACTATTAACGAAGTAATGAATAAGCAAAAACACACTTTGATTGACGTTTACGATTTCTCATACTCCATTGAGGATGTTTTGATCCTCAGTTGCGCAAACATCCAGTGTGCGTTTTTTTTTTTTTAATTTTTTGTTGCTTACACTGCCTTACAGATGAGGGTTATAGTTAAGGAGCCGTACTTCCCATTTAGGAAAGGACGAGAAACGCCATACTTTCAGGAATTATTCATTGACTATCTAGGACAGCGTTTCCCAACCGGTGCGCCGCGGCACACTGGTGTGCCGTGAATGGGCCGCTAGTGTGCCGCGAGGAAGTCGAAGCAAATTATTAATTCTATAGCAATCAAATTGCAAGACGAAGGAAAAATGTATATTTTTATTTCACATTACTATGAACCTCTACTATGAATCTACAACTTTAAGTTTCATACCGTGTTACTTTTCTGTACATTTTTAATGTTGAAAATATATATTGGTTATCATTGTTGTGACTATTATTGCTTCTTTATTGTTGCAGACTATTTTGTAACTTGAAAATTTAAAATAACATTCAATCCTTTCGACAAATTAAATACATTTGTATTTTAAAAGTAAAAAAGATTTGTTTGTTCGTTCGTTATTTAGTGATCTTACTTCTTAGTGAAAGGTTGGATACAGTTTTCGAACAAGAAAGCTTAGTTTTAAAAACCTGAGTCCAATATTTCATTGCAATTGTTTTATATTTTTAAATTAGAATAAAAAATAAGCATAATAATTTACCACGGGGAAGAAAACAGTGATTGAGCTTTCTTCTCTGTGAGAAGGAGATCAATAATCGCAGAAAAAATACTAGTTTTATATTTACAAATAATAATATCTATGAGTGCGCCGCGAGAATTCAAGTTACATCCGTAGTGTGCCGCAAGTTGAAAAAGGTTAGGAAACGCTGATCTAGGATGTTAAAAAGCAGGTAATAGACTGAGTTCTTGCCCTTGTACTTAGGGTGTTTAGGTAGTGCAACAATAAGATGTATCCTCGTGCACGGGAGATGAGAAGTAGCTGTTCTTAACTATTACCCAGATGGGTTCCCTCGTGGCTAAGTGGTTAGTGTACACGCCTTTGGCGTGGGACACCCGGGTTCGATTCCCGGCCGGAGCTTATGTGGTTCGGATTTCACGTTAATCTGTAAGTCCATGTCTCATACAGCCTTGCTGCTGAAAGGAACGTTAAAATGAACTCAGCACTGCTTTACAGATGCAATTGTTCGATTCCGAGTTCGAATGAAGCTTTTTACGGGCAGGGGGTGACTTTTATATATACAATCCAAGCATTTTAGTTATCAGTCAGTGATGTAATATATATATACAGTAATATATACTGTAATATATATATATACAGTATATATATATATTACAAAATTGAAAGTGACTAAGTTTATGACTCTCAATCTCTTAGGGCCGCGGTGGCTCAATGGTAGAGCGTTCACCTCTGGTGCTTGGGGTCCCGGGTTCGATCCCAGCTCCCGCCAAATGAACTTTGTGGTGAACAAACACCGCGTGCGTGGGTTTCCTCGGGATTTTCCCGTTTCCTCCCACTTTCTTCATTCCACCATTTCATTCATTGCTCATCATCACCGTCTCCTTTAGCCTAACCGGCATAACCGTGAGACATAAAACTCAAAGATTTCATTTCATTTTCATTTCCATTGTAGCTCTCCCCGCAACCAGTGTTGCCAAAATGTTGACAATAAGTTTGCGAAACGAGAGGTGGCGACTCGAATTTTGGGTGAAAAGTCGCTATAAAAAATAATCGAGAAATTCATTGTCTATAAGCATTGTTTTAAAGTTGTAGATGTAAACTAAACAATATGTTCTACTCACTGCCGCAAATCCCGGGGGGGGGGGGGGATGACGGATACATGTCCCCTCCAATCTTGGAACTGAGGGGGAGTTTTCCCCAATAATCCGATTTGAAATGTGTTTTTTGGGAGAAATTTGATGATTTTTGTCCAATTGCTACAAAGGAACGTGAGATAAAATAGACGTCTCCCAGAATAAGCCTCAAATCTGCAGCTTCCCAATGCTGAAGACAACTCTGATACTCCACAACATTGTTTTTCAACTTCATAACTATTTTGGACATCGCAAAATAAAAAGTATGGTAACGGTCTTACCCTTCCCCCCCAATGTTGAAGACAGATTTGCGCCGCTGGTTCTACTCACATCTTTGTAAACAGGGCGCAACCAATCCTTGAATTCAGGGATCATTTCAGATTGTTTCGGGTACTTTTGTTCATATTGTGGAGTCAAAATAGTTCCGAAATAATTAACACTACAGTACTTACGTTAAGCAATTTTTTGTAAAAGAAAAACTGCAGAATAATTAAAAGACCCCAAAGAACAAATATAACAAACATCCACATCGCCTTTATTCACGCATCTATAGCTAATCTTTTTGCTATCGGTAAAGATGTATTACGTGTGTCTCTCAACGGAAACTGCGAACTAAAGGACATCAAGTTTGTAGTTCTTCTTCGTTAGAGGACAAGGGCAACATAACAATGCAGGATTGTGGGCCAGTGGGTACGCTGTATTTCCAAACTCTTCATCACTTGCGCTGATTAAAACAAACAAACAGAAAAAAGAACAAACAGAAGCATTATTAGTTCAAAAACTGTTTTGAACTAATAATGCTTCTCTACAGATGAAAATTTTGTTTGCAGCAAAAAGTCGCTAAATGTATAAGTAGCTGAATCGTCATTTAAAAATCACCCATAAAAGTCTCCAATCGGAAAAATTATTCGTAGGGCGACCATACGTCCCGTTTTGACCGGGACAGTCCCGTTTTAGGGGCGTTTCCCGGCCTTCCCGTCAGTAGATGGAAAAAAGTAGTATTCGTCCCATTTTATGTAAATGAAAGAAGTAAATAACAAACCCAGTACCTTTACTCCTTTTAAAAGTATTAATAACAACAAAGAGGCAAAAATTGAACTGAAATTCCCTATATTAAACATACTCTATAGTTCGTAGTACTGCTCGAAAGACAGCAGAGATTTAGCAGTTGGTTGTGTGTTGAACAAACTTCAACGTGTCTTTCCTTTTTCATAAGTACCCGCTCAGTAACTAAGAGAGAGAGATCACGGCACTGATATCAAGGCACTGATAAATGAAATGAAATGAAATTTTTGAGTTTTACGTCCCACGGTTATGCCGATTAGGCTAAAGGAGACGGTGATGATGAGAGATGAATGAAATGGTGGAATGAAGAAAGTGGGAGGAAACGGGAGAACCCCGAGAAAACCCACGCACACGGTGTTTGTACACCACAAAGTTCACTTGGCGGGAGCAGGGTTTGAACCCGGAACCCCAAGCACCAGAGGTGAACGCTCTACCACTGAGCCACCGCGGCCCCAAGGCACTGGTAAGAACAAAGGTAGATCTAAAAGCCAGAACCTATCCCGTTTTTAACTGAAAATTTTATGGTCACCCTACGCTATCGTTGAGGTCGAATTCCCCTGATTTAGTGACTTTTCCCAAAATTGGCAACATTGACCCCCACCGAACAACACCAAGTCATCTGTAGCCTAGCAAGCATAATAGTGGGACGTAAAACTTTTATTTCATTTCGAACAACACCCCCAGAAACCTACTGTTATACCATTCCCAAAACACCCTTTTGTACAATTCTCCCTATTCGAAAAAAATTGTAAATAGCAGGGTTCATACATAAATATGGAACTCAATTTCCCTGAATTTTCCAGGTTTTCCAGGTATTAATTTTGGAATTTCCAGGTCTAGTGGAAGAAACTAATAATACGAGAAGACATAAATTTTAAGAATACTATATTTATATATTTGAGAATGGCCACCCTTCTCCCCAATGAACGATTGCAATTAAATATTGAGTCACAAGAAAATAAATAATCAAAACAAATAAAATTTAAGTTGAAAAATATTAAGTTGAGAAGCCTACTAAGGGAATTAATTAAACACTTTTGTTCCATACTTGAATACATTCAAAATATATAAAAATATTGGGTTGGGAAAGAAAAAAGGGCCCGCGAGATTTTAACAGATTCTTGTAGTACTCGACGACAGAAATCGATTACTGAAAGAATTTTCAAAATCGGCGCAGGCAAATATGGAGAAAATCATATTTTCATGTACCTGTTCAAAATGGGGAAGGAAAAAGGGCCCGCGAGATTTTAACTGATTCTTGTAGTACTCAACGAGAGAAATCGACTAGTGAGGGAATTTTCAAAATCGGCGCAGGCAAGCATGAAGAAAAACCCATTTTCATGTACCGGATCAAAATGGGGAAGAAAAAAGGGCCGCGAAATTTTAACTGATTCTTGTAGTACTCAACGAGAGAAATCGACTAGTGAAGAAATTTTCAAAATCGGCGCAGGCAAGCATGAAGAAAAACGCATTTTCATGTACCGGTTCAAAATGGGGAAGAAAAAAGGGCCCGTGCGATTTTAACTGATTCTTGTAGTACTCGTCGAGAGAAATCGATTAGTGAAGGAATTTTCAAAATCGGCGCAGGCAAACATAGAGAAAATGGCATTTTCATGTACCGGTTCAAAATGGGGAAGGAAAAAGGGCCCGCGAGTTTGAACCGTTACGATGTATGTTCACGAATGTGCTCGTCTTCTCATATTTAGTTAATTACTGTAGCACTGAAACATGTGACACAGAGTCACGTTGTGGATGACTCTGCAATCGGCAACCACTGCACATATACTCCTCCAGTCCCACAGTTTTATTATTTCGATCCATTCCTCACGTGCTAACGGCATGGTTTAACATCTGCAAGAAAGAGGTAAATGTAACGTTCAATTGGCAATAGCTTTTCACCAAATTAAGCTGCATGAAATCTGATTGCATTTTTGACATACTGAGAAAATTCTAGCCCGTGGCCATATGTATCACATATCCCACCAGTTCATAATAAAAATTTTGAACACAAAATTACGGTCGTCCGTGTGATGTACTCCCAAAAGGCCTAATGTGTATCACCCACCTCACATTCAATGAAACCACATCCGTGTAGAATTTAGAAAGGAACTTCTTATGATGTATACAGTATGTCTCAAAAGTTCCCTGACATAGGGTAACTCTGTTATTATCAGAGTTACAGCAAAATGTAAGAGGAAAAATCATATCGAAATATGACGTTTTCAATCTAAAGTGAACACTTTTTTTTTTCAAAAAAAAATCGGACGAGATATTTGTGCTGTATACTCTTTATGCACCCAAATTTAAATGAAAATGCAACGTTGTCATTTACCTGGACCCACAACATAAGTGAATGAAGTTCCTGTTTGAAACGGGGGCTGGCCATCGAAATGTTAGCGCAGAAGAAAGTAACTTCATTCACTTATGTTGTAGGTCCAGGTAAATGGCAACGTTGCATTTTCATTTCACATTAGGCGCATAAAGAGTGTACAGCGCAAACGAGTCATCCGATTTTAAAAATTCCTTCATTTTAGATTGAAAACATCATATTTGGAGATGCTTTCCTCTCCTACATTTTGTTGTAACTCTGATAATAACAGAGTTACCCTATGTCAGGGGACTTTTGAGACACCCTGTATACCTTATTTAATGTATGTTTTATGTCACTATAACTGTAGTATAATTTAGTTTGTTTAAATTTACAATTTAATATAAGTAGATTCGGATTTACATGCGTAGGATTTTGTATGCATCTAACTAATGAATTCTTTTATATTCATGCTTCACTTAGTGGCTTGGCTTTGGACTGCAACTGATTATTGTAACCCATTATTGCTTGAGAAGAAACAAGATATCCGAATCTTCATTTGAAGAAATCAAAGGTCTATTGGAAAGCTGGGGATTACAATCATTAATTTCTACATTTCAAGGTGCGTAAATTATATATTCTGTGTTTCTTGTTAAATTACTATTACTATTATTGGGTTTAGAATCAATCAAGCACTTCATGATATTTTATGGGGATCAAGATGGGTGCCGGATAGATAAGTATTTAAGCGTCAGGTTCTTAATTCTTTTCAATTTAATATTTAATCAATGATTATTTTCTCCCTCGTTATTCGGCCAAATCGTATTCCAAGATCATCAATTTTCATTACTCAATTCTGACCGTCAACCTACATAGCATATTCGTAGGACGTAAAACAAAGATTTCCTGTTATTTTTTTTTTTGTTTCTATCTCTTTCCTCCATAGCTGTGAAAAATAACGCCTTTAGCATCATAAATTTGTATGCTACTTGCGCCTTCAGTCGTCTACTCTTCGGTGGCTCAGTGGTAGAGCGTTCACCTCCGGTGCAGGGGGTTCCTGGTTCGATCCCAGCTGCGCCGTGTGGACTTTGTGGTGGACAAACACCGTGCTCGTGGGTTTTCTCGGGGTTCTCCCATTTCCTGCCACTTTCTTTATTCCACCATTTCAGTCATTTCTCATTATCACCGTCTCCTTTAGCCTAACCAGCATAACCGTGGGACGTTAAAGATTTCATTTTTTATTAATCTCAGTATTTTATAGTGTATTCTTAAGCTTAAGGTGATGTATAATTAAATTTTGAATTCAGTTAACTTATTTTATTTCTCAGATTGTTTTTAAAATGAATGTACAAACGTTTATTTTCATTCTTGAGTGTTTAAAGTGATGTATAGTTATTAAACATAGTATTTAATATTGTACTCTTAACGTGAAAGTGATATACAGTTAACTTTTGAATTCAGTTAACATTTTTCTTTCTGAAATTGCTTTAAAAAGTATGTAAAAACGTTTCTATTTTCTTTCTTGAGTGCTAAAAGTGATGCAAAGTTATTAAGCTTACTACTTTATATTGTATTCTTAACCCTAAACTGATACACAGTGCGTTTTTGAATAAATTATATCAAGTTATTTGAGTGACGAATACTGGTAGAAAATCCTGACTACTACTGGAACATTTTGATTTTAAGGTGACGACTACTGGTGCAAGGATTTTAAAATATTGTTTTTCTTTCAACGGCTACTCCTTTTTGAATTCTGACTATATGGTCATTATAGGAAGGATCAATGAGTCCTTCCAACTATGGTACAGCTCCGACAGATTCACGATGCTCAGAGAAGAGACAAAATAGTATGTTTTCAACCTTAAAGTGAGAACCATTGGCGTTTTTACCCTGCTATGCAAAAGTAAGTGAGTACTCCAATGGGGTTCCAATGTGGTACCTAATTTCTGCATTTTAGATATTTGGAAATACATGTCTCTAAAATGTAAACAACTGATTTTTTTTTTAACTGAAAACTGCAACTCGGTAAGCCTTATGGATACCGAGATATGGGAAAATAAAGAGCGATACTATAGGTATGTGGGACTTGCATACTTGACGCTAGAATTCGGAAATTGAATTAAAATATGACTAACGGCTATCAAGATGTTGTCAAATAAAGGGAGGACCAACACAGTTAAGGGGTTTTAGTGTTAGATGCTAAAATTTCCGAAATCGGTCATAGAAAGTTAATAAACACCAGTAGCAATTTCATCTTAAAGTAATTAGATATCTTCAGGGGGTGTTAGAACATCATGGAGTCTACCAAAATTAAATTTTAAAAGCTTTTGAAAATATAATCTGACATTTGTAAACAATATTTGAAATATGTGTTTACCCAAAACTTCCAGCTAGTACATCTAACATCTGGAGAAACACTGAAATAAAAGCGTATGAGATCTTGAAATTTCGGAAACAATTATTGGTCGCAACAAAATTAAATCAGATGGGTACTTCTATGGGTTAAATGAGTACCTTAGTACAATTTCGATCGAAAATTTAGTTCAGTCCTAGGTTTTCTTCAGGCAATTCCAAGGGTTCATCGAGCTGTGCAAAAGAATGAAAAGTCGCTGTCAATATCTAAGATAGTCGAGAAGATATAAGGAATTATATATTTTATGACGTAAAAATAGATCTTTATGGATTTGTACTTTTGGATCTTTCCCATAAGAAAAAAATTCAGGAAACTACTGTATATACCTTAATAGACAATTCAATGGACGGGGATACAGTAGCTTAGTGGTAGGGTTTTTAACTAGTCTTCTTTTGCAGAAACTATTGGAGTTTTCACTTATCCCATAGAGATACGATCATACTTAACTCCCTATTTCATTTTAAAATTAAATAAAAGGAAATATTTCAGAGTAGCGACCCACGATTATGCATTTTAGTCTCAGGGAGATTACGATTAAAGCAAGTGAATGTTGTTGACAGAATTGATGGAATGCAAAGGTGGGAGGAGAGGTAGTACCCCTAGAAAACCCACGAATACGATGTCCACTACAAACTGACGGCCGCGGATCGAACCACGAACCCAATACACCAGAGGTAAGCACTCTACCACTAAGCCACCGTGCTCCCGCCCATTTAATTTTCTATTAAGGTATATACCGTTGTTTTCTGAAATTTCTTCTTACAGCAAAGACTCAAAAGTACAAATCCATGTGGGTCTCTATTTTTACGACGTCATAAAATAATTTCTTATATCTCGCTTGCTATATTAGATATTGACAAAAAATGTTCACTTATTTCAGAGCCCGATGAACGCTTGGAATTGTCCAAAGAAAATTTAGAGCTGAATTAATCTTTCGATCGAAATTGTACTGACAAGTCTGAGGTAGTCACTTAACCCATAGAAGTACCATCTTATTTAACGTTTGTTAGGATCAATAATTGTTTTCTGAAATTTCAAGATCTAATACGCTTTTATTGTATGGTGTCTCTCTAGCTGCTAGATGTACTAGCTGGAAATTTTAGGTAAATACATATTTCTAATACTCTTTACAAATGTCAAAATATATTTTCCAAAGCTTTTAAAATTTAACCTTGGTAGACCCCATGATGTTCTTAAACTCCATGGAAGTACCTAATTACTTTAAGATGAAATTGCTACTGATGCTTATTAACTTTCCATGACCGGTTTCGGAAACTTTACCACCTAACACGAAAATCCCATAACTGTATGGATCCTCCCTTTATTTGACAATATCTTGATAGTCATATTTTAATTAATTTTCTAAATTGTACTGTCTAATATGCAAGCTCCACGTACCTATGGTGTCGCTTTTTATTTCACCATATTTCGGTAACTGTTAGGCGTACCGACTTGCAGTTTCGGCAAACACACACCTCTAACGTTCTTTAAAACGTTATTAAGACATATTTTAGAATATTTAGAAATGAGAGTTCTGCGAATATCATGGTACCCGAAAAGCCCCATCAGGGCGTGTGTGTAGTGTATTTAATTGAAATTACTTTTGAGGTTGTTGTAAGCCCTCGTAATTACATTTCCGAAACTGCACCATCTAGTACTCAAACCCCACACTTCTATGGTGTCGCTCTTTATTTTCCCATATCTCAATATCCATAAGGCTTACCGAGTTGATGTTTTCGGTAAACAGATGTCAGTTTCTTACATTTTAGAGACATACATTTCCATATATCTAAAAAAATACAGAGATTAGATACCCCATGGTACCCCGAACACCATTGGGGTACCCACTTACTTTTGAATAGTAATACATTTTGAGTTGTTATTCAGCATCAATAAACACTTCGTAATTTTTCTATGTGCAACCTAAAAGTCCATACCTGACCGAACAGATTTTGTCCATTTAATCTCAAAAATGTTAAGATACTTTGTATTGTTAAGTACAACCAAGTTGAGCACACCGAATGTAACATTTTAAATGTTTTCTGATTTTTGTTTCAGGTATTTCGTGCATCAAACCAGGATTCTGCTTGAAAGACAGTGAAAAGAAGCAGTGTAGGTTGTGGCTAAAAGTACGTCCTTTCTGAAGACAGACCCAATTGTACTTACATTCTTTTGTACGAACATATAACCCTAATAAAGATACTGTACTACAAATTATTTCTTTCTTCCATAAATTAGAATAAAATATTGTCTCTGTTTAAAGAAAATGTTTGTTACTGTTAAGTCATTTCAACTCTTTTTCTCTGTAATAAGAACATTATCTTTCGCAATATTTTTTTATCTTCGTGCTATTACGTTTGAATGAAGTAAAATTCTATACGAAGCACTATTATTTCAGACATGCATTAATAACTAATGTATTGTTCTGTATGTAAGACAATGTGTATACTGAACATGTCTAGCAAAGGTGTTGTTTTAATACAGAATCTGTAACTAAGCTTTTCAGTAGTCAACTTTATTGGGAATCCGAAGAAAGAAGTAAAAAAAAAAAAAAAAAAGGTTCGACTTACCAACGTATATGTGTTCGAATTCTGGACTAATCCAAATTATCCAGAGAAATCATATATTTTTTGTTGCAATTTCAGATGTATCCTTTATCCAAGTCGTATGAAACGGAGACTTCATACATCGCTATACTTTGTATGAACTATGTTCCGTATTTACTTAATCACTTTGTAACTTTCTCTAGTGTTGACAAGGCCGCAGGTGTCAATCGAATAGTTTAGTGTTTCACTCATGTCACCTTGTGACTAAGGTACGTCCTGTCGGTATATATATATGGTACTGGGTTCAAGTAGCGATAAAATACATTTTTAGCATTAAACAAATGCAAAAGTCTACACAAAATGAGATACCATGATCTCTGACTTACGGATAACAACATGAACTAATGGTACTGAGTGTGATTGAGTTTACTAGTTACTATCTGGCTAAAATCAGTGTTCCTTTAGCTATAGTTCTTTTCGTGCTCTGAATTGCAAAGTTTGAAATAACAGTTTTAAATTATTGTATATATATATATAATATCTTCCGAGTAATTCTGAGAATCATTGCTCTTTCTTTAAGCAATGTATGAGACTGTTAATCCGCTCGTTGCTTAAAATGTTGCACTAAGAAGGATGCACCCACGAAAATCCAAATTTGCAGAATGTCTAGAGCAGGGAAGGATAAATATGTTTAGTCGATGGCTGCACAACGCCTCCGCTGTCACCACGTTGTCGCACAGCGAATACGGCGGACGTTTAAGAGTATTCTGCACTTACTATTAGGTATCGGCCTGGGAACTTTGGCGCAGCTACCCAGCCTCCTTCTTGGTGTTGCATTTTTATGGCGAGTACTGAGTAGAAATCATCTTGTGAGCGAACACGTTTTCAGCTGACACCATACTTTTAATTGTTGCGACATTAAAAAAAAAAAAACATACCTGTTAATTAAAATGTACAGAGAAGTTGTTTGAGTTTGAATATAGGATTGTATATGGCTGTGCATTTTGCATTATTATTAAAGTGCTGGAACTAACTAACAACAAAGCATATGATAAATTCTTACAGTAATATATCACATATTGATTTACTCTGTATGAAAACGAAAATAGTTTAACATATGGTTAACCTCCTTTGTGCCCATAATTTTAAAATTAACGCTTGTGTCACTTTTCAACACTTGGCTTTGCAGTAGCTTCCCAACGAATTAGCAGGAAATCCAAACTTATAGGACACCCTGCAGGTAAATACATTTCTTTGGACACTTTCACTGCTCCAAACTAAGATTGTTAATTTTATTATTATTGGCACAAAGGAGATCAAACATATTTTAAGCTATTTAGTTTTCATACAGAGTAAAACAATATTTGACAACATTACAGTAAGAATGTATCATGCATTTTGCAGTATGTTGCAGCACTTTAATAATGGTGCACTATACGTACAATCTAGATCCTAAATATGTCCAATCCATATATTACAAGAAGGCAATACGTATGCGATACAGGTAAAATCCGTATAGTAGTAGTGGCCCGCGTTGGCGCGAATGACTCATCCTCACTCTCTTTTATGACCAGGATTTTTGAAATTTATTCCCTTTTACGGCTAAGATGAATGCTTTGGTACCTCGATTCTGATTGGCTGAGAGAGGTCACGTGACGTTAGGCCCCGCCCACGCGGGAAACTCAAATTTTCCAGGTCACGTGGTATGACGTCATGAGTCACCCTGCGGGGAAAATCCCTCACCCGGGATTTTTGAAATTTGTTCCCTTTTACGGGTAAGATGTGTGTTTCTGATTGGTTGATAGCTGTCACGTGATCTTAGACCCTGCGATATTTGAAATTCGTTCCCTTTTACGGGTAAGATGAGTGTTTATGATTGGCTGATAGAGGTCACGTGATCTTAGGCCCTGGGATTTTTAAAATTCGTTCCCTTTTATGGGTAAGATGAGTCCTTTGGTACCACGATGCTGATTGGTTGATAGAGGTCACGTGATCTTAAGCCCTGTGACTTTTGAAATTCGTTCCCTTTTTATGAGTAAGATGAGTGCTTTGGTACCTCGATTCTGATTGGCCGACAGAGGTCACATGATCTTAGACCGGCCACACGGTGAACAGAATACGTGGGAAAACCCCATCACTCATTTGTTTCCATGTTACGGGTAAGATGATTGCTTTGGTACCACGATGTTGATTGGTTGATAGAAATCGCATAATCTTACACACCCACCCCAATGCTAGACATTCAGAGTGCTATGACGACGATCCACCCTAGACCTGGATTTTTTTTAATGGTTATCCATTTTGGTACCTTAAAGTTCCCATGGAGGGTTCAACCCCATCCTTAAATAACCCTTTTATGGTATCATGATATTGTACTGAAGTTTACATTAAATATTATCGTTCTCTTTGGCAGATAAGATGATTACCAGCTTTTTTGCCTTGATGGAGATCCTGTCCTTGAATTAGTAGCCTATGTCTCTGGAAGTAACAATGGTGAAAGAGGGGTGTCGCTTGTAGATTTCTTATAACACATTGTTGTGAGTTTAAGCGATTTTTTTTTAAACGCTCAGCGTTTTATTGCTCAGTAAGCGCTTCATTAATGGAAACAGTGTTGCCAGATTTTTCTTACCTAAACTGCTCCGATTCTTTTCGAAACGGTTCCGCAGAGTGCAAGAAATTTTAAACTAAAAATTTTTTCGAACTAAAAAAAAATTCAAAACTAAAAATTTTCGAACCAAAAAAAAGTTTGTTACTAAAAATTTTGAAACAAAAAAGTTTCAAACAAAAAATTTTCGAACAAAAAAATTTCGAAACAAAAATTACAAATAAATTTCAAACTAAAAAAATTAAACAAAAATTTTTCGAACGAAAAAAATTTAAACAAAAAATTTTCGAACCAATTTTTAAAAACAAGTTTCGAACTAAAGTTGTAAACCACATTTGAAAGTTTTCAAATCAATTTTTGAACTAAATTAACAACCAAATTTTGGACACTAAAAAATTCTTTAATTAATTTTTCGAACAAAATCATTTAAACCAAATCTTGGATATATTTTCCACCTTAAATTTTCAAGATTACCATTTATTTGAAAACAAGTGTTCAGGGTTTCAAGAAATAATAAAACATATTTTTTTTTCAACTTGTTGTATTTTAACGAAAGGTATGTGCTCTTCTCATACAAGTTTATTAACATAATAAATACAGGATCTAGTTTAATGAATATGTTGGACGTGTCATCATCTTCGAATGTTGTAGACGTATCCTGTAAAGAAAAAGAAGAAACGACGGATTACTTTATGAATTCTCTTTTTTTTTCTGAAACAATAAAAAATGAGTAAATATTGATAAGAGAGAAATAAAACTTACTCGTAAATGATGGATCTGTTTAGGCTCATCTTCCTCCTCGGGTACGAGATAACACCATTTCATCCACTGATGGATGTTTACGAACTTTTTCTGGGTACTGCATTTTTCTAGCTGTTGCACCTTTATGGTCAAGGTTCCCCCTTGGGTACGAGATTCTGCATTTCTTCCACTGATGGTGTTGTTGATGGTTTATGAACTCTTGTGGGTACTTCATTTTCTTCTTGGTGTTGCTGCTTTGTGGTTAAGGAAGGGAAAGAAGAAAAGGAAAAAAAGAAATGGCGGCCTTATTGGGTATTTACAGTTTTTTCTTCTTCATCTTCTTTTTCCAGTTCCATCTTCTGTTTTTTAACATACCCGTACGGAACCGTATCATAAGAATTGAATTCTTTAAATCGACGTTTTGTGTATCGGATACTGTACATTTTTCTTCCTTTCGTGTGACGATGGTATGGTCTTTAGTCCTGCATATCTTATGGGGGATAGTGATGGTGACTTGTCCACGGCATTGATTTGTAATCATTTCTTTTAGCGTGTTGAAATTTAATTGCTGTCCTGCATTGTAGTTTAATGTAAATCCTCTAATTTTACATATGTAGCTGGTGACGTTGGTATCCGGATTGTATATTTCTAGGCTGTAATTTTTTGGTCCTCCACTGACAAATGTTTTGATGTATGCTCGTGGTCCGTAAGACTCCATCTCATTCGATAAGCATCCCAAGTACGTAGAAGGTTCAATGGTTGGCTCCCCGGGCTTTTCTGTAAATATCACAGAATCCGTGTCGAAATATAAAACACGTTCCTGCAACATTTCCAGGTACTTGTACAGTTCCAGACGTGCCTGACATGTTGTAAATGCACCTAACACGACATTGGTGTTTCGGTTTTGAACAGGCACATGTTCATTGTACTCCCAGAACGCATACAACATCGTATCATTGATGGGTACAATTTGATGGAGTTTAATGTCGGGGGAAGTGAGTTTTTCATAAAATTCTTCCGGCCGATCAATAATTGTGGTCTGGCTAAAGTTTGAACGCTGGCAAAGCTTTCCCCATAGAGAGTTCCCACAAAGCTTAGATAAACTTCTTCGTGCAGGATTATTTTCAATTTTGGACGGATCCAATGCAATACCTTCACGCTCCAGGACGGTTTGTATGAATTTTTATTTGTCTTCTTCGGTGACACAGGAACTGGGCCAGCCAGAAGCTTCCATTTTCGATTTCAAAAATGTATTGATATATTCCGTGAACAAGCCACCTGTTTTCGTGATGGGATCATATTGTTCAATGTCATAGTCCCAAATTTCAAAAATTTCCACTGGTTGATATCCTAATTCTACTGCTTTCTGTATTTCATATGATACCCATGTTCCAGTGAGGCACCGCTCCTGATCGTTGTGCGTACACGTTGCTGTAGGGTCTGGGTTCATTTCTTCGGCACACGCAGCACACAGTGGAAAGAGTAGTTTCTTGTTACATCGGTAAGGCAGGAGACCATGATAAAGATGGCGATTTGGTAATATCGACATTTTGATCAGACCATTGACTTTATTTATTGATGGTATATTTTCATCACCCTGTAGATAAATTCGTGGATGCCCTACAGGGTATTTAGCACACTTATTTACATAAGGATAAAGCGAGACAATATCGAAATATTTTATTACTTCCCCTGCTTTTTCGTCGACTTGGTGGTACAATTTCACGCAATTGGTCCTTCCTCCAAAAAAGCTATCTCTTGGATTTAATGGTCTGCGGTTCATGTACGGGTGATTCTTCAGATACGTCGCCATTGCAGGATTTTGTTTTAAGAACTGATTAAATTCTCACTCCCACATTTCATGTACAATGTACCCCAATTCACGCAGTCTTGCATTTTTGCGTTGCGTTCGTTCATAACGGAATTCCATGGTGTCTTCTGGATTGCCATAGATGGGCTGATTACGGCCTGTAGTAATACATACTTTACACCCGTGATAAAAGCAGCCAGCATGCTCGTAGACGTGCTCCTCTAACGTCTCAGGATCTTGGTAGTAGCCATCAACATGGAATCCCGCAATAAACACTTCTTTTTGTCGGGCCGCATGTAAGATTTGTTTTCCTTCGCTTTTTTCAATGTAGGCCAGCCATTGCATTGCAGCGATCGATTGGGTACTTCTCCATCGATAGCCATGTGCCGGTAGAATTCCAATGGTGTTGGGTTTAAGGAAATTCCGGCGAAATACTAAATTGGAAGCACTGGCAATCGTGATCGTCTCCAAGAAGGGATTCACTTTGGTTTCTGTTTCAAATGACGTCATAAACGAAACGCATGCTTGCCGCAGTACATTGACATCTTGAATACAATACTTGATAATTTCTTTCTGGAAATCAAACGTATCATTACGATGATCGTTGTACCACTGCATGAACTTGTTCCTGTCTTCGACGGCCATTTCATCTGCACCATAATACTTTGTTTCTGGAAGTGGTCCAATATACGATTGATTCTCCTTGGTGTTGAAGAAATGCGGGAAGTAGCCTTTCGTTGCGGGTAAATTGAACGCTTTTGACAATTTACTTAATGCCATAGGTAGGAAGTTCAACGAGTCAATGAACGTCAGATTATTCAAGGTTAAACTCAGTATCTTGGTCCCATTTAATATGACGTCAGGTCTCCATTGGCATTGTTCTACCATGGTCTTTAGGATAAAATGTCCATCGTATCCCTTAGCGTTGTGCGCGACACAGAAAATCCTATTTATATTGGGACGACGTTCCCGCAAGTACTGGAGAAAATCATAAACTGGATCCTCTCCTTGGAAAATATGCTGGCGCTGACCACACGTACTGCAAGACTGCTGGATATTATTGTTTTCAACACATGCATAACATACTTGTTGTGCAACCAATAAATTTGGAATGTGTACATACGTATTATCGCCAATATTCGTGTCCTGCATAGATTCTATATCATAGAATATCAACAAGGCTTTCTTTGCGTGCATGAGTGAAGGAACACCAGGTTTCAAGCATTGTCGATCAGGAAGCATAAAACATTGATGTGATCCTGGAACAATCTTCTTACAAACATTGCAAAAGATCTCATTACAATCATGAAGTCGTTGTCCTGTATGCACAAAAGAATATACTCTGTAGTTTGCATACAGGTTCCCCTTGATGATATACAATATTACGATGATTATTAAAACATTCTTCGCCATAAAATTGACGATCGCAGTCCTTGCATAATATCAGCGTTTGATTCTTGTCGCATAGAGGTCTCTGTAAACATTTGGAGCACGTTACAGGACAATTTTTTACATGTCTGTTATGATGATCATATTTTTTATGGCACGCTTCACAGTAGAACTTGGTTGCAAAACAAGCAGTTAAAGATTGAATGATGTCAAAATGGCTAGCCAAACAAATCAAATTTATGGGAGTGCGATTTTCGTCGTTGGGCCCCTCGTACATGATGTCATGGCCTGTGAAACTGGTATACACTGTAATTTTATATTCTTTGAGGTATGCCTGGAATTGTCGTATTTCATTTACACTGGCACCATGATCCAAATTGACTCCTGCATTTGCACATAACGCATTCACTTCATCGTCCACAATACATTTCGATTGGCGTTGATATTGCCAATATCGTTGCATATCTACATTCTTGTATGCCTTCAGGCCAATAGCAATAACAGGGGCGTACGCCAGGCACCTTGAGTCTTGATTTTTTACACGTACAATCCCTCGCTTGGTACGTAACAATTCTTCGTTCTCCAGTACTCCTTGCCGCAAACCGCCGCCGTAGCCACGTGGTATATCCACACGATGAAAATGAACGGTGAATGGTTCATGCAGGAGAAATGCATTGTTACTTTGTAACACTCTTTCAAACGAGGCCCACATCGTTTCCAGTGTCAGGTTTCGTGCTTGGCGAAAACTCACCCAAAATGGTTTATTCGTGTTGCGTGGTGATATTACAGATAAACCAACCATCGCCTCATCGTCGACATTGGCTAACAAATGGTCCAGCATCGCTTGGAAACTATTATGTACATACTGTATGATATCGGTTCCTACGGGCGGTGCGTTGAATTGAACTTCGAGCATTCTGCCTTCAATGTTAAATCGTCTATAATGACGAGTGATTTCATTGCGCACAGTAAAACCCGATTCGGCCATGATTAATAAAAGGAGAAAACAAACAAACAGGTACGATAAAATATGTAATGGGAAAAAAGGAATTGAGCAGCGTGAATTTACTACAAAAGAAAAGAAGAAAGAAAAATCTTAATCACCTGATAAACAGGAAATCATAACATTCATGATAAATTCTTAACTAAGCAATTCATGTAAAGGTCCTGAGTTTGATTCCCTGGCGCTGGCGTTCAGAATCTCATTATGAAAGCACACGTACTAGAAATCAAAGTTTTTTTAAAAATAATTATGTTACTGAAATGAGTGTTTTATTGCTGTCAAACTCGAGACCATTACATCAGCATGTAACTGACCTACCATTCTATAGTGATAAAAAGAATGCATGAAATGAATGAATGTTTTAACAGTACTGAGATGTTAGAAAGTACGCGTAAGCATTTTTTTCCCCACTCACAACGACCTTTAAATGTTGTGTTTGCAAGTTGAAGAGATTCATCAAACATTAACGATACACATACGTAATTGTCAAAATAAAATCTGTATAGTGTATTTTTATTATTATTGTGACTAAGCGGTTAGCGTACATGGTTCGAACGTGGAAGGCCCTGGTTCAATCCTCGGTGGGTTTGCTTTCCACGTCGGGGCATGTCAAGCCTATTCTGAAATTTAATATTCTCACGCGTTATCATACATTCTTTTCAAAACTAAGCTAAATGGTTGACGTACACACCTCATAATACATAAACGTACATAAATCGTCTATAATGACGAGTGATTTCATTACAAACAGTAAAACCCGATTCGGCCATGGTTAAAAATGAAAACAAACAAACAGGTACGGTAAAACAAATATGTAATGGGAAAAAGGAATTGTGCAGCGTGAATTTACTACAAAAGAAAAGAAGAAAGAAAAATCTTAATCACCTGATAAACAGGAAATCATAACGTTCCTTTCTTAACTAAGTAATTCATGTAAAGGTCCTGAGTTTGATTCCTGGCGGTGACGTTCAGAATCTCATTATGAAAGCACACGTACTAGAAATCAAAGTTTTTTTTAAATAATTATGTTACTGAAATGAGTGTTTTATTGCTGTCAAACTCGAGACCATTGCATCAGCATGTAACTGACCTACCATTCTATAGTGATAAAAGAATGCATGAATGAATGTTTCAACAGTACTGAGATGTGATAAAGCACGCGTAAGCATTTTTTCTACTCACAACGACCTTTAAATGATGCGTTTGCAAGTTGAAGAGATTCACCAACCATTAACGTTACGCATACGTAATTGTCAAAACAAAATCTGTATAGCGTAAATCTTTTTAACCAAATATTCATGCACTCTTTTTTATTTAAGCGGTTAGCGTACATGGTTCAAATGTGGAAGGTCCTGGTTCAATCCTCGGTGGGGTTTGCTTTCCCACATCGGATCGCTGTCAAGCCTTTTCTGAAATTTAATATTCTCATGCGTTATCATACATTCTTTTCAAAACTAAGCTAAATGGTTGACGTACACACCTCTGGCCTTGGTTCAATCCCGGGCGGTTGCTCGAATATCACGTTAAGCTGAAGGGGGGACGCTAAAATAAAATAATGGTTTCAAAGGGTATCGAACCATATTATTCTCAGTAATAGTTTCTGAAATTTTGTAATGCATTCTTTTCAAAACTAAGCGCACACATCTTTGGCCATGGTTCAATTCCCGACGGGAGTTCACATTCAACATTAAGCTGAAGGGACGCTAAACCATATCATTTATCGTGCTTACTTCTAATGTGTGGGGGTTCCTGATTCGTACTTCCACTTTCCCATTCCACTAATTCCTTCATAGTCTAAATATTTCGTACTAAAATTAAAACACTGTATTCGTGATCCGCCCACAAATATAAAATAAAAATGATTTTCGAATCTTGTGTGAAAAATAAAATCTCACTGAACTTACCTCAAATTCAATGAACGAAAAATCGGTGCAGTAAAACTTCTTAAATGAAGACACTTTTAAAAAGTAGACCTTATCACTCGATAGTTGAAAGCGGTGTAGGATTTGAAAAATGAAATTTAGATTTTTATTTAGGTCGCTGTGAAAACGATGTCACCGTCAGCCAATCAGAAACGAGGAAATTTATAAAATGACATCACAACGAACCAATCAAAACGCTCGCTGCTTTTGTCATGAATCACGAACCAAAACGATGTGTAACAATCGATCGTGACGTCATTCACGTTTCTCAATAGTATCGCAATTCCGATGCCAATTCCCTTCTGCCAGGATCATGTCACTACTTGTCGTAACTGTGACGACATTTCATTTTCCTCATATTCCATACGAGAATGTCAATGTTTGCTTTTTTCATGAATCATGCTGACACGTTCGTAGTAAAACAAAAGTAATACGATCCGCTGACGCTTGCATTTAAATCACATGTGCGAACACACAAAAAAGTCTATCAGCATTTTATTTTAATCCACGAACGGAAGCATTACACTGCCAATTTATTTTCTTAAAGTATAAGTGTATTCTTTTCAAAGATCATGGTTCGAATCCCACCAAGCATGATTAAATCCGATCTCATTTAAGCGGTTAGCATACACATCTTTGGTTTGAAAGACCTGAGTTCGATTCCTGGAGAAACATTTCTTAGGATTTTTCTAAAACTTGGTTTAAATTTCTAGTTCGAAAATTTTAAAAGTTTAGTTCGATAAAAAGTTTGATTTGAAAATTTTTAGATGTGATTTACATCTTTAGTTCGAAACTTTTGTTTTAAAAAATGTTTTAGTTCAACAAAATTTTGTTTCAATTTTTTAGTTCGAAATTTTTTTGGGTTCGAAAATTTTTTGTTTGAAACTTTTTTTGTTTCAAAATTTTTAGTTCGAAAGTTTTTTGTTTGAAAATTTTTGTTTAAAATTTTTTAGTTACAAATTTTTTTTTAGTTCGAAAAATTTTTAGTTTAAAATTTCTTGCACTCTGCGGAACCGTTTCGAAAAGAATCGGAGCAGTTTAGGTAAAAAAAATCTGGCAACACTGTTTCCATTAATGAAGCGCTTACTGAGCAATAAAACGCTGAGCGTTTAAAAAAAATTGCTTAAACTCACAACAATGTGTTATAAGAAATCTACAAGCGACACCCCTCTTTCACCATTGTTACTTCCAGAGACATAGGCTACTAATTCAAGGACAGGATCTCCATCAAGGTAAAAAAGCTGGTAATCATCTTATCTGCCAAAGAGAACGATAATATTTAATGTAAACTTCAGTACAATATCATGATACCATAAAAGGGTTATTTAAGGATGGGGTTGAACCCTCCATGGGAACTTTAAGGTACCAAAAAGGATAACCATTAAAAAAAATCCAGGTCTAGGGTGGATCGTCGTCATAGCACTCTGAATGTCTAGCATTGGGGTGGGTGTGTAAGATTATGCGATTTCTATCAACCAATCAACATTGTGGTACCAAAGCAATCATCTTACCCGTAAAATGGAAACAAATGAGTGAGGGGTTTTCCCACGTATTCTGTTCACTGTGTGATGGATCTAAAATCATGTGACTTCTATCTTCCAATCAGTATCGTAATACCAAACCCAGAGCCTAAGATCACGTGACCTCTATCAACCAATCAGCATCGTGGTACCAAAGCATTTATGTTATCCATAAAAGGGAACGAATTTCAAATATCCCAGGGTCTAAAATCACGTAACATCTGTCAACCAATCAGAATCAGGTATCAGAGCACTCATCTTACCCGTAAAAGGGAACGAATTTTTTTTAAAAATCCAGAGCCTAAGATCACGTGACCTCTGTCAACCAATCAGCTTCGTGGTACCAAAGCATTCATGTTACCCATAAAAGGGAACGAATTTCAAATATCCATGGGTCTAAGATCACGTGACTTCTGTCAACCAATCAGAATCGAGGTACCAAAGCACTCATCTTACTCGTAAAAAGGGAACGAATTTCAAAAGTCACAGGGCTTAAGATCACGTGACCTCTGTCAGCCAATCATCAGCGTGGTACCAAAGCATTCATGTTACCCATAAAAGGGAACGAATTTCAAATATCCCGGGTCTAAGATCACGTGACATTTGTCAACCAATCAAAACACACATCTTACCCGTAAAAGGGAACAAATTTCAAAAATCCCTGGTGAGGGATTTCCCCGCAGGGTGTCTCATGACGTCATACCACGTGACCTGGAAATTTGAATTTCCCGCGTGGGCGGGGCCTAACGTCACGTGACCTCTCTCAGCCAATCAGAATCGAGAAATTTTTGCTGACTCGGCGAGCCATACGCGGACCACTACTCAATGTACCCATATCTTATGATAGGAAATGAACCTATATACATGACCATATAACCATATAAGGTAATAGAACCTCCTCAAAGGGGAGAAATTGGGCCAAAAACCAAACACATGGTACAACATATTGCTTATGTTTATATTTTAGCAATTTTGTACCCCTAAAAGAGAACGATGTGAACCACCCAAATTTATCATAATACATGTTGAGTCATGTACTATGATACCGAATCCCCTCCCGGGGTGCATCAATGTACCTATGTCTTATGATAGGGAATGAACACCTATACATTACCATATAAGATAATAGGACCTCATCCAAAGGAATAAATTAGGTCAAAAACCAAACACGTGGTACAACGTAATGCTTACGTTTATATTTTGGCAATTTTGTACCCCTAAAAGGGAACGAGGTGGACCACCCAAATTTATCATAATACATGTTAGGGTCCAGTACTATAATACCAAATGTTTAAATTGGGCAATTTCCAAAATTTAAGGGGTGGGCCAAAGTACCCCTCCCAAATTTTTAAAGGAGTGTACAAACATACCCATATCTTATGAAAGGTAATGGACTCCTATATATGACCATATAACTATATAGGATAATAACACCTCATCAAAGGAAATAAAATCGACAAAAAAACCAAACACGTGGTACTACGTATTGCTTACGTTTATATTTTGGCAATTTTGTACCCCTAGAAGGGAACGAGGTGGACCACCCAAATTTATCATAATACATATTAGGGTCCAGTACTATAATACCAAATATATAAAATGAGCAATTTCTAAAATTTAAGGGGTGGGCCAAAGTATCACTCCCAAATTTTTAAAGGAGTGCACAAATGTACCTATGTCTTATGATAGGGAATAGACCCCTATACATAACCATATAACCATATAAGGTAATAGGACCTCATCCAAGAGGATAAATTGGGCCAAAAGACCAAACACGTGGTACAACGTATTGCTTACGTTTATATTTTGACAATTTTGTACCCCTAGAAGGGAACGAGGTGGACCACCCAAATTTATCATAATACATGTTAGGATCCGGTACTATAATACCAAATGTTTAAATTGGGCAATTTCCAAAATTTAAGGGGTGGGCCAAAGTACCCCTCCCAAATTTTTAAAGGAGTGCACAAATATACCCATATCTTATGAAAGGTAATGGACCCCTATACATGACCATATAACTATATAGGATAATAACACCTCATCAAAGGGGGATAAAATCGACCAAAAACCAAACACGTGGTATAACGTAGTGCTTACCTTTATATTTTGGCAATTTTGTACCCCTAGAAGGGAACGAGGTGGACCACCCAAATTTATCATAATACATGTTAGGATCCGGTACTATAATACCAAATGTTGAAATTGGGCAATTTCCAAAATTTAAGGGGTGGGCCAAAGTACCCCTCCCGGGGTGCACAAATATACCCATATCTTATGAAAGGTAATGGACCCCTATACATGACCATATAACTATATAGAATAATAACACCTCATCAAGGGGGATAAAATCGACCAAAAACCAAACACGTGGTATAACGTATTGCTTACGTTTATATTTTGGCAATTTTGTACCCCTAAAAGGGAATGAGGTGGACCGCCCAAATTTAACCTAATACATATTAGGGTCCTATACTATAATACCCAGTGTTGAAATTGGGCAATTTCCAAAATTTAAGGGGATGGGCCAAGGTACCCCTCCCAAAAATTTAAAGGGGTGCATTAATATACCCATGTCTTATGAAAGGGAATGGACCCCTGTATACGCCCATATAACTATATAAGGTAATAGGACCTCATCCAAGGAGATAAATTAGGCCGAAAACCAAACACATGGTATAACGTATTGCTTACGTTTATAGTTTTGGCAATTTTGTACCCCTAGAAGGGAATGAGGTGGACCACCCAAATTTATCATGATACATATTAGGGTCCTGTACTATGATACCGCATGTTGAAATTGGGCAATTTCCAAAATTTAAGGGGTGGGCCAAGGTACCCCTCCCAAATTTTTCAAGGGGTGCATTAATATACCCATATGTTATGAAAGGTAATGGACCCCTGTATACGCCCATATAACTATATAAGGTAATAACACCTCATCAAAGGGGATAAATTAGGTCAAAAACCCCCGAAATTTGAATTTTTGGCAATTTTTTACCGATAAAAGGGAACGACATAGACACCCAATACTAATAGAGGTACATACTGTGGTCCTAGGCTACCACACCCAATTTTTAGATTTGGCAATTACCGAAATTTAAGGGGGTGGTCCTATGTACCCCTGCCAAAATTTAAGGGGTGGGCCAAGGTACCCCTGCCAAAATTTAGAGGGGGTGGTCCTAGGTACCCCTAGGTCATTGACCCTGGGCCAAGGTCATTGACCTTTGACCTATGACGTCACAAAAATTTTTGCTGACTCAGTTGCATATACGCGGACCACTACTACTCGTATATTTCATATGGACAACCTATTAGCTATATACATCCAATCCATACATTACATATGGCCAACCTGTACGCGACATACGTATAATCTATATGCTGCATGCATACAGTCTGTAAGCTACATATGTGCACTCTGTATGGTGCATATGGATATTCTGTATGCTGTATCTGGACAAGCTGTGTGCGACATAAGGAAAATCTGTATAATACATACGTACAATACGTATACTGTATCTAGTCGTACGTACGGGGCACAAGTACAATATAGATGCTGTCTTGGGGTTGAACGAAAGAAACATACGTAAAGAACGTATATTGCATACTTCTTGAAATTATGCTCCGTCCTGATAGTCAGTGTGTGTCGTCATTATTAACCCACATGCTACATACGATCCTGACGTCACAAAGCTAGATATCACCTCCGTATATATTTGTTACTGCAGATGACGTCACACGAATGACGTCATTGCACTTATGCAGACAGTGCGTATAATACATACTTTTTCAGCTATACGTTTGCTGCAGGATGTTATATACGGTTGTACGTTAAGTCCAGAAACTACAGGAATTACGAATGTAAACTACGTTTTTAAGTATGCCACCTACATTTTTTTTTCTCAGTGTGCACAATATTTAGTTACCTTTTAAGCGTCATCGTATTTTTCGTTAGTACCAGAGATGATTAGCGTACTTTGAATATATTCGACAGAAAACAAACAATTGTATTACATTTATAAAAACAGATGGCAGGACTTTGTGAAAATATTTAGATAATTTTTTCATAGTTAGGGTAAATTTATTTCTTAACTTATAATGAAAATAAAATGCACTTTATTCGATTAACCGCAATCTGTTATCTCCCTCCATTAACTTTAAAATTGCTTCAAACTTAATCAAATACTCCAAAATTTATTGTGGAAAAGACAAAAGGGTGTTTTGTATAACTGGGTGTCAATGAACCATTCTGCATAGATTCAAGAATTTTAAATGGCATTAGCAAAAATATATAATTGATAGTTGGAACTTCTTAGTTCATATTTTCTTTAGACAATCATCAAGTATCGAAATTGCAACCTAATTTAGCAACATTTATTTTCCGCTAAGTTTAAAACGTTGATAATGCTTGCTACCTGTCTGCATGCAACTTTTAAAGTCAAGCATTACCCACAATGCTTTATGAATCTGTACAGTAGATCAACATATAGACCTTGCATAAACTTAGGCAATGTTATTGAAATGTTCAACCGACATCCGTCACTTTCAAAGACCAAACAAATTAAAGCTACAATACCTGTTTAGTTATATTAATCTCCAGTTGTAGCTAAACGATTTTCTCATCGCTCAGCCAATGATTGGATTCCATGACAAATCAGGTATGGAGTTTGCCATGTTAGAAGTTTTACAACCGCTTGTGGCACTGCCCGGTCGTCAGGGGACTTTCTTCTGGTCATGAAGTGATCAAGATGGCGAAAGAGACAGTAAATATGAGGAAGAAACGTTAGGATGATACGGTAAGTGAGAAAGGGTTTCGCACCACATCTCGTGGATAATCAGCATTCATGTGAACCATACATTGGCGTGCATGTCGTGCGAGAAGAGGACATGGTGAAAGTTTTGCCTTCATATTAGTGTGAGGAAATAAAACTAAATGCGCCAAATACACCCCAGCTGCATTCTTACACATAAGAAACGTTATAAGGGCATGTCTTTCTGCTGAAGTGAGTTTGGCAACGTAATTTTTCCCTTCATACTGATTCCTTTATTTATGTCCCTTGTTCAGTACAACCGTAGTCCCCATTTCGTCAACATTATAAATTTTATGTAGGTCAAAATTTACTGTGCTAAACTCCAATTTCAGTACATCAAAGAATGTGTTCACTTTACTAATGGTGAAACCTTTCACTCATACGATCGTAATTGCAGGTGGAGCACGAACAGCTAACGACAAATGGCGACAAAGAAATTTGTTAAGCTAGTTTTCGCCAGCTATTCCTGTACATGCTGCAAAGTTATGATTCCAATTGCCATTTATTGCCATTTGGCAGGGGCGTACGCAGGGGGTGGGTCCTGGGGGTCCGGACCCCCTCGAAATCCCGACTGTTTTGTAAATGTTGACTACTTTTAGGGGAAATTTTATAAATTTTGCTATAATTTAGCCTCAAATTGTATTTGGATCCCCCAAAACGCTTTAGACCCCTCCCGAATTAAATTCCTGCGTACGCCCCTGCCATTTGCTAAAAAACGAATACTTCTTTGTTATAGTCCATAGAAGCGTCTATTCATTTCTTTGCAATACAACACTAATTCATTTTCTAGGTTTGTGAAGAGCGTTGGATTTCGTCCTTTAAAAAAGAGAGAGAGAGAGAAAGAGAGAGAGGTCATTAACAGTTTTTCTTGGATGTTACCCATAATGTTCAAGTGTAGAGGGAGGTACGTTGAACGTTTGCACAATTTTCAAATAAACCCGTTTCATAATTTTTCACAGCCTGAATAGCCAGTAGCATTGGCTGTTTGTTCCACTTCTTTCTCTGGGACATCTGAAACAATAGGAAAGAACTTTTTGTTAATGCTCCTAATATATCTGATATTTGAGACACCTTTCTATCCAATATTGGGACGAGCACTCCGTCGGGAAAACATTCATCTTCAACCCGAATAGCGCAATATGGCGGAACAAGTCTGATATATTTACGTACAAGACAATTTTGTACTTTCAAACAAAATAAGTACAATGTTGATTTTCCTTACCTTCTGTGATCTATCACCATATGAAACTGTCCCCCCAAAAAGCTTGGAAATTATATTTTCTCTTACACTTCGGTAACGTCTTCTTTCACAGCGTCCAAACTTACAAAGACAATACGATGTCACTTGCTAATGAAAGCTGTCTTCCGATGGCAGCACCTACTTGACGAGAAACATTGGTATCTGATATTAAGCAGGTATCTGATATTTGATCTGCTTACCTTATGGTGTATGCGTATTTGACTGTAATTGTAAGAAACTCTTTCCCAAGCGCCTACATCCATGTTGATACTGCGGGCCTCATACTGTTGGTCCAAAGGCTGGAGCCTCACTTGATATTGTTTTATCATTTCCTCGAAATGTTACAAACCAACGGCGTATAGTGTGTTCATTCACGTCTCTTGCCCCAAATACATTGTTCATGCATCCCACGACCAGATAATACACGTGTACAATGATCTAGTAAAGGAAAACCACTAGTAATTGCTTGGTCTCGTGCAGTAACACAAACCTATTGAAGAATATAGAGGTTGATTCAGTTATATTGAGCCGAATTTGAATGTGCCTCTTAAATAGTAAATGCCATGTTTCCACCACTAGCTGTGTTCAGTCTGCAGGCCAGCTTTACTCACTATTGCCTGGCATCGAAATTTCAATTGTATGAGACTGGGTTACAACTAGATCATGGATATTTCATCCCACCCCTCTTTACAGGCTTTCCATAGGCAAGGAGCAGTGCAGTATCGACGATGGAACAGGTGCCGCTCTAGAAGTTCAAAATCACTATAGTCCATTGCGCCAGAGTTGGCGTGGGTCAATGAAAACTTGACCCACGACCCACCCTGACCCACCACCCACCATGACCCACTGTGACCCACCACTCACCGTGACCCACTCTGACCAACCGTGACCCATCACCCACCATGAACCACTCTCATCCACTGTGACCTACTCTGACTCACCAAAATCCATCGTCATCAACTCTGAACACGATCCACGCCCCCTTCTGTACTGACTAAAAAGTTTACACTTGTAATAAAACAAGACTGTGAAATTGTCACTAATCGGAGTTTGAATTTCCAGTCAATTGTTCAAGCACCAGTCTGTTACAATAACGGTGGATCTGACCTTTATGATATAAAATGGTAAAGTGTTTGTTAGTGAGGAAATTGAAATAGTTCGAGGTGGGGGGAAATTACCGTGTGCCTAAAATATACTTGTACTAAAAGAGTATTCTTGCAAGTGTTAATTTCTGAACGCATTCCAAAAGAAACTTCTATTTGCAGGAAAATATCCCTGTACAATATGGAAAAGGTTATGGTTTCTCAGTTCACAGTATTTTTCTCACACAAGACTTGAAAAATGAGTTTTTCGTAGTGTATAAAGGTGCTTGGTACCCTATGTGAGAGAATATAAATAAAGTATGCTCATAATTGTAATTTGTGTAATCACTAAAACACCATGTTAAATTTAAATTACAAATATGCATAATTACAATTATTATGAATATTTATTCAAAGTAGTTTACCTAAAGCAAAGAAGGGACTTATTAAAAATTAGGTACAAAGTTGAATAACACAAACAAGCCAACACTTGTAGTACTGCAAGTGTACATTTTCCATAACTCGTAATTTTCCACCTTAAAACAAATCTGAAATCGAGTTTATTTCCTGTTGGTAACTTTTTCGTGGTAAATCATCCGCAGCGGAATGATGTCCATCTTTCAGCCATGAAATAACTAGCTCGTATACTTTGAGCTTGTCTAGCGGTGGGCCATTAACATTGATGAACAGCAAGTTAGACAATGTTTGAGCACTTAGTCTATTTCTAATATCAGTCATCTGTAAATTCTTAAGGGGAAATCCCCGTTCGCACTCTGTTGTGGAAATTGATAATACTTCTACCCGATTTCTTCAACTCCTCATCGACAATCTACTTGTTAGACTTAAGTCTGATAACGATTTTTCTTGGTTAGTTTTGAAATACTCAGCAAGAAGTATCGTCTTTCTATCACTATACAACATCCTTTCCATATTGACCATGTCAGTTGGTAATGTCGACTCACGGAGAACAGAAATTCCATCTACCACGCCTTCGATAAGGAATCTTGTGATTAAATTATCAATTAAAGCCTGATAAACTGATAATTTCTTATTTGTTTATAAATTTAATTTTTGTAATTACACATAAAGGTTTGATGTCATTACCAAGTTCCCTCCCCCGTCTAGAAAGCGAAAGTGAACGAGGTTTCTGGAAAGTGTTCAGAGGTGAATGGGAATTTCCCTCCTTCTTCCCTTTCAATTACCACATTGCTGTTTGCCATGTGCCAAATTACGATGAATTTCAATTAAATTATCATAGTATAATTATTTCCTTGTTGAATTATCGATACTTTTTAGTGGTAAAAAGGATGAAATTTGAAAATTCCAAATCAAGGTAAGTAGACCAACGTAAAAGGGGAAAAAGTGTACAATTTTCCATATAATTATGCGTACAATCCAAACTTCAAATTTCCGTGTAATTAAGCTTACAGTACAAATTTTATGCCTATTTTTCTCACAACTTTATGGGTTGATTGCCCTGTGCTGTAAGCGCTTCATATAATAAATATAAGCTTCAGCAATTATTATAGTAGAAAGCAATGGATATATGAAGCCAAGCACTGTATTTTTTGTTTCTGATTTTTTCTTATGTAACAAAAAAATCGATCGTTTTCGATCATTTTTACAATCCAACTCACTACAAATTCTCCATATATAGAAAGTATCCCCTCCCCCCATAAAGAATAATTTAAAAAAATGCTAGGATGTTTGTTTTCAGGATTTAGAATTTAGGATTTAGATTTCTGGGCTTTCGGCATCTAAAGCCATTTAGCCCGTCACGATTTAAGGGATGACGTCACTCAGCACACAATCCGGGGAAAGGGAAGGAAGAAAGGATTGGGGAAGGAAGGAAGCGGCCTGGGCCCTATAAGATAGGTACTACCAGGCCCGTGCTGGCTCACCGGGACACCGGGACGTGTCCCGGTGCGCCCTCCGAAATATCATATTATAAATAAAGGTACAAGTTTTTAGTAATAAAATCTTACAGTTTTATTGGTAAAGAACCCGTGAAAGGTCTAGTGCACCCTTTGCATTAGGCGCCCTTCCGAGACCACATCAAAGATGAACGATGTTATTTACTCTTCTGTATAGCACAGTTTTCTGCAATAAATACACACAGTTACTGTTGGCGAAGAACCCGTGAAAGGCACAGTGCGCCCTTTACATAACGCGCCTTACGAGACATCACATTATAGATAAGTAGTTTTAGTTATCCTGTATACCAGTTTTGTTTAATAAATTCAAATACTGACTGGTAGTACAGAACCTGTGAAGAATACAAGGCGCCCTTTACACAAGATGCCCTGCGAAGTATCACATTATTTTTTTTAATTTTATTCTTCTGTATTTCAGTTTTGTATTATAAATTCATACAGTTGCTATTAGCAGAGAACAGGTAAAAAGTATAATCTAACTAACTAACTAACTCTATGGCCTATGGAACCCGGAGGTTCAGTGCCGCGTTCACAAAAGCTTTCCACTGACTTCTATTCTTAGCTAACTGCATCCAGTTTCTACTTTGTATTCCAATCTCTGCGAGATCCATCTTAGTATTGTCCTCACATCTGCGCCTAGGTCTTCCTAATGGTCGTTTTCCGATTGGTCTTCCAGTCAAGACTTTGAAAGCGTTTCTACTTTCTTCCATTCTAGCTACATGACCTGCCCATCTAAGCCTCCTAGACTTGACGACCCTAACAATATTGGGTAAACCGTATAAATTATATAGTTCCTTGTTATGAAGTTTCCGCCATTCCTCATTCCCGTTCCTCTTGGGTCCGAATATTCTTCTCAGGATCTTGTTCTCAAATACTTTCAGAAAGTTATATACCTATAAAACGAAACAATGTGATACATCAAGAATAGTTTGGATAGTCAAATGTACGATGCATTTATGTAATACTACACTGACACTAGTCTCTAATTTACAATTTTTACGGCATCGAAGCTTTCACAGTCTTAATATGCATCCATATATCCGAGCATATTGATTAAGCATATCTTGTGTGTTTTAAAGCAGTGTTCGGATAATCAGTACCTGTTGTATTTCTGAAATAGAGCTGTATTATTTTCCGTAAAATTTGGTCTTCCTGTCACCACGGCACGGCGCGTCCTCAGGTTGTGGATCGAGGAGAAAGCCTCTGGGATATAGAAGTTAGCTGTGAATATACTGGCTAAGCAGTCGCATACAGACAAGGGGTGATAACCCAGCTTGAGAATTTGGTGTGAGGATAACAACCTCATCCATTAAAAAAAAAAAAAAAGGATTTTCAGATAAGTTCGCAGAATCCTCGGATCAGAACTGATAACTCGGCATGAACTCCGCAAAGTAAAATCGACATGAGATTTGGAACATAAAATATAAGAAGTCTCTATAGGACATGCGCGTTAAAATTTGTAAAAAATGAGTTTAGAAATAGAGGTTGGACCTAGTGGGATATCAGGAAGTTAGATGAGAAGGAAATGGAGGAGTCAAGTCGGGAAATTTTACGTTCTTTTACGGGGAACAAATTAAAAATTACCAACTAGAAACAGGGCTTCCCGTTCACAAACGAATACGTAATATCAGCAATTACATAGGTTGAATTTGTTAAATATAGATTTTCTTTTACTTCTCTTAAGGGTCGGTGGTGTAATATTATTTTAAATGCACATACTCCAACAGAAAATAAGGATGGCGATTTAAAAAATACAGTTTTTACGAAAGAATAGAACGGGTATTTGATCATATCCTGCAATACCATATGAAAATTCTGTTAGGCGGTTTCAATGCGAAGGTAGGATAGAGGGTGTTTTCAAACCGATTATAGGGAATAAATGTTTGCATAAGGAAGGTTGTGACAACGGCGTTAGACTCGTGAAAATTGCAACACCCAGAAACCTTATCGGGAAGATTACAAAATTCCAACAACGCGACATTCATAAATATCCTTGGACCTCATAAAATGGAAAAACACATATTCAAACTGATCATGTTTTAGTAGATAGAAAAGAACAGTTTAGCACAACTGATGTTCGGTCGTTCAGAGGAGTTGATTGTGATAGTAAGAGACTATCGTTGAATAAAGGAAATATTCAATATCTGAAAACGGAGCGGTACTTTTTAAAATAGAGGAGAGTCAGGTGAGAGGGGAGACAGATTGAAGTGCCGAATAGATTCTCAGTTTTAGAAGGTTCGGAGTGCATTAGTGTTCAAGATACTTGGTTGAAATTAAAGATAACATTAAAATTTCAGCAAAAGAAATACTGGAGCACGCAGAAATATGTAGGAACAAACCATGGTTCAACCAGGAATGTACTAAAGTAGCAGAGAAGAGAAAACAGAAGAAACTGCGTTGGCTACAAAATCCAAACGAAATAACTGCATAAAATTTCATTGTCATCTGGCAGAAAACTTCTAAAACTTTTAGAACAAAGAAAAGCGACTTTTGAAAGTTAATTAACTTGAAGATAATAGTGAAAACAAAAACAATTCGGGACATGTATAAATGCATTAGCGAACTTAAGAAGGGCTATCAACTTCGTGCTTATATATTAAAGAAAGCTAAAGGAACAGTTCTCACTGATACAGATAGCATCTTAAATAGATGGAAAAATTGCTATGACGATTTGCTTAACACATAGCCAAAAACTAATGCGCGTGGAGAAAGTGAAATGCATGCAGCAGAACCATATATTCCAGAACCTAACCAGACAGAAATAGAAATCGGTATTTAAAAAAATAAATAAACACACATTTCCGGGTGTAGACGAAATTCTGGTTGTTTTAATTTTAGCTGGAGCGGAAAAATTGTACAGCAAGATACACAAATTCATTTTCATGATCTGGAACAAGGAGGAATTACCACAAAAGTGAAGAGAATCAATCATTGTTCCAGTTCAGAAGAAAAGCAACAAAACAGATTTAATAATTATCGAGACATTTCTCTTCTGGCAACATCCAATAAATCCTCTTAAACATTGTATTAGCAAGATTGACTCCATACGCAGATGAAATTATTGGAGATTATCAGAGCGGATTTAGGTAAAATCGATCAACTATCGACCAGATATTTACCATTCGACTAATACTTGAAAAGAAATGAGAGAATACAACATCCTGGTACCTCAATTATTGACTTTAGACTCTGGAGAGAAACATTGTACAACATGCTTACAGAATTTGCAATACCGAAAAAGGTAGATTAATTAAGATATGTTTAAATGTATCCCGAAGTAAGGTTCGAGTAGAAAAATTCTTGTTCACGAGTTTTCACGTTGAGAATGACCTGAAACAAGGAGATGCGTTGTCGTCATAATTATAAAAAAAAACTTTGTTCTGGAGAACACTTTAAGGAAAATCAAAGACAGCAATCAGGTACTAGAGCTGAATTTTATTTGCCAGGTTATGGCGTATGCTGATGATGTAAATTTAATAGGGAATGATAGAACAATAGAAAGGAATGCAGAAACCTTAATTAACGCTTGCAGGGATATAGGCTTAAAAGTAAATGCAAAGAAAACTAAATAAATGGAAGTTTGTCGGGATCGTAATACTGCATTTTATGGATGCGTTAAAATACCAAATAATATTTTCTTTCGACAAAGTGGATACTTTCAAATATCTAGGATAATTATTAACACACCAAAACCATAATCACTAAAAAAATAATGTCAACTGAAAGCAGGGATTTCGTGCTATTATTCAGTTAAAATTCTTTTGTTGTCGCTAATTCTGTTGAGGAACTTGTAGCTCAAAATATAAAACGATAATCATGTCTGTTGTGCTGTATGGTTGCGAAACATAGTCACTGACTCTGAGGGAAAATCGCAGACTGAAAGTATTTGAAAACAAAATTCTTAAACCAATATTCGACTTCATAACGAGGAACTGCATAATTTTATATCGTTTACCAAACACTGTTAGGGTCATCAAGTCTAGGATAGGAGGCTCAAATGGTCAGGTTATGTAGCCAGAATGGAAGAAATTAGAAACGCTTTCGAAGTTGTAACTGGAAATCCAAATAGGAAAATGACCGTTAGGAAGACCGAGGCTCAGATGGGAGGACAATATTAAAATGGTTCTCGCAGAGATTGAAATATAAAGTAGAAACTGGGTTCAGTTTTCTAAGGACAGAAATCAATGGAGAGCTTTTGTAAACGCGGCAATGAGCCTCCTGCGTCCATAGGCGTGCTATATTAAGTTGTTGATACATTTAGCTTCTTTTTATTTGACAGAAATGTTGTTACAGGAACTAAAAAGTTTTTCTGTAGTAAAGAGGATTTCGATTCGAGGTTAGCTATTTACATTAATACTAAAACAAATTTGGTGGTGATTTTGATATAAAACGGCACCCATACTTTCTTTCAAACTCTCTCTCTCTCTCTCTCTCTCTCTCTCTCTCTCTCTCTCTCTCTCTCTCTATATATATATATATATATATATATATATATATATATATATATATATATATATTCCCGTTTGTATGGGCGCCCTTTTAGTAGACTTGTCCACCGCCCTCATTAGTATCCCAGCACGGCCCTGGGTACTACTCCGGCATTTGCCTGGTGTGAATGAGGAAAACCCAGGAAAACCTCATTCAGGGTGGCTGGTCTGAAAAAGCGTTTTACACTTTTTCGACCTAGTGACCCCACCAGGAATCGAACCCGGGGATGTTTATTTTCAATAAAGAGTTAATACAATGAATTTCAGCTCCGTATGTTGAACGGCTTGCGAGATATTCATTTTTTTTCGCAAAAATTCGGATTCTCACTACCTCCTTAGGATATTATGCATTATAATGAAAGCAATATAACATCCCAGTTTGGATTAAGGCCTAACTATATACCAAAAGTAATTTAATTTGACTTTGCAATTTGACCGTGATGATCAGGCACACATAGTTACATTCATTTTTTTAATAATTTATATATTACAGTGATTCAAAAATGTATTTTTTCCAGTAATAAGATCCTCCAAAAACTCACATTTCTCGACAGCCAAGTAGTAGTATAAGTCCTATTGCTATTATTACAATTAAAAATATCAATATCCAAAAGTGCCTGAAGTTCTTTTTTCACTTGGCTAGATTTACTAACCTCAGGTAAGTAGACAGAAACAAATGGAAAAGGAAGGGAAATGAAGGTCTTGAAAGTAAAACGAAGACGAATTTACCAGTCTTCAGAAGATACTGTCTACAATGCAGTGAGCAGAATGGGTCGGTAGATCATACTGTGTCGGCGGGTTATAGTGGATCACGGTGGGTGGTGGGTCACAGTGGGTCGCGGTGGGTGGTGGGTCACATGCTGTTGACCCACGACCCACTGACGCACTCCATCTCTGCATTGCGCTGGCATCTGGACTCTGTATAACGCTAGGATTTCATGCTTGTACATTTCAGTCAGTACATGAGTCTGGTAGTACGCAACATTGATTTCGACGTCACGCTTCGTCTTTCGAAGATATAGTTTTCCTTCCAAGAAAAACCGGCCATAATCATGATTTTTTGGGGGGGAGTGGGGTGATTCTCTCTCTGTATATAATGGCATGAAATTTACCTCAGTCTGCGAAGTAAATACACGCCTCATCAAGGATTTTCATTCACTCATTCAGCATCCCGCAGTTACCTTTTCCCTCAGAGACATGACACGATTTCAGGGTGTGCACACTGCTCTTGCGAACGACTGTAAGGTGTAAATTCCTATGAATGGCGCGGTTGATTGTCGTCTGCCATGTGGCACATTTGCTGCTCATAGTACGATCTGTGTGGCGATTTTAGAAGATCGTCATAGGTCAAATCACATGCAATAGGGGCAGAGTTCTCTTCGCGAGAAACCGATTTCTAGCTGCTGGCGACGGTGTGGTGGGCCCAGGACTGTGTAACATACTTCCATATAATATGATTCACAATGGCACGACTCACGCGAAAATTACTCACTTTACATATTTCCACGATGTACAACGCCGTGAACTTAGCGTCGGAAAGGGCAACAAAGAACCCCTCCCAGAATGTATTCAGTATCGGCAGTATAATCAACTTCTCTACACTGTAGTGAGAGAAAAAACACCTGATTTTTAGTGTAGAAAATTTGAAGATGCGAGATTTAGCAGAAGTGTATATCACGTGCAAAATTTTCTGTATGAGGCTACATACAGATTTGTTCTTTAGCCAGGACTAATCTATTCAGCCGTAAATAGAAATTATGTGTGTTCTCCGTCAGTATGCAGGATACGGAAAATCATGGTTATGTATTTTGATAAACATTATTTGGCTGTGTATGGACACTACACATACCAGAGAACCTGCCCCACTGTACTAATTGTCTGGGTTGATAGTTCTTCTGACGTAGCAGGACCAGAAACACGGAAGTTGAATGTAGCTGGAGTCCATGGATTTTCCTTCTAAATGTACTGCATTTCTTTCTACGTGTTTCACCTGACTAAGAGGGCATCCCAGTCTATTTTCTGAAAATATGTACGAGATTATGTCTTCTGTCTGATCTCGGTTCACCAATAATGCGTTAAAGGGGGAGTTCTCCCATAGAGGTAAAATCGGACATTTCAATAGAATAAATTTCATAGGTTCTTCTATACAGTTAACACAGTTTGTGCTTCAAACAATTAAGTTCACCAGTTATTTATCAGATAACTAAATATTGGGCTAATTTCGGATATCTTTATGATTAAATCTCATATGTACACAGCCAAAAATTAAGTATAAAGGTAAACAAGAAAGATCTGTCGCTTTTTCTGGAGGTCTGTATTCAATTGACCCTCACACCGTGAGTTAAATGCGAATGGAAATAAGGCGAAGGAAGTTGTTGTTGTGGGTATATCCAACATACTACGTGGTTGTGACAGTTCAGTTACACCGTGAACTTGCGTAAGAACAGAGTAAACATGGGATCTCCACAGAGCGTCACAAGGTCGAGTATGCTATAATAGTTCGAACTGGCGTCAAACGCCCCTGCAGCGGGACGGAAGATATACCAGGCCTATGGTGAGCGTGTGGTGACTACGTGGGCAGTGCAGCGCTGGTATAACAAGTTTAAGGACGGTGACGAAACACTCGAAAACGCGCCATATGCCGAAAGACCAACACATGTAAAAGATGAAGATTCTCATGCACCAATTGAGGCAAACAGTGGCCAGATATTTCAGGAACTGGGACTACAATTCAGTGTGAGTGAAGAAACCATTCGTCAGCGCCTCCATAAAGTAAGGGAACACTACAAGTTAGGTTGATGGATCCCACGTGATTTGACTCCAGGCCAGAAGGCAACACGAGTAGATACCTGTGTTTCTTTGCTGTCTCGTCTAAGGAAGGAACCATTTTTGGACAAGATGTTGACGTATGATGAGAGGTGAGTCCACTACGAAGCTCCACGGCGCCGTCATCATTGGCTAGCATCCCATGAACCGGTTCCAAAATAGATGAAACAACCACTGCACCAGAAGAAGATACTCCTCTGGGTGGGTGTCCTGGGTGGACTGCTCGCGGCATTGTGCATCGGAAAGTGTTACCAGCTGATCAGACCACCAATGCAGCTGTGTACTGTCAGCAGTTGACCCGGAACACCATTCTACTCCTTGGATGGGAAACACTATTGCATCCGCCATACTTCCCGGATATTACACCGTCCGATTTTCACCTGTTCCATTCCTTGGACAATCACCTTAGAGGACGCCAGTTTAAATCCCTAGTAGAGGTGCAAAATGCACTTGATACCTTCTTCGCTTCACGGCCCACCAAGTTCTACCGCGATGGAATCCAGGGCCTTCCAGAACGTTGGCAGAAGGTCGTCGAAGCTGTTGATCGTCGTCGGGACAATTTGGGTCGTCGATCGGGACAATTTTCGATCTTCCAGGTGCGACTTAGGTGATATGTAGATGTTCGAATGTGATGGGTGAATAAGCGACAAAACTTTCTTGGTTACCTTTATAAAAAGAAAGTTTTATGAACAATACACAGGTTAATTACTCTAATCACATCAGTAAATTACATCATATATTTGTAACCTTTTTTACAAAGTACATACAAAAGTTTCTATAATCTTTGCTTCTGTGCTGATTGACTTATATGGTCATTGATTTCAATGTTACAAGATCATTTTAACGTAGGAATTGTTTTTATCCTACCCCCACGAAACTCCTAACCAATAAGAGATCTTTCCATAGTTACATGGGCTCGCTCTTGGAATCTCGCCTACGAATCTTTCATATACAATTACATTCCTTAAGAATCATTTTCCAAAATGTTTGTAAGAAAAAAGTAAGGTTAAAAAAGTTCAATCTTCTAAAACATAAGATTAGATGCTCATCAATGGAAACGCTTTTAATAAAAATCGGTAGATGGTCATATTGTCGCATTTATTTTCTTCTAAATTTATACCAATCATCTCTTCTAAAACGTTCTTAATGAAAACTGAAAAATGGGAGCACTGTTCCATCCATCATCATCATAATTTAAACACTAATAGTGAAAATTGTGTAGTTTATCCTTTTGTAACTAGATTAACGTGCTTAGTGAAAATATGTGGGCACCTTCTATCTCAAACGCCCTTACTGAAAATATATATGTGTCCATCTTCCAATCTTTGACGTCATTAGTTAAAATATCCGTGGTTCCATCTTCCAATCTTCGACGTCATTAGTAAAAATATCTGTGGGTTTATCTCCCAATCTTAGACGACATTAGTAAAAATATATGTGGGTCCGTCTTCGATTTTTAAATGTCATTACCAAAAATATGGGTCCACCATCTTTGATTTTTAAATGTCATTACCAAAAATATGTGTCCACCATCTTGAATTTTTAAATGTCATTATCAAAAATATGGGTCCACCATCTTGGATTTTTAAATGTCATTACCAAAAATATCGGTCCACCATCTTTGTATTTTTAAATGTCATTACCAAAAATATGGGTCCACCATCTTTGTATTTTGAAATGTCATTACCAAAAATATGGGTCCACTATCTTGGATTTTCAAATGTCATTACCAAAAATATGGGTCCACCATCTTTGTATTTTTAAATGTCATTACCAAAAATATTTGTCCACCATCTTGGATTTTTAAATGTCATTACCAAAAATATGGGTCCACCATCTTGGATTTTTAAATGTTATTACCAAAAATATGGGTCCACCATCTTTGTATTTTTAAATGTCATTACCAAAAATATGAGTCCACCATGTTTGTATTTTTATATGTCATTACCAAAAATATGGGTCCACCATCTTTGTATTTTTAAATGACATTACCAAAAATATGGGTCCACCATCTTGGATTTTTAAATGTCATTACCAAAAATATCGGTTCACCATCTTTGTATTTTAAATGTCATTACCAAAAATATTTGTCCACCATCTTGGATTTTTAAATGTCATAACCATAAATATCGATCCACCATCTTTGTATTTTTAATTGTCATTACCAAAAATATCTGTCCACCATCTTTGTATTTTTAAATGCCATTACCAAAAATATCGTCCACCATCTTTGTATTTTTAAATGTCATTACCAAAAATATGGGTCCACCATCTTGGATTTCTAAATGTCATTCCCAAAATATGGGTACACCATTTTGGATTTTTAAATGTCATTACCAAAAATATAGGTCCACCATCTTGGATTTTTAAATGTCATTACCAAAAATATGGGTCCACCATCTTTGTATTTTTAAATGTCATTACCAAAAATATGGGCCCACCATCTTTGTATTTTTAAATGTCATTACCAAAAAGATGGGCCCACCATCTTCGTATTTTTAAATATCATTACCAAAAATATCGGTCCACCATCTTTGTATTTTTAAATGTCATTACCAAAAATATCGGTCCACCATCTTTGTATTTTTAAATGTCATTACCAAAAATATGGGCCCACCATCTTCGTATTTTTAAATATCATTACCAAAAATATCGGTCCACCATCTTTGTATTTTTAAATGTTATTACCAAAAATATCGGTCCACCATCTTGGATTTTTAAATGTCATTACCAAAAATATCTGTTCAATATCTTTGTATTTTTAAATGTCATTACCAAAAACATGGGTCCACCATCTTTGTATTTTTAAATGTCATTACCAAAAATATGGGCCCACCATCTTCGTATTTTTAAATATCATTACCAAAAATATCGGTCCACCATCTTTGTATTTTTAAATGTCATTACCAAAAATATCGGTCCACCATCTTGGATTTTTAAATGTCATTACCAAAAATATCTGTCCACCATCTTTGTATTTTTAAATGTCATTATCAAAAATATGGGTCCACCATCTTGGATTTTTAAATGTCATTACCAAAAACATGGGTCCACCACCTTGGATTTTTAAATGTCATTACCAAAAATATCTGTCCACCATCTTTGTATTTTTAAATGTCATTACCAAAAATATGGGTCCACCATCTTTGTATTTTGAAATGTCATTACCAAAAATATGGGTCCACTATCTTGGATTTTCAAATGTCATTACCAAAAATATGGGTCCACCATCTTTGTATTTTTAAATGTCATTACCAAAAATATGGGTCCACCATCTTCGATTTTTAAATGTCATTACCAAAAATATGGGTCCACCATCTTTGTATTTTAAATGTCATTACCAAAAATATGGGTCCACCATCTTTGTATTTTTAAATGTCATTACCAAAAATATGTATTTTTAAATGTTATTACCAAAAATATGGGTCCACCATCTTGGATTTTTAAATGTCATTACCAAAAATTTGTCCACCATCTTGGATTTTTAAATGTCATTACTAAAAATATAGGTCCATCCTCGATGTCATTAGAAAAAATGTGTGTCCACCTTCCAATCTTCGACATCATTAGTAAAAATGTAGATCTTTCAATCTTATACATCATTAGTAAAAATGTTTGTGAATGTTCCAATCTGAGACGTCATTAGTAAAATATCCGTTTGTATGTCCATCATCCAATCTTAGACGTCTTTACTAAAAAATAAAAGTACGTTTGTTCATCTTCCAATTTTCGAAGTTAGTATTAAAAATATATATGTGTCCATTTTGCAATCTTCGGCATCATTATTAAAAAATATATATATGTGTGCATCTTTCAATCTTAAATAGTCGCGGTGAGCGACGAAATTAGCCTGGTATTTACCTGTGTACATTAGGAAGAAAAAAGAAATTGATCTAAATGCGATTGCTGTAACTCAATAAGTTGGTGTTTATTTATTTCTATTTAATTTTAAACTTTTGGTAAATATTTACTGTAGCAGTTAATGAGTGCATTGTTTAATACAATGATGATGTCTGAGTTTGTTTCTTGGTCGTAATGCGCGTATGTTATATGTCTTGTATGTTATTCAGTGCATATTGATCAATTTTGTGCTATGTAGTGGCTTCCGATGATTTAATGGCTACCTTTGGAGCACATAATCCCTCGATCGATTTCCAGTGGTAGAGCATTGAACGCATTACTTCGGTTTGGATTTTCCGTTGAACTATAGGTTCAAATCTCATACAGCCTCTTTGCTCAACAGGATACTAAATTTTCATCAAACAATACAGAATGTCTACAAACGGTGAATGTCTTTTACACGTCTCCGATCCATATTTCAAAGCGGATACGCTACATTCATTGAATATTTTTACGTGTATTTCTATGCATCACGACTCTGGAACTCACTAAAGAAACAATTAACACTTATGACCAGAGTATATACAGGTATTTATTAAAATTAAAATATAGTGTGACACTGTATTTTAGTTTTAATAAACAAATGTGTACACTTTGGCCAGAAGTGTTAATTATTCCAATATTTTACGCTTTTTACGTAGTGCATTTGACTTTTCAATAAGCAAATGTTCCCTCCGAATGCACCCAGCTTAACTTTATACATTGAGCAACTTATTCTCTAATGTTGCCATCCATAAACACCTTCTAAGCGAAATTTTACTTATGTCAAGGGGTCTTGCTCCCCGCAAGCAAAATCTGAAATGACGCTCTTGCTGTCAGCGTCTATGGTCATGTTAGCTCGTCTCATATGATGAATGACATTCCTCGGAGATCACACTATCCAAGGAAAGTGAAGAAAGAAAGGATTGTGGAAGGAAGGAAGCAGTCTTGGACCTATATGGTAGGAACCATCCCAGCATTTGCCTGGTGTGAATGAGGAAATTCTCACTCAGGACGGCTGCCCTGAAAAAGTCCATACACCTTTTCGACCGAGTGTCCCCATCAGGAATCGAAGCTCGAACCTCTCGAACCAAAGGCAAGAGCGAAAGCGACTACACTACGTGGGGCCACCATACGTCAATATCAACGATTCGTGCTTAAATTAGATTCTGACTCTTTTTTCATGCCCGTCACCTATTCTGACTCTTTTTTCATGCAATCTTATATGTCGTAATGTAGATACTGTTTGACATTTGTAGTTAATATGTTCTAGAGTAGCAAACTTGGTACTCAAACCAGAGCACACGTGCAATGGAGTTGAGTCTCCTTTCACGCAAAGAACGAGCGTAAGATGAATATGTATGTAAACTGTTTGTGTGTTCTAGAAAGTTGTTACCGTCTGCCCACTTTGTACAGCGGTGGGCACTTCTAAATGGTACACCTTAGCCGTAAATCTCCATATGGCTGTACCATTTAGAAGTGTCGCCCGCTGTACAAGGTGACCAGACGTCCCGTTTTAGCCGGGACAGTCTCTTTTTTCCAACCGCTGTCCCGTTTTTATCTGATTCTCAAAAGGGACGCCTAAATGTCCCGTTTTTAAGTAAAAATGACTTACGTGTCCCGTAATTATTATTCAAAATATAAATGGTCAATGCAAATTGTACGCTCTTCCGTACCAATACTCGTTGCCAAGGTTCAGGCGTGTCTAGAACTTCTGAATATTCAAATGAGAATTGAGTGTTCTGTGGTTCAAGTGGGAATTGAGTGGGAATTCTGAGTGTTCAACTAGTTAAAAGAATTGTTGGGTAGAACTTGCAATCGGGAATCATTATTTATTGTGTGGTACACGTAAAATTAGAAACGGTGTGTTATCATTCTTACTTGTGTATTTTGTAAATTGAGGACACGCCTGTGTCACTCAGGCGATTGAGTCACAAAATGCAATCTGGAACTCAGGTATCTCCCCACCCACCCCCACCCTGTAGCCGATTCGTATGCGTCCCGTTTTCGCAAGTGAAAATTCTGGTCTCCTTGACTTTGTAGCACAAATTAAACACGTTCAGACATGCGGAGTGTAGCTACTATTTCTGTTTCTTATTCTCACTTCGTTTCATTGTTTTCGTTCACATTCACCTTAAATAACGATAACACAGTGAAAATACAGAAAACCAAAATTCGTAATTTTGGTTGCGAAAACCGAAACAGAAAATCAGTTTTGAGAAAAGAAAAGCAGTCTTGCGAAACGAAAACCGAAAATCAATTTTCTGTTTTCTGAAAAATCGATCTGGGCAGCACTACTTAGGTCTACATACGGTGAGAGCAAATACATCTGTCAGTTCTTTCTATTATGTATAGGTTTCTTTAATTAGTATACTTTTTTTTCTGTTTTGTGGTTCAAATATCTGATTTACAAAATACATATTATCCATTTTTACATTTTTTATGGCAAATGGGTATTTCCCCCATCAGGAATTACATGAAAATGGAAACACTAAAGACGATTTATAAAGAAGGGAATCTAGTTGCTATACAAAGCCATATGTTGAATTAGTATCGCTTTTCAGCATCGGGGCTATATGAGACGATGGTCTACAGTTTAATTGGAGACAGAAACACCGTGATGCGTTCATATTTCAATCCTCATCACTACTAATCGTCTTAATAGACTTCTAACCTTGTTCAATAATTTTAGTTAATGCAATACACAACAGGAAAACGAATACAGAAATTGTGAGTATAGTAGAAAAAGTCAATGCTCATCAGAGATATTCGAAGCCCCAATGAATTCCTCCTCATGATTGTCAGCCCAATGCCTAAAACTGTTCGACTACACCACATTGGTAGTGTCTAGACCAGGGTCTTTCAAAGATAAGCGGAAGATATAAATTTAATTAAAATATAATACCGGAAAATATTTTGAAATATTAATTTGAATTTTGTTTTGATAGGCATGTTTTTATATTTATACATACTCTTAAGAACAAGTAGAACAACAACAGCATTTGTTTAGGATCCTTCGTTGGTCTTTGCAGAATTGTACACGTATATGTGTGAGCGAATAATCTTTTTTTGTTTTTCAGCAAGCTGGCCACAATGAAGGTAGATTTTCGGTGTGGGATTTTATTTGTTTCCTAAATTTTAAACGTAAACAACTTGCTTTTAACAGTTTTAGGTTTTACTGAACACATACACAACAATGTATCAAATTCACAACATTATAAGGTATCTCAAAGTAGCGGTATCTCGCAAATTAAAATGTACTCAATAAGTTTTTTTAACAACTGTTCACTAAAATTATAAATCAGCTTTTTTTTTATCATATGACCCAAAGTTAAGGTAGTTATGAAGTTTTAAAATTTTCTAATGGCCTCCATTTTGAAACAGTATGATGGATTTGATTCGATATTTGTAATATTAATGAACTGACAAAAGGGCATATCTACCAATGCATTGTTGACTTAATACTTTCTTGACCGGTAAGTGCCAGGGTAGATATAAATAAGTAGAAAAGCAGTAGGCTCTGTAGGTCACGAGTACGTTGGTTTCGATGTCTCAAAGTGAGGTGTGTTCGAACCAAGGATGTTATAAAATAGAGGATCAGCCCATACGTACCTTCATCCTATGAACTCATTGAAGCCGAAAAACAACTGAGCATCGTCTGAGCTGGTACGTTTGATTGGCTACTCTCGTTTCCACCATGTTTGTTGGCTCGAAACATTGCAATCTTAGTGGCACGCAGCGGGCAGAGTAGGTGTGCGCAACTGTGACGTATGGCTTCACGATTTTGTTGTATGGGCAGATCCTTTATTTTATAACATCCTTGGTTCGAACAGCAGAAAAAAAAAAACGATCGATGGTCCCGAGAGAGTATTGTAGTCACTTTTCGGGTCACCGTGCGCCACTGGAGAGGCTTTCGGTGGAGGTATTTGGGTCTATCATCATCTCCTTACTCTCTTGCGTAATTCTATGCCGCACACTGTCCATGAAACCACAGAGATACAGCAGGATTTTCACAAGAAGTGACGAGAACCGGCCCAGAAGCATAGATTGTTTACTTGTAGGGGCGCCTATCTCCGGTGATCGACGGGCCCTTCGGACATTGTGGGCATGTGGACAACGGGAAGACACACTAGTTTCTGATTAATGCAAATTCCGATATCACATTAGAAGTTGTTCCTGTGCCAGAGCTCAAAACGGCCAGACAAAACAAAAGTAGGAAGTCACTGGAGATGCCCTTTGGTTTTAATCCATTCGCTTTTAGCGAAATTACTGTATCCACTACATACAAGAAATGGATTCTACTATTATAGAAATAAATGGATATCGTGAGATCTCCGCAATAGGTGTATTTAAAATCCCACACAAGCTTGTTACAAACCAGAAATTATAAGGGGAATCACGGAAAGAGGATGTGATAAAATGGGGGTCGTGATAGGAATTAGGTTGAGAACCACTGGCCTAAACCATCTGGAAGGGCTGCTGCAAAGTCATTTTAGGATCAAGTACAAAAATATTGTGTAATTATTAACCATCATTCCCTGATTTTAGATATTTACCCAAATTCAACTTCCTATTTTAAGTGGATATTTCGTGGTTATCTGTCTATATAAAGAATGTAAACAAATCAATTACACACATTTCTCTCCAGTTTATTGCAAACGGTTACACCATCTTTTTGGAAACTTTTATTATTGTGAACTTTACCGTAGTTTGTTTGGTTAGTTTGGAGTATAGCGTCCCTTTCCAGTACCAAGGCTATATGAAACATGAATCTACAACTTACTCGAACCGATGGGATCCAAACCACGGTAATGTGTTCAAATTGTTCAACGCTTTCTAATCTGAAATCGAACTCAATACGTCGTGCACCAAAATTAAGCACGCGCTAACCATTAGTCCACCGGTGGAGGCCTTTGCCGTAATTTGGATGGGACTTGATGGGAACTAACTTTCTAGGGAAAATATTACTTATACTTAGGCAGAATCAGATGTATAATAATAATAATAATAATAATAATAATAATAATAATAATAATAATAATAATAATAATAATAATAATAATAATAATGCATGTAAACAAGAGATGTGCCGTTATACAGTGCAGCAATAAAGTTGTCGAAATGATCTTAGAAAACAAAAAAATATATACCTGCAGGAAGATGTTCCTTCAGGTTTATACGTAATCACCTCCTCTTTTGATGCACAACTTCTCTTGTTAGCCCAGCGACTGGAAATCCTCAGATATTACAGAAATTGTCTTCTCGGATAGACTTCAGTTCCCTTGCCACATTATTCTTAATAACCTTCACATCCTCAAACATATTATCCTTGAGATGGAGTTCGAAAACAGTCCGCTGGAGCGAATACAGTGATGTATTTTGGCCAGAAAACCGCTTGAGAGTGGTGTGAGGGGCATTGTCGTGGAGAAGACTACTGGATCTGATTGATTAAGGATTGTTGTGGCTCCGTTTGTTGAACAAGTTGTTTATCACCTCTTATGTACCGAAACTGCCGATGATGTTCTGGGCTTCTGAAACATGCAATCAACAACAATTTAAATGATGACTTCAGCATGCAAACCTTGGTTAGTCGTGGCCTTCCTGTCCTCTCGTTGTTCTCCACAGACCATGTGATCCCCTTTCTCTACGAAAGCATTTGTGCCACTGAAATGTGTAATGCATTCCATTGTTCGACTGCTAGGAAATGCGTGTTGAAACTGTCTACGATCACTGTACACACCTATATGGGTTTGCATTTCTGTGATGGGTTGATTCCTCTGGTTGCAAATAATAATAATAATAATAATAATAATAATAATAATAATAATAATAATAATAATAATAATAATAATAATAATAATAATAATAATAATAATAATCATAATTTTATTGCTGCATTACATGTAATTAATAAGCTAATAATGATTCTTGTTTCACTTTGAGCAATATTTCCTCCAATACTACGCTGGATGTTGTTCGTTTGCGAGAGCATAGGTGATTGAAGAGCGCTTTTAATAAAACCATATATAATTTTGAACCATTCAAAAATGTCGTCGAGGTAAAAGAAGAGTATTTGGGTGACGATGTTCATTGTTCAATCAAGTATTTCGCACCAATGTAACAAAACTACAGGTATTGAGATGGAAATCGTGGCTCATAAACATGATATGGGATGTTGATATTTATTGGTCGTTACTGTTTTGAATAAATGTCGAAAGAAATATTGTCAAGTTCTTCTAGTAAAACATTAGTAAGTTTTGAAATTATTTGTGATGTTTTTGTAACTGACTGAGTTTGCACATTCACAATTAAGAGCGTTACGTGGAGCATGTAAGACATCCTTTCTTTACATGTTGTCGGAAATATAAATTTATCTTGACTGGATCACGGTCGCCGTCAGTTTCTTCTTCCGTATTGACGACTCACAAACAGATTAAAACATAAACATGTTTTGATAAACTGATTTCCTAAAAATGTTAAGTTTGGATAGGATAGTCTGTAGAACATTCTATCTAATAATAGCGATTCTTACTTGAAAAAAACAAAAAAAAAAAAAAAAAAAAAAGCTATCGTAAATAACATAGAAACAATATCAAAATAGACAACATTTTATGTTTATTAGAATTCCGGGAAATGCTACATAGACTACAAACAAGGTGCATCTGAAAAGTTCGGTAAATGATCCAATATGTTAAAAACCGCGCTGCTTAGAATGAGACGCCCGCGCATACACATTGAGAGACATGTCAACAAGTGTCCCTATCGTGTAAATCACCGAAGTGAAACAGTGTTGCAGTGGTGATCAAGCTAACGGAGTCAATATGAGAACTCGTTTTATTACAAAATGGAGCAACACGTTCACATGAAATATTATTTCAAATTAGGGAAAACGACCACGGGGACTCATGGAATGTTAGTGCAAGTGTGTGATGTTGAAACAGTGAGTAAGAAGTATGTGTTTCAGTAATTTAAACGCTGAGGATCGACAGTCAACAAACACAATCCCAGACAACACGAATGAGTGCGACGGATGCTTTGGGGATGATTTATGGTGCTTCTAAGAATGATAGCAGAAGAGTTGAAGATAAGCAAAGACAGACACGAATAATTTGAGAAAATAGAAGATTTGCACCCGGTTTGTAAGGCACACGCTGGCAGACGAACAGAAGCAAACTCAGATGGAATCTGCTACATCGATGTGTCTGACCGGAATCCACAGTTTTTGGAAGCCATCATTACAGGAGATAAAACCCGATTCTACCAATACTATTTGGAGACCAAGCAACAGTCAATGGCGTGGTGTTCATTGTCTTGCCCACCTCCTTAAAGGAAATCGGCTAACAAAATCCCAAAATTAAGACGATGTTGATTGCTTTTCACGAGAGCAAGGGCTTGATCTACCATAAATTTCTACTCGAGGATCAAACTGTCAATGAGGAAGTTTCGAAACAGCTGTTGCAACGCATCTCGCTGTTTCCGCCAAAATTGTACCTGAATAGACAGTGGAATTTCCTTTTCGATAATGCCTATCAGTACACTGCAATCCGCGTGATCACCTTTCTCGCTCATTCAAGGTGGTTGTTTTCAACATCCACCTTACTCTTCAGATTTGGCGCCAGCAGACTTCCTTTTGATACCTCGCCTTAAATTAACTCTGAAAGGCTTACACTTCGCAGTCGCTGCGGATATCTAACAACGCATGACCACGGTGCCTCAAACGATTCCCAAGAAGCGATTGTTGGCAGTTTCCAATAGATGTCAGAAGCATATTGAACCTAATGGTGATTACTTTGAATTCCAGTAAAAGTATTTTGTTTGTAACTGGTAAAAGTATTTTCTGAGACTATTCATGGAAATTTTCAGACGTACTTTGTACATTGAATGTTATAGCAGAACAAATTCTTAATCATTCATAATTATAAATAGAGTAAAAACAGTGAGTCAAAAGTTACTTACCACCCTTTATAAAATGAAAGCGAATGTAGATAGCCGGAATTAGTAATTGTAAAGGACACGTTATGCCGAGATGGAATCTTTGTACTATGTGTCAGGTGAACGGTCGCTAGCTTGCTCCCCGTCATTTTGAATTTCGCTCAAAATATTTAAATGGGAAGAACTTCATGTGATATATGAAACAAAGTTAGGATTTTAATAGAAACTCAATGATGTAATCAGTTTTAACATAAATGTAATAACATTGTAACTGTAAATGTTCCCCTTAGCCATAACTTATCTCTATAATTACCAATTCCGGTTATCCACATTCACTCTCATTTTATAAGGGGTGGTAAGCGAGTGTTGACTCACTTTGTATATGTAAAGTATATACAAATAAATGTATAGAAAAATACATGAATTGAAATACAGAATACGTATGATGTGTTTCAAATGTTGGAAGTTATCGCAGAAGTGGCTTGTCTTGGAAATTCCACCGGTAAAAATTAGTTTCGTCGCTTCAAACAAAGGTAAGAGAAACTATTTTCTGTACTTATTATGGTGTACTATGATTAGTACATTATGAATGTTATCTGTTTTTAGTTGGAAGCCAAGAAACTTTAAAATTTACTGTTGTGACTTCCCTCACGAGCAGCCTTTGTTGTGAATATAATTTTCAAAATGAATGATCACACTACAGTGATCCAATCAACGGTACACACAATGGTATACCTTGTCCTAAGCAAAGCAAGAAATGGTTGGTACTTTACAATATATTATATGAACGTATATATTGTACAGGGCGAACTTAAAGTGCGTGGTGTAAGGCTAATGAACTGCGCGGTTTGTAGAGTTTGATGAGTTCATCCTAAAAATACAGGTGGAAGACGTTTAATTATTCTGTACAAATAAATTTAAAAGCATTTTTCTGTTGTAATTATAAACCTTTATCCATAGAAACATCTGTAAAGGTAAAGGTATAAAAAATATTGCACAAATCTCTATACCAATGGGAAGAACATGACAAGATGCACATAGTAATAAGTAAACACTAGATGTTTAGGTAATAAAAACATGGAAAATAGACATGTCGTAAGCAACATTAAAATTTAAGGCGAAATGATTATCTTAAATTCAGTGGAAGCATATCTACTGTGAAAGTCCTTTCTCTCTCACATGACATACGCCACTGATGGAGCACTCACACAACACCTCACGTCATATAATTGGACACCGCCTACAGGCTTTCGTGCTATATAGGATTTTTTGACTTTCTTTGGCTTCTTGTAGAATAAAATTAGTCATTGCTACAGTTTAAGTAGTTCTTGGTTTCATGAAGCTGCCGTTGCTAATTCTAAAACATTCGCCAATCTGGCCGGTACTTGCGTACTGATGGAATGATTACGGTACAATAAATTTTGCGCCACTCTTTCGTCTAGGAGTATATTGGCAGCTTCAAACGCTAAATACACATCTGCCTTTTCAATCAGTGACTTTCTCTTTGTGACTGTCGGTTGTAAACAGATAAATTAGATTTGAGAGAGTCAAACAGAGCCCTCTAGCACCCACACATTGCAAACTGAAATTCGTCTTGTACAGTACCATTACCATGATTTAGTGTGAAAGTCTCGAGTTCTCTTCCCAGAAGGACTCATGTATGAGTCGTCCATTTCCAAACGGCATCTTGTCCAAGAAAATTCGATTTTGAGATATTGGCACCATTGGATCAATTTTATTGAAAGCTTTCATATGATATATGGTTTATAGTTCCAAATATTCTGATAAACGGTGCAAATTACGTTCAAACGTGGGAAATGCTGTCATACAGTTACAAACTGGCTCTTGTCCACGTCTAAAAACTAACTAATTAACTCTATGGAACCCGAAGGTTCAACGCCGAGTTCACAAAAGCTCTCCACTGACTTCTATTCTTAGTCAACTGGATCCAGTTTCTACTTTGTATTACTATTTCTGCGAGATCCATCTTAATATTATCCTCCCATCTGAGCCTAAGTCTAGTTAATGGTCGTTTCCCGATTGGTCTTCCAGTCAAGATTTTGAAAGCGTTTCTCCTTTCTTCTATCCTAGCTACATGACCTGCCCACTTGAGCCTCCTAGACTTGATGACCCTAACAATGTTTGGTAAGCCGTATTAATTATGCAGTTTCTCGTTATGAAGTTTCCAACATTCCCCATTCCTGTTCCTCTTGGGTCCGAATATTCGTCTCAGAATCTTGTTCTCAAGTACTTTTAGTTTATGTTCTTCCCTCAGAGTAAGCGACCATGTTTCTCAACCATACAGATCAACAGGCATGATTATCGTTTTATAAATTTTAAGCTTCAAATTCCTCGCCAGAATTCGTGAAGACAAGAGATTTTAAACTGAATAATAACACGAATTTCCTGCTTTAAATCGAAATTTAATCTCTTCATGAATATGATTTTTGTCTGTTAGTATTGATCCTAAATATTTGAAAGTATCTACTTTATCAAAAGTATTATTTAAAATTTTAACACATCCATAATTCGCCGTATTACGGTCCCGACGCACTTCCATGTATTTAGTTTTCTCTGCATTTACTTGACTTAAACCTATGTCCCTGTAAGCGTTTAATAAAACCTCTGCATTTCTTTCTATTGTTCTCCTATCATCCTCTATTAAATTTACATCATCAGCATATGCCATAACCTGGTGAACACCGTTCAACTCCAGGCCCTAGTTGCTTTCTTAGATTTTTCTTATAGCGTATTCCAGGACAAAGTTGAATAATAATGGCGACAACGTAGCTCCTTGTTTCAGGCCATTCTCGATGTGAAAGCTCGTGGACAAAACTTTTCCTACCCAAACTTTACTTTGGGATTCATTTAAACATATCTTAATTAATCTAATTAGTTTTCCGATATTCCAAATTCTGTAAAAATGTTGTACAATGTTTCTCTCCCAACCAAGTCGTAAGCCTTTCTAAAATCAATAAATAGTTTATGTACCGGGGCATTGTATTCCCACTTTTCGAGTATTTGGCGAATGGAAAATATTTGGTCGATAGCTGATCGATTTCCTCTAAGTCCGCACTGGTAATCTCCAATAATTTCATCTGCCTACGGGGTCAATCTTGCTAATAGAATTTTTTAGACTGATTTTATAGGACGTTGAAAGAAGAGAAATGCCTCGATAATTATTACAGTCAGTTTTGTCGCCTTTCTTGTCAATTGAAACAATGATTGATCCTTCCACTCTTCAGGCAATTCTTCATTGTTCCAGATAAGGAGAATGAGTGTGTGTATCTTGTTCCACAATTTTTCGCCACCAGCCAAAATTAACTCAGCCGGAATTTCGTCTACACCCAGAGATTTGTGTTTCTTTAATTTCTTTATAGCGATTTCTACTTCTATTCGGTTAGGTTCTAGAACATACGATTATGCGGTGTATATCTCCCTTTCTCCACGCACATTAGTTTTTGGCTACGTGTTAAGCAAATCGCCAAAGAAATCTTTCCATCTATTTAAGATGCTATCTGTATCCGTGAGAACTGTTCAGTCGGTCTTCTTTAATATATAAGCACGACGTTTATAACCTTTCTTAAATTCGTTGATCCTCTTATACATGTCCCGAATGTTTTTATTTTTACTATTATCTTCAAGTTCCTTCATTTAGCTTTCAAAAAAATTGCGTTTCTTTGTTCTAAAAGTTTTAGAAGTTTTCCGCCTGATGTCTACGAAATTTTGTGTAGTTATTTCATTCTGATTTCGTAACCAACGTGATTTTGCCTGTTTCTCTTCTTTGCTAGTTTAATGCATTCCTGGTCGATCCATGGTTTGTTCCTACGTATTTCCGCATGTCCCAATTTTCCTTTTGCTGAAATTTTAATGTTATCTCTAATTTCAATCCAACTATCCTCAACACTAGTGCACTCAGAATCTTCTAAAGCCGAGAATCTATTTGAAACTTCAATCTGGTATTCCTCTCTTACCTGGCTCTCTTCTAATTTCTTTAAATTAAATCTCTCCATTTTCAGACATTGAATATTTCCTTTATTCAATGATAATCTCTCTCTCATTATCGCTGCTACCAGGTAGTGATGAGTGTCACAATCAGCCCCTCTAAATGACCGAACATCAATTATTGTAGATTGTCTTCTTCTGTCTACTAAAACATGGACAATTTGATTATGCGTTTTTCCATCTGGTGAAGTCCAAGTGTATTGATGAACGTCGTGATGTGGGAATTCTGTACTCTTCAAAATAAGGTTTTTGGATGGTGCAAAGTTCACAAGTCTAACACCGTTGTCATTACTTTCCTTACACAGACTTTCGTTCCCTATAATCGGTTTGAAAATATCCTCTCGTCCTACCTTCACATTGAAATCCCCTAATAGAATTTTCATATGGTATCGCGGGAGTTGGTCAAATACCTGTTCCACTTCGTAAAATCTTCGTTTTTTATCGTCTTCCTTATCTTCTGTTCGGGCATGTATATACATTTAAAACAATGATATTACACCAGTCTGTCAGTAACAAATTCAACCCGCTTAATTGCTGATATTCGTTTGTGAACGAAAAACCCTGTTCCTAATTGGTGGCTTTTATTTCTTTCCCCGTAAAAGAACGTAAAATTTCCGGAAATCACAGTTCCTTTTCCTTCCCACCTAACTTCCTGAACTCCTACTAAGTCCATCCTGTATTTCTCTAACTCACTCGTTACGGATTTTAACGCGCCTGCCCTATAAAGACTTCTAATATTCGATGTTCCAAATGTCATGTCCATTTTCTTTTACTGAGGTCGTGCCAAGTTATCAGTCCTTGTCCGAGGCTTCTGTGAATGTTTCTGAACAAGGGTCTTTTTTTTACAGGATTTGGTGGTTAGCCTCACCCAAACTTCCAAACTGGAGGACCACTCCTAGTCGTCTGTCCGCGACTGCTTATTCAGTATATTCACAGCTAACATCTATATCTAGAGGCCTTCTCCTCAGTCCGCAACCTGAGGACGCGCCATGCCGTGCTGACAGGAACCCACTTTACACGGCTTAACAAACCAAAATGACGGAGAAAAAATCTTTATATTTACAGATACAAACGGCTTTTTGTTATTTAGACATTTATAGTGTGTAAATAAAAACAATTTCAAAGCGACTCTCGTCTACAAGTCGCAGCTAAATTCAAATAAGTTAAAAATGTATTCTTTTCTCATAACACAGTAGATTCTAAGGACAGTATCTTACATCGTAACCGGGTAAGAACAGATTATATCAGACGATTGCTTCAACTACATTTGGGAACGGATTTCGCAGGATATTCCTTCTTTGAAATTCTACATGGATATCGAATGTGATAATACCCTTAGAGAGGAAGGAGGCGCAGAAAATGATTATGCCGGACGAAGAATAGAGGAATTGGGATATGCAGCATAAGTACAACGAGATGATGGTTTACACACATAATCATCTTTAGAAACTGTTGTTTACCATGCAAACCCGCTTTGATTTTTAAGAGGACTTGTCATTTTCTTTGAATAATATTATCACCTGCTTTGAAGAATGTTTCAAACCAGTTTTCCTTTATTCATAAGTCGTTCTATTTCAGACAAAACTTTCTTTTATAGCTATCACTTTTATCCTATTTCCATTATAATAAACAAATAAGTACATCATTATATCACCTTTTCTCCAAGACGCCTTATCTCCATGACCATCTCCATGGCTTTGTACAGCTTCAAAAGGTATCTTGTAATTCAAATAGTTCCAAAACAACTCTTGTTCAAATTATTTTTTAATATTTCCTTCAAACTATTGCACAGAATTTGTTTAAAATTTTCGCAAACATTTATTTGCTCCTGATCAATAATTCTGCACAAAAAACATACCAGTAATAGAAAAACTCCAGAAGTTTTTTTTTCTTTTTTTATTTCTGGATACTTTTGTTTAATGAACAAAATGCCGTTTCGAAATGCACGATCCCAGTTTTAAGGTGTTGATATGTTCATGTTTCATCTCAAGTGATATTAAACAACATCCTTTTTTTCTTTTAGAGCAGTGTTTATCAAACGTTTTTTAAGTTAGGAGCACTTTTACCTGCCATAATGTTGTATTCGTATCTCATTTGAAATAAATTTATTGCTTTTTAAGACGAAATTTATTGGGAATCAGTTAACACTAGTATACATATATTTTTAAGTAATATTTAATTAAAATTAATAGTTTTAAAATTAGTAGTATTTAATTAACAACTGAAAGGGCAGTTAGCGATATCTGTTAGTGTGATGGTCCACAATTAAAATTCGCCCTCGGCCAAATAAGTTTGTAGTGGACAACATGATGTACTCCCTTCCATTCGCATTCTTCCATCATCATTCAGTTGCCTGTTCATCTGTGCCTCTTAGTCTACAGGGCATAAACGTGGGACGCTAAACTAAAAGATTTCATTTCATTTCATTTTATTAGAATTAGTGTGACGCACAGACTGAGACGTTTCTTATTTAGGATTCACTGAATCGTATATTGGTACTAATGCAAGAAAATACTTATTAGTTTCTGTCATTAATTCAAGATTATCAAGAGTGTTTATGCATTAATAAATTTCACAAAATCTCCTGCCAAAAGAAGTGAAAGATACTTGCTAATGAAATCTCCAAATTTTGGGATTCCCAACATTTGTGTCTGGTACGTACCATTCACTTGTATTTTAGTCTATTTGTCTTGTTTGGAGTAATGTTCAATTTAAGAGGACCTCAAGGACTACTAATGGTCCTACAGCTTGAGAAACGCTGCTCTAAAGGACTTTCAATCCCGAGGGGGTGGCCCACAGAAAATTATCTTTTCTGTACATGGTTTAGTAGATATACCTTGATGAAAACAAAATTGAATATTGAAACTGCAAAATAATTAAATATATGCTACTGAACATATGCATAATCCTACGTGACATTTGTCTTACCTTCACTTACACCTTTCATTACATAAATTAAAATCACTTAATGACTCTTCGTTTCGTTTCGGCCTCCCATTGGACACCTTCTTCATAAAGCTCACAAGTAACTTTAATGTATCCATGCAATTTACTAATTGTTGTTACAGATTCTTTTTAAACAATTAACTGACATTTGGTCAATGTTTTTTTAGTTTACCAATTGTCTTTCAAATATATAAACTTTCATGTAACTACATTATTGAGTTAATAGATATTTTTTTTCGAATATACAGTATATCATGTATTAAAATTATAATCTGAATACATGTAACATTTTCAAGTCGATTCCAGTTTTTACAGTAATTATTAATCTAATTTGACGCGTGTTCTCCTTATGCCTGGTTAAAGTGTTCTATTTGAGGTAAAAATTTCTTCAAGTTTATGGGAAGAAGGGTAGGAACTCAAAATACTGACAGCATTGGCTTTTTGTATGGCTATGCTTATACGTTGCAATAAAAATTGATAGCTTCTCGGGTCTCCTGTTTTTGCTGTCAGACTTGCTCCTAGTTCCTTCAAAAAATTAATTGCTTCTTTGCTGAAGACACATGTTGTTTCTGTAGCAAAGGCTATAAAATGATGGTCTTCTTTAAGTTTAGAGTATTTTGAGTGTTTGCGTGAACAAGCCGCTTCCGCTGCACTCCCTGCTTTTATACTAGTGGATTGTAAATAAGATGGAGCAAAAGTATCCACACATGTGACATCCCAGACTAAACTTAGACTCTTTTTCCACGGAATTAATGTTATTCTGTCTGGCCGTTTACCATCGTTCCTGAACATTCCTGGAGGTTCTAATATACTCGGAAAGTCGATGCTTGCAAGAGTTCTTTTGATTATGTTGTTTAATTCGCTATGACGTGCAAATCTTCCTCCACTTTTGTTGCAGCTCAAAGCATGAAGAACTTTCTTGTCCATCTTGTTGTTGCAGGTGCAAATAAATCCATGACAGATATTCAGGCCTAAGCGCAAACCTATGCAGATTTTGAAAAAATTGTCATCCAAGAATGTTCCTATGTTTATAGATGGGGTTGACTGTAGCCATGCTCCTGATTCCTTCTCTCTTAAAGCTTTGATGCGTGCACTTTCAATGTTGTTTTCAGCGACTATTTCGTGTTCGATTACCTCGTTTAGAATAATTTGATCCCATTGTTTCTGTGACTCTTTTAAAACCGGGTTTTTTTCATCGTAAATGCCTTTCCAAATTTCCAAAGCCTCTGCCAAGTGGCTTATTCCCACTTCGTCAACTGGATACTTTATAATTTTGGAAACGAGTGGCAACGCTCCGTGGCAAGAGGAAATGAAGGCAGGAATACATAGGTCTGAAGCCTTTCTTATGCCTAAACCACCGACTCGGATGGGAAGGCTAGCTTGAGTCCATTGCGTTTCATTGATATTAAAAATTATTGTTGATTGTAACGCTTTCTTCAGTATGTGATCCATTTGAAGAAGTCTGGAGGGATTGACCCATGTTGGAATTGTTCGGAGAAAGTAGGTTTGTTTAGGAATGCCAAAGCAATTTTTGAGCAAAAAGAAAGCAATGTGGGCTGGCAAACTTTCTAATCGGAAAGATATTCTTTTGAGATCATTCAGGTGTTTCTTGAAATGGTATTCGATTCCTTCTTCGTGTAGTGGTGAACCCAGCAATGAGATCTCATTATTTTTCACTATTCGTATTCCGGGTAATATGTTTGAAAATTCAGATACAATTTTAGGGTCGATTTTTTCCGAATTGAAGAAAAGTTCACATTTTGTGGGTTTATTTGTAGACCTATTTTCTCTGAATTTGTAGAATTTGGGTCAATTTTTAGAATGACCTTGTTCGAATTTTTTTTTAGCATGTATAAATGTTCGGGTGGCGTGAATGATAGCTTCACTGCCTTTTGGTGTTGCAAATCCCAGTTGATGAGGCTGTAGATACTGAGAACATTGATTGTAGACTGAGGACACTACTAACTTTGATGCCAAACGTCTGAAAACACTGCCGATGGCAATTGGTCTGATTCCCCCGTCCTTCTTCTCTAGGGCGCAGCGATTAGCTCCAAAAAACAAACAAAAAAATAATAATTTTGCTCAAATTGTTATTATAGATCTGAGCTGTTAACAAACTGAATATTTTATGAGTCTTATTGTAGTACCCACAACTAAAACATAAGTTATCTAGTGTTGATTTACCAATCAACTAGCGAGTTTCGTTTTATACTTTTTATTGTAGATCTATGGTAGAATTAGAAACCAGAAATGGGCATTTTTCCTAACCTTCACTCATACTCATCCTCACACTCACTGGACCTCACACTTAAATATTATTGACAACGTCCCTTCAATTGACCGCACTCTTACGAGTTGCGGTATGTATGTCTTATGTACCAAAATAACTCTCACGAGGCCAAACTGTAGATGTTGAATATTTGTTTCTAACTATAAGCGTCGAATATTCTAACCATTACCGATAAATACATACTATGTTAGCTGCATTTTCAGTGACTGATCATTAAGAAGTGGAACCTCTTCCATCTTTGCTATATGAAAATACAACTGCTGAGAGATGGCTTATTTGTGTACAGAAAGAGACGGAGAGAATTTTCAGAAAACTAGCGCAAAAGACAACGAATCATGTGTTGTCAAAATATTTGTAATTTATCAACACATTATTGTCTATTTTTCTTCTGCCTACATTTTTGAGTTGAATATCCACTCCTTCCAGCACGAAGTCGGACAGAAATAATGTCAACCCTTGGGAGGGTCCTGGCATTCTTTAAGCTGTTCCGATACTTGTGTTGAATCACAACACAGTCTATCTGATATCTTTGCCGTTTATTGAGGATTTCCATATATATCTCCTTCTCTTGCGCTGAATGAACCAAGTGTTCCCACTTACTAGAAAATTCTGTCTACAGAAATTGACCAGTCCCTCTCTCCTTTCATTTCTTTCGCCTAAACCATAATTGACTACGACACTGCCCTTCTGTCTTTCTCCATTTTTTATTTTTTTGGTAATAGTGATTTTGCATTACGTTTACACAAATCAGCACTTTTTTCAATCACTTCTAGTCCCATTTTACATTGATTTTATTTCATTAAAATCCAGAAATAATAGTAAAATACAAAAACACTGAATACGAAATACTTTTATACTTACGTATAATTGGGCGAACATCTTACAAGAGACGTGTATAATGTAAACTGTAAAGTATTATTGTATTTCACTTTTTATATATAAAAATATGAAAATTGATTTACGAAGTATTTTGTTTCATATAAATCATTAAAATCGAGGTATTCCGCACATAATAACTTTGAACATTGTTTAAGTTATTATAGAAACGTTAGTTGATACCGACACACAATAGGCTTTATGCAGAGTCGTTCTGACACGTTATTAGTGCTATACTAAAGAGTTCGTTTAACATATGTTTCCTGCAAAAGCCAGGCTCTCAGTATGGCTCTAATCATACGTCAAAACGACTCTGCATAAAGCGGAATAAGTCTAAATTTTAGTCACAGTTTACACTCAACTTATCCAAGGGCGCCAATTTCTCTGTAAATTTGGGTGGGGGGCATTTAGATGCAGAAGATATATATATATATATATATATATATATATATATATATATATATATATATATATATATATGAGGATTTTAAGACAAATGGCAATCAAATTATGCCAAATATTGAATATTCATAAATACAAGAGGAGAGCCTACATCAGCTTTGAGGGGAGGCAGGCCCCCCTCTCCGAGGATCGGCGCCCTTGAACTTATCACAGACCCGTAGCTATGGAGTGTCCAGGTGGCTCCCTGCGACCACCTTCAACTCCCCCTAAAATTTCAGAAGTGTTTAATGTATGAGTGTAAAGTGAACCCAAGTCAGCCTCTCTTCTCAAAAAATTGATCTTGGCCACCTTTTCTTAATATTCTGGCTACAGGCCTTGTTAAAGGACTTGGCAACAGCAAACTGATCAATCACCAATCGGTGTTGTTGAGTGCTTCTGTACACACAAATTACTCAATGACCAGATGGGTTAATTGGTTATTTGAACTTTTCTGTCCCGTTTAAGACTGAAGTTATATTGAGACATGGAAATACATCTGAACGTGAGATCTGTTTTAACAGTTTTCTGGACTTCTAATTTTGAAAACATTGTATTTCTGTGATTTGTTTTAAGCCGAATTTCTTTAGTACATCAGAGAATTTGGAGTCCTTATGTATGATGTAATTAGTTTAGCAATTATGATGTTCCTTCTTCGACTTGAATAACATATCAGAAGGAAAACCTAGTAACGTTAAATACCGGTATATCTGGGCTCATCTGAGTATATCTGGACTGAGCCGATATGCAAGCATGGGATGTTGAAACAGTCACAGATGTTTGTGGACAGAACATCTGGAAAGTGAGCAACGTCAATAGAGATGAGAAATACATAAATAATACATGAACATATAGACGTATAAGCGATTTATGAGTACTTTTTACAAGAGCATGGGTCTTCAAATGTATATCATAATAAGTTTTACAGAGTGCAGATAATCCTGTGAGAGGTAGAGAGCGCAACTCAAGAGAGATTATCATCATCTTCACTTCATTACACAAAATGTGTGTGGCATCACACAACATAACAAACACATAATAAATATTATAGAGAAGAATTTACATACAACTCCATATTACGTTATGTCAATATCTGTACTTAGACATTCGGGCCTTATGTAGAGTCGTTCTGTCGCGTGATTAGTGCCATACTAAAGAGATCGACTAACATGTTTGCTGCAGTAGTCAGACCTTTAGTATGACGCTAATCATACGTCAAAACAACTCTGCATACGGCAGTCGATCTCTTGTTCTTTACACTAAACGATTAAATCTCCGGTATCAGTGTCGCCACAGTCCTAACTCTGAAATGGGCTGAAAAATAGTACCAAATTGAAACAAAAAGGACTGAATTCATTAGCTTATACCAGTGTAATACATGGCTCCATAACATGAAGATGAAACAAAAACAGGTAAAGTTCTAGAACACTCCTCTCCTCTTACAAGATTCCAAATCAAGAAAGTGCTCTTTTTAAAAATTCCTTTTTAGAAACATCCAAATAGGGGGACCCAGAATAACCGTGGAAGTAGATGAAACTTTTCTCGGACGCAGGAAGTATAACAGAGGCCGCAAATGAAAAGGGAAAATAGTTATCATCATCGGCATGTATTGGAAGGAAACCGAACGCGTCTCTATTCCAAAGTGACCAATAAACCAAAACTGTGTTATAGCCATGTATCAAAAAATATTTATACAAAACGAGGAACAAATCAATCATCTCCGAGTTCATGTGTAAACAGTGCGTTATAATAAAATATTAAAATATTAATTATTGCACCGTATTCTCGCTTAATTTCAAGATCGAAGGATGATAATAGATTGTAAGAAGAATATTGTGCTTCTTTTTGTTTTAAGATTTCAAGCTAAAATATCCACAACACCGTTTCTTCCTCGTCTCCTTCATGTGTGGTGCGGATACGCCCATCTAGCGTCATTTGTTTCACGGCATACTTCGAATTACGAATTTTCCACACGAAGTTCGTAGCGTTATGCGGTGTAACGTCACAGAATAAATGTTCAACAGCATTTTTTTTTGAGTCCAACATAGTATGAGTAACGTATGATATAGCAAAAGTCTTACTGACACTTTTAAAAGTATGACAAGTATTTGTTAAGTGGGGCTGCATTGGGTAGAATTGTACCAACTTTTTTCCACAAAACGGGCTGAAAATGCAGGCGTGATACCAACGGACCGATAAATGACAAAAAAATGTTGAATTTGGTACAATTGTACCAAGTGTTGCAACACCGTCCGATGCCTTATTTATTACTTCATATGATCTTCACTAGCAGACTCGGATGGAGGGTTACGAGATGACATGCAACATCTGTAATCCGACATTCTAACGATTTTAACCGGATTCGCAAGAAACGGGAAATAAGGTAATTACATGTGAATATTAATTACATTAACAGTACACAAAGGAAACTAACAGATAATATTCTTCCAAGATTTAAAATGTTGAGGTAAAGAATAACTTAAAACTATTTTCAGCAGATAGTTGCAGACATTTGATCAAAACTAAACTTTAAATTTAACTTCAGTTTTTATTTACAGTAGCTTATATCTTGTAATGTCTTGAATCCTTTTACGAGGAATATTATAATTATACGCCGCAGCTCAAACAGCCAAGTCGGTTATATTACTGAAAATAGTTATTAGTTTAAAACATGTATAAAATGGCCCGATCCAAGATGGACGATAAACCTGTTATAAGTAGATTTGTTTTTCACACTTTTAATGTAATTAGGGATGAGAAGCGGCGCCAAACATATTTAAATTGTAAAACATAAATTTGAGATTGTATTAAACATTAAATTGTCTAAAGTAATAAATTGTTATAAGTTAATATATATATATATATATATATATATATATATATATATATATATATATATATATATATATATATATATATATATATATATATATATATATATAATAAACGTGTGAGAGCGAAAGTCCCCAATATTTATCGACTAAAGCGCCATTTCTTCCCTATTAATCATATACAGGGTGTCCCAAGAGAAATGGCGAAAAGCGAAACCACAGATTCCGGGCACCAAAACAAGAAAAAAGTTTATATGACATTTAGTCCGGATGTGGACAGGAGCGGAGCTAGGCAGCTTCAAATGTGCGGAGAAAGGAACTTAGCACTTAGGGAAAGGAACTTACCGACTTACAAAACCGCATTGAAGATGCGTGTGAACAGTTACGCAACACACCAGGAGTCATAGAATGCATTCGAAACTCACGAGTAGCAAGTTGCATAGATGTGGGAGGACAGCACTTGAATCTTCTGTATGTACGTTTATTGTTAGCACGTACGACCTAGTAGTTTGTAGTGCTATTCTGCGAAGTAGCTCAAGTGGTAGAGCATTAGCTTCGCATTCGGGAGGTCGTGGGTTCAATTCTCGCTGCCGACTATCCTGACGGTTTTCCATAGTTTCCTTCAGTCCTATCAGGTAAATGCCGAGATGGTACCTACTAAAGCAGACCCTAGCCGATACCTTCCAAAATCCTTTCCATTGTTGTTGTTGTTAGATATCCAGTACAAATGGCCTCTGGGCTGTATCTGGTGATTGTAAAATAAATAAATAAATATGTCACATAAGACGTACCTGAAATATCAAACATAGTTCCCATCAGCATCGACGACCTTCTGGCAATGTTCTGGAAGGTCATGGAATCCATCGCGTTAGAACTTGGTGCACTGTGAAGCGAAGAAGGTATCAAGTGCATTTTGCACCTCTACTAGGGATTTGAACTAACGTTCTCTAAGGTGACTGTCCAAGGAATGGAACAGGTGATAATCGGACGGTAGCAATTCGTCCAGGGAGTATAGCGTATGCAATAGTGTTTCCCATCCAAAGCGTAGAATGGAGTCCCGGTCATCCTAGCCACGTTGGGGTTAGTGTTGTCCTGTAACAGGAGGACCCCTTTGCGATATAGAAGTGTTGGCTCCAGAGTTTCGAATTTTTCTTGAACACGTCTAACTGCTGACAGTACACAGTTGCATTGATACTCTAATCAGGTGCCAGTTCCCGATGTAGATGTTGCGAGCAGTTTACCAAACACACAAGAGGACCTTCTTCTGTTGTAGTGCTGGTTTCGGCTGTTTTGGAACTAGTTCATCTAATACTAACCAATGATGACGATGCCGTGGAGCTTCGTAGAGGATCCACTTCTCATCACATGTCAACACTCTGTCTAGAAATGACTCCTTCCTCAGACGAGACAGCAAAGAAACACAGGTGTCTGCTCGCATTGCCTTCTGACCCAGAGTCAAATCATGAGGGACCCATCGACCCAAGTTGTAGTGCTTTCCTAGTTGATGGAGGTGCTGACGAATGGTTTCTTCACTCACACTGAATTGTAGTGCCAGTTAATCACGTATCTGACCACTGTTTGCATCAACTGTTGCCTGAAGAGTTTCATTTTGTACAGGTCTTGATCTTCCGGTACGTGGTGCGTCTTCTAGTATTTTGTCACCGTCCTTGAACATGTTAAACCACCACTGCATTGTCCACGTAATCACGATACCCTCAGCGAAGGCCTGGCATATCCTTCGTCCCACTGCAGCGGCGTTTGGCCCAAGTTTGAATTCGTACAGCATACACGCCCTTATGATGCCCTTTGGAGGTCCCATGTTCACTCTGTCCTTGCGCAAGTTCACGATGTAACTGAATTGCCAGAAGCAGGTAGAATGTTGGATATACTTACACCAACAACTGATCTTCGCTTCATCTCTATTCACATTCCTCTCACGGTGTGAAGGTCAATTGGACATAGATCTCCACAGAAAGCGACAGAACTTTCTGGGTTACCTTTATAAATATGCTCAATTTTTCACTGCATGTCTTTCTTGACTAACAGGACAGGGTCTATTTTCCGAACATGTATGCAGATTATCACGTTGTCTGCTTGATCTCGCTTCATAAAAGAATTGAGTTTCTCTTGAGTTTAACGCCTCATTTTAGAATTGACGTTACATGAAACGCATAATTCGAACTTCGCGACCTCTCACTGGAATTACCCGTGTATCATGCGCTCTAAAAGCGAGCAATAACTATTTACAAAAACTGAACTCTGAACTTATATATTAAAAAAGATTGTAAGACACTGATAATATTTTTATTCCCAATACTTGAAATATAGTCATTCAGGGGAAGACCGACAGTTGTTGAATACCGACCCTTCTTAGCTTACAGCACTGTTAATTCTACCTGGAAGTGAAGATGGCGAAATCAGTACTAAGGGAAACTGTGGTGTGCATGAAATGTATATTTATAAAAGTTTAAAAATAAGTAGAATAATTTGATCAGAAAAGTCGAAGTCTATAAGGTAAGGTGTGATAGATACGTTCCAAGTTAAGGGTCATTGTGAAATTTGAGTATGTTTTGTTAAGCTCTTGTTTGAAAATAAAAGTTGAATTGTTCAGTACTTATGGTGGACAGCATACAGCTGAAAGTTGTGCAATCACAGGTAGTAGGCTCATCAGTTTGCAGTGTTTCTAACTTGCATAAAATATAGTTAAGTTCAACATATACATTCGGGGTACTTCCGATATTCACATTTGGGGAACTTTCGACAGATGCTTTTTCTCCACTCTCGTTGTCATTTTTAATAGCGATATATCAAAGATACTACCTAGATACATTAGATAATAGAATGTCTGCATCCTTTTTCCATTGCATGAGATGCTCCTGGAATTTGAACAAAATATCAGTAGCCATATAGGACGTAAAGATTGCAATGCTACTTGCTACTGCTTCAAGAGTTTTGAAGTCCCTCTGATACGTTACGTGACAGATTATTCAAAGTTAACCACAAGAAAAATTTTGGTAAACGTACAATATTTGCTGAAGACGAACACGCACTAGAAAAAAAGTTAATTATATTAGACGCTTATGGGTTCACCCAAGAATATAAGATGAGGTAATGTAAAGAGAAGGACAATAGTGTCAACCTTTCAACATCTGCACAGAAAAATAGTAAAATAGAAAAATCAGAAGGTAGTGACCAGAGTTGGCGTGGGTCAATGAAAACGACGCACGACCCACTGACACACCACCCACCATGACCCACGACCCACTGATCCACGACCCACCGTGACCCACTCTGACCCACCACACACCGTGACCCACTCTGACCCACCACCCACGGTGACCCACTGTGACCGACCAACCACGGTGACCCACTCTGCCCACCACCTACCGTGACCCACCATCCACCATGAACCACTCTCATCCACTGTGACCTATTCTGACTCACCAAAATCCATCGTCATCAACTCTGAACACGATTCACGGCCTCTTTTGTACTGACTAAAGAGTTTACACTTGTAATAAAACATGACTGTGAAATTGTCACTAATCGGAGTTTGAGTTTCTAGTCAATCGCTCAAGCACCGCTTTGTCAGAATAACGGTGGATCTGTCTTTTTGATATAAAATGGTAAAGTGTTTGTCAGTGAGGAATTTAAAACAGTTCGAGATGAGGGGAAATTAGTGTGTGCGTAAAATATACTTGCACTAAGAAAGTATTCTTGCAAGTGTTAATTTCTCAACGCATTCCAAAAGAAACTTCTATTCGCAGGTAACTACCCCTGTACAATATGGAAAAGGTTATGGTTTCTCAGTTCACAGTATTTTTCTCACAAAAGACTTGAAAAATCAGTTTTTCATAGTGTATAAAGGTGCTCGGGTACCCTATGTGAGAGCATCTCCATAAAGTATGCTCATAATTGTAATTTGTGTAATCATTAAACACCACGTTAAATTTAAGTTACAAATATGCATAATTACAATTATTATGAATATTTATTCAAAGTAGTTTACCTAAAGAAAAGAAGAGACTTACTAAACAATAGCTACAAAATTGAATAGCACAAATAAGCCATTAGTAATACAAGTAGGCCTATACATTTTCTATAGCTCGTAATTTTCCATTTTAAAACAAACCTGAAATCGGGTTTATTTCTTGTTGGTAACTTTTTCGTGGTAAATCATCCGCAGCGGAATGATGACCATCCTTCAGCCAAGAAATAAATAGCTCGTATACTTTGAGCTTGTCTAGCGGTGGGCCATTAACATTGATGAACAACAAGTTAGACAATGTTTGAGCACTTAGTCTATTTCTAATATCAGTCATCTGTAAATTCATAAGGGGAAATCCCCGTTCGCACTCTGTCGTGGAAATTGATAATACTTCTACCCGATTTCTGCAACTCCTCATCGACAATCTGCTTGTTAGACTTAAGTCTGATAACGATTTTTCTTGGTCAGTTTTGAAATACTCAGCAAGAAGTATCGTCTCTCTATCACCATACATCTTTTCCATATCGACCATGTCAATTGGCAATGTCGACTCATGGAGGGGTCTAGGTCAAAACCCCCGCAGCCAAAACCCCCACACTCAAGAAATGTAAAACACTCACACAAACGGTCATAACCCTCACACAAATGAACAAATCTCGCAAACGCACGAACGGTCAAAACCCCCACAGCCAAAACCCCCACACTCAAGAAATGTCAAAACGCCCACACGATCGGTCATAACCCCCACACAAATGGACAAATCTCCCAAACGCACGAACGGTCAAAACCCCCACAGGCAAAACCTCCACACTCAAGAAATGTCAAAACGCCCACACAATCGGTCATAACCCCCACACAAATGGACAAAACAGCCACACATAGCATCGGTCATAATCCCCACATAAATGGACAAAACTCCCACACAAATGGTCAAAACTCCCGCATGCAGAAATTGTCACAACTGCCCCACAAATGGACAAAACCCCCACAAAATCGGACAAATCCTCCACACTCTGAAATGATCGTCATTCCACGTCTTTGTTGCGGCTCTTTATAACGCCCAAGAAGAATAGTTGCAACATCAGTTTAATTGGAATAAAAAATGTTATTAAAAAGTACAAGGGCAATACATGCAACCAGGATCATTTCAGAGAGTGGGAGATTTGTCCGATTGTGTGGGGGTTTTGTCCATTTGTGTGGCAGTTGTGACTATTTGTGCATGTGGGAGTTTTGTCCATTTGTGTGGGGGTTTTGTCCATTTACGTGGGGATTGTGACCGTTGCTATGTGTGGCTGTTTTGTCCATTTGTGTGGGCGTTATGACCGTTGGAGGTTATGACCGACTACCAGTGTAGGGGTTTTGGCTGTGGGAGTCTAGAAAGCGAAAGAGAACGTGGTTAATGGAAAGTGTTCAGAGGTGAATGGGAATTTCCCTCTTTCTTCCCCTTCAATTACCACACTGCTGTTTGCCATTTGCCAAATTACGATGAATTTCAATTAAATTATCATAGTATAATTATTTCCTTGTTGAATTATCAAGACTTTTCAGTGAAAAAAGGATGAAATTTGAAAGTTCCAAATCGAGGTAAGTAGACCAACGTAAAGGGAAAAAAGTGTAAAATTTTCCATATAATTATGCGTACAATCCAAACTTCAAATTTCCGTGTAATTAAGCTTACAGTACTAATTTTATGCCTATTTTAGTCACAAGTTTTTGGGTTGATTGCACTATGTTGTAAGCACTCCATATAATATACATAAGCTTCAGCAATTATTATAGTAGAAAGCAATGAATATATGAAGCCAAGCACTCTATTTTTTGTTTCTGATTTTTTTTTTCTTAAATAGCATCGATTGTTTTCGATCATTTTTACAAACCAACTCACTACCAATTTTCCATATATAGAAAGTGCCCCCTCCATAAAGGAGAATTAAAAATATGCTAGGACACATTGTGTTTATTTTCAGTAAAGAGTTGATACACTGAATTTCAGCTCAGTAAGTATAACGGCTTGCGAGATACTAAATTTTTCTTTCTCGCAAAAATTTAGATTCTCACCCTCCTTAGGATATGTAGCTATTATAATTAAAGCAATACAACATCCCAATTTGGATTAAGGCCTAATTACATACCAAAAGTAATTTCATTTGAGTTTGCAATTCGGCCGTGATGATCAGGTACACATAGTTACATTCAATTTTTTATATAATAATTTATATATTACAATGATTCAAAAATGTATTTTTTCCAGTAGTTAGCTCCTCTAAAAACTCACAGATCTCGAAAGCCAAGTAGTAGTATATTGTTGTGTCTTATTGTTATTATTACAATTAAAAATATCAATATCCAAAAGCGCCTGAAGTTCTTTTTTCACTTGGTTAGATATACTCACCTCAGGTAAGTAGACAGAAACAAGTGGAAAAGGAAGGGAAATGAAGGTCTTGGAAGTAAAACGAAGACAATTTTACCAGTCTTCAGAAGATACTGTCTACAATGCAGTGAGCAGAGAGGGTTGGTAGATCATACTGAGTCGGTGGGTCGCAGTGGGCCCGGTGGGTAGTGTGTCACAGTGGGTCACATGCCGTTGACCCACGACCCACTGACCCACTCAGAAAATTTGACCCACTTGACCCACTGACCCACTCCATCTCTGGTAGTGACACATAAAAGAATAACAAAATGAAATGAAATCTTTAAGTTTTACGTCCCACGTTTATGCCGGTTAGGCTAAAGGAGACGGTGAAGATGAGAAATGAATGAAATGGTGGAATGAAGAAAGTGGGAGGAAACGGGAGAACCCCGAGAAAACCCACGAGCACGATGTTTGTCCACCACAAAGTCCACACGGCGCGAGCTGGGATTGAACCAGGGACCCCAAGCACCGGAGGTGAACGCTCTACCACTGAGCCACCGTGCCCCCATACAAGAATATACAGAAAATAAAAATGTTTCAAAGCACAGTATCAAAAATAAAAAAAGTCAGAAAGAAACTTATCTGCCGAGGTTGGTTTTACGGCAAAAGCAATTCCGTTGATTGGGTACAAAGTACAAAATATTTTCAGCGGTTTAACGAGGACCATTTTCTTCATGCAGACGATCCCTTCTTTGTGTCAATGATGTAAAATCTCAAACAAATATGAGCGTATGAGCATACTGTTTGCTCTTTCCCGCATATGAAGCTAATATTAATATTTTAATTTATAAGCATACTTTTGATAACATATGATTAACATAAATTAACAAATACTTTTTTATGAAGTACAGAATTTTTGTGCTCTCTCCACTAGTTCACATTTAGCATATTACGTATTTTTAAAAGAAATTCTTGTTTCATATATTTCTTGCCCACTACAAACTTAGTTGGCAGACCAGAGGAAGCGCTGTATCATTGAGCCACCACGCCCATTGATTAAAGTAAGTCAATGATAATAGAGGAATTGGTGCAATGAAAAGTGGGAAGAAGCAGGAGTACCCTGAGAAAACCCACGGATTCGATCTTGTCCACCACAAACTTACTTGGCTCACCAGTGGAAGCGCTCTACCACTGATCCATTGCACGCAATGATTGAAGCAAACCAACGATTATAGAAGAATTGGTGGAAAGAAATGTGGGAGGAAGCGGGAATACCCTGAATTAACCCACGGATACGATCTTGTCCACCACAAACTTATCAGGACGGGGATCAAAACAATAAGGACCCCACGCACCAGAGAAAGCGCATCTACCATTGAGCAACGTGCCCAATGATTAAATCGAGTCAATGATAAAAGAGGAATTGGTGGAATGAAAAGTGGGAAGTAAGCGGGAGTGCCCTGAGAAAACAAACGTATACGATCTTGTCCACCACAAATTTTTCAGGCAAGAAATCGAAACAGTAAGAACCCCATGCACCAGAGGAAGCGTTCTACCATTGAACCACCGTGCCCAATGATTAAATCAAGTCAATAATAAAAGAGGAATTGTTGGAATGAAAAGTGGGAAGAAGTGGGAATACCCTGAGAAAACCCACGGATTCGATCTTGTCCACCACAAACTTACTTGGCTCACCAGTGGAAGCGCTCTACCACTGATCCACTGCACGCAATGATTGAAGCAAACCAACGATTATAGAAGAATTGGTGGAAAGAAATGTGGGAGGAAGCGGGAATACCCTGAATTAACCCACGGATACGATCTTGTCCACCACAAACTTATCAGGACGGGGATCAAAACAATAGGGACCCCACGCACCAGAGAAAGCGCATCTACCATTGAGCAACGTGCCCAATGATTAAATCGAGTCAATGATAAAAGAGGAATTGGTGGAATGAAAAGTGGGAAGTAAGCGGGAGTGCCCTGAGAAAACCAACGTATACGATCTTGTCCACCATAAATTTTTCAGGCAAGAAATCGAAACAGTAAGAACCCCATGCACCAGAGGAAGCGTTCTACCATTGAACCACCGTGCCCAATGATTAAATCAAGTCAATAATAAAAGAGGAATTGTTGGAATGAAAAGTGGGAAGAAGTGGGAATACCCTGAGAAAACCCACGGATACGATCTTTTCCACCACAAACTTACTTGACCCACCAGTGGAAGCGCTCTACCACTGAGTCACCGTGCTCAATGATTGAAGCAAATCAACAATAATAGAAGAATTGGTGGAAAGAAATGTGGGAAGAAGCGGCAATTACCCCGAATAAACCCATGGATACGATCTTGTCCACCACAAACTTATCAGGACGGGGATCGAAACATTAAGGACCTTACGTACCAGTGGAAGCGCTCTACCACTAAGCTACCGTGCGCAATGATTAAGGTAAGTCAATGATAATAGAGGAAATTGTTGGAATGAAAAGTGGGAAGAAGCAGGAGTACATTGGGAAAACCAACGTATACGATCTTGTTCACCACAAAATTACTTTCTCCACCAGAGGAAGCGGTCTACCACTGAGCCACTGCGCCCAATGTTTAAAACAAGTCATTGAGAATAGAAGAATTGGTGGAATGAAATGTGGGAGGTAGCGGGACTACCCTGAGAAAACCCACGAATACGATCTTGTCCATTACAAACTTACTTGGCACACCAGATGATGCTCTCTACCAGTGAGCCACCGCGTCCAATCATTAAAGTAGTTCAATGATTATTGATGAATTCGTGGAATGAAAAGTGGGTAGAAGCTTGAGTACACTGAGGAAACCCAAGTATGCGATATTGTCCACCAAAAACTTAATTAGCCCACCAGAGGAAGCGCTCTAACACTGGGCCACTGCGCCCAACGATTGAAGCAAGTCAATGATAATAGAAAAAATGGTGGAATGAAATGTGGGAGGAAGCGGGAGTACCCTGGCAAAGCCCACGGATTCGATCTTGTCCACTACAAACTTACTAGGCAGAGGATCGAAACAGTAAGGACCCCATGCACGAGAGGAAGCGCTCTACCACTGAGTAACAGCGTCCAATGATTAAAGCAAGTGAATGGTAATAGAAGAATTGGAGGAATGAGAAGAGGGAAGAAGCGCGAGTACCCTGAGAAAACCCACGAATACGATCTTGTCCACAACAAACTTACTTGGCCGGGTATCGAAACAATAAGGACTCCACGCACAAGAGGAAGCGCTTTACCACTGAGCCACCGTGCTCAATGAATAAAGTAAGTCAGTGATAATAGAGGGACTGGTGGAATGAAATGTGGGAAGAAGTGGGAGTAAACTGCGGAAACCCACGGTAACGATCCTGTCCATTACACAACTTACATGTCTGGGGTTGGAAAAAATAAAGTCCCCACGCACGAGAGGAAGCGCTCTGCCACTGAACCACCGCGCCCAATGATTACAACAAGTCAAATTAATAGAAGAATTGGTGGAATGAAAAGTGGAAAAAGCGAGACTACTCTGAGGAAACCTACGGATATGATTTTGTCCACCCCAAACTTACTTGGCCGGGGATCGAAACAATAAAGACCACACACACCAGAGTAGGCGGTTTACGATTGAGACTCACAACAAGAACAAGAAATTTGGAAGTTACTAGGAAATATTTTAAGAAGCAATATCTTTAAATGGTAAAGACCACTGCCCGATGATCGTATTTTAATAACTCCATGAGCAGAAAGTACTGACATGTCCCTCTTCTATATGGTCTTTTTCAAACCATATACGATATCCGGATATTATCCTTTATTCGCCATCCGGATGTAATCAGTTATCCACATGTTCTGTTATTCAGATATTATCCGTTATCTTAATTTTATAAATTATCCTGATAAATCCATTATCCGGATATTATCCGTCATTCGGACATCATCCGTTATCCGGATCTTATCCGTCATCCGTTATCCATCATGCGGATAGAATCCTTTATCTGGATATTATCCGTCATTCGTTATCCGGATATTATCCGTTATCCTGATACTATCCGTTATCCGTCATCCGCTTTCTTATCCGTCAACCGGAAATTGCAAATCCGGGTAAGTTTCTTTCCGATATCATTATAAAAATTATCCATATGTGACAACCCCTAATCAGCATCGTCAGGAGCATACACGAGCTAAATATCTACAAAGTCTGCTACGCAAGAGGCGGATCCAGGGGGCGATCATGGCGATTGCCTCCCACAAAGGGAATATTTCTTATTTTATATATAAATAAAACCCATTCCAGAGTTTGGAGCCCTTAAAAGTAGCTCTAAATAGAAGTATTACCAACCACCGAGCCCCCAGAAGTCCATCGTAGATCCGCCTCTGGACAAGAGAATGGGAAACACTTATTATTCATATTCAGTTTGCACATCTCAACAAATAAACAATATTTTCTTTCACTTCTGCATTCTACTCAACTGCAACGTCTTTTTATGTTTAAAAATAATTATTCATTTTTCAATAATTGTAAATGTTTCTAAGTTCAGTAATTCACCATGAATAGTCAACTAGAAGTGTTTTTGTAACGAAGAAATAACAACATGAACTGTGAAATATCTTTTCACAAACTGTCGAGAGTTGAGAGTCGACAAACTTTACTTTTTCGTTTACCGATTACCTCGAAACCGCGGTAGCCAGAATTAGCCCAGGATAGGGGACTTATATTAAGAAAATGAGAATCTCAGGAAAATGCAGAAGTCTTTTAGTCTGAGAGAAAAAAAGAATGAAATCTCTAATTTCTAGCTCTGTTAGTCTTGTAGCTCTTAGTCCGTACCAAAGTACTGATAGAAATATGGCCAATGAATTATGACTATTTTGTAGAATATTCCACTTTATCACAGGAAATTCATCTTCCGGGTTGCTTGGTTGTGAAAAGTTATAGAGTGTATTAGTATATTTTGTAAGGTATGTGTACTGTCGCTGATTTGTGATAACAATCAGAAACAGAAGTAAAAGGTAAATTACAGTAATAGTTTTCTGTTAATTTTTATATTCAATGGGAGACGGAAAACCTACTTTTATCTTAACATTTGTTTTTCTTAAAATTTCTACCCTTCTCCCTCAACATTGAATACGGAAATGGAGAACTTATTTAGAATTTGATTGTTGATCCAGTATATTTCAAGCATCACTTCTCGGACCTGGGCCTGTGATATGTCGATACATCGCTATCGTCGATATCTATATTATCATATATCAATATTCGATATCGCGAATATATGGACATGAATATATCATTCTAAATTTTCGATATCGATATTCGGGGGGCGGCGAGGTATAAGGGGCCCTTACGACTTGCGATGGATGAAGAAATTAAACTTACTTTTACAATATTGTTTTCTAATCATAATATCTTTATTACCATAAATTGCAATGTAAATACATCCACTTGCAAATTTGCAATATTATATGGTATAATTTCTTCGGCGCGAGAACTTTTCTGTTCCCTGAAAAAAGAAAGAAAAAATCACGTGCAAAAGCAAGTGCTTCGAACTTTGAACTAGAATTTACCGTAAGAAAGTTTTCTATTTCTCTCTCTTGGAGATTTACACCCCTTTTGGCCTTTGGGACCGCACATTGACAAAATGTTCACACATGATCGCTATATGCATTCATGCTCTTATCAGAGTGAGAGATTTTGAAAAGGAAACGACTTTTTAATAATAATAATAATAATATTAATAATTATAATTATAATTATTATTATTATTATAATGGGGTTTACAGCTAGGGTCCCATTTCTTTATCTTGCATGGGAGGGCCGCAAGTCTGCTACGCCACTAGTGTCCCCTATTCTGTGTTTGTCTCTTTTTCGTTTTGTTTATCTATTTGTTTTTGTGCTGTTAGGCTTTTATATGAAACCTTTATATTATATAACTTGTTCTTTTTATGAGTTTCTATTCTTAAGTGGGATGGGGGAAGAGAGAAGTGCTTTCTTCTTATATGTGTTTCTTACCATTCAACATGTTTGAACTGCTTAAGTAAGTCATTTTGTTACTTTTGATGTCATCCAACTCCGTCACAATAATAAAATTGTCATTCTTAACAATTTGTTTTATTCTCTTATTTGCAGTTTGATATATTTGTGACAAACTTGAGGTTTAGTCCAACGCCTTTCGAATTTCCAACCAACCCAACCGCCGAGATTTTTGGGTTTCCTGCTATTGCAGGAAAAGGAAAGTTGCAGGTGGTAATGCACTTTTGGAGTCGTGTATACAATGAAAACTAGATGGGAAATGTTATGTATATGACATATTTGGATATCGGAAGAACAAATCAATATTTACAGCTTAATATTGCGTTCTGTTTTTCTATACATAATAGTCTGGCAAAACATAAAAACTAACAAATATTTACACGTATGAAACAATCTGTTATACATTGCCAACCAAACAAAAGTGGTAGTCAAATGGCAATGAAAAAGTGACTGATTTACACATAGTTCAATGTGTGTTAAAAAGCACAAACTAAAAGAAATACTTATGAAGCGTTCGTCTTTTGTGATGGGAGAGTGTAACAGGAATCTGCTAGCATTGACACACCAGGTTTTCTTTTGTATCACTGCTCTAGGATCTGAATTGATTCGTAAAATTTTACTACATTTATCAGACAGAGCTTTCAGTTTTTTTTAAAAGGAAAGATAGACAGATTGCTATGCAAAAATACACTTGTACACTTTGAGCAATATATCGCATCGTATCGTATGCAGATTTATCAACAACACCTCAACTAGTTCCACATGGTTCTCAGAAAGTTTTATGGGGCAGTCTTAAGGCAAATACAAGTCTTTCTACTCACTTTTGTCAGTTTTCAAGGATACTTCATCTGCCATCAATTGATGTATCTGGGGCCCAAAAAATACACTTTATTTTGCAATGCCCTTTCTTACACCGTTCTGGTACGGCGCAGGCAATCCCACAATAACAGTTGAGATAAACATTAAAGCATCGGACTTCCGAGTGCTGATTCGTTGCCAACGTAGGACAGGTTTACAAGGAAAGAAACAGGACATAAACACATCAGGAATAAATACACAATTTGTTCCATAAGATGAGATGTTGGAATTAAACACAACTGTAGAATGTTGACTAGTTTTAATTCTGTTACTGTATATAACAAACAAGCAGTTGTCGTCTCATCATATCGGTTACAATCAAGACGGTTATGCCAGTGTGATTATGATAGTGTACACATCCATATATCCAAATTCATCAACACTAACATGTGAGTTATGTACGTAATAGTATTCCTGTTTCATCCACCAATACACATAATTAAACATTTATTTACTAATATCTTCGTATTCCAATGCATATTTAGTCCTTTAAATCGTCGTGTTTCATCATATATATGTATATCAATAACATGTATATTACTTTTAGTGACTCAGTTTTGCAATAGCAGAAGGATGATCATTTAATCACAGGAAGCAAACCTAATCATTTGACATGGCATACACAATAATAATAAAACGACTACACTATCATATCTGTACATGCGTCCGAATTTTTATTTGTAATTAACTTCTAAGATGTTCTATTCATCCTGGTGTGAAAGATATTATTTATAAACAGGAGAGAAGACATTCCAGTTACGGAATCCTCACGGATTCCAGACTATTTAAATCAGCGTTTCCCAACCGGTGTGCCGCGGCACACTGGTGTGCCGCGAATGGGCCGCTGGTGTGCCGCGAAGAAATCGAAACAAATTATTAATTTTATAGGAGCCAAATTGCAAGACATAGGGGAAATGTATATTTGTATTTCACATTACTATGAACCTCTACTATAAACCTACAATTTTAAGTTTCATACTGTGTTACTTTTCTGTACATTTTTAATGTTGAAAAACGTATTTATCATTGTCATTACCATTATTGCTTCTTTATTGTTGCAGACTATTTCGTAACTTGAAATTTTAACATATTCAATAAATTCAACAAAGTAAACATGCATACAAATGACCTACATTTGTGTTTTAAAAGTATAGAAGATTTATTTATTTGTTCGTTATTTAGTGATCTTCCCTTGTAGTTAAAGGTTAAATACAGTTTTCGAAAGATAAAGTGGATTTTTAAAAACCCGAGCCCTATATTTCATTGCAATTGTTTTCTATTTTAAAATTAGAGTGAAAAATAAGCATAATGGTTTACCACGGGGAAAAATCAGTGATCGAACTTTCTTCTTCGTAAGAAGGATATCAGTAATCGCATAAAAATACCACGGCATTTTATATTTACAAATAATAATAGTAATATATATATATATATATAATATGGGTGTGCCGCGAGAATTCAAGTTACACCTGTAGTGTGCCGCAAGTTGAAAAAGGTTGGGAAACGCTGATTTAAACTAATACAACAAATTCATGTTTTCTTCTCTTGATCAACACTACTATTTCTATCTCAATCACTAATAATATAAACAACAGAAAATATCAATTTAACAGAGGAAAAAGAAGATAACTGGCTATAATTTCGGCCATTAACGCCAATACACCGGTGGTGCAGATTAAATATAACCCAATATTAACTTATATAACAAAATAACAGAAATAATGGCATGAATGCAATATTAACAATAACTAATATGCCCTTGAAATGGTAAAGGTAAACAATAAGGGCGTATACAAAGAAAAATAATTTTATAGTGTAATGGAGACCAGGCGGGTCCATTACAGTTTTAGCTTAGCATTTCGGACATTTCGGAACTATTATTTGGGGATACTTAAAACTTTGTCTTTCCTTTTCCAATCCTTTTACAAATACCTTCATAAGGCCCAATTTAAGGTAGAGGAAAAGCAGAAAAATTTTCTTGGGTTCAACAAGAAATTACAATCCTAATTCCAGAAGTGAAAGATGCACGAGTGGATCATTCTCTTTATGTGTAGTTCATTTCCTTTGTTCTGCTGCCCCACTCATAAAGGAAACAACAGTACTTCCTGTAGCCCAAGTGGAACCAGAACACATACACACACACACACACACACACACACACATATATATATATATATATATATATATATATATATATATATATATATATATATATATAGGGCCGGATCCAGGATTGTCTGAGGGGGTGCACCAATAACTACCAACATAACCAACCATACTGAAACTCTTCAAAGTGACATGTGACAATATTCTTTAACTCTGACAACACTGATGCATAGAACGGAGGTAAGTATTCCAAAGAGGGTCGTAAGTGAAATGCAGGACAAAACTGTTCTTCTTTCCTCCTGCCTTCGGTTTTCTTCCTTACTTGACAAATGTAATATTTGCTTGATGAATCCTTTTCCTTCAACCTTCAGATGATCAACTTAAACTATTGTTTTTGCAAAGCTCTATTTTATTTTAAGCCCTAAACGGAAACATGATGGTAGAAAGTTTCGGAATGTGTTGCTATTTTTACTGCTAGCTTCTCATTTTAGATAGTGTATATTTTCAACGAATCTGTCACCACGGCATGGCGCGTCCTCAGGTTGCGGATCGAGGAGAAGGCCTCTAGATATAGAGGTTAGCTGCGAATATACTGAATAAGCAGTAGCGGACAGACGACTAGGAGTGGTCCTCCAGCTTGGGGGTTTGGGTAAGGCTAACACCCCCATCCTGTAAAAAAAGGTACTTGTTCAGAAACATTCACAAAAGCCTCGGACAAGGACTGGTAACTTGGCACGACATCAGCAAAAGAAAATGGACATGAGATTTGGAAGATGGAATATTAGAAGTCTTTATAGGGCAGGCGCGTTAAAATCTGTAACGAGTGAGTTAGAGAAATACAGGATGGACTTAGTAGGAGTTCAGGAAGTTAGGTAGGAAGGAAATGGATCTGAGAATTCCGGAAATTTTACGTTCTTTTACGGGGAAGGAAATAAAAATCACCAGTTAGGAACAGGGTTTTTCGTTCACAAATGAATATTACCAGCAATTAAACGGGTTGAATTTGTTACTGACAGACTTTCTTTTATTACTCTTAAGGAACGGTGGTGTGATATTATTGTTTTAAATGTACATGCTCCAACTGAAGATAAGGGTGACGATATAAAAGATATTTGACCAACTCCTGCAATACCATATGAAGATTCTATTAGGGGATTTCAATGCGAAGGTAGGACGAGAGAATATTTTCAAACCGATTATAGGGAACGAAAGTTTGCATAAGGAAAGTAATGATAACGGTGTTAGACTCGTGAACTTTGCAACATCCAAAAACCTAATCGTGAAGAGTACAAAATTCCCACATCGCGACGTTCATAAATACACTTGGACATCACCAGACGGAAAAACACATAATCAAATTGATCACGTTTTAGTAGATAGAAGAAGACAATCTAGCATAATTGACGTCCGGTCGTTTAGAGGGGCTGATTGTGACACTGATCACTACCTGGTAGCAGTGATAATACGGGAGAGATTATCGTTGAATAAAGGTAATACTCAATGTCCGAAAACGGAGAGATTTAATTTAAAGAAATTAGAAGAGAGCCAGGTAAGAGAGGAATACCAGATTGAAGTTTCGAATAGATTCTCGGTTTTAGAAGACTCGGAGTGCACTAGTGTTGAGGATACTTGGATTGAAATTAGAGATAGCATTAAAAGTTCAGCAATAGAAAAATTGGGACACGTGGAAATACGTAGGAACAAACTATGGTTCGACCAAGAATGCATTAAACTAGCAGAGAAGAGAAAACATGCAAAATTACGGTGGCTACAAAATCCGAATGAAATAACTACACAAAATTTCGCAGATATCAGGCGGGAAACTTCCAAAACGTTTAGAACAAAGAAACGAGATTTTTTCAAAGCTAAAATTAAGGAACTTGAAGATAATAGTAAAAATAAAAATATTCGGGACATGTATAAGGGGATCAGCGAATTTAAGAAAGGCTACCAACCTCGTGCTTATATATTAAAGAAATCTGACGGGACAGTTCTCACTGATACGGATAGCCTCTTAAATAGATGGAAAGATTTCTTTGACGATTTGCTGAACACGCAGCCAAAAACTAATGTGCGTGGAGAAAAGGAGATACACACCGCAGAACCGTATATTCCAGAACCCAATCGAATAGAAGTGGAAGCCGCTATAAAGAAATTAAAGAAACACAAATCTCCGGGTGTAGATGAAATTCCGGCTGAGTTAATTTTAGCTGGAGGCGAAAAATTGTGGAACAAGATACACAAACTCATTCTCCTTATCTGGAACAAGGAATAATTGCCACAAGAGTGGAAAGAGTCAATCATTGTTCCAATTCACAAGAAAGGCGACAAAACTGACTGTAATAATTATCGAGGCATTTCTCTTCTGTCAACATCCTATAAAATCCTTTCAAATATTCTGTTAGCAAGAATGACCCCATACGCAGATGAAATTATTAGAGATTATCAGTGCGGGTTTAGACGAAATCGACCAAATATTTACCATTCGCCAAATACTCGAAAAAAAGTGGGAATACAATACCCCGGTACATCAACTATTTATTGATTTTAAAAAGGCTTACGACTCGGTTAGGAGAGAAACATTATACAACGTTCTTACAGAGCTTGGAATACCGAGAAAGCTAATTAGATTAATTAAGATATATTTAAGTGAATCGCAAAGTAAAGTCCGGGTAGGAAAATTTTTGTCCACGAGCTTCCACGTCGAAAATGGCCTGAAACAAGGAGATGCAGGGACATGGGTTTAGAAGTAAATGCAGAGAAAACTAAATACATGGAAGTGCGTCGGGACCGTAATACGGCAAATTGTGGAGGCGTTAAAATATTAAATAATACTTTTGATAAAGTGGATACTTTCAAATATTTAGGATCAATATTAACAGATGAAAATCATATTCACGAAGAAATTAAATGTCGACTAAAAGCAGGGAATTCGTGTTACTATTCGGTTCAAAATTTCTTGTCGTCGCGAATTCTGTCGAGGAATTTGAAGCTTAAAATATATAAAACGATAATCATGCCTGTTGTTCTGTATGGTTGCGAAACATGGTCGCTTACTCTGAGGGAAGAACAGAGACTGAAAGTATTTGAGAACAGGATCCTGAGAAGAATATTCGGACCCAAGAGGAACGAGAATGGGGAATGGCGAAAGCTTCATAACGAGGAACTACATAGTTTATACGGTTTACCCAACATTGTTAGGGTCGTCAAGTCTAGGAGGCTTAGGTGGGCAGGTCATGTAGCTAGAATGGAAGAAAGTAGAAACGCTTTCAAAGTCTTGACTGGTAGACCCATAGGAAAACGACCATTAGGAAGACCTAGGCGCAGATGGGAGGATAATATTAAGATGGGTCTCGCAGAGATAGGAATACAAAGTAGAAACTGGATCCAATTAGCTAAGGATAGAAGTCAGTGGAGAGCTTTTGTGAACGCGGCACTGAACCTCCGGGTTCCATAGGCCATAGAGTTAGTTAGTTTTTTAGTGTATATGTATATTTGCATCCCTCTAAATCCGACCCTCTATATATGTGAAGAAACCAGATATTTATCAGGATATTTAATCCAAACAAAGGGTATATTGTAAAGGAAAGGGTTGATTTATAAGTGTCCAATAATGCGCGAAACCTAACCTCAAAGTACCGACATGAACCTCATTGATAAACTTTGGAACGAATTGCAACGTAAGGTCAGTGTACGAGTTACGGTGAAAGAAGGTTTAAAAAAAGCGTTACGCATAGCGTGAAACAATATTTCCCCACACTATACCAGGAAAATTGTAACAACCATGCCAAAATGCTTAAAGGATGTTTTGCTATTAAATATTAACTGTATAAACTTGGAGGGAAAACAGATTTTTCCTGCCATCTGGTCTCCACATATAACTTTGATCACATGTGGCTTCAACAGGACAAAAAGCCGCCACACTATGGGCTGAACTTTTGACAATACTAAAATAAAAATTAAAACCTCTCTTCAACGATGGATTGGAAGACGAGTATGATCGAATGGCCTACAAGGTTTCCCTATCTATCACTCCTGAGATACGCTCTATAGGGGTACATTATGGACAACGTGCATCATACCGAACCACACACTCTGAATGACTTATGGATCGTCTTGTGAACGAAAGAAGTCTTCCTCGTGATAGCTATGATACAGCATACACTCTCCAATTTTTACGTTCAAGTGGCCTATTGTCAGACAATGGACAAAATGCATATAAATATAGATTTAGGTAGATATCTAAGTAAATGTACTTACCTAATACCTACAGGAATATAGTAAACCTTTCATATACATTTGCATATTTAATATCAAACGTAGCATACTCTATCTCGTAAAGATGTAGCGATAGGTGAAAAGTGAGTTCAGATTCTCGTTTCGGGATGCATCCTAACCAATACTGATGTGTCACACATATCCTTTCCATTTAAAAATATTATTTGATATCCAATATTGCTTCAAGATAGATGCCATGATGTCCACACCTTCAATCAATGCAGTTTTCGCATCAACACACACTTGTAACCTTTCCCTTTCCTCCGTTCACGTGTCTCGTTATTAATTACCTGTACAGATACTTTTATCTATTAGATACAAATGTCAAACGTAGCACCCTACCTCGCAAACGAATGAAGATGGATTGAAAAAAAACAAGCACTTTAGGAATGATCCAAGAAGTGGATCAAAAGGTTAGGACCTTGCCCAATAATTTGTTTTCGGATCAGAGTCCACAATTTTTTTAATTGGCTCTAAATCGAATTTTCGTATTTTTTACGGAATAAGAACATCATACTGAGTTAAGTGATAGTTTAAGTTTGGCTACACTGTATGTAGTTCTCCAGATATAAGGCTTACATGGAAATTTTTGATTGAAATATATTGGATCTTTTGATCCAATAAAATCATATTCTCATTTGTGAAAAGATTCTAGCTAAATTGATGTGTCAAACCTGTTTTTCTATTCAAAAAATGTTCCATGATATCCAATATTCCGGAATCCAAGGTATATTTCATATCCAATTCAATGCAGTTTTTGCTTCAATACCCACGTCCAAGATTTACTTTTCCTGCGTTCACGCGTATCGTTATTGCTAGTCTGTCGTAATATTTTTGACTAATCCTATATTTTTTCCACATATGTGAGTTCTTTCAACACAAATAAAATCAGCTGTCCGGGCCCTTCTGACGTGACACCGGGTTCAATATTTCCGGATATTTTACATACCACAAGAAATATATCTCAATAAAATATATGTTTGATTTAACATATTATCTAAAATGATGCTAGCCCCGTTATTTTAACACTTCCCTACCATGAAACGTGAACATCATAAGATTGATTAAGATAATTTTGATGCGTCTATATTAATTAAGATAACTACAGTTATATTTTAGTTTCTTTTGTAATTATAACTCTGACGGTGCTAACCTTAAAGTGTTTGAATGAGTGATGCAACTTTCTCTATTCTAACACAAGGACCATAAGTAGGGTCTACTCAATTATCTTAACCCTAAGATAGTAAAAATAAAATAGTTTAATACGTAAAATAGTAACATATTCGAAAATTTCAATTTTTCCCAATTTTCTTTTTTTCCAAGCTGTATAAAACTGTTTTTTTTTTTTTTTTTTTACAGAAAGCTTAAGGTTTTTTCCCAGGCCTTCACAACATTACTCTGGAGTCAGTTTATCTTGGCCCAGAATGTGAGAACTTACAAACATTAACGACTGAATGTGAGAGTGATCTGTATCAAGTGAGGTTTAAATGTCTAGATTTCTACATCACTGTAACGGAAGAAATGAAGAAACGACACCCTGTTTAATTCTGATTTATTTAAGCAGATTACGTTTCTCAACCCTTCAATTGTGGCCCTGCTTAAAGTAATCGCTAACGCTCTGGCCTTTGGGGCGAGCGGTCCCGGTGGGGACGCTCGGAAGAAAAAAAATGTAACAGCTTTTTCAGGCCAGTCATCTGAGTGAGCTTTTCCTGGGTTTTCCTCATTTATACCAGGCAAATGCCGGAATGGTATCTAACATATCCTTTCCTGTTCCTTTCTCCCTCCCCAATTCCAATTACCGAGAGACATAATCCTTTTTGCGTAACAGAGTACCGTAGCCACAGATGCCGAAAGTCCAGAAATCCAATTCCTAATAATATCAATCCTTCAGTTGTTTTAGGAATGAAAGCAAGGTGAAGTAAAAGATCTGTCAAAGCTAGCTACACATATAATTTGTTTTGATTTAAATGCATTAAGAGCTGAATGGAGAAGTCTTCTAATTTTATGCGAGTCTCAGATAAATCAACTGACTTCAAGGAATGTGGATATTGTGTGGAACGAGATAGCGAAAATTAAGGATTTCGATGGACAATAACTGTGCTTTCCAAACATTAGTAGACTAGCAAAGCAACTTTATTCACTCCCACATTCCAAGGCAGAAGCCGAAATTATATTTTCTATTGTAACTGATGTCAAACAAAGAAAAGAAACAGAATCGGGACTGTCAGCTTGAATTCCGTGTGTCTGATAATGTCAACTTTTCAAGCGCATCAAGTTAATTGTACACATCATTTCAAGTTGGAAAAGAACACCTCAAACTTCATAACAAAGCACATGTGTACGAATAAAAGAGTAATTCAAATAAAATATCACGTGTAAATTGACAACAGTATATATATGTAGACAAAAGTATATATGCACAAAAGTAATAGACAAAAGTATATGTAGTGAACTTTTAACTGCTCAATTTTTGTGTAATCTGTTATTGTTGCGGGAGAATTCGAAGTTTTTGGAACACTCAGACTTACATTGAGAAAGGTGAGTAATATATTTTTATTTTTTAAACGTAAGTTTTGTAGTTAGTATAACATGGGAATTTTCGGTACAAAATGGGAATTTTTCCCCTCAACATAGGATTTTGTAACATTTCAGGTTGGCATGACTGATTACAGCTATGTTATGCTGTCCATACGCTGAACAAACGGAATATTATAGATTAGTTGATGAGATTAGTGGTATAAGCCATTTCATCATATCTATCGTTTTTAAGCTGAACTATTCTCTTATTTAGCTTTTGGACCAATGTATAATGTGCTAATATATAAAATTTACCAAAAAGAAATCTGTAGTAGGTTCTATTCTAATTACACTCTATCTTGAAGAAGTAATAAACTGGTGATTTAGGAAGTGAGTATTGGTTGAGTTGGATTTATATATATATGTGCGTTGTATCTATCTTTCTAATCGAAATAAAACTACATTAATACAGTAACTATTACAACTACTTACTTATAAACTTTGAAAACTTTATAAAATGAAACAGTATTGAGAATGAATGAATTAACTCATCCTTTAATTTTTCAGATTTTCCATACGTCTTTAGAAGTGATTATATACATCGTTTATTTTCTAACAGTCTTCTGACAACCTACTAGTCTATAGTGTTGATTAATACGTATAATTCATACATTAATTGTGAGAATGCAACTTTATTCTGAAAGGAATTTAATTTTGTTTTCGTGAATCGTTGGTCATTAAAACTATATAAACTCATTCAGTTCTGTCTTACGATAGACGTAATAGAGATTTGATGGGATTCACAATAAGTATGGAAACATTTCAAGAGTATTTGATTATGTGTGTTTCTGTGTGACCATATAAAGTAAATCTTAATATCACAAAATAACACAATTGTTTTAAGTGAATTATGTAATATAGGAAACAGCACTTTCGCAATAGAACTGCATCGTACTCGTGGGTTTTCTCGGGGTTCTCCCGTTCTTACACACTTTATTCGTTCCATCATTGCATTTATTTCTCATCATAAACGTCTTTTTTTTTTTTTAGCCTACCCGGCATAACCGTTAGATGGAAAACTGAAAGGAAGATTAAAATAGAGCTGTACAACGCAATACGCGCTGAAAATGTTATTTTGTAATTTATTATTTATGTTTTTGTTAAAATTAGCGATTTAGACAGCTGTACGTTGACCTCCTCAGTTCCCATTAGTAGTAGAAAATGTAAATATTATCATATTGGCAACATGTCTACTTACTTCATCAGTTTACTCTAAAGTTAAGGAGTAGTCAGTGTTCACATGAAATTGAATTTAATGTTCAACCTGCAGAAGAACGTTAAACAAAATAAAAAGTATATGTTGCTGAGACAGCACTTTTCTAGAAGAAGACAGAACTGTAGGGATCGAGAACATCTCTTTATAAACACCGAGCTTCTCTTCAAGAAAGTAGTGATTTAATGTGAAAATAAAAATCTTTAAGAGATCATCTATAATGGAAAGACATTATGTAGGATCTAGGATAAAAGTTCCATTTTCTTCTGACGAGAAAAAAGAAATAAAGTAAGAAAAAAAGATTTGGATGATCCATTCATCAGAAGAAGAAAAAATAGTGAGATTCGTTAACAAAAGAAATTCATTTAAGAGATAGCTGTTCTTGCTTCGATGGGTAGATCATTACGAAAACATAGGCAACTGAAGCATTTAAAAAGAGTATGAAATTAAGCCAAAGATGTTAGCGACCACTGAGTATAATAGGTATCTGCTGCTCGTAATATTTTATATTTCGAAGCATTCATGAACATGAATATTCTAAGAGTTGTAGGGAATGATATTTTCTATTTACTTTTCTTTTAAATAAATTGAAGATTTTTAAACAGAAGGAATGAGGGAAACAAAAAGTAGTTGGTTATACCTCTTATGCGTTCAATACTTACATTATTCTTGTACTATCTTGGTTCACTTATTACACAATGTAAATAATTGCGCACTCTAGAGGAAGAAAGAATTGATGCAGAAATTTGCTAATGGCTAACACGACAGAGATGTTAGCTCTTCTCTGTACCAAACGTTTTCTCAAGCTCTCATACAGTTTATTAGCAATTCAAATGCGTACTTCTAGGAGTTATCTTAAACATACGCGTATATCTAGTATGTTATATATATATATATATATATATATATATATATATATATATATATAGATAGATAGATAGATAGATAGATAGATAGATAGATAGATAGATATAGATATAGATATAGATATAGATATAGATATAGATATAGATATAGATATAGATATATAGATATAAAGAGTGTTTCAAAACAACATCGACAACGTTTGGGAGGTGATTCCTGATACAAAGATAAGACAAAAAGTACTGTCCAACTTGGGTGCACAAACGCTTCATTTCGTAATTATAGGTTGCTGAAAACATGAAGAAAATGCCTTTTAAAGGTCCATAGCTCCAAAACTATGGGACCTACCGTAGTTGGGTCAAGACTTTACTTAAGAATTAATATGCGCTCTATCCAAAAATACATTTTTCAGAATCCTAAGGTACCCATGCAACAATTTGTATAGAGGGGAGTTTTTCTACGGCCATATAATTTAAAGTACTCACAACTGCCTCTATAAAAATTGTTGCAGAAGTAGCGCAGGATTCGGAAACTTTGATATTTAGATAGGGTACATACTCGTTCCTAAGCGAAGTCTTTACCCGACTACGGTAGACTCCATAGTTCTGGAGCTATGTACGTTTAAAATTCATTTTTTAAAAAATGTTTTCGACAGCCTATAACTCCGAAAGGAAGCATTTGTGCACCCAAGTTGATGTATACTTTTTGTCTTATCTTGGCGTCAGGAATCACCTCCCAAATGTTGTCTGTGTTGTTTTAAAACACTATATATATATATATATATATATATATATATATATATATATATATATATATATATATATATATATATATATATATTAAGGATATAAGATAAAGTTCTCACAAAATTCAACAAACTTGCATAAAATAGCCAATAGAAGTAATATTGTTAAAAATGATAACACAGTGGGTAGTTGGATGCATTGTGCACAATTCCAGATCCGCAATTCTTTGTCTTTAATTTTACGTCATGCTTATGTTGGTTTAACCGTTCCTTTAGTTGTTCTCCCGTTTTATCAATATAAGAACTGTTACATTAATTACACTTTATCTTGTAAACTATTCCTCTTCCTTCCATCAGCTACTCTCGTCTTTCCTCCTTCGTCCCTTCTTTCTTCTTCTTCCTCATGCGTAACACATCCATTAGTATCTTACTCCCTTTCTGTACCTTGAAACATTCTCTATTTTATTTAGTGCTTTCTTAAGATAATACGGAGATACATTTATGTTCTTGGTGTGCGCTATTTGTAACAAAAGATCCAGAGGCTGGTAGCATGGGCATATATGACGTGGAATGGCTGCTATACGACGAGTCATAGAAAGGATGAGACCTTGGGTGTCATCTTGCTTTATGTAAGGCATGCCTCTGTTACACATTATTTAGGCCCGATAATTGTAGTTGGGAGAGGTCTCTGGCACGCAATGCGTTATGCAATTATATAATGGTGCAATATTGATCACGTGTGTTCAGTTCACAGAGTGCAGGTGAATTCACTGGGCAAAGAAACCTGGAAACATTATGTCTATCAAGGAAGTGTAGTAAGTTCCGTTCCAATGCAGTCTTGCGTTATCATTTTGAAAAGTGGCTACAAGCAGTACTAGAGTAAAGGACTATAACATGATCTATTGCAACCTGAGATTCTTCAATTGATATTAGGGCCTCTCTATCCTCTAGTATTTAGACTAGCAGACGTCTTGAGTTGATTTTGAGTTTGACGTCCCTTGCAGCAGCGAGGCTGTATGAGATGGGACCTACTGATTAACGTGGAATCCGAACACATTACTCCCTCCAGAAATCGAACCCGGTTCTCCCACGGTAGAGCTAGCAAGCGTCCTACCTTCAGTGCACATGACCTCGAGCTCGATTTCCAGTGATTTATTACAATGCTTTGGATTCCAGCTGGGATTCCTTCTCACGTAACTTCTGTACTGAAAGTGTCGCTGAATACATGCTAGATCCAAGGGGCCACGGAAACCAGTGACATTCCGTAGCATAAAACCTGAAGTCAGATTGATAGGACGATGCAGAATACAAGCGTTACTCATTTACTACGGTACCGCCAGATATATTGGTAGCCACAGGAGAAGCGGGATTTGTCTGAGAATGGAGTGTACCATTTAGTTGTCTATGTGCTTTTGAATGCTGTCGCACGGTTCTATTTGTACAATCAGAAAGAGTTGTAGGAATGAGCATTCAAAGAATGTTTTGTCCCGCCGGACGACATCGAAATATTTCTGAGGACACTAGTGGCTGAGCAACAACACCGAATTCGTGTACCAGGCTTGAAGATGTAGTTATCGGATCCTCCATAGTAATGTGCTACGGAAATGAGTGAAGAGAGTGGCAAAGAGCAGGAAGAAAAAAGAAACGAAAATGGAAAATACGTGTTTTTGCTTTGGATGCATACGTCACCCATATGCGAAAGAGAAGCAAATTCATCAAACTGCACGAAGATTTATCTCTATACGCAAGAAGGATGCAAACGTGAGCTCCTCCGTGGCTAAGCGGTTAGCGTACGCGCCTTTGACGCGGGAGACCCGGGTTCGATTCCCGGCGGGAGCTCATGTGGTTCGGATTCCACGTTAATCAGTAGGTCCACGTCTCATATAGCCTCGCTGCTGAACGGGACGATAAACTCAAAATCAACTCAACTCAAAGGATGCAAACGCCGTTCTAATAGGCAGCCAGCGAGACAGTGCTGCATAGTGGGTTGCATATACGTTACTGCATTGCGTAATGGGCGCAACGATCAGATACATATTGGGAACGGAAATGTGTGTAGGCAGTAACACAAAAACAAAAATGCATTGCACAGTAGAATGTAGCAGCAGGTGGTCCACATGTAAGATAAACAGCAACAGTTATGTGAGTTCCACGCATTAGTATCAACATTATGTCACTACGAAAATACTCGTACATAAGCACGCACAACATAAAAGTAAGCATGGGTGTATGCTGAAAACAAGACGCTCGCTCCTGATAAGTAGCACAAAAATGATATTTCAGGAAGAAATAGTCCAAACAAAAACAGTGTTGCCACCACGAACACTTAATGATGGATGGGTCCCGGCACTCTGCTTCGCAGGCCAATGTCGTCAACTGATGAAAACAAAGTTCTGTTGGATTTGGAAAGTAATTTGATCCTGACGAAAGAGATCCGGAACGAAACCACTCGTATTGGAATAGACGCATGTACCGTGGAAAGTTGATTATGTGCAAGGGATTGAAGTATCGTGATATCGTCTCTGCTGTGCGGATTGATGTTGAGTTGCTGAAGGCGTACCGCATCAGATACTTTGTGCCCGAAGTTCCTCCAAATTCTGAAACCATACACATCCAGAGGTTGTATTAACCCAGTTGTGTGTGTAGTTATCGTCATAATGTTGTACTGCCTGTCCAGTAGTATTATTGCCAAGTCAGCTTGATCATAACCCGTCCACGAGTCGACTAACAGTACCGTTTGTTTGCTCATTGACTTATAGAAGGAACACCGAATGGAACCATGTCTTAATGATCTGTTTTGTCACTTTCCAAGATGATGATTCACAAATGTATAAGTTTTGTGGGCGGAACATTGTTTGCTGAACCCGTAGCCCAAACGTACCATGAAGCGTTTTCAAGACTATGAGCATGGGCGACAGCAATTTTCCACTGGCAGATATAACAGGCTGTATTGATTTGCTACGTGTGATGGCAGGTAGAGATAGCATTATTGGTGTAACATACTTCTTGCCTCGCAAAGCTAGAAAGCGCCCAGAATGAAATTCTAAAGTAAAGCTGCTCTGATTTATGTTATATACGTTATCCTCGCCATGAGCAGTAATGAGTGATCGTACATTTTGGACGAAGGTGTTAGCGCTTTCGTGCATTTGCGTGGCCTTCGCTGTAATACTATCTGTTACAAATTTTGCATTTTGCGTGCGATACCATGATGTGTTTTAAAGCGCCATAACCATTTCTTCGACGCTTGGAATTTAGGAATATCTGTTGTTTGGTTTGCTTCTAACGCCCAACGTTGCAAGTCTGTGTCATGGGCAATTAAATGCCGCTGTTTTGCTGTCGCAAATTTTTCATACACAGTTCGGTCTATCACGGCTAGCTTTTCACGCTTGGCTTCACCTTCTATGATATGTTTCTTCCATCTATATAGGTATGTTCTGCATTTGACACGTTTGAAGTGTTTCTGTACAGATTTCCAGGACATCTTTCTCTTCTTTCCATAATTTCCAAACCGATACTGCCTTTCGCTTGTATTCCATGTTCACAGTGTCACTTTTGTTGGCTCTGGTTGTCTGTACGTTGGAGGTCGTTGAGCCATCCCATTCATCCATCTCATCTTCACTTGGCATACTTGGGAGGTCTGATCTATTGCTCCATAATAGGTCTTCTTCAATCTAAACATATATGTGCCCATTCGTCTTGTAACTTTCCAGGATGTCAAAAATGTGGTCCTTGAGCTAAATTTCCGTTACCGTTCGTGGTGTTCGGACATGTTGAGTTGCTTGATACGCCTCCACCAACATATCTACCACATTCAGACATAGACCATCTTGCGACCACAAATGTCACAAACCCACTTGCACCTCACCTGAATTTGTTACACATGCATAAATACGCACAAACACACACACTAGTTACACAACAATCAAATACCACTCCAACAACCACACTGTCCGATGTTCGCCACTAGGTCTCACAAGCAGTTGAACGTCGCTTTGTTTGTCTTGTTGAGGATAGTATCTGTGTATAACACACTAATGTATATACACTGCTGCTTCTACACCTCGCGTTTGGCAACTTTGTATACTCAATTCAGCTCGTGTCGCATACGCTACGTCCAATACTCTCACTATTCAAACTGCTTTTGTGGTCAACGTCAATTTGCTCTTTCTTTCCTTACAGTATCTGCACCTGTCATGATGTAGTACGTCATCTGACCTTGTATTCCTTCATCTATTATTCGTTTCTACCATTCAACTTGAGGTTTTGGTCCTATATGCAACCCGCTGTACATTACTTGTCTCACTGGCTGCCTATACGAACGGCGTTTGCATCCCTCTTGCGTGTAGAGATGACCCCTTGTGCAGTGAGATGAATCATCGTCTCTTTCGCATATGGGTGAAATATATACATCCAAAGCAAAAACACGTATTTTGCATCTTTCGTTTCTTCTTTCTTCCTGCTCCTTGCCACCCTCTTCACTCATTTCCGTAGCACATTGTGACAATGTTGTACACGTGATTGGTCTTTTTCCGGATGTCCTGCTTTCTTCATGATGTAAGTTCTACCTCATTGCCTTGCGTCAACTATGGGTAGTATTTCGTACATTTAACCTTTCCCAATATCTCTTCTCGTTCTCGCTATATTTCACATAATCTCAATTTGCCCCATTTTTATGTCCCTATTTGACCCTTTCAATGCGCTTGTTGGCCGATATAAAAATTAGTGTGTCTTCTTTTTTTGATGTTCTCTATGTCGGTGCAATCTTATCACAATCGGCGTGTTACACCGAGGTAGCTTGCTTTGTTAAAATGGTAGTTTGGTTATTTTGGATTTTAAAGTCCCTTTTTTTATTACCAAGACTACAATGATATGTGAGTGTAGAACTTAACATGAGATCTGAGCAACATGAGATCCTACAGTGAATTGAATCTAAATCTTTCAACCAAAGTCTCTTGATAGCATTGAATTGTTTTAGAAACACCGAAATATTTATTAAAGTATCACAAAATATTGATCATTACTCTGAAAACGCATTGTATGTTCCGAAATTCAAAGCAATGCAATACAAGCAATGCGAGAAACATTTTGTGAGTCTTTTTCTAATTGTGTAATCTTTGGGTACGAGTGGTTAAAGCTCGAGCTTTTTGTATGTGCTTCGACTTCGATCGTTCGTGATGGCTCTTGCCTAGAAATTAAAACCTGACAGAACATTCATTTCTGCTCACACTTAGATCTCAATTAATCACACTAATTAGATGTAGAAAGTTGTTACTATTGGCTACGGTTGAAATAATTTTCTCTGAGCTTTTTTCTTTTGAAGCCACTAGAGGTTTCAATCATGTTAGATCAAATTTAAATTTTCCCTACTTTCCACTGTTTAAAATTTCCAAATTAAGTCAAATAGAATTTAATTTCATACAGGGTTTCATTTAAACATTTATAATTCTAAGTTTTACCAGTATATAGTTTGTTATAGTCTCATTAGCATTTGAAATCCTAAATTTTTCGGTGCACATATCTATATCCAATTTTATCAATATTTACAGTTGCTTAATGAATTGCATCATCTTCTTAGCCACAAAGTCAATATGTACGATCTAAAAGCTAGATTTTAATTTTTGTGTGAAAAATGCATAAAGGTTTCTTATAAAAATCGACATCTTTGCTCATACTTGCCTGCTGATCTTTCCACTGGAATCCGCTTTATACTGGAGAAGAGATCTCCATTTTTTAAATCTTCTCGGAAACTTTCAGTTGCTGTTCTGTTGGGTATCTACATCCTATAACCACTCCAGTTTGAAGAGCTCTTTACATGACGTGGTGACAGCGTGTGGGCTGCCTTCTCAGAAAAGTAACTTGTTCTTTCCTCGAATGTCTCCAGATACTTCGCTGATAGAAAAAAGCAGATTAGAAGTAAAATATCAATCTGTTTCTTTCTAATAGGTCAATTATTGTATCCTGTATCTTGATTCTCGAAGACAACAGGAAACACATTAATGATTTTAATTTTAAGAAAAAGAAATGTATTAAATAAAGAAATAAAGAACTAATACAAATTAATCTAAACAGTTAAAAAAAATAGAAATGCCATGTTTCAGGAGGAAAATTAAAGAAGAAACTACATTCTACTTTCTTTTAATATACGCCAGTTACGTCTAGTAGACAGTGCACGCGCCTTTGTTACAAGGGATACTTTTTAAATTCCCGCTAGAAGAGCCTTGAAAAAAATTGAACCCATTAAGGAAGCTTGGATTCCACTTTAATCTGTATCCTTAAACTTCGATCACCCATCATGGCTCTTGCTTCAAATAAAAACCCAAAAAGAACTCTTATTTCTATATATCCATTAATCATAATAAGTAGATGTAGAAATTGGTTACTGTTGACTAGTGCAGAAACAATTTTCTTTGAACGTTTAACCTTAAATTGTTAATTTCTCGTATAGCCTCCATGCTGAAAGGGACAGAAGACTCCGATCCAACCAAACAGTCTTTAAATAAACGAGAAAACATAAGAAACTTCATGTAATTGCCTGGAATTGAAAAAGTGAAATTCTACTTAACTGAAAGGCAGATTTTTTTTTTTTTAAAAAAAGGCCTATATGCATAATACTATATAATATTCTTCTAAGAAAGTATAATACCTCATCAACCGACACCGGAAACTACTTACTCATATTATATAACGATAAAATTGCTTCTTGAAATTTGATAGATAATGTCAACGCTTATTAATTTCATCTGGTTATTAAGTAAGAAAACAATGATGAGATTGGTACATTGAATATCCGCCTGAATTAAGAAAATGATGTAAATTAATGAGATAATCATACCATGCGATAGTCAGGAAAGATGGAAGACACTTCTGAAGAGAAGAACTAAAGAATGTAGTTGTTGGAAGGAATACTGCAGACATCGATATAGGGATGAATCGAAAGGGAGTGTGTGCTGTTACCATCGAAAAGGAAATCAAGATGATGATGACGCAGCGAATATAAAGACAAGAAGAAAAAGTATCCGATTCACGTGATAAGAAGTGTGAAAAGAACAAGATGTTGAAAGATGAAACTTGTGTGAAACTTTGTAAGGAGAAAAATGAAACTATTTGTAAGAATCGCCAACACTATCGTAGGGAGAAGTAAGTGGATAAATCAAGAGGAGAATAAAGAAAACATGTGACGTAGAAAAGACAATCATGTGGGTTTGTTCTACTCATATGCTGACATTCAGTTTCACAAATACTTTATAATTTAGACAATGGAAGCTTTCCTAAGTAACAAAAAGTATACTAATAGTTTTATTCTTATAATGTGTCTATTCTTTCTTTTTCTAAGCGAAAAACAAATACTGCGATATGGTACTGTTAACATTGGTATAAAGGAGATAATCTGAAATACAGAGGTCGATTCATTTATATTGAGCCGAAATCAATGTGCAACTGTACCACACACAGGCAACCCATCGCCGTGAGATTGCTACGAGGCAAGGAACAGTATTTCGTTAGTCACACGGTACAACAGTGTGGTCGAGCATACTATGATGCCGCCGAAACTATCCAGACTCTGGGAGAGGTTCATTATGGCCCTTTCTGACCCCAAGTTAAGTTGCACATTGCAGAAATGTGTCATGTTCATAATTTTCGTACAGGCCTTGCCACTGTCAATCATATTATACGGAAATATGGGGCACAACAAACACCGCCCACTACACCGACGCTAGCAATTAGAACTATTTCCCAAAAGAGTTCATTATTGTTGTCAGTTTCTAGTTCAAGGGAAAACTGAGTCTACTAAAGGTAAAGCAAAATGTCAAAATCAACGCTGCGTACTACCAGACTCATGTCGCAATTGAAATTTCAAGCAGCGTCTGTCACATCGTAGAGACCGCATCGTCTCCGGCATGTGGAAAGTCTGTAAAGAGTAGTGGTATGATCCAGCTGCAAAGCAGTTTCCTGCAATGGAATCTTCAATTCCAGGCAATAGTTAACAGAGGTGGCCTGCAGATTAAACACAACTTATGGTGGAAACACGGTATTTAGTAGATAAGAGGCACATTGAAATTACGCTCAATATAACTGAATCAATCTCTGTATCCGAAAAAAAATGTTGGAAAAAATCCCATCTCCTAAGAGTAAACTATTTCTTGCGAACCGTTCCATGAAAAATAACTTACAGTACTTAGCAAATGCATGTAGTGTTAATAATTAAATATGTATTTGTAAAGTATGCACGAAATTGACAATCGTTTTTGAGGAAAAAAATATCCTCTAGAGTAAACTACTCGTACTATTTCTGGATTTTTGAAGGACAAATGGGTTATGAAATATCGTCAAATCATTAACGAAACATTAGGTATAAAATTTGAACGAAATCACTTGAGTTGTTTTCGAGAAAATCGTTCGAATAGAACTCATTTCCAAGCGTTAATTACTCCTGGAATTCTCAAGAGAAATTATTTATACGACAGCATAGAATTGGTAATGGGATATTGGTTTATGAAATATGTACAAAATGGTTAGAGTCGTTTTCGAGAAAATCAATATTTTTTTATTTTCATCGTTTGGTAAGTTACTCTTGCTGTGAGACGTAGGCCCTCCTGGCTAGTCTAGTGGCTAAAGCGTATATCTGTAATACACGTGCTCCCAGGTTCGATTCCCGGTGGGAGAACACAAAAATAATTTCATATTAATTCATTTTCAATAATCATCCGTTTGCTTTAGACTAAAGTGTATAAGCGTTGGACGTTAAACTTAGAATAATTTATTTAATTTTATTTTGGAGGGAGGAGGAATGTCCAAAGAAAGAGCGAAACAGATAATCTTACAAAAACCTTAAGTTTAAATCTTGGGACTGATATATTGGGTTACTCGAAAGTTAAAAAAAAGAAAAGAAAGAAAAAGAAAAAGAAAAGAAAAGAAAAGAAAAGAAAAGAAAAGAAAAGAAAAGAAAGAAATAAGCAACCCGGGCGAAGCGGTGAGCGCCACTTTCGATGAAATTGAGTTAATAGGTGGAATGGGTTGGTATTGAACCATAGAACAGTATGTATATCGTTTAAATTCAGAGATGTACCTACAGATAGCAAGGGAAGCTTGATTGGTATGTGCCAGTGCATCGAATTTTATAGGGATATTGGATCTTCTTTCCCAGTTTACTCGAAAGTTAGAAAATATGACATACTTGTTTCCCCGAGCGACCTTACTATGGAAAAAATATAATTTTGTTGAACATCCTATCATTTTACTATCAATCAAATTTTGTTGCATTAGAATTTTTATCTCTCGTGTAGTTAATGTTAAATTTATCTATTTAAAGCTGTAGAAAATAAACTTCAGGAATAATAATGTATTTTTCTTTACTTTATCACCAAATTTAGTGGGCCATTGTAATAGAAATGTCCAAAAGCAAGTAAATTTTGAAATATTGATACACTCATCTTGTAAATATATCGATAGAATTTTTGATCGAAATTTTCGTTTAAGTATCCTTTGAATCCTAACCTTATCTTAGATATGAAGAAATAGAAAATATGCAACGTATTGTCACAGAAAAAGTAAAAATAAACTTGTAGTTCTACTCAAAGTAGGGTTTCAGTTTTGCTCAAGAAACCAAAGAGTATGAGAGATTAGACGGAATAGGCAACGTATCAATCAAGGTTAGAAAACAATCAATAAATTTAGTATTAAGTTTTTAGAGAAAGCGATTTATAATTCAGTCAAATTGTGTTTTTACCAGTAAAGTTGTGGGGTAGGTGTGATTTTTTCATTCTATATGTTTTTTGGGGTGCTGCCTCCGAATCTGAGGTTTGCTAACAAAATTTCGTGACGCAACATAAAAAAATACAAAAACAAGTGAAAAATCTCAGTTTTGCCGGTTTTTTCCTTATAAAAAAACTATGAACTTTTCATAAATTACCTCTCTATTAAAACTGAAAGTACATAAAATTTCCTACAAATTTTACTATTTTGGTTTTCTTTTACCGATGACATTATTTAGATCGTATATGTGTGAAGGTAAAGAGTATTTTTATTAAAAATTACTATTATTACATATTATAAAAAATACAGTTACATATTGTTCAACTAATTAAATGAACTTCGAAATTGTATAAATTCACATACAAAAAAGTTGAAAATCCAACGAAAAATTATTACGTATTGTTATTTTACACATGATTATACATTACATTATTATATGAGCAAAAATTAATTGAGCCGTTGTCGTTTAGATGGTCCTGGCTGAGATTCTTTAAAGGTGGCTGGTGTTGGCACACGTTCAAGTTGTTCTGTCGTCAACGTCTGGGCTTCTTCATCTGGAAAATAAAAGAGGTTTTCAGTCTGTTCTCGGTCTCCTTCTTCGGTCTCTTCTTCGTCTATGTCAACGCTGCCTTCTGGGTGCTTCACGTTTTCACACAGTCCTCGCACAATGTGCAGATTGGGGAGAAATGGAGGCCTAATTTCCTGCAACTACAATTGCGTTGGCATCCTTTTTTACATTTGCAAGAAATGTGCCGGAGTATCGAGTCCGGTGCAGGGTTCAAAGTGGTTAGCACTGGCCCGACACACGCCTTGTCTTTTTCTACCTCCACTGGTTCGGGTCTCTGTTGCTCGTCGAGTGTGATTTGACCGGATAACCACTACTGCACCTGAAAGTATACTCTGAATAAATGCTGTAGTGCAGCAGCTTCGGTGGAGGGTAGCGATGCAATGTTGGCTTTACTTTTGTACGATGAAGATACGTATTGCCTGTATCTCAAATCGTTCAGGCTAGTCTCGTGTCCTTTCCCATACAGAGCCATGAGAAACACGTTTTGCGCTCCGGCAATCTCATCTTGATGTGCATGAGGGTCTTTGAAAATATCAATGACTGGTTGCAAGTTATTTTTCTTCTTCAAGACCTTGAGAAGCTTCAGTTTCCACTGATTATAGGAACAATATGTGGTCTGATGTGGTTTTGTTAGGGGCAAGATGAGGATTGTAGAGGGTTACAGGCGCCTTTCCTTTTCCTGGTTTCAAAAGGAAAACATTCTTTCAAATCAGGGCTACACAGGCCAATCAAAATCACCAAAAGGTCGGTATCTTCACCCACCACTGTCACATATTCATTTGACAGGGCCAACGTAAGAGCTGTTCTGACAATTAAGGTATCAGGGTCCTCCACAGCTTGTTGTGAATCAATTTCTGCATCATCAAAATTTTCAATTAGCATAGATATCAACCGGCTCTTGTTCTTGGAGTTTGAAAAAGGAATCACTGCTGCGAGACAGTGGGAACCATCGATTCTGTAAATGATATTGCTGCTGATTATTGTATTTGCGCTCTTCTCAATCGTACTGTGCGTTTGGTGCTTTCACAAGCTTCGTCATGATAGCCATCGAAAATGACAACGACATTTGATTTGTAGTTTGACTTGATATATGATACATAATTGCTGCAAATTTCAGTATATGTCTGACCGTGGTGCCACTTGACCCGATGTAACAAAAACCCTCCGTCGCTAACGTATTTTGTATCCTTCAAATCCACCTGTTCAGTCAGTGCAAAAGCCCTATACAAGTTCGATTTTATTCCTTTCCTCATCCCATGCTCATCGAAAGGAGGAGCGGATAAGGGCTAACGCCAAAATTGTCGCAGCTCTTCATCTGAATGTTTCACGATGGTCATTCGTTGGACGAGTGTGGTAGGATTGATGGCTACAGTTCTGTCTTGTATCTGAATTGAGCTGTTCATGATCGCAAGAAGCTGCACTCTTTCGGTTCGTTTGAATTTTACAGTTTGAAAATCACCACCAACAATGCGCTGCATACATCTCAAGCCCATCTTCTTGGACAAGTGGCAGTTGTCCAAGTTTAACGTCCCACGTTATGAACTGAGGCTAAGGGAGACGGTGATGATGAGAAATGAATGATATGGTGGAATGAAGAAAGTGGGAGGAAATGGGAGAACCCCGAAAAAACCCACGCACATGGTGTTTGTCCACCACAAAGCCCACTTGGCGCGAGCTGAGATCGAACCAGGGACCCCACGCACCAGATGTGAGCGCTCTACCACTGAGCCACCGCGGCCGAACAGAAGGAAAGAGGACATAAAACGAGGTAGGTCATTTATAAAATCATTTGGGGAGGCAGAGAGGATGTAATAAATAAAATGAAAGTGTACAAAGCAGAATTATATTTGTACAGAATTTAAATGTGATTTTGATTTTTTTACTACTGGAGACTACATAACAGTTCAGGTAGCGCTTGAGCCCGAACGGTTCGTCGGAGAAAATACTAAATAGTACAATTTATAGGAAATTTTATGTACTTTCATTTTGAAAAGGGAGCTTATTAATAAAAAGTTGATAGTTTCCGAGTTATAAGCAAAAACCGCCAAAAATTGAGATTTTTTTACTTGTTTTTGCATTTTTTCGATGTTGCGTCACGAAATTTTGTTAGATAATGTCAGATTCGGATTCTGCACCCCAAAAAACATATAAAATGAAAAAAATCAAAACTACCTCACAAGTTTCCAGCTAGGGACCATTTTGAGCACAACTTGACTGTATTATTAAGGTACTATAGAACCTAGTTCTTAACATAGTTCAAGAATATCAAAAATAAATGTTAAATGACTTTCGAAAAATACTTTCTTGCTGCAGCTGAAACTACTACGAAAAGTTCTTATAGTGAGCCAACTCCGTACTTAAGCCAGATGGACCAAGGTTTGCCAGTCTACCTCTGGCGATAACACTATTGTTGAATTGGAGCTAACCGTTTCTTCTTTTCTATCTCTATTACTTTCTTTATTCAGAAGGGTTTGACCCTGCGCAGTTCATTAAGAAAGCTCATATTTAAAACTGCAATAAATTGCGGTAAAAACACTAAAGAGGATAAAGAAAATGCTGTTTATAAACTAATGTATCCTCGTATGAGGGTATTATATATATATATATATATATATATATATATATATATATATATTCTCATTCTCCAAATATATGAGATTTTAACTAGACCAATATTTTTTGGGATTAAGCAAAGTATCTTATCATCATGATATGTATTCTGCAATTATTGGCAGCTCTCTGACGCAACTAAGGAAGCTTCCATGCTCCACGGTCTTCCGTTAACCTCTTCGTCTTCCCGTACGATTTTTCTGTTTTCACATCGTTCATTAATTGTAGTCCAATTTGCCCTTTCCCTCTCTTCCTGATCGCCATATCCTCTAGCACGTCCCTCGTGATACAGTTCCTTCTTAGCGAATGTCCTAACCTGTTTCTCTTCCTCTTCTTAATAATATTTAAAATTGTTTTTTTCTTCTCCTCCACCATTTCAAAGACCCTCTCATTCGTTTTCCGATCGATCCAGCTAATTATCTCCATTCTTCACCAAAAACACGTTTCGAAAGCTTCCAGTTGTTTTTCATTTTTGCGTAATGTTCATGTTTCTGACCCATACAGAACAATATTCAACACAAAGCATTTTTGAGTCTTTTTCTCAACTCTTTATCAAAGGTCACTCAAAATAGTCTTTTTCCTCCTCGTGAAGGCTTCCTTAGTCTTCCAATCCTTGTTTTCATTTCACGTTCACACATTATATCATTACTACCTAGGTATCGAAAACTAGTCACCTGTTCTATTTTCTGCCCCCTACTTCTATATTTGACACCGAACGCTTCATCCCAATTACTATGGCTTTTGTCTTTTTAACATTTATTTTGGTCCCATGTTTTTTACAGTCCTTCTCCAAGTTTTCTAACATCTTTTTGATTTTGTCTTCACATTGCGCAACAAGCTTCATATCATCTAATAAACGTGCACAGTGGGCCACAGAAATCATTGAGGTACAAACTCTGTGAGTTAGGTAACCCAACTAACGCCCGCTACAAGATTAATTACGCCTGGTAGGGCAGCTAGAACAGCAGCATGACGTTGCCCCCACATGTTAAAGAACAAATCGTAAAAAGTGTTTTTGTGCAGGAGTGAGGCAAAACTCTGGCTGAAGAAATGGCAAAATGGAGTCTTTACATACTTGTACTCACAGTACACAGCACAGAACCAGAAAAAATACACGGACACCAGAGGAGCCGATGAGGCTTAAATAATCTTATAATTAACTCAAATGAGGTATTATATAAAAAGTTAACTACTTCAAATGACTATACATATATGCGTATAAAATAATATACGGATAGATTATGCAGTATATGTATTAGTTTATTTTTTTTAAAGTAAACACAAGCCGGGTTTGAACCCACGCCAAAAGTAATTATAATTACTAACCAGTTGTGCTAGCGCGCTCGGCCACGAGGACCGACAGTAGTAGGTGGTTCATTTCTGCTATATATATGGTACAAAGCGAGAAACGGATAACTTCAACTAATCAGAACTGCTTATTAGCTCCTATTGGTAGGGTCGAGCGTCCTTAAAATATATTGTATGTTTCTGAACACTGGTGAGTTTGTCTACGTTTTGCTTGGCCACCATTACCCTTCCGTTTTCATTTGTTTCTGTTTATTCACCTAAGACGTGTATCTCTAAGTGAAAAAAGAACTTCAGGTACTTTTGAATATTCATATTTGCAATTGCAATAATAGCAACAGGACTATCGAAAACGATAGACATTAGTTGAGAAACTAGTTCACAAACAAATTGAGAAACAGAAACCATGCGCTTTCTACTATAATAATTGCTAAAGCTTATGCTTATTATATGGGGCGCTTAGGGCACAGGGCAATCAAGCAGTAAAGTTGTGAGAAAAATAGACATAAAATTTGTAAATACGCTAAATACACAGACATTTTAAGTTTGGATTGTACGTTGGTCTACTTACCTTGATTTGGGACTTTCAAATTTCATGCGTTTTTCCAATGAAAAATTTCGATAATTCAACAAGGAAATAATTTAATTGAAATTCATCGAAATTGGGCCGATGACAAACACTTTACCATTTTATATCGTAAAGGTCAGATCTACCGTTATTTTAACATATCGGTGCTTGGGCCAGTGACCGTTAAAATTCAAACTCCGATTAGTTAAAATTTCACAACCTGGTTTTATTACAAGTATAAACTCTTTAGTCAGTAGAGAAGAGGCTGTGTATCATGTGTCAGAATTGATAATTATGTATTTTGGTACGTGGTGGGTCAGAGCGGGTTGGCGGATAGTGCATCCGAGTGCGTCATGGTTGGTGTGGTGTGTCCGAGTGGGTCATGGTGGGATTTGAGTGCAAGTGATTACGGTTCGTGAAGGGTCATGGCAGGTTATGGTGTGTTATGGTGGGTGGTGGATCCAGTTTTCATTGACCCAAGCCGTCACTGAATCAGATAGTCCACTGCTAGCGGTCTCGTGTTCAATTCCCGGTTGGAGATCCTTTGAAATTGTGTATGTCCTCGATGTATCTGTGTTCGTGTCCCTGTCGTTCAACGTTACTGGAAATATCTGTAAAAGGAGTATTACTAAGTATAATAAAGACAAATTACGGAGATACTATCGATGAATCAGAAAAGAAAGTGATCTGAGGCACTATATGTCTAGTTTTGTTTTTTTAATTTAAATTCGAAGTCTCTCGACTATAGTGTTAGCAATTTGCTCCATACACGAAAGTTTTTTAACTCTTACTTAACAGAGCAGTCTTAGCGTAGTGGCGTGAGCATTCGTTTCGTAATTCAGGGGTCACGGATTCAATTCTCGCTGCGGTAATTTATTTTTATCAACTACAATATTCATACTTCTGCAACTACCAAAATTTTAAACGAAAGCCTTCCACTGAAGTTTCACATAGAAAGTATTCTACTGTACGTTTTGAGAAAAATAACTGCAATAAAAATAACTGAATATCACTGAACAGTAAGGCATATAATAAACTAAGTTTTAGGATATGCACAGGGAATTATAAAAGCTTTGCTACAAAAATATCTACAGACCATAATATATTCAATGGGCTCCCAAATACAAAGTAACAAATAAGCGTATAAGATTCAGTCTATCGAGCAATTGTTACTTAAAGAATGGACATACACTATTTCGAGAATGAGATAAAACGAGAAATGTTTACGATACTTTTCGTCTCGTCTCGATTTCCATCTCCAAAGCGAGACAATAATTTGAGTTAGCCTTGTTCCGACTTGAGTGTAAAATATTAACTCTCGTCTCAGTTTTGTTTGTTTTATTTCAGAAACGAGATGAGAAATTCCTCTTGTCTTGAACAACACTAAACAAAACCGAAATATTCTTGCCAAATGTTACACTTCTGGTTGTCATATTATGCCGCGAGCGATAATAAGGTCCTAACTTTTAATCTGTTTTAGGTAATAATAATAATAATAATAATAATAATAATAATAATAATAATAATAATAATAATAATATTATTATTATTATTATTATTCCTGAAGATTTGATAGTTCAAGTATTGAAACATAGCTGAAGATAAGAAAACGTGCGTCATCGCCGATCAATCGCCACCATACATTCTAAAGTAAAAAAAAAAAAGTACTGGTCGTACGTGGATCCGATTCGATTCGACTACCTTCATGTTACTGGTCGAGCGCGTTGACCATTGAACTAGAATTACTGCACAACAATTGATTCGTCTTTAGTTTGTTTATTAGTATAATACATGCGCTAGATTTGATTCAAAATAAAGGAATTTTGTAATTTGTTTTTTTAAAAAATCTGTAATGTTGATAATTTAGTGAATACAGTGATATAATGCCCTTCAAGTCTTCAATTACATATTCATATTGTTTGCCAATCAATCTTACTATTAACAAGCTACTGCTTTGAGCGAACAGAAAAGGCTCTTTATTTAGGCGAGCCGGAAGAAGTAACACTTTAGATGAGTGGCTATCTTTGTAGTTTCATAATCAGTTAATCCGTTTTCGATTCTTGCCTTCGCTGTTTACACTTTTTAAAATGTTTCGTTTACAAAGCTGAGCTCCAGTTCGATGCTGCAAAATTAAAGATAATCTCCAGTGGAGAAATTCAGTGATGATGCAATTATGAAAACAAAAGAAGAAAAATGAATGGAGAAAACGAATTACAGAGTTAATTCTGTTAATGGTTCTATGTTGAAGCTTCAAATATATAAAACGATAATCATGCCTGTTGTTCTGAATGGTTGCGAAACATGGTGGCTTACTTTGAGCGAAGAACATACACTGAAAGTATTTTAGAACAAGGTCCTGAGACGAATATTCGGACCGAAGATGAATGGGAATGGGGAATGGCGGAAACTTCATAACGAGGAACTAGATAATTTATACGGTTTACTCAACATTGTTAGGGTCGTCAAGTTTAGTAGGCTTAGGTGGGCAGGTCATGTAGCTAGAATGGAAGAAAGTAGAAACGCTTTTAAAGTAATGACTGGAAGACCAATCGGAAAACGACCATTAGGAAGACCTAGGCGCAGATGGGAGGACAATATGAAGATGGATCTCGCAGAGATAGGAATACATAGTAGAAACTGGATGCAATTGGCTAAGGATAGAAGTCAGTAGAGAGCTTTTGTGAACGTGGTATTGAAACTCCGGGTTCCATAGGCCATAGAATTAGTTAGTTAATGGTTCTATATTTGATATTTACTGTTAATTTCGTGTATTTTTAAATTGTTGTTTATTGACACTATTCTCCTCTTTTCACCTTGTGTCTCAAAGTGTAAATTGGCACAAATATTAAACAAATTACGAACCCTCAGTTATATTTTCAACCTAAAGGGAAATACGCTTAGTACGGATAAATTCTGCGACTCGTTTAAATGTTATCGAATTTTGCATTTTTACTATTTACAAATAAATTACTGCATAACAATATTTAACATTTTCAAAAGTCATTTAACGAATAATGAAATCAGACAAGTTCTTCTTTCAAAGTAACATTACGTATCAATCAGTGGCGCCGGAATCTAGGAGCTCAGGCCCTGTTAGACCCCAAAAATTTTCATTAAGGGCTGGGTTCTTCCCCTGAATGGTCAATCCATACTTTAATTGATTTGCAGGTAGGAATACTGATAATAGTTTTAAAACCCAGCGCAAGGCTTTGTGTTTACTTTAAAAAAATAAACTAATACATATACTGCATAATCTATCCGTATATTATTTTATACGCATATATGTATAGTCATTTGAAGTAGTTAACTTTTTATATAACACCTTATTTGAGTTAATTATAAGATTATTTAAGTCTCATCGGCGCCTCTGGTGTCCATGTATTTTTTCTGGTACTGTGCTGTGTTCTGTGAGTACAAGTATGTAAAGACTCCATTTTGTCATTTTGTCAGCCAGAGTTTTGCCTCACTCCTGAACAAAAACACTCTTTACGATTTGTTCTTTAACAGGCGGGGGCAACTTCATGCTGCTGTTCTAGCTGCTCTACCAGGTGTAATTAATCTTGGAGCGGGCGTTAGTTGGGTTACCTAACTCACGGATTTTGTACCTGAAAAATTTCTGTGTCCGCCTGTATATAAAATCTTTCTGTAATGCTGTCATCATTATGTAGGAAGTTTCCTCTATTTGTTCTGAGGGTAAATTGATACCAAACAACAACAATAATCTTTATACGCCCTCATGATCTAAGAATTTGCGGTTTTAATTCACCGATATCTTTTGAGATTTAACAGAAAGGTTTATTAATTTCAGAGACGCTTTTAAACTCGAAACATTAACCTCAAAGAATATTTTACATTTTAACATAAAAATCTAACTTCAGTACTGTATGGGGTATGGATAGCCAGAGTTAAATAAATGTCACGTTACTTGTTAAGATATTAACGAATTGATTCTAATAAGGAACTCGGTCGAGATAATGGTTCTAGCTGTCTATTGCAAAAACACAGAGTTAAACCAGTTGAGAATGCTCGAAGACTATTGCCAAACGAACTTAAACAGATTTTATTTTTTTTTTCGAAATTTATATGAAATTGTATATTAAGTTTATTTGTTCACATTCAATAGATAATACAATATAGATAATATTATGAATATAAATTATAATTGTAATAAAATAATCAGAAAATTATAGTACAAATTGTAGTGCAAATTGTGAAGAGAATCTGTAATGTTATTTAAATTATTTATAATTTTAAATTGTTCAGAAAGTTTATATTTAAATTAAGTTCCATAATTGGCAATAATTATTGAATCAATAACTAGTATTGGTATTGAATTAATATTGGTATTGATCAACACCAATATCATCTCTCTATGAGTTACGGTTTCCGAGATATGGCTCCTTAAATCTCCCAATATCGGAACATTTTTGGTCAATATCTGGGGAACGATAAGAGTGACGCGAAAAATTCCATCACTCCTTTGATATCGTTTATAATGCCCTATGGAATGGAGGGCTCAAAATTGAATAAAAAGTGCCAATAAAACACACACACACACACACACACACACACACACACACATATATATATATATATATATATATATATATATATATATATATATACGCACACACACACAGAAACACTGACAATTCAGTAACGGACTTTTTGATTTCGTTGAAAATTGGTCTCGTTCCAGAAATGTGCGCAGTAAGGGATTACACGGTGTGCGTACGTTCTAACCAGTAAGATTATACTCTCGTAAGGGCCATTAGAGTGATCCTAATAATAAAAACATGAAACAAACGAGGAGTTATAATACCTGGAATCTTTTTTGTGATATCTGTGGTGGAAAAAATGACAATTCATTACCCTCTTTCTCAATAGTTTTACTTCGACTCTTCTTTTGTAACTCTCTTCCGTTGTCGAAAGCTTTGTACGTTGAAGATAAATGAGGAACTATATGAATATTTAATTTCAATGCTTTTAAAGTATATATGGGCTTGAAGTAGACAATCAATACTTTCTTCATTAGCGTAGAATCCATTTTCTAACTCACTTCACATTTGCGTTTTGATTCTATCTTCAACTTGTGCTTTATATGGATAAGAGAGAAGAAACACTATGAAAAAGAGTTGGTAAAATTAAGATTTCTTCCTATAAGTTCCTTTTTGTATCAAAATACTAAATTAAATTTGTCTAGAAATAATTGAGAACTTATACTATACACATTGTTGTTTCACGACTTAATTGAGCTCTCAGATTTGGGAAACTTTCCTAACAATAGTATCAACTTTCCTTCTGGACAAAAAAGACTTCTGTTCAGCTATTTATGTCAGCTGTTTCCTTTCAATCTGAAGTTGTTTAACTTCCGCGAACGTAACTTTCTTCCATTGTTTGGCTCGTTCGAGGTTGACAACAATGTCTTCATTCGTAAAATATTTTCTTTATCGCAAATTTTAACTTTTCTATTGAACACTTTACAATGCTTAGGCGAGTGGATATAATGACTTTCATTTTGTTGTTAAGATTTGGCGAGTTCAGTGACTTATTTACGAGTGCTCTTGGGTCAATTTTTCTATCATTTAAAAAAATGGTTTAGTCTTAGTGCTACAGAAAAATAATTATCGACAGTTGATAATGTCCTAAGGAAAATCAAACCTACTACGAAGATGAGAAAAGCAGAAAAATGTAGAATAAAGAAAACTATGACAAAGATGAGTGAGATATTCGGATGTACAAAATGTACAAACATTTTCATTAGAAAGTGAAAATATAACATTTGGTTAATGCACAATTATGATCATTATAAGTATTACGTCATTTGCCTCAAATTGGGACTTTACCATGCAGCTCCTCAAATAGCCTCTTCACCTTCACATAACTGATTTATGTTTTAATTCTGTCTCTCAATAGTCTTTTTAGCGCCCCTTTTCTTTTCCTTTCCAATGTACACTCATGTCCAAAATGATTGTCACATATCTATAACTGTCTTCTTGTACGAATATAATTTGATAATGCTTTTGCAGTGTACTTTTAATACTGATACTATATGTGTAATCATTAAATGTATATTTGTGGTAAATTTCATGGGAAAATACGAAAATTAGAATGAGTAAAACAAAATGTTGCTAAATGAACAAGAAAGTTTTATTTTCGTTTTATTGCTCTTATTTACTGTTCTTTTGACATGAAATTTGGCACATACATGTCATTGCCGATTACACACATACTGACGTTATAAGAAATATCTTACGAGTTCGTTATCAAATTATATTCCTACAACAACACATTTATAGACATGCGACAATAATTTTGGACATGAGTGGACCTTCTAGCATGTTTTTCATTAACACAGTTTTTTCTCAGCCAAAAATCCCAATCAATTTCTCTTCTTGTTAAAATTAATTTTAATATTGTTCTTCCCTCCCTTATTATTAATAACACTTCCTCATTCATTTTCCGTATATCTCATTTCATTTCTCCATTCTTCTCCAAACTTACATTTCCAGTTTTTCTTTCCCGTATGAGTTTTAAATGTTGATTACAAGGCTATTCGAAATATAAGAAACAATAATACTACATCTAATTTACGAAACTTAAGTTTATCCTATCTACTTGTGTCATAACAGCTGAAGACGAATAGAGGTTTACAGAAAACATGATTCTTTTGTCAATGTATAGATCCAAATACAGCAAATACAAACATTTTTAAAGTAACAGTGTCACAATTACACCACGTCAAGAAGTTTGGTGTATTTGGCGTGAAATTTTCTCAATTAATATTGAAGTCGGAACCGGTGGTAGATTTCTAGCACTGCTGGTTGATTAGAAAGATTAGAGTCGAGATTGAATATATTCTTGAGACGTCTAATTGATCACAGGAGACTACTTTTCGCTATCTCTAAAATGATCCACGCTAGAATCAAAAATGGTTGATTTCTGCCATTTTCGATTTGAATAAAGAAATAAAGAATTAAAATAGAATATAGTATCTCTTCTATCCTAAGAAATCGTTTCTCGCTATCTGTTCTCGTAATTACTCTAAAAGACAGAATTTTACATGATAGAAACGTCGAGGTCTATCCGACAGACATTTCTTTAGGACTTTCCTACGGGACGCTATTTTTATTAACAAAACCGAACTTAAAATTTTTTGCACTACTAATTTCACTGCTGAAAACATTGTAGTGCATTACGCCTACGTGGCACTTTAATGTTGGTTCACTCATGTTGTTCGTCTTTCAGAAACATGTTGCTATGTTGGTTGCACTTCTATTCTCTACTTTACTTTACGATTGTGCTTTTCTCAGAATAATTCCCACACTTCATCGCCTCACATTTCCTTATCAGCTATGGAACTCTTGTAGCGTTGAGATACAGCCTTCTGACATGATAAAGAGTATTATCACTACTTTTTATCCAACAGATGTAAATTTTAAAATTCATAAGGCCAAGGAATATTAAAAATAATATGAATACATAAATATATGAATACATGGCAAATGTAGGAGTTCTCAATTATAGAAGTACTGGTGTTCTAAGAAAATATATTTCTGACTTTCATAATCAGTTTTCGAGAACCTCACAAAATCTTTGGCTATAAAATAACTGGTCTCTTTCCTTATTAACTAGTCAAATATTAGCTAGTCAACATTTCGTTCAAATTATAATTTCACGATCTCGATCAATTAAATAATTCTTTATACAGTAATAATATTACATTCGAAGTGTCGGGAAGCTAAACAGCCGTGGAAGATTCAACCCGATAGTTCATATTCAACAATCACCTGCATGTCAGAGCACATTGTTGGAATAGTGTTGGGAAAATGTGAATTTACTCTGACTATGAGTACATTTTTAGAAATGTTTCAGGTCTTGATATAGTCTGTTTAACCATAGATTATGAAGAGTATATGACATTAACAGTTTTAATTGGATATTGAGATATCCTTAGTGGAAATTATCGTATTAGAGACATCTGGTTTTCTAGATCTGATAATGATCAATTAAGGAGTTAACGTGAAGATAAATACAGAGTAGTCGCAGGACCTTTTGTTTAATAGTAATATTGCGAGCACTCAGATTTCTGCATATCGTCAATATACGTACTACGAGTAACTTAGTAGTCATCAGTGCGTACAGTTTACTGCCACATATATCGCACACCCGGTGGAAGGCAGTTGAAAGTCAAAAATACACATTTTTGGAAAATGAATTTGAAAGTTTGGTATTCTCTCCCTGCAATGCATTGGTCTGAATAAACACTGAAGCTATTACAATATATTCCAATATTAGTTGTTAGTTGTATTTGGGGAAAATAAGTATTCTTATATTGTTTGAACACAATGGTTGTGAGGGAGGAAAATATTTTTGTAGTTGTAACCCTATTCTTCCTTCATGATCAAAGTAATTTGAAGTTATACTATAATTAAGTAATAGTTTTATGTTACACTTTCTCCGATTGTATTTACTTTGCAATTTCACACGTTCTCCATGCTTTGGAAATCAGTAGTGTTCATAAACCTACAGGCCATTGGATACAAAGAAAGGAACATGACGGTAAATAGATGTGGCATTTATTGCAAGATTGAAATCTCCGTTACATTGCATTATAACAAAGTAAAATTATTTGTCATAGTCTCTGTAAAATCAAACGTAATTAGTAACTTTCTCAGTCTTGAAAACGGCTATAGCTACTTGTCCGGGAGCTGGGCGCCGATTTCACGTCCAGTTGTGACATCATTTCATTGCACCAAACGCTTTATTTGAGACATTGGCATATTGAAAAGATAAAATCAGTTTGTAAAAGTGGTCCGATCTTTGTCCCGTCCCGTCACTGCCAGCCTTGCTACATGAGGGCTCTTAAACTATAGGATGCCTCTTGTGCGTCACCTAAGTGGATAAAGATGTAGGCTATTCACAGTACAAAACCAGTAATTTAATTTGGAATAACTTGTTCGCCACAATAAAAAGCATGCAAATGGAATAAAAATGAAGCAAAATCTTTCTAAATAGGAAATAAAACTTTGGATTTTGTTTTAATTCTAGTATACACTCTTTTCTTTTACTATGTGTACATTTAAGATTATATCAATTCTTTAATTCAGATTTGATTTTCAGCTTTACTTCTCCCGCTTGCAGACATGTTTCATATTATCTTCAGCATATTTTTTATTATTATTATTATGAAATATATACGTTAGGAATGAAAAAAAACTCCATTTCGATTATAACCATAATCATTTTCTCATCAACTGGACAACACGAAAATACTGTGTTCAGTTACGTCAGTATTACGAACGTTAAACAAACATTCGCAGTGAGGAAGTGAGATCACTGCCGGACTCGGAATCGGACGCGTAACCAGTGTCTAAATTGTAAGGCAAGTTACATTTAAATGTTTTACTGTAAAATACCAATTAATTCCCTTACAGCTTATGATTGTTAGATACATTATCTTACAACTGATATAATTATGTGATAATTACAAGATTTATGACAGATAAGCATCAAGCCTATAATACGAGAAGACACCATAATGGAATGAGTAAGTTCAAGAAGGCATCGAATGTTTTTTTAAGAACCAAACAGGGAACTATTTTGTAGCTAAATTACAGTGCATCACAATGATTTTTCTGTTAGGGAATTATTAATTGCTCGAAAGCAGGAACATTATTATGAAGCAGTGTAATTTAGCATAAGCCATAAAACTGTATTATTTTTACTTTCGCACAAAGTGAAGATGGAAATGTAACGTTTCCATTTTCATTCAATTCTCTTCAAACAAGTACATAAAATGAAGTTGTGAGAACTACAACTTTTGAAATGAAGAAAAACTAAAATTGGATTACAATAACATCAAAAGAAAATTTATTAAATTTAATATTGTTGTTTAACTTATCGTGGTATGTTTACTGACAGATTATCTAATTTAGTACTATTTACGTGCCACCCACTTTCAAGTAGCTGTATATCTTTCAGTAATTTCACTCTCTCAGTTTTTTTTTGTTTGTTTTTTTTTTATATAGAATGCATAATGCACTTTGGAAATGTGGTAACTCTTGACCAGGGGCGTCAGATTGCGCTTTTTTGCTTCTGAAATTTTCAAAGGTTCTCGATAAGCTGTGGGTGGAGAAGAATAGTGGTATAATTCAAAATGTAACACTCTTCAACACACGCCCTCGCCGAATGCTGGCTCTCGACTGACATGCAACTGTATTCTCTCGTCATATATTATCAAAATCGCTGCCTTGAGTACTGATATTTCTGTCACCTAGGGGGTATTTTTTGAGTTATGTTTATGAAAAAAATATCACAAGATAGAGTTCGCTTCTCTCTATCTAATGGCAGTGATAACTCAAAATTGTCATTTTTTTGAGTTGTAACACTCTTCCACCAGGTTTGCGATATACAGAATTCATTAGATATATCCACCATTATTACTTAATAATACACAATGTTTTAAATATTAATAATTCTATCCTTCAAGAGCATAATCTTGAATTCCCTACTACCGAATCTTATTTTTCTTGAATCTTCTGACAATGCTTGTTCAACACTAAAACTTATGTGCTGAACGTGGAGAAATGGGCACCAAAGAAACACACACAACCTACTTGTGTATACAGCAGCTTTATCACTTTAACTGAAAGATCAAATTCTTTAATTTAATCAGTTATTCGGAGAAGTACTCTTACTATAGAATGTAGCAGCTTTTGTAGATTGGTTTTAATATGTGCAATTCTTGAAATACAATTTAACAAACGGTTTCCAATAATATTTTTAGAATTGTTAATTTATCAAAACCTATATTGCTACAAGTCGTGTTTCAACTGTCATGTAATATTTCTATGTATTAAATACTAATTTTTGAGAAAATGTTTTACATTTTGCAAAATTATTTTGTAGATAAAGGAGATATGGATATTTGGCAACAAGTGTTTTAATTGATTATTATTATTATCTCATTTATGTTAATAAAATCTAAATGCAACATTTCTTCTGCAAAGACACTTGAAAACAACGAGTTTTCATGAAGGAAACTGAAATATATATATATATATATATATATATATATATATATATATATATATATATATATATATATATATATCAATTGTTATAACGAGACGCCTAGGTGTTAGAAAAGATTGGAGGTTGTTAAAAAAAGATCTTAAGAAAAGAATTGGATCATAAATTGTCGATACAAATGGTTGAACGAAATAAACAAATATAATAAATCATAAAGGATCAATACAATATACAAATGGATGAATAAAATCAACCAGAAACTCGTCTCTAATAAACTGATTACACATCAATATAGGACAATTGAGACTGCGACGGCGGCCTTTTGTTTCTGTGGCGTTGAATTTTCTACTTTCTTAACCCACATATGTCATATATCAAACATCATCATGCCATACAATGTTGACATTTAAAAATCATATATAAATGTGCGCTTTATAACATAATTTAATGTGCTGTGGCTGCGGACACTTATTCCAAGGGAGGTCCTTCGTGTCTGTATGATTAGTGCACGCACCTTCAGTATCGAGTTCGATTCCTGATGGGAGCTCATGTTAAGTCGCAAATTAACGTCATACACTTTGTTCTGAAAGGGACGCTGATCTCTGAATCAATCAATTTATTTCAAGCTTTGATTCTTAAAAAATAATGATATACATCTCCAGGAGAAAGTAAATTAGCGTAGCATTCGACCTATTGTTAAAGAACCCAAAAATTAATGAAAAATTCTGTCATTTTTCTTATATATATATCGCAAGAAGTTAATTCATAAAGTAAATTGCTAAGGAGATTCTGCATAATTTCTTAATTTCTTTGTGGCTGTTTTTCTCCTTTCTGCAAGCAATTACAGGAGGAACAAGGTGCTCTTGTATAAAAAGACAGAAGAAGACGACTTTTTCTATTTTCTTCTTCAGCTCGTTCAAGATGCATTCATTAGTGACGTAAGCTTTTCCCGTCTCCTGCTAACAGTTGGTCGAACTCACTTTTTCCCCCCTCTTTATAATGACAAACCTCCCAGAAGAATAGAAGGAAAAAAGTGTAGAAGAAAAGAACTTTTATAGTAGTTAAAGTACTCACAAGAGGTCATTAGTGTGGCTTTTTTAGCATTTCTACTTCTAGGATTAAATATAAAATACATGTGTATTTAGTATTATCTATGTAAACGATAGGAAAAGTTAATGTCGTTTGTTAGATTGCTTGTTTCCCTTGTCTTTTTTTATCTTAAATGAAGGAAAAATCACAGAAAAACAAGCACATTTAAGTGTAATCGTTGTACCTAGTTACTTTTTTTAAAAAAATGGGAACCTGAAGAAAAAGTAATAAGAAAAGAAAATACCTGCAACAGCTACTGATAATTCCCTCATTTATTTATAACTTAGTTCAATGATACAGGGGCCTTATGGAGAGTCGTTTTGACGCATGATTAGCGTCATACTAAATGCCTGACTACCGCAGGAAACATATTTTAGTCGAACTTCTTAGTATGGCACGTTTTTTCTGTAAATATAACTTACTTTTCGGAACAGTACGTAAAAATTTGATATTCGTGGGAAGTCACACTCAGGGCCGTAACTCAGGTCTCCCCGCCGTTCAAAGAGGCCCATTTTAAGACAAAGTTTTCTTACTCCATATACGATACGAACATGAAATTATAAATGAAGCATCAAATAGGTTCACCACATTACGTAAACACAACACCACACGAAAGGTAAATAAAACAAAAATGAATCGTGGGCCAATTTTAGTAAAAAAAATGTCTACTATTAGGGGTCTAGATATAATATTTATTCGTATGGCTTTGATCGTGTCAATATTGTCTCCTCAACTAATTTGTCATGTATGTAACAGGTCCAGGGGCATGTTGTAGGGCCCACAGGCTCCGGGGATTCCACAAAGTGTAAAAGAAAGATGGAAAAGGGGCCTATTTTCGAATTTTGCTTTAGGGCCCAAAACAACTTTTCCTAGGGGGCTCAAATGTAAATGCATGCTCCTTCAGAAAAAAATCCAAGTTACGGCGCTCGTCAAATTATCTATATATATAAAAGAGAACGCACAAATCCTTTGTGAACTCATCACGCTAATACGGCTGAACCAATTTCTTTCATTTTTGGGGGGTTATTAGGATTTGGACCCTAGATGGTTTTTATCATATCACTTTAATTTTTAATTACCAGTGTCTTGAGATAATTGACCATTCAAGTGTCCATAACGTACAAATCCTTTGTTAGTTCATCATAGGTAAAAATAAACGTATTTATATGCAACCCGCATGACCGTGTCACTCGGCGGGTTAACATAAATGACAGGCGATATAATGTTAACATTTACTGCAATCTTCTATGGTTTTTATCATATCACTTGAAAGCGAAAAAGTAAAAATTATCTAAGTAACAAAGTTTATTGCGTTCCGGGGTGACCGCAGCGAAGCGGGGTGAACGCTGCTAGTAAGTCATAAAAAAGAAAATTAATACTTAAAATCTCTCTAATTAGTATAACTGAACTACTTCTTTTCTAAACGTCGAATACAACTGAGGAACTCACTACTTTGGTTAAGAAGTCTATATTAAGAAGTACTTTGAGCAGGCCGAGAAAACGATGGGAGGAAGTGGGTAATAGCAATTGTAGTTGTGTTGATTACAACAAAATAAAATTTAATGATAGGTTTTCCTGCGATGTTTAACTCACGAGTTCCTTAACATTTCCCCTCCTATCCTTGTATGGTTATACAAATTCCAGGATCCTGACAGTTTAGTGTATTTTTGAAAGACGTGTATCAGGTAGTAAATAAAAAAGCTAGACATGTAAAATACATGACAAATATATCTTTAAATATTCAATTTTAAAATGAATGTAACATTTATTGGTATTGTGATGGAATCGTTACAATATTACTCCAAATATGTGCTCTTTAAGAAAAGAACTGAGAATCATTTCTAGGTAGTTCGCTCTTGTGTGCTTCAATTTCATATAATCTTATACGCAGAGAGCAACCAACACCACAGTTGATTAAATAGACAAACATATCTTTTTGGAGATGTATGTGATGATAAACGTTTTGTGTATTTTCTCTTCTACTTAATTCTTCTGATTATCTTTTGAGAATACCTAGATGATGATTCAGAATATCCGTAAACGATATCTAGGAATTATCAAATTCTCCGTCAATCAAACATATGTTTGTACAGGATATTTACTATTTGTCCTTCATCCATTTTGAGTCATTCATATATTATTACAGGAAAAATAGTAAATAGTAAAATTTTAACACAAAATATTCAACAAAGTATTTTATGTTTATCAGCGAAATAGTGCAAAACAGAGAACAGACAACGGTTTCCGATTTACCCAAAAGTTGGAAGATGTCGGTTATCATTATCTTTCCTCGAGCCACTAACATATCTATATCTATATCTATATCTATATCTATGTATCTATCTACAGGGTGTTCGAGATAAATCTGACAGTTGGTTTGACTCCATATAAATATGCGTTCATGGAGGGTGTTGTTTGAGTTCTCACATATTTCTTCTCTTTTGTTTTAGGTGCAGCTGTGAAGTCGCACAGAACTGCAATGGACCAGTGGAAGCCACCAGAATATTGGAAAAGAGTTACGTGCATCACGATGATTCGCGCAGAACATCCAAATTCTGCAATCACGACAGCCGTTCAGTGCACCTTAAACATTGTGAAAGCGATACGAAGAGAAATACAGAAGTGTAACGGGAACTACGAAGCCGTGGCTGCGAGAAAAGCGCACAGAAGACGGTCTGATTTCCGCCGCACACAGGAACTCATGCACCAATTGCAGAAGAATGTGAGAGATGATCCAGGTATGGGACTCAGGCTCACTGCAAATGGATATGTGGAGGTTTTATCCAGCGTTGTGAAGCCTTGCGTGGAAAGAGTGGCTGCTGGACGACCCTATATGTGGAAGCAAGATTGCTCCCTGCCATACTTCTGGAAGACCCTGAAGTGGTCGTCTGACAATTTTTACGCCTTCACTGGTCCCTACATCTGGCCCCCAAACTTCCCTGATTGCAATCCTATGAATTATTATGTGTGGGTCGTGATACAGCAACTAACCAACCGTACTGTCTGCACCACGAAGACCCAGCTGATCGACCGGATTCAGGAGGCATTTGCAGCTCTCCTTCTTGATACAGTGAAGGCTGCCTGCTCCAGATTTCGGAGCCGCCTTGAGGCTCTTGTGGACGTGAACGGTGCTTTTTTTTAAGTGATTTTGCTTTATCTGGTTCTCTTTATTCTGTACAATTTCCATGAGGTCAATACAATTTGGTTTCTAGAAGCCATTCCCTGTTTATTACTTCCACCCAGAAGTGTCAAATTTATCCCGAACACCCTATATGTTTTTAAATAAACCTTAAGAGTTGCATTAACCTTAAACATATCATTGAATTTTCTCCATGTACTGTTAGTAAAGGTGAATACAGCAAATTAATAACAACATAGAAATACTTCAGTCATTAAAACAGAAACTTTAAGTAACGTTCACAAAATACTTGGCGCCAAGACTAACTGAAGATGGATTTTAAGGTATTTGCTCGGGGTGGTTCCTCTGTAACGAAACTGTGTTATATTATTGTTGTTTTTATTTGTTATATAATTATGGATGTATTTGCATAAGAGAATTCAAAGTAAAATCAAACTTTGGATTTAGTTAGAACAGGACTACAACCTTCCTCTCCATAAACTACTTTGATAGATGTGAAATCCCATTACGATTTCCTCACATCAGAGCATTACGACCTTTTAACTGGAAAGGAGAAATGAAGGCACCAGACAGTATTTCTCACTCAGAGAGGCAGACAAAGTGAAAACCTGTCACTTCTATATACGAACCATACAAATACTTTAGCTTCATGAGGCAGAATTTCTATAATGTTCAGCCACATTTCCTCGAAGTAAGAAGTTCATGTTCTGCTCTTCAGTAGAAATACTCGTAGAAGGGCAATATTTAAGGCTTATAATATCAATAGAGCGTTAATGCATATGCTTTTTCTATGTTACCTACACATATACACATGTAAAAGCTAAATTGTTCTAATACACGTCCATTCGAAAAAGCTTCGGACATTTTCGTAGATAGAAAGGTAGCATTCAAATTATTGCTTTATGAGAATGTCATTTTTTTGACATCCCATGTTAAGAAGTAGTTACATGTCTACAGAAAAACATACTCTGTCCTCTTTTAGTTATTGATGTACATTGAAGATAAGATTCTATTTATACATACACCTGGGCAACCAACCTTGCGCCGCCGGACTCCAAAAAACAGGGCTGAATAAACTGTGAAGTATACAGACCATTTTCACTCATTAAAAATATCACACCTTTCGTGTTGCATAGACGTTAGCATCATGAAGAATCGCATTAATCACAATAAGATAAAATGGGATAGAAAAGCTACTAATTATCGTATCAAGATGGAACAGACGCTTATAAACTCAGTTTGACTTCCTTCAATATTACGCTATGCCAAGTGTCCAATTTGATCTCTATTAAAATATATCTTCCTCATCTATACCAGTTATTGATGTCGTTTCAATAGAAATCATTGTCTGATGCACACATAGGTACTTTCTAATATAATGGCTTCATGTAATGGCTTCATATTCACTACTTTTCTGATTCAAATGTAATGTAAAGTCTACAATATTAGCGGCATTTAACGGCTAAAAATTGTCCAAAGATAAGACATAACTTAATCGATAGAACTTATTCAGCTGATTCAAATGGTATGCTTGAATTTTAAAGCTCATGTGCAGTTTTCGAGAACATCGAGGAAAACGATTTTTTTGTAAACTTAAAATTCATGTTATATGACAACAATGGAGTTACTGAGATGAAATTGGTGTTGACATATACCCTCACTATGCTCTTCATTATGACACTACTAGGAAGACAGTGCCTAGAATGATTAATGAGATATTCCCTGAAAGTATAATTAACTCTCAATTTTCGTTTATGTTTAACTAAAACGTTTTCCAAAAAGGCATATGTCAAAGAGAGATTGGACATAAATAAAATAAAATGACATGCTTGTGTAAACTGTCATGCGTAGTTTACGAAGAAACTAAAAATGAACTTTTAGGCACAAAAGATATATAGTTTGTTGCCAATTATAACTTAAAGTTTTTGTTTTGCTGGAAGAAATTATTTTGTTTAAGTACTGTATATTTAGCAAATTCGTTAAGGACAGAAGTCAATGGAGAGTTTTTGTGAACGTGGCATTCCAACTCCGGGTTCCATAGGACGCAGAGAGAGATGTAACAAATTGCACTGTTAAATAGAAAGAATATATTTTCAGCCTCCGCTAAGCCACCATTGGAGAACTATGTGAAATGACGAGACGAGTACATATTATTTTACGTCGAGCATTCCCCACACCAACAGACAAACTTATTCGTTCACTCGTTGGTGAGCAGCGAGTTTTAAAACATATCGAATGTGATCGAAGTACCCACCAAGGATAATTCGAATTCTCTAGGCGTCATTTTCAAAATTTTCCTGAAATTTCAGAAAATTCGGCAGCTAGTTCAGAAATTGCAATTAACGCCTTTCACGAAACACATGATTAACATGTTTAGCAAGATCGTCTGTAGCTAATTATTCCATCCTGAACCCCTCATTGATGTTAAGAAAGGTCGATCGAAAATCGGTAAGTATTTTTTCAAATTCTCTGCAGCTACCGTGCGCACAGCAATCACTTATAAAGATTCTACCGTAATCCTTACACTAATATTAATTGGTGCTGTATTATGCCCTTCCGCCTGGAGCAATCGATTTGCATCAAGTAATTCATACTAAAAGGGCACTTCAAATTCACTCGATAAGTTTTCAACCTCGTTACTGCACAATCATCAAACGGAGGAGGGAAATGTCCAATGAATATCTTTTACTTATCCCCATTTTGTTTCTTATGTTGCTCTCCTCTCGTGGCTTAACGGAGCTTGCAAAATAGCCTTTGTAACATTATATCTATTGTTTGTCTTCGTCTAACGGTGATTCACGTACATATTACTTGCAAAGCGTGGCATTTGCTTCACCACATGTATAGCACACGGATTTGAACCCTCCATCTTTCTGAGATACTCATCAATTTCATCAGTTGAAGCAGAGGAGTTTCTTGAATACTTACTTTCGACTTTCGTCAAATTATTCAGGAAAAGAAAGGCATATTGGTAGAACCTTCTATTGGTCTCCAATACTCTCACGAGGTGAATTTCACGGTCATGTTTTAGAACATCCTGCGGTGGAAAACTTCCATTAAAATTATGAGGTCAACAATCACCGACAAACGTCATACTGTATCTAAAATTACACGCTATGGATCCTGCCCATTTGTCCAGCCTATAGGGCAATGTTCTGCGAGTAAATAATGAACACGGGAGTTTTAGCCCTTCATTCTTTTATTATAAACATACCTTATATACATTTTTGTACAAAGTTTCTATTAGTTTTCATTGTCTTTAAATGTTCTAAATAAATGTTCTCAATGTAAGATAAGAATAATTCATTTAGGAACACGATTTTGTCTTGGGTAGGATTTGTTTGAGCCCATAGTGGCCTCAGATGGGATGGGTTTACACTCTGTAGCCCATGGAATCGAGAGCGATTATTATAGGTTTACACTCCGTGGTCTCGGGAGCAGGTATTGTAGGTGAGCGATCAGCACTGTCATTGATACCTTCTTGGTCCCGTCCTTCGCTTTTATGGACGTTCTTTTGGAGGGAGAACCTGTAGATGGGCTGTCGGAATACTTCGTAGCTTTCCGTATCCTCTTCGATTCTTCGTGAAAAGTGCAGTTTCCTTCTGCTGTCTGTCACTGTTTGTTTATAATCGTAAACGCACGTGTTTGTAATGAAAACATGTGGCTTATAGCACGTAAGGATGTATGGATCCTTACATTCTCACAATGGGAAAAATAATTCCCAGAATATTTTTGAAAAATATACACATGGAGCATCATCGTTTTGGAACACTGTATGTGCGAACATAACTGGTACACTATATGTACTAAACACCAAGACACTATATGCACTAAATACAAACAACACTGAAATCACTATAGTGAACACTGAAAAATGACACTAAGTCCGTCCCTGCTAAGCAGAATCTATCCAAAGGGTGCGATCTCGCTGGGAGCCAGTTGGATGGAATTTGTAATGGAATTTGTAAATACAAACTATTTCAGTGATCATGTTGTTTTTACATGTGTCCTGATAATCGGAGGCATGGACCGGTGAAACTGTCCTTTCCAAAGGAAGTGAAATATCTTAATGGATTCGTGAAGTCTCACTAATAGGACGACTCTTACATACTTTCAGATACAAACAAATTATAATTAATATGAAATAAAAACAAAAATGAGTATTGGGATCAGGATTGCCATCACCTTTCTGAAAAGAAGAAGAATGTCTCTTTAAGAGCGGAAGTTTATATGTTTATAAAGAAAATGTAGAGATATGCCAATCGATGATTCCAATGCTGAGTGATAAGAATGGACCTGATTTCCTGGACGTCCTGTATATAATAATGATAAGCCTGATTTTATAATAATATTGTATTATGTTTATAAAGTAAAATGACTTTGATAATAATGCGTCGCATAAAAGAAACGATCGATGAAGCGAGAAACTGTTATTTTCTTCGTTGCATATATCATTGACTTTTAAAGTGGAAGGGCAAGAAAGATGCAAAGTTGTAATTTTCATTCTGTAAAGGGTTGTAATGATTCAGCCAATTTAAATAAGAGACAATAACATAAAGTGTATGAGGGGACGATCAAAAGCGCATTATCCATTCTAATGCATCTTTTTGTTTCCTCTAATTGTGAGTACTGCAGATCATTTTTATCTCTTTGCTTGCTTTTTTCGTTTGTCTCAATCCATAAAGAATAGTTTAATCCTATCTACTGAAATACAGTATCTTGGGTACGCTTCTTAAATAAGGATGGTAACTCTATCCGGTATAAATTAGAGTTTAATTTAATAAGAATTCTTCAATCCTCGATAGCTGGATGAAAATTTTCTTCCTGCCTCTGTTTCCAGGATGGGATGTATATCAAAACTTGTCTCTCCGGGCTCGTGTAACTTGTCTCTTTGTGCCTCTTGTCATACGATTTCTTTTATTGTAAATAAGCCTTTTCTAAATGAATGTTAATTTTCCCTTATTGATGTTAATGTTTCTGTCCAATTGGATGGATTTTTTAATTCCCATAGTACATTCGACGAACATATGCGGGTCATAACGGAATAGCGAGAAGCTTGAATAATATTTAGTTTTAGACTGACCATGTATTAATTACGAATGTAACATGTGGTAGCCACGTTTGCCAGTCTGCCTGATTAACTTTTACGAAACATTTTAGACAACCCTGTATAATTTTATTGAATGTCTCAACTAAACCCAACGATGAATGGCTGTATGCCATGAGTATCTATATGTAGTCATATTCTTATGAGAAATTTTGTAAACTTGCATGGTTGTTCACAGGGTGTCGGTTGAGATATGAAGTGTGGAATGCAACAAATCGGATGATAATCCCATATTCGAAAAAAATCAATGTTTTCTGTTGTGACAGAATCGATTATTTTTGTTACGAAATATCAGGTTGCCTTTTATGTAGCAACAAAAATATATTTAGTTTGTCCGTTTTGGATGGGAAAAGATCCTAAAGCTTTGAGCTGCTATGTAGTACCAATTTGACCAATGAAGTGCTGGAGTACTTGAGTCTGTGTCTTCTCTGGTAGTCTTTTTAATTTCTGACATTCTATACAAGTTTTTATCTTAATGCATGATAATGTTTGAGGTGAGACATGTGAAATTTCCTTAATACAGTTCGAAATGATTTGGTAAATTCAAAGTGACGAGCGGTTAGATGTTTCTGAAAGGTTGTAAACCGTAAGTTTGTGAGAAATTTGGGAATATACAAAAGATATTGTAGTCCATAATCTGGATGTTTTGTTTTCTGTAAAGTACATTATTTCGAAGACAGAAAGATCGAGCTGATCGTATTGTTGATATTTTGTCAGGTTCATTTCCTTCCAACTAGTAAGACTGAAATAATACCATTATAATTATTATCTTTGCGTTGCTCTTGTGCTATGTTCGGAAGTAGTTCTTGGTTGTCAATTTGTAAATATTTCCCTCCAAAGAATTCGAACGGAAAGTATGAAAATTCTCACTTTCCTCATAATTATCGGGTTTGTCCTTCTCTTCGTCCAGCGTATCCGGTTTTTATTCCAATCTGCTAATAATGTCTGCGGGATGGCGTGAATCTTGTAGGAGGCAAACGTAGAACTGATAATATGGTAAAAGTAATTTTAATCTGCCGTATTTGCCTTCTTTATCTAAGGAAGACTTTATGCCGTTGCGTATTTAAGGAAGATAATCATTTGACATCTACACACGGAGTAAATTTTCTGTTTAATAAGAATATCGAGAATTCATTAATGTGCAAAACAATGCATGCAGCTCTTTTTGCCAAATGCTAGCTTTTTGCTCTATGTTTGTAAGCCTCCAGCTACAATGTTTTTCTAATTTTTCTTCACCTGCCTATGTATTGTAGCATGCCAGTAAACCGCCAGCTTGGATTTTACTGGAATCTGAATACATCCGATTCTCGAGAGAATAATCAAAATGAGACAAAGAAGGAGCTTTGTGGTATTTTCTTTTAATACCTCATGTAAAATGTCATGGCTTTTTGGCCATTTAAATTTTGAGAGTTGCCTCAACTGTTGGAAAGGATATATTTTTGTGTGAAGTTGTTAGTGTATGCCCTTAGATATGAGCATAGACCGATAACACTTTTTTCAAAAATGTTTTGTAGTTAGCTTTATGAAATAACTAATTTTCTTTGCTAACCTAGGGGGTATTTTAATTCACTTTTTCGAGACCCGGAAGGCAAGCACGTCAAAATTTTTGTAAAATAAATGCATCTTCTTTTGAGATGCGCGAAAATCGTGCTGTCGTAACTTTTGAAATAATAGCTCCAAATCTGATAAGTTGTTGAAACCAATAATCTTTACGCACAATGTCATCATGCAAATGGTGTTATTCTATCTGGCAGGTCATCTAGAATCATTCCAGTTGCAATGAATAACGTTTGAGAAATGGTCTTATGTCTCATTGCGAATCTAAGAAATTCATATGATTTTGTAGTATGGTTGGCTTCAAATGTCATATCTATGACTTTTAAATGGAGCAAAGTATATAATGATAACTTGAGAAAACATCGATGATTGACATAACATTTTTAAATTTCAAAATTCAAAATATCTTCAGTCAATTAGAATGGCATTGAAAGATATTTTGTGTATGAGTTACGTTTCTGGAGGTTTAAAACAATTCTAAATTCGGTTGAATTGGGTTTCTTTACAATAATCAATGGCGAAGCAAGGCTATTGTCGTCTGTAGGTTTGTATAATTTTTGTTATTTGTTGTATTCGCCTAATAATCCACTTCTTTACATACGTGCAAAGGTATTGAAGGTGAATAATCGTGAAACACAGCAGATTTCGAAATTCTAATCTTTTGAATATATCCCCGTATGCAAATTGCACGTTTATATGCAAATTGCACATTTATAGTAGCATGTAGAAACGTATTGAAAGTGCTTTTTTCCTTCCGACGTACTTGCAAGGACTCTTTTGAGATGCATATAATAGAGCATATACGAGCGTATTTTGAGTGAATTTTAATGTGCATGCATATTTCGTAAAATTTGCAGGATACTGCATATTTCCGAATTTCATTGCTTTATAGTAGCATATTTCAGAGTATATCACAAGAAAGCAGGTTGTATTTAAAGTGAACTGAATCATTTTGTAAACGCAAATATAAAATAAAATGTTGTATGGAGTAATAGAATAATGTATTGTATCCTAAATTACTTCACCTGGCTTGTCTTGCACACGGTCTTCATCGCGTAGTAGAAACACTCAGATGCCCATATCCGGAAGTAGACACGCTTACTCCAAAAACAAAGAAAGGATTTGTGAAAGTCCATCGCGCGTACACATCTTTTGCGAAGTTGCGAAAAATGTTCTGCTACCAGATTTTACCCGATGGGGCTCACGGCTAGAAACTGTATCGCATTATGCAGATAACTTAAATCAAGTGAAGACAGTTATAGACTCAAACCCGATGATGCAGCCGCTATTATGTGAAACAAAAATGTTTCTCTACAAATGGCAACACAACCACTTCTCGAGAATTCCTCAAATTATCAGACAATTGCAATCCCACAACAACATTCATTCTCCTTGTTTGGCGAATTATCGCCGACTTTCTCCAGTTAAATTCACAGTGTTGAGGAAATGGCGCCAGATAAATCTTGCCAAATATTAGGTAAAACAATCTATGACATTGCAAATGTACTTGATCTTGAAAATAAGGAATTAGAAGAGAACCTAACACACAAAACATTTGGTGTTTTTCACATGCACCGGTGACTTCTACTAATGTAGAAACAAACTTTCCGATCTATAAGACTTTTCTCACTGGTAAATACAGAGAGTTTACAGAAGAAAACGCAAGAAAGGTGTTCACAGTTCATTTAAGCAAAATGTCATTAAGCTGAGACATATTTGTACAAAATTCAGATTTTGTTTTCTTAGTGTAAATTTAAGTGCATATGTTAAACTTTTGATGCATATTTTAGGGTATATTTTTAGATATTTTTCGTGCATATTTGCATGCATATCTCGGGGTTTGTGCATGGAAATCCGGGCTCTAGTCATGACATTCTCAACCTCCGCCACTGATTCAAAGTTATGGGATAGCTCTTTACATTTGACATTAGAAGTGCCAAATTGTCTTTAGGTATTCTTTGCTCAATACTTTTTACCTTGTACTTATCTAGAAAACCTTGAAGGAATGACAGAAAGAAAGGTGGTGAATCATAATCTTTTTCCTACCTACCACCGGCATAAAAGTATGAGCGCGTGTTGGCAATATAACACGTTACATGTCTACTATCTTGTTTAAGCACGTGAATCGTGTGTTCAGATATGTCTTCCTGCTTCTCTTACGGCAAAAATGGTTTTCTTAAGGGTTTATACAAGGAAATATTATTCCTTTGTAATGAAACATTACTAATAAACTTCTTAAAAATAATAGGAATGCGTGATCGTTCCATTATAAGGAAATGGTGTGAAAACGTTGTTTGGCCTATTTTAGAGGTATATTACTGGTAAAATATATATATTAATAATTTACTATATATCCCGTTATGGTACTAATTCAACACAAAGTGGTAAATCATCTAAACCACATATTGAGAAAGTATATCCAGTGTCCAGTAGAATAGATTGTTTTCTTATTTTTGTAGTTACTGTTAAAGGTAATTGCTTCTCTTCAGTGGCCAAATTAACATTTTCGCATATTCCCTGCCTGAAGTCGGTAATCTATCCATATTAGTTATTTGGTGTACTATGTTGTCCGATTCGCTGTACCGTGATTATGAATTACCAGGATTGACATTTTGTAAGCTTTTATCCATGGGCCCCTTTACAAAGGGCGGTCCTATGCGTTTTCTTGACGTTTGAAACAGATCGAAGTACCGTGTCCTAGTTCTCGTCCAACAGCACAGACTAAAATTTGGTCCTCTACTTGTGGATTATTCTCCCTTTTTACTTAATTGGTTTCTGCTCCTGTTTTGGTTGCGTATGGAGGATTATGCAGCCATCAGAGATAATTCGGGCATTTTTGGCAAGAACACAAAAATCATTCTGGGTAGGATTTTTCTGCTGGTGGGTGATACCATTCGGGTTGAGGTTTGGTTTTTGGTTTTCTTTCTGTTGTGACGTAGAGGAACATATTAAGGATACCGAAGGATTACATTGATGTGTATGGTTCTGACTGAATATTGATGGTTGCATGTGTGCTGGAGATAAATATTGTAATGAGTATTTATGTACAGGAGTAAGAGACAAGATTTGTTGTTACTTGTGTGATGGGATTTGTATTTGTGAAGGAGCAGATTGTTGGCGGTATTACGCGTCGAGAGTTTGAGAAAGCTCAACGTGGTCCCTTTTCCGCGTTAAGTGCTGAGCCAATTCTAATGCATTAAGCTATGTTCAAGAGTCTCCACTATTGTGAATGTTTCCAATGCTATTTTCTGAAAAAAGTTGCGTAGCAGTCCTAAGGAGAGGTAATTAATTTTCTATTTCCCCGTATCATTCGGTGCGAAAGTGTGAATCGGTTCGTCCTGCCGTTGTTGAAGTTCGAAAAGCTCCAGCTTAGCTTTATAAGGAGATACCTTTGGTCTGCTTAACGAAATTACTTTTACCTTCAAAGCTTCATACGTCGTGATATATTGGTTTTGATTTTTTAGTTAAAGCATGAGATCCGGGACCATGTCCTACTGATACATTGGTAGTATTTCTTTCCTTTTAGCAGACGACTAAGATTGAAGATTTGCTATATTATTGTATAGTAGAGTGAGGCAAAACTCAAGACATGTGAAGAGCAGCTTTTGTCTCTAGTTCTATAAAAGTTGATACAGGTAAAGAGAATTTGCTATGCAAAAACTAAGATTTTTATGTTTTGATTTAAGGGTCCCAACTTTGGTTAACAATGAACCCAACATAAACAAATGACAGAAAATAGCTTTTCTCTTCATTAAGTGTATTGTTACAAAAACGTGAATTAAAAATAATAAAAGAAATACTATCTAATTATCTGCTTTCAGAAACGCATGCTTAATGTCAAGGATTTCTTGATTCCTCTGATAAAACAATCACTCCATGCCTGGCTTTATGACCGAAAACTTTGGTGAAAACCCTGGAAACTTCTTTTACGACTAGTTCATCTGTTTGTGACTGGCATTGAATTCTTATAAATTCCAGTGGTTCTATTTCAATCTTTGCCTGACATTGAATTTACAAGTGGAGGTGGGGTTATAGCTGAAACATCCCAATCAATCATATTGTAGTAGGTATGTGCTTCACGATTGATCATAATATTTGATTTACAAAATTTTCTCATTCCAGTTTGATTGATCGCCCTTTCAATAACAATTTTGTTCACTGCATCTCTTCTCACCTCAATGTCTGGACCTGCAAGAGCTACAATAAGAATATTTTCACTGTGGGCAAACTAACAGTTTAACTTAATAGATTTTATTGCAGCTTCCTGCATCTCTTTATTGGATAGATTTCGAACCCACCATTTACCAACGTCCAAAGCCTTTCTGAAGAGTGTTGGCTATGGGTAATCTTAAGCACGTAACAAAGTTTATGGTAAACTTGGGGTAAATAAAAGTGTGCTATCTCTTGGTCTATTCACCCCAGTTCCAAGATTGGGGGTACATGTCTTCCCCCAAGACTTGCGCCAGTGCTGTTAAGATGGAAGTATTTGTGGAGGTACATGATTTAGGTCCATGGAAGAGTGACATAAATACATGCTACAGCTTAACCTCCAAATTGTGGGTTTAGACCATAGAACTTTAAGGAAATTCGCCTACTGAAACATGGTGAGGCGATGACCACGACCACATGGCGATACGCTTGCCCGGAATTATTCCAATAAGGCCACCACGTCGCCAGGAAGAAGGACCGCCATCCAGATGGTGGCCCTCCTTTGTAGGACCTCCATTGCGGCTGAAAAGTGGTTTTATTATAGCAACATGTCGGCAGGAAAGCAGGTAGCCAAATACATGGTGGCATGTAGTAATCTGGCTCCGACATGTTGGTTCAAAGGGTTAGGCCGGAATCTGAAGGGGGTCGCCACCCAGCATGGTCGACAACTTGGGGGAGGGGAGAAAAGGGGTGGGACGCAGAAAATCGTAGACCTTCACGTTGGCGATCCTTGTATCCCTTCTAATTGTCACGGAGACATGAGCCATGCCTCGTTGGAAAGTTTATACAACACAAATTCCGACGAAGGTACTTTTGTACCACCAGTGTCCAACACGTAAAAGAAGAAGAAGAAGAAAATAAAAAATTAGGAAGAAATACTAATTTTTGTAAAATTTGAGAGACGCCTGCAACATTATTGTTTGTCGTACGCAGAAAAAAAGTAATATCACATGTACGCCATACATAGGTAACAATTATATAATAAAATGAAGGGCGTAGATACAATAACAAGAGAGATAAAATTTCGGAAGTACCTACTTCCGATGGTCACTCTGTAGATATTTTTCGAGGATTGTCGTCACGTTGGCAGCCCTAGCGATGGCCCTAATTGTTACAGAGACATGAACTATACCTGTTTGGAAAGCATATGGGACACAGATTTCAGGGAGGTAACTTTTGTGCTTCCTCTGCGTAAGACAAACAACAGTGTTGCCAGAGCTCCACAAACTTAAAATCGTGTTTTTAATTTTTTAATTTTCTTTTTGTTCTTCTTTTACAAGCTGGGCATGGGGACATAAAAGTTATATAGTTGGAATCTGTGTTCTATAAGGTTTTCACGAGGTACCGTTCATGGTCCTGTGACTATAGGGGCGTCGCTAGTGCTGCCAGACAACGTGAAGGTAGACGACAAATATACAAGGGGAGTAAAGAGTGGTACGAGCTTCCGAATTTTTATCTCCCTTGCTATTGCACCTACGCCCTTCACTGTTTTCCTATGACTGTTCCTAATGTCTGGCATACATGTGAGTTGTTTTCCTGCATGCGATAAATAACAGCGTTGCCAGCGTTCCTGAAAGTTCAAATATGTGGCTTTCTTTTATAAGAAATTATACACTGAAGAAATGGGCAAAATCAATACCCCCCATTTACCCCTCGTAAGCCCAATGACCAAATACAGGGTATCACTAGTTAGGATATTGATTTATTTAATTGATTCAAATATTTATGCTTGTAGTTCCTTTGTAATTAGTTTAAATACATTTTGAGTTTGATATGGATTACATTTTTTGAAATGCATCTATAGTTGTAAAGCCATTATCATATTGTTAATACATGTAACTGAAATGAAAATATAATATTAGTATTACAACAACTTTATTTGCATTTACCTTCATTTGTTGAACATTTGTGTTCCTGATGTTAATCCAGCCAATTTCCAGTGTCTGGTAGTTTTGAAAACGAAAACGACAGTGACCTAAAACGAAGATCAATTAATAAGAACGTATGAAAACCTGAAAACTAACCAGAATGAAGCAGACACAAGAATTGTTCTTCATGTGTTTGATTCAGTTAGAAACAAAGGAAGTGTAACCCTAATAATTCACAGCCTTGACACGGGTGTGTTCGTGTTGGCCATATCATACTGGCATGATTTGAAAGACGTCGGTTGCAAGAGTGTGTGGTTGGTCGCTGGTGTTGGTGAAAGGAAGAGGTTTTAGGATGTCATATAGCTTCAGAAGCACTTGAATTAAAATTCTCCTAAATTTTACCAGCTCTTCATGACTTTACAAGCTGTGACTCGACGAGCACAGTAGGAAACCAACAGTATGCTTTCACTTTAGCAAGAAAATCAGATTCTGTTTTGCATGTACTACAGTTGTTACAGCAACAAGACCTGAATGATATCTCAACTTCACCAACTAGAGCCTGTCTATTTAAAGATTGTTTAAAAAAATGGAAGCTCTTGTGATGAAAGTAGGTAAATTCACTTCCTGCAATCAATATCATCGATTAATGACATTGTTTGTTTACCGTTCACCTCCAACTATTTCCGACAACATGTACTGAGATGCACAGCTCAACTCTACTATTGGGATAACTCCACTATTCCGCTTGCAGAGCCTTTAGATTTAACCAAGTTTTTTTTTTCTAAGATGACAATAAAACCATACGTCCACTTCTGCTGATACAGCCTGCCATACCAGATATCTTAATTTCACCTTGCACATTCAATCCAACCTGCAATACACTGTCTTGCAGATGTTTTGTAAGTAGGTCGTCTTGCTGCAGTTATTGTGCTTCTAAGGACAATCGCGAAGTTCCTGTGACAAAATATCTCTGCGAAGAAGCCAATAGTGACTAACAAGGAGAAGGCACATTTTGGTAAGTGAACTTCGGGGCCATTTTTTGCGGGGTGGTAGTGCACATTTAAAGAGTTAATATTACAAATTGGGAGAGCGCAATGGGCAAAAATAACGGAGTAAAACCCTCTTAAAGTTTTCTACTCAATGCATATATCGTACGACGAGCAAACTTATCAAGTGACGGTGTGGCAGAGTGAGAAAAATCAGCAGCTCAAGTGCAAAGGGTCCCGATTTCGATTCTCGTTCGCGTCAAACATTTTTTCTTGTTTTCTGCTTCAACCAATAAAGTAGGCATTTGTAACTATAAGTAAAATATTAATTCACCATATATTTATAATGGATAAAACAATAGCAATTTTCAATCACTTGTAAATTCTGCAATATTAACTAGGAACAAAGTTTAAAATCTTCCTTAAATATTATTGTTACTGCAGTCGTTGTGTAAAAAATGTTCTTGAAGCTTCGTGTCTGCATCTGTTGACAGTGTGAGAATCACAAAGGGAATGAGGGGGAAATCTGCTTTGGTTATAGCAACATCCAGCATTAGCAAAGGAGATTTTCCCCCTCAACTCCTTTGTAAATCGCACACTGTCAACAGATGTAGACACGAAGCTTCAAGAACATTTATTACACAACGACTGTCGTCAAGGGCGCCAATCATGTAGGCCAGGGGTCCCACCCCCAAGATCATGTGGGCCCCATGTATTTTTATGAATATGTATTTTCATATGTTTTGTTATTGTTACGTGTATTGTTGTATGTATTTTTTATGAATGGGCCCCCCAAATTTACAGAAAAATTGGCTCCGTTGACTGTCGTAACCATAATACAACTCGTGATATCAGTATATTTACGGAATAGATTAAATTTTCTTGCTAGTTAACATGGAACATTGAAAGATTTTACAAGTGATTTTAAAATTTCTATTGTTTTATTCATTATAAACATATGGTGAATTAATATTTTATTTATAGTTACAAATTGTTACTTTATTAGTTGAAGCAAAAAGCAAAACAAGGATTGTCTGGAACGGGAATCGAACCCGAGACTTCTTGCATATGAGTTGCACACTTTACTCTCTCTGCCACGCCGTCACTTGATAAATTCGCGCGTCGAACAGTATATGTGTAGAGTAGAAAACTTTTAAAAACGGTTTTTCTCCTTTATTTTTGCCCATTGCGCTCTCCCAATTTGTAATATTAACTCTTTAAATGTGCACTACCTCCTCGCAAAAAATGGTCCCGAAGTTCACTTACCAAAGTCTGGCTTCTCCTTGTAAGTAAATTATACCCAAATGCAATAATTAAGAACAAACCATTAGTATTAGATTTATCTTTTAAATTGATATTCAATCTGTAGGGCAACAGTTACCATACGTTAGGCCGTAAGTGATTACGTTTAGTTAAAAAAAAGTGGAAATTTTGAAAATTAATAACAATTAGTTTGTGAAATTAGGAAGTGTTATTAAACAACACGTGAAACTGTGGGAGTTATTTGTCATTGAAAATTGGCTGGATTAACATCAGGCACACAAATGTTCAACAAATGAAGGTAAGTGCAAATAAAGTTGTTGTAATACTAATGTTATTTTTGAGTTGAGTTGATTTTGAGTTTAACATCTCTTTTCAGCAGCGAGGCTATATGAGACGTGGACCTACTGATTAACGTGGAATCCGAATCACATGAGCTCGCGCCGGGAAAATGTTATTTTTTATTTGTGTTACATTTAATAACAATATAATAACGGTTTCACAACTAAAGATGCATTTCAAAAAATGTTATCCATAATATCAACTCAAATTATCCTTAAACTTATCTCAAAGGAGTTACAAGCATAAAAATTGGTATCAATATAAATAAATGAATATATGTATGACGTAACCAAGAAAGTTCTGTGTTTTTTCATCCACCACCTTCAAACATCGATGTGTTACGTAAGACATATCTGGAAGATCAAAAATAATTCCCATTAGCATCGACGACCTTCTGCCAAAATTCTGGAAGGCCATGGACTCCATCACGGTAGAACATAGTGGGCCGTGAAGCGAAGAAGATATCAAGTGAATTTTCCACCTCTAATAAGGACTTGAACTGGAGTCTTCTAAGGTGGTTGTCCAGGGAATGGAATAGGTGATAATCGGACGGTACAATGTACGGTGCGTATTGTGGATACAATAGTGTTTCCATCCAGTGAGCAGAATGGTGTCCCTGGTCATCCTAGCCATGTGCGGCTTATCGATGTCTCGTAACAGGAGGAACCCTTTACTATTCAGAAGTGCTAGGCCCAGAGTTTTGAGTTTCTCTTGAACACGGCTCAACTATTGACAGTATACAGTTACATTGATGCTCTGATCAGCTGGTAGCAGTTCCCGAAACACGATGCCGAGAGTAGTCCAACACAGACACAGGAGGATTTCCTTCTTTTGCGATGCTGGAGTCGACTGTTTTGGAACCGGTTCATGGGATGCTAACCAATGATGATGGCGCCGTAAAGCTTCGTACAGGACCCACTTCTCATCACATGTCAACACCTTCTCCACAAATGGCTACTTCCACAGACGAGACAGCAAACAAACACAGGCGACTGCTCGCGTTGCCTTCTGGCCCGGAATCAAATCGTGTTGGATCCATCGACCTAAGTTATAGTGCTTCCAATGTAGATGGAGGTAGTGCCGAATGGTTTCTCTACTCACACTGAATTGTAGTCTATGTTCCTAATATATCTGGGCACTGTTCGCCCCAATTGCTGCCTGAAGATCTTCATTTTGTACATGTGTTGATCTTCCGGCACGTGAGGCCTCTTCGAGTGTTTCGTCACCGTCCTTAAACTTGTTTAAACCACCGCTGCACTGTCCATATAGTCACGACACCCTCACCAAAGGCCTGGCATATATTCCGATCCGCTGCAGCGGCGTTTGATGCAAGTTCGAGCTCTACAGCATACACGCCCTTATGACGCTCTGTGAAGGTCCATGTTCACTCTGTCCTTAAGCAAGTTCACGGTCCTCTGTTCTGAAGCATAATGTGTCTGATGAAGCCAAAGTTAATTTGCCGAAACTGTAACGCTATTATTTATTAGTTAATATATGCTTTGGTCAGAATTTATCTGTTAAGTTCACGGTGTAACTGAACTGCCACAACCAGGTAGTATATTGGGTATACCCATACCAAAACTGACCTTTGCCTTATCTCCGTTAACTTCAACTCATGGTGTAAAGTCCAATGGAACACAGACCTCCGCAACAAGCAACAGAACTTTCTTGGTTACCTTTATACTAACTAGTGACAGCCTGTATTTGGTCAATTGGCATACGAGGGGTTAATGGGGTTGTTGAATTGCCCATTTCTCCACTGTATATTTTTATATTTTCTTATAAAAGAAACTCACATATTTGAACTTTCAGGAACGCTAGCAACACTGTTATTTGTCATTCACACGAAAAAACATTTCACATGTACACCAAACATTAGGAACAGTCATATGAAACAATGAAGGGCGTAGGTGCAATAGCAAGGAGATAAAAATTCGGAAGCTCGTACCACTCTTTACTCCCCTTGTATATTTGTCGTCTACCTTCACGTTGTCTGGCAGCCATAACGACGCCCATATTAGTCACAGGACCATCAACGGTACCTCGTTAGAACGCTTATAGAACACAAATTTCAACTAGGTAACTTTTGTGTCCCTATGCACAACCTGTAAAAGAAGAACAAAAAGAAAATTTTTAAAAATTGAGAAACAATTTTAAGTTTGTGGAGCTCTGGCAACACTGTTGTTTATCTTACCTAGGGGGGCACAAAAATTACCTCTCTGAAATCTGTGTCTCATATACTTTCCAAAGAGATATAGTTCATGTCCCTGTGACAATTAGGGACGTCGTTAGGGCTGGTAACGTGACGACAGTCCATCGAAAAATATCTACAGAGTGACCATCGGAAGTAGGTACTCCCGAAATTTTATCTCTCTTCTTATTGTATATATGCCCTTCATTTTATTGTATGATTGTTACCTATGTATGACGTACATGTGAGATTATTTTTTCCTGCATACAACAAACAATAATGTTCCCAGCGTCTCACAAATTTTACAAAAATTAGTTTTTCTTCCTATTTTTATTTTATTCTTCTTCTTCTTCTTTTACGTGTTGGGCACTGGGGGCACATAAGTTACCTCGACGGAATTTGTGTTCCATAAACTTTCCAACGAGGTATATCTCATGTCCCTGTGACAATCAGAAGGGATACTAGGATCGCCAACGTGAAGGTCTGCGATTTTCTGCGTCCCACCCCTTTTCTCCCCTCCCCAAGTGGTCGACCATGAGGGTGGCGATGACATCGGTTTTCACGATCACTAGTGCCTATAACAATAATCGGAAATATTGCGTTAGGCTTTCTATGCATGCTCAACCCTCTCAGATCCTGGACTAGGTGCTATCATTATATCTTCGACCAGCATGCAGACGGCGGGCGTCACTGCTGGGCCCATTATAACAGCTAGACGACAACGAATTCCTTAAGGGGACAGCTTCCGACTTCAATATTGGTTCCTAGGTAGTAATGATTATAAGAGATAGCGGGAAACTTTTTCATGTGCATCAGGCTTTCATTTCTGATGCAACAATAATTTATAGATCTACTTCTTAAGGTTTCAGCATTGAATTTAAATACTTTAGAGATCTATTGTAGCTACACAACGTGAAAGGAATATAATTTTGAATATCACTGAAAATCAATTTTCATTATTTAAAATTGTTATACAGCAATAACCTTTATTTAAATTGAAAATTTGTTAGAAAAATTTCGTACCTCGAATTTTTAAAATTTTTTTTTTTAGAAAAGGTGTTTATAAAATAACAATAACAAATTAAAAAGAAAACCATTAACAATCAAATTGTTGCTAAGAGTTAAGTTTTTCTTATTCGTGTTTGAAAATTCACTGAGTATATTCAAGTAAGTACTTTATTCTAATATTTCCCCCAATTTTTTTCTTGTGGTGTTAGGTTAAAAACGTTACTAGGAATGAGGGAACAGCATATATACAAAAACCAGCATGAATGTTAAATCAATATGCTAGTTTGCAACTTGGCTGTTAAGATTACTTAGGAGCAACAGAGGGAAGGAGAACAGCGCCCTGGAATAAATCCCTCTATAAAAAGGAAGCTTCGACGGCTGTTTACCTTAATGGTATCTTCCTCAGATTTCTTTCCCCTTTGTAATAAGCAGGACATGGGTGCTGAGGGTATATATAGGCTTGCCATACGTCGGTTTGTCCCAATCAGGGTTTCAAAATGTAATCTCGGTATCCCACCCGGTTGCCGAAATGTCTCGGTCAGTACAGGAAAGCTATCTTTACCTATGGAGAGAGACAAATCAAGTGCCATTAATACTGTAGGTGCACTCCAAAAATTGAAAGAAAATCTGGAAGAAAGAAGAAAATGTAATTTTGTTCCTGTTAGTGGAAAAAGTCTTCCATACAATATGACTTCAAGGCATTCTATGATCGATATATATCTTACGCAAGCGGGCGATGTGGTGAACGAGAAGAGGAAAGTCAATTATCTCATATAGATCAGTATTATGGTACGGGAGTTTGCTCCTATATGCTAAGCGAATGGCGTGTCTCTCTAGAATCTCAAGTCTATTATAGAATTTCTGTGGGGCTGAACACCACGCTAGGTGACCAAAAATGAGTACACTTCCCATGCAGGCTTTGTAGGTGTTAAGAAGTAAGTTAGAGTTTAATCGCCAGTTCTGACCAAAAAGACGTCGAAGAAGTTGTAGTCTGTTTTTAACCTTCGTTACAAGTTTCTGAAGCTGGGGTGTCCATCGTAACTTAACGTCAAAGACGATATCGAAGTATGTGACGGTTTGGAAGGATGAAGAAGGTGTTCGCCTACCCGTATCTGCAATAAATTTGGATTACGTCTAAGTTTACTACGACACTTAAGTGGGAGAACAACTAGTGTCTGTGTTCTGCTTCATTAACTGTCAGTCGCCACTTGCCACAATTGCCATTTGGTATAACATTTTTTCAATTGTCTTTCATTTCCATCTTGCGATGCGCTGGCCGTAGAAGGTTACGCCTTCTCTTTGGCCATGTGAGGCTTTACTGTTTCGTGATTAAAATGGAGATGGTAAACGGGCTGCAAATAGAGGTTTAGAGTAGATCATAATAATGTCTATTTAGTAGCAGGGGCTAATCAGCTGCATTATTTGTAGCACCGTAAGGATTTAAGAGAGGTCTGTGACGGTGGCCTGGTTACGGAGAGTTTAGTGATAAGAACATTGACATAGCGTGAAGTGTGATCAGGCTATTACCGATATAGATGTGAATGGTTTTGGTATATTTTGTACTCGGGGTTGTAGTCATCTCTATTGGTTGCTCTTTCGTATATTGCAAGGAGATGGTCTGCAGGAGGATATCCGGAATGGGGGAGAGCAGAAGTCTGATCTAAGAGGTCTGTGATTGTAATATAAGATGTAGCTATGTGATGGGTAATCTACCGGGTTCGGAGGTCATTAGGAGGCATTGTCGTATGTTGATAGATCTCGGCATTTGAGGTTTGATAGGACAGAGAGTAGGCAATGCGTACCGCCTGGCGCTCGAGGGGTTGAAGACGGCCATAAAACTTGGGAGTCACTGAAAGCGAAACTAGGTGTTCGTAGGTCATAGCTGGCCGAACGAAAACTTTGTGGGTATGGATTGGTATAACTTTTTTTGTCCGTCGTCCCGTTTAAAAGGTTTTGCCCTTTCTTCGGGTAAGTGCTTCATAGATAGAAAAGTTGATAGCACTTTAATGTGGTTGGTCTAAGAGCTGTACATATTTAATATTTATTCATTTATTGAGTACACATACATACAGAGATGTGATTGAAGGGTGAAAAATAACATATAATGAGGATCAAACATAATATGATGGGAGGCCAAGTGTGCCACAATAATATTATAGAAAATAATACATTTATTAGCATGCCGTGCTGAATTATGGCGAAGCAAAACTGAATGATTTTAGTGCAGGATGCAGTGGGCAGAGAAGTAGATTAAGGTGGAATGCAGTGCTCTGGACGCCACATCACAGGGTTTTGTTAGTACTAACAAATGCAAGTTATCTTCTGTTCCTGGGGCGATTCAGGAACTGATGAAGACAGAGGAAGCCCATGTTAATAGGTAGTTACGGTGCATATGATGGGTAGATGAATGATGAAAGCTCACGTGGTTCATAGATATGAAAGATTTCGGGATCCACTACAGCAGCATCTAGTTGTAAATGATAGGTCATGAAATGCTGGAGAGGAGTATCGACGTCAGTTGGAGGTGCGTCGTGATCCCGATCGTACCGTAGGATATCAAGTAACATGGGATGCTGCTGGTCAATTCGCTTGCAAACATACCGAGTACAAAGCTGTTCGAGATGATACAATAAAGGTGGAAAATCAATCAGCTCGTGAAGTAACCGTGTCGGATGCGGTAAGCTCATGCGATGTGCTAGGCGTAGAGCATGACGATCTAGGATAGCCAATTTCTGATAAAATTTTTGCGGTGCGGATGTCCAGGCAGTGTGTCCATATGTTAATGTGCTGCGCATAAAGGCCTTGTAAGTATTAAGTACTGTTATAGCTTTTAGCCCCCAGGTTGTATTGACTAAGCGCTTTAGTAGGTTGAGCCGATTTTGTGCTTCGCGTACGATCTTAGTGAGGTGTGGATTCCAGGTAAGTTTGGAGTCAAATATGACACCAAGATAAGTCAGAGTATTTGACGCCAGTACAGGTGTATGATCTACTTGAAGGTTTAATCGACTTGGATTCCTGTATATTCATGAACGGGGTCTACGTGGCAGGAAAACAATAGCCTGAGTTTTCGTAGAATTAATACTTAACCGCCATATATTACACCAGTGAACGAATGCGTCAACTGCCGTTTGCATGGTTTTACTGATTGATTGCACTGTACGGGCCGCCGTGAAGAAGGCGGTGTCGTCAGCAAACTGAAATATGCTTATGTTGTGTGGAACAACAAGGTCGGCAACATACAATAAGTATAATAAGGGACGCAAAATTGTAGGAAGATCGGATGAGAAAGTGTTCCATTAATACAGATATATGCTAGCCTCCCTAATAAGGAAGAGTGTATGAACCTGATATATGAAGAAGGTAGTAGATAGTTATGGAGTTTGTAAAGTAAACCAGGGTGCCAGACGTTATCGAAAGCTTTCTCTAGATCAAAGGCTACCAGACAAGAAGGAAAACCTGTGTTGTATTGATTATAAATAGCCGTAGATAGTCGTAATAGTTGATCCAGCGTACTAAATAAAGGTCGAAAACCGGCTTGGTGAATAGGAAGTAGGTTATGAGTTGCAAGGTGAACGTGCATGCGGCGGACTAGAATTCCTTCAAAAATTTTACAGAGGCAACTAGTGAGGTGAATAGGGTGATAAGACTGGACGTCAGACGGAGGTTTCTTAGGTTTCGGGAAGAGAAGAATTTTTGAGTATTTCCAGTCGATCGGAAAAAATCCAGTTCGGAGGATGAAAGTATATATGGTGCTGAGAAAAAGAAGAAAAGAAGGTGGAGCTTGCCTGATGAGTACATACGTAACAGAATCAAATCCTGGGGCAGCGTTGCGTTTACGGAACAATGTATGGCGAATGTCGTCCGGTTGGATCGGAGTAGTAAGTTGATTATTGGGTTCCAAAGAGTGGTTGATAGATAGGCGCAGAAAAGCAGAAGAGGGATCTGTAAGTCGGTTTATTGACTTTTTTAGGCATTGCGGTGTATGCCAACCTGGGAGAGGTGTAAAAATATCTTGAAAAAATGAAGCAACATATTAGCTTTATCCGTATCAGTGATAACTGCCTGATTATTTTGAACAATCGGGTATGGTGTGCGAGAAACTCTCCCTGTGAGTTGATGAAATTTGCGTCAATATTTACTAGGGTGTAATTCACTTGGAAGTGTGTTACAAGTTTGAATCCAATGGCGTTTCTTATATGCAACAACATAGTTATGCGTAATCCTATGGTATTGGCGATGAAGCCGAAGCGCTTCAAGATTACCTGTAGCGAGATACTCGCGATGTGCTCTACGAGAAGCGGATATGAAAGGTAAATAATGGGGAGACAATTTTGGTTTATGCAATTGTATTTCTGTTGTTGGAATGGAACGTTGTGCTGCTTCTTGAATACATTCAGTAAGATTACCAATTGTGTGATCAAGATCGTATTGTGTAGTAGGCATGAGCAATTTATTAACAGCAATGTCCAGATCGGAGCGATATTGTTCCTAATTGGCTCGTTTGTAGCAGAACACTTTCTGAGGAGGTAGTTTAGATTGAGAGCGAGGAGAACAGTGAAGTGTAAGTTTGATAGGCACATGATCACTACCAATTGAATTAAGCACATCGATATGAATACTCCACGAGAGAGATGTTGATGTGATGACAACATCAGGAGTAGTATTTCTGACGGGGCGTGCAGGTTTCGGTAGAACTTGGAACTCAGCAACTGTTTCAGTATGTAGAAAGTAGAGAAAGTTATTTTTGTCACGCTGTGACCGGCTATGAATGTTTAGATCTGCCATGATAATATAGTGCCTAAAGGTAGAATCGATGTATCGAAAGAAGTCGTAGTTGAGTACTTTACCTGGACGAAAATATATGGTGACAAAGGTGACAGTGCGGCCTCGAAAATAAATAGTCGTGACATTATGCTCAGGTGGGTGGAGTGTGAGCGTTAATGGAACCGTGACTGCTCGATAAGGAAGGCATTGGCTTACACCTATAGCTGTTCCTCCATAGACTCGTGGACCAGATGGAGCATCATGTCGGAGTAAGTAATATTTCGGGAAGTAACATTGGAGATGTGGTGCGAGGTACGTTTCGTTATGTGCAAAGGCTGCAATTTGTTCTTCTTGAAGAAGCTGTGTAAAGAGCACGTGGTGTGTTAAGACTGATCTAATGTTAAGAAAAAGGAAGCTATAAGCCATAATTATATGTAGTATACAAGTGTATGTAGAAGTATCCATATTAAACGTAGACTTCTAGTGGTTGAATTTGAAAATGAACTGTAGGTCCGGAATAGGTAGCAGGAAGTTGTAAGTTAAACAGTAATTTGGCTGCATATATGATCTGGTTCAGGATGTGCTTGCGATCAAAAGGATGAATATTTTGTAAAGAAATAGTAAGGAAGAGTAATAGGTATTCAACTGTTATTGGATGGCGTAGCGAATTTGCTGGCGGGGTTGGAGTGTCAACGGAACAACAAGCTCTGGCTTAGCTGGGTCGGGTTTAGGCTTAGCTTTACATTTGTAGCTATAAGTAGGATGTCTTTCAGAACATCGGTCACAATGTGGTGGTTCCTTAAGATTTGGACAAGTTTTTGTACAATGTTCAAGTGAACAGTAGCCACATTTGATGGTATTTGGACACTTAGATGTCGGATGAGAATTGTATTGTTGACATTTCTCGCATCTAACCGGGAGAGGTGCTGGTGTGCGAGATGGTTCAACCTTGTAAGGACGCCGGTATAGATATGCAACTTTGAGAAGAAGGTGGTCGATCAACTTTTGTTGATCAGTAAGAACGCGGACTAAGTAGGTTGGACCCTGGTTGTTCTTGATACGTATACGTTTGACAGGTTGTCCTTCTTGATGCAATTCAGAGTAAATTTCTTCATCGGTGAAGTCGGGTTCTACACCATGAACGACAACAGATAACATTGGAGGTCCCCGTGGTGGAAGTGGTGTTTTCCGTCCGCTCGAATTAAAGTTGATAGTTTTGCTTTCAATCCAAAAATTTCATAAGTGGCTTTCTTCCGAACGTGTGTGGCGAAGTTTGGATTGGTCGGTTTGAGAATGATGCCTCGACGTGTCTTGATGATTTCTCGTATTTCTGGACGAGAAACGTACTTTACTAGTTGTTGAAATACAGCACGTACTGAGTCGTATTTTGTATCATAGTCGGTTAACAAGAAGTTATAAATTGTTTCTTGGTGTGACATTGATTGATGTCCAGCAGAAGTGGATGCCCAATCCATATTAGTGCTGACACTATTAGCACTAATAGGATCTGCGATGGGTATAAGTCGTTGTTTCTTTGTGTCTAATGTTTGCTCACCATCGGAAAGAGATATCGAACGAATTCGTTGTCCATTAGTTACACATGATGCATAACTTGTAGGAACAGTTGTGGTAGATTGTACTAGACGTGTAGTACCAGTAACAATTCGCGGTTGCGTTTTTTGCCGACCATTTGGGCCAATATTTAACGGAGATATGTGAACTAGATTCGATTGTCCGTCAGCAGTGCCTGAGTCCGCCATAAGGATGAGGAGTAGTAGGGCCGAAGCCCAAACGAATATGAGAGAAGATGAAAAGATGATTAGATGAAATTCAAAAAACAAGGAACCCTTCGAAAGTGATAACTTTCGTCAATCCTCTAAGTGTAGTATTTGTGTGTTGCAATACCTGGTCCTCGATGACACAATAACAGACAGAAGAGAGGCTAGGTTTCTTAGTAAGGTATGTGGTATAACAATATTATAAATGTTAAAACAAGGTTAGGTGAAAAATTTGTCGTGAGTGTAGAGATAAAACCGTTAATACTGCATTGAACAACAATTAATTTTTTGCTAAACAAAAGAGAAATAGAAAAGCAAAAATTTTAATTAAAATGTGCAGCAAGAAAATTACGTAGCTACACGCATCTTTGTTTCATCAAACTACATGGTCTTTTGTTGCTGCCATCTAGCGAGAAATCCAAAAGTCACAAAATTATAAAATCACTGCAACAGTTACCAGTTGCGACCCGTAGCAGTGCGATTTTCTTAGGAATTTTACCGTAACTGTGCTTAGCATGTGCAAGAGCAGTGATCTTCATTAAATTTGTGTCTGTTGATTTTTTGTCCTTCCCTATTGTACAACATAAAAAAATCAGTCGGTAGCTTCTGTAATATGTCCAAATTACTCGTTCAAATGTGGTATATTGAAAGATACCTGTGATGTACCCTCCGTTATTTCATTGTCGGATCTGTCACCGTCCGCATCTGGTATAAATATTTCTTTCCCTGTCTTAGCTTCGGACATCGTACCGCTGGCTTGTTTAGGGAAACTTTTCGAAGAAATGATACAAGAAAACAAAGAAAAACAGAAAATGGTATTTTCATTAACCCAAAAAATGTGCCTGTCGACAGTTGAAGTCCGAATTTAGTTAATTGAGAAACGCCCCTTCATGAGATCTCCTGTCTTTAGTGCTCAGTGTAGAGAATTGAGGTCATGCCTAACCATGATGCAATAGTTTATAGGTAGAGTCAATAATGCACACGCTAGTTGTAACCCTTCACTCTTTCATTATAAAATGCCTTATATACATTTTTGTACAAAGTTTCTATTAGTTTTCTCTAAGTTTTTAAATGCTCTAAATAAAAGTTCTCAATGTAAGACAAGAACAATTTCTTTCGATACACGATGCTGTTTTGGGTAGGACTTGTTTTAGCTCATAACGGCCTTACACGGGATAAGTTTACACTCCATAACTCATGGCGGTCTTGGGAGCGAGTATTATAGGCTTACACTCTGTAGCCCATGGCGGCCTCGGGAGTGGGTACTAGGATAAATCTCCGTAGCCCATAGCAGCCTCGAGATGAAGTATTAGGGTAGATCTCCGTAGCTCATAGTGGCTTCGGGAGCAGGTATTCCCAGTTTAAAATTGATGACATCTAGTTTAATATCACCTTTTGTAGAAAGAAATGCAGAGGTCTTATTAAACGCTTCCAGGGACATGGGATTAGAAGTAAATGCAGAGAAAACTAAATACATGGAATTGTAATACGGCAAATTGTGAATGCGTTAGAATATCAAATAAGACTTTTGATAAAGTGGATACTTTTAAATATATAGGATTAATATTAACAGACGAAAAGCATATTCACGAAGAAATTAAATGTCGACTAAAAGCAGGGAATTCGCGTTACTATTTAGTTCAAAATATCTTGTCGTAGCGAATTCAGTCGGCGAATTTGAAGCTTAAAATATATAAAACGATAACCATGCCTGTTGTTCTATATGGTTGCGAAACATGGTCGCCTACTGTGAGGAAAGAACGTACACTGAAGGTATTTGAGAACAAGATCCTGAGATGAATATTCGGACCCAAGAGGGACGGGAATGGGGAATGGTGCGAAAACTTCATAACGAGGAACTGCATAATTTATACCAAACATTCTTAGGGGCATCAAGTATAGGAGGCTTAGGTGTTCACGTCATGTAGCCAGAATGGAAGAAAGCAGGAACACTTTCACAGTCTTAACTTCAAGATCAATCGGAAAACAACCATTAGGAAGATCTAGGTGCAGATGGGAGGACAATATAAGGATGGATCTTCCAGAAATAGGATACAAAGTAGAAACTGGGTCCAGTTGGCTAAGGATAGAAGTCAGTTGAGAGCTTCTGTGAACTCGGTATTGAACCTCCTGGTTCCATAGGCCATGGAGTTAGTTAGTTAGTTTGTTTTGATTTGATTACTTTAAGTACACCTATCTACTTTTATGACCATATCGTAGAAGGAAAGAGGGAGCGGTATATCCCCATGCTTATACACATGTTGAAATCGACTTTATTTTTCTACTTAACGCGGTATATTGAAATCTGAAATCAGAATATTGCCGTCAGTAATTTTATGTCTGGATAGTATGTATGGATAATAAGGAATTTACAGCGGTTGATTCAAATTTGAAATTAGAATTTTGCTGTGAAGGTCATTTTGCAACAATTTTCAATAATTTCAGAAACTCCAGTAGTTGAGATAATGTCATAAGTATGTGCACTCAATTTTTGTTACTTATTACAAGACTATGATGTTTTATGCATATAATTTTTAACATAGTCACTTTGTTTTCAATGCACCTGGCCAACTGTTGCAGAAGCTTTCTGATACCCTTTCCCAAAAAGAGTTTTGGTTGCGCCTGTTGATCGAAGCTAAATCGAAAGCCTCTGAGAGCATCCTTTAAGGGGACCAAGCAGATAGTAATCTGACGGGGCGAGACCGGAACTGTATGCAGGATACTCCAACACCTCAAACCGCAGTGTCGGAAGAGTTTTAGCCGTCTGGGCGGCAGTATGCGGAAACGCATTGTCATGCAACACAAGAACGCCTTCCGACAATCGACCTCTGCGTTTATTACGAATTACAGGGTTAAATTTGCTTACTAGCATATCACTGAATATTTCACTGTTTATTGTTGACCTGTTTTCCAGATAACCATCCAGAATTGGTCCTTGTGGGTTCCCAAACACTGTGAGCATCACTTTCTCTGCAGAAGGTTGACTCTTGAATTTTTCTTGACGGGAGAACGCTATACCCCTGAGCTACAACGGCCCCCATATATTATGTATATTTTAGGGAGTCCAATGATTCTGTTTCATGTTTCATTTATACCATTCATATTTGAATAGTTTCATGTGGAATAAGGTAGTTTTATCTTGAAAAAGGTCCCCTCTTGAACACTGAGGGGTTACATGGGACGGGATCTGATACCCACCTGTCCCCATCCCCACCAAATCACGGCTCTATTGAACACCGTATTACACCGTAAATTTTATAGTTTTTAAAAATTTCAATCAGTATCATATGAACAATCGAATTACGTGAAAATAAGTAAAAAATTGAAATAAAACTCTATTTTGTTATCTTTGAATAATGAGTTTATAAAAAAGACTTATAAATTGTTTTATGTGGGGTATTCTACTTACTCTATATGCAGAAACATTGACATTATGCAAAGCGATGAAAATAAACAAAAGGCTATCGAAATGCGAACGTAGACAACAATGGACAGAATAAGATAGGTGGAAGGAATACGAATTTGGAGCTGTTAGAAATAGTGCGGTAATAAAAAATAATTTTAAATGTAATTAGAAAAAGGAAGAAAAGTGGTTGGCACATTGTCTGAGAAGAAACTGCATTGCAGGGAACGTGGCCAATAACAGCAAAATACCCATTATAATTATGATAATAATTATTCTCTTAAACTATCCCTGATACAGAGAAACTAAACACATACTTGAATTCAGCCTTTAACCCTTTATTTACTAACGATACCTTAAAGAACCACCGGCAAGAAATCATTATGGGAAAGGACTCGTACGTTGTGCTCGTACGGTCCTCCTTGGATACATTTTTCTCTGTTTTGCAAATCGAGTAACAGTTGGCAAGACGATGTAGAAACATATAATTTTCCGCTAAAGCCATTTTGTTTCAGGTAGTCGAAAGAGCTGAGTCGCTGTTTTCACTATCCAGGGTTTGAGAGACCCGCAAACTTAATCTAATAAAGTTAGGTGCTCGGACATTTTTTTAATTTTTATCAACAAGCTTGGAAGTCATGTATTAATTGTTAAGTTTCGGAATCCTTTGTGTAGTGTGTGGGAGAGAGCCAATTGCTTTTTCTTTGGTCTTAGAAGTACCGTCCGGGCTGTAAAGGAACACTTTATGGCTCTTTTTACTTTCTTTTTTTGATTTTTTAGGAAGAATTTCGAGTACCCTTCTCAACGAATTGTGTTTAAAACTTCTTTGAATAATTGAAGCATACATATATCTGACTCAGATGTAAGCAGTGGCTCACGTAGGCAGGGGCAAGGGGTCATTTATCAATTATTATTAATATTGAAAAAGCAGAAAAACAAATACCGAGCACTAGTAAGTATAAGATATTGTAGTGAACTTTTAACAATGGCATGAAATATATGTCTCATTCTTTGTTACGAATCAAAATGACGTGTGGGACAGGTCCGTAGGCAGCCCGGAAATGTAGGGAGGCCCGATCAAAAAGTATTATAGTTCATTTGCAAGCCTACTGTGAAAATTTTAGAGGGGGGCAGTACAAATTTAGAGGGGCCCGGCCCTCCCTAGACCCTCCCTCGATACGCGCCTGGTGTGGGAACAAGCAACAGGGGGAGGCAAGTGGGAATGTCCAGCAGTATTTGAATGTGCAGCAGCAAAACAAATTTACTTGTACGATATTCATGTAATTCTCGTAAGGTTGAAAAATGGTCTAAATTAATGTTGATGTATATATTAAGTTCGATATTATTGCTGTTTGTAATTAGGCTACTTTGGCCTGTTAGTAATGGCCAAATTTATTTCTGAGTGCTAATAAAGGCCAAAAGTTCATTTACAATGTCATAATTTATTAAAGAAATACATAAAAAATGTTTACACAAATTTCCTCATATGCTATACATTTTGGAAAATTGATATTTCTGACCTGACGGTACTTTTGAGTCAAAGGTACCGCCAAAAATTCAGGAATGAGTTTTTTTCAATTGTTACGCAAAAAAATTTCATTGTGGACCAATTCAAGTAAAAACACCTCACAAGTTGATGTTTAATTCCATTGTTTTAAAATGCCGTAAATAAAGGGTTAAATACATGCAAGAATCACATTTTTTTCTCCAGAAATAGGGAAAAATGTGCTTTTGTAACAGTATTATTATTGTTGGTAAATGGATTGCAGCGTGATGGTTTTACGAATTGTATGCTGAAAAGGGAATAGGAATAGGATGTATGCTGAAAAGGGATCCTAAACTTCAAATCAACAAACATATCAAGACCTCCCCACAGAGAATCTAATCTGTGCCATGCACACAAAAAATTGGACTTCACTTGATCATGAAGAGATGTATGCATTTTAGTTTGGATTTGGATTTTGAGTTTTGCGTCCCTTTTAGGAGCGAGGCTATTTGAGACGTGTACCTCCAGCTTAATGTGATTTCGGAAGCACATGAATTCCCACTGGGAATCGAACGCTGGTCTCCCGCGCCAAAGGTGTGTACGATATTCACATAGCCATAGCGGAACTCACATGCATTTTCGTGTCGATTTCTTTAGAAATGTTAACCACTGATATTAAGAGTGCGTGAAACCTTTAAAATAATGAACTATCACTTCCTTTAAAATAATAATAAAATAAATAATAATAAACTATCACTGCCACATAAGATAGATGACTTTTTTCCATCACAAAATTCATTTGACGCGATCTGTGATCGAAAGGTGAGGGCTCTATTACTGAACCATCGCGACCCTTCATGATGACGGGTCAAAACCGGAAAATGTTAGTGCTCCAATTCTGAGTAGAACCAGGTACTATCACTACATATACGAAGTCACGTGCACTAACAATTCTGCTAAGCAGTATATAACTAATTTGTAGAAATCTTATGTTGGGGTAAAGGAAGCTTTTGGGAAGTAAATTATTACCTGTGATGAATTATGAGAAAAGTCGTATTGACTGTGATTAGTAATGAAATATACTGCACATTAACAGAATCAATTTCTGATATCCCTACATTAAAAGGAGTGGAATTGGCCGCATTAGCTCCTCGTCTACGCCACTGATTGGTCCACAATGTGGGTTTATGTATATACTTTGAAAAGTGTGCTTGAACATAATATCTAAACTGCGCAGAAGAAACAGTATAAGTAAAAAAAAAAAAAAAAAAAACTCAGGTTTTCAGGAGCCGATTTTTATTTTACGAAGCATAAGTATGAATCACTTATACTAACAATACCAAGACGAGATTATGCAACTCACATTTAGAATTGACTTATACCAAATTAACCGGAGGTGGAGCATGGTACATAGATCTCCAATTATGACTCATTTCATTTTCGCCAGTTTCTGACTTATACTGTTTTGCCCACGCAGTCTGGATATATCAATTTTAATAACAGTTGTCACACTTTGTCTACTCCACAACCAGCCCTTTCTGTTGTTTCACTAAGTGCGATATGAGTCCACTGTTATCTTTCCTCGCAGTACAAAGTTTTGACATTATATTATATAGTTCTAATATTGCAATGCATTACTTTCTGTGGAGATGTTTTTGTTTCCTTTTTCCAATTCAAATCGCAATAATTGCACGAAAACCTCTCATACCTCCCCTACCGAAAACTCTTCCAACCAATAGCAGCATATGCGTATAACATAACAGCAGACTCTACAAGAAAAGCGCATGAACTCGCCAGATAAGTAATACTTAGTGCTATACGATATGTTTTATTCAATCAGTGGTGTAGCTCAGTGCCAAACTTTCCCGCCCCCATCCTGAGCTGCGAAATTCCCACGAGGCAGAACTCCGATCATATCAAACCTGATTGCCACTATTTTCACAATGCTATCTTAACCCTTTGTGTATTGCATTTCCCAAGGAAAGAATTGTGTGAAATCATCGCTGTTTCCGATTTGCTCGGACACAACGCATGACACCCCACCCCAATGTTTTCAGCTCAATATTTTATCGATTCATATCCCAGATAGCACAGAAAATTTTTTAAAAATGTTTAAAAATTTGCAAAGGCAAACTAAAAAGTTTGCAAAAAACTTGCCTTTTCAAATGGGAAAATTTGCCGAAAGTTCAATGCAAATAACGAAGTTGACGCTGGCTGAGTTTGCAGCAAAGTTGCCTCAGAAAACGAAAACAGTTGCCAATACAAACGAAATGTTTGCGACTGCACAGCAAGAAAGTTTGCCAGGACTTTGCTGCAAATATTTTGTGCAAATTTTCTTCTCAAAATTTCCGAAAATGAGCTGATAAATTTGGTGAAAATATTAAAAGGTTTGCAGCAACATTGCAGAAAGTGTTTTCACGATCGCAAGATCATGTTTGCTGCAAATGTATCAGGTAATGTTTGCTGCAAATTTATAAAGTAACATTTGTTGCAAATTTATAAGGTGATGTTTGTTTCAAATTTAGAAGGTAATGTTTGTTTCAAATTTAGAAGGTAATGTTTGTAGCAAATATAGAAGGTAATGTTTGTAGCAAATTTAGAAGGTAATGTTTGTAGCAAATTTAGAAGGTAATGTTTGTAGCATATGTAGAAGGTATTGTTTGTTGCAAATCTAGAAGGTATTGTTTGTTGCAAATTTGGTATAAGGCTGAAATATGTATCAAAATTCTGAAACTTGTGATCGAGAGGAAACACAATCTACCATTTCGGTTGCATTCATGGAGTAATCACCTGTGACGTTTAGAAGATATTTTTCCAGTTTCTGCCTAAATGTAATCGGAATGACATATTGTGTTTCGTATGCTTTAATAGTCTTTAAATCCCAAGCAGTTTATATTCTGACTTGTACCTCACTAGTTTCAGAATTTTTCTACATATCTTAACCAAAATTTGCAGCAATTGTCTTGAAACTAGTATAACTATATATATAAAAAAAACAAAAACAAACGAGATGGGCTGATAAGGGTCATTTTTCACCCATCGAACACCGGAAAAATCAAGAGTCCGATTCAGACAAGTTTGCAATATCTGTATACTGGAAGATATGTTTTGTATGTGAATATAATAGATACGTGAGAAAGAAAATAGGTCATAGAAATTAGTGCCCCAAAAGAGGCAACTTTGCGTCATTTTGACAATGTTTGCTGTCGTTGACATAGGCTTGTGGTAAGAAGGATTCAATGAACCTAAATAAAGCAGACTCGTAATAATACATCGCTGTGTAAGCTTTGATATGAGGAACAATTTATTTTAGTTCAGTGTGTCTTTCGACCTATGAGAGAACAGAATGTATCTAGCCTCTATAAACACTTTACATTTTTCCGGTGTTCGATGGGCGAAAAATGACCCTTATCAGCCTACATCCTTTTGGAGAGAGCAAATATAGATGATAGTTTGCTACCTTCCAGCTGCACTTTGCTTGATCATAAAATAAGAAGTAACTTATTAACGACTATTTTAACGTCATTTAATTTATATATATGTATACATAAATACTAAAACAGCAATAGAAAACGCCTAAACCTGTGATTTTTCCATAAATAGAAGATTTGCTTTGTTAGAATTAAATATAAACTAATTATTTGCTGAGCAAAGCTATATATTTTCATTAGTGTCTGATGAAGCCAGAGTTAGTTGGCGAAACTGTAACACGTTTTGAATTTTAATGAAAATATAGTTTTGCTCAGCAAATAATTAGTTTATATTTAAGCCTAAACCTGAATATTCCTGAAGGTTACATCAACGTTTATTCCATCATTTACTCTTGTAATGGACACGGAAACTTTCGCTGGTTCCTCGTAGGGAGATTTCGACTTAAAGCAAGCCACTGAAACAAATCTAATAAATTTGACCTTTCAACGAATTTGGCCTATACATGTTAATCCAAAATTTTACAAAGTCGGCTGCACAATCGCTCAGCAAAGTAGCAATTGACGACTAATTACCAGTGGCGGCTGGTACTATATGTTGCATGGTTGTGCAACCGGATATTTCTTTAATACTAAGGATATTTTTAAGTATTAAAGTCGTGTATCAGTAAAAAATAAACCTTTGCTCTTGAGCACAAAACAGTATTAATGCATTTCTTAAAAAAATAATTTAAAAAAACTGAAAGAAAGAGAGTGATATACAAATCCAGTGGCAGCAAGCGTTGCCACTGGAAGCAGTAACATTGAGCATATGGCAGCGAGCTCCTATCTCTTAACATGAGGAAGTGGATTTATTCTTGCATCGCTGCTATCCTCCCGTATTACGCGTTTGCAGTTGCTATTTCGTTGCAACTGGTATTTAGTCAGCTTCTGTAGTAGTTACGAATTCCTCCGTTTGGCAGCGCTTGACTCAATTGGTAGGTTGAGTGAGATATAGACGCTTGGAAGAAAGAAGTTGGTCACCAAACAGAAACTCGCAAAGAGCAAATATGCGTCTGGTGGTAGCAGGGGCATATCCAAGCTGAATATTTGGGGCAGGGCAGTCGTTCGAAGTCAATAGATTTTATTTTACATTTATAATACAAAGGTAAAAATTCTTGGGATGGATTTTATTTTTAAAAAAGAAAATATCCTATTCTGGGGTGGGGGGGGCCGTCAAGAATCGAAGAAGAGAATGTCTTACCACTGGTCTAATTCCTATCTGTGTGTCGCTCGTGCACATGATCCCGTGTTCAATTTCCGGCGGAGAGCATAAAAAATTAATTTCAAATTATTCACTTTCAATTCTCATCTGTCTTCTTTAGCCTAAATTGCTGGAATGTTAAACTATTTTTTTTTTTCATTTTCGAAGGAAAACATCTTATATTTCATGCTTCTTTATAATAGAACAGCAGACAAAAATACGTAGTTACTGAAAATGAACTCTTTGTCCCTTATATTCATACAAAGAAATGCTAACAAAATGCATATTGTCGGAGGAGAGAGGTGTTTCTGTACCTTAAAGAAAATAAAGCGGAAAATATTTGCAGTAGCGATGCTTTCAATTCAGAAAAACTTGCGAGCAGCATTTCAGATTTCAATGAAGTCATAGAAGAATTTGAAACTCGAAAAGAACGAAGAAAGACCTTCCATTCTAAAATAATGCATAGTTTACTTAATTAAATAATTTTGTTTAACTGTGTGCATGGATATATGCATTTTTTTGCTTTTTTTTCTTCTTTTTGGCAGCTCATCCGTGGCTAAGCGGTTAGCGTACGCGCCTTTGGCGTGGGAGACCCCGGTTCGATTCCCGGCGGGAGCTTATGTGGTTCGGATTCCACATTAATCAGTAGGTCCACGTCTCATATAGCCTCGCTGCTGAACGGGACGTTAAACTCAAAATCAATTCAACTCTTCTTTTGGGGTTAACGATATCATTCATGGCTCACAGCACATGCTATATATTCGATTTATCTCTTGTTCAATAACATGAACGTAGAAGTTTTTGTATATAAATAGTGTATAAACGTACATTGATAGTGGTTGTTTGAAAAAAAGGGAATAACTTATATATTAAATCAATATTAGAGAATACACTTTAATCAATAAATATACAAATGGAGCTTATAAGGACTTTCCTCTTCATATTTCCTGAATATTTTTTGGATAAGACTCAAGAATGCTGGGGGGAGGGAACACTTGCGCGTAACTACATACCTGCAACATTGCAACCGGTACTTCTACAGACCACGAACCGCTACTGCTAATTACCCAATAACAACACATTATACTCGAAGATAATGCACAAGGGAAAACAAACACTTCCAAATGCATAAACAAACATGGCGGCATCCAGATGGCTCCAAGAACAAAGGATTAAGCCTTTTCTAAATTGTCATGTCGAAAAAAAAAACAGTAAAAATCATGGTAATGGCACAACCGTATTAGAATGTGTGAGGGCAAGCATGTAAAAATAACTATAAGAAGATTAGGATGAAACATTAAAAAATACTATACGGTAAATAAAGGGCATTATATATTTATTGCTTGATTTTGACTTTAGAATGACAATGTACTACAAACTATAACAATACTCAGTGATCATATTACAGAATGCATAAGGGGATTAACAAAAACTGTTTTAGAGAAAAAAGTTGAGAAAAGCAAATTCTTGTGTATATATAATAATACTTAGTACTAGATGCCAATATCTGATGCCTCTTCACAACTTTTTGAGTTTGAAAATCGTGCGAAAATGGAAGAAAATATCAAAATTTCGAACTGTGCAACCTTCAACCTGATTTCGCATCAAGCACAAATAGAACACACCCGGAAGCCTTTTCGCCGGGAACACACCCGGAAACTATCGGAACATGCATCCAGAAACAAACGTGTGTCAATATCTGGCGTATAGACACACTTGATCGAGAAGCGACCCAGTCATCACTCTCACAAACTGGTTGCATAGCACCTGCACGATAAAGGATTAATTTTCAAAATTCTTATATGCAATCCGTCACCTCAGCTAAATACTATCTTATGTTGAGAAACAAAAACATCCGGTTGTGTTTTATATATGCTCGCCTTGCTTGGTGCAAATTCGGAGGCGAATTGAGGTTGGAAGTTGGAGAGTTATTTGGTGAGGAATATTTTGCTACACGTTAAAATTCTCCACTTCTCATTTTTTATCTGGAACTGAGGTCACAAACTATAAAACACTCCATCGTGGTTTTTAACTATTATATGCCGGTCTTCATGCTTTAGTCGATGCTGTCAAAAATCCAGGTCCGTGGGGCGAGTACAATGTACCTAAAAATCCATTCGTACCATGAAGTTTTCCATATACTCAATTATAAAAATACTTCACACTATATACCCTTTTGCCATACTAATTACTTTATTTCGAAAAATAGTTAAATATTTTTGGGGGTAAGTTTTCTTAGCAGTTACAAGCTGCTTGAGTCATACCAACTGGTAGGTTTATAAATCCCTTCTCTGCCGATACCATTGACCAGCTCACAAAATACCATACGACCATTTTGTCCAATTTTAATGTAAGAAACTACAAGTTTGCACAAAAAAAAAAAAAAAAAAAAAGTGAATGAGGTATTTGAATGATGCCTATCTTTCAGTTCATAATATAGCAGACTACCTACAGCACAGATGCTGCAAATCATCTCGTGTATGAACAAACGTTATATTACTGGAAACTGTACAATGCGTCTTTGTTGATAACTACCCCGATGGTAAATATTAACTCTTGTTTCATATGTATACAAGCTAAACGACTGTCTTCATTATGAGTAACTTTCCTTGATTATCACCTAACAAAAACTAAATGTACAAAGCAGATTTATCAACCGTGTGCGGTTTCAACCATATATAAACAAGTCTCTTAAATTGTCCGGATTACTTCTTATAAATAGTTATAAATATTTCGCAATCACTGTTCTTCCGTTACGCATACAAGCTAAACGACTCTCACTTTATGTGTAACTCTCCTTCAAAATTAGCACCCAACAAAAACTAAATGCACAAAACAGACTTATCACCATGCAGTTTCAAAAATATATGAACAAAGTCTTAAGTTGTTCGGATTACTTCTTACAAATAGTTACAAATATTTCGTAATCACTATTCTTCCGTTGGAAGCTGAGACTGCGTGCTGCTTAGAGTGCCACCTCCAGATGAGGATGCTCTCTCATCCAGAGTAACTCTAATAGTGCTTCTGCTTTCCTCAAATGAAACTCGAGTAGCACTTCCGCTCTCATCCATTGAAACTCGAGTAGTGCTTTCGCTCTCATCCACTGAAACTCGAGTAGTGTTTTCGCTCTCATCCAAGGAAACTGGAGTACTGCTTCTGCCTTCTCTGAAATGAAAATTCAAAGTATTGTGCATTTGTGCTATAACATTCGATTATCAACATGATATAATTAAGGCGAGAGTTAATTTCTCACGTATTGACAAGGAAATATCTGAGGACCACGGATGCTACAGTGCCAAGTGACATTAAAGAAAAAAAAAACTATCCTCTGTTGCAGCAATGATATGGAAACACAACGTGAAGTGCATAAATCCTTCAACAGGTGGCAGAATAAATCACCTACGTTGTATTGCTTCCGATACTTGGTGCTTATTTTTTTTTTATTAAAAACGGTAACGTTTTGAAAATTTCGCTATTGTTTAATAAACTACTCTTCATGATACATCATCAGAGCAAATTTCGTTTCTGTAGCTCCAGCGCTTCAGCTTGTGCAGCTTTTTCATATTACGTTTTTCCGCTAGTTTGGAAATGAAATCTTTGAGTTTTACGTCCCACGATTATGCCAGTTAGGCTAAAGGAGACTGATGATGAATAATGAATGAAAATGGTGGAATGAAGAAAGTGTGAGGAAACGGAAGAGCCCCGAGGAAACCCACGCACAGGGTGTTGGTTCACTACAAAGTTTACTTGGCGGGGGCTGGGATCGAACCCGGGACCCCTAGCACCATAGGTGAACGCTCCACCACTGAGCGACCGCGGCCCCCAAGAACTAACTTGGAATTAATTAGTTCTTCTGTACTCTGCAGTATTTTGAAATTGTCCATATGTAATTTTCTATAATGGTTTCACTTGTGCACACGTTTATCTTCTGGTCCTCAAAAGACAATTAGACAAATGTATTAAAAGTATGTAAAGATCAGTACAACGTATTTTTATCAGGAGTCCTTCATGAGTGAGTCGGTAAACGTACCGCATTTGTGGCCAATTAGTCCCGGTTTCGAGTTCAAATGGAGGACAATTTGTTTCGGATGTAAGTCGAGAAACGGTTTGGACTCCGCTCTAAGCTTATGTGACCCCTTCCAGCATAACCCGGTAGTTGCAAAATAACACCAAGGTGAAACAAACTTATCTCTGCCCATATGTAATATAAATACACAGAGCAAATTATTTATAAAAAAAAAGTTTAAACCCCAAAGAAAAAACTTTTTGCCAACCCTCTTACAGACATACAGACAAGCATGTACTAAAATACAGAAAATCAATTAAGATACGTCCTTCAGCGTTGGATATTATAATTAGCCACTGTATTAAAACCCTGCCTCTCCTCCCCATATACTTTTAAGACAATGCGAATTAAGTCACAACCCAGTCTGCGTCTTAATACCAGTAATATTTAGTACATTCATTACCACTAAAAATCAAAGAATTTTGCACCAATCCTGAACGAGTTCTTTTAACTCCTAGCTACTTGAACGGCTTAGTATTCATTGTAATAATATGTTGTTTTGTTCGTGACAGATCACATTTATGTACGTAGCATACGGACACAATGAGCCTACAAGCAACTTATGTAATTTCCTTATATCTCTAAAACGTTCCCTTTCTTGGAACACTTAACTCACTTGCACCCTCCCCTAAATCTCCAACGTATACTTTAGGTTATAAATGTAAAGTAATGCTTCTTTTTACAGTGTTTGATGAAGCCAATATGTTCAGTTAGTTGGCGAAACTGTCACATTATTTTAAAATAAACGTTGTTTTATTCAGTTATTTATTTCCTAGTTCAAGATATTTAAGATAGCAAAACTATTATGAACCAGTTAGCTATAATTTCACCAGGAGTCAAGAGAAATATTTGATCTTTCTAGTGATGATAATGTATAAAATTATCAAGGTTCAAATAAATAAATAAAAATAAAGAAACTGAATATACCTTGGAAAAGCAGGAAACACAAATGGAACTGCATTTTCGCGAATTCTCACACAAGAGAGGAACGTTCTATCAATGTCATCTTCTCGGAAATGTACAGAACAAAGTGCACTACCAGCACTAGGAGTCCAGTTTTTCCGTCGAATAGACCTAATCCAGGCTTCACGCAATTCTTTCTTCTTAGGTATCCTTCAATTAAAAAATGTACAAAATTACCATTAAAAATTCAGATTATACAATACGAATATAGAATTGGTTATTGAGCTTATGGAACACACTTTAATAATAATAATAATAATAATAATAATAATAATAATAATAATAATAATGTTCCTATTTCAGGTATTTTTAGCCTATATTTCCATACTCCCATGGGTACTCTTCATCGGGCATAGGGCTTAACATTTTTTCTCTTATGCAGCTCTTCACGTAGAATTTCTTTTCTTTTCTTCTTTGGTAACAACAATGGTGTGAAAATTTCTTTTTTAACTAAACTGATTCTGTATTTTTAAAAATCTACTCCTGTAATTTTCTACGTTGCATGTAAGTTTGGAAGACGTGAAAAAGGAACATTATTCAGGTTAGTTGTAATTGTTATTACAAATACAGAACTTTAGCCATAAAACGCTGACAACGCAGATTATTACCCGGTCTTGCTATTTGTCCCCCCCCCCCCCAAAGTAATCTACTGCTACACTATGCGCGGACTTGGATTTGAATAAGTTATTCTACATTCTAATTTTGGAAAGTATAACCATAGCTTTACTTGGGAAACTCTCTTATATATCAAGTCTAACCTATCTATCGATCTTTTCCGCTTCCTCTTTATCATATAATGACAGTGTGCTTTACTGATATCTTCTTTCACTGGAAGCTTTCTCATACACATGGACAATGAAACTACATTTAATTCCGACATTCAATCATATCTCAGGTTTGAAACTTATTACACTAATTTTATGCGAAACACAACTTCTCAGAACTTTTTAAATTCATGCAATAACAATAATAAAAATTGGAATTAGCGTAGAGCACTGATAAGTTTCTCATTTATGAAGAAGAGTATGTAAAGCATTATATTTCAGAAATTGAAGATAACCCGATTCTTCTCAATTCTCAACTTTGCTGTAGGTTTCTGTTTTAATTTAACTTCACATCACACAACATACAAGTAGTCTTATCCTTGCGTACACACACAAAATAGGACTGTTTTAAGTGTTCGCCGACAGATGGTGTTGTTGCATCTCTACAGATAATGCTGGGCGCAATTATGCAAAAAATATCTACCTGTTTGGGCTAGGTAGTTACTAGAAGCTAGCATTGGACCTATTCACGTCTGTGAAGCGCAAAGAAGGTCGGTCCGCTCGATATCAAGGGAATGCATGTATTTAAAAAAAAAAAAAAAAAAAAAAAAAAAAAAAAAAAAAAAAAAAAAAAAACCTGATGATCAACACCGTATGATGATAATTTATGTTTTAAAAAAAGTTAAATTCTGGACTATATGAATTCGGTATTGTGGCAATATTAGGTACATAGAGCATAATATGACAGTTTCAAACCTACTATCTTACTAATTCATTAATCTTGTCTAAAGCCAACCCTTAACTTAGAACATGTATGCTCCAGTAATGGAGGGGAAACGTAAATGGAGAGCAGGAACTGAAAAGCGAGTATTATCTGAACCAAATATGGTGAAATGGGGCAAAAGTTTAGATGCCATTCCATGTAATGCGGGCATGCAGTTGAAAAATGTACGGAAGAAATATATATTACTTGATTACACAATAAGATCGTACAAGTAATAAAAATATATCGGGGTCTTACCTCTTGCATGTATAGTAAGGCAAAATTCGAAATGAAAAGTGTGGCGTTTACCAGGTAATACTTCATAAGAAAGACATGAAATAAAGTGTTATATAAAGACAGTGTACAAAGCACTGATGCTAATAAACACTCGCCCCGAGCGAGTTTGTAAAATCGCTATTATTTATTTTAAACGTAAACAAATTATTTTGGTAAATCTTTAGTAATGGGGGGTGGGGAAACTAACGAAGACCAAAAATAACGTGCCTTGTGTGACTCCAAACCACCTTTACTCGCTAATGTTCGCTCGGCAACTGTCTGAATTAAATGTATTTAACCTCACCTATCCGAATGTGAATGGAATATCGGGAAAATTCGGTTAAAATCCTGGCCTCCCTAAAGTTAAACAATAGCTTTCATGAAGCATAAAACGTTTTTCCACTACCATTTATGTGTATACACAAGGTCAGTAACGCGCCTGCTCCCTACACAAAGCCTCACTACGGCTAGTATTCCCCTGCCTGCCTCAGATAGCAATCTTGGTTTTTAATGACCACATAACACAAGTTGGTTTGTGCTTTTAAGTCGATTCTGCTATATATAGTGCTGTTTTATGATACACCTGCACACGCTGTAGTTATACTCAGCTCTCCTGAAGTCAGTCTGAATATTTCATTACAAATCCTTATTTAAACACTCTTTAAGATAGAAACAGTGCATTTCCTACTAAAAGGAGTTTATATTTCACGAATATAATCATCCCGTTTTGTAGCAACCTAGTACAGGTAGTATATTTGTATGTGTTCTGGATTTTTGTCCCACGGACATGTATTTGATAGGAAACTCCGCTCCCAACGCCCCATCTAAAAGTATACTTACATTAGTAGAGTGTTGTTAAGCGCTAGTGGGAAGCATGAGAAAGTAATTAATTTTGTGCAGTAATATAATACAGATGAATTTACACTAGCATAAAGCACAGAAAGCATGAAAACAAGAATTATTTATGATTAAATGTTAACAGTGAACGATGAAAATGAAAGAGGAGTAGCTAATTATAGGCAACATATGTTAAAATAATAACAAATAAATAGCAATACAACGTTAAAAACTGGTTTAAGGTTAAAAACGTTAAAAAACTGAAGGTCTAATTCGGGGACGCTACCTGCGGAAGATCAGCTTTCTTACTACTTTTGGCATTATTCGAGCAGACGGTTCTACCAAATCTTGACACATTTCTTACATTTTCAGGTTAGGTTAGAGCTTTGAAACGGCGCAGACGTGTTATATGTTTTCAGGCGAGTATCGATATTTTTTGATTCATTTCCTTCTAGTTAAAGTCTTTTATGAACACTATCATAAAGGGCTCCGCTGTGATAATGAAATGAAATCTTTGAGTTTTACGTCCCACGATTATGCCGGTTAGGGTAAAGGAGACGGTGATGATGAATAATGAATGAAATAGTGGAATGAAGAAAGTGGGAGGAAACGGGAGAACCCCGAGAAAACCCACGCACACGGTGTTTGTCCACCACAAAGTTCACATGGCGGGGGCTGGGATCGAACCCAGGACCCATAGCACCAGAGGTGAACGCTCTACCACTGAGCCACCGCAGCCCCCTTTGCTGTGATAAGTAAAATATACTGGTACTATAACGATAATTTGGGGATACCCTAGCTCAGTCGGTAAGACGGCTGACTTTGCTTAAACGTAAGAGAAACGGGTCCAAACCCGGGTCCAAACTAAAAATCTTGCCGATGCTGGAGCCCCGGACCACCCAAATATTCGGCTCGCATGGAGCTGTGTGTGTCTTTTCGCAGAGTATGCACTAAATGAGAAGGCAAGGTTCTAGATTACTGGTCCCCCTTCCCATTGAGCAGTAATAAAGACAGAAAACAACGTGCCCTGCGGGGCTCTAACCAGGGTTTGCACAAGTGGGCCCAGCCCGAAAAAACCCAGTGGGTTTTTTCGGGTTGGTCCCACCTGAAAAAACCCACTTTAAAATCCACATGGGTTTTTCACCTATTTGTTAATATATGATTGGTACAACTAAGGTGATCACATTGTAAGTGATTTTTATCAGATTTTACTTTCCTTGGGCGAATTAGAGGCTCTCACGTTAAGGTAGACACAGGGTGCGAAATCATCTCATTCAAAGTGAGGGGGAAGTACTTTTAAGCATAATATCTGTACACAAAATCGTAAGCTATCAGAAAGGAAAGAAGCTAACCTAAGCTTACAAGTTTGTCGCAAAACACACTCATTTCCAATTATGCTTTTCCGTATTGAGTAAAACTTGAACAATGCAAGGAAAGTGTACTCTGAACTCGAACGTTGTGCTTTATTTTATTGACCTTCAATGTGTTCTACAAGCTTGCATTTATAAGCCATCAAAATAGAAATAAGGGTATTGTTCTAACTGGTGACCTACAAGGCTAGGTTATTATCTAGTGTTACACCTAAAAATGATCGGCTATTTAAGTATTTAATTTTATTTTTGTTCAAATATAAATCCGTGTCTCTTGGCTCATGTCGTTTATTGATATAACCACAAGTTAAAAGAATACTGGTTAGGTTAGAGCTCGATAGGTTACCAGTTAGAACAATACCGAAATGAGAAACTGTATTTAAAAAAATAAGAATTACAGCCATCCTTTAAATCTGACAAACACGAGACTATCGATAACTTGCTAGTACTCCTTATAGAAACAACTTATGTTCATACTCATCTTCATTGTTTCGTATAGTGGTATATTTACTGTCTGCCATATGGTGCAACTCCTTAACTCAAGACTGTACCACACTTAATACATTCCACAAATGCAAGGGTGATCCACACATTTTAACTGTCATTAAGGCTTCCAATGTATCTATTGTTAATCGATTTCTTTCATAGCTTTTCAAGTCATGTGCAACACTGAAACCACGCTCACACTCTGCAGTCGACAGTGCAACTGATTTTATTTTCCGTAATAGCAGTTTAAATAGGGGAAGATCATCAATAGATTTGAGACCGGGTTTCAAATATCTCCATTCCATTACAGCTATAGATGGATTTATGCCCAATAATTCAGTAGCCATATAGACATCAGAATTGCCGTACAATGGACTGTTTTTTTTTTTTTTAACTTAAAATTTCATCAAATACTTTGAAGCAGGAAATCTTCTTCCAGTTCATTTGCTGGAAATCTTCGTAGTTCATCTAAAATCCCTTGTAAGATTTGACATCTTACTCGCTCGAATTGAAATGATGCCGAGTCACTGTCAACACAATAACACAGATACTTCTCTTTGCAATTCGTGAGATAAACGTCATCATTTTCTTTCGTTTCAGTAAGAGTTGTACACGCAGTATGTAGCTGAGTTTCTATTTCTCGATATAATACAGTTTTTTTTGCATTGTTATATTGACAGTAGTAAATATATGTGCAATGTCTAAAAGCAACCCTAACATAAGTATGGTTTGTCTTGAAGTTAGCTTACGATACAAACCTTCAAATTTTGCCACCGTTTGTTCACTTGACTCTTTTTCTCACTTCGGCAGAAGACAAATAATCAATTACAGATGGATAGTCCCTGTATACGGCTAAGAGCACATCTTTTTTACTGGAAACCTAACTAATTCGAAACAGTTTCTTACTTTCAAAACACCTTCTTTGCCAGTGACTTTGGCAATGTTTTCGAGGCGAGCAAATGCAGAAGGCTTACTGAAGACTTTATAAAGTTCGTCAAGCAGATTTTCGAAATGGTGTACTGCGTTTACTACTCCAAAAGCTTTTTCTGTTACTAAATCGAGCTGTGATCCATGCAATGAATACTGGCGAAGTGGGGAGCAAAATTTCTTCTAATGCGAGCAGCAACTCCATCGTGCTTACCTATGAAAACCGATGCACCATCTGCTCCAAGACCCACAAGCTTCTCTTTAATAACATCAGAATCAATGCCATCCTTTGCGAAAGCTTCAATGATCTTCATTTCTGTTGCTTTTGCATCAGCTTTCTCGATGCATACTAGTTTATGAAAACACCTTCGAGCAATATTTCTCTCATCCACGTACGTAATATACAGAATCAAATGTTTTTCAGAGAATCGATCTGTAGACTTATCAACGGATATAGAGAAGCAATCAGTAAACTTCAAAAATGTTACCAATTTCATGTGTAGCTGGTCTGCAATGAAACGTGTTATCAAAGCAGCATTTTTGTCTGTATTGAGGTGAGTTCCCATGTTTAAACATTTGCAATTTATTCATTTCTGGGCGATCCCTGAAACCCCAACCTCGCTTTGTACTAGTATATACATTACGAAATACTTTTACAGTTACATCTAATTGCTGTTCTTGCTTTCTCAGACACGTTTCCCTTGCTGTTTCTGCGCTTTTTTCCAGTGCCTTTTTCTGACGAGTAACTTCTGCGTCTAAGCACAGTCGATGAACTGAACTTAGTTCATGCCTATACGGGATCCAAATTTTACTTTTTATTTTTCTGAGAAACACCTTTCAATGACCACAGCAAGTCATTATTGGCAGTTTTAACCTTAATGTTTTTACACACGAAAGAAGCATGCAGTTTAAAAACATTACACATCATCACCTCCTGTCCTGCTTTCATTTCGAAAACAAGCCATGATCTATCTTGTTTAGACGAAATCTGAAATCTTTTCCATTCCATGTGCGGTTGACTTTCTTCTAACAATGTTACATTTTGATTCATCTTACTTGACATTGTTTTATCCATCACACGAACTCTTGACATTCCATCACACGAACTCTCTGACAAATGTATTTTAGACGCTTCCATCACATTTGCACTAAAACACTTCTTTTCAGCTTCACTCGTTTCACCACTACTGCATTCGTCACTACTTTTGTTCGTGAATAGTGGCCCATTATTAGTAACATGCGAGTTGTCACTATTTAGTTTGCGAACTTTATTGTCTGGCTCAGAATTAACGTTGAAGTATTTCGTAATTGCATTATTCGTACCACTCTTCCTACGTTTCATTTTTGTTGCATTCAAGAAGTCAATAACACTGCACTCAAGTATTATGACCACCTTAGTAGTAGAAGGACAAAAAGGAATAGTTACTTCAGATCTCATCTCTATTTTGTTTTCAGATTTGCCAAATCAAAGCACAGTTTAATTATTCATTGTATTTTTATTTTTGCTTAACTAACTGCATTTCGATGACTTTTATTATACTTTTCCTATTGAAATATTTGCAAATATATTGATAAGTGTGTTGAACTTCTATTAATGGGGTATGTGTACTTTTGAAAGTATTTTGTAGGGAAACTAACGTTACATTTTCAAGAAAAATATATATGACTTTTGACAAATACCTTCATATTCTCTTCCCCCTTAGTAACTCTGCTGTGGGGGGAATTATTTTCCAGAAAACAGTAAGTGAGGGGGATTTCCCCCTCATCCCCCCCAGGATTTCGCACCCTGGGTAGACAACAACATTCAACATGCGATCTTTATAAAGTTCTGAATGCACTGAATGAATTTTTTTAAAAATACCTTAGCTTGAGATAGTTATAGAACAAATTAATGTATGGATTATGCTGAAAGCCTATTTGAAGTACAAGAAGCAATTTTGTACTTTAGAAAATATTTTCCGTGAATATTGTGCTCGTCGACACCAAGGGACGGTATCACTCATACATTTGACGGGTTTAAGGTCATAGGTGCCGGTACTAATAGTACATATGTAAATACATTAATAAAGCTATTAGCATTATTTCTTACCTTGGATGTAAAGCACAAGTTTCTTCAACTAAAATTTGGTGTTCCAACAATAACAGTTTAGTTCAGTCATTTGTCGCTACTCTTCAAATAATTATTCTGTAGAATCAACACCAGCAATAGCGTAAAAATTCTTGTCAAATTTAAGAAGCTTAATGCTCGGGGTTCTGAAGACTATGTAACGCTTACTATTTCAAGTGCTGAGTTCAAATTTCCGTACTAGTGGAAGTTTTGATGTACACGCCGTGAAAGAAGTGCTCGGGAAATTAAACGCAGAAGGATCGGAAATGAATACTTCAACAATAAAACTATTTATTTTACGCTTAAGCTTGCCATACGTCCCGTTTTTGGGCCCGAGTGTCCCGCGTCCCCGTAAATTTAGTCGGGACAGGGTAATTTCCCGTTTTTTTTTAACTCCGTTCCATTTCTGCTATAATATCAGCTTATTCGAAAAGTGAAAAACAAACAAACAAACAAACAAAAAAAAAAAAAAAAACTGACATTGGCTGGAAATCCTGTAATTAGTGAATGAACAGTACGCTGTTTCGAGGAAGTTATTACACCACCCTGTTCGACTTAATAGCGAGCGAAATTTAAAATGCTACTTCCTACATTGCACTTTATAGGAACTCGGATACTCTCTGGTACATAAAAAACTTTGAATGTTTCTACATTTACAAACACAGGGAAGATAACTGACCTTTTCTCCAACAACACATTCAATAAGTTAACAAGAATTATTATCTTTTTCAGAAGCTAGGTCATAGAATTGTGAAATCAGGAGAAAAATCAGCTTTTCATCAGATTAAACTGACGAACGTAATTTTGGCAAATACAGCCATGTAAATAAATATTGCTAAACGCGTGAAGAATATTGTAGGTAGATTGTACCACTGATTTAAATAATTTGCATAGTTTTCCTGTAAAGCATTTTTATAGCACATCTTAAGTTTTTAGGCATCTTCAGTCCGTACAATTAATTGCGGGGTACGAACAGAGAAAAGCAGCTGCTGCTTAGTGAACTTTCATCTATTATATTCCGGAACAGGACGTTTGGGCGCCACCATTTGGGCGCGGACGTTTCGGCGCTGTACGTTTGGGCGCGAGGTACATAGTAAAAATCACAATTTACGACATATAAAGTAAGCTAGGCACCGAAAACTAAGCGCGAATCAGGATATATACATTTCCTACACTTTTATCTTTATCTCATCTAATTTATCTGTATATTTTCTATCTCTATCTTATTTATTCATCTAAATTAAATAGTTTAATGCGTTTGTGGCATTTGTTGCCTAACCTCGTCATGGATTGATTATTCGCTTGTTCACGATGCTTGTACTTCTGATCTAATTTTTGTATTATATAAGAAAGCTAGGAAATAAAGGAATCAGACGAACTGTTAATTTTCTTAATGTTAATTAAAACATACTGATTTAATTTTTGTATTTTTTAAAGAAGTTAATAATGAAGACAGTGGGAGGAAATATAAGAATCCCGAGAAAACCCACATATAAGGTGTTTGTCCACCACAAAGCTCACTTGGCGCGAGCTGGGATCGAACTAGGGACACCATGCACCAGAGGTGAACCCTCTACAACTGAGCCACCGCAGCCTATTATACTTTTGTTCATAACCAGACTACAGTTAGTTGCATTGTGTTGGAAAGTTAATGGGGAAGGGGGGGGGGAGTTTTAGGTGTCCCGTATTCTCATGAAAAAAATATGGGATGTTTACTTACGCTGGAAGATGTTAATTTCATACAAGACATTTTGAAACATTTATTTATTTCATATAACATGAAGTGCATTTTTGTTTTAAATTAATAGACCCCTTTTGGTATTCACATTTGCCGAACTTCAGTCAGGCTTGTAGATGAATTGATCTACATGTGTTCGTTTGTCCGCCGAGCTCCTTCATGGTTAAGCGATTAGTGTATGTGTCTTCAGCGTGGGAGATCCGGGTTTGCTTCCCGGAGGGAGATCTTGTGGTTCGGATTCCATGTTAATCAGGAGGTCCCGTCTCATATAGCCTCGCTGCTGAAAGGGACATTAAACACAAAATCAACTCAACTTGTTTATCTGCCTCTACCACACACACTACAGGTTACAACTTTCGGCCTTTTAAGTTAAAATTTTCAGAGTACAAGCACAAGACACTCAATTTCCCGTATAGATTTTGGCGGCATACCAACGTAAAATGTCAAAATGGCGGCCATTTTTTCAAAACAGCGAGTATCCGCGCTACGAAGCGCAATTTTCAGTCCTTTAAGTTGAAATTTCGACGGTGGAAGCACGAGATACGCTAAATTTGCTGTATAGATTTTCTCACAAATCGAATGTAAAATTTCAAAATGGCGGCAATTTTTCGAAACAGCAGTGAGTTGAAAATTGTTACAAGTTGTGACAATGACAGTCTTCAAATATAAATCACATTTCAACACTTTTACCCCAAAGACATTGAAATATTTCGAAAAAACCCGATTAAACCCGAAAAAACACATATGGGCCCAGGTGGGTTGGGCTTTTTCAAACCCTGGCTCTAACCCGCCTTCAGTCGCTGACGCTCGCTCGGCAATACTGTGAAAATTAAATGTATAAACTTTAGTACAGAACGAAATCAACCCAGCTACTAACCTACACGGGGGACCAGTAATCTAGAACCTTAATTACTTGGAGATCTACTTCAGGAGGACTCTGTACATAGTGTCGACACATAGCAAAAAACTACAGTGCATAAAATACGAACCACGTGGTGCTAGGTGGCTACTAAAAAGCACGAATGCTACTCAACGAGCCAGGGCAGAAGCGCAACACTGGAGCCCGATCGTCAGCGAGAAGGGACGTGCACAGGTAGCTGGCGCGTCAGCGACGAGGGTATACGCATAAACAAGGATAGTTGAAGAACACAGTTACATTTACAATAATCTCACTACCACTCAAAATTCATTTCAATATGCTGTGCACTGACAGTAATAACTTGTATTCACATTCTCATTCCTTCACGAAACATGTTCCACATCATATTCTACCTACAAATTTTCCATTTTGTAGAACCGTCTGCTCGAGTGAATCCTACTTCTCTCTAAATCGCAGGTTCTTGGCAAGGTTCTAGAACACTAGACCCCCTTCCCATTTAGCCGTAATAAAGACAGAAAACGACGTGCCCTGTGGGGCTCTAACTCGCCTTCACTCGCTCGGCAATATTATGTAAATGAAATATTGAATTTTGGTATAGAAAGGAACGAACCTAGCTAGTAACCTATATACGGGGAACTGTTCTAGAAACTTCTCCATGTTCTTGTCACTTATTGTTAACTTCAGTACTTATTAAGGTAATAGTATACATGAGAACCCCCTGTCTTCCGTGCGCGAGGATACTTTATATTATATATTTATACGTTACCAAATTAAATCACTGCGTTGTTTTCATTATATGTGCTTAACATTCTAGGTAATAGTATACATGAGAACCCCCTGTCTTCCGTGCGCGAGGATACTTTATATTATATATTTATACGTTACCAAATTAAATCACTGCGTTGTTTTCATTATATGTGCTTAACATTCTATTTTTACTTTCTAGAATAAATTTTGTTGATTTCGATTCGAAAAATGTTAAATATTTTTAAATTTATATCATGATGCAGACCAAAATCCTTGTTGCATATAATGTAATGCGCTATAGCATATAAAGTACAAGGGCAAATAGGTACGTTCTTTTTTATTTTCGTATCAGTGGATAAGTAAATGAAAGTGGGTTTGTTACCCCCTTTCTAAGTTCGTAGATACTCAATGAATAATTCCTAAAAGTATGAGCGTCCAGCTTCTTCTGGAACTCAGACGGTCTTACGTATACTATATCCCTTATTAATTCTCTCTGTATTATTTCATTTATAACACTAACTTTATTACTTGTTTCCGAGTTACTGTGATGAATTGTCGAATGTTAAGTCGGAACACATACTTCTACTAAGAACATGTAAATATACATATCTATTCAGATACATAGCTTGTCACAAAATTTAAATCAAAAGCACATACAATAATTTCAGTATGACGATTACAGTTTTTCTAATGGAACGAAGTGTAACTTACGTTCTCTTACCACCTAAATGGATATCACTTGCACTAGGACGTGAACTAGCATTCAGTAGCGTACTTCTGAATCTATGAAGAACTCAAACTAATTGAAGCTATAATAACATGTGTAGTATGTCTATTTAAATAATTACTACTAAAATCTTCAAAATATAATAAAAAGAGCAGATAATACTGACATCAAAATATCTATACTGCTAGAAGCGAGTATCTTTTAATTAGGGATTTTCTTACCTGAGAAAGGTTATTCCGGGTAATTTCTCCTCACTCCTATTTGTACAGCCGTATGCTACTGGAGTAATACTTTAAAAATAAACGACAGACACAGTACATGTCTTCCTATGAAGATAGCAATGTTTTATGTCAACAAATATGGCGGCACAGATGGCGGTAACGAGAGTAGCCAATTAGACGTGCCGATGCTCGGATGTTTTTTGGCTTCATTCTTTTAATAGGATGAAGATATATATTTGTAAAGGCAGATCCTCTATTTTACAAGATCCTTGGCGACGGCAAACTTTCAATGTTATATTTTCAAAAAAGATGCAAGTTAATTGCAGTGGTGAATTTATATTTGCAAATCAGTGAAAATTTGCAGATCATATTGAAAGCTTTTAATAAATATTAAGAAATTTTGCCTTCGCAAACTTTCAGATTGTTTGCTCCACTAAACGAAGCAAAAATTTGCCGCAAGTATTCGTGCTATCTGGGATGTATCTCATCTTTGGACAATTTCCGTTAAACCTTAATGAAATCTTTGAGTTTGACGTCCCACGATTATGCCGGCTAGGTTAAAGGAGACGGTGATGATGAGAAACGAATGAAATGGAGGAATGAAGAAAGTGGGGGGAAACAGGAGAATCTCGAGAAAATCCACACACGCGGTGTTTGTCCACCACAAAATCCACTTGGCGCGAGCTGGCATCGAATCAGGGACCGCACGCACCAGAGGTGAACGCTGTATAACTCAAAACCTTAATAATAATAATAATAATAATAATAATAATAATAATAATAATAAACCTGCAATGAAGAAAATGTAGCTGGAAATATAGATCGTACATTTTATTTCTGAATTCAGTCCTTACGTTACAAATATCAAATCTCTTATTCTTCCTTGAGCTCCTCCGTGGCTAAGCGGTTAGCGTACGCGCCTTTGGCGTGGGAGACCCGGGTTCGATTCCCGGCGGGAGCTCATGTGGTTCGGATTCCACGTTAATCAGTAGGTCCACGTCTCATATGGCCTCGCTGCTGAAACGGACGCTAAACTAAAATCAACTCAACTCTTATTCTTCCTTCAAGTGTGGTTAACCGAGTATTTTTCTTTTCTGGTTTGCGTAAACAGAATCTAATATATTACAGCAATGTGTATTTAAGGAATCAGAAACTTAACTGTAGTGTGACAGCGTCAAGTAGTTGTTATTGGGATTCTCTTTTTGTTTACGCTTCTTTTGCAATTCTAGATCTCTTTACTATTTAATGGTTCTTTAAAATTGTTGACTCTCTTCGACCCTCACTCCTAAGGCTACCTCGACTTAACTCGTCTCCTTTCCCCCTCTAAAACAGTTTGGATGAGAACCACTCCCACATTTTCTGTTCCGGTTTCCAGCACTGAGCAGGCAACACGTTGTATCCTGAACACCGAGCAACCGCCGTGGAGTTCTTGAAGGATTGCGCACGCTCATCGCGTGGTTGGCATATGCTTTGTTCATTCCATGTGTGTGTACGTGTGTACGTTTTAAATTCTCTCTTTCTCTGTGCCCGCGTGTCTCTCTGCTAATGTTTCCTTTTCCCGCTCTTCAGGTCGAATCGTCGGAGTGTCACTGCAACCATATCAAATGATTGTTCAGTCGCCTTGCTCCGTAAACCTCCACATTTGCCATAATAATTGCATATCGCCATTGTTTCCAATGAAATTTTAACAGTCTTTTGTATGACATAGGCGAAACTATCTGAAATATTCTGGCTTTAAATGGTAGCAACAGCCAGCTTTTCCTGTGCTTATGGTATCATTGGCTAGCACTTATGAATATGTTTAAGTGGAGAAACTAGAAATTCCAGAAAAAACTTTTAAAAATTGAAGGCGGAAGAACCACGCGCCGCGGAAATCTAAAAGTTTTCTGCGTTCAAATACAATATAAAACGACATTTTGTGTTTGTGTTTGTGTGTGCGTGTGTTTGTGTGTATATCGTGTCTCGCCTCGTAATCTAGCTGTGTCATTATCATTACGTTGTAGGCGTCGTTATAGTCAATTTGTTCCACGAAAATTGATCTCTTTGCTCCTCAGAGTTTTTAGGAGATCTCATAGGAGAAGATCCAACACGCGAGGAGGTGTCAGTTTCTGAACAATTTAACTGACAAACGAGAGACACTTCTTTTTTATTATTATTATTATTAATTAAACTATTTAAACAGCTTCGATTCGGGCATCATTCATTTCCTACCGACATAATAATTTTCTGTTGAACTCCGTGAACCACTAAAAAGGGATCCTTGTCAGCAAAGAAGTGGTCAGAAATATATATGTGAATAGGTAAGTACTATAAATTATTTCACTTGGAATTCGGGAGTTTTCGAGAAGTTTTGTGCCATGATGTGTGTTATTCTGTTTATATAATATGTGTATAAAATGTACGTGTGTTTACATATATAATTCTGTTTAATACTAACTTAACTTATAGTAAGGATATTATATCTATAAAATGTTTTAGAAAGAATATTAAATATCTGTCATTCATATAATTATTATACACAAATATACGTCCAGCTTAGGGTAGCCATATTTCAGAAATGAAAGTCCGGGACGCTACTAAATTAAGAGAGTCTTTGAAATGCTTAAAATAGAAAGAAGTGTTACGGCCTATATTCTAATTTACTTTCTTCCATTAGATAGAGTTGTTCAAGTATTACGTAATCACATTTTTAGTCATTCTAGTCTAATCCTGTGGAAAAAGCAAACTATAATATTCCTTTCCTTCCTTCATTGCTGAAATCCAGGACATTTAAGCGTCCCGAGAAATATTTTTGGGACACAGATCTCGATTCTATGACAGTCCCGGATTTTCCGGGACGAATGGTAACCCTAGTCCAGATTTCTAAGGATTCCTTCTGGGATCCAGTGAACATTACGATAAATTTTTATATTGAAATTTAAATAAGACACATTTTTAATATTTCATGACTACGTTGTTGAATCAAAACGGAAACAAAGGTACTAAAGTGGAATTATTTTATTGTTATTAATTGCATGAAGCAAAATCCAACAATTACGTTAGTCAGGTCTCATATAGCCTCGTTACTAAAACGGAAGGTTACAATATAAATCAACCAAAAATTCCATTGGTAATATTGTCCGATGAAATCCTGTAAATCATTACTTAAAAATTATTGTATAACTCATGTAACTAGAAGCATGGTAGCTCAGTGGTAGAGTGCTAGTGCAAAAGATTCCCGCTTTTGAACCCAAGCTATTCACAATCTAATTGCAAGTCTGGGCCGGATTTAGTGGGTATACCGGAGCACGTGCACCTCCCTTTGTTGTGAATATACACTTTCTAAAATAAGAAGTTTGCAGAGAAAATAGCAATACTTTCAGGAAATTTCATGTCATGTTTTCATTTCGGGTTCAAAGAAAGCGGAGTTTTGCAAAATCAATAGTTTAAGTCAATTTTCTGAAGGTTGAAGGAAAAGGATTTACCGAGAACACTCACACAGTCACTTAGCATTTCCAAAGCAATTCCTCATTCACACCATATATGCCCAAAGGCATTTTTAAAAAATAAATTTAATTCAAATGTACTGGTAGTTGTTGGTACATCCCCCGTCAAAAAAGCCTGGATCCGGATATATATATATACATGAGCAAAGATAAACCTGCTAAAATATCAAATGAATCTTTGGTTTGTATAATGCAAATTCCAGACTTCGATGTATATAACTTAATACAATCCAATACTTATTTCCACATATAGATACATAATCTATTTTTATACTTCAGGACATCCTCTGTTTATTAGCACTTATATTTCTGAAGACGCCTCTCTATATAGGTAAAATCTTAAATTTGGACGAAACATCTAACGAAAATTACATTATAAATGTTTATAATACCACGAAGAATAGGACCCAACCTATAAGAAAGATACAAAAATACTAAAGTATGTTAGTATAAATAAAAAAATACTCTATCATCCACTTAATAAAGTGCGATTCAAACCACTACCCAATTTCTGTAAAAGGGTTTTCTAGTCCCGCCGAGAACGGACGCGGTTCCAGACACCATAAAGCAGTTACGCTTACTATTTGACTGCGAAGAGGTACCGGTTATATAACTAGAATCTTCAATCGTACTCTTTTAAAGTGTTTCTGTGAATGAATGAAGTTCTGTTATTACATTTGTTTGTGTAGGCTACGTCGGATGCTCTTTTTATATTGTGACTATGAAGCCTAATGGTTTCGAAAACAGGTAATGACAACAAGATTGCATCTTCTTGTTTAACGCTCCTAGTCTGTTGGCTAATAAGGGCAGGTGATAAATGCAAATGAAGGATCACGAAACAATTGGGTGGAATGAGAATATGAGAAAAAGTAGGAAACGCCCAAGAAAACAAATGCCACGATATTATGTTTCATAAATGCAAATTAATTGTGTTCTCCTTGTACAACATATGAACTCACTACCACCAAAGGCAGGTGACTAAATTTATGCTGTATCATTGCTTTCTTTTTTAATCTCTTTCTTTAGAGTGATGGTAGGTTGAAAACTTGTAATCGTGGAAAATAAATAAATTTGAAATTTCAACAGATATACACGTTTCATAAAACATAGATCCCGAAAAATGGTTTTTTTTCATGCCCTGTCCTTCATAACGTTACTCCTTATTATTCAATATTTACATGGAATTCCCAGTGGTAAGAGGTATTGCATATACTCTCATTACAATAATAGGAACAAAATCCTTAAAGCCGGCTTCGAAATTCGCCATAAAGAAAACTACCCTACACTCAAAAGTAAAGGTATAGTAGTTTACTTTAAAGTGAAATTGGAATCTTCAAAACAGCTCTAACGATTTTGTTCACATTTCATATCCTATTACTAGCCATGTAATACGCTATTATTGTAGTATATTGTAGCATCCTTTTTTTTTTTTTTTTTTTTTTTTTTTTTTTAAATATTCTATGGACATTATCATATGATACAATTCATTTCTCTGGAAAAATTGCATAGGAGGTATCGACGATGAGGTAGTTTTCCCGTACAATTTTCCAAAGAAACATATGCAACAACTCTGTTCATACTTCATTACCAACCTTACAATATGGGTAATTTGTTTCTTTTGGAAAATTCAGAAAGATAAATCTATTGTTTTCTCGGGAGATGTTCTCAGACTTGCTGTAACGATTTTGTTAATATTCCAAACAGCATTCCGCTATTAATATTTCTCGTGATATAATTCATTCTTATCGAAAATGTCCGAAAAAAGAGCTTATTAATTGAGATGAGATATCTAGAACGGTTTTCTCTAAAGCGATTGTGTTCATGTTTCACAACGTTTCATTAACAACACTGCAATAGGGATTGGATCATTTCTCTCCTCAAAGTACACAGAGGATAGCTTACTTGGGGGAGAGGTGAGTTTTGTTCGGATAATTTCTAAATATTATTATTATTATTATTATTATTATTATTATTATTATTATTATTATTAACAATAACAATAATAACAATAAAGGCTAACTTTTGTTCTTACCATGCAATTTAGTATTAGGCTTTCTCATAAGATTTTCTAGAAAACGACTCTAAGGATTTCGTTCACACTTTACAAACAAAAATTTTATTAAGAAAGCTGAGGAATGCTTTTATTATTGTTTCAGTTAATAACAAATGACATATGAAACAAATGTACACAGCCATGCTTCGGACCGAAACTTCGGAAATACAGATCCTTATCAATTTAATAGAAACACGTCAGATGTCTGGGTTGGCAATGAGCAGGGACGGCAGAAGCCCCAACTTCTTAGTGGTGGTGAATAAGGACAAACTTCGTACTACCTAAGGATCTAATAGGTAGTGAGAACTAAGCAGATGATAATATAAAAAGGACAACCTTCCTTATTTCTAAAGAAGGCAAATTTTTGACGCTCGGTTACGTGGTACGACCATGACGAGTATAGCAAGTATGTTTGGCGTGTCGCGAGAGGCAGTTCAAGATGATGATGACCTACAAAACTCGTGGCAAAACCACATTGGCGAAGAGAAACATCGGTTGTAAGAAAACCCTCTGACAAGTTCCACCGATCATTACGCGGATTTCTCTCAGAACTGTTTTGGGACTGACGGATGAATTCAAGCAGAACCTCCGACAGCCTGTGTCGCTAATAATCCTCAAGAGTAAATTAAATCTCGTGGATTTTTTTTTTTTCAGGACAAATTTGGTTCCGCTAGGGTTAACAATAAATTACCCTCGACAGATTTCCCAGAAAAATGACTTAAGTTTATTAATGAAATATTGATATGATTTTATTTGATTTAGTTTTCAGTTTCGCGGTGGCTCAGTGGTAGAGCGTTCACCTCTGGTGCTTGGGGTCCCGGGTTCGATCCCTGCCGCCGCCAAAGGAACTTTGTGGTGGACAAACACTGGTTTCCTCTGGATTCTCCCGTTTCCTCCCACTTTCTTCATTCCACCATTTTCATACATTTCTCATAATTACCGTCTCCTCTAACCTTGCTGGCATAATCGTGTGACGTAAAACTCAAAGATTTCATTTCATTTCAATTTTCTTTTTAGCGTTCCTTTCAGCAGCGAGACTATGTGAGACGTGGACATACAGCTTAACGTGGCATCTTCCACATGACCTCCAGCCGGGAATTGAATAGAACCTGGATCTGCCACACCAAAGGAAGTATTGATATACGAGAAATATAAATATAATCGTTAAACGGTTTTCATTACATTGAAAGAGTACATTCACTACATCATTAGACGGCTAGCATATCTATTCGTTTCTATAAGTTTTCAGTAAATTTCTACGTAATTCTATTCGACTAAACTTGGGCTTAAATAATAGAGACTGTCACTAGTCAGCATAGTGACCTCAAAAACTATGGATTCGACAGTCATTTTGGTCAATAGGACTAAACTTCGACTTAAAAGGCACCTGAATTACCATTATTCATCCCAGCAACCTTGAATATTATGTATTCGACACTAATACTTTTAATTATTTTTATATTTCACCTCTTTTTACTCCCACCCCTGGGGGTATTAGAGCTTACTTACTCCATAGTATTTTTTGTTCAAGTCATATACATATACCAGAACCTTTATACAAGTTTTAATTGTATTCAGTTCGATTTTCTCACTAGTACTCACTAGGTTTTCAGATTCACGATGGGAGCTCATGTTATTCGAATTCCTCCTTAACCTGTAGTTCCATGTCTCATATAGCCATGATGTTGAAGTTGTAATCCAGCGAACAATCAAAAGGTTCAGCCCGTTTCATAAGATGCAATTCTTCAGAAGATCATTTTCATTTTATATACTGTATTAGGTGAAAATATAGAAATATCGAAAATATTGAAATATCAATATCGAAAATAGCAAAATATCGAATTATCGATCTGAAAAATTTCGATATCGATATTTGAAAATATCAATTCATCGATCGATATATCGAAATATTGCACATCCCCACTTTAGTGTCGGCCCCTCTAGTACCTTAGACCGAAAATATGTAGTCTATACTCGAGGTCAGTTCATTTGTGCTCAAGCATATCCGGAGTTAATTCCTTCCACGACACTCGTTCAAAGATCTTGAAATTCAAGTACAAGTAAAGCGTGGCCCATATCCTTCATATAACTCAACGATATAAAAATCGAAAGACTTAACACCGTTGAGTCTAGAGTAGAGATGAAGGACCTCGAAACAAAAATGTTTTGTCTTACAAAGTTTCTGGTTTTTTTTTTTTTTTTACTGCATTCTGAAGAAGAAGAAAATGAAGAAGTTCAATAACCAACAATCGCTCGATAGAAAAGGAAGAGAGCAAATAAATAGATCAAATGTTGTTTTCTTATTCGAACGAATTATTTATAGAACTATTAGAGTAATATTCTAATATTGTAGTAAATTTAACTAAAAATTTAATGATGTTTTCAATAACTGTTCTGAAAATATAGTGGTTAAACTTAGGGTTGCCATTCGTCCCGGAAATTCCGGGATCATCACGGAATCGAGATCTGCGTCCCGGTGTTCCGAAAATACTTCTCGGGACGCTTAAATGTCCCGGATTTCAGCGAAGAAGAAAGGAAAGGAATATTATAGTTAGCTCTTTTCTCAGGATTATGTATATAATTATTCTCTTCAACTTCTGAGTATGACAGCTCAAAAGTTGAAAAAAAAACTTGAATAGATAATACATGGATTTTATTAAGTTCACGATTTAACCACTTTGACATTGAAGGAAGCATTTGTCTCATTGGTCCAGGAACAATAGATTTTACCGCTAAATCTTATTATCTTTAGTACTCTGTTTCAATCTACATTTTGCTTCTGAAATATTTTGCCATCTTGTTAATGAATTAACCATTCTAAAAAGAGGATACAGCACGAACAGACAAAACGTGTGAAAAGAAACATCATACCTTGAATGAGCTAAATCAGACCCTGAAAGTTACGAAACATAACAGATCCTGAGAAATTTAGAAAAATGCTTACCAGAGGAAAGGAGGTAAATCATCTGCTTACGTTTGCTTAACTAGGAAGGAGAAGGTCTACTAAAATGACTAACAATGTGATTACGCAATGCTTGAACAACTCTATCTAATGGAAGAAAGTAAATTAGTATATAATACTTCTTTTCATTTTAAGCATTTCAAATATTCTCGTAATTTAGTAGCGTTCCGGATTTTCATTTTTGAGATATGGTCACCCTAAGACTTACAAGGTACATCCGCGAAGTGTCCCCTCGGGATTCATGTAAAACTGATTTAAATGCAAAGTTCTCCATGGCTCAATGTGTATTGTACTAATTTTAGCGACCGATATGGGTAATTTGCATATTTATGAGCCTTCATATACCCGGAATTCAATCATACACTACTACAACGCTCGGTCACAAAATTGCTTTTAGTTTCTTTAGATGTAACTGAACATGAATGTGGGCATATACAAGAAACAAATTGGATCAAGTACTGCTTCTGTGACATATGTTATTCACAGCGGTCGCCATCTTCGATCCGCCATATTGGATTCAACTTTCGTTTTTTCAAATGGGAATAGGTGCTTGTGATACATCAAATTCATATAAAATTTTCTGGGAAATTCATTGGTGTAGTAAGGTTTACGGTGGCTTGTACCATTTGCGAGATATTACATGTTAAATCCCTCTAGGCACTTCCTGAATAGACATTGCAGACTAATATCAGTTACGCTTACGTTTTTGATGTTGACAAATCAAACAATTTCTAACTGGAAAAGTACTGTAGGTATAAACAAACTCTCTACAACATTGGTGTCATATCTTTCTGTGAGTGATTGTTATTACTTTCATGTTATACTACGTATAAGAAGGAAGTATTGTATAAAGAAGGAAGGAAGTAAGAATACCACAGAGGTGCGGCGCCATCCTCGTGGAATTTTATACATGGCTGCAGATGGAGGATCTATGAGACAACAAATTGCCCAAGTATGTGCAAAGAAATGTTCTCAATTAAAGCTTCTTGCAATCTCTGACGCGCTACCGAACACTATGGTGTTTTACTGCTGAACGTTATGATGTGTAGAGAACTAATCATCACTGAAAACTTACTTTCTCAAGTAATTCGGACCGTACTTGGTCCGGTGCTTGTCGAAAGCAAACTGTCCTTATGGTTGGTCTTGTGGCTTCAGAACCTGAACAATTTATAGGTTGTATTTATGTATAAAGACGTTTCTGCAGAACCGTGCGGACTATTGAGCATAGAATGTTCAATTCTCTTGACATACTACGAATTAACTTCGTCGTGCTTCTCGTGATAATCTCCCTGATTTCCCTTACTGTTTTGTCGGACATGCAATTCTGTGTGCTATTACTAGACTGGCGGCAGTTAATACTCTCTGTTGCTAGAAACTAAACGAACCCAATCTCAGTTGTCTTTACGTCTGGTAGCTCTCTTTAACATCCGTCTCAGATTCCTTTCAACAGTAATCAGTGATTTCATTTCGGTTTGAGAGGCCAGGCAGGATGCTCTCTTTTGCTGTCGTTATTTTCCTAATTATTCATTTTCTCGAACAAACCAACAAACTGAGAAATGCACATATTGTAGAACAACCACCAACTTACATTGTGTCTTGTTTAAAGCTATAGTCCATATCGTTATAATGCTTATGCCACTCTATCTCATTGGATGAAAGAAAAATAATGGCTCGATGAATTCATATGACAGTGACATGACTTAAAAATTTTACGTAAATACTAGCTGAATTTCCCGCACAGGAAAAATAGGTTTATTAAAAATACTTGAATTCCCTTGCCCTTTAGAATGCATATTTCAATAAAAGTGTGTTGATTAAAACAATAGAGAAGATATTCTGTTTTTAACATTAATTTTGAAACACTCTACTCCCCTAGAATACAATCTTTAATCAAAATGATATGATGAAGAAACTCAGCTTGAGGAGAATATTAAGCTCCAAAAGTAATTTCAAACGAGTCAGAAGTTTTCTCAATTAAAAAAAAAAAAAACTACGAATTCGACACTAATTTAAGTCTTTTTGACATTTTATTTTACATCCTTTCCTCATCTCCTCGCAGATGGAACTGAATTTGAACTTAAACGGCATTTAAAGCATCACTATTCATTTCAGCGACACAGAAATTTTGTACACTAATGTCAGTCGTTTCGGATTATTTTTATATTTCACCCCTTGACCAGTGCCTTCGGCGTTGCCTCTTTAAATTCACGATCCAACTGACATGTCCGTATCTGCCTATGCCCCTTTAAATTCGCGATCCAACTGACATGCCCGGTCTTGCCTAAACTTGGGCTAAAATGTCATAGGGATTGTCACTTAATAGCAAACAATGGATTTGACACTAATCTCAGTCATTTGAGACATTATGTTTTTCACTATTTTTCATCCCATTTCAGTAGGGGCTGAACTTGGACTTTAGTGATATATCAGGAGTGGGACTATTCATCTCAGTGACACCGAAAACTGTGGATTCGACACTAGTATTAGTCGTTTTCGATTATTTTTACATATTGTCTCCTTTCGATTTCCCAAGGATGTTACTGAGGGTTGAAAGTGAACTTAAACGGCATCAGGCGTGTCATTATTCATCTCAGGGACCCCGAAAACTATGTATTAGCTACTAATATGGATAATTTTTAATTATTTTTATGCGTTTCCTACTTCGCACACCCCTTAGGGATAGTGGGGGTCTTACCCTTCTGGACACTGAATTTAGAGTAAAGGTTATCGAAATTGCACCAATAAACTTAGGAATCCCGAAATCTATAGATTTGACATTATATTTTTACATGCTATCACTCTTCCCAGGGGTGTTAAAGGAACTGAACTTGGTCTTAAACGGAATCGGGAGTATAACTCCTCATCTCAGCGACCTCTGAAATTATGGATTCGATACTAATATCCTTCTTTTCAATAATTTTTATATGTTTCATCCTACGTGGGCTAAGAGGTCTTACCCCAACGGCATCCTGTTCTAGTTTGCAAGTAATATGTGTATCAAGTTTCGTTAACATCACTAGAGATACTTCAGAATTTTGCTCGAACATACGTGCATAATTTACACACACACACACACACACACACACACACACACACACACACACATATATATATATATATATATATATATATATATATATATATATATATATATATATATATACAGGGTGTTTCAGAAAAAACGTCCAGTGCTTATAAATCCGAAACGGCTGAGAATAAAAAGATGAAACAAAAACTGAGATAGGAAAATGTCATAGAGCGCATCACATGGTGTTGTTGCGGTGACCCTCAGGGCCCTCCTTCAAGGGGGCCCAGGGGCCAACTTCAAATTTTCAAATAGGAACATGTATTGATTCATACCTCATTCAATAGTACTTGAAAAACGAAACAACTTTTGTAGGAAACAATTTTCGATTTGGGCCACCGTTTTTAAATGGCCGCAAAAAGTGGGTCCTATATCAGATAAAAAGTCCAGTGCTTATAAATCCGAAATGGCTGAGAATAAAAAGATAAAACAAAAACTGAGATAGGAAAATGTCATAGGGCGCATGACATGGTGTTGTCGTGGTGACCCACAGGGCCCGCCTTTAAGGGGGCCCAGGGGCCAACTTCAAATTTTTAAATGGGAACATGTATTGAATCATACCTCATTAAATATTCCTTGAAATACGAAACAACTTTTGTAGGAAACAATTTTCGATTTGGGGCATCGTTTTCAAAATGGCCGCAAAAAGTCCTGTATCAGTTTGAAGTTGGCACCTAGGCCCCCTTCACTGAGTTTCTTGAGGGTACTTTATCATCTTGACAACAACACTTGATATGCTTTATCATCGTTTCTATCTCAGTTTTTGTTTCATCTCTCTATTATCAGCCGTTTCTGATTTAGGCCTATAAGCACTGGACGTTTTATCTGATACAGAACCCACTTTTTGCGCCCATTTTGAAAACGGTGGCCCAAATCGAAAATGGTTTCCTACAAAAGTTGTTTCGTTTTTCAAGTACTATTGAATGAAGTATGATTCAATACGTGTTCCCATTTGAAAATTTGAAGTTGGCCCCTTGGCCCCCTTGAAGGAGGGCCCTGGGGGTCTCCACGACAACACCATATGATGTGCCCTATGACATTTTCCTATCTCAGTTTTTGTTTCATCTTTTTATTCTCAGCCATTTCGGATTTATATGCACTGGACGTTTTATCTGATATAGGACCCACTTTTTGCGGCCATTTAAAAACGGTGGCCCAAATCGAAAATTGTTTCTTACAAAAGTTGTTTCGTTTTTCAAGTACTATTGAATGAGGTATGATTCAATACGTGTTCCTATTTGAAAATTAGAAGTTTGCCCCTGGGCCCCCTTGAAGGAGGACCCTGGGGGTCACCACAACAACACCACGTGATACGCCCTATCTCAGTTTTTGTTTCATCTTTTTATTCTCAGCCGTTTCAGATTTATAAGATAGGTGTTTCAGATCTGAAACACCCTGTATATATATATATATATATATATATATATATATATATATATATATATATATATATATATATATATATATATATATATATATATAAGTTCATAACTTTTGAAATATGAGTGTACTTTTTAATTGTAGAGTATAATGAGCTAACCAAACGTTAATTGGACGTACCAAATGTCATTCTCTGTAAACACACAGAAAAAAGAAAATACTTTATTGAACATTGTATGGAAATAATAAGTGATGCAAAGTTTATTAACAACTACAATGTTTCATTTTCGAATCTCAAACTATCTCTGAATATGCATTTGTAACAAAATGGCAGGTGGGGAGGTCACTTGATTTTTCATTTACTAAAGGTTTAAGTTAGGTCATAATTTTATAAATGGACAAAAAGGAAAAGAAAAATTATGTTTGAAGTTCTTATCAGTGTAAACTTACTTTCTTCGGAAATATGATAAAACGCATTAAGAAAACCCTTTTAGCAGATTGCTGTATGTTCTAAGAAAATTATTTACTAGTATGTAACTTCCTGTAATCATGAACATTATTCTCTGGTAATTCGCAATAATTTGACCACAGTTATAGATTTTTCCATTTCCAATACAATATATTTTCATTCTTATGCTGAACATACATTCAATAAAGCTATTTTTCAAATATATTGTCTATTTTAAAATGTAATATTATCTATTTAATAAATTGTCTCACACATGTATCTTCAATGTTTCAAAGAAAAAGTTATTACTGTTTAGTTATTCTGTCTGTGCCATGGTCAAAAGAACCTACCTTCCATCATAAAAATTTTAGTCCATTTAACTTAGAGTAATGAGATTATTGTTTTTCAAATTCAGAATCAAGAAATCCTATTTTGTAAAACATTGAATATGAAATTCCAAAATTTAGAAAAGTGCCAGAATAAATAATTATTACATTATAAAAGAAGCTTCTTCACATTCATTTGTATTTTTCATATTGTAATAGTTAAATATATATTTGGTCTAGGAATTAATTCGTGCGGTTGGTACGCACACATTGAAGCTGTAGTACAAACACAAAATACATAAATACCTTAAGAAAAATATTGTCCATCGCTAGCCACCACTTTCGCCCATCTGTCAGGCAATGTACGGATTCCGTAGCGAAAGAAGTCCTCATCCTTGGAAGCGATCCAGTCAGAGACCCATGTTTCGATATCTTCTGAAGAAGTAAACCGCTGTCCAATCAAATCGTTGTTCATGCAATCGAACAAGTAGTAGTCCGAAGGAGCAACGTCTGGTGAATACGGCGGGTGGGGTAAAACTTCCCATCCGACATTTTCTAAATAGGTTTTGACCGGTTTTGCGACATGTGGGCGAGCGTTATCATGTTGAACAATAAGTTTATCATGTCTGTTCTCCCATTCTGGTCGTGTTCTGGCCAGAGCTTGCTTCAAACGCATTAATTGTCGTCGATAACGTTCTCCATTCATAGTTTCACCCGGTTGCAGCAGCTCATAGTACACCACACCTTTCATATCCCACCATATGCACAGCATAACCTTTGCACAGTGAATATCTCGTTTTGGTTGTGATGGACCCGGTTCACCTGGTTTCACCCAGGCCTTTTTTCGTTTAGGGTTCTCGTAATGGATCCACTTCTCATCACCCGTAATAATTCGATGCAGAAACCCCTTTCTGCTCTGTCGTTGAAGCAGCAATTCGCAAATGGTTTTTCGTCTTTCAACGTCTCTGTCTTTCAATTCATGTGGAACCCAATGTGACACCTTTTGAATCATTCCCATGGCTTTCAAGCGTTTGGAGACTGTTGTTTCATCAACGCCTAATGCTGCTGCAAGTTGTTTCTGCGTTTGACACGAATCCTGCTCGAGCAATGCTGTCAATTCTTCGTCTTGAAATTTTTTTGGCTGTCCATGGACATGTAGATCGTCGTGCCGCCGCAGATGGGTGCCGGCTGCCTTCGGCGGGCCCGCCACCGTCAACGGCGGCAATCCCTCTTTCCGACAGCGACTTCCTGATGGGGATGTATCGTACGTCACTACTCTGCGCTCCGGTGTGATAATAATCTATAGAACGGAGGCTATAGAGAAACAACATTAATTCACGGCTCCGATGTCATTTAACATGGATGAGAATTAACATTTTACATTCGAGACGGGACAAGGCTAACTCAAATTTTCGTCTCGCTTTGGAGATGAAAATCGAGAGATTCTCGAAATAGTGTATGTCCACTCTTTAAGTAAGAATTGCTCTACAGACTGAATCTTATACGCTATTTTCTTACTTTGTATTACAGAGCTCATTGAATTATAGTCTTAGTAGGTATTTTTGTAGCAAAGTTTTATAGTTACACGTACGTACCGTGCTATACTTTCTACATGAAACTTCAGTGGAACACTTTCGTTTAAAATTTGGGTAGTTGTAGAGGTGTGTCTTGTAGGTTCGGAACACCCTCCGCGAAATCCCGACTTTTAAGAAATTTTGTTAAATTTTAGGGCAACTTCAAAACTTTTAATACCATATTATTATTATTATTATTATTATTATTATTATTATTATTATTATTATTATTATTATTATTATTATTATTATTGTTATTATTACTTCTGTAGATTTGAGAACTCAGTATTAACACATGGGCTGAAAAGTCCCGGGCCTAACAAAGAAAACACCGTTTTTTTGGTTCAAAATTAGCTTTATTCATCAACGTAATCTCCATGAAGAGCAACGCAATCAGTCCAGCGCCGCTCTAACATTTCAATACCACTTTTGTAGAACGATTTATCTTTTGCCTCAAAATAGGCCTCAGTTGCAGCGATAACCTCTTCATTCGTGCGAAATTTCTTACCGGCGAGCATTTTTTTCAGGTCTGCGAACAGCCAGTAGTCGCTGGGAGCCAAATCTGGCGAATACGGTGGATGTGGGAGCAATTCGAAGTTCAATTCATGTAGTTTTGCCATTGTTTTGATTGACTTGTGACACGGTGCGTTGTCTTGATGATACAAAAGTTTTTTCTTTGCCATATGCGGTCGTTTCTTTGCAATTTCGGCCTTCAAACGCTCCAATAACGCTATATAATAGTCACTGTTAATGGTATGTCCTTTCTCAAGATAGTCGATGAATATTACACCACGCACATCCCAAAATACCGAGGCCATAACCTTGCCAGCCGATTGTTGTGCTTTGGGGCGCTTTGGACGAGGTTCACCAGTTGCTGTCCACTCAGATGCCGATCGTTTTGATTCCGGAGTGAAGTGATGGATCCATGTTTCATCCATGGTCACATATCGACGCAAAAAGTCCGGTTTGTTACGTTTAAACATGGCCAAACACTGCTCAGAAGCATCAACACGTTCTTGTTTTTGGTCAACAGTGAGCAAACGCGGCACCCACTTTGAACAGAGCTTTCTCATAGTCAAATGCTCATGCAATATAAAGCCAACACGTTCTTTTGATATCTTTACGATGTCAGCTAACTCACGCACCTTCACTTTTCGATCATTCAAAACAAGTTTGTGGATTTTTTTTATGTTTTCTGATGTTACTGCCTCATTTGGACGTCCACTGCGTTCTGCATCATCGGTGTCTCTACGACCACGTTTGAAGTCAGCAAACCAACGTTTTATTGTTGTTTCTGATGGAGCGGAGTCCCCATAACACTTTTCAAGCCATTGCTTCGCTTGAACGGTATTTTTTCCCATCAAGAAGCAGTGTAAAATTAAAACACGAAATTGTTTTTGATCCATTGTTTTGAAACTAACACAAGTAGGGTCACTCTTAGCACAATAACTCACAGACGAATGAATAGAATATCATGAAATTCTCACAGCTGTCTTCTGAAGGTTAGTATTCACTGAAAACAAGGTGACTGCAATACAACTAGCGCCATCTATGTGTTAGGCCCGGGACTTTTCAGCCCATGTGTTACGTCCTATTCCAATGCAAATAAGCATACTGTAGTTGATAGGAAAAAGGAAAAGAAATTGTTTGGACCCTGTTTAAGAGATCCTTTTGAAGGATTAGTGTCCGAAATGAAAATCTTGGAAAAGGAAGGTGTTAGCTCCTGGACAATATGAGATCCAAACTTCGGATGCCTTAACAGAAACTAAGTAGGATTTGTTTTCATCGCGATACATAGTAACGCCCTTTCTTTGGGTAAAAGACTTTAGGTTATGTATGTATTATATTGGTATTTTAACAAAATATACATACAAATAGAGAAAAGAGTAGTTCCTATTTACAAATTTTGGTTGAACGAATATGTAGAATATGTTGGAAATGGCGAACGAAAATATTATTATTTCTAGTAAAATTGAAGGAACTAAGAAACAATTCCATAATGAAACAATAATGTTTTAACACATTTATGACACATAATAGGCCCTAAGCATAAACCTTATGTATTCAGGAATTGATTGCTGAACACGCTAAGTTCTCAGAGAATACGAATCAAGTTGTGGATATGTGAAGTCATGTTGTTAGTATTTCCCCTGTGAAAAAAAAAAAATGTTTCAACTCCAACTTTTAACACCGAGAGAAATTGAATATTTTTCATATTATTATAGATCAGAAATATGAACATTGTAAATGATAAACATTCCTTAATTACCTCAGGGGGAATTGAACCCAGGACCCCTAAATTATGAAACAAATGCTCAAGCCACTACCGTAAGACTGCTCTGTTAAGTATGAGTCAAGAAACAATCGTGTATGTAGCAAATTGTACACGTTTACGATTACAATAATCTATTAACGATGAAACACTCTGATTTTGGTCATGATAAAATACTATAGCCCAGAGAATACAAATTTAAATTTAAAAGAAAAATATATAAAAACACGCAACGATATGAAGGAGAAAGTGGTCTTAAGAATAATTCGGATCCTCAACTGGAACATGGTGCCTCAGACCACTTTTTTACTGATTCACCGGAAGTATCTCCGTAACTTGGCTTTATTATACTCGGTTATACTCGTTTTACAGTTATTTCCAGTAACTTTGAACGACAGGGACACGAACACAGATACATCGAGGACATTTAAAATTTCAAGGGCTCTCCCACCGGGAATGGAAATCGAGACCCTGCCCACTGAACTATCTGATGGGTGGGACACATGGTTTCTTCCCAATGCAAGTAAGGTTGAGATGGACAACATCGTGCTCATGGGTTTTCTCAGGAGACCCGAGTTTTTTCCCACTTTCTCATTCCACCAATTCATCTATCATAATTCAATTGCTTTAATCATAGTCTTCCTCAACCTAACAGGCATAATCGTTGGACATATTCTCTGCATACGTCCCTACAACTAACTATATGTTAAACGTAAAGTTCCCAGACAAATTTCATGGATAAAGTAGGACTACTGAATTTAGAGGAGACCTAAGACAATTTGTTTTTAAATAACGGTTATGCCGACTAAGCTAAAGAAGACGTAAATGATGAGAATGAAAGAATTCCATCATTGGAATAAAGAAAGTGGCCAGAAACGGAACCCGGAGAAAACCTGCATACGCAGTGTTTGTTCAGCACAATGCCTATTAGGCAGGAACTGGTTAGAACAGGGTCAGGCATTGAATTCACAAGACTTCAGCAATAATAATAATAATAATAATAATAATAATAATAATAATAATAATAATAATAATAATAATAATAATAATAATAATAAAAATAATAAAAAATGGTTTTTAAAGTTTTGAAGTTGCCCTAAAATTTGGCAAAACTTACTTAAAAGTCGGGATTTCGGAGATGGTGTTTTGTACCTTCAAGTTACACCTCTGCATCTTCCCAAATTTTAAGCGAAAGTGTTCCACTGAAGTTTCATGTAGAAAGTATTCTACGGTATGTACATGTAAAAAAGCCTTGCTACAAAAATGCCTATTCAGACCATAATTCTATGAGCTCTGTAATACAAAGAAAGAAAATAGCGAATAAGATTCAGTCTGTAGAGCAATTCTTATTAAAGAATGGACATACACTATTTCGAGAATCGAGATAAGACGAGAAATGTTTACGATACTTTTCGCTTCGTCTCGATTCTCGTCTCCAAAGCGAGACGATAATTCGAGTTAGCCTTATCCTGTCCCAAATGTAGAATGTTAATTCGCATCCCGATTTGGTTTGTTCTGTTATAGAAACCAGATGAGAAACAAAACCGATTTTCGTTTTGCTAGATGTCACGTTTCTGCTTGTAATGGTATGATCTGAGCGATAATAAGTTTCTAATTTTTAATTTTCTACGAGATAATTATCATTATTATTAGTTTATTATTATTACTCTTATTATTCCTGAAGATTTGATATTTCAAGCATTGAGACATTCGAGTATTCAAATATCTGAATATAATAAAACGTGTGTCATCACCGGTCAATCGCCATCAAAATTCGTAAAGTAAAAAAAATGATCCTTCGATGTGGATTCGTTCCAAGAACCTCCGGATTATTGGTCGAGCGCCTTGACCACTGAACACGATCACTACGCGATAAATGATTCGTCTTTATTCTTGTTACGTTTCATTGCCTCCGCCCGGAAAGTTGTACGTTACTTTTCTTCGTTTCAAAACGTCTTTCGTATTTCTTTTATGATGATATAAGTCAATAATCTTCGGCAAAGTTGATATTAATAACTTGAGTTATTCTTAAACCTTTGGTTCACAAGTTTGTTTCTTCTCCACACAAAAGTACAGATATGACAGATTTAATTCTCATACTCTGCATTGGTTTCGAAGCAGTCACCATTACCTGATCAATGACTTCTGTCCGCCAAGATACATAGTTTGTCAACGGCTTAAGTGAGTTACTTTTACCGGCACAAATATCATGTATACAAGAATTGTATGATGATTCGAAATGTACAGAAAGTGCTCAAGAACTCCACACTATATTGTTATATGTACACGTTGTCTCAAAAAGGTTGAGCGCATTCTTTATTGCTGTCAAGGCAAAAATTTTCTAAGTCCTGCTTCGGGTATCTTCTGAAAAAAAGCCACCCAGGTTCGAACCTCGAAGCCAACCTTTGCAATTGGGAAAAATGTTGCAGATGTGTTTTTCTTCTTTTAAATATAATAAGACTTGTTACCAATTGTATAAAAAAGCAACATTGATTGAAATACTTAATGATACAATATTTTGAAACTTTGTATTAATGTCAGCACATGCTTGATTGTCGTTTAGCTCTCCATACGTAATGGAATATTTAGATACGTAAACGAATCTTTCCATATGTAAAAGAATGCTGAAAGTTAAGACAAGAACATAATTCTCGCCTGAGTACTTAAATAAAAGTCAAAGTAGAACAAAAACAGCGTTTGCAGTGGATATGAATTTCATAATTATCTAGAGAGCCGCATACATCGCTAGAAGCACGTTCCGAAAAGTGAGTGTGTTAGATCAGCGGCAAGCCATTGGATTTCAAATTGTAAGGTTGTGAGTTCGATTCCCATTTGATCAATGCTTTTTTTATGAAATTCTATTTTCCGCAATGCATGAAAAAATATATAAAATAATTACATTAAAATATATCAGTTGTATATGTATATAACATAATCATTGCAGAACATAGTAATTATTATGGTTAAAATATAACATCTGATATAGGTGTTCACAGTAGATCGGTATTATATATGAGAATGTTAAATACAAATTAAGAAAATAATATCATAGCAATAAATAAGTTATATAGTGTATTTATTTGCAGCTATTTGTCATATAGAGGTTACTTCTCAACATTCATATTACAGCATGTCATTTATGTTCTTGAGAAATTATCCGAGGCATAAAAAGAGGGTATAAACAGAGAATCCAAAGTCGGAATGCTTGCAAGAAATTCATGAGCCCCAGAAGTCACGTGAGCAGACTGGAATTATCCTTATGAAGCATGGCACAGCAGAAAGTCTTTAAATAGATTTTTCAATTCAATACCTAATATATGCATTTGCAATGTGGAAGTGGTGATGCCTTAGGTCGCTCCCTCCCTCTCTCTCTCTCGCTTGCTCGCTCTGTATTTAAATATTAAAAGTGTATGTATGTTTGTGTTTCAACATAATTCTGCCTATATGTCTAGGGCAATTTTAACCATATTTCTTACAGTCTGGAAAAGAGTACTGTCTGGATCAAAAATACTAGTAAAGGATCGATATTAGTATTGAATCCATAGTTTAGTGGTCGCTTAGGTAAATAGTTATACTTTCAATTCAAGTCCAATTAAGCTCCCATTAGCACTCAGGGTGGTTACGTAGCGACATAAAAATATCTAAATCAACCGATATTAAAGTCGAATCGTAAGTTTTTAGCGCTGCGAACAGTGCCGCATTTCCCATTAGTCCAACTAGGCCCGTGCTTAGAGGGCAACATATTTGAAGAGCGCAAAGTTTAAAAATTAAATAATATTTTATTTTTTCTCGTTTGAAAAAGTTAAAAAAATCAAGATCAAATATACTATTTCGTGAACAACCCACTTTTACCATTCTAATATGTTTAATGATAGCGTAAGAAATCTAAAAATAATTCAGAACATGTTTCCCATTTGTTATTTTTTGTTACGTAGTTGTAGCTGTAGCATCTAGTGAGTGGCATTTAAGTATAATAAATTCACTAATTAAGCATATTCGAATCGCTTTATTTTTAAGTTAGGGATCAACGGGCAGAGAAATATGTAGTAATTGGCGGCGCAGAGAGCAAAAGTGCGTAGGGACGCCGAGCTTCTAAATGCAGCACTGGCCGCTAAATTAATAGGTAGAAATTTTAATGCCTCTTTAGACCAAATTTAGTCCTAGCGGTGGCAGTATCCGTTTGCTCTCCTAGGAGGAATGAAACGAGCTGACATCAAAATTATAAAAAAAGACCGACATTAGTGTCGAATCCATAATTTTGGGGGTCGCTTAGATAAAGAGTGGCACTCCAGATGCCATGTAACTTAAGCCCCCATTATCACCCTGAATGAGTGTGAGAAATTGTGACATGTAGAAGTAATTGAAAATGACCAATGTTTGTGTCGAATCTATATCTTTCGGGATCTCCAAGTTCATTGGGAGCAGTTCTGATGATCTTTAAGTTCAACTTCCAGTATGAGTAAGATTCCCTAGCACATATAATAAGGAGAGTCGAAAGGAGTAACACATACAATGATTCAAAACGACAGATGTTAGTGTAGAGTCCATAGTTTCGTTATCACCGAGATAAATAGCAACACTTCTAAACGAACATGTCAGCTGGATTTTGAATTTACAGGGGCAGCATCGAAGGCATCGCTCGCACGGCTCTAAGTATTTTAATGTTTCTGTGTAAATGAATATTCCAGCGTAACTCCGGAATGTCTGGGACAACCTTTACGAAACTTTGGGGACATATTACTTTCAATCTAAAAAGAAAATATTGTAGTAGTATGAAGTTATGTAAGTTGGGAGGTTACATCCAAATTCCCAATGTTTACATCCAAATTCATTCCCATCTTTACAGGATGATGGCGTAGTAGAGGTAAAAATAAAATCTCAAAAATTGCTAAAATATTTATCGAATTCATAGTTTTCGGGGTTAAGGAAACGTTTCTAATAACTTTGGAAGGTTGTTTGTACCCACTTCAAGATGGGCTTTTTAGTCATATCAATTTTTCACCGTGAGAAAATTGGCCATTTCAACTATTATATTAAGCCAACTTTCGCAATCTATGAAAAAATTGTGTGGGTGTATGTTTCGTTTTATAAATGAAATGACATGCTAAAATCAAAGATGGAGTGGGTCAATGGGTCGGTGGATAAGTGGGTAAAATAGGTCAAGATTTGTGAGTGTGTCAGTGGATCATGAGTCAAAAGGACGTGACCTACTCCAAAACACCAGTCACTCTGACTCACACTGACCCACCGACCCATTCTTTCATTGTATTGTAGTCAGCAACTTGTGAACACTGGTGAGCTTGCCTAAGTTTTACTTTCAAGATCTCCATTTTTCTTCGTTTTTCATTTGTTTCTAATGAAAAAACTTCAGGCACTTTTGGATATTGATATTTGGAATTGTAAGAGCGGCAACAGCAATAAGAGTTGGATTTTGGGATGCAGCCTGTGAGCTTTTAGAGAAACTAACTGCTGGAGAAACATATTTTTGAATCACCTGTAATATATGGATTATTGTATAAAAAAATTGAAAGTAACTATGTATACGTGATCATCACGGCCAAAATGCAAAGTCAAATGAAATGACGTTTGATATATAATCAGGCCCCAATCCCAACTGGGAAGTTATCATACGCGTATCACTTTCATTATAATACATATCCTTGGGGGGAGTAGGGGTCCGAATTTTTGCGAAAATTGAGTATCTCAGAAGCACTTCAACTTAGCTGAAATTCAGTATATAACTCTTTATTAAAAATAAACAGAACGTGTCCTGGCATTTTTAAAATTTTCTTTTATGAGGGGGGAGGGCATTTTGTATATTTTGGAAATTGGTAGTGGGTTGATTTATAAAAATAATCCAAAACGATTGATATCATTTGAGAAATGAAAACTACAGTTCTTCGCATTTTATACCCACTATTATAACAATTGCTGAAGCTGGTGTTTAATATATAAAGCGTTCAGATCATAAGGTTATCAAGCCATGAAGTTGTAACAAAAATGGCCATATAATTTGTATTCCAAGCTTAATTACATGGGCATTTTTAAATTAGTACGGCATGCTTACTTATATGGAAAACTAGTTTTTCCTTTTTTATGTTGGTCTACTTTATTTAGATTTGAGACTTTAAAATTTCATCCTATTTTCTAGTGAAATGTATATGTAAGCCAACATAGAGATAATTATATATGATAAATTTAAATTCATTTTAATTCGGAAGATGATAACACTTTACCATTGTATATCGTAAAGGTCAGATCACCGGTATCGTAACAGAGCGGTGCTTGAGCGATTGACGATAGCAACTCAAACTCCGATAAGTGATAATTTCACCGTCTTTAACCTCAAGTATAACCTCTTTAGTCAATGGAGAGGAGGACGTGTGAATCATGGGTCAGAGTTGATGACGATGGGTTTTGTTGGGTCGGAGTTCGTCACAATGGTTCAGAGTGGTTCATAGTTGGTGGTGGGTCAGAGTGGGTCACGATGGGTGGTGGGTCAAAGTGGGTCAATGGATCATTTAGGTGGTGGATGATAGTGGGTCATGGTGAGTCATGGATCAAATTTTCATTGACCCACACTATCTCAGGTTAAAATTATATTGAAGAGAAGAGACACCGAATTATGCTCAAATTTTACGCATAGATAGTACCCCACCAGAAAGCAATAAATCTGAAACGGTTCACGGTACCACCTCCCAGAACTCGAGATATAGGGTTTGTCTGGCTAATAAGACCGCAATGTTTTATCCTTCAACAAGCAAACTTTTTATCGTCATTTCCGTGAGGAAGTCAGAAGAACACGTCGCTAGTAATTGAAGCGTTGATTGTTCGCGCCCACCCCGGCTTGTTGTACTTGTTGTAGTGTGTTTTGGCTCACCTAAATATAAGCAAGTCACGTATAGGCGATTTAACATATTTTGGGTATGTAGATTTGTGGTTCGTTGGCGTTCCGTCGTGTCTCTGCCGCTGGGTTTATAATTTTCAAAACGGAAGTGAAGTAATCGCAGATCGTTGCTGCGGGGCCGTTAATTTTTGACGAGAGATTAATTAACTGCTCATCGGTGGTCCACCGACGCTTACGGCATAGTATCCGTGAAGTCCGTTGGCACCAGTAAAACTCTTAAATGACGAAACAGATGTCAAACTCGAAAAACACGTATTTAATATTTTCAAAGGTACCCCATGTCGAGGTAAAAACATTTGCCCGAGTGCCCCCCGGAGGGTCCCAGGAGGGGTCCAACTCAAAATTTGAACATGATAAGGAGAGTTAAGCAGTAAATCATTTGAAAGTATTGCTAGAAGAAGGAAGATTTTAAGAGTCTCACGTCTCCATGCTAAATTTGAGCAAAATAGCGAGTCTTCAAGATGATAATAAAGATCCTTCATTGAAAATTCCGTGGCCACCTCTAGGAATGTGAAACTGTGAAACCGATATTAGTTTCACATTTCTAGAGGTGGTCACGGAGTTTTCAATGAAGCATTTGTTACCATCTTGAACGCTCGCTATTTCACACAAGTGTAGCATAAAGACTCGAGACTCTTACCATCTTTTTTAATTTTAGCAATACTTTTAAATGATATACTACTTGATTTCCCTTGCCATTTTCAAATTTTCAGTTGTACCCCTTCTGAGACCCTCCGAGGGACCTTGTACGGAGTAAGTACCCCGAGTAAGTACCCCCAAAAAAGTAAGTACCCCGAGGTGGGCGCGAACCTTCAAACTTAAGTTTACTAGCCCCGTATTCTTCTGACTTCGCCGTGGAAACGATGAAGAAAATCTCGCTTGTACAAGGATAAATTGTTGAGGTCTTAATTTAGCCAATAAAACAAATCCCTCTATCTCGAGTTCTGTACGATGGTACTGTGAACCGTTTCGAGATTTATTGCTTTCTATAGGGGTACTATCTATGTGCAAAATTTGAGAAAATCGCCGACGAGCACCTTCAGAGCATCTCCCCTTTAGTACAATGTTAACCAGAGATGGTGTTCGTCAATGAAAACTTGATCCACAACACACTGACCCACCACACATCGTGACCCACGACCCACCGTGACCCACAATGACTTACTACCCAACGTAACCCATTCATCCACCATGACCCACTCTGACCCACCACCAACTTTAAACAACTCTGAACCATTGTGACCAACTCTGACCCACTAAAATACATCGTCATTAACTTTGATCCATGATCCACGCCATCCTCTCTACTGACTAAAGAGGTTATATTTGTAATACACTATTTTTTTCTAGTAGTTAGCTCCTCTAAAACTCTCAGCCTGTATCTCAAAAGCCAGGTAGTAAGTCCTATTGCCATTGTTACAATTGCAAATATCAAAATCCAAAAGAGCCTCAACTTTTTTTTCATTAGAACCAAATGAAAAAAGAAGAAAAATGGAGGTCTTGAAAGTAAAACGTAGACAAACTTACCAGTGTTAAGAAAATGCTATCTACAAGACACTGAGCAGAATGAGTCGATGGGTCAATGTGTCAGTGTGAGACACGGTGAGTGCTGTTTCGCAGTGGATCACGTCTTGTTGACCCACGATCCACTGACCCACTCACAAATCTTGACACATTTTACCCACCGACCCACTCAATCTCTGATTTTAACAAGTAGCATATCATTTAAAAGACGAAACATACATCTGCACAATTGTTTCTCGATTACGAAGGCTGGCTTGATAATATACTAGTTGAAATGGTAATTTCTTCCTAAGGTGAGAAATTGATACGATTAAAAAGCTCATCTTGAAGTGGGTACAAACTACATTCCAAAGTTATTAGAAATGCTTTCGCGACCCCAGAAAGCTATCAATTCGACAAATACTTCAGTAAGTTTTTACATTTTATTGGTCATATCTCTAAGCCCCTCATCCTATGAAGATGGGGATGAATTTTGATATAACGCCATTGAGTTCCTCACTATTCATCTCAAAGACCCAGAGAACAATGGATAACACTCTATGATCAGTCGTTTTACACTATTTTTACATGTCACTCCTTCAACTTCCATCCCTTGGGATATCTGACTTCCACAATATTTTTTTCTTAAATTGAAAGTAATATGTCTCCCACGTTAGGTAAAAGTTACTCCAGACATTTCGGAGTTTCGCTGGAATATACACTTATCCATACATTAAAATATTTAGAGCTGAGTGAGCAAATCTTTCGATGTTGACCTTGTAAATTCAAAATCCAATTGACACAGTCGGTCATGCCAAAACATAGCATTAAATGCCATTGCGATTGTAATAACGTGATAAACCCAAATTATGGATTTGACACTAATCTCAGTCCCTTGAGACATTTTATTTTTCATCCTTTATCGCCCGCTATGACGATGGGGTTTGAATAGATTGAGTTGATTTAACGTCCCGTTCAGCAGTGAGGCTATATGAGACGTAGACCTACTAGTTAACGTAGAATCCGAACTACATGAGCTCTCGCTGGGGTCCGAACCTGGGTCTCCCACGCCGAAAGCATGTACGCTATACGCTTAACCACAAAGAAGCTTTACGATGTGAATTGAATTTGGACTTTAATGCTATCGGAGTTGTAATTATTAATATCTGCAACAACGAGAATTATGGATTCGACACTAATATCAATCGCTTTTACTTTATATATATCCCCCTCCAACTCCCAATAGCTTACCCCGAGAGTACTCTTTTTTAGACTGTTAGCACTATATGTAGGAAGTTTGTTTACATGTTGGAACATACACACACATACACACAGATACAATATATATATATATATGTATATATATATATATATATGTATATATATATATATATATATATATATATATATATATATATATATATATATATATATATATATATATATATATACTGTCCGGAAAGAAAGAAAACACATCCTTATACAAAAGCATTGCAGATTATAGAACTGAAATCCTATTCTGCCTTCTTTCTAAAGTATCAATAAGTCTTTTAGACATGACTTCGTGTTAGTACATTTCCTGTTTACATGGTTTTGGTGTTCGTGAGTTTTGAGTGATTCGAGTTTGTATAGCAATTTCTGTTTATACCCGCATAGTCTCTTTACCTTTCAGAAATCGTAAATCACTTGCTGTAATGAGAAAATTGAGAACTAACCTCCATATGACAAATAGGTGCAAATAAATAAACTATATAACCTATCTTTGCTATGATTTTATTTTCTTAATTTGTATTTAACACTCACATATAGAATACCAACGTACTGTGAACACCTGTATCAGGTGTTATTTTAAACATAATAATCATTATGTTCTGCAATGATTATGTGTTATATATATACAACTGAGGTATTTTACTGTAATTATTATATACAATTTTTCATGCATTGCGGAAAAAAAGAATTTCATAAAAAAGCATTGACCCAGATGGGAATCTAACTCACAATCTTACGGTTTGAAGTCCAACGGCTTGCCACTAAGCTAACACAAGCAGTCTTCAGAAGATGCTTGTAGCAATGTATAACGGTTCTCTAGATAATTATGACATTCATATCCACTGCAAACGCTGTTTGTTTTGTACTTTGACTTTTATTTTAGTACTCAGGCGAGAAATGTATGTTTTAAGTTTCAGCATTATTTTACATATAGAAAGATTCGTTTACGTATCTAGATGTTCCATTACGTACGGAGAGCTAAACGACCTGACATTAATAAAAAGTTTCATTGAATCATTAAGTATTTCAATCAATGTTGCTTTTCTATACAATTGGTAAGAAGTCTTATTATATTTAAAAGAAGAAAAACACATCTGCAAAACTTTTCCCGATTGCAAAGGTTGATTTGGAGGTTCAAACCTGGTTTACTTTTTTCCAAAGATACCCGAAGTTGGACTTAGAAAATGTTTGCTGTGAAACAGCAATAAATAATGCACTCAACCATTTTGAGACAAGGTGTACCTCTTGAACTCAAGAATTTTCTGTACTTTTCGGTGGCATCGTTTACTTTCCCTTTCTGTATATATGCACCTTTAAGGCGCACACAAGTTATAACAATACTTGTATTTCAACCTTTATTTGTATTTGTGGGCAGAATATATTTTTTTAATTATGCACATGCTATTCAAGAAAAGGAAGAGGTATATCAAAAAAGGATATGTAGATGTAATTTCTTTGTAGTCGATATATACGTTGCTGTTTTGTTGTAATAGAGATTCGGTTGTCATAGAAAAGAAGAATAAATAAGATATAATTCCGGATTCATCTTATATAAAACTATATACCTATTTTAAGGAGTGAAGTTATTTTATTTGTGATGTGCCATAATAAAAGGTAATATTTAAAATGCCATGTGTAAAATGTTTTATGGTGGTTTTCGTAGCCTTGATTGTTTAAAACTAAAAACTGAGAACCTTTGAGTAACGACGTTCGATATATATATATATATATATTGGTGGTTCATAGTATAACTTTATTTCGAATAAGTGTCGTTATATAAATTTGATGGTTTTGCCGCTAGGACGTTAGGAGATTTGTATGAAGTTTAGTAGATAATCTCCTCTACAATAAACTTCAAGTGTACATATTGACTTTAAGGCTACGTAGTGATTTTCTTAGAAGAAATATCAAAACGGAGTATACTTTGTTGTTAAGAACTGACACAAAAATTTTCAGCAGTATCAGAATGAGTCTTCCTGATATTGGAAATACATCTAAATCAGATGGCAACAGGGAAAATTTTTTTCTGACTTAGCTGATTTCATTAGACAATTAAAACAAGATTTTGGTAATCGAATGGATCAAGAAACGGAACAAATGAATTAAAAAATGGAACAAATTGGTGAGCGACTGAACCAACAAATGGAGCAAATGAAACAACTTGATAATAAAAGCGACTAGACAAATCTACGAACGGAACAAAGTGACCTTAATATGGAACGAATTATACGTGGGTTCACCGAAGGAATGTCATCACAGGTTAACATGAATGCACCAAATGTAACCGAACCTTTTATAGAAACAACAAAAAATGCAGATCCTGAATTTGCATTGGTGAAATTTACTGAGTTTTCGCAAAAAAAACATTCTGCGGTATTGGTTGGATCATATGATTTCAACTTTTCTCTTTATTCTAATGTTTTTGATTGCCTTACTGATGCTGCGTGTAATCAAGATTTTGGTATGCATCAATGTGCGAAAAGTTATGGTCATCTTCGTTTAGTGAATGCTATTAACTGCTTGTATTCACGATGTATTCAACGTGATATTAATTCTGGAGATGAAGTAATGGTAATAGAACCGTTTAATAATTTGTACATGACATTGGTTCATATAGCAAGAAGAAAGTTGATTACATTACCCATGAAATTCAGAAAGAGAACGTGTGTTCCCAACAATGCTTGTAGCGATTCGCCGATTGAGTTGAATCTGTTGAAATGTTCACAGAATGAAAAGACAAAAATGATAGTAATGAACAATCAGATGCTGCATTTACAGAACGTGATGCAATGCGTTGACTTCAATCATCTAGGTATGACTTTGCAAATTTTGAAAATCCATCAATGATGCAATATCGTACTAACCTCAACCATACTAATTTAAATCGAAACCAAGTTCGAAATATTCATGTGAGATTGAAGTGTGATCTCAGTGTAAAAGGTGATTTTAAATTCATGTGTACCGCTAATGTAACCGAACCTAATCACAGAGGAAACAAAAACCGTGGTAGGACAAATTACCGTGAATATTGTAGAAAGAATAGGTACAGATCTGTTAGGAGACACGACATTTCTCCACCAGTAAAACAAATGAGAGCTGAATCTAATTTTAACGGTAAGATAACCGATCTTAACCTTAGTAGTAACAGTAATAGTAATCGCGTAACCGAACCTAATCCTAGTGTAGTACGATTACTTACACTTAGAATGCATGTAATCATTAGATCTAATTTACCTCAAAGTGAATTTCTTAGAAATTCCATAGATGGCACACTTTTTCAAAATAGGAAACTAAGAATTGTAGAGGTAAATAACGCGCAAGACTGTATGCCGATATATGATTTTCAATGCAACTTGAATGAATTTGTTCGTAATGTAACTTAAACTAAAGTTACGGCGTCCGAAAGGAATACATTCAATTGATTTTTGTATTACTTCACTGTAAATTCCGTTATTATTTCGTTTATTATTTGTACTTTATTTGAACACTACGAAGATAATTTGATGAATCAACAAATTGAACAATTTGTACATTTATGATCTTGATAAGAACTTCTTTTGTTCAAATCGTAACACTAATTTTTGTTGTGATGATAGTCATCGTCTTTTGTTCTGGATATTGTCGATATTTCAATCTTAATTTATATTTCGTTTCAACATATTATATATTTGATCCTTTCTTATGTAAAATAGCCATTATGTAAATGTCATATCCTTTTCTTATTTCTTGTTCGTTCTGCCCGCTAAAATGATATAAATTTTGTTAACTTTAACTTATATTATGTATCAATGGCCGCAAAAGGACCTTAAAATTGAATAACTTCTATGCCGTAATCTGAATGTACCTTTATATTATCGACGTTAAAGCATATGAATATTTGAAATGAAATTGATTAGGAATTTAAGATAAAATATAAAAATAATATTGTTATAAAAGTAAAATATGTTATATGATTATGTGAATTATAATTTTTATGTATATACGAGGGTCATTCGGAAACTCCAGTACTTAATATGTAATAGTGAAGGGCCCAGGATTTTTCTTTTTTTATTCTCTTTAGTGAAAAAATGTCCTTTAGTTCAAGGCGCCATATATAACAATACTTGTATTTCAACCTTTATTTGTATTTGTGGACAGAATATATTTTTTTAATTATGCACAACCTATTCAAGAAAAGGAAAAAGTATATAAAAAAAGGATATGTAGATCTAATTTCTTTGTAGTCTATATATATATGTTGCTGTTTTGTTATAATAGAGATTCGTTGTCATAGCAACGAAGAATAAATAAGATATAATTCCGGATCCATCTTATATAAGACTACATACCCATTTTAAGGAGTGAAGTTATTTTATTTGTGATGTGCCATAATAAAAGGTAATATTTAAAGTGCAACGTGTAAAATATTTTATGGTGGTTTTCGTAGCCTTGCTCGTATAAAACTAAAAACTGAGGGCCTAACAATACTTGTATTTCAACCTTTATTTATATTTGTGGGCAGAATATATTTTTTTTAATTATGCACAAACTATTCAAGAAAAGAAAGAAGTATATGAAAAAAGGATATGTAGATGTAATTTCTTTGTAGTCGATACATACGTTGCTGTTTTGTTATAATAGAGATTTTTTTGTCATAGCAACGAAGAATAAATAAGATATAATTCCGGATCCATCTTATATAAAACTACATGTCCATTTTAAGGAGTGAAGTTATTTTATTTGTGATGTGCCATAATAAAAGGTAATATTTAAAATGCCATGTGTAAAATGTTTTATGGTGGTTTTAGTAGTCTTGATTGTATAAAACTAAAAACTGAGGACCTTTGAGTAACGACGTTCTATATATATATATATATATATATATATATATATATATATATATATATATATATATATATATATATATATTGGTGGTTCATCATATAACTTTATTTTGAATAAGTGCCGTTACAAAGCGATAAAAAAAACTGACTGGAGTAAAGCATATCTCTTTACAGTGCATTAAGTAGAAAATTCATTAAATATGAAGTAAACAGGTTGTATAAAATATTAATAAATAGATCAAGATATTTAGAATATTTAATGTATTGTAAATAATATACATTATACACGATTAATGTAAAACAATGTTTGAAATTAACAAAAAAGTATAATTTGGAAAAATAAAACAGCTGAACAAAAAATTAAAGCATAATGTGGGTTGCTCTATTCATTATCTTAGAATAAATCAGTGATCGCATTAAATGTTAAGTAGTTTCTGTTAAATATAGGGATGGATTGTTGTATTTGTATTAGTAGCTTGAGCAGTATACAGCTAAAAATTAGCATTAATTTATATTTATAAATATCAACAATAAAAAGAAACAGATTTTTAAATACCAGTGCACAAAACATAAATCTCTTTCATCTGGTGAAAATATCATTCAGCTAATATCTGTAGTCTTCTCCTTCATTACATTCTTGTCACATTTTAATATTCATGTAAGCACACGGTCTAGAGCGTTTTAATTAGAGTTGCCAACCTAAGTAATTTACCAGTCAGTTCAATTTTTGACCTCCATGTCTGGTATCCGGTACGACCTCAAAACCGGACATTAAACATCCGGTAATTTTCCTTTTAAGATTATTTTTGAGTGACTAAATTAATTGTTCGTCGATGAACGTGATTAAACCAGAGCTTTGATATCGACCAGTCGTGCGCGGAATTTGCTGAAGAGTTGAAAATTTACTGAACTCACAAAAACTGCTTAAGATCAAGAGCAAAAGTACGTTTTCAAGAGCGCAGCTAGCACTGTTTTATCCTTAGCTACATCTTCCAATTAAATAGTGCATCTAGATCCAGTAAAAAGTATGTAGGCATTATGAGACATTACCATCTCCAGCGAAGCTGGTAAGTACATTTTATGAATGCCATAATTATATTGCCAATATAATTATACTAGCTTTCCTGTTTTAAATGCAATGTATTTATTATTGATAGTAGACCACAAAATTTACATATAGCGACTCAACCAAAACTGGAATACGTAAGTTTAATTAATGTTTCAAAAGTAACAAAAGTTATTAAATTCGAACTCAAAATCGCTTAATTTTATGTGAAGCAACGATTTGCAGGTTGTTCACATTTTTGACGAACGATGATGTCACACCTCCGCAACTGAGGTTAGGGAGATTCCTTTTTAAACTTAAAAACTATACTATGTATAAGTCACGGAAGTCTTATAGAACGGCTTTGTCCGTCCGTCCGTCACTCGATAGATATCAGGGCAAAAAAGTCAGAGATATCGAAAAATGGTTGTTTGCATTTAAATTCAGCGTCCGAAGAATAGAATCCATTTCCTTTGTTAACCCTCTATTCAAAATGGAAATGGTTCAAAATAGTCATTTCCAGTTTCAACTTTATCGCCATAGAACTAAAACGATAACAGATAGCAGGAAGCGTCTTTTCGAAAAAGATTCAGTGTTTCAAGGCAGCATGCCATGACAGTCAACAACTCTCTATCAAAGCAGATTTCGACAGTAGATTCAGCGTCACAAAAAAAAGGTTCCATATTCTCCGTTGTAGCTGTATTCCAAACGGGATTTGTTAAAATTGGCCATTTCCTGTTATAACGTTTGTTGCCATAGAACAAAAACAATAACAGGTATCGTTTTTTAAACTAACGATTCAGGGTCTCAAGACATCATAACATGATAATAGATAATACTCTAACAAAGCAGAAATAGATTTAAATTTGCTATTATTTTCGTATTCAATACTTATTTATATAGTGCAAAAACGGTAAGAGATATCGAGAGGCGGCTGTTTGCAATCGATCCAGCGTCCCAAGCCAGCAACAATGTTACAATTACATTGTTAAATTATGTAATAATGGTTTATAATTGCTGGGATACTTACACGTATGCTAAAATTTATTATTAGAAAGGCACATTCTTCAATTTCTGTCAGTGTATCTAAAGATGTGACTATTTGAGTAAAGTATTTAATTTTTTTATACTGTACAATTATTTTTTTGATTTGGTACAGAAGTAATATTTCTGTCCCTACCTTATGACAAGTTATATTCGTTCAAAGATTACCCTTCAAATTCTGACAACGGCCATCTTGATGACGTCTTATCTCCTAAACACCCGTTGGATTTTTTAAAACTTTTAGTGAGCAGTGCCTACAAAATAGAACTACATATTCCAATAAAAGGGATAATTTTTTATGTCGAGTTTGGCTCTCAAATACGGCTAATTTCCCTATGCTGTTAGGGACAGTTTTCTTCTTGTTCTGTATTTTGTTTGGTATCTTTGACTATTGATTGCGGAACGCCGTAAAAGAAGTTGAAAAGTCTTCACAGTATCAATGACGTCACTATCTTCAAGAGAGAAAGACTCTCTTGATGGGGAAGGACGTAGTAGTTGATAAAGAGAGGAAAAGAAATTGTGACCTGAGAGAACCTGATTGATTGACAGTCTTCTTCGTTCTTCGCATCCTATTTTAAGCGACAGAGTTCGACACGATCTTTCTTACTGATAAGACAGCATCCTCATGTTTAATTCAGAGCCAATCTGTTTTCCTTGTGGTACAGCGAACTTCTCGTCAACCATCTTTTCTCTTGTGTGACATTATCAAAACCTTTATAGCTGCCAACAAAGCCCCTTTCTCTTTCACTATCGTCATTTAAGCACCTTTTCATTTTAACCATAAGAACATAAAAGACATTTTTATAATGGAGAACAACAGTTATTAATGGCGGTTTCATTTGTGCTAATAATAGTATAACAACTGACGAAGACATTCAAGAAGTTGTTTCCTCGTGAGAATTGTGAAAAGATCGTTTACATAAACTGCCTATAATGTAAAATGATTACAAGTTATAATATATTCTTTCTAAACTATGTCCTGACGTATATAGTTGTATCTTATACCTTGAGAAATTACACACAAACATAGAGCTGGTTATCTCCTTTATATGTAAATGTGTTTCGCTTTAAGTTATTAGATAATATAATAGTTAAACATACCAATCCACTATGTTTAGACAGAAATTCAATACAAATTCTGTATTTGTATAATTATTTTCTCTTTACGTAGGGTTTTCGTATTTTGAGAAAATCGTAAAGAACATCGATTTGTACTCTACAGATGATATCCATTTTATATTTTCGGAATCAAAGTAATATTTCCAGGTATTATAAAGATACATACAGAACACACAAACACATACTTGGCATTATTACTATGTTACGTATTTCATACTTGTGCTGCCGTTTACATCATCCTAAACGTTTGAATTACAGCAACATAGTTCTTGAATGGAAGAGGTAATTCCACAATACTGAGGCATCTCAGAAAGGGTAAAGTGCTTCTAAAATGTATTTTTATGCTGTAAAAATAATTTAGTATATCTGAGAAAACTGTAAACTACAAACGATCATAGAAGTTCATGTAAGTTAATTCTTTATACGAGTAAACACTCGTATAACGGTGAAAATAGTGCTACTTCACACATACACTCATGTCTAAAATTATTGTCGCATATCTATAACTGTCCTCTTGTAAGAATATAATTTGATAATGATTTTGCAGGATACTTTTAATACTGATACTATATGTATAATCGGGAAATATATATTTGTGGTAAATTTCAAAGGAGAAGAATTATAAATACGAAAATTAGAATGAGTAAAACAAAATGTTGCTAAATGGACATGAAAGTTTTATTTTCGTTTTATTGTTCTTATTTACTGCTCTTTTTACATGAAATTTTCCACATACATGTCCTTGCCGATTATACACATACTAACACTATAAGAAATACCGGGCGAATTCGTTATCAAATTATATTCCTACAAAAACATATTTATAGACATGCGACAATAATTTTGGACATGAGTGTACTTCATGCATAGTGTTAAGTCAAACATAATGCTCTTAGCTTGATGCAATGATCATTGACAATAAAGCAACACCAGGAAGAAGAAGAAGAAGAAGAAGCCTCAAATTTGGTAGACACGGATAGTTTAAGGTACAATTATAAAATAATTTCATTTACTCCTGAGTGTGGTATGTAACAGAGCCGCCACTGTCGTCCATTATTTATTGAATATGACCAGACATAGAGAATGAGTACTTGGATCTTTTCTAGTTTTTGGGAAACTATGTGTCTGGAGTGTTCCCAAATGTTTTCAGTTTGTGGGGGTGATTTCTGATGTGTGAATTGTTGGGCAACCATGGACTAGGCTAAGAAAGCAGTGGTAGTGTGTTTATCACACTACAAACCTAGAAATTCTTCTTTTTTATTTTTCTTTGTCGATTTCTATATATTGCGCTATTTGTTCTAAATCAAAGTTACCAAAAAGCACATATATCTTAAATTATTAATTATTTTAAGAAAGGACACAGTTAGGCTTCGAATCTAATATGCATTTTACAACTCCATCCTAAATACATTATGTTTTGGTTTGGCTTGACGGTAAAACAGGCCCGTGCTGGCCCACCGGGACACCGGGACATGTCCCGGTGCGCCCTCCGAAACATCACATTATATATAAAGGTACATCTTTATATAATAAATTCTTACAGTTGTTATTGGTAAATAACCCATGATAAGTACAGTGCGATCTTTACACAAGACGCCCTTGGGAAACCACATCAAAGATAAAGATTTTATTCTTCTGTATGGCATAGTCCTGTACAAATTATACATACTGTTACTGTTGGTAAAGAACCCATGAAGGGTACAGTGCGCCCTTTGCTAAGGCGCCCTTGTCCGGTGATTGTTCTGTATGTTTTGGAGCAGTATTCGAATAATCAGTGCCTATTGTATTTCTAAAATATAGCTATATTGATTTATTAGTATATATTTAGCTTCATTTTGTTTGACACAAAATTCTTATAAGAACTAAAATTGTTTCTCTAGCAAAGAAATTTCTGCAGTTTAGCTATTGATTATTAACAAACCTTAGATTTTAATACATAAAATGTCGCCCATATATATATACAGGGTGTAACTTAATGAACATACCAAACTTCAAGAGGTGACTCCTGACACGATACAAAACGAAAAGTATACACCAACCTGAGTGAAAAAATTCCTCCTTTCGGCGACTTGATCACTCAAAAATTTGTTGGAAGAAAGTAAAAATAGCCATAACTCAAGAACAGAACATCGGATCGAAGTCGAGTAAAACAGAATACCAATTACTTTTATTCGTAGATCCCATTAGTGTACATTCGGATATAGCGCAGTGGCGACGCAAGGGTGACTCCCAAAGAAACTGGATTATTCCTTCGAGTATTTTATCAAACGTGGATATTATTAAACGCATGCAGGGACATGGATTTAGAAGTAAATGCAGAGAAAACTAAATACATGGAAGTGTGTCGGGATCGTAATACGGCAAATTATGGATGCGTTAAAATATTAAATAGTACTTTTGATAAAGTGGATACTTTCAAATATTTAAGATCAATATTAACAGACGAAAATCACATTCACGAAGAAATTAAATGTCGATTGAAAGCAGGGAATTCGTGTTACTATTCGGTTCAAAATCTCTTGTTGTCGCGAATTCTGTCGAAGAATTTGAAGCTTAAAATATATAAAACGATAATCATGCCTGTTGTTCTGTATGGTTGCGAAACATGGTCGCTTACTCTGAGGGAAGACATAGACTGAAAGTATTTGAAAACAGGATCCTGAGAAGAATATTCGGACCCAAGAGGAACGAGAATGGGGAATGGCGGAAGCTTCATAACAAGGAACTATATAGTTTATACGGTTTACCCAACAATGTTAGGATCGTCAAGTCTAGGAGGCTTAGGTGGGCAGGTCATGTAGCTAGAATGGAAGAAAGTAGAAACGCTTTCAAAGTCTTGACTGGTAGACCCATAGGAAAACGACCATTAGCAGATGGGAGGACAATATTAAGATGGATCTCGCAGAGATAGGAATACAAAGTAGAAACTGGATCAAGTTGGCTAAGGATAGAAGTCAGTGGAGAGCTTTGGTGAACGCGGCATTGAGCCTCCGAGTTCCATAATCCATAGAGTTAGTTAGTTAGTTATTTTATCAAACGTTGAATGAGGAAAACGAACAATAATCAAGTACAAGATTTCAACATTCAAAAATAATAGTACATCGTTCAAGTTAGAAGAACACTTCGAATTTGAAAGAAAGATACACATGTGTGATTGGTCTATTTTGTCTCAGCACAGAATAAACTCTCGGGAGAAGAATTTTAATGAATTCTTTAACGTATCACAGGTGTATCTTCTAGGCTAATTTTAATGGATGTCAAATGAACGGCTTTGTGTCCAAGTTACAAGTATGTGAAAATGGAAAAAATAGTTTTGACCCAAATTAGGTTTAAAACGACTGTGTATTAGACAGTCAGGCGGCGTGTTAAAAACAACTTATAGTGTCCAAAAATGCAAAGATCATATATGATGAACGAGTGTACAAGAGGTTCTCCATACGACACAGGGATTCCCATATATTGCTTGAATACATATTGGGCAAAAGTAAGCTGAATTAAAATGTTTCCTCCTCGTGATATGCTATTCCGTGGAAAATGATACTTCTGTGCACAGAAGCTACAAAAATGGACGAAACACGAGATGTATACGTCGCATAACGATACAAAGAAGTGCGCTTGGACAGTATACTTAATTTATCCGTTAGGTAAATCTTCTTTCAGGGATACTTTCGAGGGGCTTTTTCCTTCTCTTGGAGTTGGCAAATCGCCCCTTAATCCTAAGCTACGAAAAACTACATTCCTATTGTGAACAAACGAAAATAGTGTCGTAGTGTAGTCCACTTATATTTTAATTTTTCACTGCTGGAAAAATTTTCTAGAAGAAAATACATGCAACAAATGGTGGAAAATCTTTTTCGAAGTTTTATATGTACTTTGGAGCTGGATGAAATACCTACGCGGAAGAAACAAATGTGGCACTTTTGCTTAGACGTGGCAGCATTTATGGAATTATAGTCCCTTGTGTGCCACTTAAGAGTGCCTCGCAGAAGTTTTGATGTGGAAGGCATAAATTAGCGTGGCGTGCTGTAGTGGGCATCTGACGCAACTTGTGAGTGGTGTACATAGTCCGATGCTTTGGTATTACGTGTGGAATTGCTGTATACAGGATACAAAGTGTTTCTTACAACGGTAAGTGTTGTGTCCAGGTATTCACGGTCGTGTAAAACTCTAGGCGTTGGTGTTTAAGTAAAATTGATTGTATTAATCTGTACGTGCCTGCGCAATGGTAGATGACTCTGTCCACGAGCAGACAGATATACACCTCATTTATGGAGATGCAAGAGGAAATAGCTCAGAGGCGAGGCGCTTATATCGTGACTGTCGCCCTCAAAAGAGAGTAACTGTCCTATTTTTTTCACGTCTTCATATTCGCCTTCGGGAGATAGGGTCTCTTCAATTTCTCCTACTTGAAATCGAAGGAAATCGCACTATGTGTACAGTTGAATTTGAAGACAGAGTACTGGGAATGATCAGAGACCGTTGTGAAACTAGCAGTAGCCATGTATAGGGAGTAAACATCCACATGCAATTCTAGTGAACTATGACCAGAGGGATTTAGTGTGAGCACGCTATGCGGTATGGTGGATAATTTTGTTGTAGGACCCTATTTATTACCGGCCTGCCTGTTTAAAAGTACGTATCTTTTATTCTTAAGCAATGTTCTCCCAAAATGGTTAGAACATGTGCCCTTGAACTTAAGACAGCAGATGTGATCCCAGCATGACAGTGCACCTGCACATTTTGACAGGAATATGCAGACTTAGCTACATGAAACATTCCCAGACAGTTCGATTTAGAGATATTGACCTGTGTTATGATCACCTCGTTCAACCTACCTCACGCCCCTTGATTTCTTATTTGGGAAGTTATGAAACGCCTTTTGTATGCAACACCAGTCACGACAGCCGAAGAACTTTTTGCTCGAGTTAATATAACTGCGGCAATCATCTCCGAAATTTCAGGTGTGTTTGACCGCACGCGGAAAAATTTGCTTCGCCAAGGTCATCTTTGCAATGCAGTCAACGGTTAAAGATATCAGAGAGTGAACTGTTATTCTTCACAGCTGTCTCGGGTACACATACTGCATTGCACAAATACTGTACAAGGTACTTCTAAGTTTTTCACAGTTATCCTACTTTGTACAAAACAATAAATCGATAGTTCTGTATTTCTTTGTATCATTGTGCAACATGCGCAACAACTTGCATTTCGACGAGTTTCATTGCTTCTGAGCTGGAAATTATAATCTTCCACGGAATTACGTATTACGAGGAGGAAACCTTTTAATGCAGCATACTTTAGCCCAAATTGTTTAAATCTTGTACTTGATTGTTGTTCGTTTCCCTCATTGAACGTTTGATAAAATACTCGAAGGAATACTCCAGTTTCTTTGGGAGTCACCCTTGCACCGCAACTGCACTACATCTAATTGTACACTGATCGAATCTACGACTAAAAATAATGGACATGCCCTTTTGCAAAATTTCGATCCGACATTTTATCTGGAGTATGACTGCTGTTGCATTTTCTCGAAAATTTTCGGGCGGTCATAGCTCAGAGGCATTTCTACACCCGTTGATCTATACTTTTTGTTTTATCTCGGTACCAGGAATCACCTTTCGACGTTTCGTATATTAATTAAGTTGTTACTCTATATCTATCTATCTATCTATCTATCTATCTATCTATCTATCTATCTATCTATCTATCTATCTATCTATCTATCTATCTATCTATCTATCTATATGTATATATATCACCTTTCTATGGGCGCCCTTTTGGTAGACTTGTCCACCGCCCTCTTTAGCATCCCAGCACGGGCCTGCGGTAAAAATAAATAAATGCTTCTATTCTTATGCATGCGCGATCGTACTTAAATTATAATCACTCATGTGTCACATGTATCATTCATTCTTGGTGCTGTAATTTTCACAGACAGCAGTGTATCTTAGACTTCATTGATAAAGAATAGTCATTTGACACCACGAAATATAATTAGTACAAAAAAATAGAAGTTCCAAAGAATTTTAAGCACTTTTCAGCATCCACTGGAGCGAAGCATAATGAGACTAACATACGCATATCTAGGATTTCAAGACGTCTTCTTTACTCAGACTTTCTCGGCCACTAAAACTGGTCCTGGTTTGTTTTTAGAAAAACAGAGAAAAGTCATCATTTTTGAGCAGGTATACAGACAATTGCTTCAACATCAATATAATTGTTAATGTTAATATAATTGCAATATTCAGCTTCCATAGAAATATAGCACATCAAGCTGTAAGTACGAAGAAAAGAAACGATATTTCAGTAGTCGGTTTTGTGAATATAAGTTTAGTTGTATAAATTATTTTCTCGCTATGCAATTAAGAGATATGCCGATTCTTCTCCTGAAATACAACATAAGAGTTTCCACTTTTTTTTCTTTCTTTCAAAAATTGCCGAGTCGTAACCCTACACATATCGAGATCATTCATGGAATTATAAATGTACTTTAAACATCTGTGGCATCTTAAACTTAGGTTGATACAATAAAGTAAATACTAAAAGATACAATTTACACTGACCTAACAAGTTTTCTTTAGAAACGAAAACATAATAATAGAATATGGAATTATGAATCCGCAGTTTAAGTTGGTAACAAATGTATCCATTATGGTGCAATGTCCATAAATTCAATCACACTCGGATGACAAATTACCAGTGCAAATTACTTACATGACCATTCAATAAATGTTGGCTATCCTTGTTATTAGATTGAAAAACATACATAGGGGCTACTGATGGATTGTGGGTTTTCCAATCCATTTTATGAACTTTAGACTGAAAGATTCAATTAATAACTTGATGGTCATTGATGCATTACTGTATTTAATACATGTTCTTTTCATATGCGAATGTATCAACCGAAAGGTTAAACAACCTGTATGCGCACTTTCATATGCAATGATGGATGTTAGAATGCCTACTCTCTGTCTCTCTTTTTCACTTAGATACACACACACACACACACACACACACACACACACACACACACACACACATATATATATATATATATATATATATATATATATATATATATATATATATATATATATATATATATACAAATATATATACACAGATATATACTTGCTATCTAATTATATTTAACTATCTGATGTGTATTGTCAAATTGTGATCTCTATACAACTTCGTTTGTTGTTCAAATGATGTTAACTAGAGTAAACACGCAACTGAATGGCACTAACCCTGATCTTCAAGCACATTCTCACCTCTCTCCCTCTATCTGTATATAAATATACACACAACTGAACTATATATATGAGTTTGTGTGTGAGAGAGAGATAGAGTGAGTAGTTGTATGTTGAGTGATTGAATGAAAACTGGACTGGGTTCTGAGGTGAGAATGAAAAGATAAAATTTCATTATATGATGGTACATGCGAGAGCTAGACATTTTTATTTAGATAGAGTTGTGTAGTCGTTTAACTATGAGGACGTAATATACCTTTATAATCAGTCATGATTATACTAAATCTGCATATTTTGGCCTATGCCAAGTTTAAATTTACCATTTCCTTTATTCATGATTTATTACTCTCTTCTCAATAGATAACGGGTATGTTACATCGTTAACTAACAGCAGTGTTTTAGAACCATAGTAGAAGCTAAAAAGCATTTGAAAATCCTTTTTTATTTCTGATCGGGAACTTTGTTTTTGTTATATGTTTATTTCACTCTAATTACACACTTGCTCAATTACGATAGACTGCTACCCTCAAGTGTCAACCATTCAACAGAAGATAATGTAATAATAATAATAATAATAATAATAATAATAATAATAATAATAATAATAATAATAATAATAATAATAATAATAATAATAATAATGTTTATTTCTGTGCCATGAACAGCCTAACGGCAAAAATACACCACCTTATCAGACAAGATAAACACATATTACATACAATGTAAGCTACATACTAAAACAATAAAACATAATGATAAAGTAAAATAATATCGGATTAATAATTTCTTGTCAAATTAACACCAAATATCTTTCTAGTCTCAAAATAGTCCTCATAAATACTAAAAATAATATTTGTCAAGCGCTAAAATTCATGCTTTTATATTGATAAAAATAAATTAAATAAATTAAAAGAGTTGGTCAATCTTCTTAAAATTACAGATTTCGGATTCAAAGGAAGTAATGTTGATCTACTTCTTTTATTATACATTGGTATCCTTATACCTATATTATGCAAGCAATATTCACTATGATAGCTACTGTCTAGTAGTTTCTTAATAAAATATCTTTCCATAAGTTATCTCCTGTCGCTCAATGCCTGCAATCCCCAAAATTGACACCAGTATTCATAACTACGTGAGTAGTAATCTCTATTCATTTTATAGCAGAGTAACCTAATAAAACATTTTTGTACTGATTCAAATTTGTTTGCCAATGTTATACCTATACTATTCCAAATAACTACACCGAACTCTAATTTTGATCTTGCAAGCATCTTGTATAAATATACATATGAACTGGCATTTCTAAACTCAGGCCATTGTTTGAAAATAAACCCTATTATTCTTTTAGTCCTTTGGATTGTATCATTTATATGATAGGTAAATTTCATATTTCTGTCAAACACTATACCCAAATCTTTAATCTGTTCGGCTTTATGCAATGTTACTCCATTAATTACATATTTGCTCACGTAGTATTGGGTTTTGTTAGTATATGATATGTATTTAGTTTTCTCACAATTTATTTTCAAGAAGTTACCTACTTTTACGCCATGTACTAACAGTATCTAGATCTTCCTGTAGTAAGTAGTTATCATACTCACCATTTACTATTCTAAATAATTTTAAACCATCGGCATACAAAAAAATATTTGAGTATTTAATTTTCTCAGGCAAATCATTAATAAATATTGAAAAAAGAAGGGGTCCGACAGGAGATCCCTGAGGTATGCCATTCTTTATATAATCGCAACTAGAGGTTATTGGGCCAATTTTTACTCTAAACGTTCTGTTTGCTAGATAGCTTACAAACCAGCGAACGTACAATTTAGATAGACCTATGTTTCTTAATTTATCAATAAGAAGTTCATGCTGTATGGAATCAAAAGCTTTTGATATATGTGTGCAAAATGTGTAAAATCAGTAAAATGTACAAGATTTGTTACAATCGATTTCCCTTTATCCATGCTGAAATTCACTTAATTTAGTTTTTACATTAAAATATAAATGTTTGTGTATTATAATTTCAAAACTCTTGCAAAATGCATTGACTAGTGTTATTGGTCTATAATTTTTTATAATTCTACGATCACCTGTGTTGTGTACTGGTACAATGTATACTTGTTTCCACATTGAAGGAAACTCACCATTTCTCAGAGATCATTAAATAGATTTCTTAAAACACTTGACAATTCGGTACAATATTATTATTATTATTATTATTATTATTAATAATAATAATAATAATAATAATAATAATAATAATAATAATAATAATAATAATAATAATAATAATAACTAACTCTATGGCCTATGGAACCCAGAGGTTCAATGCCGCGTTCACAAAAGCTCTCCACTGACTTCTATCCTTAGCTAACTGCATCCAGTTTCTACTCTGTATTCCAATCTCTGCGAGATCCATCTTAATATTGTCCTCCCATCCGTGCCTAGGTCTTCCTAATGGTCGTTTTCCGATTGGTCTTCCAGTCAAGACTTTGAAAGTGTCTCTACTTTCTTCCATTCTAGCTACATGACCCGCTCATCTAAGCCTCCTAGACTTGACGACCCTAACAATGTTGGGTAAACCATATAAATTATGTAGTTCCTCGTTATGAAGTTTCCGCCATTCCGCATTCCCGTTCCTCTTGGGTCCGAATATTCGTCTCAGGATCTTGTTCTCAAATACTTTCAGTCTATGTTCTTCCCTCAGAGTAAGTGACCATGTTTCGCAGCCATACAGAACTACAGGCATGATTATCGTTTTGCATATTTTAAGTTTCAAATTCCTCGACAGAATTCACGACGACAAGAGATTTTGAACCGAATAGTAACACGAATTCCCTGCTTTCAATCGACATTTAATTTCTCCGTGAATATGATTTTCCTCTGTTATTATTGATCCTAGATATTTGAAAGTATCAACTTTATCAAAAGTATTATTTAGTATTTTAACGCATCCATAATTTGCTGTATTCTGGTCCCGACGTACTTCCATTTATTTAGTTTTCTCTGCATTTACTTCTAAACCCATGTCCCTGCAAGCGTTTAATAAGATCTCTGGATTTCTTTCTATTATTCTCCTATCATCTCCTATTAAATTTACATCATCAGCATATGCCATAACCTGGTGAATACCGTTCAACTGTAAGCCCTGGTTGCTATCTTTGATTTTCCTTATAGCGTATTCCAAAACGAAGTTAAATAATAATGGCGACAACGCATCTCCTTGTTTCAGGCCATTTTCGACGTGAAAGCTCGTGGACAAAAATTTTCCTACCCGGACTTTACTTTGGGATTCATTTAAACATATCTTAATTAATCTAATTAGCTTTCTCGGTATTCCAAGTTCTGCAAGAACGTTGTATAATGTTTCTCTCCTAACCGAGTCGTACGCCTTTCTAAAATCAATAAATAGTTGATGTACCGGGGTATTGTATTCCCATTTTTTTCGAGTATTTGGCGAATGGTAAATATTTGGTCGATAGTTGATCGATTTCGTCTAAATCCGCACTGATAATCTCCATTAATTTCATCTGCGTATGGGGTCAGTCTTGCTAACAGAATATTTGAAAGGATTTTATAGGATGTTGACAGAAGAGAAATTCCTCGATAATTATTACAGTCAGTTTTGTCGCCTTTCTTGTGCATTGGAACAATGAATGATTCTTTCCACTCTTGTGGCAATTCTTCCTTGTTCCAGATAAGGAGAATGAGTTTGTGTATCTTGTTACACAATTTTTCGCCTCCAGCTAAAATTAACTCAGCCGGAATTTCATCTACACCCGGAGATTTGTGTTTCTTTAATTTCTTTACAGCGGTTTCTACTTCTATTCGGTTGGGTTCTGGAATATACGGTTCTGCGGTGTGTATCTCCTTTTCTCCACGAACACTAGTTTTTGGTTGCGTGTTAAGCAAATCGTCAAAGAAAACTTTCCATCTATTTAAGATGCTATCCGTGTCAGTGAGAACTGTAGCGTCAGATTTCTTTAATATATAAGCACGAGGTTGATAGCCTTTCTTAAATTCGTTGATCCTTTTATACATGTCCCGGATGTTTTTATTTTTACTATTATCTTCATGTTCCTTAATTTTAGCTTTCAGAAAATCGCGTTTCTTTATTCTAAAAGTTTTGGAAGTTCCCGCCTGATATCTGCGAAATTTTTAGTAGTCATTTCATTCGGATTTTGTAGCCAGCGTAATTTTGCCTGTTTTATCTTCTCTGCTAGTTTTATGCATTCCTGGTCGAACCATGGTTTGTTCCTACGTATTTCCGCGTGTCCCAATTTTTCTTTGCTGAAATTTTAATGCTATCTCTAATTTCAATCCAGGTATCCTCAACACTAGTGCACTCCGAATCTTCTAAAGCCGAAAATCTATTCGAAACTTCAATCTGGTATTCCTCTCTTACCTGGCTCTCTTATAATTTCTTTAAATTAAATCTCTCCGTTTTCGGACAATGAATATTAACTTTATTCAACGATAACCTCTCTCGTACTATCGCTGCTACCAGGTAGTGGCCAGCGTCACAGTCAGCCCCTCTAAACGACCGGACATCAATTATGCTAGATTGCCTTCTTCTATCTACTAAAACGTGATCAATTTGATTATGTGTTTTCCCGTCTGGTGATGTCCAAGTGTATTTATGAACGTCGCGATGTGGGAATTTTGTACTCTTCACGATTAGGTTTTTGGATGTTGCAAAGTTCACGAGTCTAACACCGTTGTCATTACTTTCCTTATGCAGACTTTCGTTCCCTATAATCGGTTTGAAAATATCCTCTCGTCCTACCTTCACATTGAAATCCCCTAATAGAATTTTCATATGGTATCGCGGGAGTTGGTCAAATATCCGTTCCACTTCTTCGTAAAAATTGTCTTTTATATCGCCATCCTTATCTTCCGTTGGGGCATGTACATTTAAAACAATAATATTATACCACCGTCCCTTAAGAGTAAAAAAAGAAAGTCTGTCAGTAACAAATTCAACCCGTTTAATTGCTGGTAATATACGTTTATGAACGAAAAACCCTGTTCCTAACCGGTGATTTTTATTTCCTTTCCCGTAAAAGAACGTAAAATTTCCGGAATAATAATAATAATAATAATAATAATAATAATAATAATAATAATAATAATAATAATAATAAACAACTAACGGCTGAACGCAAAAACCCTATTAGTTTCAAACACTATAATGTGATTTTGCAACAAGCTAAATTTAGTCCTTATTGAAAGATGAGAATGTGGATTTATTTCTGTTCACACTGTACACCAGACTTGTTCTAAATTTATAGGTTTTATTTGTGGATTTCATAAACTCTAGTGAACTCGTATTTGGTGAATGATATAATGAAAAATGCATTGCGCCCATGAAATTATTTGAATGGAGACCGGAATATATCGCATAAGTATTCAATTTATTGTTTCGAAGTCTCAATGTTTGCATGGCATTTCTTCAGAACTTATAATGGAGTTAAAAAATTGAAGCTCCACACCATCATCATCACATGTATCCTGATATTATTGACAAGTCACTTGACGCAACTGACAAGGAGACTTACGGAAGTACAACTCACCGATTTGAATGAATCTGTGCATTTTTGTAGAACATTTAGAAAATAATCAACACGTATTTTTTATTTCGGCGATGGTGCGGGTTTAAGGGTGAACACCATGCTTTGAATGTTAGGGGTGGTCTTAAAGCATAGACAGAAAACAATAATATAATGTTGAAGAAAACATTCTGCCAGGGGAGGGAGTGTTAGGCCATCTGATTCGGAAACTGACGTCAAAATTACAAAATTCAAAATTGCGGTTCCGATATGGTAATTACAATTACAAAAAGTCTTCTGGCTTGAAAAACTCTGTAGTAAGCCAAGAAAGCTGGTAGAGATTACTGCGAAAACGTTGTAGACCGATTTGAAACCCCCTTCTGTACTTATTTTAACGGGATGCTTGATTAAAGTGAGTCCCGTCGCCTCTCACTAGTCGAGGTGCATATTAAAAGTGAGCCCCCTCACCTCTCATTATTCGGGGGGCTTATTGCTAGTGAATCTCCTGGTTTCTCACTAAAATGAAAGCTTTAAGTTTTATGTCCCCCTGTTGTGCCGGCTAAACTAAAGGGGACCGTGATGATGAGAAATGTATGAAATGGTGGAATGAAGAAAGAACTCCGAAAATCCCAGGCGCATTGCGTTTGTCCACCGCTAAGTTTACTTGGCGCAAGCTGGGATGGAACTAGTGACTCAATGCACCAGATGAGAACGCTCTATCCCTTAGCCACCGCGGCCCGTCGCCTCGCACTAGTCGGGGTACTTATTTTACATGAGTCCCCTCATCTCTCACTATTCGCGGTGCGTGGTGTAAACAATGTTTATGCATCACGCACTGTTTTTACGGAATATCATTACTGCAACACGTTTTCTCAATAAATTCATGATTATAACAATTGAGGATATATGAAGTTCTGACATAGTGAGAAACGGGGGGACTCACAATAAAATAAGCACCCCGACTAGAGAGAGGCGAAGGGCCCTCTTTAAATAAGCACCCCGACTAGAGAGAGGTGAAGGGCCCTCTTTAAATAAGCACCCCGAATAGCGAGAGGTGGAGAGACGCACTTTGAGCAAGTATCCCGTTAAAATCAACACTGAAAAGGCTTTTAAATCGGTCTGCAACTTTTTTCGCAGTAATTCCTGCCAAATATGATTGTTCTTGGCTAACTGCAGAGCATTTCAAGCCAGAAGATTTTTTGTAATTGTAATCACCATATTAGATCCATCATTTTGAATTTTGTAATTTTGACGTCAGATTCTGAATCAGATGTCCTAAAACTTCCCTGGCAGTCTGTTTCTACATTAAATTATTGTTTTCTGTCTATGCTTGGAGACCAGTCCTAACGTTCAAAGGGTGATTTCTACCCTTAAACCGGCACCATTGCCTAAATAAAAAATACGTGTCTATTATTTTACGATGTTTCACAAGTATGTAAACTTTCATTCAAATCGATGAGTTACATATCTACCTCCTACCGAAATACCGTCTTCATTACGTAGACTCTTTTTCATTACTTCTTCTAGGATAGATATTAAACGACGTCAGCTTGAGACGACATCCTTGTCGAACTCCCTTTCCAATTGCACTCACCTCTCTCATATCTTTCCCTACTCTAACACTTATTTCTTGTTTCATATAGAAGTTTCTTAGGGGACTTGAATCTTTTCATTTCAACATTCCTCCTTTAGAGCTCCGAACAAGAATTCCAGTTTACTCAGTCAAAAGTCTTTTCTAGATCTACAAGTGGAAATTAAATGCGAAGGTCTATAATGTATCAACTGGTATAACAATAAAATCTACTCTATATCACTAACATGTCCTATTATAATGTATGAAGTCAGTTATTCATTAATATGTAACTATGCATTGTGTTTGTTGGATTTGTAAGAAGTAAATTACTATGATTTTCAATAAATTGCTTTGTGTCTGCTGGTACTGACATTACATTACTCATATTACAGTATCAATATTCAATATTCAGTCACAGAATACTATATATATAACACATATTTTAAAAAATCTTCACTCGCGCGCATTCTTATGAAGAGATTAATCTAAACGCTATGAAGACATCACTGACTTTGAAAATCAGCTCATCTGTATTATTCTTAAAAATAAAGGTACTAACAACAATGAAGAATTAGTGGAAGAATAATCTTTGCATGAATCAGGAAGAAAATAGAAATATCTAAGTTCAAAGAGATTACTCTTGTGTCATCTCGCCTTCCATGAGAAGTATGTTAGTGTGCACTGTGTACAGGGGCGGACTGGGATGAAAATTTCACTGTGGAACAATTCCACCAACCGAACCCTTTAAAAAATATAGTCCCTATTTGTTTGTTATCCATAATAATTTTTATAATTTTATATTTTTGAATTGCTCCTTTTTTAATTAGGGAATATACGCTCTTGTAAATGAATCTATATTCAATTCGAGATAGGTCTACCTTGTGCTTAGTATTCTCAATGTTCCTTTGGCACATGGTCGTCACAATAATATAGGTGTTCTACTGTTTTAAGAGAAAGATTTTTTGTGTATTTAGCTTTGTATTTTCAACTTCATACAAAACAAAATTTTGGAGTTACCTGGCTGTTACATATTTTAACAAGTTTTATGAAGTTGTGAAGTAAATTAGAAATATGAGTAGATAGCTACGGCTAGACATTGATACATACGAACATATCTTTCAGATTACATTTTCAAGTTATGAGCAATTTTTTGGACATCTACACTATCTATGATGTCTACCTCAATATACTGAAACATTTTCTTCTCCACATAAGCATAAAGGATTCCAACTTATCCTGTGGTAAAGTCATTCTCACTCAGTCTGCTATTTATGAACTTTGACACAGAAAAGTTTCTCTCACATGCTACCTGTGTAAAAGAAAGTGTGAGCATGTACTTGTGGGCAAATCCTATATTACAATAAGTTCCTGTCAAAAGATTATACATACACAAAAGTCTGTAGCAACAAACACAACAGTACTAACATGAACGAATACACTTTTTCTTCAGAGTGAAGTCATCCGGAGAGATATGTGTGGTTTCAACCTGCTCTTCTAATTCTATTAATTATATCATACTCATCCAAAGGGGACTGTTTCCGTCTCTCCCAATGATTAGCTAAACTGGTCAGTTCCGTTCTTAATAGATCTGCTGTGATATGCGACTTAAAATATGCAAATGTCTTAGTTAAATGTTCAAGTGCGGGTGGTTGAAGTCGTCTGCTTCTAATATCTTGCAAACATTTTGCATCAAGAATAGCTAGGTCAGCAAAGAAAGCATTATTGATCATATCAAACCACCTTCACAAGCTTGTGTTTACTGTGTCTACAATAACATTAAAAATTTGATATTTATAGGTGTCTTCTGAATCGGATACAAGTTCATCAGGTGCTACTTCTCCAGGTATCATTTTTATTTTCCTTCGTCTTTTCTGTGGAAGAGTAGTAGTAACAACAATGATCAGATCTTCTTCAAGTAACTTAGCTTTTGCCCATTCAATGAATTCTTTCGCTTCATTCTTGATTGTTTCAGAACATTCTCTAAGCTCTTGCAACTTTTTGGAAGTCACTTTCACCAAGTTGAATGCTTTCATTATATCCAAACCATTTGTTTGTAAATATTTAGACATGGTTGATGTGTGGTCAAAAATGTACCAAAAAATAAACACTGTCAAAGTATTTTCAAATTTGAGTAGGGACTCTTTATGGGATGCTGCTTTTCGTCTATGTCTGGTGGCATTAGACTATTTTCGATTGTGTCAAGTATTACAGAGTAACAAAGAGAAATGATTCCTCGTTGATCTTTGATCCGAAAACTTTCTTCAGAGTGCTATTCTTTGTCCACCATCTTATTTCTCCAATGAGATTCAGTCGTTTTCCATGCTCAAAGCCTTCATTTGCGTTTTCTCATACATCCATTCTTGATTAAGAATCTCGAAAAAAAAAAAAAAAAAAAAACTGCAACATCATTAAAATATTAAATAGAGTTGCACATTGGAGAGTAGCACTGGTAGTTTCTGCCATCATAAGATTTGTCGTCAAAACATCAAGTAACTAGCAATTTCCATACTTGTACACAAATCTATAAACTATTTTTTTTTTTTTTTTTTTTTTTTTTTTTATCAAGTCGCTCTTCTCCGAAACTCAAACATATTTTAAGGTTTTCATATTTTCCATTCCTCGTTTGCCTTCTTTCCACTTACTCGAGATAAAATATCGGTAAAGACATACAATTCTTTTATTCTTTCTGTTTACATTACAGCTCTTGCCTGAGCGTTTTACAAAGTAAAGAATTGTTGTATTTATAAAGTGGAAGCCTCAGAAAAGGAATCAATTTTTGAATTGGAAATTAAGAAATTAATTATTTTGACTGTTCAATAGGCCTACATTTTAAAAACGTTTTACGGATATAGCCTACATCTTTTAATTTGGTCATACCGTACTGTCTGAAAGTCTTTTAGATCAACCGGACCCTTGATATTGTAATGGACCATCTCCTGTGGAAAGCTCCACAACTCCACTATGGCCAGTCCGCCCCTGATTGTGTATTGTGATTTCACTTATTTACGCAAGTCTAAAACATATGCGTACTCCGTGCAACTTACAAATATTAAGTATCACTATGTTTCTGTACTTGAACATGAGATACTGCAGCACCAGTTTGTTGCTATCAGCTGATCTAATATACAATGTTTAATTTATATGTTATTCAAACTATGTATTTTGCGAGCATCAGGAGCTTCAACTTACGTACCTTCTGAAAAGCTTGTAGCATATGTGGCTTCACATTTAAATATAGTAATTTGTTACCAAAATTTGAACTATACATTGGTCATATTGCAGTATTAAGGAAGATCAGATACGAAACTAAATAGCGTTATATAAATGGAATACATTCGAAAGCATATAGTTCCTTTGAAACTCAGGGGTAAAAGTTGGCCTGAAGAGATAGGCCTATCTTTGCCCATTGTAATTTTCTTAGGAAGTGGGGGGGACGCCATAGATATTTTATGGAACTGGGTGGACAACGTTCTCCCGCGTTCCCCCGCACTTTGACCTCTGTTGAAACTTCTTCTGGTTGGGGTTGAAATCGTTTCAAGAATAATAGCTACAGAATGGCGAATTCTGTCAGAGCTTTGAAGTTAGTTCATAAACATATCGCATTAACATAATGATTTTCCAAGCTTTTATACAAGGTTTTAAGATTTTTATGAAAGGTTACCTGTGTTTTCTTTGATGTTTATAAATAACCTATATTATAAACGTATTCAAGGCTTTTGAGTAGGGTATGCTTAAGATTCTATTGTGTTACTACTGAAGAAATTACGATCAGATTGCGTGTAATCACGAATCTTACTAAAAAGAACTGCAATTATACAGGTTATAATTATTTAAGAGGTATATGAAAATTCATTGCGACCAACATATATTTTAATGTAACTATTTTTATTATAATAAGTATATGTATTGTTTTTAATATATATAATAAGCCAAAGTTTAGCCCTATTAGAATGTACTGATCCTGACAGCGCCAGCAATACTTAACACACAGACAATTTTGAATATAATTGCTCCTTACTCTTATCCAACGGAGCACAAACACAAGACAGTCGCAGTGCACAACTATTCAGTGTTACTAATTTACAAATAGGGATGCGCACGAGTCGAGTCGAGACAGAATTTTCCTGAGAATATTCAAGTCGAAACACAGCTCTTCCAATAGAAAAATATACGTTTTTCGAGTCGAAACATCACTTTTACAGCACATTTTCGAGACGAGACAGCCTCAAATCTTGTCTCGTGCGCATCCCTATTTACAAATATTACTTGTTTTATTACATGGTATTTTTTATTATTTTGATAAGTTTTCGGCATGTAAATCATTTAGCTACAATTAAATCGAAGTAGCGTGATTATTTGATTCGAGATATTTTCGGCCTAACCTTTAAATATAGTCCTAACCTTTAAATAACCTTTAAATAACCTTCGGCCTAACCTTTAAATAACCTTTAGTCTTTTAAATATATTGAATCTAGATCGTCGATATATAGCACAACATGTGAAATTACTACTCATTATTGAAGCGCAGAGATCGACTTATTCCACACGGTGAAGTAGTGTGCAGTATCGTATAATATTTAAAGGGTATTTTGTTAGAACCTAACTAGGCACAGTAGGATATACTCCAATCCTCTTGTCATCGAAACGTTCATTCCAAATGAAGTAATTCAATTTATGTTCTTTTGTCACAAGAGAATATCATATGATCACTTTCTAAACTAGATTATTCACGAGGTTGAACGAAGCGAACAGCTGAAGGTATGGAAGGACTTTGTATAATTAAAAATTGAAATCAAACTCATGTTTCATTAGCTATACCATTCTTAAAAATTTTAATATGTAATACATTCACTATATGAAGGATAGAAATAATCGCTTCAATCTTTGATAGGTTAAAATGTTGCTTACTCTATCCGTGGTTTCTTTAAACATAGATTATTTTTGTTCATTTGATTCGCAGAGTTGGCGTGGGTCATGAAAACTTGACCCACCACCCACCGTGACCCACGACCCACTGACCCACCACCCACCGTGACCCACCATGACCCACCACCCATGGTGACCCACTCTAACCCACCATCAATGGTGACCCACTCTGACCCACCACCCACCATGAACCACTCTCATCCATTTTGATCTACTCTGACTCACCAAAATCCATCGTCATCAACTCTGAACACGATCCACGGCCTCTTCTGAACTGACTAAAGAGTTTATACTTGTAATAAAACAGGACTGTGAAATTGTCACTAATCGCAGTTTGAATTTCTAGTCAATCGCTCAAGCACCACTCTGTTACAATAACAGTGGATCTGACTTTTACGATATAAAATGGTAAAGTGTTTGTCAGTGAGGAAATTGAAACAGTTCGAGGTGGGAGGAAATTAGTGTGTGCCTGAAATATACTTGTACTAAGAGAGTATTCTTTCAAGTGTTAATTTCTGAACGCGTTACACAAGAAACTTCTATTCGCAGGAAAATACCCCTATACAATATGGAAAAGGTTATAGTTTCTCAGTTCACAGTATTTTTCTCACAAAGCACTTGAAAAATCAGTTGTTCATAGGGTATAAAGGTGCTCGGGTAACATCTGTGAGAGCATCTCCATAAAGTATGCTCACAATTGTAATTTGTGTAATCACTAAAACACCACGTTAAGTTTAAGTTACAGATATGCATAATTGCAATTATTATGAATATTTATTCAAAGTAGTAGAAGAGACTTACTAAAAATTAGGTACAAAGTTGAATAACACAAATAAGCCATTAGTAATACAAGTATACATTTTCCGTAACTCGTAATTTTCCACCTTAAAACAAATCTGAAATCGGATTTATTTCCTGTTGGTAACTTTTTGGCGGTAAATCATCCGCAGCGGAATGATGTCCATCCTTCAGCCAAGAAATAACTAGCTCGTCTACTTTGAGCTTGTCTAGCGGTGGGCCATTAACATTGATGAGCAACAAGTTAGACAATGTTTGAGCACTTAGTGTATTTCTAATATTAGTCATCTGTAAATTCATAAGGGGAAATCCCCGTTCGCACTCTGTCGTGGAAATTGATAATATTTCTACCCGATTTCTGCAACTTCTCATCGACAATCTACTTGTTAGACTTTCTGATAACGAGTTTTCTTGGTCAGGTTTGAAATACTCAGCAAGAAGTATCATCTCTCTATCACCATACAACATCTTTTCCATATCGACCATGTCAGTTGGCAATGTCGATCCATGTAGAACAGAAACTTCATCTACTACACCTTTGATAGGGAATCTTGTGAATAAATTATCAATTAAAGCCTGATAAACTGATGATTTCTTATTTGTTTATAAATTTAATTTTTGTAATTACACATGAAGCTTTGATATCATTACCAAGTTCCCTCCCCCGTCTAGAAAGCGAAAGGGAACGAGGTTACTGGAAAGTGTTCAGAGTTGAATGGGAATTTCCCTCCTTCAACTTCAATTACCACACTGTTGTTTGCCATGTGCCAAATTACGATGAATTTCAATTAAATTATCATAGTATAATTATTTCCTTATTGAAGTATCAATACTTTTCAGTGGAAAAAAGGAAGAAATTTCAAAGTTCCAAATCAAAGTAAGTAGACCAAAGTAAAGGGAGAAAAAGTGTAAAATTTTCCATATAATTATGCGTACAATCCAAACTTCAAGTTTCCGTGTAATTAAGCTTACAGTACAAATTTTATCCTATTTTTCTCACAACTTTATGGGTTGATTGCCCTGTGCTGTAAGCGCTCCATATAATAAACATTAGCTTCAGCAATTATTATAGCAGAAAGCAATGGATATATGAAGCCAAGCACTGTATTTTTTGTTTCTAATTTTTTTCTTAAATAATATCGATCGTTTTCGATCATTTTTACAAACCAACTCACTACCAATTTTCCATATATAGAAAGTCCCCCCCCCCCATAAAGGAGAATTTAAAAAATGCTAGGACACACACTGTTTATTTTCAATAAAGAGTTAATACACTGAATTTCATCTCCGTAAGTTTAATGGTTTGCGAGCATTTTTTTTTTCGCAAAAATTCGGATCCTCACTACCTCCCTAGGATATTATGCATTATAATAAAAGCAATATAACATCCAAATTTGGATTAAGGCCTAACCAAAAGTAATTTCATTTGACTTTGCAATTTGACCGTGATGATCAGGCACACATAGTTACATTCATTTTTTTATATATAATAATTTATATATTACCGTGATTCAAAAATGTATTTTTTCCAGTAGTTAGCTTTGAAAACTCACAGGTCTCGAAAGCCAAGTTGTAGTGTAAGTCCTATTGCTATTATTACTATTAAAAATATCCATATCCAAAAGTGCGTGAAGTTCTTTTTTCATTTGGTTAGATATACTCACCTCAGGTAAGTAGACAGAAACAAATGGAAAAGAAAGGGAAGTGAAGGTCTTGAAAGTAAAACGGAGACAAATTTACCAGTCTTCAGAAGATACTGTCTACAATGGAGTGAGCAGAGAGGGTCGGTAGATCATACTGAGTTGGTGGGTCGCAGTGGGTCATGGTGGGTGGTGGGTCACAGTGGGTCATGGTGGGTGGTGGGTCGCAGTGGGTCATGGTGGGTGGTGGGTCACATGCTGTTGACCCATGCCCCTACTTACCCACCCAGAAAACTTGACCCACTTGACCCACTCCATCTCTGTTTGATTGTACTGAACTTCTGAATACATGGGAGTACCTATTTGACTTAATGGCATCTATTATGATGATGTAGTAGTAGAAAGTTCATGCCTGGTGCACATAATCGTACCAGTAGCGTCATTTCAGATTTGGCTTGGGGGGGGCAAGACCCCTTGATATAAGTAAAATTTCGCGTTTTTCGCTGACTTACTACTATTCTATTGATGAAATCTATATAAATCTAAAACTGGGGGGAAAATACCTCTCCCTGCCCCCCCTTTAAATGACGCCCCTAAATCGTATGTTCAACCTAAGGCAACTTAGCATTGAAGAGCATAAAATCACGATCGCTAATTTCCTTTTGAGTTCCAGGTCTCCTTCGAATATTTCTTTCCACTGGTTCTTTTATTATCATTCACTTGCATTTTTTTGATATTTATTATTACTTTAAAGATCACAAAGAATAACAATTAATCGTTTAACAGAGTGTTTAGTTTCAAGCTGAGTTACTGTATTTTGATTTGAAATAAATAATAACAATTGAATAACGCAATTGAATATCTTTTAGAAAATATTTTATTATCCAAAAGTATGGTATAAAAATATAACATGTTTAAACAAACAAGTAAAAATGGCAACTATTTTTAAATTCTACTTTATCTAATAATATCCAACCTTCACATACGAGTCGCCGTGACCATAGCTGTTCGCATTTGCGCGGGCTGTTTGTGCTGCCAAAGCAGCTTTTTGTGCCGCATGCAGAGTAGTTGTAAGATCCGCTTGGGCAGCCCATAACTTCGTCTCCAGGTATTTCACTTTCCGTTTTGCTTCATACACCATCTGATCTTGTGTATCTGCTTGTTTCTTAGCAGCAAATGAAGCGCGACTTGCAATGTTTCCGCTTGTCTGTGCTGCCTGCAATGCCTTGCGCAGAGCGTCCGTTTGTTGAATAGAATGCTCTGCTGCTTCCTGGGCAGCTGCAGCTGCTTCCCGTGCTTGTACTGCTTGCGTCATCTCTGAGTCCACTCGGGCTTTGGCGTCCTTGCAAGATAGAGACAGACAGACAATCACACAATTAATCCTCCAAACTAATAGTACATACAGCAATAGAAGAAAATTATATTAAATTGTACCTTCAATAAAAAAAAAAAAAAAAAAAAATCGTGCCGTGATGCCTCTGAATTCTAGTAGCATAAGTTCATACGAGACTTGAAATGTAATGAACTTACTTCCCTACTCCTTCAAATTGAGAAAATACAGCATTTTCATAGTTTCTATTAAGAATCAATATATATCTCATTGTTGATTTGCAAAATATTTAAATAAATTTTTGATTGTTACTTAAGATTAATAATAAGAGATAAAATATCTAAATAATTTTTTTCTTCAAAATTGGAGAACAGTCACGTATTTCCGTAATCGAAACAACTTGCTTCCAGACGCGTTTTATTGTAGCTTAAAGGAACCACTGAAAACGACGCGCGCATAGCTTTGAGGGATTCTCACTCTGAAAAAAGTGCCAAAGGGATATTTAGAGCTACTTGTCAGGAGTGATAGCGTACTTAATGTATTTAAATATAGTATATACTTCATTCTTTTTTAGATATTCACTTCCATAGGTCAAGGGACATTATTCAGGAATATCAGAGTACAAACAAAAAGAAAATATCTGTCATTTACTACAGCAAAACGTTTTGATTTTTTAATCTTTTTCTTTTAAATATCATTTATTGCACGCTGCTCATTCTAACTTCAGAATTACTTATAACTTAAATAAAACTAAACTCGGAAATATTGGACCAAATTGACAGATGAGGTATGTAGCTAATTAAAATTTTACAATTGCAAAAATGAAAGTAGTATCTTCTTAATTGTTAGAAATAATCTCCTATGATTTCCTCAAATATATAACCGCTAGCCCTAAATGATAATTTCATAATGTGTCTCATGAAGGCAATAATTCACTTACCGTATGGTGCTGTATAAGGTCTCAAGCAGGGTAACTTGCTCATCCCGTCATTTGTTCTTGTGAAAAAAACTAATGAAAATACTCTAGGAGAAAGTGAGTTTTGTTCTATATGTTATTTAGATGCAGACTCACCAGGCTTAACTAGGAGTTATCCTATCATCAACATTTATGGTAGTAGTTTTGGACACAGCAAAGAAGTGTTTCTCTAAAATCAATTAAGAACTATTTTCTGTCCCTGAATATATGCTAACAACCAGGTTCTGTAGTAACTTAAATCGCTTCCATTAAATTTAGTACAAAGCTATCGATTGCTTTCTATCTCTGATTGACATTTTGCCTATTCTCGTTAATATCCCATATTTTTCGGTTTCTTTACTAAAATTAAAATCTTACTTTCAGTAGAATAATACGTTCATTTCTACTTTTTCTGCTGCGATACATACATTTATTGTATTTTTAAAAGCTAAGACAAGTTTAGGATTGAGAGGTACTTAAGCAAAACTTTTGATAAACAATCTATTGGTATATTTGTAAAATAAGTGCATCAATATTCATACTATATCAACATTGCTGTGCTTTTACACATTTCTATTACAATGGGTCACTACGATTTCGTGGTAAAATAGACCCATTATTAATCCTAGAAGTTATTTTCTATACAATATCATAGCTTCAACATAGGTAAATTTGATGACACTAACTATACAAACAATATTATCTCTCAGTTTGAAACAAAATTGTGATTGATTGGAAATAATAGTATGCATTAGAAAATTATATTCTGCAATAGCAGGGGAAACCGGTTCACGAACACTTGAATTTGCAATATAAGAAGCTCTTATGCTTGCACAGATATGATACATAAATATTTTGTCGATAAAATTGGGAGAATTTTCTACTTACTAAAATGCAAAAAAAAAAAAAAAAAAAAAAAAAAAAAAGAAGAAAAGAAAAGTAAATCTTTCAAACCAAACATGTTAATTTCTAAAGAATAGGTCTATATCTTTGACCAGGATTGGAGTAATCCTGACCATATCGTTCAGTTCAGGACAAGGTATTAGTTAAAAAAAAAAAAAAGATGCGAAATAAAATAAAAATATTAGAAGATAGGTCTACGGTATAGTTTTATGATTTATATCTTTAATAAACATTATACTTCATACAGAACTTAGCTTAATGAGTAAGCTTCGGATAGTTATGCACTAAAAAATCTCAAAATATGCATAAACATGTGTCCTTAAAATCGCCAGGATTCGAATGTGGAAGCATTTGCGACAAAATAACGATATCTAAATATTATGTTTTCAGATGGCCTCAAAAACGTTCAAGTTCAATAGTAATAGAAATGTATTAATTATTCAAAGGTTATTTAGTTCTATCTTTAATATATATATAGTATAGAATACAGAAAAGTGAATACTAAATGAACTGGCAGCATTTCCGAGAATCAAAGCATCCTCTCATTTGATTTTTTTAAAGTATTCATTACAAAATTTTGCACAGCCTAGCATCAGAAGAAGTGAAAACATCTATGTAACATTAGTGATTAAGGTAAAAAAAAATTCATAATATATTTTTTCTAGGAATAGTCACTACCATCTTTATTATACAATGTTTGCTCACCCAACAGAGTTCAGCCCTCTCCTGATCTTGTTTATTGTATATATATACATACCTTAGAATCGAGCACATTAGTATGCTTTTCAATATATAAATTTTTGTTGCTTTAGTCTCGGTTCAGACGTGCAGAAAAGTCTGTTGCGGGCCCGCAACAGAAAACTCTGTTGCGGACCCGCGCGAGCCGGAAATACATTGGTTCTTATCATTCATGCCACACGTGCAGACTTTCCCGCACGACTCTGCTGCGGGCCCGCAGCGGGCGAAAATTGAGTTGCGGGGACTGCTGGCTCGCAGCGAGTCCGCACAGGTGTTGCGGGTCGGAAAACCATTGCTGGCAATGAGGCAAGCCACACGTGCAGACTTTCCCGCGCCCGCAGAAATGGAAAGCGAAGAACTGAATGAAGAACTATTCATTAACGAAATACAAAAGTATCACGAGATATGGAATTTAAAGTGCGAAATGTATAGAGATAGAAATAATAATAATAATAATAATAATAATAATAATAATAATAATAATAATAATAATAATAATAATAATAATAATGATAAAACGAGATGCATGGAATAAGGTGTGTGAAACCTTATGTGAGAAATTTAATGTAAAAACAGAAGAAGAAAAAACAGCATTGGTATGCATGTATTATTATTACTTTTCAATGTAAAAATCTAATATTCATGTAGTATTTACACTTGATTTTCGTCGAGCGTCCCTTTCCAGCAGCGAGGCTATGAATACTTTTTTGTGATAACAATAAACAAATACGCTTGGAGAACAAGCCGTTATTGTTAATACAGTTTCTTTGATAAGATTTCTTGTCACTCACTCCGGAATGAACCGACTGTTTATAACGTACGTTGCATTATACTTTAAGTCAAGGTCACGTATTATATAGCCTCTGTGCTCAAAAAGGACGCTGAAGTCCAAAACAACCATCAACATAATAGCAGAACAGAAAAGAAAGAAAAAACATCGTTTTTCGGCTGACGATTGTTGTCTTTATTTGTTAATGTACTATTTTTTTTTTTTAAATAGAGTTAACACGAAAATTGTTGAACATCAGGGCACTCATGTGGTTAAAAAATAAAAAGCATGCTCGATATGTAACAGAAATATTTGTGTTTCTCGTACAATTCATAATATTGTGCACGTCGTTGCTATTCTAGAGATAACAACTGAATGTTTTCTTACATAAAGAACAACCTAAACAAAGTTATCTTGCCATAGAACTCTACCTCTGTCGCTTACAAAATAATCAACCCATCTGTTTCTGCTTCCGTTTGCTGCATTGCCTCCTTGTGGTGTGCTACACGTATTGGGGATTTCCTCAAAACCTTCTATCGTTAAATGTCACAATTATAAAAATGTTTCCTTTTTCTCATCTTAGAAATGGATTATTCGGAAACACTAAATCCATTATTTTTATTTAAGAGTTTACATTAAGAATTTCACATCTCCAATCTAAGCGAGTCCTCATTGAACGCTTTCTCAATATATAACGGGAAATGTCACTACTATAGGAATGAAATGAAATCCTTGAGTTTTACGTCGCACGATTATACCGGGTAGGCTAAAGGAAATGATGATGATAAATGAATGAAATGGTGCAATGAATAAAGTGGAAGGAAACGGGAGAACCCCGAGAAAACTCACGTACAATGGTGCTTCTCGCACCACAAAGCCCACTTGACGCAAGCTGGGATCGAACCAGAGGTGGACACTCTATTACTGAGCCACCGGACCCAACTACTATAGAAATCCCCCATCTTCCCTTCTAGAGAAAATTTTCAAAGACGCTGAAACCTGTGCTCCATTATTTTTATTATGAGTTTACATGGCGAATTTTATATCTCTAATTGAAACGAATTCTCACATTCGGTAATTTTTGAATAAATAAAGGGAAATTTTACTATTATTGAAACGCCCCCTCTTGAGCGGGATATTCGGGAAGTCTAAAAAAATGTCTAATTTTTAATTTAAAGCCACCAACTATGTCAAAAAATCGAAATTAGTCACGCAATTGTTAAACTATGCCAGTGTGCGCTAATAACATTTGAAAATATCAATGAATAGGTCTCCGAATGTTTAACTTTCTGTGCTCGTACAAATGATAATTAGTTAACATAATTAACTTACATTAATGTAACAGCCAGAGCTCCTCCGTGGCCAAGCGGTTAGCGTACACGCCTTTGGCGTGGGAGGCGCGGGTTCAATTCCCGTCAGGACTTCATATGGTTAGGATTCCACGTTAATTAGTAGGACCACGTCTCATATAGCCTCGCTGCTGAACGGAACGTTAAACTCAAAATCAACTCATTAATGTAACAGCCAACATTTCAATTGGTAGTATCCCTAGTCTCATGAAAGTATCTTCTGCTTTAATTTTATCATTTATTTTCGATAAGAGTTCATCACATGAAGTGATGCTCATGCGAAAATAATGAAAGAACTTGTCTTCGTCATTGCGCAAGTCGATAAACATGGAAGAAAATTCACCTTTAAGCAGTCGTGAGCTTACGTACGGACGAACCCAGTATCGTCTCCTTAGGATTTTACTGGCTAAGTGTACAAAAACAGCACGTTTTCTTCTTTCAATTTCTATCTTTATTTAACTGCAGCTGAAAATAAAATGAGCTCTTTTCTATGTCTATGTGAAGTGGTTGGGCTGAGACGCCCGCACGAGTCTGCTGCGGGCCCGCAGCAGACTTTTCTGCACGTCTGAACTGGTTGCTCTGTGACGCCCGCAAGAGTCTGCTGCGAGTCTGTTGCGGGCCCGCAACAGACTTTTCTGCACGTCTGAACCGAGCCTTAGATAACAAAAGACACTACGCGATAACTCAGTTACAGCTGTTGGTATACTACGAAATATTTTGGGGGCGAACTATTATTGATATATTACGGGTTATATACAGAGAGTTGAGAAAAGCACTGTAACACGTGTATCTGAAAGAAAAAAAAGCACAAGTAAAATCGGTATGAAAACTAAGGAAAAAACATCAGAAAAATAGTGTTAGGATAGGGTATGATAGTTAAGAACAGGATAAATTACTTAAGAAAATTAAGGTGTTTATTTGAATAAAAGTACCCACTTCAGTCATTGTATGTTGCTATAGTGATTTTACATTTGCCTTTAATGAAATACGTTACCAAGAAAAAGATTAATTTTGACAGCCATTTATTTTATGTTCTCGTCAAATACATTTGGGGCCAGCAAGTTACTCTCTATGGTAGAAAGTAATGCATTCCAAATTTTAACCTTTGGTAAAACAAAGATTAAATTGCCAGTACAATAATAATATCAGAGTTGACAACACTGGTTTCGCGTTCTATGGAAAGCTGAAGTTAGATATTTTCACATTTGTTGTTTCGTTGTATTATTTTTATGCTAATTGAATTTGCATGTGATTGAGTATGCATGTTTATTTTGTACTGCGTATGTGAATCAAATGATTAGACTAGTTATTGGTAAATGGGATATCTGGACTGTCCCATTACGTTTTCGTTAACACTGCCAATTTCCGAGATTACGTTTAATCAGAGACATGCAAATGCTTCGCGAAAGGGAGTCCATCGTAGTTTACTTATAGACGCGTAGCAAGCAGCATTACATAGAGAAAGTAAGTTACAATCTTAATATCAATCCAAAAACTATCAACATATTTATATGTCACATTCATCTCAATAAATTACTATATTAGTTTAATTTAGTCACTAAGGACTTTGGTAATTAAACTAGAATTTTCGCATATTAGGTCACCGTGCGACCTTGTAGAACTAGCAGCTTCTAACATTTCTTTTTAAATTTTTTAAATTTCACATTCTTTTTCAGCACCGAAGCAGATCTATAGCTAAATGTATGTTCGGAAGAACGGATACAACAACCGTGATTGAACTCGGATTTCCCATACCAAAAAATGAGAATGCTCAACATGGCTTTTGACTAACGTGTCAACAGGGAATTCAATCTAATAAAATTTTTGACTTTAATTTCAATTGTGTTATAGTTGGGACTATGTTATCTTTAGAATATACAAGCTCGTAATATCATTTTATGGAAGAGTAAATCATGGTTTGGTTTTTGACTTCAATAGTTACTGATGTGTGTGCACTGAATCGAGTTGTAAATAATGTTAGATTTAAAATAATGTATTTGCTGAGGAGAAAGATCGTCGTATTGAATTATTGTAGTAGAAAATGTAATGCAAGGCGAAGTCAAAAAGTAAAAGGACTTTGGAATTTCTCGCACTAGGGTTTGGTAACACTGCTAGTATCCAGCGCTGAATTAGTCTCGTCTGTAACACTTCTACGCAACATGTCATTTTTATTTCCACGTTGGTCGTTTGAGTGTAGCAGACCGTTAAACATGGCAGCTCCATTGTCGATCTGCACCAAGAACGGTTGCAATGATTCGCTTTTTGTTTGCGGAAGGTGTTAAACCTGCGGAAATTATTCGTCGAATGCAGGCGCAGTATAGTGACAGCTGTTTATCGCGAAGTACGAACAGATAGAGCGTTTCAAACAAGGAAGAATTTCTTTATGTGACAAGGAAAGATTGGTCAGGCCATCGGCATCAACGACTGAGGACAATGTGAAAGTCGTTGAGAGTATGGTGATGGAAAACAGATTAATTACAGTGGACGAAATCGCCAATACTTTAGATATTAGTCATGGTTCAGCGTATTCCATCTTACACGACAGGGTAAATTTTCAGAAAATGTGTGCAAGGTGTGTAAGAAAGAATTGTCAGTGCAGCATTAGGCACAAAGGTTGGACATCTCTCGTGAACATTTGGCCCGTTATCGTCGCGAGGGAGATGGATTTTTATAACAAATCGTTACTGTAGATGAGACATGGCATCAAGCGATTTCCATACTTGGACCATTGAATTTAGCATTGGGGGCATAAGCAGCAATTTTTAGCACTTTACCCTCCTGAGATATTACGCCCCAAAAAAGCATCAAAACCACAAACTTCAACTTTCGGACCCCTAAAATCTACGGTGAAGGTAGTATCGTAGCTGTGGATATTTCTCCAGACCCTTTACATGCAATAGCATTCAGTACAAAACTTATGAAACACTCACTTCGTGGCATTCCAAAATACTACCCGTTTAAAAGTGTAATTTTCTCTATTTTTTCTGGTGATATAATGTATTCGTTTGCAACCCTGTATATTTATATAGACAAAAAAGTTTATATTCTCCGTGTATCTCAGTCTCTTCTCCAAACATTCGTTTATGTTTCGTGTTCGTCTGATTCGTACGTCCTGAGCAACTGTAATTTTCGTAAACGCTTGTAAATGCAAAAATTGGCACCCAACCGACAACAAAGATGACTGCCAGTCAGAAACATTTGTACATACGACAATGTGAATGATGTTATTGATCTTCTAATGCACACGGTTTGTCACACTTCAATTTTCATAATTTTCGGAAATGGTCGAGCAACCATTTTCACAATTATTTTTGGATCGAATCAGATGGGTTGACCCATAAGCAGATATTCCAGTAAGTAGCCCTCGTGGATATGCTTAATGTCTGACAGTGAGGAATTATATTCCACATTCGATGTACACTGATCACCAGTTGAATTAGAAATAGGAGGACAGTTGCAGAAACCACTTTGCAGAGGCTCCACCAGTGCATATGAATGAAACGTGTCGCGTGTGTACTGCTGCCGTGTGCTTACTCTCTCTTTCTGTTTCCGTGTCAGTACAGTATATGATGGATATGACTACTATGGTCAAATCATAGGGGCCAGACGACTGGGTGGATCGATTTCAGAAGTGGCTGCGGCACCCGCACGGGCAAACTGCTGCGGTCAGAGGCGTGTTGACTATAGGGGTAGGCGCCGACTGACCTGTATCGTAACAGCCGATAGACGGGTCACGGTGCTTCAAATTCCCGAGAGGTTCACTGCAAGATAACAACACCATGTTAGCAGCCACACAATCCACAACCACCTACTCTCCATGGGTACAGGAGCCATCGCCCCACGCGACTACCCGTTCAAACCGCACAACACTGGAAATAACGTCTAGTATGGGCAAAGGAACACCGCCAGTGGACATGGAAATGTGGAGAAAGGTTGCCTGACAAATTAGTCAGTTTCACATTGGTACATGCCAATGGACGGGTGCGGGTGCTTCGCCAACAGCACGAGGCAATGGATCCATCGTGCCAGCAGAAAACTGTGCAGGCCGGTGGTGGTTGTATTCTCATCTGGGGCACGTTTACGCAGACTGAAATGGGTCCCCTAACAGGTGTGACATGGTCTCTCACAGGTGAACAATAATGCGATCTTCTTGATGACAATGTTCTGTCATTTGCTCAGCTGCAACATCCGGTTAGTGACCCTCATCTTTCAGCAGGACAATGCGCAGCAGATGGTAGGATGACGGCCGATTGGTTTGATGAGCACTCCTCTGATCTGGTAACACTTCCCTGGCCATCACGGTCATCGGATCTCAATCACATCGAACACATCTGGCACGGCATGGAACGAAGCTTTCGGGCTGTTGATCCTCTTCTGACCAACTTGCGGGCTCTGTGGGAGACTTTGCAGCAGATATGGATTGAGATGCCACAACAACACTTTAGACGCCTTGTGGAGTCTATGTCGCGGCGGGCAGCCGCCATTATTAGAGCGAAAGGTGATGCTACATTGTTTTAAATAGGTGTCTCTAATTCGACTGGTAATCTGTGTATATCTTTGTTGTGACTGTGCGGTGTACTCGTTGACGCAGCCTGGCTAGTGGTCACGCTATGTAACTGCAAGTTTTACATATGCTTGATATGGGTTAGCTCCGCAGATCTACCAGTCCAGAGTAGTACAAAACCAAAGGAGACCGCAATAGTGAATTCCAAGATTGATAGTAAACTATAACAATTTATTTTTATTGTCTTTATTCTTACCTGCAGCTGTTGTTGTAAATGTTGAATAACTGCTTGTTTTGCTGCTAATGCCGCTTGAGCTGCTTGCGATGCCTGCTCTGCTTGAGAGGCTAGTTTGCTTTTGACGTGTTTCGCCGCTTCCGCTGCTGCCAACTGTTGCGCTGCCGTTGCTGCCTTCGCTCGCTGAGCAGCTTGCTGGGCAATTGAAGAGATCTGATTGTAATTAGTTGGGCCATAGTGCGGTCCGTAGCCACTGCTGACTCCACGCTTCTCCTAAATAGAGGACAAAATTCAATTTTAAAATGGTAATTTATGTTAGCTTCCAAGTCATTTGGGTGGATTAAGCTGTAGTGGCAAGATATTTTTCAAATGGGGATTACAGTGTCATCTCCTTTTCAAAACACAAGTGTACAATAGTTACGATCCATACGATTCACAGTTTTAAAATGATTAAGCCCATTGAAACCTCTAGGAAGATAATGAATTTGAAAAGGGACATCTACATAGTAGAGAGAAATAAAAGTATCTTAAATGCTTTTTATCCAGTACGGAATTTACGATGTGATGGATTTGATTCTTCATATGTCCTCCTTGGTACATCTTTCCTTACTCTAAATATTTATACACACAACATATAATAAGTAAGTTTTCATCCATTTGACTCACTCTATGCTTATTTGATTAAAAAAAAAAACTTTAAGAAATATCTAAAAATCTTCCAGTCTAGATTTAATGTTAGTGAAATTTATCCAGTGTGATGCGTATTTAATGGCACATGGTCAAGATACATTTTCTTTTGTGTATCATTACAGAGGATAGTTAACAAGTTAATTGAGTCTAATTTTTATCTATCTTTCTATATAGAGTAGATATAATATGGTTCATATATTTAATAATCGCATCTCTTTCTAATTATTTCTGGCTCATTCAGTTTTAACTATTTCATTTCTATTTCCACCATCTTTATTATACAATGTTTGCTCACCCAACAGAGTTCAGCCCTCTCCTGATCTTGTTTATTGTATATATATACATACCTTAGAATCGAGCACATTAGTATGCTTTTCAATATATAAATTATTGTTGCTTTAGATAACAAAAGACACTACGCGATAACTCAGTTACAGCTGTTGGTATACTACGAAATATTTTGGGGGCGAACTATTATTGATATATTACGGGTTATATACAGAGAGTTGAGAAAAGCACTGTAACACGTGTATCTGAAAGAAAAAAAAAGCACAAGTAAAATCGGTATGAAAACTAAGGAAAAAACATCAGAAAAATAGTGTTAGGATAGGGTATGATAGTTAAGAACAGGATAAATTACTTAAGAAAATTAAGGTGTTTATTTGAATAAAAGTACCCACTTCAGTCATTGTATGTTGCTATAGTGATTTTACATTTGCCTTTAATGAAATACGTTACCAAGAAAAAGATTAATTTTGACAGCCATTTATTTTATGTTCTCGTCAAATACATTTGGGGCCAGCAAGTTACTCTCTATGGTAGAAAGTAATGCATTCCAAATTTTAACCTTTGGTAAAACAAAGATTAAATTGCCAGTACAATAATAATATCAGAGTTGACAACACTGGTGTCGCGTTCTATGGAAAGCTGAAGTTAGATATTTTCACATTTGTTGTTTCGTTGTATTATTTTTATGCTAATTGAATTTGCATGTGATTGAGTATGCATGTTTATTTTGTACTGCGTATGTGAATCAAATGATTAGACTAGTTATTGGTAAATGGGATATCTGGACTGTCCCATTACGTTTCCGTTAATTTGTAAAACAAAATCCCAATATTTAATTGGAAGTTTGATTAATACAAGAATTAGCTAATCGTGGTTGAAAAGAAAAATCTGACGCCTTTAAAGTGTAAAAATAATTTTGCAATTCATGGTATTTCAATAATCTGTGCTGTCTTAATTTTCTTCCATGAGTCTCAGGGGTAGCCTCCCCAGTTTGGGAACCAGTGGAGTGTTGGATCTGTTAAAAATATAAAAGATTACGAAGCGTTGTGATTTAGGCATATCTTACGAGTAGTGAAGCGTGGGCACCCATTAAAAGAGGAAAGGTCATCACCTATGTTGTACACTATCATGATACTTACACAAAGTTAAACTATATTACATTTAGGCCTATATTTAAAAACACTCCTTAAGGCTACCTTAACTCAAGGATTCCTTGAGAAGCCTCCCTTGACTGAAATCGGTATTTATAATCCTTCCTTGATGTCAAGGAACCCTTGAGTTCAAGGAAGCCTTAATGAAAATCTCTCCTTGACTCAAGGTAGCTATCGACTAACCTTAAGCCTTCCTTGAGTTCTTTAACAGTATAGAGATTCGTTTTCTGGCATGGAAGTAAATGATTTTGTTGAATGTGTCATGTATGCGGAAGAACAAATATTAAAAAAATATTACTTTGCGATGACTAATGATGCGTCAAGACATACAAAGCACATGGAAAATCCACTTGAGCTGTATGACGATAATCAATTCCTTGGGAGATACAGGTAAGTCAACTATGCATCTTGATTTTAACTTTTATGCTAATTTTAATAACAGTAACATAGTGGCAAAAATATCAAATATTCATTCTACACACAAAGTATGAGTAGTTCCACTCATTTTCCTTTACTTTTCTGGCAGTTTTTACAGTTGTATTCTCTATGGATCGTAGATCCTATTCTAGTTGGGAACTTCTCTCTTCGGACCTTTCGTTTTAACTATTTCGTCACATTTTTTGAACCAAGAGACATTCACTTCATGGCGTTGTATTCCATGTTTAAATTGCTCTAATCATAATTTTCATTTAGCCATGTATAAAAAAATTCCAAATATAATTTATAGTTTCAAGTTTACAGCAAACTTCTTAACACAATACCTACATATTCTTTTAAAAATTAAGTGCAATAACAAAATAGGTTAGGATGGTTTAGGTTGGGATGATTTAATTTATTAATTTTCACAGTAGATCCTTGTAATACATCTAGTGCAAGATACAATAAATCCATACGCATGGGTGCTGCTCAAGGTTAAGACAGAAAATCATGCAACTCAGGAACCAAGGAACATGAAGAGAAAGGGAAGTAGGACCTTATATATTGCCTATTACCAAAATTCATTACTTGTGTAAACAAATATTATACTTGATACTGGTTTGTGTTTGTGTAAAATTAAATTGGCAGAAGTAAATTATTTACGTGCTCAACTTGTATCTCACCCTATCGGCACGTTCGTATCATTAGATTAAGAATGTAGTGTTTTGTTGTCTTTAGCCAAAAAGTATAATGCAATTGTGTTACAGAAGGGAAGCAGACACTAATTACATAAAATGTTTACTATTTGCTACCGAAGTAGACACAACATTAGGTTAGGTAGGCATTAATTGTACACAATGTAAAATTTTCACAATTTGGTATTATTCCAGATTAAGTATACATGTTTGAATTCATTAATTATGACTTCTTTTGGACAGGAAATGGATCTTGTAAATTGTTTCTTATGGAGGGAATTGCATTCATATGTGTAGATTAACTTTAGGGGGACTTAAACATTATATGACATACCTTGTGCAGACATGCCGTAAGGACGACAGTTCAAAAATCAAAAATCAATTTGTGCTAGATAGCCTTTAAAAAGCACGAATGCTATCTAAACGAGTCAGGGCAGGGCGTAACTAATGGCCCCGCTCTGTAGCACGGGGCTACGTCCGAAGGGAGCAGGCGCGTCAGTGACGGTTGGTAGTTTTTGAAGCTTTGGTTTGCTCCATACTCTTGGACGTCACATATACGCTGCTCGTCTTGAGTGTCATTTACCATTGTAATATTCCTCGGTTTTCATGAAATTTTCAGCAGAGATACAGGGACCTTCACAGAATACACCTATGTAGGAGTAATGTTACGGAAATTATGAGGGGCGGACATAAAGTCCTATTCGGTTGTCCATATTTCCGCGGCTGGTTATTTCTGTAACATCTCTCCTGCCTATGTGTATTGTACAAAGGTTCATGTACTCAAAAACCGGTCTCGCTTCCATTGTTCATATATTCGCCCTGGTCATTTCTGTAGCATGACTTCTACGCAGAAGTAGAATTTCAGTTTGAAGTATGAAATAGAACTACAGTAACCTAACCTAACTACTAACACCACACTTACTTTCCTGTTGCAAACTGGTCATGGCCTGTCTTCCACCTTTAAAGTCCGCTAACACGCTCATTTGATTTTCAGGTATTAACTGGAAATGTTTAGGTTAGGTTTTATTTCTGTTGATCATAGGTTTATTATCACAAAGTGTGTCGATTTTGGTTTTAGTTTCAAAGTGTATTCATTTCCCGTTTCAGGTTTTCGTTTTAAACTGTATTCTTTTCTCGTTCCAGGTTTTCGAAAGTAATATTTCTGAGAAAAATTTTTCCATTACTGGGTGACGATTTAAAAAATATTATTTTGCGGGAACGTTCACTACCAGCAATTCTGAAAGTACTCACGGTTTTAAGATTCTATGTAAATGGGAACTATCAGGTAGGTGGTATTTTCTCTGAAGCACATAACATATGAATTTAAAAAATGTAGTTTGCCATTTCCACTGTTTTCTTCAAAAACCAGTTTACTAGTTTATTGCTCAATATTACCAGTAGTAAAATCAGTTTGTCTTTTATTATTTTCAGACCATACTATTATATACTGGGTTACATTTCCTATAATAGAAAATATAAAACTTTGTTATCCCCAATAAAATGTTAGGGCCTACATCACCAAACACACGATGCAATTTCGATTATTTAATGATGTTGAACATTTCACAGCAAAATTTTATTTTTCACATAAACAGTAGGTACCAGCAATTATGTGGTTATATTTTAATGGCGAATTATACAAAAAAAAGGTTTATGTTGTTATCTTTGTCTTATCTTTCCTAATAATCCACATTTTAATATTTGGCCTATGTTTAGCAGAAGGGGTCCAGCTCTTTTCTCTAAAAAATGTTTTCCCGTTTCCTCCCACTTTCTTCATTCCACCACTTCACTCATTTCTCATCATCACCGTCTCCTTTAGCCTAACCGGCATAATCGTGGGACGTAAAACTCAAAGATTTCATTTCATTTTCATTTTTCTAAAAAAATGTTACAATTTAGGTAATTTCTGTTCACATTCGGTTAGTTTAGGGTAGGGTTGGTTAGTTTAAGTTTGGTTAGGCTAGTTTAGGTTATGTTAGGTTAGTTTAGTTTATGTTATATTAGTGTAGGAGTCTCGCATAATTTTCTAAAAACATGATAGATTTCGCTTATTTCCACTAATATTACATTAGTTTAGGTTAGTTCAGGTTAGCTTACGTTAGTTTATGTTAGGTTAGGTTAGATTTGGTTACGTTATGTTACGTCTAAGTACTTGCATCACTCATTTCTCCTGTAAATTTTGTGTTTTTTACTTGCTTCTGGACCCCTTGTACTAAACATACCCCTAATCTTTTCCATAATTGCTCTTTTATTTTCTTGAAAGTTTTGCAGCTGGAAATCACGATTCAGTGCTAGATATCAAAGTTTATCTCTGATGAATCAACCGCATAATTCGCAATACTCTTTGTTAATATGAACATTACTTTCGTAATTAATTTATATCATACTTTTAGAAAATAGCTCAGAATAAAAATAACAGAATAAATCAATTTATTCATGGTTCCATGATTTTCAACAAGATAAAGAACTACACAAGTTGTTAAAGAAAAGAATATACACGTAGGTATTTCTTCCTACTCTCCCATTGCATCTTTATAATTGATAATTGATAAAATTATGTAGGTGAGTCTTAGCTACAGCATTTGATGCAAAATAACATAATCTAAGAAACTTAGTTATAATTTTCATTTTCTGATTAAATTTATTTTACAGATAATAAACAAAGCAAACTGTAAATTAGAGTTGTTAAACTTAACAGCAGTGAGGCTGCTCCAAAAGGGATTTTATTAAAAAAATAGCTAAACTTTTACCATTTTTCATCTACTCATTCCTACAATCAAAAGTAAACACAAATGTGACTTGTCATAATTGTAGGTTCCGTAGCGTTGTTTCATACGGGAAAGGTGCATCTGAATAATTATCAGTTTAAACATCTGAATAAATTTTAAAGTTACTAAATTAGCAAAGAAAAAAATCCAAAAAGAATATTCCTGATTTTTTTTATGTAACGTATTTCTGTGCTTGTTTTACAGATACACATTGAAGATAACAATTTCATGAGCCACTCAAAAATTTGTCAACTTGTCAGGAAATTATCATCAGTCTTTGTTCGTCGCCTGATATACCTGATTAATTCCCCATTCCTGATTGTTTGAGGACAGTTCAAGTTCAATTTCATCAAATGGTTAGTTTTCCTAGAGTTGTAGGATATATTGACTGTAGCTATATTCCTAAAAGAAATCCTCACAGGAAAAGCAGTGAAACATTTAGAATCAAGAAATGCACCTTTAGCACCTGTACAAGTGAAGAAATATTGGAAATGGTTAGCTGTTCTTGCACAGAGACCAAAACGTTTGGAACAGAGGAGCGTCCACGTGTGTGTGTCATACAAAGGCTTTTATGTTTATGCTTGTGCGTGCGTATTATGTGAAAACCAGGAACGTTCTCTGTCACCGGATCCACCTCGTGACAATGATTCTTCTAATGACTGATAATTCTGTATTGCTAATTTGATTGTAGTCCTTATTCCATCTTTATCACTGTGTATTCATACTATGATAACTATTTTGAAAGTAAGCATAGCGCAAATATCTGTGATATTGCAGCGCCAAATATTCTAACAAACAATGTGAAGTTTTAATATCGGTTGTTGATTAGTACATTCTTAAGAAATTTACCACAATAAATAAACTTCTCTCAGTATATTTGTAACTTTGTTGTTCGAAATTTTATTTTTTATAACTTCATGCAGAGCAAACATTGTCGTACAAACGATTGCTACTCACAATGTCCAGGCTTGGTTACTCGGCGCCCATATTTTTTATTTATTTTTTTTTTAATGATTGTCAGACGTTTTCATAGGACGGTAATATTTATGTTCAATACCTTCCCAATATTGTTTTCATTGCAATCAATTGTAAAATCTATTCTTAAAAAAAAAAAAAAAAAAATGCAATGTATGCTTCATTGTAACCAAACATCATAAGCTTTAACATCTTGTTCTACTGTATGCGGCAAAACAAACAGTACTGAAATCACATCGTTGACATTTATTTATTTTTTGTACAGCATAATGAAACATAAGAAAGGTTGGCAAATGGATGTCAACTAAATGTTATTCAACACATATTGCAAATTTACAAGGAAGCATTCTTGTAGATCATGTGTTCAAAATGTTGAACATTATGTCGCACATATTCTTCATAGCAGTCCTGTAGATCGATGAACATGTTAGTGAACACGGTTTGGTGGAATGGCAAAGCAAATAACCGACTCTTTTCTCTTAACTCCTGTATAGTGGTAGGAAGTTATCTGTTCGAAAAAATTGCTTCCTTCAGCATACCCGTCTGTAGGCATTTGGTGTCATGAAAACAGGGGAGTGGGAAGGATATGGAAAATCCGTTCCACAGGAATTCAAGCGATGTCCAAACTCTTGTGAGCAGAAGGGTAAGTGACTCACTTGCAGTGTGGACAATAGCTTCATCTTGCTGCATCCATTGTTGTTATAACGACAGATTTTTCGTGTGGTAAAAGCCGCACAAATCATGCAAGACAGGGTCAATAATCAATTGTCGATTGATGTGGCGATCAAAGTACACATGGCTCTTCATCACTGAACCATATGTTACTGATGAAATCTTCATTTTCATATGCCATAGCTAACACTTCAGAGCAATACAGTAGACGTCCCCGCTAATCTCGTGGCAGGGAAGGAGGTCCTGTTTTGGCCCAGTTCCTGTGGCCATCCCTTCTTTAGGTACTCACTGACGTTTGCGTGTAATGTTAAGGTAGAGGCCTAACTTTTTATTCTCTGTCACAATTCTGTACAGAAATGGCTCATGTCTTTGACAGGTAAAAAGGGAACTGTAGATGTCAGTAACTGCTGCTTCTGTTGAGGCGTTAGTGCATGGGATACTCATTTATCGAGTTTTCACACGTACTTAAGGTCCTGCAGATAGCGATGAACGGTCGAAATAGGTGACATGGAGTTCCCTGCCCAGTTCTACAACAGTTTACATTGAATTTGTCTTCACTGCTGTTCGCAGGGGTTCTTGCTCAGCTGCACAGATGTCCCTTCTCGTTGCTCATCGATGAGGCTAGTATCCTCAGACTAATGTGGTACTTCCGCACATTCAAATTATCCTAACTATATACGAAATTGATGTTTCGTGTCGCTACGCTGACTGATATCCCTAGTGTAATTCATTCAACATAATATGCCGTATGTGATCCGGTCCTCCGACGCTGCCATAATCAAACACAAGCAACAAATAGTTCTTCTTCTGGGTGCTTGCCGTCATTTCACGTGCCGTCTACTTTACTAGTCGTCAGATGGCGTTATTATAGTAGTCATTGAAAAGACGACATTATTTATGGAATAAGCCGTTGAAATAATTGTAATTCTCGTCCTTTTTCCTTCTCAACCATTTACTTCCCTTCTAGGTCAAGTATAAAAAAAAAACGCTTAAAGGCGGATTTTCATGTGTCCTTTACCTCCGTGAGTTGCGAGCGATTGTGCTAAACAGCCAATGAAGTCACGCATCGGAGATGGCGCGCTACATTCGCGTCAGAGTAGAAATTTGTTCAATTCTGACGGAAGTAGCGCGCGTACACTATTGTATTCACTGACTAACATGGCGGAAGTCGCAAACTTTCTATTTTACGCATGCGCATTAGCTAGGGAGTAGTAATTTGGCGCAATACACGCACGGATGTATGAAAACGAAAATAATTTACGGTGAATACGCTACATGTGATGCTTCCGTTCTAACGCGGGCATGAAAATCCGCCTTAAACATGTGACTAATTATTTTCAATGAAAAGTTCGTATGACAAATTTCATGTCACTAAACTTCAGAGATTTCTTGATATGGGGATCTTATTGCAAAAATTGTAATTCCTAAATCTTTTTCGTTCTCAGCACTTTATTTTCCCCTCTAGATAAAATATCAAACAAATCTGAAACACGTGTCTAATTATTTTAGATGAGAAGTTCACATAGCAAATTTTATGTCTCTAACCTTCAGGTATTGCAAGATGTTTTAGTATCATTTCTTTACTCTATTTCTCCCTCTTTTCATCGAATTTTCAAATTTTTTTCCTTATCGGTACCTTATGTCACATGTCTATATACGGGGCACGGTGGCTCAGGTATAGAATACTCGCTTACCTCTGGTGCGTGTGGTTTCTGGTTCGACTCCCTACCAATTAAGATTGTGGCGAAAAACATCGTTTTAGTGTGTTTTCTCACGGTACTCCCGTTTCCTCCTATATTCTCATTCCACCAATTCTTCTATCATCATTCATTTGCCTTAATTATCCTTCTCCCTTAGCCTAAAGGATATAATCGTGGAAAGTTAAACTGAAAGACTTCATTCCATTGTCATTTCTATGCACTCTCAAAATTGGTTGTTTCTAGGTTAAGCGGTTTGGCCTAGGCGTTGATCAGTCAGTCTGTCGCTCAGGACTACTTGTTATACAAGGTGATACTTTATAGAGTTTAAAACTTCAATCAGTTATAATTCTGTATTGGAACCACATACAGACTTAGTTTATGTCATTATAGTGCAAAACATTTCAAGTTTTTTTTTTTTTTTTTTTTTTAAATGACAAATTCAATATGGCTCAATGTGTGCACCTGCGGTCATCCTGGACACATTGCAACAAAAGTCGATTTCCTGCTAAACAGTAACCAGCATTTCGGGGGTAACGTCCGCGATGGCTGTTGTGATGCGATTTTTCAGTTCATTAACATTATCAGGCAGGGGAGAGGTGTATATTTTATCTTTCACAAACCCCCACAAAAAGAAGTCAAGTGGCGTGTAATCTGTAGACCGTGGCGGCCAGGCAATTGATTCACCACAACCTATTCACTGATTTGGGAAACGCTGATCAAGAAATTCTCTTATGTCTATCAGGTAGTGCGGCAGGGCGCCATCTTGTTGCCACCATAAGCGGCTATCGTGGTCACCTTCATCTAACTGTGGAACAACGAAGTTCTAGAGCATATCAAGATAGGCGATGCCGGTGATGGTGCTCTCAGCAAAGAAGAATGGTCCATACACCTTTGCTCTGGAAACAGCGCAAAACACGTTCACTTTGGCCCTCAAACACGAACCAGCTCCACGTGCGCATGTGGATTTTTCGTGCCCCAAATACGACAATTGTGTGTGTTGACTCGGCCGGAAAGGTGAAAAGTTGATTCATCACTGAGTATAACATTTTTCAAGAATGACTCATCACCACTAATGCGATCCAACATGGTAACACAGAATTCATGTCGGGTATGTTTATCCGCTTCACTCAGTGCTTGAACCAAGTACAGTCTTCTTGTATGACTTCATGGACAAACGTCTACGCAATACGAGCCAGACAGTGGTCTGAGGGATACCAGTTTCTTTTAATGCACATCGTGTAGAGTTTCAAGGACTGTGGACAAAACTGTCCCTAAGTGTTTCCACCACATCGTCAGTCACGGGTGAGCGCCCTGGAGCCTTTGTGTGTCGCACAGAACAACGTGTTTCAACAAATGCCTGGTGCCATTTGTACACTGTTGGTCTGCTTGGTGTTTCTTTGCTGTATTGTATGTGAAACTTACGCTGTACACTCGTTGCTGACTTCGTTCCTTCAAACCAAAACACGCACTTAGCTCACCAGCGAAAGTCTCCATTTTCAACGAGTGACCGGTGGCGCCGCGTGTGGTCACCTCCGCAACTACTCACTACGTGAGTTAAACTTGAAGTGTTTTGCAGTCTGTATAATGACATATAAACCAACTCTATATGTGGTTAAAATCAAGAATTATAACTGATTGAATTTGTAAACCCTATACAGAATCAGCCTTTTATATATTCAAATAATAATGGCTATTACTTTGGCAATAGCCATTAATAATAATAAATAATGGCTATTTGATCTGCCAAGATCTCTGGCTGCTTGAACTTAGGAAACTGGAAGGCACCATGTGTAAGATGTTTGCTATCACTTCGTCAGGGTAATTTTGATATTTTTGTTAACCTTTTATTATTGTTATTATTATTATTTCGGTAGAGAGGATTGCACTGGAAGTTCCGCCTCAAAGGATGCTGAAATAGATACTGTAGCTTTTAGGTAGAACGTCAATTTGAACTCGGCCGAAAGATCCTGCATACCTGAAACAAGCAACGGCGATTATGGTGCTCAAGTTTGTGTTTTCTTCAGAAGTTCGTTCCTCATGGTTTTTCCCGTCCAAGATTAAAAAAAAAAAAGACATATTGAGAGATTAGGAAGATGTACTAATAGCGTTAGTAGGTACAGCCGCAATTCAATATGAAAATTTATACCAAAAGAAAAAAGAACTGTGTTTAATGTGCATTATTATGTTCAGGAGAGGTAAAGGCACAAGAGATGCAGTTTGATTATTAAGGGTGATCGGTGAAAGATTTATACAAAAAGGGAAAGAGTTGTATGTGATATTTATTGATCTAGAAAAGGTTTCTTACCGTGTGAATTGGAACTACTGTTGTTGGAAATTCTAAAGAAAGTTGGTTGGAAAAGAAAGATCGAAGACTCATAATAAACTTATATATGAACCAACAAGTAAGTTTTAGAATTCGGGAGAAAATGACAGCGGAGAGTCCAATCGGAAGGGGAGTTCGATAGGGATGGTGTTTCTCGCCTACATTATTTAATATCTATCTAGAAGAATAGTAGAAAAGAGACTACAAAATGGAGACGGCATTTCAGTAGAAGGTAGAATGATTAGGTGTATACGGTTTGCAGATGATATGACGTTTGTTAAAGAATCTTAAGAGGAAAACAATAAGATGTTAGAAAACTTGAGGAAGGGCTGTGTAGAATATGGAATGAAAATAAATGTTAGAAAGACAAATGCCATGGTGACTGGAACGAAGGGATTGGTGTCAAATATAGAAGTAGGAGGTAAGAAAATAGAACAAGTGATTAGTTTTCGATACTTAGGTAGTATTATTAATAATGATATGAAATGTGAACATAGAAAAAAAAGTAAGGATAGGAATGACGAAAGAAGCTTTTAGGAGGAAGAAAATACTATTTTGTGGAACTATGAATAAAGAGTTGAGAAAAAAAATCATACGCTGCTTCGTATGGAGTATTATACTGTATGGGCAGACACATAGACTTAGGCAAAAATGATGAAAAACGACTAGAAGTTTTCGAGATATGGTTGTGGAGAAGAATGAAGAGAATTAGTTTAATCGAACGAAAAACGAATGAAAGAGTGTTAGAAATGGTAGAAGAGAAAAGAACAATTTTAGATATTATTAGGAAGAGGAAGAGAAACTGGCTGGGACATTAGGTAAGAAGGAACTGTATCATGAGGGATGTGCTAGAGGGTATGGTGGCAGGTAAGAGAGGGAGAGGGCGAATAAGATTATATTATTGGATGATAACAAAACAGAGAAATCGTACGTGAAGGTGAAGAGATTAGCGGAAGACCGTGGAGTATGGAAGCTTTCAGTTGCAGGAAGTGACCTGCCAATAATGGCAGAATACCTGTGATGATGATGATCATGTTCATTTTTATGACATTTGCAGGATTATAATAAGTATTTGTTTATATTGCCTAAATTCTTTGTGTGTGTTTATATTGACGTCATTTTCTATGGAAATCGTATTTGGTATTAAAGTATATGTCTAGTAGTACAGAGTGGCCAGAAAGTCCCGTTACCCCTTGACAAACGCTAATCTAAGTTTTCCATTACTACTTTATAAATACAAATGTAAGGTTTTCCATTGTTTCAAATTGTGTGAACGATGACTGATACTTCCAGTTAGAGTATTGAAGTATGTGTTATCGCAATTTGTTGAGTGCATGAGAGGCACTCAGGCCTCACTCCCTATGATAATGTGCTATGGGGGTTCATAAAGGGCATCGTTGCACAAAACCGTTACGATACTACTACCGGGCTGACAGAAACTGTGAAAGAAGCTTTTGCTCAAGTTACACCTGCAATGCTCCTCAAAATGTCTCACAGAACCTGGCGGCGTATTATCCTTTGTTATGAGAATGGCAATCGAGAGACTGATCCTTTAACTTAATGTTTCCTATCTCAGTAAAACTTCTAGAAAACATTGTTGTTCACGTCATTCAGTTGTATCCGTGTAGCTATTTACGTAGGTTTAGTGGTTTGTTATTTTTTTTCAAGGGTAAAGGAACTTGTAGTCGCCATGTATATTTTGATAATGATTTGTTTGCAGCACGGATATATAACTTATTTATACGTGACGATTTTTATGTGTAGTTTGTCCTATCTAGTAAGCCTAACAGAACATGGGAAGTTCCTGTTTAACTATGTACTCCAGCGCACAAAAAATTTGATACTTGTAATAACATATTACATACAATTGAAAACACGAAAAAACACATTGAATATGGTCTTTAAAAACCTTAGAATGGAAAAGCACGGAGAACGAACCTCTGAACAACTAAACCAGATTTCAACATCAAAAATTGACGGGGTCCGCGGTGGTTCAGTGGTAGAGCGTTCACCCCTGGTGCTTGGGGTCCCGGGTTCGATCGCAGCCCCCTCAATGAACTTTGTGGTGGACAAGCACCGCGTGCGTGGGTTTCCTCGGGGTTCTCCCGTTTCCTCCAACTTTCTTTATTCCACCATTTCATTCATTACTCATCATCACTGTCTCCTTTAGCCTAACCGGCATAATCGTGGGACGTAAAACTCAAAATTTTATTTCAAAAAGTGACACGTTACTTCTCTTCGAGGTATTTACAAAAACTGCAAAATTTGTGGTAGTTTATTTTTGCCGGGAAAAATCTTATTAAATATGTAGCAGTCTTTGCTTTACAAGGCTTCTGCTTAAGTTATTTAAATATTAGATTGGACTGCCAAAGACTCCAATTGTAGATGCACATATTGTTAATAAGTTTTAGCTTGTTCATTCGAGCGTATCATATTGATTACTAGTGCAAGCACTGACATAATACAACAGAATATTGAACAAGAATGGAAGGTTGGAAGCAACAAATCATTGAACAATCATAGTAGTTTGAAAGGAATAATTTATAAAATGCGAATTTCGTACTTCTTTTATTTTATGAGTGCTTATTGGCTGTTGGCTATGACCTCATCACTTCTATGACGTTTACCCTTGAGTCTACCTTGAACTCAACCTTCGATAAGGAACGGCCGAGGAAGGTTCATAAATATGACTTCTTTTCAAGTAGTCCTTAAACTTCAAGGAGCACTTATCCGAGGAAGCCTTGAAGTCAAGTCAAGGAACAGTTCAAGGAGTGTTTATAAATATGGGCCTTAGAAACATGCATTATATTTCCGTTACTATTGGAGCATTGCAGAGTTTATTATCCCTTATATCCATAGTAAAATTTACCTATGAAAAGCTTGAGATTTCTTAAATGCAAGACTTGCAAGACTCTTGCATGCAAGACTAAGACCAAGACCAAGACTGGGTGTGCAAGACCAAGACCAAGACCAAGACCACTCCGGTCTTGGTCTTGGTCTTGCATTTGCTCATCACTACACGTAGCTTGCTTCGTGTGGATTCCTTGCTGAGACCGTCAGGTCAAGGGAACATGAGAGAATTCGTATATACAGGTATTTTGTACGATAGTGGAATTTTGTAATAAAATCCGTTAGTGGGAAAACAATCCCGGCTTGAAATTTGCTCTACCTACACCTGCTCAAGCAGAATTTTACACTATAAATTTTGGTGTTGAACACATATGACGTCATAAAGTGTCTATATTCTGGTCTATAAGGGAAGATTGGAAACAGTTGTTAGTATATTTAATAGTACTTTGCAGAACCTACATAAATCAATTTTTACATTTTTAATTTTCATCGTTTTAAGGTATTCATTAAAACTCAAATAAGTTTGGAAGACCTTAGCTAAAAGTCTTATGAATTTTGAATAAAAAAGTATTTTATTGCTTTTCCAGTTCTCTATTTTTAAAGTAGAATAAGTGTGAGTAGACAAGTACACACCCATTACACTACTCGACAAAATTAAACTTGTTGAAATCTGTTTTTGATTTGACATGTGATTTTATATAATTTTGAAAATGCTAATTACGCAAATATCTTTCTGTAGCACGTGAGATTTTTTTTTCACAAATTGGGAAACATGATTGTTTAAATTTCGCTATTTACTTAGCAACACTGCTAACATACAGTAAAATTACGACTATACGTATTTTGCTCTTAAAAGAACACGATTTTGCTTAATAAGTTATCTTAAGTCATTGACAAACAGCACGTCATATTTTAGTTTCTGCTTTTTCACTTACAAACTCCTGGAACTAGACTTTCTTTTGTCAGTAATTCGTGTAACTTTACAACGATAACGTTGTATATAATATTAGCAATCTGTGCCAGCTTATAGAAAGGGATCAGAGGCGAATTATTTGAGCAGTATTATGTATAAAGAAAAGAAAGACACATAGAGATTTCGAGACACTATTTTGTAATCGTTAACTAAAAAGAGAGTTGTTACTATAGCAACGTCGTAAATAAATGTACATGTACATAGACATCTTGTCGAGAAAATAAGTGTGTGTATAAAGGTGTAGATATCTTGTTGTATATGCAGAAAGTTGATTATGTACGCTTCTCATGGTTAAGTATTAAAAACCAGCTAAGAAAGTGTTAAAACGTTTGAATTATTTTAAAGATTACTAAATACGAACCAGGAGACCCCTTACAACTTCACGTACAAAATCTCCAGCAGTTATCCGCCAGCATTCTTGTACTCGAACATCTCTGATACTGGAATTCATTTTTTTCTATATCCAGCTGCTATCTCTCATCATGTTCTTCATATAAGTCACCCATTTCATCAAGTGACTTTATACTCGAAACTGCCCTATTTGATGAGTAATGATGGATAGGTTTTGCTTAACCACTGTTTTTGTACTTTCGGATTTCGCAAAAATATACTTATATTTTTCGTCGTATGTGACAATCCTTTTTAAGAGCCGGCGGGACTCAAGTGACCTTGACAAATCGAAGATAGAGTTTCTCCTTGCAGTTCAAAGTGTTTCCTTATTTTGGCAACAGATGGAGTTGTCGCTGAAATGCCGTCAAAGCAAATGCACCCGTCTTTTTCCTTCGTTTTCCCCTGCATGTGGTCAAAGTTGGACAGCGTAGGAAGGGGATGGTTACGGCTGTAAATGGGACAGAAGAGTGAAATTCTTTTCTTTTGGCTAAAAGAGAAACAGAACTGAAGAAACAAATAAATAAGAGGGACCAACATGATATCAGCCGTCAGCTCCGTGTCAGAGAGCCACTCAAATATCTACAACGGTCACAAACATACCATAGAGAACTAAAGCACTTGTCGCCTGTCTCTTTCTCAAAGGATTCTGCCTATGGTAAATAACAGAATAGTGCGGGAAGAATCTGATATAAAATGAAGAACTATGTCAATATTAAAAAAAAAACACACACACACACACACGGTAGAGTCGATATTCTAATTTATTTAGGGTCTTCGTGGTTAAAAAAAAAAACTTGGAATTGAAAGGCAGAAAACCCAGACAAAGATTTGAAATGTATTGACAATGTGAATCATTTTTTTACTGGAATCCATTTCCTTATTTTCTTTTCAAAATATGACCACCAGATTTACCCTCTCTCTCGCCTTCACATTCGAATGGTCCTGGGTTCGATACCAGTTGCTGACCATCCTGAGGTTTTCCTATTATAACAGGAAAAAGCCGCAATGTTACTTGGGGGCCGGCTTAGAAGGACAGGAGGGAGCACATGCCCTGCTTGATGTTGGTTTTTATTGGGGGAAATAGACCACTTCATTAACAAAAAGATGTGTCACTCATGTCCAAAATTATTGTCGCATGTCTATAAATATGTTATTGTAGGAATATAATTTGATAACGAATTCACCCGGTATTTCTTATAATGTTAGTATGCGTACAATCGGCAAAGACATGTATGTGGCAAATTTCATGTCAAAAGAGCAGTAAATAAGAACAATAAAACGAAAACAAAACTTTCGTGTCCATTTAGCAACATTTTATTTTACTCATTTTAATCTTCGTATTTATAATTACTGTATTTTCCTATGAAATTTACCACATATATTCCCCGATTGTGCACATAGTATCAGTATTAAAAGTCTCCTGCAAAATCATTATTACAGGATATTTTTACAAGAAGACAGTTATAGATATGCGACAATCATTTTGGACATGAGTGTACAAGGATGTAACAGGTGTTTGTTTCAAACATTAAATAAGTGTTCGTATAAATTGAACTTATTTCCTGACGTCATAGAACTAAGAACTGTTGCAGAGCGATGTAAGTTCGGTGACAATACAATATTCCATTCTTACTTTCATACTTTGCAATATATCTATTTATTTTAAAAGCAAATTTTAATATGTTTTTATTTTCAACTTCCTTATCCTAAAATAAATACTAGCCTTTAACCAGCCCTGGTATCCCTCGTTGCATATCACTTTAAGATTTGGAAAAGGTGTCCAACGAATTAAAAAAAAAAAAAATGATAAGACACCTTTTAAAGACATTCTTTTGTTAATAAATTCCCACTAAAAAGTTAAAAATAATTTTGTTTATGCAAGACTAAATAAAAAGAATGGAGCGCGTCATTTTAAGAATTTATAAAGTAACTGTAAGCCTATATGAGAGCGCATCCTTTTTTTTTTTAGTCACCCCTAAACATTTTTTTTAAACTTTTAAGTGCGACTTGATTAATGAAAGAATGTCTTTAAAATGTTTATTATTTTTTTTTAATTATTGTTAATGTTTGCGTCCTTGGCATAGGGTGTTTATTTTGGTAAGGTACCGTATGGTACGTTTCTATACTACTAGGGTATATTAAAATTTAGTTTCCTATGCGTTACTACATAATTATATTAAAAAGCATTTTTTTTAAAGAATTACTACCGAATATTACTACCGCTCCGCTAATAAGAGGGAGACAAATTGAGGATACCAAACACCCCTACCGTTGATTGAGAAATATTTAGGTGTCGACACTGATGAGCAACACCTACATATGAATTTGAATGTTTTATGGGCTTTAGACAATTGATTCAGACCGGGAAACATGGGGGACAGAATGTTGGAAGCAAGTAGTCCAGTCCCTAGTTTGAATGCCTGGAATGAGTAAGGACTCTTCCCCCCTTGGTAAAACCTGCCGGAATTGGAAGCAATATCAAAGAAACACTGCTTCGAAAAAAGAGGGAGCAAACATGCATAAATAGTCAGAGTCGGATTTAGGTTTCGTGGGGCCCCAAGCTGTTGAAGGTAATGGGGTCCTTTATGTGTCCAGATGAACATAGGCACCCTACATACAGCAATGAAGAAACTAGAGATAATTTAGGAAGCAGACTGGTAGAAGGAGCCCTATTAATTACACGAACGTAGGCTACACAGCAGGAAGCACTGTTGCTACGTATATATAAATTTTATTTTATTTTTTTAAATTTTCTTATATTTTAGAAATCCAGTTTTTCTTTAGATTTTGGGGCCCCCAAGAGAGCGGGGCCCTAAGCTATAGCTTGTTTAGCTTACACGTAACTCCGGCACTGTAAATAGTATACATATACAGGCGCGGATCCAAGGGTGACTATAGAGGCTATAGCCCCCCCCCCCCTTGACGCTCAGGTATACACTGGATAAAATGGGCTTCATTCCTGTTTACTCTGGATAAAGAGGCAAACTATGGTTTAGCTCCTCCCTTGATCATATCCTGGATCCGCCACTATATATATATGTACATGTATGTATGTATATAAATGTGTGTGTCTAGTATGTTGTACGATGGAAGCTAATGAAAGAGCTTTATACCATATTATTCTTGATTTTTTGAAAGGTAAACAAAGAATATTTCGGGAATTAATCTATCCTAAAGATTATAATAATGTATCTTATTTTTTCTCTTGCATGTATATTCTTAGTCCTGCAGGAAGTTTTCATTTCTTTCTTGGAATAGATAAACGAAGACTTTGGTTCGGCTTCTCCTTCACAAATTTTTGTCGAAAGGTGACTTTATTGCTACAAACACAAATTACTTCTTCTCACAGAAACCATCTACAAACACACTGTACTGCTGAAACAGAAACCATCAACCAAAGAGGTCATAAATTTTGCCATTCCTCGTGTTTGAAGTTCCCGTTCTTCACAATGATTTCCTTCCTCCCGCCCCTGTTAAGAAGTTCAAAGTAGATTTTCAAAAGGACTGGCTCCCGCTGAGAAGGAAAGTGGGATGAGGAATGACTATAGTGCCATCTAGCAGTTATACGGCCAAGTACGTGAACACGAAAAAATCTGATTTTTGATTTCTGTAGATTCAATTATGAAGGATATAATTTCTCATCGATTGTGAAATGGATGTCTTTGGAAACAGTGAAAAAATAGTACAGTAGCGCACAAATACAAAAATTGTACTTCACTCTCAAAAAAGTCCGGAGTTTTTAGCTCTTTTCCTATCTGTAAAAAACCAGAAGACTTTTCCATTTGGTTTTTGATCATTTTCTTATGGGAATTTGGATTATAATTATCTGTATTTATAAGAAGAAAATATCACGCACAGCGTTCAAATTGCACCTTTAAAATGAGATGCATCATATTTAGTGCGCTACTGAGACATTTTTGCGAAAGAACGAAATGAAACCGTGATTTGCCTAAAAAATGGTTGAGATCCCATGTTAAATTGAACACCAATACTCCGGCCGCTGTGGCGCACTCCTTCTCCCTCTTAAGAAACGAATATCACCTGAATCTTGTAGCAGTTATCTTCACTTATCTACTCTCATCTGAGCCTGAGAAGGGGTTAAAATCATGTGGCACAATCCGGCAGCTCCTCATGGTTTTCTCTAGTTCGTGAAGGTGGTGACGCACTATAGTCGACATTTTTACAACCTGCACGAAATGTCTCGCACTGACAAGCTGGCGTGCTGTGGTTCACCGAAATTCCTCCTTTCACACGACAAACATTTTGGGTACTGCTGCAGCGTTATACCCGAATTCGAACGCATGAAGTAATGGTTCACGTATTAAACGTTGCTGAGCGCTCATCGTTATTTACACTAAAAACTGACTGAAGACATTCATGGAGTTGCTTCCTCCGTGTTAAATAGTCCGTTGCCATACTACGTCTTGGGGCGTTTAACGTGGTACTTACGTTCGACCACGAAGTATACACACACCTACTGTTTGAGTTGTGGAAATATTGTAAAACTTACGATTCTTCTTTGTACCAAATACGTACATACTTGTCCATGTTAACAGAGTAATTAACTGTATGTGTTTTCTTACAAATTTAAAAGTAATCATAAAGAAGTGGCATCGATAATTTAATTTTTACTTATAGCCTATGCTTCTTCTAAAATATTCACTTATAAAGCGTATTATGGTTTTTCCCTTGTTTTGCTTTTAATAACTGTACGTGATATCGCAAAACTAACTACATTTTTAGGTTTCTCACCAGAAAAACATTAAGGAAACGTTCATATCAAAATTATTGAAGAGCACTATTATAGATCTGTTAAATAATAGGGCTTTTGTCTCAAGCTTGTAATTTTCCAACATAATTTATTTCTCCCAAACCAAGATTCTGTTGAAATATACGAATACGGAAACTTGTTCCGGAACACACTAAGAAATCAATTTGTGATGACTTCCTCATTACTCTGACAAATGTCCAACATCCCAGCAAATAGAGAATTCTAATTATGTTTCGATTATTTTTTCTAGTAACTGTAGCTTCACTTAAAACTAATTTTAACATACTTACAATAAGATTGAAATTACCTTTCACTAGAATAAACAATTGATCCTTGTGCTTATAATGGAAAATAAATCAGTAGAGACAGAAAGGAAGATATATATTGATGAGAACTCTGTGCAGAATGAGTTTCAGATGAGCGAACAAAATGCAAGACAACAAGAAAAATGTAAATATGATATTGTCGTTTGTCAAGAGGTTACTATGGATACTAAGAAGCAGAAAAACCTCTTATCGTTGTTGTAGAAATTGAAAAAGTCTGTACGTACAGAATTTCTTTCAAAATTTATTTACTTATTTTGAAATTTTATTTGGAAATAAATATTTACTACTTTTTGTTAGTATACCTGATAATTGACATTTCTTTATTATGTTACTACCTGAAATATGAGGAGTGATCAGAAAATAAAGTTACAAAGCCTGCAGTGAAATGTGTACATATTATTATTTCATATAAGCAATACAGCCAACAAATAGTACACACATTAGGTTATTTTTCGACATAGTCTTCATATCGGTTGAGACACATATTGTATCGTGGAATGAGTTTGAAGATTCTTTCCTGGTGAAAATCCTGTTCTTGCGTGTTCAGCAACGTCGTCACAAAGTATTTTGCCTCCTCATCAGAAGCGAAATGACGGCCTCCGAGGTGTTTCTTCAAGTGCGGGATCAGGTAAAAGTCACCTTGAGCGAGGTCCAGGCTGTAGGAAGGGTGCTGGATGATGTCACAGCGAAACTGCTTTAACAGCATGATAGTCTTCTGGACTGTGTGTGGGCGCGCGTTGTTGTGAAGGAAGCCTGTGTGAGAAGTCCTGGCCCTTTCTTCCTGATTACAGTCTCTCTGTAAACCTCTACCAGCTGCCGGAGAATTTCAGCCGCTGTTACATGTTTCGCCCACAGAAATCGAATAACTTAGCAGATTTCTTCGCGACACCAGTTTATCTAACGAGTCGCCATTTGTATTTACCTAAACAAGTTCCGTGAGTGACGGGTTACTGAAACTCTGCACCGTTACAAACTACATGTCTTAAAATTACAGCACACTCCTCATTCCTCTATAGCAGACAAAACTACAGAAATATCGGCCTTGTAACCTTTTTTTTCTGATCTTCCCACGTACCTGTTCTTCGCACAAAGAAGGTAAATTTTATGCAGTATATCATATTTAGTAGTAAACAAATGAATGAAATAAAATAAATAACGAAGAGCAATCCCTTCGACAATGTTCCTTTCAATATGACTTAAATAAATCACCAACGAAAAGCCATCCCTTCGGTGTTATCTCTATCGAGTAAATTCCGGGCCAGGCGACATGCCTCTCTCTCTCTTTTTTTTTGGGGGGGGGGGGCACAACTTGGGTTTAAATGTAATCAGAACTGTCACCAGTGAGTTTCATGATCACGAAAATTATGGATTTCTGACTAATATTGGTCATTTTGAACATGCCAGTTTCCACACTTCCAGCCCTTCGCGAAGTAACGATTCGGAATAAAGTTGCGCTTGAACAACGGCATCGAGAGTGTAATATTCATCTCAGCGACCCCAAGAACTATGGATTCGACACATATTGGACGTGTTACTTTTTACACACACACACATACCCTCGATTGGTCATTTTGGACGTGCTAGTTTTCACACACGCCCCCTCGATGATGATGGGGCTAATTTGGACTTGAACAGCGTCGAAATGTTACTATTCACCTCAGTTACCCCGAAAACTACGTATTTGACTTTAATATCAATCATACCGGTTATTTATCCTCTTATTGTATGCATACACTTTGATTCTCTACAAATCTTCCCGAAGCTGAAAATCGAAAAGAGATGAATAAAGAAATGGGCAAAATAGATTGATGAGGAAGACCAAGCCTTCGGTGTTGCTTCTGTCTAGTCCCAGGCCAGCTGACGTGTTCCTTCTTCCCTAAACTTGGACTTAAATGTCATCGAAACTCTTATCAAACAGCTTAGTGATGTCGAAAACTACGGACTCGACACTAATATCCGTCAGGAGTTCACTCGTATGATACACTTACGTTCATTTGGCACAAGAGACCCGAGGTTCGATTCCTAGAGGAAGTTTGCGAGATTTGGATATCTTTGTTAACCTTTAGGTCCACGTCTCATATAGACTTGCTGCTGAAAAAGACGCTAAACTCCAATCTACCATCAATACTAATATACGTCATCTCAGGTATTTGTTCTCTCCTCTCTCTCTCTTTTTTTTTCTTTGTATGTATTTTGACCTCCTTTTAATCTTTCCTCCAAGCCAAAAATCGAAACAAATGACTCTGTCCATGATTAATCTAGTGAAAATCTATCCGTATAGGCCTACCATTTCGGTGTCTGTCGCTGACTCCTTTCTATGCAAATTCTGATGACATACACATACACAGACTAAGGATAGTACTGAGATGAGACTGCATACAGTCTCGGTTCTCATCTTGGTAGACAAACGGAAAAATCAGTTGCGGCCACGTTTTGAGTCGAAAATAGTTGTCTCAGTCTCGTCTCACCCACTGATGCTTAATCGCGTCTCGGTATTGTCTCGATGTTCTCGAAATAAACTGTATGAATTAAAAATGTATGAATAGTATAATCTTACAACATGTCGTTTTCTCTTCTTATTTTGCTATATTTTGATTGTTTATTTATTGTAGACCGCGTACCCCTTCGTAGGTTAGTGGCTAACGTTCACGCTTTTTCTGCACCTGTTCATAGGTTCAGTGCTCACGAGATGAGCTGACTGGTCATAGGTGCCAACTCATAGTAATATTTTAGTTCAGGTAGAGAGCAACCTATCATTTTCTTTCGAAATAAGGTAGATCATGCCTTGTTATTATTATTATTATTAATTCAGATCCTTCCTCAGATTTTTTCGAAGGTGTATTCTGTTAAAATTGAAAATTATCTTTTGGAAAGATAATCAGTAGTTATAAATTAATGTTAATCGAACAACTGACTTTGATTTTGAAAACGGTTCGTAGAAGTTTAAATATTATTTCTCTTATCAAAGGAAACTATTGTCAACACTGCACTAAATATGAATTAATATGTAGCTTTAATTGCTGTGTCAAAAGAGACACATTAACCATAGTTGATTGAATTTGAAGCAGACAATGTACAACCCTACCGATATAGCCAAATGTTATTCTAGAGAAAAATGACGCCTAACTTTTTCAGGGGATCCGGAATTTTTTACTTACTACGTATAAGTAAACGCAAAGTCTTTCAGAATATGAATGCATTAGGAACTCATCATACACACATATGCTATTATTATAATTATTTCAGTATGCACCCTACTGAAGCATGGGTCCTGACCAGTATCACCATTGCAGATTTTGCTAGAAAGGGCAAAATTACTCACTTATATAAGAAACTAACGCATTTTATTACCACATTACTATACAATAGATTAAAACAAATGTATTTCTCGAACTCAGGAGGGTGGGAAGTAATGGTTACCTACTGCCCTTCCCAAGTGACGTCCCTGGTCTCGACAGAGCATGAGGTTGGAATCACAGTTTGTAAGTATATATCAAAAAACTATTCATAAAGAAACCAAATTTAAATAAATAAATAAATAATAAAGAAGAGGCCCATGAAAAAATAAATTAGAAGAATAATAAGGCTAAACTTAAACACTATTATGCGATAGTATGGTAATAAATTCGCAGCTGTGTACACCCAGTTAGGAAAATGAGAGTAACAAAGTAGATGATCAATTTGTTTTAGTAAACGTGTTAACATAGTTTCAATTCTAAAAAAATCTTTCTCTATAAACATTCTTCCTTTGTTGTAAGTACGACAAATTTAATAAATCAATAAATAAAAGAAACAACAGACGAACCCGACTGGGGGCCAGGATAACGTTTGAGAGGCGAGCATCTATCCCCACTTTCCTCCGTGGCTACATCTGTGTGTAATTTTTCTGTATAACTCATTAGGGTGCTTCCTTTGTGCGAAACTGTACAAATACTTCTTTAATAAAATTAGAGGCGTGATAGTAGACTCCGGTAGAGGTAGAGGTAGACTCCGTAAGAAGTCTACCTGTCAACACGACAGCCCAGTTTCTATCCTCGATGGGACGAAATTTATTCTTTCGTTTTACCCTCGTCGAAATGTGGCTCAGTGCTTTACTCAACTTCTGTTAAATGGACACCTGGTGAAATATGAGTGTAAAGGTGGTCAAAGTGTGATGTTCAATGCACCATCTCCTCTCAGCACCAAGGTAATGAAAGTGTAAGCCGTATCTTCACACTGTCTGTAGGCATTTTGGCCTGACCTGAAGGTCAGTATACCTATGCTCTATGCTTAAAGAAAAAAAAAAGTTCATCAATTATCGGTTTTAAATTACAAGTACAGAATCAAAGATGGACATTAAATATATTGTAGAGTAAATATCGGGAATATTTTTCATTATTTCGTGACTGTAAAAAATAGTATAAATTAAATAATATCAACTTTTTAAAAACATTGAATTTGGCAGAGTTCCTCTTTGAAATTCTACAACCAAGAAAATTGATTAGTAATTATAAGGAAAAAAATGTGATCCAATTTGACAAAACAGGGTTGCTAGGAAATTTGAAGCTAGTACATAGGGTTTCACTTGTCCCGAAAAGTTTGGAAACTAAGAAGATAAGATGGTAAGAGTCTCCATCTCCCCTGGCTAACAGCCTGAGATTATGGGTGGGTCAAATAAAGTCATGTGTTGTGAGGATTGCATTATTGTAATTAAAGAGTTAGGGTCTATACGATTAATAACACGGTATCGTTACTTTTACTACAAATATTGGGACTAAATCTCAAACTAACAAATATTGGGATTAGGCGTAGAGAGAAAGAGGTAGAAAACTTTTGGCACTTTTATTGGTTAGTAACACGATTTTAAAAAAAAAAAAAAAATACAGTTTGATACACGTGTTTAGTTTTCTACCTTCATAATTTTAACCAATTCTTTAGTGTAATCTCCTGCCATTACTCTTTCAATGATCTATCCTATTCTATTTTGGAATACGCTTTTCCAATATGAAGATTATGCCATCAGTTTTACAGAAAATCGATACCATTACTTATCCAAACGGAATTCTTAAACATGTCCTTCTCTGGAGAATTTTTGAATTGTGTGGGAAAACGAATGGTAGAAAGTTTGACCTTATGTGTTTGCTTTACAAAATTAAGTTTCGTAATATGTTGACAACATGTTGTTTGTGTAATTGAAATGGCTGGGAAAAGTATAACATACATTGAATCCTAAATAAAAATGTGTGCTGCTTAAAACACTTGCGATATACCATGTGATCAGAGGAGTTATTGCCATCTCCTTTCTTCCGTTCAGTGCACAAGAGAACCATTTTTTTTGTCATTTTAAACATATTTTATCATTAATATCTCTATCTGAAGCTCCTTTCAGAATTTAAAAAAAAATCATGCTCAGATATTATAAATAACTCTTATAATGAAAAGCTGTTAATTTTTCTATGTACTTAAGAATGCTTAAGTGTCTATTTTCTCACAGTTTTTGTAATTGGACTTGGTCCTTTTTGTGTGATCTTAAACGCGATGGTACTCTTTCGTATGTTCTTGTGAACGACATAATGTCAGTGTTAACACTGCATGAACTAATGTAATGAAACCTCAGAGTTAAAGTATGTAACTCATCATAGGTGTTCTTCATCTGTGGCAGATTGCTAGTTATTGAGTGAGAAAATTGCTTGCGTTAAGATTGTCTACTAAATATTTGGATTGGCGCTTTGATACTGTTAATCAAGCACTCTTTCTCCCCTCCCTTCTTTCCCTTCTACCATACCATTTATCACATAAAGGTTCTTATTATACAATGCCAAAACAAGTTCTTTTTCCTCTTTTTAATTACTTCTAATATTTTTCTGTTCCTCCTGCTATTCATATTTTTTTCTCTCCCTGTTAGTCCAGTGGCTAGCGCCTTTGGCATACCGTCTCCAAAGTTTAATTCCCAGTGGGAGAGCCTTTAAATTTGAACGAATTACAATGGTTAGGATTCCACCTTAAACTGTATGTCTACGTCTCATACAGAATCGGTACTGAAATAGATGCTTAATTAAAACTCCCATCCAATCTTCATTTGCGGCTTCAGAGAGTGGGGGCATTGCCGTGTTTTGGGTTTGGGTATATTTTAATCAATATTATAATAAAAAACGTGAGAGTCTACTTACATTGGTGAATTTTATCCTCCGCTTTCACCTCCGAAGTAAAACCTGAAATGATGCCCTTGTGTCAGCCGTGTTATACGGATGTAGGCCTATGAGGAAATTGGTTGCTCCTTACAGTGATGAATAGAGCACGTGATTTTCGAAAACATGTTGGTTAAGTAGCAAGTTGAAGTTTAATGTCCCTTTTCAGCACAGGAGCTATATGAGAGCCTACAGTTTCAAGTGAAATGTGTTCAAGTAAAATATTCAAGCTTGACTCATACCGAGAATCGAACTAGGGATGCCGTCAACATAGGCGAGTGTGCTAGCGACTAGAAAGCAAAGTGTCAAAAAATTTATACAGAAGTAGTGATGTACCAGGAGGCTGGTACTCAAATATCTTCGGTTAATAAGATAGCCAAGATGGAAGGAACATGATGTTTGCATGTTAAATGTGCATTATTTATACTGTAGGTTACTAGATTTGATTCTGAGTTTGGCGTCCCTTTCAGCAATTAGGCTATATAAGGCGTGGACCTACAGCTTAACATTGGATCCGAACCGCTTCAACTCCTGCCGAGAATGGAACGCAAAAGACGCGTACGCTTACTTTTTAGCCACGTGGGAGCTAACCTCTGGTTGGAGTAACAAATTGGACGGATAATGTAAAAGAAAATATTCTCGCTGTAGTCTTGACTGCATTGACAAGGAGCAGGATAAGGTCCATTGGTAATCTTTTATTTCGACTATGATAAACCTTTCAGCTCCTTAACTACAAAAATAATAATATACTGTTCTATTCACTGATATTTCATTTGCCCCTCTCCTCTAGTGCTCTCAAACGGGTCGGGTCAACTCGGGTCGGGTTGTCGGGTCGGGTCAGTCGGGTCAATTCGGGTCGGGTTGTCGGGTCAGGCTATTCGGGTCGGGTTGTCGGGTCGGGTCAGTCGGGTGAGCTCGGGTCGGGTTGTCGGGTCAGCTCGGGTCGGGTCAATCGGGTCAGCTCGGGTCGGGTTGTCGGGTCAGGTCAATGAGGTCGGATCACGGTTCGGGTCGGGTCAGTCAATTCGGGTCACGGGTCGGGTCGGTCTTCAACCCGACCCGACCCGACCCGTTGAGAGCACTACTCTCCTCTACCTTTCATGGAGGGAAAACCCACTGCTTAACACAAGGCTAGAGGGACAAATTATTTACCAGATAGTTAAGCGATTTTAGGAGGGAACTAAAGAAGAAAGCAAAATATTTTACACGGTCCAAAATAATTTATTGAAAAGAACAGTATCAGAAAATGCCTTCATTCGTCAGATTAAGAATAAAATCATGGACCGCTTTTAGGTGGGTCATATCTGGCCCGCAGTTCTTAGATTGCCCATTACTGGTATAAAATATAGTACTTTTGGCCGTGATCTGAAATAAAAGTAACTACTTTGTTTTGTAGGAATTCAATGAAACGACTAAAGATTCAGGTGTGAGTTTTGGTTCGAAGCTTACATTCACTTACCCTATCGAAACATTCACGAGTACTGGGTACAAAAACATTTCATCCATTTGTCGTTTTAGAAACGATTTACAGAATCAATCGGCATTTTTGAAATATTATTACTCCTATGTTAGAGGTCAATTAGAATGTGCATATGCCATTTGGAATACGAATACTGAAAAATAATGTAAAACTAAAGAAAATATTCAGTGCAAATTTTCGAAATTATTAGTATACGGAAACATAATATACGGAATTATTAGTATACGTATATTATGTACACTTATGTATAAAATTATTGTCGCATATCTATAACTGTCTTCTTGCAAGAATATAATTTGATAATGATTTTGCAGGGTACTTTTAATACTGACACTATGTGTATAATCGGGAAATGTATATTTGTGGTAAATTTCATGGGAAAAGAATTATAAATACGAAAATTATAATGAGTAAAATAAAATGTTGCTAAATGGACAAGAAAATTGTATTTTTGTTTTATTGTTCTTATTTGCTGCTCTTTGGACATGAAATTTGCCACATACATGTCTTTGCTGATTATACACATACTAACATTATAAGAAATACCGGGGGAATTCGTTATCAAATTTTATTCCTTGAACAACATTCCTTATTTATAAACATAGGACAGTAATTTTGGACATGAGTGTACAGAAATAATAAATAATCTCAGTATTTTAACATTGAAACAAAGAAGAAATCTCTATGACGTAGTGTTTTCATAAAATTGTGAATATTAATATTGATTCTATTGAATTAAAATACAATATACTATTGCATGTTTCAGCATCTAAATCTAGAACTAGCAACAGCAGTACATTTTACTGCATGAAGGCATTAACTGACATTCCACATTAATCCCGTACGCTACAAGGCGAATGAATGCTTTCTTTCTTTCTTTCTTTTTCTTCTTTTTTTGTTACAATAATATGGAACTAGTAACTACATATATTGATATACTTAAAATAAATGAAAATGCGTGTAGAAGAATTGTATGTAACATAATTAAATGGAAACAGTACGTAACTGTAAAGAAGCAAATAAAAAGCCTGTAAAATTGTATCTAAATTATCTTTGTGTCGAATTATTATATAATCATTGCAGTAGAGTCAGTTCAATTCTTTTCAGGGAGGGAATTATATTATACCGTCAAAAGAGTTCCATTTTATCTTAAGTATTAGTTCACAATTTATTAAAAAAAAATAGGTATTTTTCAAATTCAGAGGGGACAATTGCCCCTTTGCTCTCCCAAATAATGAACCTGAATCATGGTATTGCACGCAACACTGTAATTGAGCATAATGAATGTTAAACATGATTCTCTGATACAAAAAAAAAAAAAAAAAAAAAAAAAAGAAAAGAAAAGAAAAGAAAGAAAGAAAAGAAAAAAGAAAAAAAAGGAAAAAACCTTTAGACACTTCCGTTGTAAGAGTAGTACTGCACCTCCGATGTAAATCCCATTTTAATATCTTCGTAATCGACGTAATGCTGAAAGTGAGAAAACCGTGGGTGAAGAATTGCGAAGTGAAAACTAGATAAGTGTTTTAATAGGGAGAATTCGGTATATAGCTTATTGTTCCAGCCAGGAAGAGAAACAAATGTAAAAACCAAATCGGCTGTTGAACGCTGCAGGAAGGTAATTAAAAATGCCTTCGATGACGTCACAAAAAGCTTTATAGCTGTTAAAAGACTACTCAACTCATATTAAGAGGAGAGAGAGGAAAAACAAAAGAGACACAATTGGCGCTATGAGAAACAAAGAGAAAAGTAACTCTAAACACGCGAATAGAAAATCCACGAAAAGGAAGTAAATTGCTGGTCTTATTTCTACAACGTGGGAGAAAACACTGGTTTTAATGGAAGTCCAAGTGCCAATTATGTCCTAACTCTGTTTACATAAATCTACTAACAGTTATATCGTTGCTTTGTGTATGAAATATGCCAAACGCAGCTACAAGGTATTGTCGTGTTAGATGTGAAAAAACAGCTGAGGAAATGATTTATGTGTGACGTTCTGTAATGTAATATGTAATTAAGATCTGTTTTACGTGCATGAGTATGTGTGAATGGAAGTTAACTTTTGCACGTAGAATATGGTTTTCTCGCCTAAGGAAAACCACGCGGTAACATTGTTGAGGTATACTTATAGAATTTCAAATGTTTCTGATTCAAATGTCATCCTATTGCATTCTTTCCTTTATAAGGTGATCATTTGGAGATCAATGATGGCCATTATTCCTGAAAACATTTCAATAGTCCCATAAAACCGACAAGTTTCAGGTAGTTTATAATACAATTTTCCGAACAATGGCATTTCTCATTAAAGAAAAATGACAAAAGCGACATTATTTCTGGAGAATAGTGTCTTGTGGTAAATTTAAAATTTCTGTTTAATAGGAAATATGCTTTTCTAAATCGGCCTATTCATTTTGTTCATAAACTTAGTGTATCTTGAGAGGTCAGCATAAAACGAATGACGGTACTTCTTCTTCCGTCATTTTTTTCAAGATGGACTTAGCATGAGTTGAATCAGTGAGAGCAAGGCAATTAATATAGATGGATATCTAAATCGACTGGTTTACTTGTCTCGTTGTTTGAAATAATTTACATATTGTTAATCATAGGTCTCTGATGATAACAATTTCTGATTCTAAGAAAAGGGAAAACTTTTTGCAAGACATAATAGGACTGTTAATTAGGGAGGGAACACGAACACTTTTAAGGAAATGTAAAAGCAAATGAACGTAACAGGAATAGAAGGTTATAGATGGTATATGAGATTGAACTTTCTCTATCTTTTAGACTCAGTTATTTGTATTTGACAGGAAAATACACCAGTGGTGGATCTAGAAGGTAAAAACTGGGGGACCAACCAGGTCTCAGACTATGATAGGTATACTATGAGTAAACTATAAACTTTCAAAATATATAAATACTAGCTTAAATTATTTTTGTCACTCACAAAACTGGGGGGCCTAGCCCCCCTGGCCCCGGGCTAGATCCGCCACTGAAATACACTGTAATATTTTGGAACTGTAACCAACACTATACACAACACTGATTACTGAAGTTATATCTCACCAGCTCTTCAATTTTTAATTGTATCCATCCGAAACCATTACGTTTCTTCGACTCGGTAAAAGAATTATTCACTGATGTGGAAAGAAAGAAGATATTTTAAATATAAGTAAAGCAATTGAAGTGAAGCAGATGTATAGCAGAATAATAGAAAATCCAAGCTTTGTAAGTCAACAGTCTGAAATTTTCCATACTCATTTTGACGCTGAAACTGTTCTAAGTGATATATATATATGTATATATCGGGTGTTGCAAAATAAGTGTTACAACTCTTGGGAGGTGACTCCTGCCACTGAGACAAGAAAAAAAGTTATCTTGAACTTTCGGCTATCGGACATAGTTTCAGATCTACAAGGTGCCGAAAGCGTGGGAAAATGACTTTCGGACGCCAATAGTTCGGAAACTATCCAACATAAAGAGGGCAGGTAAAAAATTCACTGAAGATTGCATGTTTCACAATCCTACCATGCACGCGCAAGGGATTCCCCAAAGGAACGTAGAGAGTCCCGGATAATCTGCCAAATGAAAATTGGTCTAAATGGATATGAATTGATGCGGTTTGTTCCAGGTAACAATAATTCGTTTGTATTAAGTCGATATCTGGAACAAATACAAAATGGCGGACACCTTCATGCCCGTGGTGTGTGGTTGCATAATCGCCAGGTACGGATGCTGGCCAACAGTGACGTTCTGAGTATTAAGTGTAGCGAATTTGTACTCAAATGCTCTAGCAAGACATCTGGAGTGTCGGTAGAGCATAACAGATGAAGCAGGGTGATTCACATGTGTGGAAACACTTAACGAAAAATGCGAAGAAATGCACTCATACTCAGTAAACATGACTTCAAAGCGTCGGAAATGTAAGGATTAGCGTCAAGAACATGAAAGCCATTGCCAATTCACCAATAATATTCCCTCAAACCGATGCAATATGATGTGCACGGTTGCATACCAAAAAGGATAAAACAATTGAGGCCAAGTTGAAATTGTGCAATTGGACTCACTTGTGGGATCACATGATCGATATTGAAATGTGGCCAATTTGTGTGTTGATATCAATATGTAGCTAATGGACAAATGTCAACATGTCCTACTACTGCTGGGACACCGTCCCACGTGCGAAAAATAGGAAAATATCTACTCGGATCTTGAATCTGAGGCCGTGGGCTCCCAGTAGGATTGGAAACTGCGACCACTCGAGCAAAAGCGAGCGCTCTAGCCCTGAGGTTCGAAGGAGACTCACTTTCTCTGTATTCATTTCTTTGAGGAGTACTCACTTTGTTTGGCAAGCCCTTTTGTACAGCCTCCCGACATGCTTATGTGTTTCATTTTGTTACTCCTATTGCACAGTTGTAAACAATCAGAGCTTTAAGACGTTTCTTCCTATTTCTCATGTCGTTTTATTTTCCATATGTAAGTGTTTCAGCTGTAGTGTTAAATGTGCCAAATCGGTTCCTTTTCGTCTTTGTCTTGGCATGTGCACTGTGTGTAAGATACGAATTTCTGGAGGTATTTTCCTATATTTCGAGTACACCATATGTCCCAGAAGACGTGGGACATGATACAAGTTTGTTATTTTCACGCTCTATCAGAATTTGAACCATGCATTAAGAGATTTCTTTTCATATGTGTCGACTGTGGGACAATGTCCCAAACAAAGAGGGACATTGATACAATCGTGTTCTACTTACGGTCTACCAAAAGATGCACCAGATGTAATAGCAGAATGTACAACGTTATTTTCCTAGTTTTCGCACGTGAGACGGTGTCCCAACGGTAGCGCGACATGTTTACATTTGTCTATTAGCTACATGTTGATATCAATACACACATTGGCCACATTTCAATATCGATCATGCGATCCCACTAGTGACATTCCTTTAGTTTACCCAGTTTTTTTTGTGAGTCCAATTGCACAATTTCAACTTGGCCTCAGTTGTTGCATCCTTATTGGTATGCAACCGTGCACATCATATTGCATCGGTTTGAGGGAATATTATTGGTGAATTGGCAATGGCTTTCATGTTCTTGACGCTAATCCTTACATTTCCGACGCTTTGAACTCACGTTTACTGAGTATGAGTGCATTTCTGGGCATTTTTCGTTAAGTGTTTCCACACATGTGAATCACCCTGTTTCATCTGTTATGCTCTACCGACACTCCAGATATCTTGCTAGAGCATTTGAGTACAAATTCGCTACACTTAATACTCAGAACGTCACTGTTGGCCAGCATCCGTACCTGGCGATTATGCAACCACACACCACGGGCATGAAGGTATCCGCCATTTTGAATTTGTTCCAGATATCGACTTAATACAAACGAATTATTGTTACCTGGTAGAAACCGTATCAATTCATATCCATTTAGACCAATTTTCATTTGGCAGATTATCCGGGACTCCCTACGTTCCTTTGGGGAATCCCTTGCGCGTGCATGGTAGGATTGTGAAACATGCAAAATTCAATAGAGCAGGTATGACTTCTTCAGTGAATTTTTTACCTGCCCTCTTTATGTTGGATAGTTTCCGAAAAATTGGCGTCCGAAAGTCATTTTCCCACGCTTTCGGCACCTTGTAGATCTGAAACTATTAAATATGTCCGATAGCCGAAAGTTCAAGATAACTTTTTTTCTTGTCTCAGTGGCAGGAGTCACCTGCCAAGAGTTGTAACACTTATTTTGCAGCCCATTCTTGGTTTCTTGGGGAATGGCAGCCCATTCTTCACGGATTGCCGAACCGAGGAGAGGTATCGCTGTAGGTCGGTGAGACCTGGGACGAAGTTGGCGTTCCAAAACATCCCAAAGGCGTTCTATAGGATCAAGTCAGTACTCTGTGCAAGCCTAGGGATGTTATGGTCGTATAACCACTCCGCTACAGGCCATGCAATATGAACAGGTGCACGATCGTGTTGAAAGATGCAATCGCCATCCCCGAATTGTTCTTCAACAGTGGGAAGCAACAAAGTGCTTAAAACATCAATGTAGGCCTGGGCTGTGAAAGTGCCAGGCAAAACTCCAAGAATAATACGACCACACCATAACACCACCACCTCCGAATTTTACTGTTGGCACTACATACGCTGGCAGACGACGTTCACCGGGCATTCGCCATACCCACATCCTGCCATCGGATCGCCACATTGTGTACCGTCATTCGTCACTCCACACAATGTTTTACCACTGTTCAATCGCCCAATGTTTACGCTCCTTACACCAAGCGAGGTGTCGTTTGGCATTTACCTCCGTGATGTGTGGCTTATGAGCAGCCGCTCGGCCATGAAATCCAAGTTTTCTCACCTCATGCCTAACTGTTATAGTACTTGGAGTGGATCCTGATGCAGTTTGGAATTCCTGTGTGATGGTCTGGATAGATGTCTGCCTATTACACTTTACGACTCTCTTCAACTGTCGGCGGTCTCTGTCAGTCAACAGACGAGGTCGGCATGTACGCTTTTGTGCTGTATGTGTCCCTTCATGTTTCCACTTCACTATCACATCAGACACAGTGGACCTAGGGATGTATAGGTGTGTGGAAATCTCTCGTACAGACTTCTAATACAAGTGACACCCAATCACCTGACCACGTTCGAAGTCCGTGAGTTCCGCGGAGCGCCCCATTCTGCTTTCTCACGATGTCTAATGACTACTGAGGTCGCTGATAATGAGTACCTGGCAGTAGGTGGCAGCACAATGCACCTAATATGAAAAACTTATGTTTTTGGGTGTGTCCGGATACTTTTGACCACATAGTGTATATATATACGAGAGGCCGCAGTGGCTCAGCGGTAGAGCGTTCATCTTTGGTGAAGATTGTACTTGGTTCGATCCTAGCTCGCATGAGCTTTGTGGTGGACAAACATCATGTGCATGGGTTTTTCGGTGTTCTCCCGTTTCGTCCCACTTTGTTCATTCCACCATTTCTCACCCTCACTGTGTCCTTTAGCCTAGCCAGTATAATTGTGAGACATAAAACTTAAAGATTTGATTTCATTTTCACCAGCATCTACTACCCGCTTCGCTGGGTTAAAATAAAAACTTTAAAAGCACAACTACGTATTTCATGTATTTGCTACTCGTGAAATAGACTGTTTTTGTTTCTAGAGGCATGGATTTAAAAAGGCTTCGGAAGTATCACTATTCAGCGACCTCCGAAAACTATGGATTATACACTAATATCGGCCATTTCCGATCATTTTTATACATCTCCCCCTCCACCTTCTCTAAGATGCGGGCTGAATTTGGTTTTAAACAGGATCGGAAGTGTCACTGTTCATGTCAGCAACCCCATAAAAGATTACATATAATCTTAGCTACTCTTTATAATTGAGAATAGGTAATGAGTTCAACTAATAAATTGATATACCAGTATGGATTGAAGGAGTACCATACCTCTTCATTAAAATGTAAGAAAGTACCACGTGTCTTTGTTCCTATATCTCTGACAACGTAGCTTAATCAATTCTAGCAGTGCGAGACTAGTAACACAAGTATTATGAAATTATTAAAAATGTCAAACACATGTTTTCTTACTATACGAGTTATAGTTATATATTTGATGATGTGACATGTATCTAAATTTTCGTTTCAAATGTGTCGATAGCCTAGTGTGCTGTTCTATATCGTCAGTGGTGCTATTCTAATCTTTTAACATCCCGTTCTCTCTCTCTCTGCCTTTACACACACACACACACACACACACACACACATATATATATATATATATATATATATATATATATATATATATATATATATATATATATATATATATATACAGAGAGAGAGAGTATCCCACCAGGAAAGTGCCATATTTTGATGAATTATATTATTGGTCATGAGAAGCAATCGATCGAGATATCGATGAAAATACCACTTTATTTTGTACACATTGCTTCGAAAGTACATATCTCGAGAACTAATGTAGTCATTCGACAACGTGTCTCAGATAGGTAGCACACGTAATAGACATTAGTAGCCGTTCACATATTGCGTAACGCTGTGTTTGATCAATTTTACCCTCTTCTTCTCCCTTGTCACACTTCGTAATGCAAGGCTGAACCCCTCCCCCTTTGTTATGTAACGCTTTTTTATTATTTTTTTCATCAATTTAGCTTATTTTGAGGGTAATCACAATAAAAAAATTAATGGCAGAAATTTGATTACAAAATGCTTGTCTTTTGAATATATTTCTAGTTTTTTTTCCCGTCCGTACTAATACAGTATTTTAACCCCATAAGGTTGTTTAATTAACCAGTCTTAATTCTTCGAAATTCCATATTGTCGTTTTCCCAAGGGGATCGCATCCAACCTCTTAGGTCACCGATGATTGGCAAGGAGGAAGTGCTGTAGGAAGATGTAGGTGAAACAGGATCTAGATAATTAACCTCTTTATTTCTAGAATCCAGGATGCTTAATGTATTTGAAGTTTCCCAGTGTCGACGATACAAAGAAGTTGTCTTCCTCGTAGATCACAGATTCGACGTGGCTGCACACGTGAAGAAGCAGGGACATCTCGTTTGTGAACAAAGTTTCGGCCATCTTCTTTGGACTTCAGTTTACCCCTTTTGAAATTGTTCTTGTTCTAAATCAGTGCCAGAATGCGAATTATCTCGATTTCTCTTGGAAAATTCAAATCTAAAGATAAAAATTCAGTATGAGATGAAAACCCGACGAATTCGGTTTTTAATACCTTATTTTGCTTGGATTGTTCGGAAAATATTATTTCGCGAAAGTTTCTTCTGTTCTACATGCGAAACTCTTTAGAAGAATAAAGTGCGTAATGATTCAAATCTATTCTCAGAAATAGCGATACGGGTATGAACGCGAGGGCATTTTCAAGCGGTAGTTACGATCGCTATCAACTAACTCCAGAAAAGCGTAAATGCATTGCGGTGATGGTCACAAAGCAGAGCTTTATTGTATTGTAATAAACGCAGGGTTCGTCACCAGTCACGTTGGGGTCTAGTAGCGTCTTCAAATCCCTCTTACATGATTCAATTTATACAGGCTGTATGTTCTCAATTTTCCAAAACAATATAAATATTTATTTATAAAAATGAAAAGAACTGAATAAAATTATTTGTTTAAAAGATTGCATACAAACCTGAGAATAAAAATAAAGATTACAGAAAAAACACGTTACGTAACGAAGACGCTAACTTCCTCCTTCCTCATGTAATCGTTCGTAACGCAAGGCCGAAACCCCTGTCTCCCTTTGCCGTAATATGTGGAGGACCACTTGATACTATCACATTCATTACACTCACAGATCCCAGTATCCCAGAAAAAATCCCGGAATTCATATTCAAATTTCTATCTGCCCATTGAAATTTCTGTCTGCCCATTGAATTGAAACTACTGAAAGTTGTTTGTTTTCACAATACAAGCGAGCGGGATAGGGATGCGCACGAGGCGAGTCGAGACAGGATTTTCCTGACAACATTCGAGTCGAGACACGGTTCTTCCAATAGAGAAATATACATTTTTCGAGTCGAGACATCACTTTTACAGCACATTTTTGAGACGAGACAGCCACAAATCTTGTCTCGTGCGCATTCCTAGAGCGGGAAAAGTACAGAGGTGTTTTCACTAATTTGTTCGGCTTCTTTCTTTCACTCTTGGTTAGGTCATGCATGTGTGTGTTTATGTCTAGGTAGCCTATAACAAACGGTTCTGCAAACTCGAAATATTTTAACAACCGGAAATAGCATCACTGTATGCCGTGTTATTTCTTTGATTCTTTTTGAGTTCTATGTAAAGTAGATCCATGTATTCATAACAAACATTAGCCTACGAAAAAATCAACATCCGGAGGTGTTCCTTATAATGGAGAATTAATTGTTTGATTTATGGTTGATTTGGCAACTTTTCAACATCGAGACTTTCTTTCATAACACGTAAAACTATAGTTTAACGTATGATCGGAACTGCATTTGCTCCCATTGTCAATCGAGCTCGATTCTTCCAAGACGAAGACTTAATGTAGCCAACTCATGTGAGAGCTTGCTAGGTTCAATAAGAAAACTGTTCAATAAACATGAACGAAATAACTATCCTTCTATAAGCAAACTGCGAATATACAAAATAATAATAATAATAATAATAATAATAATAATAATAATAATAATAATAATAATAATAATAATAATAATAATAATAATAATAATAATAATAATAATAATAATAATAATAATAATAATAATAATAATTATTATTATTATTATTATTATTATTATTATTATTATTATTATTATTATTATTATTATTAAGTATTTAGTCGAAAGCTGTCCTTTGATTTTTATGATTTTAATGCGCGAACTAACTGAACCTGCGCTGTCTACTCAGCGTATCGTTCTGTTATGACCATGAATCTCCTTCCCACTGTGCATGTCTCCTTACTCACACAAGTAAAGTATAGGAGGCTCACAAAGGAAGTGAATTGCTATGTATAGATATTGGAGTGAGTTTGTAGCAAATTTGTAGAAGTAACCCAACGTCAAGTGGAAATATTTTTTTCTAATAAATGCATGTCCGTCCGAGTACGCCTTACTGCGTCTCTTGAGGCCTTTCAAGTTATCAGCGGTAGTGTTGTAAATTTCCGGAAATTTTGAACCGGCTGGTAAAATACCGTTTTTTTACGGAAAAATTGGGAAAATAACGAAAATCTTCGTGTTATTTTAGTTTTATACCTACTAGTAATGGAACCGTTTTTTTTTTTTTAACGCGTGAAAAATGTAAATTGAGAAATTTCAATATTGTGAATATTTAGAAAAGAAGCATTAGAAAATAAAACTGTTGTAATTATTCTTGAAAATTAATAGTCTGCACTCATTTCCTTTTTGTGCCTTTTAGTCATTTACTCATGGTTGTGCATTAATTACATAACTTTTAAGATTGGATACACATCTACCATCATGAAGCTTTTCTGTTGCAACAAATAGGGCTCTTGAATGAAACTGAGTTCTTAATGTGCTCTTTGATCTGGTAAAATTTTGTTAATTTTAACCAAATTACTTCTAAAAGGAAAGAGCAGTAGGCAAATTTCACTAAAACTGATACACTAAGACATATAATTACTATTATTTAATATTCAAACACAGACTTTAATATAAACTTTAGGGCGTTAATATAAACTCACTGACAATATTACTTGGCACAGAGTTACTTGCCTGTGATTTCATATTACTTATTAAAATCTAAAGCAAATATTCGCTGTGAAGTAACAAACAATCATACCAAATAACAAAAAAACAACTGTTTCCCTCCAATTCACTTTCCCGTATTTCACCTGACAATGGCAGCGTTCAAACGACTCAACTTTTGGTAGGTAGCACAGAGGATCGAGTACTTCAACAGTTATATAAAATTGTGTGGTTTGAAAACCACCAATAAATGCTCTGACAGGTAGCCCAAAGACATGGTAATAACACTAAGCGAGTTACCTAGAAAAGCAAATCGATTTTGATACTTTGGAATGCAATTTAATTTATTTAAATTAAATTATGGATACAAAACTTTTATGCTTGTTAATGTTGAAATGTTAATATTAAAATATCGATTTCTTTAGTAAGGATATTACATAATAACAGTCTTGGAACAACCAAACCATTGGATGGTTACTTTTCTGTCCCGTGCGTAACGGTGAGTCAAAAAAGAAAACATAATGCGACGCTAATTGAATTCTATTTTCCAATTTAAAAACATAATGGGCAGTAAGGCGAATGAATGTAGAATGTAAGTGATGGCATATAAGATTAAAATACTGCCATAAATCACAGAGAATATCCAATGAAATAGAAGTTGTCAAATGAGCTTCTCGTCTGAGTCCCGTGCGTAATGCTTAATTTTGGTGTATAACTCAAATTTGTAATTTCTTTGAGTGTTCCGTTTTGTTTAACTATGCACTAATAATTTTCCTACTAATTTTGACATACTTTTTATTTTATTTGAAAATACATTTTCTGGTTTAAAAAGCAGTGTTTGTGTACAAATATCCTGTGCGTAACGCTGAGAATCGCCATTCTTGTACAAAATTTTGTATGTAAACAAATACCTGTTTTCTAGTGCGACAAATTATCTACATATATAAAAATGAAAGTGACTATATTTGTAACTTAACAACTCTTCAACCACAAAACTGATCTCGATAAAAATTTTCAACATAGATGAGGTTCGACCCTGGGATGGATTTTACCATTTTACTTCCCGCAAACTGGGGGAGGAAGGAGATATATAAAAATGATGCAAAATGATCGATATTAGTTTGAATCCATAGTTTTCAGGGCCGCTTGAGCCGCTGTCAGATGAACAGTGACATTTCCGATGCAGTTTAAATCCAAATTTAGCACTGCACTTGGGGGAGGGGAGATACATAAAAATTTCATAAATGAGCGATATTAGTATTAAATCCGATTCTCGTGGTTGCTGAGATGAACAGTAACACTTCCGATGCTGTTTAAATAAAAATTCAGGCTCGCAACCTAGAGAAGGGGGAAGGGGAGATATATAAAAATGAAAATAGACGATATCAGTGTCGAATCCATAGTTTTGGAGGTCGCTGAGGTGAACAGTGACACTTACGATGCCGTTTAAATCCAAATTTATCCCCGCAAACTGGAGGAGGAGGGAGATATATATAAAAATGATGCTAAGTGATCGATATTAGTGTGACTTTATAGTTTTCAGGGAGGCTGAGATGAACAGTGACATTTCCGATGAAGTTTAAATCCAAATTCAATCACGAAACTTTAGGGAGGGCGAAGAGGTGATATATATATATATATATATATATAATGATTGAAAATGACTGATATTAGTGTCGAAACTAAAGTTTTCGGGGTCACTGATATGAACAGTGACATTTCTAATGATGTTTAAATTCAAATTCAGCGTCGTGACCTGGAGGCGGAGGAGAGGGGAGATCAGGGTGCGAATTAGGGGATTTTTCCAGGGGGGGGATAAGCTTAAAAAAACATTCCGTTTAAACCAACTTGATATAATCGTGCCAACACTGCTGACAACAAGAGCATCGGAAGCACACAGTACAATGATACAACGTACCAAATTTCACATAAGTAAATCCCCACGCTAAGAGGGTTTGCATATCCAGGCTCCTAACTATGAAAATATTTACGATCACTCCAACCCCAATCATTTCACAGATTCAACCTGTTGTATATAAGTTATTAGGACATAAAATTGAATGTAATTTATACGAAAAACCCTTTTATGCATTGCAAGACCTGTAACGTCCAAATATTCACCACAAACTTATAGTTGTATCGACATAAACAAACAAACAAAATAAAAAAAAAGTGTGGAGCAGGAAACCACTTTACACAAAAGTCAAAAGAGGTTATTGAAGGTATACGAACTGGTCGAGCGGTTTGGGTGACTAGTCTGTCAATAAGAAGTTTATGTGTTCAAACCCTGTAGAAAATATTCGTTTTGTTTTTTTTTTCTTAAAAGTGTGTTCCTATTTTCATCAGAGGACTGAGAACATTTCTTTGAATAAATCTTTGGAAACTACTTTTCTCTCAAATTCGATTAGAAGCGAACATTATATGAATTGCAAATCTAAAATCCACAGCTGAGAACAAAATATTAAGTATGTTCAATATGTCATTATTATCCTTTGATTTGTAGTGAAAAACTAATTATAAGCATTGACAATTTCAGAAGATTCTCCCCCGGTAATGGTCAAGATATGAATGAGAAAAAACTGATAAAACATTATTAGTCCATTTGAGCATGATCGAAGATAACTTATGGCCACGAAGGGGAAATTTATGTCGACAGGATCTCAAATTCTCCGACGGGTCATGACCTGAAATCTTCACTGTTTGAAAGGTATCCTTAACAAATAGAATATTATATTTATTTCTCCTTCTACGTTTTGAAATGGAAAAATCATAATTTTAAATAGAATTATAATACGATAAGCATAAAGATTTATACAACTAATGAAGTAAATATCCTTGTGTAAGTTATCGATTTCTATTCGGATTAAAACTCGAATATTCGTTTGCATCACATTTTAAAGTAAATCCTCTCTATATATAGTTCCTACTGGAAAGCATGTTTAACTCCAATTACTTAATCAATATTTTTAATAATATATTTTTATTGTAATACTCTTACTATTCAATGTTGTATGCACTTAATTTCCCAAAGCAAAACCTCACAAATGTATAATTGACTAGTAAATATTATCAAATAAATTATCATTTAGTTTACGTAAACATTGCATCGCCTGATTTGAAACTTCGTATTTTAAATAATAATAATAATAATAATAATAATAATAATAATAATAATAATAATAATAATAATAATAATAATAATAATAATAATAATAATAATAGTAGTAGTAGTAGTAAAATCATAGCCATATCTTTATCAGAATTTCAGGCTTAGTCAATAAATGAATTCAACATAGTCTCTATTCGAAGCTCTATTTAATCGAATCAGATAGAAATACGAAGAGGAACTTCGAGAACAGGTAAAAGAAAAATGTTACTTTGGTGGGTTTGAAAGTAACTTTTAAGAGTTTTTTTTTTTTTTTTTTTTTTAACAATTACAGACAAATGCCTTGGACACTATTTTCTTTTCTTTAAGTTAACTGATTCACCGAACGTATCTGACATATGAGTAACTTGTCTCTATTTTCTACTCGGTTATACACGTTTTACAATCTTTTCCATTAACCTTGAACGACAAGAACACGAACACAAAAACATCCACGTAGGTATGACAGTTAAAATTCCTAACTTCCCCCACGGGGAATCGAACCCGGAACCACATACACCTGAGGCACACGTGCTAGCCACTAGACCAGCGGGAAGAACAAATAAAATGTATTTTGTAGTGTCTGAAGTTTATAGCTATTTCACCCTGTTGTAGTATGTCTATTGATTTTTTAATGTTTACCGTATTCGTTACTTTGAGGAATGATATATATTATTGATATAGGTTTTATTACATATTCGGCCATAAATATTATATAAATTATCAGAATTATTCATGATCTTCCATGGAAATTCACTGGTGCATGCGCAGTAGAAACAGAAGAACACAATTTTCTGATGTTGGTCAGAACGCAAATTTCTAACAGGCTGTCTGAATTCCTTGGTGGAAAGCAGTAGTTCCCAACCTAGGGACCTGCAGCTTCCTCCTGAGTAAGCATGAAGAGCGAGTAAGGTGGCGAAAGCTACTGGCATAAAAGAATTGTGCAATAAGTAAATAAAGCACTACTTATTATGACTTTCAAATTCAGCTTGACAATTTTATAATTGCCGTTTTACAAAAACATCATATTGCACTAGGAGGGTATGCAAAAGTTTTGCTGGAAATAAATATAAATTCCTGGGATGATGATGATGATGATGATGATGATTATTATTATTATTATTATTATTATTATTATTATTATTATTATTATTATTATTATTATTATTATTATTATTATTATTATTATTATTATTATTATTGGTCTCCTACTTCTTGGCCAAGATGTGAAATATTCACTACCTTTTTCATACCGCTAAATCAATTTCTTCACTGTTTTCTCGTCACAGCTCATACCCCTAGCTATCTGAATGGCAATTTGTCTAATTGTTGCTCGACCTATGATTTTCCCTCGCATAGTAACAGATAGTTTTCTACAGCTTTTAGAGCGAGGTATTTTGACAACCTGTAGAAATTTGCATTGTGATTCGTATTAGCAATGACAGTAAAGTGGATATTTCTGTTCCTACTGTGCATCATCAGTATCATTATATCAGAAGTATTCCGCCATTACCAGCGGGTCACTTACCGCAGCTGAGAAGCTGCCATGCTCCACGATCTTCTGTTAACCTCTCCATCTTCACATACGATTTTTCTGTTTTGATATCGCCAATAGCCTAATTCTGTTTCTATATAGTCTAATTCGTCCTCTCCCTCTCTTCCCTGCCACCATACCCCTCAAAATACTATTTCCTCCATCCTAAAGGCTCTTTTCGCCATTTCTATCCTTGCTTTTATTTCACGTTCGCATGTCAAATCATCACTAGTAATAGTACTCAGATATCGAAAACTAATCACTTGTTGTTTTTTCCCGCTCCTACTTCTATATTTCACACCGATCGCTTCGTTTCAATCACCATGGATTTTGTCTTTCTAACATTTATTTTCATCCCATATTCTTCACAAGCCTTTCTCAAGTTTTCTACATCTTATTAATTTTCTTTTTAGATTCTACAACAACAACCATATCAACCCCAAACCGTATACACCTCACCATTCTATCTTCTACGGAAATTCCATCTTCATTATGTAGACTCGTTTTCGTTATCTCTTCTAAATAGTTATTAAATAAAATATAATCGGCGGAATATAGCCCTATAATCTCTGTTGAACTCATCTTCCAATTACACTGTCTGTCTACTGCGCATGCACCAGTGAATTTCCATGGAAGATCATGAATAATTCTGATAATTTATATAATATTTATGGCCGAATATGTAATAAAACCTATATCAATAATATATATCATTCCTCAAAGTAACGAATACGGTAAACATTAAAAAATCAATAAACATACTACAACAGGGTGAAATAGCTATAAACTTCAGACACTACAAAATACATTTTATTTGCTCTTCCCGCTGGTCTAGTGGCTAGCACGTGTGCCTCAGGTGTATGTGGTCCCGGGTTCGATTCCCCGTGGGGGAGGTTAGGAATTTTAACTGTCATACCTATGTGGATGTTTTTGTGTTCGTGTTCTTGTCGTTCAAGGTTAATGGAAAAGATTGTAAAACGTGTATAACCGAGTAGAATATAGAGACAAGTTACTCATATGTCAGATACGTTCGGTGAATCAGTTAACTTAAAGAAAAGAAAAAAGTGTCCAAGGCATTTGTCTGTAATTTGCAAAAAAAAAAAAAAAAAAAAAAAAAAAAACCTAACTCTTAAAAGTTACATCCAAACCCACCAAAGTAACATTTTTCTTTTATCTGTTCTCGAAGTTCCTCTTCGTATTTCTATCTGATTCGATTAAATAGAGCTTCGAATAGAGACTATGTTGAATTCATTTATTGACTAAGCCTGAAATTCTGATAAAGATATGGCTATGATTTTATTACTACTACTACTACTACTACTACTACTACTATTATTATTATTATTATTATTATTATTATTATTATTATTATTATTATTATTATTATTATTATTATTATTATTATTTAAAATACGAAGTTTCAAATCAGGCGATGCAATGTTTACGTAAACTAAATGATAATTTATTTGATAATATTTACTAGTCAATTATACATTTGTGAGTTTTTGCTTTGGGAAATTAAGTGCATACAACATTGAATAGTAAGAGTATTACAATAAAAATATATTATTAAAAATATTGATTAAGTAATTGGAGTTAAACATGCTTTCCAGTAGGAACTATATATAGAGAGGATTTACTTTAAAGTGTGATGCAAACGAATATTCGAGTTTTAATCCGAATAGAAATCGATAACTTACACAAGGATATTTACTTCATTAGTTGTATAAATCTTTATGCTTATCGTATTATAATTCTATTTAAAATTATGATTTTTCCATTTCAAAACGTAGAAGGAGAAATAAATATAATATTCTATTTGTTAAGGAAACCTTTCAAACAATGATAATTTCAGGTCATGACCCGTCGGAGAATTTGAGAGCCTGTCGACATAAATTTCCCCTTCGTGGCCATAAGTTATTTTCGATCATGCTCAAAGTAGACTAATAATGTTTTATCAGTTTTTTCTCATTCATATCTTGACCATTACCGGGGAGAATCTTCTGAAATCGTCAATGCTTATAATTAGTTTTTCACTACAAATCAAATGATAATAATGACATATTGAACATACTTAATATTTTGTTCTCAGCTGTGGATTTTAGATTAGCAATTCATATAATGTTCGCTTCTAATCGAATTTGAGAGAAAAGTAATTTCCAAAGATTTATTCAAAGAAATGTTCTCAGTCCTCTGATGAAAATAGGAACACACTTTTAAGAAAAAAACAAAACGAATATTTTCTACAGGGTTTGAACACATAAACTTCTGATTGACAGACTAGTCACCCAAACCGCTCGACCAGTTCGTATGTCTTCAGTGACCTCTTTTGACTTTTGTGTTGTAAAGTGGTTTCCTGCTCCACACTTTTTTGTTTTGTTTATGTCGATACAACTATAAGTTTGTGGTGAATATTTGGACGTTACAGATCTTGCAATGCATAAAAGGGTTTTTCGTATAAATTACATTCAATTTTATGTCCTAATAACTTATATACAACAGGTTGAATCTGTGAAATGATTGGGGTTGGAGTGATCGTAAATATTTTCATAGTTAGGAGCCTGGATATGCAAACCCGCTCAGCGTGGGGATTTACTTCTGTGAAATTTGGTACACTCGTCTTCATTCGTTAGATGTTCACATTCGTGTCGCGCTGGTCCACAGTCAGTTCTCAACTTGTATTGCCAGATTCTATCAGTCTCATATACTACCTCACAAGCTATTAAAATTAAGTGATAGCTATGAGTTTCAATTACTTTTTACAATGAATTTACTATTGCCAATTTACAAACGGATTTACGTTTAGCACATTGAACTGAAGAATTTGAATGATGTAAGAAATATAACTGAGGATAGAAGAGGAAAATAATGGGAATTTTTTTCTGACTTTCAGCCAGGGATAAAAGCTTTCCAGAGGGGAATTTTCTCCCTCATCCCTAGCCGTAATTCGCACCCTGGGGGAGATATACAAATCATCGAAACTTACCAATACTAGGTCAAATCCATAGTTTTGGGGTAACACTTCCGATGCCATTTAAATCCAAATTCAGGCCCGAAATATGGGTAGGAAGAGATGCATAAAATTGACTGAAAGTGGCCGATATTAGTTTTCGAGGTCATTAAGATGAGTAGTGACATTTCCGATCCTGTTTAAATCCAAATTTATCCATGCAACTTGGGGACGGGGAGATATATAAATATGATCAAAAATGACCCATATTACTATTGAATTCATAGTTTTTGGGGTTGTTGAAATGAACAGTATCACTTCCGATGCCGTTTAAATCAAAATTCATCCTCGTAACTTGGGGGAAGGGGAGAAGGGAAATATATATAAAAATGGTCGAAAATAACCGATATTAAAGTCGAATCCATAGTTTTAGGGGTCCTGAGATGAACATTAACATTTCCGATGCCGTTTAAATCCAAATTCAGCGCCGCAACTTGGGGGCGGGAGAAGGGGTGGATATATAAAAGTGATCGAAAATGGCCGATATTAGTGTCGAATCCATAGTTTTCGTGGTTTTTTGAGGTGAACAGTGACACTTCCGATGCCGTTTTAATTCAAAGTCAGCCCCCATTAGTTACTCCTAAAGGGGGAAAGTGACATGTAAAAGTAATTGAAAATGAGTGATACTAGTGTCGAATGCATAGTTTTTGGGGTCCCTAAGTTCACTGTTTGACAGTTTGGTGGCCTTTATACCCAAATTAAACGTATTCTCCCGTGCGAAGAACGGATATTCTGCCAGTCTTTAATAATAACGAACGGCAATTTCACATGTTAAATTCTTTAATATATTTGTCGCTGTTCAAATTTACGCACTTGTGCAGTGTATGTGTCTATATGTAAATAAGATAACCTCTCTTTTTGAGTTGTTCGAAAAATATAATTAGAGGGATTTTTTTATATCAGAAATCAGAAAACTAAAAAGTAAAATTAAAAGCTGTTGCTTTATGTATTTTTCCTGCTAGCGAAATACGTTACATATATACTACAAACACGTTACAGGAAAAATATTAGTATCCGGCGAAGAAGTAGTTTCTAAATTATATTTTCCGCGTTTTGCCAATATTTCCAAACAGAAGATTTTTTTTCCAATGGGATCAAAATCTTTGGAAATTTTACACAGCACAAGGAAGATACGCATCTCCATAAAATATAATTTGGTTTTAACATACTGGTATTAACTAAAATGATTCTGGTCCTGTTATTTTAACACTTCCCTGCCATAAAACGGTAACTTTATATTATTATTTAAGATAATTTAAATACGTTTATAGTAATTAGTCTAACTAGGATTATATTTTAGGATCTTTTTGTAGCCATTAACTCCATTCTATCACAGTACTAACTTTGAAAGAGGGGTACAAATATATTTGTTGCCGCAAAATTTCCCCATTCTAATACAAGAAACATAACTATTCAATGATCTTAACTGTAAACTAGTAAATATAAAATAGTTTTCATTTTAAAAACATAATGTAGTAAAATATTCGAAAATTTCAATTTTTCCCAATTTTTCCGTCTTTTTCCAAGCTCGGGAAAAAAACGATAAAAAGCTGTTTTCTTAAACCCAAAATTTCCGGTTTTTTCCAGACCTTTACAACACTAGTCAGCATGCAATAGGTTTTGCCATTCAGATTTAAGCAAAGCGCTTGCAATGTCCGTCAACTCGCCATACGTAACTTCTCTACTGGTTGCCTAACCGTAGCTTCGACCTGCAACAATGTTAATCCTATGGGCTCAAAACGACCCCTAAAATGTTGAATAGAACAACGACACAGTTTTTGAAAATTTGAATGAAAACTGGACAATCTACACAAAATCTGGAGTCTGCCAGTGTAAACGGCACGTTCCTAGCACTTGCAGTTTCCGAGATCTCATTGTCGAGACGACTGCGGAGAAACATATAAACCTAGCATTTTAATTTATAGATTAACTGAACCTGGACTCTCTACACAGCACATCGTTCATACATGAGCATGAATCTCCTTGTCAGTCCTCACAACATCTGTACATGTCCCTTTACAGATACAAGTGAAAGACGTTTTGATGAAAATCGGCAAGGGGTACCATAAAGGGGAGATTTTTTTCAATATCTCGCACGGTTTTCAAGATTTGAGCCTACTTCCTGTTGGAGTTTCTAATTCATGTACGATCAATGTTTTCTTTCTTTTTGCATGCAGTATATATACTAAACACATACATTACATACACATTTAATTATAACGTCAGTGATATATGGTGTTCATTGGGCACTTTTTTTAAAAAAATTTCAACACTTCCAGTGTACCTCCTAGAGTGTAATAAAGAAATAAGGCCTGTTTTTTTTAAATATTCAATTAGAACTGTACAATTTACACAAAATTTTGAATCAACCAGTGAAAGCGGCACGTTTCTGCCACTTGTGGTTTTCGAGATCTCATAGTCGAAAGGACTGGAGACAAACATATCAACTTATCATTTTAATATATAGACTAGCTGAACCTACGCTCTCTACACAGCGCATCATTCACATATGAGCATGAATCTCCTTGTTATTCCTCACATCTCTACATGTCCCTGAAAGACGTCTTGATAAAAATTGGCAAGAGATACCATAAAGGGCATATTTTTTTCGATTACTTTTTCACTATCTCGCACCGTTTGCAAGATTTGAGCCTACTGCCGGTTGGAGTTTTTAATTCATGTATGATCAGTGTTTTCTTTTTTCTTGCATGCAGTATGTAATAAGCAAATACATTACAAACAATTAATCACAATTTCAGTGATATATGGTGTTATGGTATTAAAACACTCCAAACAATAAAAATTAAACTTAGAATGGAGAAATGGTTATCCTCCGTCTTACATTATCAATTGGTCATGAAACAAATGCCTGAGAGGTATGCAATCCCGCATACAATTATGTTGGGTTGGGATTATAATGCGCAGGATATGGTGTTTTAGTTTTTTCTAATTTCAACACTTCCAGTGTACACGTAAAAACGTAATAAAGAAATAATGGACATGTTTTTTTTTTTTAATATTCAATTAGAACTGGACAATACATAAAATTTGCAAACGTTCAGTGAAAACGTCATCTTTCTAGAGCCTGTAGTTTCCGAGATCTCATTGTCGAAAAGATTGGCCACAAACATATAAACGTCCACAAACTCCAAAGATGGCAGGATAATTCATTTGCATTGATTTTGGAAAAGGCTTATGAAAATACAAAGGCCTTGAACAATAATTTATAAAAGATAAACTTTATGAAAAACAGGTCTATTTTAATAATTTATTTAAAGTACAAATACTTTAAAATATTTGTCTTTATTAAAGTTGAAATCATAAATAACCGTAAATCAAAGGTTTGAAATTCAAAGTTATAGGTTGGAGCTCAGGCGCTTTTGTTCCTCAACTTCAGCCCCCATGATATGCCTTATAATTTGCTTATGATACCGCTTATATAGCATTGGGATCTTCCGTTGATCGCATTAATCAACTCTTACAACCAGCTTTCGACAAACTAGTTACATGGTGCCTGAAATGGAAGCTCAAGCTGATTTCAAATAAGACTTGAATGACTATCTCTTTTTGGGCTAAAACGCAATAAATACTGTAACTATCACAATCCGGAACGTCTACATTTAACTCTTCTTGACTCTCCAATACCAATTCAAAACAGTCTCAAATATCTGGGTGTAATATTCGACAAACATCTTACCTGGAAACTTCATCTGAAACAATTGGAAGCTAATATATCCGGCGCCGTTTCAACCTTTTACGAAATCTTAAAGTCACCACGTGGGGTCTTAATACAAAACTAACATATAAAGTCTTTGTACGCCCAGCAATCACGTATGAACATCTTGTCTGGTTATCAGCAGCACCAACTTTCTATGAGCGTCTGAAAGTTCTCGAAAGACACTCCTTACGTCTGGCCTACTCTCTTGCTTTCGATACTCTCACTGCTGAAATATATCGTCGAGCGCAATTTCCAACCATTTTGCCACACCTCTACCATCTACGCCAACGCTATATAGCGGCACGAATCCAATTGGCACATCCAATCGTCCATGAGCTGTTAGACCAAGTTCCTGCTGTACCACGCTATGCCTACCGACCATTGGGTCATCTCTCAGATATATGCGAACGCATCGAAGCCATAGCCCAATATAATCCTAACCGCCGTATCTACCACCGAAATCCACATATATATTGCACATAACCCCCGTACATGTACTCAAGAAGCTTTTTAACGTAATAGGCAACTTTGACACATTATTATCAACTTGATTTTGTTATTAATTCCCTACTTCAATCATATTATTATACACCCTGAAACCATTCTCCATATCTCATAATCCAAAAAGTTAAAAATATCTCTGGCCACAGAGAAGGTGTTGCCTTCTACAGCCCGCCCATCCATTGGATGGGAATGGAAATCTTGTTAAAGAAAGCGCTTTTGTCATCTTTCAGGTCGATAGCGATATCAACCACATCAGCTGTGACGTAGCAAACGGCAGCACGGCTGTTTTTTGTAATCCTGTCCACGATCCTAGAACTTGCTTGTCAGATATTCGCTTAGCAACAGCTATCAGACTTATCTTAGCAAAAGATAGCTCGTTGCGACACGTTTAGACTGGGGCATTTCCTCACTTATACCACTATCCGAATGGGTGGTCTTCAAACTACTACCTGATACCTGTATTTGTTGCATCATCTTTGTGTTAGGCTTTCACTAGCATTGTCTTCTACCAGAAACACTACCACTGATTCCGGCTCTTCCGTTAAGCGGAAGGAACGCCGTGGAAAACCTCAACCTAGTCCTGAACGCTCACGATTGCCTAATTCTAAAGAGGATCCTCAGTCAAAATCACCACGTGCTAAACATCCTCATACTCTTAGTGAAACATCATCATCATCAATTACTTCAGGTCATTTCGACGATGCAGACTTTCTATTTTTAACTCCGCAGAATCTACCTATAGTCAGTAATCTTTAGTCTCCAGTAGTTTCCTCGTTTTTACTTACCAATTACGGCCCAAAATATCAGGATCTTAAGCAACACTACCTTCGACTCACCAAGTACGTTCCTCGTTCAAACATCACTCAAATAGTCTCAACCCGTAAAGGCATCATCATCAAAAGTCCAGACTCCAATATGGCTGCTTCACTGTTAAATACATACTCCTATGAAATCTTTGGCAAGAACGCACATCTTTCTAAACTACCTACGCCTCCTACCAAACAACCTCCACCACCTCGTCGGTCACCAGCACTCTCAGTTGTTTTTCGAGGAGTACCACCTGACTACACCGATAAAGAGATTGCCGAAGAACTTAATCGTGATGGGCACTCTATCCTTAAGTGCATCCGCATCAAAAATGCCTCTGGAAACACCTACATGGTCTGTGTGCTTAACAATTCCTTATTAGCAATCGCCAATCTTCTTTCGTATGGCGCTTACATTTATCATAAAAAGCAGACAGTAGAACCCTCTAAATCTCCAGCACCTCTCCCCGTCCGTTGTGAAACCTGTCAAGTCTACAACTCTCATCATACGTCACAATGCCCGAATACACACAAGTGTGGTTTCTGCTTCGAACTTCACACCAGAAAAGCATGCACAAATCTTCAACAACCTCTAGTCTGCAGTACCTATGGCTCTAATCATCCAACCTATAACTATAAATGCAAAGCCAGACCAATCGCCGAATCTTTTAAGCCGGAACTCGTTGTTCCTATCCGTCCTCACGGGACTCAAGATACTACTGTTCCTCCGCCATCATCCGTATATCAATCAATCTCATTAATCAATTCTTATCTTTCATCAGTGTTATTCTTCAGAATATTCATCCTTTTCTTCGTCATCGCATCTTACAACAGGTTTAACAAACAAGCAAAGCCATCCTTCACGTCGACTTTCAAGACAAATATTCTCGTCCTACTGTTTATTGTCACTCCGATATGCTCCAAAGAGCAGTGTGACTCTCTTCACTATCTGTCTCATAAACTAACTTTCGCTGTAGTTTCATCATGGAACTGAACTTTCTGTTTTTGAACATACGTTCTCTATCACAACATCAACCTCTTTTTGAGCAACTGCTCCGAGGAGAACATTTTACTATGTTTCTTTTAAACGAAACTTACCTGACCCGGCGCCTCAATCCCCGTATCTCTGGTTATCAGATAGTTCGCCATGATAATGCTCTTCCAGTACGTCGTGCTAATGGCGGGGTCGCCAACGGATTTCCACCCAGTTTTCCTTATCACCAGCATCTTTTCACTATTCCTAATCTTCCTGAACATCTTATTCTTACGCTCTACTTTAAACATCTATCTGTCACTGTTGCTACTCTTTATGTTCGTGCCGGTCATCCCATTCCTCAAGACTTTTTTCTCTACGTCTCTTCTAATTTCCTCTCTTTCATTATTATGACCAATCTCAACTTTCATAGCCGCTCAGCCCACCAGAAACTATACTTTCAAACGTATATCACTACTCACACTACTGGGTTCATTCATACTTTTCCCAAACCAACTCGTCCCGAAAGTAACTCTACCCCGGACGTGGTAATAACATCCGCCAATCTCTCTCCACGCTGTCCGATCACGGTCTTGGACGCACTCGAGAGCGACCATGTCCCGGTAAACTTTCCGTCCTCCGGCAATCACGTTCTAATGCCCAGTCTTTTCCAGTTCGTACCACTCCTCGTTTCGATAAAGCCGACTGGGTTCGTTACCGCTCCCACATCTCTGAAAACCTCTCTGATGTCTCGCCTCCAATTACAGAAATAGAACTCTACGTGACTCTTGACACTGTCACCAACACCATTCAGTTAGCGTCGCAGAAATACATCTCCCAATCTGTAATCAGACCACACCAATCACCACTCCCATCCCACCATCTCTCGCTCATCACACGCTCTCGCCAACTATATTGAGATTTTACCCGTACAGGAAATCATGAATCCCTTCGCCTCCACCGCCAGTACCAACGTATAATCCATAATTATCTTGTGGCTTAGAAGCGCCGCAGCTGTATTAAAACGTGCAACACTCTTGTTGACACCTCTCATCCCACCAAGTTCTGGAAGCCTTTCCATCAACTCACCGGCAAAAGTACCCGTACTCCCTACCCACTTCTCGATGGCGATCATCCTCTTTCCGCCGATATTACCAAAACCAACGCTTTTGCAACCCATCTCCAAGGTATCTTCACCCCAACTGCGCCTTATCCGATTATTCGCCACCATCCTACTGTAAACCTTTCCTCAGCGAACTTACAACTTTACTTTGATCATCAGCTTCCCCCAGACAATCCACTCACTGTCCCCATCACTGTCCCTGAAATCTGTCAAGCCGCCTCTCGAAAAAAGAACACTGCTTCCGGTATAGATAAAATCACATATCGTCATATCAAAGAAGGTCCTTATATCTCACATTACCTCCGATCCGTTATTTTCACTTTCATCTTTCGAACTGGCTTTTATCCAATACCCTGGATAACCTCCACCACATTAATATTTCTTAAACCCAACAAACAAGCGCACTCTGTTTCCTCTTATCGCCCCATCCAACTCACAATAGAATTCAGCAAAATTCTCGAACGTATCCTTGTCACATGTATCCACACCCATATCACTGCTTATAATTTACCTCTCTCCATCAAGCTGGTTTCCGCCCTTTCTTTAGCAGGTCAGATCAACTTCTCCATCTCACTACCTTCATCACCAACCGGTTCAACACTTCCAAACCATCCTATCTTCTCTTATTTGATCTTAGAAAAGCTTTCTACAAGGTATGGCACCTGGGCCTTCTCTATAAACTCTTTCACTTCTATCTACCCTATTGTTACAATCGTCTTATCTCATCTTATCACCTTAGCTACGCATCCATTAATAATCATATATCTCATCCTATTTTCCTTCACACAGATGTTCCACATGGCTCGGCTCTCTCACCGCTTCTCTATTTTCTTTATGTCGCAGATTTTCCTACTATACCCGCAAATGTTACCCTTTCTCAATATGCTGATGACACTGCCTTTCTTGCTACAGGAAATACGACCTCTCGCCTTAATCTCCTACTTCAATCCGCCACCGATCCCTTATGGTGCCACACATAGCGGCTTACCATAAATGCCACAAAAACATAGGCGATCATCTTTTTACCACCTGGCCAACGGTCCCGTGTTTATCGTAACCCCAACAACCTCCATCTTCACATTTTACACACTCCTATTGCCATCAGTAAAACAGTCACCTACTTAGGCGTTATTTTTGATCTCCACCTCAAATGGACTCCCTACCTCAAGTATATCTGGCCAAATGCCTATTCTCGCATTAATCTTCGTCGCCTGACCGGTACCACGTGGGGTCTTTTTGCTACCACACTTCTAAATACCTATAATGCTTTTCTCCGACCAGTCCTCACCTATGGCTTTACAGCTTGGGTCGCTGCTTCTCCCTCCTTCTATTAACGCCTTCAAATCCTGGAACGCCATGCACTCCGGTTTGCTTTCCGAATCCGTCTTCCTAGCATGACCCGTGATTTATACCACCATCACCACCACCGTGATTTATATCATTTCCACATATTCTCTATCATCTTGAAACTCTGCGTTTACGATACATCTCTCAACGCTTTCAGAACCAGCATCCGCTTCTCTTTGACACTATGCACTTTGACGTCACCTTCCTTAAAACGAAATTACTTCGCCATACTCCCTTATATTTACACTTCACTCCATACTACTATTCCCTGCCGCCAGATAGTATTCATGTTCCTCTCGTAGGCGATTTCATCACTCATCTTTCATTTTTCCATCTACTGCACAGTAGTCCTACTGTTTCACTAGGCCTCCCACTGTCTATATCATGATCCAGTGCAGCCCTAGATCAGAAGATAACATGCATGGGTCTACTCTAACCATCTCCCTGTTCTTGTGATATCTACTGCACCTTATTCTCATCTCATCCCATCCTAATTGAATGATTATGGTTAAAGGCCATAATGTCCTTGCAGTTCAAAGACAGTCCCGCTGCTGCGAATTGATGCTTCCCTCCACATTATTTTTTGATTTTATGTGCAAATAAAGAAACAGATAAAAACTGCTTTCCACTATCCACCATTTACCTTTCACCGTTAGTTTTCCTTTCCTCCCTCATCCCTCAATAAAGAGTGTGACCCTTTGGGCAGAGTCGTATGCGGCTAGCAAAAAAAAAAAAAAAAAAAGCGCTTTTATTTCTATTGTAGCATTTTAATAGATAGATTTTATGATTATTTCTGTACAGACACCACCCAATGCATATTCTTTCTTTCTTTCTTTCTTTCTTTTTTCGAAATCAGGACAAACCTGCACCGGATGAATCCATACTGTTTCACTGACTTCCCGGGAATTTTTCGTTTCTTGAGTTGTGTTGAACGTGTCCGATTTACTATAGCTCTTTCATTGTTTTTTCTTGCAAAATACAAAGCAAGAGAAAATGGAGACAAGAAGGAACAAACTATAAGTTCTATGTATATATTTCCTTAGGTGCCAAGAAGCTAACACGCGTGCTTTCTCTCACGTCAGATTCGCAATGAAGCATTTGCGTCCAATTTAGAGTAGTGGTTCCAACCCAAATTTAAACAGGAGGTCCTGTCCCATGTAACGAGAAGTTGCTTTAAAGTCCAATCAATCATATCAAATCAAATCTTATATTAGGGTCAGCGGTGACTGGAGATTACTCGATCTGTAGCTAATAATAATAATAATAATAATAATAATAATAATAATAATACACTAGATGAAAAAGATAAGCACTGAAGAGAAACAACAAGAGAGAAAAATGAAGGAAGACTACTACAGAAGTTAATAACGGAAAAGAAATGAAAGGGATTGTATTAAATGTTACGATATAGTCTTATAGGGACAACGTAATTGAAAGTAGGATGAAATCAAAGAACGAAGTTAAAAGGAAAAATGAAGATGTATTCGTGATTGGATATCAACAAGAACAAAGACAGACATACAGTATGTTCCCACCATTTTCATTTACACGAAAATAATTAAAATGTGAACAAATATGAACCACAATCAAATTCTTGAGAACTAATCACGGCTTATATATTTCCTCAGTAATTATGATTGTTGAATCAACTCAATAATAAGTTCACTTTTACGATGGTCAGTGATTATTTTTCTTTAGAATGATCATCAAAATCATCATCATAGGTCAGTTGCCGCAACTGAGAAGTTTCCATGCTCCACGGTCTTCCGGTAAGATTTTCGTCTTCACGTACGATAATTGTAGTCTTCTTCGCCCCCTTCCCCTTTCCTGCCACCATACCCTCTAGCATGTCCCTCATGATACAGTTCTTTCTTAGCCAATGACCTAACCAGTTTCTCTTCCCTCTTCTTAATGATATTTAAAATTGTTTTTTTGTCCCTCACGATTTCTAAGACCCTCTCATTCGTTTTCCGCTCTGTGCAGCTAATTCTCTTCATTCTTCTTTACACCTACATTTTTAAAACCGAGTAGTTTTACATCAATTTTGTATAATGTCCATATTTCTGACCCATACAATACAATACTTCACATGAGGCATTTTATGAGTCTTTCCTCAACTCTTTAATCAAGGTCCCAGAAAATATAATTTTCTTTCCTCCTAAAGGCCTCTTTCGTCATTCTTATCCTTGCTCGTATTTCACGTTCTCATATCATATTATCACTAATAATACTAACCTTAATATTGATAGTGTTGGAAACTGAACTTTTTTTTTTTTTTGCCGTACACCGCAAATTGCTTTTAACCCTTTCAGCAGATACCTTCACAATTGTGACTGCATAACATACTAGTTATAAACGTTGTAATTTCCAATATACTCAACAGATGGCAATTCAGTACCTGACTACTTCTTCAGACACTCACAAACGTGCTTGTACCTAATTTGTGTACTAAAATTCTTTGATTTGCATTTTTGACAACTGAAAGTAGCATTCAACGATTGTGAGGAAATCTGCTGAAAGGGTTCAGTCAGTATTCGTAGATTGAGGGAAATTTTCGAGATCTCGGTAAATGACTGCCCCTATATAGGGGAAGGCGGGACGAAACGGGGTACTTAACATTAATGGCTATGCAAGAGTAATAAAAATGACAAGGCAATACACAAAATGAAATTAATATATTTTTTGAAGTTTTAGGTACAAAAAGCACATGCAGTTGGTTAATGTGTGTCCAAACCTAAGGACGCGCACGTGATTATCGAAAGTAATTCTTTTTTTTTATTATTTTGCATGTACGTGAACACACTGGGCACAATGAGGCACACTGAATTACCGCTGACAGTACTTACAAACGCAGACTTCTTTGTCGTCGTCACTATCTACACCTACACACAAATTATGTGACAACACTTTGCACAACGAACACGCCATCCATCCCTCGTTGAATTAAAAATACCGCCCAGCACAATACGCGTAAAGGCATGTAGCGTTCTCTAATGAACTAGCGCTCAATTACTTCTTCCTTGTTGCTGCTGTGAGCTTTCGTCCATATTCAAGTGCGTGATCTGTACTCTTCGCCAGTTTCTCCTTGATTTGGTGCTTCCTCTTCTTTCTTCCAACTTTTGATTCCAATACGACGATGATGCCAATGTTACTGTTTTTCCTCGTTTTCTGTTCAGTCTCGTGCCACCAATCTTAACTCTGGGAAAAATTAAAATATAATTAGGGGACATGTGTAAAAATGTTGTCACGTCCGGAATATCTGTTTTTGTAGTTGGCGTTGGAGGTTCTGGAATGAGTTCAGGAGGCCTACTTCTTGAAACCGTGGTCACATGTGGAAGATGTGGTTCTGTGGATGACGTCGAAGGTCCTGGTTTTGGTGCTGCAAGGGAAAATCTTCTGGAACAGTTTGTACACTTTCCTCGCTGGTCTGCGTTTCTTCTGTTGGTTGCAATGTGATATCAGTAGGTCATTCCATCCCTACCCCGTTCCGCCACAATATACAAGTTGCTTCATATGGCGTCAGCGGTAACTGTATGGGAAAGATTGAATACCATAGTCACTAAAACATACAACTATGATACTCTGAAACTATAATTTCGACTTCAGCATTCTGCGCATTATTTGACTTATCATGAGTCTTGTTTCTACTCATGTTGCAACAGGCGTCGAAAACCAGAGCGACAACACTAAAACAATTCGCACGTGACACACACCTTCAACAACACCAACGGTGCTTGCTCCAGGCACCGGTAGGGAGTCGACATTTAGTTTCCTGCTGCTTCCGCAAGGCTGCGGCACCATAACGGGAAACAGGAGGGATACTCCATTTCACCCTACTACCCGTTCGGCCGCGCCTTCCCCTACGTTCTCTTGTAACTATAGCGAAAGATTGCACTTGCAGTATTGAGAGTATAGTGATTTCTAACTACATTTTTTCATGCTCCTAGTTGTCCTATGCGTATTAAGGTTCTTTGCTAAGCTCACTACTAGTTTTTGAAATTTCGTGAATAAATTAAAGACAATGAAAGATATAAAAATGTAGAAATAAGACAAATAGTATTTAGAAAACCCTATTAGATAAACAAACAACTAACTGCGATCATTTTCCTATAGACCAGAAATTTGCTTATATAATTGTTGATCAACCAAATTTACACCCTATACAAAAGATCTTGAAAACAATTATTGGTTCATACAATAGCGTTTTGTAGATGCTAACTTGCTTACTTTCTACATTATTTTTATATTCTTCGTTATTATTTATTAAAGTTGTAAAAAGGTAGACTTGGAGAAGACCTTTAAGAACTCGAGAGTAGTGAAGTAAGTGTTAAGTCTGGTTGAATTAAAATACATTTTATTTTATTTGCTTAATTTTTAACTACAGAAGGTTGCTCGCTTTATAACCGACCATTTTTGACTGATACTCATCTTAAGAGATACCGTTCCGCCACCACCAATAATGTTCTATTGGACCCCCAGCATTGTAGACTATCACCCGGCATCACAGTTTTCATTGCAGCAAGCTCCGGCGCAGGACAGGCATGAGAATTCTTGCCCACTCCTCCCTGCATGCATTCCATAGACCATCCAGGGTGCACGTGCGGCGATGTTGAAGATGTCGTTTCAACAGTCCAAATGCGCAAACCTCCGTGGGACTAGCATCTATGCTTTTCACAGGAATGTCTTCAAACGGAATGAGACAAATTTCTAATTCCTTTGCTATTTCCGAATTAAAATGTAGTGATGTTCTGGAGGTATGTCTCAAAACCTTGTCCATATGGATCACCACATGGTTCGCTTTCATTCCATACAATTGTGGGATGTCTCTCCGATAGATATGTGTCTGGATGGATTCTTGGAAGTATCTTGCATTCACCTTCATGTTTTTGTCCACCTTGCATATCAGCAACTTACCCTTATATCCCAATCCCGTAATAACCATAAAGCCACGAAGGAAACTTTCCTTGCACTCACGAATAAAGTTGCTGCGCCGCTTGCCGTCAATGTCACGGTATGTGATCGCCCGAATGTGACCACCAGCAGTAAGATGGACATATGATTCATCCATTGTGACAACTTTCTTCCATTTGAACTTACAAAGTACATTTCATACAGTATCCTGTAGTTTGTCCTACATTCGTCAATGTGACGCGGTAGCAGATGGTGTACACTGGCCTTCCGCACACACTTCAAACTGAGGTGCTTGCGAATTGTTTTGTTTACAGTTGACGGTGAGAGATGGAATCTGTGGTCCATATCACGTTGCGTCAGGAGATTTTCTTGGCACGTCAATCTTCGAATCCCCCTTAGCACTACAATATCACTTTGCTTGCAGCCCTTCTACTGGTGTTTCTCGTGGGTGAATGTTTCTCAAGGTGGTTGTGTGTAACGGGCCACAATATCTTTCGTAATAGTCATCCCGACTGTTTCGCAATGCGTACGTAGGAAAACTTAGCATGGAAAGGGACCATTACGTAACTTTCCCAATACCGGTTGATTTTCGGCGTTATTTGATAATATTATAAACATTGCTCCGGGGAGCAAACCCATAGTTCCATGATACGCCAGGTGTTAGCACCGAATCGAAAATGGTCGGATATTGTTTTCTTCAATAAAGAATATAAAACTAATATAACATTATCCAGGGAATAACAAATAAGTAATAATAAATTAAAGAAAACAGTATGGGAGTTAAAACACAAAAAGTGTGAAAAAGATCAAATAGTAGTTTTTGCTTACAGCATTCTGGTATATTGTTCACGGTAATGTTACCATATTCTGATATGTCAAAACGTGGGCACAGTTTCATCTGGCTAACCCGTTGTATGAACATTAACTACAGAAACAAGAAATACAAATTTAATCTTTTCTTTCAAGTTTGCTTTTAAACATTACGAAAAGTATATTGAAATATTTGGAAAATAATTAAGAAGAAGTACTTAACATAACATTATGTTAATTTTACTTATTCAGTTTTTTTCAGTAAATTTGATCTTTTTCAAAATTCCCTTCTCACTTCAACTACAAATATAAGTGAATCAAAATGGGATAACTATTGTGTAGGAATTCGCAGAACATATTTTTACATGGGCCCCGGTTTTTTCTTACTACAGTTATTATGGAACTTTTATTCTTAGTTCGAAGTGGAATATTCATCCAACATTAAGGAGGTAATTCCACCATGTTCGTAAAGTTGGCCAAATTACTTTTTCCGAATCCAAAACATTCCGCGCTACGAGACTAGCACTAATTCTGAGAATCTGGCACTAACTAGGACTAATTCCTGACAAGAAACTTTCTCGATTCGGTAAAACTAACTGAGCCACTGTGAAGTTGGCCCAGCCATATTTGCTGAGTCCTAATTTCTCAACGAGACCAGCACTTATTCTGGAAATAAGACACTAATTAGTGTTAATTCGGTTGTAACTCCTGACGCAAAAAATTTTTGGATTTGGAGAAAGTAGTTAGGCCAGTATAAAGTGAACCCAACCACTTTTGCTGTGTCCTAACTTCTCGATGAGACCAGCACTAATTCTGGGAATCGGCAGTAATTAGCACCAAGTCGGCACGAACATTTTTCGATTCGGAGTAGGTGGTCGGCCAAATTCGTGAACATATGCGAATCTTGTAAAATAGCACGGTCTTCTTTTGATAACTACAACGCATCTAAAATATGATGTTTGCTTACCAGTGCTTACTATCTTGAACAACATATAAAAGGAATAAAAGAAAGAAAATATTAGGGAAACAATGTATATTATCATCATCAATAATTTGAGTAAAGAAAGACCATTGAAACAGCATGCTACTGACCATGATTGCAGTGATCATAATGTTGAGTAGAAGCAATCAGATTTTCTTTCTGTGTGACCCTTTTAAATAGCCTCACTTTTTAGCTTCAATGCAGCTCATTTTATAGTTGTTTCTCAAAAGGGCAGGTGTATATTTCCAGAAGAACTATCACAGACAGAGGATACAGTTACAAGTAGCATTGTCTCTGTTCGTACTCAGAACCAACGGTGACCATAGATAGATATATTGATTTCTATTCATGACTGAACATTAGCCAAAGTATCTTCATATCGTTCTATATGCATATAAAAACCATGGAAAGCAGTGTATGGGAAACAAAACAAGATAACTTTTCTTTTAGCTTTCTATGCTCAGTCAATACATGTGAAATAAATGTAATCTACACACTGTACGTAAATCAATTAAGACCTTTCTTTGTTTCCCTTCTCTTTCTTTCTATTGCCACAGAAAGCTGGAACGGGACTGAAAAATTGTATATGTTGGCAGTATTAAGCTCGAGTTTATCAAAATCTCATCACGAGAAAGCGGCTAAACTGTTTAAAGCGAATTTTTGCATGTAGTTATCAGCTGCCTTGAACTGTTTTTTTTTTATCATGCCATTTTGATTAAAACACGTATCTTAAGGGGGAAATCTGGAGTCAAAATTTATGTGTAAAATCAAGTTTCTCATGATACTTTCAAGTTATATCATATGAAATTGGTATATGAACTCCTCAATAAAACTAACGTACCAGTGTGCCAGTGTTTTTGAGAATTACTGATTTAAAGGGGAGAAGGGTACATATTCTTTAAGTTATTTTTTTACATGAAGAATGATGTTTCCTGTTAATCGTGATGACATAACAGGGGAAATGGTGAACAGTTTGAAATCAATTTCGGAACATAATTAATTCTTACCTTGAAATGAGTTTTTATCATATTACATTGATGAATGAAAGGGCGCGTCTTAAAAAGATAGAGGAGGTAAAATTTATGTAAACAGTCAATGTGTCACGAACCCGTCAGATCAGGAAGATGAAACTTGGTATTTTAAACGCTTTAAAAATAATGCACACATATCCCAGCCATACTTGCAAAGTTTCGTTTTAAGGTGGAACATTTTCTATAATTCCTTTCGTCAAAGTGAAAGCGATGTTGCTTGTTATTTGTGATCACATCACGGAGAAGCGGTTGAATAGTTTGAAATAATTTTGTAACATAGTACATACCTTGATCTGTATTTTTATCATGTTACATTGATGAAAGAGAGCATTCTAAGGGGGAATGACAGAGTTCAAATTTATGTAAAAATACAGTATGTCACGAACTCGTCAAATTAGAAAGATGAAACTTGTTATAAAAACTCGTAATTAAAAGTAAGTGGACACATGTCCAGGAGTTTTGATAATTCCCGTTCTAAGGGAAGAAAGGAGGTATTTCCTATAATTTATTCCTCCATATCGAAATCGATGTTGTATGATGTTCGAGATCGCATCACGATAAAACGTTTGGCCTGCTTGAAGTGAATTTTGGGACATGGTTAGTGCCTACCTCAATCTGCGATTTTATCATGTCACTTTGATTAAAATGTTCATTCTAAGGTGTAGTGGCTCATTTTTTTTTTTTTTTTTTTTGCGAAAAATAGACCATCTAATGGGTTCTTTTCATTACACTTTCATTAAAATTTATTTATTTATTTATTTAAGAAGAAGAACACAACAGGTAAATTCATACACTAAGGAAGTTCTGCATTACTTTTATAAATCTATTGATCCTGTGCGGAGAACGGGCATTTCAGTTAGTAGTAAATAAACTCTGCTAAAGACTAAAACAAGAAAAAAACTTACACCTAATACTTTCAATTTCGTCCGGTAATGTCAATTGTTGAAAAAATTGCTGTTATTTAACGGCGCGGTGTATAACTGCTAGTATTCTAGAATGAATGGGATCTTTTAGTTTAATGTCTCATGATTATGCCCTTTAGGCTAAGGGAGACGGATAAATAAATCAAGTGAACAATGATGGAAATCAGTGGAATGAGAAATAGGAGCAAACCGGAGTATCCCAACAAAACTCACTTACACAATCTTGTCCACCACAAACTTATTTGGTCGGGGATCGAACCAGGGGCTCTATATACCAGAGTATGTGCTATACTATTGAGCCACCGTGTATCCCCTTGAGCAATTATACACCTTTGTTTCAATAGCAGAAAATTGATATGGATATTCAGCGTTAAAGTCACCATTATCTGTGAATATATTAATAGATTGTCTTCATTAAAATACTCGGCCATGATAATCGTTCTGCTTATATTCTACAAGAAAAAGAATTTAAAGGAAAAATCGCTTTCAGTCAAGAGTTATGTGGAGTGAAGTACATACTAGCATTATATTCTTATAATACCCTCTAACGTGGTTCTAATAAACAAACACTACTTTCGGTGTATTAATGAAGTTTCAGACAAACTTATGCAGTCATTTTACACTCTTAACCATTAAATAGTTTGTAGCAAATAATTTTCAAGATCAACAGGGTATTCATTTAAAGGTATCATACGAAAGAGTTCTGGTGTGAGATACAGAAATCCAAGAAAAAGCCATACCCTGGTCAGGATTATTTGCATGGGATTTCATGATGTTTGTTCCATTATTGGCACTACTCACAGATTTAAATCCACTCAGTTCGACAGCAATAATTTAACATAAGCAACAGACGAAACGAACGCTAGATGAGGTCAAGATGATATTTTATTCATAAAACAATGATTAACTCGAACATTTTTCACCTTGGTAAACAATTAAAATAGGTAACATTAACAAATTTTATTTATATTTAAATTTAAATTATTTTTTCAAGTTTTACGTCCCGTGTTTCTGTCTTTTATGCTAAAGAACACGATTAAAAATGAATTATGCTAATGAAATAAACTATGAAAGAATAATATATAATAGAATCCCGCTTGGTCTAGTGGCTACCACGCTTGGCTTTGGCTCTTGTGGTACCGGGTTCGATTCCCGGTGGGAGTACAGTTGAACGACCAAAGTGGTTCCGTGGTTCGGATTCCACTATAATTAATAGGTCCACGTCTCCTTTAGCCTAACAGGCATAACCTTGGACGTTAAACTAAATCATAGCAAAAACAAATAATTCATTATATCTACGCTCTCAGCACAAGACTTTAAGATGCGAGAGACAAATGTTCCAATCGCCAAGATAATGCCTTAGAACAGTGGTTTCCAGTAGCGTAGCGTGGTATTTCGAAATGGGGATGCCAAAGTTAGTCATTTGTCTGATATAATACAATACAATGCAATACATGTTCAATGTGTATTCTCCTTAACAAGTGAAAAGATTCACTATGCAGCAAATGTTGTTTCGATGACTCATGTTTTATAGCTTTCTTCATGAAATTGCCCAAATCAGAATTACCGTTTGGACACCACTCCGACTCCTTTGCCCCAAACATAATGCAGACGAAACATAACATTTTATTCCCTACAGAATACCCAGAAAGCCAAGAAAACCTATCATCATACCACGAAGACTGAAATATTCGCGACTGACTGCTAGTTGTTTTTATGAAAAGCTTTGGAGTAGGTCGTCTCCCTTTCAGAGAGCAACGCTGCTCGTAAGTCAACCGAGTTTGGTAGTTGTTAACAAAAAATCAATTAAATTTGTGTCTGGTACTGTTATCGTAGTCATCATTTCCTTAAAGTTAGTAAAGTACTATACTACTAGTTAGTAAAGTACTTGTAGCAACCGAACACTTTCCACAGCTTTGTCTCTTAGTTATAAATGCAATTTTCTTCATCCTACAGTAAAACAATAAAACAAATATTCATTTCAAATCACAACGCAAAAGAAACTTTATACCGCCAATTTTTCTTGACCACCAACGATCAATGTTGCTAATCAAAAGCATAAATCTAGTACAGAACGCAAGGGCATAGCCAGGGAGAGATAAGCCAATAATTTATCACAAAAGAGGATTGTAAAGCCATGTTCATGAAACAACTTGCAGAAGCTTTATATTTAGGACGGCATAATTTGCAACCATCCCATACGATTACACAACACCAATAGAAGATTAACAGGCTGAGTCTGCTCATTAAGGCCCGCAACCAGCCATTAAAGTTTAGGAGAGAAGCACAAATATGCTAGGGGGTCCAATCGTCACAATTCTGGATCTCTTTTATCAATAACTACTCTTAATAATTAGGAAGCAAAACATTTACGGGGCCAGCCTCCCCTAATTGCACGCCTGGTGAGGCATACAGAAGCAAATGCGTAGATTACGTTAGACGCCAAAAAAGCAATTGTCTCAGCCCCTTTTCTGCCACTAGCATTGTGACGAGAAAAACTTTTGTATGAATATTGTTTTCGGTATAATTCCCTTTATTTTTCTCTCGTGGGCAACTTCTTTCTCCGCATACCATACTTCAATCTCGATTTTTTTAATGTCACCCCTAGAAATTTGTCATCTTGGGTCCGGACCTCAGGTGCCCGTTCGTGAATATGGGCCTGAGTGTATATATCATTTGAAGATACAAATAGAAAGCACTTAAAGCAACTCTGGGGTCCTATTTCTGTGTGTCTACTTCATTGTTAGATATCCATATACGGAAGAACCCAAGTAAACTTTGTGAAGGGCGGAGGGTGGCCTACCAAATCGGTGACCGTGATTCTACAGAATGCATTATAGTTGTGCTTGTGTATGTGAGCCCTCTCAAAGAGTATCTGGCTACACCCTGGGACATGATATTTATTTATAATGTAGATTATTAGTTTGCCTTTAAATTACGATGCATTTAATTACGATTAAAGCGTAACTATTTTTATACTATCACTTACATAAGCGACATGTTTCATAATGGCGTTGAACTAACTATTTATGTTTTGTTGTTTGTTCTATTTCCTTGACAGCGCTCGTACGTTCTATACAGAAACCATAGCTTAGTTCAAAATATATAGAGTTGGCAGTACTTGAGCATACGCCAGCTTATATCTAAAGCAAATGTTGGGTTGCAAGGGATGACGGGGAGTAGAAAAAGAAGTAGTTGGGCATGCGCATTCGACAGAAAGCAGACGAAAACCCCGATGCTTGCAGTAGGCCTGGATGCCCAAGGAACATAGCATACGACAAGAGGAAAGACAGAAAATGTGAATCTGAGTGATGCGCATGCGTATGTTCCGCTTGCCAAAATAAAGCGAGAGAGCGCATCCAGAAGATTGCAGTGGAAATAATTGTGGTAATTATAAGCAAACAATTTATAAATATAATGAAATACGTACTTTTTCTTCTTAACAGGGGATGCCGGGCACACAGGCGTTCCCTTTCACTACGCCGCTGGTGGTTTCCAATCTTTTTAAACTGACGACACACTTTGCTCAATGTCAACGGTATCCTGACACTCTTAATTGATATTTATTGGCATTAATATAAATTATAGTAGGTACTGTAAGAACGTACGTAGTACGTTTTTATAACGTAGTGATGCAAAACTGAAAATTGTTGCTACCTTTCTAGGCAATGACTGCTACAGGCTGTTTTAGAAACGACATTAACTTATTATTAAATGCTTCATGACTTTAAATTCTAAAATTTCGCAACACACTCTATGGAACTGCGCGCCATACCAGTTTGTCATGGAACACTGGTTGGGGACCGCTACTCATTCCAGCCGATATTTGAAACTAATATTCAATACTAAATATGAGTTAAAGAAACAAATTAATCCAATTATCCAGTTATATGATTGGAAAAGCTGACTATATTATATTCTTACTGTCTGTGTCCAGATTTAATTTTTCAGAAAAAGTGAAGAAGCATGTAGAATAATATTTGAATTGTGTATACAACAAAAATATATGAATTTGATTTAAAGATAATAGATTCTTTTATTTTCATGTTTCTTTCACGTAGTTACAGCTCTAATTTACTGTTGTTGCAGTCTAAAGATATACCACCTTATGCAGAGTCGTTTTGACATATTATTAACATTATACTAAACACGTAACTACTGCAGGAAACATATGTTAGTCGAACTCTTTAGTATGGCACTAATCACGCGTCATTACGACTCTCCATAAGGCTCATAAAATTAAATAAACCACTTCCGAGCGGAAATCTTTGTAGGATACTGTTCAAATTCATAGATTTTCACTAAATGTCAGAATATGGATTACAAACTTTGTATTCATTCGTTTCCTTACTCTAAGAAAATTGAAAGGAACTTCAAATACACTAACGTGCGTTGAAGAAATTTAAAGATTGTGAAGTTAAAGAATATTAGAAAGTTAGACTAATGAGGCTATGACAAAATGATTTCAAGGAGGCAACTATTCCTTTCGTCTGCTTATTATTGTGTTTATTGATACCCTAATCAGTTTGGAATAAAGTTCTTCATTAACTTCTTAATTTTGAACCAGCAAATAGGTATGTTGGAGCAGAAATTTTTAGCTGCGTTATGTGTGATTAGCACATTGTCTTTACTTCTGCTTTTCTAAACAGCCGTTCAGCTCCTGTTAATGCAAATACCTCTCCAAGTATATCAAATTGATATGATTATATTGAAAAATTATGTGTTCTCACAATCTATCGAATCCAAAAACTACATATCACGAAACTTGTACTAACAATTTGGTGATACGTGACCTCAAATAAGAGACCTTACTCGCTATAAGCCGTTAACTATAATAATTTGGACTTCTCGGTTAGAGCATATTCATTGACTCAAAAAGCTATGCGTAATGGCTAGTCATTATGAAAATAAAATTTCTTTTACTTGCCTTTATAGAGAGTTGTATTTCGGCAACGCATAAACTGACAGCTGAAAATAGAAAACAAATATGCAAATAATTATATATAATTTGCAATATATTTTATATGTATATTATATTATCATGAAGTTTAATATTTGAGACAAACTATAAGCATGTTCGATTAATATTATTACCTTCTACAGGAGCGAAGATAGAACTAATATTTGGAAACTGAACCTTCTCTACATTTACCACATTTAGTTAAACACGTACAAACTATACAATGTTATACCTTAACTTTGAGAACTCGAGGCTTCTTGACTACGCTACCGATCTTTTAGAATGTCAACAGTGATAGTCTTTGACAGAAGGTTCACCGCTCAATAATTATGGAAATTGGATTTCGGTGGAATTGCTTGAAACCGTGATATGTTGTATATATTGTGATCCTGAGAAAAAAAACGTCTTAATGGGGATAACCACTAATCACTGACAGTTTGGCCACTTCAGGTCCACGTTTTTGAAAACAACAGAAGGTAACGGTATTTTGGATATCGATGGAATTACTTGAAACTGTGATATGTTGTAGATAGTGTGATCCTGAGAAAAAATCTCAATGGCACAACCTCCCATCACTGACCGTAAATTTAGACGAATTATTCTCTAAAAGCTAGAAACATTCTTAGACATAACATTAACTTGCGAAATGTGCATGTATATATGTGGTGTAAATATACCATATTACTAAAATTTTCTCCAATCATTATTATACGTTTGAAGAAGATTTTTCTTTTATGTTCAAACATAAATAACGAAGAAAATTAGTTTGAAAGATATTAAAAGGATATTATTTTTTTAATAGACATAGTAATAAATCCTGAAATTATGAATAATTATTAATATAATTTTCTTATGCTTAATGAAAGGTAAGCTAGGTGCGTAAAGATTTTAAACTCTACACGATTGAAAACCAAATCTAGTTATTAGATAATAAATCGAAACTAAACTAAGAGAATATCGACACTTACCAATATATAGGATGAAGCAAGTGGACTTCAGCATGGCGTACGAAACGGCTATAACAAAGAAAATATTTTAAGGTTATTAAGTAGAATAACTTCAAACAGTAATATCATGTACTTTATTTAACTGTTTCTTTATGAATACTAAGTAAGCCCTGCAAATATATCAAAAGATGGAATGCAATGGATTGCTATGTTATTTCTGTAGTATTTGCTATTTACTTATAATCAAAATGCAAATTTGACAAATAATGAATGGATTTTTTTTTTGAGTTTGTTAAACTCATTAATTTTGTATATTTACCATGCTTTGCATTTAAAAGTTATGTAGTATCATTGCATAACTTTTTACGTTTCTTTTTCAGTTTTTTGTTCCACAAATATCGTACTCGAAATTCTAGTTTAATTAATGACTGATGAATTTCCTAGTTAACCTAACTTTGCAGATCAAATTATCTTGACTACATTTCTCCTCCAATTCTGTCATGGAACACCTGGCATTGTTTTTCTTTAGAGAATATCCTGAAAATATGTTTATAGGTTGTTAATTTGCAGCGATTCTTTATCATATACATGCATCGCCTTCACAATGATGAACTCAGAAAAAACATGGAGGCTTCATAGTGTAGTGTGATATCCAGTTATTCTTTCTGAAAGAAATAATGTCAGTACTCACAGAATCACAGCATCCTTTTAATGTACGTCTGACGTAAGCTCTCGTCGTCTCTAGATTGCTTTTTGATTTTAGTATTAACCGTAGAATAACAACATTGAACAGCCATGCTTGCTGTTCATATTTGCTATGGTTAAACTGTGTGACAGGCGGTTCTACTATCCTTATAAACATCAATGCATAATTTGCCCATACAAGCAGAGGTAACCTAGATGAGGTTACGCATAAAGTACCTTTGAGAGAACCTCCTTTCACATTCGGTAGAAGATATTTTAATTGTAACTAAAATATGATTTCAAATAGTGGTTCCCAATCTTGTGGGCGTGAAGACCGAGGAAGGGGCCCAAGCAATTGATACAAATAAACAACATTCCTAATTACAAATATTACGAATGTTGTAACAAAGAGCAGGTAAAGTAAATACCGTACAAACACAAAATAACTATTGAGCTCTGCAAAAAATGATACTGCACTACATTGGTATGCAAAAGTCTTCCTGGAAACAAATATACATTATTATTATTATTATTATTATTATTATTATTATTATTATTATTATTATTATTATTATTATTATTATTATTATTATTATTATTATTACTTAAGACCTTTAGCATTCAATCTGCATCTGATATCGCAGACAAGTCAGGCAAAAAGCGTATACATCTAATGGGTGGGAGGGAGAGGAGGCAGAGTATGCAAGGTTTACGAAGAGGAAGGGAAGAAGCGCCAGGTAAATAAGGTTGGGAACATCTGCTTTAGACAAAATAGTATGTCCAGGACATAATTTTCCTGAACATACTCACGGAAACCACGGAGTATTTTTCCATTAACTTAAGCGGAATTTTAGCGGTTTCTACGGCAAACGTCAAAATCAAAACTAGTAAATGAAATTAGTAGGTGCTGGCATCTATTGATCTATTAATTTTTAAACGCAAATAAAAATGCATTTATTCATGCTAGTCTTCAAATTGATTTAAATTGAAAAGTGCATTTCATAAATACAAATACAAATACAAATACTACTACTAGTACTACTACTACTACTACTACTACTAATAATAATAATAATAATAATAATAATAATAATAATAATATAGAAAATAATTTATTTATTTATTTTTATTTATTTATTTAGTTCATAAGGACAACACAATAGGATTAATGCACAGTTACAGTTCGTATACATAATTATCTATCATACACTGTTGTACATACAGGGGGTCCATAAAGTCCTGCAGGAAAGTAAAACTCTGTAACTTGGAAACTACGTAATGTATTAACAAATACTTTTTGGTGTATTTACAGAAGAGTTCAAAGTTTTGTTTCAGCTAGTTAAGGTTCATCGCCAAACCTCCAATTGTGTACCATTCACGTCCAAACACTCTTGCAGTCTTTTTGGAAAACCAACAATTGCATGTTGGCGGTGCTCGTCTGGAATGATCAAACTCACATCAGTTATTTTGTTCTTGAGATCGTGCAGATTAGCTGGCTTCTGTGAATACGCCTTGGTCTTCACGTGTCCCCACAGGCAGTAATCACAAGGCGACAAAACTGGTGATTTTGCAGGCCAAAGTGTGGGTCTCTTCGGCCAATCCATCTCTCCTTAAATTTTTCGTTAAGAAACTGTCGAACTTGAAGGGCAGATTGCGACAGTGCTCCATCCTGTTGCAAGTGGGCCTCATTAAGGATGCCTAACCTAGCAAGTTCTGGCAAAAGGAATATCTATAGCATGTTAAGATAATCTTTACCATTTACTGTCTCTACCTCGAAGAAAATAGGCCGATAATGTGGTCCATTGAAACAGCACAACACACATTGACTTTGGACTTCCCTGCTGGTGCTCCTCGAATTCACGTGGATTTTCCACATCCCCAAATTCGGCAGTTGTGCCTGTTCACTTTTTCCGACACCTGAAATGTGGGTTCATCTGAAAACAGAAATCGAAACAGATACTCACCATCTTCTTGTAAGCGGGTAAGCATTGACTCACAGAATTCCGTTCTCATGTCACAGTCTTCCTCTATCAGCTCGTGCACAAATTTTAACTTATAGGACCGGACCTTCAAATTCTTGCGTACGATCTTGTGTAACGTTGACTTCGGTATTCCCAGTTCCAATGACCTACGTTTAAGCGACTTCAGTTGACTCCGCTCCGCTGTCCTGCAAGGTGTGAATCACATCGTCACTCGTTCCTAGCCTTCCACTGCGTGGTAAATCTGACACACTTCCGGTTTCTTTGAACTTCTCGTACCACCTCTTGATACTTGTTTCTGCTGGGGGTGTTTTCCCATACGTTGTTTGAAACTTCTTCCGTGCTGAAACGCGAGATTTTAATTCCGCAAACCACAAAACACATTGTGCCTTTTCTTTAATAAGCGCCATCTTAAGTCACGTGGTTACCAGCGCAAACGTCATCGAACATTGTGGCCAGCATTGAGCATTGTGACCAGAGCAAAACTTTAAACTTCCCTTCTTCCAACCCCAAAAATGTATACACTTAAACGTAACGGTTTCTAAGTTACAGAGTTTTACTTTCCTGCAGGACTTTATGGACTCCCTGTACATAATTATACGTCGTTTAATTATGCAGAAGTTATTGCCTGACAATTGTTTTGAACTCGTTTTCGGACATACTAAATACATCTGCTAAATGAAATCTTATCATTTAGTTATATGAAACACACATTTTCCACAGAGGAGACTTATGTAATATGTCCCAGTAATTGCTGGTCTAGGATTACCTATTGGGACACGTAATAACACTTCTGAAACTAATTTTGGATAATCGATTTTACCGTTTACACTGAAAAAAAGGACTTGGTCAGGAATACTAAATTTGTTTGGTCAGGGCATTTGGTCACTTTATTTGGTTAGTTTAGCCAAAATTTGGTCATTTATACGAAACTTGTTTGGTCATGAACACTATATTTTTTGGTTAGAACATTGGTTGATTAATTTTTTTATGCGAATTAAATCTTAAGTGATTTGGTAAAGATTTGGTTTCCTGACCAAAATGTTTAGTTACAAGGTCACGTGTATCCATTTGATTTCTGGGTAAACATGGCGAGTATGAAAATGAAGATCGCGGTTTGAGCGTGTGAGTGAAAGTATAGTGTTTCTACCTGAAAAATAGATACCACGTTTAACTAACAATCACAAGTTTACACCTCTTGGAATTCAAAGGACCTTTTGGAAGTGTAAAACAGACTTCTGTCTGCATTATATAACTTTCAACACAAAGTCCCAATGATGTGAAGTGACAAGTAATTGTCACTTGGCGGCAACACAATGGATCTCGTGAGCATCACATTAAGCAGCTGGAACTTACCGCTGCTAGTCAACGTGTTTCGAGGTACGCTTATTTTTTCGTTCTTATTACTTTACTGTTAGTTAATGTGTATTGGCTATTTTATTGGCTGCAAATTTGGCATAACAAATGCGCCTTAGGTAAACTCTACAATACATGCTCCAGCTGCGCATCGATATGTAGGACCACTTTAAAAGGGTAGGATACAGTAGAGTAAGATAGGGATAAGTAGGGTAGAGGTAGGAACGGGTTAGCTTAAATTTAGGAAAGTTTTGACCCATTTTCATAGAATTAATAGAGTGTTATTTCTATTTTTATTTTCAGTTTAGTACGTGTACCAACAGTATTTGGTTGTTGCTACCAAATGTTTTGATCAAATTCACTAAATGCGGGTTTAGAATTTACAACCTAATTATTTCGTTCCAAGAACCAAACCTGGATAATTTTAACCAAATTTTTGGTATTCCCAACCAAATGCTACTTATTTGGTCATTATTTGATCAAAATTACCAAATGCTTATTTGGTAATAGTAACCAAATACTAGGTTCGTGCAACCAAACAAATCGTAACCAAATGATTTCGTACTGGTGACCAAACGTTTGGTTAGCGCTATATTGACCAAACGATTTGGTAATCAGCACCTATTTTTTGATCAATCTGACCAAACCTTTTTCTCAGTGTAATAACTTATATAACAACGACAAATCAAAAACATTTTTTCTAATGTTTGAAAACTAAAATTCCTTCTAAATCTTCATAGGGGACATACTTTGGGTAGAAACTGGCAGGAGAATAGCAGAAATTAATAACAATAACGCTCTTAAAACAGAAAATAACTTATTATTATCTATAAAGAAAATTGAAATTTATGCCAAGCCAAACAAATTCATGCATAATATAAATTAATTTCGGTGATAGTTTTGAGGTATTAGCCTAATTTGCTTGGCTTGACATTCACATACTTCCAACTTTTTACAGATAATAGTAATGAATTACTTTCTGCTTTTAAACGCTTTATTAAAATTACGCTCATATTTTCTGCTTTTTAGCGTTGTTGTTTTCTACTTTTTAGCGCTTTTGTTAAAATCGATTATAATTGTTTTCTTAAAGAATATTTTATCAACTCGATTTTAGGGCATTTTTGAAGGCAATTATTTTTCTTCCTCTATAATTTTTCCACTTTTTCGTTACCCCAACAATTTACTTAGATACCTAACTAAAAGCGGGGCGGCAACTTCCTATAAAGTGGGTCAGCGTACTAAACCTGTGTGATCAAGGATGAACAATTTATCTTGATACGCTCTCATATCTTTTGAAGTAATGGTAAAAAAAACACGGATATTTTGTACCATGCAAGTACCAGCAGGGGAGCATTATTTGGCATACTCTGTAATACTACAAAATTAACAGTGTTGCCAATCGAACATTAAGTTGTGTTTTTTTAAATATCACTACATATTTCAAAGCTACATATAAAACAAGAACATATAACAATACACTTGTTATACAGTGTTGCAAACTAAGGACACCAGAGTATCACAAACATAGAAAAACAATAAAATTTTGGAAGGGTCTACAACAGAAATAATACAAGTGATTATTTATTAAATTGGATAAGATACTTATCTAAATGCTTTTTCAGAATAAATGGTTCTGAAACAAGTCGAACTTTCAATTCCTTGTAACTTTGATCCTATTCTTTAGAAATTAATCATTATCATGGTCATGGTATTATACTCTAAAATACTGTAAATGTGTATTACATTGTCTCTCACGTCCGTTAGTACGCCTGTAGAGGCCACCAAAATTTGAATGTTTATGAATCTGTAGCGTCCTTACTTTCCAACAGTTAATAGTAACAGTGATACTGTACGTTTTCGTTTGACGTGTAAATTTGAAATGTGTAATAAACGGATGTAGTGCCCGTTGAATAAAAAGAAGAAGAAGAAGAAGAACTTGAATTGGGAAGTTTTTCGGACATTTTTCTAAAAGAACGACTCAGGTGATTTTGTTTCTATTTCATAAATAATTTATTTCATTTATAACTTGACAATATGGCACAACTCACCTATCCTGAAAAATGTACGAGGGATAGTTTATCCTTGGGTGTAATTTTTTTGCGGACGATTTTCTCCATATTTCATGAATAGATATTTCATTAATAATTCTACAGTGTTGCGTATATTACTCGCTACGAATAAATTCAGAAGGGGTAATTTACTTTTGAAGTGAGTTTCTTTTCATATCGTTTCCTCAAAACGACTCAGGCGATTTTGTTCACACTTCATAAATAAATATTTGCTCATTATTTCTATGATGATGCGCAAATGACTTCTTTGAGAATATTCCTTAAGAGATAGTTTACTCTTGGGAAGGAGAAAGTTTAGTGAGATGGTCCGTACACTTTTATCATTTTCTAGTAACAAAATTTCTCATAATCAATAGTAGAAAATGTTATAGAAATTAGATTGTTAATTTTACATTGTTTCACTCAAATGTATACATAGTTCTGTATGCGTGACTAAATTTCCTTTACCTTCTCTTCTCATATTACGAAATGTGACAACAAAACTTGTTACGTTTTGCCACTAAATACCTACATAACTTAAAAAGCTCATTTATTGACTTTTTGAGCATACCAACATAAAAGCTCATTTATTGACTGGAGAGTACTCGCACACCTAAACATGGGAAAGATCATTACATAGATAAATACGTAGTATACAGATTGTAACCATAAACCTTGTTCAGGAAAATATATGAACCATTATATAGTATGTAACTAGAGGTACATGAGCAAGTCTTCCGTTGTGGAGAACATACTACACCAAGTTAATATTGTTGCTCACCAATACACATAATGCCGTCAACGATGCAAGTGGTTACATTTATTATTCACTATTACATTGTAGCACTCGCAAAGGATTGAAGATCTCAATGTGGTGATACTGAAAAAAGTGAATCACTTAAGATAATGGTTATGTCACGGATGCAAACAGAATACACTGCAAATCATTAATTATATTGGCGCAGTGGTCAAAAATACTATGTAGTTGTATTTACAAGGATAAGTCACAAATCTTGCAATATTTCAGTAATCCAAACAGTAGACGGATGTATACGCCGTAATCGATCGTAAGTACAAGTTCAAATTGGCCAAGATGTAGTGTGGCAAGCGGACTATTTAACACGAAGTCTGCTATGTCAGTATCGTCAGTCACTTTTTAGTGGCAATGACGATGATCGTTCACCAACATCTGATACGTAAACTGTTACTATATGCGCTCGAATTCGGGCATAACTCTGAAGCAGTAACCCAAAATCTTTGTTATGCGTAAGGGGAAGATTCAGTGAACCAAAGCACAACAACTAAAATTTCGTGCAGATTGTAAAAATGTCGAACATCAGCCAAGTCGCAAAATGCCCCAGGCTAATAGTGTCTGAAATGATACGACACACACTTGAAGAATATTCATCCTCCAATACGCGAAGATTGTCAAACTGGCTCGTCCTTGTCGCAGTCCACTGTAGTGTGTCACCTTCATGAACTCGGGAAACCATTAGGAGCTGCCACCACACAGAAGGAAAATGGGTGGGTGTCAAAAACTGCTGCAAAATTTACGTGATGTGCGTTTTCTCAAAGAGATTGTCAGATGCAGCAAAAAGGAGACACTTCCAGAACTGGTAACCAAACAGGGTATGTAATTGACTTCGAGTTCGGTCCTGCGTAATGGCTACCTTATTCCGAACAGTTGGAGCGGATGTATACTGTACTGCTGCAATACGCCAAAAATATACTGTACTGGTGAACTGAAATCGCTTTCTGCTGCAATAGGATAACGAAAACCACAATCGATTTGAAAAATACAACGAAATAATTCAGGAACTTGGCAGCTCGAGCTGATGCCACACCCGGCTAGTTATATTCCGGACTAGGGATGGCCAGAACCGGTTCCTGGCGAAATCGGTTTTCAGGTCTGAATGGATCGGGCTCTAGAAGATCCGGTTCGGAACTGGTTTTTCAGATCCAGGTCTGAAACTGGTTCTGGAATCGGTTCTGAAAACCGGATCTCCAAGGAGGGAACCGGTTCCTCTGGAACCGGAACTTTGTGGCCATCCCTATGTTAAATCCGAGCTGCTGGCAGGCTGTGAACAGTGTGCTAGATGAAATGGTGGAAGCGACAGGCAGGCGCCCATACGGCGGCTGCTTGTCTCATTGAGCTAAACAAACTGGGTAACTAGCAAACTCATTGGCTAAACAGGCCAACTGGCAAACTCATTTGGTTAAAAACTCACTGGTGGAACAAAAAGATTTTTTTGTGAGTGGCACAAGCGTGTCTGTGCGGGGAGGGCACAAGGGCGTGGTCCTCTTTGCAGTGTTTTGAAGGTGAACCTTGTGCCTACTTTACGGGTCTTTCGGGACTTTCGGATCCAGGTCTAGAACCGGTTTTTGAACCGGGTTTCTGGATCCAGATCTGGAACCGGTTTCTGAGATCTGGTTCTGGAACCCGGTTTTCTGATCCAGATCTGGAACCGGTTCCTAAGATTCGGTTCTGGAACCGGATTTTTGGATCCGGATCTGCAACCGGTTCTGAAAATCGGATCTCCACCGCCGGAACAGGAACTTTGTGGCCATCCGTCGTCCTGACCTTTCCCTTCGAGTTACTACCTATTTCGGTCCATGTCACTCTTTCTCAAATCATGATGCAGCACTAATCAATAGGAGGTGGAAACAGCAGTAACTGAGGTCTTTGGCGACTCACATTTGAAAATATTTTAGGCTTAAACTACATCGACTATACATAATTGAAAAATCGAACTTCTGTAATGCACACTATGAGTGTAGCTAAAGAAAATGTAAAACAAGAACAGTAAGAATTCGAACCTAGGACCATCCACGTAGAAGTCCCTCATAGTAACCATTCATCTAACACATAATGACGTAAACGTACTTTTTTCTTAAAGTTATAGGTTCGCATCCAAGTGACATTCTTATGAACATTTCCATTGCTTTTTATTTATTTATTTTTTTCCAAAAGTCGATTTGTGACGATTTGTTCCATTTTACACTAGAGTTTCGCAAAAGATTACAGTGCCCAACATAATTTTTGCCTCCGGGAAAATAATAGGTGATTCTGAATGATTTTGGTGTGTAGAAAACGAAAATGATAATAATTTTTGCACATCACGTCACAGTTCTGAGATATTGCATAATATATATTTCGCTCATACATGGAATTTATTGAAATGAAGAACGTAAAGTAAGGCTAGTTAACATGGGCGCCTGAAGGGGAGAGCAGGATGGGGCCCGAGCCTCCCATCTGGCTCATGAAAATGTATAAAATTTCTTAATATTTTCTTAATGTAAATAAAAAAATACCAAACGTACTATAGCAGCCAGGGATTTGAGCCCCCCTTAGAAAATTTTCTTCGGGCGCCCATGCTAATTAACCGTCAATAATCGAAGAGTGGAAGTTTAAAACACTTTGCCATAAGGACATTGTGCCTCTCAAAGTCCTTTTATATGTTTTTTTAAATAGATAACAATTATAAGCAGTGTTGCCAATAACGTCAACACTAGTATCACTAAACGTATCGGGTAAAGTCTCTGGAAACCTTAATTGTTATGGAAATAATGCTATTTTATTCGCTGTAAATTTTAAAAGTCACTAAATCCCTAGTTTAACAATGGTAAACAAAGCAAATATCGTCTCTAAAATGTCAAATCATTAGATTTAGGGACAAAATCCCTAATTAGCAACATTAATTGTGAGCAGGATTACAAGAGGCAGCACAAACGCAAGCGTTTGTAAGGAAGGTAAGAGGCATATCTCGATTCAATATAAGGATCAATGGTGTAGATATAGCCTGACAAAAGGGGATACTTAATAATGAAATCATCATCAAAAGTTTGAATAGATATTTCCAAGGTCTTTTATAAACATCTTATCTCCGTGAACCCCAAAGTTTTCAGTAAGCAAGATTCAGTAAGCTGTTTTAAAAGAGAGTTGCACGATTTTATAAGTATGTTAAAACCTTATAGGCGACACCATGTAAGAATCTATATTGAAACGTTTTAATGTATATGTAATACAGTAGGACCTTGATTATCCGACACAATTTCCGAGCTATTTCTCAGCCCCTATTCAATCGTTCTGTTTCAAATTTTGCAGAGTATAAGTAGATATCCTTAGAAACATACCTTTCAAATTTGCTGTAAATCGGTTGAATAAGGGCTGAGAAATATCCCGAAAACTGTATCGGATAATCGTAGTTGTACTGTCTATAATCCGAATAATGAATCTGTTCATATCTTTTGAACCTGACATAACAGGGCATTTTCATGGTGATTTTCGAAGTCAGCGTGACCGTTTCATTAAGAATCCCCTTTTTCGATCGCGGAGGTACAAGAAAAGAGTTTTTATTTGTTGGGCAGTGTACGTCTGAGCATTTGGCACTACTTTATCAGACGGTTCTATTAAATATAACTCAATTAAGACAATAGTAACAAACATTAACTGCCCCTATCTTGTCAACTTTTGGAACACTCCATTCTATTAATTTCTCAACGTAGCTAAAGCACAACTACATGAATGACTGCGTAGAGTTCTCCGTGGCTGAATGGATAAAATCACGGTTCGATAGCTAAAATGTCCGTGGTTCGAAACCCATATCGGAAGCTGAAGATTTTTTAAATTCTTAATTCCCCAGATCTTAAGATATTCCTCCCCCTTCGCAATCATCTGATGCTATATAAAGAGTCCTCCGCCTTAATTCGACAACTACCTGATGTGATCCTCGCAGTTCGAAAATTTTCCTTCTTCTGTTTCACAAAATCACAAATTTCGTCATAATATGGATGTTGTAAGATCATTTTTCCTCACATTCTGTACCTGCATAGTAAATCATCCCTCTCTATCTCCATACTTGAATCTCTCAATGTCGTCCACTATGATCCACATGCGTTGGGATCAAACCTTCGACTCTTGAAACCAAAGGTAAGCACTCTAGCAATGTGCTATCGTAACTGTGTAAGCTTATTGCTAAAAGTAGCATCATTGTAGATTTTGTTCGAGGGGCATTCACCGCTGACATAAGAATTACACTTTTTATATCAGTGGTTATTATACATTTGATCAAACAATATGTGTTTATCAAGCTCAAGGGAGGAGGAATTACATCCTGTTCTGCCCAAATGACGCACCTGGAACGTTTGCTTGCAAATACTGGGAAACGAAATTAATCATTGAATACTATTCATTTCTGTCAGTAGAGTTTAGATCTCTATGTCTGCATTAGAAACATTTGGAAACGCGAAACCTACTGCCGTGATTGAGAATTTTCATAGATTTCAGAAGGAGTATCTTCCTAGCTTGATGTGATACGCAACCTTTGAAGAAGGGAAAGAATGCAAATAAATGTGTTTATGAAGCTATGGGAACATTTTGTGACATTTTTTTTGTTGAATTCAGGCTCTAAAATGGTCATTTCAAAACAAACGAGTGATAGAGACGTTTTTAGAGCTATAAAGCTTGAAAGATGTTTTCTGCTTTCCCGCCTGAATGGAAAGAGTATATTACATCACACAGACTGCTTTAGAAAGGAGAAGAAGAGGAAGAGGGCGGGTTGGATTGAATACCAGAAGCACATAGTCGATCGAGACTTTTTGTAACATTTTCTATGCCAAGTACTGTATCAAACTATTTCAAAAGTTTCCTAAACACCAATTTGTGATCCAAGTAAGAACCAGATACTACTACCATATTTTAAAATAGATCTAAAAAGTTTAATATAGTAGTTGAAGATTTCTAGAAAGAATAAATATATCTCACTTTACAGAACTCTTCATCTCTCTATTCAATCTTTTTTCAAATTCGTTAACCCTTTAAAAAATCTGAATAACATTCCCATTTTCATTATTGGCACAAGTGGAAGTGTTTTACGGACTTCTTACAGAAATGGAAAATCAAATGGAGATAGCATTCAGGAGTAGAAAAATAGCTGAAAAGTTAATTTCCTACAACGTGTCCAATACGTGACTCACTATGCATAGAGATGTATATAAACATTCAGGATATACCTGTAAAACCTGCTGTTATATCGAAAAAGTAATTTTGGAATTTAATCAAGTTTTTGAAACATTCCTCAAATGTATGTATCTTATTCGTAGGAGTTTATTATTAAACCGTTTTATCGTTGGTTTTTAAGTTTACACGGTATCCTTAAAACTGGTTTACACAATCCTAAAAAATATAAATGTGTAATTCTTTTTATAAGGAGGAATGCTACTTTAACGTCATTAGCACACATAAAGGTTTAAAACTTTTTCCTTAAGTGAACTAATCGTGTGGAATAGAATGGTCTTAGAAACTGGGCTAATGAAGTCTAGGATAAAGATATTTTTCGTTACTTTATCCTTCATCATAATCATACCTAATTTGCCATTGTTTTCTTTAATCTGTAGATTAAAACCTTTGGAAGTCAAGCTTTCTGATTAAATAAGAAAATACGAGTAATAATTTCGAATGGTTAAAGTATTTCTTTTCATTTCTAAGGTCATGACTAACCTGAGAATCAAAGGGGAGAGAAAAAGACAGAGAATAAATTCTAAATCAAGAAGAAGAGAAGAATATTTCAGGAATATGCGCCAAAGAGTCAAAATAAGACGAGAACTGAAACTTGAGAAACCAATTGGAGATCTTTTGCGAAGGGAAAAACGGGATCGTATGATGCACTGAATTGAACGTTAAAGGAGTTCTGGGGAGAACCGGAAGAAGCCTTAGCTCAAATAAATGCAGCAGCTGAGTTGACTCCGTCAAGTTCTACAATAGTAGGTCTTTCTGACCCTGATCAAACTAGGTCTGAAAATAATAAAAAAAGAAGGTTAAAAATGCTCAAAGAGAACGCACAAAGGGTTATCAAAAAAAAAAATGAGTAATTGGGAAAGGCTTTGGCTTCGATTCAAAGACTGGGAAAGAGCGGAAACATTAAAGAAGATATAAATAGCTGAAAATAATAGTGAAAGAAAAGGAAGCAAGCAGTTGACCATAAATGCTAATCGAGGTTGCACTTTGAAACGTATTCCAGACCTGAGTTTTCGTTCTAATGTAAACCAGGATGTAAATGATGTTTCCTACCTTGAGGTATTAAACAGCAAGCAACTTCAGTTTAATAATATTGCGATTGCTCAAATAAACGAAAAGTACATATCCCTCCAACATAAAATTACATCTGCTTAAGGGTACGAATCTCAGCAATTATATTTTATTACGCAAGAATTTAGATAGTGTAGGATTCTATTTAGAAAAAAAAAAGATCTTAAAATAGACGATATATTTTATATTATAAGCTTTTTCTTGAAACTGTGGTTTAGTCTCTGTGTTGTTTATGCTAACTTCAGACAAGAAACAAAATACCACACAAAATTAAGAGCGGAAGCAGTTAAGTTACTATGTGAAACTATAATAATTTTGTACACTGGTTTTGAATTTCCTCATAAGAAAATAATCTTTGGAGTATTTTGTAGTCTTTAACATTTTTATAATCAACTAAATTATCAGGCAGAAATACACGTTCTTGTTGGAAACAGGTAACATGAAGAAAAATGTAGACACATTGCACAAGAAGAATCACTCGATGAATGAAGTGGCGGCATTGTTATCAAGAATAAACTCTGATATTAATCTTAAAAAATGTTAAATTTATTCTGAAAATATAAAAATGTGTGTACTTTAAATTTTTCTAAATGAGTTTAAGAAGGAAAAATGTGATTTCCATGAAAGATACATAAAGAACGAAGAGTATAATGAAAGAAAAAAAAAGTGTTTTGTGGCTTGAAAATCAGCGCGATGATTTCCTCTCAGTTTTGGTACAAATATTTAATGATTAAACGAAACGCGAATTCAGTCGTGTTTCTCCATTAAACCTTACAATATTATTAGGATTTAGCAAAAAAAAAAAAAAGTTTGTCCTAAGGTGAGACATACACCGATCGATAGAACTTACTAACAATATGATATGTATGAGTGTAAATGCTCATATGCTGTTTTCGAGAAAATGAAGAAAACCTAAGCTCACCTACGTATTTTATTATTCAATGATTTAATAAGTAAAAGTACAATGAAATGTGAATATGAGACTTTAAATCAAAATATCCTATAAAATAAAAAAGAGATAAATTCACGTCTGAAACAATTTTACATCATCATGGTAATTTTATATTTTACTAGCAGAATGCCCGTTCTTCGCACGGGGAAAATACGTTCAACATAAAAAGCACAGAAACAGTCACCAATCAATCTAAGGACCCCAAAAACTATGAATTCGACACTAGTATCGATCATTTTCAATTATATTCACATGTTACCATCCCCCTGATAGGAGTAATAATGGGAATGAATTTAGATTTAAACAGCATCGGAAGTGTCACTCTTCGTCTCAACGACCCCGAAAACTATGGATTCGACAGAACCACACTAGCTCAGTGGTAGAGAGTTCATCTCTAGTGCATGTGGTCCTTTCTTCGATTCCAGATCGCGCCAAGTGAGCTTTGTAGTGGACAAACACCGTGTACGTGGGTTCTCCCCTTTCTTCCCACTTTCTTCATTCCACCATGTCATTCATTTCTCATTATCATCGTCTCTTTTAGCTTAGCCGGCATAACCGTGGGATATAACACTTAAAGATTTAATTTTTTTTGCGGGTTCGACACTAAATATGGGTTATTTTCAATTATTTTTACATGTCACCATCGACCCTTAGGAGAACTAATGGGGCTGAATTTAGATTTAAATAGCATCGGAAGTGTCACTGTTCATCTCAGCTACCCCGGAAACTATGGATTCGACACTAATATCGGTGATTTTCAACTATTTTTACATGTTACCATAGCCTCTTAGGAGTACTAATGGGGTTGAATTTTGACTTAAACAGTATCGGAAGTATCAATGTATGTCTTAGCAACCCCGAAAACTGTGAATTCGACACTAATATCGGTCATGTTCGATCATTTTTTATATACCTCCCCTTCTCCTTCTCCTAAGTTGCACCGTCAAAGTGAAATGAAAAACCATCTCATGCCGGAACCTCATCTATGCTAAAAATTTGATTAAGATCAAGTTTGATTTGATTTGATTATATATATATATTTTATCTTCCACCCTTTGTTACTGTAACTTTCCGATTTAATAAAACTTGATTTATTATCTATGTTACTTTCTTGTGATGTAGGTCACAATTACGTTCTTCTCTTGTTTTCACGGATATCAGTATTCAGTAAGTTGAGTTATTCAAAATCTTCAATATTTTGTACCTTTCAATTAAAATGATTTGTAAACTTCTTAATGCGAAAATTCTGCATTTTCACAGCTTGTAAAGTGCAAGCTTTCGTTGTATTTTGTAATGTTCCTAGTATGTAAAAAAAAAAAAAAAAAAAAAAAAAAACTTTACTCCTGACACTTGATTCTATGTCTAAAGCTTATAATTAAATAGAAAATAAATTTATATCTTTGAGTATTATATGTTTGATTTTCATTTATTTTCTGTTCGAAGTTGAGGAAGTGTGACTGAGGCCGAGTAATGCATGAAGTAAAACGAGAATATTTATTCCTATGAAAATTATAATATTCATAGACTAGACACAGCATAGTTACACTCATGATTTTGAAAATTTTACAGAAAAGAATATATATATATATATATATACAGGGTGTTAATGAACAATACCGACAAACTTTAAAAGGTGATTCCTCACATCAAAATAATAGAGAAAGTTAATATGGATCTATGGCGAAAAGTACATAGTTTCAGAGCTAGGGCTGTCCAAAATCGCGAATAAGCCAAATTGCGAGAAGCCCTATTTCGAATTTCAGAAACTGTGGATGGTGGTCCTCATCAGCGTTAAGGAAGCCAGACATACACAATCCAAAAGGCATATTTCATCAATTGTCAATAAGTGTAAAGATTATTCCTTACAGGGTGTAATTCTCAGATATGTTTTCAATAGAGTTTTCAGATATACCCTGATTTCAAGAAGGGTCCAAAGTATGCAGAGGTAATCCTTGGCAACAATGGACATCCAATGCTTCGGAGGGAAGGCGGAAGTGCTACGAACCGGCACTCCATGTTTCTTTGTGTTCCATTTCCTCACGGTATATTTCAGGTTTACTTCACTTATAAGTAAAGACCGGAATTAATGGCAAAATGCCATAAGTGCCATTATTGCAATTTTCATGATATTTTCAGGAAAAGTGCAATTTCACAATTTAGAAGCAATTTGTTGCCATTGTCACAGGTTTTCTCTTCCACTACTCTTTATTTACTCATGAATGACAGCATACCTCAGATCTGAGTCACTCTTATCTGGCCAAGCGATCTCGGTGTCTGATAATAACTGGTCTATTCTCGTTGGAATGTGACAAGTGGAGGGGCGGGGATGCTAGTGCGTATTTAGTTATTGGAATTTTGAAGCAGTGTTCGGTTCCTGGAATGACAAACGAAGATGCTTACTTTCAAGAAGTAGCCAAGTGGGGAGTTCTTGTGAATCTTAGGCGTGCGTGATACAGAACTGGTATTTATGTGCGTTTCAGTATTTCAAGATGCCGAAAGTTGGTCTTTCTAGGCAACAGAAGTTGGAAAAATTTGTGAGTGAGTTCGGGCGTACTGTGTTTTCAACAGACGGTTCTGTACTGTTTTGTAAGTTATGTGAAACTGTGGTTTCCGCTAAAAAGCGTTATTTTGTAACACACCATATAAGCACTGCAAAACACAATTCTGCAAGGACACGGAAATCAGCTGGTGAAAAGGTTCAAAATCTTCTTGGAACAGTCACGAATCCCGCTTCGCGTACTAACAGTTTTGCGAATGATCTGGGTGAATCTCTAATTAACGCAGACATTCCTTTATGGAAGTTAGAAAATGTTTCCTTTAGAAACTTTTTCGAAAAATAAACAGAACGGAAAGTTCCAAGTGAATCATCTTTGAGAAAGACTTACGTTGATAGCGCGTACAGCAGAACTATTGACGATATCCGTAAAAGTTGCTGACAAAAATATATGGATTTCAATTGATGAAACTTGCGATATTCTAGGACGTTTCATTGCCAACGTTGTAATTGGAACTTTGGAGGGGAAGAAGGCACGCAAACATTTTTGATTGCATCAGAAGTTCTGGAAAAAGTAAATGGCACAGCAATTGCACAGGTTGTTACAAAATCGCTGAGTATTCTGTAGCCAGAATGTATAAAATACGATAAGGTCCTTCTTTTTGTCACAGACGGAGCTGCATACATGAAAAGTGTAGCAAAAGCCCTTAAGGTTCTATTTCCACGTATGCTGCATGACATCTGTCTGGCACACGTGCTACATAGAATTGCAGAGGAAGTTCGTTCTCATTTTCTTGACGTTGACCTTCTTGTGTCAAATGTGAAAAAGGCATTTCTGAAAGCTCCCTCGCGAACAAATGCGTTTCGCGAATTAGTCCCTGAACTTCCGCTTCCACCAAAGCCTGTCTTAACGAGATGGGGTACATGGATTACAGCTGTTCTCTATTATGCTAACAACTTTGAACCTATCAAAAGAATCATTGATACTTTTGATGAGGATGATATGTGTTCAATTAAGGTTGCTCAAAGTTTGCTTAAGAAGAATTCCTTCAAAAAGGACTTAGTCTTCATTGCAACACATTTTGCAAAGTTACCAGATGCTATTACCAAGCTTAAAAAAAAAAAAAAAAAAAAAAAAAAAAAAAAAAAAAAAACAGACTCTCTCTAATTCTCTGAAAATCTTCAATGATACTCTCAACGATCTGAGTGTTGTATCTGGTGACGTGGGCGAGTACATTCCGCGTAAGTGTTTTCGTGTTGTAAGTGCTAATCCAGATTTGGGAAAATTGAAGGGCATCGCTAGAGTTATGGAAGGTGATGGTGATACAACTGTAGACAGCGACATGGATCCTTCCCAAATTACATGTTTTAACTATGCTCCAGTGACATCTGTAGATGTGGAAAGATCATTTTCACATCTAAAGCAAATTTCTTCTGACAGGAGACAAAAGTCTCTCCTTTGAAAATCTTAAAAAGATGTTAATAATTTCGGAGAACAAAAATATGAAAAAGCTTTCGTAAGTGAAAATAAACTGCTAGTGTAGTGTAAAATGACTTCACATTAGTATTTCTTGTGCTTTGGATGTTTGTGCTAACGTAACCGCGTGTGAATAAAATGTGATAGTGTTTTTAAGTTATTGTTTTATTGTTTCTACTGAAGAATGGCAAATGAATTGTTAGATGTCGTCCCTTCACGGGTTGTGCAAGTATCCAGAATTTTAAGTAGTAAGTACAAAGTGCAAAATGAAACATTTTATTCGATTAGTAAACGAATTATAGCCTAATAAAACTTTTACATATTTTAGTATATATTTTTCCCCGAAGTTCGTGATTATTTGTTTATTTTATTCTGCCACTTTAACTGCCATTTTTGGCTGTTTATTTTACAATTTTGCTAGCTATTTTCGGGCTTTTATTTCGCCATTAATTCTGGGCTTTACTTATAAGTGTGAGAGAAAACATCGCACCATGCGTTTTCCCGAGTACGAGAGACCGTGGCACGCTGACGATCCGTAACACTTTCGACATCGTGTTAAAGGATTCCGTGTTCATCGCTATCAAAGGTTACCGTTTGCCTACTTTGGACCAATCATAAAGCAGTGCTTAAAGTGAGGCGGTATGAGCCGGTTATGCATCCGAAAGTTAGAAAATCGGCCGGTATGGCATACCGGTAAAAATAACATATTTATAATGTAATTTGCAGGTAGAAAAAAGAAAGATTTTACACAGTAATAAGTACGATGTTAGCATTGAGTCAACAAATATGTTTGCACTATCAAAGATTTCGTTGCTACTGCTTTGAAAAGTTAATAGTTCCCTATCACCCTATTCAATGGCAGAATTTATGCTCTTGATTTTTTTTTCAACATTTGTGAGAGCGATTCCATTCTCCCTCAAACAATTCTAGCTACTGTACTGCCCGCCTAAAATGCTTAACCTGGATCCGTCTCTGATATTGACAGGACTCTTTTGTTACATTCAAAATTATTCTTTTCATTTTGTCTGGAATTCTGTGTTTACAACTATAGAAGAAAATTAGTATTGAGCACGAGACGAGACCAGAGGAAGTTTTTGAAAATGGAAATGAAGTTGGAAAGAATCATTAAATATTAGATACTAGAGAGGAGATGAGATTGCCTACAAAGCCTTGCAAACGAGACGAAAAACATATGAACATATATGTATTTTCTTGTTTTAACCCACTTAAGGCCGCGTTGGATCGCTATGTTATTGTAAATACGATGTTTAGGTAAACGTACCATCCGTGTTCTTCCACATTTAGATCGCCGATATGGTCAAGCATAATTTCTATGAAAGCATACCGCCTCTGCTTCTTTCCTCACTTCGTAATCACTATTGCTCAACAATCAGTTTAGATGCAGAAGTCTAAAGGCTAGTTCATCAATAGAAAGCCTAAGCCTTGCAAGCCGTTTACCTTTTACACTTTTATATTTTGATATTCAAAAGTTTTTAAGTTCATTCAGTTTAGAGAAGGGAAATTCACTTCCTTGCCGGAACTAGAGCCTTTTTATTTCGAGTGTGCCCCTTCTGGAGCTGCTGTCAATAGTATGTGCTTTCCCATACCTCTCTCGAAAGAGGAAAGACAAGTTGATGTAGCTGAGACCCTTCATTTGTTGGATGTGGACAGAATTGCTACATTTACTAATTATTTCACGGGTTTCGCTGTGCACCGACTGGTTAACAATTTTAGGTAGTCCACGATCTTCACTCGCCAAAGACCACACGATTGAATGACAAATTGGCGACGCAGCCGAAGAAATTCACTTCTTTCCCCAAACCAAAGGGAAAGTTTCCTCCATAAGAGGGATGGAGGGAGTGAGATCGAAGTATGTTTCACAAATTTTCCTCTCTGCAGCAAGAATCGTGTAGCTATGAGCGTATTCCCCTTCGCTCCATCTACATCCGTAGAGTACGAACGGCCTGCCAGGTAGGACCAGTTGCCTCTAGAGAAATCGGTTTCTTGGGCGTGAGCGAAGAGTAAAGGAAAGTTATACGAGTAATGACAGCGCATTTGCGGGTCCCTGGAGCTTCGTTCCGTAATGGTTTGCGTCAACGCAACTCAAATTTTGTGTTTGACAGTATTTTGCGGGAATTGGCAGAGCTTTATAGTTATTTGTTTCATTATTTACGTTACGTTTCGAAGGTTCTTATAGACTGAGCCTCCTTCATTGGCTAATCGCCTCTTTCATCGTTCTTCATTGCTAGCACAACTTATCCAAAGCATAGGTGTAACTGGAAGGAAACTAGGCTCCCTAGCAAGAACTCAATATTCCAAAGAGGAAGAGTTATTATTATTATTATGAATGTACAGGTGTTATGAAAGGTTAGTGGTAGCTCAAGCCAGCAAACCAGTATATAGGCACTGATGATAGTGGAGCGTGAAATATTTACATATTAGTTCTCTTTCTTTCTTTCTTTCTCTCTCTCTCTCTCTCTCTCTCTCTCTCTCTCTCTCTCTCTATATATATATATATATATATATATATATATATATATATATATATATATATATATATATATATATATATATGGTCATATTTGTTCCATACCGTCACCTCATCTGATGCCACTTTAAGCACTGTCATAAAGTCAGAGCATATCTCAAAATTTGGTTGATGGCATGTCTGGGAATTTCACCCTGCAAGGAATACTCTATACACCCATTGAACATTAATGAAATATGCATTTTTGGATTGCGTATGCGTGACTTTATTTACGCTGATAAGGACCACCATCCACAGTCTCTCGAATACGAAATAGGGCCTCTTGAAATTTGGCTTTTTCACGATTTTGGACAGCCCTATCTCTGAAACTATGCAATTTTCGCCATAGGTCCATATTAACTTTTTCTCTTATTTTGATGTGAGGAAAAATTATACCGACAAACTTTAAGAGGTCCATATCTTGGCTGTCCATAATTTTTCGGGAACTTCATAATTTTGTTCTACAGTCTTGCTATTATGCAAATTATTTTTCGTATAACGAAACATTAGTACAGTAACATTACAAACCTGACTTTAGTAGTATGTATATTATTAGTATTATACTATATATTAGCTTTTTTCAACCTAGTAGAATAATTAAACATTATGAAACGAACTGAAACTTTTGACATACCATCTTCATTTCTTGCATGTTGCTAATACATGAAAACAATATATTTGAAACCTGGAAATGTCGATTACATCTGAGAAGCTTACCTGCTAGTTAATTAACAATTGAACTACTAAAGTCAGTTTCTCAAACAGCGCAACAGCTCAAAAGAAAATTCTATATGAGCATAAAGCTAGTTTTTTGTGATGTTACTGTACTTATGTTTCGTTATGCAGAAAGTGATTGGGCTGATAACAAGACTGTAGAACGAACTCTTCATTTCTAAGGTCAACCATTATGAAATGTTATGCTAACATATATGCGAGTACATTCCTTATTAAAACCAGACTCGAGAATTTTTAACTTAGAGTACATGTGAAATTCAGTGTCTAAAGTACGATTCATTACGATATTCCGTAATTTATAAGGGTTAATCGTTGTTTATATTTCCTTAACATTTCGATTGAAAACGTACATTTATGTAACTTTTGTTGTTATGAAGCTGACACTGAAATTTATACCTGTCTGACGATGTCGTATAAATTCAAGCTCTAAATTAATGAAAAAGTTGGACCAAACTTAAAGAAAGAAAAAAAAACAAATTTATTTTAAATTACGTTGAAATTCATTAATTCCTGTGCTAATTTTACCAAAAATGACATTCAAATCTGATTCTAGAAGAGAGATAAACGGTGTTACATAAATAAGAGAAAAAATATATGTTTGATTAGTTACTATCTTTAAATTTACCATCGAAAATGAGATTTCGACAAAAGCAATCGTTTTCCGTACTTTGCTACGCCTATGTAAGGTTTGTCTGTCAAATGATCCGTAAAACAAGTTGTTCATTCTTGTGTATGATTAATCAATATTGCGCCCATTCGTTTTCCTGACATATCTGTTGAACGAAGTACACAAGCCCATGAGTCTAGAACATATCTCTTTAAGGCGTGTAGTAAGTAGGATATTTTTCTTTTCCCACTAACATCTAAGTTCTGAATGAAAGAAAAACGCTCGGTTTTTGATTTGTGTGCCATGTAGATGGCATCTTGATGGAAAGAAAGGAAGAATGGAGAATGCCAGATAAAAGGATATGAAAGGAATTGTGATGTAAATGACACTACGCGACTGGAAATGAAGAATATTTCATGTCATATGGAGTCTATAATAAAACTCTCCAGCGACGAAACCAGAATGAAAATAAAGCGAGTGTCAACGCTGTACAGTAGACGACGAAAGTTATTTATTGTGTAAGAAAATTTCGTCGACTGTAATTTTTGTATCTGCCAATCAATTACAGTATTCTTACTATTTTGTATTTGGTAGCCTTTCGTACCAGAATATTCTTTCTATTGGAGTGGTGTATTTTATACAATTTAATATTTTATATTGTACGTTTTGTGTACATAAACGTTCTTAAATACAATGTTTTAATACATAATGGAAACTATATGCAATACATTGAAACTTAAGATACTGTATATGATTTATTACATATATGATGAAATTCACTGTTTGTGAGTTAGTACCTCTTGAACCACCCGACCGATCTCGATCAAATTTTCAACATAGATGAGTTTCGGATCTTGTGCAACTTACGGGGAAGAGAGTGAAGGTAGGCTATATAAAGATAATCGAAAAGGACTGGTGTTAGTGTCGAATCTATAGTTTTCGAGGCCGCTGAGATGAACAACGACACTTCCGATGCTATTTAAATCCAAATTCATCCATACAACTTCGAGGAGAGGAGGCGGATATATAAAAAATGACCGAAAATGATTGATATCAAAGAGCGCTTAATTAATAGTAAAGGGTGAATGACTAACAGAACATATTACTAATTTTTCTTTTTCTTTTTTTTTTTTAACTCAGCAAAGCGGGTAATTGACGCTAGAATATGATATAAATGTATTTATTTTTCTAAAATATTTGCAGCATAATTGTCCTTTTATGAGATTCTTAGTTTGTGAAGTGTCAAATGAGGGTAATATCAGTGAAATATGACATCGAATTTGAAAAATGAAAGCCGAATTTCTAGTTTTTCGTCTCACGATTATGTCTTTTAGGCTGAAAGAGATTGATAATTAATAAAAGTATTTGATTGTTCAAGAAATGGAATGGTAATTTGAGAGGTAAGGACAGAACCTCGAGAAAACTTATGGATAAGAAGTTATTTATCACAAACTCACATGACCTGGGATCAAACCAGGTTCCTTTCCAACAGAACTGAGCGCTCTACTACTGAGCCACTGTGCCATTTATGAATCCAGATTGAATAATACGTTAGATACAAAGCGCATTAGAAAAAAACTTACAAACAATTCCAGCATAAGAATTTTGTTTACGTTCCACGGTTATGTCGGCCAGGCTAAAGGAGCCCAGTGTAAGATAGTTTATCCTAACAGATTGATAAAGTCTATGAGTAGCTATATAATGTTCAAGGTGAAGCTTAACATATCCAAAGTAAAGGTTTCTTTAGATGTCACCATGGCTGATCCAAAGAATTGTCCCAGTTGCTCCTGTCTATTATTTCTTGACAAGATTTCAGATTCACTTGAAAATAATTTTGCACTAAAACTTAACGACGATGGAAAGGAATATTTTGAAGGAGGTCGTCTGAACTGAACTCGTACATTAAAACAACTGTTCCGACATCTGTGGATGAAACTGAAGAGGATCCTAAAAATATGAATCAGGATAATCAACTTTACGATTCGAATCCCAGAGAACCTGTTTGCGAAACACTAACATTCATGACTCATTTCTCTAGATAGTGACTGCACTGTCTCCGGATATTCCCATTTCATCGTATTTTCAACATAAATCCAGTGACTAGGACACTGTTAAAAATACTTTCTTAAATTTGATAAACCATTTCTTATCTGTGCACCGAGAATATACTTTCTTAGAAGCAAGAGCTTGAAACTCTCATTAATGAGAAATGAAGAAAAGTGGATAAAAAGGGAAGAAAAGAAAAAAAGAAGAGGTTGTATAAAGCGAAACGTGTATACTGTTACTGTCCGCATGTATGAGAATTACCAAATCCCATTTCTAAGGAAAATATTGTCTCGGTCCACAGATAAGAAACGGTTTCTGAAATTTAAGAAATGATTTTTAACAGTGTGTCACTTTCAGTCAAGTGTTTTTATAATAGGTCTCATTTCTCACTTAAAACAAACGTTCACGATAAATGGCTCAATTATCTTGTATATAATATATTGCTTTATAAATTTGAAGCTTAATTTCTGCCAATAAGAAGCTTAAATTCTCATTTAATTGTTTATTCTAGCCGGATTTGTGTTTTTCGTTCCTGAAAACAAGTTGCAAATTAGGAAAGGAAACGCAATACAGCTTCCATCAATTAGCTTACCTAGTAGCCACAAAATGTCGACAGAGGAATCACAAAATTTACATTCCAGATTATTGATTGCACACATGGTACGAATCTTACGTTAAATGTAGACCTAGATAAGTCCCATTTAAGTTTGGTAGTGAAGAGAAACTCCATGTCTCAATAAATAACGACTTTTTTATTTAATTAGTGAATTCTATGCTATTTGCTCCCTTAAAAGTAAATCAATTCTTTACTTAAATATGTCTTTTCCTCATATCAGAAAACAAATGTTTAACCGTTATAGTGAATCTCTTTAAATACTGAATAGAGTTTCTTTCCGTTTAACGTCTCATGATTATGCATCAATGCTAACGAGGACGGAGATATTGAGATGGACGATAGTGACAGAATGACGAAAGTGAGAAGAAACAGGAAACACAGAGAATGCCCACGTATACGTTGTTTGTCCTCTATAATTCTCACTTGGGAGGTGGAATTGAACCAAGGACCCCAAACGCCAGAGGTGAGCGCTCTACCACCTAGCCAGTGGAACCATAGCTAAAGAATTTCAAAATCTCACTTGTAGAAAATATTTTGTTGATGTACACGTAATATCATTTAAGTACAAACTTTCTTCTTAGTTCATAAATAAATGACAACGTACTTTATATAGTGCAACAAAAGTTATATAGAAATGGTTTTAATTCATTAAATGAAAGGTAAATAACTGAAGGTAAAGCTGTGGTTCACGAACCATGTGAAAATAAGCCATGACATGTAGAGAGCTGATGTGGTCAGACTCATTTTCGGGCCATCTTGACCCCAGGTTGCCTCTCTATTTATTTCTTTATTTTTACAATTAAATTCTCGGTGTAACTGAAATTCTCCTTGGCAGTAACGTTATCAACATTAAAATGGAAACGAATATTGAGAGAAAGTCAGTAAGGTTTGAGTGAAATCAAAAGAGAACAATAATAAAATTACCAGCTTCAGAATATGAAAGTAGAACTTCTTACTGCAAAACACTAACATAACCTACACATACACAATCGTTTGGAAACTATTGGCAATATGTGTATCTAATGCATTAAATTTATTTTCTCTGCTTTATTTTATTTATTTGTTCTTAATAATAATCACTGATTGTGCAAAACGGCACGAAGTGAAGATCATAATCGATAATTTTAATTTCATGGATTTATTTGTAAACTCAGGAAGGATAGTTCTCAAAAGAATCTTCACAAAGAAGATTTAGGTTGGTGAAGAGGCTACTCGAATAGCGACGACTTCAAGGATTTGAAGGCAGAAACAAGTACTTTATTTCTGCTCCATCGATCGCGTTGTCAGTTAATTGCTGACAAACTCAAACATTTCGAAAACTTCAAAGAGGTAAGTGAGGGGATGCAGACAGTTGAGCGAGTACGTAAGTACATAAGTATCGCGTTTTCGAAGATATGGGTCGTTCAGAACAAAAGGAAATCAAGTTCAAAATAACAAAGATGTTAGGAAAACAGGCCACGTTTGTACGGTATACCTAAGTTCATAGAAAAGTTACCACTGTTTTTTTATTATTATTATTTTCCGAACATAAAACATCTAAGCATTGAAAGAAGCTTTACTCAATGATTGTAAAGATGAAACACGTCCACAATGACCAAAAGTGGACTTATTTCCTTGTGCACTGAACGCGCCATATAAAGATGTATAATCAATAACGTTATAAATATGTGACATACAAACACAATGAAAATACAGGGGGGCGCGGTGGCTCAGTGGTAGAGCGTTCACCTCTGGTGCTTGGGGTCCCGGGTTCGATCCCAGCCCCCGCCAAGTGAACTTTGTGGTGGACAAACACCGTGCTCGTGGGTTTTCTCGGGGTTCTCCCGTTTCCTCCCACTTTCTTCATTCCACCATTTCACTCATCTCTCATAATCACCGTCTCCTTTAGCCTAACCGGCATAACCGTGGGACGTAAAACTTAAAGATTTCACAATGAAAATACTGTGTTCTTAATTTAAAATTTAAAGAATGAAAGAAACAAAATGAATATAGGGATACCTTGCGTCATCGTTTATCAACATGTGGTATACGTATCACTGATAGTACGTGAGAAAGTGCTGGGTGATACGCACTACTTCTGTGAAAATATTCTCTTGTTTGAGGCAAAAAATGTGAAGTGCTCTGTGCTTTGTAACATCCCCTAGAATTCTGTAATATATATATTTTTCTTTCTTTATTCATTGCTTATCTTTACTGTGGGTTTATTTCAGACTCAAAGTACCACGATCAGAAATATGTGTGATCACTTAACGTTATTTCATTTTTTTAAAATGGATACTTTAATAAACAATCCATAGAATACTTGAAAGAATACTTGATTTTTCAATACACACACACACACGAACATGCATATTATATAGCAAGTAGCAGTGCCACGTGTACACCATTGTGCGAGCGGTCCCGGGTTCAATTCCCGTGGGGCCACTCCGTCGAAAAAGTGTAACAGCTTTTTAGGCCAGCCATCTTGAATGAGGTTTTTCCTGGGTTTCCCTCACTCACACCAGGCAAATGCCAGGATGGAACCTAACATAATGGTCCCAGGTCGCTTCCAACCCCATCCTTTTTCCTTCCCTTTCATTGGCTAGTGTGCTCGTCGAGGGACGTGATTGGCTAAATGGCCTTAGATGCCGACAGCCCAGATATCTAATTTCTAATCCTAATTCTATGTGAAGAAGTTTGGTTTTTATGGGATGGTATTTTCTCAATTATTATTGAAACCGAAAGTGATAGTATAGTTATACCCTTTCTGAGTTTAGTAAAAATATTAGAGTGGAGGTGGAATATATTCTTGGGACACTTGATGGATTGCAGAAAACTGCTTCTTGCTATGTCGTATCGTTCTCACTCTATAACGATCAAAGTTATAACCGGATTCATTGGGTTTGCTCTATTTAGAGCAATATTGAAACCAAATGTCGTGAACTATATAACTTCCGGTTTTACTAGAGAATTAAAGATAGAAATGAAATGCATTCTTGGGATGTTTAATTGATTGCAGAAAACAGATTATGTTTATCTATGACCGCTTTTACTCTATAGCGATCAATAGTAAAACCGGTAGTGGTAAATTTCTGCCACTTGCGGTTTTAATAAATGTTAGAGTAGAGACGAAATATTCTTGGGACGCTTAGCTGATTGCAGAAAATAACTTTTGGATATGATATTGTTTTACTCTATAACGATCCATATTAAAACCGGAAGTGGTTGAATTCTTCCCGTTCACTTCCCGTTTTAGTGGAGAGATTAGAGTAGAAATAGAATATACTCTTGGGATCCTTAATTGTTTTCAGAAAACCGCTTCTCGCTACGAGGAACGGTTTTTATTTTGTGGTGATCAACTTTAAAACCGGAAGTGGTTGATTTCTACCATTTCCCATTTTAGTAGACAGATTAGAGTGGAGATCGAATATAATTTCGGAACGCTTAATTGATTACAGACAATAGCTTCTTGCTGTCTATTACGGTTTATGTTCTATGGTGATCAATGTTAAAACGGTAATGGTTGATTTGTGCCACTTTCCGTTTGAATAAAGGGTTAAGAGAGAAGATTACGATTATTATTAGAACGCTAAATTCATTTCTATATCGTTTCTGTTCTAGGTAGATCCAGCTGTAAAAGTGAGGGTTAACGCGAGGGAACCTCGTCTCCTCACTTCTATAAAAATATCCATGGCGTCCCCCCACTTCCTGAAAAATTATAATGGGCAAAGATAGGCAAGGGGCGTGATTTCATGTGTCCTCCTACCTTTTCAGATCCACTTTTACCAGTGGGTAGATCAATATTGAAACCGGAAGTTGTAGTAGATTTGAGCCACTTCCGGTTTTAGTAGAGAGTTAAGGATTGAGGTGTAATGTATCTTTGGGATGCTTAATCGATTACAGAAAATCGCATCGATCTATGTATATTACCATTTATCTTCCACATTAATCAACAGTAAAACCGAAATGTTAATTTATACCACTTCCACTTCGAGTATTGGGTCCAAAAACGATCTCAAATCCTAGCTTTTGACTCTCTATATTCTAACTGAGTTTGGTGATGATTGGTCAAGTAATTCTTGAGATTTGTTGTCTTTCGGACGGACGGACAGACGAAAGTGGTAAATATATAAAATAGTTTTGATATATCAAATTCCTGAGAAACTAAAACATAGTTACAAAATAAGTCAATAGGTATGTGTAATTTTACCATTAAAGCCAAGGAATCAAGGTATCACTGACCGCAATAGCTTTGCGTACAGGTATGCAAACTATCCCTACATTAAACACGGTACATGAGTAGAAAAATTGAGATCTCCTGCCTTACATAGGGCGGTCTTGAACAATGCATGTTTTGCTTTAATACGGTTTCTATTATTACATATATTTACCAATTGGAAGCACGTTTGTCAATTTAGATTCTGAAAAATAAAAGTGGTAAGTAACACGTATGCATGCATACAAGTAATAGTATATAAGTGGGCAATATGACAGAGGCAATGTAAGTTTGTAGTGGACATTCAGAAGGAATGTAAGTTTGTAGTGGACAATATGATGTCTGTGGGATTTCTTGAGTGTCTCCATTTTCCTTCCACTTTGTCATTCCATCAATTCCTCTCCTAGTTGTTCGCTTTAATTAATTGTCTCTTTCATTAATTATGTTCTCGTTCTTCATTTACAATGGAAGAAACCATTTTGTTTTGATCTTTTAGAACTTTTGTATGTTAAAAAGGAATTTTTCTGTATCATTAATTCATGAACATGAATATGTTTTCACTTTTAAGCTAGTTTTGAAATTTTCTAAATGTTTCATATGATCATACTTAATTTAAACAAATTGTAAATAAACAACAAACAATGGTTATGCAAAGCGCTATTTTTTTTGGGGGGGGGACAATTACCCACATATGCAAATTCTTTAAAATTTAAATATATATACAGCTTGTTTAAAACAGAACATTATTAAATAAAAATATTCAGAGAAAATTGTTTGCCTTTCCAGTTAATTTACAGTTTTCTAATTGTTTAGAAATAAGCAATAAATAGGAAAATTATTGTAAAACTGAGTGACTCAATAAGCGATCATTTGTCCAGCGAACAGAATTCGAGTCCATACTAATCCAGTAGCGATCGGATTTATTGGTTACTGGAAAAGAAATAGATATATTATTTAGATTGTAACCCCATTAGTAGATTTTTTATCGGTATCATTCGTTATAGGTTAATGATTGATTTCTTGAATAGCATCAGAGACGACCTAATGGCTATTTCTCGGATCACCCATCCACCACGCTTGAAGAATAACTGGATCATAAGTTCAATTAAATAACTCACACTGAGTACGATATTATTGTTTTTACAGATTGGGAAAGATATATATGATCGCAGTTTGAACACTAATAAAGTTCGCTACGTTTAACATGTGCCTATCACTTCTTTGAATTTTCGTTGATCGATTTTCGTTTTACGTCCTTATGCAAGACCAAGGTATGTAGGAGTGGGACTGTTATTTATGACTTTTTCGAACTGCACCCCGACTAGACGGAGTTTGCAGTTCATGTCACATTGACCTTCTCCACTACTCGACTTCGCCGTCGAGAGAGCTGGATTCTAGGATCATCTCATAGGTTCTAGTTTTCGAAATTTAGCAGACTGGAGAGCGGAAGTAGTAGCTGCTGGAACTTTGAAAGTAAGCCATACAAAGTGGGTTAAATAGCTGTTTTTTTTTTCTTGTAGGCTTCGACTACAAATTTTTAATTTGTGGCTTCTTCATTGTCAAGTACGCAAGTTTCACCGATTCTGAAGTAATAAAATTTTTTTTTTCATGTAATACAATTAACCGAATTACTAACCAAAGTTTTCATATCTTTTGTTGTTACTGAGTTATTAAAAAGCAGAAAAAAGTATCGAGAACGTGATTAAAATCGTAAATAAAAATTGATATTCCATATTCAAGATATAAATAATTAATTATGTGTGGTTAGTTTCAACCGAAATAATGTTTAAATGGGTGTAAGCTACAAACGTTAAAGAATTCCTCAAAAACTTTCCTAACGGTTATAGTTTTTTTTTTCGGTACGATAAATTTTCATAATAAAACTATTCTTCTTAGGTTTCGAATATTATTTTCACATCAAATATTTAGTTTCTTACGACTAGTCGCAAGTAGATAAGTAATTAACTCTAATGATTAAAAGTTGTAGAATTATCGAAACGATGGCTGGATTAGGACATTATATCAATTGCACACATACGGACATAATATTAATTGATAAAGACAGAAAAGTTGATGACTTCGGAAAAAGTTAATCACTAAGTGACACTGCAGTAGTAATGAGTTCCATGTAAATTTAGCTTAAAAAGATAAACTTCGTGACAAAAGCAAGTATAACTTGATTTTAATGTATCAATCCAAACTATTGTCTTATTGACTATTCGATTAGTTATCCGCAAACCCCATTACTATTAGTTATATTTTAATAATAACCCTAAATTATATTCTACAACATTTTTTACATATATAGTACAAACCAACAAAATATTTAAGATTATTGTCAAGTCAACAGCAATGGTAAATGATATTCCCTGTTACGGGAGTCTATATAGACACCTATTTTGATTCACGAAACGACTTTATTTGTTTATATATTTGCATATCTACAGTATTCATATAATATGTAATTTATTATTTTATTTATTAAGAAGTTTCAAATCACTATCTGTGAATGAATTCAATTTTATTCTAGTACAGGGATGCAAATAAGCATTGTAATAATAACCCGGGGCGAGTGGTTCATCGGTGCGGGCGAGTTATTAAACAGTAAAGACTATAAAGTTTATTCAAGGAACGTTCAGTATCTCATGTAAACAAATACACGTGGTGATTGTTTGATTTTATTGGTTAGAGAGCCTTAGAACACCCATGCGGCAGAAGAAAATAGTCCTTGCTTATAAGGCTCATTACCAGAATTCCTTAGAATTAGACAACACTTTATCTAAAAACTAAATTGAATTAATGCAATAAAAGAGAATACGCATGCATTGAAAGTGGTTTTGACCCAACTTTAACGCGAATCACAGTTAACAATATGGTCACATGCGGGGAATAAGTAAAACATCGACAGGGTACAAGCACGTGCTTCTCGAAAGAAGCGCTAGCCGATAGCCAATCATCCGATGACTGGCGGAGTAATACAATTCTGCAATGTTTACATCAGGATCAGAAGGTTCGTTGAATGAACTTTAATAATCACGACTGGGATGTGGGATGTGGGCTAGTAATTTTTTTTTGCTTATTTGCTTCCCTGTTCTAGTACTAGCGTCAATTACTCGCTTCGCTGGATTAAAATTTAAAAAAATAGTAATATGTTCCGTTAGTCGGTCACTTTTTACTATTACTGAAGCGCTTGTCTGATGTCGGTCATTTTCGATCTTTTTTATGTATTTCAACGTCCCCCTCGCGCAAGTTGTGGGGCTGAATTTGAATTTAAACGGCATCGGAAGTATCACTGTTTAACTCAGCGACCCCAAAGACTATAGATTCGACACTAATATCGGTTATTTTCGATCATTTTTCCTCTTTCCTAAGTTGCACTATCAAAGGGAGATAATAAAAAACATCCCAGGACCGAACCTCATTTATGGGCAAATTTAATCGAGATCGGTCTTGTGTTTCAAGAGGTATAAAGTCTCAAACTTAGTAACTTCCATTTTTATAATGGAGGAGCGAACTTCCTAAAATTATTCCAAATAATGATCGTCCAACATTAACTTGATGGCATTAAGAAAACCACCTGTCAGAATTTCAAATTCCACGGCTACAATGCAGATCTCTTTATTACTAAGAGAAAATTTGTAAGAGTTCATCTATACACAATAAGAATTAATAATAAAAATGTTCAAATAACATTACGCTTTGTTATTGAAGAAGTAAAATAAATTAGTGAAGTAAAATTAAAATAAATGCTTTAACTCCCTACCTGGACTACAAAAGCACACAATGTCTCGTACGAAGGTTGGAGGCTCTCTGTCATGGGAATGGGAGACTTCATGCGTTTTATAGTAAGGAACCTGCAATAACGGTGTGGGAGACAATACGTTGAAATATTCATCATTCAAAAGGAAATAAAACAAGAAAATTTCCATAGCTATGCTAAATGAAAATCATTTTAATTGCCAGATCCAACCTCCAGCAGTGATATTTTAAAAAGTGTTTTACAATTCGTTGTTCTTTCGTTCATTTAACAATTACTCCATTTTACTTCCTTCCGATTGGACAGGAAAGTAATGAATATGAAGAACGGAACAATCACATGCTTTCACATAGGTACTCTTTGTTGCGAGTGGGAAGATAATTCCAATGTATGCATTATAATGTGGTGTTATATTACACGTTTAAAGGATGAACAACTGAAAGAAACTTAATTATTCTTATCACTAAAGATCGTTATGTAATGACTATGTTAAAGAAAAACAAACATATTTCTGTTTTAATTTTAATTTAATTAAAATGTTTGAAATTGATCTTGTATTCAACAGAAGTTATGTGGGAATCATAATGCTTCAGAGATTGGAGAAAGTAAGTCGAGAATGAAGTAGAATTTTGCTGAAGATGCCGTTCTTGTGAATGAACCGTAATTCTAATTTGCCTCTTTTCGAATCAATTAAGGAAAATGAGAGAAGCATGTCACTTTAACAATGCCTCTACAATTGAATTAGTAGTAAAAATAGGTTTCCTTATTTTCTTTCAACCAATAGGAAGTTATCTTTCGAAAATTTATTAGATGACAATGGAAGGAATGCAGTCAAAAAGATATTAAATGATATTTGAAATGATATTAAATATAAAAAAATGATATTTGAATGATTTAAAATGATATTTGAAATATCTAACCACATTTACAAATTGCCATTTGGAAATTTAGATGGATTTTTTTTTTTTTTTTGTATAGCTTATAAAATTCAAACACTGCAAGATATCCTTCGTCACCTTGCTAATTAAAAAGAGATTAATCAAATTAATTAGTTTGAATAAACAAAGTGCCCATAAAGTCCGTTGCCACCCTGTGTATCTTCGAAACTACTGTGAATATGAGCAAACGCAAAAACACATATGTCATTATTGTTAGCGGCTTGTATTTTGAGCTATAAAAGGTCATTTCCAGACATCCTCATATAGGAATACGTGGTGTCAACATGAAAATTTTAAGTGGCAAAAGGGGTCGAGTAATATATTATTGGAAAGGCTTTGACAAGAGAAAGATTTCGCCGAAAGTTTCAAGTCGCTATGTTGACTCTATCAAAAATGGCGGGGGTTCACATTTCGTGTCCATAAGTCCGTTGCCACCCCGTGCATTTGCAAAACAACTGCTAATATGAGAAAACGCAAAACACAAACACTTTAAGTGGTTGAAAGTATGATATAAAAGTTCCATCACAGAACCCCAAATAGGGGTACGGTGGTAAACTTGGACATTTCAAATGGAAAAGGAAGTCGAGTAGTTTGATTCCCAGTGGGAGAACCTTAAAATTTGAACCCATTTCGGCGATTTGGATCCCACTTTAAAATGTAGGTCCATGTCTCACATGGCCTCGTTGCTGATAGAAAAGCTGAACACACCGAATCGAACCCGTGGGAGACTTGGGTTCGATTCCCGGCGGGAGTTCATGTGGTTCGGATTTCACATTAATCAGTAGGTCCTGTCTCATAGAGCCTCCCTGCTGCAAGGGACGTTAAACTCAAAATCAACGCAACTCAACAAATCCAACTAACCAACGAGTCATGATTTTTTGCTGTCTAGTCTCGAAAATATATTCTAAAAATGATGCCTTGTCTTGAAAAATATATTTCTATTGGGAGTGCTGTGCCTCGACTCGAAAATTAATCTTGCTTCATCTAGTGCCGAACCTTAGATGGAACAATTGAATGGAAACCATAAATACGAGCTCTATTAAAAGTTAACCTTATAGAGATGGGAAATATAATAATACCTAGAATTGTGAGTTCGGTGTTCCATGTAAATTGAGTGCGAATTTAATTTGATCAAGAAAACACTTCTCACTTCCAATCTTTCCACATACGTTTTAAAGTTATTATAGCCTAGTTTTATTTAGATTTTTCTGTGTTTCTAACTTTTCCATACAGAACTGATGTTGAAAAATTTTGTCGCTGACAACATCATTGTGACTTTGGATCGTGAGCAACGTTGATGAAACAAGTGGTCCGAGCTAGTTCATTCACTCAAACCTTTAAACCAGTTGTTCCTAATCTTGTTTACCAGGCGCCCTCCTTCGAAAATCCTACATATTTCACGGGGCCACATTCAAGCTTGTTTGGTTATATGGATTTCTATCTGAACCCATGTGTGATTTCAGAAGTAGCATCGAATTCTCAAATCTTCATTGTTAATAGTAATAGTGCATTGACTGGAAGGAAAACAACTGGAAGAAATGGTCCGACCTCAACTAGTTTCTATAGTGTATACCATCGTCGGGTATGTAAATGATTAGAGTTGAAATGATGTGTGACGTCTAGAACGAGCACCAGAGTGGATTAGTGTTGTCACGACGAGATGATATTATTAGACCTGACAGGGCATATAAGTGACGTGCGTGTCAGACAATGTTACCAGCACCTGACACATTTTGAAGGGGGCTTCGTTGTGTATCAATATATAGTCGGCTAGTCGATTCGTGCAATATCCAGATATGTGGGCATTTAAGTGTGACAGTGGACCCCATGTTGAAATAAATGGGAAGATAAAAAAAAAGAACACACCTCGTCAAGGTTTCGGTAGACCAAATCTGAACACACCAAGGAAAGATGGGCGTATTCTTCACCAAACACATTGCAACTCCTTCACATTTGCATCTGCCATCTGGGTACAACTAATGGGCTCACTACAAAACCCCATGTCATCCCTCATTATTGGTCAGAGACTAGCAGCAGCCGGACTATGAATCGCCGCCCTATGCGTAGGCTGCCGTTAACACCACAATACATGCAGCCCGTACCCCGAATGCATATATTTCTGATCAGTGATTTGCATCATTTTCAACGATGAACCTCAGTTCGGCACTACTTCTGATGACCATCGTGTGCGAGTATTGTGGCGCCTAGGAAAATGACACACTCTGACAAAATATTGGAGACACGCATCAGTGTTACTCCTGGCATAATGATTTGGCAAAGCATTGGGTATGACTTCAGGTAACCCCTAGTAGTGATTCAGAAACTTTGACTGAAAAATGATACGTCACGGACCTCCAACGTCTTTATACGTTAATTCTCATGGGATCCTGATACCGTCTTTCAATAGAACAATGCTCGTCCGCATACTGAACATGTCTCTATGAATTACTTGCATTGCGTTGACATATCCCCTTGCCCAGCAAGACCCTCCGATCTGACGCCGATAAAACAGTCTAGGACCAGTTCGGACGTCAAATACAGTGCGTTGAATTTAAAAGCGGTATAGAGATTTCCCACTCCCTACCCCCTGGACCCCAAAACAAAAATGAAAAGTTACGGTCAACGTAGAAAACGAACAGTATTTAGTAGTTAAACACTAACGTCTGTCAAGTTCGTTAGAACTAAATTTTAACTTGTCATTACAAGTGGTGCTGTATTCATAATTTCACGGTTTATTTCTTTCAGTAGCTTGCGGCTCCCAGTTCTAGAACTACTGCTTTAGAATTTACTTTCTCTTTTCTGTCAGAAATGCACAGAAATTTACATCAAAGTATCGACTATCAACATCAGTTCAATATTCATGGCAACAAGGAACATTTTTCTTTTCTTTCCTTTCTTTAAATAAATAAATAAAAAAAAAACTAGAATTACATTTCTGTGGGTTTATAATAGCTCTAGAAGCAAACGGGAGGGTTTGAAGGCTGAAAAAGCAAAAACTCCAATTTGAATAATTTATTACGTTAACAATACTTCTTGTCAGTAGTTAGAGTATTATTGCTGACAACATTGTTTCTCAACACTTGTTCTCCGTTGAATCATTTAAACATATATAACCTGAAAGCATTCTATAGTTAAAGACACTGATCGGATATTCTCTTAGTTGCGACTAAAACATGTTAGCAAAGGAGTTTAGAACGAAGCCACCAATGAAACTAACATACAGATAGAATTGTCTGTTCTCATTTATTTAAACCGTTGTGTATTCTGAGTTCTTAACTGATCTCTTTCGACAGGTTGTTTGTCCAATATATGGACTAGAATTCAGAAATCTTAATTGACCTATTCAGGACTTAATATCAAATTAGTGGCGTACCCCCAAGAGAAGTCGGGATTTTAACTCCCCATTGAGCCATATGTAATAAAAAAATATTCAATATTAAAAATAAACACATCCATGCCCTGAAAGATTATGATATAGAGTGCTTGTAATCGGTTCCCTTGATAAAATTCTACGTGCATCACTTTATCGAACCTCTTTTTCATTTCTAAGACACAAAAGGTTCGTCCATTCTTATTCGCTATTTTCAACATTTCATGGAGTAAGTAAAGTTGATCCATGTACATTCCTTTTGAAATACCTTCCGCACTCTGGATAGCTGGATCACTTCCTGAAGTTATCACTAAGGGGGGCCGAGATATGGATATCTTATTATAATAGTTACAACTCCCACTCCTCTTTCTTGCCATTCTCTCCCTTGTCTTCTAGGACAAATATAAAAAGAAACGATAAAACACATGTTTTTTTTTTTTAAATGCCAACTTTCAAGTTAAGGGATCCCGAGATATAGAAATTTTATTATAATACAATTCCTTTCTTCTTGCATATTTCATTTTGTTTCTAGGTCAAATATTAAAAACACGTGTGAGTCAATCCATTCTAAGTGATCAAGCATGTGCCGCTTGACCATCTCCAAAAAAATCTATTTTTTTCGTGATTGTTTGTACTTTAAAACCACGATCATTGAATTTTTAAAACATATCGTAGAAACTCAGCGGTTGCCGCCACTTGGCGTTTTCTCGATTTCAGGCATGTACGTTGTTTTGCATATCTCAGCATATATTTGCCCTACCAAATTGAAAATTGCTGGGCGTCTCCAACTTGTGCAGAGCTAAAATTTTGATCTCTTAACAGTTTTGCCTAAAACCACTTGAAAGGGATGAAATCAGGGCCTACAGTAGCAACATTTTTGGACATTGAATACATGTTTGGGAAGAGGAAACAACTGACGTAGAGATCTGAATTTGTGTGTGCATGTAGTCTAGGGTCATAAGTTTAAACACAAAAATTTGCAGACCTGTAGCTGCTCTCAAAGGCCTAAAAAACTCGTAAAGTTAGGGAATTATAACCATTCGGCATATTACACTGTCTAATATCTCCAATGGGCCTGGATAAAAAATTCTGAAACTTTGGGAATAGTTACTCCTTCAGTATACCATAACACACACAATAGCGCGTTTTGTGTTTTTGAGAAGAGGGTAAAAGTATTAAGGAATCATGTCGTACTCTAGGAGGTGTTTTGTTCACAAATTCAACTGGAAACTCGTTGTTGTGAAGTAAAATAAAGTAGGATAAATGGTTAGGCCAGTCAAGGATCTCAAGCTCGTTTATTTCCTGTAGTTGTGAATCACTGTCTTATCACTACCACAGTAGCACTGGTGAAGAATGCCGCTATCAGCAGAATGCGAGAAAAGCCAAAATGCACACTTGGCAAAAAGTCCATAAGTACTCATTGTTGTTTCCTATGTCAATGATATTCAATCATGATTATTCTTGTTTTAATTGTCAACTCATGCAGGAGACTTTTGTCCTTTCATTTGATCTGTATTGCCTTTCATTGTAAACACTGACTGGGAAATGTAGATAAAAGGAAAGGACAATAGTCTCCTGTATGAGTTTACAGTTAAGGAATAAAGAGAATTGAATATCATTGATGTACCAAGCAGCAAGAGAAATGAGTACTTACGGACTCTTTTGCTAAGTGTGCATTTTTGCGTTTCTCGCATTCTGCTGATAGCGGCGTTCTTCACCAGTACTGCTGTGGGTGTAATAAGACAACTACAGGAAAGAAACGAGCTTGAGAGCCTTGACTGGACTAATCATTCATCCTACTTTATTTTACTTCACAACAACGAATTTGTGAAGAAAACACCTCCTAGAATATGACCTCATTCCTTAATACTTTGACCTTCTTCTGTTAAAAAAAAGAAATAATTACGCGCTGCTGTGTTTGTTATGGTATACTAAAGGAGGAACTATTCCCAGTTTCAGATTTTTTTTATTTTTTTTTATCCAGGCCTATTGAAGATATTGGACAATGAAATATGCCGAATTGTAATAATTCTCCAACTTTACGATTTTTTTCAGGCCTTTGGAAGCACCTACAGGTCTGCAAATTTTTTGTGTATAAACTTGTGACCCCGCACTACATGCACACAGAAATTCAGACCTCTACGTCATTTGTTTCCTCTTCCCAAACATGTCTTCAATGTCCAAAAATGTTGTTACTGTAGGCCCTGATTTCAGTTCCTTCAACTGGTTTTATTAAAAAATGTTAAGAGATCAAAGTTTTAGCTCTGTACAAGCTGGAGACACCCAGCAATTTTTAAGTTGCTAGAATAAATACACGCTGAGATATTCAAAACAATATGAACGCCTAAAATCGAGAAAACGCAAAACGGCGACAGCCGTTGCGTCGCCATTGGATGTTGTAAAAAATAATTAATTATGGTTTTGAAGTACTCTTGTATCGACTCAACATTTTTTTGAAAAGGCCGAGCTGCAATTTGTCTTTCTTCACTACGTCTTAGGATGGATTGACCCATGTGTTATTATGAAAAGTCCATAACCTTCAGGAATTCGAAGATATGGATTTTTTAATATAATAATTGCCTCCGTTCCTCCTCGAATTTCCAAAAATCCTTCCTTAGAAGTACTTTGCGTCACAAATTTCAAGTTTCTAGATTAAGCGGTTTGGTATGGGCGTGGATCAGTCATTTATTCTCTCACCCACTCAGAGCTTCTTTTATATAAAGAGATTAATAGCACAGTTAAACTACTGATTAGGAGTAGGTGACTTCTCAAGTTTTTTTTTTTTTTTTTTTCAATACATCGACCGGCCTTTTTGACTGAAATTATGTTAAAGATTTTGTATAGTTCCATCAGATTATCGCTTCAATCAAACACACACACACACACACACACACACACACATATATATATATATATATATATATATATATATATATATATATATATATATATATATATATATATATATATATATATAAGCCATGACTTATTTCTTGTTAAATTCCTTCAAGCTTAGCGTATCTATTCCAATGTTTAGCAGAAGTATTTTGAAATGTTAGCACAATATATTATATTAATTTGTTATCTTTAGTTTGGTTATATATATATCCTGTTTGCAAATGGAAATTTCTCAGTGTGTGTGTTGTGCTAATCCTAATCATAAAAACAGTCTCGTTAACAGATGTTATTATCTGTATACTATTGCTTGTCTACCTTACACTCATAGATGTCGCTACTTTCGCTGTTAATTGCTTATATAACGAAATACTAGAATGATTGCATAAATATGAAATGGAGCTTGAGGTAAATGATGGGAAAACTTAAAATAATAATATAATACAGGGTGTATCAAAAAGATTCATCCACTTTGATAAGTCTGTATTTCTGAAACTAATAAACATATACAAATAGTTTTTGTTTTGCATAACAGTGAAACTCAAAAAGTTTTTATTGCACCTGTTCATAGGTGTTCAATGTGCCCCCCGTGAGATGCACGGCATATGTATTCAAATTCGTCCCAAACTGCAGCTAGCATGTCTTCAGTTACAGCTTCCACAGCTGCCGCTATGTGATGTTGCAGTTCATTCAATGTGCTTGGTAACGGAGTCTTTTAAAAAAACAAAAGAAATAATCACATACAGTAAGGTCAGGTGACCTTGGAGGCCAGTAATGTAACGCTGCATCATTTGGTCCAGTTCGACCGATCCATCGTTGTGGAATCGTTCGATTTAAAAATCCCCGCACTTTCCCATGCCAGTGTGGCGGTGCCCCATCCTGTTGGTAGATGAAATCATTCGAATCAGTCTCCAACTGTGGGAAAAGATAGTACTCAAGCATATCAAAGTAGTTATTCCCGTCACAGTGTTCTCGGCAAAGAAAAATGCACCGTACACCTTTTTTTCGGGAAACTGCACAAAACACATTAACTTTTGGCGAGTCCCTCTCATGTTGTACAACTTCATGTGGGTGTTCCGTTCCCCATATTCGCACATTATGGCGGTTCACATTTCCATTCAAATGGCATGTTGCCTCGTCACTAAACACTAAGCGTTGAACAAAACTGTCGTCCTCTACAATCTTGCCAAGAATGAAATTCCATAAACTCCATACGTCGTTCTTTGTCACCTTCACAAAGAGCTTGCAGTAGCTGAATTCTGTATGGTTTCATGTGTAAACGACGACGCAACACACGCCAGACGGACATCGAGGGTATGTTGAGCTGTCGAGCTGCACGACGAACGGATTTCTGTGGACTGCGTGCAAAACATTGACGGACGCGCTCCACGTCTGCGTCGGGCACTCGAGGACGACCCGGTTATTTTTTCTTACACAAACAACCTGTTGTTTGGAGTTGTTCATGCCATCGTCTAATGCTCTGTGCAGTAGGAGGATCCACACCATACTTAGTACGAAAGCCACGCTGAACAGTAATCAGTAACTTGCACTCCGCAAAATGTAGTACACAAAACGCTTTCTGTTGTCCAGATGCCATTTTAACCAAACCGTATTGGGCATTCACTCAAGCACACTGCTGCTACCTAGCGGAAACCATGTACAACTAGAGATGTTCGTCTTTCCAACAGTACGTTGTTCACTCACATCTCTGAAAAGACAGAATAGATATTATAGTTTAAAACCGGATGATTCTTTTTGATACACGCTGTACATACATTAAATATAAACAAACAGAGCTTTTAATTAAGCACGATTTTAATTTCTAGAGTACAGAAGTACGAAGTTAGAAACAATATTTTTTCTTTCATTCACAATATGACTTAATATGTTAATTAATATATAGGTATACTATTTCACGTTTCTCTTTTCTTTTCTAGGTAGGTACACTATGAAAATACTATACAAATCTGCTGAGAATGAAGCAGCATCAAAGAGAGTTAGTGGAAACAACTAGAGGTAATATTGAAATTTGATGAGAGTATTTGTGTTTTGTTTATTTATGTATAGTTAGTCGAGTTTAGAGAAGATGTAAAATAAATTGGAGGAAATAACTTCTTAAGTTCTCTGTTTTACTTCAAGGTTCATTGTTTGTACAGCTAAGTGCGGATAGTACGTCGCGTAACCTGTCAATGATCTTTTATCGAAAATTTCTCCTTTTTCTTCATGTATTGAAAAACATTTGAAGGCTTCAGCAGGAAGAAACAATATTAACAAATATATTTTCTATATTTTTGTTCAAGCAAGAAAAAATCAACTTAAATATGGGCTAACTTTCGTTCACTATCTATGCTGCAAAAAAGTAATTTCATAGAGAAAAATTCTATTAATCAGTGCCTAAGTAAATGGGTAATGTAAATAATAACAATCAATTCTCTGATCTAGAACAGAACGGCGAATGAAGAGTACCGTGAAGTGGATTATTTGGATTTTATTATTTATTTATTTATTTATTTATTTATTTTTGTAATTTTTCATACTACCCCTTGTTATTTATTGCAATGAATTGATCTTCTTCTTCTGATGTTTCTAGAGCTTAGTTTTCCTGCAGTCATAACAAAATTTTACTGAGACTGAAGCCTCCCAGGATCCAAAATGTGCTATTTCAAAGTAGACCCGCTTTGCGGCTACTTGGAAAATATATGTCTTTTCACACTAATAAGAGCTGTGTGAAAAATGGGACTATTTGGACAGAACTACTTGCAAAACCACACTTTCCTAAGTTGATATGCAACATGCCTATGTTTCTTTCATAGTAATGTGTTCCTAGACTGTTTTAAATAAAAAAGAGACTTGTTTGCATAATCTTTTAGTTAAACACAATAAATTGTTGAACCAATCTAAACTAACTGCAATGGTAAACTTGTCGTCCTGAAGCTCTAGAGAACCAGTAAAAAGAATTGTTTTTGTAATATGCTTTTATAAACGGTAGTTTTTCAAACAGTGCAAGAGAAATTTTGGCAAATGTCAATACACGCATAAGCTCTTGAGACTTTTTAAGACACCAAAACATACCCTACACAATTTTATGAAATTTATGTATGTATCAGATCAGTAATTGCTTTACATTGGTTTACAAAATTATGTGGTATAATTTTGACAAGTGTACATTTACGCTAACTCTTTGCAAAAATATCATATGGTACTGTTATAATAATAGTAATGTAACACAATACGATAAGGACAAAAATTCACATACTAAAATTATTTGCTACAAAGTCATATAGAAAAACAACTTGTTCTCTGCGGTTGTACGTAGGTTCAAGCAAAACTTCAATAATGTCATCGTTGTCCATCTCTGATCAATATCATCATTTTTAGTAGAAAAACAGACGGAGATTAAAAAATGGCCACAGATTATTCCAGAAAGGAACTGGAAATGTAAAACTAATTTGTCTCATTAGGAAACTTCTGAAAGCAATGATATTTAGAACAACCAGGCAAAAATCAGTTTTCATTGCGGAAACACACACAGAGAAAATTTACAGAAAATTAAAAAACACACGAAAAAGTATCAATTGCTGTGGGAATTTTTAGATCAGTCTATATATAAAGCACACAGCACTTATGAACATCCATATTGTTTCTTTTAGGTGCCTACATTTCATTGGCTTGGAAGAAAACGACATATCTGTCATATTTCTCACATTATTATACCATATAACACAAAACGTCAGTTTTCCAAGTAGACCCAGTTTACGGTACTGAAACAGACGCTACGCCAAGAAACTTAAATAGAGGTGTGGCAAACTCCACAGTGATTCTGCACTTTGTTGTTTCGATTCAAAATAAAAATAAATGTTCGATTTTCATTTGTTATTGATTATTTTAAAGCAAAAGTCATTTTTTTTCGACAGACATGAAGAAGTATTTAAATACTTAAGTTTTGGTGTTGTCAACTTCACACTGATACTTTTAATTTCAATTTTAGATTCAAAATCTAAGCAAATTATTTGTTGCTTCGAATAGAAAAGAGTTTGCTTTGATCAACGTAAAGAAATATTTAAAACAAAAGAAGTTAATGGCCAACTTAATGATGGGCTACACTTTAAATTTCAGTACAAAAACAAACCAATCGTTTCTTTTTCATTTTTATTGTTTGTTTTCTAAAAAAAATAGTGTTTGTTAAAAAAGTATAAAATAATATTTAGAAAATTAAATTGATATGTGGCTGACTTCACACTTTCTCCTCACTTTCAATTTTTTATTCAAAACCCAAGCTATCGTTTCCTTTTCATTTGTGATTGATTGCTTTGAAGAACCACCAAAATTTAATATATAAATGTCTTTTCATATGTTTCGAAAAAAAAAAGATTTCTTCTTTAAACAATCTATAGTAAAATGGAAAGAGAAACAGCAAATGATTGATTTAGGATTTGAATCGAGTTTTGAAATTTAAGGGACCAGTATGAAGTTAGCTATATACTAATTTAATTTTCTAAACATCTTTTTACTCTTCTGGAAACAACTTTTTTTTTAAAAAAAAACTTCGTGGGTTTTGAGTCCAAATTTGAAAATGGAGAGTCCAATGTGAAGTTGTCCTCCACAACTTTATTTTGTAAACAATTCTTTGTTCCTCGAATTTTTTCCAAAACGATCAATGATAAACTAAAAATAAACGCTTGGACTGGTTTCTGAATCGAAATTTGAAAGTATCGAGGTCATTATGAAGTTGGCTTTCACACTTCTACTGAAAATATCTCTTTCTGACTTTTGATACGATTTGCTCTTTTAAACAATCAACAACAAACTATTGTTTTGCTTTTCGAATAGAAATTTGAAAGTGGGAACCAGTATGAAGTTTGCCCCACAACTTTATTTTGTAATATATCTTTTCGTTTTTGTAACACGATTTTTCTTCAAAATAATCAAGAACAAACGGAAAAGAAAACGATGGTTTTTGATTTTGAATCGAAATTTGAAGGACCAATGTGAAGTTGTTCACAACCAATTTTCTGAATATATTTTATTGTTTCAAATGATTTTTTCCTTTATAATAACCAATAACAAACGATTGTATTCGGTTCGGTTTTTAATCGAAATTAGAAAAAGATCTTCTAGTTAAACGTTTCACAATTATGCACTCGAGGCTAAGGGAGACGGAAAATTAAGGCAAGAGGATGAGGATGGGAGAATTAGTGGAATCAGAATGTGGGAGGAAACAGAAATACCCCTAGAAAATTCACGGACACGATACTGTACAACACATTTACTTCACCGGGGATCAAAATAGGAACCCCACACTGCAGAGGTAAGTGATCTAACACTGAGCTACCGTAAAATCACATCGAAATTTGAAGGTAAAGGGGATAGTGTGAAGCTGCCCCAACTTTATTTTCTAAATATCTCTTTACATTTTTTCGAAACGAACATTTTTCTTCGAAACAAACAAGAGTAAACGTTTGGCTTGAGTTTGAATTTAATTTGAAAGTTGAGGACCAGTGTGAACAACTTTGTTTTGTAAATATTTCGCTATATTTTTCGAATCGAACTTTTTTTCTCTGAAAAATCAATAACAAACAGCAAACAGACGAATAACTTGATTTTTAAATTCAAATTTGAAAGCGGAAGCTTGTTTGAAGTTGTCCCAACTTTATTTACTGATTATCTCATTTTATTTTTCAAAACTAACGTTTTTTCTTGAAAACCATAAATAACAAACAGAAAACAAACAATTGACTTTGGCTTTAAATGAAAATTGAGGGACCTATGTAAAAGTAGTCACACCCAACTTAATTTTTAAATATCTTTGCGTTGCACCAAATACATGAAACAAGAAGTAGGATACGTAGAACAGAACAAAGATTCAAGGGTAGAGTATACTATATTCTTAAATTGCCATCGTTGTACAGCCACCAGGAAAAATTTCTCCCCCTAAGTACTCTAATTGCATTACTTGAGTTCCAGGTCATTTGCAGTTGTGAGAACGCCTGGATAGATGTAAAACAAGTTACATGAGACTTTTCTCGGCACTAACAGCAGTTGGTAGCCAGAACCAGGTGTTTATGCAGCTAAAATTGTAAAGTAGGTGACTAACGAAACAGTTCTCTATTCTGAGATGAATCTGAATGGTTTGGAGCGTGTTTTGCAACGAACACCATACATTATTTTCAATATTGCTGTGTATGTAATGTATTATTTCATTATATATACTATATGTTTAGAGAAATAAAAGCACTGACCACGTTTGAATCAGAAAATGCTTCAAAGTAGACGAAAATATCAAATCTAGAACAACTACTGGAAAAGTTTGTAAATGATTGCCTCCATTGACAGATTTTTTTCCAATTCTCTTCATTTAAATCTCATTTTCTTCCTGGAGAGGAGAAGATCTTGCTTGTTACAATAAGTATACATTCAAATTGATATTGAAACATTTGAAAATGTTTCAACCTGGCCAGGATTTGGACCCAGTCCGCCGAATAAAAGTTCAATACCCTAACCATTGAACTGCCGTGCCACTTCAAAATCCACCCAAACTATTAGGAGTTAAAATCGTTGAATGTAAGAATACACAAGATACTAATGCTCATATAAGGAGACGTTCCTTATGTGAGTGTCACAATGTCTTACTCGAGATTCCCTTCTTTAACTCAAAAACAAGTTACATAGACTAACGGCAAAGAGGAAAATACCACGAAATGTTCTTCAAGTTGAGGCTACTTCATACTTTTTAACGATGGTCCCGATTTGCATTACTATTCTTGCTCATCTCAACTTCTGATTTCCAAAGAATAAAACAAGCAGACATTATTTTCTCATTCCTAGAATTGTATCAACAAGTGTAGAAATAGAAAGTTCTATTTTTATTTTCCGTAACTACTAGTTTATTTTCTTATCTTTGTATGAGGAACTTGTAACAGAGTGGTAAAATATGGAACTCGTATGGCAGAGACCCGGGTTCGAATTCCGTCATGACAATTATTTTTCTTATTGGAAGGTATTGTTTATGTAATGGGTATTGTAATACTTTTATTCCTGTATTATTATTATTATTATTATTATTATTATTATTATTATTATAAACTTTTAACTTTCTATCTCTTTTCCTATCATCTTTTTCTCTTTTATCCTTGCTTCCTTTTTTGGATACTACACTTCATTTTTCTTTTTTATCTTGGTTATGAGTTTTATATGCCATATGCTTATTTTGTATTTTTTGGTAAATTTATTATATTATTTTGTATTCTTTGTCTTTTGAGTGAGTGTACTTTAACTATGGTGTCAATTGATTTGAAAATTACACTTATATTCTTTTATGATTTTCATGTATTTTCATTTGTAACTTTGACTATATGTATGTTCCTTTTTCATATATTATATAATTTTTTCCTATTGTATACTCATATCAATATATTATTATTTTAGTCTCATGACTGGGTGTACTTTGTTTGAGATGTACTTGAGATGATATTTATGCTTATTTGTTTTTTCATTATGATTTTCATTGTATGTTCATCTGTAATACCCATTGCATGTTTTTTTGCATGTTTCATTTTTGTGTTATGTTTAAATGTAAGCGCCTTATATTTGTATAATCCTTCTTGGGGGCACTTTGTGACTAGCTGTTTGTCCCTAATAAACATTATTATTATTATTATTATTATTATTATTATTATTATTATTATTATTATTATTATTATTATTATTATTGAAAAGTTGGGACTCGGCTGCATATTTTGTATTTTATGAAGTTTTTGATTGGCTTTCAAGTCTTTATATTGGTATCGAACGTATATGGAACGTATCTGAAATTATGAATTGCTTATAACATTAATATTTCTAGCAGTAGTAGAAGAAGTAGTGGAAACTTATACGCAATTGCTGGGTTTGTATTTTATCAGTCACATTTTTGACCTATACTAACAGTATGCCTTACGTATTCAGTGCTTGCCACACACGATATGTTCCCCGACAGTACGCATCAAGGTTAATACGGGTGACGTCATCTTGTAGTTGTGCTTCGCAGTTCATTTTTCTATTGCGAGTGCACTGAAGAAAGTCATCTCAACACCACGACCGACAGAAACTGAATATTTTTCATGATTACATTAGAAGTATCAACATATGGAACAGTGACCATGCAATGGAACAGTGACCTACGAAACACGTCTACAAGATGACGTCAGCCGTATTAAGCTTGATTAGTACTGTCTGGAAACGTCATATGTTTAGTGAACAATTGATAATTACGTACGGCATATCGTTAGTATGGATCAAATACGACTGGTCAAAAACAAAGGTTATTGTTTCCCAGAAATTGCTTATGTTTCTACTACTTCTTCTACTACTGGTAGAAATATTAACATTGTAAGCAATTCACCATTTCAGATGCATTCCATATCTACAAAAACACTTGAAATTTAATAATCAAAAACTTCATATAATATAAACTATGTAGCCTAGTCTCGACTTTCCAATAATATTAATATTAATAATAATAATAATAATAATAATAATAATAATAATAATAATAATAATAATAATAATAATAAAGAAGTAACAAGCTTACAATACGAATTACGTAAATAATACCTTCCAATAGAGAAGAAATAATTGTAACAATGGGATTCTTACCCTTGTCTCTGCCATACGAGTTTGATGCTTTGCCAATTCTTTATTTTTAAATTCGTCCCAACCGTGGCATTCTTCGCCAGTGGCATCTCACGTCCTTTCGACTTATTCCGAACACGACAGGGACACGAACACAGAAATATCGAGGACACTTAAAATTCCGACCTTGCTCTTCAGAGTGATTCGAACTCCCAATGGGTTTCACCTCACAATCGTCTGTAATTTGCCACAAATTATTCATACAAAGATAAGAAATTAAACTAGTAGTTACGGAAGATAAAAATAGAACTTTCTATTTCTACACGTTTTGATATAATTCAATAAAAGCGAAAATGATGTCTGCTGTCTTTTCTACTTTGTAAATTAGGAGTGAGGAAGAATAGTAATGTAAATCGGGACCATTGTTAAAAACTAGAAAGTATAAGGTAGCCTCAACTTGGAGAACGTTTTCTAATATTTTCCTCATTGACGAAGGTCTGTATAACTTGTTTCTGATTTAAAGAAGGAAATCTCGAGTAAGTCGTTGTGACACTCACATAAGGAACGTCTCCTTATAAGATCATTAGTATCTTGTATACAATCTTACATGCAACGATTTTAGCTAATGGTTTAAGTGGAAGTTGAAGTGGTGCGGTAGGAATACATTACATACACTGCTATATTGAGATTATTATATTGTGTTCATTGAACAACACGCTCTGAACCATAGAGATTCATCTCAGAATGGAGAAATGTTTCGTGCGTCATCTATTTACTATTTTACTTGCATAAAGACCTGACTCAGTGCTACCAATCGCTGTCAGTGTGGAGAAAAGTAACGTGTAAGTGAGGCATCTGCCCAGGCGTTTTACAAACTGCAAATTATCGGACCCCAAGTAATGGAATTGGAGTACTTAGGAATGAGCTACTTTTGCTGGTAGCTGTATCTACGTAGTATTGTTTACGAGACAAGACGAGATGACAAATAAGGTTTTTCAGTCGTGTCTCGTAAATTTAGCAATGTCTCGTTCTGATTCTCGAATAATTCTTTCTCGTCCCTTTCCTGTTGTCGGGAAGCTTTCCGTTTTGTAAATATATGTACAATTTATTACCTTATTTTGTTTTCTTAATTTCATCTAGAAATTATCAAAGCCCTTTGGTATCACGAGGGATCCACAAAGGCTATGATTTAAAAAAAAAAATGAAATCGTTGTTCGTTATTGGGGCATATTCATCATATAATGACTTTCATATATTTAAATGTTGATAAATCCTTTCTCGTTGTATCTACAACCACTTTATAAATTTATAGTTTTGTGCTGATTTATATTGTGTTTGAGTTCTAAGACCTGGGTGAACTATTCTTAGGCAAGAGAATCCAGAAATTTCTCGTCTCATGGGGAACACTAGCTGTATGTTTCTTTATACGTTCATTTTTAATTTGCCTGTTCCCAAGTACAATTCTTTTTATTTATTTATTCATTTATTTTTTGTCGTAGTCCGAAGAGCCTTAGAAATTGGGCATTAGTGTTTTGGATGAACTGTGTCAGTGTAGCTAAAAAACAAAACACATGTTACACAGCAAGTACATCTATGACATATAGGTGCGTCAAATATACGTTTAGTACATCATTCTTTTATATGTTGCCTATTATTATTATTATTATTATTATTATTATTATTATTATTATTATTATTATTATTATTATTATTATTATTATTATTATTATTATTATTAATGCATGTTTCGGCACTGGAACTTCGAATTAATTTCTTTGCTCTAACTAATTCTAGATCCTCTCTTTACTTTTTAATATGAATTTTATTAAGCAAATAATCCAATGTTTTTGCCGAACTCAGTTTACTTGCTTTTACTTTTCAATGTCTGCTTACTGGGAGATATTTCCCTGCCTAGTTAAATGACAACGCAAAAACGAATAAAAGGGTTTTCTTCTTTTGAAAAATATAAGTTAACAATGCTTTACTACATTTTAATAATAATTCTAAATATTGTACACTATATAATTTTCTCTCTACCTGTACTGTACTGGCCTGTGCAGTGCTGTATAAATATATCCAATAAAAGGTCTGCTGAAATGTTGATGCACGATTGGAGCTGCTGTCTATAATTGGAAAGTACAGCAATGTCGAGAGGGATAAAATATTAATCCTTCCTTTTAAAAGTTTCATCGAATTCAATTGAAGATAGAAGGATCTTCCCATTTCGAAATCCACACGACATGTCACTTCTGAGTTACTATTAATGTTAATGGAAACAGCTTTGAAATGACCTAAGTAAACCATTTCATCCTTGTGTAAGTTGCATTTAGAGTCTTCATATTAATATTAAATGGAGTTTTAAAAAACAGTAAGAATAATCCTTCTGTTGGAATTATTATTAATTAATGAAATAATATAGAGGAATTTATTGATGTACATAAATTTGATTTGTAATGTGCGCAGGGGTGGGTCCTGGGGGTCTGGACCGCTCGAAATTTCGACTTTTGTGTAAATTTAGCCTTATTTTAGAGGCAATTTTTGGAATTTTAATATAAAATACCCTCATGTTGAGTTTGGACCCCTCCCGAAATAAATTTCTGCGTACAGAACTGGTAAGTACAACATAAAATTACGTAAATAGTTTTCAATACATGTAAAACTCATCATATAATTTACAAGTATTTGTTATCTCAAACCGTTCCAGAGCTATAGTAAACACTGGTTAAGTCTAAAACCATGCTAAAAATTATATAATTCCGAGAATTAATTATAATTACACCTACCAAAATTATTGATGTGATGAAACAGATGCGAAGAAAAGCAACAATTATTTTAATAAGAATTTTAGAAATTATCCAAAAAAAATGCATCGAAAGATTGCGATCTTGGTCAAAAATTAGTTTTTGAACCAGAGACCACAAAATTATCGAACGGATTCTAAATCGAATTTTCGGTTGTTTTTTTTTTTTCGGAATAACCACTCAAAAAGTTCCAAGAAGTATGCTATTTTAAGCAGAACACCAATTTTTACCAATGTTTTTTAAAAGATATTTTCAATACAGTTCGAGATATCAAATTGTTGTAAACGACGTTATGATCTTTATGTCTATTGAAAATTCTCTACATAACTGGATGTGATAGTTGTTTAAAAAATAAACTCATCTGAAAAGTTAAAATTTTCAGTTCCTCGTAACTTTGTTTCTAGTTATTCAAAATTCGTGATATAATTATCGTAGTATTTGACACTAATATACTGTGAATGTGTGTTTTTCCATCTATTTTGCTTGCATTATTACTGTTGTAGAGCTCCTAAAAGTTGGTTGTTTTTCAATGCCTTTTGATAGTGTAGCGTCCTCAATTTGCAAAACTGAATAATAATCGTTATATTACGTTTTCGTTTAACATGTTATCTTGAAATATGTAATAGTCCGACGTAGTGCATTTAGAAAATTTTGACTGTATGTTGGGTTGTCAACACTTTTAATTTGATTATTTTGCCCCCTGTAGATAATTCTATAGCACGAAATTTCTGAGTTTTGCGTCTATTAGTGTAAAAGTTAAAAGAACGTATCAAGATAATATCCTATATACAGGGTGTTTCAAAACAACACCGACAACGTTTGGGAGGTGATTCCTGACACCAAGATACGACAAAAAGTATAGACCAATCTGGGTGCACAAGTGCTTCCTTTCGGAGTTATAGGCTGCCGAAAACATGAAAGAATGAACTTTAAAGGTCTATAGTTCCAATACTATGAGACCTACCATGGTCGGGTCAAGATTTCAGTGAGGAACTAGTGTGTGCTCTATCCAAATATCCATGTTTCAGAATACTGCGGAACTTACGAAAGAATTTTTATAGAGGTAGTTCGTGAGTGCTTCAAATTTTGTGTCCGTAACCAAACTCCCTCCAGCCTTTATGCCCATATTGTATACTGTATATTGTAAGATATATTCTTAATAACTATTATACTGTAAAATACACTTATGTCCAAAACTTAAGCACGAATGTGGTTTTCTCATAAATGCACCAATTTTGATGCTTAGGACCAAAACGATGTCTTACACCGAGGAAAGCAATAGCAGAGCCACCTATTCTGCCCACGTATGGCATATGCAAGTTCAGCAGTAGTCGCTGAGGGTGTTTAGGGCAATTGGTGTGCGTGTGCATGATGAGTATGTAATCGGTTACGAGACGTCGAAACGGTTGTGAAGGACGTCGAAACAATAAGTGTGCATTGGTAGTATTTCACAAAGACAGCATCTGAATGAATTTGAGTGTGGTCGCATTGTCAGAAAATTGAAAGGAAGGCGGACAGTAACCAGTGTGGCGCGAGAATTTTGAATTCACCACAACATAGTATCGGAACCTACTGGTCGAGGTACCAGACGGCTTTGAACGCTTCAAACATTTAGGTCTAAATCACATTTATTCCCGGTTTAAACATTCCTTGTGAGATACAAATAAACATAACTTTGCTTGTTGTTTTTCTAGTTAATAAACACCGTAGAACTTTTAAACCTACATTCAAGTTTAGGATAGAATTAATATACGAAGAAGAAAATAATAACTTCCCACTTTTATTGATCCTCTTACAGGAGGAATTACTACTATCCATCATAAGGTGTCAACATGACACATGTGGTATTTTACATCCTACATACGTTTAAGAGACCGAGCATAAATATTTAGATAACATCGTTCATATATGTAACGAGGTTAAAGGACCTAGACAAAGTGCGGAACCAAAATGTCACTTTTCCAAAACAATTGCGTACGTGAATTTTTCTAAGTCGCCTAAAATTGTCAGTTTCGCAACAACGCATTCGAAATAATAAGAGAGGAAGTGATATGAAAATAATAAGATTTCCGAACGCACCTCACAGTTTATTGCTTGAATTGCTCAGCTTCTAGTTTCTCACTTAATGCAATGATTTTTTAAAAGTAAAACAGTACCTTGGCAAATAAGAAAATCGTAAAAGGAAGAAACAATGAGAAGTTGTTAAGTAATTCGTTATCTATCAGTACAACTAGAAGAAAGTTGTATAGTTGTTTCAATAGTCTTGTGTGTTAAGTTTCTCTTTTCTATGGGGATTCAACACTTTTGAATGTGGTTCAAATCCCACTGGATGAGTTCATTTCTTTATATTTCCTGCTATTCCTAGAGTATAGTTTTGTTATATGTATTACACGGGGAAGGGGGGGGGGTCAGACAATTTTCTAATCTAACCAAAAGTAAGAAGTCGCACAGGCGTGAATTTTTTTGTATTTTCCAACGTAATTTCTCTTTAGTACAAATTAAGTTACTTTTTACTGCTAATAAAAGCAAAATATAAATCCTTATTACGTTTCGTCAGCAGTTTGTTCAAGTAAATAGAATTACAAACAACAGATACAAACATTCTTTTTTGATTCTCTATAGGTAAACATTTGTCAATAGTTTGATTACTTGTCATTGTGTTCCGCTACAAAAAGTCATGTTTACCTGAAACTACAGTACAACTAATGTTGATTATTATAAATCTGACATTGATATCATTCCATCAGACATTATTAATAGATGCGATTATGAAGCTCAGACATATTATCATTATATTCGTTGAATATGAAGCGAAGTTTACAGAATATATTATCAAATATATGTAGAAGGACAGTAAAATGAATTGTGTACGTGTTGTCTATTAGAGAGAGAATGTTTGTATGTGTGCGTGTCTGTGTGAAAGAGAAAGGGAAAAGAGAAATGCATGTATGGTACAAAATGAGATATAACGCTCTTTTTTCTTTCTTAAAGTTACAAGAGAGACAGAGGCTGTCGCGACTGTTTTTCTACGATTATTGATTTAATGAGAAATTACGCACATCCATCCATCCAACAGCAGTCGTCAGGTCACGTGCATGCCTCCACATGCTTTGTATCAATTCCCGCCTATCCTTGTCGGCTCTGACTGTGGTGCCGTTCTCTCTATATCTGAAGTTGTCTGAGTACAACGTTTCAAATGACGTTGTGGGTTGAGTTTAATTAAACTCATATTTATAGATAAAAGAAATAAACACTTTTTCATAAAAAAATATTTATTTACAAGAACTTCTATTATGTGTAATTTTGTATGAATTACAACACGTTTTAAGCAGATAAGTTTAATTTACTTTCTTTAGAAATATAACAATTAAAATAAAGCTGAAATAATCTTTCAACGAAAATATTAGTTTAGTAATAATAATTGGATAAAAATAATCTTAAAACTAGTACCGTATGGTTTTAAATTTAAAGTAATACTTCACCTTCTACATTTTTTATTAGTATTGGGGGGAACGGTGGCTCAGTGGTAGGGGGCTTATCTCTGGTACATAAGGTGCTTTTTCAATCCCCGCCCAAGTAAGTTTATGATGGATAACATCGTGTCCATGGGTTTTCTCGAGGTACTCCCGTTTCCTCCCACATGTTCATTTCACCAGTTCTTCCATCGTCATTCATTTGCCTTAATCATCCGTTTTGCTTAACCTAAAGGGAATAATCTCAGGATGTTAAACTGAAAAATTTCATTTTATTTCTGAGAAGTGGGTTTTTTTGACTGCGGTCCTTTTGATGTGGATTTCATTTAATATTGTTCTATTTAATTGTATTTATCTTCTACTCAGACCCCTTTTTTAATTCGTGTTGTTTCACACTGTGTTCTAAATTACGTGCAAATTACATTATTGAGATTCATAATGGTTAATTGAATGCATTTAATGAGACTTCAACAGCAAGAATACGTTTATGGCATTCTTCTTTGCAGAAAATGTAAATCCCTTTCCCCTTAGAATAGACTTTTCTATCAAAGTGAAATGATAAAAACTCGTGTCGGCTCAAGTGCTAGCCGCGTTCAAATGTTCGTTATAAATAGTTCCAAGTTTTTCATTGGTGATGAGATTGAAATCCTTGGTCATTTTTACATATTGAAAAAATATAAATTGACCCCCTTCCCTCGTTAAAAGCGAAAATTCTGGAAACACTGAAGCAGATTTCCGAAAAAACTGTCGTTTTAGCCCTCTTGTTTTGAATAAAGAGTTTATGCACCAAGGTTTATATTCCTAACATATCTCTAATCAACAAGGGATTTGGATAACAATTGTAAATCTCATCCTTAGTTCTTCCCACTTTTCTTTCCATCCCTTCTAAAAGCAATATCAGGAAACGCTGAAAGATATCTAATAATTATAATGAGAAGTATGAATATCAAATATCACGTATCTAACCTTAAAGGATTTTGAGATATTGCCATTTTGCTTAACAATTGTAACCCCCACCCTTTTCCTTCCCTTATAAAGGGAATATTTTAAAAAGTTGAAACACAACTTTAATTATTTTAAATCGAGCTACCTCGTGCCTAAGCGGTTAGCGTACGCGCCTTTGGCGTCGGAGACGTGGATTCGGTTACTGTTGGGAGCTCATGTGGTTCGGATCTTACATTTAACTGTACTTCTAACGTCTCATATAGTATTGCTGTTGAACGGCATGCTAAAATCAAATCAAATAAAAAATATTTTAAACAACAAGTCTAAATTCCAAATTTCATATCTCTAACCTTATTGGATTTCGTTATACAGCGATCCTATTATAACAATCGTAACTTCATCTTTTTTCTCCCCCACATTTTTATTTCCTTTTAGGAATAATATAAAAATAACGGTGATATGTCTAATTATTTGGAGAATCGGAATATTGACATTATACTACATTAATTATCCCTACTCTCCTTTCTCCCTTGTTGAATTACAAAAAATCTTCCTTAGTGGTATTTTGAGTCACAACTCCTATGCAGCGCGCTGAGATTCTCCCTATCTAAAAGCATGTAAAATTTGGTCACGATTATTTCAGAAACTACTGTACTTAGAACATTGTAATTTTGGATAAGTGTTTCAATGACCAATCTCAAGAAAATGACTGAGCAATTTTATAGATATCCCGTTTCATTTTGCAGTGGACTTTGATCATTTAAATTTGACAACCGCGCAATAAGACTGGCTGCTGCTCGCACGGAAAGCAACAATCGACCAGTTTTTCTCTTCCTCGCGTTGCCTGTCTCCCTACACGAAATGCTTATAAGAAGTTTCATTTTCTTTACAGATTATTGGAGCACTATTATTATTCAGTCATTTTCTCCCTCGAATCTGAAAATAGGCTGAGGCACAGATAATGTAACTTTTCTTACAGCAGAAGCATAACAGTCAAGTGATTGGAAAAAGAACAAAACTGTCTCCTTACTAATTTTCACATATCTTTTTAAAATGCAAGACGTAAAATATTTTTAATATTCAGAATTATAGTGAATAAGAAAGTACTGAACCACACTCCTTTTTGAAACTTTAAAAAATACATATATATATTCAAGTTTGAGGCTAAGTCCGTTCACAGTAAAAGCAAGTGAAGAATGTGTTCAATCTAAGCACTGTAGGATACAATATTATTGGGTCTGAATTCATTTGTTCCATCACTAATTTCGTCTAGTACAGTCTGGTTCAAAAAAATGTCTGGTCACTCTCCTAACTCTTTGACATCCATCGATTTTATTCATCATGAGCAACACAAGAACATCTCTTTTGGACTACTGAGATGTTTCTTCAAGCTGTCGCATCATAATTTCATGCAAACGATTGATTAAATATGACTTTTGAATGACTAGTGGGTGGCCAGTCTTTTCAAGTCACAATACACGAGAAAAATCCGTTATCCGGACATCGGTATATTCTACAAATATACGAAATCCATATGTTTACTACGTAAATCTGTACGGGGCACACATCCATATGTTACATCCATCTGTACTGTCTTTTTTCCGCTTAGATATCACAAAATGTCGTTGCAGGATGTCTGACATCTAACAGTGTTCCGTATATTACATATGTATAAATATGTTACATAGTTCATGTTGATGTTGACATTTTAATGTTGATCACTGTAGACAAAAAAACTGTAATACATAATTACCTAGATAGAAACGGTTTTCTGTAATCAAGAAAAAAAATATTGTCCCCTCTAATCTCTCTACTAAAACCGGAAGCGGCATAAATCTAATATCACTTTCGGTTTCAATATTAATTTAGAAAATATCACTTGATACTCTATACTGTCGTTTCCAGAGTTTATTGCATTAGTAAATCTAGAATATAGCATAATTTCTGTCAAAATAGAATCAGCGGAATTTGAGTGACTTTTCTAGTGATTCTGTTAGGAATGGTTCTTATAATTTTGTGAATAAATGCTATAGAAATTGAATTTTTAGAATAAATATAGTATTTCATAATTGACCCTGTAATATGGTACTTTTTTTTTGTGAAGGACCCAGAAAGGATATTACACTGGTGAGATAAGTAGTGTTGTCACGAGACGATATGTCTCGTCTCGTCTCGAAATCGAGGCAACAAGTAATTTTTAAATTCGAGACAAGACGAGAAACATGACAATTCTCACCTTGCTTTCCACACGACAATCTACATGAAACGAAAAATTTCTCGAGTCCTGTGGGAAACAGTATTTTAGCCAAATATTAGATCTCAATGATGCATAATATAATCCTATAAGTTGACAAAGTTATTGTACGAACAAAATGAAGAGCACTTATTAACGTTTAAAAATGTTCAAGTCATTATACAGAAAAAAGACGAGGAAGTTTTCGAGACGAGATGGGAAAAATGGAATCGAGACGATAAATAATCCTTCGACAATTTCGGCTACACTAGATGCAAACTTTTTAATTAGACAGACTATTTGAATCTCAGAACATATTGAAGTCCTGAGTGACTGGCTGACACTAAGCAAAGGCTAATTCACAACCAGAAATTTGAAATTTGGACAATACATAGGATTTGAGAAACATGGAATTTGGTATTTGAACTCATATTAGATACGTGTTTTCAGCTCCCCCCCCCCCAATAATATGGTCTTGAAGGGGAGAAAAGGAGCGGAAAGAAAAATGAATGGGAATTACAATCATTATTACAAACCCTTAGAGACTTCAAGAAACTTGGTATTTGGACTTCACATTTAAAATAATTTCACACGTATTTCAGCATTTTAATAAAAAGGATAAGAAAAGAGATAGAAAGGAAAATGAGAAGTGAGGATTGCAAGTATAAAGATATCGTTCTCTCAGAATCTCTGAAAATTAGAAACATGCAATTTGCTATTTCGACTTCTCAATAAGCGGTATTTTTATATATGGTCTATAAGGTAAGAAAAAGGACAAGAAGAAATATGGATGGGGATTACAATGATTATATGTTCATATCTCGGGGTCCTGAAGGGTTAGAGACATGAAACTTGCTGTTGAAACTGGAATTTGGTGTACTTGGTAGTTTATGAAGTGCGAGCCCGCAGGCCGAGCAAACTAGGAGGTCTGGGAGCGAATCCCCTGGTACTTGAACTGAAATTCGATGTATCCCAGGTACTCGGAGGGACAGAGACATGGAACCTGATATTGGAAGTGAAATTCGGTATGCTTGCAGCTCTATGAAGTGCAAGGTAGTAGGTCAAGCAAATATGGGCCTCTGGGGCTATATCCAGCTAGCCGAAGACTAGTTTAATAATAAATATTTCAGTGTGGCATGTTTATTATCTAATTTGAGAAGCTGGAATGAGAAATGAGGTGTCCGTTTCTTTTATTTATGTTGATTCACAGGGACGGATTGGCAAACTTTGGCCCACCTAGCTTAGCTACCGAGTTGGCCGTGCAACAAACATATATAAGCAGCCACTGATTCACTGCTTGTCACTTCGTTGATTCAGCATTAGGTATGTCTGGGTTCGAAACTCTTATATATGGCTTACACATGTTATATTTTTCTTCTGGACAACTCAAAACTACTGATATTTTTCTAGTGGTACTTTAGGGTTATCAGAAGTTTGTATTGCATTTGAATGTTTGTTAGCAAAAAAGTATTTATCCGACCTGTACAAGTTTTTCAATATTTTAGTAAGCAATAACATGGTCACTACTGAGAAGGGAGGCCTGATCTCCCTACGTTTCTGCCAGGCAGGTAGGCAGTCCAAAAATGTAGATAGAAATTAGGAGGGGCGATCCAACCATATTATAGTCCATCACCATATTATAGGTCATTTGCAAGCATACCGTGAAAATTTTAGGAGGGTCAGTAAAAATTTGGAGGGCAGGTCCCCCAGACCCCTCGTTTATACGGGCCTGATTTCCGCCACTGCAGATTTCAGACTTTTTCTTGATGGAATCTAATTGTTGACAGAGAGAACGCAAAGTATGTGGCTGCAACCGCAGACTAGTTTGAATAACTAATTAGTAATTATACTTTCTATTTGGTTTTACTGCCATTCAAAGTGACATTTCAATCGCACCAATCCAATGCTTGAAAGAAGCAGACATTCGTTTTGCTTACCTGTCCATTTCAGATTCTCGTCGATTTTCCCAGTATTTCTTCAGAAAATATCCCTAACGGGATCGTTTTTCGGAAGCCGAGAGTAGCATCTCCTTCGTCTTCTTACTTTCGAATCTTCTGTATCGCTCATCTCGCCAATTATGGGTTAGTATTTAGGTAAATATGCACAAAAGTCAATACTAGGTACGTTGTTTTCTTTACTCCGAAACTCAAGAGACTTACAAAACCAATACGGGTGTAACAATGAAAACTTGTCCACGCTCTCTAAAAACAACCAGTACAATCGCTCAGAATTATACATAATAATAAAAAGAAAAAAGAAGAAAATATCACAGCACCACAAAAGACGACAGAATGTCTCAAAGACGCAATGTTAGTATTTCAAACTCATACTTCCTCACAACACACAGCAAAACTAAACAAAATTCAGTTGAGCTGTTTTATGAAAGAAATACTTTTTTTTATTTATTTTGCAGTCGATTGTTTTAGGAACCGCATTTGTGAAACCAAAACCTACAGCTATAACTGGCGTGGGTGAATTCTACAGCATAAAAGCATGGAACAAAAGTGTTGAGAAGTATGTATAGAAATAACACAAAACGGAAATGTGGCAATAATAGATCTGTTACCCTCACCAACTTTCCCTCGACCAGCAATAAATAGGTCCTCATACTGAGTTTGGTGACATCGTCCACCACCCGTGGTGTGTCGGCATCGCACAGTAACTGTATAAGAGGAAAGCGGAAGTATAGCGCAGAGCGTTGAAATGTTTCTTGAGTTACAATCTTACAATGAACGTGACCAAAGAGAGAGAGAAAAAAAAATGTGTCTGCTCGGGCTAGCAGCGACGACTTTCATTGCATGATTGTCAAATTTAATCGATGAAAATCAACTGCAAAACAAAACGGGATATCAATAAAATTGCTCAGTCATTTTCTGGAGATTGGTCATTAAAACACTTATCCAAAATTAGAATGTTCTAAGTACAGTAGTTCCTGAAATAATCATGACCAAATTTTACATGCTTTTAGATAGGGAGAATCTCAGCGCGCTCCAAGGGTTAGAGACCGCCTTAAACGGTTTTGTCTGTGCGTTGATCAGTCGTTCACTTACTCAGGACTGCTTCTGTTATATATGGAGATGTGTGTAAGAGGAAGAATACTAAGCATAGAAGAAAAAAAGCAGGATGGAAACGCAACCTTATATAGAGAAATATCATAATTTCTAGTCAGAGGCCCTGGACTCCCCCAGTTTCTTGATTGACAAAAATAATTTTAGGTATTATTTATATATTTTAAAAAGTTTACAGTAAATTCATGATATACCTATCATCGTCTGGGTTCTGGCTGCCCCCCAGTTTTTACCTTCTAGTTCCGCCACTGAGCACAGAATTCTTTCTCCCACCTGGACAAACCTCTATGAATAAACAAACGAATATAAAGGTATTATTTATGACTTATTTTCTATTTGTTATAAAAAAAAATGTTACATCAATGTTTCCGGTATCTCGAATGGACTATTACCTTGAATCTTTGTATATTTATTTCATACGTTTCAATTTGTCATCGAAGCCGCATTTTGAGAAAAGAAAGAACCGACAATCTACGAACTGGGCCTATTCTTTGTGTTATTGCTTGAACGCAGTGGTGTCAACAAATCATTCAACAATCGTTTCTATGATTGGTATAGTATAGTGCTAACCAATGGTGGCTATAGAATTTTACAACAAAGAAGTCACACTGGCAATGAAGATGAAATTCGCTTTGCGCCACCTGCTTCCGCCTCGAAAAATCGTCTCTCGCTTCGGGGCTTCCAGCGATGTTTTACTTTGAAAGCACTCTTTAAATTCTGATATTAGATACGTATGTTACAGGAAAATTTTTCCATTGTATAATCATATATCCAATATATGTCTTACATACAGAATTCTTTAACAGTACATACTTTATTCAGCACAAAGAATTCAAGTTATTCAAGAAGTGAAAACAGCTGATGTTGCCAATATTACGTTTCCTTTCATTTGAATTGTCTCAATCGATTCTGTAAATAAAATGGAATTTCTAGTTCTACGTCCCGTGCTACTACCCTTTAGGCTGAAAGGGACGGATGAATTAATGAAATTGAATTATGAAATAATTAGTAGAATAGCAGTATGGGTGGAGTTCAAACAGGAACCCTTCACAGAAGTGCAGCAAGTCCCGAGTTTTGTGATCCTCTGATAAAATGGACATAGCAAACTGAAAATTATGTATATCCATCACTCAAGGGCGTAGAATGCGAAGCACAAGCACAACGACTGTTACGTCAAACTTCAATACATTGTGTTTTAAACAAAACTGAAAGTAATGTGCATAGAATTACGCAGAATGGATATGAAGCTTATCGCTTTAATTTTACATACCTTAAACAATTGAAGGACTCTATTATTGCTTACTGTATTTTATGGAATAATTACTCGTTTCGTATATAATTTTTCTAGGTGTACGTCTGTTCCGGATTTATTATTATTTGATTTGTAATTGTTATGTAATTATTTAAAAACATCATTAAATGTTTTTCTTTCTTTCCAATTTATTTCGTTTTGTGGTTTTCGTTCCTTCGTGGCTAAGCGGTTTGGCGTGAGAGACCCGGGTTCAATTTCCAGCGGGAACTCATATGGTTCGAATTCCACGTTAAGCTGTAGGTCCACGTCTCAAATAGCTTCGCTGCTGAACGAGACGCTAAAATCAAAATCAAATCAAATCAAATCAAATAGTCTGAATAAAATGAAAATTTTACCTACGCCAATATTTGTTGCTTTGTAATAAGATTATTATTATTATTATTATTATTATTATTATTATTATTATTATTATTATTATTATTATTATTATTATTATTATTAGTAGTAGTAGTAGTAGTAGTAGTAGTATTAGTAGTAGTAGTAGTAGTAGTAGTAGTAGCAGTATTAGTACTAGTATTAGTATTAGTATTGGTATTGGTATTATTAATATTAGTATTCTTATTGACCACTTAAAAATGAAAACGCGGTTGTAGGCATTTGTTCAGGTTTTAATTTTCTTCGCTCTTTACACTAGCTTCAACATTTTTCTTTGTTACAGCATGCAACACTCTAAAAAAAATCTTCGGTTGCTTCAGGCTTCTTTTTCAATCTCAATTAACAACGTGGAGAACTCAGTGGACTGGATCATTATCATCACTTGCGGTCCTATAAACACTCCAGCCTCCATCTTAGCACGAGATAGCTGCCGAAATATGTCTTGTAAAAACTTGAATGTGTCAGAATTTCTATCAAACTTTCACAAATTGCTTAATAATGCCAAGTTTAATGTGTAGAGGTGGTAAAAATACCATTTTAGAGCCCACAAGTGGCTTGTATTTTACGTTATGTGTCCTCACAGTTTACTCCTCCCGTTATGGCCAGTACTTCGTCCAATAGTGCTGGGCCTCGGTATCACTACTGTCTCACAAGTACAACACGGAAATTTTGTGAAACTGCTCTGCAAACCCATGAGTAAGGCAATAATTTTGAAGTCCCCTATTACTCGCAACTCATATTTTGTATACTTTAAATTGTCCAATAAGGTCTTCAAGCTGTTAAAATCTCCCTTCATAGAGACAGAATGAGTCACGGGAATAGACAGGTGCCTATTCCCATTGTGCAGATGCACAGCCTTGAGACTTCTAGACGAGCTGTCTATAAACAAACGTCACTCTTTCAGAATGCAGGATATCTGTAAAGCATAAACATTTATAAGCACAATCCAGCTTTCATTCCCCCCCGCCAAAAAAAAAAAAAAAAAAAAAAGGAAACTGTTCATGAAGTCTCCTTTGAGCTGTTGCGTTTACTGATTTATCAACTATGTTCCACTATTTTTACTCAGACTTGGATCTCGAATAAGATCATTCAAATCTGTTTGGTTAGGATAGTAGGGTTGTCTATTAGTAGTTCATATCTGCAATGTTTAATAAGAAAGGCATGGTATGACACAATTGCAGTATAATAGGATATTCGAGGGTTATAAATATACAGGGACGCTCAAAAGTAGGTATATAGTAGAGTACTGGCTAGCTCATTGCATTTTATATTATATCTTATTGTTATCCATCAGGTAGACTTAGTTTCTTAGTTTCTTTATTATTGTTCTTAATGTGTTTTTACTTACATCTTAAGCTCGGAAGAGCCAAAGAAAATACACCAATAAACTAGAATGTTATACTTGATCAATGCAGGGGTGTATACCTACTTTTGGGCCACCCTGTGTATACACATACTTTTAAATTTTATAATAGCCTTAAAACAGTCTGACCGATGCATGTTGATTCTATCACGAATCTCTCTGTGTTGGCAGGTTCTTCAATCAAATTTAAATGCAACTTAACGCATCAAACCTTTTAAGACGCGCATATAAATTCATTAATATAGGACAGATTCCATATTTTCGATGCCACTACTTACATAAGCGAAGTTTCATGCAAAAATGCACCTTTTCTAAAAGTTGTTTTAGTTACTTTCAAGGTAACAACAAAGAAAATCACTATTATTTGACAAGGACAAAATGAGTGTTGCATAGTGTTATCGGTGTCCCTTTCTGACATTTGCTTCTGAAATGAGAATTTCAAGCATTATTGCTTAGAGTTTGTTTTAAAATCGTACGACGTAAGAAGAAAACATTGAGCTTCTGTTGTCAGTTGGTTCTCAACTGTTCTCATTGGGGGAGTTCGAGAAAGAATCGTGGCATTATTAAATGCATTGGATGGACGAACGTACACTCCAGTTACCAGTAATTATTTTGATTAATTTTCTGAGTAAAGAAGCAATAAGTGAGCTTACTTAACTGTAGAAGTAGGAGCTTTATTTAAATTCAAGGGGCTATATTTAGTATCTGAGGCAAAAAAAATTCTGGAGATGGTGCACACAACTGCACATAATGCGTACTAGTATTTGAGATAACAATTACCTTAGTCGCCAATGTACTGGCAATTGGCATAGCACAATTTTCCAGTGGCTATATCTATTATCCAAGATGCACAAAACTTGTGAGATCATGCTCAATAATCCACAAAATGAGTACTAACATTGACGTAACAAATTCATTGATGGACATTGTACTCATTCAAGCAATTGGCATACGTATTATTTACCAGTCGTTATATCTTCGTTATCTGAAGTGCACAAAACTTGGGAGATGGTGCACAAAACTGCACAAAATTAATGCTAACGATTGGTGTAACAATTATCATAAATGGTGTTATGCGAACTCCAGTATCTTTCATACGCACTATTTTCAGGTATTTCTGTTACCTGAGGTGCACAAAACTCGATCTAGAGATTGGTATATGTTTTTGCGACTTTTCGGTTGGACTAATACAGGCCTGGCATACAGTTGCAAAATTTAAATTTAAAAAATTTTCGGTTTCTTATGGTGCACAACACTGAAATAATGTGAGCAAAATTTTGCTGTACGTATTTTTCGAATCGGTTTCTGGCGAACTTCAACGCCTCTCAGGAATGTGGAGCAATTTCTATATGAAAAAATGGTGTATATATAAGTATACCAACTAGAATTATATGCATTCACTTGCAGAAACATTCAGACTGTTTTGAGCTATAAATTTCTCCTTAATCCAATTAGAAGAAATTTCTCCCGGTAATTGGTGTACACAATTACTTAGATCAAACATAACATAGAATGTAAAGAAATATTTTTAGTGTATTCATAGAGCGTGGCTTATCTTTTATCCTGCAAACTTCACCAAAGTGTTTTATTTAGTTAAAATACATTGTTTGTATTTACTTTGAGGCGAGGAAGTGAACCAATTTCCTTTTATGTTGTGATATATAGCCTACTACATGTATACTTCCAAACGATTTATTTTTGGAAAAGAAAAGAAAAAGCTTAAGTGGGTCGTAGGAGTTCTAAGAAAACAACTTAGCTAGGAACACTGAGAGTAACAAAGAGAACACATTGGGAAATTTCACAAATTAGTGCTGTTTTTAATTAAGAAGAAATGAATAATCTACAACTTCAAAGAGCTCCGGCATAATACATTCAGAAAATAAGAGTTGCCTTTGAAAGTTGCGCAGAACTACTGTTCAAATTACTTCTAACATTTAATAAGGAAAACCATAAAAGAAAGGTGTTATGTCAAGCAAAGAACTTTTTACTAGAGAGGTGATGAACAAACGAGATAAAGCATTGACAAATTTACAATGAGAAGTGGGAGATAATTAACAGCAACCATTTTAGTTCAACAACAAACTGAGTAATAACCATAAATGTTAAATTTGTTCATATGTTAAAATGTTAATTATAACAATCTTGATTCGTTTGTTTGTAATTTTTGGCTTACATTTTTAACTAGTTTAGCTGACGCTATGTTTCTTAAGGTAATACTTTAACGTGCGTACCAGGTTATCTGAAAAGTATTGAAACTTCGGGGGTGTTAATTGAGAATTCATTTACTGTTATTTGAAAATAATATTATGAAATCACATGTATACCATTTTATTTGATGACCATCTGCCATTCTTCTGGCACAACCAAAATCCAGTCGTTGTGGAACCTGTTTGGTTTCTGGTCAAAGGCATTGTGATATGTGGTTTCGCAGGCCTCTCTCAAATACCATTCAGGAAGTTCTGCAGAAACTGAAAAATGATAGTCTGTCAGTGACAGCTACGGGCTATACGGTGGATGCATTAGAGCCTCTCAGTCAAGTTCTCTCACTTTGACGTAGCGTTAATAAAGTATGTGATCTGGCATTGTCAACGTGCAATACGACTCCCTTTCTGTTGACCAACTCCTGCCGTTTTTTTTAATTGCTAGGAGGCATTCAGGTCCGAATCTATCATGCTGCCCAGTGGCAGCAGCTTATGATGCACGATCCCTTTCCGATCCAACCAAATGCACTGCGTAATCACCACCCTGCGCGCCACTGTGGGTCATGCCATTGACTGTGGTGCTTCTTCTCGCTTTGATCACAATGTTCTTCGCATATTGTTGTCGTATGTCCACTTTTCATTACTCGTGATGAACCGTTTCAGATATGGCTCCAGTTCATTTCGTTTCAGTACAGATTCGCAGATGGAAATTTTGAGTCATATCGTGTGACACTCCAACATCAACATTTTGTTGTTGTTGTTATTATTATTATTATTATTATTATTATTATTATTATTATTATTATTATTATTATTATTATTATTATTATTATTATTATTATTATTATTGGCTTTTTCCAAATACTTAACGTCGTTTCTGATGGAAGCTTAGGTTATTGCGATGTTATGACTGCTTATATGCTGGTATACCTCCACTTTTGCTAGAATATCATATACTTTTGCTGTGATTGGTTGCCGACTGCGAGGAGCGTCTTGGACATCGAAATTTCTAGAATGAAAGCTTGTAAACCCTCTTTCGACTGTTGCTTTTGATAGCGTATATTGTCCATAAACGTTACAATTTTCTTCACGGGTCTTTGCAGTGTTTGCGTTTTTAACGGAATAAAATTGTAGAATACAGGGCAATCTTGCGGAAAGTTCGATCCTCTTCACGAGGCAATACCTTACACCTGATTATAAAGATTCCAACATTTTTTTCCATATCTGCTAGCTTCAACTCTCAGCTGTTAAATAACATTAGGGCTGACCCAGTGTGACTCATATCCATCTCGTGCACAAAAGGCTCAATACGTTTTAGATTACCTGATACAATACGAAAATCATCATTATTACATTGTATGAACCATCTTACGCAGGTTACTTTAAAGTTTCTTTGAACCGTGATCTCTGGAGAACCTCTTCGTTCTGTGATATAATACTCAATTTCGCTTAGTACTTTTTTAATTGTTCCATAATTTTATCACATTCCCCATGATATGATTTCTTCTCAATGTCAGAACAAATTTCTTGTTCTCTAGGAAACAGTATTGACCGTCCTTTTTTCTATCTCATGAAACACTTCATGAAAGCTTTTTTTCTTTCAATTCCTTAACTTTCTTCTAATCTCAAGAAGATCAAATCATTTCGACTTTAATAAGATTCCTATTTATTTTTCATAAGTCATGAATATATATTCCAATAAGCCTCGTAGGCTATGGCCTAGGATGACATTTTGGATTGCCAGTTTTTCCCTTCCTCTTCCCATTATTTTTAGAGAAAATTTTTATAGCAAATTAAACCAGTATTTGTCTCTGAGAAAGATCCAGAATCCACTTCCAAATGTCAATGTTGGATTTTTTAAAAAAGGAATCATTCAAATGTTACCAAAATTGATCGAAGATTGCTAAAGTTGGTTAGTTTGTAGATTTCCGACATCCGTTTCCCGATACTATGTGAGTCTGGACGTACTATTTAAAGAAGAACATATGACTTGAAGATCTCTTATACATTAATGTGTTCTAAAACGCACTAAATTCAAACATTTTTTTAAAAAATCTATTGCATACTTATAGCACATCTGAATATTAATTGAATCGTTGAGTTCGGAAACCGGTCATCTCTATCGAAGCTAATTTCAGAGGAGTGACAAACAAAACTAAATTAATCAATATGTATCTGACATTGATTTTATTTTTAGAAAGTAGAAAAATGTCAGTTCTACAGTCCGAAAATGAAAACAGCCTTATATGTGAGATGCATATTGACAAATTTAATTTTGTTCGTCACTCCTCTTAAATTGGCTTCGATGGAGATGACCAGTTTTCGAACTCAACGATTCAATTATTGAGTAACAAGTTTGTATTTTGCTTCACTATTGTTTGTTGTATTATATGCGTATTATGGATTTAGAATCCACGAAGGCTACTGAATGCAATTTTTTCAACATTTGTTTTAAAAACAAATGACAGAGAAATTTAAATTTACATATACATACATATAACCCCATATATATGCAAAAGCTTTGGATAAATAAGCATGGAACGAAGAAAAATATTTAAATAAAAAATTAATTTTGGAACTTCTTGTACAAACTAAAAGACAAATTCTGACCAAAACATATACTATTTAATAAATAATGTCGTTACAGTTTCAGCAAACGATATTATTTATTAAATAGTATATGCTTTGGCCAGAATTTATCTTTTACTTTAAGAATATTTTAGGAGAAAATTCAACTAGGATAAAATTAGCTTCCATTGTCTTCCTTGGCGAGTGGTGAGGTGCAACTTTGAAAACTTAAGTGGGGATTCTGACCCTTTGTGTGCAGATTCGGATTCTACGGGAAATGTAAGTAAGTTTTGTTCTAAACATTTTATTATAAATTATGGATTAAAGCTTGTAACCAGAGGAGACTGCGTTTAAGTAATGCAATAATTCATGAGAAAGCTAAGCGTCTCCACGCATTGCAAAAAAACTATCACTGAGCACCCTACTGGAGAATTTAAAGCATCAGAAGGTTGGTTCAACAAGTTGAAGGTGCGACGGTCACTCCACAACATCACAATTGTGGGTGAAACCAAATCTGCAGGTGCAGACATTACTGCAGCAGGAGCAGAGGCAGATGAGTTTTTTAAGTTAATTTCTGAAGGGGGATACAAACCTGAACAAGTGCTTAATGAGGATGAAACAGGTTTATTCTGGAAAACAATTTCAAATAAAAGCATCATATCAAAAAGTGAAAGATATGCACGTAGATTTGAGGCAGCAAACGACAGAGTTACGATATTATTTTGTTCTTATACATTGGAAGAATATTTAATTAAGCCACCTGTTCTCTACAGATCATCATATCTTCTTGCTTCAAAAAATAGAAACAAGAACAACTTACCAGGAAATTGGCGTGCTTAGTATAAAGATAGCGTCGTGTCAGTAATCCTACTTGTTACTTAAATCCATGGACGAATAGAGACTTCATTTAAATTCTACTACGTAAGGAATACCTTAAAATCACACTTGACATTATGGAAAGCGACTTGGACATTGATATTATAAAATTCTGAAATATTTATGATACACCAAAGTGTATCGTTTGCATTAAAAAGTTGTCATTTTCCAGGGATTAAAGCAATCCACATTGGCAATATGCTGTACGTATGTTCCAGCTTGGACTATGAGAAAGAATAACCATTCTACATAAATTGTACAAACAGTGACTGAAAACATTGTTCAAGTTGCAAATAGCATGTAAGGAAATGGTTTGGAACAGTTGAAATTGAGTAATATTTTAGAATTCTTTCAATTGCAGTATGACTAAACTGAAATGAAAGTGGAAGAAATTGATTTAATACCGATTAAGTGAAGAATCTACGACTAGTATGGAAAATGTAACATTGATCTTTACAGATTTGACTAAAGAACTACGAATGGGTAAAGACCATTGTGATTGATAAAAATTGATTCATATACAGACAGAAGATTTCTTTCAAAAGGAAAATTGTTCAAGCCACTTTCGAATACCAATCTGTATTATGAGATTTTAAAAGATTCCAAAAAGAAAAGAAAAATAAATTTATTAAGCCATTGTCTAAAACTGATAATTGTGTTAATTTAGTTGTAGTACAGACAATTGGTGACGTATCTCTTATAATCCCATACATTTTGCCATTTCATATTTACGGTTTCCTTATCTGCGGCGTCTTTACGGAAAGTAGGCTTCGAGAATGAGGAATGGTATTATATTAATAAAATAAACTATTTTCTTTCAGAAACACACATTATCGTACACATGTCAATAGAAAATTATAATAAAACCTTGCTTACTAACAAATGTTCATTTTGGAAGCATACAAAGCTTGCCATATTAGAAAATACCGGTTACTGATTTCTCCTGGTTCGTACTATTTTTTCGAATCCAAACGTAATCGTACCTGTGTTTTGTTTCTGGGAAACGATTAAATATTCATAAAATGTAGGAGAGAGTAACTGCCGCAGTGAAGCCGAAACAAAGCTATTATTTGTTCCAAACATTTTCAGAAAAGTTCTCGCGGGAATTTAATTTCTATCAAACGTGAAAGAGGTGGGTTTGTAAACTGTATAGAGGAATGGGCTGCAGGACGAAACGATTCATACGAGCACACCGTATTTGATAAAGCCTGTTTTCTTTCTCTAACACAAAAGCATTCTTTTAAAATTAATTTTCCTGCGTATTTTTCCGTTGCAAGAGAAACAAAGATCTTAAATTTTTAAAACATGCATTATTTAGCCATAATATCATTGAAAACTATACGTTGCGTTTCTGAAATATATTCCAGGAAAGATATTCACTAATTATATAGGGTATTAGTATAAAATAAGATTAAGTATCTTATCGTATATCAGTGTATTTCGACATGCAGCTAACACTTGAGTGTCTAAATGTTACTGTCCTGATTAAAACCAGGTTCTAACGAAATTACCGAGTTGGAAAATGAAATGAAATCTTTGAGTTTTACGTCCCACGGTTATGCCGGTTAGGCTAAAGGAGACGGTGATGGTGAGTAATGAATGAAATGGTGGAATGAAGAAAGTGGGAGGAAACGGGAGAACCCCGAGAAAACCGACGCACATGGTGTTTGAATTACCGAGTTGGGTGGGACTAGTAACAAACATCATGGTTAGGAAATGTGGTGAAATGTGTTCACTCGAGAATTAGTGGTAGGGAACAGGTATTCCTATGCCACTTACAATGTTTTAGTATGCTATAAAATGGAACTTAATGTCGCGGTGCTGAAGTTGGTATCACATCTACCTAGTCGGTGGCCCGTGTTTGATTGTTGATAAGGGCGGAATAGGTAGAAATAGACGTTGTAACTTTTATTTAATACAGTTTATTTACATTTTTATCGTTACTCATGTACCCATGGTGATGTATCTTACCTTTGTTTCGGCTTTTTTACGAATTCTGTATCTAAGCTCAAAATATTTGATCTTGGCTATTTTACTCCTATATTTTAGTATGTAGAACAGTTTCTTTCTCTGTCTGTCATGTGGACTTCTTTCTTTTACGTAAGTTTTTCTTCACTTATCGACAAGATGGTCTTCTTTATTATTTGTGTTGGATGGAAGACTTGTTCTATCATGTAATATTAAAATAAATGAGAAATTCTATCGTGAGACAATTCTATAATTCTGCTTCTACAACTAATTTCTCTTTGACGTTTTCAGTTTTTTGACTTAGTTCTGTAGTTTGGGATGCAAAATTAGAAGACTGATAAAGTAGACCATAATTTTCTTCTTTATATCTAAATCCACTGCTTTTCTTGGTTTTATTTGATTTCTGAAATTCTATGGACACATGCTAAAAGGAATACATTTGTCTATAAAATGGAAAATACAAGAATGCATCCGCAATTTCCTTTCTAAAAAGCCGACATAAAACCTTATATATATTTTTTTCTGTTGTGAGATGGTAAAACTTTGCCTAATTATGATGTGCAATATGAGCCCGATCGGACAACTAGTTTGTTTGCATCGGCTACTTTTATTAATCGATCTCAAGTTTGTCTTGTTACTTTTACAATGAATTAAAATATTGAGCAGGTGAATCAGCTTTATCTAAAACTCATCCAGGCGAGTGGTACAAAGATTCGAAGAAGGCGAGAAGCATGTGAAGATCTGCCCCATTTCGGTCTTTCTTCAACATCTTCAACCGATGATAACATCAACAAAGTGAAAGAAATCATTGTGGAATATCGTCACGCAAACTTGACAGAAATGGTCCTGGACCTCAACATTTCACACAAAACAGTTTGTTGTAACGTTCACTATTATAGTTTACCGTAATTTCTTTTTTTCTTTCTATTACATTTATTGCTCACAGTTCGAATAGTAAAATAAGTCACCACAATCAAGCACCTTAATTTATACACATAATTACAAGAATTAGCGAAAACATCACAACTACCTTTTATTCTCAAATCTACATGGATATCCCTTTTTTTAGTTGTCATAGCAACACGAAAACAAAACTATCATTAGATAACTATATATCTATCTTAACATATATTCTACATTTTCTTATTCTTCTTCTTCCTAACAGATTATGCACTTTTAAGCGCCGTTGCCTCAAATAGCTACAATTAAAAAATGGAAATAATTCACAGATATCAGATATACAATATCGTTGTATATATGGCTCCCGATTAGGACTTCTTAAATTGGTTACAATTGAAGAAAGAATCCTGGACCGTTACATATCTTACATACTTGGTTACCTTACTTTCCGTATAGCCCTCATATATATGTTATAATACACACTCACACACACACACACACACACACACACACACATATATATATATATATATATATATATATATATATATATATATATATATATATCTTAATTTCATTTTGTCTTAATAATATTCCTACATTCATTTAATAATCAATTCCATTTTAATTCTATAAAATTATCGACGAAGAGGACTTATTCAAAATGCCACCCTTTTGCTACATAGTAATTATTTAGGTTTTAAAATAGATTCTTTAACTCAATATCATTCGAGGTCATTGACAAATTAAATTAAAGTATATTGAAATACTACATAACTTATTTCTTTCATTTGGGCATAATTAAGATGATTATAAAAGACTTTGGAAGCACAATATTGATAAGTGAAGCGAATTACAAAGAAACCATAACAATACTCAAAGTGAAACAAAACAATAATTGATCAATATTCTAACCAGGAATAATCCAAATAAAGAAATTATTATATTAGGAATCCATCTGGAAACTCGACATTATCTATGTTAATCTTAGATAAAATTTCTGAAGGAACTAACGTTTTAATTAACTGTATATTTTGATGGACACCATAATTTCAACTCAAGTTACATTACCAAAAGATTCAATTAGGTTGCATTGAATCGCACAATCTTGAATACCGTTCTGTATATTATGAATTCCTCCAGTTCTTTGGTTTCTATTTTGAGAATTTCTCCTACCTATGAAATTACTACGAAATCCAGTTCGAGAAAAAATACATATACCGGTACTGTTTGCCTGATTTCTAAATGTACGATTACTATTTCTGTTTCTTCTGAAATTGGGTTCGGTTCTATTACCGGTATAATTAAATTTATCATTACTTCTTACAATAGGATTACACTCTTCCTCCGCATTGATATTTCGGATCGAAATATGATTGGCTTGGTTTCGGTTATTATTAGCTTGGTTTCGATTAGTATTACCTTGCATCATTGATTGATTTTCAAAATTTTGCAGTATCATAATTAGATGATTGAAATTAATAAATTGTGCAGAAATCAGTATTTGCTGCAACCTAAAAGGTAACAATATCCAGATCGATGCTATAACTTGTGATTCCTGTTGGTATGGATTAATTAATTTCAAATCATTATAGACAGAAATCACAAAGTCAGTAAGACTTTTGTCAATCTTTGGGTCATAACGTCTGTTTCGAACTAAGGCATCTCGATTTGCCAACATAAAATCATTTTCATAATTTGAAAGTAATGAGTTTTTGAAGTCTAAATAATCACGTAAGCTACCCTTGATCGCTTTGAACCAAACGGAACAGGGTGGTAGTAACACGTGAGGCAAAATTTTTAACGAATTTGGATCTATCTACGCCAATAAAATCGCACTCTTCTTCAAAATTTTCCAAAAATGTGCTTGCCGGTATGTCTTCCGAACGGCCACTAAATGCGCTCTTCTCTCTTCTTTCTCAATACTAGTAGCACTGTCATCCTTCTCCGAATATCTTTCGGGTATATCACTGTCTTCTATAGCTAACTGGGATTCATTTTTTACATTGGTTATGAGAACTGGATCTAGATTACCGGTACTAATCTTTTCCTGGATAACATGTATTTCTTCCTACAATTCTCTAATCTGATTGCTATGCTCATTAACTTGAGTTTCAATTACTTCCACCGAACTTTGTACGATTGTAAATCTGTGCAGAATTTGTTCCATCTACAGTCTGTTCGTTCTAATTTAGTGCTTATTTGCTGCGTTATTTCCTCCAATTTGTTATCCGTTTGCTGTGTCATGCACTGTGTAATTCGTTCAAATTTGGTATCCATTTGCTGAAACTTAGCATCCATCTCTTGAAACTGAGTATTCATTTGTTGAAACTTTTGTTCAAATTTAGTATCTATTTGTTGTGTTTGTTGTGTCAGTTGCTCAAATTTAGTATTCATTTGCTGTGACAAGGATTGACCTAACTGTTTTATAAGGTCAGCCACATTCTTTGTTGCATCAGATCGTTGTGTTTCAATATCACCAACTTCATCATTAATACTTTCGACCCTGGGTATATCCATTTTAAGGTTCCGAAAAATTTTCGTTTTACTTCTTAATAAAGTATACTCCGTGTTGGCAGTTATTTATGAGATTGCTTACTTTACTTCAAACAAATGTCAAGGTATTTCCTGAACGAAACCACCACCTAAATAATGTAACGTTCACTATTTTAGTTTACTGTAATTTCTTTTTTTCTTTCTGTTACATGTATTACCCGCAGTCTGAATAAGATAAGTCACCACAATCAATCACCTTAATTTATACACATAACTACAAGAATTAGCGAACACATCACAACTACTTTTTATTCTCAAATCTACATGGATATCCCCTTTTTAGTTGTCGTAGCAACGCGAAAACAAAACTATCATTACATGACTATATATCTATCTCAACATATATTCTACATTTTTTCTTCTTCTTCCTAACAGATTGTACATTTTTAAGCGCCGTTGCCCCAAATAGCTATAATAAAAAATGGAAATAATTCACAGATATCAGATATACAATATCGTTGTATTGTATCATGTTTATTGATAATTTGGTCATGAGACGCGTTTCTGTTCGACTTGTTCGGAAATAGTTGAATTTTCTCCAAGAAACATCCGAAACAAGTTGCTAAAGACATACTCTATCGGTCCAAACCCAATCACGCATTCATGAAATACATTACTAAGGAGAAAATACATAAGCGTACGAGTTCGACATGCAAACAAGTCAACAGGCTGCTGAATGGAAAGGGAAAAATGAGCAAAAATAAAACGAAACATATCAAAAAGGACACAATACCTACAAAATCAAGTAATTCTGACTTTTGTTTACCTCACTGTCGTGTTGTGCATTAAGAATTCTTGTCAGAGAGACAGTCAACAAAACGTTTTACTTGAGCATCATGAGGCATTTACGTGAAAATATCCGTCGCAAAACACCTGAACAGTAGAAGAAATATTCGTGAACTGTGCACCACAATAACACACTAACACATACGACGATTATTCTGACAAAAAATGTTCTTGATCAAGATCATTATCAACCTGACATGACTCCAGCTTATCTCTTCCTGTTTCTAAAACTCTAATTATCGCTTTGGGGAAGGACTTTTGACTCAATTGAATCCATAGAACGGAATTTGCTGAAAGAGCTAAATGGTTTTCCGAGAAATAACTGCAAAAAGTGTTTTGATGATTGGATTTAAGAGTTGGTATATGTATATTACTTCAAATGTGTATATTTTGAAGGCGATTAAATAAATTTCGATGATTAATTACATAGTTTACGTTTTACTGACAAATTCTGAGTACTTTTGTTTGACAGAATGTCTGTGATCACTTGTTGGTAGGAAGAGGATAAATTTAAAAATCTGAAAAATAAAAAAATGTTTAATATCAATTGTTTGGATAATTTGACATGTCCGACATGAAGCTAAGAGTATAGCAAGCTGAAGCCAGTCAAAAAGTTTAATAGTGACGTTTTGTGTGGTTTTTTCGAAGAGAAGGAAAGATAAACTATATTGAGATTCTCCAGGTTTGGAAACCTCTTGAAAGCTGTAAATCTTGGAGTTAAGACATACTTGAACTATTTGTCACTACTTATTCATTGAGTATGGCGATTTACTTTTAGTTCTTTTTGTTTCCATAGTTTAATGCGTTCAAGAATAGTAATTATTCTTCCCTTCAAAGCTTTTTGTTATTGTATCAAGAAGCAAGCAATAAGTCGTTATATGAACGAACAATATACACTGACCAGTCGAAGCAATATGTCTACAATTGGGTAGTAGAACAGCAGGACTGTATTTGCCATGGGAGCAATGAGGTCTTGGTAAGTGGCTAAGATATAGCGCACGTAATCTGCACACACAAGTCACTTAACTCCTGTAAATTGCGCGACAAACTCGGATCTGATATATAATGACATCCCGAAGGCGTTCAGTTGAATTAAGATCGGGTAGGTTTGTGGGTCATTGCAGCTTTTGAAATTCACCACACTGCTCCTGGAACCACTGAAGCACAACATTGGCCTTGAAACCAAGAGCGTCGCCCTGCGGAAAACTGTCATTGCCAACTCGAAACATAGCCTACATGAATAGATGTAAATGATCAGCAATAACTTCCCAATTACTAGGGGCAATCATTGTGCTTTTCACATACACTATTGCGCCCACCGATGACCATATGAAGGTTCAACAGTTCTAGTTCTAGTAGATGTTTCCCTTGAAGATGGATTCTGACTCAGCCATCGATGTGATGAACGCAGTATCGTGATTCATCGGACCATGGAACGTTGTTACATTTTTCGGTGGTCCAGTGACAATGGGAACTCGCGCATTCGAGTCGTAATCGTCGATGCTGTGCAGTTAACATTGGTACACTTGTGGAACGTCAGCTGTGGACAATGTATAGATAACTGTGTACTCAGATGCGCTCGTGTTTTGCCCACTGTTAAAGTATGATATTAGTTGTATCAGAACTTGTGCCTTAATCTGTTTTTACCAACCTCGACAGTCTACGACGTCCAACATTTTTAATGAGTATAACCGCCCGATGTGTCGTTTGTTTCTGGTTTCATTGTCCTTTTCTAATGTTTCGAAGACACTCACTACGATAGCTCGCAAATCCCTATAAGTCGCGCTGTTTTCGAGACGCTCCTTTCCAGCTCTCTGGTCATCAGAATCTGACCCTCACTAAATTCTGATAAAGGGCATCATCACACTGACTGTTCAGGTGAAATCCCTGTTACCGTCTAGCAAGTGACTCTAATGTGTCCCGTGGTATTCACGTCAGACCATTGATACCGTTCAAAAAGAAGCGATGGGCATAGTGGAAACACATATAAGAATATTTGACGTGTGTTGACTGCTGCTCAGAATGCATCATGAGCAAATCCCTCAGTTTTTCTGTTATCTTGTCACTACTGGTGAGATTCGTTTCTGGTTAGAGTACTGACGTGGTACGATAAATGGGCTTTATTGGATACCTCACGGCCTCGTTATCGTTCATTACCACCACATCAAGCCTGCCTCAAACAAACAGAACTACCGCTGCACTATACCAATATATAACACTATCAATACATAAGATCAGGCTATGTTTTTGGTCGACTGCTCGAGGTATCGGTTATCGCGAGCGGATGGCACTTGGCATGACGATCAGTACAACTGTGAGCTCGCAGTAATTAGAACGTGTACATGCGAAAATTGTTGGCTGTGCAGTTAGATCTAGTGAATCGCAGAAGTGTTGTTCCAACTCCAAACGGTACGAAGCGACATGTTAAGGTGATTTCTGATACCATTATTTGACTTAGTCTAATCTCTAATTTTACAACCATAGTTCGCGAACATCGTATCGTCGAATTAACATTTATTTTATTCGTTTGACAACCATCCTCAAGAATGATGGTTCCGAATGGAGAATGGCCCACGCACTGGACGAATACTTTGGCTTCCATTTCTTCCTTAATTCATTTCTTTCACTGGGACCTATAGTTTGCTCGAGCGTTGTAGAAAAATTCTTTACTGCTAGTAGAAAATATTTCTAACTTTCTTTTGGTTAGTTTTGCTTCATCTCATCGCCTACTGTCTGTAAATGAATATGTTACAGAGTTTCCAAAGTGAATAATATGTAATATGCACGTATGCGTCTTTCAGTGGTTCTGAGATATTATTATTACCGTTCCAATGTTTCGCCTTTAAATTTCTACTGTGAAACATGTGCATTCCGATGTCCTAAATTATTATTATTATTCGTATTCTGCCATTATTGGCAGATCGGTGCCGCAGATTGATACGTTTCCATGCACCGCGATCTTCAACTAACCTCCTTTTCGTGACGTAGCAATATTCTGTTTTAATACCGTCAATCAGGGTCGTCAAGTCTAGGAGGCTTAGGTGGGCAGGTCATGTAGAAAGTAGAATGGAAGAAAGCAGAAACGCCTTTAAAGTCTTAACTGGAAGACCCATCGGAAAACGACCATTAGGAAGACCTAGGCGCAGATGGGAGGACAATATTAAAATGGATCTCGCAGAGATAGGAATACAAAGTAGAAACTGGATCCAATTAGCTAAGAATAAAAGTCAGTGGAGAGCTTTTGTGAACGCGGCATTGAACCTCCGGGTTCCATAGGCCATAGAGTTTGTTAGTTTTTTTCAAATACCGTCAATCAACGTGGTGGTTTTTAAGTTTCACTCTTTTTCCTGCCACTGTATTATCAATCAATCCCTTCAAACCACAATTCCTTCCCAGCCAATGTCTGACCTATTTCTTCTTCCCTTTTTAATTATATCAAAATTGTTCTTCTCTCTCTTATTATTGTTAACCTTTCCCCATTCGTTACCTGGTCGCCCTAGCTCTACACCTATGTTTTGAAATACTTTGTCCTTCTTTCCTTTTGTGTGCTGTTTATCTTTCAGTCCCATAGAATAGGCTCACAATATTTCATACAATACATATTATGAAATCTTTTTCTTAACTCTTTCTTCAAGGTCCCACAAACTATTGTTCCTAAATGCTTCTTTCGCCTAACAGTGCTAAGTTATTACTAATTAGTAATTCGAATACAAGCTGTCACTGAGCTAGCAACTAAAGCAAACATTGTGTTGGATAATTCCATCTTACCAACAACAGATGTTAAAGAAAAGAAGCAAAGAAATTTTATGTGAAGAAGGTAATTTTTCTCGTTTTTAACATCCCTCTCTGTAAACTAAATAACAACCCAACGAAATACATTTTATTCTATTCCATTCAAACAAACAGTGTGTCAGTATTTGATTTATGATAGACACAAATACAAATTATGCCTATATTCTCGTTGATAATATTAAGATCATGTAATGTGGAGTTATAATATTGTAATGTTAGTAGGTACGGTACTTCGTAAGATAACTGTTGAATGAAAGCGATTTTTTGGATTCTGAATTTTGCAGTAGATAGCTAGACCGATTATCACGGCTGAGTTCGTTAATGAACTCAATCCCTTGACATCGTGACGAGCATCGGTGATTTTGACAGTTTGTACATGTATCCCGTTTCCTACTATTGAAATAAAGATATATAATTCTAGTATGCTTGAAGATACGCATTGCGCCGTTAGATGGCAGTAAACATTCATTAACGGTTGACAACTGCTGGACGAAATTGAAATTTCTAGAAATATAAATAAATGCTCAGTCCGCGTGATCCCCTTTCCAGTTCTTGCCAAAGATTATTTGAATTTTATATTGAGAATTCTTTTTCTTTAAAAAAATCATTCAGTTAACGCCTTTTAAATGTGTTCTTTGTTCCCCTTCGTCTATGAACACAAGAATTTTATGCTACATTGTCAACTCATATTGGTCACTGAAATTATTGATGTTAACATGACATTCTACTCGATGTCGCATTTGAATACCCCGTAGGAGATCTCGTAGATAGCTTGACATATGGTTCTAGTGAATCTCTATAGTAATAGAACTGTTGGCTTTGTTTCTAATTGTAAACAATTCTCTGATCTAATCCATCCAGTAAGCAGTGGTATCACACTCCAACTGAATTAATGTATCTGTCCCTAACCTCTATTCCAATATTGAACAGGGAACATATCTATCTAAGCTTCAATTCATCTTTTGCTAGAATCTGCTATATCTGTGTTTCAATTTCACTTACTAGTTAGTCACACGGCGTGATACATATATTAACTAAATACACGAGATATCTAATTCTGTCGTTGATTATGGTTCTGCACCAGTTAAAAAGAGAAAAAAAAAATTAATATGCACAATACATTTTTAGATGCACAACGCTTAATGTGCCACTCTAAGCTAACGTAGTCCCAAATTTTTTAACATGTGATTTCTTTATTAAGGATGATTCACTTGGAGCCTGTTTTAAGGCCTTCTGTTTTGTTAAGAGATACGTGTAATGTAGCTAATTGTCAAATACATCAAGTATACTATATATATATATATATATATATATATATATATATATATATATATATATATATCGTAAATGTATAGAGGCACACGCACACACGTGAAGAGAAATTGTGAGTGGCAACGGGGAGTCGCTATACTTTTGTAATCTTGTAATTTAATAATTTAGTCAAATATGAAATTAAAATGAAGTAATGAATTCTTGCTTCATATTTATGTTTTATGATTAACTAATTCATATCGGACTTCTGAAGAGAAACATCAAAACAATTTAATGACAGTCTCTATAGCAACAACTCCCAGTAACGGCCCTTTTCAGTTGTATTAGAAAGAGGAAAATAAAAAGTGAGAAGGAAGAGAAGAAGGTAGGAGAAAGGAGGAAAAGGGGAAGAGGAAAAGGAGAAAGGAAGAAAAAACTAGAGATAAAGGATTATTGGATAATTATGGAAATATTGTGAAAAAACCTGAATCGTTATTAAAAAGGTGACTCATACTCGAAGGATATTACCAGAGGATCAATTCTGAAGTGATCCCGAAAAAGACACATGTTCCCTCAAACGACCCCGACCTGGGTCCAGGCAAATACACAAGTGGGAGTTGCCCTAACCCAGCTCAGGTAACGAGATGTTTTAATTTAATTGTTTGTCTATTATTTCGAAGTGTTAAATAATCTGTATCCAGTAATTGCATTTTTGTAATGGACATCGAACACACACTTGAATCAGCCAAGAAAAAAATCGAAGTGTATATTTTCTACAAATAGAAATTTGATATTTCTGGGAAGACTGTCGTTATTCTGGCTCATCCTATTATTTTGGCCTTCCTCCCAGAGCCGATTTAAACTACTTTAGAATCGGTTATCTTTCATGACGTCCGTCATAAACTAATACACATAACATGCTATTATACACTTTTTATGAACATTATCACAGTTATACTAGCACTTAAAACTAAATTTACCATTCATTCATACACTCTCACATACATACAGGACAACGTATTGATATGGGTGAAAATAGTTTTAAAAGAAACCATCTAACTACCATTTGGTGAACATTGAATACATCTACTGAGAAATTAAACACATAATTTTATAAACATACAATAAGTATACATATAAATGTATCAATTTATATATGAAATCGAATACTGGTAATGTAATAGTATATATATATATATATATATATATATATATATATATATATATATATATATATATATATATATATATATATATATATATATATATATTAACAGATAGCTTGAAGAAAAAATATTTTTATTTAATTTTTGGTAAAAATGATTTAGATTCGTGCATAAGTATAGCATACAACATGATGAATGAAAAAAAAAATAAATGAGAGTTAGTAATTAGTCTTTATCTCATTTATGAGCATTTTGAAAGTAAGTTTAAACAAGTCCTTCCTCGTACTTTCAGATTAGCTATAATATGAATATTGTCGAAGCACCTTTTCTGGTGCCCACACGTTTCAATTTTTGCATTTCTTTTATTCACACATTAGGATGTATATATGTTAATCATAACCAACAAGTATTCGGTTCGTAAAATTACTTATCAATACACTTCTCCCATTTCTGGGGTTAAAATATCAAAGTCTCGTCACTTGTATCACGATGACTATGTTACATATTCTGTCATTAGCTTACTATCACATTCAATATATCTCAATGAGTATCGCTTCGTACTACTAATTGCACACATTTATTGTTGATTTGCACTATATATAGTATGAAAGGGAATTTTCCAAATTCAAAAGGACTTTCTTTTTTCTTTTAAACACAACTCTTAAGGTGGAAACACTGGTGAAGTTTGAGGATTCGTATGGGAGGGATGGTAATCGAAGTGTAGTTCTTATGATGATCTGCCTAAATCCCATGCTACATGCAGTTAGTATATTACAGACGATGTTAGTTGTTACATACGTGTAAAAAAAAAGTCAAAGTAGTATAGTATCGCAAATGTAAAATGAACGAGTATTTGAAATTGTATCAATTCGGTAAATGGTTATTCTATTCTTTGATTAACTGGAAAATATCCTGAACCATTTGCTATATGACTATTATTCGTATTGTCAGGCCAGTTGATCAGTTAACTGGTATGTTTACTATTGAATGTAAGGCCACGAAGTGAAAATACCAACCATCATTCTAAGTAGCACACTATTCTCATACAAAATTCTAACGTAATAATTAATGTACTAAACATTTATCATTATATATACACAATCAATATCTTGTAACAAACTTTACCACTGGGCACATAAATACATGGGTATCCTATTGGTTATTCATATTTTCTAGCATACACATCTACGTATCATTTATATTATTATTACTCACTTATTCACTTATTTGATTATTTTTTCTCTATAAAGTCCATTTATTTTCAGACACCCTATACTATATCAATACGCCCGAGGCTGTTCAAAGCAGTCTTACTATCTATATTAAAATCAGCAAATTCTTATAATACATTAACTAACACGTGTGAATTTATATGAACTGGTACGGATTTCTTTCACAGCAAACTACGGTAGATTTCACTTTACGGCTTTGAATTATTTTGTATTGCAATATACTTAATTTTCTCAACTACATGCAATTATATGTTAGAAAACACCAACAATGCGATCTTTCTAGCAACAGAAAAAGAGGATTCGTAACTGCAACAAAAATAATGCCATATATACACAAACTTCGAGTTAAGTGGAAACGCGAAGTATAATGTTATTAATAATTTGATTATTAGGTTATATAAATGATCGTGTTTTTCCGCAAACTTAATTTACGACATGAGTTGTCTAGATACTCATTCTTATGGGTCAGAACTAATATTTACTCATCATTTATAGCAAAAGAAGTGTCATTTCTGAGTTGACCAGTTCACTAAGTATTGTAGTAACAAATCACTAGCGGCGAATAATTCTCAACTAGAACGAGACGCTGTTAGTAATAATAAAACAACCTTTGCACTACTAATCACGCTTTGCACTATCATCGTTAAATATAAGCAACATATTACGTAGTTACGGTACAGAATTAAGTATAAATTTTAATTATGGATCGTTGTACTTACTACAAGGGGCTAAAGGAGATGAATAATCAATAATCAACAATACACTGTCTGAAAATAAATAAATCATACTCTCACTCACATGTTACTACGGTGAAAATACTAAATTATACACACACACATGCTGGCTACATACCACATGAACTAAGAAAACAAATATCAATACACATCGCTACATATGTTAAATCATGTTATTACAAGAATTCACTATATGTACACTGAACGAATCACTGTTTTCACCACTCTAAATTGGCTCTATTAAACTGGAGATAAAGAAACGGAATAATTAGAGCCCAATAACCCTATTATTAATTAAATCATGGTTTTCCAAATACTTTTAATGCCCCAGAAAGGACATATTAAAACTACTAATGGTAAGGGTCGCTTTCGTGAAGGGAAAAGAACCCTAACAAAAATCGTTCAACATATCTCTGTTGGAAGCTGTGATCAACTCAGGAATAAATTAGAGTCCCTGTGCTAAATTACAGTGACATTGTGAAATTCAACTTAGCTACAAGGAACCCTAGAAATACCGCCATGTTAATAATAATAAAAAAAATCACATCTACTACGTACAAAATATCTATAGATGGACAGGCTACCGTAGCCCTAAACTGAACGTTTAGAGGGTGAAGAAAATTTCAAAGGGGAAAACATTAGTCTTCAAAAATGTAATTTGAAATATCATACAACAGCAAAATTAAATCACTTTAATGCTACTCCTGTCCACAACTATTCATATCAACAAGCATGCCGTCTTCTGAATCGAATTCTATATTTCACGGTTTTCAGTCTGTTTTCACTGCAGAATTTAACTGTTCAGGACTCCCTTCTGCTTCCAACAAGTTTATTTATTTACTGAAACTAATTTTACCTGCTTTCTGGTTAGTTTTCTATCAAAAATAAAATTTCCCAGGAGCGAAGATTATATGTTCCTACGTCAAGCGTGTCCGAGGTAAAGAATGAGAAGAATCACGCCTTAATACTAGCTCTTCAGAAATAGTTCCAATCATAACAAAGAGTTTTGGCGGTGGAAGAAATATAAAGCGAATAGAAAATGCTAAACAATAGATGAAACCGAACTTTGGGAGGATATGGGCATCTCAGAGGGACGAAGGAGGTCTAAATTATTCTGCCAAATATCAGATTGGTGGATAATTTCAAGAATATCTGTCCAATTGCGGGCCTATGTTTTCGTATAGGATTAAGGTGTATAACTTCAACACTCATTGATTTGAAATGTCTATATACAGAATTTACATTAAAATAATGAATGAATAAAGATATTATTCCCCGAAATATAATTCCTACTGTGTTATTCAAAGCTTCCACATTGATTTTGATTTAAGTAGATCAAATGAATTTACTACATGGACCAGAAAATATATTTTGAAAAATCATATAGTACAGTACAATCAAAAAATATTGGGCTCCTTTAAACAAAAATTTCACTACACAACTATAATGGTACCCGCATGCGCAAAAAATTGCACGTATACTGTGACTCACGACTTTTCGCGTTTATTCCATTTTCCTTACGTTTATGAGTAAAATTCAGTTATTAGTATGTGGAGATAATAGAAAGCTATCCATCTAAGGAGATATTTCCAAAAAATATAATAAAATAATAAAAATATAAACAAAAAACAAAATTACGCTTGATTTGTGTATACTGGCAATCGTGCATTCGAGGGATTTTTCAGTAGCAGAGCACTATTGCGAAGGGAAATTGACAATAGGCAGTGAACGAGCTGGCGGAAGGAGCTAGAAAGTGGAGTAAAATATTGAATTTATTGGTTTAAACCTAGTGTCTAGATGGTTTGCTTAATATAAATTAGCTTTTGTAACTAAGATGTCGTACAAAAATATAGAATTAAACAGAAAAACTCTTATCTTAAGGTTCGAAGCGATACGCATCATTTTTATGAAGATTATTTGTTAAGAAAAATGAGCAAACAAAACGTACCCTCCGTGGTTAGGTGGATAGAGAGGCGGACTAGTAGTTATTTTACTATTTTGACACCACATCGAATCCCATCCCATATATATATATATATATATATATATATATATATATATATATATATATATATATATATATATATATATATATATATATATATATATATATATATATACACATATATATTTACATCACCTAATGCTTATGGCAACAAATACTATTCGAAGCTTTCTTGCACCCACTGGAAAACGTGAAGTATATTAATATTTATTTGCATATATTGTTATTGTAGACTGTTCCCATAATGCCCACCGACTTCGATTTTACAAAATTTGAGAAATAAATTTCACTTTTTATTTAGTGGTCAATTTGAAGGCATTTTGTTATACTACCATTAAGAAACCCATATACATCATATTACGAATCAATCATTATGGAAAAATCTCATGTGTGACACGCAGCAGTGGTACCAATCTTTGAAAGTTTCATTTACAACTTTTTTTCCTTTTTCTTTTTTAACTGATTTTGTGAGTAATGGTGCATTCAGTATAAAGGTACAACAAGATATTCTCTCTCTCTCTCTCTCTCTCTCTCTCTCTCTCTCTCTCTGTGTGTGTGTGTGTTTGTTTGTTTGTTTCTAGTTTCCGGCGTAAGCGTGTGGATACTACCAGGTATACTTTCGTGTGTACAAATGCTAGTGTGTGCGGGTGTGGCGCGGGGATCGCGTAGTGGAACTTATCAATATTAGTACGTACATACAAACGGCTGTTACTTCACACGATAACTTTGGACGAATGCGAATTTTTAAATTCTGCTTTTTGCAATAAATAAGTAGAGTGATTCCTCTCGAGGGAGTTCCCCTAAATGGTAGCCCCTACCATGTCCAATTGAATCACAAATTGCCGCAATCGTTTGTACATTGTTTGTACAGAAATGTGCAGGCGAAATTTTCGTTTGTACACAATTAGGGGCGCCGCCAGAACAGAAAAAAATGGGGGCTGTCTAAGTGGTAGCCCCCCCATGTCCAATTGAATCACAAATCGTCGCAATTGTTTGTACTTCGTTTGTACAGAAATGTGCAGGCGAAAAGTATGTTCGCACGCAATTAGGGGCGCCGCCAGAACGAAAACAAATTGGGGGCTGTCTAAGTGGTAGCCCCCGACCATGTCCTATTCAATCACAAATTGTCGCAATCGTTTGTACTTCGTTTGTTCAGAAATGTGCACGCGAAATTTTCGTTTGTACATAATTAAGGGCGCCGCTAGAACAGAAAAAATGGGGGCTGTCTAAGTGGTAGCCCCCCACCATGTCCAATTCAATCACAAGTGATCGCATTCGTTTGTGCATCGTTTGTACAGAAATGTGCAGGCGAAATGTTTGTTTGAACAAACTTAGGGGCGCCGCCAGAACGAAAACAAATTGGGGGCTGTCTAAGTGGTAGCCCCCGACCATGTCCTATTCAATCACAAATTATCGCAATCGTTTCTACTTCGTGTGTACAGAAATGTGCAGGCAAAATTTTCGTTTGTACACAATTAGGGGCGCCGCCAGAACAGAAAAAAGGGGGCTGTCTAAGTGGTAGCCCCCCAACCATGTCCAATTCAATCACAAATTATCGCAATCGTTTGTACTTCGTTTGTACAGAAACGGGCAGGCAAAATGTTTGTTTGTACACAATTAGGGGCGCCGCCAGAACGAAAACAAAGTGGTGGCTGTCTAAGTGGTAGCCCCCGACCATGTCCAATTCAATCACAAATAGTCGCATTCGTCTGTACGTCGTTTGTACATAAATGTGCAGGCGAAATGTTTGTTTGTACACAATTAGGGACGCCGCCAGAACGAAAACAAAGTAGGGTGCTTTCTAAGTAATTCCTCCCCACCATGTCCAATTGAATCACAAATTGTCGGAATCGTTTGTACTTCGTTTGTACAGAACCGAGCAGGCGAAATGTTTGTTTTTACACAATTAGGGGCGCCGCCAGAACGAAAACAAAGTGGTGGCTGTGTAAGTGGTAGCCCCCGACCATGTCCAATTCAATCACAAATTGTCGCAATCGTTTGTACGTCGTTTTTACAGAAATGTTCAGCCAAAATTTTCGTTTGCACACAATTAGGGGCGCCGCCAGAACGAAAACAAACTGGGGGCTCTCTAAGTGGTAGCTTCCCACCAACATGTCCAATTGAATCACAAATTGTCACAATCGTTTGTACTTCGTTTGTATAGAAATGTGCAGGCGAAATGTTTGTTTGTACACAATTAAAGGCGCCGCCAGAACAAACAAAGTGGGGGCTGTCTAAGTGGTAGCCCCCGACCATGTCCAATTCAATCACAAATTGTCGCAATCGTTTGTACATCGTTTGTACAGAAATATACATGCGTAATTTTCGTTTGTACACAAATAATGGCGCCGCCAGAAGGAAAACAAAGTGGGGCTGTCTAAATGGTAGCCCCCACCATATCCAATTCAATCACAAATTATATCAATCGCTTGTACATCATTTCCACAGAAATGTGCAGGCGAAAGTTTCGTTTGTACTCTATTAGGGGCGCCGCCAGAACGAAAACAATGTGGGGGACTGTATAAATGGTAGAAGCATTAAAAAAAATGTGTCACATTTATGGAGTATTTTTCTAACAGGACTTTGTTCACACTATTGTGTGGTTTGGTATGTTCACACTATCGTGTGATTCACTATATTGATCTTATTCTAACGATGATGGAATTAAATGTTTTTTTTTGTTTTTTTTTTATATTTATATTTATACTTACAATCATTATTCCTGAGTTAGTTTATTAAACTCGGCTCTTATTATAAACTTATTCATTATTTCTTACGTGAACTGAATCCTTATGAGAAAAATTTATTTTTTTCTTTCCATCTTGCGGAGAAACCGTTATTCTCATCTCGTACAGGAAATTGATAAGTGGAAGATATAACAAATTCACAAAGTAGACTGTTAAAGGGAAAATTATAACACAGTATTTTGTTTTATTTGATCATCTTCATTAAACTCATTTTGCAGAAACTATAGAATGCATGGTGAAGTATTTTGGTGCATTCAGCATTCTGATTTACGAGTAGAGTTGCTAACTGGCCGGTATTTGCTGTGAGTTTGATTAAGGCCGGTGACCGGTACAAACTTCTTATTAGACCCCTACTGACCGGTATTTTGGAATCTGCAATCCAGAATATAACATTGAACATCGAAATTTTTCAACAGTGCCTTTACAAACACAAATTTCCGTTGTATTATACATTATCGATATTTTTTAATGTATGGCAGTTTTTTTTATTTATTTAACATAACAAATTTGATAACACTTATATTTTATTGTAAAAGAATTTTATTCATTTATTGAGAGTAGAAAATGACTTTTTAAAGCAATTTCCTTTGTTTGAAGTGAAGTTTATAGAGTAAATTTCATTTTATGAATCAGCTATTGTTACATAAAGATTGATATCCAGTATTATTCATCTGTTTCGATAATTTTAAACAAGTGGCAATTGCTGGTAAATACAACAACGATCAATACAGTCTTCAGTTTCTCATTTGTACAGAGAATTTTGAGGGTGTGCCGGTAAATTTGTTTTCCTGAGTTGGCAACCTATTTACGAGGTTTTGTTTCAACTCTGCTACATAGTGGCTCCGTACTGACACTCCGCATGCAAATAAGTATGTAAGGCTACCATACGCCCCGATTTCTTAAAATTTGTCCCGGTGTGCAGAAATTTTCCTTCTTGTCCTGTTTTTTTCTTTATTATTATTATTAATTACATATCAAAATTTCTGAAAAGATAATAAAATCGACTTATTCCTTTTGCTTTCAATTCCGACAATACTATAGGAACAATTTCATTCTAATCTTTATTATTATTCCAATCTCTGCTTCCCCGGATATAACATGCTATGTTTAAATCCTCCTAAGTAGCACTCTTATCACTAAAAGTAAGAATGTATACCCCGAGGTGGCAACAAATTCTTGTGACGTTGCAGACCAGCCCCGAAAACACATTTTTTTCTGCTTCAGAAAAACAATTATGCAAATTGCTTTCTTTTAGTTCGCATTTTAGGTTAACAAAAATAAATCAGCCTATTGAAATTTTGAAACAACTTCATAAATCTGGATATTTTTCTTTATAGACATGTAGAGCATGTAAAGGTGGTATGCGTAATAATATTGAAAATATAATTTTTGCCTAAATATTGTATGTTCACTGATTGCGTTTATATTGTATAACAGCTTCTAGCTTCTATAATAATTTTTAGCACTGTTGATTAAGTATGGACTATATTAATACATTATTTTAAGTTGTATAACTAGTGCGATACTGTAGTATAATTCGAAAGATAAAATTAATACAAAATGCAATATTTACTACTAATTTGTAAGATGTCCCGTTTTTTCTGTTTTCAAAAAGTATGGTAGACTTAAAGTATGCTAAACCATACAAAATAAATTGTACTGTAAATTGTACCCCTCTGATAGTGCTCTCAAACGGGTCGGGTTGTCGGGTCGGGTCACTCGGGTCGGGTCGTCACATTCTTCACTTATTTTCTATACGGAATACTATAAAGAGCTTTGTTGTAGAATTCAATTCGAAGTTGGTGAATGAATGATAAATGTGACTAATTGAAGGTGAAATAGTAATGAAATTTTAATTTTACCCTATATTAACTAATTGGCATTGTAATTGTAATTAATATTAATACTGACTTTTTTCCTATCTGCGTTTCTATGTCAAGTTAAATGTCACATTAAGTGAAATTGAAAGGAAATATCTAGTTAACGTCCCACGTTATGCACCAACGCTAAGAGAGACAGTGATGATGAGAGATAATTGAAGTGGTTGAATGCAGAAAGTGTGAGGAAATGGGAGAACGCCGAAAAAACCCATGCACATGGTGTTTGTCCACCAGAAAACTTACTTGTACGAGCTGGAATCAATACCCATGGACCTTCGGGTCAAACATCTGCCTTTGGGCAGGACACATTATTATTATTATTATTATTATTATTATTATTATTATTATTATTATTATTATTATTATTATTATTATTATTATTATTATTATAGCTTTAAGAGTGCCCAAGAAAGTTCCGCCGCCTTTTCACCAACACCTTCGAACATTAGTATGTAACCTAAGACGTACCTGGAATATCAAAAATCGTCTCCATCAGCCTCGACGGCCTTCTGAAAACGTTCTGGAAGGCCATGGATTCCATCGCAGTCGAACTTGGTGGGACGAAGGTATCAAGTGAAGAAGGTATCAAGTGCATATTGAACCTCTACTAGCGATTTGAATTGGCGTTCTCTAAGGTGATTGTCCAAGGAATGGAACAGGTGATAATCGGACGGTACAATGTCTGTGGAGTATGGCGGATCCAATAGTGTTTTCCATCCAAGGCGTAGAATGATGTACTGGGTCATTTTAGCCACGTGGGGCTTAGCGTTGCCTTGTAACAAGAGGACCCCTTTGCTATTCAGAACTGCTGGATCCAGACAGTGCACAGTGACAGTACACAGTTGCATTGATGATCTGATCAGCTGGTAGTAGTTCCCGATGGACGATGCCTCGAGCAGTCCACAAAATGCACAGGAGAACCTTATTCTGGCGTAGTGCTGGCTTGGGCTGTTTTTGAACCGGTTCATGGGATGCTAACCAACAATGACGGCGCCGTGGAGCTTCGTACAGGACCCACTTCCCATCACATGTCAACACCCTGTCCAGAAATTGCTCCTTCCTCAGACGAGACACCAAAGAAACACACGTGTCTGCTCGCGTTGCTTTCTGGCTCCAAGTCAAATCATGTAGGACCTATCAACCCAACTTGCAGTGCTTCCCAAGTTGATGGTGGTGGTGCCGAATGGTTTCTCCACTTACACTGAAATGTAGTACCAGTTCCTCACATGTCTGTCTTCGCCTCAATTGCTGCCTGAAGATCTTTATTTTGAACATCTGTTTGTCTTCCGGCACGTGGTGCGTCTTCGAGTGTTTTGTCACCGTCCTTAAACCGTCATACCACTACACTCTCCGCGTAGTCACGACACCCTCACCAAAGGCCTGTCATATCTTCCGCCCCGCGGAGCAGCAATTTGAACTCGTACAGCAAACAAGCCTTTATGACGCTCTGTGAAGGCTCCATGTTCACTCAGTCCTTACGCACGTTCACGGTGTATCTGAACAGCCCCAACCAAGTAGTATGTTGGATATACTTACTAGTGTTGCTCACGAGACCTGGTTTGGGGCATTCTCGTTTCGAAAATGTGTCGTGAAGGTAGTCTCGTCTGGAAAAGTGCATATGTTTCTATTGAAAGAGCTCTGTCTCATCTCTTACCCCTTCATGAAAATTCTGTCTCGTCTCGTCTCGTCCAACAACTGACCTTCACCTTATATCCATTCGCATTCAATTCACGGTGTGAGGGCCAATTGAACACAGACTTCCACAAAGAGACAGAACTTTCTTGGTCACCTTCAGATTATTATTATTATTATTATTATTATTATTATTATTATTATTATTATTATTATTATTATTATTATTATTATTATTATTATTATTATTATTATTGCTGGGGTAGTGATTTGACTTTCTCCGCAATAAAATACTTGCTAATTTTATATAACGTTGCAAATATCTTCTAGATAAATTAATCAAGAAAAAATAAAAGGTAATTCCCTACAGAATGATATTTCAGTGCAATTAGTTCCTTATGATTCTATCAGACAGCAACGCTGTTTTTATATAGAAAAATCGGAATGTTAACGTGATGATATTGTTGTTTGTTACACAGCAAAAAATATTAAAATAAGTTCTATATACATTCCTTACTAGAAAATAATGTTGTCTTCAGAACTTTTATTCTTTTAGTCTTCAGAACTTGTCTTCAGAACTCAGTCAAATTTTATTTTGACTTTCGAACTTGATTGCCTAAATTTTAACCTTGGAAATTTGGATGTGGAGTAAAATAAAGAAGGTTAGCAGGGTAGAGAGGAAAACGAATTAGGAAATGCTGAAAAAATGCAAGAGACGAGAGCAATATTAGACGATATAAGGAAGCGAAAAATGGACGGATCACAAGTTTCGATCTTGCTAAGGGATTGCATTCTGAGAGATGTAGTAAAGGGGGTGATATCAGGAGAGCGAGAGTGTGTAAGAAGGTTGGAATTGATAGATTGCAATAAGGAGGGTGGTACTTTATGTTGGGTTGCGAGGCAGATATTAGCGGGAAATCGCAAAAATGGAAGCTTCTTACCTAGTTCACGGAAACTGGCCTGTCATTAATGGCAGAACACTGAGGAGGAGGATAATTGTACTACAAATAAAAAAAGCCGAAACAATGGTTTATTCATAAGAATTGGTCAGCATTTTTTTTCTGGTGGCAGTTTTGTAAGGTTCTAGCTCTCTCAAACTGGTTAGATTGTAAGGTCAAGTCACTCGGGTCGGTTGTCGGGTTAGGTCACCTCGGGTTGGTTCACTCGGGTCACTTTGGGTCGGGCCAATCGAGTCAGCTCGGGTCGGGTTGTCGGGTCGGGTCAGTCAATTTGGGTCACGGGTGGGGTCGGGTCGGTCTTCAACACATATAATTTCCACGAAAATTACAATATACCACGGTTTATACCTCATTGGACTTCCAATAAAACATTTTCAATGATGTGTACACCATGTCAGCATTTTTGTATGAGGCAATGTCTAGAGGGATTTTGTGGGAATTTGATGGAGTGTAGATTCCTGTGTGTGTGTGTGTGTGTGTGTGTGTGTGTGTCTGTGTGTGTGTGTGTGTGTGTGTGTGTGTGTGTGATACCTTACAGGATACAAGGAGTCGAGGAAGTGTGTAAATAAACCGGACAATTTCTGTTATGTATGTGGGGAGCTGATATTTAAATCACAACGTCGATGTTTTACTCCACTTGTGAGGAAGTGTTATCAGTTATATTTTGGTTGCTGTGTAGGAGACCAGGATAAGAACTGGGTTCCTCACTACATTTGTTGTACTTGCGTGAAACGTCTGACTGGGTGGGCAAATGGTGGACGAAACATGAACTTCGCAGTACCGATGATCTGGAGGGAACCAAAAGATCATTCTTCAGACTGCTACTTTTGTATAACACAGATAGAAGAAATAAGCAGTAAATCTAACCACACAGTACAGTACCCTAATTTGCATCAGCAATTAGGCCAGTTCCACACAGTGCAGAATTACCTGTACCAGTACCTCCTCCTCATCTTACGGTAAATGAGGATTACGTACTTGAGGCAACTATTGAAGTTCCAAATGAAGATGATGATCCTACTTATGTAGGAAGCACATCTACATTGGATTCCCATCTGATAACTCCGGGTGAACTAAATGACCTCGTACGGGATTTAAAACTCTCCAAGACACAGACAGAACTTCTTGATTCTAAACTTAAGGCTGGAATCTGCTCCATCGTGACACTAAAGTGTGTATTTTTCGAAACCTTCATACAGAGTTTCAAAATTATTATTCTCAAGAAAATGATTTAGTGTATTGTAATAATGTCTGTGCTGTGATGGATACACTTGGACATGCACATATAAGTACAGAGTAGAGATTGCTTATTGACTCTTCGAAAACTAGTTTTAAGGCTGTCCTTTTGCCCAATAGCAACAAATTTCCTTCAGTGCCTTTGGCTTATGCAACTAATATGAAGGAAACCTATGAAAACATCGAAATAGTGTTAGAAAAAATCCAGTATGAGAAATACAAGTGGACCGTTTGCTGTGATTTACAAGTCAATTCTTTATTAATGGGTTTGCAGCTTGGTTATACGAAATATTGTTGTGTCCTCTGCGAATGGGACAGCAGGAACAAAGCGGAACATTACATCAAGAAGAAATGGCCAACGCATGTATTAACTCCTGGACAGAAAAATGCTGTTTATTCCTCACTGGTGAGCCCTGATTAGATAATTCTACCTCCTCTTCACATAAAGTTGGGGCTCTTCAAAAACTTTGTTAGGGCAATGGACAAAAGTAATGCAGGATCTTGTTACATCAAGGAAAAAATTCCTCGAGTTAGTGACGCTAGGGATTTTTGTAGACCTCCAAATAAGATGATTGATTCGTGACCAAAAATTTGAGGATCTCTTAACTCTGGTTGAGAAAGCAGCTTGGTATCCATTTAAATGTTTAACAGAGAATTTTTTTTAGGAAACAAGAAAGCCCCAAATTACCGTGAAATTGTGAGTGATTTCCGGCAATCATTCAATGAAATGGGTTGCAACATGTCCCTTAAAGTTCACTTTCTAGACTCCCACCTGCATTTCTTTCCTGAAAAGCTTGGTGCTGTTAGTGATGAGTATGGGGAACATTTTCATCAGGACATTTCCTCCATGGAGAAGAGGTACCATTGACAGTGAAGTTCAAAAATGCTAGCTGATTACTGTTGGACACTTAAAAGAGATGTTCCAGAAACCAAACACAGAACAAAGTCGACAACTAAAACATATTTGTTGAGGTAAGTAAGCAGTGGCGGCGATTGGATGTTAAAAGTGGGGGGGCAAGATATAATCTGAATATTTGTATATCAGTGTTAGTTTTCCTGGTTGTTTCTAACAATTTGTCTGGCGAAAGGTTGTATAACTAATAGGATACTATCTTTTTCAGTCAAAATACCGTATATCGTGTTTCATATTTAATAAAGTAAATTCTCAAGAGCAACGCGCATTAGGTACTAAACCTTCATTCCTTTCTCATGAACATCATTAAATTCTGTCTGGAAAATTGTGTGATCAGATTACCTAATAACATATTTGCAAAACAAATAAATAGAAAGGGTAATATTAATCATACTAAGGAATAATGAGGCTTGTTTTGTAGAAGTTATATTGAAACTGGGGATTAATAAAGAACTTACATTTTTAGTTCCACACTTGCCATTAAATGTGTCATTACTTTTAGAAAATGAAAGACAGTAAATACTACAAGCATATGCTACGACACAATTGTAATATTAATTTCTTTGAATTGCAATTAAAACGCAATTCCTGCAGCTGTCTTAACTCCACGGGAAGACAAATAACCAATACCCACTTACGCAACGACAAATATTATATGGTACAACTTTTTCTATGAACCAGTAATATATGCAAAAACTTTCCATTTCCAAATTAAACTATATACATTAACCAGTTTAGATTATGGCTCTATAAAGGTAAATTATTGAATTTCAGTCAATCAGCTACAGCATCATCCCTATTTATCCTAGGATCATGGTTAGTACCTCATTCTCTTCAGAATAGAACAACCTTTCAAACGGTTCCATTTGCGTTTTCCTATCATGTCCCTAAGGCGGGAAATTTTCAGGGAAACATGAATTTTTCTTATTCTTTTCAAACTTTGATCCCCTCTGAACCCACTATGTTAACACACAGATCTCAAAATCAACTGAAAAATAAGAAAGGGGTGTACTAAATGTGTATATATAAAAAAGCTTCTATCTTGAAACTTAAGTGCGGGAAAATGTTTACCAATGAGCTAAGAACATTCCCACAATGCCCCAGATGTAATATAAAATTTTCCTGAGACATCCCTATTTATCCTAGGATCATTGTACGTACATCATTCCCTTCAAAATAGAACATACTTTTAAACGGTACCACTCACATGTCTCCATCTTGTACCTGAGGTTGGAAAATCATGAAAAAATGGATTATTTGTTTAAAAAATATTTCTTCTTTGTACTTTTTTGCCCCTCTCTACCCCCTGTTTTAACGCAGAGATCTAAAACAAATCTGAAAAATACTAAAGGGTGTAGTAAATGTGTGTGCAAAATTTCAATCTTCTAGGTAGAAAAGTAAGCCCGCAAAAAGTAATAAAATAATCATAACAAAAAATGTTTATTTAAGTTTTGACGTAATCACACTACATCTCGACGCAGAAAGGCGTGAAAACGTATATAAGGTTTTCTACAATGCCTCCAGTCTATATATCTCTATAATACTCCAGATTTTAGTATAAGAAAAGATCTCAGGTAAAAATCCCCTGAGACATCTCTATTTATAATAGGATCATGTTTCGTACATCATTCTTTTTAGAACAGAACATTCCTTCAAACGGTACCACTTACATGTCTCCATCATGTATCTGAGGAGGGAAAATCACGAAAAAAGGGATCTTGGTTAAATTACTTTTTTACCTTTTTGCCCCTCTGGACCACCCCTTTTTATCGCAGAAATCTGAAAAGGATGTGGAAAATATTAAGAGGTGCACTGAATGTGTGTGCAAAATTTCAATCTTCTAGGTGCAAAATTAAGCCCTGCAAAAAGTAATAAAAAAGTCATAACAATTTTTTTTTAAGTTTTGACGTAGTCACACTACATCTCGACGCAGAAAGGCGTGAAATCATATGTAACGTGTTCTACAATGCCTCCAGTCTTGAGAAAGAAACAGAAGTAGAAAGCTTTTTTTGGTACTTTTTAAATCGAATAATGAAGATTCTAGCCTATCACAGAAAAATAGATTATATAATTTAAAAGAGTTAAGTGGTCACTTTTAAAAAGTGGGGGGGGCAACTTCCCCCTCTTGCCCCCTAACCGCCGCCCATGTAAGTAAGTGTCCATTTATTAAGAAGATACCACTCACTTCTTTTGTATTATTTATTAAGTAGATATAAAATGGTGACACGGTGTATACATCATTGAAAATATGTTTTATTTCAAATCCAATAAGATATAAACCGTGCTTATATTGTAATTTTCGTGGAAGTTATATGTGATTTTATCTGCACTAATGAATATTGTAAAATGAACAGTACACATAGCAAATTTTTTATATAAATATGTTTATTTCTCTAGATAGAATAATGCTATTCTTATGAAACTTAGAGGGCTTACTAAGTATAAATCAGGCTAACATACAATATAATTTGTGCGTTTATATACCTAAGGTACCCAAGCTACAAGTATGAAAATGGTTTAAAAAAAAGAAAAAAGAAAAAGAAAAGAAATTTGAGGGGAAATTTTCCGAAAACACTTCTGTCACGGGAAAACTGAGGGCGATGGAGAAAAACTGATTGCAGATTCGAATTCTACGTGAAAAGTTATATTAGAATCAGGCATTTTCTTCCGTGTGCCAGAGAAAAAGATTTTTTTTTTCGACTAGTGCAATAGGTACCATTTTCAGACTCATCAACCGTTATTCAAACCGGTTAATGTTGATCGCAGATATTAAAAATACTCACATCCGTATATTATTTAATACAAACAAAAATTTTACCTGCACAAATGATGTATAAACGATCGCGACAATTTGTGGTTCAATCGAACATGGTGGGGCTAGCACTTAGACAACTCCCCCTTTTTTTTTTCGTTCTGTCCACGCATCTGATAGCTTAGAAAAAAAATTTCGCCTGCGCATTACTTCTCAAACGATGTGTAAACAATTGAGATAATTTTCTTTTGAATCGGACGTAGGGAGGTGCTACCAATTAGGTAGCCTATACTTTGTTACCGTTTTGGCGCGCCCGCAATTGTGTACAAACGAAAATTTCGCCTGCAAATTTCTGTACAAAACCGTAACAAACAAGTGCGACAGTTTGTGGTTGAATTCGACATGGTGAGAGGCCTATCAATTAGAGAGCCCATAGTTTGTTATCGTTTTGGCGAGGCCACATTTATGTGCAAACGAAAATTTCAGCTGCACATTTATGTACAAAGGCGTACAAACAAGTGCGACAGTTTGTGGTTGAATTGAACATGGTGGGAGGGCTAACATTTAGACAGCCCCCCACTTTATTTTCGTTCTGGCGGCGCCCCTAATTGTGTACAAACGAAAATCTCGCCTGCACATTTCTTTATAACTATATTGAAACGATTGCGACAATTTGTGATTCAATTGCGCATGGTGCGGGCTACCATTTAGACAGCCCCCCACTTTGTTTTCGTTATGAGATCGCCCCTAATTTCTACAAACGAAAATTTCGCCTGCATATTTCTGTACAAACGATGTACAAACGATTGCGACAATTTGTGATTGAATTGAACATGGTGATTGGGCTATCACTTAGAAAGCCCCCACTTTGTTTTCGCCCTGGCGGCGCCTCTAATTATGTACAAACAAAAATTTTGCATGCACATTTCTGTACAAACGATGTAGAAACGATTGCGACAATTTGTGATTGAATTGGACATGGTGGGGGGGCTACCACTTAAACAGCCCCCACTTTGTTTTCGTTCTGGCGGCGCCCTTAATTATGCACAAACAATAATTTAGCCTGCACATTTCTGTAAAAACGATATAGAAACGATTGTGACAATTTGTGATTGAATTGGAAATGGGGGGGGGGCTACCATTTAGACAGCCCCCACTTTGTTTTCGTTCTGGCGGCGCCCTTAATTATGTACAAACGAAAATTTAGCCTTCACATTTCTGTAGAAACGATGTGGAAACGATTGCGACAATTTGTGATGGAATTGGACATTTGGGGGGGGCTAACACTTAGACAGCCCCCAATTTGATTCAGTTTTGACGGTGCTCCTAATTATGTACAAACAAAAATTTAGCATTCACATTTTTGTACAAACGATGTAGAAACGATTGCCACAATTTTTGCTTGAATTGGACATTGTGGGCGGCTACCTTTTAGACAGCCCCCACTTTGTTTGTTCTGACGGCGCCGCTAATAGTGTACAAACGAAAATTTGGCTTGCGCATTTCTGTATAAACGATGTAGAAAGAATTGCGACAATTTGTGATTAAATTGGAAATGGGGGGCTACCATTTAGACAGACCCCACTTTGTTTTCATTCTGGTGGCGCCCCTAATTGTGTACAAACGAAAATTTCGCCTGCACATTTCTGTACAAACGATTGAGACCATTTCCGATTGAGTCTGATAAGGAGGGGCTGTCTAAATGGACGTCTCCTTTTCACCTCTACTGTAATTAAATTCTTCCTCGAGAAAATCTGTAATCAACACTGTCAGTAGCTACGTCCTCGACTAATATATCTTAACAAGTACAGCTTTATTTTCGTATATTTTTCAACAGTTAACCAATTTAAAACTATCACAAACAAGAATATGTAGTCAACTTCTTAAATACTTCGCTCGCCGAAACCCGTTTAGCGCGTGCAACAAGCAAAAACAACATGTTTGGCGTCTCACAAATGGAAAAGGGGAAAAAAGAGAAGGAAAAGCAGCACGGCAGTGCCTTATCGCAGTCAGAGCTGACAACATAGTTTCGGTCGTCACTAACGCGAATAGACCTACTAGCGGTGTACAAGAGTTATACAGTTACAATATACGTTGTGCCACAGTAGCGCTACAGGCGGAATGTGCACGAACTACAAATGAATATGTTCCCTTACAAGCAACAGTCACTGTTGCACCCTCTTTACATTCTACACATCCTTTTTTCTCCCACTTTTTGACCTTGACAAGCAGAAGTACCAGGCTTTCCGAGTTCACAACCATAAACTGTTTGTGTACAGAGTACGTTTTCAGTTCTTCGAATGACTGTGCGCGCGAAGAACAAGGGTGATGATCGGGCTACCGTATACGGAAGTCAGAGACACCCGGTTGCAATAATAAATGTAAAATACAAATATAGAGCCTTGACAATGCCGTGAGGAAGAATATATATATATATATATATATATATATATATATATATATAGTTTACAAAACATTATAGGAAGTGTATAATTATTATGTTAATAAAAACCGAAAGTACATAATAAGAAAATAACTTATTGGAAACATATATTGTTTTCAATTTATGGTCTTGTATCTTATACCTCCCCTGCCCGTTCTTGAACAGCAGACAAATCACTTCGGATTTGTGTGTCAGGAACAGGAAAAAGAACGTACGCGACCTTGACAGTCTTTTCAGTCTTACCCCTTGTTACATCGTATGAATCTTGTTATCATGAAAAAGGAATAAAGGAAAAGGCTAATGTCAAACTATTGTTTGTGTGAGTGTATGTGTGCTTGTGTTTTTTTTCTTTTTAGAGAATTGACTTTCTCCCTCTCTCACTCTCTCTTTCTCTTTCATATTCACAAGTGCAAGAAATGCAATCATGAGTCTGTGTAAGGAATAAAGAATGCTTTCGTTGAACGAAACAAAATTATGCAGATCTATGTATCCGGAACACAAATAGTTCCCAACGATAGCATGAATATGAACGATAATCGTACCATATTTCTACATTATATAGTAGCGTAAAAACTGAAATTAAAATGATATAGGCCCTGTCCATTTCAATTCAGGCAGATTGTAGAAAATCTGTCAGGGTGATGTCACAGATATTCATTATATTGTAATATAATGTTCTAGATACAAAATGATGAGACCCATATTTTTTTGTTTCGGAGAAAAAAATGTTGAGCCGACTTAGGCTGCTTCAAAGTTCGAGGGCCATTTTGTCATAAGTTTTGGCGCCAAAAAATATAAATGCCTGTTTCTCAGGAACTATGAAAGATATTTTAGTCGGGTTTTTTGTATTTGAAAGGTAATGAAAAGGCCTTGCAAATGCATGTACAACAAACCTCATATGCAGCGTTTGGGATGTGCTATTAATGAAAATACAGAAAAATAGCCTCCTTTTGGAGCCCCAAAATCTCGAAAAGGCCACCCTCAAAAATTATGTAATTTGCAGGACAGTTACAGCAATACCTCACGTTGAACATCTATAAATTACAGAGGGTGTATATTCCTGGTTTCAGTTTTACAAATGATCTGCGTAAGCAAATTTACAAGCTGAAAACGTGATCCCCACATTTGATGTGCAAGATAGACAATATGAACTAGCAGTATCGGTATTTCATATGTGTCTTCTGTGCATGAAAGCTTCCTCTACACTGGCTGTTTCAGTATCACGGATAGCATGAAGTCTTCCAGATTGTCCAAGAGGATGTGGTGGAGAAAGAACTTGCAGAATATTTCGCAAAGGTATGACGCACTGATGTTCATGTTGCTGAATTCTACGAGGGTCACTACGAAAGTTTTGAGATACGCATTGTTGTGGCACAGTATTTGAATTCCAACAATTGCGTTCGGTAGTGGTATCCAGAGCGAAGAAGCGAAGCAAGTTTCAACTCGCCTCGCTTATCGGCGTGGCCGTATCTCCTTCACTTGTTTGTTGATGTGAGCAATAATCGGCTGTCTAGAATGGAGCTCGATAGGGAACATTTTCGGGCATTGATCCTTTACGGTTTCAAAAGTGGAACACAAAGCCTTGACCATTTACAGGGGGCATTTGGGGAACTTGCTCCTTCCCGTGCTGCAATTTTTCAGTGGTTTGGTGAATTCAGAAGAGGCCGGGCATCGCTTAAAGATGAAGAGTGAGCTGGACGTCCGGCAACAGCTGTGTCAGATGAAAACATTGCCGCTGTGGAACAAATGATTCGAGAAAATCCTCGAACATCTTTCAAGGACATTGAATCTACAGTGAACATTGGATCGCCAGCAGTAACAAAAATTCTTCATGATCATCTTCGGCTCAGAAAGGTTTCATCTCGTTGGGTGCCTCACATTTTGACTGAACAGCAGAAGTGCATGCGTGTGGAATGGTGTGAAGAAATGCTTGCAATATTTGATGGAGGCAATTCTCGACGCGTCTCTGACATTGTTACTGGTGATGAGACGTGGATCTATTAATTTAACCCTGAAAATAAACGCCAGTTTACAGTTTGGATCTTTCCAGACGAAAATCCACCCACGAAAATGAAGCGACGGCGAAGTGTGGGTAAGAAGATGGTCGCAACTTTCTTCTCCAAATCTGGCCATGTTGCAACTGTTTTGCTTGAAGAAGAAAGGACTGTTACTACTCAGTGGTACACCACTGTTTGCCTAACAAAAGTGTTCCAGAAGCTTCGGGAACGGCGTCCAAGAACTGGATTGCGTGGGATCCTGCTTCACAATGACAACGCGTCCGGACACACGGCCAACATCACAATTCAGTTTTTAGAATCTACGGAGGTCAAACTTATGGCTCATCCGCCGTATAGCCCTGACCTGGCCCCGTGTGATTTTTTCTGTTCTCTAGGATCAAAGATCGCATACGTGGCAAGAGATTTTGCAGCCCTGAAGAAGCTGTAGTGGCTTACGAGAATGAACTTTCAACACTTGAAGAAAAAGACTGGCAACACTGCTTCCAAAAGTGGTTTTCAGGATGCAAAAGTGTGTACAGTATAATGGTGAATACTTTGAGAAATGTAAGTGTTAAATTGATTTTAAGTATGTAAGTTATTTCACATCTCCAAACTTTCGTAGTGATCCTCGTATCAGGAAATTTATAGCCCTTTGCGGGTCCATGTGGAAGCATAAAATTTACATGCACTTCCTGTGTCTCGAAGTAAATTGCATTTGCTTTTGCAACCCACCAGCAGTCGTCATAAATAACAGCCAGAAACGTTCCCACCTTTACGTCGCGAAGTCGACAGTGCCGCACAACACGAGTGATCTTGCCAATAGTAATTTTCACCTGTTGTTTCTCATGATGGGCAGTTCTTGCAACGGAAACCACAACATCATTGTCAGTTCCCTCTGCATGCCATACATGACTTTTTTAAAATCATTTTCACTGGCGGAACATATTCCCACTCTATGTGTTTTTCTTCACGGAATGTTTGAATGTCTGCAAATGGAATGTAGAGGAGCGTAATACCTGATGTATATGTCTGAACAACAGTCTGAAATTCTGCTGCAGTCCGAATGCACTTCATATGCCCAGTTGATAAATTGTTTTGTGTACCAAGGTGTTAAACTGTACCGCCAACACCGTCACATGCTGATTTTCCATGTCCAGTGGCTGTGAAAATCCATTTCCTGATTGGAATGTTGAATGTTCCAAGTTCATGGAGTTGGTAACGATTTTTAAAATGACTTGCAGCTACATCTGATATAACCGTTAGTGCTGTAATTGCACCTCCATTCTCAGTAATGAAACTAATGATTTTCTTAATAGCCAGAAGAGCATGCGCAGAGTCATGGGTGCTGTCATCACTGACAATAGCAAAACTTTTTGTACAGTCTCCCTTATATGCTACTGCAGTGAATATAGACACCTGATCGTTTTTCCAGTGGTAGCTTTGAATGTCATTTTGTAGGAGAACTGCCCAGTTTTCAGCGAAATCAACGTGAAGCACTACGTGTTGACTGTCTCTCTTTGCTCTGTTTTTTTCCTTCTGTCACTGCTTTTCTTTGAATGTATTTCACATGCAAGTGTGGAATAGCTTTGACTGTCCATTTAGCAATGTCGCGAATGAACAGACCTACTGGAACTGTCTTTTTGATTAGGTCCCCATTCTCCCAGATTGCAAACGATATATCTTCACTGTCCTCTTCATCAGGTAATCCCAAAGACTCTAACGTGATTCCAGCACTCCTGGGACATTCGCCACATTCACCAAGAAACCACAATTATTTTTCCACCAACTGGCATGATACATAAGCATCTATGATTGGTTTTTCGTTATGGGTTCTTATAATCTATATAATGCTGTTCTTTACGTTTTGTTTGGTTTGGATTTACACTTCGGGTATTGTTTATCCATTAACAATCTGCTGCAATCGCGTGCTGACAAATTGTGATTCTGTTTACGTTTCAGCTTGTAAATGTACTCATGCAAATCGTTTGTAAAACTGAAACCAGGAATATACACCCTCTGTAATTTATAGATGTTCAACGTGAGGTATTGCTGTAACTGTCCTGCAAATTACATAATTTTTGAGGGTGGCCTTTTCGAGATTTTGGGGCTCCAAAAGGGGGCTATTTTTCTGTATTTTCATTAATAGCACATCCCAAACGCTGCATATGAGGTTCGTTGTACATGCATTTGCAAGCCCTTTTCATTACCTTTCAAATACAAAAAACCCGACTAAAATATCTTTCATAGTTCCTGAGAAACAGGCATTTATATTTTTTGGCGCCAAAACTTATGACAAAATGGCCCTCGAACTTTGAAGCAGCCTAAGTCGGCTCAACATTTTTTTCTCCGAAACAAAAAAATATGGGTCTCATCATTTTGTATCTAGAACATTATATTACAATATAATGAATATCTGTGACATCACCCTGACAGATTTTCTACAATCTGCCTGAATTGAAATGGACAGGGCCTATATCATTTTAATTTCAGTTTTTACGCTACTATATAATGTAGAAATATGGTACGATTATCGTTCATATTCATGCTATCGTTGGGAACTATTTGTGTTCCGGATACATAGATCTGCATAATTTTGTTTCGTTCAACGTAAGCATTCTTTATTCCTTACACAGACTCATGATTGCATTTCTTGCACTTGTGAATATGAAAGAGAAAGAGAGAGTGAGAGAGGGAGAAAGTCAATTCTCTAAAAAGAAAAAAAACACAAGCACACATACACTCACACAAACAATAATTTGACATTAGCCTTTTCCTTTATTCCTTTTTCATGATAACAAGATTCATACGATGTAACAAGGGGTAAGACTGAAAAGACTGTCAAGGTCGCGTACGTTCTTTTTCCTGTTCCTGACACACAAATCCGAAGTGATTTGTCTGCTGTTCAAGAACGGGCAGGGGAGGTATAAGATACAAGACCATAAATTGAAAACAATATATGTTTCCAATAAGTTATTTACTTCCTGCCTGTCTGCATTTGGAATCCACCTATAACAAACAGGCATCAGCTTTTCTTTCTAGCATGGCAACACATTAAACGTAACTCATTAAATTTTGGGGAGTACAAATTATCACCTTACGTGACGTTCTATTCCAATTCGTTTTCACGTTCGAGCGACGAAAGAAGAAATTGTAGTAATAGTGATAAAAATTGAATTCGAGATTTCAATGAATTCAAGTTTCACGCCCCCACATATCGAGAAAGTGATTTTGATGTTTGTCCATCTGTTCATCTGTCCGATTGTCACGCTTTTACATGCATTCAAATAGAGCCCATACTGTTCGACGTATCTGGACCGAATTCTAGACATGAAGTTTTTATAACACTTTATCGTTTCGAATTCTATATCCTCCGACACTTAAAAATAAGGGTAGTTTACTGAAGGATGAAAATTTAAAATAATTAAATTGTCTCAAAAACTGCTGTTAAGATTTTGCTTATTTTTTACAAATACATATTTTATTAATAACCCTTCACCGTAATATGAATCATCGCTCTGCAAAAATGCATAAGGTGTAATTTACTGTATGTGATGCGTTTTTTCGAACGATTTTCTCAATCACATTTCATAAATAAATGTATATTAATAATGTAACAGTATGACACAATTCGTTCGTCCTGTAAACATTCAGAAGGGGTAGTTTACTCTTAGTTTACTCTTTCCCGACGATTTTCCCATTAACGCCTGACACAATTTTGTTCATATTTCATAAATAAATGTTACATAAATAACCTGACGATATGGTGTAATTCCATCATCCTAAAAAGCTAGAAGTGGTATATTACTTTTCGGAGCAACTTTTACCCTACGCTTTTGTCGAGAACGACTCAGGCATTTTGTTCGTATTTCATAAATAGCATTACTCGTTTGTCCTGAAAAGATATACAAGGGATATTTTATTCTTGGGGATGACATTTTTGACGATTTTCTCAGAACGTACTCAGACGCTTTTGCTCATAGTTCTTACACAATTATTTCCTTAATAATTCTAATATATGGCATCAGTTATTTTTAACAGAAATATGACCAATGGGTACTTTACTTTGGGACGTAAGTTGCTTCGAACAAAGTTTTCCAAAAACATTATTTTATTCGCATTTCCCAAATAAATGTTTCAGTAATAGCTGCAGCCTAACGTTTCATCTGTACCCATTCTTAAATGTATTTTTAAATGTTACACCTAATCACAATTTTCCTAACAAAATTGAAACTTCCTTTTAAATATATGCCTTGTTGTGACCAAATGGTTAAAGTGCATTAGTTCTGGATTTGATTCCTGGTGAGAGCTATTGTATTTTTATCCAACGTTAAGGTACAGGTAATTAATAGGTGCAAAGAGAAAAGTGTTTTAACAACTCTAACCAAGCTAATGAATAATACAAAGAAATAATACAATATTACGAAATTATAGAAGAAACGTTGTTAATATTAGATATTTGCGTGTGAAATGTCTAACCGATGACTGTCAACACCAAAGGTAAGAAAGTGAAACATCCAATACGAGGTTAATAGGTGATTTCTAGGTAAAGCTATCCTACTAGGAAGTGACTGAGATACCAAAAATGTTGTAATCGCTGGGAGACATGTTAGGAGAATACATTGGGTGAGAGAGTTTAAGACTGCAACTCATGAATAGTCTGCACCTTCATTGAGTATTGAAATGCGTAGGCCTATGTAGGTTTGCATTGAAATAAGCATTAATACACAATATCTGTTGAACATTACGGGGGTCTTGTGGACAGATTTGCAGTGCATTTCACTGTGTTTGATATTGTAACGATCCTAGCGAACTCCTGAGTCTTCCCCACTGTACATTATAAGTTAAATTCATGCTTAATTAAAACTCTATTTGTTTAAATTTAACACTGTTAACCGTTATCACCTGTGCACTACGGGAAACAATCCGCCAGTAATTCTTTATTTTTGCCCTTTGTTTTAGCGCCATAAATTGTCTTTGTTCATAAATTTCTTTGTCTATGGTTTTGCATACGTAGCGTAGACATTAAGTTTTGACTTCTACGCCCTATGCATCTAATTATTTCTCCCAATCTTCTATTACATAGAAAAAAAATAATTTATATTGGTTTGAACTCTTTAGTCAACGACTTATGGATTCGACACTCCGGTAGTATCGGTCGTTTTCGATTATTTTCGCATATCATCTTTTCCCATATATTGTATTTAACAAGTCTGGTTAAAATTACTCCAGGTGTACTGGGCTAGAACATAACCACATACACAAACACACTCCAAACGCATATATATACTGTATATATGTAAAACGCACGCATCCATATTATCGCAGCCAGTCTCTACTCTTTCCTGGCAACACTTGCTTCCTCCCTCAACACCCATCCGGCAGTTTGCTGCGTATATGTGAAGAGCTTCATTGCTTGTAATGTCCCGCTTGGCTATACACGGCGATTTGCCGCGCTGGATTCTAGCAGGGAGATTCGGCTGTTTTTGCTCGCCGGATATATGTCCGGCGACCGCCGCATATATGTGAAGAGCTTCATTGCTTGCAAGGTCTTTCTAACTTGTCCGGCACTTCGCCGGAAACGGATCCGGAAAATCGCCGGATAATATGAAAGGGCGGTTAGGGTAGAAAAGGACTTGTGGTACTTAGAATTATAGAGTGATGTGTGTTTTGCGCATCGGGTTCTTTTGTTGTTAGTCCCAGGTTTCTAGACAGGATGCAGTTATTCCCGGTAGAAAATACAAGAAAATATACCTTCCGATTACTATTAAAGTAAATAATTACACTCATTCCCTCAATGTGATACTTATTTGTTTAACTGTATACAGACAGCTGATCCGTGGAAGAATCGTTGGTAATAATAAATAAAATAAACTCGACAAAAATTCTCGTAAATAATAGGTAAAAGTTTGCGTCACACTGTTCACTTTGCTGGGCACGCCAGTGTGCCGTGTTATCCTGTTATGGCACACTGGAATATAGGGTATGGCTTTCTAATTTTTCCCAACTATTTTAACTGCTTCAACTGAAATGAATCTACAATAATAAGAGAGTGAATTTAGTCTTCTTACACTTTGATTTAGAAATAAGGTCCGCTAGAATTGTATATATAAAAAATAATACTTAGAATTTTATAGAGTAGTTTGTTTTATTCGAAATTACATACTTAATGCAACTGTTTGGGTTGGAATTATTTCAAATCATCTTTAAGTTTTACGACCCACGGTTATACCGGCTAGGTTAAAGGAGACGGTGATAATGAGAAATGAATGAAATGGTGAAATGAAGAAAGTGGGAGAAAACGGGAGAACCTCGAGAAAACCCATGCACATGGTGTTTGTCTACCACAAAATTCACTCGGTGCGAGATGGGGTCGAACCAAGGATCCCGTGCACCAAATGTGAACGCTTTATCACTAAGCCACCGCGATCCCTCTGAAATTATTTATAGGAGAGAGTGACTACTTTATGAAAACTTGATATCGAACACATTTGTTTAAAAATACCAGCTTTTTGTGAAATATTGCTAAATATTCAGGAAAACCAAAGTCAATAAAATAATAATAATAATCTTAAATTAAAAACTCTCTGGACCTAGTGCATTGGCACAATTCCACGAATTAAAAAGAATTTGTTTACTTCTCATGTAAGTGTAGAAGGACTTAATCCCTGTTGCTTTCAATATACGAACAAAGTGTCCAACTGTCAAATGATATGCTACATAAAATGCCCTGTGCAACATAATGTAGTATAGAGTCATCATTTCAGGTTGTCTAAAGAATATTTTTGTTTTAGCAAGAAAGGAAGAAAATAGAAAATGCTCAGTTTTAACCTAGTAGAAAGTTTGCAGATTTAAGGGAAAATTCACAGAGTTGTTGGAAATTTAATGTAATTGGGATTAATGGAATAAGACACTGTAAATAGTTTATTTTTTGAAATATACTGGGAGTGACCAAACCATTACCTATGGAAATATCGAAAGAGATACATTAATGGTGTTAGTTGCAAGTAGAGATGAAAAAATTAAGGAAATCTCTAAAGCTCTGAAATCACAAATCCAAATTGACTGACTATTAAGTAAAACTGCTAAATCTGACTAAAGCAAGTATTAATGACCTGTGTTACAGTTTCAGACATCATTCTCATATCAAAACTACGATAGAAGTAAATTATGAATAAAGGTAAATTTACAATTCTGGAATACCAACAAATGATTTTGCTAGATGTAAATTTTTGGAAAACATTTTTATAAGTCTTTAGATTTATTTATTGGTTTGTTTGTTTATTAGCTTCCCCATGCCGTAAACTTCGCCAACACCTAGTGATCCAGTTGCCGGTAAATGGTGATCGTCAATATAGCGACGCGTCGAAGGATTGCAGCTAGTGTGCCACTAGTGGCAGGGATTCGTCGAGTCGAAGCAGATATCTAGAATCCAGGGTATTGAAGTTACCACCGCGTAACAGCGAGGACTTCATTTTGATCCGCGCTCCTTTGATTTGTTACGGAGAATCGCAAAGGGATCAACACGAACTATCGCCAGTCATGTGCATGTGGTTATTATAATATATTATTTTTCCCTGGCGAATTGTTATTATAAGGACAATACTTGAGCTCCGGGAGTCAAGAGTAACTCCTGCCTTTACATCATGAAGTGAAAAATCTTGAGATAGGTGCGTATAATTGTATGAATTTCGATGGCAATTGTCGCCGATCACTAGCAGGTGAATATGGGTGAACTATGAAAAAAGTAAACAGACGCTTGCCATTTTGTTATAAAGTTACATGACGAGTGCATTTGATTTGATTCCAAACAGTTATCGTCAAATATACACGATTACAGGAGCACTCTGATTAGAAATATTAAAAAGACTTCAACGATTCATCACTCTACAAGCTGTGTGTTCAAAATCGCCTCCGTGGCAAATTCGGAAGAACACGCAACTACTAACCCTAAGGTTGGTGGTTCGCAATCAGCTCAGGGCACTTCTTTTTTACTTTTTAAAAAGTTTTTAGACTCACCTTAATGCGAACAAGTTACGCATATAGGCGATTTAACGTATTTTAGGGGAATAATTTTGTGGTTCGTTGGCGTTCCGTCGCTTCTCTGCCGCTGGTGGAATAATTTTCAAAACGGAAGTGGGACCAATTTTTGGCTGCGGGACCGCCAATTTCTGGGGACATGTCGATAGTTGCCTATCGGTGATCCACCGATGCTTACGGCATGGGGTTGTCCCCTCAGAAGTGAGGCAAATTGTAATCGACCAAGAATGTTTTGGAAAAATGGGGAACATCTTCCGACTTCGACTTCTGAATATTCCATTTAGGATCATGTCGAATCAAGGCTGCCCACGGGAAGGTAGAACAAGTGAGGCAATCGTTCCAAGCACTACGCTCGAGAGCCTACGTCTCATTGAAGACTTAGACTCTTCAGGAAAAGTAACAAGTTTATTACTTGTAATTTATTCTTTAAGTCAAAGTATTTTGCAATAAACCATCGTTTTGTAAGATATTTTTACGATTGTATACAATTAATTTCGAAAATTGTTTCCCATCATGGATTAGCAAAAATCAAAGTTCGAACAAAGAAAGATCTCCGATCCACATGTCTCTTCATGTTTGATATGGAAGTCTCATCTTCATTATTGACCCTTAATTTATTTTAGTCCTAGGCAACGCGAATCGACGGGATGGCTCTAAGTGAAAACATTCATTTAGATGGTTAAGTAATCAAGAAATTCCTGCTGTTATTTCACGAAAAACAACACATCTTCACGAAAAAAAGAACAATTTTGCTTATCACGGGGAGGGAGTAAATCATCTGCTTACGTTTGCTTAACTAGGAAGAAGGCAAGGGCGCCGATCCTGGAGGCCGCCCCCCCAAAGCTCATATGGGCTCCCTTTGTATTTATGAATATACAATATTTGGCATAATTTGAGTGCAATGTGTCTTAAAATCCTCATATATATATCTTCTGCATTTGAATCCCCCCCCCCCCAATTTACAGAGAAATCGGCGTCCTTGGAAGAAGATCTAGTGAAATGAATAAAAATGTGATAACGTAATACTTGAACAACTCTATCTAATGGAGGAAAGTAAATTAGTATTCAACACTTCTATCAATTTTAAGCATTTCAAAGAATCTCGTAATTTAGTATCGTCCCGGATTTGCATTTTCGAAGTACGGGAACTCTATCTATATCTTAACGTGGGAATCGGTTTCGGACCATGCAAATAAGCCGCTTTGCCACAAAAGGCACATAGGAGTTTTTCTTTCGATTTCCTTAGGAATATTGCGATTGGTATGACTTTTAAAACTATGTTTAAAAAAGAATACACATCGACACAATAAAATGATAATCTGATACCTAGGAAATATATTGAATTGTTTTTAATTTGTTCTCACGCTACCAAAACAGCACTTTTTCTTATTCCAGCCTCTTAATATAACACTTTCACACTATTGTCTGTTCCAGGACAATACAATTCTAGTCCATGTATATGCTAGCTTTGGAAATACAGTAGAGTTTCGCTAATCCGACATAAACAGGCAGGCAGAAAGCCGGATAATATGGATGTGTTAAGAAAAGACCTATTAAAAGTAAAACTTATGATATAATTTTACATATTACGCATCTAATAACCATGTTTTATAACAAATAACTACACTGCACTGAATCAGGGACGTATCCAGCGTGGGCCTGAGGTCTGTCTCTCTCCGAAACTCAAACACTATTTAATAAACTTGCTTTTACCCTTTTGAGACACTTTTATGTCAGTTTACTTTGAGTCAATGTCCAAACTTTGGGCAATGTGCTGTTGTCTTGTTATAATTCTTAGAACATAACATAATGTCATTATACCAGCTGGAGTTAAAGAACAGTTTTAAATAGGATTAACATTTCGTTTCCGTTCTATTTTCAACTTTAATATATTAGAACGATACACTCAATGTCTTCTTTTGTTATGTGATATACGTAGCAGACAGTATTCTTTAGTTACATTTCTCTCTCGAAAATGTGTTTCATTTACTTTGTGGTATAATGCAGTTTCCAAAGTAAACCGGTTTATAAATGAAAAGTAGGTAAAAGTTTAAGAGAAATACAGAACTGTTGCATTATTACTATTATTATTATTATTATTATTATTATTATTATTATTATTATTATTATTATTATTATTATTATTATTATTATTATTATTATTATTATTATTGATATTATTGATATTTTTAAAACATTAGAATAACGTGCTTACGAGGATCCGTGTTGGGCCCCCTTCGAATAGAAAACCTGGATACATGTCTGCACTGAATGATAGGCATATGAGTCTAGGTGTAGATGGGCGCGCTAGGCGATAGACTCCAGATCATGAAAAATATATTAAGACCACAACTTGCAGTTCTTCTTGCCAATTGGTGCTATCTGCAATGATATATCGGATCTTACGGTATGTGGAACAAAGGAAGGTCGCATAAGCGAGACCATGGTGTATTGATGTTTCACGCACCTAAACCTGTAAAATGTTTGTATAAACAATTATCTTTCACTCCCTAGCTAAATTTGTGGGTATGATCACACACCTTGCCTTATAAAGTATAGTCTTATAAAGAAAAAAACATTTTCTTTAGCTAAAAGCTAAAGAGAAGCCAACTTCAATAATTTATTTTAGTTTTTTTTTAATAATGGCAAACTAGTTCATTTCATCACGATAAATCACGTTTGGTACTAAGATGTCTTTTTCTGTCCGTATATATCCTTTACACATTGTTGGAGGCAAAATTGTTTTTTTCCGAAGAGAACAGGATGAGAGAAGGTATACAACAGCATGAACTGAAAACGATAGCTATTACCAATAGTACTCTAATACTGGATAAATACGTCATTACAGCAAAATATCAATAAGTTATGTCCTTATTATATTGCTTCGGTTGCCCAAGAAAACATGAAAATTATAATGTTTTTTTTTTACAAGAATGGGATGGGATGGGATTCGATCTAGTGTCAAAATAGTGTAAGAACTACTCATCCACCACGCTACTCACCTCACCACGGAAATTACTCTTTGCTTGTTCTCTTTTTCTTAACAAATAAATGCTAATATCCATAGCGCATGTCACTTCCAACCTCAAGACAGGAGTTTTCCTCTTTTTTTATATATTTCCGTACGACATCTTGGTTACAGAAGCTAATTTATATTTGGCAGACAATCTACACACTAGGTTTTAACCAATAAATGCAACATTTCACTCCACTATCCAGTTCCCTGATCCAACTCCTCGACTCCCCTGCTGAATTCCCTCTGCAATCGTGCTCTGCTACTGAAAATATCGATAGAAATCATCGTTGCCAGTATACACAAAACCTAGTATAATTTTGTTTTTTTCTTATATTTTTATTATATTTTTTGGTAATATCTCGTTAGATGGATTGCTTTCTATTATCTCCACATACTAATATCTGAATTTTACCCATAAACGTAAGGAAAATGGAATAAATGCGAAAAATCTTGAGTTACAGTATACGCGCAATTTTTATTGCGCATGGGAGTACATTACACACGCACACACACACGCGCGATGAAATTGAGTTATTATAGCCCAGAAGGTATAACGTCGTTGACTTCACGCGTTTGGATCTGCTAGTCACTGGGGGTGTGGTAAGAGGGTAGCCAATCACCACCAACCATCTACTGCGCTCAGCGAGCCACGAGTAACAGTGACGACGCCAGCTTTAAGTTCTTAGGGGGGCAAAGGAGGGGCAGATACATTTTCGGGGGGGCAGCTATTTGCCATACCAAAAATGACATATTTATTACGTGTGACTCATTTTACATTACATTGTGTATTTCGCTGCTGTCTTTATATTAGACCTATATGATTATATATTAAACTTATTTCAAGTAAAATGTATGACTAACAATAACTAACAAATAAGTAACGTCTGCACATGAAATATTTTTCAATGAAACTTTTGAAGCCTAAACATAAATTGAATTACTTTCGGGTATGCTACAAGTAACACATTGCTCTAGTACTATATGCTACGTATATATATATATATATATATATATATATATATATATATATATATATATATATATTTGGTCTAGGAATTAATTCGTGCGGTTGGTACGCACACATTGAAGCTATAGTACAAACACAAAATACATAAATACCTTAAGAAAAATATTGTCCATCGCTAGCCACCACTTTCGCCCATCTGTCAGGCAATGTACGGATTCCGTGGCGAAAGAAGTCCTCATCCTTGGAAGCGATCCAGTCAGAGACCCATGTTTCGATATCTTCTGAAGAAGTAAACCGCTGTCCAATCAAATCGTTGTTCATGCAATCGAACAAGTAGTAGTCCGAAGGAGCAACGTCTGGTGAATACGGCGGGTGGGGTAAAACTTCCCATCCGACAGTTTCTAAATAGGTTTGGACCGGTTTTGCGACATGTGGGCGAGCGTTATCATGTTGAACAATAAGTTTATCATGTCTGTTCTCCCATTCTGGTCGTGTTCTGGCCAGAGCTTGCTTCAAACGCATTAATTGTCGTCGATAACGTTCTCCATTCATAGTTTCACCCGGTTGCAGCAGCTCATAGTACACCACACCTTTCATATCCCACCATATGCACAGCATAACCTTTGCAAAGTGAATATCTCGTTTTGGTTGTAATGGACCTGGTTCACCTGGTTTCACTCAGGCCTTTTTTCGTTTAGGGTTCTCGTAATGGATCCACTTCTCATCACCCGTAATAATTCGATGCAGAAACCCCTTTCTGCTCTGTCGTTGAAGCAGCAATTCGCAAATGGTTTTTCGTCTTTCAACGTCTCTGTCTTTCAATTCATGTGGAACCCAATGTGACATCTTTTGAATCATTCCCATGGCTTTCAAGCGTTTGGAGACTGTTGTTTGATCAACGCCTAATGCTGCTGCAAGTTGTTCCTGCGTTTGACACGAATCCTGCTCGAGCAATGCTGTCAATTCTTCGTCTTGAAATTTTTTTGGCTGTCCAGCTCGCTCTTGGTCTGCCAAGCCGAAATCACCACTTCTAAACCGTGCAAACCACTTCTGACACGTTCGCTCAGCTAGAGCATGGTCACCATACACTTCCACCAAAATACGATGACTTTCAGTCGCACTTTTCTGCATGTTAAAGTAATGCAGCAGGACACCCCGCAAAAACACTTTATCAGGCACAAATTGCGCCATGTTCACTTAACTACAAACTGGTGTTGTTGACGCTTTAATCCACTGCCCTATACTACGAACGATACGCGATGACAGGGGTTTGCAACACATGTGTGGATACACGGAACTGTGGGACGCTCCGTTCGTTGCGCCATCTCTTGTCCACACGCACGAATTAATTCCTAGACCAAATATATATACAGAGAGAGAGAGAGAGAGAGAGAGAGAATTTACGAGGGGCCGCTGGAAATATCGGAATCCAGAAGGAGTGTAGGTACTAGGTAGAAAAATGAAACCGTAGTTTAGAAATACAGGGTGCGGCACGTAAAACCGGCCCGTAAAGTGAACACATAAAATGAAATGTAATGTATTGAATATGATTAACTACAACACATAAATGAAATGTAATGTATTGAATATGACTACTCACCTTCACAGCAGCCTTCACAGCAGGTGCTGAAAGTGTCCTCCGCCCACTTCAACACACAGGTGAGCACGATTGAGGAGATTCATATATACCCTTGTCAGTTCTTGTGTTGTAATGCTATTGGTGACATCCTGGATCCTGGTCTTGAGTTCTTCAATTGTGTGTGGATTTGTTTCGTATACTCTTCCCTTTAACAATCCCCATAAGTAAAAGTCACACGTGGACAAGTCTGGTGACCGAGGAGGCCACAAGCCTTTGCTGATTGTCCTCTCTGGTGTAAACATCTCATGCACAAGGGAGAATGATGCAGCTGATGTGTGGCATGTTGCACCGTCCTGCTGAAAGTAACATAACTGACGCTCCTCTTCGGTCAAGTGTGTATAAAACTCGTCCAGAATTCCCCTATACACGTCACTGTTCACTGTTGTTTCAAAGAATATGGGTCCAATAACGCGTGTGGCGGAAATGGCACACCAAACACCAATCTTCTCATCATGCAAGGGTATCTGGTGGATTGCGTGTGGATTTTCTGTCGACCAATACCGGTTGTTTTGGGAATTTACGTACCCAGACAGGTGGAACCACGCCTCGTCACTCATGATGAGCATTAGTGGATCCAAGAAACCACTGGCAACATTGCTCAACAGCCATGAACAGAAATGCACCCTCTTCTGCAGGTCAGGCTCCTTCAGTTCTTGCACAACACTTATCCGGTACGGTTTTAACTTCAGTCCCCTTAAAACACGTCTGCAACTTCTCTCACTCGCATGAACCTGTTGACTCAATCTCCTGGTTGACTTTCGAGGACTTCTTGTCATTATCTCCTCCACCTGCATCTTTAATTCAGGTGTGCAGACAGATGGTCGTCTGTTCCTGGGAGCATTTTGAACCGATCCTGTACGCCGTCCATTTTTCAATCAATTCCTGAATGGTGGTTTTTGCTGGCACAGAACCTCCTGGAAATTTCTCCCGAAACAAATTCTTTGTTTTCACAAAAGATCCAGTGAGAATGAACCCTTCAAAAATGGTAACACGCTCGGGTATCGAATACGGCATTATCACACACTTACACTCACCCGGCTTAACACAACGAGGCCTTTTTCTCAACTGGTTTCGACAAGTTTCACTGGCTGCGGCTGCACGTGACTGCTGCAGGTCACGTAAGTCGACCCGACCTCGACACGCCATCTCTTGGTAGGAAGGTAGATTATTTAAGTGTTGCCAAAAACACAATATACCAGAATATTACGACGGGCCGGTTTTACGTGCCGCACCCTGTACATATCTCTGTATGTACAAATACAAATTTTCATATGAATAATGAAATTCTTATTGTTTCTCAGGCCTCTGAAGTGATTGTATGCGCCCAAAAGCGAATTTCACGAACATCCAGATCCTAACTGTTATAACATTTCTGTTCCACCAAGGAAAGTCATCGAAGTAAATTAATTAGGAAATCAGAGAAACACCACTGGACTCTCCTCCGTTATATACAGTGGTGAAGAAGTAACTGGCCTAGTATAAACGTGGCGATTTCTCAACAAATTATGCATTACATCCAGGATGATTAAAAGCAATGACTCTTCCCGAAGTCATGGATGCAATTTGTGACATTATTCTTGAAAATTACAGGATTTCAGCCAGTGGTGGATATAGCCCGGGGCTGGAGGGCCTCGGCCACCCCAGTTTTTAAGTGACAAAAATAATTTAAGCTATTATTTATATAGTTTTTAAAGTGTATAGTAAACTCACGATATACTTATTATAGTCTGAGGTCTGGCTGCACCCCGCTTTCTCAGTTCTGGGCATTTCTTTGGAACTCGTCAGTAGCATAATTCAGAATGGCTTGGGTTCTCGGCATAATACATTTTCAAAAAATCTGTCAGGAGAATGTAACAGTGGCGGCATCAAGTGAAGTCTTCTTCCAATTTGACTGTAATGCTGATTAATTTCGCTCACGAATAGTAACCATAGATGAAATATGGTTGTACCACTATAATCCTGAAACGAAACAACAGTCAGTGGAATAGTAGCGCACTCATTTCTCCCTCGCCCCAAGAAGTTCAAGACACAGACGTAGATTGAGAAACTGTTTGCAACATCCTTCTGGGATAAGTATGGAGTCGTACGCATAGACTACCTCCGCAACGGTCAGATATTTAATCCAGACTCTCTACATTACTTACAAAACTGAAAGAAAAATTGAAAGTTCAAAGCCGCGGAAAATGAAAAGAAAGGAATTCTGTTCCTTCAGGAGAATACACCTGTCCATCAAGCCCCTGCGAACATAACTGACATTGAATAATCTAGGATTTCAATGTCTAGATCATCATTCTTATTCCGCAGATTTTGCTCCGCCTAACTATTACGTGTACTTATTTCCCAAACTTAAATAACACTTGAAAGGACGCCATTTTAGATCTGATAGGGGTAGTGCTACGAACAGTGGTGGGAGGAAATCTTCAGATTTTTTAACTTTTCTACAAAAACTGGAGCACTGTACAAAATAATATATTGACTCTCGGGGGAGTGTAGAAGAAGTAAAACTTCACCATTCCACGTGTACTCCTTCTGGGTTGGGCTACCAATTTTTCAGCAGTTCCTAGTCAATATTGTATACGTCACGTCAGTACTTTGAAACAAAATAAGTAAGGGAGCACTAGTATATACCAATTACTAACGAAAGATCAGCACTCTGACAATACGTTTTATTGGGAATCAATTTAATTCTATAAATTTATTATTGTCATTTGCAGGAAAGGGAAAACACAACTCTTTTTATCCCCTTCAAAAAATTAAGCCCTGGTAGTTGCAAACTAAGCTGTTATAAGCACATCCTCTGAATATTGAAAGCCGAGAATAATGTTTCAGAAAAAAAGAAGTATAGAACCTTTAAATAAAACAAAATATGCAACTGAAAACTTCAAGTCTGGATAAATAAAAACAAGTTATGTAACTGTTTTTACCTTTCTTTTGTTTCCAATCGAAGTTGATCCAATGAGAAGAAAACAAATCGACCAAATCTACTATTCTTCGTTAGGCACAATAATTAAAAATCAAAAGAAAGAAGTATAACTAAAATTCACCTTAAAAGGCGCTAAATTAGAAAACAGAAATATGTGTGCATACCCAGACGCTCAAAGAAGAAAGCTTGAGGACTAATCTGCCACATAGTAAACGCATGGAAAGTAGACTACAATTTCACAATGAGATTGGTTATGATAGTGATATAAAATACTACATGTAGAATGTTTAAAGATTGTAGGAGTCTGGGGGGGGGGCAGTCTAGGTGGCAGTCAGGGGGGCAGTAGTAGCTACTAGGGGGGCGCTCGCCCCCCTTGCCCCCCCCTCTGGCGTCGTCACTGACGAGTAACCAAGCTGGTCACTCCTCATAAACATCACTACAAATTTTCGCGGGAAGCCAACGACGTTATACCTTCCGTACTTTAAGTGCAATGGGTTGGGATTGAACCATAGAACAGTATGTAGATAGTTTGTCAGATGACAGGGGAAGCTAGTTTCGTATGTCATTGAATTGAATTGCATGAGAAGTTGAACCTTCTTGAAAATTAGAGAATGTGAGTACCATTATGTTTACCCAAAGTACTACATATATATTTTTTTAGGGTGATTCTTCTTTTCGGCTTCTAAGTTTTATTTTCTTTCTTTCTTTCTTTCTTTTTTTCTTTTTTTTTAGTCTTATCTTCTAACATGGTTTCATATAAGACCAAAGCACCTCACGAGAAAAAATAGCTCAATTGAATAGTGTCTAATATTAAATGATGCCCCATGCGTCCTCACGTTTTGCTTGCATTTACAATAGACAATATGAGATGAATATACGTTCTAAGTTTGGAAAGACAATTTTAAGTTAATAAACATGTATTATGAAGGTAATAGTTATTAAAAGTTTACAGATTAGTTGGAAATAACTTCATTTGTGTGTTTGTGGTGCAAAACAACCCCAAAATAATATGTCAGATGACCCCCTTTCTATTACAAATTTGAACCTTAATTGAAGATGGCGAACTTTAAAATCACATCCATGATGATACTATTTAATAATAGATACGGTTCTACTTTAATTACTCCTTTCCAAAATACAGTATCACTCTTTCTAACCTTCCAAACTTACATGATGCATTTGCTTCATGCTACAAACGCATTCAAAACTTGAGAACAGGCTGGGTACCTTTAATATTATTCAATTGACCTGATTTTTCTCATGGGTTACTTTCCCCTGATACGGATAATGTTATGGGGGTGAGATTCAAGAAACTCGGAAGTCGAAAAATAAGGTCCACCCTGATGTATAAAATCGACTTCCGAGCTTTTCTCAGCCCAATTCCTAAAAGTTTTCATATCAGACCAAAATAATCCACGAGAAAAATGAGCTCAATTGAATATTATTACATGGTACTTCAAGCGATCTAAATTTTGAATCCATTTGGAATATGCAATATAAGGCAAATATATGTAATAGACTCTTGCAGCTTTGGGAAGGACTGGAGCGAGTAAGACCACACCTTGCATATGAGTATTGAAGGTAGAACCTCGTCTACTACTGCACAGCACAATTATTTCAGACATCTTGAAGTCCGCCATCGGTAAGATCTAAAAGTTTCGATGTAAAAATATCATATAACATCATTTTGCGGTAGCTCTTCACCATAAATACAAATCTGACATTATTTTCGTAGTTATTACCCTCATGATATCTATTTATTAACTTTCTTTTCTTTTGTAACTTGTACAATTTTTTAATAAATGGTAAATAAAAGAGAGAAACTAGAATGTTATCATGTAAAAAGTTTTAAAGGAAAATTAAAATAAAATATAAGACTCATAATGCTACAAAAAATTACATCGTACTTGTTCCTAGGAATACCAGTTACGATACAGAACTAATATTTCGTAATAAAATCTTGTTGAAACGTATAATGATATGAAGTGCTAGTAACAGTGAAAATGGCAACCACATTTACAATGCGAGGGAAATGAGAGTAACAACATAATTTTAATTGCCCAGTGAAGTATTTTTATCGGGATATTTTTGTAATAATCGCTAATAACAGTAACTAAAACTGTTTTTGATTTTTATCCTTTGTTAAAATATCATTGTATTCTTAAATTAATTCTGTTCCTCCTTTAGCAACGTCGTCTGTTAAATACAATTTAGACGCAATGTGGAGACCTGTCCCATTATCATTGATGATTTGTCTGCAAGAAGTCAGTAGGAACATGAAATCTTGAGAAAAAGTGCAATATTTGATATTGAACTATTCGTTTTAGGCGCTTAACCGTGTTGTCACTGAATATATATTTAATATGTGTATTGAATATTTTCTAATATACAATATTTTTCTTGAACCTTGCGACATGCCAAATGCGCTGTTTCGTCGTCCCATTCTAATATTGCGCCAGTACATTTTATGCATGTATTATATATATATATATATATATATATATATATATATATATATATATATATATATATATATATATATATATATATATATATATATATATACAGAAGGTCGATCCGCGTATATGTGTCCAATTTTGAAATAGCACTAACCTTATGAAAATCCATGGGACCACCATCGGTTGGCCGCAATGTGATGGCCATGTGTTCTAGCAATAGCCCTGCACCGTAACTTCCACTGTAGAAGACTACGACGAAGTACAGGAAGCGGAATCTTCTCCCATTCCTCCAGGCAAGCTTTCCACAGGCCCCCAAGAGTAGTGACACGACGAGAAGAAAGTGCCCTTTTCAGTAGACCAAACCCGCAGAAATCCATGGAACTGGCATCTGGTGATTTCACTGGTATATCATGAAATGGAATAGCACGAATACCGGTGTCTGTCTCCATCTGCTTCAGAAAGTTCTGGGTAGAACGAGATGTATGTGAGGAGGCTTTATCCATATGCACAGACACTTGCTTTATGGCATGTCCATACAAACGAGGCAGATCTGTATAAATTGGGGTCAGTATATGTTGCTGAAAGAATGCAGAGTTGATTTTACAGTTTTTAGGGACCTGACGAATTATTAACTTGCCCTGATAAGAGTAACCGGCGACAACCATAAATCCTTTCGAGAAAGTTGCTTTGCAATGACGGATGAAAGCAGGACGGCTTTTTGCATCTCGCGAAGTGTAAGTTATCGAGCGAATTTTGCCACAATATGATAGATACACCCATGCTTCATCTAGTGTGGCCACAAACTTCCACTTTTCCCCAGATAGATGGCGTTCATAGAGGCGCCTGCTGTCGGTCTTTCTCTCACGGCGATGGGCCGCACTTAGGTAATGTCCATGACTTTTAAAGTCCCTCCGGAGGTTTAATTTCCCACTCAGGGCGCGGCTAACAGTTGACTGTGGTATGTAGAGTCGACTGTCATCACACGTTGCGGAGGGGGATTTTCTTGTAAGGACATTCGCCGCAACTTCTGAGCTGCTTGTGGAGTCACTGTGGTACACGGTCGCTTCTTCGACCCCTTAGTGGGTGAATGCTTACCTGGTATGTCTTCTTTTTTATACTGCTTGATTATGTTCTTGATCATCGTCGAACCCAATGCACAACCATTTTCTTTGCACTGCTTTTGAATTTTAGAAACCGAATATTTGGCGTGGAAAAGTCCAATTACGTAGCCCTGCCAAAAACGGTTCACCTTTGGAGCCATGATGCACACGATACACAGTTTCGCTTGGCAGACGATAGAATGGACCTCCAGGTATAGCACACGCGTTTAACCACTTGGTTCTGTCGCTTCTGTGATCAGGGGTACGGGTCTAAAATTATATATATACTTTTATTACTTCAATATTTTTCTTGTAACAATATCATCTTGTTCTCAGAAGTGAAACATTTTAAATACAGGGTGGCCCAAAAGTAGGTATACACCCCCCTACATTGGTCAAGTATAACATTCTAGCTTATAGGTTTATTTGCTTCTGCTGTTCCAAGCTTAAAATATAAATAAAAATACATTAAGAACAAATAATAAATAAACTAATAATAAAGTCTATCCGATGGATAACAATAAGAATTTTTGTAGAGTCAATAGTGGACCGATATTTATCCGCTTCACCAATTTATTATAAAAATTTGTTAAATACAAAACGTCTTTGATTACAACGAGTAAAATAGTGTCTATTTCGTTATATTCAGATAAGAAGAAATAGGTGTTTGCACGGTGCAACTGCTCTCAAGGCAGTCTCCAAGGCACCTGCCGGTTCTGGTCAGTCTTGAAGGATAGCCCCCTCAGCTTAAGGCAGCTTCGCGAGGCTTGGTTGTAGTAAGGACCCCTAGTCCAGTGCAACCTCGGATAAGGACAGGTGTACCCCTAGTCCAGTGCGACCTTAGGGCGGTGTAGGTGATTTGATCAGTTGGACAACTGATGCTGGGTCATTCGGTGGTCCGCCTTTTATCTGTCCTCTTCGGGTCCTTCCATGAGATCCGTCTTCTTTCGGCGATTCTCGGTGCCTTTCGTGTCGGCTTTTCTTCTGCTCTTCTGTTTATAATCAATAGCACGTGTTGTGTTGACATGTGCTCTTGTCCTGATGTGGGGATCCTTACAATGTAAAAAGGAATGAGTTGATCAGTACTGGACTGTATACCTACTTTTGGGCCACACTGTATAAATGAAAATTATTTGGGTACAAAGAGTTGCAGGCAAAGCATTACATAAAGTGTTCTTTCGTTCTTTTCTTGATAAGATGCTATTTAATATTCTTGTCCTAGGAATATTATCTGTATTAACTTAACATTTCGATCAAGTAATATGTATTCTTCAACCAAACAGCTGATTCTGAGAGCAGTATTTCCAACTCATATAAAAAAATTAAATTCAAACTTTGAAAGTTTTTAAAGTTTTATTTTCTTTAGTTCTGTTTGAATGTTATCATTTAGCCAATATAATCTACATCTTTACTAGCTTAGAATGATAATGATTTGCTTGTCTAGATTTGGAAGTGGAAGCTTAATATTTTCTTTAACAACTGGTTACTCGTCAGATACGTTACTAAAATCTGTTGTAATTTAATAAAACAATCAAAATTAAATGTAATATTATTTCTCAAATAATGAAATTGTTCTAATTTTCTTTCTTTCGTGTTTCTATCGTCGTTTGTAATCTAATTTGCAACCCCGATACCTTCCGCCTTTACATTTTTATACTACTATTACAAATGCTCATAAGAGCATTTTGTAAAACCACTAAGGAATCAAGTGGAATAATTTTGAAGCTTTAACATCAAATATACACCAAGCAGTTTCCGAGGCCTATCTAATTATAAAGATCAAAGTATATTTAGTTCATTAGACTGTGTCATTACACAGTTGCATGCATACATAAATTCGGTTTTTTACGAAATATAACTGTAGTTATACAAGATCTTTGTCTTTTTAGTCTACATATAGACCTATATGAGTCAATCCATTCTAAGTGATGAAGCATGTGCCGCTCGACCATCACCAAAAAATCTAATTTTTTCATGAATGTTTATTCTATATCAGGGTACTTCAAAACCACAATTAATTATTTTTACAACATCCCATGGCGACGCAGCGGCTGCCGCCATTTTGCGTTTTTTCGATTTTAGGCGTTTACGTTGTTTTGAATATCTCAGCATGTACTTGTCCTACCAAATTGAAAATTTCTGGACATCCCCAACTCGTGCAGAGCTAAAACTTTGATCTCTTAACATTTTTCCTAGCAAACACTTGAAGGGGGTGAAATCAGGGCCTATAGTAGCAACATTTGTGGACATTGAAGACATGTTTGGGAACAGGAAACAAATGACGTAGTGGTCTGATTTTGTGTGTACATGTAGTCCGGGATCAGAAGTTAATACATCAAAATTCATAGACCTATAGCTGCACCCAAAGGCCTGAAAATAACCGTAAAGTTGGGGAATTATGCCAATTTTGCAGGTTTCATTGTCCAATATCTCAAATAGGCCTGGATAAAAAAAATCTGAAATTTTGCGAATAGTTAGTCCTTTAGTATACCATAACACACAACAAAGCGCAGTCAATGTTTACAGCGAGTAAGTGTTCACTGACTTGGAAATGTAGATCAAACGAAAGGCCAACAGTCTCCTGCATGAGTTGATAGTTAAAACAAGAATAAACAGGATTGAATAATATTGGTATAGCAAACAGTGAGAACAATGAGTACGTACGGACTTGTTGTCAAGTGTGCATTTTGACTTGTCCCGCCTTCTGCTTATAGCGGCATTCTTCATCAGTGCTGCTGTGGGTGTGATAAGACAATGTTACAACTAGAGGAAAGAAACGAGCTTGAGAGCCTTCACTGGACTAACCATTCATCCTACTTGATTTTACTTCACAATGACGAGTTTCCAGTTGAATATGTGAACAAAACACCTCCTAGAGTATGCCGTCTTTACTTAATACTTTGATCCCCTTCTGCTCAAAAACACAAAACGCGCTCTGTTTTGTGTTATGGTATACTAAAGGACTCACTATTTCCAAAATTTCAGTTTTTTTTTTTTTATCCAGGTTGGAGATATTGGACAGTGAAACATGCAAATTGGCATAATTCCCCAACTTTACGATTTTTTCAGGCCTTTGGGAGCAGCTACAAGTCTGTAAATTTTTGTGTATTAATTTATGATCCCGGACTGCATGTATACACAAACATATACCTCTATGTCAGTTGTTTCCTCTTCCCAAACATGTCTTCAATGTCCAAAAATTTTGCTACTATAGGCCCTGATTTCACCCCCTTCAATTGTTTTTAGGCAAAAATGTATGTTGAATATGAAATACCATTTATAAGTATATACGCATTCATAATTATAGCTCGCTGAGAAAATACAGCTATTATTCTCGTTTCCCACCAGTAATTAATGACAGGAAAAAAACAAAGGAGGATATATATCTTGGTGTTAATTTGAAAGGAATTGTTTACCGTTTACTTGCTGGGAACGTGCGAGAGAAAATATTTTCGGTTGATCACTTTTATCATTTTATATGTAATTTAAATCGAGATGTATTAAAAGGAATGCAAAACAAATGACTTTCACTTGAATTGCGAAAATGTGGTAGACTTCCAAACTATAGTAGCGCATTTTCCCAACCAGAAATGACTTATCAGTTCCTGTTCAATAGATTGACAAAAAGCGGAAATGGGTCTTGCTCTTGGGATGACGTATCTATATCAGAAGATGATGTCCCTCTATCTCGTATTGTCATTTTTAAAAATTGAAAGCCAATATTAAAAAGGGAAGCGACAGATTGAAACTTCCGATTTCAATAAAGTGATCAGAACAGAGTTCAAGCATATTTCTGTAGTGTTAGATGTATACCAGAACAGTTTCTCGCTAAATATTGCCATTTTCATTTAATTCGAGTCCGGTATTGAAATTAGAAGTTCAGCAAATTTCAACCACTCCCGGTCTCAGTACAAGGATTAGGGCGAAGATCACGTTTACTTTCGGAACACATAATCCATAACAAAAAGAAAAAATAAAAATAAAATAAAAAATAAATAAATAAAAATAAAAAAATAAAAATAGCACTACATCTTAATATTGCTGACCCTCGTGGCGATCAGTATTGAAACCTGAAATGGAATGTTTCTTCCATGTTGCAACAGGTGTATCAGAACCGAGATTGAACTTATTTTTGGGACGCTAAATCCATATCAGAAAGTTATTCGTCTGTTCCTTTTATCATTTTGTTCTAATATCAGTCAACAGAAAGACCTACGGATGGACATAGCCGTTCCATAAGACTTCCTATAGTTATGCATAACATTCTTTGAAAGTATAATAATAAGTTGAAATGGAAGATCTTAAGTATTTACTACCGACAATGATATTTGCGCATAGAGGGAATTAAAACTAACAGATACAGTAGAACAAAATTCGCAGGACAATCATATAACATATTAAGCTATGCAAAGGGTCTGAAGTTTTAATAATTTTTCCTAAGCTCCTTATCTTTATTATTATTATTATTATTATTATTATTATTATTATTATTATTATTATTATTATTATTATTATTATTATTATTATTATTATTATTAAATTTTGCTCAATAACAGAACATAAAAAATGAGAAAGTTAAGCGGATAGTATTAGAATTACTAGATCGAAAATAAGAAATTATTAAATCGAGAGATCTAGGACGCCACGCGAAAAGCACTATTTCATCTTCAGCACATCGCTAATGGCGCACTGAGAAAAAAGAATTGTAGGTGGCGTACTTAAAAAGGTAGGTTACATGCGTAATTCCTGTGGTTCTGGATTTAACGTACAGCAGACATAACTGAAAACGCATGTTTTATAATACTTTAGGTGTAAGTGTTCCAGCTATATGTACTTTATGTATGAAATAATAAAGACGGTCAGGATCTCACATACAAATGGACGTAGATATATATATATATATAACATATAGCTGAGGAGGGGGCCGCGGTGGCTCAGTGATAGAGCGTTCACCTCTCGTGCTTGGGGTCCCGGGTTCGATCCCAGCCACCGCCAAGTAAACTTTGTGGTGGACAAACACCGTGTGCGTGGGTCTTCTCGGGGTTCTCCAGTTTCCTCCCACTTTCTTCATTCCACCATTTCATTCATTATTCATCATCACCGTCTCCTTTAGCCTAACCGGCATAAGCGTGGAACGTAAAACTCAAAGATTTCATTTTCATTTCATATAGCTGAGGAATGTAGCATAAGTATATGTATGTGATATATGGAAAACTGTTAGATGTCATACATCCTGCAACGTCATGATGTAACCAAGGTTACTAGAAGGAAAGGTTGGGCTATACGCACAGACGCTTCGCTCCTTGTTTTGCGTGACGTCACCAGCGAGGAGCAGCAAGTAGGTATAGTGGTGTACGAAGCAGCCGGAATGTGTTTTTTCTTTCTTTATGCATAACATATTCGCTGACACAACATTCTCCTATACACAAATTACAAATAAATAAACAAACAAACAAATAAATAAATAAGTCAGCAATAAATAGAACATCTTCTTAACGCAATTTATATTATGGAAAATTAACGATGTTCCTGTGTTTCATGATCATTCATTTATTTTTTGATTAGATAGATAATTGTTGAATTATAATTACATTTTAAATGTGTTTATATCTGAAATGTTACTGTGAATATATTTAAGCAAAGTTGCAGATAAATATGTGTTTTACCAGGGCAATCTCTGAAATTTCCAGTGCTTGGAGTTAAAGTAATTGCGGAACCAATGATAAGGTGAGTTCCACACCCGGCATAAATAGATTACTTTGTAATTACTGATAGGAATATCTCAATAAATACTTAAAACCATGGATAATAATAATAATAATAATAATAATAATAATAATAATAATAATAATAATAATAATAATAATAACAGTATCAATGCATTCAGTTGCAGAAGCCCTTTGATGCCTAAGCAATTTATTTTGTTCAATATATGGCACTCAGGCTTAAAGTTTAAAATTGCCAATTCATATCTATCTTCTCCACATGATTATTAAAACGGAATCCATCCATGTTAAACGTCATGTCGATTATCCATCACAGATTATATTTAATGTAACCATTGTTGACGATATGATTGCACTTCGTGACATTAATAGCACACAGTCCGGAAAAATGTATTTGGTTTATATCTAAATATTTGTATGTTAACTAGTGTTACGAATCGAGAAGAGACGAGAAATTAGGTTTTCTCGTCTTGTAGAATCGATTTTCGAAAAAAGCTCTTTTCGTCTCGCCTCGAAGTTTCTCTAGCCTCTTGTATAAATTTGTGTACAAAATTTATGTCCTGACTTCCTAAAGTCACGAGAGATCCACGAAGGATGAGATATAACAACAGTTAAACCATATTTCTTATTGGAGTATATTGTGTAATGACTTGTGTATCTTTGAATGCTCTTCATTGTGTTCTTACAATCACTTTATCAATTTATAGTTTTTTTAAACGATGAACAATGCAACAATAAACCAGTGTTTAATGTTTAATACTTGGGTGAATTCGTGTTGCCAATGAGACTCGTGAAGTTCCTCATCCTGGCTCGAAAACGAGACGAGAACTCCATATTTTTAAATTGAAACGAATTTAAAAGATTCTTCTCGTCTCGAATTGCAGACGAGACGAGACATTTCTCGCTTCGATCTCGTCTCGTAGACAACACTAATCTCAACAATGAATTAGAAATAGTGAACCCGCTAGTTTTCCTCAACGGTCAAACTCTTCCATTCTGTGGTGCAAGCCGTGGGGCAATCGCCCCACTTGTTCTACCCACACGACGTCCCGGAGTTTTACTCTGATTTCTAACTCAAATAAACATCTAAAGGACCAATAAGCAGAAAAAATATCGAAAAATACTTTTTAAATTTTGAACTTCATGCATACATAGAAATTTATGAAAATGAATAAGGAAAATAAACTTACTTATTTTATTTTGAAATCGAGAAATCGGCTCCCTCTAGAAAATTTCCTTCGGGTGCCTATGATCCTGACTGAGGACCTTTGTCTTTTCTTCACTATTTTGGCATGAAGAGACTAAAATTATCAGTTAAGTATGAATAGTGCAAATCAAAGACTATACATGCATAAAGAAATCGATTGATTGTACAATTGATAATAATTTAGAACAACTTTTAACTCTAAAAGAAACCGATGAAGTATGTGTCACTGTTAATATTAAACAAACTGAAAATAGTTTGAAAAATGTATCCGTAAATATTGGTGTTTATTTGCCAATGCCGATACCGATACTCCCAAAAGTGACTGATATTACCGATACCGATATATCGGTACATCCCTAATTCTATAATGTGCAACACTTGGAGATGAAAGATGAATACACGTAAAATGTACACACGTACTCAAGTTCACACTATCTTGCAATATTGCATGCCTGTATAGCCAAGCCCACATGAAAAAATCTTCCAAGATATAGACCTTTTCTCTGTTAAACAATATTCGTCCACGTACACCACTAGAAAAGAAAGCAACATAATTCAACATAGCAAAAACCCAAAATAAATAAAGAATTGTTTGTGGTCTTAGCAAATCTTCGCGCGCCAAGAGTCGACAAGCTCTAAGTTCCTCGCTGGTGACGTCACTGTGAAGAGAGCGTGAAAGTAGAGGTTCGGAACATAGGTTAAGAGCACCCCCTGGATGTAACATCTAAGGGCAGTGGGTATGTAGCATATGGATAACATATGCTCCATACGGATTTTTGTAGTAAGCAAAAGGATTCCGTATATTTGTACAATATACCGTTGTCTGGAGAACGGGAATTTTTCTCAGTGTAGTTCTTTGTTCGTGTAGCAACGCAATTCAATGTGCCAAGGGGGGGGGGAGGGGAGTTTGTCGCATTACGTTGGAATATGATGTCATTAGCATTCTTTTTCACTTTGGAAATAATTATAACTCAAATATATCGAAGAATGACACACTTGTCACAGAGTTCCCAGCGAAGAAAAACGGACTTTTGATTCGGACACTGTAGCAAACACATTTATTTTGAGTGATCGTGTTGATTTTGAACTGTAGTGTGTGACTGTTTAAAACCGAATATTGTGGCGATCAACCTTACCATTCAAATGATTCACCTTTACTAAAGAACAGAAGGTATTTTTTTTAAAAAAAAAAAAAAAAAAAACACCCTCCTCAATAGCATTCTGTATAGAAATACAGAATTCATATTATTTGACAAGGTTGTTTGGATGTAACATTTGCCATAACTGTTTGTAGTACGGTTTCAGTAACAATTGGGTTTGAAAACTTTTCCAGACAGTTGTCTACAAAATACCAAGTTCACAAAATGCCGCTGTGTTAACTTCTGTAGGCTACGTACAAAATTGACCCTAACTCGCTCCCTTGTTTAATCAGAAATGCGGGACGTCTTGTGCTTTTACCTTTACGCAGGCCACTAGTATCCTCAAACTCTCGTTACTACGTCAGAATTTTTTGGTAACCTGATGGGGCAGTTGCAAAGGGTCTACGGATTGCACGCTATACAGTAAGAACGGAAAAACGTTTCTTATATATCAAAACACGGAAGATTCTTGGTGAATAGACGTCGTTCTGGAAACTAGGATTGTGCTGGCATTTGTCGCCAGAGCCAAGATTACCGATATGAGAAACTAAACCTTGTATTGTGTTCATTTATCATTAGCACATATGTATTGTGTTAGTAGTTTTCGACATATTTTACTATAAAAAATCCGACGAATCGTTTATAATCAGGCTGTACTAACTAGACAATGTACCAAGTAGACTTCGTGCTATGTAAAATTCGTATTAAAGTGTATTATGAAATTCCATAACTTACCACAATATACAACTTTTGTAAGGCTTTATTTTTATTTTATGACTCAATGGTGGCCATATAGGTAGAATGTTAGTTGTATAGGGGAAGATTACAATAAATTTTAGTATATGATTAAACATATACCTAGACACACTTTGCAAGAAAAGTCTAACCCAAATAATATTTTTCATTGTTGTCTTTAATCTATATCTAGATGATATTTAATGTCTTGATATTTAGAAGTTCCCTCGATACAATGTTATTAATCTACAAAGAAAGTTTTTTTCTTTTTGAGTTTTGTGCTTTGAAAGAAAAGACTGCGGAACGTTCTTGTGCATTTAATGTATTTCCCGTGGTAACATTTCAATATTTTGAAGAACTTCTTCCAGATATTTTAATTTTCAGAACTATTCTTAGAAAAGGAATTAAAGCAAGTTGTTAATTAATGTAGGAAAGTTATATCTCCAACAGACAAGCTGAAGTATCTCAATTAATCACAAGTAAAGATTGATGTGGATGTAGTGCAAATCCCATCCAAACACACAGCGTCTAATTGAACATGAAAATAAATTGAGATCACCAAAATTTAAGCTTCTATGGACTATAGGGAGTGGAACTAGGGAAAATAAACTTTGAATGTCGCCAAAATGATAGAAAGGCAGTAAAACGATAAGATTGAATATATTGGAAGCCTTGAAAGTAAGCAAACCAAAATTAACCTACCAATCACAAGAAGAAGAGACAATTCAATATAACCTGTATGCAATGGAAAGCTGTCCTAAACGGAAATAATGTAGAAACCGGAAAAATGAGATTCCGTAGTAAATGTTTCAGTGTGTATGTATATATGAAGAGAAAGAAGGACACGCGGAAATGTAAACAAAGCCAGTTGACATGTAAGCTACAAAATAAATAGAGATGTAGTATAATGTGCCATACTATGTACCCCCATGCTAAAAAAAAAAAAAAAAAAATGCGCGTATACTGTAACTCACGAATTTTCGCATTTGTTCAATTTTCCTTATATTTATGAATAAAATTCTGTTATTAGTAAGTGGAGATTATATAAAGCAACCCATCTAAGCAGATATTTCCAAATAATATAATAAAATAATAAAAATATAAGCAAGAAACAAAATTATGCTCGGTTTTACGTTTACTGGCAATCATGCTTTCGAGGGATTTTTGCAGTAGCACAGCACGATTGCGCAGGGAATTTCAAATTGGCAGTCGGAGAGTTGAATGAAGGAATTGGGAAGTGGAGTAAAATATTGCATTTATTGGTTTAAACCTAGAGTCTAGATTGTCTGCCAAATATAAATTGGCTTCTGTAACCAAGATGTCGTACGATAATATAGAAACAAACAGGAAAACTTGTCTTAAGGTTGGAAGTGATACGTACTATGGTAATAAGCATTTATTTGTTAAGAAAAAGAAAGCAAAGGAAACGTAGTCTCCATGGTTAGATGGGTAGCGTGGTGGATATTAGTTCTTATAGTGCTTTGATACCAGATCAAATCCCATCCCATCCCATCCCATTTTTTTTGCAAAACATAATAGAAAGTGTATAATTTTCATGTTAATAAGAACCGAAGCAAGATAATAAGGAAATAACTTACTGATATTATTCTTTAATAACGTATTTATTCAGGATTAGAGTACTATTGTTAATAGCTATTGTTTTCAGTTTATGCTGTTGTATAAGTTCTTCTCTCATCCTCTTTTATTGGAAAAAGAACAATGTCTCCAAAAAAGTGTGAAGGAAATATGCAGACAGAAACAGACATCTTACTATCAAACGTGATTTATCATGATGAAATGGCAAGTTTGCCATTATTAAAAAAAATTATAAAAAACTACCAAATTATTGAAGTTGGTTTCTCTTTAGCTTTTGGCTAAAATATATATTTTCTTTATAAGACTATACTTTATAAGGCAAGGTGTGCGATCATACTCATCAATTTAGCTAGAGAGGGAAAGATAATTTTTATACAAATATTTTACAGGTTTAGGTGCGTGAATCACCAATGCACTATGGTCTCGCTTATCCGACCTTCGTTTATTCCACATACCGTATTATCTGACATACCATTGCAGATAAAAAAATAAACAATAAAACTTGCATCAATCGGTAAGGAGAACTGCAAGTTGTAGTCTTAATCTAACTTTTGATGATCTGGAATCTATAGCCAAGCGCGTCCGTCTACCTCATGGCTTATATGTTTATCATTCAGTGCAGACACTATCCAGGTTTTCTTTCCGGAGGGGTCCCAATACGAATCCTCGTAAGCACGCAATTCTAATGTTTTAAAAATATCAATGCTACTACTACTAATACTACTACTACTACTACTACTACTACTACTACTACTACTACTACTTTTACTACTACTACTACTACTACTACTACTACTAATAATAATAATAATAATGCAACAGTTCTGTATTTCTCTTAAACTTTTCATATTTTTCCATTTATAAACCGGTTTACTTTGAACAAACTGCATTGTAGCATAAACAAAATAAAACATATTTTCGAGAGACATACTATAACTAAGGAAAGTTGTCTGCTCCGTATATCACATAACAAGAATTGCACGAAGGCAATGAGTGTTTCGTACTAATACATTAAAGCTATAAACAAAACGGAAACGAAATGTTAATCCTATTTACAACTGTTCTTAACTCCACCTGGAATCTATGGCACTACGGTATGTTCTTAGAACTATAACAAGACAACAAGACATTGCCCAAAGTTTGGACACTGACTCAAAGTAAATTGATGTAAAAGAACCTCAAAAGGGCAAAAGCAAATTTATTAAAAAGTGCTTGAGTTTCGGAGTGGGACAGCCCTCACGCTGGATACGTCCCTGACTCAGTGCAGTGTAGTTATTTGTTATAAAACATTATTATTATTATTAGATGCGTAATATGTAAAATTATATCATAAGTTTTACTTATAATAGGTCTTTTCTTAACACATCCATATTATCCAGCGTTCTACCTGCCTGTTTATGTCGGATAAGCGAAACTCTACTGTATTTCCAAAGGTAGCATATACATGAACTAGAATTGTATCATTCTAGAACAGACAATAGTGTGAAATGCTTATATTAAAAGGCCGGAATAAAAAAGCATAAGTACTGTTTTGGTAGCTGAGAACAAATTAAAAACAAAATCAATATATTTCCTAGGTTTCAGAGTATCATCTTGTGTGTCGATGTGTATTCTTTTTTAAACATAGTTTTAAAAGTCGTGCCACACTCAATATTCCTAAGGAAATCGAAAGAAAAACTCCCATGTGCCTCTTGTAGCAAAGCGGCTTATGTCCGAAATCCGATTTCCACGTTAAAGTATAGACAACAAATCGACGCATAAAAGGAGTGTTAAATAAACCAAACCAAATAAATCAATCACTCAAACAAAGCATACAGTATTAATAAGATACCAAGGATATATTATTTAAAAGAGGTTGGAGCGACTGAAATTTCCATCTTAAATGAGTCACTTTCAAAGGTAAAAAAATGAAAACTATTTAAATACAATACCAGGTTTAGTCAGCAGTCTCTGGCTAAAGTTACCATGCCAAGAAGTTACTGAAATATAATCGATGATAGAGATTAAGATAATACTGTAAGTAGGGAAAGGTTTTACACTTCAAATCATAGATAGTATATATCATCATTTGAGGAGTTACATTGAAGTGCATACCGTTGCTAAGCTTTCAGATAGCTTCATGTGCAGATTTTGCTCAAAGTATGATTTTTACAGATGTAGGTGCAGTTTGGTAATGCTCATATACCTACAAACGTGCTGACCGCACACCACCCCAAAGTCATGAGTGCCATAAGTTCTCTTCTACGCCTTGGCACAATTAGAGCTTTTGCGTTCAAAGAGAGAGAGAGAGAGAGAGAGAGAGAGAGAGAGAGAGAGAATAACTTAAGTCCATTGCACTTACATGCGTTAATAAATGTTAACTTATGTTTATAAATTATGTAAATAATCATTTCGTTTTGTGTTTATTTTATTATTATTATTATTATTATTATTATTATTAATATTATTATTATTATTATTATATAATTTTATTATTATTATTAATATTATCAATTCTTATTATTATACATTTCATAACCCGTTGACTGCCATATGTATGGAATTCCATACATACCTTCTCCCGTGCAATTCTGCGTGTGTAATTTTCCATACACAAACAATATATTCCAAGTTTGTTGTGTTCATTCTATAGGTGTGTATGTAATTAGATACGTATGGCGTAGAGGTCAAAATTTAATGTCCATGCCACGTATATGCAAAACCATACACAAAGAAATTTACGAATAAAAACATTTATGGGGCTTAAAGAGAGGCGAAAATAAAGTATTACTGGCGAGTGTTGCTCGTGGTGCACAGATGATAACGGTCATCAGTTTTAAATTAAAACAAATAGAGTTTTAATTAAGCACGAATTTAACTTATACTGTACAGTGGGGAAAGCTCAGGAGTTTGCTAGGATCTTACAATATCGAACCCCGTGAACTGCACTGGAAACCTGTCCGCAAATCTTCAGCAATGTTCAACAGATATTGTATTCTTATGCTCATTTCAATGCAAACCTACATACGAACTTCAATTCTCGCCCTCAAACGAAGGTGCAGACTATTTAGGATTTGCAGTATTATTATTATTTTTTTTATAAAATTCTCGCGAACCGTATTTCTAAATTGAATTGTAGGAAGCCTCTCTCTCATCCACTGTATTCTCCTAACACGTCTCCCACCGATTTCAACATTTGTTTGGTATCAATCACTTTTTAGTGGGATAGCTTTACGTAGAGACCACTAATTAATCTGGTATTGTATTTTCCCCTTTTTTACCTTTGCAACTGTCAATCATAGGTTGGACATTTCAGTTCCACCTACCTAAAATTAGCAACGCTTCTTCGATAATTTCGTACCATTGTATTATTTCCTTGTATTATTGATTAGCGTGGTTAGGCTCAAGAACACTTTTTTTCTTTGCACCAACGTGTCATCTATACCTTAACGTTGGATGTAAATAGACTAGCTCTCACCGGGAATCAAATCCAGAACCAATACACTTGTATCATTTGGCCACAACAAGGTACATTTAAAAAGAAGTTTCAATTTTCTTGGGAAGATTGTGATTATGTGTAACATTAAAAAAAATTAAGAAAGAGTACGGAACATAGACACTGAATTTTCTCGCTCAAATTTCTTAAACTGACTCGTGTTAGGCTGCAGCTATTACTGAACGATTTATATGGAAAATGCGAATTAAAAAAATGGGTTTTGGAAAAATTTGTTCGGAGATATTTTAGGGCCAAAAGTAAAGTATCCATTAGTCATATTTCCGTTACAAATAACTTATGTCATATATTAGAACTATTAAGGAAATAATTGTATGTGAACTATGAGCAAAAGGATCTGAATAATTTCTGAGACAGTCGTCTCGAAAATGTCACCCCCAAGAATAAACTATCACTTATGGATCTTTTCAGAACCAACCAGTTATGCCATGTTGTAACTGTTTTCATGAAACATTTATTTATGAAATGTGAACAAAATCGTCTGAGTTTTCTTGAGAAAATCGCAGGGTAAAACTTATTCCCAAAAGTGATATACCACTTCTAGATTTTCAGAATGTGGGAATTATATCATTAGGTTATTTATGTAACACTTATTTATGAAATACTAGCATCAATTACCCGCTTCGCTGGGTTAAATTAAGAAAAAAAATAGTAATATGTTTCGTTAGTCAGTCACTTTTTACTATTACTAAGCGCTCTTTGATATTGGTAATTTTCGATGATTTTTATATATCCTCCTCCCCTTCCACAATTTGCGGGGCTGAATTTGGATTTAAAAGGCATCAGAAGCGTCACTGTTCATTTCAACGACCTCAAAAACTAAAGATTCGACACTAATATTGGTCATTTTTGATCATTTGTAAATATCGATCATTTCTCCCTCCTTTGAGTTACATCGTCAAAGTGATATGACAAAAATAATCTCATGTTCGAACTTCATCTAGGTTGACAATTTGATCAAGATCGGTCCTGTGGTTCAAGAGTTATTAATTTTTATTTATTTTTATATATCACCCTCCTCCTTCCCCTCCCTTAAGTTTTACCGTCAAATGATAGAAAACATCTCAGACCCAAACCTCATCTACGTTAAAAATTTGATTCAGATTGATCTTTTGGTTCAAGAGTTATTAAGTTTTAGTTACTTTTCAACTCCTTCTTCCCCCTCCACTAAGTTCTATCGCCAAAGTAAATAGACAAATACCATTTCATGCCCGAATAATACCTATGTTGAAAATTTGATCGAGATCGGTCAAGTGGTTCAAGAGTGAAGTCACAAAGACAGTCACTTTCATTTTTATTTTTTACACATATGCCTTTGCCTCCCCTTCGATTATGTTGCACCATGAAATTTAAATGATAAAAATTATCCAAATCCCGAAAGTCATCTATGTTAAAAATTTTATCGAGATCGATTGGGTAGTTCAAGAGTTACGTTTTATTTATGTTTATATATAAATATCTCTTTTTCCTCCCCCTAGGTTCTACCGTCAAAGTGAAAATATATATTTAAAAAATCCACGCCCGAACCTCATCTACGTCGAAAATTTGATCGAGATCGGTCTGGTGGTTCAAGAGTTATTAAGTTTTAATTATTTTTATATGTGTTCACAGGCTGTAATGATTCTACTTTTCACGTAGCCAATATCATTGATTTTACACTAGTAAACAATAGCTTTAAAGTGCCCCCAAAGATAGAAATTGAATGAAGTTAGGTCGGGGGACCTCGCTAGCCACTCAAGTGGTCCGTGTAGACCTATCCAGCAACCGGAAAAATGTTCATTGAGCTATCGATTACATTACGACCATAATGGGGCGATGTCCTATCTTGCTGCCAATATTCATGGAATATCCCTTCCTCGTTCAACAAAAGTTGCATAATATATTGTGCAGCATCCGAGGCCCCATCGATGAAAACAGGCCCAATAATTTTTTCACCCCATATTCCACACCACACCATTACGTTACCTACACCTTACCAGAAAAAGAGAACATTAGTTAGCAAACTAATAAAAAGTAGAAAAAGAGGATGAGAAAGAAGAAAGATGGTTGACCTTCAGGAGAGTTACGAAGCTAGAGAAAACAGGAAATTTTACAAAGGGATTAAAGATTTTAGGATAGGATATCAGCCAAGAGCAGGAGCATGTAGGAGAAAGGATGGATCAATCGCCACAGAAGAAGAGGAGATCACGGACAGATGGAGACAGATGGAGATCACGGACAGATAAAGTGGGTGGGCCATGTTCAACACATAGACGAGGACCGACTATCGAAAAAAATGCTAAATGGAAGGTCAGGAGGAAGAAGATTGACTGGAAGACCTAGGCTGAGATGGTTACAAGACGTAGAACAAGATTTGAGAGAAATGGGAATACGACGTTGGAGAACAAAGGCCATGGAAAGAGAAGAATGGAGACGTGTAGTTGAGGAGGCCCGAGTCTTACATGAACTGTAGCGCCGAGGAGTAAGTAAGTAACCTGGATCAGTTGCTGAAGTGTCTGGATCAGTTGCATTTCGTGGACATGCTGATCGAGGTAAATCATTAACATTTCCCGTTGCCTGAATTTGCAGATTAGCTTTCGTACAGCACTGTCTGCCAGCGGCTCACGATTAGGATGTCTCTCCTTGAAGACGGCTGTTATTGTTGAACTGCGTTCTCCAGCCAAGGGGATAATTTTGAGAATTTCCTCTCGAGTTCGTATTCTGTCCTACCTACAAGAAAAAAGTAGAGAGACAGTCGGTTCCCTTTTATACAATATTCCATACATAACAAAATTTAAGTCTAAATGATAACATAATCTATCCTAAACCCATTCACAACTTCAAAACCGTTGAAGATTTTGAAAATAGCTTTTCCGTAGGATTTTCTGGTACTAGGCAAAATGTTCGGTAGTGGGATAATACAAGTTTTAATTAGATAGATGCATCAAAGATGCAAGGTGCAGGTAACGTAATGGTGTGGTGTGGAATATGGGTCGAAAAACTTATTGGACCTGTTTCCATTGATGGGGCCTCGAATGCTGCACAATATGGAGATATGTTTGAAAACAGCGTTATGCCACTTTGGTTGAACAAGGAAGGTATATTTCATCAATATTGGCAATAAGATGGGGCATCGCCGCATTATGGTCGTAATGTAATCGATAGCTCAATGAACATTTTTTCGGTTGCTGGATAGGTCGACATGGACCAGTTGAGTGGCTAGCAAGGTCCCCCGACCTAACTCCGTTCAATTTCTATCTTTGGGGCACTTTAAAGTTATTGTCTACCAGTGTAAAATTAATGGCATTCTACCTGAAAAGTAGAATAAATGCGTATAGAACAAAATGGTGAGCATGTTGAACATGTCATGTGATTGTATTTGTCTCGTGTGTGTTAGCTCTATCTTTCCTTGGTTATTAAAGAATACGTAATGTGAGATGTTACAAAGATTGTTTTTCACTTTATCTTTATCCTTCAATTTGAAACCTCGTACAGCACATTTCACAGCATCTCACACATAACATATCCTAAATCTATTCACAACTTCAAAACTGTTGCAGGTTTTGGAGAAATAACCTTATCGTTGAGTTTCTCTTCGAACTAGGATGTTGTTTAATATGTCACACGACCGTGTTGCCATCTAAAATAAACAAGTTGATTACAAGATTGCGGCCACCAAGATGGCGGACGACAATCTTAAACACGTCATAATGTTTCCCCTCTTATACCTGCATTGATCTCAATTGACTCCGGATCGACTCCATTTACAGATTCTCAAATATTTTGCCCGGTCCACATTTTGTATTTTACTTAACGAAATATCATATTTCAATTACTTCCAGCATTTGGATATTTTCCAATATGGCGAACAAATGAGTTTTGGGATGTTAGTGTGTCATTTAAATAATGTTTACCATCATCTATGTCAAATTTTAACTTGTTAATAATTACTTCCGAAATTGAATATTTTAAATGAGTTTGACTGTAGTTTTCAGAATTTTAGAATTTAGAGTTAAATATTTCTAAAAGTACGCGTTTTATGAAAAATTGTTTCGTTATAGAGATGTTGTGTTATCTATGTTATATAAAACAATACTAAGTTTATCTCTTTATGTTCAACCATAGTGAAGATATGGTCTTTTTACCTGGGTATTGTTTATTTGACACTTCCAACGGCCATTTTCCAATATGGCGGCGAAGGTCACGTGGGATTTCAGGGAAGTTTTAGTATGTTGTTTAGAACATTATTCTCAACATGTATACTAAGTTTCAGCTTGTTACTAATTTGTTCCTTACTTTTTTGTAATTGACTGCACTATTTCAGCACTATAACAATAGCATTTACAAATGCATCGGAAATGCATCAATTTAAATATATTTTATTTTGTGTGTTATCATTGAAACATTTAGTGAGTAAACCACGTTTTAATTAGTCCCAGAAATTATAAAATAACGAACTTAGGGTAATAGATTAGGACTCGGTTGCCAGGGACCGAGATCTGAAATTTGAACTATAACGGTGCTTAGACTCCAACTTAAACTGTAGGTCCATGTCTCATATAACTTCATTACTGAAAAATTATGCTAATCTCCATCCAATCAACCAACATTGTAAGATGAAGATTCCAGGTTCAGACCCTTGATCGGTCAACTTTACCGTTTTTCTCGTCTTCGGAATGAGGTCGTTTTAATTCTATAGGACTTGGTCTACTCTATAATGTTTTGTTAAAATTAGAAAAGTTACTGAGAATTTCATTTAGAAAACATAAAAACTACGCGTACAAATTTTAGAATGAACAAGTATGATAATAATTTATCCTTGGATTAAGTGAAAAATTGTATTTTGTGGTTTCTAATGACTAGCTGCTTATTTGCATTACGAATGCTGAGTAATTTAAGTAATATCTCAAATAGGGAAATAATCGTGAAATAAGAAAATATAAAATAGAATATTTCAAGCATGAAGTTCACAGAGACCAGCATGTCAAGCTGCAGAATATGATAATATAAAGAAATTAGCAGAGGATAGTGAAGATCGGTGTAAAGGTTCAAAACACAATTTTCTTGGAAATAGTTACAAGGCGCAAATTACTCCCCAGCAAAGGGTCTGGAAAATCTCCTTCGTGCGTTGAAATTACAGTAAATATCAGAGACGCCACTTATCTTCGGGCAACGAGACAAACAAGAGCAGTGCAGAGCAATCACATATCCCTAGTCTTCCTCCGCCTGCTTTGAAAACTGTTCCCTCCAACAGAGAGTCCTGCTAATGAGAGCTTTATATTTTATAATGAGAAGGTCACGGGAATTTTTCATCTTGTCTGTTGCCCTCAAGCTTCATCTTCCCTTTGCCATTTGAGTCTTTCCCACTGTTATTATGTGGAAATTACAACACATAGGCTTTCGTATATCTACGGTGCTATCGTATATATGATGGTGCTTTTCTCTGTTCATAATTCCAACGTAATCAGTTTAACATGGTTTCAACAACGTGACCCCAACTTGAACTTAGAAAAATGACACACTATTTAAATATATATATATATCTCAAACGATTTCATCGAACGATGTCTTATAAAGTTTTATAAAATGGAAAACCTACAATATATCGTCCATCAAAAGAAGACTGGAATTGAAACTTAATCTCTCGTTTAATGTTCCGAGATTATGAAGTGTAGACTTCACAAACAAACGCATGCAAATGATAAGAGAATCGGAAGTCAGAATTTATTGACAAGAATACGGGGTAACACCAAACAGAATCATGGATAGATTTAGTGATTACAACCATTATTGCAGCAGTATCCGGGTTGTAAAATGATACCTTAAAGAACCAAGTATCTAGTACCAACTGGTGTCAAGTACATTTACACCTAACATTCCACGATGAATCAGAGCTGTTCATGATCATTCTTTATCACCCCACACCAAACTGTTGCTTTTGTTTACATTAAATGTCAAATTAATGATTCATTGTTCATACTCACCTGATTTCAGACCTAATGACATCCTCTTCTTCTGCACGCACAAAAAAAAGAAAAGAAAAGAAAAGAAAAAGAAAAAGGGGAAAAAAGATGCGTAGTGAGTGAGTGATTAGTGTTGCCTGAAGCAATTCTTAATGCATTCCAAAGAGGTACTTCTTCAAAGACGTATTTGAGGTACTTCTTCAAAGTACCGGGAAAAATAAACGAATAGGCCTAAGCAAACAAAGATAATTTAAACGTAGAAAGATCTATTCTTCTAAATTCCATAACGAAACACTAGCACTACTATAAGTAGTAATTCGAAGAAACTTTTCCAGCAACCCTCGTATCTCATTAACCACGCTGAATATTGTCGCCTTCCTAATGTAATGATAAAGAGCTTCATGATGGTATACTTCAATATCAGACTTACCGTATTCGTTCAACATCAATTTTTAGGTTTACAAAATAATTTGCTTATCTCAGTTTCCTCAAAAAGTGTATATGAGCTTTTATACTGACTCACATCATTCTGTTCCACTCAGCGACATCTATCGATTGGCATTTGTCTCTTCTTTGGTTAATTGTTCTCCGTTAAACGCAAATAAGATTGTACAGGGTTTATTTATGTTTAACCCTTTCGAGTCTTCAACCTTTTTAAAGTAAATTTTAGACTTTCAGTGAAGCAGCTATTGCGTCGAGACTATTTATCGTAGGATCATGGTTCATACCGCGTTTGGTTCGGAATGAAGCAGTGTTTCCAACTGTACCAGTCAAATGTCCCTAATATGTACCTAAGGCAATAATATTCCTGCCCAAAGTGGGAAAAAGGATTTTTAAATGTCCCCGTTTCACACGAATTTCTCCCCTACATGACATGGACATGTGAATGTTACCAAAAAGCACGTTGCTTTATTCTGAACAAAATGAGGTATGAACCATGATCCTGGGATAAAAAGTTTTGGAGATAAAATTCATTTACTATTTTTCCCGATCCATTTTTTACTAATAACTACTAATCTATTGTTATTCAATAAGGTCTAGTGTCAAGACTTTTTATCGTAGGATCATAGTTCGTACCTCATTGTGTTCACAATGAAGCAATGTTTCCAACTTTACTACTCACATTTCCTTATTGTGTACCAGAAGTGGAAAAATCGAGCTCAAATTCGGAAAAAGAGATTTTTTGTCAGGAAAAAATAACTTTTTCGGGGATTTGTTCCCCCAGGTAGATTCTAGCGCCACTTGAGTGGTACAGTTTGAAACGTTGATTCATTACAAATAAAATGAGGTACGAACCATGATTCTATAATGAACACTCTTGACGCTAGAGCTTATTGAATAAGAATAGATTAGTAATTATTACCCAAAAATAGGGAGGGAAATTTAGAAAATCAGCTCTAGCACCAAGAATGTTTATTCTAGGATTATGGTTTGTACCTAATTTTGTTTGTAATGAAGCAGTGTTTCCAAATTTTACCACTTGTATGTAGTGTTGTAAATAGAAAAAAAAAACCGTTCGTATTTTTTCAGAAATGTAACTTACGTTTTTTTAGAAATAAAACATTGCCTCTCGTTTTTTTTCTAAATTTCGTTTTTTTTCAAATAGTCATTTCTAATGCATCTTACGTCTATTTAAGTATTAAATATTTTTATGTAGGTATAATCACCGTAAAATACAACATAAATTAAACGCTAGATACTGATACGCTACAAATATTTTACAATTTACATGAATGCCATACCTATTAACAATTCGGGTTTCAGCAGTTTTCATCAATATCAACTAAGAAATAAAAGTAGAAATGAAATTTTGTTTTTTCTTGATAGCAGGCCTTTAATAAGTACGAAAATAATGTCACGAACAGTATAAAATTCAAATAACTTGTCTAAAGGTAAAAACTAATACTAATTTGCCTAATAGTATTTTTCTAAATGTCATATATAAATAATTTGTCGACTAGATATATATGATATGCAGAGCCGGCTCTACCATATATGCAACACGTGCATTTGCGTGAAGCGGCAAGTTTGGATGATCCGGTAAAATCTATCATGAGTATATTATTTAAATTAAATATTTCTTGTTGGAAACAGACTTCATGATGATGGTACTTACATTTACTAAGCTGACCTTCTATTTGAATACTACATTTATAAATTACGTTTAGGTTGCATTAGTTTAAGGCCACATGGACAATGCTAAAGCAAATGGTCGAATAATTCCGAGCACAAATTGCTTGATTGTTGCCAAGTGCAAGAATTCAGTTCTCGAATAGTAGTGAATATCTGTTCCATTTAGTAAGTTATCACAGTTTTGATATGAAAGTAGTCTTGTTTTTGTCAGAAACAAGTTCCTTATCATTGAAGATAGAAACAAGTTCTTTAAAAAAATGTTAACAGATATTGAATGGAAATCAAAAAATAAAGATAAAAGAGCTAGTTGCACTGCAATTGCAAACTGATACATTGAGATTAAAGCTCGATAGTGAATTCTATAAAAAGGATTACCATTTTTCCTCTGCAGGTGTGTTTGCTTTATCTTTCACTAACGTAATCGATATATATATATATATATATATATATATATATATATATATATATATATATATATATTAAAAAAGACATGACGGGATTGCATTTTTAGTAAGTATCTGAGTGCAACTGCACTTACCCTCACCTTTGTTGTTCATGCTGGAGTAGCATACTTAAAATCATGACTTTTAGTGCGTTTGCACACGGCAACGATAATATCGGTGGAACCACCGATAATGTCGGCGGTGAAATCGACTTCAATGTATTCAAATCGTAGCTTGCACACGCCACCGATATTATCGGCCGATCCTCCGACACGCAGATGCTGTCGGCCAAGCCCCCGATACTGTCGGCGGTATCGCCGACACCGATTTTGTCGGGGGCAATGTTTTCTTATGATTGGATGCACACGCCACCGATAACGTTGGCCGGTCAGCGGGTTAGATGAAGAGAGTGAGTGACAAGACGCTGTGTATTTTTGCTTCGTTTCTTGTCTTTGGAATTTTGTTGTTTCCATTTTTTCTATTACAATTGTATATTATTATTATTATTATCTTGTCCTATAAACAACTTCGGAACAGCTTATTATTTTTTTACGATCTCTGTTTTGGAGTAGCTAATTCCCTTTATTAAATAAATATAAAATGTGGGAAGTCTGAAGAGTACTGGTTTCCCTCTAAATAGCTATTACCAAATAGAATATAGGAAATTTAGATAACCAATTTCTTGATTATTTTCCACTCCTTTTTTTAATTTTTGTTCTTTCTCTCTCTCACACACACGCACTCTTTGATGGTCTATTTTTTAATACATTCTGGAAATGAATTGAAGTGTAATTTTCAAAGTTTGATACACTGTGAACATAAGCATATGGAAAAAATCCTGATTATTATTACTTTCTTTTATTTTCATCAGAATTGTGTGCAGATCACTTTTCCCGATCCCATTCAATAAGCAATGATTGAATAGAATATTTGTTGACAAGTCAAAGTAGAATTATTATTATTTTGAAACGAAACCAGCACGATCAAACACTCTTTCCAAAGCTCCAACGACAAGTTACTCATTTGACATTTTCTTGATTGTGATCTCAACAATAATGATGCGACTTCATGCTTCACTTGTAGCAGATCTTTCTCTCATTTCCAAAACTATCCCAAATCCCCCCTTTTTAAAAATAATTTGTATGCTATGTATCCAAGTTTTCCCTCTCCCTTTTGTACCCCCTGATAGAGTTCTGCGTTTAACTACAGTGCCTGAATGAAAAGGTTGGTATTATTGCATTCGTATCTTTCTAGTTTTGCTTAGATTTTTAGAGATGGCAGGAATTTTTCCATTCGATATTTTAACCCTTATTGAACTTGTGGAATGTAGAGCTTGCATATGGGATAAGATAACAGACTCTTTCAAGGACAGAATTGAAAAGCAAAAAGCATGGCGAAAAGTTTATGCAAGCCTTGCCCAGGATTTTGAGTTCATGGACAAAAACAAACGAGAAACGACAGGTATGTATGCAACAACGCAAATCTGTCTTCAACATTGGGGGAGGGGGGTAGGGTAAGATCGTTCCCATATTATATATATAGTGATGTTCAAACTATTTCTGTAGTCGAGAAACAATGCTGTGAAGGATCAGGGGAGCAGAGTTGTCTTCAACATTGGGAGGCGGGCAGATTTGAGGCTTATTCTGAGTGGACATTAATTTCATCTCACTTTCCTTTCTGGCGATCGGACACAATCAAATTTCTCTCCCAAAGAACACATTTCAAATCGGATTATTGGGGGGAGGACAATCTCCCCAGTTCCAAGATTGGAGGGGGCATGTCCCCTTCATCCCCCCGGGATTTGCGCCAGTGTATGTATGGAGCAATGTAAAACAGAATTACTAATTCGAATCTTATCATTTAATCTACTATGACATTAATGTTAATTGCATGGAAAACAAAATAATATACATACAATATGTAACAGTGTTCCACCAAAAATTAAAACTAATATAGTTTGCAATGTACAGCAGCATCAATTCTCATCGAAACGAAAATAATATGTTTACAGCATCTATTTAAAACGGCACTGTTAAATCTAAACATGTTTAGGCATAGGGCTATTTTTTCTAAGTTTTGTACCGTCCTTCATACATCTTCAGAACAGTTTTTGTAGTCCTTGTTTTAAAAAATAATTTTCCCAATTTTTTTTTTTTTATTTGTTTTCATATATGGAGAAGATTTTTTTGTGTGTCGCTTACTTCGCTCATCACCGGCAACGATATTGTCGGGGTTTCCACCGATATTGTCGGCGACGTGTGCAAAGTTCGCCGACACCGTCACCGATATTATCGGGGCTTCCTCCGATATTATCGTTGCCTTGTGCAAACGCACTTAAGATTTGTTCTTTCTGGAGAAAGGGGGAGGCGGCAAATTATGCCATTGCATGGGGCGACAAATTGACTAGGACCGGCCCTGATGACATGTATAAAGAAGACATGAATATAGGATGACACAATTTGAAGTAATGCAGGGTGTTTCAAAATTAACTTTAGGGTTTTGAAACTTTGTAGTATCTATTACAATTAACTTACAATTATAAATATTATATCAAATGAAAGAGCAACTCAAACAGTTTTGGACGCACACATATACATGCATTGTTTCTTCTGTCTGCCGTTAGAAAGAGCAAGCAGCAAAGATGTAGACTAGAGAGCAGAAAGTTTTTTGTGTTTTAATAAAGATTGAATCTGTACAGTGCAACGGTCTGTGTGAAGAATATTAAGGGGACGCTTGCAACTACGTCCTTATCGTTTGCAGTTGCTACAGGTCTAATGCCTACAGACTACGGTTTACGTGCCAATTTCGCAAGTGAAATATTGCTGCATTACAATGAAGATTTTCTGGATCGTGCCGTCTTCAGTGATAAATCGACATTTCACCTAAGAGCTAATGTGAACACTCATAATGTTTGTATCTGGCCGTCAGCAAATCCTCAGGAGATGGTACACTTGAAACGAGACTTTCCTAAATTGAACGTATTTTGTGCCATATGGCGGAAAGTTTATGGGCCTTTCTCGCCTATCGACTAGATGTGTGCCCTGTGACAAATGAATCTCACATTGAACACTTGTAGCAAATACTGTTTGAGGTGCTCTTTTACTTGATGCATTGCTTTAATTGTACGTAAAATGTAATAAGTACTACGAAGACTTAAAACCCCAAAATTCATTTTGAAACACCCTGCATTTCTCACCAACAGTGTTGGAACTAAGATGTAAAAAGGAGAGAAAATTTTCCTTATAAAGTTATTGTTTACAACTATATTATTGTTAGTCGAGACTATAACTACAACAACAACACGAGTTAGTAGTAACAAAAAAAAAAAAAAAAAAAGTAATCAAATGTATACTTGGTGGCCCAGGTAGCCAAAGTGGCACACACGGGTGTCATTTGTTTAATCCGCTCCTGTGTGGACACTAATTAAGATATCGGGATATTATTCTTGCAAAATATGGTTTGACTATAGTTTATCATATTATTTTTTTCTTCTGGTGTCGAATTTCCTTCTCAAATTTCATCCGTCAAAAATTCGAGAATTTTCTAATTTCTAATTTCCTTTACTTCTTTTTTCCCTGTAGCTTCCTTCGTTGTAGAAAGACCTCCTTATACTTGCCAGTTAGATACCTCGGATGGATATCTAACTGTTGACATCAATTGAACGGGCCTGCGCGCAGTGTTGCCAATTAGGGAAATTAAAATTTTCCTACATTTGGGGAAAAAATAGAAATTTTTGTTTATAAATCCGTACCTATACGTCTGAGTGCAAGTCAACTTACGCCAATCGAACAGTTGTCCTTACTGAACAAACGCAAGTACAGACCGTTACAATGGGGTAATTAGGGAACGCGCGAAAAATTCGTATTTAGGTTCTAACCCTTGATTTCTCTAGTTTTTCCCTACTTTTCTGTTTACAGTAATATATTTTTGGTAATTAGAAGTTTGGTTCCTTAAATATCGTCGTGTACCAATGTTTAATTTTAGATAGTTTGCGTCTGTCTGGTAGCAGTGTTACCAGCTACAGAAAATTTTAATTCCAGATTTTAGGGGGAAATTTTGGGAAAATTATCTGTTTTGTCTCTATTATTCCCACTTGTTGGCTATATCGGACCAAACGTACCAGTATCTGGAAGTCTCGTCTTTGTTCTACACAACGCATTATAGAAAGTTTCAATAGGATAATTAGGGGAAGTACACTAGACCTTGTTCTCTAATTGGGAAGATAACTGTGATTTTTTTAAAGGTAGAATGACATATTTTTTTATTGACATGCTTACTTTATTAGATATCGTCACAATACTTGTAGCATATATTAGAGAGATACCAAAGCTTATTTTAAGATAGTTTGTGTGTGTCTGATAGTAGTGTTGCCAGCTACAGAAAATTTTAATTCCAGATTTTAGGACAAATTTTGGAAAAAATCCCTTTTTTATTTCTATTATGTCCGTCTTGTTGGCTGCATTCAAACAAACGTACCAGTGTCTAACAGCCTCATCCTTAGCCTACACAGTGCATCATAAAAAGTTTCACTAGAATAATTAGGGAAAGTACAGTTGAGGTTTATAATAAACCATGTCCTGTAAGTGGTAAGAAAATGGTGAATTTCTGAGGTAGAATGAGATTTTTTTTTAAATCATGCTTACTTTGTTATATATCGCCATGATACTTGTAGGATATATTCTTGAAGTACTAAGGACTATTTTCAGATAGTTTTCGTCTGTCTGATGGCAGTGTTTTCAGCCAAAAGAATTAATTCCCGCTTTTAGATGAAAAATTCGGAAAATTTCCCTTTTCCCCTCTATTATTACCCTCTTACTGGCTACATTGAAACAAACGTACCACTACCTGAAAGCTTCCTCTTTGCCCTACAGAACGCACCATAAAAAGTTTCAATAGGATAATTAGAGAAGCTGTAGCCCCGGCATATCTGTTGATTTTTGCTTGTGAGGTGTAAGAAGTGTCAAAATTTCATGTGTATGACAGAATTTTTTCTTTCCCTTTTTGGATGGAAGCAAGCGACTTAAGGATTTCACTGTACCTTGTCAACACACCAAAGATTTTTTTAGGCGACTTAAACCCATATAGCAGCAGTGGTACTAGATACAAAAAATTTTGAAATTCGGCTAGGGAATTTTCACCCCTACATTCCCCTCAATAATTTCCCACCCATTGGAAATACTGCAATGCAACTTACACCAAAAGATAGCCACATCCATTTTCTAAAAAACAAGGCCTTAACCATATCAATCGAATGAATAGTTTTTGAGCAATAAGTCACTAACTGGAAATGTAGGAAAACGCCAAAAATGACTTGGGGCCGAAAGAAATAACCACACAATTTTGCTAGTATATAGGTGCAAAGAAACAAAAGATTTGTAAGTTACGAGGGCTTCGACTCAAGTTCTGTTGATTATTTCAATAATCTGCGACGTAAATCAATAAATAATAGTAGCCAGAAAAAAAAACAGACATTTGAAAAAAACATGAAAAAGTACGATGTTTTTTATTCAAAAAAAAACTTCACAGAAAAAAAACCGTTTTTTTACAACACTACTTGTATGTCCCTATCATGTACTTGAGGGGAGGAATTCCTACTCAAAATGTATAAAGAAGTAGCGGAAAATTCAAATTTTCAAAATTTCCCTTTTTCGGAAATGTATCTCCTCAGGTACACGACAGCGCAACGGTAGTGGAAGTGTTGGAAACGTTGCATCATTACGAACAAAATGAGGTGCGAACCATGATCCTACGACAAATAGGGATGACACTGTAGCTACTTTACTAACACATTGACTAAAAATGTGAAATAGAGGAAAAATTCAATTAAAAAAAAAAATCTCCCTTTACCCTACCATAGGGTAACCAAACGTCCCGTAAAAACGGGATTGTCCCGTTTTTCACTACCATTCCCGGTGTCCCGAAAAATTCTCCCGGAACGCCAAAATGTACCGTATTTACGTACATTGGGTACAAGAAACCTTTCGAATCGCTAAAATTTCCTAATTTATATGATTTATTTTCTAAGGTATTGATTACACTAGTTAACAAAGGTTTTGTTACATAAAAGGAAATACATGTTCTTAAAGGAACTTTTTGCGCTGAATTCGAATATGCACTCGGTTTTTCTCCATCACGTACGATTTTCCCGTAACAGAGGGATTTTCGGGAAAATCCCTCAAAAATTTACCTTTTCGTTTATTTTACACCCCAAGATCTTGTCCCCTTGCATATACTAACATAGAAATTATACCTAAGTATACTTTGATTCATATTTAACAAACCCTCCAAGTTTCGTAATAATCGCTTTATTCTTTCTAGAGAAATAAATATGTTTGTATGTATACTGTGTGTACTGTTTATTGCACCTTATAGTAATGCTTTCAGATCTCTTAAGTTGAGGTAAAACGTTTTGCTTTATTACCACAAACACATATATAAAATATAATACAATATAATTTACAAGTGTGACAATTTACAATAAACAATAATACAAATGTACCAAAAGGTCATGAAAAGACAATCAAAACTATCACAATATATGAAACTTCCATTGGGTTACAAAAACGTACACTACTTCCTTCTTTTGTAAGAAATGTTGCATTCTCTAACAAGACCCCAACAATAGTCCCCCATCATTGAAGGATCCCATCGTCCCTGGTACCTTTTCTCCATTGCCATTATATCTTGGTGGAATCTTTCCACCTGTTCGTCGCTGAGAACACCTAGGTTAGCAGGAAAGAAGCTGAGGTGGGAGTGCAAAAAGTGGATTTTTAAAGACCTCCTACAACCCCACTCTTTGTATTTCTGTATCATGTCCTGTACGATTTCTGTGTAACTCTCAGCTTTGTTATTGCCCAGAAAGTTGCGCACAACACACTTAAATGCTGTCCAGGCAGCTAGCTCAGCACTGTTTAACTTGCTGTCAAAGCTATCATCAAGCATTAATTTCCTAATTTGGGGACCAATAAACACTCCCGCTGAAATCTTAGCATCACTCAGGTTAGGGAACTTATCTCGCAAATACTTGAAACCTTCACCAGATGTGTCCATGGCTTTGACAAAATTTTTCATAAGTCCTAACTTGATATGAAGTGGCGGTAGTAATATCTTATTAGGATCTACCAAAGGAGCGTATTTGACGTTGCATTCTCCAGGTACGTAATTCACTCTAGGTTCCCATTCCTTCACTTCATAATGTTTGTCATCAGCTCGGCTATCCCATAAACATAAAAAACATTGGTACTTCGTGTAACCGCACTGCAGTCCTAATAAAATACCAACTACCTTGAGATTACAACATATTTGCCAACAATGGTCCTTGTAATTTATAAGATTTAGCAAAGTTGATATGGTGTCATGGGATTCCTTAATCTTCACTGAGTGCGCAAGTGGTATAGAAGGTTTTTTATTTCCATTATGTAAAAGGACAGCTTTAAGGCTGACCTTTGACGCGTCGATAAATAACCTCCATTCTTCTGGAACGTAAGGAATTCCTAGCTCCGCCATCAACCCATTTATATCCGTACATACGCACACATTATCTTGCATTGAGAAATAGCTTGAAAATTGAACATGCTTTTTCCTGTACACTGATATGTTCGTTTCTGCATCCAATAAGTTCCACTGCTGGAGCCTTGATCCCAGAAGTTCCGCCTCTTGTTTTGTCAGGTGCAAATCACGGACTAGGTCATTAAGCTCACATTGCCGGATGAAATGTGGCTCGCGAACACAGTCAGGGATGAACATTGGATCCTTGGATGTACATGTTGATGTCGATGGTTCATCAAGGTCATGATCATCATCAGAGTCTTTTGGCTATATCTCTTCCCAGTTGGTAGGGGGCTCGGGAAGTGGAAGTTCTTTTGCATTCTGTTACATTTGATAACAAATATTGATAACCATTTCATGAACAAAACGAAAAAACTTGGAGAATTGTATATATATGTATTAAGATATACATATACTGTACGTTTTAAAAAAAATATACGTTGGAAGTACATTCTATTTTTATACACGTTTCTAATTTACAGAGAGCAATACAAGTGTGTTGTTGACTATTATAAATATTCATTTTTATGTCTGTGTTTGTAGTAATAAAGCAAATCGTTTTTACCCCAACTCAGGAGATCTGAAAGCATTACTATCAGGTGCAATAAACAGTGCACACAGTATACATACAAATATATTTATTTCTCTAGAAAGAACAAAGTTCTATATACTTTAACTGTCTCTAAAAATGTTTAGATATGCTTTCTGTCGTTATATCATATATATGTATATTTTAAGAATATGGTTAAGAAATAACCTAGGTATTTAGTTACCAATTAGCCATTAAATGAAAGCAAATCAACTTGGAACTTTCGATACCTTTTATTGTAGTGAATTATAGTTCTTTTCAGAGATAGTTACAAAGGTCCTGGGTACATAACAACGGTAGTACAGAGTATCAAAGATCCTGGGTTCTAGGATCGAGCTGTCCTAAACATAAAGCATTTTAACCTAGATTGACAGCATTGATATATAACATATACATTACACAATGTAATTATAAGTGTATACAAAGAGTCATTCGCCTGGAAGACGAATTTCGAGAGAAAGCGATATTAAGCTCCCTTTCTACTCCAGAATACACCTGGCCAACGTCATAATGAGACCTAGTTAACTCTATCTTGCAATATCTTAATTAATAAGTTATGCATACTTGTAATATATGACTTATTGTACTTACATAATTACAACCATTCCTACACTATATAACAAAATGTAACGACGAGTAAAATTCGCGATTACACAAAGTGACTTCAACACAAGTACACTTTGGCCGAAAGTTAATTCAGCTAGGTGATATAAGTCTCGGAGCTGATTATTTACTTGCCCTACAGACCACGGATGGGTCTTCGCGGGTTATGAAGCGCGATAGACTGTGCGGAGAGATCCAGCTCACGTATGGGTCTGAATCGTACTGATCCTCGAATGAATCGAAACAAGTCGTTATAAAGCATCTCAATTCTCTTTCACATTACAAACCGTAACTTTGACCCAACTACGTCATAGCCCTGTATCCTATTCCACTTTGGCCAAAATATTATTTTTGATATTTCTAAACTCGGTCACCGCTTTCCATCAATCTTGTAATGAGGACACTTAGTTATATTCCCGTTGAAGAACCTATTTCTTCTGTTTCTTTTGACTGTGACGTCACTCAAAAACTGTTAGATTTTCTGTGCAGTGGCTGTTAATAGTTTTGCGAAGAATTCTCTTCCGTGTTAAGGACAGTTATTGTGTTTACTTTGTATTCTTCCTATTGTTCACTAAAGTTTTTAATGCCTCTCTTTTTGATTTTTTTTAATAGAAAAAAGAAATAAATTTTTCTGGATGTCGTCCCTTTTTCTCCACTGGAACGTGGTACTCCCATGCTAAAGAAATACACCCGGTCAATACTGAAATGTATGACAAAGTTCTTGTTTCTGGATGAGTACCATGACTGTAGTTTGATGCGATCACAGGTTTAGCGTTATTTTTGTTCCTCAAGTGTCCATGTGCACTCGGTTGAGCAACGCAGTTCACCATGAATGTACTGGTACGGTTCTTGGAAGTGAAACGCTGAGTTTCTAGGTGAGTAGGCATATAGTCAAATAAGACGGGAGGAAACACTTTCACTTATAATCACTAAAAATCAAAACACAAAATTCTCACTTAACACCTTCACTGTTGGCCGTTTCTCTCTCTTTTGACAAGTTAGGGTCTATGAACATATGTTGCCAAAGTTAAAACTGGTGAAAGAGAATGAGTAAAAGAAAAAACATCTGTATGCAATGCTACAGAGAGGAAAAAAAAGGCTTCTTTTATATTCAGTATGAATATTGAAATTCAATGTTTATACAATCAGAGTCACAAAATGGTTGTGATAACTCATGATTAAAACCTGAAATACCTTTTTTTCTGAGAGAGAGAACACTGGTCTCGAACACCATATAAAACAGTAACTCATGTTCTAATATTTACATGTAGTGAAAATGAACGTTGGCCGTGTATAGGGAGTTTTGTACAAGCATACTCTGTAAATTGATATATGTAATTAACCTTAAATATTACATAGTGAAAATTTACTACACTGATTTCAGTTGCAATGAGATATATGACAGACAAGTGTTCTTACAATAAATTGTTAATGTTATTTGTTCTCTATTTATGTAAGCACCATAATGTCAAATATTCTCATTCTTCATATCGATGTTTCCGTAACCCTTTGAAAGCTGATTCGTGCTCCAATCTCTCGTAGTATGTCTCATCATGCATTTCTTAAATAGTTGAATGGCATGAATGCAACTGAGGGAAATGGAACGTGGGGGGCTTGATACGAAAACATGAATTCTTAAAAGGCATAGATAATTCCATTTTTGTAAATTTTTATCCCCTAACAAAAATGAGTCCCGACACCAACTATATACAATGTTATTCCGAAGTAAAATATCTCCAATCAAGCATAGAGATGTCATCTGGTAGTGGTTCGTCTTGAGTACTTGTAACGCTATCAGTGGCAGAGTGTTTTGGTGTTGAAGTAGTTATCGGAATAGGCAATCTGCTTGGGGTGGTGGAAGGAGAAAGAGGGAGAGGAGTTTGGCTGTCGGATTGATCGGGAGATTCAGACAAAGTAATCTCTTGTATCGGAGACAAATTGCGTAAGGCTTGTCGTTGAATTTCGTCTGCACCATTGGTATCGTGAATGGTGTGGCATGGAGCATACCTTGACTGTAATTGTCGTCGGAATAGGCTCGAATTCCTACGTTTGGTACAACAGTAACGAAAATAACAGAATAATATGATAACGCTAATCACTAGTAAGACTAACATTACAATTGTGATAGCAAGTCCTATTCGGTATGATGTTCCGGTAGAAGCATGGCTGATCGTGAGGGTCGAACAGAGGACCATCAAGATAAATTCCCTGAAAGAAAAAGAAATATGTTTCAGGACGGGGTCTTGGAATGAAAGTTATGGGTAAAACGTAAAACGAAATTCTGACTTTTCCGGTTTTTTTTTCTTTTTGAAAGATCTGTTCGATGGGAAGCTTTGCTGAAGAACAAGGAAAAGACAGCATTTCCATGAATGCGGAGGTCATTGAACGAAGCATAGGTCATTGCCAATTGCAACAAACTATTTGGAGAAAATGTATCACCAGGGTTGCAAATCGCGAGCAAAGAGAAAGTTTTTGATAACGTAGTGGACAGCATAGGGCAATCATGCAAAACACTACGAAAAACTGGAGCAAGTTTGATTGCAACGCTGGAGGAAGTACTACACTCGTCTAAGTTTGGATAAGGAAAATAGTGTCTCCGTGGTTAGTGCTTCGTGTTACACGGTAAAACGTGACAATTTAATCTGTGAAATGTGTGTAGCGAAGTCGTTGGTAGAGTTGCAAAATGACTACATGGAGGTTTTCCGTGGGTTTTCTTGTGAAGGAAAGAAAAAAAATTGTTAGTATGTGTGTGTGTCAGTTAAAAACCTATCGAAGTGTTTGCAGGGGCGCATCGAGAATTTCAAGAGAGGGGTCATCAGCATGATCATTTTTTGTGTGTGCAGATGAAAGGTAAGTGTGCTGCAATGATGCTATTACTTTGTTATATCCCTGATACAGAGAGTTTGAAAGAAACAAAAATGAATTTTTCGTTTAGCTCATTTTCTTTGTCTGAAAATGGGGTGAAGGGGTGAAACGTACGTCATTCGAGGTTGCATTGAACAAATGTTTCTCGTCTCGTGGGCCATTCTAATGTCAAAAGGAATATAATGTTGAGTCCTTGAAACAATTAAAAGAAGATTTCACAGCAGGGGGATGGGGCCTTTCCATCCCTGCTAAGATCCAAAGTATTCGTGTTTTTTTTTTTTTTTAACGGATTGTGAGAAATATGATTGTGAACAAGGAGTCTTGCTAACCACGGTGTACAGCACAATTAAACTATTTTAAGTATTGTTTGTATTTTGTCACAAACTCGGGGTTGGGTTGGTCGTCAGGGACGTACAGTTTCATGCGTGCTTTGGTAACAGGTGTTTCTTTTCCCTTGGAATCCTGCAGTAAGTAACTGTTTTCATCAATCGATGAGATAACAGAATACGGCCCTTCAAATTTAGGGGCTAGACTTTTGCACTCATCTGCTTTGGTGTATAAACGTTCTATAACGACTTTCGTACCCGGAAGAAAGCTGGTTGGAGGCTTTTGTGAATGCAATTTCGCTTTTTGCCTTTCGAAGATTTTATTTCGCTTATATAACACATAGTTTCGTGTGTCTCTGAGACGTGTTAAGCGTTCCTCATTTCCGGGCTGGTCAGCAGGGGCGTTCAAAACACGATCAATAGGAAAAACTGGCTCTATGCCGTAAACTACTTGAAATGGGCTTATACCAAGTTCTGAAATCGGTGTTTTGTTCACCGTTTGGGTGGCGAGTTGTAAAAAACGAGGCCAGTCTGAGTGGGAGTCTTTTGTAAGAAAACGCAACGCATTTTGAACTGAACCTATTCTGCTTTCGGCATAACCTAAAGAAAAATGACCTTTCGGAAGCACGTATTTCACTGTAATACCCAAACTATCTAGAAAATTCTTAGTTTTCTGACTTTTATGGCTAGATTGCTGGTCGAGATACAAAACAGATGGAACAGAGAAAGGCGTTATGATCTTGTCCATAAGAAATGCAATGAACTCATCACTGGTAGGCGATTTTACAGGGGCTGTTATTACATATGAGGAAGCGTGACATGTGGCGAGATAGAAATATTGGTAGTGGTCATCTTTGGATGGCATTAGCTTACCACATAAATCAATCGAGAAGCAAGAAAAGAGGCTGTGACTGGGTAATTGTTGCACATGCAAATTAAGCGGAGTGTATGCTCTTTTATACATGCTGCAGTCATGACAGCGTTTTAGCTTATGAAATAGCCACTTTTTCATGTTCGGGAAAAAATATTTCGATTTGAGCACAAGATACATTTTCTGAAAGCCTACATGACTTAACACATTTGAATGTATTTCTGTGAAAACAGAATTACGAAGGCGTGTAGGAATACACAGAACTTTTCTGTCTTCTGGTATTGCTTTGATACGTTTGTATAGCAATCCTTTCTCTAAAATGTAAGCGTTTTTCCATTGTTTGTACTGCGGGTGTTGCTTATCTTCAGTTTCTAGTCATTTTTATGATTTTCCCAAAGTAATTGTCTTCTCGTAATAGTGAACCAATATCAGTCGTTCTATCGAGTGCCAACATGTGTAGTGGATGCAGTTCTGTAGCGGCGTCCTGTAATGTGTCAGCAGTGGCGGGGAGAGGATTTCTTGACATGTGATCAGCAAGTCCATTCTGAGTTCCCGCTATATGTTGAATTTGAAATTGAAAATTTGAGAAATAGTCACGCCAACGCTGAAGTTTGCTGCTTAAGTGATTAGACTTTTGCAGGGCTGTCACGGCAGTACTATCTGTATACAGAGTAAACGGTTGACCCACTAAATACTTGTAAAATTTCTGCAAAGAAAAATACACAGCATATACCTCAAGTTCGTACGTGGGGGGAGGGGTTTTTCTGGGGGGATGCCTGCTGGAAGCATACATCACTACTTTCCACTCCTTTTCACCGATTTTTCTCTGTAGTAATGCCGAGCCGACGCCAAGCAGAGATGCATCACAGACTATAGCGTGTTCGGTATTGCGTGTTGTGTACATTTGTAGGAGTGGGGGAGAAGTCAATGCTTTGCGCATCTCTTGGTACGCAAGCTCACAAGCGTCATCCCAATGAAGTTTACGAGGATTTCCTTTGAGGGCGTTGTACAAAGGCGCCAATTTGAGGGAAATATCCTTAAAGAAATTCCGAAAAAAATTTATCGAAGCGAGCCAACTTCGAAGTTGTTTGACAGTTTTCGGTTTTTCAATTTTTAGAATCGCGTCAAGTTTATCAGGATTGGGACGAATTGTTCCGTTGTTCACAATGTAACCTAAACATTTTACTTCATGCACACCAAATTGCGACTTGTCTAAATTGAAAAGCACGGAATATTGCTGTGCTGCTTTAAGCACTTTTTCAAGCGTTTGAAGCATTTCTTCAAATGAATTTCCGATTACATACATGTCATCTACGTACAAAGCAACGCGAGAAGGATCTATATCTTCAAAAATTTGTCGTAATATACGTTGCAAGTATATCGTGGAATTTTTATATCCCATTGGCAATTTCCGTAGTTGCATTTGTGTTCTAGGCAATTCTAAGCTAGGTACACTGAATGCAGTAAAAGGACGATCTTCTTCGCGAAGTGTTACTTGAAAAAAAGACATATGTAAGTCCAATGAACAGATCCATTTGGCGTCAGATAGTTTTTCGAGAGAATCCTGAACCGAAATGATTGGATCGTTGATACTGATACAATTATCATTCAATTTTCTGAGATCCATTACACAACGAACCTGTTTTCCACCTGGTTTGGGAACAAATAAAACATTGTTGCGTACAGGACTGTCGGCATACTCTAAGACTCCTTGGTCTAGAAGTTTAAGAATTTCATCTTTCGCTTGAGGCCGAAGCCTGTGAGGAATTGTATATGCGACAGCTTGAAACGGTTCTCTGGATTGAAGATTTAGAGATACATCAAAAGCATCTATAGCCGTGAAGTCATTACTACTCCACTTGAAAACAGTGGCGTACTGAGACAACAGATTTTGTAATTTCTGTTTTTGTACATTTGTCAATGTTTTACCTAAATTAAAGTTCGAGACGTCAATCAGATGGCCAATTTCTTGCATGCGTTTTGAAACTTTTTCTTGCACCTGCTTAGGGGTTGGTGTGTAAAGTTTCCTGATTGTGTTTACGTGTACTGTTTCACTGTCTTCCGTCAATCGTGACGCTATGGCTAGAGGTGTTCCCTGTTTGAAATGTTTTCTGAACCGAGAAGTGTTCACTATAGGAACCGCTGGGTTCTCAGCTGAAGCAGCTGCTTGTACCATAAAACACTTTTTGAGAAATTTGTTTACAGGTGTATGTACGTGAAAATTTTTAATAGGCATATCGAGAGAGAATTCGAGAGGCACTATACAACATGACTTGGGTGGAATTGTAATAGCTTGTTTGCAAATGAGCGTGAAATGTTGATTATTTGCAATTTCCTGTGCCAGAACTGTAGAAAGTTTGTGAATTTTTGGTTTCTTAGCATTTTTCTTAGGTGGTTTGCAACCAAAATGTTCAAGCGTAAGTGTGTTAGTAACATAATCCAATTGACAATTGTGTTCCTTCAAGAATCCATTACCAAGAATAATTGGAAATTTGGGCAAAGGAATTAATCTAAACAACACTGTGAACGATTTGCCATTTAAACGTATTGTCAAATATGCAGCTTTCGTGAGCTCCGTCGGCACCTGTGATATGCCGTAAAGCGAGGTACGTAAAGGAAATACACGAGCATGGGCGGGCAAAGCTGAAAATGGACAAATATTCGCTTCAGCTCCAGAATCGAGTAAGAATTTAACGTTTGTTGTCCCTACAGTACCAGTGATATAATTCAATTGGCCTTGTTGTTCCATTGGTAACTTAATTGTGGTAGATTGTGAAGCGAACAGTTCAGAGCCCATATTTGTCCCGTATATTTTGTCACAATCGGTATGTGATTCTGGGGGAGATTGAATCTCCCGTTCCTCTCCTAGTTTTTTGGACTAGAAGCAGGATTAGGGTTGGTCATCACCGGATTTACCTGCTGTGGTGGTAAGGCATAAGCAGGGTAAGGGGGAGGGTAACTGTAGAATGGGAATGTGGGAGGATAGACCGGAGGAAACTGTGCCTGATTCATGTATGCAGCATGGAATTGCTGTTTGTTTCCATTCTTATTCTTGTATTGTTTTTTGTTTTTATTTTTCTTTCCATTCCCTTGGTTGGGCTTATCATTGCTTTCCTGTGCGGTACTGCCTTGCCTCTGTGTAGTAACGTTCTGTTTACCTTGCGTAGGTGGTGGTGAACTGTTAGTACACTGAGCCTGCGAGTTTTGGGCATGTTTGCAATGGCAAGAAGTATTTTCAGAATATGTTCCAAAATGTGTTCCATTGGAACATGTACCGCAAGAATGTGCTGCACAAGCATATGCCTGTCTAGCACACGGAGAACTACATGTCCGGTGTCGATACTCACACGCGTGAACGGGAGATTGAGATCGGGAGTACGAGCGTGTGTCGTATCGTGTAGGTGAAGTAGTGCGGTGGGGAGAGGCTGGAGGAGTATAAACGTAATTTCTGTTGCCTTGTTCAGAAAAATGAACCTGAGCACGGGTATTCATCTGGCTATTGAATTGCAACTGTAATTTTTCAAGTTTTTCTGCCAGTTCCGAATATGAATCTGTGTTGGGAGGGGGAGGGGGAGTACGTGGAAGTTCAGAAACGATTACCGGCTTCTGAGAACTACTCGGAAAGCTGTGTGGTTGTTCCTGTAGTTTCTTATGCATCAGCATGTCAGCCTTTTGTCTGGTCCATGCGGCCTGTACAAAAGCGTCGAAACTACCGAATGTTTTCTGTGAAAAATAATGTAAATATTCCGGGGACATACCTAAGACGCAATCAACATAAAATTCTTTAAATGCAAGTTTCGAATTAAACTTGTCGGCGAGATGTTTCTTCTCGTATATATAGAAAGTAAGTGGTTCTCCAGGTTTCTGAACCCTAGACCTGTATGTTTCTAATGCATTCATCGTAGTCTGACCTGTTCCAAAATGTTCAAGAAAGAGATCCCTAATATCCTTCCATTCCTTCGCTTTTAATTCATCCACTTGCGATGTCCACCAGTACAAAGGTGGTCCTGACAAAAAAGTGGGAAACAAACCTGCTATCCTGGAATTGTCCCAAGAATTCAACTGTATTAGTCTGTCGAACCCACATAAGAATTTTTCAGCATTTTCGCCGGGAGAAGCAGAGAAAATTTCTAGCGAAAGGGAGGGGAAAATAACTGAATCAGTTGCATGGGAACGAGAACTGGAACGCGTGTTTGCCATAATGAAAATGCACTGAGAACACAACAATCAAATATACGAGAGAATAGCGCTAAATCAACACATAAACACAGGTTACACTAAATAACATCATATGAAATCTGAGCAGTATGCACAACTAATTATCAAGATAAAACAAGAAATTAAACCTCTAAGTCGGGGAGCCATTCTATATACTTTAACTGTCTCTAAAAATGTTTAGATATGCTTTCTGTCGTTATATCATATATATGTATATTTTAAGAATATGGTTAAGAAATAACCTAGGTATTTAGTTACCAATTAGCCATTAAATGAAAGCAAATCAACTTGGAACTTTCGATACCTTTTATTGTAGTGAATTATAGTTCTTTTCAGAGATAGTTACAAAGGTCCTGGGTACATAACAACGGTAGTACAGAGTATCAAAGATCCTGGGTTCTAGGATCGAGCTGTCCTAAACATAAAGCATTTTAACCTAGATTGACAGCATTGATATATAACATATACATTACACAATGTAATTATAAGTGTATACAAAGAGTCATTCGCCTGGAAGACGAATTTCGAGAGAAAGCGATATTAAGCTCCCTTTCTACTCCAGAATACACCTGGCCAACGTCATAATGAGACCTAGTTAACTCTATCTTGCAATATCTTAATTAATAAGTTATGCATACTTGTAATATATGACTTATTGTACTTACATAATTACAACCATTCCTACACTATATAACAAAATGTAACGACGAGTAAAATTCGCGATTACACAAAGTGACTTCAACACAAGTACACTTTGGCCGAAAGTTAATTCAGCTAGGTGATATAAGTCTCGGAGCTGATTATTTACTTGCCCTACAGACCACGGATGGGTCTTCGCGGGTTATGAAGCGCGATAGACTGTGCGGAGAGATCCAGCTCACGTATGGGTCTGAATCGTACTGATCCTCGAATGAATCGAAACAAGTCGTTATAAAGCATCTCAATTCTCTTTCACATTACAAACCGTAACTTTGACCCAACTACGTCATAGCCCTGTATCCTATTCCACTTTGGCCAAAATATTATTTTTGATATTTCTAAACTCGGTCACCGCTTTCCATCAATCTTGTAATGAGGACACTTAGTTATATTCCCGTTGAAGAACCTATTTCTTCTGTTTCTTTTGACTGTGACGTCACTCAAAAACTGTTAGATTTTCTGTGCAGTGGCTGTTAATAGTTTTGCGAAGAATTCTCTTCCGTGTTAAGGACAGTTATTGTGTTTACTTTGTATTCTTCCTATTGTTCACTAAAGTTTTTAATGCCTCTCTTTTTGATTTTTTTTAATAGAAAAAAGAAATAAATTTTTCTGGATGTCGTCCCTTTTTCTCCACTGGAACGTGGTAAAAGCGATTTTTACGAAACTTTTAGGGTTTATTAAATAAAAATCAAGGTATACTTAGGTATAATTTCTATGTTACTATATGTAAGGGGACAGGAGCTAGGGGAATAAAATATCTGAAAAAGGGAAATTTTTGAGGGAATTTCCCGAAAATCCCTCTGTTACGGGAAAAATGTACGTGATGGAGAGAAACCGAGTGCATATTCGAATTCAGCGCAAAAAGTTCCTTTAAGATCAGGTGATTTTTCTCATGTAACAAACAAAAAGTTTAAATTTGTTAACTAGTGTTATATTGGAATATATCTTTAATTATTGTGCAACGTCATTGCGATATTTGCGGTATTGGATGTGGTGGTTCCATTGATTTCCCTCTTAGGCCTCCCCTCTCCACAGACGTCAGTCCAAGGGGCTGAAAGTGTTATGAAGAACAAATGTAACCTGTTTTTATTCTCTGTTTCGCTGGGCGCTGTCATCAGTACAATACAGTGTTCCCGTGATTTGACTAAGATGTAACCTACTACCAAAGGAGAATAAAGGTACAGAACTATAAAAGTGAAAGGAAAAAGAAAACTAGTTGTAAGTGAAATAATGTTTAATAGTAACAAAATACAAATAAAAGGAGTTGGAATCCGATGCTGAGAGTAATTATAAATCATGTCGGTGACAGATTTGAGCGCTCATATATTTTTAGTAATATTTTCAAATATTTTATTTTTTGTTAGCTGCTGATAGTTACTTGTTATCTAATTAATTCCACAACCTTTTCAATAGCTTTTAAAACGAAAAATTGTAAATTTGCCCTTTTTCTGTGAGAAATACAAAAAAAGAGAGAGAGAGAAAAGAAGAGAGAGAGAGAGAGAGAGAGAGAGAGAGAAAACGGAAAGGCTAAAAAAATATATTTAGGGGAGCAGCCTATCCAGAAATAAAAGGTGTCCCGTTTTTTCTAGTTGACCATTTGGTCACCCTACCCTACCATCATGGTTCGTACCTTGTTTTATTCGTAATGATGCTTGGTTTTAAAGGATACCATTCAGTATCCCTTTCATGTACCTGAGGGGATAATTCTCAAGAAACGAAGAAGTTCCTGAAAAATCCCCTTTTTTTTCATTTTGGCGGGTATTCCCACTTCTGGTATATAATCGGGAAAATTGATTGGTATCCTTTAAAATTTACCCTTTTGTTTTTCCTTCGTCCATGTTTTATGACGTCACTGCCCTAAGACATCGCACGCGTGACTGCAAAATGCCCATAAAGCATATTCTTTGGTATTTCCTCGCTTGAATTTATGCTTTAAAAAAAAAAAAACGGCGTGAAAAGCTTCACTAAAAAGATTTATAAAGCAAATTCCGAAGCTTGACGCCATGGTACAGATCTGTACTCAAAGTCCCCAAAGGTTAACAATGATGGAGATATCGCTCTTTTCCAAGTGGAACTCGTGCTGGATTAGTCTGTTTCATTGTTAAGATCAACGAAGATCAAACTAACTTAGTTTAATAAATTAGTTTAATAACTTAGTTCATAAAATCACTAATAAATCATTAACTTTATAATCAAATTACTGACAGTCAATTAGATACAATAAATATAAAACCATCATAAGAAAGCTCTTGTAATGCTCTTTTAGGCTTATTTGAGGCAGGGGCGGCTAGGCATCACTAGGAGGGTGCGAGTGCTTTTTCCCACAAGGGCTTCATTTTCACAAATAAACTTACACAGTTGTATTTCTACAGTAAGTCAATAGTATTAACAATTAACAATTAAAACCTTATATTGTTTCATCAGTATATTATTCCGAATTGTTCAAAGTATTACATTAACAACCTCCTCGCGTTGTGCCTATAAAATTAGGGGATGACTGCGTTGTGACGCAAAGAAGTTGCTTCTATCCATTGTCTGAAATGAGTAGGTTTGAGTAAATCTAGTTGCTAACGAGAGGATTATTTGGCATATTACAGAAACACCCACTTCATTTATAATTTCATGTATTTGGAAACAATGAAAGGTGTAATAGTGTAATTGTGTTTGTACGAGCGGATATGACTTAATGCATTCAGATCACAGTACTCGAATGTCTGGAGCCTCGATCACAAGTAACGCTTATAACTGAGGTACACATACCTTTAGATGTTCAGGCTTCGTGGGATAACGAATGTCCACTCCTGAGCTTCTCTTTGGACGACGTTGGTATAAGCAACTCGGCTTTATCACAGCCGACTAAGAGCCAACCATCAATAGCTGGTCGCTCGTAAGACTCGTAACTTAAAACTGAGAGTTCTTGTATTAAACTCCAACTTCTGATTTCAACTTCTGAGGACCCACTTCTGATCCTGATCCAATCTAAATCTGGGTTTTTGTTCTCTTCTCCAGACGATGGAATTCGTCATTCATGACTCGAAGTTGATTACCTCAACTATTGGTCAAACTTTCGTTGCAGACCGCATTACATTGTGACTGAATTCCCAGACTATCAATCTCTGCGAATCTGAATATTATGCCATATCCAAATTGTGTCTTTGTTAACAAATGGTTTTGTTACATCTTTTAGGCTTACATTCATTTTCTTAATTTCTGTTTACATCATCCTGCGAGTTAGCGTATCGACAGGATTTCATGAATATCAAAACACAACCATGTGTAACTGATTACATAAACAGACAGACAGTAATAAACAATAACAATAACACGTGCCATACATATCACAATTTCACATCTTTGTAATTTCTCAACTTAGACTTGACTTTAAATTATAATTATTCCAATCACCTACTGAAATCCTATAATCCTTTAATATGCATCTACAATATGAAGTTCAAGGAGAGTACTATGCTATACTACAAAATTAGCAGATGTTTCGGTGCTATTTTTTGTTGCTGCAAAGTCTATCATCTTTTCATTCGAAACATTCCTTAACAAATCTTTTTCAACAGACATCAACGTAAATGTTTTCAAATATTCCTAAGACATGATACTGCTTAACCTATTTTTAATGTATTTCAGTTTTAAGAAACTTCTTTCACATGTTACCTGAGCTACGGGTAAAATCAATAGAAATTTGTATGCTAGTAGCAAACCTGGATAAGCATTATTGTACAAAGTACACCTCTGCAAAATTTAAAAAAAGCACACTGGACAATTTTTGCAACATGTTTTACACTCACCTTCCTTCTGAAGAAAGGTATTTTCTTGTATTTCTGAATCACTTGTAACAGCACAATCAATCGTTCCTTCTTGGTTGTACTTGTCATCAAGACTGACTTTCAAGAATTTCCACTTCCTTGAAAAGTCTAAGAGAAACACTTTAAAGAATCCTTGGAATTTGTTTACTGAACTTCAGAAGGTGAGTAAATTCATCGAAAGCCGAGTCAGGAAGTTCTCTTACTTGGTTGAAGTTTCTAGAGTTCAAACAATCCATAAAGTATCTTGCTTCTTGAATCTTGAAGAAATACTTGAAATTACCGTTTGTTGAATGCTTCGATGCAGTACCTGGTCATCGGATCAGAAGTAGCTTCATCTTCATATTCAGAGGGAAACATTCTTTTCCACCTCCGAAGGCGAGTTGTCTACAGGTCAGTAGAAACAAAATCACCTTTTAATTCTTCAAATTTATTATAGGCCCATTCTCCAAATCTTAACACTGCATTCTTAACAGATTGAAAATTAGCTCTCTCTTCTTTCAGTTTGGACAGAGTAATCTGATCATTTGATACGACTACAAAACACCAGCACCCTGTGTTTGAAGATAATTTGACAGAAGGGTCGTCACTTGAAATATTCTCAGGAACACTTGTTCTATCAGAATTGTTTTGAACTTGAGAAGACCTTTTATATATCCTTTCACTTTACACCTAGCTTGTGGTTTGATATTTTCTGTAGAAACAATTTGTTTCATTGGTATGGTCAGCTCTATGTTCAAAGCAGTTTCTGGATTCGCAAAATGGCCGAACTTTTTCTCCAAACTAGAGTGTTTTCCTCATCTTCTTTTCGCAATAACTTAAGACGACTTTGTTCATATTTGTTCTTCCAAATGTCCATTCGCAGATAATATTCACGTATAAATATCGCACAGTCATTCAGCAGAACATACAATGACACAGAATCAATACAACTTTTTGTCAGATCACATATGACAAGATTGAGTATATGAGCGTAACACGACACGTGGAACTGATCGTAGGTATTTTGAAACATCTCAATATTGTCCTTATATGTTACTTGCGCCATCGGTTGGAATATCCAGTACACTTCTTAATATCAAGATTCAATTTCTGCACAATTTCCAGCAGTAAACCGAAAAAGATACTGACCTGTGGAGGATATGCATTTTACAATGTTAGCAATTCATTGTTTAACAACAGTTTTAACAACATACCGTAAAACAACAGAGCACTGGCCTGTTGAATAGTATCCAATTGAACAGCTGAGAGACTACTTTCGCAATTTCTTCTTTGATAAGTGTGTTGATAGCATCCAAAACATATTCACCGTTTTTTTTTTTAAGTTATGTGATCACCATCCTGCTTACTTTCTCGTACATGATTCAGTTTTGCTCTTCGCGATGACCTCTAAATTACTTTTAAGCGGAAGGCCATATTTGCTGAGTAAAACAATAATATCCAAAATGTTTCCATGATCTGTAGCTGTATCTTCCAGTCTATAGGCTGTTTCATTTAATTTTCCTCTGTAAGTGAGCCCTGTTTTACCAATGAGTTTCAGCACTTCGACCACTCAATGCATTACCTCTCTGTTCTTCTCATCCTGATACTGTCATTGTTTTATATATTCATGAGAAAGTAGTTTTCAACACTATATTCTGTTTTGTTAGAGACGTAAGCATCCACTCTGGTCTGATGTATTTTGGTAGACTCATGTTCTATTATTTCTGACGTACAGAATCTTTAAGAAACGCGTTTGTCCAATCTGCAGAATAAGCTGTGCACACGCTGAAAAAAAAAAACGCATTTTGAGAAGGACAATATAAGAGCCAAGCCCTGTTGGTGCCATCTGCTCGTTTATAAGCAAACTCAGAATTAATGGGTATGTTCTATTTTGGGTGATGGAGATGGAACTTAAAAACTTGAGAATATCCTTTTGTGAACGTATGAAAGAGTTCGTTGCTCTGTTCCCTGTTGCATCAAGCTTTTCAATGTTTTCACTGACTTCGGAATCGGCATCACTAGAACTGAAGCTTCTCTATTCATTTTGTTTGATAGCAACAATCGTAGCTGAGTTGGAAGCGCATTTATTTCGAGATTCAGGAATCATCTTGTTCATTTTTTACTTCGACAGTGACATTCGTATCTGATGTGGTGGGAGAACTAATTTCAGCATTTATGAAACTAGAGCTTTCCTGTTCATTTTCATCTCTGACAGTAGCATTCGTAACATATGAGGTAGGATAGCTAACTTCAATACTATATTCAGTTTGTTGGCAGTGAGTAGCAGCGGCGTAGCGTAAGAGAACGCCAGTATGCCCGGCATCCCCTGTTAATAAGAAAAAGTACGTATTTCATTATATATAAATTGTTTGCTTGTAATTATCACAATTATTTCCACTGCAATCTTCTGGCGCGCTCTCTCGACTTACTTTGACAAGAGGAACCTACGCATGCGCGTCGCTCAGATGCACATTTTCTGTCTTTCCTCCTGTCGTATGCTATTTTCCTCGGGCTTCCAGGCCTACTGAAAGCATCGGGGTTTTCGTCTGCTTTCTGTTGAATGTGCATGCGCAATACTTCCCTTCTCACTCCTCCTCATCCCTTGCAACCCTACATTTGCTTTAGATATACGCTGGCATATTCAAGTATTTCCAACATATTTTGAACTAAGCTATAGTTTCTGAACAGAACGTACGAGCCCTAATATAAAGGAAATAGAACAAAACGGAAATGGTTAGTTCACGCATTTTTGAAGCATGCCGGTTATGTAAATAATAGTATTAAAATAGTTATGTCTTAATCACAACTAAATGCATCGTAATTGTAATCTTCATTGTAAAGGAGCTCAAAGACACAGGCATAAATATAAAGCATTCTGTAGAATTACGATCACCGATCTAGTAGGACAAGAGAGCCACCACTCCCCGTCACTCGCAAAGATTGTGGCACCCTTCAGTCACTGGCACAAATCTCGGGGACATAAGGGGAACATGTTCCCTACAATCTTGTCCACCCCCCAATAATCCGATTTAAGATTGTAATGATGATTTCTATCCGATTGCCACAAACGAAACTGATGTCCTTTGACTTGTTTCATTTTTAAAAAAAGAATCGTATTCTTTAATATTTCATTGTCATTAATTATTAGTAGTCTATTTTCAACTATTTGTTTAATTCCTGTAACAATTCCTATAATGCTATTGTGGTAATCATAATTTTGCTTAGATAAGGGTGTTGTTGCGCCAGATATAGGCCTGATTGATTTTCTTTCATAGTTTTGGGGAAATCATTATTTGTATTGTTATAAAACAAATGTCCTAAAATTTTAATGTGGATCATTGTGGATGCGTAAGTAGAAACATGTCAATTATTATTATGCATATATTCAAATTTCAGAATGTGCTCACGGCACTGAGTTGTAATAATGATATGTACCACTATTTCTTCTACATCATTTGGTATATAATATACGAGTACAACAGGTTTACCTCAGAAATCTGATTCATCTACTGTAATATGAGTCTCTTCTCCCCTCCCCCCACAATAAGCCTTAAAATGTACCCTCCTGCCGATGTTATAGACAACTCTGCTTCCCTAATCCTCCACAGCACTTTTTTCAACTTCATAAATATTTTGAACATCGTTAAAAAAGGAAAGGATTATGGGAACAGTCTTACCCATCCCACGAACGTTGAAGACAGATTTGCGCCCTTGACTTCAGTATCTGGATACAGAAACAGGCCCCCAGAGTTGGTTTAAGTGCTTTGTATTTACATCTTCAAATGATATATACAATCAGGCCCATATTCATGAACGGGCGTCTGAGTTCCGGACCCAAGATGATAAATTTTTAGGGGCGATATTTTTTTTTTTTTTTTTTTTTTGAAAGAACGAGATTGACGTGTGGTATGTGGAGAAAAAAGCCGCCCACGAGAAAGAAATGAAGGGAACGATACAGGAAACAATGTTCATACAAAAGTGGGGCCTAGTTTTCTCGTCACAACGGTAGTAGCAAGAAGGAGCTGAGACAATTGGTTTTTAAATTCTAACGTAATCCACGCATTCGCTTCTCTATGCCCCACAAGACCTCCAATTAGGGGGACTTCCTCCTAAATTTTGTATAACCCTATATTTCTATTCGGAATAGCTATGTATTGCTGCTTGCAGTAGTACTATATCGCACAAATGACTAACTTTGGCATCCCCCTTTCGGAATATCACGCTACGCTACTGGTGAGTAGTTAATAGTCTTGCAGGTTTAGAGGCACTAAATAGGTATATGATCATTTTACAGGCATAAGCATCTGCTTCTAATAACTTTGCCTTCTTTCCATGACACCATATCGATTTTCACAATTTAAAGCTAGGTTCATTCAGTCCAAAATGTTCTTTTATGTGTTGCACCTTAGGGGCATTTCGTTGAGGGGCCCTATCCACCCCTGATTTGAGTTCAGATGTTTATATTACTCGTTGTCTATGAGAAGTTTAAAGTTCAAAGTTCATGAAAGTATATTTTTCTAAATTCTAGAATTTGCATCTAAATATTTAGAAATGTGCGCACTTTATCAACAATTGTTTCTACCTAGAATACTGTCTGGTCTATTTTCTTTAAAATTACATCAAAATTATTTCTATATGTTGAACCGTAAGGAAGATATCTTTATATTATTTGGCAGTGGCCGCCATGTTAACGACATCACAAAAAATGTCTTTCGCTGCGATTTCCAAGGATTTTTACCATGTCACTCGAAGTACTTTTCTGAGTATTTTTATTAATTTTCATTTCTGCATGATTTGTTTTCGTTCTCAGTGTTAATTTGCCTTTTAGAGGCTTCATAGGGGCTAGTGTAAACGTAATTTCAATGCTACCGATGTTATTTTCTTAAAATGGTTATGGTGTCGGGTTAATTGACATGGTGGTTTAATTGGAAGTAAATAACAGCTTAAATATCATATAACTACAGGAGATGGATTTTGAAGTCTCTATATCTTTTTATTTAGTACTTAGAACGTACAATAAGAGCTTAGGATTGATAAACTTATTTTAACGTTAATTAAACTTAAAAAGAAAATAACCTAAGTTTTATTCTAGACCAGTGATAGATAAATCGTGGACTAAGGGCCAAATTTGGTCAGCGAATATGTTTCATCCGGGCGACGAATGAAGATTAAGAATATATTATTTCTCTTTCGAACTTGTTTGAAAAAAGGAGAAATTTTATTCTTCGCATTAAAAGCGATATTTTTCTCCTTTCGAACATTAAACATTTTTGTTTTAATATTTGGGAACGTTTATTTTCATATACTTATTTTTAAATTGCCTGGTTCTCAAATATGTCTCTTATTTTGTTCTGATTCTCCCTTAAATCATACATACATTGATTGTTCTAGGCGATAGTGTGGTACACCCTGTTCTAAAAGTATTTTACAACTTTACTGTGAATTTCAAGTTGAAATAGTGAGCCAAAGCGAGTTTTGTGTAATGCACCAACTCAAAAGTTATTTTTATTACTACTACTACTTGTATTCAGCAATGTATAACTTTCTTCTTTTTCCGGGTGATTGAAGTAACATAATTTGTGAAAAGTGAGTCCGAACATGCAAAATCACATTGTGTGCTTTCTTTGCTGTAATCAGGTTGGACAACTACAAGTAAATTCAGGAAACGTGTAGAACGAGATGCACGACGCCAGCAGCCTCTCAGTCATCCATAAGGAAACAGTACTGCAACTTCATAGAGACAGGCACTGTGGATTTGAAATACACGTAGACACAGGGTTTTTGGCGTTTCGCAGAAGTTTGTTTGTAGGGGATCCGAGGAACAGCAAATTCCTCACACAACAGTACACAGGGTAATCCGAAAATATTTCATTTGTTTCCATGTTGATTAAAATTATTAGAGGAAATCAAATTAGAGAACAGACCAAAAACGCGCACAATTTGCTATGGACATTTTTGCGCGTGTACCCGATATTGCAATTGAATGACTTGCAACCAAATATACTCTGCGTCTGCAGCAAGACAGTGCGACACTATATCGGGGTTACAAATCAAACTTTTCCTAAACAGAACTTTTCCTCAGCGTTGTATTGAGATAAATGATCTGATTGCCTTGTCCACTAGATCCTCTGACATTACAACCCTGCACTTCATTTAAAGAGTTGTGTCAAGGATAATACAGAACGCATGAATTCAAGGACAAAATAATCGACGTGTTTTCGACAGTAGGTGATTACAAGCTACAAAAAAGATTTTGATAAGATTGAAAAATCGATTAGATACTGGTGGTACCATCAAGGGTGAGCATATAAAAGCGGATTGAAGTAACAGACAAACCTTTTCGAGTTGATGCACCACACAAAAATCATTTTAGGTCTCTATATTCATTAGAAGTCCCACCATATTACAGTGAAGTTACAATGTAACTTCTAAGACAGGCTGAAGTATTTTCTAAGGAATTTACCTTCTTGGGGTATGCTGAACCCTTCGTGTCAAGAAGTTTTCTTTCTTATGTCAGAAAGAGATACCACTCTATTGTCGATTCAATAGACACTGCTCTCCATTGAAAATGCAACACTAACAAGGAGACATCATAGGAAGTCCAAATTTACAGAATATGTGAGCATGGAAGGTGAAACAATTGATTAGCATGACAGTGTCGTGTAGCTACGGAAGCTCTGGGGATTACATCTAGTAAGAACAAAGGTTGACCAGAGAGCCACAGTTCAATGGTAGACGATGGGTGGTGTGACGTGAGAGCTTAAGTGTTTTCCTAGATCAGGGTGCTTAAATTACAAGTGGTGCACCTTCCATAAGATCCCGTAGTTGGACTGAAATAGTTCCAAATTCCAACACCATGCGGCGCGCCGTTCGTTTGGTGAAAACGGATGGAAAAGTATATATCTACGTGTAATTTTAGTGCCGGTGAGGTTCTTGTGTGAATTTTTAAAATCATTTAAAATGTCTTTCTTTTTATCAGTAGCGTAGCGTGGTATTCCGAACTGGGGATGCCAGAGTTAGTCACTTGTCTGATATAATACAAAACAATACAATACATGTTCAATGTGTATTCTCCTAAACAAGTGGAAAGATTCACTATGCAACTAACGTTGTTTCGATGACTCATGTTTTATAACTTTCTTCATGAAATTACCCAAATCAGAAATATCGTTTGAACACCACTCCGACTCCTTTGCCCCAAACATAATGCAGACGAAACATAACATTTTATTCCCTACAAAACACTCAGAAAGCCAAGAAAACCTATCAGCATATTACGAAGACTGAACTATTCGCGACTGACTGCTAGTTGTCGTTTTTATGGAAAGCTTTGGGGTAGGTCGTACCCCTTTCAGAGAGCAGCGCTGCTCGTAAGTCAACCGAGATATGGTAGTTGTTAACAAAAAATCAATTAAATTTGTGTCTGGTACTGTTATCGTAGTCATCATTTGCTAAAAGTTAGTAAGGTACTATACCTTGTAGCAGCCGAACACTTTCCACAGCTATGTCTCTTAGTTATAAATGCAATTTTCTTCATACTACAGTAAAATAATAAAACAAATATTCATTTCAAATCACAACTCAAAAGAAACTTTATACCGCCAATTTTTCTTGACCACCAACGATCAATGTTGCTAATCAAAAGCATAAATCTAGTACAGAACACAAGGTCATAGCCAGGGAGAGGTGAGTAAATAATTTATCACAAGAAAGGATTGTAAAGTCATGTTCATTAAACAACTTGCAGAAGCTTTATATTTAGTACTGCATAATTTGCAACCATCCCATACGATTACACAACACCAATAGAAGATTAGCAGGCTGAGTCTGCTCATTAAGGCCCGCAAACAGCCATTAAAGTTTAGGAGAGAGGCACAAATATGCTAGGGGGTCCAATCGTCACAATTCTCGATCTCTTTTATCAATAACTACCCTTAATAATTAGGAGATCAAAACATTTAGGGGACCAGGCTCCACTAATGCGTAGATTACGTTAGACGCCAATAAGCAATTGTCTCAGCTCCTTTTCTGCCATTAGCATTGTGACGAGAAAAACCGACTCCACCTTTGTATGAATATTGTTTTCAGTATAATTCCCTTTATTTCTCTCGTGGACAGCTTCTTTCTCTGCATACCATACTTCAATCTCGTTCTTTTTAAATGTCACCCCTAGACATTTGTCATCTTGGGTCCGGACCTCAGGTGCCTGTTCGTGAATATGGGCCTGAGTGTGTATATCATTTGAAGATACAAATAGAAAGCACTTAAAACAACTCTGGGGGCCTATTTCTGTGTATCTACTTCATTGTCAGATATCCAAATACAGAAGAGCCCAAGTAAACTTTGTGATGGACAAAGGATGGCCTACCAGATCGGTGACCGTGATTCTACAGAATGCATTATAGTTATGCTTGTGTATGTGAGTCCTCTCAAAGAGTATCTGGCTACACCCTGGGACATGATATATATTTATGATGTAGATTATTAGTTTGACTTTAATTACGATTACAATTACGATTCATTTAATTACGATTAAAGCATAACTATTTTTATACTATCACTTACATAAGCGACATGCTTCATAATGGCGTTGAACTAACTATTTATGTTTTGTTCTATTTCCTTGACAGCGCTCGTACGTTCTATACAGAAACCATAGCTTAGTTCAAAATATATAGAGTTGGCAGTATTTGAGCATACGCCAGCTTATACCTAAAGCAAATGTTGGGTTGGAAGGGATGACGGGGAGTAGGAAAAGAAGTAGTTCGACATGCGCATTCGACAGAAACCAGACGAAAACCTTGATGCTCGCAGTAGGCCTGGATGCCCAAGGAACATAGCATACAACAAGAGGAAAGAAAATGTGCATCTGAGTGATGCGCATGCGTAGGTTCCGCTTGCAAAAGTAAAGCGAGAGAGCGCATCCAGACAATTGCAGTGGAAATAATTGTGGTAATTAGAAGCAAATAATTTATAAATATAATGAAATACGTACTTTTTCTTATTAACAGGGGATGCCGCCGCTGCTTTTTATTATGCCAGGTTGTTTTGTGCCAGGTCTTAAGTCAGGACATACTAAAGGCGATGATAGACATTTTTTAGACCTCCAAAAGATGGTTTAGACGAGTGGGACAGAAAAATTCCTAGAAGTGACCGTGCGTTAACCCTGAATGATCGCGTCTGTGATATACCTTTCATGTTAGTGAATGTAGATTCTTTTACGGTAGGTGGGAAACTAGTGAAGATAAAGCGTGACAAATGGAAACTAACTCCAAATGCTATGCCGCATAATTTTCCCGGGTTCCCAAGCTATTTAAGTTTCAATCCGCGTAAACGAAAAATCCCCTCTAAACGTCGACGCCCCCTTCTACCCGGAAGAAAAAGAAATCGGAAGTAATTTCGAACCCAGAACCAGATAGTGCGACACCAGTAGTTTATAATGCTGAAGATAGTTCAAGTGCGAGTATATTCAGATAACCTTGCAAATGAAGTAATGCGTCTTCGTAGAGAAGTGAAACGATTAAAACATGCTCATTCGAAACCAGAAGAAGCGACGTGATCACGTCTAAGGAATAGAAAAATTACAACTATTATAAGACAATACAAAACGGAAAGACTACCGGACGAACAAAAACTAGTCGTTCGTACCATGACAAAGAAGAATGAATCTAAGAATTGCGGAATGCGCTATGAATCAGAAATCATTTTGGAAAGTTTGCTTTTTCTAATAAAATCGAGGAAAGGATATAAACATTGTGCGAATCAGGGGCGGACTGGCAACCATAGGGCCCACCCTGCTATACTGAAATGAGGGCCCACTGTATAAAAATGTAAAAAATGTACTTGGCATTCTTCATATGTATCACATATAAAAGTCCATCTTCGAACCCATAAATAGTAAGGTATCCCATATATTCATACCAAAGCAAAACATTAATTACCAAAAATCTGAAGTAGGAACATTTTAATAGTAACTCATACAGTGTGTAATTGGCATTATCATTTTTAATTGTAAACACACACAATACCGGAATTAGTGTTTTCAGTTATTTATATAATGCTATTGTGTTTTATGTAATGAATTTAAACCATTTATTTAAACAAATGAATGTCATGTTTTAGAAAACCCAAAATATATAATGTGCAATAAGTAAAAACTAATCTCAAGTAAACTTTGAGACACTAAATAATTAAAGCACTGACAGAAATAATGTAAGTTTCTTTCCTCATAAATCAGTTCTAATATCAAATTGGTTGTAATTTTCTACTGAATTGCATACTGTAACCTAATATAATATAGTATTAATATGAATGCCAGAAATGTATCTTAATATTAATATCTTCATTATGCCCCAGTTACACTCACAATTTCAAATATCTACCTAATTCTTTGGAGCTAAATACAAGATCGTTAATCACTTTGTCGTAATCAAACATATATGATCTTTCTATGTATAAAAGAATAAAGTCTTTCAACAAATCTTGTCCAAGCGATGAACGCAACCGATTTTTGATCACTTTCATAATCGAGAAAATTCTTTCACATGATACTTGAATACACGATAGAGTTAGAACATACTTATACGCTTTATACAACGATGGATATAATGGACCATAAAGATTTAATTCGTGAAGCAGGTGCAGTGCACAAATTAGACACACTTTACACTGTCTTGTAGGTATGCATTTCCATTCGACCCGAGAAGGATTTAGCCGAAACGGCGCATAAGAAAGTTGACCCGAGCCGACCCGTGGCTAGAGCAGCCCTGACCCTAGCGTAGGTGACCTGACCCGACCCGTGTCTCAAGCAGGCTTGACTCGACCCCTGACACATGAAAGCCTGATCTGACCCGTTTGAAAGCACTACGCGGCAGCAAACAGTTCAGTTAATTTCGTGTTCGCCTGTTAAAGTTGTGTAATTTCAAGTAAAAATTGCCATAAAAGATAAGCTACAATTGACTGAAATCATCCAAAGACGTGGTGTATACATTATAATTTATAAACACCTTAGACAGAAAAACAAACAAACAAACAAACAAAAAAAAACTGGCAACTGTCCTGCAGTACTCGAATGAGTCACATCACGCTCATTTGTTTCTTGGGGCTTCACAGATTGAAATAGTCTACGTTGTTTTGGGTCAGATGCAGCTTTTTGCAAATCACATCTTCGTTTGTGTTCTCGCTTTTAGCACCACTTTTATATTTTTTCTTTACAGTAATCTTACAATCACTCCTACCATCCATACTGACACAACCACATCTGTCTTCCACGACAAACGACACGTAACTGGTGTTCCAATAATTGAATTGCTGCTATCGGATTTGCTCTTCGATGTAATATACAAATAAAACATGAGCCGAGGGCAGCAACTTCATAGTAATTGTTTGAGGCTTGTATAAAACAATCGTTGATAGTGGCGACTAATTTCTTTTCGCTTTACCGCACTGAAAAAAAAAAAAACGAAGCCTAATCCGATTTCATTCTTCGAAGTTTGGTCTGAGGACAATGCAGTTCAAAAGCGTTCCGACTCCACCTCCAGTTTCCACAATAACAATATCTAGAAACTATTGTTTCTTTAAAACATCGCCACTCGCCGGCTTGTAAGAGAACCGGAGTAGGCAATGGTATCCAAATCCAATAACAGCCTGAAATCTACTGTGTTCCTTATATTTAAAAGAGTAGTAGTTAACGTGCTCGTTTTTAACAGCTGGTGTATCACAAACCCCGCAATGTTTTAGGGCCTGATTGTCTCATAGACGGAACCTTTTCAAGTGAATAAACGTGAAGAAGAATAAGGTCTGTTCATGAAAGTTTAACTTTACGTCTTTTTTATGCAAAACACAAGTTTGCGGGAGTTACCCTGCCATATTTTTGATGCTGGTACGTTTAATTGAGCACACCTTTTTAAAATTGGTGGAGGGGCCCACCTGTTTGGGGGGCCCACCCTGCATTTGCAGGGTAGCAGGGTGGGCCAGTCCGCCCCTGGTGCGAATAGTCAATTGTTACCGTTGCCTTCCGTTTCTTTACTAAGTAAATTATTGCGCGGTCTCAAGTGTAATTATGGCATAAATCGTCATGCTCTCTTAGCAATAGCTAAGGACATGGAAGACAGTGACGAAAGTGGTCGTAATTGTGTTCTGATTTTTGATGAAGTAAAATTACGTGAGAATACTAGATACAGTTAAAGCAAGTGTAGTTTCCATGGTTTCGTGAACATAGGTGAATCCACGAAAGAAGAAGATAAGAATGTTTTAGGCGACCATGCTTTAGTATTTTTCTCGCTCCTCTTATGAAATCGTGGGTGCAACTCATTGCAATTTATTTAAGCAAGAATGCCACTGGTGGTTATACACTTGCAAATATCATCTTACAAGTGATTATCCAATTAGAAAATAATAACATCAGGATAGTGGCTTTAACAGGTGATGGTAGTCAACCAAACAAAAAGGCTTGGAAAAATTTAGGAAAATCAGGATATTTAGGCAATATAAGGAATTTCATTTCTAATCCCTGCGATGGCAATGGACAAATTTTTGCTATGGGAGACATTTGTCATATTACGAATATCAAATGCATTAGGAATAATTTTCAAAAATTTGGAAGTGTAATTTACAGTGGTCGTTCTGTGCGGTTTGATTACTACAGAAAACTATATGATTCCGAGACCAAATCACACACTAGTAAGAGAGTAGTTCCGAAATTAACTTCCTCTCACCGAAACCCTAAGGCATTTCAGAAGATGAGTGTAAAATTATCCACACAGCGTTTCAGTAGGACAGTTGCAACAGGTATATAAAATTTTACCGAGAACTTGGAGTGCCCGGCTTCGAAAGAAGCGAAGGTACAAAGTTATTCATGCAAGACATACATCAAGTTTTTGATGCATTGAATTCCAAGTGCTCAATAGAAGGACATCGGAAAGGAGACAAACTTCACAATGTACGTATTGATTGATACGTTTCTTCGAAATTCTTCAGCGTTCAGACAACACCTTTGCACACAAACAAACTTTAGAATCTCTTCGAGTGACAGTTAAAAGCACTATTGAATTGTGTGAATTGCTTTGGTCCTCAGGCTACAAATATGTATTAACAGCTAAATTTATCCAAGATCCTGCTGAAAGACATTTTGATCTTATACGTGGTTTGAGTGGTGATGATCATCCGACATCAATTGATTTCTTCCACCTTCATCTGCTTCAGTCCATATACGTACCCGTGAAAGGAGCACTTTCTTCAAAAGCACATTGGACGGACTCAGGGTAAAAGGTAACATGTCATTTTTATTCATTTTTCAGGAGAACCATCGTTTGCTTTCTTCATCTGCAGCTCAGTTTTTGCCAGTGTGGAGAAATCAAGAAAATCATCTTGGGTCATTTCAATTACTTCAAAAGGATTTTTTCTTGGAAGCGACTTTTACTAATTGTGTCCAGTCATGAGGATGAGAGATGAGCATTGGTGTCCTTTTTCAAGTTTTTCGATCTTCCCATGGTCAGAGTCACACTCCATAATGCTGTATCCTGGTACGACAAACTTGAGATCCAAAATGTTTATGTGAGTTCTTTTGTTCGTAAATGATACACACATTGCCACAAATGGAGTGGTTTTACTTTGTCCATAGCAAGAGTCACTGTAAAGCACTACGTGATAAATGTCCTTTGGTAAATCTGAAATAGCCTTTGATACACAATAATAAATCTTATTTGCCCCTCTTTTTCGTACGGTTTCATACCACACATAGCATGAGATTTTCTCTTTCTTTAGATTACGGACAGTTAAGTTATATACCGAGAGTTGTATTTTGTAGAACGCAGTGTATGTTTGTATGCAGGGTATGGGAAGACACTGTTGAAGATCGAAAACAAGCACTGTCTCTTCATTTGATAGCATTTTATTTGTGATTTTAGTCTCATAAGCTAATTCTGCCTCGGTATGATGTTTTCCTGCTGCTTTAATATTTCTTCCTCATCTTCACTCAAAGTATATGTAAGCTTAAGTTTAAATGCATCACAAGAATGGCATGTGTTTCTTTTGAGGCTTTTAATGACAAATATTCATATTATGGAAGATATTCACAAAAAAATGAATAACCAACAGGAATTTGTGTCTGTTCCTTGTATTTGTTATACACCTCAGCTAATGTCATATACGGTGGTAAGTACTTTTTACTAGTTTGTTTTCGACAATAATGGCAATCATGTACTGGCAAAGAATTTAGAAAATCACGATTTTATCTTAATCTATATGAGTTTATTTTATTTGGAGGAGAAAGTTTGCCTCGCTTGTCAGGAGTCACTGTACATCCTGGAGATTTTTGCTTTTGTTGGCAAATGAGCCAAGTAAATTTGCGTCTGTCGTCAAACACTTTCAGAAAACACGACTTGCACATTTTACATTCTTTCCATTTACGGAGACATGGTATTGATAAGTAACTATTCTGTTTTATTCTGGGGCCGCGATGGCTCAGCGGTAGAGCGTTCACCTCTGGTGCATAAGGTCCCGGGTTCAAACCCTTCTCCCACCAAGTGAGCTTTGTGGTGGACAAACACCGTGTCCATGGGTATCCTCGAGGTTCTCCTGTTTCCTCTCACTTTCTTCATTCCACCATTTCATTAATTTTTCATCTTCACCGTCTCCTTTAGCCTAGCCGGCATAACCATGGAACGTAGAACTCAAAGATTTCATTTCATTTTTTTTTCTGTTTTTCCGGTGTGTCTATTCTCTTTCTTGAAACTTTCAGGCAAGGGCGAATCCAAACCGGACAGTTGGATTGTAATACTGAAACTTAGAGATACTTTTAAGAGCTCCAAAGTATGGGATGGGTTTTATTTATATATATAAGATAAGAAAGTTTCCTCTTCTGAGGGGGGGGGGGGATTCGCCCCTGCTTTCGGGAAACTAAAATCTATTAAGGCTGACAAAAAAATGATCTACGGTCGCGAGAACCCATTTTGTAATAGATATCAAACAACTTCCTTTGCGTCTCTTAACTAAGTTTCTGTTTACATTTCATACGGCATTTGCCTAACATAATAAAAGATCTTTTCGTGACATATATTCTACTTTCAGTTACGTAACACTGTTCTGTATTTCTGGATAGCTTCCTATTCTTTCTTATTTCTCTATCCTTCCTTTAACACCTTTTCTTGTACTGGCACTCTTAAACTCATTTTCTTCTTGCAATGTTCTTACTTCCTCAACCTTTGGTTCGTATACAGGATCATTATCACTTTCGTCACTACTCAAGACACACTTCCTTCCTCTTGAGTTTCTTTCACAGTTCCATGCTGCACTTCCAAAAAAAATATTATTTTTTACGTACGATTGACAGTTCTAATTCCACACTGGATGTACTAGGCTGATGCGTACTTTCACCATTGGTAGGTTTAGTTAGCTTAAATTTTTTAGCTATAAAATTCAATTTTCTTCCAACAGTTGGATTTACTGTAGAAACCGGTGTTTCAGTTTTACTTTCTTGATCATGTTTTGCTTTTACCATTTCTAAAACTTTCCTCCCTCTTGAATACATTGTTGCTGCAGTAGATTTTAGTCCTGCCAGCATTCTACCACAATCAAACTGAATTGGGAAACATGAAGGAATAAGTCACTATCTAATCACAACCTGCAGTCAGTGTTTTTAATACAAACTCCTCGGGGTAAAAGGTAACAAGTCATCTTATTCCCTTTTACCCAGTGTAGATTTCATTGTAGCTTAATTATTCCCTTTTCCACGTCCCTTGTACTAGATTTGATCACGTTTTTTTCATAGTGCTTTTCATACAAAGAAGCGCCATTTAAAATACTACAACTCTGTGTTAAAAACCGAAAATTGAAAAAAAGTGACTTGTTACTTTTTGCCCTGACTCCGTCCAATTGTGAATATTCCGCTGATGCAAAGTTAACATCCTTTACGAATCAGGTAAGATCTATGGCACAAATTGAGATAAACAAAAGTAAGGAGATAAAGGAAGGCATTCAAGACTAAATAAAGAAATCAATTACATTAACTGACATTGAACCGGAATTAGACACTTTTAATTTATCCTCTAGTGATCAGAGCACAACCGTAAGGGTATAACAGCATTTTCTCCCTGATCCTTAAAATGTTATTGAGCCATTATGAATAAATCAAATATTCACTTACTTTATCACGCAGTATGTCGTTTATTCCAAATATTTCAAACATTTAACGTGGAACAACTTAAAGCAGTATCACTTACGTCTTTGTCAGAAGAATGAACAAGTAATACGTCGTCATGGATACCAAAAACATTCCATTATCTATATTACATTATCTATATTACAAAATATTTTTATCCTCTTCTTCTTTTATCGGAATAGCAGGCTAGTGCATATAAAACTCAAATATCGCCCAAGAAAAATTACAAGCTTATTACAAGAAAATGATACAACGAAATGCCCACATTTCGTTGTATATGGCGCAATGAACATACGGACTTTTCTTTTATTTGGGCTACCGTTATCTTTTACATGTTAATCATTCGAATTTTCGAATGCACCTCGTATACTTCAAAAATTACAATTCACATAAATATACATATATATCATATTTAATTTTATAACAATATTATTAGCATCCTTATTTTAAATTTTATCATTGATTTCATTTATTTGTACGTTTCAACGACGATAAGGTACATTCGAAATTTGATTTACAAACTATTTAATTCTAACTCCTTTTCCAGGTCCATTAAATGCTTGTTGCAAGTTAATAATTATTTACTTGGGCATAATGAAGAAGGTTTTTAAAAAAAGATGTATGTATGATATCCATATGGTTGTTCTTTTGTACAAGAAAGGATCGATATCATTCAAGATATAGTTAGACAAAATATAGATTAAGATTGAAATATCGACAATAATCAGAACATAACATAATAACTAACTTCTTATTAAAATCATAAAAGTACGAATTGTTCCATTCGTCGATTCATTAAATTATCTTTATAGAATTCAAATAAGGTACGAATAACAAACGAAATCATAAGGATATTTCAAGTGAAATAAAGCAAAAAACAGCTGAGTACGGTTTTCTCGAACAACTTAAAGCAGTATCACTTACGTCTTTGTCAGAAGGATCAACAAGTAATTCGTCATCATGGATACCAAAAACATTCCATTATCTATATTACAAAATATTTTTATCCTCTTCTTCTATCGGAATAGCAGGCTAGTGCATACAAAAATCAAATATCGCTAAAGAAAAATTACAAGCTTATTATAAGAAAATGATACAACGAAATGCCCACATTTCGTTGTAAGAGGGAATAATGTAATTTATTTTTTGTGTGGCTACTTGCTTCACAGTGCAAGTAAACAACTTGTTTCGTGCAAAAATTGCTTGGCATTATTGCAAAGTGACTCTGAATCTCCAAGCGATACAAATGCCGTTCATATTCTTACTCGGTTAAAAGACTTTTGGGGGCAACGATTATAGTTATTTCAAATACCCCTCTATAGCATTTTATGATGTAATTAGATACGTTGACAAGGTGTTGGAACAGAAACTACAAAAGGAATATGCACTTTGGGGTGACGTATTTTCTGATTGTGTGGAAATGTTATACGAAATACCAGTGTTCCGAAATTTATGTTGTTCAGAGGATCACTGTTCATGTACTTACCAACACTACATTAAGTGCCGTTTCATTTTTCGCGCGAAAGAAATGTCAAAGGAAAGATCTGCAATAGTTGCAAAATCGGCGAGAAAATTGACAAAATTTTCCTCCAGCTAGGGTAAGTAGAATTTCTTAAAACATTTGACTTTTTAAATTTAAATTTAAAATTTCTTTTTCTACATACTGAGCTTCAGTTTATTTCGAAAAATGTAAATTAATTATTATGGTTACTATATGTTTTTTTCATCTAGTGTGTGCATATGGGCAAAAATATTTACGTGCTTTTCTTTCTTTGCGCTAAGCAATGCATTTTCTGGCATCTCCTCAGTTTTTCTTTTACCAAACAGCATTAGTAGCACCAAGCAGCAGAAACATTGTACTTCCCCAGTTCCACCACTTATAAGTAAAAGCGCCCTAACCTAGAGTAAAGGGATTTCTCCTCGTCGAATGGAGCAGTACTTTCAGCAAATTTCAGTCTTCGATCACGAACAAATAGTGGCATATGGTGAGTGTACTTTATTCTTCCGTGGCAATGGTATTCGTATTTGACGGAATGTAGCAACATCCCATTCAGCACACTGACGCAAGCACTGGAAGCTGTTGCATACCACCTAGTGTCTTCACGGATAGTTCTATATCGTCCAAGGGAGTAGAAAATAATTCATTGCTAAGACTTATGCTGACTACAATCGTATGTATGGAAGACTATATCATATGTATGGTACCACGAACGTCGCGAGTAAATAAACGGATGGCAGGACATACTTTTTAAAATATGAATTCCGTTTCTGACTGGAGCATCAGGATTGTCGAATCTGTATCTAGCCCCGTCACCGTACTGGGATGAGAGAAGTCAGTAATTTGTACTGTTACGTCAGTCCAGCACTCTGTGTTATGATGTGCGGTGTTATTTAATTCCGTGTTCGTACCTGCTGTGCATTGACGGACATTTGATTAGACAACGGTAAATACACAAGATGTTTGGCCCAACCGTGGTCCCTTTAGTGCAGGTCTTGAATGAGATTACATTCTATCAGGATAACGCCCACTCTCTTGTTGCACATAGTGTCCTAGTTTGTTTTACCTGTACTATGTTCCTCTGCTTCCTTTTCCGGCGCGCTCCCCCGCTCTCTCGCCGATTGAACACGTCCTGGTCGATGGTTGCACAATGACCTTCATACTTGCCAACCTCATCAGCTGTAGTTAATGAGGCGTGGCATCATATTGAAGACGCACGACTTGCTATAATCTAGGATTACATCCAAAGGTTTACCCTCTCGATGCATCAAAATTGCAGCCGTTTTATGCCCCCTATGCTACTGATCGTTGGCAGCTCTAGTCCACTGTCGTTATGTTGTTACATGTTGCACAGAGCGGTAAGTTGAATAATTTGTTACTTGTGGCATCAAGCTTCTGCAAGTCAACTTTCGCGCTGCAATCTTCTCTCCTTGGTGTTGCATTTTTAATGAAGAGTAGTGTAATAAGCCGAGTTCCCGAAATATTCCTCAAATCCTGTCTTAGTACTGCTGCCTTATACGTAGGGGGCATATGAAACACTATATATATATATATATATATATATATATATATATATATATATATATATATATAACTTACTTATTTTTGCGTGCCCAGTTTCTCCTTGTTGATATAGAGTTCAGTTTTCACTCTCAAACACACTTCGTTGTCAATTTACGTCTTTCTGGACTATATTGAAAAAAATAACAATAATAACACTTCATAGTCTTGTAATATCACGAAAAATATTTAATTAACAATTTTTCTCGCAATTCAAAGCTAACTGCTTCGGTTGATTTCGTCATAGATTGGAAAGGTTTTATTTTGAAATTCTTTCATCAAGAGGCAATTTTCTAATATCCACAATGTTACAATTCTGATTTATTAAACGTGCTTCCTTTGCTTTGTTTAATTAAATGTTACCGCAGCTATATTTTTGATGTCTAGTTCTTGGATATATCGTATTTTCCTGAAACGTTGCATTGGATATGTATATACAATTGCCTCATGTAGAGTAGACAAAACTTTTTTTTTCATACGAATGTTTTCTGTGAGCATTGTGTGTGTGCTGGTTTCACATCTGTTATTTCTACGAAAATTTGAATAATGGAAAAATATAAAGTAAAATGCACATAGATGAAGTTTCCAGTAATAATTATTTGATATTAGGTTTTCCTATATTGCTAAATAAAATGTTTCTGCCAGTTTTCCTACATGTATGTCGAATTATATATATGTACACTACCCTATTACACTGGAATAACAACATTTTAACATTATTTTACAATAAGTTAAATTTACACCAATATTTAATAACGACGTGTTGATATACAGTACAGTTTCGCGATTGGACTTCTTGAAGAGAGATCATTGAACTGGACGTACTTATGGAACAAAATTATTTTTGTTTCTATGCAGTGTGTGGTTAAGTAAAAAGATACTGATTGAAAATAACCACAGAAGGGGACAGTTAACTGTTTCTACTTACATACTCGTACCAGAATATATTTTGATATTAGTGATTTCAGGAGTAGGTATCTATAGTAAGATTAGTATATGACCTTATCACTGCAAGCTTGGCGATTAGCTGCTTTGGCATAGCCGTGCGGTATAGCGTGATAAGGTCATATCCCACAATACTGTATGACCACCATGTTTTCAAGTTCCAATACTTGAAGTTTCAACTGCATGTTTTTATTCTGCAATCAATCAGTAATTAACTAACTCCGATGATAATTAGCACTGTCATCGATATGAATCTACCCCTAATCGTTTGCCTCAGATCTTCCCAAGACTTATTCTGTGCTAATCCCTCCATAATTTCAGCATATAAGATACCCGAAGTCTTAACCGACATTGAGTATAACAACATTCGCAGGGGATATTTGTAATTTACAATTAATTCATTCATTATTACCATCATGTCAAAAACCCTATAACTACCAGTTCCATCAGTTGGTTGTACCTTACTAAGTTTTGAATCAACATTAGAACTTATTTTCCCAAAGACATATTTATTAATCATAGGATCTAGTGAATTTTCTGAAATTCCACAACAAGGTTGCGTACAATTACATTTCTACCTCTCTGGCAACAAGTAGCAGATTACTGAATTTTTTAGTTTCTGGGATAGTTTCACCCCGAATATTCGATGAATCCTCCCATTTACTTTTCTTTTTCATTTTTTCATTTGCGGAACTTGTTCGACCAACTTTCCTAACCTTATTTTAAGATTCCATATTGCAACTCAATCTTTTATCATATTCGTCAAACCCATAATATAGATGACTAGGAACTCACTTAACTTCTAAGTCCGAAATTCCCTTGTGGAAACCATACGTTTCTCAGAAATTTGGCTGAGACCAATCTAGGATTTACATATTTAACCGAATCGCAAATTTTATTAATAGTTTCCCTGAAATATTTTGATTGAGCTTTACGATCATTATTACTATCGGAATCCGAGTCACTTTCTTCTTTCTTACTCACAAAATGTGATCTCAACTGTTCACTGTGTAAATGAGGAGACGGTACCTCCAAACTACTAGACAACAAATTATCAAATTGTAAAAAGTCCGTAGAAAGCGCGCTTGATTCCTATTTCCAACTGTTCCATTTGCATTATGCTGAACCAATTCAATATTGCTCCGCTCAGGACTACGTTCCCCACTAAAAAATTGTATTTCAGAAAACGGGTCCAATTCTAACTCAGATAATCTGTTCCGGCAGAGTGGTCGGAAAATGCCATCTCTAATACGAGGGCTATCCAGAAAGTAGATTACGTTTTGGAATAAAAAGTCAACAAAGTATAGGAAACAAATTTTATTATATACAGATGAAAGCCACTCACAAATACTACTTTTCGACATAGTCACCATTCAAATTAAGGCATTTATCGTAGCGATGTACGAGCTTGGAAATTCCTTCGTCGAAAAATTCGGCCGCCTGCGACTTCAACCACTTCGTTACCTCTTCTTGCAGCTGTTCGTCGTCATCAAAACGCTGCATAGCCAGCCACTTCTTCATTGCTGGGAATAGGTGGAAGTCGCTCGGTGCCAGGTCGGGACTGTACGGCGGATGAGGAAACAACTCCCACTGAAAAGATTCAAGAACTTCACGCGTGACATTTGCCGTGTGGGGCCGGGCGTTGTCGTGAATCAACAAGATCTTAGAGCTCAACATTCCTCTGCGCTTGTTTTGAATTGCTCTTCTGAGGTTTTGCAGAGTTTGGCAATACCTTTGAGCGTTTATTGTAGTGCCTCTTTCCAGGAAGTCCACCAAAATCACACCTTTTCTGTCCCAAAAAACAGTCGCCATCATCTTCCTTGCCGACATTGTTTGCATGCATTTCTTGGGTTTTGGGGGAGAACCTGTGTGCCCCCACTGCATTGATTGCAATTTCGTTTCACAGTTCACGTGTTTCACCCATGTTTCGTCACCAGTAACGATGCGATCGAGTAAAGAGTCACCATCCTTATTGTAGGCGTCCAAAAAGTGCAACGCTGCAGCCATTCGCTGATTTTTGTGGTCCTCTGTCAAGATTTTTGGAATCCATCTTGCACAAAACTTGTGGTAAGCAAGCTTTTCGCTGATGATTTCGTGCAACAAACTTCGCGAAATTTGTGGAAAACTCAAAGAAAGTTCCGTTATTGTGAACTTTCGATTTTCACGGACTTTAACATCGACTTTTTCGACAAGTTCGGCAGTCACTTTGCTGGGTCTCCCACTTCGATCTTCGTCGTGAACATTGGTTCGGCCATTTTTAAATCTTATGACCCACTGTCGCACTCCACCTTCAGTGATAATGTTGTCCCCATACACTTCACACAGCTGCCGATAGATTTCTATCGGTTTACAGTTTTTTGCTGTCAGAAACCTTATTACTGCACGCACCTCGCAGCTCGCGGGATTTTCAATTAACGCAGACATTTCAAACCGTCACAGTATCTTAACGGAGCACAGCACGAACCTCTCACTAGCACGGCTAGATGCCGACTGAGCTGCGCAACGCTCTGACCCCAAGATGGCCGCGCTAGCCCCGCCCCTAGCGGACACAGACGAAAACGTAATCTACTTTCTGGATAGCCCTCGTATTATTTTCACAATTTAAAAAAATCAACCAGATGCAATAAATAGTAAAAATAAGAATTATTTCTACTACTACCAATACTAATATTTCCAATACTATCAAGGTACCCAACTTTTATTCACTCACACAACCACTCAAAAATGTTCACAAAATACAATAAGTTATATAATACAAATCAAGTCGGAACAAATTTGGGTTTTACTTCTTTATTGTTCACTGATGAAGTCACTCACTTATCGAGGTTTCTTCAAATTTTAAATCTACCAAGGAATACCATAAAGGGGTAGTTATTCAAATAATTTCATGATTCTTAATATAACACTATAATTAAATCCTGAACGACGAACTTTCATTCCATTTCCTTATTACTTCGAAAGCAGATTTAAAAAATAAAAAATAGTTTTATTTTCTCGTTCAATATTCTACTCATTCAGTCTATCCTTACACTAAATAACAGTAACTTCATCTATTTTGAAAATTATACAATCAGTAATGCTTATTATTACGTTTTAACAAGGAGGACTATTATTATGACTAATTACAATAGTCCAACCACCAAAACATCAACAACGGACTTGGTTTTAATTTAACCCTTTCACAGAGGAAGTCGACTTTTGTCGACAGAAAGAAAATTTCCTCAACATGCGAATGTCGACTATAGTCGACAGGTTAAAATTTGTTTGTCCGTCTTGGCTTTGTCGAGAATAGTCGCCGAAGTTGTACCGTTCAATTTTTTGTGTTCTATTGTTTTCGATAAACAATAGAAATCACACAGAAAAACTTTGGCGATTATAGTTAACTAAAACAAAACCAAGATACAGACAAATTTTAACACGTCGACTATAATCGACATTCGCAGGTTAGGGAAATTTCTTTCCGTCGCCTTCCACAGTGAAAGGGTTAAAGTTGTAGCATTCAGTACTTCACTGAAACATTAATAAGTATCTTGTCTGATCCAAATTATTATCCCATATAGCCACTGGTTCGGAATTGAAATAGCATCTCAATTAAAAAAAATGTTTCATAGGCAATCAACCTGAACTCCATCAAAGAACAAAAAAATATTGACTTGCTTTATTCGAAGTGTCACTTTTCAGTATCGCAATCATCAAATGGTTTGAGAAAAATAATGAGAAGAAAGCCAAAAACCAGTAATCGCGAGTGACTGAACCACTGAAAATTCACAGCAACAGCGTACCTGAAAACCTTCTAAAAAATAAAAAATAAAAGGGAAATAATTAAAGTTATAGCACTCCACTCTCTTTAGCTCATACAATTAAAAAACTGGTTGGTGAATGCAAGAACATAGCAATTAAACAAATAAATTAAATTTGTGGACAATTTTACTTAACTTCAAATTTTGAGATTTAAGGTAGAATATACAATTAAATGTAAACAAGCAATAAAAATTTATAGCTAACGATTACTATTCTTTCAACGATTTTGGTATAGTACCAAAAGTGGAATTCATTGTATTTAAATCAATTTAATTTGACCTATAATACCAAAGATTTAATGACCAATAGAGAAATCTAAGCTTGAATTGCGATCACCCTTTCTTCGTTACAATTTTATTAATTTTTAAATGGAGAATTTTGGCTCGAAAATTATTGAACATATAATTTAATTCATACTTAAGTTTTATTTAACGTGTGCATTCAACATCCAGTGACTATTTCTACTGTTTCTAAGTGATAGCAAGAATAAAATTCTTAAATACTTACCACTTCACATTGGGAAAATTAGAAACAGGGGAAAGATTTTTTTTACCTCAAAGGCTCCAAACATCTGCTGGCTCCAAAGTCTAGGACCTTCTGTTTCATCTACTATTATGGAACACGATTTATCAATAAATTTAATTATTTCAGTGCATATTAATTTTAAACGCTCTGTATAATCTTACTGAGTTTAATTTAACAGTTAGTTCAATAATTTCCGTTAATGCGTCTAAATTTAACGTAATTTTCTGCCTCAATTCCATCAAACTGGTCCTGGATTTTATTTCCCTACTCCTCCTAAAACTCCCTATATAGTCTCATTAAATCTATTCAATTAGAAACATGCTGTTTATTAACTTAGTTTTGACGTCTTTAACCACTACTCCTAGCGAAAACTAATAATTCAATTTATACCCACTAACATATTTTAGCCACTCTTCTACGTACTAGCTCTATCATTCCTCTACGTAGTTTAATTCCAATTTTTACAACTTTAGAAGTAAGTAGAAAAAGTAATTTAGAGATTATTTAATCTTTAACAAGCTCTCTTTCTTTTTTAAAAAATATTGTAATTATATAACTTTTTTACAGAAAAGTTCATCTCACTTTTTAATTGTAAACTTTGTTAAGCTCTCTCAACAAGACGGTATAAGAGGAGTCCTAATACAACTTCAATTAAATTGAGACAGCCTACATAGCCTAACAATCTTGCCTATCAAACTGTAGTAAACTGACGTTAAGTTACTTCTTTATACATTATTTAAAAAAAGAAAAACACTCCAGAGTCACTGAATTAATTCACGGTATTCTTTATATTGGATTTCTGCACTGACAAGGGAAGAGAATTGTAATACGAATGCACAGACTTTAACCTTATCTGCTGTATGTACAAAATCTTCCACTGGTTCTGTGTATTACACCTTCTTAAAACGAAGTGACGAGGCATAGCTAGCACTAGGCAATCAAGCCACAAAAGTGGGCGTATCGCTCACACATTCCCGTCTTCCCGTGCTACGTCATTCAAACACACAGCTAACGGAAAGAAAAGGTGTTTCGCTTACAACTTCAAACTTTTACAAGAACTGAGAGCAAAAGAAAGAAAAAACGAATTCCATTCCTACATATTACAATTCTTTTTTTTTTTTAATTAATGGATTTCTTTCTCTGTCTTTTTTAAACAGTATGATTCACTTAGCAACAAGTATAACAACTCAATAACTTTAATATATATAATAATAATAAACTTAGTGTAGCGTATTGGAAATCGCTACAATATACTTGTATTTCTAACGTCTCACTGCTTTTGGTCTGCATGTAATGATACATGTTTAAGACTTACGATTGCAATATGGGCTATCAAACTTCACATTCATCTTCTGAATCATCTGATATATCTGATAAACTGCCTACTGACAGGAATCAATATTATCTTCGTTTTCAGCATCACCAATTAAAATATGAGTACTGTCATCAGTAGCCAAAATGTTCACTATATTTTCAGGCAAAATGGAGCCCTCTGACCACACAGGTTCTTAATTGCCAACCATGTAGAATCAGGCTTGGAAGGTCTGGATTTGGTATATGTGATTGCTTCCATATAGCACATGTGTAATTTACACGTTTGATATGTGGAAGTAGTGAACATCTGCGTGGTGGCAACTTGGAGAGATCCACTTTAGAAGAACATGTTTTCAGTTTATCTTCACCAATCATTTTCTTTAACATAAACATTTGAACTTTATCAATCTCTTTCAAGCAAGAGTGTCCATACATCAAGGAAGTAAATTAATTTAATTAGACTGCTAATACTTCAGGAACATCCCACTGGTTTCCTAAAGGAGCAAAAGTGTCTTGAAATTTTTGTTCTTCTCCATTTTCTTCAAACACATCACTGTATCTTACCCTCAATCTTCACCTGTGAAGAAATGCAATCCCAAAAGACCATCACAGAAACCTTGGCCAAATGTCCTTGCAAAATCGGAAATATTTAGAAGTCGTCTGTTTTATCCATTTCCAGTATCCAAATAAATAGCAAGGGATTCAACATTTGTGCATAGTAAAATAAAATATGTCTCTATCGGGCTTCAAACCAATCCATTTTTATAACTATTTTCTTTCCCGTACATAAGGAATAATATTACTGTAATATATGTTTCTTCTTGCATAGAATGGATTCAATCTCTTTTTCCTGAATTGATTTTCCGTCTGATGTCAAAAGGAAAACATTCCCTTCAACAACAAACACACACACACACACACACACACACACACATATATATATATATATATATATATATATATTTACCAACAAGCCGTGTTGCTGCTGAGTCACTCTTCCATACACGATGGATTAGAATCACCAATTGCTACTTATTTTCATCATTTTGCAAAGAAACGTGGAAATCTGGGATTCTTCTGCTTTCAGGCCCCTGAAGTAATAGTTTTCAACTACATCAACGGCGCAGACGTTCTTGAGATTTTATACAACTCTCCACGTAAGTATCAGTTGAATATATTACGGCTGTGGGAGTCCAGAACTTTGAGACAAACTTCCCCAAAAGTTGGTGGCAGATCCTTCATTGCATGTAACTGGGCATTGCCATCTATGGAAAGGGCTCCCTCTGTAAGATGAGGTATGCAACATCTACGACATCTCTAGTAAGGTATTATACTATTTTGCTCATGTTTGTTTTCGCCATGAATCCATCAAGTGTGCCCAAAGTGTGAGGAACAGGTGTTACACAATATGCCATGAGTTCATCAATGGTTACAAGTTGTTCTTCAAATTGAGATTTAACAAGTATTTTGAAAGCAACATCACCCCGTTCTTGTTATTTTATAAGTAGCCCATCAGATGCTTTCAACTGGATCACTTTATTTTTGTGGGCCTTGGATTTTAGATTAATTCGTGATAGGCTGTCAAAGAAATTTTTCTTGGGTTTAACCTCACCTTCTTCAACCTAAAACCTTTCCTGTAGAAATCTCTTTCTCTTCGTTTCTCTGCTTCTTAGGCAGCCAGAACAGCACATGTAGTATCTGAAGGAAGAGGAGCACCAGATGAAATTATGTACAAATTATATTTATTAGCAATTTTAAACGGATTAACAAAACCTTGTAGTTCTCCCATTACACGCTGAACTGCAACTTCGCTTCGACGAATTTCTGATGATGAAGGTTCACGATGTTTGGCGTTTCCGGTCATTTCTAGTATAATTTTATAATACTCGCTTCTTTCAGAAGTTGTACGGATCCAACGTTGGTAAGCCCCATAGTTGACCATGATGTCACTGAGTACATCTACACCAGAACCAACACGAGATTTAGCAAATCTCATGAATGTTTCCTCTATAGTATTATCAACAGAACACTTGTTACCTAGAATGAATGAGCGAGTTACTGAAATTGCTCCTTTATTCAACATCTTGATTTGCTGCTGAGTGAGTACTTTCGATGTTTGCAAGGAATACTTCAAAAGATGTAAGGTAAGGGACATAATTGTGGCCACCAAAACTAAAGAATAGACCGGTCATATTCTCCCATTATGGAAAAGACTAAAATTGTTTGTCTTAACTGCATACAACAGCATTAACACAAGTCTAGCATGGTCCATAACGCTTAACCAGAACTTAGCAGTTTTAAAAGAGAATGTAGTCTTTCATAAGACGTTGATAATAGGATCTTGGAGAGCTGTGTGAAGATTATTTCCATTGCAAGTTTTTAGTAGAGTTTCAAGTAAGCGACTTTTCAAAATCTCATCAGTTTGGTCGCTATTTTGTGACAGATATTCATCAAAAATAAACGTTCCAATGCTTCACTGTCTGTCTTTAAGCACCACACAGATATGTTGTAGGTTTTCCTATTAAGGACGCCATTTAGGCAGCCGGCAGAGACTAGGTTGGCTCCTAATATTATTTCGGAGTAACCTGACCCTTCCATTTGGCGACCAATTATATTTAAGTAGTTCATTATTGTATGAAAGGCTTCAATAAGCACTATATGATTTTTATATTCTTCTGGATTGCTCCATATAATTGGAAGTGCCTTCATACATACCCCTAGATCAAATGTTTTAGAGCTTGATCATACACCTGACTCACCTCTGCTATAACTCCTTCACACCGTCTAAGGGGTTCTTTCACAACATTGTACTTCGTGTTAGGATCTGAGATTGGCAGATAATTGTCAATAGTTTTCTACCTGAGTTGGTGACTGTCCAGTTGCTGATATGAATCCTGCAAAAGTAGATGTTTGTTACTTTGTGCTGCCAGTCCATCAACACATTAACCAAAGAAAATACACTTTCAGTCCTTTTTAAAGGTCTTCGTTGGTAACGTCAGACTCATTGATACTAAGAAGCCTCGCATTTGGACCTAATTTGTTTTAAATATGCATAGGTGGTAGCGATGAAGGTACTGTTGTTAGCGTACGCTTCTTTTTGTGCGGAATAGTTAAATGACGAACATTTATTTCCGGTTCATTTACTTCCGATGTTTCTTGTAACATTATTCCACAGGCAGTGTAGAATGTAGTCTTTTCGTGCAAACCACTGAAAATTTGATTAAAGTTATTCCATTCTGAGTGAAACGAGATATTTCCTGATGACTTAAGAATTTTCCCTCTGAGTAGAATCGATGCTTTTAATTAACACACCTACTTACTTTTTGCCCTCGAAAATATCAGAAAATTGCTGCTTTAGGCTCTTGTAAACTTCTTGCTGCTTTCAAATGCTCCACACAATGTTACGAACTACCAAGTTTCATTGTTACCTAATTTACATATCAGTAATATAATGAAGACATTCGATCTGTTCATATTATTGAAGAGCTTATATTACGTAAAATAATATTATTTATTTTAGCTTTGCTCTTACAACTATGAATCAGGTACCAAGAAAGAAGTTACGTTCAGAAGGAAACCATTCTTTTAGAAATTTCAACATGTTTAAATCGTATTTGTATTGTCTTAAAATGAAGATAAACGAATTGTTTCATATAAAATATTTTTTCTGTAAATTCTAGAGTTTCGCTAGGATTTCTTTACTTCGCATAAGTTTTTTTCTCCGTAACTAATCTAGTGTTACTCATAGATTTTGGTACGTAAATGATAAAATATTTTAGTAATAAATTTTACTTCCAAGCAACTGTGGTGTCTGTAAGCGAAAAGAAAAATTCAAAGAAACGGGGAAAAATTTATTTCTTTATGTTTCTTCTTCTTTTTCTTCTAAACCTAAACACATATGGGGGCAACAATATATGTCCTTAATTTCCTGTTCTATACCAAACAAAACAAGGTATGGATTATAATTCTACTGTTGTAAATTTTCGTTCTGTAAATTTTTGAAGAAAAGAGTCGTAAAGGAGGTTGCGGCTGTCGGCCATCTTGAATCTTCACTCTTCGGAATACTTTTTGTTCGTGTTAACATCTTAAATCTGATTCACGAATGTTTTAAGCTTGTGAAAATACTAGCTTCATTTAGTCCTGTGGGGGGTCCATTGGGGGCTAACCTAGCTCCCCTACTAAAACCTCTTAACGTCTGGCGAAAGTCAATGTCATGCAAGTGCGGCATTGTTTGATTGAGCCTCTTTTCATGTACAAGCATAGCGTGAAACATTAACCTCGAAATAAATCTTTCCCGCTTTACTATTATGTCCACTCGAATGACCACTGTCACTTGTACTGGACTTTCTAAGCGGCATTCGTTTTTTTTTTCATACATATAGCTAAACCAAACACACAAAGATTGGATCGAAGAAATGTGTTACCTAAGGAAGTGACACACACACACATACCTTGAACTCAGACGTCCAATTAAACGAGGTTTCTTGTTTTTTTTTTTTTTGTGTGTGTGTTATTGAAAGAATGTTTGTTACAAACATGGTCTGTTCAATCGATTTTTTATAATTCGTAAAGTGCAGATGGGAGAACGAAGCAAACGTTTCGGAAAAACAATGGAAGAATAAAGGCTGTTTTAAATTGTCTTGTATATGAATAAACAAATCTACAATAAAACATTAACTACAGGGCGTGGAACTATGCTGCTTTTCTTCTACGTGCTTAGAAACGATTTTCTTTTTTCCTAAACATACGGCCTTTGATGTTTTAAGGAAACCATTATTAACATTGTTCCGCGAGACGTTCTAAATATTGAAATCAATAATTACTTAAAATGTTTAGTTGTTTGAAACTTTTCTTTCGTTTCAAGATTCAGAATCTTTAAGAAAAATGAGAAAAGATAGTGAATCTATCCACCTGACCAATACAGATAATTAGTTCAGAATATGTTCTATACAAAACAGCAATCGGTTCTGTATTTAGGCAAACAATGTGTACACTATGACCAAAAACAAAATTAAAAATAAGGATACACTAAGTTTTATGTATTTACATCATTACCATACATACAAAATTGAAAGATGAACGCACGTAAAGATAATAATGGTCAATCAGCAGAGTGGTTGGCCTAAATAGAGTATCGATTTGTAACGAACAAGAGTTCATTTTAAAGTAAGTTTTTATTCCAACTTAGCATCATTCTCACTTTTAAACTTGCCTTAAATTAATTAGTTTACATATTTAGATCAAACTATTATACTTAACTATCAAGTTACACTTAAAAGAGAAAATAACTGTAGAATAAGCCACTGTAACACCCAACTGAAATATAGGACATGATGGTTTAGTGGTAGGGTACTTGCCTCAGGTTGTGCTTCCATCCCAGCCCATGTTTGTGTTGGACAACATTGTGTCAATGGCTTTCCTCGGTGGCCTTCCGTTTACTCAACATTCTCATTTAACGAATTCTTTAATCATTCACTGCCATTAACCATTAGTTTCCGCGAAGTGATTGCGGACATCCAAATAAGTAAAAAATGTTCCTATAAACATGGGTCCGATGCCGCTTCGTTTCCGAGATACCGGGTGTTCAAATGTTCAGCCCCTTCAATGGCTTAGGTACTATGAGAAAGTGAATAGAAATGTTCAATATTACAGGAATAATACAATCAAGTGGAATTATGCGTGTGCAAATACATTTACACTAACATGGAGAATGAAACTAATCAACATTTGAGGTTATTGTGTTGTCAGCGTTGCCAACCTGGTACAAAGTGTTATGTTTTCAAATAGTACTAGGCGTCCGCACGAAGTGGGCAACATTGTTACTCAATAACATTATTTCGTGGCTTTTAACATTTAATTACTTTGTGGCTTCATACTCAAGCTATTCTCATGTGCATTCATTTGTAACTATACAATAACACTTTCATGCAAGAGTTTTGATATGTGAATCGTTGTTTCCTATTGTGGGCCGTTAATTGACTTTACACTTGGATGCCTTGTCTTTCGAAAACTAAGCGGGATCTGCCCCTTGTTTAGGAAGGTTTTGATGTCAGCAACCATATGCTAACGTGTGGATGTCTAGGCTATTTGAAAACAGAACATGTTGTACCAGGTTGGCAACACTGACAGCGAAGTAACCTTAAATGTTGATCAGGTTCATTCTCCATGTTAGTGAAAATGTATTTGCACAGGCATAATTCCACTTGATTGTATTATTCCTGCAATATTGAACATTTCCATTCACTTTCCAATACTGAGCCATTGGAGGACTCGACATTTACACCTTATATCTCGGAAACGAAGCGGCATCGGATCCATGTTTATAGAAACATTTTTGTTATTTTTATTATATATATATATATATATATATATATATATATATATATATATATATATATATATATATATATAGAGAGAGAGAGAGAGAGAGAGAGAGATACATAGATACATAGATAGATAGATAGATCAATATTGATATATAGATAGATATAGATATAGATATGTATACGAAAATCAATGAGCTGGAGGGAAGTGATAGGTTGAAATTATTATTGGAATACTGCGTGTAGAATAGCGGAAGCTGTTAAGTCAGGTATCTATTTCCTGCCTTAATATTCCTTGGATATAAAAAATGTTTAAGTCTTATAATATAGAAGACAGATCCCTTAATAAATTTAAACTGTAACCATGAATTAAAAACAATGTAGAAGTGACGGTTTTGAGTTTGGCGAAAACAAATATCAGCAAACATATTACATTAAAAAAGCAAGTTAATAGTCAAAACAAACAATGTTTCGAAATCAGAAAAAAAGCTCTCTGCTCTGAATTTTATTAGTAATAAAATACACAATAATAAATGAAGTTCAGTAATAAAGTTTTTCCTGTGATAAATATAGACATTAATAATGAATCTCTCATGTCAAAACTGAATTGTATGACAAACTGTATTTAAATCTCATCTCACTGACAATAATTCTAACCACGAATACACATGATTAATTATTTTTAAATTAGACCATTCGTCGAAGAGAATAACCAGAAATGATGGAGCTATAAACAACGTTCTGTTCCATAATGAAGGCTGTAATTATCTACATACTACGCCTATGTGAATGACATAAAAAAAAACTTTCGAGTAATGAATTAATGATTTAATTGAGTATTCTATAACAAACAATTTATATGGCAACAGATTTAAAATTGAAATTTATTAAATGAAAAGGATATTCTCGCAACTGCAAGAAAACAATATACCTAGGTACTTTATTTTCATTAATATGAATAGACCATAAAGGAATTAAACCAGTCCAAATAAAACATAAATATGAAAGCACTGTGCTTTCTTGTGTCATTACTCTTTTCTTCATTTCTATTGTTTCTATTATTACATCTTGTTTTGTTTCAATCTAATATTTTTAGCAAATGAACAGTGAATCACACTATTCCTGTATAACGAATCAAAGCTTAACATTTTGAAAAAGAATTCAATCAAATTTATTCTATCGTATATTTCGAGGTATATATACCTAGGTAGTGAAAGATACATTAAAGCATAACAATACGGGAAGGTTTTAAATACTGAAGTTTATCTCGTTTCTCAAGGTTACACGTGAATGGAGTGAAATTTATTTTCCATGTAGAGGTCATATTTGAAGGAAAATGTCATATAGGAAACTGTTTTCAGATTTCTATATTTAAACTAAAAACTGATTTTCCTAGAAATCATTTGAAAACCTTTTTTTTTTCAAAATAGAACAAAAATAATATATACCCTGTTAATACAGTCTGAGGAAGGATATGTTAGATATCCGAAACTGTTACATACTATAGCTTAAAATATAGTGGGTTTGAAGCATTGGTCAGTGTTTCTTTTGTTAAAATACAGGTAGTCTCACAGTTCATATTACCCATACCCTATATGACAGTATTACAACGTCTCGGAGATGTTCTCATAAAACCAAGACAGAAAGTCTATTTGGATGATAGAAAGAAGCCTACGTTTCTGAATCACGAGCTTCAAAATGCATGAAAAATTTAACTTTGAGACTACTTAACATGAACTTGCATATAGATGAATTCTTGATGTAAATATACACGGAAGCAGAATGCTGAGCTCATAGTTAAGTAATTATTATGTATTTGACAAGTTTTGCAGTTCAATACCAATTATACAAGTAATCGAGAAATTTCTACTCCAATTTATGTGTGTATATTAATATATCTCTGCATAAGACATCAATTACATCGTATGCAAAGCTTATTGCCTGCATTGCATAAAACATTCTAATATTATCATTACATATAGGATAGATTTTACTGATTTTGTGTTTTTCGTACCATAATATGCTCATGGATTACCAATGTTGTGCATCTAATTCCTTTGATAAAAACAGAATATTACAGTTTCCCTCCGTAATTCTTATTCAACTTTATAGGCATTTTTTGTACTGTTCGTATTGTTTGTTCTGTATATTTTCCTCTCAATTTCTTTAACGCTTCACATGTAATGCTTCCATTGCTACAATTAAAAATAGTGGTTTCAGCTACAGAAAACCAAGAAAACTTTGACATAAGGCGGTTGCTGATCATTTATAACACAAATAGGCAGCCACTTTTTCGGCCATAGGGTAGTAAAGGGTATTTTGTGTTAAATTTCTAATTTATATATTTATTTCTAAGCAGCGTTTTTGCACATTTCTCTTGTATGTTTCTAAAAACCTCTGTATATGATATCCAAGTATTATTAATATAATATAGTAATTTCTGTTACTTTTGTCCAATTTTATTTCTATTATCGCTAGTACATCTTTAAACTTTTCTTCTTAACCCTTACCGTGAAAGCAATTTTCACCAAGGTGTGACTTGTTTTAGCGAACTATGAGTAGAATATTCAATGTAGGTCAGCGTCAAATGTTTCCTGTTAGGAACATTTTTGCACTTTCGTTTATCCTCCTCGCGAGTAATCGCCGTTGAGGGTATTTTGAAAGGCGTTATATGTCTGTAATTCATGTTTAAGGTTGCTCGTAAAGTGTTAAGAGGCATTGCATTCTATGCATAAGTTACTAGATAGAGTTTCCTGGTCTTCCGTTCGTATTTCTTGTTTTTCTCCAAGGTGTCGTCTTTGGAAGAACATACGAGATCAAGATAGTTACTTTGAAGATATTGCTTTATTTTACTTTCTTCATGTTCATAGTTTAATAGGAAATTAAATCAAAGTTTCCATTGAAAACTAATAGTTATCTTAAGTTATGATCGATAAAAACTTTAAATTAGAAATGATTTTGGGTTCTAAAAAATACAACTCGTATTTTCTGATGTTGAAATACACTTACCTGATAATATTTTCCATAAAGAATATTTTACGTTGTTAACGATCGTTTATATGATAGTATGAAATCAAAACTACTCTTAATCATGCACAGTATTTTCCACACATATATCGAGTTCCAATTTTAGTGTTAAAAGCTCACTTTAACACTTGTTATTCTGTCATACTTGTTTCAAATTGTGTTTCTAATCTTTGCAACTAACTTAATTATATTTTTGTGTTTCTTTGCACTGTATGCATGTTGTTCTTTGCAATGGTTTATTCAACCTTTTATTACAGAAGGGCGGACTAAGATTTGCTAAGGACATTGTACTTTCACTTTGCACTTTCACTTGTCTTTCCTTTTCTTTCGTGAGTTAGATCATTGCTAAATTAATGTCACATTTGAATTTATATTTAACTTAACAGTTATCTTTGTTTGTTTAAATGTCTCAGACATGTATTTACAACATATTTTCTTAATATTAGACAACTTAATGATCCTGTATTTTCTTTTTATGCTAATAATTTCCAGTCTAAGATATGCCGAAATTAATATTTTAACATTCTTTAATGGATTATTAAAGATTATTTTCTGCCATAAAATTATCTTACACGATTCCTGCTCTATCGCAATAATTGTAACCAAATATTGATTTGTATATATCTTGAATAATCTTTTAAAATAACTGTACGAGAACACGAATTGCAAACTTCACTCATGGTCCTTGAAGCGGTATTGGTAGAGCTGCACTCAGTGATAAAATATTCGAGTAGTAAACTGCTTCGAAAATACAAAAATTGTAATACCACAGATCGGTAGCTCCAATCTACCCTATGAAGCACAAAAAGTTCTTTGAGTGGAGCTATGGAACAAAAAGAAGATATTCAGGGTCGATAGTATGTCAGAGAAAACATTTTGTAATGGCATAATTTACACCAAGAAACATCTGCTTCATACCAAAAGCATCGTCTATATCAGGAATCAACAAATTTGAGTACCTCCTTGGCTTCATTGCTTTAAGTTGAAACGAGCGAGAGCACAACAAGGTACTGTAGATTAAGTTGTTTGCTGCTTAACGAAAAACGCCATATCACAGAGTCCTTCAAAACAGGTTGATTTTTTATGGTTTTATCTTGTACTGCTGAACTTTCAACTTGTCTATGCTTAATGAAGTTTTTTAAAATAATTTTGTGTGTGTAAAAATGTGCTATATGAAATTTGTGAGTGGAAATGTATGTAAAATTATATTGTTCTATAAAAGTAATAATGGAAAGCAGTAAGCTGAGAATGAAATGAAATTTTTGAGTTTTACGTCCCACGTATATGCCGGTTAGGCTAAAGGAGACGGAAGCAGTAAGCTTTTAAACAATTAATTACAATTGCAGATTTGATCTGTACATGGATAAAGAAGATCAAAGTAGAATAAAGTAGAACAAAGTAAAGTAAAGTAAAGTAAAGTGCACTTTTAGTTCTCTGTACGTTTGAATCAAATATTAAATATTAAATACAATATTAAATCAAACATTAACTCTTGTAAGTAAATTCATTAATAGTAAGCCTTGGGGAGACCACCAATTGAAAAATACTTTTTTAAAATGACAAATTAATAAAGCGAAAGGGTTTGAGACGTATATTGCAAAGAATCGTCTTAGTTTTCTCATATCTCTGTATATAATGTTCTGTATAAACTATTCGCTGAGAGAGGTGTCCATGAATGAATGAATCCATGAGTTCAATGAAATTTTTCAACTATATATATATGATTTTAAATTAATAAATATTACTTTAACTTGTGAAGAAATCTGGGAACTGCGTTATACTAAGGCTGTTTTTGTAAAGTGTTTACGTCCTTCAGATTTACTTTAACCTTTTGTACATGCTTGAAAAAAGTTTTGATTTAACTATATCCATGAAAAAAAGCTTTTTAAAAATATTTCAATAAAAATAAATTGTAATTTTAAATTAAACAACACACATGGTATCTTTCCTAGTGTATGCAATATGCACCCCGTACTTTCCTACAATCATTATCAATGATAAGGGAGTCTTCATGTTTTGTTATTTCTATATATTTCATCACCAAATCTTTTCTTGCGTTTGTTAATGTGGAAGGTCGCCATTATAGACTGACCGTATTTTCAATACTCAGTTTTTTCATCACACAAAATACACGATTCTTCACTCCTAATGTCGGCATTACTTAGACGAAAATATCTAAATGTCAGTCTACTACAATAAACATTATATATGTACTAGTATATACATACGGTGACCATATTTCTGTTAGTGAAAATCGGGACATTTTTTAGTCAGTCCCCTCAGACACTGGCGTCGTTAGCTTTTTAATTCTGCGAGGGAGGGGGGTTGGATGAATCAAAATCAAAATTCTCTTTCCGCCAAAAGTTATATATATAAGTGGCACATGTTTTAATACAATTGGCTAAAATTTGGGGGGACGCGTCCTTCCTCGCTAAAAACGCCCGTGTCTCAGCCACCGTTCTTATCGCTTAAACTCTCAACCCTCTTTTGCCCTGTAACATTATTATTATTATTATTATTATTATTATTATTATTATTATTATTATTATTATTATTATTATTATTATTAAGCTAAAATCCAAACCTGTTCACATGATAGTAGTAGTTTGTAATTATTTACTATGTTTACTTACATTACTCTATTAAAGAATGCGCTAATTATTCTAAAGAACGAACGTTGCAATAACTGATGAACAGAATAAAAGAAAAAGAAATGCATATTAGATTAGTATATATGTTCACTGTACTACTCTTTTTCAGATTTCATATAGGAAGACAGTTTGGGCTCTTTCCAGTCAATATATCTCTGATGAGGTCAGAGCTTTTAAAATGTTCGTTTTTCTTTATGTTTTCGTACATTTGTGTACACGTTTGTGAACAGTTAATCTGTATTACTAAAGTTGATTTTACACAATCAATGGATATCACGGACTTTTCAGCACACCAAAAGTTGTTTATCACTGAAAATGCCCGCTCGATTACTTTATGTTGACATTGGGGCGTATGGTAAAGACTCCGATAGTTCAATATTTAAGAACTCTTGTTTCTACCGGCAGATGCAAAACAACTTTCTAAACATTCCGATAGGTAAGCCATTTCCGGGAAAGGAAGGACCTATTATGCCATATGTGTTTGTGGGAGACGAAGCTTTCGGCTTATCTAACCACATACTTCGTCCTTTCACTGGTAGTTTTTGTCACCTAAAAAAGAGTGTTTAATTATCGTTTGAGTCGTGCGCGCAGATTTGTTGAATGTGCATTTGAGATTTTATCCAATAAATGGAGAATTTTCCAATTGTGAAAGCGTGCTGTGCTTTGCACAACTATGTGCGTACTAGAGACGGATATTTGTTTGAAGACTCAATGTAAAAGACTGTTTTTTCCGCATCAATTAGTCGGGACATTGGGGTCATTCGGGACATTCGGGACACCGGGACAAAGACCCTAAAATCGGGACTATCCTGATTTTCTCGGGACGTATGGTCACCGTATATAAACGGGACGTGTCAAATGTCCGGAGGCATAGATCAACTCCATTGTGAGTAAAGATTTTTAAAAAATGTAAAGAGGAATGTTGTTGGAAATGAGTGATTTTCAATTTAAAATGGCGGAATGTTTTCTAATTGCAGCCATCGTTTAGGTGCAACACTATAAGATGTCTTAGGTTAAATGGAAAACCAATATTGTTACTTCATCAGACTGTTCCTTTGGATCCTCGCCACACCAACAATACAACATTCATTGTTCTTGGCTGTCTCACATAACAATTTGCACGTTTCCCGTGCATTTTTGTTTGCAATTATGTTCCGTCTGAACAGTCTACTAAACTGGTATATTTGCTTTTTATATTACATAGGACGCCTTATCAATGTGGATTTCAAACGTCTGGTGGGATTGGATAAATTCAACATTTAAGATCGAAATCCAAGTATTGCCAACAGTTTTTCTCTTTTTCTATAATCCTTATCTTAATTGATAACGTATTTGGCCTACGACCTCAGACTTTTAATACATCTGGTTTATATACGGCATATTATCATTATGTTCTTGATTGAAGGTTCAAGAATCCTAAGTAATATAAATAATAGACAAGAAATTTTCACTTGATTCTCAAATCTCCATTAAGTAAGCAAGTCATAAAATTGTTTATTCCCTTTAATTATAGTATGCAGTCAAATCATAAGATATCACATCCCAATGGTCTCAACTTCAAGCATTTCATTCCTATTAATTAATAACAGATGCAGTGACTCAAATCAGGAGCTTATCAACTCTTTACTTGTACGCAATTCATGTTGCTACCTTAATTATGGGTGATTATTCCGAATACAGTACAAATATGATTCATTAGGACCTTTTTTCCCCTCTCCCTTTCTTACTGCAAAGGGTATAGCTGGATCAGGCGGTGAAAAGTGCCCTTACACGGATTGCTGTGATATTTATCCCAACACTGAAAAAAATGTCTTGGTCAGGAACACCAAAGTTGTTTGGTCAGGGCATTTGGCCACTTTATTTGGTTAGTTTAACCAAAATTTGGTCATTTATACCAAACGTGTTTTTGCGAACAGTTTGACCGTGTATGTTGCGGTATGAACTATGTGCGCAAAGGTTTGTGCAAATATTTTTCACATCGAACTCGTTCGAAATTTGAGCAATCACGCGGACCGTGTACGGGCATGGTTGCGAAAACACCAGGTTTATTTCCGAGTAGGAGGGCTAGTGTACAAACTCTTATTTCTTGCGCTATAGCGTCAACGAATAGGATTCAAGAATTCTGGCGAGAATTTATTCCGCCTTATGCAGAGTCGTTTTGACGTATGATTAGCATCATACTAAAGGCCTGTCTACTGCAGGAAATATATGTTAGTAAACCTCTTTAGTATGGCACTAATCACGCATCAGAACGACTCTGCATACGGCCCATTGAGTTTTATCGAAATTTACCTGGACTGTGGAAAATAAGAGTGAAGATTATAAAAACAGAAATCTTAAAAAAAAAAAAAAAAAAAAAATGCGTCCTCACATGTGTCTATACTAATTTGTCCAGACGTTTGGGGTACAATGGCTGTTTCAAATTTAAGTACTCGTACGTGTTTCCGCACACAAGATAACGTAAAGTGGCAAACAACCTCTGCTCGCGAGATATCGCATCCCTCATATTTGTATCGTTTTCGAATAAGAGGTGTAACTATTTCCAGATTTTACCAAATGTAGCTGAATCCATTCGTAAATAAGTCCACAGTCGAACCTATCTCAAGCTAGACTATTAAATTTTGATGACTAAACTAGACCGTTTCTTGAACCACTCTTTCATCCACCAACTCTTCTTCCTTTTTGGTTTCGCGGATCTTTCCGCTTTCAAAGCACGAGCAATTACTATAGCTAAACAAGATGATTCAGTGGACATGTATAAGAGATCAAACTCAAAATTGAATTGAAGTTTGTGAAAACAGTTGAACTGTGTATGGCCGAGTGCTTGCGCAAACACGGTGTTTGCACAAATATGACGTTTGCACAAACTATGGATCGTCTATGGGCTCCTTTAGGCTAAGGAAGACGATGATTAACACAAGTGAATAAGGATGGAAGGCTTGGTGAAATGTTAATATGGGAGGAAACGGAAGTACCTTATTATTTGCCCTACTGTGATTACAATACGAGACAGTATGGTTACTGAGATGTAGCCTTAACTAGTATAGTTTCACTGGTTTATATAATTTAACTGGTTATACACATATGAGAAAATCTGTCAACACATATGAGTTATTTGGGATTGTTTTAAAATTTGTTATACACGTGACTTGGAAAATAAGAAACCACATGAGAACCACTAATTGTTAAACAAAGAAATAAGGATTTTTCGGGCACAAAGGACCTTCGAATAATATATTTTTCTTTAAAATAAATTGTCATTTATGACGTTATTTCAATTTCTTATATAAAAGTGAGATTTACTATTAAATTCCTTTTCTCTGCAGATGAAATGTTAAACGTGATTTTATTCTAGAGAAGTTGACATTTCTGTGGAATATTGCAGTTCTTGTTCGTATGTTCAACGTAATTTGATTCCTCCGTGGCTTCTGAAGTTCCTATCTCCTAAGAGAATATCAAATTCCAATACGAGTTGCAGATTCTCTTTTTCCCAGTTTCCACTGACACCGGTTTACTACTTTTAGCTGTGCCTCAACGAAAAGAACGAGTTATAATTTTAGAAATGAACGTTAGTGACTATGTTTGTCTACACATGAACTACGCAAGCGTGAATATTTTAAGGAAAGAAAAAATGAAACAAGATATCAGGTTATTATTTAAACAAACTATTCTTAATTCAAAATTTAGATAATGTTGAATATCACATATCACACTCACCCATTGGTATTTGCCGTTTTGAGGTCCTCGTTATGAGTGACTTTTGTTTCTTTGTACGTGGTCTCAGCTCGATTCCCGGTAGGAGTACTTGCTTCAGATCCAAACACAAATACTTGTTCGTATCCCACTTTAAACAATATGTCCTGTCTCATACAGTCTCAGTAGTACTGAAAATAGACGTTTAATTCAAATAAATTCAATATTATCCCCGGATTTGATTAACATTGGAAACTTCTTTCGTACTATAAAGCACAATGATATCGGGCCAGACAATAAAATCTGCTGCGGTTGATTAACGTTTCGAGAATTCATTCTATCTCCAACATTAACTATCTACTAAAACCAGAAGTGATAGAAATTCACTACATATTCAGTTTCAATATTGATTTACACAGAGGAAAACCTATAAGAGATAGCGAAAAGCAGTTGTTTGGAACCAATTAATTGTTCTGATGGTACCACCTTCTATCTATACCCTCTATTCAGAAAGAAAATGACAGAATTCATCCACTTCCGGTTTGTGCTGTAGAATATGTAGCTGTATATAGGAAGAAATGCTTCCTGCAATAAATTAAGGGTACCAATATATTCTAACATCACTCTAATCCAGAGCTTCTCAACCTGGGGGTCGCGGTTTCATGGGAGTCGAGAAGATAAACGGAAGAGATAAATATAATTAGAATCTAATGCTGGAAAATATTTTAAAATATTTTGAATTTTGTTCTGATATCCATACTTTTTGTTACATGTACTGTTAGGAACAAGAGAAAATAGGTCTACTAAACATTTTTCAGTTTTTTTTAATCATATGACCCAAAATTAAAGGAGTTATGAAGTTTTAAAATTCTGAAACGACCTCCATTTTGAAACAGTATCACGGATCGGATTCGATATTTGTAATATGAATGAACTGACCAAATTTGGTTTTAATCCATTCGTTTTTAGGGAAGTTACTATTCACTATATAATATGGATTCTACTATTATAGAAATAGAAAGATACCGTGAGATCTCCGCAATAAGTATATTAAAAATCTCACACGAGCTTATTACAAACTAGAAATTATAAGGGGTCTCTGGTTAAAGGATGTGATAAAATGGGGGTCGTGATAAGAATTAGGTTGAGAACTAGTGCTTTAATCTGCCTGCTAAAACCGGAAGTAGGAGTTATCTGATAGTTTTGGTTTCAATGCTGGTGACTATAGAGTTAGAGACGGTAACAGATAGCGAGAAGCAGTTTTCTGTAGTCAACCAAGCGTCCCAAAAATATAATACACCTCCACTTTAATCTCTGTATTAAAACTGAAAGTGCAGGAGTCAACCACTTTCGGTTTTAACGTTGATCACCATATAATAAAAGCGATAATAGATAAAATGTTTTCTCCGTCGAACCCCTTCATGTAGTGTACTCGTGACACTGTTTCTTGTTTATTAGTATATCATCTCTTTATATCTATTGTCTTGAGTATAACATGAATGAAGGTTTTAGCATATATCTCTTTCCTGTTGCTCTTGAAGCTCGTAGGAATTTCTTAGAACTGAGAATACTCTTTTAAAATCGTTTTTTCTCTTCTCATTTTTACAGATTTTCTATCGTCCTCTTTTCCTTCTTTGAAGCAATTTCCTGTGATATAATTAGAGCTGAAATACAAAATGTTAGCTTTCTTGTCTTTTCAGCCTCTTCCTGCTGGTTGTGGATGCCGTGGCTACTGGACCTAATCGATTTCGCTTACGTTGGAAATCATGTGAAGAGAATCAGACAGAAGCTTGGTGCTTTGTTTTCTTCCATGGTAACCCGTTAGTAAGCCCGTGGGTAATTGAAGGAAAACATAAAGTTATTAACCAAAGCCATCTTGAACTGACAATTTGCGTAATTTGTGACTCGTAAATTCATTATTTCTTGAGTTTTTTCTTACTTAGTTATTTGATTTTACCTTTTATGTGATTATTCTGTTTATGATTCCATTAAGTGTTAAATTTTATTCTTGACCCTCCCTAATTCACTCAGTCTTTGCCTCAATAGGTAATTAATTTTTCTTTGCCCCTTTATATACTTTCAAGGGCTCAATTGAGGATTATTATCTCGAAACCTCAATAACATTAGACCAAAGAAAATTGTCTAATACTATTGATATTAATAGAATTAACTGGTTTAATTCACTATAATTTTTTGAGTTTTTAAATCATAGAATTGTGTACACAACATTCAGTGTTAAATTTGAATCGAGATCTAAGCCTCGAATGAACACAAATGAATAACGGGTACTGAATACTGAGATTTCAAGTACCGTTTTAATTAATAAATACAGTATAAATACGGTAGTTTTGTGATAATTACTCAATTTGTATTCTTCTTCTTATTATTATTATTAATGGCGATAATAATAAAAATATAAGCATTAAACAATGTTGTTTTTTAAAGTCTCAATAACTTGTACGTTTCACGGATGAATTTCGCTACAAACATTTCGGGATAAGCAAAGGTCCTCAGATCGGATATTCAAAATCTTGATTGCTTCAAAATTTTCATGGAGTGGATTTCAAGATTAAGAACTTGTTTCTGAAATTTCGTAAACTACAGATACAATTACGACTGTCCCCTGCGTGCTAAACAAGATAATAAATATAAACAAGTACTGGTTAAATGATTAGGAAAATAAATGCTGTAAATAAATTAAGATTAATTGATAGGATGTTATATTAGGAGCCAGTATTTATGATTTTTGTCTCCGTCGCGAAAAGGCCAATAACTGCCACTTCTCAAAAAACAACTCCCAAAATAAAATCAATGAACAATGCTTCTCAAAATATTTACATTTTAAATAATATTGACAAAACCATGAAATAAAACAAATTATATATACACTTGAATTATAGTTCGTGATATAATGGAAGGAATAGGTAACAAAATTGAAAAGAGAAAATGCGTAATTGAAAATAGTAATAAAAGTAAAATGCATAACGTAAAACCTGAAAAGATCTTAGAGGGCATCACTCACTTTAGTGGCACTACAAAAGCAAGAATATGGTCACTTACCAAAGACCACATTATATCCCAACGTCTGACTGTAATTTACGTATATTTAAATATAATGTCTTGTGACCATGAAATTATTTATAAACCCGTCATATTTGTGAAAGGGAAACACACATGGTTCTGGAAAGGTTGTGCCACGTAAATAGTAACGTTGAAAGTTTCAGACCAACAAACGTTACTTTTTGACAATTGTCATCATGTGAGTATTGTAACCTATTAGTTTTTCTTAGATGCCATTTCCTTCAAGTATTACCTCGTGCTTTTCGAAAGGTAATTAATTGGTAACCCAATTCTATATTTATGTATTTAATCAGAAATATATTTTCCTATAAACTACAAAAGCTTTAATAAATCCTGAAACTGCTTTCATCGTGACCACCCCTTGTGAAATATATACTTGTTATATTATGAAAGTACCACAGAACATACGTAGAAAAATTGGTCTTGCTGGGATAAAAATATGGTGAAACATTTAAGTCGAAATGTAAAATAAGCTTTTTCAGTGAAAATAAGCAATAAACATGTTGCTCTGTAAAGTTCTTTTCCTAAATAAAAGCTTTGAAATTATGATTAAAAATTAACTTTTAAATATTTCTATTTTAATTTCCTTTATGTTTCACTACGAAAATTTCTATTCGACAAGAGTTCTTTTTTTGTAGATTTTAAATAATGCTGTATGTTTTAAGTGTTGATACAAACTCGAATATGACTTGGACCCCACCTTCAACTGGATTTCCAATTATTCATAATCCTGCTGCAGCATACAGGAGTAAAAACGCATCACGACATACTTTCTAATAAGTCCCAAGACAATCTTTCCTGTCTTCTTTTGTGTTCAGCAATGGATATGGATGTATATATTGGGAGCGAAAATCTAATATATTTCATGTAAACCTTATGTGGCTTCAGAAATTAAATAAATATGAGTCTCACATTGTACTTTATCTGAAGTAGGTTTGTTTGGTTTTTGATAAAGCAAACTACTTAACAAGCTTAAATTTACCAAGCCTTGGGTTAAGTATGTAATTTTACCTCAAATTATAAAGGCAACCAAGAAAGTTCTATCGCTTTTTTACCCACTACCTTCGAATATCAATATGTCACCTGAGACGTACCTGGGAGATCAAAATAGTCCCCATCAACATCGACGACCTTCTGTCAACGTTCTGGAAGGCCATGGATTCCATTGCGGTAGAACCTGGTGGGCCATGAAGCGAAGAAAGTATCAAGTGCATTTTGCACTTCTACTAGGGATTTGAATTGGCGTCCTCTAAGGTGATTGTCCAAGAAATGGAACAAATGATAATCGGACGGTGCAATGTCCGGAGAGTATGGCGGATGCAATAGTGTTTCCCATCCAAGGTGTAGAATGGTGTCCCGGATCATCCTAGCCATGTAGGGCTTAGCGTTGTCCTATAACAGGAGGACCCTTTGCAATTCAGAAGCTGGCTCCAGAGTTTTGAGTTTTTCTTGAACACGGCTGAACTGCTGACAGTACACAGTTGCATTGATGCTCTGACCAGCTGGTAGTAGTTCCCGATGCACGATGCCGTGAGCAGTCTACCAAACATGGATCCTTTCCATGTGAGGGAAATGGAATACAGATTTGCACAGAAAGTGACAGAACTTTCTTATTCACCTTTATAAATGAAGTATACTTTAAGACAAATTCATATTTAAAAACAAAATATTTAAGTCTTTTGGATTTATCGAGTAAAAATTGAAGTAGTTCTACTTTAGTATTTATTCCACGGACTGATCAGCATTCTGCATCCTGAGTATTGTACTAATTCGATAATCACAACAGTACTACTTTTAGTCTATAAAACAAAGATGGAATCCATAATTAGTCTCCCATAGAAATTTACGGGATACGTCTTGATTGTGCATGTCTTGGTAGTTCCTGAGATCTTGTCTTCCGAACGGACACACAGAAAAAAAAATCATGGAAAAGTTATCAACCAAGAATAACTTTAAATATAGAAGACTTTGCTACTATCATATTTACTTGGAGAAAGTTGATGTTGCTTGCTGTATCTTTTGCAACTCGTGATATTGATTTTTGCAAGCATTTGCCCATATTTAATTATTTGGTCCCTTAGTCATATATATGAAGTTTTAACATACATTTATCAATTTGAAAATAAGATTTTCTTTTTTTTTTTAAAAAAAAGAAAAATACGAATCCCGCTTTATTAATATCTCACATGAGAAAACGAAACAATTTTCAAGGAAAATTTTACTTTTCAGTGGTTATATTCCATATTGGAACGCATTGTAAATAACATGAATCCTATAATAATGCTTTATTATAATCGTTGAAGTACTTACATTAATTTTAATTGGTATGGCTTTAATACGTTACCAGTAGTTATTGTTTAACAACGAAGTCAAATTCTGTGTCCAATTGTCAGACAACCATAATGTCGTGTACAGCGAATATCTCATTTTACTACCGCATTGGTTAATAATGTTCCCTGACTTTTTTGTGTCTATATACCCGATATCTTTCTCGTAGTATTAAAAATGGAGAATATGGGTTTCTTATAATAATTAACAATTAATTTAGATGATCATTACTTTAAATAACTTAGAACACAAAATGCAAGATTTAAATGTATAAAATGTACCGAAAGATGTGCTAGGGTTGAAACTTAATTTTGGGCAAAGGATTTGTCACTAATTAAATTTTGGACAAAATATAGAAATTAGGATTTGTCACTAATTAATTGACTTGTTAATCATCGAAAATTCAACTAATAGATTCCATATTCCTAACGTTTTCAGTAGAAGTCACATAAGAGAGTAACGCAGCATTAATGAAAACTCAAGTTACTCTTCTCCCTTCAACGTTCATCAGGAAAAGTTCAGTCGTTGTCGATGCCACTATCCACTACAAGCATTATTAGAAGTTCGATGCACACGAAAAAGTGTTATTCGTGCATAATTTACTGCTGTCGTCTATCTTACCAAAAGGTTTGTCGATGATAGATTTGGGCGCTATGTATGCAGTCTTCTTCGACTTAGGAAAAATTAGAGTAATTTTGTCCTCGATCTGTTTGAAGCCAGACCAAAAGTCTCATCGTGCTCGGCAGCACCGTTCATCTGGGAGTCATCCTACAGTCGAACATAGCATTAATTGGTTCGAAGATCCAGATACTTTTTACATCAATTAGTCGAAACAAGATCTCCTGACTTTCAGTGTTGTTTCACAGGGTTCTCTGCTATTATCATGAGCGTAATAACAGTCAAATAACACTGAGCTCGAGAAGTGGTAACGAAGCTTCAGCTTCGGTTCACGGGTACATTTAGTTGTAGTGCGACATCTTCAAATTCGAATTTTAACTAGCTCAGAATTTTGTCCAATTTTTGTCCATTTTTGTCTACCCAAGAAAAAATTTTGTACCATTAAAATAAACGAGGGAGGGCCATTTCAAAATTTGGGGGACTTCGATCACCTGTAGTGCGACATCTTCAAATTCGAATTTTAACTACCTCAGAATTTTGTCCAATATTTGTCCATTTTTGTCCACCCAAGAAAAAATTTTGTACCATTAAAATAAACGAGGGAGGGCCATTTCAAAATTTGGCCGAACCATTTAGCTGTAGTGCGACATCTTCAAATTCGAATTTTAACTACCTCAGAATTTTGTCCAATTTTTGTCCATTTTTGTCCACCCAAGAAAAAATTTTGTACCATTAAAATAAACGAGGGAGGGCCATTTCAAAATTTGGCCGAACCATTTAGCTGTAGTGCGACATCTTCAAATTCGAATTTTAAGTAGCTCAGAATTTTGTCCAATTTTTGTCCATTTTTGTCCACCCAAGAAAAAATTTTGTATCATTAAAATAAACGAGGAGGGCCATTTCAAAATTTAGTGCACTTCAATCACCTGTAGTTCGACATATTCAAATTCGAATTTTAATAGCTCAGAATTTTGTCCAATTTCTGTCCATTTTTGTCCACCCAAGAAAAAGTTTGTACCATTAAAATAAACGAGCGTAGGCCATTTCAAAACTTGGGACACTTCGATCAGCTGTAGTGCGACACCTTCGAATTCGAATTTTAACTAACTTAGAATTTTGTCCAATTTTTGTCTCTAGTGCGGTTTCAAAATTTTTCCACATACATCACTTGTAGTGATAAAGTTCATATTCTAATTTTAATTATTCAAAATTTAGTCTAGCTTTTGTTCATTTTTGTAGCACCATGAAAAAATTTTGTACCATTCAATTTAACAATGGAGGGCAATTACAAATAGTGGCCAGTTCGATCACCTGTAGTGCGATATCTTTCTTTTCGAATTTTGACTAACTGACAAGTGAGAACTAAGTACATTTCTTTTACCACAAAGAACTTTGTACCATTCAAATAAACGACGCAGGGTCATTTCAAGATTTGGCCAATTCGATGTCTTGTAGTGCGACAATATTTAAATCCTAATTTTAATTAACTCATAATTTTGTCCGATGCGTGTACGTTGTTGTAGAACCAAAAATAATTTTGTAATATTTAAAAGAACGAATTAGGGACATTTTTAAATTTTAGTCACATGGATTATTTGTAGTGCAACATCTTTAAATTAAAGCTTTTAACAAGCTTACAATTTTGTCTAAATTTTGTACTTTCTTCTATCACCAGTAAAAGATTTTCTACAATTTAGATAAACATCAAGGGGTCATTTCAAAGTTTGGCCTATTCGAACACCTGTAGTGTGACATCTTCATAGTGATGTCAACCTGTTCGGCTCGGCAGGAGCCATCTCGGTTGCGATAAGCCATCGGCTCAGCTCAGGGGACCCATTGGCTCGACTCAGGTTAGCCACGGCTTTGGTCTGTTCGGCTCACGTGAGCCATGGGCTCGGTTTCATTAGGTGGAATTGAGTCATCAGCTCGAACCGGCTCAGTTGCGACGAGCCACCGGCTCAGTTCGGCTCGGTTCAGGTGAGCCATCATCTCTCATTTTCTCGGCTCGGCTCAGCTCATGTGACGTCGGCTCGGACCGGGTCGGTTTTGAGATCTGTTGGCTCGGCTCAATTGTCGGTTCGGCTCGGTAGTGACTTAGCCCGAGCCGTTGACAACACTATCATATTCGAATGTTATCTAGCTCAGAACTTAGTGAATTTTTACTATCAACAAAACTTTTGTAAAATTCAAATAAACGTGGAAGTCATTTCAAATTTGTCCAATTAGATCACCTGTAGTGTGACCATCTTCAAATTCTGAATTGAAAATGCCGAATTACCATTAACTTGGAATGCAACCAATTCGTATTAAAGAATTAAGAACAACAGCGTTCTCTACGAGTTTTGCACCTAGAAAATGTAGATATTTTATTTTGTACCCTCGCCGTTAATGATAAATTCCTAATTAAAAATGCGGAATTACCATTAACTTGGAATACCACCAGCGTCTTCTACGAGTTTTGCACCCTCCGAAAATGTCGATATTTCATTTTGTACCCTCGCCGTTAATGAGAAATTCCGAATTACCATTAACTTGGAACGCCACTATTTTATGCTGAAGAATTAAGAACACCAGCGTCTTCTACGAGTTTTGCACCCTCAGAAAATGTCGATATTTCATTTTGTACCCTCGCCGTTAATGAGAAATTCCGAATTACCATTAACTTGGAACGCTTGTATTTTATACTGAAGAATTAAGAACACCAGCGTCTTCTACGAGTTTTGCACCCTCCGAAAATGTCGATATTTCATTTTGTACCCTCGCCGTTAATGAGAAATTCCGAATTACCATTAACTTGGAACGCTAGTATTTTATACTGAAGAATTAAGAACACCAGCGTCTTCTACGAGTTTTGCACCCTCAGAAAATGTCGCTATTTCATTTTGTACCCTCACTGCTAATGATAAATTCCTAATTTTAAATGCCGAATTACTATTAACTTGGAACGCCACTATTTTGTACTGAAGAATTAAGGACACCAGCGTTTTCTACAAGTTTTGCACGCACAGAAAATGTCGATATTTCATTTTGTAACCTCACAGTTAATCAGAAATTCTACACTCAAAATGCCGAAATAACATTAACCTGGAAAGCCAACAACACATTTTGCAGAAATAACAACATTAGAGTCTTCTGCCGTTTTAGCATTTTCAGAAAATGTGGATAATGAGAAATTTAAAGTTCAAAATGCCGAATAATCATTAATTTGGAATGCCACCAATTCGTATTGCAGAACTAAGAACACTTCTACGTCTTCTACGAGTTTTATATTCTCTGAAACTGTCGATATTTCATTTTGTACCCTTACAATTAATGAGAAATTTTCAATTTAAAGTGCCTAATTATCATTAACTTGAAACAGCACGAACTCATTTTGAAGAAATAAGATAAGCGTTTCCTATGAGTTCTGCTCCGTCAGAAAATGCCGATAATTCGTTTTGTGTCTTGTCAGTTAACGAGGAATTCAAATTCAACATGTCACAAATCACATTTTGTCTACAGTAAAACAACATATTTTAGCAAAAGGATAGCTTAGTAATGAATAATTAATTAAACTGTACTAATACGTAGATATTATGTTACAAGATAGTTCAATTAATTGCGTTAAAATATGACTAAGTATACTGATAAAGTACATTATTTTATTATTAGCATAGGTAAAAGTGGATCTGAAAAGGAAGAGGACACATGAGGTCTCGTTGTTCCCTGTGCCTATCTTTGTCAATTGTATTTTTTTTAGGAAGTAGAGAATGCCATAGATATTGTCATTAACTTTTAACGCCATAGATAGTTTTTGGAAGCGGGGTAACGGCGTCTACTTGCGTTCAACTTCATTTTTACACCCAATTGTTTGCTCGAAGTTATTTCGATGTGCAAAACTCGTAGAATAAGATGTATAAAACTCGTAGGTGTTCTTAATTCTTCAAAATGATTTGGTGGCGTTCCAAGTTAATGGTAATTCGGCATTTTGAATTTTGAATTTCTCATTAACTGTGAGAGTACAAAATAAATTATCGACATTTTCTAAGGGTGCAAAACTTGTAGAAGACGCTGGTGTTTTTTATTCTTCAGTACAAATTAATGGCGTTCCAAAATAATGGTAATTCGGCATTTTCAATACGGAATTTCTCATTAACTATCGGGATACAAAACGAAATATCGACATTTTCTGAGGGTGAAAAACTCGTAGAGGACGTTGTTGTTCTTAATTCTTTAATACGAATTGGTGACATTCCAAGTTAATTGTAATTCGGCATTTTGAATTCGGAATTTCCCATTAACTGTCAGATACAAAACTACATATCGAAATTTTCTGCGGGTGCAAAACTCGTAGAAGACATCGGTGTGCTTTATTCTTCAATACAAATTGGTGGCTTTCCAAGTTAATGCTAATTCGGCATTTTGAATTTTAATTTTCTCATTTACTGGGAGGGTTCAAAATGAAATATAGACATCTTCGGAGGGTGCAAAACTCGTGGAAGACGCTGGTGTTCTTAATTCTTCACTAGGAAATAGTGGCGTTCCAAGTTAATGGTAATTCGGCATTTTGAATTAGGAATTTCTCATTAACTGTGAGGTTACAAAACGAAATATTGACATTTTCTGTAGGTGCAAAACTCGTAGAAGACGCTGGTGTTCTTAATTCTTTGAAACGAGCTGGTGGCGTTCCAAGTTAATGGTAATTCGGAATTTCTCATTAACTGTAAGGGTATAAAATGAAATATTGGTATTACCTGAGGGTGCAAAACTCGTAGAAAACGCTGATGTTCTTAATTCTTTAATACGAATTGGTGGCGTTCCAAGTTAATGGTAATTCGACGTTTTATTTTTAGATTTCTCATTAACTGTGAGGGTACAAAATGAAATATCGACATTTTGTGTGGGTGAAAAACTCGTAGATAACACTGATATTGTTAATTCTTCGAAACGAGTTGGTCAAATGCCCCAAATTTTGAAATGGCCCTTCCTCGTTTATTTTAATGGTACAAAAGTTTTTCTTGGGTGGATAAAAATGGACAAAAATCGGACAAAATTCTGAGCTAGTTAAAATTCGAATTTGAAGATGTCGCACTACAGCTAAATGGTTCGGCCAAATTTTGAAATGGCCCTCTTTCGTTTATTTTAATGGTACAAAATTTTTTCTTGGGTGCACAAAAATGGACAAAAATTGGACAAAATTCTGAGCTAGTTAAAATTCGAATTTGAAGATGTCGCACTACAGCTAAATGGTTCGGCCAAATTTTGAAATGGCCCTCCCTCGTTTATTTTAATGGTAGAAATGTTTTCTTGGGTGGACAAAAATGGACAAAAATTGGATAAAATTCTGAGCTACTTAAAATTCGAATTTGAAGATGTCGCACTACAGCTAAATGGTTCGGCCAAATTTTGAAATGGCCTTCGCTCCTTTATTTTAATGGTACAAAATTTTTTCTTGGGTGGACAAAAATGGACAGAAATTGGACAAAATTCTGAGCTAGTTAAAATTCGAATTTGAAGATGTCGCACTACAGCTAAATGGTTCGGCCAAATTTTGAAATGGCCCTCCCTCGTTTATTTTAATGGTACAAAATTTTTCTTGGGTGGATAAAAATGGACAAAAATTGGACAAAATTCTGAGGTAGTTAAAATTCGAATTTGAAGATGTCGCACTACAGCTAAATGGTTCGGCCAAATTTTGAAATGGCCCTCCCTCGTTTATTTTAATGGTACAAAATTTTTTCTTGGGTGGACAAAAATGGACAAAAATTGGACAAAATTCTGAGGTAGTTAAAATTCGAATTTGAAGATGTCGCACTACAGCTAAATGGTTCGGCCAAATTTTGAAATGGCCCTCCCTCGTTTATTTTAATGGTACAAAATTTTTTCTTGGGTGGACAAAAATGGACAAAAATTGGACAAAATTCTGAGGTAGTTAAAATTCGAATTTGAAGATGTCGCACTACAGGTGATCGAAATGCCCCAAACTTTGAAATGGCCCTCCCTCGTTTATTTTAATGGTACAAAATTTTTTCTTGGGTGGACAAAAATGGACAAAAATTGGACAAAATTCTGAGCTAGTTAAAATTCGAATTTGAAGATGTCGCACTACAACTAAATGGACCCTCGGTTCACGGTCTTCTACAAATAGGGATGCGCACGAGACGAGTCGAGACAGGATTTTCCTGATAAAATTCGAGTCGAGACATGGCTCTTCCAATAGAGAAATATACATTTTTCGAGTCGAGACGTCACTTATACAGCATATTTTCTAGACGAGACAGCCACAAATCTTGTCTCGTGCGCATTCCTATCTACAAACTATCTTCTAGAATTGTTCTAGCAAACCCGTTTTCTGCCTTTTGCAAAACGTTGAAATTGTTGCTTTTGGGGCATTGCAGAATGTATGGAATGTGCCAATTTTAAAACCTTTAAATAAAATACGATGCCGGATCTGCCTGCGCATTACTAATGTACAAATGTTTAGCTTAAAGCTTAAAGGTAACAGGCAAAATATTCTATACTCGAAATAGCTTGACTTTGGGTTTTCATTTGGACAACAACTGACTAAATGTATAGTTATCTTATTTCTTAGGAGCAAATGTAAAAAAGAAGCATTTTGGGCATAGGAAATATTTATACATGCATATAATGATTTCTAGCTCCATTCCTGGTTTCTTCCTGCAGCATTTCTATCTGTTCTGCATCAACGTAACAAAGATTTATTAGGACACAGTTCTATATTTTGATATTATTGAGTAGTACGCGAAGCAGTGTAGCAAAAATTAATGTGTGCAACAGACCATACGTTGTTGAGGGTGCAATATGGAAAACCTTCCGATTTCTGAAAAGAGCACATTGAGGATGTGGTTAATTCGAAAAAGTGTATTCAAAGAGTGTGCTAAATATATTGAAATCAACGTTTTCCATACTGATGATCATACAAGGATCTCATAGCACGAGGCCAAGAAAATAAAGAAATAGTTACAGAAAGCAGTCTTAAAATCTATTCCATGAAAATGATAGGCAATCAAAACAAAGTTTCCTACTCTCCTACATATTGCCATTACAAAAAGGGATCATAATCCACTGATCGCATTTGGAATGGAAACTGTTTTAAGATTCGGTGTGGTATCAAATCTTATTTTCCACTCTGTAATTGCTTCTCCTTTTAATCACTATCAGTAACTGCTAGTGAAAATAAATATGTTTAATGTTTAAACTTTAAGAGGCATATTGATTATTACTTATGTTTTACAGATTTTATATCAGCCCTACTTTAATTGAATTGCCAAAAAATAAAACCCAATTATCACAAAGTTAGTTTCAATTATTCCTTCATTTAATAGTCGGAGAGATACTATCGAGATTCTTTGTTTCTATATGATTGGCTAAGTGAATATATAGACTGTTGATATGTACAATCCGCGGCAAAAAACCTGCAACATGAGCATATAAGTTTATTGTGAAATGACGAAGTCTTTTGCTCCAAAATAAGTGTGCACGGGAGGAAGCGGAGGTTTATCCTGGAGTGATTCTTCCACTTAGACGTTATGTTCATTCCCTGTGCTGTTAGGCGTAGTTTCACAATGAACTTACATCCTCATGTTGCAGGTTTTTTGCCGCGGATTGTACAAAATATAATATGCATTTCACATGGATACGCATTACATATAATATTATATGCAATTACTTAACTACTTTATTTGTAATAATTAGAAAAAGTGGTTGGCTTTCATTTGAAGAGCATCTCATATATGGTCCTTAGTGAAACGAAAGTTTATAATGTTTTGAGTTAAAATAATACTTAATGTGAAAATGTCAGTTCATTAGAAGATAGCACAATAAATATATTTTTAAAATCAACAATGAAGTAAAGTTCACCCACTATCATCCTAGTGATTTGATGTTCAGACTTTTTTTTTTTTTTTTTGAGTGCAATATCGTTTCGGATTAATATTAACGTATGAATACAGAAACTACCCTTTCAATTCCTAACTTTATCATTGTTTGCCATTCCAACATTACTTCACAACCATCGACTACCAACAGAATAACAAATGCACAATTATACTAAAAGATGGAATAAAAATCTTATTAACAGATTAATATAATTGTTTTAAAATATGCAGCACTAATATTAAAGAAGTTTTGATATTTTTTGACACATGTAATACAATCTACTCTTATCTGTGTGTGGATTGATGATTCAAAGAAGGATATTAAAATTTATTTTATTCGATCACGTGCGTAAACGTGGTGGAGAAAGAAACTTGTTTTGATTTCCTATTAGCTTACTTGGAGTGAACCATGGGCGAGAAGGATCGCCACGAGTCCTATTGGATTGTCATAGAGAACCGTAGAACTAATGAGACATTGTTGACTGGAGAACTCATTGAACATCTGGAACGAAATGTTTCGACAAGAACAATCCCACGGAAACTGTATGACTTCAACGTTCGCGGTCGGGTTGCGATTTCGATAACTGAACGTTTCGCAACCTGGTAACTCGAAGATATTAAGTACATGAAGCATATATTGCAGATGATGGAAGACAGTAAGATTTCGACTGACTATTTTCTATCGTTATACACGCCGGTAGATCTGTGCTGGTGTGAGCTGGTTTTTAATTCGTTGGTCCTATTATTCCTTTCAAAGCAGGGACTATTGTATTTTTTGTGGATATTTTAGATGATCAAATGTATTATATTATTCTCTAACAACCATGAAATCTTCTAAAATGACAATTTGACAACAGAAACAGCCAGAGATATTCATGTATAACATGAGAAATATCAAGATGAAGTGCATCTTCTATAACTCCTTTCAATCCATCTGATTCGAAGATTATTCAACATGTATAATCAGCTTTCAGAATAGTGTATCCTGCGCTGGTTCCTCTCTACATAATCATTGATAGAAGTGAATCTTGAATTTCATGGAGAATAGTCGACTCTTTATCTGGGAGCAATTCATGAGTTGAGTTGATTTTGAGTTCAACGTCCCTTTTCACCAGCGAGGCTATATGAGACGTGGACCTACTGGTTAACGTAGAATCTGAACCACATGAGCTCCCGCCAGGAATCGAACCTGGGTCTCCAGCGCCAGAGAGCGATTTATGAGTTATATGCTTCAATTCAACGACAAATAAGCTGTACTACAAACTAAAGGCGATCCAATGGAACCAAGTTGGCGTTTGTGAACGTCTTTTCATTATTCTGATAATTACCTCATATGCAACACATATAGAGTTAACGATGACGACTAAAAAAATAGCGGTTTATTTCTATTAATTAAAACGCACCGTTTCAATTATACTCAACAACAAACTGCAATATTAATGTATATAAATTAATTGCTTGTAACAGACGCATTAAAATATAATGGACACCACTTTTAAAAAGTCATTAAATACAACTACATCAATTAAAAAGTTCTAAAATGCCCCAAACCCTTGTTGTGTGTATTGAGAATTGATTACAGCTAATGAAGATAAAATGTTTCATTAAACAATGATACCACACAGTCACACACAAACAACTCTCTCTACTGGACAACAAGTTTCATCTATATACATCGGTGAAATTTGTTGGCTACTAATTTTTATTTCGAAGGGATGAATGGTGAGAATAAAATGAATTTTGTGAGAGTATAGTACATAATATCCACGTCTTGCACGGTATACAACAAACCCACGATAACTAGGGTTGACCACAAGAAGAGACAGAACTTTTGCGACGAAATACGAGACGAAAGGTAGTTCTTTCAATAGAAACAAATATTGTATCTTTACGAGACGAGACATCACTCTTACTACACCTTTTTCGAGACAAAACAGTCCTTACCAGCGTAATAGTTTAACTTCTTTGCCGTGTCAGTGGTCAGTGGATAATAATAACGTTGAAACATTGGTTGGTTTTAATAAACGTGAATACTCTCATTCATCACAATAATATAGATTTGAAGAAATAACACACAGGGGATGTTTACTATTTTTTATCATTAACATTTTACTTTGTCTAGAAGTTTAATCCTTACACGTTCGATTTTAGGAATGTCGTAATTGGATGTACTTCGTTTAGGAACGGTTTAATTCATACATTAGTCATTTAAATATACCTTTTTATAGCATAACAGCTACATTTTATATCCTCACAGTCAGTCAGCATCTTTTACCGCGGAGAAGCTTACTATTATTTAAATGTGAATTTAGCTGAGTGTTTATCTTCATATCGGAATATATACGTCATACATTGATAGGTACGTCATACAGAATGACAGAGCTTGTTCAAAGCTTGTTCAGTTGTGGAGTGCAGATTCAGTTTTCTCTCTAATGTATGGTATTTACTGTTGGAGGTCAAATCACTCAAGTAAAGTTCAGCGATCTTAGGATCATACTAGCCGATCATGTAAACATTATCGGTACATTGTACTTTAACTTACATTATACTTAAATGTATAAGGGTACACTTTCACACATGGTTTACGTTTGTTTGAAAAGTTGAATGTACAGTTGTACAGTCAACAACAAAATTAATTTCCTAACTGACTGCTATAACTCTATTAGGTAGGGCCCTCTAATTCTGCTGATATTACAAACGCTTGGGCAGATCCAATCTACTTAAACGTAACATTCTAATCAGGAAACTGTAGTTGGTAAGCTTGTGGAGAACTGAAGCAAGCTTGTGCTATGCAGTTAAGGCATGTAAAATTTATCCACATTAGGATGTATCTATATTGTTTTGAGCGTATTGTCCATGACTACCACTCATCAAAGTAATATCTTGTGTGTATAATGTATTATTTCCCGACATACTGTATGTGAGAAGAAAGAAAACCCACGTTCATGCATGACTTAGGAAATGATTGAAATAAACTGAAAATATCAAATCTGGAACAATTGAAGGAAACAAGTTTGTAGATCTTTGCTCTCATTCATGGACCTAATTCATTTTCCTGTCATTTTCGTATCTCTTTCCCTCTCCACGAGAGAAGATCTTTCATATCACACTGTGTATGGATTGAAATTGAAATTGAAGCATGTTTTAAGTATATCTGGACCTAAGACGATCTGAATCCAGGCCACCTGGGCAGAAATCGAATTTGGTAACCAATTACTTACGCTGTTCATTTACTGGATGCTGCAGAACACATTTAATGTAAACCAGTCCAGCTACGAAACCCTATATGAAGCGACGATCATTACTTGACTTACTTAACATTTCCTTCTTGAAGTTAGTGATAGGTTAAATAGACTTCGTCAACTAGGAAAATGTCGCGGAATGTTGCTTAAATTGAGGCTGAAACTTTGACATTTGTTCTTTAGCCTAGGAAGAAGGAAAGATGGCAAACACTAATTTGTAATGCCGTAAATTAATTATGACATGCAGGAATATTAGTTAGGTTTCAAAATATTTTGAAGTAAAATATACTTAATAAACGTATGTCCTCCGTAAATAGAAGTTTAATTTGTCAGTTTCACATGAGGATCATTTAGAGTAGTCATATCATACGAAACTGCCTAGCGGGAAACCCAATTTCGAGATCCGTCGACAGGCACGTAGCCAAGGGGTGGGTCCGGGGGGTGTTTATGCTTATGTTCTTAAATGTTCGCGATTTACTTAACTTGTGACGGACTGTCTTCCAACAATGGAAACTTCCAATACTTGTTTTTAGTTTTTATTGTACCTTACTAATCGCTGGTTTTTAACTAACACTTAAAATAAACCACAAAGTACATGCACTGTGCTCATTGCACTTAAATATCAAACTTAACTTTAAAATTATGGAAGAAATGTTCGTGCCTCGTGCCTTATGCACCGTCTCTCTTCAACACTTTCCATCTTGAATCACAAATGAAATCTAAATTTCGTAGAAACAGTGTTTCCAATTCTTAAAAGATATTACTACATAATATAAGACTTAACAGGGGGTCCGGACCCCCCTTCGGTATCAGAAATGAAAAATATTAAGGAAGGATGAAACAAAAAGAAACGAGAAAAAGACAAATCAGCGTGAAAAGTATAAAGCTACAGCAAGCGTTTGGTTACTCTTTCTTGTCTAAAGTGGGATTGTACCTTTTGCATACTTGGAGTGGAGCGTTAGAATATTGCTGAATAGAAAAAAAAAAATATCAAAGACACTTGATAATCTTATCCACCCTAGTTGAAAATCTTATCTACGCCGCTGCAAGGAAAATCTTGGACGAGATACCCGTGGCTAGTAGTTTGATCATTGAAAATGAGGGGGAATGCTCTGAATTTCCTGAGTGAGTATTTTCCTGAGTGAGTATTTTCCTGAATGTGAGTGAATTAAGTTTAATTACATTCTCAGGTGAACACAATTCTATTTTTCCATGTGGACCTATTACGAACCATTATATTTTGACACTATTCTTTTCTTTTCCAAATTTTGCCGCCCATTAGAAGTGCTGCCCTGGGCGGTGGCACGGCTCGACACCCCCTCGCGCCGGCCCTGGGAAACCATGGATGTGTTAAAAATATATCTAGGCCTACGTATTTATCATATATTGCGTTAACTAGTGTCGAATGAATTCAAATTAGTTACTTTTTCTTATTGGTGATCGTCACTGGTCGCCGATTTCGCCGAATCTTCGATTGGTGAGTACACTGTTTCCCTATTCTTTATTTCATTTTGTATTGTGTTATCGTAAGAAAGGATAACTGAGGCATGTTAACTACCATGCCTTTCTATATAATTATTCTGAGCTTGCTGTAAAGGGCTAGTAGTGTAAATGAAGATGGGAATAAATGAGGAATTTATCCCTTGCCTTAGGATTACCAGACGTCTTCTTTTAACCAGACATATGCTCTTTTTCGGGCCCTACAAGTACTTTAAGATTCATTATATGACACACACAGACTACAGAGCACAATACCACAAGTCAAAATAGAGCGGAAAATATGTAGGTCTATAATTATAAACGTTTGGTTAGGGTCGAAGTGAGACGGTATGCGGTGTATGCCATACCGCCTCTGGTTTCTCAGCGATGAAGACATGCCGCCTCTGATTTTTCAGTGATTAGGACATACCGTCACTGGAAAGTGGATGCTCATATAAGTTTAATAAATCCATTTTTACACACAGTAATTGACGAATACATGCCAAAGATCTTATTTCTTACGTAGAAATAATTTCTTAATTGGCAACACCAACATTTTTGTTATATTTTCCTTATCTTTTGTTTTTAAACTGATGTATCTAGAAACAAGTTCGCCCCTTGCTCCTACGCAAGAATTCATGTTGGTTGTGTTGGTTGCAGATAAGAGTCGCTTGGCAGAAAGAAATTAGTCATGGGCACGGGTAAAGTGAGGAGGATTGCAGGAAGACGGCGTCCTCCCACCTCCAAAATACAGTACAGCATCCCCCAGTTTCTAAAAAATTACAATGGGCAAAGATAGGCAATGGGACGGCGTGACGTCACGCCGCCACCTACCGTCCTCATACCTTTTGAGATCCACTTCTACCTCTGGTCATAGGTCCAAGCCAACAAAGCGCAGTGTATGAAATCAGAAAGTATTGTTGTGAGTTCTCTGGGACTTGTTTTATCTACAATGCTAAAGAAATACTTAGTCCGGTATTTATGAGAAAAAATATAGTTTATGCAATCAAAAACTCTGTTGTTTTGCTTAACTGTTAATGTGTGGTGTGTGAAGATTATTAAATTGATGGAGTTTATATACTTTCATTAAAGCGTACTTTTGCGTTTTTCTAATAATGTTTATAACAACCTTCTTGAAATCTGGAATACCTCAGTCGAGTGGGGAGTCTGGGAGTTTACCCGCGGAAAATTGTTTAAAAATTGTTAAAAAATGATTTTAGAGTATTTTCGTGTATAATTCTCTGTAATATAACATAAGGAGGGGGCGGGTCCAAAGCCTCTCCATGCCCCGCCAATAACTACGGAAAGTTCTTCCATGGTTTTGAGTCATTATGTAAATAGAAATGCAATCATTTAGGCAACATACCATTATTTAGGGATGCGCACGAGTCGAGTCGAGTCGAGATTTAAGCTTGTCTCGACTCGTGTCTCGTCTTGAAAATATGTTTCTGCCTCGACTCGAATTCGAGACGAGACGTTTCGAAATTCGAGTCGAGACAAAATATACGAGTTAAAATATACGCACACATCAGCCAGAATATTATGACTACCTACCTTATTGTCAGTGTGTCCACCTTTGGCACGAATAACAATGGCGACTCGTCTTGGCATGGACGCAATGCTCCTTGAAATGTCACTGGAGATAGTTGGTTAGTACACACTGGTCACCTAATTCCCGTAAATTCTGTGGAGGGGGCGATGCGCTCTGACGTCACGTTCATTCACATCCCATCTGTGTTCGATTAGGTTCAGACCCGGCGAGTTGGGCGGCCAGCACATCACTTGGAACTTGCTCCTGTGTTCCTCGAACCACTCTATCACAATCCTGGCCTTGTGATATGGTACATTATATTTTCGAAAAATGCCACTACCGTTGGGAAACATGGTCGTCATGAAGGGGTGTACATAGTCTGCAAGTAGTGTGCGATACGCCTCGGCTGTCATGGTGCCTTGCTCGAGATCCCCTAGACACATGGATGCTCACGTGAATGTTCCCCGGAGCATAATTGAGCCGCCGCCAACTTGTCTCCGCCCCGCAGTACAAGTGTCAAGGAGCTGTTTCATTGGAACAAGACGGATTCGCACCCTCCCATCGTCATAATGAAAAAGGTATCGGGATTCATCAGACAATGCAACGCTCTGCCAATGTGCAAGGTTTACAGACGATGTGCATACATTCATTTCAGTCGTAGTTGCCGATGTCGTGGTGTTAACATTCGCACATAGATGGGACATGAGCTTCGGAGCCCATCGTTAGGGGTGTTCGGTGTACTTTGCCCAGTAATAAAGTCTGATGTTAGTTCTGCCCCAGTTCGCTGCCTGTCTTGTTTTATCACTCTGCCCAGCCTATGACGTCCGACATCTGTAATGAGGTGGGGGCGCCCAACCCTCGACATTTGGATGTTGTTTCCCTTTTTTTCGCTACTTGTTGAAGACACTCACCACAGCACTCCTCGAACACCCGACAAGTCCTGCAGTTTCCGAAATTCTCCTGCCGAGTCTCCGGACCATTACAACCTGCCCTCGGTCAAACTCAGATAGATCGCAAGCCTTCCCGATTCTACACACGGCTAGCACTCTCACTGATGCTACATGCACCGCACGTGTGAATGACTAGGAGGCATTCGTTGGCAGGTGACGCAGATATCGCCTGGACGGGTTTATAGCAATAGTAGGTAGGTAGTCATAATGTTCTGACTGATCAGTACATAATAAATCAATTTAAAATGTAGGAAATTTCCAACATTCTGGTTAACTTGCAGGAAATTTCACAAGTTATGACAAGAAGCAACTGACTTGGACAAGACAACGGTTAGTTGATGAGGCGATCTTTTTTTCTGTTTTTTGAGGTGTGAGCTTTGACCATGCCTTGTGAAATTTTGATGTTTAGTGCTCATCAGTCGCGCTTTCATTTTTTTCCAATTTTTCCAGTTCATGATAATTAACAATACATTGCGCAGTTCAAATGCATGTTCACGTTTTCATTCAATCCAACTCAAGCCACCTCAGATACTATATAGTTGTATTTGTTTACAAAGAATTAATTGCGTATCAGAAATACACCCCAACAAAAAATTCTGCGTGCTTATCTGCTCAGTATTCAAGGTTTTAATTACCACCTGAATTGTTAAAATGCGAACGTAAGTTGCATTATATATCTAAGCAGTTCCTATGGATAATTGAAGCACATATTAATTAAGGTCTTTCTAGCAAGCACTTCGGCTATTCATAAACCTTGCGCATACTATGAGACATACCGTAATCGGGTTATGACTTCACTGAGAAACTAATATGTGCGCTATCCAAAAATACATGTTTCAGAATCCTTCGACACTTCCGCAACAATTTGTATAGAGGTAGTTGGTGGTACTTCAAGTTACATACCGGTAGCCAAACTCCCTCTATGAAAATTGTTGTGTGAGTACGTTAGGATTCTGAAACATGGATTTTTGGATAGCGCACATACTAGTTCCTAAGTGAATTCTTGACCCAACTACGGTAGATCCCATAGTATTGAAGCTATGGACCTTTACAGCTTACTTTTTCATGTCTTCGGCAGCCTATAATTCCGAAATGACTGCACCTAGGTTGGTTTATACTTTTTGTCTTATCTTTGTGTCAGGAATCACCTCCCAACCTCTGTCCGATTTGTTTTGAAACACCCTGTATGTGCTATATCAGAAAATGTTAGTATTAATCAAAAACACAAAAATGTGGACTTTGTACTGATATGCAATACACAGCAGGCCTGCAACCAGAGGGGCTAAGGGGGCCCTGGCTCCCTAAACTTTTCGTGGCCCCTCCAGACCTCAAATAAAAAAAAACACACAATTTAGATATGTGTAAGAGACTTTTTAAAGACTTGCCCCCCTCCTAACTGAATCATGGCCTCCCCAAATGTCTGTGGCTGGTTTCTGGCCTGATACACAGGAGAAAGTAGAAGTATTTTTTACGGAAAACGTCCCTTGAAACTGTAAGTATGTTATTGGAACGTTGAATCCATACAAGAAAAGATATCTCTATTTCCTACCGATTTCTTTATGATACCTATCCACGGACCGACAGAAACAGAATAAGTGTTCTATGATACTTTCCATACTCACGCGTGTATAGTTTGGAAGCTCGACGGTCAAGCTTTGAGCGATGACGTAAAATGTTTGAATATAATATGCAATGGTATCCATACAAATCATTAACTTTTCCAAATGAACAGTTCCAATGCTCCCTCGTAATGAGTTTTCTCCAAAATAAGTAACATTTCCAACCAACACCAATAGATTTCCACATTTCATGTCCTGTACATCTATGGCTTACTCCTCCAAAATGAACTTTTTCTAAAGCTTCGCTTGAAGTAAGCTTTTGCAAAGACTGCTCTGAACGAGTTTCCTCCAAAATCAAGATTTAGCTTACTCACTTTATCAGCTACGATCGAAAACGGTAAATTTCCTTTGTCTGAAATCACAAGATGGACCCAATATTTTTGTACAGCTCTCCATAATTGAGGTTTTCCAATGTCAAGATCTGAGGATATGTTTTTCTTGCACCCGAAAAACGATACAGGCACACAATTTCATGAAAATTATTGTAGACAGAAACGGTAGATTCCCCTCCACTATTCTGTATCCTCCCGAAATGAGTTTTGTCACAAAAGCCTGTAAATGAGTTTACCCAGTGTTAAGACCTGGCTAAATTGCTTTCTCACATCTGAAAATAGTAGATTACCAATCTTAACAGAAATTTTTAGAATCATTTTTATTTTAAAGTTTACGAATACCTAGAATGTAATTTTATAATATACTGTATATTATTATTATTATTATTATTATTATTATTATTATTATTATTATTATTATTATTATTATTATTATTATTATTATTATTAAATTCTTTCTTTGTTTCTCTAAGGAAATTGGCTGCTGAAAGGGACGCTAAACTAAAAATCAATCAATCAATACACTTCGATATCGAAAATCATTGTTGTGAAGCAGTTAGAAAAAAAAAGAAAGTACATGAACTTATCTTCTAGAGCAGCGTTTCCCAACCGGTGTGCCGCGGCACACTGGTGTGCCGCGAATGGGCCGCTGGTGTGCCGCGAGGAAATCGAAACAAATTATTAATTCTATAGGAACCAAATTGCAATACAAAGGGGAAAATGTATATTTGTATTTCACATTACTATGAACCTCTACTATAAATCTACAATTTTAAGTTTCATACTGTGTTACTTTTCTGTATATTTTTAATGTTGAAAAACGCATTTATCATTGTCATGACCATTATTGCTTCTTTATTGTTGCAGACTATTTCTTAACTTGAAATTTTAACATATCATTCAATAAATTCAACAAAGCAAACATGCATGCAAATTACCTACGTTTGTGTTTTAAAAGTATAGGAGATTTGTTTATTTGTTCGTTATTTAGTGATCTTCCCTTTTAGTTAAAGGTTAGATACAGTTTTCGAAAGTGAAAGTGGATTTTTAAAAACCCGAGTCCTATATTTCATTGCAATTGCTTTCTATTTTAAAATTAGAATGAAAAATAAGCATAAATATTTACCACGGGGATCTCTTCTCTGTAAGAAGGAGATCAGTAAATCACATTAAAATACCACGGTATTTTATATTTACAAATAATAATAGTAATTATATATATATATATATATATATATATATATATATATATATATATATATATATATATATATATATATATATGGGTGTGCCGCGAGAATTCAAGTTACACCTATAGTGTGCCGCAAGTTGAAAAAGGTTGGGAAACGCTGTTCTAGAGCAATGAACAAACGTCATATCAACATACTAGAACTACCAGTACAAGTTTATCAAAGTAATAAATGGATAAATGTTTTCCAGAACTGTAAAGATAGTTTCTAATAAAATTTTACTTTGATGGAACTTATATTTATCGATTTCTTTCTTTCATTCTGGTTGCTGATAAAGGTGTATCCTTTATATTTGTGGACCTTGTTTCTTGCATTTCATTTTATTTATTTGGTAAATTATACCGTATAGGGCAGAAGTTATCTTCTACCTAGATAGTGTTATTTATCACCTATAGTGATCTAATGGGTTTATGTAAGCTCTACAATTGCCTGCAGAGTCGAATACGTCTCCGAGTTCTTTTCTACATTCTACCTAACAACTCTGGTATTATGAATGCGGAGGAAGATATGACAGATTCTCTCTGTTCACAATTTGATTGACTGCGATATACGACATAATTTTTTTTAGTTGAGTTGATTTTGAGTTCAACGCTCTTTTCAGCAGCGAGGTTATATGAGACGGGACCTACTGATTAACGTGGAATCCAAACCACATGAGCTCCCGCCGGGAGTCCAACTCGGGTCTCCCACGCCAAAGGCGTGTACAGTAACCGCTTAGCCATGAAGGTGCTCAACGTCATTTTTTTTTTTAATTGGATGTGTCCACAGAGGCTGTTATCCGGAGTGGTTAAGTTGGGACTTCGTGGAGAGCATAGAAATCTTGGAGCCTTCGGCCATTTTTTCCCTGGAAAGTTGGTATTTTGTTAATTATGAACAGATAATGCAAACTGAACTTGTACTAGTTGTACACTATCATACCGTGACCGCATTTGATCCATAACTCTGTTTTCAATTAGTTTAATTGTTAATCAATCTTCGATCATCTTCAGATAGATATGTATGAGACTCCTAGTATCAAAATCCGCCACATCCATTTCGCTTAGTTTCGAGTACTCTCGAGTACTCTCGCGTTCTCATAGTTGAACTAGTTTTTTGGTATGAAATGTAAAGCCTTTAAACAACATATAACTTTAGAGCAGCCGTATTATTTTTCAAAACGTAGGCGAATTATGTGCTTCATCACAGAGCAGTATAATAGAACACAAGTATACTGCATGTCCAGACATGTTGAACTTCACACCAGTACCTCACTTTCTTATTGACTGACAGCTTGCAATGAAGCACAGCAATACGGTCTATAGCCATACTAGCTTCCTCAATATTGTAGTCTTTTCTTTTTCTTAGGCTACAGAACATAGTCTTGCCTTCTTTTACTTTCTATTGGACTAAATAATGTAGTGTTGAAATGCAAAAGCGATCCTTTGAATATTATTATAAGATAGACGATGAATATTGAGCTACCTTTGAATGGGCAAACCGATATGAATAGAACCAGTTTTAAGTAGGATTATATTGTAGGACTATATTGACTTAGGCTGAAGACAGAAGGCAAATGATATGAAAACCAATTTAAAATCTTGGATTAAAAATATAAATAGGTAATATTCTTGCTTTTCTATTGACATATTGAGGCAAAAATTCTGATTTTCAACATAAAATCAAGCAAATTTAATTCAAGTAGATAAATGTGAATACCGTCACTTCATTAGTCATAATTTATTATATTATATAGATAATGTGCTTAAACTTATATTGCTATTATAAGCATTTTGACATCAAAGATGAATTACATTAAATCGATGAATATCAAGGTTTCTTTTATAATTTATTCCGTAAATATAAACTCTAAATTAAATTCTTGAGCTTTAGAGTATACGAGATGTAGTTCTTCATTCCCATTTAGTTGGATGTTGTCTTCCCTGCAGAAACTTCTAATGGATTAAAATATTGAAGTTTGTTAATTAACTCATTACGAGTAACGAACTTGGGTAATTTATTTATAACATACAAATTAGTAAGATGTTTTGCTTACAACTACCGTTCGTAAGTTGGGAAATATCTTATTTGCGCAGTATGTTATCATCGACACGCGGAAGAATGCTGGAATTTGTTTGCTTTAAAACAGAGTTGATTCGCAAATGAAACTCTAAAGAGTTGCAGGAAGTGGTGAATGTAACACTGGTTTTCAACTATGTATCAAAGAGATAAAGGTATGACAGATCAAGGAATTTTACAGAAAAAGTACTGTCTCACCACTACCAATCCATGCAGAAAAAATTGTGAAAGGTAGATACGGGGTGAACTTCTAATGCCAGATACTGTCCTTTCGAAATCTCCTTCCAATGCCTTTCTGCACTGGATATAACATTAAATACCAAAAATAGCCCCAGACGGGAATCGAACTCACAACTTTACGATTAGAAGTCGTGTGATTTACCCTTGAGCTAACGTGACCACTGTCAAGGACCTCCTTCCTGAGAAATATTACAGAACTTCCAAGACAATAACATTAATATCCGTTGTATATGATGTTTCTTTTCTCCTTTGTCTTTTTAATTCTGCTATGGACGAGAGAACTATGTCCAGTCTTTCTTTTCATTGGAAATGTTCTTTTACATAGTTTCGAAATATTGTTAAGTGTTCAATCAATATTATTTTTTCTACATTTAATAACACTTCAGCATGTCTTACTACACTTGAAATACACATATGGACATTATTTCTAGAAGATACCTTAAGTTGGACTTCGAAAATTTCTGCCTCAAAACAGCCTATAATCTATGCGCTCATTCTTTTTGGAATATGGTCCATGCAACTTCTTACACACACTTCAGATCGATTTTCCATCAAACTTTGCACAATTGAGAAATTAGCGTAGTGGTCTATATATCAAAATTTGAATGGGGGATCTCAGGATCGAATCTCGGAAGTAATATAATTTCTTTTATAATTTCCAGTATTATATATTTCACACATAATTACTCAAGAATAAAATATTTCGTATTTCCGTGGAAAAATGGGGACTTCTAATATCGTGAGCAGTGAAGCAACATTAATCGAACTGACTCACAGTGTCCAAATAACTGGTAAACAAAGATTGGATTAATCTTAAGGCACACCTTTAGTACGGCGTTAAAGAGTCTGCGTTACTAATATTGTTACAGTATTGTTTTCATCCCCATTTTATCTGATTTTTATATGTATGAACTAAATTCTCTGACCCAAAATTTGTTAGGAAATCGGACCTAAAAGCGACCTGAGCACTCATGACTTTGGTGAACGCTGTATTGAATGTTACCGTATAATTTTCACCCACTTGATACGGTCAATACTACTTGGTTCCTTGGTTCACTATATTTCTTCTGTTTCTCACTATCTTCACTTTTTATCTCTGCTTTTCTGTTTTCTTTCATTTCTTCATTCACATATTCTACCCTGTTTCAAATTCAGGTCCCATATGCGATTTCTCAATCTCTCATAATATGTCTAAACCACCCAGACAGCTTTCTTTTTATCTATCTAATAACAATCTTTCTCATTAAATTACATATTTAGATGCTTCATTCAATATAAATCCAACAATAATACGATATGCAATGTTCCTATAAACTATTTATCAATAGTTTCAGATTATATATATATATTCCGGGATGGTAAATGATTTCTTTTCATGATACTTTGGAGGTATAGAATGTATAGTATTAATGTGTGCCAACTTCACAGTAAGACTAATGTTGATTTTTTGCTTGCAATGATGCATCTAGAATATTTACTTTTAATCCCACACCACTTTCACTGGTCATTAGACAAAAGTTTGGCCTTGCGGGGATAAATTTCAAATGTAATTCCACCAGTAAAAATTTATCTGGTTACAAATGTCACAATGAAGATGTCCAATCATATCGAACTTCAAACTATGTTTTTTTCCGTTTATAACATTGGTAAAATCCTTTGTCCCCATTTTTAGTTACAACAGTATCTTTAAAACACATTGCTTTTTTTAAATGTGTATGTTTAACTCTTTGAAACCTTTGAGTTTTACGTCCCACGGTTATGCCGGTTAGGCTAAAGGAGACGGTGATGATGAGTAATGAATGAAATTGTGGAATGAAGAAAGTGAGAGGAAACGGGAGAACCCCGAGAAAACCCACGCACACGGTGTTTGTCCACCACAAAGTTCACTTGGCAGGGGCTGGGATCGAACCCGGGACCCCAAGTACCAGAGGTGAACGCTCTACCACTGAGCCACCGCGGCCCTATTTTTAAAATCTATCAACATAATTTAGCAATTTTTCCAGGTATGAAAAATACGAATGATTATATGACGAAAATTAAATCAGTCTATTGTTAAAGTAGATTTGTAATTCACTAAACATGGTATTTAAAAGATCATTGACAGGTGCAATTTTTTTTATCCGTTTTAGTGAATGAGAAACCATCTGCTTTCACAATTTCTGCTTCGATTTACAATAATGTTTCTGGCAGATCAATATATTCATCACCAGGGCCCGGATCTTGTTGACAAGTCAACTTTTTTCTGTTACGCATAGGACAAGGCAAGTTCAAATAAAAACGTTATCCATCAACTCTTGGTTCTAAAAAATATTTTTAGAGTCAACTTTTGGTCACTTTTTGTCGTTTGGAAGTTTCAGGTCATTTTTTAATATTTTAAGGTAACTTTTAGGTCACTTATGGTCTTTTTATTCTTTTTCTTCTACATAAGGAAATCTTAAAATGAAAACTGTTTACGGATTTAAAAACACGAAGTTAAATGATCTTTTTTCCTGCTTCCTGATTGTTGGGGTGGAAAAACTGCATTCCTAACAAGTCAATGAACACTAAGCTATAGCTGGTTGACGAGGACTGGGGGTTTGTAAGTGGCCAAAGCAGATGGTTGTAGGTTGTCTACTATAAAGGATATGACTACGTGAATAACTAAAAATTATTCTTTAAGTGCGCTTCCTAGTTTGAACTCGAGAGTTAATTGATGCTTTGAGTATGTAGAATGCCGAGGCCTAAATCATCTACAGCTTCTCATTTAAGACAGATTGTTTCTGAATTTGGCGAGGATGTTTTTAGTACTGACAGCACAATAGTTTTGCAAGATATGTGAAGAAAAGTGGCAGCAGAGGAAACATACACTGTGCTAAAGCATATCAGAAGCGAAAAACATTTACGTGCAGTTGAAAACAAACATAAAACCAAATGTTCGCAATTGTTACTTGTGGAGAGTGCTTCGAATAGTAAAGGCAAATCCTCAGTTTTCAAAAGAGTTGTGTGAAGTTTTTGTGTCTTCAAATATTCCTCTTTGGAAACTCAACAATGTGAAATTGCGGATTTCCTGCAACGTCACACAGGTCGATCCATCCCAGACGAAACGAATCTTAGGAAAAATTACATGCCAAAGTGTAACGAGGACACACTAAGAAAAATAAGAGAGGAACTTTGGACTCAGAAAATTTTTGTTTGTATAGACAGACTAGTGATGCGGAGGAACGTTATATAGTCAATATTATTATTGGGATAATGAAAGCCTACGAACCTAGCAAAATATGTTTGCTAACTGGTGAAGTATTGGAATCTGTCAACCAGTTTACAATATGTAGACTTTCGATAAATCGATATCCCTACTTTGGCCTGAAGGTGTCCAACATGACCATGTTCTTTTCGTAACAGATGCTGCTCTGTATATAATTAAGGCTGCTAATTTAATTAAATCGTAAAAATGTTTAGTTATCTACTGCAATGCTGAATAAGGTACGAGCTAAATTTTCTGATGATTACAAAGTTCCTGAGTTAGTTTGTTGTATCACAGCTGATAAAATGTTTATATGTTGCTTAACTGGATATAGGCCTATATATTTGAATTCAAATATGAAATGCTTAGTTATTTACTAAATTGGTCAAAGTTTAATTTTAATATTATTGCTTTTTCAAAACCAAAGACACAAATGGTCAATGTAGTGCAACTAACTGAAACAAAACTGTTGAAAGTGTGTGAGAAATGGTAATTAAAATTTAATAGATATTCAAAAAAATGTCAATGTTTTAACGAAATAAACGTTTAAAAACTGCAAGTTTTAAGGTCAACTTTTGTGAATTTGAATCCACATGTCTTAGTTGTACAACCCTTATCTCTGACCTTTGAAATTTCCCACACAGAAGCAAAATGCCCTATGTGGCAAAGAATAATAATGATATTGGTTTGCTTCATAGAGAGAGGTGTCCACCTTTGCTGCAAATGTTAAATTTGTCTCTCCCCTCCATAAGGCTAAAGACAAGCAGTGCTTAAATACAGCGGGTGCCTCGAAATGCTGATAACCATGAAGGACCCCGGCACTTTTTTTCGTCGTGAATTTAACAAGTATAAAAGTCAATCAGATGCGGTATTGCATTTGTTAAGGAAGGTAGAGAGGCTTATTTCATATATTTATGTGGAAGAAAAGCAAAAGTTTTTATCACGTGGAGGGAGGTAAAAGAGTGTTTGTTTCATGACTTTTTTGTGCAACAACAAGAAAAAAGAGCCAAGAAACAACTTTGGACTTTAAATACCATTTTATTACATATTCTTTCATCATGGTCGAGACAAAAAAATAAGTAAAAAAAACGAGAAACAAACGAGTCTCTTTTTAGTAGTACTGCTGTAGTTTTAAAAGAATCGACTCTCGTTATCAGTAAACAATCACCCTACTAAAGAATAAAAGGTATAACAAATGCAGTTCCCCACTCCGGCGATATTTTGCTTCTCTTGTGCCCTTTGAAGTGTGTTTGTGAAGGGAGGGACAGTGTTGCCAGACGAGTCAGTTGGAAAAGCAGGAGATTCGAAGATAAAAAACAGGAGAAAGCAGTAGATATATACAGTGGTGGCGTTTGAATGTGAATCTGGAGTTGGGGGAGGGGCAATAAAATTTGCCATTATTAAGGGGGCTGTAGTCAAAACAAGCTATGATGAACTACGTTGAGCAAATGAAAGGGAAAAGTCCCGATTTATATTAATATTATTTGATACACACATTATGTGAAGTAAAACGTAGTGAAAGAGCAAAGTGGAGTGGGAAAATATCTTTTCATGCACGTAGCGATAACGTAGCAATATGGTGCAGTCACACATGGCCGTGGCGTAAGACGATTTCTTGCTGACGATCGTGGAGACACGATCTAAGTCGCTCTTCCAACCCACGTCCCAATCTAAACAACACTTACTTGTAAATCTTACAGAAAGTCATAAAAGCGATAACCGTAATGCATATAGAAGATGACGTACAGTTGTATTCTTTGGATTCGTATTATATACAGTAAAGCTCTATATGCTCTACAGAGCTTTGTCTATTATAACAGAGAAATTTCGTCTTTTTATGTGAGGAAACATTGAAAATTCAATATTAATAATAATATATTTCTTTAACTTCTCGAAGTAAGGAAAAAGCAGGAGATTGTTCACTTTTCATTTTCCTTCGCAGTAGATCAGTAGAACGTAGAAAAAGCAAGAGATCTGCAAAATCAGTAGATCTGGCAACACCGGGGAGGGAAGATAAATCTAACAGCATTTCTATTACCGCGAGCCCGTCCTACAATCCATTGATATCTTTAACCGTCAGATAAGTTAGAAATAGGGATGTGCGATACTTTGATATATCGATCGATCGATATTTTGTAAATATCAAAATCGATATATCGATACTTCGATATTTCGATATTTTTCGATATTTCGATATTTTTCGATACTTCGATATTTTTCGATATTTCGATATTCTTCGATATTTCGATACTTCGATATTTTTCGATATTTCGATATTTTTCGATACTTCGATATTTCGATACTTCGATATTTTTCGATACTTCGATATTTTTCAATATTTCGATATTTTTCGATATTTCGATACTTCGATATTTTTCGATATTATCGACCGATATATTATCAAACCTTCGATATTTCGATATTCGATATATCGATCGACTTTCGATATTTGGTCGATATCGAAGTTCGATATTCAAAACCGGATATCGCACAGCCCTACTGGTTGCTATCTTTGATTTTCCTTGTAGGGTATTCCAGAACAAATATAATAATAATGGCTATAATTCATCCGCATGTTTCTGGCCATTCCGGCTGACAAGTATTTCCTATTGGGGCAAGGGAAGCTGATGGACAAATATTTCCTACTCGGTCTTTACATTAGGTTCCACTGAAACACATCTTAACTAAGTTAAGTAGATTTAATGATATGTCAAACAATAAGAATGTTGTATAATGTTTCCCTTTTTACCTTTTTGAGTCGATCTTTTTTAAATTAATAAATAGTTGTTTTACTGGTTCATTTTATTCCTTTTTATTTTAGAGTATTTTACGAATAGCACACATATGATAGCTAGTTGATTGATTTTGCCTACATCCATATTGATAATTTCCAGTAATGTCATCTCTATATAGGGTCATATTCTAACAGAATGTTTCGAAGAATTTTTATAGGATTTTGACAAAACAGAGCTGTCCGTGTAGTTATAATAATCAGTTTTAAGCCTTTTCAGTGAAGTGAACCAATGATTAATTCATTCCACGTTTGTGATAATTCCTTCTTGTTTCATATGAGAAGAATAATTTTGTGCGTCTCGTTCCACAATTTTCCCCGTCCAGCTAAAATTAAGTCACCAGGGAGTTCATCAATACCTGGAGATTTGTGTTTCTTTAATTTCTTTATTACAGTTTCTATATCTGTTTGGATAAGCTCTGGGATAAACTGTTCTGCTGCATGGATTTCAGTTTCTCGACTATTGTTATTTTTTTGGCTGCGTGTTCGTCAAATTGCCAAAGAATTTTTGCACCTATTCTAAAATCTGTCCATATCACTGAAAATTGTATCAGCGAGGTTGATAACCTTTCTTAAATTCATTGATGTCTTTATACAAGTTCCAAATATTTTTATTTTACAACTAGCTTCAAGTTTAATAATTTTAGCAAGCAGAAATCAACGTTTATTTGTTCTAAAAATTATTTTAATTTTCCCGCCCATTTTGAAAACATTGGAAGTCGACGAAAGTTTATGCTGGCGTTTTATAGCTAACACAGGTTTGTTTGTTTCATTTCTCTGTTAGTTTAATACACTTCTTTTCGAATTGTGTTTTTTTTTATTTATTTCCTTGTGCCACAAATTTTTGGTGAAATTTTAATACTGTTCCTAATTTTAACCCAGGGATGCGAATAACCGAAAACTTTTACTAGCCCAAGAAAAGAGCTACTAGCCCACATCCCACAATAGAAATCATTTACTTACCTTCGGTAAACTCGCCCTCACCGATGAACCCCTCGCCTCGGGTAAGTGGTTATTTGCATCCCTGTTTTAACCCAAATATCCTTTACACTAGTGCATTCCGAACCATTCTACAACCAATAATCTGTTTGACACTTCGATCTGACATTCCTTTCATTCTCGTCTAGCTTATCTTTAATTTCTTTATATTGAACCTCCTTGTTTTCAAATACTGAGTATTTCCTTTCTTGAACAATAATATTTCTCTTATAACCGCTACTACTACGCAGCGATCAGTGTCATACCCAGCATCTCTAAACGACAGAATATCTATTATGTCCAGCTGTCTTCTTTCATCTACTAAACCTGATCAGGTTGATTATGTGTTTTTCCATTTGGTGAGATCAAAGTATACTGACGAATGTCCTTATGTGGGAAGTTTGTATTTTTACGATTAAGATTTCAAATGTTGCCAAGTTTACGAGTCTAACACGTTTGTCATTACTTTCCTTATGCATAATTTCATTTGCTACAATTATGTGGAAAACATCTTCTCATCCTATCTTTGGATTGAAAACTTCTAAGAGAGTTATCATAAGGTATGGCGTGAGTTTGTCAAATATACATTCTACTTCTTCGTAAAATCTATTATTTCTCCTCTCGTCACTCTTATATTCTGTTTGAGTATGTATATTTAGAATAATAATAGTGCACCACCAACTCTTAACAATAATTTTTAAAAAGTCTATCACTGACAAATTCAACACGTTTATTTGCTGATATTATGCATTTGTGAACGAAAATCCATCTAGGAAGAGGAAGATTAAGGATAGAATATCTAGATGGAGTCACGAAGAAGCAGCCTTATCAAAATATAAAACAGCCCTCGCAAGGGAGAGAAAAGTTTTAAAATTTCTATGTTGCCCACCAACCTATGGTTGAGAAGAGAAAGAAAAATTTATAACGGTCTCAGTAACGAGATTCATGAAGGTTGTCCAGCGACATTCATAGCACAAAAGAACTTCGACACTGTCCACGACCTAATTGCTTGTGATCGACATGTGCTATACCATCAAATTCTGACACATTTTTGTATTGGCATGAGTCACTACATTTTTTATGATTATTTATGAGTGAACAAAGGAATATTTCCTTTGGATTCCCACATTTAACTAAAGTGCAAGGCTATGCTGAAATGGCTCGCAATGGTGATGTGGTGCAAGACTATGTTGAAATGGCTTTATTTGCATTCTGGCTATCGTCTTTATATGTTGCGCAAAACATTCAGTGTAACTCTCGTGTGCATGTAATTAATGTTAATAAAAAAAAAATTATTACTTTCATGAACTATGATAAAATACGTATTACCAGTCGCTATTGTGAACGGAACGTATCGTTAATATTTTAAAACCCTCTATGCGTATAAACATATTTCTGTTGAAATTATATATGTTCCTAATTTCCCTCCTCCTATTTACTTTCTCCACTTATTGTTTGCAATATTGTCACAAAAGGGAGTTATTTAATCTGGTTTTGTGAAGTTATATACTAGAACCTCTGTCTGTATTCTTTGGTTTTGCGTTCTTAACTCAAACAAATAATGTACTTCCCTGCTCTCATCCACAAGACTGCTGCCTCACATTCCAAACAACCAATAAAATCTCCTTTGAATGTATATTGGCAGGTACAAGGACGAGACGGAAAAGTCCTTCGAGCGCGAAAATATCTGGGACACAATAAATCCACATTTTTAAATAACATCACGATCACCACTTGAAGAGGAGGCAGAAATGTAATTTATCTCCACTAGCATATACATATGTACCATAGTTTATTTTTTACTTCTTTTCGAGAAAAATTTATCTTCTTGATCACGTTTAACTAGTAAATTTTTTTTTAGATCGTCATATACGCAAGAGAGGATATGAATGATAATACAAAATTCATTTCGAAACGTTAAATGAGATACGATACACTCCATTTCATATCAGGTTGTTTGAAAATTATTGGAGCTTTGGAGGTCGAAATTGAGGATACAACCATTATGATTTGTAATTAACATTACGAAACCACTTATGCACCGTTTAGTTTGGTGACCTTTTACCATGTTTCCAGCAATATCCGTCGCTATAGAACTTTTGTGATTTCTGGTCAAAACATTGTGACACTTGGCTTTCATAGGTCTCTTTTGAAACTAATTTAACACAATTCACTGACTTCTGCAGAGACTGATAGTCTGACGGTGACTAGTCCGGGCTATACAGTGGACAGATTAAAAGTTTTTAGCTAAGTTCTCGCAATTTCTGAAGAATCATTGAATACCCATGCGGTTTGGCGTTGATACAACACTATTTCCGTTGAATAATTCGGACTATTTCTTTGTTAAAAGTATAATCCTGGTCTATCGTTATGTCTGGCGGCAACAGATCGTGATACCTTCAGGGCGTCAGTGTAGCTTTTGCCACAAATGATGGAGTTTCTCCTCGAGTAGGCACGATCTTTTTCGCATATTGTTGTCATAACTTTTCCCACTTTCCATCACTCGTGATCAACTGTCTAAGAAATGGCTTGAGTTCCTAACGTTTTAATAGATAGAGAAATCAGAAATAGAAATTCGATCATTTTAATGAATTAAATGCTTTTTAAGACAGATCATGTGGTACCCAAACGTTGAACTACTGTTTGTAACAAGCTGGTTCCAAATAGTTCAACATTATTTGATGATGGGTGTTTAGGTTATTAGCGATGTCAAACGTTTTACCTGACTTTTGCTAGAATGTCATCCACTTTTGGTGTGACTACTGATCTATTCCGAGGAGTATCTAGGAAACCGAATTTTCCAGAACAAAAGTGACATAATAATCATTTGGCTGTTTGCTTTTGATAAGGTATCATCCCCATAAACAGTATAAATCTCTTCACGGACCTGCGGAGCACTTCCACCTGTAATGAAACACTCTTAATCCCCTTTCTTTCCGAATGATCACCCCGAGCCAAAACCCGTACTTGAAAGAATAACAGAACAGTACAAATCTAACTTTCAAAATACAGACCTGTCCACCGGGGTAAAAATCCTGAAAAAAGTGGGGAGAGGTTTCGCCGGAACTGTATTAAAAGGCCGCCTAGCGCACCCAGATAATGTAAATGTATCACTCTCACTTTTAATATAAAAAACTTAAGCCAAAAATTTTTTCACTTGTTCAAAGAAGTTACTTAGCAATGACAACCCTACCATTTCAATTAACAATGATAAACAATTTATTATAAATAAAGAGAAAAATAAAAAATGAGAAAAACAACTCATAGTACACAAAAATTATTAACAATTGGATAATTAAAAAGAATCCTACAGTTTCTGATGGATACACCTAGAATACATTTTTTCACAAAAGCGCCATTCCAACATGGCCTACAGCATCCTCTAATTTGCTCGTCTTTAAGTAGTCAAATTTTCAATTAGCAAAATTTTACACTGGTGCGTGTCTAAATATGTCAATCCTTAAATAATCATCTTTCAATTACATTGAGTATACTCACGGAAATCCACTAACAAAATTTTCCATTTTTCACAAAAAAATAATAGTTTAATTTAACAAAGTGTAAAGAAACAAACACTACGTACCTTAAACAGTGACCAACTGACGATCGACGTCAGTTGATTCATGGCTTCCATTCCGGGTTCGAAACCAATCAATCACAATCCGGATTTTAGATCACGAGGACCTCGTCATTTTACATTACCAGCTGGTACAAGATCTTCGAATATATTTCCTCAATTCAGTATACCTGTTTGAGACCAGAAAAGTAGGATGAAAAGGGCAAAGGGAGAATAAGGTCGTATGTTTCCATAAAATAGATGATGATGATGGAAAGGGTTTATATGGGCGCGTTGACATCGAGGTCTTTTGCACCCTTCTCTGACAGGAAAAATGAAGCACCCAAGAAAAAATGCATAGTATCATAGATATAATAAAGTTAAATCAAAGTCTGGAGTACCTTTAAAAGGTGTTCGGTCCTTTATGAATTAAAATGTCATAGCGTTCAACAAATGTGCAAACTCGATACACAAACACAAGGACGGGTTAGTACACAACAGCATGTTAATCTTCTCTGCCGGGGCAGCTCGGCAATAGGTACACACACGTGGGGCAGCCCATAATTAGTAATGAATATGACAGTGCAGTAAAGAAGATAAAAGCAAGGAAATGCTATGACAATCATAAAAACACCATGAAAAGACACAAACGGTAGATAAAAGCAGAAATAAATTAATTAAAAGAAATGCACTCACAAATCACGCAAGACGTGCAAAAGCTGCAAGTAGGTGAAAACTCGCTGGATCATCTGGACATCGTCTCCAAGCAAGGTAGACAGATCAGCTGGTAAGCCAAGGCGGGCTCGCTCAGGAGAAAGAGGAACACATTCCACAAGAAGGTGGCGGATGGTCAGGAATGCACCACACTGGGTGCAGGAAGGCGGGTTCTGACGACGTAACAGGTAGCCATGGGTCAGATGTCTGTGCCCAATACGTAATCGTGCCAATCGTCGTTCTTCCAGTCTTGAAGGACGAGAACTCGTGGCCCAAACACTAAGTCGCGGCTTGATAGCATGCAGTTTATTCCGAAGGTGCTCATCCCAGTTTGTCTGCCAGCGCTGGAGGAGAAGACGGTTGATTACAGGGCGAATATCAGAGCTGGGGAGCGGTGACGGATACTCAGGTCCTGTAAGGGCAGCTTCTTTGGCAACATGGTCAGCACGCTCGTTCCCTGGAATACCAGCATGGCCAGGCACCCAACAAAATTGGACATCGCAACCTGCAAGTCGTAAAGAATTGCAAGAGAGTAGAATTTGCTGAACTATAGGGTGCACAGTTGACACATCCGTGAGACTATGTAAAGCGCTGCTGGGGTCAGAGCACAGGAGAACATGTCGATGAATATAATGCAGAGTCTCCAGAATAGCAACCAGTTCAGCAGTGAATACAGTGGAAGTAGGATGGAGCTTCAAGCCAGCGCTATGATCATCCGTGACGAAGGCACAGCCAACAGAATCTTCATGCTTCGAACCATCCGTGTAGAAGACAGCGTAGGTACGGTACGCATCCAGAAAAGAGAAGAACTTTTGACAAAATTGTTGATTGCTGGTAACAGACTTCTTAAATTGCGATAGATGAAAGCTTACAACTGGTGGAAGAACTGTCCATGGAAGAATTGGCAGGAGGCCCAATGGATAGATGGCAGGGACATCGAGTCCAAGAGAAGCACCAAGGTCTATAGCACGAATGCCAAAAGGCCGGGTAGCAGTAGGTCGTGCTTGATATCTGTCATAGCGAGCACCAGCCTCAAGGGCAAAGGCCGAAGGATGGTCAGGTACGGCACGGATATGAATGTAATAGCGCAGGAGCAGGCAGTCCCGACGGTGGGAAAGAGATGGTTCATGAGCCTCGACATAGAGACTAGGAATAGGGCTAGTTCGGAAAGCTCCAAGCGCCAAACGAAGGCCAAGATGATGAACAGAATCCAGATGACGTAGGATGGAAGGTCGAGCAGAACCATTTGCAACACAGCCATAATCCAATTAGAAGCGGATGAGGCTACGATATAGACGCAACATCACCACACGGTCAGCACCCCACGAAAGATGGGACACCAAACGTAGTAAGTTCATGGAGCGGAAACAGCGGTACTTCAGGTCTCGAACGTGAACAGCCCAGGTAAGTCGTCGGTCGAACTCCAAACCCAGAAAACGAACATGATCCACATAGGACAATCGGGAACAGCCAAGGAACAGCTCAGGATCATAGGCACAGTGACGAAGGCGACAAAAATGTACGCAGTGTGTTTTGGTGAGAGAAAAGCTGAAACCAGTAGTGGTAGACCATCGGTGAAGGCGGTTTTTGCGCTAACTGCAAGTGGCGAGTAACTGTACGGAGATCACGTGAGCGACAGTAGATAGTAAAGTCATCCACATAAAGCAGCCCATGAACAGAAGGGGAGAGCTGCGACATCACACTGTTCACTGCAACAGCAAACAATGTGACACTCAACACACTACCCTGTGGAACGCCATTCTCTTGAGGAAACGGAGCAGATAGAGTAGCTCCAAGCTTGACTCTAAAAGAACGTTGTTGGAGATAATTCTGGATGAAGAGAGCCAAGTGGCCACGTAAGCCCCAGAGATGGAGTTGCCTCAAAATGCCATATCGCCAAGCGGTGTCATAGGCCTTTTCAAGGTCAAAGAAGATGGCTATCAGATGTTCTTGATGACGAAATGCATCCTGAATAGCACTTTCAAGATGCCCCAAATGATCAGTAGTGGAACGGAAGCGCCGAAAGACACACTGAAGATTGGAAATGAGGCCATGGTGTTCAAGAAACCAGACTAAGCGGGTATTGATCATCTTCTCCAAAAGTTTACACAGACAGCTGGTCAAGGCGATCGGGCGGTAGCTTCCACTGGACGTGGCAGGTTTAGCAGGCTTCAAAATAGGAATAATGTATGCTTCACGCCAGGCATCGGGGAAGGAGTCTTCAAGCCAGATGCGATTGTACAGGTCAAGAAGATGTTGCTTGCCATCGTCAGGCAGGTGCCGGAGCATAGCATAACAGATGCCATCAGGACCAGGTGCCGTGTCCTTCGTAGAATCCAAAACAGCAGCAAGTTCAGGAGCAGTAAAAGGCAGATTATAAGCTTCAGCGGTTGCAGAGCGGAACTGAAGTGGCGTACGTTCGGTGCGTTGTTTATAAGTGAGGAATCCAGATGAGTAGTGAGTAGAACTGGATACATCCGCAAAATGACGACCTAATGCAGCAGCAATTCTGTCCTGATCAGTGACCATTACACCATCGATAATAAGGGATGGAACCGCAACGGAGGAAACATGTCCATGTAGACGACGAATTTGCGACCAGACCGCTGTCATGGAGCTGCCAGCAGTAAGAGAAGAAACATAAGTGCGCCAGCTATGACTCTTAGCTTGCTTAATCAGGTAGCGGGCTCGAGCACGAAGAAGACGAAATTGAGCCAAGTTATCAGCTGTAAGAGCACGATGAAAAGTACGTAGTGCTCGACGTCGGGCCAGAATAGCGTCACGAATCTCCTCAGACCACCAGGGAACGGTGCGTTTACACCGGGAACCAGCATAGATAGGAATAGAGTCGTGTGCAGCTGCCAGGATACTCTGCTGAAAGGCCTCACAACGACCATCAACAGTAAAACGAGGTTCTAAAGTGAAATGAAAAGTGGCGGAAAAATGATCCCAGTCTGCTCGACGTAGATTGTAGGCAGTGAACGGAGCAGAATGGATGAGCGGAAGGCCATGCACAAGAATAGGAAAGTGGTCACTGCCACAGAGATCATCATGCACGCGCCAAGTAAGATGGGCACCAAGTTGAGGACTGCAAATGGAGAGGTCCAAATGAGAGTAGGTACCAGTAGCAGTAGTAAAATGTGTGGGACTGCCATCATTGAGGAGCAATGAGTTTGTGTTGTCAAGGAAAGTGGCAATCTCTTGACCTCGCAGCTCAGTACGAGGAGAGCCCCACAGTGCATGGTAGGAGTTAAAGTCACCCACAAACAGAAATGGGGATGGAAGCTGTCGGGCAATCTGTTCAAGATCGACAGCAGTAAATACGTCATGACGCGTAAGGTAGATACAACAAAAAGTAACAGGTTGTCTTAAGAAGACACGAACAGCTATAAGCTGGAAAGCACTATTCACATGGATGAGAGCAGAATGGTAAGCATCAGAGACCCCAATTGCTACACCACCAGCTGCACGACCTGCAGTAAGCTGATCATGACGATATACAGTGTAACCAGAGAGAACTGAGTTGCTAGTAGAGGTAAAATGCGTTTCCTGAAGACAGAATATGGTAGGATGAAACAATGTCAATAACTGCTTAAATTCCTCGTAGTGAGTGGAATAGCCATTTAAATTCCATTGAAGAAGAGACATGTTCAACAAGCATCGAGAACAAGAAGCGAGGTACTGCGCTTGCCTTTTTCACGGCCTTCCACAAGGGTAAAATCATCGAGCTCCTCCTCCACCATATCATCCATAAGAGACTCGTCATCACTAGGTGGACTACGTGACGTATGCTTCTGTTTCTTCGCCCCAGGTGGGCTAGAAGACTGGGTGCGTGAAGATTTCTTCGATGCCTTGGTAGAAGAAGCAGTGGAAGAGGGAGAGACAGTCTTGGAAGCTTGAGCCTGGAGCTCTTTTTTTCGTTCCTTCTTAGTGAGGGGTTTGGTAGGAGGCTGGCTGGTTGACTGCTTCAAAAACTGGGTTATGGAGTGAGTAGGAGCAGACGAGATAGAGCCAGCTGCCGGAGCGGCAGGAGGCTGAGAAGCAGGAATGGGCTTAACAATTCGTGGAGGCGAATGATCTTTCAATGGAAGCTTAGGCTGCGAAGCGGATGATGATCGGTGCTTCGTGCGGGATATTCCTGGGTTCACAGGAAAAGCAGTGGTACGGGACGCCTTGGAAGAGACTGGCGCACTGGGAACCTCAACGTCAGTTTGGGTAGCAGAATTGACTGTCTGAGTACCTTGTGATCTGCTGGTCTTTAGAAGGGAAGAGAAACTGGTGCCGAAGTTGACTTTTGGCTGTAGCCTTCGTTTAGCCTCAGCAGCGGAGATCTTCTCGATTACCATCAATTCACGGATCTTCTTCTCAGCCATAAAATTAGGACAGTCACGTGACTAAGCTGGGTGGTCACCTTTACAATTAGTGCACTTCGATGGGGCCGCACATGGGGCCGGACCATGAGCTGCAGAACTACAATTGCCACAGATGGCAGAGTTATGACAAGAAGGGGCTGAGTGGCCAAAATGTTGGCAATTAAAGCACCGTAAGGGTAGTGGTATATACGGGCGGACCTTCAAACGGTGGTAAGCAACGTTCAAATGCGTTGGAAGGTCAGGTAGAGCGAAAGTTATGATATAGGAATCCGTGGGCTGTACTGTACCATTTCTCTTCGTAGTAATACGATGGACGTCTGTCACATGGCTATCCATAAGTTCGGCACATATTTCTAGAACGACAGCATGTATTATTCGGCATGCATGTATTATTCTTTACCTGCACCATTTAGATATTTTAATCAAAGGTGTTATAAACTAGCCAACTATTTAATTATTTTATATAGGTTAGAAGAAGTTATATATATTTTAAGAAGTGATAATTATAAAAATGTTTTGTATCTTTAGAATGTTGATTGTGTAAATATAGCAACGAGATAACACATGGTAATAAGATGGCTGTAAGCAGCCTAGATTTAACTATACAATAAATACATACGAATAAGCAACATTTGCAGTTTTTGTGCTAATTTAATACGTGTGCAACTCACTTATTTGAACTAGGGCTCAACGATTACGTTGTATAATGGTGCCTTCACACCGGGAGTAGCTAAAAACTGGTAAGAAGTTTAGTAAACCAAGTTTAGCAGAAAACACAAGTGAGTGCTACAAAATTGTTTTATTCATTGTGTACTGTTTGAAAGTATAGCTAAACTACATACATCATTGAGTCGATTAATAATTATACCATCTTGAGGAGTGGAAAGTTAATATATAGAAACACTAAGATGAATTTATCAGATAGTGAAGTTAACGATATTAGGACTATTCAAAGTGAAACAGGTGCATCTGAGAATTTGGCAGATGTACTCAAACAAATATCTCGTCAAATGAACGACTTGCAACAGCAGCTGGATGACAAAATGGATGCTTTGCAGCATAAAATTAAAGAACAATTTGAGGATAAAATGAACAAGTCTCAACAACAGTTGGATGACAAAATGGATGCTTTGCAGCATAAAATTGAAGAGCAAATGAACAAGCAGTTGGATGACAAAATGAATGCTTTGCAGCATAAAATTGAAGACCAATTTGATGACAAAATGAACCGACTCCAACACAAACTAGAAGATAATATATATCAGCGGCTGGAACAGTTACAGCAGAGAAACGACCTTAAATGGGAACAGTTACAACAGCAATAGAACCAAATGAATGTACAAATTAATGCCAGATTCGAGAAATGTGAAGAAAAAATGGAACAGGTAGCTGAAACCTATACTGGAGTACAAAATGCCGTCGAAGTTATAGAATCGGTTGTTAGCGAACATTCTAATAGGATTAAAGGACTTCAAGAGGAGTTCCATACTTTCAAGGAAAACTATATGTTTGCTAAGGAGATGGAGCGCGATGATGGACCTAGGAATATCAATCGACCTCCTGATAATGGGACAGAACCAACACCTCATTCCCAAGTAATTTTTGAAGATAGCGGATCATCGGTTGATAGTGAAGAGAGCACTGAATCAGGAAGAAGAACGAAGCATCCTACACGGAAGAGTAAGAACTCTCATGGTAATTGTAAGTGTTCTAAATCTTATAGTACTGATACGCCTTTGCGATTCAGTGAAATAAAATCCTTAACAAAATTCAATGGTGTACCTGAGGATATCCCGGCTAGGGTATTTATAGAAAAGTTCGAGGATGAGTGCGAATTAATGGGAATTAAAGAGTCGAAATTCATGAAACTTCTTCCTCATGTTTTATTGCCCCCATGTTTGACTTGGTACAAAGCAATCCGAGATAACATTAATGGGTATTCTGATTTTAAAGAGGCGTTATTGGCAAACTATGAAAACGACTTCATCTTAGCAAATAGGGACGCATTGCTAAGAACGAAATCATTTGACCCTAAGATACATAAAAATGTTACTGAGTTTGTAGTGGCCACATATAATGAATTAAAAGCACTCAACCCAAACCAACCAGAATCACGTATAATAGCTTCTGTCCGTATTTTATTACCATTTAGATTACAACAAATGTTGATGACCGCTCAATGTGTCAATTTTAATCATTTAATCATTTTAGTTCAGAGCTACGAAAGTCAATTTCTAGCACAAAGAAATAGCAGAAATCCAGAAAAAAGTCAGGTTACCTCTAGACGTAATAATATTAATTATGCACACATTCGAAATTTAAGTATTCAAAATAAAGATAGTGTTAACTCTTCAGGAATTAGTGTCCATTATTTTGGTACTAGAACAAATAATCAAAATAGTACCGGCAATTCAACTCAACCTAATTATAGATATGGTAACGGTAACAGAAGTTACCGGAATTATAATAGGAATCCTAGTAGAAATCGCAATACGAATCAGCGTAATTGGTCACAAAATAGACTCCTAGATGGACAAGTTTGCAGTAACAGAAACTCAAATTCGGGATCTTTATGTAATCGATCGGAACATACTCAAGAGTGCGGAATACAATGTACTTTATTGGAATCTACTAATCCTTTTAATTTAAACTAGATCGTGCTGATGTGGCTTGGGTTGAAACCCCATCAGCGTTAAGTGTATCTAAGCAATTTATTGAGAATGAAACTAAATAGCTATCAATTTGATATTCTAGATTGTACTTAGAATTTTGTTAATGTTTATATTATCCTTATATGTTAATTTAATATTTGTATGTTAACTGATATTTCATTTTAATCAGTTGTGATCCAATATCAAACCACGTTATCTTATAATTTAATTAACATCAATTTTGTTGATTTTTCCTATCATAATTTCATTTTATCTTGCTTATTCTGAATTCTATATTATTTATGTCATATTTTACCTATGTAATGAATATATGAGACACCTAATTATCAAGTGCAGGAAATATATTTTGTAACATCCTTATTTATAATGAGTTTAAATATTCAAAGAGCCTCGACCATGTTACTTAAAAAAAAATTATGCTTGGACCAAAAACAAATTTTTAATTGTTCATAATTTTTGGAATAGACCCTCCTCTACGATATTATAAAGAATTTGAAGTATAATTAATTATAAAAGAATATTGATATAAAGAATAAATAAAAAGGAATATAAAGATATGTATTTATATGTATTGTGAATTTTGTATATACGAGGGCTATCCAATAATTAATGTATACTTATCTTTGTAAAGTTGTCATACGGTCCAGAATTCTTTCTAGAAGTGCTAAATCACTTCAAGAAGTCCTGTCGGGAGCCATTAAAGATAGAACGACAGCATGTATTATTCGGCATGCATGTATTATTCTTTACCTGCACCATTTAGATATTTTAATCAAAGGTGTTATAAACTAGCCAACTATTTAATTATTTTATATAGGTTAGAAGAAGAAGTTATATATATTTTAAGAAGTGATAATTATAAAAATGTTTTGTATCTTTAGAATGTTGATTGTGTAAATATAGCAACGAGATAACATATGGTAATAAGATGGCTGTAAGCAGCCTAGATTTAACTATACAATAAATACATACGAATAAGCAACATTTGCAGTTTTTGTGCTAATTTAATACGTGTGCAACTCACTTATTTGAACTAGGGCTCAACGATTACGTTGTATTTCCGCCTCTGGTAACTCTCTTAAATCGAAGCAAGTGATGACTCCTTTGCTAGTGTTTAACTGCCGATAAGGCTCAACCAGAATAGGAACAGGTCCTAACTGCGTACTAGCTAGAAGTAATTGTGATTGTTTGTCTGTTGTCGTTTGAACAAGGAGCGTCCCATTCCGTAATTTACGAATATGTCCAGGAGGAAACGTTCCTGTGGCAATGTGATGAAGATGACGATGAACTATAAACGGTGACAATTTACTTAATGCTCCAACGGTGTCAGTTGATCTGTCTTTAATAATTAAATATCTTGGTGCAAGACCAAGCTTTTCCTCTCTCTCTATCCTGGGTGGGTGGTTGATGCGTAGCCATAACTAAAGAAAGCCCAAAATCCTCTCAGCTTCCCCGTCATGGTTCGAAGCGGCCAACCAGGCTGGCAGGTCCTACCTGCATGACCCTTGTCAGCAAGCTAAGCTGTGACACCAAGTCAAAATGACAAGGAGGCAGAGCCACTTGCACCGCCGAGTGATGGGTACTTTTGAGAGGACCCACGTCCCACCGTGTAAGGGGAGGAACCAATGGTTCATTGGAGATTCCCGCACCGCAGACTCCCAGCATTCCCTTTCAGGGCATCACTCCTTCCGGTCCTGCTGGGTGCGCATGCGCTGCACTCCTCCGTCCCACGGCCCCGGGTCCAGCGTCATCCAAGAAAATCCAAAATCAAAACCAGTCCATAGCAAGTTGTCTTCTACAAAGAGCAGTCCATATCCGAGGCTTATATTTTTAACGACGCTCGATCGCAGGTTTTAAATGCCGGGTGATCGGCCCGGCACAACCCCCAACCTGGAGGACCAGTGACTGATTGCAGTTCCGAAGAACTGGGCGTTGGGGGCGCCACATCCCGACGCCGGGTCCATAAAATAGAGGTTGGCGCCATCTACTTCCTAATAAATCCATAATGGTAGGTTAACTTATTATATATACATACATCACACAATTCCTCATTAACATATTTGTGACAATCCATGTCGTCACACACCTTTATCGAAATAAAATTGTAGACTCTTCACAGGACAAATTTTAAATAATTTTACTCTAAAGTGAGAGAAATGCCATTGTCGTTGACGTTATAATTTTAATGATTAAAACTAAATTTGTATAATAATGAAAACAGAAATAGTTACAGTATTTGGTAAGAACCTGCAAACTTCCATGGTCATAAAATGCCGCTTTATGGACCTGTTGTGAACATCGTTAAATTACATAAATGTTATGAAAAATAGCTACAAGAATCAGATAACTTCAAAACTATCGTATCTGGCCTTTTTAGGAAATGGACATTGTCAATGTGGCCTTCAAATCAAGTATGTATCCCAGTCCTGATTTGGAAGATAAAAGTAAGGGGGACTCTACAATTACGCCAAGAAGCATGCACAGTAACATCATGCATGTTCTATACAGAATGCCATTCAAAATATTCATTCTATGACACAAAGGCCGCGTCTGCGTGATAGTCAAGATTTGACATAGTGAACTGGTGAAATTTTCAGTCGTGCATCAAAAGGCCAAAGTGAATCTCCAATCTTCAAAGCTTTAGTTGTTACAGATAAATTGTTTGAAAATGTTTGAAAGCCAAATCTTTGTCCTGAGCTGATAGATTCGGAACATCTGTAGCTCAGGAAGAAGCGCTGATAGAGGACGTAAGGAATAATCCAATATGACATAGGTCAGGTTTGCTTGACAAAGCTGATGAGTACGGCTGTTCCCACGAAACTATACGACAAAGACTAAAAACAACCTGCCTGAGAAATGTTGTTCTGCCTAAAAGACCCTTCTCACAGAGGTAAACAAAGTGAAACGGTTAGAATAAGCACAGTGGAATATTGCCGGCATACTGAAATTAAACTATATAGAACGACGATAAGGTATTCCTGTCCGACCAATGAGAAAAACTCATCCTCTATAGGCCACAACGGACAAAATATGTGAGTCAACATGTAATGCAGACGAATTGCGGCATATTTCTAGGGCTTCCTTTCAGCCTCTGGCCCAAGAATACTGATTCCAGTGGCGGGGGGGAATGATCACCCAGGATTATAATGATATACCGGAGAACACGGTGCTACCATTCGTTCTTGCAAATTTTCCAGACTAGAAGAATGTTTGTTCATACACAATAAGACGCTATGTATACGTCCAACCACATCCAGGCATGGCTACAAGAACACCTAAATAAATCTGCATAGACTGGCCTCCATTGTCTCCTGATCTCAATCTTTCGAACATGTGTGTGGTTTCATATCGCAGAAATGGGTAATAAGACCAGGAGAGAGAAACCAGGCACCTCTAGAAGCCCACATTCTAGAAGCATTGCAGTACTATAGCAATAAACTCAGTCATTAGTTGCAAACGTACAGGTAAGTCTTCGTGCCGTAATTACAGCATGCAATGATTACACCAAATTTTAATAAGGATGTTTTATTGTTTGCATCTCTATCGACGTGATAATTTCTTAGAAGCACTTTGGGAGTCCATGAAAGTTTAGTGGTGGTCTAATATCATGACCTTGTGTTTTCTCGAAATTCTCCCGTTTCCTCCAACTTTATTATTCTGCCACTTTCATCGGCCCCCAGTCAGGTACAACTATTGTATTCTTTACCTTTGGTGGGACGTTAGTATAGGACATTTAACTAAAGGATGCATTTTAATTTTTCATTTCACACCTGTTTCTGGGGTTTCATTTTTCCATCACGCATGTATTACATCAATAACGCTAGATGTTTGAACAAAAAGTTCCGCTGTCGAAAGCTCATTTTATTTTCATATTCTACTCATTCCTTTGAGAGAAGGAAATAATTAATATATATTCCCTTTGTTAGGTTTATTTCGCATAGTTTGCTTTACATTCTAATGTGTGTGTTTCATGTTTTCTCTAACTAGCTGAAACGCCGGTTTTTCGAACGGAGATAATAAGATTGTGGTAAGTATTTATAACCTTTTTCAATCCTATGATACACGTAAGAATGAAACTGTAATGAACAAGTCCATAATGTCACTTCCTTTCCATTCGCTACTCATCCTTCCCTATGCCGATGGAATCGTTCGAAAGGACATTAAATGTCATGCTACTTTTAGAGGACAAACTTTGTCATATCCTTTCCCATTTAGCCGCTAGAGGGGTTGTTGCAGACTTGTATCAGACTACACGTAGCAGGCCTTTCAGCTAATAATGCACTTAGAGCCGTCAAACAAACAATTAAACTACCAAATCGTATGTGTAGAATGCAATACAAATAGTAGCGACACCAGTGGCTTATCGTAAATATCTCCAACGGGGGTCATCTTCAAAATTTGACATGGAAACAGGGGTTGGTTTTGTCTCCATTGAAACAAGTCCACAGTGGGAGAAACGTTGAGAGGAAACACGTTGGCATATTTCTTCCTCGTTGGCAGCAACACAGTCGCATTGCTAGGTGAAAGTCAGATGGTGCGAGGGTGTCCCCAGACACACCAGGCGAATGCCGGGAGGATTCGTGCAATCATGACGTTGCAAACAACCGCCGACGCCTTTGCAGGATTAACTTGGGGCCTAAGCCAAGGGTAGCCCAGACCCACAATGACGTGGACACGCGAGTATCTTGTGTGCGTACGTACAATATGAAATATCTCCCAAATCCGGGAGCATATGTTGTGGGCTTGTTTGTCGTTTCGAACAGCACACTCATTTATTGTTGCCAATGTTTGTGTGGTGGTACTCTTGTAGATTCAGTAGCTTACACGTACATGACCTTGCTCCAGACATAGTCTATGCTGCCTCGAACAGGCGATTGCTGCTATGTCAGACAGAGGGCAGAAAGAGAGATGCTGTGGCCAAAACAGGTGAAAAAAGTGTGTAGAGTCCGAGAGTGATTAACCTCTGCAGTGAGTTAAAGTGGTCCGTGTACTGGACAAGGTGTCGTGCATTGAGTTCTACTATCCCTGTGCGTTACAAGCCCCTGACGGGATGAATACGAAACTTCCACAAGCAGTTAAACCTCTTTGATTGTGTTGATGTTTGAGTGATTGTAGTAGGAAGTGTCGGTAGTAAATAACATTCATGCGGTATAGGAATTTGGGGGCATTCCAAATGCTCATGATTGTAGGGGAATGCCGGGAAAATTATAGGGCTGCAGCTCGATTATACGCTGAACGCTATCCAGAACGACTAGCTATTTCCCACAATCTGCTGCGGAGATTAGCAACACGATTGCGGCAGACAGGCAACATGCGTGGACGCCATGGTGTCCGGAGAAGAGTCGTACAAAATGAAGACGTTGCCATTGATGTACTTGCCGCTATTGTAGTAAATCCTCATGTATCTTCGCGGCAGATCGCATGAGATCGTGGTATCAGTCAAGATAGTGTCCTGCGTATTCTGTGGAAATCACATTTTCAGCTGTACCACCTCTCTCTGCATCAAGAACTAAGTGATGCGAACTGTAATTTACGGCTTCTGTTCTGCAACTGGGTTGTCAATCGCGTGAGAAAACGAGTTTCGTAAGTTTGGCGATCACTCCTCTGCGCTATAGATCTTAAAGTCACAGGATTTTAACGAAAACAGTATTATTATTATTCTTATAACGACAAAAGAAGGAAAGAAGAAGTCACAAAGTCGAAACTATTGATAAGAACAAAAGAGATATATGTCAGATGTTTCTTAGGTCTATACATAAACGCAAGAATATTACTACGTTGAACTATCACTTTATTACAAGAAATGGAGTATAAATATTTGTTAGCTGATTACAGAAATAAATTTTATTTCGCCCCTCTTCTACTTAGAAAGGTTAGGTGACATATGATCGTTCTTGTGACTCCAGTTGTAAGTTTGATCACTATTTGCAATTTGTGCACAATTAGGAACAATTTCACAATTGCTAGGAAACAACGTTTCTTCTTGAGCAGTCACATTTTTGGCCCACATTATCAGAAAGTATGAGCCTTTTGTATTCATCAATTGTTGGCTATACACGTTACGTTCCTAGACAATAATAATAAAAGTTGATACTGATGACGTATTTTTGTGTTGTTGGTTTCTCACATGTGAAAAAATTCGTCTCAACTCCAAGAACCAGAGAAACTGAACATTTGTCATGTTAGTACACATCAGAAGTATCAATATTGCAAATGAAAAATTAATCCTTCATTGCCTCAGCCGGAATCAAACCGGCGGCTCCAACATTGGAAAACTGACGATTAAGCCTCTACTCTAAGACATCACTGTTCAGGAAGAAAGGAAAACTCGATGTACATTGAATTCAGCAAATTGCACACTTCTATGATTCCATTGTTGTAATAATTACGAAACACTCTCGTTTCAGTCATGATAAAATATAAAACATGATGTAGAAAGAATAATCCAGAGAATTTAACTTTAAATTGAAAAACAAAAAGACATACGAACACGCAATGATATGAAGGACAATCTGGTATTTAGAGGGCTTTGAACCCTTAACAGGCAGTCCTCTTAACTCAAGTTGGTGTTTCAGAGCACTGGATTATTTTTAAAGTTAACTAATTTAACGAATGTTCCTCAGCACCTTATGTTTCCTATCTTTAATAATTTTACTTACTTTTACTAGTTTTACTCACTTTTACAGCTTTTACAGTAACTCTTTAAGAACAGGGACAAAAACACAGAAACATTGAGAACAGTTAAAATTACAAAGATTCTTCGCGCGTTCTTCCCTTTCCTGAAATGAAACAATAACATATGGAGAAAATGCAATTTTTGGTCTTCCATCTTTTATGTATTATCAAATCTGTAAAAGCCTATAAAACAAAAAGCAATATTAATACACAAAACGTTCAACCTCTTAGGTATTCATGACATAACAATTGTATGGATCCGAATAAATCTAGTATATCCACAAACCATCATTTTTCATCTTTTACCAAAATACGTCATGACTTTTCCGACAACTTGATACTTTAGATGTTGTTAATACGAGAAGTTCATTGATCTCGTCACTTATTCACTTACACTCTTAAGATCAAAACCTTTAGAGTGCTTCCCGGAGATATAGCAAGGTGAAATGCAGTATCCACACTTGGTGTAGAATAATAAAACACAAAAAATAAAACAAAAAAGAGACATTCGATATTTCCCTCCCCTAATCCCTTACCAAGTCTCGAGTTTGTAATAATAGTAATAATAATAATAAATCTTCAAATAAAATAAAAGGAGTTACTACTTCGAGAACCAGGTATAAGTAAATGAAGTCGCAAGGACTTTGATATGTATAACTGGTTTTTTCATCATCACTATTTATTATTACTGGTTATTTATGTATTAGTAAAATTTCATATATTACCGAATAAGGTCATAACTTCGCAAAGAAGTGGCTTCAAAAGAATGCCTGTCATAGTTTGGTAGCTTGTATCAACGCTCTCAGCGTAAAATCGCTGATTTTATTCTTTGTGGAAGTTAGTGTGATTCAGATTTTGCATCAAACTATTAAGTTGGAGCATGCCCCTCAGCATATATTTTCTTCACGCGCTACCCTAGCCAACTATTTTAAAGTTGGGTACATGGAAGCGTGTGAGGTTAGATTTACATTGAAGTTGCACCACCGGAGTGTGACGTAATATCACGTGGTATTATAATGGAGGCAACAGTGGCATAAAACGAGTTATGTGGGGCTTCTAACTCCCTTGGCTCGCTGGCGCTCGCTCAGCTATGTTTCGTAACGTAAGTATATCATTTTTTATCAATAAAGTTGGCAAAAAAGCATATACCTACCTTTCCGCCTCTCTAACTGCCCACTACCCTCACTTCTTAATTTCCTGTTGGTTTATAACGTCATTATTTATAAGGACTATCCGACATTTGTAGGTAAATGGTGGTGAAAACACAATTTATGCATTATATATTACGTACAAGGGCAAATGAGTTCTATTTTCATATCATTGTAATTATAAAAGTGTTATAAAAATTTTTTTAAAAAATAAAAAAAGATTCCTTGGTCAGATTGGAACGCACACCGAAAGCGATTTTCATTAATGGTCCACTCACTAGCACGCTTGGCCACGAGGACCGACAACATCAGCCGTTTGGTTTTTACTATATGCTGGCTACATGGTGAGAAAGGGATAAGTTCAACCAATCAGAACCGTGTATTTAGCTCCTATGGCTAGGGTCGAGTAAGATTAAAATATATGCTGCCCCTTAATGGTCGAATAGTTGAACCGCATGGCGCGAGGTTCCATTCGGAGTGGAGTTAGATCCTCGGATAGAAACCAGATTAACGGTTAGGATTCTACTTTAAACAATAGGCCTGGTCTCCTATAGCCCCTGCAATGAAATGAAACCTTCTGCATTATATTTCTTATATATGTAAAACATATATATGTGATAATTTAAAATGTTCGTCAAAAATGTGGCTTATATCATTGTACGAGTCCTCTAAATCTATTTCTTTTCAATTTTTAATTATTTTTATAGGATAACGTAATTCTATTCAAGTACATTTATCCACTTACAAATATCATATACTTCGTTTTGAAACAGAATACTTATCATATAACACGTTTCCTTATACTTCACCTCTATATTCTGAATTCTTATTTTATTTTTTAAAAACTGATTTCAAATTTCGTGCTGCTACTTCTTGCGCTTCAAAAGTTATATTCGGTGAATGAAAAGAAACTACAGCGAAATTCGTTTCTATTCTATGATTAGGGATTATTCTATGTTGACTGTACTGAGTTCGTTTATGCTTCTATAAATCAGTATTTGCTGTTTATTTTCCTGATGGAAGTTCTTCCTACAACTGCAAATATACATTTTGCCTTTGCAAGGGTTTTCTACCGTGTCCCATATTCAAAAAGAACCGCACATCTCTGCAAGGAGCAGTAACATTTCTTGCCTGGTTGGTGGTTCGAACGAAAGCAAGGAAAAGGAGGAGGAGGTCTCGGTTTGTGTTTCATTTTGTCGCCTTGAGAATTGACTTCTCACCGTTTCCCCGTCGCCTCGTGGCGTCTGCCAAACTCAATTAAGCGTCCTTCGTGCCTGGTGAGGAGTTTGTGAATATTCATGTGCCTTCTCCATCCGTTTTGCAATACTTTCTATATTAACTAACTGTGAAACACTGGATACATGTTGGTTTTAACAAATGTGGGAAACAGTATAATATATATGTGTAATGAAAGAATCTACATGGCTGAGATCTGAATGTTTAGCATAGAGCAGGATTTCCTGGATTGAGTGGATACGGTCCTAGTTTTTGTCAGCAAAAATCAGAGTTTAATTTTTGGTAAAGGTTCATTTTCTTCAACAAGATTTGAATTCGAAATAATTACTCATAAAGTGAAACACAGCTATACTGTCTATTAAATAATTAAAACAATTTGTATTATTTGTATACCTCCAAATTTTTGTATCGAGATTCCTCATTTTATCAACTAGCCATCAAAATACTGCCTTACAGGACATTATATGGTACATGTGTCAATTTTATCATGTTTTCAACACGATTTCTTACAGACAGAACGTATTTTCTAGATTAGTGACTTGAGCATTATGTTGGCCCTAGCCGTTTCAAAAGAAGAGACCTGCATTAAGTTGAAGACGATATAAAGTTTGAGCAATCGAATTCATTTTGAATATTTTTTGGAGAAATACTAGATTCACAATATTACTTTTTTGTTCTAATAAGTAAATATTAAAATTGTGTACCAATGAACTATAGCTTTCAAATGAGGAATAAATTCCAATTACTTTGTATATCAAATAGCATAGAAATTTCAAATAAAGTTTTACAATTTTTTGACACTACTTGTGTTTTGAGGAGTTAAAAATGATAACGACACATTTTCAAGAATGTTGCAATATTGCTGAAGTCCTTATCACTTTTAATTATGAATCCTAATAATTTAAAAGTATCATGAGTAACATTATCTATTATGTTATTGAACGTTAATTTCGGGTCAAATGCAACACCTAGATCTTTACTGTATTAGCTCTGCTTATAGAAGTATTACTAAAATTAAGGGCATTTTTTCTGCTGAGCGATACTACGTATATTTGTTTTTCTTTACGCCAAGACAATCTTGCACGGAATTTATCTTGGCGTATATTTTGAAATCATTAGCGAAAAATAATTTTTCACTATTGTTTATATGATCTGGAATATCGTTGATAAATAATAGAAATAGTAAACGGCTTAGGTTGAAGCCCTGTGGCATTCCTGATAACGTAAAATACTTGTCTGATTTAAATTCATTATAGACAATCATGGTTTACGTTCACTTAGATATGGTGAAAATAATTTGCTGAGGGCTGAAAAAAAGTGATAATGATCCTGTTTGTTTAACACTATTTTACGACTTACCCTGTCAAATCCATTTTCTCAAAGTTAATATATCTTCATCTTTCCATCCTTTGTCTAATGAATTAGCGATAAAGTCAGTGACTCTTCCTAGATTAGTTGTTGTTGATTTACGAGTAACAAAGCCATGTTGGTAGGTTAAAGTTGCTGGTTTAACATTGTCAATAATCCATTTATACAATATTTATTCAAATACTTCCGTAAAAGTACATAAAATTGATATGGGTCTAAAATTAATAACGTAAAATGTATTCTTAGATTTATGTAACGGGCAGACTGACGGCATTTTCATTCATTAGGGAAGGCGCAAGTTTTGATGGAGAAATTGAAAGTAATACATAGAGAATATTTAAATATGTTAATAGGCCTTTAATTATATACTAGGGAATTCCATCAAGTCCTACAACTGCTCTGGAATTTGTTTGTTTTTGCCCTTTCAATATGTAAATCCATTCATTAACATACAGCGTTTCCAGGATTTCATTTTCGTTACTTGATAACATGTTTGCCCTATTCACACTCGGTTCTGAAGAGAACACAAATATGGAGGCGAGGTAGTGAGCAAAAATATTAGCTACTTCGTCATTATGATGGTGATTCCGTCCTTCAAACTTCAGTGTACTCTCAGAGAGATGTTTAATCCTAGCTTTTAAGTAGTTCCAAAGTTCTTTAGGGTTAATTTTTAATATTTTCTTTCGAATTCTGGATAAATGAATTATATGCTGCCTTGATGACTTTCTTAACGTCTCTACGCAATTCGTCAAAAATTTTGAGTTAATTTAGCTAGTAATTTTATATTTCTATGATACTTTTGTTTGGATATTATCCTTTGCAAATCAGCAAGAATATTATAACATAATTTCTTTTTAAGTGGAATAGTTTAATCAAATAAGTTATAGATAACATCAGAAAAGTTTCTTACTAAGTCGTTAATATTATCATGTTTTTAAAAGCAATTCCTATCTACAATGAATCTTGTTGATACAACTTCAGAAAATCAGGTTTTTTAGAGTTGTATCCGGAGATTTTACTCTTCTGTTTTACTTTTACTGTCGAATGTTGTTCGATGTTTATTACAATGGCCTAATGGTGCATATCTTCTTTAACAAAAGGGTAAGATTCTCTACTGACTTCCACTTCTGACATATTTGATATACTAAATCTAATGTTCGGTTAAATTTATTAACAACTTTATTTCATAATTTTGGAGTATAATAAGTCATAAAATTATATAGATTTTTACATTTATATAAATCGTTTTCAAAGTTAAACTCCTTTGAATTTATCTCTGACAAAATGAAGTCATCAATCAGAAGAATCGAGTTACCTTTAGAACAGCTGATTTGAATTCGGTTGAACAATTTATCGTAACACTCAATGTTAAATTCAGGTGAGAAAGACACTACATAAATAAATATTGTTGTATGTCCTACACTTATTTATATTAACAAAAAATCTTAATTGTTATCACTCCCATCTAATCAGAATGTTTTGTACTTGACCAAAACAGCGATAAGTTCCTTCACCTCATCCTTTGATTTGCTACTTCTGACGGTATTACGATCTTGCTTTAAAAGTGTATACTTGTTATCAAATAGTCCAGAGCCATAATGAAATTCATTAATGCAAGTTTCCGTAATTCCAATCAGATCATAATTATTAGATTATATAAAATGCACCATACCACACGAACTATCAGAATTATTATAATATATATTGAACAATTTTTAAGTTTCTGAATGCACAGTTGTTTTGAATGATTCACTTGGATCTCTTGAAGGAAACTTACTAGGTTTTCACTTGTATTCTTTGTATTGCCCTCAATACCTTGACCTAAGACTGATCTTTTCTTGGATACTTGGAAGCTTCTGAATGAGTTGGAGGGAACAGGAACCTTTCCTTGCCGCAGAGGGAATCCTTTTCTTGTCGCAGTTTAGCTCCATGATGATGACTAACAGCCATCCCGAGCGAAACAGCTGCCTTGTTGGAATCTTCAAAAGTTCTAAAGCATCGTCGTTCAGCTCTTGATAGCTTTACCTTTGATTGCCTTCCAATTTAGAAAATGTATATCTTGTTTCATCTATATATAGGTAACGAAAGTGAATGCTCGTATATTTACCCTCCTTATGTGAATCCATTAAATAAGGCTAAAGTTCCTTAAACTCGTTAGCCAATGCCTTAGAATAGTTTTGGTCCACATATATCCAAGTACCACGCAATTTGTTTTTCAAAATATGTTTTTTTTCTTGTCAATAAAGAATTTACATGCAATAGGTCTAGTTCTCTTAGGATACTTTCTTATGTGATGCACGTGCTACAACAGCTCATTGTTAACTTCTAATTAAACTTTATCTCGTAATACATCACACACTTTCTTCTCTGTAGTGTCCCAGTTATCGTTCTCATCCTCTTGAATTCCGTAGAGCACAATATTTTGTTTCCGGATTTTATTTCCAAGATCACCTGCTTCCAAATCGAGAAATTTTCCATGTTACTGCATATTACTGTGAATCACATACTTCGCTTGGCACTTTCACGAGTTCCATTTCTATAGTGTTCGCTCTATACACTAATTTTGCTATAGTTTCACACAATAGTCGAACTTCAGTCATTAATGTATCATTTGACCCGTGAGGAGATGTCAAGATATCTTTAATGTTTGTCATGTCACGTCGCCTCGAATTTACAGGATCAGGATACTGTTAAGCAACACCAATTGTTAACAATACACAAATCACCAGATCGTATGGAAAATTACCTTATTGCCATTAGTATTGCGAATTAGCGCTGAGCACAAACATTTTCCTATACCAACTCCAAATTATCCCACCCTGGCCCTATAGACTTCAAGATTGCCCACATCACAGTTGAGTGCAGCACAGCGTGATTTTCTTATGAATATGCGTATATTTCTTGTAGAAAAGCACTGTGATTAATATGGTGGTTCGAGCTCCATTTTCCCTTTTTTCACCTTACGCTGTAGGCTACGTCTTTTATAGCATTTGTGAGGAAAAGGGACGCACAACTTCAACAAACAAATAAATTTATTAACTGCACTTCTGGTATACGTGGGAAGAGGTCAAAATTGCAAACTAATTTCGTTCTTTATAAGTGACATAAGACAGTGATATTCAAGGTACTGCCTTATGTCGAATTTCTTGCAGCGCGTAAATTTCCATGAATAAAGAATAAAGAAAAGTTAAAGCTAATCTAACCTACAGTATATGAAAATGATATTGTACATACTTTAAGATATTTTGTTGGTTATTTTAACATGGAATCAAACATTAAATGAACCAGATGATGCTAACTTCATTCTCTTATAAGAAAAAAAAAGACTTTAAACATTAAAGAGATTTTTTAAATGCATTGATATTAATACAGTATAGGATTTTTCTTCCGTATGTATTTTTAATACTTTATGCACGAATTAGCCGAAATCAGATTTACTTTCTGTGGCATTTTTAGGCATTTCTATTTTCCTCTTAAAATCAAAACAGTCGTATACTACAACAAAACAAGAAAAAGAATTTGTACACGGAGAAAAAATGTAGTCTTTGGTCTGTCCGAATAAAACGGATTTAACCTGACAAATGGTAGGTTCTACGTATTTCTTCATGATTTATACGGTATTTGTAGACAACGCCACTCATGGTGTTAGGAAACATACTGCCGAGGGAGTATGAATGCAATTTTAACCATGCCTTGTTGTTTCATACGTTGGACATATGGAAGCCACATTATTACAAAGAGTGAATCAGCCAGTCTGGAGTATAGAAAAATATGCGTTATACCCGTATAGATAGAGAAAACAGTAGAAATCTTTAGAAGTGAGGTAACCAGTATGAAACGTATAATATAAGCCGTGCGACAGAATACAATTGTTGTTGACGATACGGCCATTCATAGCGTAGGTAGAGTTTGAAAATGACTCGCATCAGATCACTTTTCTGTTTAAATAGAAATTGGATATGGTTAAGTTAGTTTGAAATTTAATGTCATTTTAGCACCGATCTACTGCTTAACGGGAACCGCATTAACTATTATTGGAATCAAACTCGGGTCTCCTGTATCAAGGGCGCGTTTTCAGTAACCATGCGCGTAAAGGATAAAGCCGTTTTGTTGGTCTATACCTTTAAAATTATAATTTCTATTTTTCTTTTTGGTCACAGTTCCTCTGACAAAGAAATTCTGCTTTCTGCCGAACACAGTCGATACGCTGTTCTGGAGTTGTCATTTACGTTACGTAATAAAGAGACCCTGCGTGTGAAATTATTAAAGTGACAACTTCCATGCGGTATATTGATCAGAGTCTAAACGATACAAACAACTAGACGGACTCCACACCACAAAACTGGCTGGTGCTTGCTTTTAAGTGAAGTTCATTTTTTGTAACTTTTAAATATACCCAGTTTAGGATGCGAATCATTTCTGGAAGTCACTAGAATTTTGAATTGAAAAGATCAAAAGTTAATTTACTTTCAGCTCCAGACACAAATTAAATTATCCTTGAGTGAACTAAAATTTCAGAAAAAAATACAATAGCATTTAAAATAATGTTGGAATGAGAGATGAACAAAAAAAAATCGACTACTGACAGCTTGGCAAGTCAGTTTCTACTGACCTTGATATTCGTTACTTCTTTTGATCTTTCTCTTTTAGCCAGCTACAAGTAATCTAACACCAACTTGCAATTTCGCATTTGAAATTTTTAGAAATACAACTTTCACAAAATCTCGGACTTCTCTATGAGCGTAAATGAAATAATTATTTATGAGACTATTAATGACATTCGTTTGCGAAAAATGATCAAAGTTATTAGAAACATTTTTTCTAAAAAAAATATACGGGAAAAACCTGCTCATTATATTTCACTTTTCTCAGTGAAGTTAATAGGCATATTATAGAAACACGAATGACACTCTGTGTGAAATATTTATCCAACCGTTATTTCACAACGAAGTAACAACAAGAAAGAAACAACTCAATATAAATTACCATTCTTGATATTTCAAATATTTCATTAAATAGCCTCTAATAACAAGTTTCTTTACGAAGTTTAAATAAAATCATTAAAGTTGTTTCTCACAATAACGGGAAACTAAAAAATGCTTTTTCTTCAACATTGATAAAACAAAATCATATCCCGTAGATGAATTACCTAAAAAAAAAAAAATTAAAATTTGATTTCGATACTTTGAACTATGTGTCTTGTAGGTGAAAGAAGTAATAGAGAGAGGACATCCAAAAATGATTATAAAACATTTAGTCATCATGAAATTGGTTGAAATATCAAATTCATTTGTTTGAAAACATTTTCACTGATTTGGTTTCCAAAAGTGAAAGTAAGTTTTAAAGATAGATTACACCGAAATATGTAAAAATTTTCATTTGCGACCAAATCGAATAGAAGACAACTTTTTTCTTTTAAATAGATGTCTAGAGGGTGCTGATGACCAAAAATGTTAGAAAAACTGATAATTTATTTTTATAATGTGGCTTTACTCTGCTTTTGTAAGTAAGCAAATTATTACCTTTATCTGTGAATGTATCGATAAATATAAAGGAAGATATATATTTAAACATATTAACAGCAACATAACATATAATTACAACATCACTAACATATATAGTAGCGTCTTCATAAAACATGCCGAAGGCAGCACATCTTTTAAACTTCATGTGTTTCCTGGTAGTTCAATAATTTGTTCTTACATTAGTATGCTTATTTGATAAGTGTCGAAATAAACTCTTTTTTTCTGTTTGAGGTAAGGAATTTGCTTGATATGAGAATTTCCTTTGAAGAATGGTAAAGAATCAAATGTGCGTTATTCCCACGTCCCAATGTATTAACTGAATCGGACAATGGACTCGTAATTTTTCTGATTGCACCTTGTCTATTTGTGAGGTGTAGAAGGAAGCCACTGCAATGTTTTTTGATCGTAGCTATATAATGTCATAAGCGCACCCCATGTAGAATACTTTTAAGAGTATCACATATGGTACTGAAGTATATATATATATATATATATATATATGTGATTATGGGCCTACGCTAAGAGTGACACTCATGGTGATAATGGATGAAATAGTGGTAGGAAGAAAGTAGAAGGAAACGGAAGACCCACAGGAAGAGCTGCACACACAGTATTTCTCGTCCGCAAAACTCAATTCTTGAGTGTTGGGATCAATCCATGTACCCAACACACTCGATATGACTGCATTATTGCTGAGCCATCGCAGCCTGCGTTTGATGTGGATTGAAATTTAGCATCCCTTTCTAGCACCAAGATTACTATGAGACGTGGATCTATCGTTTAAGGTCTAATTCGAACCAAAGTAATACGTTTAAATGCCAGTGTTCTCCTACCGGAATGGGATGTGACTATGTGCATCAAAGACGCTCGCGCTAGCAATTAGACGCTCATTTTTTAAAGATTTTATAAAATTTGTTGTTTATATAACAGTGCTAAACAACCTGTATTACCAGTATCAAATATCAAATATCGGTCCCGGGTGCGATTACTGGTGGGAACACGGTCGAGAAAGCGTAAAAGGGTTTTCACGCCAGACATCCTGAGTGAGGTTTCCCTGGGTTTTCCTCATTCACACCAGGCAAATCCGAGATAGTACATAACATATAGGTCCAAGACCGCTTCGTTCCTTCCCTTTCCTCGCAAAATGGGATCATCAAGGGACGTCATCCCTCATCGTGAGGGCTAACATGCTTAAAGGTGCCGAAAGACCAGAAATTTAATTCCTAAATCCTAAATCAAGTATCAATATTCAGACAGATGTTAAGTATCACTCATTACTTACAACTGAGCTCAGCATGATTAATTAAACAAGCACTTGCTGGAAGAAGTAATTTTGAAAGCTTTGTCATCAGATCTGATCGTTTCTGTGTATTATAATATCGAAAGAGTTTATTAAGTAAAAATCGTGTTGGCAACAGGACTGGCCCCATCACAGCGAAATTAAAATACCGCTAATTTTACAGTAATTATGTGATATGTTCAAATAGATAAAATATAATCGAAATGTAGAACAAGAGCGTGCTAGACAATATTATTTAGCATGAGGTACCGTTATCACGAGACACCTAGTAGTTTTCCGTTTGCAGCCATTTAGAAGCGCGAAAATAAATGCCGGTTTTCTAAATGGCTGGAAATCGAAAGCAGAAAAGTGAGTGATAACGGTATCTCATGTAAAATAATATTGTCTAGCGCGCTCTCGTTCCACATTTCGATTATCTTTTATCTATTTGAACATATCACATAATTATTGTAAAATTAGCGGTATTTTAATTTCGCAGTGATTAGGCTTCTTAAAGATCGAAAACCCCTGTTGGTGGTAGCTTTCGTTGGAAGGAAAGGGAAAAATAGATGAGCTGTTGGTAGGTCATCTCACTTCTTTCCGTTTTAAGACATCCTGTATTGATTATATGTTTCTGTCTCTCGCTTGTGCTCTCTTTTCATTATTGTATCTGCCTTTCCCTATATTTCTTGCTGAAGAAGCCATTAGTCCATATCATAAACGAAGTCTGTTTGATCTTTAGACTGGGTACAATAAAACGGAAGAGAGTTGTTCATAATAACTACAAATGATCTTTGATCATAAAAGAAAGATAATTATGAATGGATATTGAACATTTTACAGGGTTATTAAATAAGGAAGATATTTCCTTTGTCTCTAACGAATGGTGTTAAAATTTTCTTTTTACAGATGTACGCATGGGAACTTCTCGTGGCTTCTTAGCTCTCTAGTAGTATAAAGGCAAGAAAGAATCTGCATGCATGTACTCTTTTTCTCACACACACAAAAAAAAAGATATGATCCATATACTATTAGCAGAAGCTACGAAGTTTGTTCGATATTGTATGATTTCCTCTTCTGACACTTTTTCTTCTATATTTTTCCTTTCTTCCACCCATCTCATTTTTCCGTCATGAACAGAGCAGAATCAAAAGTCCACCTCCTTTACAAGCCGTGAACTAAAACTGATTTTTCCTTTTCTGTCCTGCTTCCAGGGCTGCTGTGTCTCCTATACTGTTCAATAAATAAATGAAAAAGACGAGAGAAAGTGTTGACGTGAGTTGCTCGCTATTTTTTTTCTGAGAGCCGAAAGGAGGCTCCCAAGTCTTTTGAAAGTAAGCTTCAACTTAGAGCTATTGTGAAATTCTTGAATGGCGACCTTCTCCGCAGCGTTGGATAGGATGTCATTTGAGATCAATATTGGGAAATACGAAGCAAAGGAAACAGGAGGAAAAGTATATACTAATAGTAAACACTTTTACTTTCAAAAATCAAAAGTCGAAACATAGAGAGAAGCTGAAAGTGTTTCAGTGGATGTGTGATCTATGAATAAATGTTGTGTAATCATTAAATTTAGCGTCGATAGTTTACTAATAGTTACTCGCCATTAAAAAATAGTGTATCCAAGACTTTACCCAGTAAACATTTTTCAAGCCATTACGAGATGCTTTGGTTACCTCTTTTCAAACTAATATGCTATTTTAAAAAAAAATAGGAAAATACTAGTTAGCAGACGAACGAACTAAGTAAAATGAAAGTGGATTTATTAACTACTAGCATCAATTAGTGTTCGCTTCGCTGTGTTAAATTAAGAAAAATTAGTAATATGTTCCGTTAGTCAATCACTTTTTACTATTACTTAAGCACTCTCTGATATCGGGCATTTTCGATGATTTTTATCATTCTCTTGCCTCTTCACCCTCCATGTTGCCTGGCTGAATTTAGATTTAAACGACATTGGAACTTTCATTGTCCACCATAGCGACCTCGGAAACTATGGATTCGGCGCTAATATCGTTCATTTTCCAAAGCTTTTTGGTTTATCTTCCATCCCCTCCTCCAAGTTGCGTGCTGAATTTCGATTTAAACAGCATCAGAAGTATCACTGTTCATCTCAGTGACCCTGAAATCAATATATTCGACACTGATAATGATGATTTTCGAGCATTTTTATATATCTTGTTCCTCCCCCTCCTCCAAGTTGTGGTGCTGAATTTGGATTTAAACGGGATTGGAAGTGCCACTGTTCAACTCTGCGACCCCGAAAACTATGGATTCGACACTAATATTTCATAATTTCTTATATATATATATCGGGTGATTCCGTTGGTCCGTACCAGGCCTTCAAATCGAAAAGGGTCCGAGATATGTACAAACTAAAAAACACGCATCCCATTAGTTGCAAAGGACAACAGAGCGAAGTAAAAAGTTTCGTTCCAGGATCCCCCGCAGGTTACGGGGTCCAACTCAAAATTGTCAAATGGAAAGAGGGTTCAAGTGGTATATCGCTTGAAAGCTCTTGTAAAAAGAAAGAAGCTATGACAAGTCCCGATTGTCTACGATCACCCTATGCAACATGGCGGCGGGTAAAAATGTCATCACAAGTTGCATTGAAAACAATATAGCCACCCCTATAAATCTGAAACGGGCAGCCAGACGGAAAAACTGAAAAAGAAGTGTCTTATTATTTCAGAAGTACAACATATCACGGTAACCAGTTTTATATATCCAGGCAGGGTCCACCTCCAAATGACAGTTGTTTGTGCTGGAGGGAAGACCCTGAACATTTTGAATAGCTGTATTTCCTTGGTAACATACGTTTCCCGGGTTCAATAATACAGAGACTGTTCAGTCCTCTTTCGTGACACTACTGAAAAGTGTTGTCTTGTCTCGTCTCGTAGTCAACACTGGTAACATACACAGTATGCAAATGGAAGCGTTATGGTGGACATGTAAGCATATTATATTGAAACGTCTAACGTTGTTCTAAAGACTTAATTTACCATCGCATAACGTACAAAGGATATATCATATTTACCTTGGAGACGCCTGCTGTCCGTTATGTAACAGATGTGCACTTCACACAGCACATTTTACATCACGTTTTACCGAAATTGTCGTCCATGTATTGTCTGCCGCATAACGGTCCAGACAGTGATAATAATTATAGCTCACAGCTTCAAGCTCTGCCTCTCCTATGCTTCGAAATGCGGTCATTTTACGTTGCCTCATATCTTCTGGTGTAGTTGGTCTATTCGTGTAAACAAGCTCATTGAGTCGACCCCAGAAGCAATAATCCATACACGTAAGGTCTGGAGAGCGAGGAGGGAAAGGAGTATTGGACCCTCTTCCTATCCAACGGTGCGGAAATAAAGTATTTAATGTACCTCTGCGTATACGAGCAGCATGTGCTGGACAACCATCCAATTGCATCCACATATTACGCCGCACATGAAATGGGATGTTTTCCAGCAGTTGCGGTAGATGTTCTGTCAAGAATTGATGGAACAGAGCAGACGTTAAATTTACATCAATAAACCAGGGCCCAATTACATGTGTTCCAATGATACCAACCCATACATTGATGTTACAACGTCTTTGTCGGTCGATCTGTAGTGTCCAGTGCGGATTCTCCGCAGCCCAATGATGCGCATTGTGTAGGTTGACATGGCCATTACTTGTAAATATTGCTTCGTCTGTCCACAGTACGTACATACTGATAAACGTTGGGTTTGTCCTCAATTTCTGACGGGCCCAATTACAAATCTGGAAGCGCTTATTACGGTCGGCATCTGTTAGCACCTGGCACAAGGAGATATGATACAGGTGGCGTTTATGCTTCCACAGTATACGCAGTACACTTGTTTGACTAATTCCGCGATCCCGGGCAATATCTCTTGAGGACAGCAGCCAAAACATCAATAACGACATCGCTGACATTTACAATTGGAGCATGTTTGTGACCCCCATATTGAGGAGGTATGCGCCCTGTTTGTTTCAGACGATTTGCTAACCGTCGAAGTACATTATGGGAAATCGATTGTCTCCGTGGGACCTTGAGTTATAAATTCGGGCTGTAGCTCTATAGTTTTGCCCACATTCCCCTAACACCATTAACATGTCAAATGCCTCCCCGTTCGTATATGGCAGTGTTTCAATACAATGCTATCTTTAGCCGACACTGCACTAACACACGATATTAATGTAGTACGTGCCACTTTATACAATGAAATGTAAGCCTTCTGACACACACACACAACTCAATTTGTAACGTGTATTACTTTTGCACAGCACAAGTACTTCACTACAATACGTACTAACGACCCTTCAGCAAAGCCTGCTCAACTTACTCTGGAACAAACTGTGTTCCAGCGTACCTCATGTTCCTGCCTTTCAATTCAAGGTTGTCTGCGACCGTTTCTCTCAAAAGGCGTATGTTTTGTACAACAAAGATAAACTAGCAAACAGCACAATCCAGTTGCAGTAATCGTTATCAAAGATGTGTATGTTTATTCATTTCGGTATTTCATTTGAAGTTATACGTTTCACGACATTCATGTCTCATGAATTTCACTTTTACACGACGCATAGGAAAGAAAAGGGCAGGTAAGGCCAGGGCTGGAACCTTGCGTCAATCCTATTATTCGCCTGTTGTTACTGAGGAACACTGAGCTTAAGATAACTATACAGACGAACCAGACTGTGATATCATTTAAATCTAGGTCGGGAATTGTGAGGAAAATGCGTTCTCGAACAGAAATAACACAATAACGCGGAGAGGGTCCCAACGTGACAATCGGGGATTGGCAAGATTTATACGTCATTGGATAGCACACGGCAAGTCCAGAATACAGATCTATTTATATCGCCGTTTTGGGTTCTGGGCTGAATGCGGGAAAATGGTGCAAAACAACATGTCCCAGGGGAATGTTCCGTATAATATCTGTACCCTGGAGAATTATGGTGTGCATCATAGAAACAAATCATCGCGTAGTGCACACAGCCGAAATATTTCGTCCATTGCACTGGCCAGTCGGGAGGATATAGTGTTCAATTTCCTTGATCCCATAGTGTCGGAGGTCTGGGAGGGGAGAAGCCACCCTAAGAATCAATATCACAACTACCGACAAAGGGCTTTCAAACACACATCCTGTGCGGACACCAAGGTCAAGATCTGAGAAGAGCCCCAGCCTCTTAAAAAACAGATGCAGGAAACATTGAGGCAGCATGCTTGCCTCGTTCCACATCTCGACGAATTCTGTGCAAGCAAAGTGAAAATAGTTGTTTTCTCCTAACCGACTAGTGTCATTGACAGATATTTCGGCTGTGTGCACCACTCGCTGATGTGTTTTTATGATGAACGCCACAACTCTCCAGTGCCACCGGGGACTGTCCAGCAATTTTACCGCCAATTCCACTGGAATATGTGTTTTTTTTTTCATATTCATTTCAATGCAACTTTTGATGACAGTTTGATTCACCGCCATTTTACATAGGGTGATCGTAGAGAATCGGGACTTGTTGTAGCTTCTTCCTTTTTACAAGAGCTTTCAAGCGATACACCACTTGACCCCTCTTTCCATTTGACAATTTGAGTTGGACCCCGTCTAGGACCCTGCGGAGGACGCTGGGACGAAACTTTTTACTTCGCTCTGTTGTCCTTTGCAACTAATGGGATACGTGTTTTTCAGTTTGTACAATCCGCGGCAAAAAACCTGCAACATGAGCATATAAGTTTATTGTGAAATGATGAAGTCTTTTGCTCCAAAATAAGTGTGCACGGGAGGAGGCCGAGGTTTATCCTGGCGTGATTCCTTCTACTTAGACGTTATGTTCATTCCCTGTGCTGTTAGGCGTAGTTTCACAATAAACTTACATCATCATGTTGCAGGTTTTTTGCCGCGGATTGTACATATCTCGGACCGTTTTCGATTTAAAGGCCTGGTACGGACTAACGGAATCACCCGATATATTCCCCTCCCCTCCTCCAAGCTGCGGGGCTGAATTTGGATTTAAACAGCATCAGAAATGTTACTCTTCTTCTCAGCAACTCCGAAAACTACAGATTTGACATTAAAATGGGTCATTTTCGATCATTTTTAAATGTATCTCCTCCTCCCCACCCCTAAGTTGCACCGTCAATGTGATATGACAAAAACCGAATTTCATCTTTCTTGAAAATTTTATTGAGAACTGTTATGTGATGAAGTCACAAAGACAGTTACCTTCATTTTGTATTTCACCATATACAGTATATCTTCTCCCTCCCCAAAGTTGCGCCGTCGAAGGAAAATGATAAAAATTGTCCCAGGTCTGAACCTCATCTATGTTGAAAATGTGATCGAGATCGGTTGGCTGGTTCAAGAATTGTTGTTTTGTTTCTATTTTTATATATCTCCCCCTCCCCTCTCTCCCTAAGTTCTATCGGCAAAGTTATATGACAAAAACCTTCCAGGTTCGAACCTATCTATGTTGAAACTTTAATTGAAATTGTTCGGTTGGTTCAAGGGTGATGAAGTCACGAAGACAGTCACTCTCATTTTTTTTTACATATATCTCCACCTCCTCTACGTTATACCGACAAAGTAAAATAATAAAAATCTTCCAGGCTCAAACATCATCTATGTTGAAAATTTGATCAAGATGGGTTGGATGGATCAAGAGTTATTAAGTCACGAACCTAGTAACTTTTATTTATATATATATTGATTTTGGTATATCTCCCTCCACTTCTCCACCCCTATGTTGCTCCGTCAAAGTGAAATGATAAAAAGAAAAACATCCCAGGCTCGAACCTCACTTATGTTAAGAATTTGATCGAGATTGGTCGTTTGGTTTAGGAGTTTTTTTTAAATAACTATCCCTCCTTCCCCTCCCTTAAGTTCTACCGTCAAAGTAAAATGACAAAAACGCATGCAGGCCCGAATCTCATCCATGTTAAAATTTTTATCGAGATCGGTCGAGTGGTTCAAGAGATTAGGAATCACAAACATAGTCGCTTTCAATTTTATAATCTATTTATTAAAATGGTACAATAGCAATTAAAAGCGTTTTTTTTTGCTAGCCAAGGCTAGCTACCCGCCCGAGGGTTACGCCCTCCATGGGGAAAGGGAAGTTTGGGAATTGGGAGGAAAGGACTGGGAGATGGTCTAAGGGAATATTCATTATTTTATTATCACTTTATTTCATAAAATTTATTATTATTCATCAGGTGGATATTGCTATCTTTGCGATAGCAATCATGAGGTAGGGGAATGTCGGTATTGTATGATTGATTGATTGTGAGATTGGACAATACTTTCTATATGGGAGAAGAGAAAAATGAGATGACTATGAGATGAGGTGCACTAGACAACACAACACGAGGGTGATTGTTAGAGGACAGATGCAAGTTAATCTTCTCGCTTGGGGGCTACTCCAAGCATTGATGAGAGACAATGGGAAGCCCTGTTAGTAACAGAGGACTACTGTGCTGAATATGACGGTGTGATATGAGGTGGAGGATGGTCTATGAGAAAAGTACGAGTAAATGGAAGATCAGGGTGGTCGGGTGGTAGAGAGTAATGATACAGTGTGAAAAGGAGGGAAAGAGGAGAATGTGTGATGGGATGTGGAAGATCGAAGTTGGTATGAGCGTTGATAGTATCTCGGAGAAGCGGGTGATGAAGAGTGAGACGTCTCTGAAAGTACTTAAGGCGAAGTTGTTCGAGATGGAATAAGATGTGAGGAAAAGGCATTCGGTCGTATAGAATCTGAGTTGGACTGGGAAGCTTGATGCGGTATGCTATACGAAGGGCGTGTCGTTCGAGAACTTTAAGTTTGTGATAATAGGAAGGGGGAGCTGCAATCCAGGCAGGATGGCCGTAAGTCAGCACTGGGTGAAGAAATACTTTGTAGGTGTTTAAAAGAAGTTTTGAATGAAGACCCCAAGTGGTACCAGTTATGCGTTTAAGTAAGTTAAGTCGACGGTAAGCTTTTGCTGTAACATCCTGCAGGTGTGCTTTCCAAGAAAGGTGTCTGTCCAATGTAAGTCCCAGGTATTTGACTGTCTTAGAAAGCTGAAGTCGAGTGTCGTTAACTGTGAGATTTAATAGAGATGGATTGCGGTGGACTTTGGAGCGTTTATTGGGTGGTAGGAATATTGTAGTTTGTGTTTTACTGGCATTGATCTTAAGCCTCCATTTATCACACCATAGGACAAATGTATCTATCGCCTCCTGTAGTGCTGTGTTGAGTTGGTGAACAGTGCGACCTACGACAAGAAAGGCAGTGTCGTCGGCGTATTGAAATAAATGAACGTTGTGAGGAAGTGGAGGCATATCTGCAACATACAGCAGGTAGAGTAGGGGAGAGAGCGAAGAACCCTGTGGTACACCGGAATGTAGAAAGATAGGATGAGATGATTGTTGATTCATGAAAACGTATGCGAGGCGTCCAGACAAGAAATTATAAATGAATCGTATGTATGCGAGGGGAAGGCGAAAATTGAGTAACTTAGAGAGAAGTCCTTGATGCCAAACTTTATCAAATGCCTTTTCCAGATCAAAAAGGACCAGGCAGGATGGTTTTGCCGTATTGTAGTGATTAGTAATGTAGTTTAGAAGACGCATGAGCTGATCGTTAATACTGAACTGTGAGCGGAATCCTGCTTGGGGGACTGGCAAGAGGTTGTACCGTGAAAGATGGAGATGAAGGCGTTGTACTATGATTTTTTCCAGAATTTTAGTGAAAACCGGGGTTTGCTGAATCGGACGGTAAGAGGATACTTGGTCGGGAGGTTTCTCTGGTTTAAGAAACATAAGAACTTTAGACGTTTTCCACGGAGCGGGTATATAGCCAGTACGAAGGATAAAAGTATAGATCAGGGCAAGAATATTTATCGGAACAGGTGGGCTTTCTTTCACATGGCGATAAGAGATGTTATCGATGCCGGGTGCTGTGTTGCGTTTGCGGGTAACTACATGCTTGATCTCGATAGGAGTGATGGGGGCAGTGAGAGCTTTGTGAGAAGAGACTGTGTGATGCACGTTTGGTTGAAGATGTGGAGACCAAAAGTTAAAGTGATCTGTAGGATGATGACGAAAATGACGTGTAGCTGACAATGGCGTAAAGATATCCTGTAAATAGGTAGCGAAGGCATTAGCTTTATCTTGGTATGAGTGGAGTGCTTGATCATGATGAATGAGTGGATAGGATGTTCTGGTGAATTTTCCGGTGAGGGCGTTGAAACGCTTCCAATATTTGGTAGGGTGGGATGTATCAGAAAGAGAATTGCAAGCCTTGATCCATTGTCGTAATTTATAAGCTTTAACATAGTTTGAAACTGTACGGTGGAGGGCTCGGTGATGTTGAAGAGCTTCACGGTTACCAGATCGCACATATTCTGTATAAAACTGACGGGAGCGCTGTATGAGAGTAAGATATTGTGGGGGTAGTTAGTTTAGGTTTATGGGGTGAATAGGTAGATTTAGGAATGAACTGTTCGGAGGCAACTTGTATATGTTTAGTGATATGATCTAGGATAGAGTATAACTCATCTTCCGTAGTGGGAGGAACGCATTGCTGAAGAGAGTGACTTAAGTAAGTCCGATACTTCGACCAATCTGCTTTATCATAGCGGGGGATTAGTCTGGGAGGGGGTGGTGTGTTGGTGATAGAGGTAGTGGATACTCGGAGGCTGAGTTTAATTGGGACATGATCGCTTCCTATTGGATCTAAAATATCGATGTGAATACGGTGTGATAAAGAGGATGAAGTTATGGCGACGTCAGGAGTAGTATTGGATTCCGGGCGGGTGGGTTTAGGTAAAGGATGAATTATACCGGTCGTAGTTGTGACAATGAAATTCGTGAAAGTTGTCTTATCTCTATCAGAGCGGCTGTGAAAGTTAATGTCTGCTAAAATGATGTAATGACGGAAGTTGTTAGAGATGTAGTGAAAGAATGATAGTGGAATTGTGTGACCGGGACGAACATAAATGGTGGCTACTGTTACACATAATGACTTATAGAGTAGTAATGAGATGTTCTGGTAGGTTTTGAATCGGAGCGGAATGAGTACGATGAGGTATATGAGGTGAAAAACCTATGGCAACGCCACCATTAGCACGGCGGGCTGGTATGGTACTATCATGGCGAAGAATGTGATATCCTGAAAGGCGGCAGGTGAGCTTGGGTGTAAGATGAATTTCATTCAGAAGGAAAGTATTGACTTTTTCTTCTAATAGAAGTTGTTCAAACAGAATTTTATGAGTGAAAAATGAGCGGATGTTGAGGAATAAGAATATGAGAGCCATGATAAAAGCCATAGTGAAGATAGATTTAGACAGCAGTTGTAAGTGGAGTTGCATGGAAATGTACGTAGGGGCCATTATAGGTAGCATGGAAGTCAAGATGGAAAAGGTTGCGAGCGGCATGTTGAACATGCTGTAACATGAGTGGCCGTGCAAAAGGTTGGACGTTCTGAAGGGTCAAAGTGATGAATGCTAATAATTGATGAAGGGTGACATATTGATTGGGTTCCAGTGGTGTATCCACTGTTTGATTCTGAGCGTCGTGAGTACGTAATGGTACTACTAGCTCTGGTTTAGTCTCTTCTGGAGTAGGCCGAGATTTACATTTATAACTGTAAGTTGGATGAGATCTTTCGTGGCAAGTATTACAAGTAGGAGCTTGTTGAAGATTAGTGCAGGTGCGAGTTGGATGTGGTCCAGAGCAATAGCCGCATTTGAATTGGTTTGTGCAGCGATCAGTGGAGTGCGTATTGTATTCCTGGCATCTTTCGCATCTAAGAGGAAGTGGTGCTGGTGATCGTGACGGTTCTACACGATGTCTCTTTTTGAAGATGAATACTCCATTATCTAGTAGATCGTTGATCGTTTCTTGTGAAGTGGTCAAGATCCGGACCATGTAGGTAGGCCCCTGGTTATTCCGAATACGGATACATTCTTTGAAGGAGTAGGCTTCCTCTCGTAGTTCATCTTCAATCTCTGCATCTGTTATCGACGGATCAACCCCGCGGACCACTACGGACATGGTAGGTGGTTGGCGTGGGGGTGGGCGCTGTTTCTGCTTATTGTTAGCGAGTGGAGAAAGTGTTGCGGTTTTTCCGAAGATTTCGAAGCTATGTTTATCTCGGATGGTTGTAGCAAAGTTTGGTGATGATGACTTGATGATGAAGCCGTTCCTGGTTTCTACTATTTGTGATATCTCAGAGCGTGGTCGGTATTTCAGAATTTGTTGAAGAAGAAGTTTCGAATTCCGGTACTTCGGATCGTAATTTTGAAGAAGATAGCTATAAATGTCCGTTTTCAGCTTTGGAGGAGGCAGAGGAGGAAATTCCTCGTCAATGATGAGACGGTCATCGTCGGAACTAGAGATGCTGTGGGCATCTGTATGGTATTTCTTGGATGGTGGCGATCTTGACGACGGTACTGGGCAGCTAAGAGGTGAGCGAGATCGATCTGGGCTTGTTTCTGCTGTAGACTTTTCCCTACGAGGCTTCCGCTTTTCCGTCTTCGTCGAGATAGTAGAAGGTCTGGAAGCTGATGGTCCTGAAGCCTGTCCGGTATCCATAGCCAGATACCATAAGCGATGTGAAATTATACACTGCTAACTGTGAAGTGATGGAAGCGAAGCGAAACGAAGGATTCAGAATTGATGAGCAAAAAATACACAATAATAGTGTACTTCAGCAGGCTTCCACTTGGGTGAAACCCTCGATCTCTCGTAACCTGTCGCCCGAAACTGAATTCCGATCGCCGTGCGTCCACACGTACGCAAAGAAAACAGTCTAGACTTGTTACGAAAGCTGTACTGCGCCATCTGGTAAAGTGTTGATTAAAAGCATTTTTTTTAAGTTAGATAGCTATGGTGTAGCTAACACCCATTGCGAGGGCTACACCCTCTATTTGGGAAAGAGATTTATATTTATGTCGAGAAAAAAATATTTTCTGTTGGGCAAAGAGACATTTATGAACTGTATTAAACCGCCATAAGTTTTATTTATTTATTTATTTTATTATACGTGAGAAGGTTCTGTTAGTGACAAGCGGGTTTACTGTGCATGATATGAAGGTGAAATATGGGCCGGTACGTGTGATGTGCTGAGGATACTGATGATGTTATAGTCCGGATGATTTGGAGGTACGGTATATTTATATAATGCGAAAAGCAGTGAGAGAGGTGTAGACGTGTGGTGATGGCTGTGAGTGTAGGGAGCGTCGCTGTAAACGGTTTCAAAAAATAAAGCGTGTTCGCTGTCATACCGTTGAGTTATATATTTAATACGAAGAGCTTCAATATGATAAAGAAGGTGCGGAAATGTGATGCGGTCGTACAATTCACGGGTTGGACTTGGTAATTTAATGCGGTAGGCTATTCGGAGAGCATGTCGTTCCATTATTAACAGCTTTTCGTAATGTTTTGCGCTTGCTGATATCCAGGAGGTAAAACCATTTGTAAGTACGGGACGGAGGAAGATCTTGTAGGTGTTGATGAGCGTAGAAGAATGGAGACCCCACGTTGTTCCTATGAGACATTTAAGTAAATTTAATCTATTTTTGGCTTTGCTTACAACGGTAGCGAGGTGTGGACGCCATGTAAGATGATGATCAAATGTTATACCCAAGTATTTCACTGTCTTTGAGTGCTGTATGGCAGCATCATTGACGGTAAGGGCAAGACGAGCTGGGTTTCGATGAACTCGTGATCGACGTTTTGGTGGAATAAAGACTATGGCCTGAGTTTTGGTAGCGTTTATTGTTAAGCGCCACGTCCGACACCAATCGCTAAAGCGACGGATAGCTTCATTCATCGCAGTGTTTATTTGAGAGATAGTCTTTGTTAACGCCAGGAAAGCCGTGTCATCGGCGTACTGAAAAGTATGAATGTTTTGCGGTAAGGATGGCATGTCAGCGACATAAAGCAGATACAGCAGTGGGGATAAGGCAGAGCCTTGCGGAACGCCGCCATGAAGAAAAACAGGATAAGAGACACTGTCATTAATGTAAATGTAAGCCAGGCGGTTTGAAAGAAAATTAAAAATGAAGCGGATGTACGTGATTGGAAGACGGAAAGACAGAAGCTTGAATAAAAGTCCCAGGTGCCATACTTTATCAAATGCCTTTTCGAGATCGAATAAAACTAAACAGGCAGGCTTGGAAGAATTGTAATGATTAGTGATCATGTTGGTGAGGCGAAGTAACTGATCGTTAATACTATATCCTGGTCGGAAACCAGCTTGATGTAAAGGTAGCAAATTTTTCGCTGTTAAGTGAGTGTGAAATCGTTTGACAAGGATGCGTTCCAATATTTTGCCGAAAGTCGGAGTTAATTGTATGGGCCTGTAAGATGATACGGAATTTAGTGGTTTGTGGGGCTTAGCAAACATGAGTGTTTTGGAAGTCTTCCACTGAGGGGGAAGATAACCTGTGCGGAGAATAAACGTAAATATAGTTGCTAAAAGGTGTAGTAAGGCGAGAGGCGCTTCTTTGACATGACGATAAGTGATTGAGTCCAGACCAGGGGCAGTATTGCGTTTGCGAGCCGTGACGGAGTTTATATCTGTTACAGTGATAGGTGTAGTAAGAGGATGTTCGGGTAAAACATGAGACGTGCTGGGTTGAAGTTCTGGTGAATTTATGTTAAAGGTATGTGTGGGATGCCTGCGAGGAATGGCTGCTTCAGACGGAGTGAAAATAGATTGTAGATAGGTTGCGAAGGCGTCTGCTTTTTCTTTATCTGTGTGAAGAGGATTTTCATTCTCTAGAAGAGGATAGGTAGTGTGGGTATTGCGACCAGTGAGCATGTTGAAACGGTTCCAGTATCTGGATGGGTGTGCATCGTGTGCCAAATTATTGCAAGCTTTTATCCATTGACGTAGTTTATATGCTTTAACATAATTGTGAACTGTGCGTTGAAATTGACGATGTAAGTGCAATGACTCTAGATTTCCTGTACGTTTGTAATCTTTGTAGAGCGCTCGTGAACGTCTGATAAGTGGTAAATAATGGGGTGGGAGGGTTGGATGATAACTATGGGATGTGCTAGTCGGTATAAAACGGCTGGTAGCGTCATGGAGTGCTGTAGTTATTCTATCCAAAGAATTATGAAGATCTTCCTCCGTTTCTGATAAAGTTGAGTTTGCAAAAATGCTACTGAGGTAATTTCGATATCCTGGCCAGTCGGCTTTGTCGAAGCGCAACGTGGTACGAGTGACAGGAGGTAAGTGGGTTGCTGGACGGTGTGACGAAGTGAGTGATAATTTAACGGGAACATGATCACTACCAAGCGGATCGAGTACTGTGAGAGTACACCGTGCAGAGATACTGGCTGAAGTAATGACAACGTCTGGAGTGGTATCCGAGATCGGTCGGGTAGAATGAGGCAGGGTATGGAATGTGCCGGATGTTTCGGTTGCAATGAAATCTAGAAATTCTTCCTTTTGGCGGGCTGTTCGACTGTGAAAATTTATGTCTGCCATAATGATGTAGGTGCGGAACGTGTCTGAGATATACTGAAAAAATTTTAGAAGTATGGCATGACCAGGGCGGATGTAAATGGTAGCCAAAGTGACATATATATCTTTGTAGTATAGAGTGGTAATGATGTATTCCGGGATGTTTGGTATTGACAGTAAATGTTGGCGATAGGCGATTGATTAAAAGCGCCTGAGCTCCAACCTATAACTTTGGCTTTCAAATCTTTCATTTACGGTTATGTGTGATTTCATGTTTGACAGAGACAGACATTTTGAGTATTTGTACTTTAAATAGTCTAAATTAGTTAACTATATCTTTTTCATAAAGTTTATGATATAAAATTATTGTTGAAAGCCTTTGTATTTTAATAAGCCTTCTCTAAAATCATTGCATGTAAATTGTGCTTCCATCTTCCGAGTTCTTTTAAACTATGTTTATATGTTTGTGGTCAATCCTTTCGACAACGTGATCGCGGAAACTACAGGCTCTAGAAAGATGACGTTTTCACTGATCAATTGGAAATTTTGCGTAGATTGTCCAGTTCTAATTGAATATTTTAAAAAACATGGCCATTATTTCTTTATTACATTTTTTAGGGTACACTGGAAGCGTTGAAATTAAAAAAAAATTAAAGCATCATATCCTATGCGTTATACATTCCAATACCACAATGTTGTATAGTGGGGTTGTATATGTCTCAGGCGTTTTTTCCATGACCAAATAATAGTGAAAAAGGAAGGATAACCATTTCTCGAGTCTAAGATAAATCTTTATTTTTTGAGTGTTTTGCCCAATGAACACCATATATAACTGACATCATAATTAATTGTATATGTAATGTATTTGCTTATTACATACTGTAAGAAGAAAGAAAACACTGGTCATACATGAATTAGAAACTCGATCGGAAGTAGGCTCAAATCTTGCAAACGATGCAAGGTATTGAGGAAAAGTAATCGAAGAAATCTCCCCTTTATGTTACCCCTTGCCGGTTTTTTTAAAAATCAAGACGTCTTTCACGTGTGTCTGTAAAATGACATGTACATGTGTTGTGAGGAATAAGAAGAAGATTTATACTCATATGCGAATGATGCGCTGTGTAGAGAGCGCAGGTTCAGTTAGTCTATATATTAAAATGCTAGGTTTATATGTTTGACTCCAAACAAAAGTTTACATGTTTGTCTCCAATCCTTTCGACAGTAAGATCTCGAAAACGAAAAGTGCTAGAAACGTGCTGTTTTCACTGTTCGATTCCAAATTTTGTGTAGATTGTCCAGTTTTAATTGAATATTTTTTAAAAAAAAATGTATCGTCGTTATTTCTTTATTACATTTTAGGGGTATACTGGAAGTGTTGAAATTTTTAAAAAGTAAAACATCAAATCTTACGAGTTATACATTCCAACACCACCTATTTGTATACAGGGTTTATTTATCTCTCAGGCGTTTGTTTCATGCCCAATAGATGATGAAAAAAGAAAGACAACGATTTCTTCAGGCTAAATTGAATCTTTATTGTTTGGAATGCTTTGCAAAATGAACACCATATATCACTAACATTATAATTAATTGTGCAGGTAATATATTTGCTAATTACATACTACATGGAAGAAGAAAGAAAGCACTGATCATACATGAATGAGAAACTCCAACCGGAAGTAGGCTCAAATCTTGCAAACGGTGCGAAATATTAAAGAAATAACCAAAAAAATATCCTCTTTATGGTGCTCGTTGCCGATTTTTATCAAGATGTCTTTCACTTGTATGTGTAAAGGGACATACAGATGTGAGGAATGAGAAGATTCATGCTCAAATGAATGGTGCGCTGTGTAGAGAGCGCAGATTCAGCTAGTATAGATTGAAAATTCTTGAATTGTGTATCGACGCACATCAACGAGATGCAACTTTCATAGCCTTCTGCAATTGTATAGTTGAAATTAATAATGTGTTTCGAGTTTTAATCAAGATCAAAATATTGATAAATGCATTATTTTTTGATTAGTGTTGTATTATAAAAAGTACAATTGGATACATATATAGATACATAATACTTGTGTGTACGTCTTCACGTAATATAGTGTGGCTAAATTAGAAAGCGCTGCGAAGTAACGTGGAATAGAACTGCCCAAGATAGAAATACGCTGCAGTGGAGATCATTGAGAAACTTCAAAGGAAATATAAAATGAAATACGAGGGTCGTTACAAAAATTCTAAGCCTACCTAAGAAGGGAACAGCAGAGAGCTTATGGATAGTGTTATTTTTCAACATAGTCCCATGACAAGTCTATACATTTTGCCCATCGATGTTCGAATGAGTTAATGGCGCTGGTTAAAAAAAAAAAAAAGTTGAAGGCGTGTAAAATTTCATCTTCGGCATGCATGACGTCATCATCAGTGTCAAAATGAGCACTTTATAACTTCTTTATAACTTCTTTTCGAGATTTGGAAAGAGATGAAAGTCAGAAGGAAAAAATCAAAAGAATAAGGTGGATGGGGAACCAACCCGTAGCCGCAATCGTGAATTGCTGCTATTGCGATGACTGACTTGAGGTTAGGGGCATTTCTTGATAGAGAAGCACACCTGCTGTCAGTTTTCCACGACGCTTCTGGTGAATATTATCATGCAACTGTCGTAGAAGACCTGCATAGTACTCCCCAGTCACTGTTCGTCCCTTTGGAAGATAATGCACCATTACTATCCCTTCTGAATCCCAGAAAATTGTAGTCATAATTGTTCCAGCTGAGAGCGGATTTTGCCTTTTTCGGAGGGGGGTGAGGGATGTTTCCACTGCGTTTAACTTTGTTTGGACTCTGGTTGGTAATGTTGGACCCAGGTCTCATTTACTGTTATTAATCGAGTACGAAAGGCATCTAGACTTGTCAGGAAGAGATGAAGATTGCCCCTTGAAATGTTGCGTCTGATGAGCTTTTGATCTGAAGTTTTGGCATCCTCCTTTCAGAAACTTTGCTAATTCCCAGATACTGGGTGTTAATTTGGTAAACGCTTGCAGTATATATATATATATATAACTGTCTTAGCAATCTACTTGATGTTCATTTGCCAATCATTCATGATGATATACTTTGTCAATGTTCTCCTGATTTCTGTTTCCATAGGCCTTTCTGATCGAGAGTTAGGTTCGTTCAATAGAGGTTCTCTCTCTCTTAAATTCGATTGCCCCTTTCTCCACTGTAGCATATGAAAGGGGACTGTCATCTAGAGTATCAACTATGTGGACGTGGACCTGCGCTTTTAAACCTTTCTTGTGGAGATATTTAGTAACAGCTCTATTTGGTCACACTTTGCTCACTCTTCTGTCCTTCTGGACCTGTAACAACAGAACAAAAGTCGATATTAATATCAAATTTGGTATAACATCATAGAAAAGTTCAATAAATACTGCCTAAAAGTGTTGCGTGTTTAATTCTAGTACTTCTTGGTTGGCTTAGAGTTTATCTAACAACCCTCGTATGCTCTATATTAATTATTAGTTTTTTTTTTTTTTTTTTTTTTTTTTTTTTACAAAAAACTATCGTGCAAAATATTGTTAATTTGTTAAATAGCGGGAAGAAAAGTTAATTTACCCTTTCATTCTTGACACACTTTATCACGAAGCAGTACATATTCTTGGTAAGAGTAATAGAAAATATACGGTATATTGCATCAGAATAGAATACTTTTGGTAAAAATTATAGAGGATAATCATTTTCTTACTATTATTTTAATTAGGAAGTTTCGAAATTACTCCTGTGTATCCGCTTATTCGTAACTAGTTTCAACTGTAACTAATGAGTTCCTAACAATGTAAGTTGATATTATACAGTGTAACTAAAAAAAATCTTTATTAATAGGTCCAACTGTAATTATTCTCGGCAACTGTAGTTAATCCTAAACTATGATTTGAAATATGTCAAAATTTCACATTATGTAAGTTGTGAGTATGATACATCTACTTGCTTTCGATTAATGCTAGCACGGAGGCTAGCTCCCTCAAAAGGCCACGCCCTCTTCTTACGAGGGACGTCCGCGAACTTGAAATGGAGAAACCGGATGAAATGTTCTACAGTAACTAATTTCAGGTCACTGAATCCACTGGTGATAGTCGTTTCTGTGCAAAGTCAAACAGTCAAGCAGTGGCGGCGCCAGCTCATGGAGTATGGGCCAAGTTTCTAGACACGATATAAGAAGAAACTGAAAAATTGAAATGCTCAATATAGGAAATATGATTAACGAATAAGTCTACAATATGTAGCTCATGTGAATGTCTCACGTTAATGTCAGTGTTGCCAGCTCATTGAAAATCTTGTGTGAAAATAGTAACGGAAGAAAGTGTCAAAATAATGCATTGTAACACATAAAGCACCCGACACATTATTCGGGAATGAGGCCTTGTCATGTTATAAAACAGTGTTGCTAACTTCATAAAGCATAATGATTATGAAGTATAGTATTCTGTCCAAAGGCAGATATTTGATTCGAAATTTCCTGGGCAAGATGCACCCATGGTTTTTTGCCATTGCCTTCTATGTGATGATGATGACGTCCCAGGCGCCATCTGACAGTGCTATTTGGAAACTCCTGTATAAAACGCTACAGACGCGTGCGTGGTGTGGTGTACTAGTAGATGGATCTCGTTCTGTGTAGAGTGTGGTTGTGTGTAATAGTGATAACAGTATAGAGTGGCACAATGGAATGCATAAATCCCATGAACTTCGAAAAAATGATAGAATCAAAGTTACAACGTACCAAATGTGGAAAGTGTCCCGGAGTGGAAGATGAACAGTTCGCGAGTGTGTTGTTTGAAATAATAATGCAGAAATACAATGGTGAGGATACAGAAATACGCGAAGAGATGTTGGAGAGATAGTTGATGATGAAGAACAGGAACAGCTCGTACTTAATGTTGGCCTCTCGACGAGTATAGGACATGCATCTCTACAACAATTGGAACAGGATAGCGCTACGGAAAGTGAGTATGAACAATCATCACCGACAAAGCGTAGGTCTAGTGTTATTGAATGTATACTTGACGTCACATTTTAAAAAATTTACCACTAATATTATTACCATAGCTTCAACTCGTACAGTAAATGGCAAAGACGATATAAGTGCCTTAGAACTAAAGCCAATTCCAAAGTAATTTTAGATTGTATCAGTAACAAAGACAAGGTGGTGCACTCTTCAAGGGCAACAGAGAGTCAACATTAAAAGGTACAAATCAGTACGTAATGACACAGTTCGATAGGGCAAGGGAATATGGTTCATCCATTCACTACTATCATATGCAAATGTGGGCCCAGGAACCCGGAAACTTGTTGAGATTGACAATTTCAAAGCGTCTATTACACTCATCGACAAACTTAAGGCTGAATACGGCATTGGTGCTCGACACATTACTATGTTCTTCACATATAAAGATATAACTGGTGACTAGAGTATTCGTCAGAATGCACAAGAGTTTGTTGAACACGTGAATAACCATATATTGCAGAAAAGACTTTGGTGCAAGGCCATTGTGGAACATTGATCAAAGTAGTCTTCATCGTCTACACTATCTCACAGAGAAGAAAACACTCATGTGGCATTATGAAGTCTGTTCATAGTTCTATCTACAGTTACACAATTGATGTGGATATTCAAAGGGTGGCACATTAGCCAAAAAGCTTCACGTATATTTTCAAGAATCACAAGGCAGATTTGGCCCACATATTGCCAAGAAACTTGAAGAAACATGCCCTTGTATCATTTATGTGAAGGTAAGTAAAAATGACAAAATGTCGAAAGTACATATGAAAAGCTTTCTAACAGCTGTCCTTGGTGATTATATCAGCGATGAGAATTGCTTGTTGTTGCGTAATCCTTGGTCCGAACACAAAGATAATTTACAAGAATGTTTCCCAAACAAAGATGTTACGTTGAAAATAACACTACCCAAGACAACAAAACAATGTCAACCCCTTGATGTCTGGTTCCTTCGGCAATACAAGCTCCATATCCGGCAGATCGTTGAATTTGTACGGCTCCAATGTGACAAACCTCATGTGAATTTACACGGTCGTTATTTCATTATCAAACTGCACTCTATGATCAACAATCAACTTTCAGCATCGATCTACAAGTCTATGTTGCAGTATACCTGAAAAAAAAAAGAAGAAGACATAGGATCAGTCATATTGTCACTTGATAATGTCATTAGTGTAGTATTTAAGATAGAATTGTTACCATGCAGACGTGATACCGACTGTGAGTCAATAGCGATGGTCAAATGTGCATATTGAACACTGTTTCTGTGCTTTGACCACTTCCTTGACAACCCACACCTGCATTTTGAGAATTAACTGGTTCTTGCACACTTGCAGGTCAATGTAGACGAGTAATGCATTTTAAAGTTCAGGATTGTCTCATTTTACTGGTATCACAGTCGCCTCGATGGTTTCATGATTATTTTGGTCCGTAAAATGATGATTGTCGCAGTACTTCTCTGTCACTCTTAGTGTCCATACTCAAAGTTAGCGCCTGTCGTCAGATGCAGCGTATTACATAGACATCAGTAACACCACTCTTTCTTTCTGTGCGTGCTGATTCATTCCCGCTTATCTTATCTGATCGAAATTTTACTTTTTTCTTGCTTATATCTTACGTTTATTATCTCTTTTATACTTTATAAAGATAGAAACACTGTTTTATAACATGACAAGGCCTCTTTCCCGAATAATGGGTCAGGTTGTTTATGTTTTACATCACATTATTTTGACACTTTGTTCCATTACCATTTCCACACAAGATTTTCAATAAGTTAAGAACACTGTGATTAACGTAAGGCATTCACATGAGCTTCTACATATTGTAGACTCAATCGTTAATCATATTTCCTACATTAAGCATTTCAATTTTTCCGTTTCTTCTGGCTCTGAAAAATTAAGCATTATAGTAACACAAATCTACAGTAGTTTCATACATTAAGCTGCATGTTTTGACCGTAAATGAACAATGTACCAGACTTGTGTTTCCGGTCGGCATGGTGACTTGCCACGCGGAAGTTTTCTAACCCTAGTTATAACCTGAATATCCCAACACAAACACTAAGAACATTTCGTTAATACACAAGGGAAGAATATACTCCTACTAAAAACTCATATGCACTCGTGTTACAGATGTAATGTAAGGAATGTAACAACTACAGCTGTATTGCAGAACTGAAAAAAGACTATTTACAGCAAGCAGTAATTTGCAGATTAAGTAGTACATTCAATCATACTAGAGAGGAGGAAGAAACTTAATGTACATACAGACAAAAAATAATTACCAATTTTTCTTCTGTTCCTTGGATATTCGATGAACTTCGAAATACAAAATAGGACCTTCATGTTATATCTAGTCTACACACTAATTTTTTTATTAACAAGATGAACATAACATAGTTCAAGAATCGAGATGAGACGATATTCTTTTAATGATACATCTCGTCTCAAAAACGAGATAAAATTGCCATGTTTCTAATCTCGTCTCGAATTTGAAATTGAAAATGAAAATGAAATGAAATCTTTGAGTTTTACGTCCCACGGTTATGCCGGTTAGGCTAAAGGAGACGGTGATTATGAGAGATGAGTGAAATGGTGGAATGAAGAAAGTGGGAGGAAACGGGAGAACCCCGAGAAAACCCACGAGCACGGTGTTTGTCCACCACAAAGTTCACTTGGCGGGGGCTGGGATCGAACCCGGGACCCCTAGCACCAGAGGTGAACGCTCTACCACTGAGCCACCGCGCCCCCGAATTTGAAATTGAGTTTTTCGTCTCGTGGATAACAGTACCAGAGTTAAATACATTAAACTTCAAATATTTTTAAATCTTTTTTTTTTTTTTCATTTAGTATACAAAGGAATATTTCTGCCGCCGATATTGAATATTAAGGCGCCGAAATTATACAATTATGATAATTTTGTAATTTGGAAAAGTCCTCTACTTTGCAGTCAATCTATGCTATTAGATATATTTATTCTCATAAAGCACCACACAATTATAAAATGAACGTAACACTACCTAGTTTCAAATTTCTAGTAAAATATTTTGATTAGTAAATCAAGTTTGTTGTTTGATTTGAAGTTTGGTGTTCCGCTGAGCTAGTAGGCTATGTGAAATGTCGACTTACAGGTTACGTGCTATCCAGAACACATGAGCTCCTATCAGGTATTGAACTTAGTCTCCCGAATCGAAGGGAGGTACGCTTTATACAACCGTACAACCACGAGGCTGCTCCAATAAATTAAGTTTTTCACCTAGTTGGGTATATTATACTTGCAATTTTACAAGGGTATTTTGTTTCTACTACTTGACAGGAAACAGAATTTAAGTAGGCTAAGGTTGCTTACTTCGAATTATTTGGAAAGCAAACAAATTTATGCAGGTGAATGGATACTCAATGTACTTGACGGTCATGGCATGTCTGCCTTACGAAAGTTCTAATCAGAAACGAATTGATCTTGCAATGTCTTTTGTACATTATTTTGCTCTTCCATCCCAAGACTGAACCCGTAATTGTCATCACATGCCAAACAACATACGCACATATATCTACGAATACCAGTAAGAGTTCGGAACGTTGGTAGCATAGTACCCGCGTTATAAATGTATCATACACGAACTGTTCCAAAGATGGTGAGTAAGTAGGCGTTCAGCACAGATGAAGACACAGCTTTTAATTGTGCATCGTCTGTATTGGTATTTGCTGCTGAATTAACAACACTTAGATTTGTCCTCGAACATGTGTTCAAATAAAATAAAAAAAGTAAAAACATTCAAAATTTGAAAAAAAAAAATGTGTTTAATCCTTCGCTACTTCATGTGCTTATCTGCAGTGATTTGAAGAGTGTTTCTGAAAGCCCTTACAATGTATTCAGTAAATACATCCTTGTACAAGACGTTCATGTGAAATGTCATCAGCTCTGCAACACGACTATGTCATTGCTATCTGCCCATATGTCAGGACATGTCAGTATTTTCCGAAACGAGCGTGCCGACAAGGCAATTATGCGTGGCGAGTTGGAAGCTTTTGCACTGGAGCACGGTTGGCTAATGCTTCAATCTCTGTTGTCAGTGTACCGGAAAGCGAATTATAGCCAAGGGAAGAAAACAAGCTCAATCCTGAAAAGTCTGTTTTGGGAAGTTGAAAGACGTCACGTACTGGATATCAAGATGAAGTGATCCTGGTAGTATTGTACACTCTCATCTCACACACACTATTGCGTTGTAGTAAACGTCCGTATTGTGAAGAATATATTTCCCGATGAGTATTCGGTACATTTTTTGAATCTTCTAAATACTTTGACCTCAGAGAAGATTTAGGACTGCAAAAAGTGTGAGTTGGGTTTGAGAAATAACACTGTTCTTGGTAACTATTTTCGGTTTTATATGTGCGATTGAAATAAGTCACGTTCTCTCAAACTTTCTTTTAAGCTCTTATGTGATTTTTGATATTATTATTATTATTACTTTTCTTTTATCACTTATTATTTACCTTGTATTTATTATGCATAATTTTGGCGTTTTCAGGACTCATGTTTTATTATTAATTTTATCTTCGATGCACTTGTTTTAATTTATTTTATATTTAATCGAACATTTATTCCCCTTGTTTTAGATTTCATATTTTTCTTCATAGCTCACATGTTGGCAAAACATGTATCGTTGGTAATTGGTCTTTCCGTGTTTGCCAAATAGCCTTGGCGCTAAGATTTCCAACTAGTAAATAAATCCATTTATTTTCTGAACATAATTTAATGATTCTTCCACAGTAAATATTGTAGATAAAGCATCTAGTAGCTGTCTAAATGCCATTCAATTATGTTCATAAAAAACAGTTTCATTGAAAAAACAAGTAGCAATATCACATGTGTATCACGGTAAGGAATTTCATTGTATGGTGTGATATTTTCTCACTTATTGTTTAAACCTGAAGTTTTAGTAGATTTAGGCCTATACTCTTACTGAAAACATAACTCGGTTCCTAAGTTTTGATCGTCTACATTTTCATCAAATTCGGTAGTAATTAGTCTAGTACCCGTATTTCTTGACTTTTTGTCTGTCGAACGGACAGAGCAAATATATGAAGAAGTTTTGGTAAACAAAACTCCTAAAGAAACCTTCTGTGCATTAAATAATTTTGAATAATGTGATTAACATTAAAATTGTATTATTATTTCTAATATTGCTAAAGACTTATACGTAATATCGTATTAACATTTGAAACAGTAGGAGTATATGCCGTAGGGAAGACGATTAAATAGTTTTATATTACTTGTATTTAATTTGCATTTTAAACCAAAAGTAACAGCATAACGTATATCAGTTTTGTTTTAGCATTGATGAATACAGTTTGTAAAAAAATAACTGCATCACCTAGATTTATGGCAATTAATTTTCTTATTTGGGTCATATAAATTGTATGATACAGCATAACATATTTAAAATTTAACCAGCATGTTACTGGATGTTTATTGTAACCGCTAAATTAGTTCAAACACATTTTGTCTACAATTATTTACAAAATTAATGTAAAACGAAGTACCCCTAGAACACACACAACTATATTACAAAAATATTTTGCAAGAAACTAATTGAAAGAATTATCTTATAAGATAACATTTAGCAAGAAAAAATATTTTTTTTTCTTAATTTCCAAGCGACTGAATAACACAATATCATCATTTTAATACTGTCCTTCATTTAGTATTTTTATGATCTCCTTTAGCCTTCCTGACAACCTGAATTCTTCTGGACATACTGTGAACAAGATTGCGGCATGTTAACGTGTCTAAATCATGGTACTAAGTATGTGCAATTGCTGCCATTAGCTGGTTCCTGTTTTCAAAACACCTTTTCCGCAGTTTCTTGTTCATAATATGCCACAGGTTTTCGATAGGATTTAAATCTGGTGAATTAGGAGACCACCAGATTCTCTCTATATCCATCTCCTTAAACCAATTATTGACTGAACGAGATCGATGGCATGTGGCATTGTTATCCTGAAAGTAGAATTTGCTCAGATTTGCCCCTGTAAAATAAGTCCTAGCTGTTGGAATTAATTTATGATCAAGAATTTGTATGTACTTTTTGCTGTTAACTGAATCATTACAAATTTCAATTTTACCAATTTTTCTCGATGTTAAGCAACCCCACAACATAACACTTGCCGAGAACTTCTGTGTCTCAGATATACAATTATCATTTAATTCCTCCCCCTTACGATACCAAAGCTTCACTCCAGCATCCTTTCCAACAATATTAGACTTCTTTCCGTCCGAAAAAATCACACAATCTCGGTCTTTCTCTGTCCATTCCCCGTACCTTTGCACAAAAATGTTCCTTGCATCCTTATGTTTCTTTTTCAGTTGCGGTTTTCTTTGCAGCTTTTTCTTGTCAAATCCAAAAGACTTCAGTCTTAGACACTACTGTTGAATGGTTCACTCTAACACCTAACTCCATTTCCATTTGTGCAGCCTGTTGATGTGAACTCACGCTTCTTTTCTGCAACGCTAGTGACTTCAACTTTCGATCAACCCTCGCAGATGTTTTCTTCTTCCTTCCACATCTGTATCTAAGCGAACAGTGTCCAAATTCTAGCTGTTTCTTGATGATTCTTGACACTGTAGACTGATGAACGTTAACTTTTCTACCAATTTCTCTTTGATTTACTCCTTCCTTGTGTAGGACCAATATTTGTCCTTGCTTGCGAGGTGGTGTTTTTCAAGCTCATGATTCGTCAAATCAAAAACAATCTATTCGCATTAAATACACTGCTTATATATTTATAAACTTCAGAAGACTATAAAAGCAAACACTGCAACACCAATCAGGCAAACAATCACGCGATAAGAACAATGTGCATTACTTTATCAATCTCCACCCGAGCTGCATATGCAGTTTTTCAACGATACTAGCCCACAACAGACCCCCCTGGTGACAAAAAGGGGAAATAAATAACAACAAAACAAAAGACTATGTAAGAGAACCACACGATATTTGTTTTATGAAAATCTATGAATGCATATCACTACTAAAAGTAACTACTGTTATTCTTTAGCTCTCCTGCCATACTTTTAGCAAGTGATGTAGTTATTTTTTTACAAACGTAATACCTGAAAATTTGTGAAGAATTGAGCTTTGAAGTTTGCAGATAAGTTTGAAATTGTGAGCTGTTTGAACCCTTTTCATCTTCCAAAAGGAAGAAAAGAAAAACAATAAGATTATAATTTCTAATATTTATTATGTCTCCCAGAAATAAGAAATAAAAATATTGGCGTATAACTATAGAATGAAGATTGATATATTCAACATACGCTTGATTATACCTTTGATTTTCCACACATGCACAAAAAGAACTACTTCCTTAATTTGTAAAAGCTAATACTAGCTATGTATTAGGTACATAGTGAACTTTCGTGAAACTACCAATAAAGTATGCCGATTGTCTTTGTTTCGTCCATCTATTTCCCAGTAGACAGATAGAGAAAAAATGAAACAATCAATCATAGTATTTCTTCCGACTGAGTGAAACCGCGAGTGTGGGAGATAGAGATAAAGGATGAATGTTAGCAAAACGAATCAGAAACTCCATTTGGCTGGCTGACTTTTCGTATTTGCTGTGTTTGTGGTCAAAATGAGTGACGACGTTCGGTGTCGCCCTTGAGACGTAACGGAGGCGAAATTGCTTTTGGCGACTCCGAGACCTTCACCCCTCTCGGGAGGAAGACCTTACCACCAGAAATAACGCTAAGGAAACACCATTTACAAGATTTAGATATCTTATTTTCCTCACATATTACATTAATTCCAAATAAATATTGGAATAAAGATAATTGCCTTCATCCGCAAGTGAGATATTAATACAGCTGTAAATAAAAAAGTACTGTTTTTGGAGATATTTGTAAATGGAAATGATTTACAATGTTTTGTAAGTTTGAGAGCTGTTACATCATTCCTTTAGTGTATTAGTTACTTGGTTATTCTGAAACTCATCTGAAGCTTCAGAATTCGTATCATTAAACAAATATACGAATTTAATGCGCAAAACTTTTATTTGCAAATGAAAACGAATAAATTAAAGACATGGTGAACAATTCTCTTAATTACTTAAAAATGATTCACAGTAGCCGTGAGTGCATTTTGTGCCGCTCATCTCGGGTTTGATTACCAGTGGAAAAGTGTTTCTGTTGCATACAAATCCGAGTAGTAGTTTGATTCTCCCTTTAAACAGTTTGTTTCTTAAAGTTTAGGGTCTCGTTTCAGCGTCGAGGCTTTATGAGACTTTGATCTAAATTTTAGGATAATGCAAGGCATTGTGACGCGTTAAATTTTAATGTTCTCCCATCGAAATCCTGTACATCAAAGGTTCGCATGGTAATCACTATACCAACAGGATGGCTCCTTCACAGGATATTCCCTTTCATAGAATCTCGGTACTGTAAAGAGACGTGAAATTCCAAATATACATTGTTTATCATACATTCTAAAATTGAAGCGCTTTAGCATTGCAAAAACTATATTGGTAACAAGATTAAATAATGGGAGTGTGTGTGAAATACGGCAAGTAAAGAATATTTAGGATAAGAGATATAGCAAATTTTCTTTCATAGTCGAAACTATAAATGTGTGTCTTAGGTATGATATTAACATAAACAATAAAACTAAAATGAAAATAGATACATGCATATAATGTATTATTTTTCTCAGAAGAGTTCCTGTTATTTGTTAGTTTACATTTTCTACTATATATTGCAATGGATGGCACGAAAAAAGCTTGCACAACTGATCTCACCTCATAATTTATTTAAGCTCAATAATATTTTTAAATCATGAGTGCCTTGTTTTATATACATATATCGCTTTTGCTGGTGCAGTTTACTCAATACATAATAATAAAAAAACATTAACAAACATAAAGTTCTGCAAAAATGCTGTCTATTATATTTAAGAAAAAAAAATAACTATTTTGTCCGTTGTTCAAACTCTGTCAGTCGATGAAGACCGATTAACAAATAAAGTGAAATGTTCTTAACCACAAACAGTCTGACTCGTGATCGAATCGCTATAACGGATACATCCTTTACATTGATTAAAACAAGAACACAAATCTAGAAATAATTGATTTGGTTTGATCAAGCTTTGAATTTATTTATATGTGGCTACCCAAGGAAGGAGAAAAGCAAACAATATTCCAGTTTTGGATTGAAAAATTGTCACGTAATTTTTGGCAGAAACAATGAGGTAATTTAAATGTTTCTTGTATTGACGATACAACTGCAAATATATATTAATGACGATTTAATGAAACATATTTTATGTATTGAATACTGTATATTGTAAAATGCCTTGTTTTAAATAAACAAAAAAAGAAGAAGAAAGAAAGCTCATAGCAGAATAATTTCATTCAAGCTTGCTTGAAGCATTAGTAACTAAAAACAAACCAAAAGGTTTGAACATAAGGATCAAAATTTAAATGTTTGTAGATATACACTAATTGTAAACTGTAATGGAATGCACATTACAGATGAATGAATAGTACAGTTCCTTCCAAAGCATACTTTTCATGGATAATTTGATGACAGTCAAAGAAAGGTGGTTACACAGCATTTCCTTACATTACGATATAGAAGAGTAGATTGGAAGGAAAAAAGAGTGGATTCGCGGCCGGGAGCACGGTAGACATTTACCCTCTTCTCTGTTCATTTGAGTTCACTGTGCAGTCATTTTATTTGTACTTTAAAGTGACGAAAGGAGAGAATAAAGTTCGGTGATCGTAAAAAATATCAAATTCAGATTTCAACACATTTACATGATTCATGGCTCATAGATATCGTGAAAGTAATTTTTCAATATCTGTCCTCTGTTAGTCCGTTCGTCCTGATGTACACACACGCAGAGGCAATAACGTTCCAAGTGCTAAGATTTTTGTGTGAATCTCCAAGTTTTGTTTCGAATTTTCCTCCTACCCTAAAATAGGGTAGTTTACTTAAGAGTAAAAAATTTAAAAAGTCTATTTCTCAAAAATAAATAATGGGATTTTCTTCATATTTCATAAATAAGTATTTCGTTAGTAACCTGCCAATAACATAACTCATTTGTGATCAAAAGATCTACGAAGGGTAGCATATTCTTGTGAGTGAGTTGTTTTCCGAACGATTTTCTCAACAACGAGTCATGAAAGTTTGTTCGTATTTCAGAAATAAATATTTCATTATTAAGTCTATAACATCTGTAAATTATCCCTTACGAAAAGATCACACGGAGTAGTTTACTCTTGTGGATAATTTTTTTTTCAGACTATTTGCTCAAAATCAAGAGAACAATTTTGGTCGCATTTTATAAATAAATGTTTTATTATTATTATTATTATTATTATTATTATTATTATTATTATTATTATTATTATTATTATTATTATTATTATTATAATAATGCCTAAATCACTTCCATGACAATATGCATAAGGAGTAGCATATCCTTGCAATGAGTTTCTTGTTTTTATTTTTTTGTTTTGTTTTTTTTAACATTTTTGTAAAATACTATTCGTGAGATTTTATTATTATTTTATAAACAAATACTTCATTAAAAACCAAAACATTTGGCATAAGTTATTTCTTATGGAAAGTCTACAACTGAAAGTTTACTTCTGGGGATGTTTTCTTTCAGTAAATGTTTCCTAAAACACCTTAGATCTTCGTATTTCACAAGAAAGTGTTTCGTTAATAACTGCAGCACAATATGATTTAATTAAAGAAATCAAAGGGAGAAAGTTTAGTGCAGTGGTCCGTACCTTTTATTGTTATAATATTTGTAATACAATTGCAACATATCAACTATATATGAACAATGAACTATGTAAATTGTAGAATTACATAGTGACAGACAAGATTCATAAGAAGGAAACGTGGTGAATCTCTGCAATCTCTGCTAGTAACTTTACCCAGAACACTTGGAAAGAAATAACATTTTATTTTACGCAAGACTCAAGTATTTTCATCCGTTGCTACATATTGAGTAGCGCTTTTAAATCTTCTATCAGAAGGGAAACAATAGTATATGATAATAAATTTATTGGGGAACTAGTTTGGAATTGAACTCTGTTTCTTTTTCATACCCTGAAGACTGAGAATGCTTGAAGTTTTATACAGTATAACTTTTAATGCGCACCATCTTTTCTTTTTACCTTCTTCAACAACAGAACGTAAGAACTGCACATTGATAACATTAAGACTGAAACTCGCTTTAGAATGAAAACGTATTAAGTACTAGATAACACAATGCTACTTTAAATTCGATTTTCACGCAAGAGGATATTTGCTCTCATCATGTATATGTAGGATACTGAGTCAATAGATAAAGCAGTTGTGAATTCATCTTCCTTTAAATAAAATGGCATTAAGGCGGCTAGATCGATCTTAATATTTTAAGAATTTATTAATTATTTTTGTCTTCTGTGATTTTTTGCGCATTACATTAATTATGCTTCAGATCAAAATCCATTCATCCGCTCAAAAACAAAAATAAAAAGTTGAATCAGTAAATACTAAAATAAATGAGTGATGCATAAATAGATGAGCATGAGTGAGAAGATTATGAGCTGTTAATGTGGAATCTCTTTTTCTTCTGTTACCTTCTTCTTGATGACATATATGCTTCTCTAAATTTCATTCTCTATTATTATAAATTTAGTATTACGTGTTGTAACTTTTATAGTTCTTGTTGCCAAATCACAGTAAATGTATCAGGTTTTGATACAATACTTGAATGTAATCACTTACAGCGTAGGTTACTTTTGGTTTTGCAGACACGTTAACTTCAATAAAATATTTTCTTTTGGTAGGAAATAATACTGCCATACACAACTAATACCCGTCATTAAATTTCTTCAAAAGGATCCGCGATTGCTCAGTGGTATAGTTGCTCGGCAGACGCCGTGCTGTTCACACCGCTGTCTCGGTAGGTGTGCGAGCGGCAGTGTTGAGTGTGTGTGATTTTTTTTTTTGATTCGCCCCGCATCGTCAACTAGAGTATTTTCTGCTATCCAGTACTTAGTGTTCCTACTTTCTTCATATGGTCTAGTGTGAAGTACTGTTTCACCTTCTAAGTGAACCATGTCAGTTATTGGAGTGAATACTTTATGTTTGTCATTCCAAGATGTAGTAAACAAGGCTAATACATTAGTTTTGCATGAATGGATTCGTAATACTTTCCATTTGCTTCTAGATCAAGCTGTTACTATTGAGTTTGATTATAGTCGCAAACAGTTATATCTTAAGTTAATATCTCAAGTGCTTTGTGAACAAATTCTCTTTCGCGTGAATGGAAAGATCACTTATTCGTACAATTTTGGTACATACAACATTTTAATAGATTCTGTAAGTTCCAATGTTATGACAGTTCGTTTACATTTGGCACCCACCGAATTAGATCAACATATTTCCCGTGTCCTATCCCAGTACAGTGATATTAAATCCATTACAGATAAGATGTATTCTACTGGACATATCTACGAAATCCGATAATACGTATGTGTATTAAGCGACCTATACCTTCTCATGTGACTATATGTGGTTTACCTTTGTGGTTAACGTATGGAGGCCAAGTTAAAACCTGCGCCATCTATGACTCACCGAATCATTTTTTGATGGAATGTGCGAAGCGCCGTATCCCTCCAGCTGTATCTGCTTCCCTCACCGGTGGTTCAACATCCAGATCACCTCCCATGCCCGGTTCTTTGAACAAAGTGGATACTTTACCGGATGTTCATTCATTTACCAGCTTTCCCGTATTAAGTGAGAAACGTCCTCCGATTTTACAGGAAAACCTTCCATCTCCAACTATGACTTCTGGTCCTCTTCCCAGTGCACTCACTATAAATGAACCTAACAATCAACTCGATGTTCTCACTAGTTCTACAGTTGCACCTATCACCAGTTCCCTCGCTACTGTCTCCCAGAGGAACCTTGCATCATATACATCTCTGAGTGACACATTAATCTTCAGTATCATTGTGACGACTGCTTCGGATCTTTGACAACAGAGTCCTCCTGCTCCAGCATTTCCAGAATCGGAGGCGGATCCGTTACCTGAAACCGACATAAGTACTCCATTGTTTGCAGTCACGAATGACCCCACCAGGAAATGAGTGTTTCATCCGATATGGATTCCCCAACTATAGAAGCATCCCAGTTTCCCTCTCTACCCAAGAAGAGGCGTAGTAAAGGCCGATCTCAGTCCTCTCCTCGTGATAAATCCAACCGAGCCAATAAATTCAGAAAACTAAAAGTGCTCTTTCTGTGAACAATAATTATGTGTCTGGTTTCACAAGGTCACGAGCAGATCCTCATCAAACTGAATCAAGTACCAAGGCAAACGATGTTGCTGCCGCGCCAGATAAGTGATCATATCACTTCCCAATATAGGATGGGAATATGTGCAAAAGTTGTTACCCGTCTTTGTTGTATCAAGTGTATTATGTCATTTTTTTTGTGCAGAGTTTATTTGGTGTCTTTTTCTTTTTCTGTGGTCATTAACTATATTTGCAACGCGTATAGCCACCATTAATATCACCGGTATTTCTAGTCTTACTAAGCAAAAAGCATTAGCCGATTGCATCAACAAATTAGATCTGGATATAATTTTCCTTCAAGAGTGCAATATTGGTAATTTCTCCTATCTCTTTAATCTCATGTGGAAAATCAATCCTTTCGAAACTGGTTCTGGCACATTTATTTTATATCGTAAAGATATTTCTTCAACCGACTTTTCTAAATTTCCGTCAGGTCGTATTATTACAGCGAATTATGACAACATACATTTCTGCAACTTATATTCACCCTCAGGCAATAATAAGGGTTCCGATCGCAACTTCTATCTCACTGACGTTCCAACAGAGTTACACTCTGGTACACGAGATTTGATCTGTGTAGGATACTCAACACAGTATTAGATCCTATAGACTCACGTTTTTGGATACAATGCTTTTCCTACATTGCGTGAATTGGTTCAAGACCTTAAGTTAGTTGACATATGGCGTCATTATAAAGGTAACACACTTTCTTTCGACGAAATGGATCCTCATGTTTGGGATAGGATCTATGTCAGTACCACCTTAATTAAGTTTGTGTGCTCCATAAACCTTCAATCTTCATGCTTTTCTGATCACTGTACTGTGGTTTGCAACATTGATTTACCCATTCTTAAGTAATTAAAGTCATCCTTTGTTTGGTCACTCAATAACAGGATTTTAACTGACGAGGATCTCCAGTTGCTGATTACCAATAGATGGAACTATTTAATGCAACTCAAATCTCACAAGAAAACTTTGTTTTCATGGTGGGTATATCACCTTAAACCATCTTTTCGGTCTATCTGTAAACAGCACAGCAAAGACAGAGCCTCTCTTCTTAAAGAGCAATATAATTATTACTATTACTTATTATGAGACTAGTATAAAGAACTTGCTCAAGGAGTATACGTACTCCCTCGTATTACGGCGCTCCTACTCACTTTACATCGTAAAAAAATAAAGTTTTTTCTTCACGATTATCAATTTACCCGCTTCCCATCATAAAATGGAGGATATGACCAACGCTATCTACTGGGTTTATTAGAATGTATTTTGGAACAGTATGTCAAATGAACACTACCGAATTTGCAATCGAACTACGCGGAAACAAAGCATTAAACGTTTGACATTATCGTAGATGTGTCTCGGAGAGCGACAGTACTATTTGAAATTTAGTATGCTATCCATTATGAAAGGGACATAATGAATGTTTAAAGCATCCTCTATATATTCGAATAGTTGTGAAAAAATATGTAGAATCAAACGTTATTTCTATATTACTGTTGGATTTCTGGAAGCGGAACTTTATAGTGTTAGGTTCTTTTCTTACTACGTTTGAACTCCGCAGTTTTATCTGTTCTCCCTTTTCTTTTTCTCCTTGTCTCCCTTTCTCTCTCTCTCTCTCTCTCTCTCTCTCTCTCTCTGCCTCATTTCTGAATCTCTGTATAATAGACATCCATTGGTTTCAACTTTTCACTGTGTGTTTCAGTTTCCCCCTACATCAGCCTATGAATCTTGTTTCATATCGGTTTTGTTATTTCATTTTGTCGAAACTAATACATGTGTAGTTTGAAATAAGAATTGCGCTCATGTTGTTAGCTAATTTTAGTATAGAAGAGAAGGGAGGAGAGAGAGGGAGGTCTCTTTGCCTGACACGATTATGGGATAAGAAGGTATATATTAGGCTTCCTAACTGCATGGCGTTAGGTGTCGCAATTTTTTGATGCGGAGTGTACAAGAAAAATTTGATCTGATAAATGATAACCCATCATTTGCAACCCGTCATTTGCAAATGTATCTTAAGGCAATCTATATTTTAATTGTAGAACAGCAGAAACTTTTTACGTAAGTGTTCAATATTGCCACAAATTCAAATCGTTTAGTAGTAGTACGATAGTAACTTCAGCAATGTGTCTTTTACTACTTCTGTAGGAGTACAGTATTATATGAAACCTGAAAATAATATATTTATTATCATAATTAAATTGTATAAACGAGCTTATGAAGTACAGGACCTACCGTTGACATTATCAAAATTCACGATATAGTCTCTTCCACGGCAGTCCTTTCACCTTGAAAAGACTTTGTCATAGATACACGTCATTAGCTGCAGCTAAATTAATATGAGATATTATAACTTTTGATAGTATGATGATGCAAGTTATTAATCTGATGTTTCATATTTCTACTATTTTAAACACATTTCCTACATATTTGCTAATTAGTCATTATAAACGAAAATTAAATATCATGTTTTTGTCCTCTCATTACAGACAAACCACTGAGAAACAAGTCCTTAGGGTAGAGAAGGCTTTTATAACATAATTCGGTGATACTAATTCTCATGTTTGTGATAACGGACCACCGAAATTTTCAGTGAATATCAATGGAAAGAGCCGCGTGCAACATTGTTTCCCTATTGGAATTCCTGTAGTAATCTTTATTATTATGTTCATTTGCATATACTTTTAAATGTGTTTAAGCTTTCTTAGTAATACATTAGTGACAGAAAATTTTAACATCTCTGACATAGCTAAAGCAAAGCTACTGAAATGAAGGTTCCACTCGTTTGACAACTCTAGAAACATAATTTATCCCTGTACTTCGACATATTCACACCAGCAATAAATAAAGCCACATTTAATGGAGCTCCTACCCTGTTCTAGAGGTCCAGTGAAACAGATTATAATTCAGGAAAGAAATATGCGGAGCGGTTTAACAGAAGATATATCTTCAGGATTTTCTGCGGAACAATCACTATCACTAGAGGAGGGAAATGGAATGTGATGCCTCCGCAATATTCTCTATATAAATTTAATATGGAAGGCAGCGATGGAATAGGTTATATCCTTCATGACTCATGACCCAGAAGACTCACACAGGAAGGTTCCACAAGTTGTTACTCAAATCTGATTGCTACATAGCACATCTGATAGAGCATCATGAGAAATGAAAATGAGCAAAATTTAAGGTGCTATAGACCAGGATAGGAGCTACGGGGCTTCAAAATATGAATATAAAAAAAAAAAAAAATGCCAGAAGGAGAAGAAGGAGTTATCTATGAAGTAAAATGTAGTGAGTGTGACATGAAATACATAGGAGAGATGGGAAAAAGGCTTATGGACAGATTAAAACAACATAGAGGTGATGTTCGAATGAAAAGAGAAAATAAAGCTATTAACAAACATGTGAAAGAAAAGGGACATAGGATAGATTGGGAAGGGGCTAGAGGTTTAGAAAGAGAAAAAAGAAAGATTATTAGGAAGTGGAAGGAAGCGAGAAGAATAAAGAGAGAACAAGAGAACTTAATGAACTGGACAAGTGGTATAAATATACATGAGCAACAGGAGAGATTATTAGAAATCATAGAGAAGAAAAGTGCATAAAGGCTATTAGTGTATTTTAAATAATTTCCAAATTTCTGTTAGTTCTCAGTTTCACAATATATTACATACAGATGGTGATCAGAAAAATGAAAACACCTGAACAAATTGCAACTTACCAGATTAATATGGTGTCGGGCCACCTTTTGCCCTCAGAACAGCTTTGATGCGACATGGGATGGACGCATAGAGGTCGTGAATGGTAACAAGTGAAATTTTACACCATTCCTCGTGCAGGGTATCGGCCAGTTCTGTAAGAGAGGATGGAGGTGGAAATCGTCGCCGGAGTCGTGTTTCAAAGACGGACCACAGATGTTCAGTTATGTTGAGATCTGGGGATTGGGCGGGCCAGGGGAGGTGTTGAACTTCATCCCCATGTTCCTCAAACCACACTGCAACAACGCCAGCTGTGTGAATGGGTGCATTATCATCCTCGAAGATGGCATCATTGTCCAGGAACAACATCCGGACCATAGGATGCAAGTGGTCTCCTAAAATTGAGACATAATCGTTGGCAGTGATTCGTCCGCTAAGTGTGATCACAGGACCCAATGAAAACTATGATATGGCATCCCACAGCATCACCAAGCCGCCGCCATGTTTCACAGTTCGGCGGAGACACTGGAGATCATAAGCTTCTTTGGGCGTTCTCCACATATAAACACGGTCCGTGGTTGGGAATAGGGTGAAGGATGACTCATCCTACCATATCACACGTTTCCAGTCCTCAACGGTCCAAGTGGCATGGTCGCGGTACCATTTGCGGTGTGCGAAAGCGTTATGGTCTCTGATGAGCGGTTTGGCCCGTGCAACACGACCCCGTAAGTTCATGTCATGTAATTCGCGGCGGACTGTGATTATCGAAACAGGGTGGGGGAGGTGCTGATTGAGTTCCTCCGTCACTTGCTCCGCAGTGGCACGACGGTTCTGTGTGACAATGCGCTTTAATACCCGGCGTGACCTGTCACTCATGATTTTCTTCCGCCCACTGTTCCGCTTCTCCGATGTGGTTTTCCCGTGTGTTGTGTAGGCCGTCATCACCTTCGACACTGTCCCACGCGACACACCTAACACAGTAGCCACTACCGTCACACTCACTTCACATAACCGCGCACCAACAATTTGCCCTCTTTGAAAATCTGAGAGGTCTCCCATTTTACACTATTTCCGTATGCTGCAGCCACTAAACACTGCTACTCCGCTGCGTCTGATGTAGTATGGAGACCGACCTAACACAGCACCACCAGCGCTGCGGGCGCCACGACACCACTGCCAACCCATACATCTGACGTTTTGCCAACTACAGGTGTTTCCATTTTTCTGATCACTATCTGTATGTATTACAGTTTCGCCAACTAACACTTTAGCTTCATCAGGCACTATGAGAGAGAGGTTAGGGACACGGGACATTCAGTTAATTAGAATGAAGTAAAAATTCTAGGCCAAGAAGAAAGAAGCCTAGTTAGGAAATGGAAGAAGGCACGGTTTATAGAAATAAAGGGTAATAAAGCAATGAACTGAAACTGAGAACTAATCATCGACCAACAGTGGAATAGGTTCTTAAAAAAAGCTTAAAGTATAAGATTTGAATACACATATCTATTATGGTTGTTGTATATATATTGATTGTCTTACATATGTTTATGTATTTATTAGTCAATATTAGTTATCTATCTATGTATCTCTCTCTCTCTCTCTAATATATATATATATATATATATATATATATATATATATATATATATATATATATATATATATATATATATATATATATATATATATATATATATATATATATGTGTGTGTGTGTGTGTGTGTGTGTAATATGTAATTGTATATTTATATATAGATATATGTAGCTGTATATGTATATCTGTATATATGTGTGTGTGTCGTCATTTTAAGTGTATGCGTAATTGTATGTTTATCTGTTTATTTATACACCCTCCATTCCAAAAGAAACCGAACGTTTTAAAAAAACAAAAAAGCAATGTACATTTTGGAACAAATCATTTTTATTAATCAATGTATTCCCCTTCTGCATCGATACACATATTTGAACGCTCCAACAAGTTGTCAAACGACTTCTCCTTGTCCTTTATTGGAATGGTCTCAATGGCATCAATCGATGCGTTCCACTTTCCTTTCATCGCCAAATGCAGTTTCGGGAACAGATAGAAATCGCACGGAGCGAGATCTGGTTAATAGGGCGGATGATGCAACCGAATAATGTGATTTTTGACCAAAAGTTCAGTTACAAGTCGCGAACGATGTGATGGTGCATTATCGTCCAAAAGAGTCCAACTGCCGATTTCGCGATATTCGGGCCGAATACGACGAATTCTTGCCAGCAAACGCTTCATGACGCCCAAGTAAAACTCTCCAGTGACTGTCTGGCCGGGCTGAACAAATTTTTTGTGGATAATTCCTTTTGAATTGTAAAAACAAATCAGCATCATCTTAACTTTTGACTTCACCAAGCGACTTTTTTTGGGTGTTCCTTCATCCGGCGCTCTCCATTCAGCACTTTGCCGCTTTGTTTCGGGCTCATATTCAAAACACCACGTCTCGTCACCAGTTACAATTGATTTCAAGAAGTTTCGATCCTGCCGAGCACTTTTAACGATGTCTTTGCAATGCGCAATTCGATCAACTTTTTGGTCTTCGGTGAGTTTGTGTGCTACAAACCGCGATTTAACCTTCTTAAGGCCCAAAACTTCGGTCAAAATGCGGTATGCGGTTGTTTGAGGAATGCCTAATTCCATTTCAATAACTTTCACCGACGACTTTTTGTTATGTTTGATGAATTCACGCACTTTTTCGATGTTTTCTTCCGATAATCCGGTTCTGGGACGGCCTGATCTTTCGTCATCATCCAGCGTCTCTCTACCCGATTTGAATCACCTGAACCACTCGTAAACTTGCGTACGGGATAGACACTCATCACCATATGCATTTTGTAGCATTTGGTGCGTTTCACTAAAAGTTTTACCCAGTTTAACACAAAACTCAATTGCAGCTCGTTGTTTGAAACTCATTTTCCGACCGATGTACACAACACACTGACAGTTGAAACGCAATAACTTTGTTGCCGTGCATCCAAATGTCATGACATTTATACCAGTTGTCAATGAGGGACTACGCCATCTACCGGTAAAATATTACAACAGATGGCACTAGTGGTACTATTTGTTTTCAAAAGTTCGATTTCTTTTGGAATGGAGGGTGTATATATATTTATATAATTATTTAATTATTTATGTTAATTAATTGTTAGTTTAGATTAGTTGTCTGAGATGATCATTTTTGTATGTGTTATTGACAACAGATAGAAAGCCTCGTTAGAGGAATATACAAATCAGAATACTTGAAGGGGATTGGCTGCTGCCAGGAGCCAATCAGAAGCAAGATTTCTCAGCTCTTGTTTGTATATAAGACTGTACATTTCTCCTATATCTCATAGTGTCTGATGAAGCCAAAGTGTTAGTTGGCGAAACTGTAACACATATCTAGTTTTTTATGTGAATAGCTATATTGTTTTGCTCAGCAAATAGTTTGTTTGTGTTTAAGTCAAAATCATGAGACTTGAAACCCGAAATTTAATTCTCTCCATAGAAATGTTTATCTTACTTGTACCAAGTGATATACTTGATTATTATCAACCAAAGTTCGAGTGAAGTTAAAATAAGGAAAAATATAGTTGGAAACTACGAGAATATTCTCCAATATACTGAGACCTCTGATTAATTCAAGGCATGCTTTTGAACTTTCAGTTAAATAACGTAAGGAAGGTAAACTTTCAGAATTATTGACACTAGTTAGAGAAAGCGTGCGAGATTGTTTTCATACATCCATAATGAAAATGAGAACTTGCGAGCGCTAGAGAGAGGGGGAAGAAATAGAGTAGTACAAGCCTAAAATTAGAATTATCACTGTTTCTGTCTTGCTAGGAGAGCAGAATTGTTACAATAGGTAGGTTATTTATTCTTGTATGGCTAGTCCCGTTTTCCAGCCAAAATAATATATTCCTGGGAACGACTGTACGTATCTTAGAAAAAAAAATATTCGTTGCATGAAACCTTAAAATTATTTGAGAATGCCTTGTTCCTCATACCTTGAAGTTTCTCATTTGTGTATTTATAAAAATTTATGTTTCAAAATGCTTCTATGATTGGAAACAATAATGCTGCTATGATTGCCGAGCAGAACAAGGAGGCTATATTAAAAATATATTAACTCAGAATCAGGGATACTAAACCACTTGGATCTTCGCAACCTTTGCAGTATTTATCTAAGCATTAGACAATATTATCAAATAGATTAATGACATTTATTTTTTTTAAAAAAATAGAATAAGGCTGTCGATCTTAATGAAACACGAATTTTCTTCACAATTGGGATAAATGCTTAGTATGTATATAATTTGTACACAATGTTTTGTATATCGCTTGTCAGTTGAGGTAATATAATGTTTAAAACAACATTGCGTAGCTAAAAGTAAAAACTGCTGTACTGACATCCCTTGTGGTCAGTTTCCGGGAAGTAGTGCCTTTAAGAGGATCTCACATCTACACACTATTTTGCGGCAAGTACCAATGTATTCTTTATATTAAATTTATGAAAGCAAATTACGCCTTCATGCTCTGAAAGCCAAATATTTCTGATCTATTAAACTTTGTGTTCTTAGTTATCTGTTAGTGACACACCGCCTTATGCAGAGTCGCTTTGACATATGATTAGCATCATACTAAAAGCATGACTACTGCAGGAAACATATGTTAGTCGAACTCTTTAGTATGCCTCTAATCAAGCTTCAGAACGGCTCTGCATAAGCCCGGGAATGTCTAAAATCTGTTATTTTTCTGCGGATGGTGACAAGTTTAATAATCGGAAACATAAAAGCTCAAGAAAAACCAATTTGTGGCTTAGATTTCACTTCAAGCATTATAATCTTCCGTATGTAAACTGATTCTATGAATAGAATGGTTGATTGATTAATCTTTATTTACTTTTTTATCTTTAGTCACCAGCAATACTATGTAGTACAAGATCTACTCTTTACTAGGTAAAATAGGATCTGAATAACTGTAATGCGTTTAGTGTTTTCCTCGTGAAAAAATCGAACCAGGCTATTCATCCAACAAAGGCACGCATACTAACTTCCAGACCAGCAAGGAGGACTGGTATTATAAAGGGATCCGTAAGGAATTTATTACTAAGTTAATTAATCACTTAATTCTATCTTTATCTCTACCCTAATAGCAATGAGATACCTGGGCATTCTATGGGTATCCTATTTACATCGTGACGTCCATGGGATATACACGGGACGCTTCCCATGGACGTCACGATATACACGAGACGCTTCCAGGATATTCTCTGCTATTAAGGCAACGGATCAAATGATAACAGTTGTCATTTTACATTTAGGGGTTGAATTTTCTAAAAAGAAATCATTTTAATAAATCCTTTAGTAGACTATGGCCAATCATTACACTAAACGTGATTACGATACATGAAGTAGTATTTTCGTGATTAATTACTCCTCAAACAATATTTTGTTTTACATAATAGATAACGAGTTGCTGTTTAATCCTTATACTTGTATTATATATATATTTTTTTGTACAAGGGGTACTATATTGCTTCTATACAGAAGCTTTCCTTTATTGAAAAAAGTTAAATGTGTTTATGTATATGTATGTTCCTGTTGACGACAAAGGAGAATTGCCTTTGGGTTATTTTATAACACTGTAATGAAAGTTTTTTTTTTTTTTTTTTTAGAAAAAACTATGAACCCTTTTATAAAATAACAGACAAGCGCCTCTATCCTCTAATGAGCTAGAAAAGAATTAGTTTAGGAACAACTTAAGCAAATGATAACAGCAAATGTATACTATTATAAGCAACCATGTATAAATTACATTGTAAAGGAAATGATGATAATTTACAACTTTTGGTAACAGTTATGTCATGCATTAATCAATAGGTAAAACGTAGTAATAGTAACACTAAGAGAAGTAATATCATGTACAAAGCAAGTTCTTTATCAATATACCTCAAGTGATGGACGACACAGATTGCATTTCTTGCGTACATTATATTAGATTTTCCTTGATTTTTCTTCACTTTTATTTATTTATTTATTTACTTATTTTATTTTACTTTTTATTTATTTTATGTTTATGCATTTCACATAGGATGTATAAAATAATAATGTTCTTAAATTACCATCAAGAAATAGTTCAACATCAACGTTAATACACTTTTGATTAGCTTTCAATGGTATAAACTTTGATTTTAATCTAATGTCTAACTTTGTTTCTTTTAAGGTCTTCAGAAATAGGAAGAGTGAAAGACGCCGTTGGGTGAGTACCACAAAATATATTTCTCACCTTATTTACACAAATATGGATAAACGTACTGCTGTGGTAATGTGTTTTCGAATGTTTCACGAATGTGTCCTTAGAAAGCATGATGCCACATTTATTTTTTGGTAGGAGGTAAACGTTTTGTTCAGATCCTTCATAGTGAGACAATTTGAGAGATATTTGTGTACTAGTGAAATGTGAGTCAATATTCTTTGGACGTCGATATACCGACCAAAAATATTCAATTTATCGTGTATCATCTGCCAAACAGACCCTTCACGGACCTTTCACGTGTTGGAGGGATTAAAGGTAATTGTTAATGTAATAATGACTAACTTTACAATCCTAGTTGACAAATTTCACCACTACTTAGTACAATATTATTGGATTGATAAGAATTAATTATTTGCTCTAAATTTGTAATTTCCAGAAGCGAAATATAAAATAAAATAAGTATTGGTAGAGAGTGAAATATTTTACTCACTTAAAGCTTCAATTTCCTTGGGTAGATATCAACTACTGAAGGATGTTAGCTGTTCTCTGACAGCGCGATGTGTATTTTTACCACCTTTGCTTCAATAGTACAAAACGTGATATTGATAGTCACCGTTACTCCTGAAGATGTTACAGATTTACTTGATTGAAACTTGGTTGAAATAATCACTGTAGCTACCTGTTACAAAAATAGAATTTAAAAATTCAATTTCATTCAAGAGTTATCGTGTGGAGTAACGGTCGTACGTACTAACAGTTCACATTTATGTCTCACTAGCGTGGTCCTAACAAAGTACACTAAAATTACAAGACCTGGTTAATCAAAATAGTTGCTGTCTGCAACTGCACATTTTTGCCATTGCCTAGCCAATGCTTGGATTCCGTGGTGAAACAAGCCTGGAGTCTGTAATGAGGGAAAGTCCTCAACCTCATGTTGCACCTCCAATCAGGCCCGTGCTAGGATACTAAAGAGAACGGTGGATAAATCTACCAAAAGGGCGCCCATACAAACGTGAATATGTAGTAAACGTCCCCGAGATAAACCGAAAAGTATAGAACCTCGGGTGTAAAGTATAGAACACCAGCCTCGAAAGTACCACCCGAAAATTTTCGAAAAAATGCAAAAGTAACCATACCCGAGAACAAAATGTCGAATCGAAATCAAGCAAAAGGGAATACCTTTTATTTTTAGTTGTAGATACCATTAGTGTACAATCGGATGTAATGCAGTTGCGGTGCAAGGGTAACTTACAAAGGAACTGGAGTATTCCTTCGAGTATTTTACCAAATGTTGAATTAGGAAAATGAACAACAATCAAGAGCAATAGTAGATCGTTCAAATTAGAACATTTAGAATTTGGAAGATACACATGTGTGATTTATCTATTTTGTTTCAGCACAGAATAAACTCTCGGAAGAGAAAATTAAATGAAAAGAAGTCTTTAACGTATCACAGTTATATCTTCTAGGCTAATGGTAACGGATAATAAATGAACGGCTTCCTGTTTAAGTTAAGAGTATCTTAAAATGGTAAAAATAACTTTGATCCCGATTAGGTTTATAACGACTGATCATAAGACAGTCAGGCGGCAAAGATCATGTATGATGAACGAGAGATTAAAAGGTTTTCTTCACATGACAACAGTGATTTCAACAAATTATGTGAATACAATTTGGGTGAAAGTAAGCTACATTAAAAGATTTCCTCCTCGAAATATGCAATTCCGTGGAAGATAAAAATTCCGAGCACAGAAACAGTGAATCTCGACTGAACACAAGCTGTTGCACAATGATATGGCACAAAGAAATACAGTTCCAAACTTTGGACTTATTCTGTTTCGTAGAAAGTAGGATAACTGTGAAATACTCAAAAGTACCTTGTACAGTATTTGTGCAATACAGTATGTGTACACGAGACAAATGGGAGAAATAACAGTTCACAGTTTGATATGGTCGACCGTTGACCGAATAGCAAAGGTGACATCGGCGAAGCAAATTTTTCCGCTTGAGATCAAACACACCTGAAATTTCGGAAATGAATGCCGTAGCTATATTAACCAGCTGTTATTGCTGGTGTTGCATATAAAAGGTGTTTCATAGCCCACCCTTCAAAAAAAAAAAAAAAAAAAAAAAAGGTAAGAAAGAAAGAAGGGAATACATCAAGTGGCGTGAGATAGGACGAACAATGTGCTCATAACACATAACAGGTTCTTCTCTCCCAATCCAACGATCTGAGAATATTTAATTTAGGTAGGTCTGCATATTCATGTCATACTGTGCAGGTGCACTGTCATTCTGGGATCACATCTGGTGTCTTGTGTTCAATGACACATGTTCTAACAATTTTGGAAGAACATTACGTAGAAATAAAAGATATGTAATCCCACACAGGTGGGCCGGTAATAAATAAGGTCCTACCACAAAATTATCCACCATACCGCCATAGACGAAGCTATTGGGGGTATGGAGGGAATTACCCTAACGTTTTGACAAAAAAATGCGTTATTCATATTAATTTCACACTCGTCTAGAAAGTATTCCACATGTCCGAGAACAACCTAAAACTCTGCCATTCAGCAGACAATTCCTAACTCTGCTTATGCATACCGTACCGCACGCTCACACTAAATCTCTGCTGTTGATCGTTCACTAGAGTTGCATATGAATTTTACTCTATACCAATGGCTACTGATAATTTCAGGCTGTAGTTGATCGCTCCAGTACGCTGTTTCCAAATTCAACTGTCCACATGGTGCGATTTCCTCCGATTTCATGTGGGGAAAACTGAAAAGACCCTATCTCTCGAAAGTAAATATGGAGGCTTTAAAAATACAGAGGAAGTTTCTTTCCATTGAGGGAGATGGTCAGGATATAAACGCTTTTTCTCTGGGCTATTTCCCCTTGCTTGTCCATAAAAATTAGGTGCATATCTGCCAGCTCATGGACAGGTTAATCTGCCATTGAGTAGGTACGTACAGATTAATATAATCAATTTTATTTAAACACCAACGTCCACACTCTTACATGACCGTGAATACCTGGACACAACTCTCTACCGTTGAACGAAACACTTCTTATCCCGTTATACAGCAATTCCACATGTACCACTAGAGCATCGGACTAAGTATATCACTCACAAGTTGTATAGATGCCTACTACAACACAGCCACGCTAATTGACGCCATTCCACAATAAAACTGCAAGACAGCCTTCTGCAAGACTCGCAATTTGTACACAAGTTCCATAGAGTGCGATCAAAGGATCATGCCCTTAGTGAAAGTACCATGAGCTACGTCTGCGTGCTGCTAGATGTACGCAAAAGTGACACATTCTTTTTCCTCCGTGTAGGTATTATCGAGCTCCCAAGTACATTAGAACGTCGAAAAAAGATTTTACACAATTTTTTAAAATGTAATTCCAGCGAGCTTTCTTCTCGAAAATTTCTCCAGCAATGACAAAATCAAAATGTAAGTGCACTACACTAGGACGCTATTTTGGTATATTCACAATAGCAATATAGTTTTTCGTAGCTCAAAGGTAAGGGGCGGTTTTTTAACTCTAACGGAGGAGAAAAGTCCCTTGAAAGTATCCCTGGAAGAAAATTTACTTGCAGCGTGTACATCTCGTGTTCCCTCCACTTTTGTTGCTTCTGTGTGTACAGAAGCATCAAATTGCACGAAATTACATATTACGAGGAGGAAATAATTTAATGCCGCTTTCTTTTGCGCAATATGTATTCACGTAATATTAGGAACTCCCTGTGTCATGTGGGAATCCCTTGTACACTCATTCATCACATATGATCTTTGTGTTTTTCAATACTACATGTTATGTTTCTTTACATGCCGCCTAACTGTCCTATGCATAGTCGTTTTAAACCTAATCTGGATCAAAGTTATTTTTTCCATTTTTACATACTCGTAACTTGGACAGGAAGCCGTTCATTTATCTACCGTTACCATTAGCCTAGAAGATATGACTGTGATACGTTAGAGACTTCGTTTTATTTAAATTCTTCTTCCGAGAGTTTATTCTGTGTTGAGAAAAAATAGATCAATCACATATGTGTATCTCTCTTTCTTTCAAATTTTAAGTAGTGTTCTAACTTGCCTTGTAGTATTATTTTTGATTTTTAAAATCTTGTACTTTATTCTTGTTAATTTCCCTCATTCAACGTTTGAAAAGTACTCAACGCCACTGCATTATATCAGATTGTACATGATGGAATCTAGTACGACTAAAAATAATGGACATTCGCTTTTACCCGATTTCGATCTGTCATTTTGTTCTTGAGTTAGGGCTATGGCTGTTTTTAAATTTTCCGACAAATGTTTGGGTGATCAAGGCGCCAAAGGGAGACATTTTTACACTTAGTATTGATGTACACTTTTCGTTTTATCTCGGTGTCAGGAATCACAACCGACGTTTGTTATATTAATTATGTTACACCCTGTATATATACTGGCGCCATTTTAAGTATTAAAATCACCAAATTTGTTTACTAATGTAAACATCTCTACTAGAGAAATAATTTTTAGTTCTTGTAATAATTTTTTTGTCAAGAAAAATGAAGCTTATAAACCAATAAATCAATATAGCTATATTTAGAAATACGATAGGCACTGATCATTCGAACACGCCCAAAAACACACAGGAACAATCAAATTTGTAAATAAAAAGCTTTAAAAATTTTGAATTGTTTAAACTGCGCTATATTGATTGCGTTTTGCTTCTGAAATTTCCTTAGCAATAAATGAATAGCAACACGATAAACTCCTACATTATCTTAGCAAATAGACCTACATGTTAGCCTAATTGCTTTACTTGTTTTATACATATTTTCTGAAAAATGATTGTACGCTGTACCTGTTACCTGCCAAAAGCAACTGTATTAATGTATAATACAAAATTGGTATACAGAGAATTAAAAAAAAAACTATTATAATATGATATTTCGCACGCCGTCTTTTATATGGGCGCACTGCACCCTTCATAGGTCTTTACCAACAGCCATTATATGAATTTACTATACAGAAGAAAACTAAAACAACTTATCTATAATGTGATGTTTCGCAGGGCGCTCTATGCGCAGGTGCACTGTATCGTTCACAGGTTCTTCATCAACAGTAAGTAACAGTATGTATTCTTTGTACAGAACTAGGCCATACAGAAGAATAAATAAAACCTTTTATCTTTGATGTGGTTTCGCAAGCGCACCTTTTGTAAAGAGTGCACTATACTTATCACGTGTTCTTTACATTAACAACTGTAAGAATTTATTATAAACTTGTACCCTTATTTATAATGTGGTTTTTAGGAGGGCGCACCGGGACATATCTCGGTGACCCGGTGGGCCAGCACGGGCCTGCCTCCAATAATGAGAAAAAGTCTTCCCTCCAAAGGAGTTATCAAGGTGCTGGAAGAGGTGGTATCTGTTGAAGAGTTATACGGGGAATATAGAGGATAGAAAAGGGTTACACAGTTCACGAAACCATTGTCGTGAAACGTGAGAGCACCACGTATCTAGACCATTGATGGATACTTATGGACAAGTTTGCGCTACATTTCACGGAGTTCAGCACTGTCACGATCCACTGTGGTGGTTACACCTCGTCTGAGAAAAACATGATGGATCATCCTGATCATAGATCACCACACCAGTAACAACACCTGCTGTGGCTGAAGAGGTGGCTTAGGAAACTGTCCCTGACCATAATGACAATCCGATCATTGTCCTGACTATTTACAATTGTAATAACAGACCCGCTTTTATATGGATTAATGTTTCTATTCTATAAATTAAACACTTTTGTAGTTATTCCTTGCGCTACTGCACCTTTTACATTTAAATATGCCTAATAATGAAATTGGAGATGTGAGAAATCTAATTCACACCTCAACGAGATTAACTTTTTATGACACTATAATTAAAGCAAACTATTGATTTTTCAATGAGAAAATAAAATACTTCTGAAAGACTTAACAACTATGGAATTCCTTAATTAACTATTGCTATTATGTAAAAACAAATCTAAATTTAAATCCAAACTGATGGGTTTTGCTTTTGAATTATGCATAATTAATATTATGTAGTAACAAAAATGTACATTTCTGATATAATTGTTCTACGAGACTGTCAAGGTAACTGTGTAGCTTATGTAGTAAATATTTCTGTATGAAAGTTTCTATTGAAATGTTATTAGTGAGACTAGAATAGTACAGTGGTCATATTCTGTTATACTAGAATGTCGTTGCCATACACGAGCATCGATTAGCTTCAGACATAACCAAGAACATGCAAATATCAATGAAAAACTTCAATGATAGTTACCTAGAGCTACAAGTTCATATATAGTTAGTATGAAGCATTCTTATACCATTTACAATGGTCTATCTATTACGAAAATAGATCTTACGAGAAAAAGGACATATTTTCGTATCTTTGTAACTGGTATATTATATTATTGTGATATAAAGTAAAGCACTGTGGTAAACAACTGTGAATAGGGTTACCATATAGCAGACTTCAAAAAAGGGGACATTCGTAAATGTAAAAAAGAAGATTTACAAATAGATACGTTATTGTTAGGATTATATACATCACTGTTAGGTGTTTCTGTCTAACTGTTAGAAGAAATAAGACGAGAATAAACACATCTGCTACTTAACTATTTATATAATTAACAGTTTCAAATAAAATAATAACTTATACAACACCGAGTACAGAAATAATGGTGCAGTGTTTTAGGAACATCTGTTGTATACTTTTGAATTAAAATTTATTGGATATATTTAATATTTCATAACCTTTCCTTTAAACATTTGATATTTCAATAATTAAAAAGTTTTAAAAAAACTAGGCTACATTTTTGTGTTTTCTATCATTGTTCTCACAATTTAAATTCTTAAAATTACAAATTATCTATACTATAGGTAGACTTTTTCATATTAGAACTAGAATTAAGCATTAAAATATTTTTGGGGTTGGTGTACGCCCTTTTGGCATGGGAGAGCCTGGTTCGATTCCCTGTGGGAGCTCATGTGGTTTGGATTTCGCATTAATCAGTAGGTCCACGACTTATATAGCCTAGCTGTTGAACGGGACGTTAAACTCCAAATCAAATCAAATCAAACAAAAATATGAAATGAACATTCATATATACATCATTAAGCTTAGATGTGTTTAGGTATTTGTTTGAGCAATTAATTTCAGGAAAGATTTTCTTAGTTTGCTACAAAAAATTTTAAAATTGAAGTGATTCTTTTATAATTATATCTTATACTAACGATTTCCCTAACACTGAGTCTGTTCGTATCTTTTGTCCACTGGCTATACACTACAGAAAAAGCCTTTTTTTACACTATAATTGTGACTAGAAATGGAGAACAAGAATTGCAATTTTTAGTAGCTCAGGAAAAGAACAACATTCTTAGCATATTGAGAATATTTACACCACATATCAGTCTGACAGCTGATCTCCTTAACATACGAAAGAATTTTGAAGTTGAAGCAGTTGTCGGTACTGCTCCAAAAAGGACATTCTCAATTTTCCTAAAAAAATGTTATTACCAGGAAAAGGGGAGATGTCCGGGTAAAAGAGAACGTCTGGTAATCCTAACTTTCATTTTAAAGGAGATATTTATTCTCTTCACCTTTCTGCTTCATTATTGTTCTTAAATGGTCACAGGAAAGTGTTCATATTGGTGCCAAACATTGAATTCTTGATTTCACCGAACACACTATCTCATGATAACATACACATCCTAAAGTTGATATTTTATGACTATTCTGTTTCTATATGGGGAAGTTAGCGGCCGCACAATACACGGAGTTGAAAAAAAAATGTGAGCGTAAGAGTTTTAGTGATCGTGCTTGTGGTTTCTTCATTTCATCTTCATTCGCTTTCAGATAAGGGTTGGGTTGTATGCTGATCGTCGATCAAGGTTTAGTATTTTCTTGAAAATAATTCTAATGTTTTGTGTAATTCGAAATATCATTAATAGAGTGACCTAAAAGTACAAAAAGAATAAAAAGCATAACATTAATATTTTGATTATTTAAGGGCACAGAGGAAGTTACTGTTAAAGGCAGTGCCGGATTTAAGTATAAGCTAAACAAGCTATAGCTTAGTGCCCCACGACTTTGGTGGCCTGAAAAATTAAAAACAATGAATGCACATTTCCAAAATATAAGGAAAACAATAAATAAAGTAAAATCTACATATAGTTACAGTGCTTCATTGTGTAAGCCCTTATCATGTAAGTAATGGAGCTCCTTCTAGTAGCCTGCTTCCTAAAATATCACTGTTTTTTTTTATTTTTGTATATAGGGTCAAACGTTCATCTGGACACATAAAGGGCCCCATTATCTTCAGTAGCTTAGGGCCCCACCAAATCTAAATCCAGCTCTGGTTAAAGGCATAATAAATATACTTTTTAAGAAAATAATGCATATATATTGTAAAATGTCATTAGGGATGCGCACGAGACAAGATTTGAGACTGTCTCGACTCGAAAATGTGCTGTAAAAGTGATGTCTTGACTCGAAAAATATATATTTTTCTATTGGAAGAGCTGTGTCTCGACTCGAATGTTGTCAGGAAAATCCTGTCTCGACTCGACTCGAACGCATCCCTAAATGTCATAACTTTTATCAATGTGCGCTATCAATATGTAATGAAGTTTAAAATTTGAGAACTCAAAAACGTAACTGCAGTGCTGTGAAGAACAGGACAACAATTATAACCAGTTGAAGACTGTGGTGCATGGAAATTTCTCTGTGTAGGTAAGGACCTGCCAATAACTTTGTGGCAGAATATCCATTATGAGGATTATGATGATTACAGTATATAAAGTTTAACAGTTTTGTGGGCAGTTGCCTCTTTGAATAAAAATAAAGAAAACATCATCTGTTTCAATCGAGAATATTTTTCACGAATAATTCTAAAAGCCGTGTTTAACAAGACAATCTTTTAGCTCGCCTAAAATTCAATAATCAAGCTGTTCAGTTTTGAGCAGATAAAGAGAATGAGAGTGATTATAGATGCCTAGATTGTCATTCTTTGGCACTGCTTTGTTATTATTGTAATGTATACTTACATGTATAACTATACGCTGCAATAATAACAAAGAGTGCCAAAGAATGACAATCTATATATAAGTTTATAATATCTTGTATAAGTTTATATCTTATAAACGTTACTTACTGCCACAGAATTGTCAATTTATAATATTGATAAAAAGCGTTGAATTTCATTTTATTGCTATCAAGTAACTGTGACGTGTAGACTAGTAAAAAAGAATATATATAGACAAGTAAAAAGTGTAAAAATTATAATGTGTTTAAAATAGTATTTGATTTCCATTATTTATTAAAAACACATTTAGTTTTAAGCATTAATTGTGAAAAGATAAAACATAATTTCAAAAAATAAAGCAGAATATGGATTGCTATAATAGTAGTGAGTAATGTATTCATGTGGATTTGTTTATTTTCTCAAAGTCGGTACTATTCAGTTTCCTCGGTTTTACATATTTTTACAAACTGTTTAACAGTATTTCATTCTTCTTTTCCGTAGGAAAAATTTAGATATTACAAATGTTTGTTTCGTGTAAAAGTTTACGCAAAAAAATTAGTTACGAACTCGTTCGTATCTGGTAACAAATTTCACTTCCTAGGAAAATAGTGCAGTGTGCATGTGTCTTTGTTTACTTACATTTAAACAATGTTTGAACCTGGTCTCCCAACTTGGAGTTACGTATTTTGTATTTAGGTTTAACATGTTTCATTGCGTAAATGTTAATGCACTATATTTTAAAATATGTTGCCTCATACAGTTTAAGTGGTTTTCAAGTCAAACTAGTGGAATCATAGTTAAGCGGTTTAAATTTAACGTGGCAATATCAACTGAACATTAAATTTTCTGTCCTCTTTTCTACTCTCAATAAAACCTAGATAGAGGTTAATAAAAGTGTACTTGTAGTTCAAGCTTGTTGTAAATTCTTAAGTACAACATGGAAGATGTAAATTGTAACATAGAATAACTGCCAATACCAATTACCAATATTCTACCTTGTAGATATCGCCGACAAGATGATATGAAGATGGTGTGTTGTGCTCAAACATTCTGGCAGTCAATCTTTACTCGAAAGGTTCTTATTTTTATTCACAGACGAAGTTAATCATGTACATATGAATATTATTTAGTTAATTGATTATCTTGAATTTTGGGACGAATGTTAACATTTTCTACGCACAGTTCGAGACTACAGACTTTAAAACAGGTCTATAAACAATATTTTCCAAGAGAACATGTTAATTTACAGCACTTTGAGCCTAAGAATTTGTGAGTAGGTATCTTTAGGGGATATTATTTTTGTTCAAAGAGGACTAGCTAGGATAACCGATCACATTATCATATCCTAAGTATATCAATATTTAAAATATACATATAACTCTAGAAGATGCATATCTTTGACAAATCAAGTTTCAATATACTTTATTTCAAAGTACTGTTTTTTTATCTTTCTGATAAAACAATACACTTATGCTCTTGAAGTACAACACTAATCGTGGTTTACCTCAGAGGTAATAAAAACAGTACTTTAAATAATGAGTTCCATTAAGTTACATATCATTTAGTAGGCCTAAGTATTTCCGAACGTAAAGTTGTACACTTTCTACTGATTGTATGTCAACATGTGCCTAGGTAAATTATCTAGAAACTCTCTTGGAACTTATTTGAAAATAATGAGACACTTAATTAAAAGTTAGCTAATTCTTATGACATAAGTAACATTCTATTTTACATCGTACTGAAAGTGGATCAAGAGCATTATTCGTGTTGAAAATGCAAACAAGGCATTATGAAAATTCTAGGAGTTTTGCTTACACTACCTGTCACTGAATTATTTGTTTTGATCACAGAATACGGTATGTAAACTAATTATACCATTCATGAAATTCAGTAGATTTTATTGTATATAACGTATATTATATAATCATCAATGTCCAAAACTATCCCCTTTACGGGACCCTTCCTGTAAATTTACAAAATTACTACTATTCTCATCGCCAAGTGGGAGCAAATATTGAAAACAAAATTGCTGTTACTCAGGTTTAAACAGTGTGTATGGGAAATCTGCCTTTATTAAATCCTTTTCTGTATCACATATCCTACGACAACAACGGACAAGAAATATTAAATAAAGTTAATAAAAGAAATATAAGTTAAAGATAATAACAATATCATGATGTTATTCGTCAGTTAATAGAGCTTCATATGAACTTTTTCAGGAGGGAAAATCTTAATAAGAATAAGAAGACGAAATTAAAGGTAGAGATAAAAAAAATTGAACCCTTAGCAAGGGAAAAGTTATTGTCTTTCTCTTCGACATATAAATCTGTTGATTTAATATGATGAAAGAAATATACTCATAACTTTTTGAAAGCTAAAAATAAGTATTTTTATTAATAAAATAATGATAACAAATTGTGATTATTGAATAAGTCGTAAAAATGGAAACTGTTATTGCAAATCTAAATACAACGAGAAAAGAAACAGCATATTTTCTCTACGACAACGAAACAATATAAAAACTTGAGTCACTATTTAATTTTAAAGGCGACTCATTTGTTTACAGTCTAGATAAACTGACATACAGTTTCCAAACACAAAGAATTTAATAAGAACTGCACTTAAAAGTATTGAAATAATATTACCATAATATTTTCCAGAAGACTCATTATGATTCAGTAAGAGGGAAACAAGAAAACCCATCACTGTTATTGTCTACATTTAACATTGTAAATACGTATTGTGAATATTAAAGAATGTCAGATCTGACTTACCTTCATTTCCATTTTATCGTTCGTTGTCAAAACATTGGCCTTTTTCCAAATGATAATGCATTGCTTAAAGTCTAAAGAATGTTAGGGCGTTTTTCTCGTTATTACTAAGTACATGTCATGTATCACTGAATGGTTCATACATATCTCCAGGGAACATGATAACGTAGATTAAGAATCACAAAACTGAAATACAGCCCTCCTTTCGTTTTAATACTTATTTCAGTAAAATGTTGGTACCACTTCCATAACATATAACAGTTCTGGTACAATAGTAGTAGTATATTTACACGGAGCATACAAAACATTATGATCAACTACCTAATATCTAGTACATCTATTTTGGCTCACAGGACAGCAACAACGGGGCTTTGCATGGACGCAATGAGGCCTTGCTAGGTAGATAGAGCATGCCGTATACATCTGCGTGAACAAGTCACTTAATTACTGTTTGCGATGAACTGGGTTTGACGTTCAATGCACCCCAAAGGTGTTCAATTGGGTTAAAATATGGTGACTTTGGAAGCCATTGCAGCAATTGAAATTCATTACTGCATTCGTCGAACTAGTGCAACGTAACTTTGTACTTGACAAGGAGCGTTGCCTGTTGAGAGATGCCATTGTCGGTTGGAAACATTGCCCACATGAATGAATGTATATAATCAGCAATAACCAGGCCATAGCTATGACCCATCATTCTGCCCTTTATACGCACTACTGGGCCCATAGATGAATATGCAAAAATTCACCAAATCACAATGTAGCCACCGCTGGTCTGTCATCATCTTACTGTTCACGTTTTGAGCAGCTGTTTCTTTGAAAAAGATACATTCTGACCTGGCCATCGATGACATGAAACAATATGCTGATACGTCAGACCATGCAACCCTGTGGCATTACTCTTCAGTTCAATGGCGACTGGCACGTGACTGTTCTAGTGGTAATCGACGATGCCGCGAAGTTAGCATTAGTCAATGTATGACATTGACTGGAGAGGCTCATATCTAGGTATAATAGTGTATAATACAATGAACTGTATGCTCAGACACACTCGTATTTTGTTCATTGTTAAAGTCTACTGTTAATTTTGCTACAGGTTGTGCCAAATCCTGTTGTACCAACCACGGCAATACACGACGTAACACATCTTTAATGAGGTATGGGCGCTCCACTTCCTGTGGTTTGTTTCTAGTTTCATAGAACTTTTCTCAGCTTTGGAAGACACTAACCATGGCAGCTCGCGAACACCCGACAACTAGCGCTGCTTCCGAGATGCTTTTTCCCAACCGTCTGGCCATCACAATCTGAACCCAGTGAAACTCTGACAGATCGAGCGAGACCACAGTCACCGATCGGGTCTATCGTGCGTTTTGACTAATACTACAGTTCAGCGATTTCGTTCGAAAGTAACAGAGTGGTCAGTGTGTATAGTTGGCATTTGTATAAATGTAAGTTAACAGGTTTACAGTCGTCGTGTAGTATGCAGTACTGTGGAATACTGTGAAATTATTGTACAATTATTACGACTATATATTTATTGGACTAATTAATTATTGTTAAAATCGAATAATTTTAAAGTATTTTCTAAATCTCTTCTGCGGATTTTGTTGTTAGACATGAGCAAAATAAATGACGCGTCTCTTTATTTTGAAATTCTTTCAAAATATCTCTATTTTCTTTATATGTTCGAAATTTCGGAAGGTTTCCCCAGCAGGACAGGTTAATAACAAACCCGTTTTTAGTATTTGTGTTAGATATTAGCTTAAAATAAATAAATTAGAAGCAAAAAACATTAAATCGACAGAAATCTCGAGAATTACCAACTCTGCTAAGGTGGGAAATTATCAGGAACGCGAGGGAATTCTGCAGTTCAATACGAAGCAGCGATATCTATGTCACTGAGAGAAATGTGGATAAAATCTACAAACGAAACTTTTAACGAAATATTTCTAATATGTCTTATTTCGTGCTTTATCTGCAAACTCCAAATATATGAATATATGCCAAGTATTAACGTAAAGATAGAGCAAAAAGTGGAAATTGTCTATGGAAAAGGACGAATTGGTAGCGCGACCGTAATGAAATATCGTCTTTACCGGAACAGGCTCAATTCACGTAAGAAAACAAATAGCTCAGTTAGTTAAAGCAACTAGTCTGTATGCCGAAGGTAGCGGGTTTGAATCCCGGTGGAAGTGACGTTATCATTTTTATTATTATGGTTATTTTATTTACTTTTTTATGTGAGAAAGAATCAAATTGTAACATATGTGTAAAATTCATGACGATACCAAAAAAAGAAAAAATGTCGTTGTCGCACTTGCATTAGCATCCCTAATTTTGTTTGCAAAAAGTTTAGTAATTATTTCCCCTGTGCTCACTGCTCACTATACGTAATGCTCGCTGGCGCGTTGTTTCCCAGTAAATGTTAATCCTAATTTGGAGAATTTTATAAAGTTTCACAATATTTCTCATTAGATAGTCTTCTATCTACTTGTTTGGATATTTTGATAACAGATTTCCCTATTAAATGTTTAATTTTCCCTAGATGTTTAATTACGGAAATGTTTTACAATGTATTTGTATTAAATTGAAATTGTTTTGAATTTACCACATGAGATAAGTAGCTCGAAGGAGGAAAACTCAAGTAATTGATATTCTACGTAAAAGCAACCTATTGTAGAATGATGATACTTCTTGCCATCAGCACATAATCTCCACATTAGAGAGTCAGACAGAAAAAAATTCTGGTTTTTCCTCCCTATGACCACCCATCTTAAACCTCTACATTCCATTGTTCGGCTCACAAAATTTCGGTGCTCCAAAAACATTCATGTAATAATAATAATAATAATAATAATAATAATAATAATAATAATAATAATAATAATAATAATAAATAATCCTGAATACGCCATCCTTACATAATGTAAGGATATCTTAGTTTCTTAGTTTAAATCTTGCCCCTCTCATTTCAGTACCCTTCCAACAGAAAGTAATTTCTGATAAGCAGGGTAGACAAAATTAATAAGAAATATATTTACAGCATCCTCTCCCCTTTCATGATTGGAATATCACGTAGCATTTTTTTATTCTACCAAAGATGGCCCTGTGCGGTTAGGGGTAGGTAACTAAAGAAATACCTAATATATAGCGCCCCTTGATTGTAATATTACCGCTTCTTTATTTGTACGAGGGAGCCCCAACAAGGTGATAAAAATAATAGGAAAAGTGTCTATTGAATCCAGTGGCGGATCCAGCACAAACTTCTGGGGGGGTGAAAGATTCTTTTGATGATGTGAAGCTGTCACAAATTACCACTTAACTAAACTAAACATAATAGTGGGGTGAACTGGAACCCAGTCAGTTTAAATTGATGTAAAAGTTTAATTTTTGGCTTCATATTAAAGTTTTGGTTTCAAATGAGAATTTCAGTCCCAGTGGTCAAGGATCAAATCTCGTGGGGCTCTTCAGTGTAGGCTAATACAGGCCCCTTATGAGAAAAGGCAAAAATATTAAAATGTTTATAACGTTCGAATTTTTCGTCTATTTTAAAGAAATGTTGGGCTTCGTATTAAAGTGTTGGTTCCAAATGACAATTTCAGTCCGATAGAGAATGATCAAATCCTGGAGTCGGGGGGGCTCATCAGTATAGCGTGCTACGACTCCATTATGGGAAAAGGCAAAAATATGAAAATGCTTATAACTTTCGAATTTTTCGTCTATTTTAAAGAAATTATTGGCTTCATATTAAAGTCTTGGCTTCAAATGACAATTTCAGTCCGTGTGGACAGTTATCAAATTTCGGAGGGCTCTTCGGTGTACGGGTTTCGGCTTCTTTATGGGGCAAGATTCACGTAATTGATATTGCAAAATTGTTTTGTATACATTAGTGTAAACTTGCACCATTTGGTTAATTTTACCTCTTATATTTTGCAGATTTCAAATTCCAAGCAATAGTTACTTCTCAAAGCTAAAAGGCACTTACTAGTTTCATTAAAAGGAAATGTCTTTTATGAAAAGTTGTCATGGAGTAGACGAACGAACAGGCACCCAAACATTGGTTGAGTCGGACGGTTGAAACTCGTTAAGCTCACTTCAATTATTATTATTATTATTATTATTATTATTATTATTATTATTATTATTATTATTATTATTATTATTATTATTATTATTATTATTAATAATAATAATAATAATAATAATAATAATAATAATAATAATAATAATAATAATAACAATAATAATAATAATACTAATAATAATAATAATAGAGCATTCATGGGGTCCGTGGCTCGACTCCACTTCGCGCCAAGTGAAATTTGAGGTAGACAAATACCGTGTGCATGGGTATGGTTTTCCTTGGAATTTTCCATTTTACTCCCACTTTCTTCATTTCATCATTTCATTCATCATCATTCTCCCTTAGCGTAGGTGCATAATCGTGCAACGTTAAACTCGATATTCCATTTAATTTTAATTTCAATAATAATAATAAACAATTAATTCAACTGAAAGGACTGTAATTTATGTTGACGGCAATTATCATAAATATGCAGCCATTATAAAAACAATGCTTTGAGTAGAAAGATAATCCTTCCCAAGTGTTAACGAGTGCGCACGAGATAAGACATGTCTCGAGAAAGAGACGAGACACGCTTTGTGACATCCAAAAGAAGATGTAACAAATGTTTTGGACACGAGATAGCTTTTAAAATGTCTCGTCTTGTCTGGAATGTCTCGAAAACAAAAGTCTAAGTTTTAAAATTATTTTAAAGATCTATTCTCTCAAAAGTAGCTCTCTGCCTTAAAATTAATAACAGCATTTGTGATTTTTTTAAAAAAATAAACAATGTCTAAAAGTTAATAGTTAACTTTTCGAAAAGAAGCTTCATTAAGGGTGAACCTGAAAGATGTCCACAAACTTCGGGAGATGATTCGTGACATCAAAAGGAGACAAATGGCCCTCTTGCGGTTTTCGAGTTCAGCTTCGTTGTCGAGAGACAGGGTGTCCAACTGGTCGTGTTTGAGAAACTCACTGGAAATAAATTCAACTCCAAGAATAAACTACTACAGGTCAATTGACTTATACCATGTTGCAAGGTTAAATATTTGTTTATGAAGTGTGTACAAACTTTGCCAGTGTCTTTTCTGAGAACATCGTCGAGAAAAAGTCACTTCCAAGAATAAACTACCCCTCGTAAATTTTTCTAAGAGAAATATCTGATACTGCAATATAGGGTTGTTAGTTAAATATTGATTAATGAAAAATAAACAAAATTGTTAAAACCATTTTGGAGAAAATAGCTTTTTTCGATTTTCGGCTGTTAGTAAACCACACTTATTTTAGGCGGTAGGAAAAAATGGGAAAATCTCCTGTAGGAATACTATGTAAACCCTAAGTTTAAAATTTGGTGTAGATACGTTGAACGGTATGGCCTCTAGGCGAGTGCACAGAAAAGTGTACCGAACGGACGGACCGGAAGGACAGGTATCGAAAAATCACATTTTCGGTATGTAGACGCCATGAAGTATGTAAATCCGTTGAAATCTGAATTTGATATACTATTTTCACAATCACCATATTTTCTTCTCTCTTTTGTCGCTCGAAAAAGAAAAGCCTGAGTTTACCACAAAAACCTAGGGTGTTTACCAAAAAATATTCAATTACAGGGCCACCGCACTAAACTTTTTCAATTCAGTTTCTTAACTGTGTTAGGCCGCAGTTGTTACTGAAGTGTGTATTTGGATAATACGAAAAAAAAATCGTATTATTCAAATACATCGAATGTCAGATTATCGAATAAAAAACTTCGATTGAAGAAAATCCACACTACAAAACTAACTCACACTTTGAGCACATTTTCATTAGACATATAATAGAGCAATTAATGCAATAATTGTTTATGAAATATGAAAAAATCAAATGAGTCATTTTCGAGAAAGTCGTTCAAAAAGAACACGTCAGAAGTAACCTACCTCTTGTGAATTGTTTCGAACAATGAGTTAAGATATACTTTTGCTTATTAATGAAATATTTATTTGCGGAATTTGAAAAAAATCACCTGTCGTTCGAGAAAATTGTTGGGAAAAACCTTGACCCCCAAAATAATCTATCCGTCGTAATTGTTTTTTATAGAAATGACTTATACTAAAATATAGGGTTATTAATGAAATATTTATTTATGAATTATCAATAAAATTGTCCACGTAATTTTTTAGAAAATCGTGAGGGAAAAATAACTCCCCGAATAAACTAGCTCTTGAGGATTCTTTCAGGGCAAGCGAGTTATTCCATATTATTAGGTTTTTAATGAAATATTTATTTCTGAGTACGAACAAAATTGCTTGATTCGTTTTAGAGGAAACCGTGGAGGAAAAACACCCCCAAGAGTAAACTACCCCTCGTATATTTTTTTTTCAGGACAAACGAGTTTTGCCATATTGTTCGGTTATTAACGAAATATGTATTTTTGAAATACGAATAAACTCTTTTGAGTCATTTTTGAGAAAATCGCCCAGACAACACACACCACCAAGAATAAACTACCCCTCGCATTTTTTTAGGACAAACGAGTTATTTATGCCATATTGTTAAGTTATTAATGAAATATTTATTTATGAAATATGAACGAAAACACTTGAGTCCATTTTGAGAAAATCACTGAGAAAAAACTCACCCCTAAGTATAAACTACCCCTTGTAGATTTTTCTCAGATAAATGCCTTATACCACAAAATAGGGTTGCTAATTAAATGTTGATTTACAATAAAAGAAAGAAAACAAGATCGTTAGAGCCAGTTATGAGAAAATATATTTTTTCTATTTTCATCGTACAGGAAACTACCCTTGTTTTGGGAGTAGGAGGGAAATAAAAGAAACTATAGGAAATACTATGAAAATCTTAAACTAAAATGTGGTGCAGATAAGTTGAACGGTTGGCCTCTAGGCGAGTGCACAGAAAAGTGTAGCGAACGGACGGACGAACAGGTGGACATGTATCGAAAAATATTTTTTTCGGTATTAGGGGCTATAATACGTGTAAAATAGTTGAAATCTCAAATTTGATTTTTTTTCGATCACCATACTTTCTTCTCTGATTTGTCACTTCAAAGTAAAAGGAACTCAGAACTACAGATAAGAGACACCTACTTTTACACATAGACATTTATTGATTTAAAACTGTTTTAGTTTGTGTCATTTCCAGTAGCGTAGCGTGGTATTCCGAAATGGGAATGCCAAAGTTAGTCACTTATGCAATACAATACTACTAAAATCAGCAATACATAACTATACCGATGGAAAATATAGGGTTGTAAAAAATTTAGGGGGGAGGCCCCCTAATTGATGGCCTAGTGGGGCATACAGAAGCAAATGCGTGGATTACGTCAGAAGTCAATAAGCAATTATCTCAGGTTCTTCTTACCACTACCGTGTGACAAGGAAACTTGGCAGAGCTCCCTCGTGGCTAAGCGGTTAGCGTACGCGCCTTTGGCGTGGGAGACCTGGGTTCGATTCCCGGCGGGAGCTCTTGTGGTTCGGATTCCACGTCAATCAGTAGGTCCACGTCTCATATAGTCTCGCTGCTGAAAGGGACGCTAAACAAAATCAACTCAACTCAAGAAAACTTTGTTGTATGAAATTTGTTTCTAGTATAGTTCCCTTTATTTCTTTCTCGTGGGCAGCTTTTTCTCCGCATACCATACTTCAATCTCGTTCTTTAAAAAGTCACCCCTAGAAATTTGTCATCTTGAGGCCGGAACTCAGACGTCCATTCGTGAATATAGGCCTGAGTGTATACGTATATCATTTGAAGATGCAAATAGAAAACACTTAAACCAACTCTGGGGGCCTGTTTCTGAGTATTTCGTTTTCAGATATCCAGATACTGAAGGCAGGGGTGCAAATCTGTCTTCAACATTCGGGGAACGGATAAGACCGTTCCCATTTTTTAAAGCGATGTTCAAAATATTTATGAAGTTGAAAAACAATACTGTGAAGGATCAGAGTTGTCTTTAACATTTGGAGGAGGGCAGATTTGAGGGAGGAGGGCATATTTGAGGCTTACTCTGGGGGGAGGGGTGATGAAACTCATATTACGGTAGATGAATCTGACTTCTGAGGTGAGCCTGTTGTGTATTATATACCAGGCGATGTAGATGAAATTGTGATACGTATCAAGTGCCGTGAACACATTCTGAAATCTGAATACATGCATATTTATAATTGATATGTTTCTATTTACGCATCCACAATGATCCACATTAAAATTTTAGAACACTTGTTTTGTAATAATATAAATAATGACTTCCTTAAAACGATGAAAGAAAATCAACTATGTATGGCACAACAATACTCTTATTCAAAATTATGATGATCACAATAGCATTATAGGAAGCGTTACAGGAATTAAACAAATAGTTGACAATAGACTAACAATAATTAATGACAATGAAATATTAAAAAACACGATTCTTTTTTTAAAATGAAACAAGTCAAGGGAAACAATTTCATCCCACTTTCCTTTGTGGTATTCGGATACAAATCATCACAATTTCAAATCGGGTGGAGGAGACATGTCCCCCTAATTTCCTCGGGATATGTGCCAATGACTGAAGGGCCCAAGCAATCTTTGCGAAGGGCGGGAATGCTGGCTCTCTTGGTCTACCAGATCGGTGACCGTAATTACACAGAATGCTTTATATTTATGCTTGTGTGTGTGAGCTCCCTCAAAGAGTTTCTGGCCACGCCACTGGACATACTATGTATTTAAGATGAAGGTTAATAGATTGCCTTTAATTACGATTACAGTTACGACGCATTTAATTACGATTAAAGCATAACTATTTTTATACTATTATTTACATAACCGACATGCTTCAAAAAGGCATTGAATTAGCCATTTCTGTTTTGTTCTATTTCCTTGACGTTAGCGCTCGTATGTTCTGTACAGAAACTATAGCTTACTTCAAAATAGATAGAGTTGGAAATACTTGAAGATATGTCAGCGTATATCTAAAGCAAAATGTAGAGTTGCAAGGGATGAAGGGAGTTAAGTAAGCAAGTAGTTGCGCATGCGCACTCGACAGAAAGCAGACGAAAACCCCGTTTCTTGCAGTAGGCCTGGATGCCTAAGGAACATAGCATACGACAAGTAAAGAGGAAAGATAGAAAATGTGCATCTGAGTGACGCGCATGCGTAGGTTCCGCTTATCAAAGTAAGGCAAGAGAGCACATCCAGAATATTGCAGTGGAAATAATTGATAATTACAAGCAAACCATTTATATACAATGAAATACGTACTTTTTCTTATTAATAGGGGATGCCGGGCATACCGGCGTTCCCTTAAGCCACGCCGCTGGTCATATCACTTCGAATTGAAAGGTTTTACCATGACTAACGGCATACCAATGACGAGACGGAAGGTTTGAGGAAGTAAATGCATTCAGAAGTCTAGACTACATTACGCCTATCAGCCTGTTTTTACTTCTGCAATTGTTGACAGTTGTAATTTCGTCCAAACGCTACATGAAATAATTCTTGGTTGACGTCATTGTGTTACTATTTTAGTATTGTTCTCTTCAGACTTGGTTGAAGTTTTGTCTTAACGGTTATACATTTTTCTTTCTTATTTCATCGTTACACATAAGAATAAAATGTTGTGGTGAGTGGATAGATTCGAACCTACGAACATTGAGTTTTCATTCTTCCAATACTTTACCAATGGACCAAGCTTTGTCTTCACGTTAACGCACGGTTACACGGTTTATTACGATTTAAATAAAATGGCTGGCTGTTAGAGTTTCCTGCCCAAATATTTCGATAAAAAATTTTCATTGCTTCGTAGATACGTAGAGCAATGTTTAGATACACATTTTAGGATAGTGCATTTTGGTGTATATAATAATTTCATGCCAGATAAAAGCTAGATAAGTTTTGATAAAATGTTTCATATGTAGTTCTCAATAATAGGCTTGCGGGGGCCGCGGTGGCTCAGTGGTAGAGCGTTCACCTCTGGTGCTAGGGGTCCCGGATTCGATCCCAGCCCCCGCCAAGTGAACTTTGTGGTGGACAAACACCGTGTGCGTGGGTTTTCTCGGAGTTCTCCCGTTTCCTCCCACTTTCTTCATTCCACCATTTCATTCATTACTCATCATCACCGTCTCCTTTAGCCTAACCGGCATAATTGTGGGACGTAAAACTCAAAGATTTCATTTCATTTCATTTTCAATAATAGGCTTGCTGTTCGGGGTAAAGTTTCAAGGTTCAGCATTGACTAGGAGTTTTTGCTATTAATATCCCTTCTAACAATATTGGCAGTGGACAAAAGTTAGCCCGTGTTGAAGCTTTTTGCTCCTAATTTAATTATTTTACTTTATTATTTAACGAATATATTGATAATTGTCAGCAGGCACGTATACAGTAATTTATTTCGGAAGAGGCCCGACTTCAATATTAGGATAAATTATAATAAAATTTTAAAAGATAATCCCAAAAATTAGGCTGAATTTACAGAAAAGTTGGGATTTCAGAGGGGGTCCGGACCCCCTGTACCTACCCCTAAATGCGTCCTTGTTTGTCAGTAACGTTTCCTCATTTTGAAACCCTCAAAAACTTCGGATACATAAAGGGAAAAGAGTTATTTTCGATAAAATATCACTTCAAGGAGACGCAACAATTTTATTGCACATGGTGGTATCCAACGTTCACAAGGGCAAGAATTCCTTCCCTTTATTCTTTTGCTATTGTGCTCTATCGAAAGGTTAGGTTTGTAAAATATTACTCTTACAAACAAGCGTGATTGGCAGATAGGAATACTGAACAGATCTCCACAGAAATTCATGCTGAACTTACGTTTATAGCTACCCTTTGGTGATTTGGCCTCAAGGTCAATCGAGTGGTAATTCAGTTCCGTCTCTGTTCTTGAGCCATGTTCGTATTACTTCGAACAGTTTTGCTAATGAAAAGCATGCCTCGTAATATAACAGACCTCTTTGGCGTAAGAAATCGAAACTCATTTGGTCAGAGCAGCTAGTCTGTACGAATTAGGTTGTTAGTTAGAGCCCAGTACGAGCAAGGCTTTTTATTACTATTGATTGTTTTTATCTTTTTTAGGTGAGGAAAAATCAAATTGTGACATCGCGATATCAAATGTATTTGGTTAGGTAACTTTGTCACAGCTAAACTTTAAACATCAGTAACCGTCGAAATTATTTTACTAACCGATCAGTTACTGAACATTTCAAACACCAGTGGCATATCCTGAACGTTAACCTCTTCTCCGCAGTCCTTAGTTATGCGTGCGTAATTTCAGGTGCCAAGGGCCGGGCGACTGCCCGGGGCGCCAGAGAAAGAGGGGCGCCAAAACAAGCCTCAAAAAGTAAATTTTAGAACGTGTATTCTACTGACATTTTTGGTTTATATTCTTGTAAAGTAGTGGCAATTACATAACCATGGAAGAAGAGAGTTTCATAGTAATAAGGGGGCTGTATCGAAAAATGGAGAGATGGCATGTAGAATAAAGAGTGGCGGGGGTGTAAGTATTGTTTGTTTGTTTGCTTGAGCTTAGTGTTCCACGGTTATGCCTTAATGGCCAAAGGAGATGTGGATACTAATTATAGTGGAATCTGAACCACTTTTATCGTTCAACAGTAATTCACCGGGAATTGGATCCGGTACCACAGAAGGCAGGCATGCTAGCCAAAAGACCAAGCGGAGGGCGGGGAGTTCGTATTGTTTATAGCGGGCCATATTCTTTGTGAAGTTTTCCTAGGTAATGAATGTCTTTTTGAAAAATGGGTTTAAAATATTAAAAACACTATGATAAAATGTAAAATATAGGCTAGTACTAGGGGGAGGGCGCCAAAAAGTCACTTTACCCGGGTGAAAATTTGGCCTGGTCCGCCCCTGCGTACTTTCTGTATATTTTTGGCCTTGCAGCTTGTGCGGTCCCCACGCCACAGGGTTGCGGGGGCGCTATTTACGCCTATGCTTCGAAATAATTCAATAACTGCTTAAGAAATTCTAGCATCAGCGTGGAAACGGGAATATATATTTTTCTAATAGTCCCATAGAACTTTCATTCAGAACGACAGATGCAATTAAGTAGAAGGAGGATCTAATGTTTCCTAAGTAAGTTCCTTTCAGAAAGTTTGCTATTTCTTTAACGGTGATGTAAATAAAAATATTCATCGTTATTAGCCCGACACCAAACCATCCTGGACAAATCTCTCTAGGAAACTTTATTCTGCCTAATTTTATAAGCGACTCAACGGTGAAACACTTGTTAACGAAAGCAATTCTGTGTATACACTGCCTTGTTTCTGAGAAAATATAAAGTGCTTTGTAATCTTGAGACACTTTTCCTATTCTTTTTGTCACCGTTGGTTATGTAGGGTGGCCTCGAACAAATAAAGAAGAGGTAATTTTACAGTCAAGGGGCGCAATAAATATATTAGGTATTTCTTTTGTTACCTAACCATAATGGCCTAGGGTCGTCTTCGGTAGAATAAAAAATGCTACGTGATATTCCATTCACGAAGGAGGAAAGATTACTTTAAATATATTTCTTATTCATTTTGTCTACTCTGCTTGTCAGAAATTATATACTTTCTGTTGGGACGGTGCTGAAAAGAGAGGGGGAGAAATAAAACTTCGTGCCCCCTCATACATTTTAAATTTTGTTACATGGTTGCTCAAATTATTACTAAAGAAAGCACTTTAAACCAAGATATCTAAAGTTACATTATGTAAGGGTGGCATATTCAGGAATAATAATAATAATAATAATAATAATAATAATAATAATAATAATAATAATAATAATAATAATAATAATAATAATAATAATAATAAATATAAATGTCTTTGGAGAGCCGAAATTATGTGACACGAATCATTACATGTACAGCTTTAAGATAAGTGGTCATAGGAGAGGAAAAAACATGGTTTTTCTCTGTCTGACTAACGTAAAAATTATGTGCTGAAGTTAAGAAGCATAATCATTCTACAATAGGTTGCTTTTACGTAGAGTATCAGTTACTTCAGTTCTCCTCCTTCGGGCTACTTACCTCATGTGGTAAATTCAAAACAATTTCAATTTAAGACAAATACATGTAAAACTTTTCTGTAATTAAATATATATATAGGGGAAATTAAACATTTAATAGGAAAATCTTTTATCAAAGTGTCCAAAAAAGTAGATAGAAGACTATCAAGCGAGAAACATTGTGAAACTTTATAAAACTCTCCAAATTAGAATTAACATTTACTGGAAAACATTCGTTATGCACCAGTGAGCATGTAGTGAGCACAGGGAAAATTATTACGAAACTGTTTGCAAACAAAAATTAGAGACACTAATGCAAGTGTGAGAACGACATTTTCTCTTTTTTTGGTATCGTCATGAATTTTACACATATGTTACAATTTGATTCTTTCCCACATAAAAAAATAAATAAAATAACCATAATAACGTCACTTCCACCGGGATTCAAACCCGCTACCTTCGGCATACAGACTAGTTGCTTTAACTAACTGAGCTATTTGTTTTCTTACGTGAACTGAACCTGTTCTACGGTAAAGACGATTTTTCATTACGATTGTGCTAAGAATTCGTCTTTTTCCATAGGTAATTTCCACTATTTGCTCTATCTATACGTTGATACTTAGCATAGATTCATATATTTGGAGTTCGCTGATAATGCATGTAATAAGACACATTAGAAATATTTCGTTAAAAGTTTCGTTTGTAGATCTAATCCACGTCTCTCTCAATGACATAGATGTCGCTGCTTCGTGTTGAACTGCAGAATTCCCTCGCGTTCTTGAAAATTTCCCACTTTAGCAGAGTTGGTAATTCTCGAGATTTCTGTCGATTTAATGTTTTTTGCTTCTAATTTATTTATTTTAAGCTAATATTTAACACAAATATTAAAAACGGGTTTGTTATTAACCTGTCCTGCTGGGGAAACCTTCCGAAATTTCGAACATATAAAGAAAATGGAGATATTTTCAAAAAACTTCAGAATAAAGAGACGAGTCATTTATTTTGCTCATGGCACTACCAGAACAAGCACTATTGGAGGACATGATCGTCTCCAAGCCGTCCAACGCTTGGGACAAGAGCTAATCACCGCAGAATAAGCCCATGATCGAAGCCCAGGAAACCATAAAGGTATTATCATCAACCTAAGTTACGACAATCCATTCATCACCATTGGCAGATGTAACGGGACATAATATCCAATCGTCAAATTCAGCATTGGTTCCATTCCATGTTAGGAAGTTACGCAGCAACTTCCTAACAACATAATCCATTCAAAGAAATGTGCTCCAATAGTTTTGATAGGAGATGACAATGACTTCTTCGGTCATACAACCTGGGAGGCTTGTGCAATGCAAAGGAATATGGCGTGATGGTTGAATGAATAGTAGTCTCTCGTTTATTGACTTTTCTTACAGAGTGATGAAATGAATGTAATGATTTTACAAATACTTGTCTGGTAATGTGCAGTTTAGATAAAATGTTTCGTGATGCTAAATTAATGAATTTAGCAAGATTTAGAAAAGACTAAAATTATTCGTTTTCAACAGTAATTTAAATGGTCCAATAAATATGTAGTTGTACTAACTTTACTGTAATTTCTGTTGTACTTTCTTTCCGTAATTTCACAGTATTGCACAGTACTGCACAATAATTAATAAGTATTTTATCCGTAATCTCATTGGCGTAGGCAGATGATGTGATTTGTATCTAAGCCTACTCCTTGATACAGTTTGTAAGCGGATTCTTTTTTACATGGAACGTGTATAATTTGTGATCCCCCATGTCATGACGTTTTTTTCCTTTTATATATTTATCACATAAAGCAAGAATTGAACATTGATATAGAAGAACCTCACTTCCAAAATGTTATGTCCTTAATCATACATAAGAATTAAGGACATTAGTTGTATACAGTGAATGTCAATTATTCGCGGCGTTTTACGAAACTTGTGCTTATCTATAAGAAAAAAATATGTTAATTATATAATACATCAAAATTTTTTATTCGTGGAGGTTAATTTACGTTCTGTAAATATGCCACGAATAAGGGAATTATAAATAGGTAATGGGAAAATACATGGAGATGCGATCCAAATTTACGAAATTACAAATCAATATTGATAAAACATTCTTTTAGCTTAACTTTCTTAACAAAATTAACATAGTTAATTAGCAGCCTTAGACAATGGCTTAAGTGATTTAATTATTTTGTCTTGTTTCGGAGCCTTTGACAACTTGTAACTCAGGCTGATACTCGGCAGTAGCTCGATTAATTTTTCTTTTGAAAAGAAGGCATCTTCCAACAGTTGGATCAATTTTTATGAAAATATCACAAAAGTTTTAACCATTCCTAGTCCTTCACTCAAATTTATTGGTGTCAATGTTAACATTTCCGTACTGGTTATACGTTCTTCTTCCCTAAAATTGATGTTAACTCGACAATGCATGATTTTTTTTATTTTCTATGATAAAGTAGTTTTGCAAGAGAAATCAAAAATGAGCAACAGAAGTACCGGTACGCTTAATAGTGCCATCTATGCGGAAACTGTGGAATTACAACTAGTTTCGAACATTCCCAATCTCGTTCAACATGCATTACTAACTACATACCGTTATGTAGGAAAGCACAGATTATTTATCTCTATGACCTATATCTGTCCCAATATTCATTGTAGGGTTAAGCATTTCTTTCAATTTCATTTCAGTTACTCTTGTATCATGTGACAAACAACTATTGAACGTCATTTGATCCCAACTGGAATTTGCAATTTGAATAATTTTCTAGCCACTTTTTGAATTTGTATGTGATCATCATTATAGTTCATAGTCAAATTGGACCACAGACTTTTCCAGCATGACGTAAATATGGATTGCTTCAATTCCTGTGTTGCATGTAATACATTTTGCTATGTATTTTTTTCAGTTTCTCACGATATCCATGCTCGAATCGTTTCCTATAATGTGAAATATTATTTTAAAAATCATTCTTATGCAACCTGGTACGTTAACTACATCTAAAATTGCCTTGAAATCTAAACTATTTATATTTAAAGAAATTTGAATTTGTGGAACATAAGTTGAGAACATAACAATTCTCAACCCAATCTTTTAAAATGGTAGCAGCGATCCGGGCTCTCTTGTTTGCACGTCAAAATAGATAAGACATTCCAATTTTCATTTTTAAAACACAATGATATAATGATCTCTAATTAAGAAGTTTAATTAAACAATCCCCTATCAATTAAACAACAATCAGGGCCGGCCTTAGGTGTTGCGGGGCCCAATTGAGAACATTTTGCGGGGCCCCAGGTTTACAACTAACTTGCACCAAGATCGGTAGAATTTCTCTCTCTCTCTCTCTCTCTACACACACACACACACACACACACACACACACACACACACACACACACACACACACACACACACACACACACACACACACACACCACACACACACATACACACACACACACACACAAACAAACAAACCCATATAATATCCCAGTTGGTCTATCTTTTATACTCATTTCCCTTTATAACGTTTTTCCATCTGAAAATGTTCTGCTGAAAACACTCACCCTGTTCATTGCTTATAGCAGCTATTTTTTTTTCTGAGAAATAACTCAAATGGAAATGCAGACAGTAAATGTAGAAGAGAAACATGCAACGTTCTTACAGAACTTGGAATACTAAAAAAAAGCTAATTAGATTAATTAAGATATATTTAAATGAATCCCAAAGTAAAGTCCGCGTAGGAAAATTTTTGTTCACGAGCTTTCACGTCGAAAATGGCCCGAAACAAGGAGATGTGTTGTCGCCATTATTATTTAACTTTGTCCCGGAATACCCTATAAGGAAAATCAAAGATAGCAACCAGGGCCTGCAGTTGAACGGTATTCACCAGGTTATGGCATATACTGATGATGTAAATTTAATAGGGGATGATAGGAGATCAATAGAAAGGAATGCAGAGATCTTATTAAATGCTTGCAGGGACATGGATTTAGAAGTAAATGCAGAGAAAACTAAATACATGGAAGTACGTCGGGACCGTAATACAGCAAATTATGGATGCGTTAAAATAATAAATAATACTTTTGATAAAGTAGATACTTTCAAATATTTAGGATCAATATTAACAGACAAAAATCATATTAACGAAGAAATTAAATGTCGACTAAAAGCAGGGAATTCGTGTTATTATTCGGTTCAAAATCTCTTGTCGTCGCGAATTCTGTCGAGGTATTTGAAGCTTAAAATATGTAAAACGATAACCATACCTGTTGTTCTGTATGGTTGTGAAACATGGTCGCTTACTCTGAGGGAAGAACATAGACTGAAAGTATTTGAGAACAAGATCCTGAGACGAATATTCGGACCCAAGAGGAACCGGAATGGGGAATGGCGGAAACTTCATAACGAGGAACTACATAATTTATATGGTTTACCCAACATTGCTAGGGTCGTCAAGTCTAGGAGGCTTAGGTGGGAAGGTCATGTAGCTAGAATGGAAGAAAGTAGAAACGCTTTGAAAGTCTTGACTGGAAGACCAAGAGGAAAACGACCATCAGGAAGACCTAGGAGCAGATGGGAGGACAATATTAAGATGGAGCTCGCAGAGGTAGGAATACAAAGTAGAAACTGGATCCAATTGGCTAAGGATAGAAGTCGATGGAGAGCTTTTGTGAACACGGCATTGTGTAAATAGCAAAGTTGAAGCTATAGAATTAATAAATCGTGAAAAATGAGCTGAGAAGATATGCGCTAATCTCTTAGAATTATTGTGAGAAGTACAAAACTTAACGAAACATAAAACAAGTTCTTTTTTTTCGAGAAGGAAAGAATTTCTTGACATTCTTATGCAGCATCGTTGCGTCAAAAGGTACTTGCATTTCAGTAATGTAGTACATCGTAAGTACAGCGCAAACAATGGATGCTACCTTTACATTGATAGCAGAAAGTGAGTTTGATATGTTTTTACCCTATTCGTGTCTGTAGTAATTGATCACAATTATTTCTCACCATGAATATGGAGCTTTGCCTGTAGTGTGTTCACAATCTGCTTACTCCTTCTCTTTAACATATACAACACAGTTTATTATCTGGTGATGCGAATAAAGAGCATTAGAAAATAAAGTTGATATTTAAGATTTAACTGAGCTGCTTAGACAAATTGTTAGCGCGAAATATTTTCAGTGTGTGTGGTCACTTGTTGTGTTACCTGTGAGAGAACCGAACATCACGGAGCAATGATGCAGAAGGTACCTGAATTAGGAAGCACCGAACTCCGGTCCAGATGAAGAAAGCTATATAGGCCTATACAGACACAAAATAAAAATTAAGTGAAATTTACGATGATGGCATATAGACCAGAGTTTATGGATGAGTAATGAAACTGAATGATTGTCGAGAAATTAGTGGAATAAGTATGTGGAAGGAAACCAGAGGATCTGGGAGAACGTGTGAACAGGATTTCCACAATAAACTCATATGGCCTGTATGGAACCAGTGACTCCTCACATTAGCCGTGAGCATTTCGGCACTGAACCGCCATATCCATCACGTATGCACACTAAAATAAGTAATAGCAATATTTTATAAGTTAAAACAGAAAATCGCTTTGCAAGGTTTGCAGCTGGGTTATTAATGTAATGATCATATTATGATCTCTTTAAAATCTTTGTAATTCTCAGGTGCAAATAACAGGCCTAATCACTTCTCACGCTATTCCACAAAATTTTCAATTCGATTTGCAAATGTTAATATGGATTTTCGTTTTATAGAAACTGAAAAAGTGGTGATCTTTCTTTTTTTTCTATTTCTCGTAAATATTCGCAATGATTTAAGATTACTATCTAAAATAATATATATTTAGGCTTGATTGAAATTAAACGATTCTTTTTAGAATCGAACCTATATGAAACGAGATCAATTATTTAAGTAGGATTCGAAGTGCGATTCGGATTAAGAGCGATACAAGTATCCTCCCGGGATTAAACTCGGGACCACAGGCACAGATAGCTAGTGCAAATAATATAATTCAGATCGGTATTACATGTACACAGAGCTGTGTTGGCGCAATCGGTAATGTGTATTCCTCCTACTGGATCGCCTGGGCTTGATCCCCCGGTGTAGGCGTAAATATTGTTGTTCTATTCTCATTCTAATAGATGCATGGATTCATACAGCTTCTGTAAAATTGGTAACTGGAGAAATCTAAAGGTTTAATGTGGCCGGAAGGTACCACTTGCTGTATCACCTTCTGTATACAGTATACCAAAATATAGTAAGCTTCATGCATTGCTTTCACCCTGAACTTTACCCTGATATGGACTGTCCCGAATACATAGCAGGCTGCATTTACCAATTCCTTTTATACGTATGTATATACAGACATTTTAAATCACTTCTAACGTTAAATACTTACATATACCCATACTGTGTAAATATATCAAAATTTGTAAGATAGCTGAAACACATGTTAAGACTATGTGTTTATTTAAATAAGCTGTGTCTAATTAACTCTTGTCAACATTAGTGGCAGTGCAGAGGACTGAGAAGAGTGTATTTATTTAGTAAAGTGTCTAATCAAATACTACAGCAGTAAGGCAGAATGAAATGTTGATTTATAAAAAGAGAACATTTTCTGGTTTGTTTCATACATGTGAAATAAGAAACTGGTAAATCCACTAAATTAGAGGCAATGTTAATGTTTGTCAAATTTATTTACTCTAAGTTAGCTGAACACCTACATAATGTGCTCTAAATAATTCTATTGGTAATGTTTCTTCGTAATGAAGTAGTTGATTTGTATGCTTTCTGTGTGAGTGGTTCTGAGAATTTCATTGGAGACACAGAGATGTAGGTTGAAACCTGACCATTTGGAATCCCACTTAAAAACGTATTTTCCATCAGTTTTAGCCTCCTGCTAAAAATGAATTTTGACCTACTATTAATGGGTCACTCAATAAGTAGGCGCCTGCAGATATGAAAAAAACCCACCTAACCCTCAAAAAATTCCTACAAAAGGTTTCTCAACGGTTTTTTGTAGTATCAAATGTGCTGAATAACATATTAAAAGTTTACCAAAATTTGACCACCGGAAAGGCTCAATTTTCAAGATGGCGTCCAAAATGGTTGTTAACTCTTTTACAATTTTAGGCTTTCATTCAAGTAGCTACTGAATCATCACTATTTATCCTAGGATTATGGTTCGTACATCATTCTCTTCAGAATAAAACAAGCTTTCAAGTGGTGCCATCCAAATGTGTTCATGACCTACGTGGAAAGGGAAATTGAGAATAATTCGAGAAATTTCCCTCTTAGAAATCCCTTTTCAATAGTTTTGCGCCCTCTGAAACGGCTCCAGGTAAGAATACATGACCCAAACCTTCCTAGAGAAGTACTATGAGATATAGACTATGTACGTGCCAAATTACATTGTGAAATCTTTAGTAGTTGCGACAGAATAAAATATTTACCAATATCCTACTTTCTGAATATATCTAACCAAATATATAAATAGACAATAAATAGGACAGAACATAAAAGTTTCTAACACAGTACTGTTAATCTGGGTATTATCATTCGTGACTTATTGTTTTTAGAATGAAGCAAGCTTTCCTATGGTATCATTCCCATGCGTCCATGATGCACGTGGAAAGGGAAATTGTGGATAATTCGGAAAAATTCCCTTTTCTACAGTTTTACGCCCTTTGAAGCGCCTCTGGATAAGATTACATTACCTTAATGTTTCTAGAAAATTACTGTGCGGTATATGCTAAGTTTGTGCTAAATTTCATTGTATCTCATTATTTTACTATGTTATTTGTTATTACTTTACTGGGTTAATTGACATAGTATGACAATGCAATAATGTTTTATTTTGTTCCTTTCAACCTTCAGTATGAATGCTAACCTTGCAACCCGAGAAATCTGTCCTATTGGCCATGAAAACTTAAGTTGTGGTTCAGACATTGTACGACTTCGTCAGAAGGGAGCTGAAGGAGTCAGCAAAGCAAGTTCAGAAAGAAGAAATAAGTTGTTAATTTCAACAGGAGAAAAAATACACTCAAAATGCAAGCAGCGCTACAGCAACACAAAAGACATTAAAAGTAAACAACAAAAAAGATTTGAACCACCAAAGAGAAGTGCTAGGTATCTTAAGGTCCTTCTAACAGCCAAATAAATTGTCTCTTCTGCGGTATTACAGTCACACCAGCTGGTATTAGTTATGTGAAAACAGAAGTAATTGTGAACAGTATTATTGAGTGTTGTAATAGTCGTTTAGATATACGGGTGAGTATCGTGAAAGGAAGAATAGAATATTATGGACATTACCTGCACGCCGCTGGCTGTGTTTATCATCACTCTTGTAGCAGTAATTTTCGTTCTGAGCTTTGCATATTGCTACAGTTCCATAATGACTAAGAGGCGAAACGCAGTAGATCTGGCCGACCCAAAAACAAAGATTAAGAGCAAGTATTCTTCAAAGTTCGATCTTATCTATAAAATAATGACGATGAACCCTTTCTTTCATACCTGATTTCCTGCAAAAGATTGTTAAATGGTATTTTGTAGGTAAAATATAAAGTATGATGACCGGGAAACCAGTACAGAGGGCTTTACGTAGACATCTCTTGTTAGACAGATGTCTCAACTTTTTAATTGTCTCAGATCTAGATAAAAACAGCGCACAATTTGTGTCACTAGTAAATGAAGCAGAAACGCTATATTCATCGATGATATTGAAACAGATTACAATCGAAAGTAACATAAAGTCGGATACGCTGATCGAAATAAAGAAAATTATTGACACAAGAAAGACAGAATTTGGCCACAGGTCAGAAACAAGTTTACTTTGGACAAACTATCAGAAAATGTTACAGGTTGCCCGATCATTCATCAAAGCAGATCGCACAGGGTCCTGGATGATGTACCTGCAAGCGGTGTTAGACTGTCTGCCAATATTTGCTGCTGCTGGATACTATAACTACCTAAAATCTGCATATATCCATGTGCAAGAAATGAGTCAACTGCAGAGCCGCATCCTGATTATATACCGCATTTGCCAAGGGATTGCATGTGATTCGCCGCAGTAACCAGTTCTGGGCAGACCTTAGTCCAGATCTAGTAATCGAGCAGATATTAATGAGATCCTTAAAGAGCAATGGCAGGTTGATCTACGGAAGTGGCATGACTGAAGAAATGCGTGCTTTGTGGACAATCTCACCTCAATATCACGATGCCATGCAGGAATTCAATGCTCTTACATACACAACCAGTCATCAGCATCGAGAAACAACATTGTCAAGGATGAAAAGAGATCACTGAGACTTGGAGAAGATTAAAGAAAAGCTTGTAACCTTTATGCCATTCTCACCAGACTCTTCTTTGAGAAATATTGTTACGGGTGTAATTGCCAAATAGGATGTCAATGTGAATAATTCACAGATGATCGGGAAAAATATTGTACAAAATATAATTGGAAAACCAATTTTAATGTATCATTTAAAAGAAAAGACCAAGCAAAAACCCTTGCCAACAAGTCCAGTATTAAAATTCACAAAGACAGAACCATTGATCCTGCTCTTCTCTATCAACGATTTTTGGTTGTCAAAAACTTAAGAACTTTCTTTAGAACGTGTATTGAGGTATGAGCTCAGTCAATTTGCAGTAGCCATGTTTGACGCCAAATAAATTTCGTAAAAGTGACAAAGCTCAACTGGCTCATACGATTGAGGTGTATATTACTAAGCAATCTAAACAAGCTATCATGGATTCGGTTTCAGCAACTGAACATTATGTGCTAGATGGAAGTTCACTTTTCCATTGGCTGCCTTGGATAAAGAGCAAGAGTTATGGTGGCATTGCACGTTCATACGTAGAATTTACCATAAAACATAATGGTAAAGCAAATGTTATTTTTGACTTTCACGAAGCTAGTCCTTCCATCAAGGATAATACACATCATCGAGGAGGCCAAATCACCCATTTCACTATCAGCTTCAATGAAGCAACAGAGTTTCTAGGTGGAAAAAGATGATTTTCCTGCCACAACTAGCAACAAACAGGAACTTTTCACATGGTGGCAGAAGAACTGCAGAAAAGTGACTGCAGTGTTATCAATGCATCAGGAGATGCAGACGTAGACATCGTCAAAGCATCTGTCAAGTCATCAGAGCAACATTCAACAACATTGATTGGGGAGGATACAGATTTACTCATCCTTCTTCTTTATTGTGCTCCGTTTGATAATAAAGGCCTATATATTTTCGTTCGGACAAGTCTACACTTCATAAGATATATGACATCAATGAAATGGAACGTGTTCTGGGTAGTAGTGTATATTCGCAACTGTTGTTCATTATGCTTAAACAGGATGTGATTCAACTTCGAACATATTTGGTGTGGGCAAGAAGTCAATATTCCAAATATTCATAAGCAGTGAAAAAAAAAAAGATTCACAACTGTGGAAATGTGTTCCTGTTGCCACATCAAACAAAATCTGTTGTAGCAACGTTAGGGGTAAAGGTAATGGCTTTCTTGTTTATACGCAGAAGTACTGACCTCTTTGCGCTACCAACTCTTCAGTAAAAGAAAAACTGTTTCTTCCATGTCACTCATCACCCCAGAGTGCCTTCCTCCTACTGAGTCCTCTACAAAATACCATAGCTTTAAAGTTTATTACCAAATCAAGGTTTGGATCAGAAATGACAGTGATATGAATGCAGTTGGTTGGAGGTGGAAACTATGGCACAATCAGTATATACCTGTTATGACAGATACATCTGTTGCACCAGAAAGTCTTCTTCATATGCTTCGCTGTAATTGTTCAACCGTCTGTCTAACAAAACGGTGCAGTTGCAAGAGATATGGACTACCATGCACACCTGTTTGCAGACCTTGCCAAACAGAAAATATTTTCAATGAATCTGTTTGGGATGAAGAATGTAACAAGGACTATTCGTAAATACGTTAATGTTTAATAAAACGTATATTAATTTTGTGTAAACTAAGGACAAAGAAACTATTCTTTACCATTTAGATGTAACAAATGTATTTTAAGACTATAAAAATACACTTCAAATACATTAGAATGAAAACTGAGGAAACAAAATATTTTGAATGAAATAGTATGGGGAAAAAATCTTACAATGATTGTTTGTAAATATGTTAAAGAAAAATTCTGTTATTTTTTGCTAAAATAAGAATAATTCTACTGTTTAGAATTTCGGTGTAGCAGATGTGTGTTAAGTCCATAAAATTATGAGTAGACACTAGAATAACGTTTGTACGATGAAAACTGTAGGATGTGCTATTTATTGCCTACTTATAGGTTCGGTTAGGTATATTCACAGAGTAGGATATTGGTAAATGATTTGTTTTCTCGTAACTATTGAAGACTTCAGAATTTAATTTCTCACACATATAGTCTATTCATCATAGTAATTTTCTAGAAACATTAAGGTAGTGTACTTTTATCTGGGGCCGCTACAGAAGACGCAAAACTTCTGAAAAGGGAATTTTTAGGGGATTTTTTTCGAATTATCCCCAATTTTCCTTTCCACGTGTATCATGGACCCATGGAGATGATACCATAGGAAAGCTTGCTTCATTCTAAAAATAATAAGTCACGAATGATAATACCCAGATTAATAGTACGGTGTTAGAAACTTTTATGTTCTGTCCTATTTATTGTCTACTTATATATTTGGTTAGATATATTCATAGAGTAGGATATTGGTATTTTTTTTATTCTGTCGTAACTACTAAAGATTTCAAAATTTAATTTGGCACGTACATAGGTCTAGGAAGGTTTGGGTCGTGTATTCTTACCCGGGGCCGCTTCAGAGGGCGCAAAACTTTAGAAAAGAGATTTTTAAGAGGAAAATTTCTCAAATTATTCTCAATTTTTCTTTCCACGTAGGCCATGCACACATTTAGATGGCACCACCCAAAAGCTTGTTTCATTCCGAAGAGAATGATGCACGAACCATAATCTTAGGATAAATAGTGATGACCCAGTAGCTACTTGAATGAAAGTCTAAGATTGTAAAAGAGTTAACAACCATTTTGGACGCCATCTTGAAAATTGGGTCTTTCCGGTGGTCAAATTTTGGTAAACTTTTAATATGTTATTCAGGACGTTCGATACTACAGAAAATCGAAGGAATTTTTTGAGGATTAAACCGTATTTTCAGCCGCCTAAAGCATATTCTGTTCTCTGTAAGGTTTCATTTCTAACCTTGTTATAGAAATTGTTTTTCTTATTCATTGGTTTTAATATTAAAGTAATAGTATGTGTAACTTATGTTTTTATTTAAATTATTTCAAATCTAAGGCCTGAGTGCAAATTATTTCATTAATGGTTTATACTTGTTTTAATATGTTTCATAAATGGTTTATATTAGTACATACAGTAGTTTTGAGGTAATGATATTTATCTATTTAGGCTGTACTGAAGAATATTGTATATGCTTTAGAGTTTAACTCTTGCTTAGAACGTGATCTCTCTCTCTCTCTCTCTCTCTCTATATATATATATATATATATATATATATATATATATATATATATATATATAAGTTAGCTAGATTTACGTATTATCGTCTGAATTTATTTACTTCTTTTTTTTAGAGCCCGTTCATAGGCTGCGAATGAAATTTTCCGTTCCTTTGTCCAGTTACACTGCTCTTCCCCTCCCAGCTAGTTTTAGCTGCTTCGTTTGTTGCTTTTGCTGTGTAGGGAATTTTTAAACATTTTTTTTGCAGGTCCGAAGTAGTATATAATAGAGGCTGCTTCTGAGTAGCGCGGGCCTGCTATCTGTTGGTAGAGAGCAATTGAAGCGGACGGTAGAGACCATTTCAAAAATTTCACAGATTTCAGAATGACGGATTTCAAGATGGCAGTTGAGGTTCGTGATCTATTTTATCCAGTCTTCTTTCGCCAATATGTGAAACTACCACCGATTGTATTGTCTATATTTCACTATTTTTACGATTCAGCAGTTTATTTGATGTATCTATTTCTGTAATATAGCATAGCCCTTCTGCCACCAACTTTGACCCCCGTCTCCCTCCGTTTCTTATGGCGCTCAGCCATGTGTATGGCTTTGCCCATACACATATTTTCACATCCTCTATCAGGTGCACAATGTCTCATCCCGCAACTCGATTCATCCATTTGGACCCTTTACTTGGGAGTATACAACCTTATACGTAGTTTTCGAAAACATCGAGAAAAGACGAGTTTTTATTTTTAAATTCGATTTCTCTTTTAAATTTTATTTATTATAATATTTCCTGCAAAACTCAAAAAATGATGCTGTACAATTACCGCTCTAGTCATTAAGATGAAAGCGATCCTGAAGTATGTCTTCATAAAGCCTATCATTATAGGACAAAATGCACACTTCGGTTACGAGTTATTGCTTAAAAATATGACTCATATTTTATTTCTGATATATCTGTACTATTTTGTTAAAGTGGGACATACATGAATCAATAAATTGCATTGACCGGAACAAAATTATATACTCAAAGGTAAATATGTATGCGTAGTTTTTTAAAACAATTTTATGGCACTGAAAAGTACGTTATTCATTACCAATAATAGTGGATAGCTTTTATTTATTCTGCAGGAACAAATTGCTTATTTATTTCGAGACTGTATATTGTAATAAAAATGTAGTATGAAGCAGATTGTATTTGTTGTTATTTGCCTTCTCCTCACAAAAGCATATGCACTTCTGACAGTGACATAAATATTACTTGTAACTGATTACCCATCAACGCTTATAGCTATGTAATCATTTTGTGCTTGCTTCAATAGAATTTTTCATGAAGTAATTATATTATTCGTTGTAAATACTTCGAATCTCATTTGTAGTTTCTCTTCCTTTTTTAAACAAATATTGTCATAGTTGCCAAACTGTCATAAGAAACCATAAAATTAAATCAATGTATATCACTAATAATAAAGTACAGTTTGAAAATATATAAAACTTTGGGAGTCTATCGAAGTTGAAGAATATCCCAAAAATAAAAATATTCCACAGTGTCCTTGAAGTAGTATAAAATATCTTCCAATATTTAGTGTACTTAAATAGTTAGCGTAATCAGTCATCACTGTTGCTAGTAATCACACTTTTAAGTAATGTTTGACCAATTGTAAACTGAAAATGAAGTTTTCAAATTTTACGTGCCACGGATATTTCCATGCTAGGCTAAAGAAGATGGTGATGAGAAATAAATAAAACTGTAGAATGAAGAAAGTGGGAGGAAACGGGAGAGCCCCGAGAAACCCACGCACATGAAGTTTGACTGGTGCGAAATCATTTTGAAATAGTGGATATCTTCTAGTATAATTGTACATAGGCAGACATTAGTATCTGAATAACATATAATGTGACCTAAAGCTTTTCATGATACTTCTATTCTATCAAGAGAAGCTGCTGCGTTTGAAAGGAGTCTTTTTACTCAAAAAGATTCAAGCAGAAAATAATTCTTTCTATATCTAACCTACAAACAAATGAAATTCAGACATCAAGCGTAATATTTCGTTTCTGGATTGCGAATGTTAATGAAATGCTCAGGAAAGGTAAACGCGTCAAATGAGTTCTCGTTTTATGTATTAGATAAAAATAAAAGGCCAAGCCATTATGAAATGGTAAAAAACATCTCTGTTGTTTGTTGTTTTGCCTTAATATTTTAAATGTGTTTGTGTTTTCATCACTATACTACTAAATATTATAAACGGCTTCAGTGACTTCTCGTTTTCAACTGCTGAATCAGATTTTAAAAAGTTCAAAAGAACATATCTTCTTTTCTGAAAATCAAAATATTTCCATCACGAGACAGATGAATATTTTTCTTCCCTCCTACTACCTCCTTTACTTTCCTTTCCTCAAAATGTATTTACACTGCCGAGGATCAATAGAAAGCCAGCAAATGAATTGTACGACCAACTGACAAAAACAAAGGTGTGTTTGTGTTCATAGAATTTGAATGCGAGGGAAAACAAGAACATGCTTTTTGAGTGGATTGTAATAATCAAAGCCATCGCCTCACAAGATCTCACTCTTTCTGAGAAGAAGGCAAAACGGATTGAGTTATTTGTGGTGGACAAGCTTTCGCCCGTAGCAATTAGCCTCTTTGATCTTATTATAGTATCAACTCTGTAACTTCTGTAATATAGACCCTTTCATTACTGAGAAGTCTTCTACAAAGAAGAGTGCACATTACCATCGTTAATCATCATTATCCTATCTTGATAAATAGTTACAAGATAGTTAACTATAACAAACCGTAGTAAAACATGTAAAATGAAACGTTGAAAAAGATGTATTTCTATAAAATCTACAACTTTAAACGGAACCTCAAAGAAGTAAGAATTGGACTATAGAAGATCGTTCAATATTTGAGGAAATCATCTGTACTTCCATTGTTGCCCTGAAGTTACATCTTCAGAATGATACAAATTTAATACTCTTTGGACGCCTTAATGATTTCTTCAGTTTTATTGTACATACTTGCAAAGAGTATTCAAACTTTTTTAAAGGTTGAAATAAGGCTGAGAATTATGTATAAGTATCTTTAAAGTATTATATTCATTTGATACAGATTTGTAAACTTATTATAACAAGTAAGAATTGTATTTCTAGAGAACAAAGTAAATATTAGTTAATTAAACTTTGCTTAATAGTACTATACTTACAAAGTTTATGAAACTCATATTTACGACTCCTTGCAACTAAAACAATATTAAGTTTTAATTTAGAAGACGAATCTTCAGAGCAAATGTAATTATTTGCAAGATATCTCCATATAAGTGTCGAAACACCCATTTACTATGTTCATTTTTAAAGTTTAAAGCTTACATATCTGCAATTTAGGCAAACTGTTTAGGATGATATAACAATAATTTTAAGACTGTCATAAGAAATGTGTAATATTTACTTCGTGCTAACGTATTCGCTTCGTAACGGCGATTATAGATGTATTGTTTAATGGAACTCATTACCCTAATTTTGATAAATAGTTATAAAATGGCTATAACAAATCATAGTAAAATATACACAATAAAAAGTCGAGAGAGATCCGTTTCTATAAAATTCCACCTACAAATTTAAACAGAACCTTAAAGAAGAAAGAACATTAATTACCTATATAAGATCATGTCATATTTGTGAAAACCATTTGTACTTCCGTTGTGGCCCCGAACTTACATCTTTAGAGTGACACAGATTCATTGTTTAGGCCTTGAGTGCAAAATCACAGATTTAACGGTCCTGGCCTTGGGGTGTAAAGCCACAGGAAAAACGTTATACTTCCAAAACTGTCTTCAAATAATGCCTTTCTGGGAGTTTTACATATAGTGTTTTCGGCATGAGGTACAACTCTATCTAAATTATATCGTACACTTCGCCCTTATTAAAGAAGATTACCAGCTGTGATGCGCAGAAAAGACTCTTGATGAACAAAACTTATTATTTAATGCCCGCTCATAGAGCATTTATAATATTCTAGATGAATATGTGTGTGATTAAACTGGTTTCATCAATTGAGAACATTCTTGAAGGAAGCGTGACAAATTTCAAAAGCACTCTGATTAGTCAGAATTTATAATTCCAAATTAAACGTAACCTTCATTTGAACCACTATTTGAACTTGTGAACATGTTCTATTATCGGTTATAATTGTAAACAGTGTATATAAATTGAAAAAGTATATAATGCAACATTTTGATAATATAAGCCCTTCAGAGGAATTTTTGTGTCTAAAGTAGATATTGGTAGACATTTTAGGACTATATCAATCTAGTAATCTTCATGTTTACTTTCCAACAGACCAATGTATTCTTGTATTCTTGTATGAGCAAAACTAAACATAAGCTACTGATTTGTCGTCTAACGCAAGTTTGTTTATCATTACTGATTGTAACTTGATTAATGATATTTATTAGAACGGAAAATTTTCCGGAAAAAATACAGCATAAAATTTTCCGAAATGGAAAATTTTCCGCGTAAAATTTTCCACCTCACATCACTAGTGTTTGGTGGACTGTTCGCGGCACTGTGCATCGGCAACTACTATCCGCTAGCTAGAGCATCAATGAAACTGTGTACTGTCAGCAGTTGAGCTTTGTTCACGAAATACTCAAAACTCTGGAGTCAGCATTTCTGAGTCGCAAATAGGCCGTCCTGTTACAGGCCAACGTTAATCGCAAGGTGGTTAGAATGACCCGGGACACCATTCTACGCCTTGGGTGGGAAACACTATTGCATGTGCCATACTCTCTGGATATTGCACCGTCCAATTGTCAACTGTTTTATTCCTTGGATAATCAGCTGAAAGGACGCCAGTTCAAATCTCTAGTAGAGATGCAAAATTCACTTGATACCTTCTTCCCTTCACGGCCCACCAAATTCTACCTCGATGTAACGTTGGCAGAAGTTGTCAATGCTGATGGGAACTATTTTTGTCTTCGAAGTACGTCTTAGGTAACACATCAATGTTCGAAAGTGGTGGGTGAAATAGCGACAGAACTTTCTTGGTTGCTTTTATATTTACATGCTTATGAATAATATTATTAACTATGTACTATTTATTAGTGACAGCTAAGATATTCTAATCTTTTATCTTCCACGATTTTAATATTATTCCTGCTGAAAAATGGCGTAACTGTGTGCTTAAAGTTGAAGCAGAAAACCGACATTTCATTTAAAACTAGAATTATCAAAGAAAAAATAGGTTATCCGGAAGCAAAATTACTTCTACCTTGTGAATGACAACGTCTAAATACGTTTCCTTACAATCAGTTAAAATTTCCATTATTATCCAGACTATAAAACTGAATATTATTTGTTAAGAAGTTCTTGTATCCATGTTAATTATTTAGTCCTGGCCTGCAGGCAAAGCAGTACAGAAATCAGGTACAATGTAATAATATTTCCTTCGGCATCAGTATGACCTTTTAGAATTTGCTTATATATTTATATCCATCTATCTATCTACATATATATATATCTATATCTATATCTATATCTATATCTATATCTATATATATATATATATATATATATATATATATATATATATATATATATATATATTTTATATAAAATTTCTTCTCTTCCGTAACATGAATCCATTTTTTAGTTTAGTTTTTTAGACACAAATTGATATATTTTATTCGGTAGGTTACTTGGAGAGATACGTATAGCTTAGAGAGACGTATTGATCTGATGTTTCTGTTTGTTCTTAGTTTCACAGTAAGAAAAGAAACTCGATTCTTATTGTATTCTTATAAATTCATAACATCTACGGTGAAACAAAACAGTCAAGCAGAATAAAGTTCAAAAACCGTTACAATATTTAAGAGATTGATTGATTGATTTTGAGTTTTACGTCCCGTTCAGCAGCGAGGCTATATGAGACGTGGACCTACTGATTATCGTTGAATCCGAACCACATGAGCTCCCGCCGGGAATCGAACCCGGGTTTTCCGCGCCACAATATTTAAGAGAATGTGCACAAATATGAAAGAGCAACTATCCAGCATACCATGGTAATTCTGTCATCATATTCTAAATAAAAACTACGATGCCATATGATGTGTATTGGTTTTATAAAATATTGATTGTTAACAGTGTATTTAGACAAAGAGTGTTGAAGTCTTATTGGAAGACCAGTGTAACGTTGTATGTAGTCAGTAATAAAACATGGCATGAGCAACATTACTAGGCAAGATCTGATTCTCTAGAGTATTGTCTTTGAACATTCATATTTAGTTAGGGTTATTGCTGTATTCTCTATACCAAATTGATAGCTCTAAAGTATTATTTAACAAACACCATATTCAAAATTTGAAGTAAATCTGACATTTAAGAGCGGACTTAATTAACACTCGTAACACCAAAATTATTTACATTTCACGAATTGCAGAATTGGTCCTTTTGATTCATATATAAGCTAACTTCAGGTATATAAGCCAGTAGAGCTAAACACGCCAAGTGTTCAGTGGTGTGACGTTTCCGACGAAATCCGATAAAATGCGCCTCCAATATGTGTCACGGTCTTACCTTATTAGACAAGTCCGATTTGACGAATACTCCGGGAAACAGCGCTGAGACCGCCATGCCATGCAGTGTTGTTTGCTTCGATAAGGTTCCGTGGAAGGACGTTATTTCAATAGAGGTAAGAATCCATTATTAGTACCGTGCTAACTCGGAACATTGCAGATTGTTTACAGCAATGTACGTCTTGTTTCGTGTCTGTCTAGGAACACTTCTTTTGTAAGTGTAATTTCAGTATTTCTGATTCCATGGTTACTAAATCACTACCAAGCGGGGTGCAGTGAAATACGCTACGGCTTGTGCAGGAATGACTGGAGAAGACAAAGATGTTTTCATTTGTCCCACATGGTCCATTTAACATCAGTGTAGTTCTTTTTAAGTCACATTAGATTCTTCTTATGGACTAACTAACACTTTTCAGTTTGGAACTTCATTTCAACTTTGGAGATTATCGTTTTTACGTTTTATCTTTTTATTTTCATCTTGCACCTTGGTTATTCTATTTTTTACTTCAGCCATGTTGTGTAGTAATATTTGAGTTCGTATAATACAGACGATGTAAGCATTTGCAAGACTTATTACAGGTTTCTAGTAGTATCCTAGACTTGGCGTAATTACCTGCACGTGTTGCTACATGTGCCACTTTGTAAAACTTTTTTCTTTTACCTTGGGTACAAAATAGAAGTTAGTCGCATCATTGCCACATTTTTTTTTCTACACGAGGAAAATGCTACTCTGCAACGCACATGTTTTGTTCTTTGTGTTTCATGAAAATTAAGGCCATGAATAATACAACAGTCTTAACATGGCGTATTTACCTGCACCTACCTTATTTTACATAACAAATCTGGTAATGTAGCAGAATAAAAGAAGCATATATTGTTTGTAAATATTTGAATGTGGTATACCTATGTTTCACATCTCTAGGAGAAATAAACCCAATATAAACAGCTCTGTAATGAAGCAAATAAAATCAACTCATAATATACCCTTTTAAAAGAAGACTATTACGAGCACATCCAATGCAAACTCATACATCTGTAAACCCACCATCAAGTGAACTATCGTAACTGCAGTAGCTGATTTTAGTAAGAAAGACCTCAAGTCAAATAGTCCTTATAAACTTCCGGATAACGGATGAAATGTATCTCAATGCATACAGAAAGACACTATCCGCGTAAAGAACACGTATCAAAACCCGTTTGAAAATAACACACGCCGTTTTCCAGTCCTAACTGTATTGTTCGTCTCTTCTTCTCAGCCTATCGATAAAAATATTACCATAACTCCATTACCGAACAAGTGGATATTACTAGACGTTATTTACGTCCTTGGGGGAAGAAAATATTTGTTTTCGGTTTGGTTTTTAAATATTTGAACAGCTCATAAAGCCCCAGTCTAAACTAATATACAATAATATTATTTCTGGGTTTACCGGCAATTTTGATTTATGTCTAAAGTATAAAACAATTACCAAAATATGGCTTATATTTTATTGTTATATATATACAAATACTATTAATTGTAATGGTATTCACACAGGGTGATCAAAAAGTATGGCAATACCCAAATAAAAGGCAGGATTTCAAATATTTGTAAAAGTAACGCTGTAGATTAGTAGTACAGATGAAGCAAAAACGCTTAGGGCATGTGATTTCAATGGCCACCATTTTGAATTTACTTTCGTTTTCTTAAATGAAAACTGTATGTCGTGATACCTTGTTCTCAACTGAAATTTGTTGATTGTCAGAAATTCAATGCTGTGTTTGTTTGTACTTTATCACTTACCATAACGAAGTTATGACTGTATTTTGGTTTTAACAACGTGAGTCACATACTACACATTTCTTCCAATTAAAGGATGTGTTCGATGGGTTGTTTATTACATTGATTTGGCATTCATTCTTTTTTCTTATTCATCCAAAACCTTGCTCAAAGCGCTTTCAAATATGCTTGAACACCATTATATGCATTCCTTTAGGAGGTAAATACCACAATTTTTTACTGAATACACAATGGACTTGAGATGTTCTCAAAGCTAAAGGTATAGGAACTGAGATCATGGGAGCGTGGTGGCCACTGCATAACTCACATCTACCAATCCACGAGTTGGGAAATTGCAAATCCAAATATTCACGAACACAATTTCCATAATCCGGATGGGCACCATTGTATTGGTAGAAGACAGGGAATATTCTATCTTCAGATAAGAGAAAAGACACGATACCTTCTTCCAATCTTCGCCGATACTCAATTAATCTTAAGGTACCATTGATAAACAAAGGACTCACAACACGGATCCCCCACACACTACACCACACCACCACTTTTCCACAAATGCCAGCAGATGCTTCATACCAACAGGGATTTGTGTCCGATCAGTAGCGAACATTCTGTTTGTTATCTCACCAGAAACGTAAAAGTTCGCCTAATCTGTTAATAAGCCGTCTAAGACGAAACGGAAATTTGGCGTATTTGCTCTGTTGCTCATTCCGCGAATTCCAAACGCCATTCGGGGTCATCCTCTAACAGGTACTTATATACTTTAGCTTGTAGGAGTGCCACTTATGCAGGAACAAACAAGCATGATGGATGTGCGACTAACATCACTTTTTGGGACTAACGACGAATTCATCGATTCAGATAAATTCTGCCAACACTGCTATTCATGTTGTTTCATCAATCGCCGTGCATGGTATGCCTGATTTTGGTGCATTGCTCACGGTCTTTGTTTCCCTGAATTTCTGAATCGACTATAAAACAACAATCCCTTAATCTGATCCACTGAAGCCTTGGATATTCACGATAATGTGTAAACAAGTTGCTAGGCCTACTTTTTTGCTGAGTTTTAAAAAAATGTTGTAAACTTGAAAATCAATATTAGATTAACACCAAACAAGTAGTAAAGCTCTGGCAACATAAGTGCATGTTTTATTATTGTTCACAACATTCCAACAGAAAAATCTTTAGATTACATTATTATTGTTATTGAATTATGATTACAATAATAATAATAGTAATAATAATGCTCCTTCAAGTCAGTGTTACCTTATATTATCTTTGGCTGTATTGGGCGCTAACAATATCATTAATGTTTTAACGAGTTGTTAGTTGTGCTACAAGTTCTTTCTAAGTTGCTTCATCCTTACTTGGACTGTTTATTTTACTATGTACCTTGACTACTACAATGGGAACAATAAATCTCAACCAATATAACTGTAAATAACATGTCACATGCAAAATGAATATAAAAAGTATATTTAATTTATCTTGCAACTTTCCTGAGCCAAAAAGTACCCCTTTGTCTTAATATGTGAATTAAAAACCAATTATATCATTTCAATTTACCATCTTGAAAATGGATAAAGATGACAACAAGCATGATTGTGCTTTCTGTTTATTATTAGTATAAGTGAAGAATTCTTCTTGTTCACCTCAACCATAGGTTGGTAGATAACATGGAAATTTTAAAACATTTTTCTCGCTTGGAGAGCTGTTTTATACTTAGATAAGGTCTCTTCTTCTTAACTGCATCTAGATATTCTATCCTTGGTTTTCCTCTTCCTGGTTTTCCTTCCGCCTTTCTCTCTATCAGCACAGCGATCCAATCGGAGTGTCGAATAAGATGGCCAAGCATGCTGTTTCTTCTTTTTCCTATTATCTTCATGATCTGTCGTCCTTCTTTAGCTCTCTTTAGTACGTCTTCATTCCTTTTCCTTTATATCCATAATACACGCAGCATTCTGTGCCAACACCACATTTCAAATGCTTCCAGCTTGGATACTTCAGCTTTTCTGATCCGTACAGCGCCACACTCCATACCAGTCTCTTAATAAATCGTTTACGAGCATCCAGCGACATATTTCTTGATGTTAGTAGTCCTTTTTTCCTATTGAATGCTTGTTTAGCCTGTGCTATTCTGGAACTTAGGTCTTTTTAACTTGTTCCTTCCGAGGATATTAGACTTGCTAAATAGGGGAACGTGTTAATGTCTAGCCATACGTTTACTTCTTCCTGTCCTGCTCTTGTGCACTTTACCACTTTGGTTTTCTTCTTATTTATCTTCATTTTGCATGCTTTTTCCAGTTGGTCGTTCAAGTTTGAAAGTGCTTCCTGCATGTCCTCCTCGTTTTCCGCTATCAATGCTATGTCATCAGCAAACCTTACTGTGCTGAAAACCTGACCATTTACTTTTACGCATTTCTACTTTTTATCAAAGAATTCTGTCATAGCCTTTTCTATATAGACGTTGAACAGAAGAGGTGAAAGTCCACATCCTTACCTCACTCCTTTACTTATTCTTGCTTCCTTCTGATATCTTCCTTAACAGCTGTCTGTTTCGTATAAAGTTGGTATATTATTCTTCTGTCTCTGTAATCTACTCTCAGCTTCTTCAACGATCTGAACATGATATTCCAATCTACGTTGTCAAAAGCTTTCTCTATATCTACAAATGCTATCACAATTGGTTTGTTTATTCTGATGTGCTGTTCCATGACCCTTGTTTCCCTTTTCCTCTAGATCTTTTAAATAGTCACGATTTTAACATGTAGTGTACAGAAGGAAGAAGGCTTCAGAGCTAAGAATTAGTTCTACTACATAAAGAATGAAGGCTCCGTAAATTGCGATGATAGGAATAATGAAAATAATAAATCCAATTATAGGAAAAATATTTATTTAAATCAAACTTGATTGAAATTCCAAAAATTCTAACAATATTTAATTTTGCTTGCAAGCAAATCATCCTACACTTGTTGCTAAAACTGAATTTAGGCCACATTTCCATAGTATTAATACAAATCTTTTTGTTTCCAAATTATTAAAATTAAATTTCTAATGTTGCGTGATTATAACTTGTAGGCTAAAGGGGATTGACGAAAGTGAATGATTGTGAAATAATTGCGGAATGGGAACGTGAAAGGAAGTGGGAAAGTCTTGAAGAAATTCATAAACACGATGTTGTTGCACACAAAAATTCACATTGTTTGTGAGCGAACTAGGGGCCCATTATACCAGAAGTTATGTTGTGCCCTTGAATTCTACCCAAATTACTACGTATTTATAGATTAGACCTACAGTATAACATACACGATATCAAAGGTTACTTATTTTATTAGAATATATATTATTTTATTTCGAGCATTTAAATAGCGAGTTATTGTTCTTAGCCTTTAAACACTAAAGGACGAAGCTTTAAACCTTAATAGCTCAGATCCTAATTAACTCAGAAAGATAATTTTATTATCAATATCTTCCTGAAGATAAAGCTTGCCGCCGATATACATTTAATGTATGTGGTGGATGCCATGGCGGAGAAGGGAGGGTAAATTTCGTGTCTTTTTTCCATCAGTTTTTTTGGGGAGTGGCATTCCCCTTGTTGGTACAGTCACAAAGATTAGTATGTGAAGCAATGAAGTAGTCCAATACACGCTAATATCCTGAAAAAGTACTTGGTGCTTATGTGAAAGTAGTAGCGAAGGGGCAAAATTGGCCAATTTTTTAAGTCTCAGTTTTCTTGACGTAAATTACATTTATTTTGTGGACGTTCCAACAAGACTTCTTCTACAAATAAAGCGGGAATTACTCAAGTGTTATCTCGTTGGTATCAGTGTTCCACAAGCTTTCCAACGAGGTATTAATCATTACTCTGTGATAGTTTGGAGGTTCAGGGCCTCCAACGCAAGAGTCTACGATTTCGTTCAAGTCTCTGCCCAAGTGTTTGTTTATTTAAGATGAGTTATTTCTTAGTAGCAAAATATTACATGGAGAGCTTTCAAGGTAAACCTAATGACTAGAAATGATAAAGACATAGAACAAATAGATATTTGTTCCTCCATTGTTATAATTAAATACTTTCTTTCCACTTTGTTAGCTTTATTTAAAATACTCAGAAAATCATTATTTACATTTTTTTCATATTTATGTTCTAAGTGTTTCATTATAAGGAAAAAAAGTACGCGTGGTTCCTTTGCGTCTAATAAAGAAGTCTCATGGGAAGTTTAGAGTGGGAGGAAGGTTTTAAGGTAAAAAGCAAAAAGAGTTTTGAGAACGAAGTATCTGGTCTACACAAAACTGTTCTTTGTCTTTCCACAGGAAGAAAAGAAAAAGACTTTAGGTAAAACAAATGAACTTCATCAAACTGTCTCTCCTTGCATCATTCATCAATCAGAGAAGTCGTAGAATTTCGATCTAAGGAAGAAGTCAAAGCCCTTGAAAATCTAGAACAAAAGGAAGACCAGCAGAAGAACACGGAAATTGAGCTTTTGAACTTTATATATAACGTTTGTTTATCTTCAGGGACTACTATTCAGAACAGGTTAGATATAACGTAACTAATTACGTAATTAATTATATATTGTCCAAAATTATCAGGTAACTAAACTGAAATTATGATAGCTCAAAGTTGTGTAATAAAAACGTACTTCCTAGTGTTGAAATGGATTGAAAAATCGAAAATAAATATTTACCTTTTTCTTCACTGATACAGAGAAAGAAAGGAAAGAAAAATGGAATATATAATTTAAACCATTTTCAACATCGTTGGTTCTTTTGGATGTATCAAACTAACAGAGCAGCAACTACTAGTGCAGTCAGAGCCACCGTGATACACAGTGTGAGTGCAAGAATAGTAACATTACTACATTCTCTCCTTTTCTTCACATTACTGCTCCTGATTTCTATTTATCGTCGAAAATGTTTCCATTGTAATTAATAGGAATTGCACTGATGAAGTGAATTGACGGTAAAGGTACTCTGCGATGAGAGTTTTTGTTTAGGACACACCATTTGTACGACCGCCTGTCATTCCGAAAAGCTGGTAACAAGGATGCTCGCAGTATTTATGTTTGTTATTAAAGCGAGTTTCTCGAATACCTCGTATATATGATTTTCAGAATTACACTAGACACCAAAGTAAGGAACCTCTAACCTAGTAGTCATTTTCGAGGAAAAGTTGGCATGCAGCATTTTCGCAAAGTTCAATGTCCACATAATAGAAATCCACCGTGTGCCACCGAATTTAGGTCCCCGTTGTTTTATAAAATTCACCTGAAAAATGTAAGCACTACGCAATTTCTTGTGTATCGAGATTGACAGATACATTGCAGAGTTATATGAAAGTCGCTGCATAGTAGGAGACGTAGAACTTAAGTTCACTGCAACTAACATTACTCACAAGAGCTTTCTTAACAGTAGGAACGGATTATGATATAAGATTATAAATTTTAATAAAATATACTTTCAAATTCGCATTCTGTTAAAGTTGTTTTTATCTAGTTAAGATAAATATCAAGTCTTCCGCGATAGTTTAATGAACTTTCTTGCTTATAACCTTCGTTTACCTTTCGTCATTACAAGGCATATGCTGAAAACAAGACATGTTCTGGTGTTGTTAATAAGCGTTTTACTCTTCATTGCTCTTTAACCATTACGTACATCCTGATGAAATATTTATTTTACTAACAGGGCTCAAGCTAAACGCCTTCCTCGTAACTAACATAATATAAATTACCTATCATTCTCAGATCCCCTTTTTCTGTATGTTTAACCAGATGAATAAACACTGATATCCATCTTCCAATAAAACTACCAATGCTCATGACCCCAGAGAAGGCGTTACCTTCTACGACCTGCCCATTTTCGGATGGGAATGAAATTACACATTTAAAAAATCGTCTTACAACGTATTTTTGAGATGATTTACTTTACGGAAGATAGAATCAACGTTATCATTAGTCTCCAGTTCTTTCATTCATTATTGCTGTTGCCATCACGGTAGTTTCGGATTTTGTATTTAGGAATTGATGACATTATTCAGATTCGAACATGGAAGCTATTTGAAGCCTCAAGATAATGAGAACCCCGAATACCTTATTTGTCAAGATAGAAGTGCGAGATTAATATGTGGTCTAGAGACGAGGTCTAGAGACGTTAAGTCAAGCTTCCTTGACAAGAAATAAACTGCTTGACATGGACAGCAGATCAGCAATCAATCGGAACCAAGCAGTGGTATCACCAGGAGTCAATATAATCTGGTGGCATGGTTTTCATCCTTCACAAGCAAGACTAAGATTCAGTGACTACAAAACAGAGCTAAAAGCTCAGGATCCTAAAATTACATATCACCCAAAAAACTGAGAAGCTCAACACCATCAGTCAATTTGGAGATTTTGGTCTTGTGGACAAAGAAGAAACTATGCTCACAGCGAGACAATGAAAGGCATAATGAAGTTGGATTCCAGATATGAAGATACATTGGTATTAGTTTTGCAGGGATTTGGCCTTTTCTCAAGTAACATACCTCAGACATTGTAAAACATTGCAAACAAGGACTTGGCTACCCAAGGCATTGAGGATGATCTATTTGAGTCCGCACAGAAAGGACAAGATCAGTTTGATTCCTTTGTGGAGAACAGATTAAATATAAGCTGCTTCAAAAGAAGTACTGTATTTGATGTTTGCATCTCTGTATGAAGTGAAACAGTAGATGCAAAACCTGGGATTATAAAAACAGCGAAAGTTGATAGGAACATTCTGCAGCGACTCATTACTGCATATGAAGCAGGACATTCAGTCAACCTCAACATCTGACAAATGAACGCATGAACTGATTTGTGACGCATGAACTGTTCATTATTCCTTGATCTCTGGCAGAAGCAAATGGGCAACTTTGCTCAGGCTAAAAAACAATTCTTGCTGAAATATTGACTGATCGTATTCCTTATCCCGGCGAATCACAGATAATCATAGATTGACAGACCTTGATAATAGCAGTTGGAAAGCTACAGGCAGCACATGCTTTCGGTGACCTTGCATATATTTTATTCAAAATGTTTTCCAAAGTGGGGAACACTTCCAGTGCATTCATATCATTTTTAATCTTTACTACCATCACTCAATCAAGGGTGATACACGGAAACTGCATGGGAAAGGCTCTGTGAGAATCAGGAGACCAATAGATAGTAGACACGTGTCTCTTCCTGCAAAGTGGGTGAACTTTATTATTGACGATAACAACAAAGCAGATCTCGCTAAATTTCTCTCACATCAGCTGCTTCTGCAAGCACCATCCAACATGACCTTAGTTGTCGCAGGTGACTTCAGTGATGAGGGAAGGGTCAAAGCTTCTGATACAATCCTTGACACTAATTACTTGAAGGTTAAATACGAAGAAGCTGAAACCAGGATTATTTTACACTGCGTTGAAAGCAGGACAAGAAGCAATGTAGTTTCTACAAGAGACACTGAAATCGCAGTTCTTCTGGTTAATTACTTCCACGTAATGTCATTACAGAAACTGTGGATGAAAGCAGGAGCAGCAAGGATCAGAAAGTACATTCCAGTTCACACCACGTTGAAAAGCTGCAGATGGTACCACAAGTTCTCGAGCTTCTTCCAGCTTTCCATGGAATCACTGTATTTGATTCAACTTCGTACATTGCCGGACATACGAAGAGGACGTGCTGGGATGTGTTTGTATAGCATAACCATCTGCTGAGATTATTAGATGCTGATAAAATTCTTAGCGACTACACCATTAGTAATCCAGAAATCTCCTTGTGTAAAATGTATAGCGCGCTGAATGCTCATAGCATCAATGAAGTTCGGTCTAGAATGTTCGTCAAGATAATTACAATAGGAAAACTCCTACCAACCAGATATTATCTTTCACATACAGTGTTCTCATTACCAGGGATTAATGTGGAGACAAATCCATTTGCAACATCCAATTCTGCCTTACCCTTTCAGAATGGGATGGAAAATGGAGAATAGTATACTTGTCCCTCATTTATTAACATTGCCGCCAATTCCAGACGCTTGTGAGGAGTTGAGTACCTGTAACTGTACTTGTAAAGAATACATCGGACAAAAATAATTTTGCAATAGATTGGTAACACTGTCAACTGGGTGCTTGAAAGTTTAAATTCCAGCAATAGCTTTCCTAGAGTATCAAAGAAAATGTAGGCCAACTTTAACAAAAATTTTGTTGAGCGGTATGCAAACTGTTGTCGAACAAACACATATCACTGTTCAACATTTTCTCACTTTTTATTTTTTACAAAAACGAAAGTAGTCGTTCTTTATTGATTTTTGGCCACAGAACGCGAAAATCGCACTTAAAATTCTCTCCTGGCTCAGGTTTCTGAGTAACTTAGCGTTTTATATTTTGCATATAACGCTATGGGACATTATATGATCTGAAATTATTGTTTCACACGGTACAAATGTCGTTTTTGACAAGTATTTGCTGCATATTTGACTTTGCAACGTTGTACGTTATCAACAACTAGTGTGAGTGTTTCATGAATTACGTGTGGCAATGATTGCAAGTTCCAACTAGCTGCAGTTAACGTCTCTAATCGTATTCGTGGCGTGCTTCAAGCAGTAGTTTGGCAGACTGTTTGTGTTCCTGGTGAACCAGCAGTTTGAAAGTAGTGAGTGAGGACATTATCGCTGTTGTACACATTCTTTCCATTCGATGTGTCAGTGATTCAAGGAAAGTGTAACAATGCCCCGAATTTGTAAAAATTCTGTGGACAGTGTGTGCTACATATGTGCGGACGTGATTTGTGGTTCCAGGAAGCGGCCATTGACTGCTGCAGTGCGGAGAGCATATTTACTATATTTTGGGTGACGTGTTGGAGACCAGGATAAATCATGGTCTCCCCACGTTTGTTGTACGAGTTGTTCATCTACTCTCAATGCCCGGATGCATGGGAAGAACGTTTCCATGCACTTTGATGTGCCCACCATTTGGCGTGAACCAACAAACCATACTACAAACTGCACTTGGGATGCTATCCAGCTTGAAGAAAGGTATATATATGAAGAAGAAGGGAAAGATCGAATACCCAGTGATACCATCTGTCATTCGTCCAGTGGCCCATGGAGAAGGATTTCCTGTTCCCGATCCCCCGGCTGCCATTCAGACGGAAAGTGATACAGAAAAACTGAAACAGCACTTGAAGTGTTTTCCTCATAAATGCCTACCCAACTTTATTTTTGAGGATTTCTTCATATGCGCATCTGAATAAATTCACCATGGCACCTTACTTGGACCATTATAATTTATTATTATCTTCTTCTGGTGTACTCCTTTGTCTAGTTCCATAAATTCATAATAGATGTATTTAAATGAATTTCCATCAGTATTTCAAAATGTCAACGTAACAGCGACATGCTTTGAGCTCCTAAATCCAGAGGATTTTCAAAATAATAGAAACATTCGGAGAAAATAAAACTTAACTTGTTAACACGTTGCGACACCACTGTTAATTTGCATAATAACTCATCATGGAATGAAGGAATGTAAGTCATAAGTATTTTCTAGAGTAATATAGTCATATTACTCACACAGTGCAACACTCTGTTCTGTTACCAAAGATGAAGCAGAATATTTGCTTCCGATTCTGAGCTTCAGAACGGACAACAAATATACGATAATGTTAAGGTTTGGAGATTAGGTGGGTGATGGGATTTATTATAGCTCATCCAGATGCTCATGAAACCATGATGCAAAAGCTCATGTGACGCGAATTGACCCATTATTATCTTGAAGATGGCATCATTAGTCCGAGAAAACATCATGACCATGATATGCACATAGTCACCTAAAATGTCCACATAATCACTGGGAGTAATGCAACACGTGAGCATAATAACATGAATAACGTATTACAAGGAAGTGTCGCCCCAGCTTCACAAAGATGCCACTATATATCACGATTGAGAAGAAGTAGGACCTAGTACGGAGTTCTTGAGCGTTCGCCGTACATCAATGTTCTTGGAAATACGATGCAAGAAGTTCGGACCACCTATACATTTCCAATCATTAGATGTCTAGTAGCACCAAAGATACAGACAACATACAATGCAAAGTGTTGTTAGGAGTGATCAGGTTCTAGAACTCGCATTAGATTCTTATTGTGGAATAGGTTGTTCAAAGTTCTGATTGAGTTTTGCAGTAATTTTGCTGCACTCTTTAAAATGACAGTAATTTTCAATGTTTGACAATTCCTTATATTGAGTCTTCTCTTTCGTCTACTATTATTCTTAGCATGGGTTTTATAACCTTGAATACTGTTCCTCGCTACACACTTAACAAAATGTCCATCATAGATACAGTATACTTTGTTAATTATCCGTTCACCCTTATTTTGCCTCTTTGAAAGTCAACGAAGCCTCACATTTTGCATCACCATTGTCTGCCTACTTCAACACTTCTCTATTCAATCTCGGTTAACGTACTATAGGCGATTACCTCCCACACACCTAAGAATGGCCATGTATTGCATCTACGCATTTTTAGTGTTATCATCTCATACGTCTTGCGTGTTGCGAATTACAGATTTTTACATGAATTTAATAACTGTCTGTATTTTTACTTAATTACTTAATTTAATTCTGTTGTAATTCTCAGTGTACTAATTTTCATATTCTTAAGTAAGTCTTTGCATCAATACTTATACCTGTAGTATGGTTTTACATGTCTTATATTCATGTTGCTCCTAAAGTGTAGAAACATCCCAATAATTGTTAACGCTGCAATATTATACCCAAAGTAATAACATACGAGGGAACAGGGATGAGAGAAAATGTTTGAGCACACACCACAATGAACTTTGCTATCTTCAATATTACGTAATTGTGTTAAATAGAAATCATAGAATATGATATATCATTTTAATGTAAAACGGTTATAGAAATTCAATGGCATTAATAGTTTTGCTCTAGCGCTGACCATTACAAAGCTATGAAAGTTCCTTTGTTTATATCGTTACAGATAATTTACTAAGAGAAGATGTCGTTGACGCACGCAGAACGCCTTAAGATTGTGTTTGTATCTGGAAAATAAAGCACAAGGGTGATTGAAGACGGTTTTATCCGTCGTCGTCCGGAAAGGACTCCAATCAGCAATGGTACGGTGTTCAAAGTGTTGAAGAAATTCCAAGAAACCAAACCTGTGACAAATCGATCCAAGACTTATAGACCAAGCACAGCAACAGATTAGGCAACTACAATTGCAATGTTTGTATCATTCAGTATAGGTCTCAAGAGAAGCGCGCGTACTGTAGCCCCACGAAGTAATATTTGTTGGTCACATTTCAATCACTGCATTATGCCAAATAAATAACTGACACTACTCAAAGCTGCAACTTCAGTAACACCTTACAGAACATGATCCAGACTGTTCTGGGATTTACTCAATTGGTTACAGGGCATCTATGACAAAATTCCATATTAGCATCTGACGTATTGTTTACTGATAAGGCAATCGTTTACCTGCCGGGTGAGGTTAACTAACAGAAGGTGTAGTATTGGTTGGATAGTAGTCAGTATTGGTTTGACCCATCCACAGGTTTTCTGGCAAGGTGATGATGTCGTGTTGCGAGTGGAGGGGGCTCGCGTTGTGTTTCCATTCTTCATTGACGGGACTCTAACGGCAGTGGATTGTCAATGCGTTTTAGAAGATGACATCTTGCCATCAAACTGTTGAAGAATGGGTCATTTCCTAAGTTATTTCAACTTGATGGAGATCCACTCTATTACAGTACTTGTGTCCGTAAGTACTTCGATCAGCAATTTCCTAATACATTAGTTGGTCCGCGCGGTGCCGTGCAATGGCCATCTCGTTCCTCTGACCTGAGGAAACTGGACGTGAAGCCATGTGAAGTATGTTGTATTTGTGGTTAAAATTAGAGATATTCAGCATCTCAAGAAACGAACTGTAAACACACGTACCAACACTTCAAAGAACACTTTACGCATGGTTTTGCATTATTAGGAATTTACAATGCATTTACGAAAATTTGCTATTGAAATAACATATCGCATGGTGTGCTTTCCATTTAAGAAAATAGAGTAAAATTTAAGATGGTAGATGTAATTGAGATGTATCCACAAACATTTTCCCCAAACAGTATTTCCCAGTCACTTTGGTTATATTTTGCAACGTTTACAATTTGAGTATTTCCACACTTTTGGAATGCCTGTATTTTAGGAAAAGTAAAATAGTTTTGTACTGGATGAAGTGTCCAATCTTCGCCAACTAGCAGAAAAAATTCTTGTAGGCTTCAAATATATTCAATCCTTTTCAGACAGATTCGACAAACTTAGTATCAATATCACATACAATATCAAATTCACTGCGATTTTAAAGCTTTTCCTGTCCATAAGGACGCTCCTCAATCTAGAATTCTACAAATTTTCTCTCTGTCTTTAGACCATATTGATTTTTTATAAGTTTCCTGTTATCTCATTCCTTAGGAGAAGAATTTACTAACAAGCAAGGTTTTCCCAGTGTCACACTCCAATTTGCTTGAAACTCCTACAGTGAATAAAGGAATCCAAAGTAAGAAGTACGTGTTTTTTATATCGGCCAACGTGGGGGATGAAGGGGTGAACATCCCCCTAAACTGCAAGTATAGCGCAGTAAGACCATAATTCACCACGCATATCACTGCAGGTCCACGATATTTTCCGTCGCACATATTCCTCGTAAGTTTCATCCACTTCTCCAGAGTTGAGTTGAGTTGATTTTGAGTTTAACGTCTCTTTCAGCGGCAAGGCTATATGAGACGTGCACCTAATGATTAACGTGGAATCCGAACCATATGAGCTCCCGCCAGGAATCGAACCCGGGTCTCCCACGACAAAGGCGCATACGCTAACCCCTTAGCCACGAAGGACCTCTTCACTTCTCGAGAGTCGGTGATGGCATTTAGTTCCATTACATTCTCATCCATATCCAATTGTACAGTAACGTCTTCGTTGTATGTTGACATGGCTCTAGCTGCAGCACCATCGATCAGTTCCCAGAGGTGAATTGCAAGGTGTCTCTGGCCTTTTAGGAGGTGATTCTGGGATGTCTACAATAACTAAATAGCCTGCAAATAGACGAATGATATTTAATAGTCTTACTCCCATTTTGGATACGGTCCTATAGTTTTGACTTATTAAGTCCCAATAAATATAATGATATGCATACCTTATTGTGCATGTACATACCGTTCAGTGCACGTCATCAATGATATATAGGGAACAAGGCCTACGATTAACCCATTGTCCATTGTTCACTGACAACTTATCGGTACACTTGGACTTAACATATTGCTCTGATAGATGTTTTACTCTGGCATGCTTCATTTTATTAATGCGAGACAACATTCCACTTGTAACGCATATATCAAGGATAAAACGAATTAAATACTTTGTCAATTGTGTTATGAATTGTTCGTAGTTATCATATAATTTCTGGTATCGTCTGATGTAGCCCTGCTCTATACAATCAAAATATTGTTTTCTAAAAAGTTACAAACGACAATTCAAGCTGTAGTAACAACCCCGCTTCCACCTTATCTCCCACCTTGGCCAATATTTACAAGAGATCCATCTATTGTCTTTCTTAAATCTCTCCACAGTAACAGTTTCAAGACAATCAGAAGTGAGTATTTATCGTTTAGGACACCCTAGTTTTGTCACATTGCAGGTATGACACGATATTCGTAATTGATTCGCCGCTTGCCAGATTTGTTAACTATAATTGCATTTTTCCTCTTATTGTTTCTCCCTCTATGAATTTTAAAAGCCTCTAGCGAATCGACGTAACGTTGCTAGTTATGGCCTCGCTAAAATGTGTCATATTGCTCTGATCTTCGTAGTTTAGTAGAGGGTGTTTGCCTCTTCATTCCCCAAGTTGGCCAATATAAAAAAACACGTTTGCTCTACTTTTGAGTCCTTTACTCACTGCAAGGGTTTCAAGTAAATCCGCATTGTTCGTTGCTAGTTATGGTCTTACTGAAAGGTGCTATATTGCCCTATGTTCTCAGTTTGGAGGGTGTTTGCCTGCTTCATCCCCCGCGTCCGCCGATATAATAATACACGTATATCATATTTTTAATTCCTTTATTCACTGCACGAGTTTCAAGCAAATCTACATAGTGTGTTGCTAGTTATGACCTTGCTGTAGAGGGTGTTTGCAAGGTGTAAAGGGTGTAAGGTGTCATATTACCCTATATTCGTAGTTTAGAGAGTGTTTGTCCTCTTCATTCACTACGTTAGCCGATATCAAAAACTCGTATGTCTTACCTTTGATTCCTGTATTAACTGTAGGAGTTTCAAGCAAATCAGAGTGTGACACTTGGAAAACTTTGCTTTTAAGTTCCAAATCATACCATAAACTTTGTACCAAACTAAAAAAGACTCACATTGATACATGTCATCAGTGCAGCCCTCCGCGAAGAAGAGACTGCCATTTCCCATGAATGCCTGCAGGAATGGTGGTTGCAAGACATGCACAAAGAGGCTTATCACGCATTTACATATCACTGTGAGGTTGGTCTATGATCAAACTTGGAGTACTTAAATATTAGGTGAGTATTCGGATACTTCTGTTAGATTGTATGTATTAATGATCAAGTTCCCTTTATCACTTACTCTCTGAGGGCGGATTTAACTGGCATTCGTGCAAATTTATTCCGAAGAAATGTTCGTGTTGTGAAAATAAAATGCACACTTAAAGGAAATTTACACTTGTTTGTCTCAACAGTTGAGGTTAAGTTTCTCTCTTCTCGCCACCCTTCATCATTTTGCAGTATAATTTATTAATTTATAAAATCGAGCAACAGGTGTGATAGTAATTCATAGTGAATCGACAAGGTATCACACACTAAGTTTCACGCGTATACATTCAATACCTTTCAAAATATTCAACGTTTGCCACTTGAATTTGTGAAAGTGGTCTCTAAAGCTATACTTGTAAGTCTCCTATACCAATGTACATTTCCATTGATTTTGTTATTGCGCTATAAAATACTTCGGAGATAGCTGATTACAGAGAACACTTCTTCATTCATGCGAAGATTGTAACTAGTCGAAATCGCGACTGAATTCCGGTCTGCTACTCGTGCGCGTAAATAATGATCGACATGTTTGTACGTCATATGCCGGTTCAGGGCAAACTGTCTGCACCATTCAGTACGAAATGGCTTAACTAAAGATACACTCCATATTTTTCAAATGTGTACGGCATTGATAATAAAACAAAGAATAAGAAAAGTAACAGAAATGAAGACTACTTTAAAAAGCAAACTATATGTCTATTTATTTATTATCAATTATTTGAATATACTTTAATATTGTAAGGTTCCACATGTCTTCACATCATGCTGTAACCATGTGTGTACTACACGTGTTTGCAATAAACAACTACAAAGCAGACGACAGTACCGAAGAGGAGTCGCCCACCATCGCCAACAGTCGGCAAGACGGAGATAACCGAAGTTAGCCTACATTTTAGGATAAAAGTCTGCAGCACTTCTCAAGAAGCATCAATCTCTACAGGTTGATCAAATCACCAAAAAGCCCTAAGGCGTCTGGCCATTGAGAACACCTCTTACCCTCTCACGACGCTTGGTCAATTGAGAGATACCTTTCCTACAAGCCCTACGACGCTTGGTCATTGGGTTCCCTTTCGCTCTCACGACGCCCGGTCTCCGAGAGACACCAAATCACACAAACTCATCCCCTCTCACGACGCCTGGTCACGGAGAATAACCTCACCTACAAAAGTCCTACGACGTTTGGTCATTGGGTTTCTTCCACTTTCTTACCTAAAATATTAGAGAAAACTACTTATTGAAATATATTTTTGTATTCAAGAGGATCTTTTATAATAAAAGATGATGGGAAAGTCCAGTCTCCCGAGTCGATAATTGCTCTACCTTATATAAATAGAAAGAATTTTTTAATATTTAAGAATGAAGTTGGCATTGTTATTTGATTGAATTATTAAACTAATTAATGCTCTAACGTTTGGGTCACCGACCGATCTTACGAAGTGAATTTTATTCATTTTTAAGAAAAAAAAACAACAATATAAAAGCAGAGTCATTGGATAGTATAGTGCTAATTTTTGGTTCACAAGTTCGTCGTGGATTCGATAGTTATGCGTTCAGGGGGAGCCCAAGGATAACACGTAAGGAAAGCTTTCCTCAAGTAAGAATGCTCTAAACTCTTTACTGAACTCAACACACGGACCAAAACATACGATGATAATCGTGTCCATGAGCTTTCTAAGAATTCACCAATGCTCTTATTGAACTATTTTACACATAAACAATATCATTTCACCATAATATCTTAGTGCTTTCCATCGTTTACTTTAGTCCATGGAGCATAGTCGTAAATTGTTTATGTTAGTCCACGTGAACATTTACAGATCGATTGAAGTGTTTTGAACGCATGAGTTAACATTTAAACCAACAAATAAACACATATACGTATCAACACATTAATGATAAGAAACTAGTTACAGTTGGCTGATTACTAAATAAAATGGAATAAAATTTCTACTTTTATATTTCAGAGTATGCCTTGTAGGCAAAGGAAACAGATGATTAATGAGAGTGAATGATTAATAAGAGTTAATGAGATGAAAAAGAATTGGTGGAGCAGCCATGTGGGAGGAAACTTCAGAATCTCGAGAAAACCCATGGAAACGATGTTGTCCACCACAAAATCATATAGCCTGAGTTCAAACAAAGAACCCCTCGCACTAGAGATGAACGCTCTACTATTAATCCACCATGTCCTCTGATAATGAATGTTTGTATCAATATCAAAGAATCCGTAACGAGTGAGTTAGAGAAATACAGGATGGACATAGTAGGAGTTCAGGAAGTTAGGTGGGAAGGAAATGGATCTGAGAATTCCGGAAATTTTACGTTCTTTTACGGGGAAGGAAATAAAAATCACCAGTTAGGAACAGGGTTTTTCGTTCATAAACGTATATTACCAGCAACTAAACGGGTTGAATTTGTTACTGATAGACTTTCTTTTATTACTCTTAAGGGACGGTGGTGTGATATTATTGTTTTAAATGTACATGCCCCAACTGAAAATAAGGATGACGATATAAAAGACAGTTTTTACGAAGAAGTGGAACGGATATTTGACCAACTCCCGCGATACCATATGAAAATTCTATTAGGGGATTTCAATGCGAAGGTAGGACGAGACGATATTTTTAAACCGATTATAGGGAACGAAAGTCTGCATAAGGAAAGTAATGACAACGGTGTTAGACTCGTGAACTTTGCAACATCCAAAAACCTAATCGTGAAGAGTACAAAATTCCCACATCGCGACGTTCATAAATACACTTGGAAATCACCAGACGGAAAAACACACAATCAAATTGATCACATTTTAGTAAATTGAAGAAGGCAATCCAGCGTAATTGATGTCCGGTCGTTTAGAGGGGCTGATTGTAACACCGACCACTACCTAGTAGCAGCGATAATACGAGAGAGGTTATCGTTGAATAAAGGTAATATTCATTGTCCGAAAACGGAGAGATTCAATTTAAAGAAATTAGAAGAGAGCCAGGTAAGAGTGAAATACCAGATTGAAGTTTCGAATAGATTCTCGGCTTTGGAAGATTCGGAGTGCGCTAGTGTTGAGGATACCTGGATTGAAATTAGAGATAGCATTAAAATTTCAGCAAAAGAAACATTGGGACACGCGGAAATACGTAGGAACAAACCATGGTTCAACCAGGAATGCATAAAACTAGCAGAGAAGAGAAAACAGGCTAAACTACGCTGGCTACAAAATCCGAATGAAATAATTACACAAAAGTTCGCAGATATCATGCGGGAAACTTCCAAAACTTTTAGAACAAAGAAACGCGATTTTCTAAAAGCTAAAATTAAGGAACTTGAAGATAATAGTAAAAATAAAACATCCGGGACATGTATAAGGGAATCAACGAATTTAAGAAAGGCTATCAACCTCGTGCTTATATACTAAAGAAATCTGACGGTACAGTTCTTATTGACACGGATAGCATCTTAAATAGATGGAAAGATTTCTTTGACGATTTGCTTAACACGCAACCAAAAACTAGTGTGCGTGGAGAAAAGGTGATACACACCGCAGAACCGTATATTCCAGAACCCAACCGAATAGAAGTAGAAACCGCTATAAAGACATTAAAGAAACATAAATCTCCGGGTGTAGATGGAATTCCGGCTGAGTTAATTTTAGCTGGAGGCGACAAATTGTGGAACAAGATACACAAACTCATTCTCCTTATCTGGAACAAGGAAGAATTGCTACAAGAGTGGAAAGAATCAATCATTGTTCCAATTCACAAGAAAGGCGACAAAACTGACTGTAATAATAATCGAGGCATTTCTCTTCTGTCCGAAATCGATCAACTATCGACCAAATATTTACCATTCGCCAAATACTCGAAAAAAAGTGGGAATACAATACCCCGGTACATCAACTATTTATTGATTTTAGAAAGGCGTACGACTCGGTTAGGAGAGAAACATTATACAACGTTCTTACAGAACTTGGAATACCGAGAAAGCTAATTAGATTAATTAAGATATGTTTAAATGAATCCCAAAGTAAAGTCCGGGTAGGAAAATTTTTGTCCACGAGCTTTCACGTCGAGAATGGCCTGAAACAAGGAGATGCGTTGTCGCCATTATTATTTAACTTCGTTCTAGAATACGCTATAAGGAAAATCAAAGATAGCAACCAGGGCCTATAGTTGAACGGTATCCACCAGGTTATGGCATATGCTGATGATGTAAATTTAATAGGGGATGATAGGAGAACAATAGAAAGAAATGCAGAGATCTTATTAAACGCTTGCAGGGACATGGGTTTAGAAGTAAATGCAGAGAAAACTAAATACATGGAAATGCGTCGGGACCGTAATACGGCAAATTGTGGATGCGTTAAAATATTAAATAATACTTTTGATAAAGTGGATAGTTTCAAATATTTAGGATCGATATTAACAGACGAAAATCATATTCACGAAGAAATTAAATGTCGACTAAAAGCAGGGAATTCGTGTTACTATTCGGTTCAAAATCTCTTGTCGTCGCGAATTCTGTCGAGGAATTTGAAGCTTAAAATATATGAAACGATAACCATGCCTGTTGTTCTGTATGGTTCCGAAACATGGTCGCTTACTCTGAGGGAAGAACATAGACTGAAAGTATTTGAGAACAAGATCCTGAGACGAATATTCGGACCCAAGAGGAACGGGAATAGGGAATGGCGGAAACTTCATAACGAGGAACTACATAATTTATATGGTCTACCCAACATTGTTAGGGTCGTCAAGTCTAGGAGGCTTAGGTGGGCGGGTCATGTAGCTAGAATGGAAAGAAGTAGAAACGCTTTGAAAGTCTTGACTGGAAGACCAATCGCAAAACGACCATTAGGAAGACCTAGGCGCAGATGGGAGGACAATATTAAGATGGATCTCGCAGAGATTGGAATACAAAGTAGAAACTGGATGCAGTTAGCTAAGGATAGAAGTCAGTGGAGAGCTTTTGTGAACGCGGCATTGAATCTCCGGGTTCCATAGGCCATAGAGTTAGTTTGTTAGTTATTGTGCCTTTACAAATAACCCTACCTCGGAATGAAGATAAATCAGTTTGGGGTAATCCTCGACCTTCCTCGACGCGACACTGTCGATCACTCAGGTATCAATTCATAAAAGAGACATCTGAAATAATAAAATCAAGAACTTGCAAGAAACACGATTGATCCTAGGGCTCAACTGTATCACTGTAAAACATGTTTTACATTTGACAATGTTGGACGGAAAAGTTGCTCAACATATTAGTGAGACATCTGCAGCAAGTAACTGCTTCATTTGTGGGACTCGCCCATCGGAGATGAACGACTTATCGAAACTTGAACTGAAGCAATCTAATGAAAAAGTACTGAAGCTTGGGATTTCACCTCTTCATGCTCGAATCAAGTTCATGGAATATGTACTACATCTAAGCTACAATCAACAATTCAAGTCGTGGAGGACTACGAAAGGTACTCTCCCAATCAAAGAAGCTGCAAAGAAACGCATCCAACAACGATTTCTGACTGAGCTCGGGATTAAAGTTGATGTCGTGAAACAGGGTTAAACTTGATTCGCCGGCTTAGTATGATACTGGAGGTAATTAACAGCAACTCTGCAATTGATTCAGATATATTTAGATTGTATACAGCAGAAACGGCTAAATTAGCTATACAGTTATACCCGTGGTACTATATGCCTTCTACAGTGCACAAAGTATTGATACATGGGGCCGAAATAATACAAGCTGCAGCTCTGCCTATCGGGTTACTATCAGAGGAAGCGCAAGAAACTCTTCATAAAAATTATGAGGATTATAGGCTTCACCATACAAGAAAATGTTCCCGTACAGCCACCAATGAAGCTGCGTTCCATAAAATCCTCGAGTCATCAGACCCATACATAACTTTCCTGAGGCCCGAACTAAAGAAGAAACATCTTCCTCTAAGTACTGAAGCTACAGGATTATTTATTTAGATTTTCTTTGAAAAACACTTGTCTTTTCAGTTCCTCCTGTAAATTATTTCTAAAGTGTGTTATACATATAAGAAGAATATATATATTTTTACACCGTTGTTAATAGAATGAACAGCCTTTTCCCGACATGAATAAAGCAAGTTGTTTTTTCACTTTTAAAATATACAAAAATCGTTTTTGAAGACTGCAATCTAAGTTTTGTAATTTTCAAGTCATGGACTTATGAAAACACTCATATAAATGTACCGTTTCTTTGTATTATAATTAAGATATAAAATAACACAATATTGTGTTTAGCACACTTTTTTGTATATGTTATTTCTCTATGATTTACTTATTCTACAATATTTTGCAAAGTATGACTTCCTCAAATTGTACTTTTATATATATATATATTTCTGCTAGCATCATCCATTGTATGCATCAGAAGTTCACACAGCTCAATTTAATGTTCTGTTTGTGAAGATATCTCTCGAAATCTTGAGTGCAGTCAGTCGTAACGTTCCGGAAATGGTTTAATTTGATACACCACCACAACATACAAGGGACCACACCATCGTGTGTTTCTTCTACCAACATTACACTATTATCGAGAATTTTGTCCGCAAAACGGGTGTTCGGCCCCAATGTGTGGCGCTGTCTCTAATGTGAATTTATTGGTACAGTTCTGCTAATAGTTCCCTAGTGTCGTGACAAAACGCTGTAACTTTGGCGGAGCAGTTTTGCGTAAAAGAGCCGTAAAGTTTTCATCCGAAAATGTGATCTGTATCGTGTAAAACCAGTGTATTTTGACTTTGGAAACACGTGGTTACATGTAATGTTACGTAAATGCATGTTGTGTGATTAAATTTGGTGAAAATTGATTGGTTGACCATTATTGCCTAGTTACACTGGTTCTACACGATACAGATCACATTTTCAGATGAAAACTTTACGGCTCTTTTTCGCAAAACTGCTGCGCCAAAGTTACAGCGTTTTGTCACGACACGGCAGAATTAACTATATCAGGTTGGTCTCTTTAAATCTTAGGCCGTGGAGAGAAACAATCTTACAGGAGGATAGTATTCAGATTTTAAGAAGGTGCGGAAAAGAGATCGAGGATGAGAAAGATGAGAAGAAAGAAAGAAAGAGAATGAAAGAAACACTTCTACATTTACTTCATAATGAATTTAAACATATATAAACGAAAAAGAAATATCGGAACCCACCACCATAATATTTGTGGAAGGTGTGGCAACATTCTGGCGTAATATATTTCCCGCCAATTCTGGAGCCTCAGTGTTTGGCCCAATTCTGGCCTTACAGCAGTGGCGTATCCAGGGGACGATCGGGGCCCTCCGGAGAGAAAACTTTCTTATTTTATATATTTAAATAAAACCCATCCCAGAGTTTGGAGCTCTTAAAAGTAGCTCTAAGTAGCAGTACTAAAACTCACCGCCCCCCCCCACAAGTCCGTCCTGAATCCACCCCTGCCTTACAGAAACTATCGTCTAGGCATTCACCTCGTGGGACTGAGGAAAACCTTAATAAGGAATACCAGCCAGACCTGGGTTCATGCCCACGCTCGATATACCTATTTTAATGCCTTTTATTGTGTTGGACAGTGTCTGGTAAGGGCACCCAAACAGGGTAAATGCATAATGCTTTAAAATATTTACATGTTAAAATTCGCTTTATACTGTACTTTGAACACGTAATTCAATGTGTATTGTATTCTTCTTACAGCAGCATGCTTTATTTCCTAATACTTTAAGTCTATGATTTTTAGTATTTATAATTATTGCATCATATTAATCCTTCTCAAAGCTCGTTCAATTAGTATGAAATTCTAGATTTGGTAGTTTGCAACATTGCAAACCTTCACCAACAGGCAATAATGTGGCGAGAATATTTCCACCTATACTCGCATCGAAATTCCCAGCCTCTGTTTACAATCAGTACAAGATGTCTCTGTCGCCTTATCATGAAAACAACGCTGTCTAGCGAACCTAACGGTCTTCGTGATCTCTGTTTAGTGTTTACAATACAAACTGCATGCTTCCAATATTGCCAGGCGTACAAGATTTTCGCACACTTTCGAACAAAAGAATTCTACAAAATTGAGTGTGCATTATATGCAAGATTGTATTACATAATAACTAACTCGATTTGTCATAACGTTAATATCTCAGTCATCCCAAAAGCAGCAATTTATGTAGTAATAATAATTGTTCTATGACTGTGCAGAAGTAGGTACATTCGGTTCAGCAATTCATGTGCCTGGCAACCATGAATTAACCAAGTAGGGGGTGAGAAGCAATGTGTTGACACTCGCACTACAATTGTTGTTTGTAAACAATTTTCCATCTAGAGTGAACGGACAATAATAGTTACGGAGCTACGCGTGTTTAAGTGACACGCGCTGCACTATTGCCCGCCATTCACGCGGCCATTATGTGAGCACCTGTAGGCCAGATACTTTACGTAATAATAGTACAAATAATTGTGTGAAGATGAAAATTGGTACATTTGCTCTACTTGATGTCCTGAACAACATATTGAAAGTCCACTAATCTACCATTGTCGTTTTATCGAATTCTAGGCGGTTGAATTGCTGGAACGCTGGAGGAACGCAAGGAATCGCTGGAATCGCTCTTAAATCGAAACGAATAGGCCTACGGAGTTCAAGTAGGGCTCACATGAAAGATAAAAGAATTGACTTTATTGAAACATAAAAGAATTGTAAGGTGTTCAGTTTTTATCACGTACTGTTGCACATAGAAATAGATCTTGTAAAACAACTAAAATAACTCCTTTGTTTTCGTCTTTTTACTCTGGAAGCCTTAGTATCGATATAAATCCAATTACTTAAATTTTTTATGTGTAGGATCCGTAGTTGAGTGTATATAAACATTTAAACAGAGGCGTATCTAGAAGGTAAAAGCTTGTTTGTATGTTGTTGTATGTTGTCTGGCGACCAGAACCCAGAGTATGATAGGTAGCCTATATCATAAGTTTACTATAAACTTTCAAAATATGTAAATAATAGCTTCAATTATTTTTGTTACTCAAAAATCTCCCGCGCCGGTTTCGATCAACCATTTAATTTAAACAAAACATGTCTCGCTTTCACGTAATTTGCGTGACCACTGAGCTCTCGATTTTATCTGACGGGAGGTTGCGTCATCTTCTCCTCCAATTTCTCGTTTCTGCATTTTATAATTAAAGGTTATATTTACAATCATCATTAGGTAGTTATATTCATTGCTAAGTATTGGCTTTCTTTAACGTAATACAACGGATGCTTAGTAAGCACGGTTGCAATGATATACATAGTAAACATGAACTTTTTAAAGATAAATATTTCCTTACCTTGTTTTATTAGAGGCGAAGTTCGACCTCGTCTGCTTCATCTTCATAGTCAACTACGTACTTTATTTGGACCTAACTCATAACATCGCCCACACATTTTGGAGCATGGGAGTCCAGTCGTTCTCCATTTGCCGTTTCTCCTTTTGGTGCAGCCTCCCTTGCAGTTACAGGATATTATGTGTAGTAGCTCCTCGGATGCACGCGGTAGAAGTGAGCTGAGAATTATATTTGTTATATAAAGTCTCCATCCCATTGTGAAACGTCCAGATCATTTCCTAGCCACTGTTGTTTTGGTGGTGATATGTTGACGTGCTGCAGCTGATGTTGGAGGCAGAGTTGCTAAATTAATTGAGGTAATTATTGTGGTATTGGCCAAAGTCTGTTGTACTTGTAAACCCTTGATTGATCTAATGATTTAAAATCATGGTCGTTATAAACTTCAATGAGGAAGTTCCCTCCAGCTTCTGATACCCTATCACAGTCTGCGTCAGTCGTATTATATATATCCACCGTTTCCTGTAGTTGTGGGTTGTTTCCGAGTATACTCCAAGCCATTTTTTCCCTTTCATGTAAATAGCACGAATAGTACCACTTTCACTCATGCTGTACACAAAAAATGTATGCTTTCTCATATCACCAACCTTGATATTATGATAAAACTGTCTTGTGTTCATCTTAAACACAAACTAAATACAACTTTCTTAAAGGCTCTCTATAATCTCTATTATAAATTAACTAGAAATGTTACAGTTTCGGAAGTATATCACTTCCTTCTTCAGACTACAACTCCAACTAAAATCATAAATAACATTACATCATTTATTATCTCTACCAATCAGGAATCACTTTTCATTAAAATTCGATATATATGTCCATTGTTGTGACAATTTTAAATTCTTAACAGACATAATACATTGTTAACAAATCTTAATATTTCTTTTAACATATATTAACTCAAATAAATACTAATTAACTACCTAAATATTGAAATTTTCTACCTGAATATTGAATACTAATTAACGACCTGAATATTGATAAAACACATAAATAAATTTAATCCTATATTGTCCTTATGATCTACCTTTCTCATTTCTTCTTTCTTCTCTTTTCAAAATGTCCTCCCATTCTTCATTAATATTCAAACCACTATTCCAGTTCATAGTTTTATCGTAAACTTCTTTTATCCTCTTCGCTTCTTTCCACTTTCTAACCAGTTGTCTCCCTTCATATTCCAATATTTTCGCTCCTTCCCAGTTTACTTCGTGGCCTGTTTCATCAGCGTGCTTGTAAATGGCATTAATGCCTCTCTTCAATCTTACATCATCTTTATGTTGTTTTAAACGTTCTTGCATTCTCTTCTTGGTTTCCCCTACATACACCTTATCACACATCCCACACGGTACTTCATATATCACTACTTTTTTAAATAATTCCACTGACGTTCTCATCTTCTATTTCTTTATGATATCTATTATCTTCTTCCCTCCTTTCCTGTACGTCTTAATACTTTCTCTCTTAAGAATTCTTCTTATCTTCTCTGAGATCACCCCTGCACTTTCAATATCATGCTATCTTTTCTTCTTGTCCTCTTCTTTGTCTTCTTCTTCTTTTTCACTTTTCTTCCTTCTCTTCCTGCTTCTCTTTTTGTCCTTTTCACTGTCACCATTCTCTTTCAGCTGTTCCCATAGTCTTTCTATATCTTTCTCCTTTTGATCTTTCTTGTAACAAGAAAGTTGCATTTAGTTTGTGTTTAAGATGGACACAAGGCCTTTTTATCATAATATCCATGTTGGTCATTTGCCGAGTCTTCAGAGGAAAATTGATGAATAGAAGGATGACAAAAGAAATAAAATTAAGATTGAAGAACAACTGAGATTTCATCAATAAGTGCTTAGAAGAGGGTGTAACTCCGAAAGAACTAGTGGTAAAGGAAAAATGTGTAGAGTGCAAAACAGTAAGATATAGAAACGTGATTAGGAGGTTACAAAAGGAACTCATATAGGATGTGATCAGGGAGAAGAAAGTAGAAGTGAAGACTTTGAAAGAGCGTAATGAGAGAGACAAAAGCCAATTTGAAGAAAAACTAAGTATATTTGTCAGGAAGTGGACGATGGAAAGTCTAAGGCCTTTTTGAGGAAAGCTACAGGGAGAAAGAGAGGAAGAGGATAAATGAAAAAAGGAAGAAGAATAGGATGGAAGGAAGAGAAAAATAATGATTCCAAGAAGAAGGTAGTAGGTATTGGAGGAGCTGAGATTACGTAAGAAGAAGAGGAATTTTTAAGTCTAGGGTACAAGTTTAATAGTCAAATATAAAAAAGATATAGAAGAATAGGTTTATGGCGCGAGAGAAGCTTTACAGGAGATAGAAGATAAAGAGAAAATGAAAGAAGAAAGAAGAAAAATAGTGAAATTAGTTAAAAATGTTTCAAAAAAGAAGAAATGGAATCTACATGAAAATGAATTACAACGTTTAAAGAGAATTAAGAACAGGAAAGATATAGTGGTGAAACAAGCAGATAAAGGGGGTGCAGTAGTGGTTATGGAGAAAGGGTGGTATGAAGAGCAGTTTAAGCAATTGAGTGACAGTACATATGAGGAAGTAACAGAAGCAGGGAAAGAAGAAGAGAAAATAAGAAGACAGGTAATAGAAGAAGGTAAGAAGAAAGGATTCTCAAAGTTTCTTGATGAAGAAGGAAGGACACCGAAGATGAAAGGTTTTCCTAAAATTCATAAGAACGAAGTAAAACTGAGACCTGTTTTAGACTGTAGGAGTAATTTCATGGAAGCATTGGAGAAAAAGATTGCAGAAGTTCTCAGAGGAATTCAGGATAGCAAGAGGGTAGTTAATTGAGCAGAAGTGAAAGAATTGATAAAAGGTTTAGGAACCAGAAGAGAAAGGAACCAGAAGGAACAAAACTTAATTTCATTAGAAATATGGAAGAGAGGATCAGAATGATAAATATGAAGGAAGATCAAAAGGAGAAAGATATAGAAAGACTATGGGAACAGCTGAAAGAGAATGGTGACAGTGAAAAGGACAAGAAAAGAAGCAGGAAGAGAAGGAAGAAAAGTGAAAACGAAGAAGACAAAGAAGAGGACAAGAAGAAAAGATAGCATGATATTGAAAGTGCAGGGGTGATCTCAGAGAAGATAAGAAGAATTCTTAAGAGAGAAAGTATTAAGACGTACAGGAAAGGAGGGATGAAAATAATAGATATCATAAAGAAAAAGAAGATGAGAACGTCAGTGGAATTTAAAAAAGTAGTGATATATGAAGTACCGTGTGGGATGTGTGATAAGGTGTATGTAGGGGAAACCAAGAAGAGAATGCAAGAAAGTTTAAAACAACATAAAGATGGTGTAAGATTGAAGAGAGACACTAATGCCATTTACAAGCATGTCGATGAAACAGGCCACGAAGTAAACTGGGAAGGAGCGAAAATATTGGAATATGAAGGGAGACAACTGGTTAGAAAGTGGAAAGAAGCGAAGAGGATAAAAGAAGTTTATGATAAAACTATGAACTGGAATAGTGGTTTGAATATTAATGAAGAGTGGGAGGACATTTTGAAAAGAGAAGAAAAAAGAAAGAAGAAAGGTAGAATATAAGGACAATATAGGGTTAAATTTATTTATGTGTTTTTCAATATTGAGGTAATTAATTAGTATTCAATATTCAGGTAGAAAATTTCAATATTTAGGTAATTAATTAGTATTTATTTTAGTTATTATATGTTAAAAGAAATATAAAGATTTGTTAACAATGTATTATGTCTGTTAAGAATTTAAAATTGTCACAATAATGGACATATATATTGAATTGTCATGAAAAGTGATTCCTGATTGGTAGAGATAATAAATGATGTAATGTTATTTATGATTTCAGTTGGAGTAGTAGTCTGAAGAAGGAAGTGATATACTTCCGAAACTGTAACATTTCTGGTTAATTTATAATAAAGGTTATAGACAGCCTTGTAAGAATGTTGTATTTAGTTTGTGATCACCAACCTTGTTTTGGATATCTGAAATATTGGATAATCTTGCCGCATGTGACCCAACACTGGGCATAAGGAGATTGATTGTTGCTCTATTAGGGATCGTAGCTATATGCGTTACCATTAAGTCATTGTCTGAAGCTAATGCAATTACTTTGCGATTACATTCGACTTTTTTTAAAGCAGTAGCAACTATTAAGGCATCATCATCTCCCTTGGCTTCCTTCACGTGGATCCTTTCCTTCTCAAGACGAATTTTCAATTGTTTCATTAGTTGTATTTTGTTTGAGCAGTTTGACAAAAATCCCCTTGACTACATGTAACCATTTTTGCATCTTCAACTAAAATATTTGAACAGCTACGTTTTCTTGCCCTTCGGATTTGTTCTTGCTCTTTTATGGTAGTATTGTCATAACCATCGAAAACTACAGTTGATAATTTGGTGTAGGGAATTCTCACGTAGCTCAGATAGGATTCAACATCTTGTTCGTACGTAGCTGGACTTGGCCAAACAACTTTTCGGAGCAGCATAACTCCATGCAGTATGATTTCATATTCATTGGACAACATTTCTTTGATATCATCATCACTAGAAATGCTCGAATGGAAGAGATCATAGATTGAAGACTTGTTTGTTTTTCTTAATTCCGTGTTTCGGAATAGCACCGGTGGATAAGCGGCTAACTCGTACATTAGATATTTGTTTAGTTCTTCCTCTGTTTTCATCACACATGGTATCCGCAGAAACAATTGTTTCGTATCTACCGGGACAACATTTGCATGCTCCTTAATACATTTATCTTTGTACGAAATATGTTTTACTCGGTCAGATCTCTTCAATTTTAAATTTCCAAAATTCTTCCAAAGCATTCTCTCTACACAGATTTCCCCCAAAGTTTCCGCAGAATAACAGTTAATTGAAACATCAAAAATAACTCCAGTCGCGATTGTTAGTGTCCACGTTAAATGGACTGTGGTCATTGAGCCATAGAACAAACTTCTCAATATCCTTGTAGTCGCGTTGCTGCAGGGATTCTCGGAAATCAGCATGTTTGGACGACGATGAGATACTTCTGAAGTTTTCGAAGGCTTCGCACATCCGCAGATTTTCCTGTAGGGAAAGCACCCACTGAGCCAGGGTACTGTCCGTTATACCTCGGCCTCATAACTCTTCCTGAGGCTTTAATTTCTCGCATTTGTGGTTCCACAACCATATCACTCCATACTCCACTCCATAATTTGTCACTTCTTATCGTGAAATAACCTTAAAAAGAGAACTCCTCATATTCTTCTACAGGGATTTTGAACTCTAGATTTTGCATCTCTTGAACGTACAAATGCGCACATTTAGCATAATTTAGGTGAGCTGCAGATGTAGATGAGACACCATATCTCTTATGCTGTGAAGGTGCAGTTCCCAATCTCCAGTTCTTTCAGCTCTAATAAACTGACGAATCAAATTCACCTGCCTAACATACTACATCCAAAATGATGAAGTGCAACTGTCAGATGATAGGTCGTTGCATGCGTTTTGCAAGGTAGATGAAAGTATCGCGAGAGCATTGAATTTGTAGACGTCATCCTAAGAAACTTCATTTCTCATTTATTCTGCGTGTAGTTTGTACCTCTTGCATATCGACTGGGAAAACAACGGAAGTACTACCACGTGAGGCTGGACAAAGGTCAGTCTAGGTGCAATGCATCGCTTAAATGTGTGTAGTTCTGCAACTTGTGGTCCTATATAAACAATATGGATGTCATTGGAAAGCTAAAAGTTGGCCTCAAAAGATTTATATCGAGGTTTTGACAAATAGCTGTGGTACTAAGGCTTCCAGAGCAAATAATAATAATAATAATAATAATAATAATAATAATAATAATAATAATAATAATAATAATAAATAAATAAATAAATAAATAAAAAGTAAAAGTAAAAGCACAGGGGTTATTTTAGTTCCTTTTATAAGTTTTATTTCTTTGTGCGACAGTACATGATGTAAATTGAACACTTCACAATAAAGTCAATTCTTTTATCTTTCATTCGAGCCCTATTTGAACTCCGTAGGCCTATTCGTTTCGATTTAAGAGCGATTCCAGCGATTCCTTGCGTTTCTCCAGCGTTCCAGCAATTCAACCGCCTAGAATTCCATGAAGCGACAACGGGAGATTAGGGGACTTTTGATATGTTACTTAGGACATCAAATAGAGCAAATGTACCAATTTTCATCTTCACACAATTATTTGTACTATTATTACGTAAAGTATCTGGCCTACAGGTGCTCACATAATGGCCGCGTGAATGGCGGGCAATAGTGCAGCGCGTGTCACTTAAACACACGTAACTCCGTAACTATTAATCGTACATGCACTACAAAGATACCGATGGAAAGATAAAAGTTGTCTGAAATTTTTTATTTGGATTGTTTTAGGATATCTGCGATAGCAAAGCGTCCATAACCAAGGAAAGAAAAAGCAAGTTCTTTTTATTTTGACTTTTGAGGGGTTCAATCATTTCGTGCGGCCCAGGATGGTGTGTAATTAAAACAATATATAGCTTGAAATGAAGCCCTGTTATTTATCTTTCATTTGATTTCTATTTTAGCTTTTTGGGTTCAGCCGTTTTCATGTAACAGACATTCCAGTGATAAGATCTGCTTGTCCAGCACTCCAGACTTTAACCGCCTGGAATTCCAGGAAGCGACCACGAGAGAGTAGGGGACTTCTGATATGTTGTTCAGGACATCCAATAGAAAAAATCTGCCAATTTTCAGCTTTACACTATTTTTCGCACGGTTTGACCCAAATTTTGTCTGAGTGAGCTACATGTAATACTTAATGAATTTCAGTCAACAGTACTCACATTGCTGAAACTGTAACACAAATATATAATCTTAATATATATATTTGTTTTGGTCAGTTGGAGTTTTATTAGTAATCTTGAATTTTCCAAAGCTTCAATGGATAATTTACTCATGTTCAGGCTCGAAAAATCTCTGGAGCCAGGTAGTCATGGCGATTGAAAGTACAAGTCTGTGATCTAGATAATTTAAACACAAAATAAAATTGTTTAGGCCAATGTATCAAATTTATTATTATGGTGCCTAGTTTTAAGAACTAGCGCCTATGTCAAAAGAAAGAATTTCGACCACTTCTGCTCTTCATGAAACTCGTTCGCCAGCCTAACCATGTGTAGTAAAGAAAACACAACACTTAATACATTTGTAAAAATATGCGTTAATCTAAGCCCTACAGAGCAAAAAATAGCATAATTTTAATGTTTATGTCGAGAGCATGCGCTCATAAAGTAGTAATATTAAGGTAGAAAACTATAACTAGTCATGTACTATATATTAACATTTCTGGAAGAATCTCATGCTGTACGAATATATAAAAGTATACTGCAGCAACTTGAGTATATTACTCACTTACAAATAAACTGCCAAATAGATTGAAACAAAATATTATGCAAAAATATCAAATTTAATTAAAATGTAATTCAATGAGTACGAACAATCGGAAATGGATCGAGAATCAAGCCCAGATCCGTGGTGTAAAGAAAATTCATGTTTTTTTTTGTTTTTTTTTTTTTCACATTCGCATACGATATAATATTTTAGTTATGCAATATTTATTTTCTATAACTTACAGTGACAAAGTTTAATCATTCGTGGTGGTTTTACAGATAAATTAATGTTACACGAGATCATATTGATTTTTTCAATGTCCGGCGAATTATACCAAACAGATTCCGAATAAGATTGTAGGTCTTGAAGAAATATTGTGGGACAACTCGAGAATTTTACTTAACTAGTTCCAAATTCCAATAATATTATCCGTATGTTCCTATAAAATTGCCATTTACAGTGTATTGGTGGAAGAGGCAAATTACATCATAATGAAATACATTGATAGAAACGAGATATTCTCGAAAAGAATTATATGAACAATAGGGCTTGAAGAATTCCCGTTATACTTCCGCCGTATTAGATCTGTATTAAAGTACAATCATAGAAAGCAGACCAGAAAGAAGTTTACCGTCTCTTAATTAATTTCAGAAGTATGTGAACGAGCTTCCTTGTTCTATCGTTATCGGATAAAATAAGAGGATTCATATGTCTCGTATTATCGAAGACGAAGATAGCACACAAATGTCTATTGTTTTCTGAAGAGCAGATATGTTGTAGGGCATTAAGAGATTTTAGCCCTTCATTTGTTCTTTTGTAGCGCTGAACAAAAGAACACGAACATTAATCCTATACTTGAGAACTTGATGGACGATTCGTCATTGGTTACTCAGCACAGATAGGTTGTTGGACGAGATGTCTAATGCGTATTCTATTTCACTGTATTTTAATGAGATTTAATAACGCTTCATCTCTTTCTGTTTTACCCTTTTACTCAGTTGAAGGCAAACTTTTGTGAGCTTTCAGTAATGATTCCAAAAACTATCTAGTTCAACATAAATATTCAACTATTAGTGTATGTTATTTTATGTTTCCATGTTACCAACTAAGTCCGTGTTTCTAATCCTGCTTTAGACCTATAATTGTTATTCACTGTGTAAACCTACAATTATGATTTGCTTAGTTTGCTTAGTGTATAAAAGTTTTTAAATACTAACTGTGGTTACATGATGGCTATGTGCTCATTTTCTTTAGTGTGGAAAATCTCTGAGTTCGTATTTGTGCACTCTTACTATCATGCACATCAGGTTTGAAATATCACAAAATTTTATTTTTCCTTGTATATACATCTTCAATACTTATAAACGTTTAATTATTTTCCCTGTTACAAATATTGACCTCCGCTCAACATTATACACAAGTTCAGGGTTTTATTGTAACTCATAGCAGGATGATGTTTTTTATTTCTTTTTATCCACTCGACCCCCTAAGATTACTTACCGATATTAAGTCAGTGTCTTTGACACTAATTTTCATTCCTTGGTCCTCAACTACCAATGATTACTAATAAATTGCGCATATATTTTTGATATTATTCTTTGGGTACCCATTAACTTTCATAATGAGATTTTATCAAAGCTGATTGAGAATATTTATCATCTTCATTTTTTACTGCACTTGTACATCTAGAATCCCACCCAGGTCTTCAAGATTTATAGGAAAAAAAAATTAGTTGAGTTGACTTTGAGTTTAACGTCCCGTTCAGCACCGAGGCCATATGAGACGTGGACCTACTGATTAACGTGGAATCCGAACCACATTAGCTCCCGCCAGGAAACGAACCCGGGCCTCCCACGCCAAAGGCGCGTACGCTAACCGCTTAGCCACGAAGGAGTTCTCAGGGAAAAATTGAGATAATCGCAATTGCGAAGAAGCGATATGTATCTAATTTATTCGATATTGCCCTAATTTGTTGCACTCTGTCCAGCTACTTACGTTAATTTTATTTAAAAAAATATTTTTTCCGCACAGAATTCTTTAAGAACTCATAGGTCATCAAATACTGTATTGGTTTCATCACCATCTTGTAATTTTTCCTCTATTTAAGTTAATAAATGTAGTGAAATTGATTTGAACTATTCGCTGAGCAAAATAATGCGTTAATTGCAAAAACTATTAACAGGCAACAGTTTCGTTAACCATCCACTTTGACTTTATCAGACATTATGAAAATAGAGCTAGTGACATATTTAATATAAGAGAAAGCAAAAAAGTTCCTGAGTCCTGATTGATTTCTCTAGGATATTACAACCAATACCCTTAGATCACACACCAAAACCTAAAAAAAAAAAAAAAAAAAAAAAAAAAAAAAAAAAAAAAGTGGAACAAAAGTCGCTATTCCCTTTTCCATCTGTTAACATAATATTCATACGCTTTACAATTAACTTCTTTAAATATGAATACTAATTAAATACTATAATATAAATCAAACATAATAAGAAAGAAATAAGTAATTATATTAAATTTACAATTGTTCCATGACCCAAACGCGTTGATACCAGTCCAACTTTCAGGTATAATTAAATGGAAGTTATCTGACCTGCCTCCGGTTTCTGTCTCTAGAGTGCTAATTGGTGAATGGAATGCATCACAGACCTGCAGGGCTTATCATTTCTGTCCTTCTGTCCTTTACACATTCTTCAAATATAAAGTCAATCTGATACCATCTCTTGTGATAGTAAAATGTTAGCTATCAGGATAGAAAAGAAAGTCATGGCAACACGTCTATGCAATACGAAACGTTTATTGAAATGAGCAAACATTCACTTGCCTTCAGTGTGATCCTCAGCTGTATTTATGAGTCATTTCCACAGTGCTGAAAGACGCTGAAAACCAGTCAAATCCCGTTATCATTATCGCTCACGGCAAACGTACGATCACAGAAAGAATGGAGTCTCTGATTCAAAATTGCAGTTCTTTAAATGGCTTATTTGGTTGGAAAAAGTGTTCAGTCATATGTTCTTATATCTGACCAGGGAAGCTCCGAATGGAGCACTCAAGTTGCCGGACAATATGTATCAGATATGAAAGAGGGTGTGCAACTATGCACATATGCAAATTTATAGCGGCTGAAGGCAACATGGAAAAGCAGGAGAGCCGGGAGAAATGTGGCCGACGGTAGGGCTCAGCAGCACAGAAAGCTAAGGAATTACTCATCCTACGCGTTAATGGCCACAGAAATCAAGATCAAATATTTAGTAGTAGATGCATAATAAGATCTGCTATACCTGTAATTAACATTATGAATGGCCATCTTGAATTCGGATTCACAACGTAAAAGAGAAAGTGGGTCATGTGGCATATGAAATAGCATTGAAATTTACCACGAATTCATTCGTAATAACCATTTTGTAGTAACTTTATTATGAGTTGAGAAGTAACATGCAAGAAGGTCGTGAGGGAATATTTGAACAAACGTCGGAATAATGTTGGCACAGGATGCACATCTAGAAAAAAATTACAAAGAGGATTTGCACATGCAAAGATCTTGTAATATTTCAGTGTTAAAGATGGATATTTGTCGTCACGTTAAAACACCCAACACAAAGGAAGGCTGGGGATTACAGGTACAATTACGACGTGGTTCTTCTCAAAGAAAAGAAATTATAACATATATAATCAAGTATACTGATAAAGGTACATACCAATCTATGAAAGACAGTTGATATGAAGAGTATCTATAAGAATGTGATGAAATCATAAGAGATGTTTTCACCTGACACGCTATCATTTATCTCTAACGTTTGATATTCTTCAACCACTGTACCAATATTCATTAAAAACTACATTTCTGATATTCTGTACAGGATTCATATTCATGTTCACAAGAAGAAATAAGTTTTTTAAATGATGAATTAGAATATACCTTGTCATTTTTTAACACTTCCTCAACAGTGGCTCACTGAGCAAAGGCACATTAACCTTTCTACCAACCACTCTATTTAACTACTTCAATGATAACGCTGATATTAGCTAATGAGCTTTCTCGCGTATTTTCTGTCTGCAAATAGGACACAGAGCAAGTGGCACAGACTCACCTATGATCTCTTCCTTCTCTGTCGTCAATGTCTATCTTTCCCTTACTCGCAACTATTCTCCATGTAAACACACTTTTCCTTTCGTGTGTTCGCGCCGTGTGGACTTTATGGTGCACAAACACCGTGCTCGTGAGTTTTTTCAGGGTTCTTCCGATTCCTCCCACTTTCTTAATTCCACTATTTCACTCAATTTTCATCATCACCGTCTCCTTTAGCCTCACCGGCATAACCGTGGGACGTAAAACGTAAAGATGTCCTTTCAATTTTTTCCTTTGGTCTGTATACAAACCAGAGTTCTCCAAGCTCTAGCTTTTGCGTCATACTAGTGTAACTATCACATAGTTTATATGCGTCCTTCTTGCATATTACTTCTCAGCTTACAAGAGTTACTACAGAATGGTTAACACCAATGTATTCCTGGTAAAATTTCAGTGCTATTTCATATACCACATGACCCACTTTATCTTTAATACTTTGAATCCAAATTCAAGATGGGCACTTTCATGATGTTCATTGCATAGGCCTATAACAGATCTTATGCATCTACTACTAAACATTTAGCTTCATTTCTGTGGCCATTTACGCGCGGAACGAGTGGTTTTTTAACCATATGTGTTGCTGGGCCCTACAGTTGACCATATTTCTTCCACCTCTCCTGCTTTCCATGTTGCCCTCAGCAGCTATAAATGTGCATATGTGCATAGTTTTACACCATCTTTCATATCTGATACATGCCGTGCGGCAACTCGAGTGGCCCATTCGGACGCTTCCCTGGTGAAGTGTATGGGAGATATTCAAAATCCTTTCAGCCTCACCATTGGAGCAAGTCTTCATAAGACCAGAATTCTAACAACAGACATTATCATGCAACACAATGTGTGGAGATGTTTAAACTGCCTTCATATAATAGACTACTATCAGGATCACTTTCAAGTTATGGGGTTCGTTCCGGCTTTCTGAGGGACGATGGATTGCACTATTCATTTGCCTTTCGCTCTCGCCTTCAGTGCGAGCAGTTCCGGGTTAGATTCCCGGTCGAAAAAGTGTAAAAGCTTTTTTAGGCCAGCCATTATGAATAAGGTTTTCCTTATTCATACCAGACAAATTCCGGGGTGGTACCTAACTTATAGCTCCAAGGCCACTTCCTTCCTTCCCCTTCGACGGATAGTATGCACGTCGTCCCTCATACGTGACGGGCTAAATGGACATAGATGCCGAAAGCCCAGAAATCTAATTATCATAAATCATTTGCCTTTCGTCTAAATTCTGACTTGTATTATCACACCGAGTTTTTGTCCATGCCAATAATTTGATCTACATGTTTGGACTCAAGATACCATTGATGTTGTAAAGCGCCAAATAATCACTTGCAAATTGTAACGTGTCCATTTTTAAACTTCTATAAAGTGATGAGGCATCATTTGGATTTCTGCTACTGACCATCTCAATCTTTAAGCATGCATGCGGCTTCGAAAATACAGCCTTAGGACAGTCTAATTTTGCAAACGGGCTATGCAACTACTCTCCGCACGAACACACTGCACAAGAGGCTCCTTCGGAAATGTGCCCATAGTGTAGTTCAATTTCCCACAAGAACTTCGCAGCTGCGTCTCTGTACTCAGCTACGTACATACTGGATAAGAGACAATGAGTGTGGGGAATAAATTCATTTTCACTATAACAGCTTAGTACAACGCCATGTTTAGGGTATATGTTGAATGTGGCAACAATGTTCTCAGTATTTTCATTAATTTTTTGTAAAATGTTAGAACTAAGAAAGTGGCTTAGTTTCAGTGTGTTCTTCATTTGTCTTCTAAAATTGCGTTTAATTTTAACAATCCATTTATTAAAATGGAACGTAATAAGACGTGAGATGTGCAGCTGAAAGTGGAGTTGGAGTACACGTCTCTTCAGATTTGCACCCAGGGCAATATGCACAGGAGGTACGGATGCTAAACTTATTTATGTAATCTAAAGTTACCAAAGGACGTTGGTAGATATATGTCCTGCTTGTTAAAATTAATATCATCAACCCAGTACGAAATCTCACTGTAGAGTCTTTTAAAAGGCTTTATTTTGTGTCTATTAAATAAGATAGGTATGTAGCAATAGCCGGAGGAAATAGTTTGCAAAACATAAATAAGTTGAAGATTTAAAGAACAGAACCTTCTAAATAGCGTTCTTGCCCACTACAGAATTTCTTGACTGTAGTATTTTATTTCAGAATATAACGTAAAGTTTTTGTTTGCTTTGCTGAAATAGCGTAATGCACCATAACAAGCTTGTGTCTCGTATTTGAAGAAGAAGAGAAATTTCCGTAGCAACACATAAAAGTAATTGATAGTGCCCAGAGTTTTCTCCAAACTTTTCCAAGAAATTCGAGTTTTCAGAACCGTCCATTACTGAGATTGGAAGTGCAGCTAACTCAAGAGTTATCTGCGTCTTCTTTAATTTTTATCTTGTTTCAACCTATGAAAAGACCATCAAAATTAAACAGATCCCGAGAGAATAATATTGCCTTGTGTGGGGTTCTCTCGTTTTCTTGCAGAATCTAATTCCAGTAATTCTTTCATAGTGATTTACTTTCATTAATTAATATTGTCCTTCAGCTTAACGTGGGACGTTAAACTATATATTTAATTTCGTTTCATTAAATACTGAAGTTGATAACGAATCATTAGAGAAGTAATTTCCAATTGGAAGTGACCGGACTTTTAATATTAGAATCAAGAGAGAGAGAGAGAGAGAGGTTGAACAAAGAAGAGGAGGGAGCGAGTTAGGTGCAGTGGAACAATAGAACTGTGGACAAAATGTTTGAGTAATGGATCTGTTAGCAGTGTAGCTGTAAAATAATCGACAAATGCCTTGTTTAAATGTTACCACTGTCTCCTATCAACGTAAGGTTTGCCACATCCTCCTTGCTGTCTATATGTGATTTATTTATTTATTTACTTATTTTATTTACAGACACAGCATTAAACCATTTTACACTGATAGATTTCAACAGTTTGATAACCTAACAATTGAATAAAAATTTGAGCTAAGATGGTACAGCACAACTACGACATTACAAAATTAGCTTATTTATAGATGATCTGAAAGTATACTCATTTGAAGAAACGTCTACAATTTCTGGTAACCGATTATAAGTACTGCCAATTTGGTTTAAAAGAGACCTTAGGACAACATTTACCCTCGCCTTGGAGTGTAAAAGAGATCACTAGACCATGTTGTTCTAGCGGGTACACGAAAATTGATGTGACTTGATAATTGTTCACGTGATATATGGCCATTTACAATTTTATGCAAAAATACTAGGTCAGAAATTGTGTTTCTCACCAGGGAAAGTTTGATATTGAGAGATTTTTAAACGTCAATTTTGAGAAATGTTCGCAGGTGTACTCGGTAGAGCACAATGGCTAAAAAGAATTTAGTTACGGAATTTAATTTTTTTATGAGTAGGGCAGGTCATAGACCAGATAGGAGAACAGTCCTCAATAATGGGACCAACAGTACTCAATAGTGGGAATTATTATCTTTTATGTCAGTGAAGCGACATAGGAGTCCCAGTTTTCTCATTGCAGTAAAAAATATTGTGCTGCTATGATCCGCAAAAGTAAGCTTACTGTCAATGATAACACCAAGATCTCTGAAGGCGGTGACAGGCTTTATGTTCTTACGACCAATTTTGTAAATGTAGTTTATAGGTACCTTTATTTTCTTTTTTTTAGAGAAATCGTAAGAGAAGCACATTTTTCGATGTTTAAGCTAAATTTCCAAGAGTTACACAAGTTAAGAAGAATTGAAGCACCATACTGAAGAGCAAGAACATCGAACTCTGATTTAATTTGTCTGTAGAGTTTGCAATCACCTGAAAATAGAAGGATATTGGTAGAGCTGTTTGTAAACAAAGAAGGAAGATAGTCCATGTATAATAGGAATAGAAGTGGACCTGGAACACTGCCTTGAGGAACTCCAGAAATTACGGGAATAAAATCAGAAAAGTAAATGAAACTGAATCTCGTTGTGTCCTATTACTGAGATAGGTTTCTAGAAGACTAATTTACCATGTATATTGAATCTACAACTGAGTTTGTATATAAGAAGATTGCGTGGAAGAAAATCGAAAGCTTTAGTCAGGTCCAATACAAAACATCGAGTTGAGAATTTTCTGAGATGCTGCCCACAGCATCTGACAGAAGACCAGATTTTTATAGAAAAAAAGTGTTGCGAGGAGTTTATAAATGGAGCAACAAACTGAAAGCGCCTCTTTTTGATTATCTTTTCACAAACAAGTGAGATTGGTGATACTAAAGAAATTGGTTCGTAGGAGACACATTGTTTTTATTTTTACCAGACTTATGAACAGGAGTGACTGGAACAGGAAGAGGACATTTTTATTTAGTGTTGCCCCCGAAGTGAGACGAGACGAGACGATTAAATAGATTTTATCGTCTCGACTCGTAATTTTTGTCGAATTGTCGTCTGATTTGGATTCTCGAAAAACTCCTCTTCAAGGCCGTACCCACGTGAAAAGCGTAGGATCACTTTCTTAAAACTTCAACATACCTATTACCTAACTTAGTGGTTCTCTTTAGCTGGTTCGCTAGAACCGGTTGTTAAAATATTTTGAGTTTCTAGAACCTTTCGTTATACCTATACATAACAGTAAATTTTATCCAGATATACCCAGAACAATATTTTAGTTTAACTATCTTTTTTTTTATTAGAAACTTACAGCTACTAAATTATTTAAATATGAAACGCGTATATGCCATTATCAACAATTGTCGATCCATTGCTAGTATAAGGTCTTTCCTATAGTTTTTGACAATCATCTATATTGGATATTTAGTTTCCAAGATATTCTGAGTGCATCCTAATTTCGTGACACCACCTTATATTAAGATGCTGTGTAGGTTTCTACCTGTCACTTGTGGCATCCAGTAAAAAAATTGCCGTTGTCTACCTTGTATGGTTTGTTTGCTAACAGAGTTATATCTCTTTATCTACTCATCATCTACTATCCATCTCTCTCTGTCCTTTTCTCTCCATATATATATATATAGATAGATAGATATAGATAGATAGATAGATAGAGAGAGAGAGAGGTGGTTGTTAGAAAATTAGAATAACGTCACTGTCCAAGTAATTACCAAATAGATTCTGGTTAGTTATTGTAATCAGACGCAGTATCTAATATTGTTGCTACGTTAAATCGAGCGTGTTTACTTGAACCAAACACAATAATGTAGTTTTAATCAAACGCTTAAATAAGCATTTCTTTGGGTCTGTATATGCAAGCAAATTCAACACAGTATAGGATGCTGTTAGAGCTCTTTAAATAAGCAACTATCGAAATGAAACTTGAAAACTAGATACTTTAGAATAATTTCACAGTTTTACAAACAAAGTAGGAAAAGTAAATATAATAACTAACTAATTAAGTAATATATATAAAAATGGAAGTGTTTTTAAATAAGTATGTTATTCGGAAGTATGTTGAAGTAATGTTTCTTGTATTGGATGTGTACAAGTCTACTAAGTTTGAAGTGGTAGAAGACTGTCTATCTGGTTGCAACTGGAACATCTATGTTACCCGGAAGGGAAGATAGAAATTCCCTTCCGTTGTAGCGTGAATAATTTACGGATCAACCTGTCACGCGGAAATTCTGGCCAACTGACATTGAAGGGAGTTTCTAACAGGTTAAAAAAAATGGTACAAAAATATATGTAGCCGAACAGAGAGGGCTGTAGATGAAAAAGGTCGTTGCACATGTCTATGTGTGTGTGCATGTATGTAACGTTGGCTTAGAGAACCCGAAGGTAAACAGTGCATGTGGATTATCGAAACTTGGAGTGACGAGGATTGTATCTATATACCATAATCCACCATGCCGGTTGAAACCAAATGGAATAAGAGCTTTTCCAAGCGCCATCTGCAGTTCACTGAGCAAAAGAGAAGTAGATTTTCGTAAGTTTGTTACTAACAACACAAATATTAAATACAATGTCAATTGAAACTATTGGCCAGGGATGTATCTCTCAACTTGTTATATACAAGATTGGAATAAGTAATATATAAGTGGTATATAGAAGTTAATCACTCATTATCATCCAAACCATACAACTACAAGTAGGAAAGTGCATACTCATAGCAAGCAAGAAATAAGAAAGGGTTTTTGAAAAGTGTCCCAGGGAAATGAAGGTATGAGTAAATTCCCTACTAAGAATTAACTACTACGAATTAACTCGTATGTGTGAAACCTGAAAGAGACATAAAATTTGACATAAATTCTTCATTAAAAGTAAGATACATTTTCGGTGTTTTTGAAAATTTTACATTGAACTGGGCAAAGGGATGACATTTCTGTAATTTTCAAATTTATTCCTCTTTCCTCAGAATATGTCAAATGTTAGAATTCGCTTGGTTGGAGGTGTGAAATTTAGTGTCTTAACTCTTAAACAGAAATAAATCATTACGTGTTCCTGCGTTCTCCAAAATTTCGATCCCAAGGGCGAAAGGGATTATTTTCTATAATATCGTGCAGCAGGAAAATGTCATCTATTGTAGCTTAGCAGCAGTCTTAAGTAAAGAAGAGAGACTAACAGATTTCCCATGCAACGGCATTTAGTTTTTCTTTTATCAGTTATGCTTAGGAATACATAAAAAAGACAGCAGTTACAAAATAAGAAACAAAATAGATCACGTAGAAAGTAAAAAAGAGGAATAACAATAATGAAGTTGGCTTTGAGATACACTGAAAAAAATCTGTATAGATGGAACACTTATAAGGAATATATTATAAAACATGCGTTTTCAGTTGTACGTTTGCTGTACGTTAAATCCAAAAACTACAGAAATTACGCATGTAACCTACCTTTTTAAGTACGCAAACTATTTTTTTTTCTCAGTGTAGGTTGGACAACAGTACCTTTTGGTTTGCATAGGTCCTCGGTGTTCCTTTGACGACATTGAAGCTGGCGAATTGGTGATAGAGCTGGCCTGGCGGCTTCTAAATATAGTTGACGTGAAAAGCACGTAACTATTTTTACAGGGACGGATCAGCCTATTTGGAGGCCCGAGACTATAAAAGAATGTGTGATCCCTGCTGACTTTGACTAATACATTTCTGTGAAAGTTCAGTAGGAGAGTTAGGGGAATATGTTTCATATTATTGATCATATTTTACTTTATGATGATAATGTATTTTGTATAATTCTTTATAGACAGTCAGTTGAGATTTTGATCAAAGTGGAGGCTCCCGTCCACCTAATGGCCCGGAGCTACAGCCCCCCCTTAATTCGGCCCAGATTTTTTGATGCCTAACCGTACAAGAGTACACGGGGGGCAAGAATACGATTCTCCAAAAACAGGGGAATATATTCGCGTACGGCAATAATGCGTTACGTGGAGTTTGATGTTAATGGCGTATAGAATATAAACAAGTTTGAGTGTGCAGCGGAAAACTACAAGCTATATTTATGTTTTTCTAATAGTTTGATATAATATTGGAACATAAGTACTTAAGGTATAACTTACACAATTGTTTAACGATTTCAAAGTACCGTAAAGCATTAGTTTCTAACATATCCATTATTTGACAGGTTGGAGTAAATTGACTTTCTTCTAACAGTTGGCAGTGCAACATCACGATAAAGTCTGTTGCGTAGTTAGGGGGTAAGGATACCCAGATACCTACTTGGCAAGGATACGCGTGCGTACTCTTGCCCCTTCTTTTCTATGAAAAAAAATCCAATTTGATTTAAATCTAACAATCAGAAAAGAACGTGAATTCCGTTGTAATAGACAGTGACCTCAAACGTTAATAACAATGGTTCCCATCTATAGTCTATAACGTTAAGAATTCTGAAGAATCCTGATATTTTCTTATGTATTAGGGACACATTGTTATTCTAAATACCACTCCTTACATAACAATATCTAAGGTGGTGTTTTAGTTTTCGAAACAAATAAAAGTCTCAGACACTTAAATCTGCAGCTATTGAATAACAGCACGTTTGTTTGATTTATTCTGGTTTCAGAAATGCTACATTCAGTCCTCTTTTATCTTAAATGTCAATAGTCTTCAGTAATAAAATTCTACTAGTCCAATGTTTGATATGAGATCCTATAAACATATATGAAGGTATCCTACCTAACATTTGACAATACGTAGCTTCAAAAAGGGTAGGCCGAAAACGTTTCAAGTTACCCTCGTAGTTGACAAGCATTCTTTACTACAAGAAACTGGTGAAATAAGCTAGTTGGAAAATATATTTTTATAAATGGTCTAAATATTATCTGATTTTTTTTGTATCCTATGCATCCTCAATACTGATATGAGGAGAATTAAGGATTTTTCTTCCCTTTGCTTTACAAGGAAGGAACTACAGCGTCTTTTGGCACAATAAAGTTAGTATTTACAAAACAAATGGAGAACGGATTAGTGCAATATACCGCATTACTGGATCAACTTTAAAAGATCTAAAAAGAGTGGCATACGATTTTGCTGAACGCAACTAATTGCTTCATCCCTTTAACCATAAGAATCGAATGGCAGGAACAGATTGGACAGAGTCTTTCCGTCGTAGAAATCCAATTATTGCTTTGCGACAGCCTTCAAAGACTCGCCTGGGAGTCTTCACTTTTAGCAAGCCACAAGTTCAATGTTTTTTTTTTTTAATTGTCTACAAGATTTTGTAAAATAAAACGATTTCCCTGTACCGAATATCTACAATATACGAAACTGGCATTAATACGATTCCTCATAAAGTTCCAAAAGTGTTGTATCTAGTGATTTTGGAGTTAACATCACAGCTGTTTTCTGTGTGAGTGCATCTGGTTCCTTTATTCCACCTATGCTGATATTTCCCAGAAAACGAATGAAACAAGAGTTACTCGACACATCGCCGCCGGGTTCTGTGGGAATGATATCTAATTCTGGTCTAATCAATTAACAACTTATCGCAGAATGGCTACATTATTTACTCAAACATGTGCAATCAAACCCGGTCACGAAAAAAGTATTGTTATTTGTTGACAATCAGTCCTCTCACATTTCAATTGAGGCGATCGATTTCTGCAGGCAAAATGGGATTCTGATGTTAAGTTTACCACCTCATACCAGCCATAATTTGCAACCATTAGATCGCTCCTGTTTTAGCCCGCTGAAATTCTGGTATTCAACAGCGTGTGATAAATGGATGAGAAATCATCCATCCCATCCAATTACACAGTTCCAAGTTGCGAGTTTGTTCACTGAGGCTTGCTACAAAGCTGCAACCATTGGTATTGCAATATCCGGCATTCAAGAATATGGAATTGTTCCACTGAATCCAGATGTGTTCACTGAAGAAGATTTTCTTCCTTCTACTGTGGATGTCGTAGACTTAAATATAGAAGCCAGCTCTGAAGGTGAAAACATTCCTGAAGCAACGAATCAAGCAGAAGACCTAAATAGAGCCCAAAATCTTTCATCAGAGGATTCAGTGGAAGTAAACAGAAGCCTTGCCTCCACATCAAACAGTCGTTTGTTAATTGCTCGTTCTCGTGCATCTGTTATCAAAGCTTCAGCCAGCAACGCTGGATCCTCACTAGAAGCAAGCAAGAGCTCATGCGGGCTGTCCGTTTCAAACACTCCTCTGCCGATTGTTCGTTCTTTCCCATCTGTTACCAAACCTTCAACCAGCAACACTGGATTCTCACTAGAAGCAATCGGGAACTCATGCGGACTGTCCATATTAAACGTTCCTCTGCTGGTTGCACTTTCATCTGTTACTAAACCTTCAACCAGTAAAGCTAGATCTTCACTGGAGATAAGCAGGAGCCCATGCGGACCGTCCACATCATACACTCCTCTGGTGGTTGTCAGTCCTCCTCCGTCTGCCACCAAGCCCTCAACCTGTAAATCTTCTCGAAGTCAATCAGAAATTCTGACATCCTCTCCTTTCAGACAGAACTTACTTCTGAAACAGCGCCCTCCAAAGAGGAAAGGCAATTATCATCTTGTACCAAGAAAACTGCAACCGAAGATAACTCCTCAGATCAGTGAGAAAGTATTGCACGAGTATCCATTATGCAATATCATCTACAGCGATTCCCCAACAGAAGAATCTATTCAGTGCGCAAGATGCAATGAATGGTAGTATGAACAATGCATATCATATGAAGGAGCATTAACCTTCATCTGTGATAAGTGTTAATGCTTCTTTGAGTGCGTACTCTTGCCCCTTTGATTTCGTACTCTTGCCCCACATATTGGGGTAAGAGTACGAATTTGAATACTTTCATTTTATGAGTTCTAGTTCCTTCAAGAATAGAGGTATATAAAAGTTAACTTCATATTTCGTAAAGCAGGGTTGAAATTTTGTGTTCCATGTAAAAGTTTTCTGTTGTAACTATTTTTTACCAAAATATATAAGTTTAATTGAAATTTCCGTACTCTCCCCCCCCCCTTCCTCTATCTGTGCTCTGCCTAAACTTGAATAATGGAATTTCGGTCTTTACTTGGTCCATATAACCAGTGGTTGTATCAGAGGCGATGAACCTGATCCAAGTTCCTGGTTGGTTCTTCGGCTTAGATACAAACTCCTGTCTTCAAAATGGATTGTCACGTAGATGTTCGCAATGTAAGAAATCACACAACAATCCACTACTGCTGTTTCCGACTATCATGATACTGACTTGTATAATAGCTTTCAAACGTCTGTGCCCCAATAAAATGACGTATAAGTGAAAGGAAATTGATTCCAAAGGAACAAGGGCCTGTCTGTGTTTTTATCTTATTGTTTCTTACCAGCTGATGAAATTTAGTAAATAATTTGAAAAATGCTTTTGTTGTCTGGGTATAGAAAAGATAAGATGCTCTTTAAAATTAAAGTACTGAATTTGGTAATTTTGAATACATGCTTTAAAATATTCTTGTAAATAATAACAAATTATAAAGTAAGTTGTAGAGGCAATCCGGGTACTGAATACTACTAAAATTTCTCTACCTTTATTCACAAGATGCTGAATGTGGGGATTCGCATAAATTTGAATTGTGAAGTTTGATACAAAATATCTTCATTTAAATGTCCGAACATGCCCAAGGATTTTGAAAAATTCCCTTCTAAAACAGAAAAGGAAAAATTCCTACAATGCGCTTGTACAGATGCCGTTTAGTTATTGTTAAGAAAAAATATGAGAAAAATATTATTATTCATTCTACGCAAGTATGGCTAATACCTACACTATTTTTCTACATAGTCACCACAAATTTCAAAACATTTTGGATAAACTGGTACAACCTTTTGTAGACCATCTGTGTAGAAATATGCCTCTCGAAACTTTAGCCAGTCGAAAACTGTTGTCTTTGGTACGTCACTGTCATTGAAAGTTACGAAACAAATCTTTTATTCCTCCCTTGCAAAGAATGAACACTTCTGCTAATATACCGGGTGTTCTAATTGAATCTTCCTTTTTTCATTTCTGTATTTCTCCCACACTATTTGAGATATCCAAATGAATTGAAAAGCACTAAGAAGGTACGCACAACTCTAGGGACAGTTGATTTAGGTATTTCCAGTTGATGCGAATCTCTGAGAATGGACTTGCGCGGACTTCTTTTAAATGCGCTGCACATTGTCTTTTGATACACTTTTGCGACCACCACCGTGCTTTTTAGCCACTGAACCAGTCGCCAGGAATACACATACATTAATTTACCACCACAAAATGAAAATAGGGTGATTCAATTGGGACACTCTGTATATGTTTACTAGCAGAAATGAACGTTCTTCAGAGGAAGAACTAAGGTATAATAAAGGCGTAACACGATATTGAATAACGTAGATATTTCCCCCTTTTCCTTTCTCAAGCGAAAATTTTGAAATTGCTAAAAACACGTGTTCGGTCATCTTTAACGAATATTTAATATCAAATATAAATATAGCTAAATAATAGAAACACCTGAAAAAAGTACAATTTACCACATTAATATTTCGCTGGATCACCTATCGCGCTCAGAGCAGCTCAGTTGTGACATGGAATACAACCAGAGAGGTTATGAATGATAATAAAATGGAATATTACACCAGTTCTCATGAAGTACATGAGTCAATTCCGTGAGGGAGACTGGGGGAGAAAATCTGCACTCCGAAATGGACCATAAATGTTTGATTATAGTCAGGTCCGGTAATTGGGAGGACCAACGTAGGTTCAACTTCATCCCAATATTCCTCAAACCATCCCGCAACAGCTCCAACTTTGTGGATGGTGCATTATCTTCCAAGAACATGGCAACGTTCCCTGAAATAAAATCTGGACCATTGGATGCATATGGCAACATAGTCACCGACAGTGACGCGACTGGTAAGCGTCAGTATAGGATCCACTGGAAACTAAGATATTATGGCCTGAAGCATCACATGTTTTACGGTTGAGCATAGTCACTACGGATCATATGCTATTTTGTGCATATTTAAAAAGAAAATGGCGGTCCAGTTTTTGACCTTCCGTGGTCCGGACATGGATCCACCGACTATTGACGTAGATAATTGATCCACTGTAAATCCAGTTGTCCGTGTGCTATCTTATAGTTCACTATTCTTGATGTATAGAGTGAAGAAGTTTATTTTATTTTGTTATTTTTAGTTTAATTGATGAAAATAAAAATCACTCATTATTCATGTATTGTACTCCCAAAATATTAAAATAAAAAGCTATTTTTTTTTTTTTTGTTTCTTCGTTTACGATTATGCCATTTCGTCTAAAGAAATTGATGTATAATGAAAATAAAAAAAGGAATTTATGAAATATGGGAAGAAATGTAAGAACACATAGAAAATTCACGGATAAGACATTGTCCATCAGAAATTCACCTTACCTAGGATCGAACTAAAAGCCATTCGTACCAGAGGTAAGCGATCTATTACTGACCACTGTGATCCTCCAAAATATTTAACATAATGAAGAAAAACCGGGTTCAATTTTTGGCAGAAACAAATATTTCACGTATTAAGATTAGCTGGAGCTCATGTTTCATAAATAAAAAACGCTAAAATAATAATAATAATAATAATAATAATAATAATAGTAAGTTTTTAAATGGCAAAGATAATTTAAGCTATTATTTATACATTTTTGAAAGTTTATAGTAAACTCATGATTCACATATCATAGTCTGGGTTCTGGCTGCCCCCCCACTCCCACAGTTTCAGTTTCCATCCGTCTCTGTAAATATGTAGTATAGTAACTCTCAGTACAAGGAAAACAATTTGCCATTGTTATAGTATTTTTGACCATGCTAATATTGGATTAAATTAAACAGAAATCCCTTTGAGTAAAACGATAGGAGTTTATTTCTCTTGTAAATTTATTCTCAGACATGCGATTTCCATTATCTGCGATTAAACAAATAACGAACTGGAACAGAGAGAATAAATACCCTTCAAGCGCGAGACAGCTTTTTGAATTACTGCACCATCTGCTGGTGAGTTGGTTAAGCTTCAGCACGCACTCCAGATTGTCTCAAATACCTACAGATGGCACTCGCGTCAACTTCGTTCTATACAAGCAACACTATCAAATTGAGATTACAATGCAAGCAAAGCGTTTCACATACTCGATCGAAATTTTTCATTTAATGTGTTAATTTAACTTCGATCCATACACGAATTGTGATTATGGGCATACAATTGAATGCAGTAAAAAGCAAAACTGTATTTATTAATATTGTATTAACATCAGTATTAAAAATTCACTTACTACACGAACCAATATTGTGCCGTGTTGGCTCAGTGGTAGAACACTCCCCTCTGGTGCGTGGGGTCCCAGCTTCGATCGCAGCTCGCGCCAAGTGGACTTTGTGGTAAACAAACACGTGTGTGGGTTTTCTCGGGCTTCTCCGTTTCCTCCCACTTCATTCATTCCACCATTACATTACTTTCTCATCAACTCTATCTCCTTTAGCCTAACCAGTATAAACGTGGCACGTAAAACTGAAAGATTTCACGAACCAATATTGTTCTATATGTAGAAAAAGAAAAAAAAATCTTCTTCACTGTAGAGCCTTTGTTTATAATCATTTGAGGAAAAAAAAAAACATTTGAAAATCTTATATTTCTCTAAAATGATATTGTAGCTTTGAGGATTCAATGCCTTACCGAAATTTTGCAGCTTTCCCTTTAATACGAATCCCATATAAGCATAGGGGGCACGGTGGCTCATTGGTAGAGCGCTTTATTTTGGTGCTTGGAATCCGTAGTTCGATCCCCGGCCAAGTAAGTTTGTGGTGGACAACATCATGTCCGAGGGCTTTTCCTCCCCCTTTCTCATTCCACCAATTCTTACATCATTATTCACTTGTTTTAATTATCGTCTCCCTTAGCATAAAGAGCATAATTATGGGACGTTGAAGTGAATTTTTTTTTGCATATAAGGAAACAAAACAGAGGAATAGTATTTCGTTCGATCCCTGGCCTTGTGAGTTTGTAGTGGTGAATATCGTATCTGTAGATTTCCTTCATTTTCTCCCATTTCTAACCAGATTCTTATTACATTAGTTATTTTATTATTATGCACTTTGCTTAATCATACGTCTCCTTTAACTTAAAATGGTGTAATTGTGGGACGTTAACTCAAGTTTTAATTTAAAATCAAAATTAATCCCCACACTGAAAATATTAACATGAAGATGAAGTATTTCACAGTTTCATAAGAGGAAGAAGAAATATGAACTGTTTGGAGAGGAAAGAATATATTTTCCCCCTCCTAATAGTTCAGCTAATTGAAACTTTCAAACCCCACATTTACCTTGAATTTATATCTTAAGACAGGAAACGTGAAGACTCAAGCGTAAAATTATCATTACAACATACTAATACCACGGACATAAAGGTACGTTTAACAACTTAAAAAAAAAAATAGGAACATCAAACTGTATGACATCAGAAAAGATATTGTTGCTGAAGAGAAATATAAAATTCTCAGAACTTTTTATCAAAAAAATCAAAATAACTCAGGAATGATCTCCTATAAAGATTCATCTATGATCCAGCTTTGTGGGATCTTACAATCAAAATATGTCTTCTGATGCTACAAGATGTAAACTAACCACATAAAAAATTGGATATGCAAATAATATAACAACATTATATGCAAATTGTGAATAACAATTAAGAGGAGGAAATAACAATACAATGGCAAAGTTACGAAATTAGTGCAGCAAAAATGAACTTGGTCTTACGATCTCAAAACCAAGACTATCGTCAATCCAATGCCAAAACCGCCAATATGCTAACTTTGACTTCGAGTTATAAGCATTTTAATATTCAACTTACCCCGAAAAATCAGTATTTAGAATTAGGTACATGTTTTAGGAATTGACGATAACTTCTAATGTACTCATATTTCGCAAATGGGACTTTGGTATTGGAATCTGTGTGCCTCAAATAACATGAAACTGCACTTAGGTGAAAATAGCAAAATTTGCACATTCGCGGTTTTGGCATTGGACCGACGTTTGTTTTGGAACTAACATTTTATTCTATTTCTTAAACATTTTTATTTAAAACTATCAGCCCTCAATTCATGAAGAAGAAATTTTACCGAACGAAGCATTATGGCGTCCTGCGCAACCATGAGATTCAGCCGCTAAAACTATTTCCGTAAACATAGAATTACATTTGGATAAAATGTAAAACATAACACGAAAAATGGTCATATAATATCCATATTCCATAATGAGACAACTACTTATAAAATAATTTATGCTTGTAAGTAAAAATTTCATAAAATTGAGCACAGGAGTAGCAAAATCTAACAGCAAGCGCCATCTTGCGTACTCATCTTAAAACTTATCAAGTTTTCCTCTTATATGTTACTTTTTTAGATAACAGAATACATAATCACAGGAAATAGTCTCTTATGTTGTAGCTGACGCGTAACTCTATTTTATAGTGCAATATTAATAATATGTGCCATTCTTTACGAGTTGGTTAAGGCAATGAACTAATGCTTATACTGACTTCCGGGTAGTGATCCACCTTAAAACCTAGACGTTGGATTCCAAACAGTTTGAGCTTGGAAACCTTCCACGCAGGAATTCAGTTCGCTAGCCACAGAAGCTAAGCTCAAGAAAGAAAGAAAGAAAGAAAGAAAGAAAGAAAGAAAGAAAGAAAGAAAGAAAGACCTTCCACAATAACTTTTAGGCTAAACAAAATAGGTGATTAATGACAATGATTGATTAGGAAAAAGTGGGTAAAATAAGAATGAGGGAGGGAGTGGCAAAACCTCGAGAAAATCATCGAACGTGATAGAGTCCATTACAAACTCTCATGGTGTAATACCAAATCAGTGACCGTTCGCACAAGATGCAATTGGTCTTAAATATTGTTTCGCCATTAAAGGGATTAGAATTGAATATGTATGTCTAGAAGAGATGTCCAACGCCTTTACATTTAAAGGTTCTTATGAAAATAAGATCATATAATGAGAATAAGACCACATGAAACACTAAAAATATGTATAGATGAAAAGGTAATCGTGGGAATCTAACCAATGTGTTTCTGATTTGAAGCGAGAAATTAACTGTCGATAAAACACTCGTTCAGTTGAAGATACAGATTCATGAGCTAAGTTGTATATTAAACTAAGCAGGTGAACTAGAGAAAATAATTATAGGCTACGTATTTAACATATCAATTTAGGATCATGAAACTACAACGTATTCGAATTTCGTAAACCTTAAAATTAAAGTAAATTGCAGTTCCCATATACAGTGTTATTATTATTATTATTATTTATTTTTTTGTATTCACTATTTCTTCCCCAATAGTTGTTCGTAGGTGAAGTAAATTAACGGGTGAATTTTCTGTGCGTGTGATTCAGGGTACGATATCTTAGTTTGTCTTTAGTGCAAATCCGAGTAGAAGTTTGGATAGAGAATACCAAGTACGTTGAGGAAAACAACTTGACGCACAGCATCGTAAAAGGAAACCTTTCTGAAATGGTAGAAGTTTGCGAAAGACTATTATAATTTGCAAGAGCAAATATATTAAGCATATTCTCGTCAAACTCAAATAGTCACACAAAATACAGTTTCGTCGTTACTACGCAGTACTGAAGAAAAGCTTAGCTGATTGACTTCACATCAATGAATTTCTCTAAAAACCATACCAGTCTTTCTATTGTAACAGAAAAAGTGTTCGAAGTGGAAAAAAAGCAGAGGCGGTATGTTTTATTACGATTTTGACTCGATATACCGGCTATCTAAATGTTGAAATGCAGTGAGGGTACGTTTGCCTAAAAGATTGCATTTCTATTTACATAATGACGGAAAGCCGTTGGAGAGCTTCTCTTTTGTAACGGAAGGGGGATTTTTATCCTCCGCCAACAACTTTCCGAAAAAATAATTTTAAATATACCCTTATGATGTATTATACACGGAAATGCTTAAACACCGAATAAAGATATTAACAATTTCCTGCGGGAAAACTCCAGGTCTCTCCACTCGACTGTGGGTTATTCCAAATTCCCGGAAGGTCCGCCCCTACAGCAGACAACCCGTAAATCCGCCCATACTCAAAAGACGACATTTATATGCATTAAAGCAAGAATATACACACACATACATAACAAAGAAACAATTTAATTTGACGCATCAAAATATAAACTAGGTGAACTTCTTTGAAGACAACTCGTTTTAAAAACAAAAGGTACGAAAAATATAACAAAAAAGTTGTTGTTGTCAACTTAGAAATTATTTCTTCATAAAAAAATAAAATCTTTTTACGTGCAAAGTTATTCGTCAATTACTGTGTATAAGAATGGATTTATTATAAATATTTAGCTTCTACTTTCCAGTGACTGTGTGTTTTAATCATTAAAAAACCAGAGACGGTATGCCTTCATCACTGAAAAACCAGAGGCGGTATGGCATACCACAGCATACCGTCTCACTTCGACCACTGATCAGACATCTTGCTTTACACATCAACGCTTTGATCTGTCGTTGGATAAATCTTTCGTGTACTTTATATACTGCTTGAATAAAAATAGATAAAGAACGGCAGTTTTGTGTATGTGAAAACAAAGCATTACTAATTGAAAAATTAACCTCTGTTTATATTTTGATATGTATTTTGTGTTTTTGAAGTGATTATTAGTATTGGATCTTAGGTTTATGATGAGTTAATCGTTAATAATGAAATAACTACGTGATGAGTGGATCATAGAAAGAAAAATGACATAGAGGAAAGGACTTCGATTTCTAATTAAATAATGAATTTAAAATGTTGTGGTAATCCAATTTGTGTTACGGGAACACTGAATGTATTATTATAGTAAGAAAGTTTTTATCCTGGTTCATGTGATGGGGAAACTGGGATATGAAATGTATAATACTTCTGTATAGATGTAGTCTGGGCACACGTATCATTATTAGCACAAATTGAATATCAGAATCCCACAAGAATAAAAAGAGATGTACCGAATTTCGAAACTATCTCCGTCATAGTTCTTGAGATCATTGGAGTACGTAAGCAACTCACTGTGGCAAGGTGGAGATATTAGTGATGGGAATATTTATTACAAAAGCTCGATTTGGATGGTAAATGTATATATTTACCAACTTGTGAAGTTACATGAGAATGCCGATGTTGAATACATGGTATAATGTTATATTATGACGGTAGCAAATCAACAGCAATGAAGTAATGACTCACGAAGTTCGTGACCCACGATCCGAAAGACCCAACAACAATCAGACCGATGACTCACAAGAGCGGTGACCTGGAGAGAAACGTAATATACACATGAGAAGTATGCGTGAGACTATTAATGCAATTCTGACAAACACGGCTCTCTCTTCTTTCTTATGCCTTTTCACTAAATATGATGTTCTTTCTAACTTTTTGTTTATGTATGTGTGTGTCACGCATTGCACTGAAAGGTAACTACAAGGATCATCAGAGTGCAAACATGCCAGAATCACAAACAAAGATAAGCTTCATGTTTCTCTTGTGAGGGATTTTCAAAGTTTAATAGAACTATAAACCTTGTCGTTTAAAATATAAAAGATAGCGCTGAGCCCAAAAAGTATTTCGTTGATTTTTTATTATAATTTTCTTTCTCGCTTGTGTGTTCATAAACCATGTATGGGAAAATGAATAAACAAGAAATAGTATTTTTAACAACACGAAATATTCAAAACATGATATCTTGATTAAGAAATGCCACTCTGAGAATCAAACAAAAATGTTCGAACTCAAACAGCGAACATCATTAATCAACTGCAAAGTTCAGCAGTAACGTTACAGGGATGATGTTTCGGCTGCTTCTTGGTCACTGGGTCTGTTTGAGTCACCCAGTCTGTCTAGGTCACCTGCTGAGACTGGGTCTAACAGTAAGAAGAGGGATCTAGACCCCTATGACCCGAACAAAAGTCGTGACTCAGTGGCTCATGACCCATTCCATAACTAGTCAACGGGCGAAGAATCTAATGAGTATTGACGAACTTTGAGTCAACTCAGTCCCTTATGATGCAGTTAATATGGGGATGAACTTTTCATACATTGTATTCTTTATGTATGTATCTTTGTAACATGTAATCAAGAATAAAAGTAAATATAGACACGTTAAATGTTCTTTCTTTAATAAGTAGGTTGGAAATTAATCTAATTATGAACTTTTTTGTATGGAACCGAGAAATCTATTTGAAATGGTTAATTTGTTGGAGCAAACGATTATGTCGAGTATGTATATACATTTTTGCTAGTTGCTGTCTATTCTAATGAAAATTCTTCCCTTTTCACAAGATATAAATGGGCGTGCCTTGATGACTGTTGTGGGTGTTGTCAAAACGGATAATACGTTATGCAAGGTGAAAGCTAGCTACCTGAGGCAGGAGTTAGGAAGATGGGGAGAACATTTCTGTGACGCATAACTGTTGACTGCTCAATTATAAATGAACGTCTCCGTTCTCTTGTCATTTACTATTCTGCCAGATATTGATCTAGATTTCAGGGAGAAACACCAGGGTGCCACAAATTCACAACAAATGTTCTCAAACAATAGTTACGTGCACTTCCTTCTCAATTACATAGAGTTTGGAAGTAATATAGAACATTATAAATGAGTGGATGCGAATCAATAGAAGTAAAATCTGCTTACTTTGGTTATTGATAGTTCTACAGAATTATTTGATATTTGCGAAAGGAAGACAAGGGGATGGGCCCACTCCATTGACACCATCCGCTCCCTCATTAAACCCAGACTTGTTGTAATGTAGATCAAGTAATATCAAACTATTATTTTCGGTATACACTGAGAAAAATCCGTTCTCCGGACAGCGGTATATTGTTCAAATATACGGATTCCACTTGCTTACTACAGAAATCAGTACGTAGCATACGTTATCCATATGCTACATACTCACTGCCCTTAGATGTTACATCATGCCGTTGAAGGATGTCTGATATATGACAGTTTTCCGTATATCACATGCATATACTTATGTTACATTCCTCAGATATATGTTGTATACGTCCATTTGTATGTGAGATCCTGACCGCCTATATTGTTTCATACGGAAAGTACGTATAGATGGAACACTTGGAAAGTATTATAAAACATGCGTTTTCAGTTATACGTCTGCTGTACGTTGTCCAAAAACTACAGGAATTACGCATATAACCTACCTTTTTAAGTACGGCACCTATTTTTTTTCTCAGTGTACAAAAAAAAAAGTATAGCTGTCCCTCAAAAAAAATTATCCCTGCCCCTCCGCTACTCGCCCCAAGAAATTGAAACCGGTGTCGTGACTGAAAATTACAGATTTAATAAATTTACTCTTTACATCGTGGTCCATGGACAGGTACTTATCAATTAATGTAATCTCAATGTTACGAAGGTTCGATTCCCGACAGACACTCAAATGTTTCGGATTCTCATACAACTTTGCTGCTAAACGGGACGCTAAACTTAAATCTAACTAACTAGTTAATATTACGGTGCTAATTTAAGATTAAAAATTTTCCATCCAGAACGATAATCGAACTGAAAATAAAATTCCAAAACCTAAGTGACAGATTCAAACTAAACGGAACTGCATGTAAAGAAACTAAATAGAAACAAGTGGATTTGCGTTTCATATTGTAAAAGTACAGTAGATATTCAAACTTTGGAGATTGAATATTGAAACCGGAAGTAGGAAATCTGGTTTCAATACAAAGATTAAGTCGGAGATGATTTTTTTGGGGGGACGCTGAATCAATATTAGAAATCCATTTTGGGCCATCTCTTACAGTTTTTGCTTTCCGAAAATAAATATTGAAGTTGGAAGTGGTTATCATTCTTAACAATTCTACACAGTTCTGACCAGAGCAGAATGAAATATATTAAAAACTATACTTACATTTAATATATTTTTAACTTTTAATATATATTTCTTTCTGCTCTGGTCAGAACTGTGTTTTATTTGTTACTCTACTTATCCAGAGCCATGGAGTTTGTTCATTAACAATTCTGTTTTTAACAAAGAGAGATAAAAGAGTAAGTAAAATCCTCTCCATAGGACGCTACATTTATATAATAGCACACACATTTCGCTTTCTGTTACCACTTTTGCTGTATGTTGATCAATGTTAAAACCGGGAAGGACATATTTATACCAACTTCCGCTTTAGTCGAGATGAAACCTATTCTTGAGTCGCTGAATCTGTATCAGAGGGCATTTTTGTATCTCTTAGCTCTATAGGAAAACAATACTGAAACTGGAAGTTGTACTACATCTCGCCTACTTTTGTTTTAGCAAAGACATAAGAACATGGATAGAATCTATTCGTGAAACGCTCAATCCATTTGAAGAAATACGTCCTGCAATTTATTACCCTTTTTTCTTATGGTGATCAATCTTATATGACACATGTTTCAGCGGTTTTTAGATATATTTTACCTGTAAGTGAGAAAGTGGGTGGAAAGAAAAACGGGGATAGGATTACAACTATTATAATATTTTGTCAATATCTCGGAATCTCTTAAGGTTGGAAACATGAAACTTGGTATTTGGACTTCTCATTTAAAACAAATAAAGGCATGTTTCATTTTTTTTTTTTTTTTTTTTTTTAAATAATTGACCAAGATGTGAAGAAAATTGGGTTGGGGATTACAATCGGTTCGATATTATGTCCATACCTCAGAATCTTTTAAAGTTAAATGTTGAAATTTGGTATTCTAGACTTTTCATTTAGTGTTGTAGATGTTTGATCTAGAAAAGAGTGGGGGGCTCATTAAGACGACCACACAAATATTTCATTTATAACCTTAGTATACAGCATAGGTTATTTCTTATGAAAAAATCAACAAAAGGATCTTTAATTTTGAAGGTTAGCTTTCTTCTTGCGAAGCTTTTCCAAAATGTCTTCTATTTCATTTCACAATGAAATGTTTCGTTAATAGCGGAAAAATTTAGCACAATTGTCCGTACCATTTATTCACTAATTTCGTCTTCAAGTTTCGTCCAGCTTTGTTGAATAAATAGACTGAAAGCTATCTTTGGACAAACCACACAGAGAAAACGACTGGTAAGCATTCAGTCTTACTTTATGTTAAGTGTGCTTATTCCTTCATTATGAGACTTTACGATTCGATTTAAAAAAAAACACTTTGCCTGGTTATTTCAATGCCGCTTTGATTTGAGAAAACATTTTCCTCCAAATAATAAACCTAATTTTCAATTTATAGACTGAAGTGATGGTATTTTGTATTAAAGTTGTCAGAGATCTCTTAAAGGAAGTCAGGTGTTTCTTTTGTTACTAAATAAACTAGAATATGAAAATGGTTAAACCATTAAACAACATATATGTTGACCGCAAATTTCGTTTACTGTAAGGGAAACTTCGGATATATACGTTAAATTACCTTAATGTAGAAAGTTAATAGAAAGACTGAGTTGTTGAAGAGTAAGTATAACACGTGTTTATGGACCATGTACTTTGTTTACAAGATTAAAGAAGTTTCTTAATGAGAAATAAAGACTAATTAATGTAGAGTAAGTTAGTTTTAAGAAGAGGTATTACCAATTCAATTTTGTAATTTAGTTTAAGCTAAATCTACTCAGGTACGCGGTGTTTATTGGTAACTGACTACTTTAAAATTGTGTACAAGATGGAAAGTGGAACAATTTTGAACAATAACATAGAGAGAACGTAGCTCACTATCTTTGATAGTTCGCTAACAAAGAAGAAGAAAATATAAGCCTGCAGCTGTGAAACTGTGGACCCTTTCATCTTACGGCTATGTTCTGAATTTCATCTTTTCTTCTGAATAAATCTTTCGACGTAAAGCGATTTTGGATTAATTCGGATTTTAACGCGATTTGAATTTTAACTGTGAATTAAATTGAATCTGCAGCAAAATCAGATTAATTTGTGTAATCATGTAAATTGTATGGAGATTCACATGTGACTGAACTTAAAATTTTGTTCTGTGTTTTTACATTCTGCCTTCTGTATTCTTAACTTACATAATTCTTCAATTATTCCTATTTACATTATACTGTACACAGTTTTTCTGTGGTATAGATTAATACCATTTTTCAGCATTGAAGCAGTAGAACACTTCAAATTACGATTTTAGAAAGAAGGATTCGAATCTCATGTATTCCAATCAGAAATTGAGCCAATCTCCTGCATGAAAGACGGATTCTAATGACTTAAACAACATGGATTGTAGTAAATGGAATCCAATTCCAAGTCTTTGGAAACTAAATTTTGAAGCAAAAGCATGCTGAATCTAGTTGTCTGCTTTCTAAAATAAAGAAACAATGTACAACATACATATTCTTTATCTCTTGCGATTTCTAGTAACTTTTGTCTTGGTGGATAAGTTAGATTACTAATATTCTTCTCTGGACACTCTAACAAATTCCTTCCATGCTCATTAAAAATGCATCAATTTTTATGCTGAAGGTGCAGTTTTAGTGAATAACAAGTAGCGCTGAGAGCTTTAGGAGACGAAGGGTAAGAGGAAGATAGTACTGTCGTCTTAAATATTCAGCAGACACGGTTAGAAAGCCTCCTGTTTTGAATAATTTAAAACAGATTCATTCGTTTTGAGTTTTTTAAAGGGTATACGACTTTTACTGCTGTCATGTTATCAATTTTTCTTTCGTTTATTTCTTTTACATTCCTTTAAAAGCAAATTAATTCATTTAGTGCCGTTCAATTAGAAAGATCCTTATGTTTCCTAAATATAATTATTAACAATTTGTTTTACGTAACTTAAATTTTAACAGTTTTAATGTAGGTAATTTTAGTTGTCATTGATTAATTTGAGAAACTATTTAAAAAAATACTTAATGGAAAATTAAATGTATATTTTATATGTATATTTTAAATTAACTGTATATTGTATATGTATTTTCCTCAGCTATCAGAGATTTTGATGTACAATGGAGTTACATGTTAAATATGTAAGAGCAACATGGACCTGTGTACACTTGTTACAGACGAGCATCAAGTCCTTTGGTTGTTTCTCAGCTTAATTCAAACAGTTAATGCTATTAGCTTGCAATAATATTCCGTAGACTACGGCTGATTAGTCAGCAGGAAATTTAGGAATGCCTTTGTATTTAACAAGGTTGGCTAATTGCATAAATAATATTTGGGAGGGGTACAATGGCCCATCCCTTTAACTTGACAGCTATACCGTATTGCAACCAGCATCATATATCAGAAAGAGTGTATTGAGCCTACTGTAGTAAAACAAAAATAATTCCTTTTTTTTTTTTTTTTTAGTATAACGCTTAACCTAAACACTATTTAAAGATTGTTTGGACAAGCAGGAAAGTAATGGGTTCTAATTGGATCCTTTACAATATTTTACATCAGATACTATGAGAGTCAACAATCGAATGGGTGCCCTGGAGTTCCTTGAACAATGGTGTTCCTACAATTGTGTGATACGGATTGGTAGTAACAGCTCTTCCAAGGCATCTGTATTCAGGTGCAGTCTTGTCCGTACGGAATACACTACTCGATGAATCAAGAACTACTCCATGAATCACCAAAAATTCTGGCCAGAATATAGAGAGTCGAAAGTAAGAACGCAAGATCGTTGATAGAGGTGGTATTTGTAAAGGAAAGGCATATTTTCTGTTTTCACTTTCATCATTAAAGAGCAAAAGTGATAATATACAGGGTGTTTCAAAATCACACTGACAACTTTTGGGAGGTGATTCCTGACACCAAGATAAGAAAAAAGTATAGGCGAATCTGGGTGCACAAACGCTTCCTTTCGGAGTTATAGGCTGCCGTAAACGTGAAAAAAAGAACTTTAAAGGTCTATAGCTCCAAAACTATGGAACTTACCGTAATCGGATCAAGATTTCACTTAGGAATTAACATGTGTGCTATTCAAAAATACATGTTTCAAAATTCTATGGTACTCACGCAACAACTTTTAAAGAGGGAGTTTGGCTACGGACATATAATTTGAAATACAACTATCTCTGTAAAAATTACTGCCGAAGTACCGCAACATTCTCAAATATAGATATTTGGATAGGGCACATACTAGTTCTTAAATGAAATCTTGACCCGACTACGGTAGGTCCCATAGTATTGGAGATATGGACTCTTAAAGTTTATTTTTATATGTTTTCGGCAGTCTATAACTCCGAAAGGATTCATTTACGCACCCAGGTTGGTCTATACTTTTTGTCTTATCTTGGTGTTAGGAATCACCATCCAAACGTTGTCGATGTTGTTTTGAAACACCCTATATAGCGTGAAGCGGTTTCGATTTTCTACAATCGATTAAGCGTCCACAGAATATGTTTCATCGCCTTCCTTAACTCTCTAAGAAAGCTGCAATTGACATAAATCTAGTGCAATTTCCATTTTACCAAGTGTACTGTGTAACAGAAAAAATGTGTGTCTGTCCGTCCGGGAGACACAAAATCTCAAGAACAACTTGATGAAACACCAGTCTATTGTAAAACGGATCAAAAGTTAGCGACTGAATTCGTGGCCGCCAATTACTGGCCAGTGGCCGCCGTGAATTGGCCAGTGGCCACCAATTATTATCGGTACCACAATGTTTATCATCCTCTTAGGTATTGATAACACCAATATCATCTCTCTATGACTTACCGTTCCCGTGATATTGGCCAAAAATTGACAATTTCTACCTATTTAACGAGCCATAGCTCGGGAACCATAAGTTGTAGAGAGATGATATTGATGTTGATCAATACCTAAGGCGATGGTAAATATTTTGGCACCAAATATTAACCGGTGGCCACTGTCCACTTGTCACTGGTTTGAGCAGTGGCCATCAATTAACATAGGTACGAAAATGTTTATCATTCTATTAGGGATTGATTAACACTAATATCATCTCTCTATGACTTACCGTTCCTGTGTTATTGGCCAAAAGGTAGTTTCGACTTCGGGAGATTTAAAGGAGTCAAATCTCGGGAACCATAAGTCATACAGGGACGATATTGATGTTCATCAATACCTAAAAGGATGTTGAACATTTTGGTATCAAATAGTAACCGGTGGCCACTGATTAACTGTCTATTGGCCAACTGGCCACCTTTCCCCGGATATTGGCCAAAAAGTTCGATTTTCTATATATTTAAGCAGCCATATCTAGAGAACTATAAGTTATAGAGTCATAGTATTTTGCTAGTTTTTGCGAGAAAGAGAAGATGCGGATAAAAAGATTTACTTTTACATTTGGAGGATTTCCATATCTCCATTCTTTTCAAGTTTGTTCTGGCAATGCCCTTGGAGCATTCTGAACTTTTTTCTTTTTAGATGCGGTCTTTTGGAGAGGCCATTTGGCTAGAATGAAAAGTACTGTTTCTCAAAATTTTGGAACCAGAAAGTATACGTAATCTATACGTATTCATATACATACAAAGAACATTTTGAGACTATAGAAATAATAAGGTTCACGTCACTTTTCGTGATGTAAATGTATAGGTCCAGAAGTGTATTTAAAAATTAGGTGTTATCCATATGCACAAATTCCAAAGTACCCTCCTGAACGTTAGGAACCAAAATTGGTGGAGAGTTGTTTGGGTAAGTGATTTAATGGTTTAATTTTCCTTAGGTGACTTATTTTTTATTTTTCCTTCTTCATGGCCTTTTCTAACTTTTGGGAACTTGATTTGGAGGCCACATGGAGATAAGATAACCCTCTCTAAATTTAGGAACTGAATTTGGTAATATGAATTTGGGAGTTATTTTTCTGATTGAAAACAGATTAAATCTTACAAGATATAGTGTATTTGAAAATATTATGTATTTTTCACACTTAAAGAATTAAGATATCTCTCCCCAAATTTTAAGAACATAATTTCTGGACTACTTTACTCTGTTTTAAACATCTTACACGAAATCTTATAAACTCTTGTGTATTCAAAAATGGGTATATTTTAAATGTTTCTTACCGACAAAATTTATCCATCGGTACTTTTACTTCAAAGTAGTGTATAAATTTAAAAGGTCTTTTCTAGTAAGATAGTGAAATCGACCCTTGATCTAAATTGGGTTGCTACTGACCCAAAAGGTTACACTTGACCTAAAACTACTTCCAAAAACATTTTGACCCCCTACCCTTACCAAATAATCGTATCACGCGTGCTCAAAATTGAATTTAAAATTTTTGTGGGGGTGGTTGAAAAATTTTGAAAGTTTCACAGATTGTAGATACTATCTAGATGTAAATGTGCATTTTTTGAAACACCGATGCGTATTTTCTTTACATTTTTGCATGTTGAAAATTTCAAAAAAATTGTAGAGAAAAATTTAATTGGGGGGACACGTCGATGATTTTTTGGTTAAAAATGTTGTTATACCCTTAGGTACAACATATATTTCTTTCGGGGCCAGAAAATGATGGCAACATTGTCAAAAAGAAATACAACTGGAAACAAACGTGTTCTTCGCAGTTTTCCCACCATTTTAGGGCCTTCAAGGTAAGGGCCTCTTTCAAAAACCCTTACCAGAGTTGACAATTTTCCTTTCTCTTGCGTCCCTTCCGCTTCTGTCGTTCTTCGGCTGCTTCGATTGTGTTCATTTCGGAACAGAAACACCAAATATATCTCCGTAATAGTCCTTCCGCTTCAACCGACTCTTGCACGACAAAGTTACATACAGCTCGCGGTAGAGAGCGCCACTGTGTGCGGCCAGTGAAGCAAGACCTGATAGATACGAGGAGCCGACGCGAGGTGTGTGTAACTTCGTTGTGCAAGAGTCGATTGAAGTGGAAGTACTGTTACGGAGATATATTTGGTGTTTCTATTCCGAAATGGACATAATCGAAGCAGCCGAAGAACGACTGAAGCGGAAGGGACGCAAGAGAAAGGAAAATTGTTAACTCTGGCAAAGGATTGTTGAAAGGAGCCCATACCTTGAGGGCCCTAAAATGGTGGGAAAACTGTGCGAAAACACGTTTGTTTTCAGTTTTATTTCTTTTTGACAATATTGCCATCACTTTCAGGCCCCGAAAAAATATATGTTGTACCTAAGGGTACAACGAATTTTTTAACCAGATATCAGCGACGTGCATCCCCAGAATTTTTTTCTACAATTTTTAGAAATTTTCAACACGCAAAAAATAAAGAAAATACGCATAGATGGTTTTCAAAAAAAATGCACATTTACATCTAGATAGTATCTACAATCTATGAAACTTTCAAAATTTTTTCGAACACCCCCACCAAAATTTAAAAAATACTCAATTTTGAGCAAGTATGATGCAATAATTCGGTAAGGGGAGGGGGTGGGGGCTCAAAATGTTTTTGGAGGTAGTTTTAGGTCAAGTGTATTCTTTTGGGTCAATTGCAAGCCAATTTGGATCAAGGGCCGATTTTACTCTCTTACTAGGAAAGACTCTTTAGTGATTTAACATAGATTTTAAATACATTCTATTCCAATTTGTAGCGCAGATCCCTTCATATTAATAGTTCGCATATATAGTTCAAAGATATGAGAAAATATAAGACATTATTTGCATTTTTATAACACGAAATGTTACGACGTATATCCATATAATTTGTTATGTGTGTTTTAAATAACAGATTTATATATCATGGCTTGCATTAATATTATTTAGTGGTCAACTTAATCTTTAGCCTTTCCAAATTTTGGATGGCTCCGTAAAACCAAATGCCAATTCTTGTACTTCATTCGTGTATTATTGAAAGCCAGTAGTGACTCAGTGAAAGATGTTACAAGAGAAGTATAAGGAAGCTAATTCTATTAGGAATATATTTAAAATAGAAGCGGAATGAAGGAGTATTTTTTTAAAAGATTAATAATAATCGTAAAATGTACTATGGAATGTAAAATACTATATAGGTCCTAATATTTTTAATGTCATGAAATTAAATAAGGAAAGAAATATGAGAATATTAAAAAAACTATTTTTTACAATGGATATGAAATTTGACAGGAAAACAAAGAGAACTAATGCTGTAGAAGTACCAAATCTATTATAAATAATTATATACATCATTAAAATATTTAATTGTTATAAGGCAATCCAACGAGTCCCAGTGGACAGTTTTGTACGTTAAACTTAATTTACAATTCTGCCAACTATTTAAATCATACTTTGTCTGTCACAGTAACTGAAAAAGCTAACAGTTCTCGCGTTCTTTATATTATGAACTACTTTGTCATAATATTTCAGAAGAACCCAAAGTTGCTTCCAGCATGCTAATTTACGTAATATCATTGAGTCTGCAGAATGTCTACAAACACTAATTCAGAGGTTCCAGAATAGTTCTTCACCAGAAGAAAAACATTTCTCCAAATAAATTTTGTACGATTGAACTAGATAGTTCAAAGGAAGAATACTTACAGAGGAAAATCTCTCTTTCCACTCAAAGGATTCATATTTCTGATGTATGAAAATGCTGAAGTGTTGCAGGTATTGAATGTGTACTAACTGAGGGTGTATGTAATGACCTTTCAAGTGAATAATTTATTTTAATATAGGCCTACTAATGCAAGAATAATGGATGAATTTATGGCCATGCGGGTTGATTCCTCACCAGGTAAATACGATGTTTGGATTTATTATATATCAACGTAACGACACTTAAGAAAAAGAAACCTCTTCTCTCCTTCAGAGTTCAAATTCCGTTCCATCTCTGTTGGAAACGTTTCAATTACTCACTGTATGAAACATGAGAAAATAGGTACTAAATATGAACATGGATTTGGAACATAAAACAGGGATGAATATGAAGAGATTTCAAATAAAGCGTCCCTATTATAAATTACAAACGACTGAAGATGAGAAACAAAAAGTGTGATAGCGAAATATCCTATAGTGCAGCAAATTACAAAGTATGTAATTTGACCAACAGAGCTCCCTATCATGAGATATCGGGAGCTCGTTCGACAATTTTAAATCGAAAGGTCTGTCATTCGATATATAATTGAAAAGATCGCCAAAAAGTTATTTTTGTAGGATTTTTTTTCGTATGCGGCATTCGTAAACCAAATGGCCATCACTTAGTGCAGCGTGACTGAACGAAACGTGGAGTTAGACCTGCAGGGATCATTGTCATGGACACTGGGGTCACTTCGATTATAACACTAAATAATAGATGATTATTGTAAGTTTTCGTTTAATATGTAGATTTGAAATATGTAATAATCTGATGTAGGCTAGTGACATTTAAAAAAAAATATATATCGGTTTGTACTCCTGCTTATCCTGTAGTTCTGCAGAGAATGTCAAATAAGCTCACTGTATTTATAGTACTAAACTTCAGCGTTTTTAAAAATCTATTACCTTGAAAGTTGAAGGCGCTTCAAAACAAATGGTCTACCATGGAAATATTTTAAGATTTAAATTTTCATTCATACAATGTCAGTTATTCAAGACGAGACATCTGTATAGTAACTACTATATAATACATGTTGTTCTCTAACAGCAGAAAAAACAAGGCCTTAAAACAACTAAACTGAATACTTTGAAAGAGTGTTGCTTTTACTGCATCAGCGCAACCACCTGCTGTCCTGCTTCTCATCGGTTGCCCACTGTTTGTGGTTACAACGTCGGCGCTTCAGCTAAAAACATTACTCATAAGTTGGCCTTGTAAATACAATTGTTAATAGAGAAACAGCTACTCACTCAGAAACTTTTGCTTAAGCCAACTTTCTTTTATTTCTATAATCTATATCCACAAAAGAGAAAACCTACTGACTTGTCCATTTATTCACTATCAAAACTTTAAACTGTTGAAACTATGAATTTTAAATGGTTCGCAAAACTCAGACTATGGATATCACTGGACTTCACAAAGGAATTTTTTTTTCCCTTAATCAAACCTCCGAAGCTGCTTTGTCCAGAAATTATAAACTTTGTACAACTCTTTAATTTCCCAAAGTTATATGAAATTTTAATTCTAATATTATTTCGTTGGTGCGATTCAAATGTCCAATGGCATGCATAACTTTCAAAGCCCAAAGATGAAGACTAGTGAGTGCAATACGTAGTCAGTGAAATTAGTCTCTGTTTGACACTCACTTTTGCCATTGCTTAGCCAATGCCATGACAAAAGAAGTCTGTAGTCTGTTTAGCGAAGAGTTGTCAAATCACTTGTAGTACATCAGGATACTACCATATTTGCTGACTATTGAGGATGTTTGCAGACAAGTTGAGTTCAGCGCTGTAATATACACAGTGATGATTTCGCTTGAAAAGGGAAAGACATGATGAATCAACTCTATCATAGACGATCATATTAGCAACAGCATCTTCAGCACGTGGAGGGTGGTTTTGAAAACCGTCTGGCCATTGATCATGACTCAACCATTTCCTGACCGTTTACGATTGGCGTAACAGATCCATTTTTCATCAGAAGTGACAATCCGATGAAAAAAAAACTGGATTATTTCATACACTCATAGAGCTCCACACTTGCAGACAGATATCTTTGCTGGCCTGTATCCACTCAAATGGTACATTTAATTTAAACTTTTTCACATTACTGGTTGCGCGTTCCAGTCGAACAACAGTGGTATGGTGTATATCTAACTCGTCTGGAATGGGACGCACATTTTTCCGAGGGCCTGCTTCCACGGTGTTCCTGAGAAACTCATTCGAATATGTTGTTTTTCGGTGCGTCCGTGGCTCATTTTGTAATATTGTGTTACCGAAACGAAATGTGAGAAACAAACGGTAAGTTGGGAGTTCGTTCGCTACTCCTGACCGAAATGTATTTTATTTTTCGGCTTGCTGTGTAAAATGTTCCAATCTGTATATTCGTAGAGAGAAATCACTCTCAATCATTTGTTCTTCATAGTTTTTCGCACGATCTATTTTACTAGCACTCTATTCTTGACTATGTGCTCCAAAGATTTCTCTATCGTAAGCGCTTAGCATACGCGCCTTTGGCATGGGAGATACGGAGGTCCATCAACTTGGAGTGCGGAACCGGCAAATCAAAAATTAAACATGTCCATACTTTTGTACACAGTTTGTACAATGTTGTACATCTTTTAAAAAAATTTGTACACCCCTGTGTTTCCAGAAATTTGTGATCAAAATTCCGCACTCCAAGTTGACGTTTGACTGCGGAATCACCAGAACCGAGATTTAAGTAGCTAAAAATAATCTACTAATTTTGCGCAATTTTGTACACCTTTAAAATAATTTTGTACACAACTGTGTTCCGAGAAAATTACCGTCAAAGTTTCGAACTCGACCATAAACTTGGAGTGTGGAATCTTCATATAGAAAAATTAAGTAGCCAAAAATTATCTACGAATTTTGTACATCTTTGTACACCTTTTAAAACATTTTGTACACATCTGAATTTCTAAAAAAATGGCCTTCAACTTATGGATGCAACCATAAGCAAACCGTTAGGTTGGAGTATCGATTAGCAATATATGATATATAATTAGTGAATATGATTTCATATATGCCGTAAAATTTTGTACACTTTCCGTAGAATTTTCCACACCATTCAAATAATTTTGTTCACCCCTGTGTTTCTAGAAAATAAGCTCCAAAATTTCGAACTCAACCATCCACTTCGAGTGCGGAATCTTCATATCGAAATATTAAGTGGTCAAAAATAATCTGCGAATTTTGTAGACTTCTTAACACCTTTTAAAAATTTTTGTACACCAATGAATTTCGAAAAAAAATGACCTTCAACTTACGGATCCTACCATAAGCAAACCATTAAGTTGGAGTGCCGATTAGCAATATATGGCATATGATTAGTGAATATGATTTCATATATGCCGCAAAATTTTATACACTTTCCGTAGAATTTTCTACACCATTCAAATATTTTGTTCACCCCTGTGTTTCTAGAAAATAAGCTCCAAAATTTCGAACTCAACCATCAACTTGGAGTGCGGAATCTTCATATAGAAATATTAAGTAGCCAAAAATAATCTGCGAATTTTGTACACTTCTTGACACCTTTAAAAAATTTTTGTACACCAATGAATTTCGAAAAAAATGGCCTTCAACTTACGGATGCCACCATAATCAAACCATTGAGTTGGAGTGCCGATTAGCAATATATGGCATTTGATTAGTGCATATGATTAAATATATCCCGTAAAATGTTATACGCTTTCCGTAGAATTTTGTACACCATCCAAATAATTTTGTACACACCTGTGATTCCAGAAAATTAGCTCCAAAATTTCGAACTCAACCATCAATTTGGAGTGCGGAATCTTCATATCGAAGATTTAAGTAGCCAAAAATAATCCACAAATTTTGTACATTTTTGCACACCTTTTAAATAATTTTGTACACCCCTGAACTTCGAAAGAAATGGCCTTCAACTTACGGATGCCACCATAAGCAAACCATTAGGTTGGAGTGTCGATTAGCAATATATGACATATAATTAGTGAATATCATTCAATATATGCCGTCAATTTTAATGCACCTTCCGTAGAATTTTGTGCACCATTCAAATAATTTTGTACACCCCTGTGTTTCCAGAAAATTAGCTCCAAAATTTCGAACTCAACCATCAACTTGGAGTGCGAAATCTTCATATCGAAGATTTAAGTAGACACAAATAATCTTCGAATTTTGTACACCTTTTGTATATCCCTGTATTTTGAAAATGTTGGCATGAAACATTTATTCTACCATAAGCAAATCCTACTTAGAGTGCCATTTAATAATATCAGACATACAATTAGCGGATATAATTGTACATGTCAAGGAGAATTTTGTACACCTCCCGTAGAATTTTGTATGCCACTCAAATAATTTTGTGAGCCCTTGGGTTTCGAGAATTAGCTCCAAACTTTCGAACTTAACCATCAACTTGTAGTGCGGACTCATCATGTAGAATATTTAAGTAGACAAAAATAATGTACGCATTTTGTACACTTTTGTATACCATTAAAAAAATGTTGTATGCCCCTGTATTTCGAGAAAATGGGAGTTGGACTTACGGTTTCCGCTTTAAGCAAACCATCAACTTGGATAGAGATAGTTTGCGAGTACTTCAAATTATATGCCCGTAACAAAACTCCCTCTATAAAAATTGTTGCGTAAGTACCGCAAGACTCTGAAACATGCATTTTTGGATAGCGCACATATTAGTTCTTAAGTGAAGTCTTGACCCAACTACGATAGGTCCCATAATATTGGAGCTATAGATCTTAAAAGTTCATTTTTACATGTTTTCGTCAGCCTATAACTCCGAAAGGAAGCATTTGTGCACCCAGGTTGGTCTATACTTTTCGTCCTATTTTGGTGTCAGGAATCCCCTCCCAAACGTTATCGCTGTTGTTTTGAAACACCATATATATATATATATATATATATATATATATATATATATATATATGCTGTATGTTTACCATGAAAATTGTAGCGGGTAGCAAAAATTTTAGGGGGGCGGCCCCCTAGACCCTCTGGATACTTCCCTGGATAATGATAAGAAGTAATGCGAGAAGAATAGAATCATAGATCTATAATTCGAATCATCCTACATCATTATAATCCTACATAACAACGAATTTGATTGCCTTATTGGAACATTCATAAAAACTAATATACCGGTAATCTACAGCCATGTAATCCTAATATGCTTTTCTTATCCTAATATAATTGTGAATTTTCGACCATTATTTTCTTTGTGCTCAATTGTTGTTCTATATTCTATGTCATGCTTTATTTGTACATTGGCAATTCATGGCGAATCTAGTCATTTAATTGTTTTCAGAATATTTATTCATGATAAAAGTCTTATTGTCCAAATTTTTCAAATAAAAGCTAATTTGGTAGGGACAGTGTAAACGTATAAAATTGTCTTTTGTCTGTTCTGTGCCTCTTTATGTTTCCAAGAAACCTATTGCTTTGATATGTTATAACTATTGAATTAACTCAAATTTTCCGATGAAGTTATATTGGCTACTATTGTAGTATTTCGTGTATACTGAATTAAGAGACACATAGGTAACAGTGGCTCATTCATTCGGATTATCTGGTGTAGGCGATTTTCCAATCCCGTACTTGAAGCGCGTTCTCTGTGAATAAGAACTTATTTTCAGGCTTACTTATGTGGCAGCTCATTAATCAGATTACGTTGTACATTAGTGCCGAACGAAGTGAGCTCATAAGATAACTCGATCTGCATTTGTGCTTTTGTCAGTACTACGCTACAAACCCCTATTTTGGTTCTTTTGACTTCAAATGTTTAGGATGGACTCGTGAGATAGCTTTTGCTGTATAGTTTTGGCGGCGATCTGATGAACGGAAGTGGTTGAAATCCACTATAACTTCCTTTTTCAATAATTATCCTTAGACCACAAACGGTAAAAGATTGAAAGAAGCGGTAGAACCGATTAAATATCTAAGAAATAGCTTTCGTCTCCTTCGATCTTCATAGAACAAACAATGAAAGTCAGTGAGGTTTTTTTTGTTCTTTTTTTATGATTACACGTGTTGAGAAAATGTATATTTTTTTTCAGTATCTCTCTGCTATAACTTTAAGTGGTAAAAATTCATTACTTCCAGTTTCAATATTGATCTACATTGACCAAAAACGGTAAAACATAGAAACAAGTGTTTTTCGCAATCACTTAATTGTATCAGGGATAGCTCCCATCTTCTCCGGTAATCCTCTATTGAAACCGGAAGTGGTAAAAATTAAAATCTGGTTTCAATGTTATCTTCATAGAACAGAAACGGTAAAAAATAGCGAGAAGGTGTTTCCTGGAATCGATTTGATATCTTAAGGAGGCATATAATCGTTTCCCATATCTCTCTACTTTAAAAGGAAGTGGTAGAAATTTACTACTTCTGGTTTCAATATTGATCTTCAAAAATCAAAAACTGTAATAGATAGAAAGAAGCTGTTTTTCTCCAATCGTTTAAACGACTCAAGAATAGTTCCATCTCCTTTGGTAATCCTCCAGAGTTGGCTTGGCTCAATGAAAAGTTGACCCACGACCCACTGACCCACCACCCACCGTGACCCACGACCCACTGACCCACCACCCACCATGGCCCACTCTGACCCACGACCCACAATGACCCACTCTGACCCACTACCCACCGTGACCACTCTGACCCACCGTGACCCACCACCCACCATGAACCACTCTCATCCACTGTGATCTACTCTGACTCACCAAATTCATCGTCATCAACTCTGAACACGATTCACAGCCTCCTCTGTACTGACTAAAGAGTTTACACTTGTAATAAAATAAGACTGACGTTGTCACTAATCGGAGTTTGAATTTCTAGTAAATCGCTCAAGCACCACTCTGTTACAATAACGGTGGATCTGACCTTTACGATATAAAATGGTAAAGTGTTTGTCAGTGAGGAAATTGAAACAGTTCGAGGTGGGGAGAAATTAGTATGTGCCTAAAATATACTTGTACTAAGAGAGTATTCTTGCAAGTGTTAATTTCTCAACGCATTCCAAAAGAAACTTCTATTCGCAGGAAAATACCCCTGTACAATATGGAAAAGGTTATAATTTTTCAATTCACAGTATTTTTCTCACAAAAGACTTGAAAAATCAGTTTTTCATAGTGTATAAAGGTGCTCGGGTACCCGATGTGAGAGCATCTCCATAAAATATGCTCATAATTTTAATTTGTGTAATCACTAAAACATCACGTTAAATTTAAGTTACAAATATGCATAATTGCAATTGCAAATATGCATAATTCAGCCAAGAAATAACTAGCTCGCTTACTCTGAGCTTGTCTAGCGATGGGCCATTAACATTGATAAACAACAAGTTAGGCAATGTTTGAGCACTTAGTCTATTTCTAATATCAGTCATCTGTAAATTCATAAGGGGAAATCCCCGTTCGCACTCTGTCGTGGAAATTGATAATACTTCTACCCGATTTCTGCAACTCCTCATCGACAATCTGCTTGTTAACTCTGATAACGATTTTTCTTGGTAAGTTTTGAAATACTTAGCAAGAAGTATCTCTCTCTATCACCATACATCTTTTCCATATCGACCATGTCAGTTGGCAATGTCGATATATGGAGAACAGAAACTTCATCTACCACGCCTTCGATATCTTGTGAATAAATTATCAATTAAAGCCTGATAAACTGGTGATTTCTTATTTGTTTATAAATTTAATTTTTGTAATTACACATGAAGGTTAGATGCCATTACCAAGTTTCCTCCCCCGTCTAGAAAGCGAAAGGGAATGAGGTTCCTAGAAAGTGTTCAGAGGTGAATCGGAATTTTCCTTCTTCCCCTTCAATTACCACACTGCTGTTTGCCATGTGCCAAATTACGATGAATTTCAATTAAATTATCATAATGTTGAATTATTGATACTTTTCAGTGGAAAAACGGATGAAATTTGAAAGTTCGAAATCAACGTAAGTAGACAACGTAAAGGGGAAAAAAGTGTAAAACTTTTTATATAATTATGCGTACAATCCAAACTTAAAATTTCCGTGTAATTAAGCTTACGGTACAAATTTTATGGCTATTTTTCTCGCAACTTTATGGGTTGATTGCTCTGTGGTGTAAACGCTCCATATAATAAACATAAGCTTCAGTAATTATTATAGTAGAAAGCAATGGATATATGAAGCCAAGCACTGTATTTTTGTTTGATTTTTTTTCTTAAATAACATCGATCGTTTTCGATCATTTTTACAAACCAACTCACTAGCAATTTTCCATATATAGAAAGTCCCCCCCCCCCACATAAAGGAGAATTTAAAAAAAGAATGCTAGAACACATTCTGTTTATTTTCAATAAAGAGTTAATACACTGAATTTCAGCTCCGTAAGTTTAACGGTTTGCGAGATACTCAACTTTTTTCTCAAAAATTCGGATCCTGACTACCTCCTTAGGATAGTATGCATTATAATGAAAGCAATATAACATCCCAGTTTGGATTAAGGCCTAACTATATAATGCAAAGTCAAAAGTAATTTCATTTGACTTTGCAATTTGACCGTGATGATCAGGCACACATAGTTACAGTCAATTTTTTATATAATAATTTATATATTACAGTGATCCAAAATTTATATTTTCCCAGTAGTTAGCTCCTCTAAAAACTCACAGGTCTCGAAAGCCAAGTAGTAGTATAAGTCATATTGCTATTATTACAATTAAAAATATCAATATCCAAAACTGCCTGAAGTTCATTTTTCACTTAGTTAGATATACTCACCTCAGGTAAATAGACAGAAACAAATGGAAAAGGAAGGGAAATGAAGGTCTTGAAAGTAAAACGAAGACAAATTTACCAGTCTTCAGAAGATACTGTCTACAATGCAGTGAGCAGAGTGAGTCGGTAGATCATACTGAGTCGGTGGTTCGCAGTGGGTCATGGTGGGTGGTGGATCACATGCTGTTGACCCACGACCCACTGACCCACTCAGAAAACATGACCCACTTGACCCACTGACCCACTCCATCTCCGTAATCCTCTATTTAAACAAGAAATTGCAGAAAACAGCCACTTCTGTTTTTAACGTTGCTCGCCATAGAATGAGAACGATAGTTTACATCCAGAGACAATGACAGCGTGTCTACGTTCGACTTTGTGTGAGGCAACTTATGTGTAGATTTACTAGTTCCTATTAATATTATTATTAGCAATAGGAAAACTAACAGCGTATAGTATTACTGATACTTGTTTTAGTGTTGTTCCTTATATTGTAACATATACCTTTTCAATATTTTGCCTCCCATAATTTTGAAGATTTATTAGCACTTACAAGTTTATACAACAAATCTAAGTATGTATTAGCTTAGAAGGAAAAATCTTGAAGCAGATGAGGCAAATGTTCGTTAAAATCTTCTTATTTTACATTTAATGATAATATGGTTCTACATTTCTTTAATTTTGCTTCTATTTTTACTTTATTTGCCCTACACGTTTCCAAATTTTTATGTAATGTTTCTATATTTTGTTTATTCAGAATAATTTACAGTATTGTTAAAATACAATTCTGTTACCATTATTTGATTTAAAAACAAGGAACTCAAGTTCAATTCAATTCCAATTACAGTTACCTAAATCTTCGAAATAATGAGTACAAATTCCAAGTTGATAGTTCAGTGCGTAATATTGAAGTTGTTCTTCTCAAAATCCAGGGGTGTTCAAAATTATTTTAAAGAGGTAAAAATTCTACGGAATATGTGCAATTATATTTAATACCTATACGTCCGATATAGCGATTAGGCACTCCAAGTTGATGGTTTGATATGTTTGATAGCGTAAGTTTAAGAGCAATTGTCTCGAAATATAAGGTTGCACAAAATGTTTAAAGGATATACATAACTGTACAAAATTCGTTGATTTTTTTTTCTACTTAAGTATTCAGTATGAAGATTCCACACCCCAAGCTAATCGTTGAGTTTGAAATTTTGGAGCTAATTTTCTCGAAACACAGAGGTGTACAAAATTCTACGGAAGGTGTACAAAATTCCACGGAACATGTACTATCATATCCGCTAATTATATGTCTGATATTGCTAATCGTCACTCCAACATGATCGTTTGCTTATGATAAAATCGGTAAGTTTAAAGCCAATTTTTTTCAAATACAGGGGTTAACCAAATTTTTTTGAAAGGTGTACAAAAGTGTACAAAATTCGTAGATTACTTTTGTATACTTAAATCTTCGATATGATGGTTCCGCATACCAAGCTGATGGTTGAGTTCGAAATTTTGCAGCTATTTTTTTTTCAAGCAAAGGGGTGTACAAAATTATTAGAGTGGTGTGCAAAATTTTACGGGAGGTGTAAAAGATTCTACGGTACATGTACTATCACATCCGCTAATTGTATGTCTTATATTGCTAATCAACACTCCTAGTTGATGGTTTACTTAAAGCGGAAACCGTAAGTTCAACTCCCATTTTCTCGAAATACATTGGCATACATTTTTAATGGTGTAAAAAAGTGTACAAAATTCGTACATTATTTTTGTCTACTTAAATATTCTACATGAATATTTCGCACTACAAGTTGATGGTTAAGTTCGAAAGTATGGAGCTGATTTTCTCGAAACCCAAGGGCTCACAAAATTATTTGAGTGGTATACAAAATTCTACGGGAGGTGTACAAAATTCTACTTAACATGTACAATCATATCCGCTAATTGTATGTCTGATATTACTAAATGGCACTCCAAGTAGGATTTGCTAATGGTAGAATAAATGTTTCATGCCAACATTTTCAAAATACAGGGATATACAAAATTTTTGAAAGTTGTACAAAATTCGAAGATTATCTGAGTGTACTGAAATCTTCGTTATGAAGATTCCGCGTTCCAAGTTCATGGTTGGAGATTTTTTTTCTGGAAAAACAGGGGTGTACAAAATTATTTGAATGGTGCACAAAATTCTACGGAAGGTGCACAAAAATTTACGGCATATATTGAATCAAATTCGCTAATTATATGTCATATATTGCTAACCGGCACTCCAACTTATTCTTTTGCGTATGGTGGCATCCGTAAGTTGGACATTTCTTTCGAAATTCAGGGGTGAACAAAATTTTTCAAAACGTGTACAAAACTGTACAAAATTCGTAGATAATTTTTGGCTATTTAATTTTTCGATATGAAGATTCCGCACTCCAAGTTGTTGGTTGAGTTCAAAATTTTGGAGCTAATTTTCTGGAAACATAGGGGTGTACAAAATTATTTGAATCATGTACAAAATTCTACGGAAGGTGTACAAAATTTTACGTCATATATTGAATCATATGCACTAATTATTTGTCGTATATTGCTAATCGACACTCCAACCTAATCGTTTGCTTATGGTTGAATCCGTACGTTGGCCATTTTTTTTAAATACAGGGGTGTACAAAATTTTTTAAAAGTTGTACAAAAATGTACAAAATTCGTGGATTATTTTTGGCTACTTAAGTCTTCGATATGAGAAATCCGCACTCAAAGTTGATAGTCGAGTTAGAAACTTTGACGGTAATTTTCTCGGAACACAGTTGTGTACAAAATTATTTTAAATGTGTACAAAATTGTATAAAATTTGCAGATTATTTTTAGCTACTTAAATCTCGGATCCGGTGATTCCGCACCCGAACGTCAACTTGGAGTGCGGAATTTTGATCACAAATTTCTGGAAACACAGGGGTGTACAAAATTTTTTAAGAGATATACAAAACTGTACAAAATGTGTACAAAATTATGAACATGTTTAACATGTGATTTGCCGATTCCGCACTCCAAGTTGACGGACCTGAGATACGGGGTCGATTTCTGGTGGGAGCACATAAGGTTTCTATCGCACATTAAGCTATAGGTACACGTCTCATATAGCGTCGCTGATGAAAAAGATGTTAAACTAAAATGTAAACTGTGGACTCCAATCTGCGGAATTCTGGTGTCGTACGCGTTACCTAGATCCATCCATTGGTTGCGGTACAAAAGATGTTTTCGCACTAGACGTAAAAATCTGAAATTTTAATTGCACCACCCAATATATGAAACACTCTTCAGCACGCTTTAATATATATAACGAAATAAGGAATTTAAGAACTGATGAATACAAAATAAAAGTTTCCACTGAAAAAAAAAACTTCCTATGTAAACGTTCGCTTGTCCAGAAACAAAGAGAACTAAACGAAACCAACTCTACAACTCTTACAAAATCCACAAGAAATTTAACAACGTTTAACAGGTAACAAAAAGAAAGTTTTCAACGCTATTTTTGTGTCAGGTTCTTCTACATAAAAAAGACAATTTATGTTCCTGGGTGCTCTTTTCGATAAAGAAAGAAATAATTTTGATTTTTAAAAAGCAACTAAGTAAGTATAATATGAGTTTTATATATATAAAAAACATGAAAATTCGTTTTTGCTTCTTCCTTAGAACACTTGCCCATAACAATGGTTGTACCTTTTCTCATGATATTAAATACTAAAATAACTAAAACTTAAGTTGTCTATGAAATGATGACGTTTCCAATTTTTATAACAGACTGATGTCGAAGTTTGTACTAAAAACTAACGTAACATAGAATTTGAAAAGTCAAATTAACTTAATGTAGTCCAGAGTTGGATGGAATATAGGCTAAAGTTGAAGGTTAGTGATCGCAAGTCAGTATTATGATAATAATAATAAACAGAAAAAAATAAAATGGGTGAATTCCAGGGAAGTCCATGCCAATGTTAACCAGAAAGTTATGTGCCTGGAACTAAACAAAGGACGTTTTGTAACAGGGATGTGTATTGTACCATTGAACCAGTAGGGGTTCTCATTAAAGAAGTTATGAAGATTTTGTTACATTGCACCATCGCGTTCATTAATTGCTTACATTGCATTTGCTCATTTTTGAAACTGCTTTATCTTTGAATGTTGATTTGGAAAAGCTTGGTAGCTCGTTATATGAATTATCTACTGCAGTTGTGAGATTGGTGGTGAAGACATTTTAATTTTGGGCTTTCATCAGCTTTAATTAGAATGGAATGGTTGAATAATCTTCTCTTTGCGCTTCTTGCATACAGAATTATAGATTGGCTAGATCCCGTGTGTATATACATTTTGTGCTATATATATATATATATATATATATATATATATATATATATATATATATATATATATATATATATATATATATATGTGTGTGTGTGTGTGTGTGTGTGTGTGAGAGAGTGTGTGTGTGTATTGGTATGACGTAGGCGAGAGAACCAAAATAGATGGAGCAAATCTAGATGGAACATCCGAATCACTAAGACCTCCTAGTAATCTTTTGTGCATCAATGAAACTGACTCTGCTATTCTTTCTAAAATCCATCCGTAAAATGTATTTTTAACTATTTTTTGCTTTCATTTCCAAACGCAGCAGAGCATAAAATAGGAAATGCCATACTGAATCCAATACATATAATATTAGCAGAAACAAAAATAATAGAGATAAATATTTTCTATTTCTGGAACTGGGAAATGAATGCTTCTATCCCTTTACTTATTTCAAGAAAATAACATGAGAGTCAAAAATAGAAAAGTAACAATGCAGAACCTACTGTTTTCTCTTCGCTAATACAGACATATTGGATTTCTGTTTTGTATTCGTAAGTTCAGCTTTTCATTCTTTCCTGACTTAAGTAACAATTTTACATCAGAAACTTCCAGTTGTCCATTTTACATTAGAAAGCTAAATCTTAGAAGCTTGCCATGACTCACTGTTACATGCGTTGTCACACGGTGACGTCATCCTATTGGGTGATTTCAACCTTTCCATCACGTGGCAGGACAGCAAGCATGGAGTCGTTAAAGATGGAAACGACAGTTATTTCATGGACAATTTTTTTCATGGACTTGGTCTAGGTCAACATAATATGCATAATACCCGCAATAATAGCAATCTTGACTACATTCTTTCTAACTTAGAACCTCGTTGTGTTGTCCCATGCAGAAATCTTTTTCCCTCGGATCACGATTCCTTGGATGTTTCTTTCGATTTCCTCCCCTCCACTACTACAAACCAGCCCCTCAAAAGTAGGTCTCAACTTCTATGGAAGAAAGCCCCCTGGGGTGACATCTGCCGGGCTATTGAACTGTTTCCTTGGTGTTTGTTAGAGGTAGGAACTGTTGACGACGCTGTGGACTTATTTACATCCGTTGTCCACTCAGCCATAAAGGACTTTGTGCCGGTGAAAGCATCAAAATCGAACAGGTTTCCGGTCTGGTACGACAATGAACTTCGTGACCTTCTTAAAAACAAAAAGCTTGCCTGGACTCTATGGAAATCACATCCGAGTGACTACACATATAAAAACTTTGCTAGAATTAGAAGTCTTGCCAAGAAGGTACAGCGACGTAAATATTTTGAATACATGGACTCAATTGGTGATTTTACTGTTAGTAACCCTAAAGTCTTTTGGTCTGTAATTAAATCTAGAACAAAATCTCCGGGCATACCGGCAACAATTCAAGATGAAAATACTGAAGCGAGTGATGATCAAAGACCAGACCTCTTCAATAACTACTTCTGCAAAACATTTACTTCCCTTCCCTCTACAACCCATCTCCCCCCTCTCCACTCCATCTGTTCGGACACCTTATCCATTCTCTCTACCACCCCGGGCGAAGTTCTGGCTCTCTTGCTATCGTTATCTCCACATAGATCACTTGGACCTGATAAAATTAGTCCTCTCTTTCTCAACAAAACTGCTTCAGTTATTGCGGTTCCTCTATCTATCTTATTCAATAGATGCTTCAAGGAAGGGTATTATCCCACCAGTTGGAAACTGGCTCACGTGACCCCAATATATAAATCAGGACTTAATGATCATATATCCTCCTATAGGCCAATATCTCTTCTTTCTGTAATATCAATTATCTGCGAAAAAATAATTAAAGACAGGCTACTTAAATTCACCTCACCTTACATCCATAGTTCTCAGCACGGCTTTCTACCGAAAAGCTCAAGTCTCTCAAACTTAAGTACTCTTCTTTCCTGTGCAGTCAAATGTATGAATAACAATACTCAATTAGATGTTATCTACTTTGATCTCTCGAAGGCCTTTGATTCTGTCAGTCACATTCATCTTCTTCATAAACTCTCCAATAGATTTAATGTACATGGCAAATTTCTCTCTCTAATCACAAGCTACTTGAAGGACCGTAAACAGAGAGTTGTTCTTTCAGGGGCGACTTCTAACCCCCAACCCGTGATCTCAGGGGTGCCTCAGGGGAGTGTACTTGGGCCTCTACTGTTTGTCCTGTATATGGATGATCTCTACACGCACTTATCAGCTCAACCTAGTGGCCTTCTGCTTTTTGCTGACGATTGTAAGTTATACAGAGAAATATCGTGTCTCCATGACACAATTGCTCTACAGGAAGACATAAATTACCTTACAGGTTGGTGTGAAATGTGGCACTTGAAACTCAACAGTAAGAAATGTGACAGTATTACTATTACTTTGAAAAAGTCTCCTGTTCTCTCCACATACCATATCAACGATTCCCCTATCACACATTCTGCTAGTCATAACGATCTTGGTGTCATCTTTGATTCAAAACTCACCTTCTCTGACCACATCTCCTCAATGGTTTGGGTACAAAACCTCGCGGCCAGAACCTCGCGGCGACAACCTCGCGGACCAAAACCTCGCCTGGCCAAAACCTCGCCTCCCAAAACCTCGCGGCCCAAAATCTCGCCAGGCCGAAACCTCGCCTGGCCAAAACCTCGCCGCCCTAAACCTCGCGGGACAAAATCTCGCCGGGCCAAAACCTCGCCTGGCCAAAACCTCGCCTCCCAAAACGTCGCGGGCCAAAATCTCGCGGGGCCAAAACCTCGCCTGGCCAAAACCTCGCCACCCAAAACCTCGCGGGCCAAAATCTCGCCGGGCCAAAACCTCGCGTCCCAAAATATCGCCATACCCAAAATCTCGCCTGACCAAAATGTAAATGTTCCAACAGATGATAAGGATGACGGTATAAAAGACGCTGTTTCAGAAGAAGTATCACGGGTATTTGACCAAGTCCCGCGATACCATATGAAAATTCTATTTCTGTATTAGAGGATTTCAATGTGAAGGTAGGGCGACAGGATGTTTTTAAACTGGTTATAGGGAAAGAAAGTCTGCATAAGGAAAGTAATGACAACTAACAAGGTTAGATTCGTGAACTTTGGAACATCCGAAAACTTAAAATTTTAACAAAAATCTAATAATATTTATGAAAATATGAAACAATATATGAGTTTTTACGACGTCCCTTGATTATGTCCTATAGGTTAAAGGAGACGTAGATGACCAGGATGAAGGAAATGATCGAATAAAGAAAGTGGGAGGAAACGGGAATAACCCGAGAAAGCCCACGCACACGATGTTTTGTATATTATTTTTATTTTTATTATTATTATTATTATTATTATATTATTATTATTATTATTTGTAATGTGGAATTGCATATTAGGAAACACATTGGGTAAATTTTAAAGAAAAGTTTCATTCGCGGCGATGTTTTGGCACGGCGAGATTTTGGGCGGCGAGGTTTTGGCCCGGCGAGATTTTGTCCCGCGAGGTTTTGGGCGGCGAGGTTTTGGCCCGGCGAGATTTTGTCCCGCGAGGTTTTGGGCGGCGAGGTTTTGGCCACGCGAGGTTTTGGCCCGGCGAGATTTTGTCCCGCGAGGTTTTGGGCGGCGAGGTTTTGGCCACGCGAGATTTTGGCCCGGCGAGATTTTGTCCCGCGAGGTTTTGGCCGGCGAGATTTTGGGCCGCGATGTTTCGGCCGCGAGATTTTGTCCGTATACCCTCCTCAATACTAAAGAATTCAATGCGCATGTTGGGACTTCTTTATCGATTCACCGAACTACGCACTGTTTCTTCATTAGCAACTTTTTATAAGACTTTAATAGCGCCCAAGATCGAATACTGCTCTCCCATATGGGCCATGGCAGCACCTACACATCTCTCCAGACTTGATTCTGTTCTCAATTTCTTCATTGCTATAGTCCGATTCCGTGTTCCTGCACTTCGAATATTATCTAAGAAGGAGCTCTTGCGACATCTTAATATTCAGACTCCTGAAGTACGCAGAATTATCTCTGACCTGAAATATCTACATAAAATAGTTAATGGAACCTTAAGATCGGAAATATTACTTCAGGAACTATCCTTACGTGTCCCTTCCCGCATCACTCGGAATACCCACCTATTCCATCTTGCCCGTCCTAGGTTGGCTGTTATACAGAGGTCTCTTCTTTATAGAATACCAAACAGTTATAATCAAGTAACAACTGATGTGGACATTTTTTCGAGCTACCCAGTGTTTGAAAGAGCAATTAAACGAGCTTTGACGGAATAGTTTTACTTTTACACTCTTTTTTTCTATGTTGTTGTTATTGTTGTCTTGTTTTTTTTTCTTTCTTTTGTTAGCATGTCCCTGTGTAAAATGGCAAAGTTATGCTGTATCTGGGAAATTGTTCAATAAATAAATAAATAAATAAATAAATAAATGGTAGGAAATAAAAAAAATGATAAATGAAATTAATCTAATGGAATATTTAGCTTACACGTCCCATGTGTGTGCTTTTTTGGCCAAATACAAAAGGCTAGGAATGCAAGTAAGAGATTTTGAAACAATATGGATAAATTTCAATTGAGTTAACAATTACCACTTAATCTGTACGTTACAATTGTTTGTTAAATTAACAATTGAAGTGAGTAGTGGTCAATTGTTAATTGCAGCTGGCCATTAATCAATGAGAATCAATTGCAATTAATCAATCAATTGAAATTAACTGCTATGGAAAGTAATTGCAACTAAATTCAATTATTAAATGACAATTTGAATGTAATTTGCAATTAATTCAATTGCAATTAATTTCTACGTCAATTACTTTCAATTGGTTGATTAAATGCAATTGATTTTTATCGATTATTGGAAAACATTGTAGTTGTAGTTATGAATAAATTACATCGTACGTTGTTGGCAAACATATATATATATGTGTTTGTGTGTGTGTGTGTGTGTGTGTGTGTGTGTGAAACTGTTTGACGGTTAACTCCTCCTACACAGCTACGTCGATTTTCATGATTTTTGGTACATGAGTGTATCCTGGTCAATCTAAGGCTTTTATCATATTAGTTTTCCAGAAAGGATTACCTTAAGACGAGTAGAGGATTCTAGCATTTATGTCAAAATGTCAGTATTTCATAAGCTCATAGTTTGAACGGCAGTTGTGATGTTGTGAGGAACCAATGGGTTCAACACGCGATCTTGGTTGCAACGGATTGGGGGCAGCCTCACTAATGACCTCAGAAAAACAGCTCTAGAGGATGAGGCTATAGGCTTCCTTCAGACAACTCCGGACGTCATATTCTGCCAAGACAATGTCCTTCTTTGATGAACGAGAAATATCACTTCTTTCCAGCCCTCCGTGATCATCTACCATGTCGTCTGTTAAACATTGAACAAATGTAGGATATAGTTTGTTAATATTTTCTTCGTCAGTAATAGATAGCGTTGTTCTACTCCCAGTGGTGCTATTCAGCCGGTTCACACCGGTTCGCGAGAACCGGTTGTTATAATATTTCGAGTTCGTAGAACCGTTTATTATACCCAGACATAAACGTACACACGCACACATACACACACAAACACCCCCCCACACACACACACACACGCAAGACCTAGCCAAGAATGAAAGAAAGAAGTCAAAAAAATTATGAAAGCACCTCTTTACTTTTCCGCTCGCTTGCATTGTTGTGAAAGCAAACAACTTTGAAATTTTTCAATTCAATGGGCAGACAAAAATTTGAATACGAAATCTGGAATTTCGTCCGGAATACTGGGATTTGTGAGTGTAATGAATGTGATACGTATATAATGTTTATTACGTGTGCTACCATTTTTTTTTTTTTTTTTTGATGATTCCGATATCATTTATCAGTTTCGGAGATATGTATCTTCGAAGCAATGTGTACGAAATATTGGTCTTTTCATCGATATCTCGAACGATTGCTTGTGACGACCTATACTGTCATTCCTCAAAACATGGCCCATCCCTGGCGGGACACCATATATATTTTTATCTATCTGTATATATATATATATATATATATATATATATATATATATATATATATATATATATATATATATATATATATAGATAGATAGATAGATAGATATAGAGATAGATAGATAGATAGATAGATAGATAGATAGATATAGATATATAGATAGATAGATAGATATAGCTATATATATATATATACACGAGACATATTCCAAAAGTCCGTTTGATGATTTTTCAAAACAAATGCTCCTGCGAAACGGTATTTATTGCCAGAAATAGGTGCCTATGGACGGAGCTACTTTCCTTTTCCACATAATCACCATGCCGTTTAAACACTCTTCGTAACGCTGCATCATTTTCCACAAACCCCACCAGTTTGTCGTCCTGGTTTGGAACCAGTTGGCAACGGCAGTCTTGAGATTTTCGTCGTTTTCAAACCGTTGTTCACCAAGCCACTGTTTGAAATGCAAGAAGAGGAAGCAATCGTTGGGGGCAAGGTTGGGAGTGTAAGAGAGGTGATCAAACAGGTCCTAACGAAAATCTTGAATCTTTCTCTCGATGACGGCAGCAGTATGAGGACGCAAATTGTCATGAACGAGGATGATTCCGGACGACAGTTTTCCGCTGCGTCGATTTTGAATCCCACGTCCCACTTTGGCGAGCGTATCGCAGTACACGTCAGTGTAACTGTTGTCCCACGTTCTAAGAAATCAACTAACAGGACGCCCCTGTCGTCCCAAAAGACGGTAGCCATCAATTTGCGACTCGAGTGAGGCGATTGCTTAAACCTTTTTGGTTTGGAGAACCAGAATGGTGCCACTGCATGGACTATTGTTTGGATTCGGCGTTGGTGTATGAGATCCACGTGTCGTCGCCGTCACAATATGGGAAAACAAATCTGTCGTCGATAGCAATATCCCTGTTATCGATAGCGATCCAACAACTGTCGGGCACTGCACATTTGTTGCTCTTTGTGCTGGTCCATTAGAATTTTCGGCAACCACCTCGCACTCAACTTGTGATATCCAAGCGTTTCTATGAAAATTCTGTAGATGGTGGTTCGTGAAATGTGGGAAAAGTCATGAGCCAGAGCACTGATTGTCAATTGTCAATTACTTCCCAGCTTTTAGTTCACTTGCTCTACGAGGTCATCCGTCTGAACACTAGGCCTGCCACTCCGGTCTTCATCGTGCACGTTGATGCCACCATTTTGAAACTCGCGACACCATTTGCGAACTTTTCCTGCACTTATTACTGTAGGTTCATACACTAAGTACAATTCCTGATTGATATCAGCAACAGAAGTTCCTTTCGCAAACAAAAATCGTGTCACACTGCGCACTTCACAACTAGCGAGAGGAACAATTCTTGCGGCCATTGCAATCTGCCTTCCACGAAGAACAAACTACTACTTACTCAAAACAACCACTGAGTGGCTTCGTCAATAATCTGTCATTCGCGTGGCATGCTTGAAATCATGTTCCAGCCTATCCCCATTTCAATATACGTCGACGGCACTTACTTTTGGAATACGCCTCGTATATATATATATATATATATATATATATATATATATATATATATATATATATATATATAGAGAGAGAGAGAGAGAGAGAGAGAACGGGTTGTTTAAAAAATTAGAATAGCACCACTGTCTACACCCGAAAGTACTAATCGAAAGAATAATCAGTGTTGCCATCTATAGAAATTACAGTGTGACCGAAATTTGAATTACCCAAAAATCTAGGTTACGGCAATAGGTAGATAAATAAACTCAACGGTAATTGATGATTTATCATGCTATCTATGTTCCTTGTTAATTACTTTTTAATTAATATTTGTATTTATTTTGTAATAACTTACATAAATTATTACAAAATCAATAAGTTGTTTTGTAACCCTTATCTGTTATCTTTTTTACCTTTTTCTGCAAGAATGTTAGGGGATCTTTTATTTAGAGGAAGCATACTTTCGTCCATTTTGTAAATACAGATAGGATGGTCATGAAGATCATACTCGTTCATTAATTTTCTCAGTAAATCAAAATAAGAATTCACAGTTCCCTTGTTAACACCAGAAGCTCTCGTTTTTACAAACCGAGCAGTTGATTTCTTGTTTCTAAGGAGCCTTGTTGTGTATTCAGCTAGTTCAGGTTTTAGTTGGGGAGCATATGTAGGAAGGAGAGGTTCCGTGTCAGGTGTAGTGCAGAAATATTGGCGATAGTTTTATTTGGTCATAACATCGTCTACATGAATAATTTTCATGGTGGTACTTCATATTCTGATGCAAGTTGTGTTGGTGAAGTCATCATGGCCGCCACTTAAAATTATAGGCCCGTTACTTTGTCCGATTTTGATGAAACATGGCTAATTTGAAAGATTTTGCTGAGACAAGTAGAAATGGAAAAATGCTACTACTTAGGAGAAAAAAGATGTTATTTGGAATTTTGTGATAAAATCAAGTTTTCTAGCAAATAAAATAGATTTGGTAAAATTTTAAACAGTATATTTGTAAGCATTACAATTACAATTCTATCCATTAACTTGACGAATGACACGTTTTGTCATGAAAATTATATATAGGCCTACAGGTATATCTGGACGTTATTAGTTTAATTACTGTTATCATGATATTTTGTTGAAAACACTCATTAAGGCCATTTCTACATAATTTTGGAAGAAATCGTTCCTATGCAAAATTGTCTTCCATGTCGAAGTCGATATTTTCAGGCATTGTATGTGAGTAATTATCAGAAAGTTCTTCGCTTCCTTCGCACTCGCACATTTCAGTACATGGTAGATTATATTAGGAACATTTACGTAATGGACTACACCTAGTCTTCCGGCATGAACATCTAATCAGTTGCAAATTGCCTAGTCTTCAAATTGTCATCCGTGACCAATGGGAGATGGGAGTATAGGTTGAGGTTAATCGGCTTTATTTCAAATCATTACTTGGTAGTTGACTCCTTTTATATCAGGAACCAAAGCACTTCTTGTAGGTTGTAATTTTTCCCAATTAACTTGTTCTTCGAAAATAAATACCACTGTAAGTGTGCGAGTTTACAAATAGTAGTTTACAAATAGGTTAACATGACACTTATATAAAGGTTCTCAGTTATATTTATATCTAAACTAAGCTACTAAAACCACCGTAACACATTTTATATTGCATTTAATATTTTCCTTTTTATTGTGGAACATAATTACTCAAATAAATACACACCTCAAATATTAAGCTTGCAGCTGTAATTACAGTTTATATAATCATATATCATATTTTACTTTGATATCAATATTATGTTCATATTTACCTTAATTCTTATAATTAATTTCATTTTATACAATTCAACATTGGCAATAGAAGGTACATTCAAATAACGTTATAGAAGTTTTTTTTTTTTAATTTAAAGTCCTCTCGAGGCCTTCGTTACGTGTTACAAGTTAGAAGTTAACAAAATATATTATGTCATTTTCTTGGGCAAAACTAAGAAGATTGCGAAAAGGATATTATTATGATGTTTTTATGATTGTTTTCGTAAATGAGAAAGGATCAAATATATTATATATTCAAACAAAATGCAATTTATAAATGAAATATCGAAAATATCTAGAACAAAACACGATAATCAACATCATAACATAAACTAACATAAAAAACAAATTATCATATTAGGAATTAGCATAGTTATCGTAACTTTGATAAGCATTATTCATATTTCTGATCTTTTGTTATATATTATTTATATTTTCATAGAATTCAAATGAAGTATAAATAACAAACGAAATCATAACGGTATTTACAGTAAAATACAACAAAAATCAATTGAATACGGTTTCCTCGGACGCCGTAACTTTAGCTTAAGTTATATGACCAACGAATTTGTTTAAGTTGCATTGAAAGTCATAAACCGGAATACAGTATTGCGTGTTACTTACCTCTACAGCTCTTTGTTTCTTACTTTGAGAATTTGTACCATCTATGGTATTTCTACGAAATCCAATTCGAGGGAACTTAGATCTAATGATTACATGCTTTTTAAGTGTAAGTAATCGTACTACACTAGGATTAGGTTCAGTTACGCGATTACTATTACTGTTACTACTAAGGTTAGGTACGGTTATTTTACCAGTAAAATTAGGTTCAATTCTCATTCGTTTTAGGGTGGAGAAATGTCGTGTCTCCTAACAGATCTGTTCCTGTTCTTTCCACAATATTCACGGTAATTCGTCCTACCACGGTTTTTGTTTCCTCTGTAATTAGGTTTGGTTACATTACGGTAGACATGAATTTAACATCATCTTTCACATTGGGATCACACTTTAATCTCAAATGGATGTTTCGAATTTGATTTCGATTTAGGTTAGTATGGTTCAGATTAGTACTGTATTGCACCATTTTTGGATTTTCAAAATCTTGTAATGTCATACATAGATGATTGAAGTCAACGCACTGCATCACAATCGGTAAAATCACCATCTGATTGTTCATTACTATCATTTTGATCTTTTCGTTTAGTGAACATTTCAACAGCTTCAACTCAATCAACTAATCACTAGAAGGATTGACGATAATTCACGTTTTGTTTCTGAATTTCGAGAACAATGGTATCAATTTTCTTCCTGCTACATGGACCATTATCGGATACATATCATTAAACAGATCTATTACAACTACCTCATCTCCAGCATTAATATCATGTTGAATATATCGTGAATACAAGCAGTCAATAGCGTTCACTAGACGAATATGGCCATAACTTTTCGCACATTGATGCATACAAAAATCTTCATTACACGCAGTATCAGTAAGGTAATCAAAAACATTCGAATGAAGAGAGAAGTTGGGATAATCTGATCCAACCAATACCGCAGTATGTTTTTGTGAAAAAGAAAGAAAAATCTTTTTTATTTATACGCATGTGTAAGAGAGAACATTTGCGTCTATACGTCTATATAATATGACGACGCCGTTGCTACTGAAGAAAATAAAATTTAAAAAATGCATGAAGACTAAGTGAGGTTTACAAATATATATATATATATATATATATATATATACACTTCCACCTTAGCCCAAATACAGGTTCCTTACATGACATGTGTCGAGGGAGAGATTGTGTCAGCAAAGTTCATCAATGCAAACTCAAGATCTGTATTTTCTGTTGTTTCTGTGGAAGGTTCAGGTTCATTTGGAGCATTCATGCTAACATGTGATGACATTTCTTTAACCTGTGATAATATTTCTTTAGTGAAACTACGTATTAGTTGTTTTATTTGTTCCGTTTGTTGATTCATGCAATCACTAAAACCCTGCTTTAATTGTCCCATTTGTTGGTTCATTTGTTCAGTTTGTTGATCCATTCGGCTATCAATGTGTTCCATTTGTTGATTAATTTGATCAACAAAATCCTGTCTTAATTGCCCCTCAAGTGTGTTGATTCTTTCCATTTGTTGTTTAATGAGATCGGCCAGGTCAGTAAAGCTCATTTCCCTGTTGCCATCTGCTTCAGATGTATTTTTCATATCAGGACGACTCATTTTGATATTTCTGAAAAATTTCGTGCCACTCCGTAATAAAGTATACTCCGTCTTGATGTTTCTTTTATCGAAATTATTATGTAGCCATAAAGTCAATCTGCACACTTGAATTCAACTGTTTAGGAGATTGTCTATTAAACTTCGAATCTCCTAACGTTCCTGAGCGGAACCACCAAAATTTTATAAGATGACACTTATATAAAGGTCCTCAGTTATATTTATATCTAAACTAAGCTACTAAAACCACCGTAACACATTTTATATTGCATTTGATATTTTCCTTTTTATTATGGCACATAATTACTCAAATAAACACCTCAAATATTATGCTTACAGCTTTTTATAAGATGGTTCCGGATTTATATATATTGATACTTTGTTGCTATTACAACGAATCTCTATGTTTTTAACACAAAATAGCAACGTATAGCAACAGCAAAGCAATTACAATTTTTATATATGTTTTTTATATATATATATATTTCTTCTTCCTTTTCTTAAATATCTTGTGAATCAATTGAAAGTAAATCCTGCCCAAAGATGTTGAAATACAAGTTTAAAATGCAAGTAAAAATACGTATCGTTACAAGGTCATTGCATGGAAGATTTCATTTGCAGCATTAATAAATGTTTTCCAGTAGGTATTGGATCGTATAAAGTTCAGCAAACACTCCTCCATCCTCACATATTCACAAAGCTTTAAAATGTAGGGTTTCATTTTTGACTAAAATTAAATTCTTCTGTTTTGACTTTCAGCGAGAACACTTCAATAATACGAAGAAGTTCTTCAATGACCTCTTTTGTGACATTTTCTTCTCATATCACCCACCTTTTCTATTAATGCTGGAGGTTAATGGCTTTTCTCGAATAATTCTTCAAAATAAAAATGGTACAGCGCAACGAGTGTGAGTTTATGAGCTTCAATTGCACGTCTAACGTATTTACCTGTTCAGATTTGTTGCACAACACTGTCATCGTATGGCACTTTCCACAATTCAGGAATACCATTTCTATCACAAAATTTCCCGAGAACTCGAAGAAATGCCATTATTATGTACAGTTCCCCTGGTCTTAATACAAATCGATTTTTTAAGTTCTGTCGAGACATTACAAGTTGATAAACAGGCCTGTACAAACCCAGATCTAAACTTAAAATTCATTTTGCATCTCCATTCAAATTGTTTGTAAGATCTATTTGATGGAAGAAGATAATTGTATTGACAGTCAGCTGAAGAGGTTGGTATTAATAGTAAAACACACATTCGAGCCGCAAAGCAATTATGCGTGAAAAGAGTTCAACGTTAGGTCATACTTGGTAGTTGAATTTACATTACTTCGGGAATCAAAATTGTCATTATATTTTTGGTCATGTTTCTCACTATCAAGATCATACGAACATGATCTTGTATCCACAGAAGGAGGATTTAGTGTCATTCTGCCTTGAATAAGCGCCAAGCTAAGTTGATATTCTGTGTATGAATTGAACAGGCTTTTGGTAGACGTCACATTCAAGATAAACTGTAATTTTGGTTTAAGACGGCTTGGTTCATCATACGGGATAATATTTTTTGTGTAATGTAAAACTGATTTTAGTGGACGACTTTGCTCCTTTTTCACTTCATTCAGTACAGATTCATCATTTTCATGCATTTCTTGGTAACAAACCATAACAGTAGCATTCAGCGTACCTTTTCCATCTCCAGTGTCCTCTAAGAAGTCCAAATTATCTGCAGCACAGTAAATAAATCTCCCCTTCGCAAGTCCTGGTGGAATATACAAACCTCCATTGTGTTCGGTGCGATGCAGAAATTCATTCGTTAAAGATATTTCCAATCTTAGTATTCTGTTGTAGTCTACAGAAACATCCAAACCATGCATGAGTTGCACCAAAAATTTACTACATGCCTTTGAATGAATAGTCAAAGCAACATCAACTTGGAGTGAAAATTCGCGAGAATTCCTTGACTTCTCTGAACCGCATGCAATTTGTCTTTCTGAAAGGCAATGGTACATGTTTATGATCGACTATCCACTTGCATATCCAATTGTTTGTGATTAACATTTTCAACATTTTTCTTCCACCAATAACCTACTTAACAAATGACTTTTAATTTCTGAGGTATGCATTTTTGTTCATTTCATCCTTCTCTACGGAACCTGAAAAGGACCACTTCTCTCTGTGCAGAATTGCTTTCCTGAGTATATTTGCACCTTGATATATGTAAAACTTACATCTTTCTCTTCATACTTTCGCTACCGTCTGATATGGTTTTATTTATATGATATAGCCTCAATTACTGAATTTAACATTATATCCTCTGAATGGTTCTTTTTGAAGGGTTTGCTGAATGTTATGTCTACGTCGAAAAGTTCATTTTCAATAAATGTTTTCAGAGATTTTCCTGACATTACATCTTCCGCTTTCACACCCTTAGAATAACATTTTCTTGTAACAATTCTTTCTCTACGACTGTCATTGTAATAATTTTCCATCCGAGAGGGCTTCCAAAAGGCAATTCACGAATTCTGTGTGACTGGCTAAGACACCAATATTTGGCGGTTGCACCTGATTTTTCAGAAATTTCGAAATGGTTTTCTCACACATTTATTGAAACATTCTTTATGATATATGTCATACGCTTGACTATCTTCAGGCTCAATAAACCCGCTCAATTTTATCTTCCATTCTTGATTTGTTCCCATTTCCACTGCATCATGTAACTTTTTCCCAACACTTTCCATGCATACTTTGTGCAATGGATGAATATTTATTCCCGGTTGGTCACAAAAGAAACAACCAGTATTGCTTAAATGTGAATGAAGTGTTGTCGATCTTGTTCGAAGAGGTTCGTTATTACACATTGAAATATCACTACTATCACCTTGTATATTTGCATCCCTCTTTCTTGACCTTTTATACTTCACCTGCAGTTCTTTTAAGGATAACTTTGTATGTGTACTTTTGTAACAAGAAAGTGCCACTTTGGATTACACTAAATAAAATCTTCAGAAGTTCTAAATACTTTGCAAGTGTCTGATAGTCACTATTCTCACAATCACCCCAAAGTTTTGCAGATGATGGCTGAATATTCGCGGACATTCCATCCTCACTTCTAAACACACTGTTTTTGGACAATCTAGTTTCCCTTCATTCAAATCTCCTTTCTTAAACAAATCAAAATGAATTTGATAAATACACACGTTATTAACATATCGTGACTGTTCTGCGTAAATATATATATATATGCAACTATAAAAATGGCGCAAAAATACATTTGGTCACTTATATCGAAACCTATTTGTGTTACGTCAAAAGTCTATATAACCATTTGTACTTGTCTTAGCAAAACCTTTAAAATGAGCCATGTTACGTCAAAGTCGGACAAAAAGGAAGGGATCTACAGTTCTTAATGCCGGCCATCTTGATGACGTCACCAATGCTGCCTGCATCAGAATATGAAATGCCACCATGGAAATTATTAATGTAGATTATGTTTGTGACAAAATAAAACTATCGTCAATATTTCTGCAATAAACCTGCCACGAGATGACACATGCGCCCCTACTATTTTCTCAATCTAACATTATTTGATTTCGCTTATAAAACGTTTGGCACCAGTCCTTTCCTTCCCTTTCCTTCCATTTTAGTTTCAGCCCAGGATTGAGGAATGTCAAGTTCACATTTAGACGCATATAAACATGCCGTTACATGCATTTCCTTCGGAGTAACTCCAAACCCACTGGATTCGAGATATATTACCCTATCCGCTATTTTTTTTCTCTAGATCACTGGAAAACACGTTTGGCCTCCGAATATCACCGAACCATATTTTAGACGTATTGCCTACAGCAGGAACACCAATTAGTACCTATTCTTAATATTTAACTCGTCTGCATTAGCTTGGAAAGGGATATTAAATAACTCTGGCGCTCCCAGTATCGACAGTTTACCATTAGCAACTGATTTAACTGCTTGTTCCATTAACTTTTTGTTCCATTTTAATCATTTATCTTTCTTCTTATAATTTCTGACCATCTGAAACGTGAAAATATTACGACTGCTTGACCACAACCGAGGCATAAACACTATAAAATAGTAGGCCTATAGTTCTAATTACACTGGTTTTTAAAATGGCCTTCTTTTTTAATTATCCAAATTGCCCCGCAGTCGACGAATATTCCATTCAGAACGTGGTATGAAAATTGTTCGCTGTTTGGCGCCAGCGTACAGATATCAACGCATCACATGCTACTGATACGATATAATCCAGAGCGGTTTCATTTTATCCAGTTAATAAGGAAAACTTAAGGTAACAACGTTAAAAGTTATAACGACCTAAAAATAGACATATTCACACCTACCTTGCAGCAAGCAATAAATCGTGTAGGCCTTCAGAACCACAGAAATGGTTTGTATTTCTGAGAGCGACTTCTGCAAACCACCACCTACACTAACATGGCGAACCGTTTCCACTTCAGCTAGCAAAATGTTTAATTACCCAAATTTCCCGCCTATTCAAATTATCCCGCTGTACCCTATTTGAGTAAAACCTGTTCTTTTCGTGCGAAGAATGGGTATTTCAGCTATAGTAACTACATTTTTAAATACTTATCTTAAAGTATTTTTATAAGTATATGCTAATTCAAATAAATACATGTCTAATATAAAATCAGTTTGGTGGTAATTTCATGTCGCATTAATTGGTTAGGTTGATACACACTTCACAAATTTTATAGCTAATAGTAATAAACTATTTTCTGCTTTTAAGCGCTTTATTATTTGCCTTTTAAACCCTTTTATGTTTTTATATGAATCTATCTCATAATTTTACTTGCATTATTTCATCACTCTGTACATAAACAGACTAAAATATTTTTTTCTTTTTCTCGTCTCAAATATGAGCACATCTTCTTACACATTGTTTCACATTTGTACACTATACTTTTGAATGTTTCGCGTATAATTTCTAAGTTCGTGAAAAATGATTTTATTTTGTCCTTCTCCCCCTATATTTGCATCCTCTAATGGTTTTCTGTCACAATAAGTAATTTAAAGTTAATGAATATCTAATGCTTATATCACCTGATCGTTCCAATATACCTTGTGGGAAACCAAGGAATCTTTCGATATCATAATTGAATCTCTTCTCTTGTGGTTTACTGACAACATACGTGGGTAGCAGAAGGAGAGGTAATTGTGTGAACGGTAGGGACGTCTGCGGGATACAATATTAATTTGCAATAGTTAAGTTTGATATACATATAACGCTTCTCCGTTGTCATCCCCCAAAAACCATGGAAGGTGATATAGTTTGTGAAATATACATGGAGACATTTGAGGTAGGGGTAAAGGATATGGTTTGTATGGGGAGACCTTAATGACTGTCGCATGGGCCAATATTTCAGTCACCAGACACAGGTAGAACGAGAAGATTATGTAACCATGGCAACTAACAAGGAATAATTAATTGGAATTTTGATGATGACGGAAGCCGATTTAGCCAATAAAACAAAGAAAGAAAAATCTTTTTTATTTATACGCATGTGTAAGAGAGAACATTTGCGTCTATACGTTTATATAATATGACGACGCCGTTGCTACTGAAGAAAATAAAATTTAAAAAATGCATGAAGACTAAGTGAGGTTTACAAATATATATACACTTCCACCTTAGCCCAAATACAGGTTCCGTACATGACATGTGTCAAGGGAGAGATTGTCCCATATATGATGAAGTGCTGCGTCCGGTTCTGATAAATTCCTAGGCAACCGCTTATAATAAAATAATAAGGAATAGCTGAGTTTCCAGCTCGTCCCACAGGTTTCCAAGCGGGCTCATGTCCGGGATTTTTGCAGGTAAACTCAGATGTCTAAACAGCCCACTGTTGCCAGTCAACCACCATTGACCAGCCTGGGGCCGAAGTGGCGTCACGTTGTCATCCTGACAGATCCCATCACCATCCGGAAACCAGTCTTCGATTAAGAACTTGACAACATGCTCAAAATGTTCCAGATATTATTTGCCAGTTCTGTGACTTTTTAGGGTAACTATCGAGCCCACACCATTCCACTCAAACGTTCCCCATACAAGTACACAACCGCCACTAGCTTGAACAACAGGATTAATGCAATCTGGATAAAGAGCTTCTTGTGTTTCATCCCACACTCGTCGTCTCCCATCGGTTGTAAAGAGTGTAAATCTGCTCTCATCGCTCCACACCACCTGTTTCTACATTTCCAGATCCCACTGACAGTGGAGTTTCGCACAGACGTGGCGTCACATTTTATTTGTCGTGGTCGAATACAGTTTGTGCGTAGGGCAGCGACTTAAAAGTCCCATAACTTTTAGTTCCCGTCAAAGTGTACGTTTAGAGATCGCTGTAGTTTGGTTGCTATTAAATGAATTTTTTTGAATAGCATTAAAATTTATCAACTACATTTAAAACTCTCACCAATTTAAATATGGAATTTCAAAATCTAAAATTGACTAGAAAAGAGTTATACTTTAAACATTTTTATACTTTTCATATGTAATTATAATTCCAGTTATATTGCTCATTTTATTTATTGCCATGATAATTCAATTTTACAAATTCTTAACTTGAAACGGCATATACATTTAACACAGTCTACTGATTCTGATATTTAATTTTTAAAAAAGTTGCATGTATGCTTATTGATACGATTTCGCTCATGTAATACAACAGAAAGACAACATAATTGTAATTATAATGTGTTCCTCAGATGTGGTTTGAAGTCAACCTCGACTTGCGTAAGCATTTAACGTAAGTCTAGGGTTAAAGTGTAGACTTGAAATGTAGTGGGTTTGACTGAATTTAGATGATCTCTTTATATGCAAAGTCGGTACGCAATCCGAACGCCTTTCATATTTGCTTGTCTAGAAGCTTCACATGTATGTCTAATAGAATGAAATAAGCTTTGGCTTGTCTCAGTAATCCGGATTAGATTTTGGAAACAACCCTGACTTAATGCATTCAAGTCAGACAGTTAGCATTTTGTACTCAAGTTTGCCTTAAATTATTTACATTAATAGATAAAATATAAAATTTAAATATTCAAAATTTTACAATAATTTGAGAATTTTTAAATTTCGGCATATTACTTATGTTCGCATACTGATGAACAGATGACAATGTCACTTCAAGCAATAATGACCTAATACATATCACAATCAACTAATTGTGATAACTAATTGTAATCAACTAATTGTAATTAACTAATTCCACTCGACTAATTGCTATTAAAATTGGTATAATATTTACAGAATTGCTAAATTGCTATATTATAGAAATCAAATTAGTAGCCACCATTCTCTATAATCGAAATTGTTGTACTTGGTGGTGTGTTAAACAAAATCATCAGGAAAGTAGAAGAATATGAAAACTGAATTCAATAAGCATGTAACCCGAAAATTATTACACATTTTTAATATTGCATTCCTACTTAACTTAAAAGTGAGAAACCGATGGTATAAATGTAAAAAATACATTTTTAATTTAGGTTTGTAAGAATCAGTAACAAATTCTTTAAGAAACAGAAAAAAAGACAACTGGAGACATTCAAGTGGTCCTGGAGACGTACGCTGCGTGTATCGTTGAAAACATATAATGAACAATTATGTTTAGAATCATTGTATTAACGGTTGCCCAGAGATGAGACGAGACACAATTTTAATCACGAAATGCGAGGCAAGACAGGGCTCTTACAATGGAAAAGATACATTTTCCGAGACGACATATCGCTTCCACTACACAGTTTCGAGGCAAGCCACCACAACGCTTGGTTAGTTAAATTGCTATTTAGCATTTCTTGCATCACCAAGGGCATGAGACGTGGACCTATACAGAGGTGTAGTCATGCTGATGGTCTACTGGATCCAAATCTTGCCCCAAACTTCATAACGCGACATCATTTGTACAATTTCTTACTAAAACTACCTGTTTAGCAGAGAAATGATTGATGTAGCCTAAAGAGTTGATCTTACATATTATCTCTACTCTTTATTGTCTTATAAAAACAATTTAGTTTTACAATTTTTCTATGAATATGGGTGGTAGTACTTAAACAGTAGTTATTGTGTTTTCAGGTGTAGAATACCACCGGTTCGATACGTAGTATCTTGTAATATTGAACCTCTCTCTACAAAAATTTCTGTGTGCGCGCCTGGACCTACAATTTATAGTGGGATATAAACCTCTATAATGCGTTCAAACTTTTCAAGGCTCTTTTACCGAAAGCCGAACCTGAGCTCCATGCACTGAAGACGCATGCGCTAGCCATTAGATCAGCGTGGAAGGTTTACTTCTCACCTCGTGTTTCGTAGGCAACTCTAGATATAATTATTGAACGATGCAGATAGAACATGCTATTCTCTATTTAATCCTCAATTCAGCATGGGTTAAAATAATGCTCTAATGAAAGATTCAAGAAGCTAACGGAGTAGAAGATTACAAACTCTATTTTCTATGGAACGCGGAGGTTCAATGACGCCTTCACAAGAAAGCTCTCCACTGACTTCTATCCTTGGCCAACTGAATTCAGCTTTTACTTTGTATTCCTATTTCTGCGAGATCCATCTTAATATTGTCCTCCCATCTACGCCTGGGTCTTAATAGTGGTCATTTTCCGATCGATCTTCCAGTTAAGACTTTGAAAGCGTTCCTACTTTCTTCCGTCTTGGCTACTTGACATGCTCACGTGAGCCTCCTAAACTTGATGACCCTAACAATGTTTAGTAAATCGTATAAAGATGTAGTTCCTTGTTATGAAGTTTTGTCATTCCCCATTCCTGTTCTTCTTGGATCAGAATATTCGTGTGAGAACCTTGTTGTCAAATACTTTCAGTCTATGTTCTTCCCTCAGAGTAAGCGGCCATGTAGAACAACAGGCATGATTATCCTTTTATATATTTTGAGCTCCAAATTCCTCGAAAGAATTCGTGATGTCAAGAGATTTTGAACTGAATAATAACACGTATCCCCAGCTTTTAGTCGACATTTAATTTCTATGTGAATATGGTTTTCGTCTGTTAAATTGATCCTAGATATTTGAAAGTATCCACTTTATCAAAAGTATTATTCGATATTTTAACGCATCCATAATTTGCTGTGTTACGATCTCGACGAACTTCCATGTATTTAGTTTTCTCTGCATTTACTTCTAAACCCATGTCCTCGAAAGCGTTTAATAAGGCTTCTGCATTTCTTTCTATTGATCTCCTAGGCGCAGGTAAGGCTGCACAATCTTAGATTTTGGTAGAAAGACGTTTAGATTATTTCTCAGTTCACTTCAGTGTCATTACCCAACGGTGTAGTTAGCAAGTTATTCTAAAGTGATTGGAGGAAGACGTGATATATTCAAGATGTGTGGTCCTTTTTCATATTAAAAACAAACCAAAAGTCTTTCTACAGAATATAAAAGCATTAAAAGCTCATCATATATACACAGAAATTAAACATACGAAAACATACGAACATATTATTATCACCATGATATATCCAGTTTAATCTTATTTTAGCCTAATAATCTGACGGGCGCTTCTTGGAAGGGCAGATTATTGGAAGAGTTCTTTTTCAAAGAACTTCCAAACCATGTGACAAATATTTAGAACTACTGAATTTAGTGGTTTGCTATAAGATGTTTTGCAATTATTTGTCCTCACTGTGTCACAGTGCTTTAAGGGACAATATCTTATCTGAAATAACGATTGGTATTACTGTTAATTTCCAACATTTCCATATCTTTTTATTTCATATACGACGTCTTTATATTTGCTAAATTTTGTACTAAATGATATACTATTTTGTGAGCTATAGTGATACTGCAATATCTATGAAAGTCACTACTGGATCATTTTATTAATGATATTGATGTCTGGTCTGTGTGCAGGTACCATCATTGATTTCTCGGTCCTAGTATAGTTTGTACTTATTATTTTCAAGTACTGGGTATGGATGATACTGTATTTGTATATCTGTGATTAGTTCTACAATGTATTTGTATACTAGAAACTGGTGAGTGTTTTTTTCAACATTGTTGTGTTTCCATATTATCCGTCGGGACCATTGTGTAGCACCAACCTATGATATCTTCAATTATTTCCGATTTGTCTCCACATTTTTATATTTTCGTACAGTATTTCTTGCTTTCATATGTATTTACAGTACTTTCGGGTTCATGTCAACCTGGATTGCCATCAGAAATCCAACTGTTTCAAAAATGATACCTTTTTTCTTGAGTCGGGCATTTGATTATCGTTTCATTCCGTTCTCCGCAGGTGGTAATACGAGTATTGATGTCATATAATCGAACATAGTAGGTTAGCACGTGATCGATCTGCAGTTGGCAGGTTCTTGGTGTCTTTATATTTTTTAAAAGAAATATCTTTCTTCTTTAAAAGCTAGGAATGATTTTTAGATTTTGGTGAATGTGGTTATAACACCTAGTGGAACTACTGCGTAATGTTTTGAATTGCCTATACCAGAAATTCTGAATATGATCAGGGTCCGGGAATATTCAATTTGCAGATTTTGAAGTTACATTTTAAAAGTCTTCTTTCGTTATGTAAAATAGTTTTATGTCTTCTATAATTTGAAATACAGTTTGTTTCTTTTCTAAAAGTATTGCTTTTGGTATCATGTGTTGTAGTTTCCTTCCATATCGTAGACTAGTAATTCGTTATTTAATTTATCGCGGAAAATTCCATTTGATTATTTTTGTTGTTCCAGAGTTTCCGGTAGAACTGTTTTGGGTTTGTTGAAAATCATAATTCTGTTTCTTTCGAGCAGTCGATTTCTGGTTTCTACGGAGCCTTCTGGTGTACTCGGCTAGTTGTACTACGATTTTATCCAGGATTCCTGTCATGGTGAAATCATATGTGTTTTAGTTTCATTTCTAATAGTTTAATAACGTGTTCCACCTTTTTCTTTCGATTCGTTTATCAGTTTCTCTTATCGTATTGTGTCAGATGGCTGATTCTTAAAGTGTCTATTCGATTTTCAAGCCGAATTTGCTGCTTGGATAATCTGGCGATCTTGTTCTGGATCTTAATTTTCACAGGTGTAGTTTGATAATATCTCAATGCTTAAGTAGTAAATAACTTTTTGGAATCTCTCATTGATGTTGTTCATTCGTACGCATTATAAGCATTTGCTGCAAAGAGCATAAAATCCTACTTGGATGTTCTTCGTTAATTTGGTGCTTTGTGCTTTTATTTCTCTTGTTTCATTGAATTTTGTATCTCTGTCTACTTTTCTTTGTTCTCAGATACCGCTAGTACCGTTGTAATATATTTTTTCATTTATATCAGTTATTTGTTTTGGGATTTGCTTTGTATCTACGTCTGTAAGCAGGCTCTTAATTATAATTGTTCTTTTTTGCCCATCAGATTTCACATGGTAGCATTTGTTGATATTTTTCATGGAGTTCAAGAAATAACCGATACACACATATCCTGTAGCCAAACATGTTAGCTTTAGTTCTGTATCTCTTGGAAAGAAAAGCATGATATCTTTATACATATTTGTGGTCCATTTATTACGTTGTTTTCTATGACCCACTTTGATGGTTATTCTATTTCTAACCGACAAAATAGTTACAAGGGTGAACTATGTTGCTGGTTGGTGTTTCTTGGCCCTCCCAGAACGGGGCTCGCCTATTAACCACACAACAATGGACTCGCATGCTGTCACTTCCAGCAGTGGATCCAGAAGTGAGCTGACACTCCTGAAGTAGCAACATTTTAATCTGATTTTTTCTTAAGTCATTTCCGTCTTAGATTGGTGGATGCATTTTATATCTATGTTCAGATTGTTTACGGCAATTTTTACAAAACATAGTGATACAGACGCTGACATAAGTGCCTCCCACTATGGGTAGCTCGTGTCTGGATTTTCTACCTCTGATATTGAGAGGGCTGTGCTTTAATGGTAGCACATACTCGTCAGATTACAATGAGAATACAGAAGCAATCTAAACTGTCTTGCACTTGTAACAATCTTATAATCACATGTGTCTCAATGGATCACAATGAAATCAACTGAAATATAGTATTATAGAGTCCACACTATTAACTGTCTCGTTCAATTGTAAAATGCATGTATGGCTCTGTTCCTAAACCAAGTGAACCCTCTAATTACATTTTAGAGATACTTTTTAAAACTATCCAACCTAGATTCTTCATCAGATATAGTCTGGAACATAAATAACATTCAAACATTCACAAGATCATGTGAAGAGAACATTTATATATAAAGGTAACCAACAAAGTTCTGTCGCTTTTTCACCCACCACCTTCGAACATCGATACGTCACCTAAGACTTACCTAGAAGATCAAAAATTGTCCCCATCAGCATTGATGACCTTCTGTCAATGTTCTGGAACGCTATGGATTCCATCGCGGAAGAACATGCTGGGCCGTGAAGCGAAGAAAGTATCAAGTGCATTTTCACCTCTGCTAGGAATTTGAACAGGCGTCCTCTAAGGTGATTGTCCAAGCAATGGAACAGGTGATAATGGGACGATGCAACGTCTGGGGAGTATGATGGATGCAATAGTGTTTCCCATTCAAGGTTTAGAATGGTGTCTCGTGTCATCCTAGCCATCTGAGACTTAGCGATGTCCTATAACAGGAGGACCCCTTTGCAATTCAGAAGTGCTGGCTCCAGAGTTTTGAGTTTTTCTTGAACACGGCTCAACTGCTCACAGTACACGGTTGCATTCATGCTCTGACCAGCTGGTAGTAGTTCAATGCGCCAGCAATCCACCAAGCACACAGGGGGACATTCTTCTGATGCAGTGCTGGTTTTGGCAGTTTTGGAACCAATTTATGGAATGCCAACCAATGATGACGGTGCCGTGGAGCTTTGTACAGGACTCACTTATCATCACATATGAACACCCTGATCAGAAATGGCTCCTTCCTCAGACGAGACAGCAAAGCAACACATATGTCTGCTTGCGTTGTTTTCTGGCCCAGAGTCAAATCATGTGAGACGTATCGACCCAGTGCTTCCCAAGTTGATGGATGTGCTGCCGAATGGTTTGTAAACTCACACTGAATTGTAGTCCCAGTTCCTCGCATGTCTGGCCACTATTCGCCTCAATTACTGCCTGAAGATCTTCATTTTGTACATGTGTTTGTCTTCCGGCACGTGGTGCGTCTTGGAGTGTTTCCTCACGGTCCTCAAACTTGTTAAACCACCGCTGCACTATCCGTGTAGTCAGGACAACCTCACCAAAGGCCTGCCATATCTTCCACCCCACTGCAGCGGCGTTTGATCCCAATTTGGAACTCGTACAGCATACAGGTCCTTATGACGCTCTATGGAAGTCCCATGTTCACTCTGTCCTTACGGTGTAACTGAACTAGCACAACCAGGTAGTATATTGGATATATCCACACCAACAACTGACCTTCGCCTTATCTTCATTAGCATTCAGCTCATATTGTGAGGGCCAATTGAATACAGACCTCCACAAAAAGCAATAAAACTTTCTTGGTTTCTTTTATAATTAAACTCATATTTCTATCTGTTTCCTGTTTCCAAGGAAACTGGATAATCTAATGTTCCAAAATTAATAACTTTCGATATACAGTATTAGCAAAATTGTTGGAATCGTTTTCAAAACTGAGTAAATTCTAATACTTAAGTTTTACTCAACTGATCGGATCGTTTCTTTACCACAGAAAGACATGAAAATTAAACTCATCCTCATCAGTAACTATCATTTCTTTGTTTTCATGAAAATAATACTATAATGAAATTTGATCAGAATCTATACGTTCTATCAAGCCGTTTCCGAGAAAAATGTGAGACGCTTATTTCCTACGAACAACATATGATATCTAGATTTTGTTTGTAGAGTAAATAGTGCCTTTGACTTCTTCAAATTGAACAAAATGACTAAAGTTTTAAAATATCTTGCGAGCAAAATCTCGGATTAAAAAAAATCATTATATTTTAATTCCATACAGACCAAAAGTTTAAAAATAATTTTACCACTACAACTTTACCGAGCTACCTTGTGGTAAGTTGACTAAACTGCTGTGGGAGACCTAAGTTCAATTCCAGATTTGAGCTTATGTGATTTAGCTTGCGTGCCAAATTCTTAAACATCCTTGTACCGAAAAGAAGTGTTGAACTCCGAACATAAAAGTATAAAATCATCCATACTTAGTTGGAACTAATAAACTCAAGCTACTGCTCTCAATACAAGCTATGTTCATATAATAATCTATAACGTCAAAGTAAATTACTTATTAAAGTACAAGCACTTTACATTCTTTATCTAGTATAAGTGTCTAGTAGTAGAAGACATAGTTCAATTTCTGAATATTCATATGAAATTTTCAGAAGTAGAACAAACTAACTCCATTTATAGTCTTTTTACTTAGTGATTGTTATAGATTCTACGTCTTCCTTAGCATAAAGGACATAATCGTGGTAAGTTAAACTGAAGAATTTCATTTATGAGTTCTTCAAAATTTATATCAGTTAATTAAAATGATTAACTCCGGAGATCAAACAATTGTTCTAACAGAGGCAATGATGTATTGCACAATATTAAAATACTTTTTTGTTTTTTTCCTTTCTTTACTCAATTTGATTGAGTCATAAGCTTTATGGAAAAATTATATATATATTTAGAAAAATGAGCTGCGTGAAGTTATACAGGCGGTACAGTAGGTCAAAGGTAAACCCCACTTTTGATGTGAGAAATGATGAGTGATTCAAAACCACACAAAATTTTGTACAAGTAGATTTTCTGCAGTTTGTGGACATGATATATCGATGCGATTTCATCAATTATAGGTAAATAAATAAATAAGCTAAATAAGACAGATGCAAATGTTTCAGGAACTGCAGTTTCATGAGTTCGTACCCGATTAAAGCACAAACTTTAAAATATTCTACTTACGTAATTGAGAGTTTGTACTTTACAAGAATCGTGGTACTTAAAGATTAATTAGATTAGACTTTATTTGGCATATAGAAGTTACACTTTGAACTCATTTAGTCTATTTTAGTTGAAGTATTAGTCCTTTTCCAGTCACATACACTATGTTACATCAAACATCTCATACAGTGTGTGGAAAGAGAAAGAGAGAATAGGGAATCACGCCTTTGTTAGTCACGTCATGTATGCACTTGTCTCTAAATGCATAGCATGTGGAGCATGTTCCTGTTTGCGCAGGAGAGTGTATGTATGTGTGTACCGTGTTCGAGGCTTAAAATCAAGTGATGTGAGGATGACGTAATCTAGGATGAGCCAGAATTGAGTGACTGCCATGTGGGATGATAGATTCGGTCACCCACACTTCCTTCCCTGCTATACTCATAACGATCATATAACTACATGTCTTCCGTATTAGGCACACTCAACTTCTCCTATTAGTGACCTACGTTCGTATAAACTAAGCATCATATACGTACACATTTGTTCATTTATGTATGCATCAAATACGAGGGATATCAAATGGGAGTAACGTCCAGTTAAATACACAAATATTTTTATTATGTGTTATTAAGGAAGATAGCACTGTGTACAACGACAAAATGCACTACCACTTCTCTTAGGCTACTGTAGGCTATAAGACAGCCTTGTACAGAGTACTTTAATTGAAACATTTAATTAATATTAGATACTGCACTATGATGGTAAATAAATATAATTCACTTTTGTTATTAAGAACACAACGTATTTCTGATATTCTTTGTTGAAATACCGTAGACAGTGGTCGAAGTGAGACGGTATGCGATGGTACACCATACCGCCTCTGGTTTTTTAGCGATGAAGGCATACCGCCTCTGGTTTTTTAGCGATGAAGGCATACCATCTCTGGTTTTTTGGGGATGAAGGCATACAGCATCTGATTTTTTAGTGATCAAAACATACCGTCACGCAAGAGTAGATGATAAATACCTTTAATAAATCCATTTGTGTACACAGTAAGTGACGAATAGGTTTGCACGTAAGAAGATATTATTTCTTATGTAGAAATAATTTCTAAGCTGTCAACACTGACATTTTTTTAATCTTTTTCGTGCCTTTTATTTTTAAAATGAGGTATTTTCAAGGAAGTTCATCTACTTTATATTTAGATGTGGCATATTGAATTATTTCTTTGGTATGTATGTGTGTCTCTTCTTGTCTTAATTCATATAAATGTCGTGTTTGAGCATGAGTGGATTTAGGGGTTGTCTGCTGTGGGAGCGATTCTTCCAGGGGTTTGATATACTTCTGAGTTGAGTGAGGGGGTCCGGGAGCATTTCCGCAGGAAATGTTCATATAAAAACTCCGTTTTTGAGCATTTGCGTTTATAATTCTCTATAATACAAGATAAGGGGATTTTTTTTCCAGAAAGTTGTTGGCGAGGGACTAACGTTTTCCATGCCCCTCCCCTACGTAACCGAAGAGAAGCTCTCCAGTGGTTTTCAGTCATGATGTAAATAGAAACACAATATTTTAGGAAACATACGCTGACTGTATTTCAGCATTTAGATAGTCGGTATGCCGAGTTAAAATCATAATAAAACATACCGCCTCTGTTTTTTTTCACTTCGAACACTCACCGTAGAACATCCTTTTAATCCTCAACGTTATATCATGGATGCTAAACTTGGACCTACAGTTTAAGGTGGAATCCGAGCCACTGTTACATGCTAAAAATTTAATTTAAGTGGCCACTGCGTATATCGTTAGTTTTTCTCGTTTCCTAGTATGTCAAATAATACTTTTTATAATGTCTCACCCTATACATATTAGTATATATATATTATATAGTATATATATTAGTATATATATACTCCTTTGCTTCCTTCAAAACGGAAGTTTCAAAGATGCTGATGCACATTTTCTTATTTTAAATGAATAATCTATATTCCAATTTCATCTTCCTAATTTGACAGGGTGGAGAGATACTCAATTTTTCACGTAAATTTTGGTCTCTTTGAACTCCCCCCTTAGGATATGCATCTTAATCAAAGTAGAAAGATAAAAACCTAAGGTAAGCAACAGGCCAGTGTATAAAAATAATCACCATAATCGTTGCAGCGATCTAGATGTAGTTCGTTAACGAACAATTTCTCAGTAACAGAGCGAATTACCTCTTTATAATTTTACTAAGCGTATTCTGTAATAGAACTGGAATCAACCATTGTAAAGTCGATGTGTTTCGGGACAAGTGTCACAATCAGTGATATACTTAAATATGCATAAAATTTCAAGTCCGGGGATGAAGCGTAGTAGCAATAGTAAGCCTATAACGCATCCAGTCGGGGTCGATTTTAGAGAATACTGGCGAAGGAAATTGCTTTTAAAGAGGAGATACTGAACTAAGTGTAATCTAATAGCTTTCATTTGGTGATTCTGTGGCTTCCCAAATGAGGGAGATAAGGATGAGCTTACGGGAAGTAATTTTTGCTTTGATTATATCATTTAAGCTCCTCAGATTTACAGTGTTACTATGGATTTCTCTCAGTATGAAAAAAAGGTAAAATTTGTTGCAACGTTTTATATATATATATTTTTTTTCGTAAAGTCGATTGGTTTGAATCGTTCTCTTTCGTGACTCCAATTAATTTCAATCAAAGATTTACTCTCAACTTTATTTTTTGATGATTCTTTTTTATTACAATTTGATACAATTTGATGGATTTGATTATGTTTATTGCAGCACACACTTTAAGCTAATTCTCGTAGCCTATAGTTCTTTAATGATGTTGTACAGTTGTAGAGTAAAGCGCCATTGGGTAAGAATAAGTTAGCGTGATCTAATAAGCAACGTGGGAATAATTTGTTTTTAAATATTTGTTTTTACCTTTACATTGGTTTTTGGTGGGTTTCCTTTGCTTATTATTATTATACCCCCAAACTCGAGTAACACAAAACTACTCCTGCCCACCCATAAAGACCTAAAGTTGCTTAATGCATATAATCTTGATTTAAGAACACATCTTCCTGTATTATAGACTAGCATATATTACCCGCTTCGCTGGGTTTAAATTAAAATTTAAATGCACTACTTGTATCTCATGTGTTTAGTTTCCGTGAAATATGCTGTTTTCATTTTTAATGCCATCGATTTAAACAGAATCGGAAAGATCATTGATCGTCTCAGAGACGCCGAAAACCATGGATTCGACACTAATATTGGTCATTTTCGATCATTTTTAAATCTCTTTCTTCACTCCCCCAAGTTGCGGGATTGAATTTGAATTTAAACAGAATCAAAAGTATCACCGTTCATCTAAGCTACCCAGAAAACTATAAATTCGACCTTGAGAAGGGCCATTTTCGATAATTTTTATATATCTCTTTCTCCCCATTTCCCAAGGGCGGGGCTGATTTTGGATTTAAACTGGATCGGAAATGTCACTATTCATCTGAATGACCCCGGAAACTATAGATTGGACACTAATATTAGTCATTTTTGATTATTATTATTTATAGCTCCCCCATGTCCGTGTTCCGGCACACGGCATCACAATTGTCACCGTTAATCTCAGCTACTCCTAACAGTATCGATTCGACACTAATATTAGTTATTTTCGATTATTTTTAAAAGTTTATCCCCCTCCCCTCCGTTGTACCCTCCCCCTTCCCAACTATCAAGGCTGAACTTAGATTGAAACAGCATCAGAAGTGTCACTGTTTCTCTCATCGACCCAGAAAGCTATGTATTCAACACTAATATCGGTCATTTTTGACCATTTTTAAATTTCTCTCCCTCTCCCCCTTTCCTACGTTGCATCGTCAAAGACAATAGCCTAAAGTAATCCCTGTCCCTAAACTCATGAATGTTTAAAATTTGATTGAGATCGGTCAAGTGGTTCAAGAGTGATGAAGTCAGAAAGGCAGTCATTTTAATTTTATTTTTTACATATATATCTCCCCGTCCCCCTCCCCTAGGTTCGCTCGTCAAACTGAAACGATAAAAAACACCAAAGGCCCGACCCTCATATATGTTGAAAATTTGATCGAGATTGGTTGTGTGGTTCAAAAGTTATTAGGTTTTATTAGTTTTTATTTATACTTTCCCCTCCTCTCACCCACCCCTAGAATCTACCGTTAGAATGAAATTACAAAAATGTTTCCAGATCCGAACCTCATGTATCTTGAAAATTTGATTGAGATCGGTCGGATAGTTCAAGAGTTATTAAGTTACAAAAATAGTAACTTTCAGTCTTATATAAATTGATTTTTTTATATCTCCTACTCCTTCACCTCCCCTACATTGTTCCGTCAAATTTAAATGATAAAAACGGTGGCAGGCCTGAACCTGATCTATGTTGAAAATTTGAACATGATCGGTTGGTCGGTTCAGGAGATTTTGAGTTACAAACCTAGTGATTTTCAATTTTATATATAGAGATTACAGCAAATTTCCTTATGACTATTAACTTTAACGTTGTTATGTAATACAAAACATGTTATGTAAAGATACAAGTATGCACAACAACATTGTGCAACAAAGCAAACTTTTTTTCTATTTCAGAAAAAGATGATGAAATTCTTATAGATATTTCGATTGTTCAGATGGTATATAATGTTAACATTAAAGTTACAATGAAAAATAATCGATTTGTATGAACTTAAAATGATTTCTTTTTAATTCTTTGGATCTGAAAGGTCTGTATAAATTGAGGGGTTCGGGCGTAAAACTTGATAACCCACAAAAGTGAGATTTCGAGAAAATCGCATTTTAATTTTTGTGAAAATCTGTATTGAAAAGTAAACATAAAAATAAAATAATGCAAACATGAAATAACACTAAGTATATCTCGTTTCAAGTTATGACATTTAAACTTAATATTACTTGCAATGAAATAATTTTAAACCCCTTCTTGCCTTGAATGTGAGTACCAAACGTGGCTTATCATGTTTTACAGAAATGAACAAAATTGTACCACACAAGTATACTACTTGAATAATATTACTACTTATAGTTGAGGAAGTCCGTTAAGGTACAAAATCACTTCGAGGCATCAATATAACAAGTATTAATTATTTGTGATAATTTTAGCTGTTTGTAGAAATCACTGTATACTGGAGGTATCCACTGGAGGTAATTCTTTATGGCATGTAAATTTGTCTTACCGATAGGTCTCCGTGTGGCGTATTTTTGTTGCGGAGAAGTTCCTCTAATTCCACCAGTTTCTTGCTTTCTTCCGTAGATTTAGTCTTTCCCCAACATCGGGATTGCACGAGTAACTAACGAAGAGTACGTACGGTTCCGAATGACAAAACGTGAAACTTTGGAGACATTTATCTATGTCCGTGTGGCTCTTCTTTTATATGGCTTGTTTTAGGTGAGATGTTTGAAAGAAGTATTCCGTTGTCATTTCAGTGATAATAAATGAATTTCTTGATTACTTCAATCCAATGCTTGGGAAGAGACCTGGCTTCGTGAGATCATGTGGTTCGGATTCTCTGTTAATCAATAGGTCCCATCTCATATAGCCTCGCTGCTGAAAGGGACGTTAAACACAAAATCAACTCAAATCAACCATTGCTTAGGCTATACACATTTTGATAGTGACGTTGGACACAGTTTTCTACATATTCAAAATCTCTATCGCTAGCCATATTTTGTGGCTGACGACTGAGAACATTTGCGACACCGACTGAAATCTATCACTTCAGTCGGTGTGTACAAGGCTGCAAAGTGCATTATAAGTCATTACATATTCATTGCATGTAAAACATGGTAAAGCACAATCCCACTACAAGAGAAATACAGCTCGATAAAAAAGATAACGAAGTATGTTCCTTTTACTAGAAAGCTTCTATATACTTAGAATATATCAACACGAAAATCAGGCTGCTGATAACAAGGGTAATTTAATTATTTAACAGAAACAAAGCACATTTTGACGTAAAACTTGATATCCCGTCAATGTGTAATTGCTTGCACGTTGGGTAGCGTTTCCGCACCTTATAATCATGATATTCCTTGTTCTTCCTGCTACAACTTTTCGAATTATCGGAAATATAGTCAGGATCTTCACCGCTATCGTCAACAACACTAGACATCACCAAATCGACTTCCATATTCTGTGGATGTCGGCATATTGTCCTCTATTTGCACCATATTGATTGTGGCTTACCATGTTTTACTTCAAACACATTGTGGTTTCCCATGCTTTATGTAGTCATCTACAACATCTACCGACTAAATTTTCAACCATTTGAAATGACAGTCTTACGCGTTCACCCAAGACAAGGCAATTACAGTTCAGAACTCAATTTCGCTCGGTCGGTGGGTTACCAGATTTTACGTCCGAGCCCCTCAATTATATTCGTAATATTTCTAAGAATTCTCATTTCCGTGTTTATAATCAGTATGTTTTTAATCAGTACATATTGGTGTCAGTACGCTACTTAAAAATATGCAGTGGGGAATTCTGATGTTTCGTGAATATATACGTAGTTTGTAGTGAAATTCGTTCGGAAAGTAAGCTCCGTTTGGAAATAATAATAAAAAAAAAGAAAGAAAGAAATCGAGTACAGAAAAGGAATGCAATTCATTGCACAAAAATCAATAACACTTAAACTACTTCTCCATATTGCTCCCGTAATTTTCCAGGCATTTTTCGTAGCGTGGTATAAGTTTATGTATTCCTGCGTCATAGAATGTTGCCGCCTGTGTTGTCAACCATGTGGTAACATGTTCTTTAAACCCTTCATAGTTGTTGGAGCGCTTACCTCCAAGGAAGGACTGCAGATGCAGAAAAAGATGGAAATCACTAGAAGTGAGATCGGGACTGAGCGGAGTATGGCCAAAGCGTCAAAGCCAAAGCTTTCAAGGAGTTGTTTTGTCACATTCGCAGTGCGTGGTCTGACGTTGTCGTGAATGAAAACCACGCCTTTCGAGAGCGTTCCTCTGTCCTTGTTCTGCATTGCACGGCGCAGTTTCTTAAGTGTCTCGCAATAAACATATTTATTGAATGTTGCACCTCGTCGTAAAAATTCAATGAGTAAAATGACATGTGTGTCCCGAAGCACTGTGCACATGACTTCAGGGTGTCAAGAATTGCTTTGGTTTAATCTTTGTTGGGGACGAAGTGTGTCTCCATTCCATGGATTGCCATTTCATTTCAGGGGTGTCATAAGCAACGCAATTTTCATCCCCCATGACAATGTGTACTAAAATGTTCTCGCCAGCATCATAGTAACGTGACAGAAAATCAAGTGCGCTAGCCATCCGTAGTTTTTTATGTTCCTCAGTAAGAAATTTAGGCATCCAACGTGCACAAAGTTTACCAAAACCCAGTTTTTCAGTAACAATCTCGTAAAGTACCGTTCGTGAAATTTGTGGAAATTCAAGATTAAGAGCATTAATCGTAAACCAACGATTGTTCTTAATCTTTTCTTCGACTACACTCACCAGTTCATCAGAAACCACAGATGGACACCCAAACCGTTCTTCGTCATGCACTTCCTTAAATTGTCGAACCCATATTCTCACCATTGATGAATCGCTCGTTGCATTTTCTCCGTAAACCTTGCAGATTTGTCGATGAGTGTCACTTGGTTTTACGTTCTTCGCATTCAGAAAACGAATCACAGACCTAATTTCACAAGCGGTGGGCATTTTGATCATAACTGCCATTATAAACAATCACTACGAACGACACACAAAAAAGAGCGATCTCAAAATGGCGGCATTTCGTTTTGCTTGGATCAGAAAAACTAGTGCGCATAAGCGGAACTGTGATCGTAACGCTAATACGAAAAAAAAAATCGAAACGGAACTTATTTTACGAACTTCCTATCGTATTTTTTGTATACATTTATTACATTATTCTCACTAAACTGACTCTAAAGCAATATGGACTACAAAGCAATCCAACAGCAAAAAGGTTTCCATATCCTGCTGAGAGATTTCTTCGTCTTTTAGATGCTAAAATTGAAGATGGTGTATTCCTTGGTCCTTGGAATCAACAATCTGCCCGATAAACACCATATTTACAAAGACAAGTGTTAGGTGGGAGAATTACGTGCTACAGTGAAATTTAATGCTAAGTTGGCAGTAGATCACTATCAGAACGAGCGCATGTACCGAATTCGTGTAAATGGAGTAACCAGACGACGTATATCCTAGAGGAAGACAGGAGTTCTCCAGTAGTCAAGTTGTAGAAATCATAACCATTGGTACGGTAACTTTGATATTAGTCGCAGGCGTGGTCAGAGTGATTTTAACGGCTGGGATAATGCGGGATGGAAGGAAACGGGAAATCACCACTCTATTTATCCTTAGCTTGCTGAAAGCAGAGAGTGAACTTACGGCACTGGTTTTTCTAAGGTCAAAATATAGTTCCGGAAGTAAACTATCCCCCCATTCTGATCTCCGGGAGGGTATTGTCCAGTGAAGAACTATTAAACGAAAGAGGTGAGAAAGATAGATAGATCAAAAATATAAGCAAGAGCATGGATTTAGGATAGGGACGTGGAATATGTGTACCCTGTAACACGGAGGTAAATTGGAAAATTTTAAAGAAATGAAACAAAATAATTTGGACTTACCAGTATGAGTTTGTGAAGTTAGATGGGAAGCTAATGGGGAGTTGAACAGCAAAAGGAATGAGCTATTTTACTCTGGTAATGAAAGTGACGGTAATAATGGTGTAGAAATAATTATTGGTGAGCGCATAAAAGAGAATATAGTGAAAGCAGAATTTGTTAATTACAGGATTGTGGTATTAAGACTTAAGGGAAAAACGAATCCAGTGATGATACAGGCAGCGACGACTTTGCGTGCAACTGCAGAAATAGAGGAAAAGTATTAGAAAATAGAAGAAATTATGGACAGGGAGCAGAGGAGTGCATGCTTAATTCAAGTGGAGACTTCAATCCAGTTGTATGAGAAAAATAAAAAGGTAGTGTCGTAGACGAATATGATTTAAGTAAAAGAAATGAAAGGGGACAAGAACTGGTCAATTTCTGCATTAGTTGTGAATACTTGGTTCAATCAGCACAATAACTGAAAATATACATGTAGATTTTCAATAGACGGCTGAAGATATCAAATAGACTATGCTGTGATTGAGGATAAGTACATAATAGCTTGAAGAATGCGAAGACTCTTGTGACAATTTCTCTTATCAAAACGTTTTGTTGGTAGAAGTGAATATTCAACTAGAAAATGTAAGCAGAAGAAAATAGTCAACAAGATGTTAAATACTGAAAAGTTGAAAAACGCGGAAATAAGAAATTGTTACGTTGAAAAATTTAAAAAGCAACACTTAAACGAGAAAAGGATAGGTGAAGGTAGTAATAGATCATTGGAGAATATTAAATTTTTCATACATTAGGCTGTGCAACAGCTAATAGGTAATTGAGAACACATAACAGATAATGAACGGATGTTGCAAAAAATCACGGAAAGGAGCGCATGGCAACAGATTGATACAGAAGAGGGCAGAATGATGTACAGAAAAGTTAAACTATGAGTTACGACAAGAAAGAATTTCACAAAAGTAAACGTGAGGACATAGAAGAATTAGAAAGAGTTGGCAAATATGAGGAAATAAAATCTATGGAACTTCAGAGGAAACAAGGGATATTATCATGGCAGTAGAAAATAAGAATGGAAATGTAGTAATGGAGAGAAGTGGATGAAAAGAAATATGTTGTGGACTTGCATGAGAATACGAATGGCCTAGATGTTGAAGTAAAAAATGTAGTAAGTAAGGATGATAAAGGGTTTAGTATTCTTCGGGATGAGATTGGAAAAGCCATATGCAATATTAGAAATAAAAACTTCTTCGGGATACATAATATGGCAATCGAATTTGATACAAATATGAAAGACAAGGATAAGAAAGAATTGATTCGGTTCTTCAATGAAATAAATGAAACAGAAGAGTTGCCAAAAATATCCTGAACACAATGAATATATCGATGGCCAAGAAATCAAAGCTAGAGAAATTGAGAATTAAAGAATTATTAGTCTCATATCACACGAAACAATAATTTTGCTCCGAATCCTGATCGGAAGATTGTATGGAAGAACAAATGCGGAAGTTTTGAAGGAACAGTTTGGGTTGAGGAGAAGCAAGCGCAGAAGAGGTGTAAGTGGATTATTGAGGGTACATTACTCAAAAGTGATTAAAAATTACTGGAAGCTTTCGAAATGTTGGTGTGAAGAAGAATGGAGGGAATTAGCTAGATCGAGCGGAAAATGAACAAGACAATGTAAGAAATGATGGAAGAACCAAAAACAATTTTAGACTATTGAAAGAGAAAGTGGTGTTGACTATTGACTAAGAAGGAACTATGTTATGAGAGACGTACGAGAAGGTATAGTGGCATAAAATGGAGGAGGAGGCGAAGGAGACTACTGTTAATGAATGTAGCAATACAGAAAAATCATACTTAAAGACAAAGAGATTAGCTGAAGACCGTGGAACAGAGAAGTCTCTCAGTTGCAGCAAGTGACCTGCCGATAATGGCAGAATAGCTATGACAATTTCAACAAGCTGAAAGGCTTGAAGCATGAAATAAAGGAGCACAAAACCTCCTTGTAAGCTGAAGGAGCTCTAAACACAAGGAACTAAACGATCAAAAATACACAGATTTATGATGCAACATGTCCTTGAAAACACATTTCAGGAAATCAAATCTGAACTTGTTTCCAGAAATTTTCAGTGATTTATCGGATGATCACGGAGATTGATTTCATAAAGATATAGCTACCATGATAGAAGAGGTGAGGGAAAATTAATGCTAACAATGTTAGAAGACTATTACTGAACTATATAATTCATAACAAGGACACTCAGAACAAAAGTAATAAATAAGTCATTCTGTTCAAATTTTGTCTGTTCTTTGTAAATATTGCTTTAGGATAACTACTAAGAATTAAACAAATATGTGTTCGTCTTGGCTGTAAATTGTAGGGGAAGAGATCAAGTAGTAAACTTCTCCCATTTAAACTCCATTTCGTTCAAGCGGGAGCCTACTTCAAGATACAATTTTTTTAGTTAATATGATACGATACGAATGCAAATGTATAAATAAAGCATGGAATAGGTTTCCTAGATCTCAAAAACGACATTAAAATCTATTGAACGAAACGAGAATGTAATCTTGTCCCATTCAATAAAACACCAACTCGGACCCCTAAATGTAATAAAAGCGATTCTCAAGATATTAAATATCAATGAGGAGAAACAAATTTAATATTTTTCTACGGAAGGCCAACATTATACAGGGTGCGGCACGTAAAACCGGCCCGTAAAGTGAACACATAAAATGAAATGTAATGTATTGAATATGATTAACTACAACACATAAATGAAATGTAATGTATTGAATATGACTACTCACCTTCACAGCAGCCTTCACAGCAGGTGCTGAAAGTGTCCTCCGCCCACTTCAACACACATGTGAGCACGATTGAGGAGATTCATATATACCCTTGTCAGTTCTTGTGTTGTAATGCTATTGGTGACATGAAATGAAATGAAATCTTTGAGTTTTACGTCCCACGGTTATGCCGGTTAGGCTAAAGGAGACGGTGATGATGAGTAATGAATGAAATGGTGGAATGAAGAAAGTGGGAGGAAACGGGAGAACCCCGAGAAAACCCACGCACGCGGTGTTTGTCCACCACAAAGTCCACTTGGCGGGGGCTGGGATCGAACCCGGGACCCCAAGGCTATTGGTGACATCCTGGATCCTGGTCTTGAGTTCTTCAATTGTGTGTGGATTTGTTTCGTATACTCTTCCCTTTAACAGTCCCCATAAGTAAAAGTCACACGTGGACAAGTCTGGTGACCGAGGAGGCCACAAGCCTTTGTTGATTTTCCTCTCTGGTGTAAACATCTCATGCACAAGGGACAATGATGCAGCTGATGTGTGGCATGTTGCACCGTCCTGCAGAAGGTAACATAACTGACGCTCCTCTTCGGTCAAGTGTGTATAAAACTCCTCCAGGATTCCCATATACACGTCACTGTTCACTGTCGTCTCAAAGAATATGGGCCCAATAAAGCGTGTGGCGGAAATAGCACACCAAACACCAATCTTCTCATCATGCAAGGGTACCTGGTGGATTGCGTGTGGATTTTCTGTCGACCAATACCGGTTGTTTTGGGAATTTACGTACCCAGACAGGTGGAACCACGCCTCGTCACTCATGATGAGCATTAGTGGATCCAAGAAACCACTGGCAACATTGCTCAACAGCCATGAACAGAAATGCACCCTCTTCTGCAGGTCAGGCTCCTTCAGTTCTTGCACAACACTTATCCGGTACGGTTTTAACTTCAGTCCCCTTAAAACACGTCTGCAACTTCTCTCACTCGCATGAACCTGTTGACTCAATCTCCTGGTTGATTTTTGAGGACTTCTTGTCATTACCTCCTCCACCTGTATCTTTAATTCAGGTGTGCAGACAGATGGTCGTCTGTTCCTGGGAGCATTTTGAACCGATCCTGTACGCCGCCATTTTTCAATCAATTCCTGAATGGTGCTTTTTGCTGGCACAGAACGTCCTGGAAATTTCTCCCGAAACAAATTCTTTGTTTTCACAAAAGATCCAGTGAGAATGAACCCTTCAACAATGGCAACACGCTCGGATATCGAATACGGCATAATCACACACTGACACTCACCCGGTTTAACACAACGAGGCCTTTATCTCAACTGGTTTTGACAAGTTTCACTGGCTGCGACTGCACGTGACTGCTTCAGGTCACGTAAGTCGACCCGATTTCGACACGCCATTTCTTGGTAGGAAGGTAGATTATTTAAGTGTTGCCAATACGACGGGCCGGTTTTACGTGCCGCACCCTGTATTTTCCAAATGGGCCAAATAGTTCTTGTCCCCTCTAAAGAAAAGTTCCAAGTTACGGCGCTTTTGTTCACATATGTATTCAGTTTTTAGCAGTTATTCTAAAGAAATACTTACGAAAATATTTAAAATTTGAACAGAATGTCTTATTAATTCCTTTCCTTCTGAATGTTTTTTTCACTCGAATTATATAGTCCAGCAATACTTTAACAACATTGTGTTTATCAATTTCCATTTATTGTTTCTCCGTAGTAGCTATATCTTTATGAAGTCTTTTCCTGTGATGGTAAGAATCACTGCATATTTCTGGAGACAAATTATGATGTGTACTTTCAGGGACATATTGCATCATAAATCTTTCTAAGCTTTCATCATCGCTTAATTCATAAACTCCTTGTATTTGGAGTCCATTCTATTTATGAGGAAGTTTTATATTACTTTATTTCGACAAACCTATTCTTCCTCTTCTTTATCTGTTGGGTTATGATTTAAACCTTTGAGCTTGTTAAATTTTCTAATCTCGGGACCAACAAATACACCATCTTCGATTGTAGTATCTGAAAGACTAGGAAATCTGTCAGCAGGATATGCAAACCCTCTGTCTTTTTTTTTCTTTGTGCCTACCGAATGTTGCTTAATTAGGCCCAGTTTCGGATGAAGGTTGCAGGAAGTATATCACAGAATATCAAATTTTCTAGCTGCACATTTTTTAAGATACTGTACTGATACCAGCTAATGACTAATACACTGATTATCTGAACATGTAAATTAGAGTTCATAGAAATACTATGGGTATACGTTTACACTGACTTCATATGTCCAAAGATCTCAATCTTAAGCTCATACAAATTGATACGTTTTCACTGTAATATTAACATCTCACACTATCTGGACAGCGACGTCAACACCCAAGAAAGAATCAGAAAATCAATAGTAATGTAGCAATATTTTTTTTGTTTGTTTGTTTGCTGCAAATATTGATGTTTCATATTGTCAATATTTCAAATTATAATTACTTTGGTTACTGGAATTACTGAAGAACTATTTCTGACAACGAAATTCTTATTTCAGATTTGAATTCACCGATGTAAATTTATTATAGCTCATTGATATTACCATATGTTGAAATTGTAATTACTGAAGTTATTGGAAATTTGTAAAAGACTATACCTGACAGCGAAATTCTGATTTTAGATTTGAATGTATCACTGTAAATTCTTTATTATCAATCCACGTTATCCATATTTTCAAATTACAGTATAATTACTGGAAAACTGTTTCGGGCAGTGAAATACTGACGACAGACCTACCACTAGGATTTTGAGAACCCTCTTAGATATGACTTATTCTTCCGGGTCTAGAAATCAATCAGAATAATACCAAGGTAATTTTAATAGTTAGCATGGCTATAGGTTGCTGGAATGCTATTAATCCGATTCCGGATAGCGTTTATAATTTAAATATGATGGCTGAAATACATCAAATGGTATGGATTGGTTGTACAGTACATTTCTGATTTTTTATGGATTTCACCAGTTACCTGAATTTCTGCAAATAGAGATTGAAAAAAAATGAAATGAAATCTTTGAGTTTTACGTCCCACGGTTATGCCGATTAGGCTAAAGGAGACGGTGATAATGGTGGAATGGTTGGTGAAATGGTGGAATGAAGAAAGTGGGAGGAAACGGGAGAACCCGGAGAAAACCCACGAGCACGATGTTTGTCCAAATAGAGATTGAGTCCTGAAATCATTAGTTTGCATAATTTGGGTTATGCCGTCTTAGAGAATGTGTGTCTGATGTTAATATTAACAAGTGTAAGAGGTTTCTTTTCTATTAATTTTATTTTTATGTTAATGAAATGGTAGTGCTATTTTTAGAAGCTGATGATGCATGCATGTGTCAGTTCTGGTAGGAATTGTATATCTTATTTTTGTCATAGAAAATAAAAAGTGTTAATTTTAATAAAATATTGCTATTTTGTGAAATGTAGAAATGACAAGAAGTTAAATGAGAAGTACAAAATATTGTTTTATTCAGTTTTGTGGAAACACGCTGATAGCCTCTCAATAGAAGCAAGTAGTACTAAAATATCACAATATCAAGATTTCAGATAACTTTTGTCAGAAATACCAAGATTACCATTCCTCATTTACCAAAAAGTTCTTTACCCCTTACCTAATATTACTTCTTACGATTAGGCAAACTCTCCTTATTGAATATTTGGTATACTTGTATCGATTCTAATAAGTTCTATGAAAGTTACTTCTAATATATTTACACTTTGATACTTTTTCCTACTTTGACCTGCAAAGCATGGAAATGAATAAATATAATTTTGTCTGAATTATTATTTAAAATTTCAGTGTTTAATGCTTGCACCTGAAATCGCAAAAAGGCGTCAGACCGACGGTTGACAAGCAGAAGAGGTGAATTATGCAGGGATTACAAACGGGTGATCAAGATAAACAAAGTTAGAAAACACTTAGAGCAACAATTATTAGAATATGATATTTATGATTTCTGGAGTGAGCGACCGCAAGATAAGAACATTATTCTTTTTTTATTTATTTTCTTTTTATTTTCCATTCTACTGTGTTCAAATTTTGATGTGTTGTATACTACGATTTCCTACTGATATCTTAAAAATTCTTAGTTACAAGAAAGCCATTGCATTTACCTCTCTCAAATTCGAAAGAATAGCATATTGTCAATTCATATATAATCACAACTCTATGGTAGTTAAGTATTTACTGACTTATTTTAAAGCTAGAAGTATGATATACCTAGCAGTAGTTGAGAAGACTAAGTAGGGAAATAATCCGTGTAACATGGATTCATGTCACCATGGCTTCTTAATTTATACAATAGTTCTTGCTTTCATTAAATTTATTATATTCCGTAAAGTCTCAACGTCTATAACTGTAGAGTTATTTCTTTCTGCTTGACAGCTCAATGATTTGTAAGACAATTGCAAGGAACATTGTTTGTTGGAACAAACAACAGCTATCGAATAATTTCTCATGGATGCTAAAAACATGAATAACAACTGTAGATTTATCTATTCGATGAACAAACAATAGCTATGCCCAGAAACAAGTGCAAAGATAAACATTAGAGTTAAAATCTACTTTTTGTCTAAGTTTTTGTGCGTAATTTTTATTTCTTAATAATTGCAATTTAGAGCGAAAACCTTACAAATAAAACTTTTTTTATTTAATGATTTCACCGTACATATTTGTACTGAGAATAAGATATTCCGATTAATCACATCTTGTGAAAATGTAGAGGCACAATTATCTTCTAAGAAAGAAAGTGTTTTAATGTAGTCATACACTTTATGAAAAAGCGTAAATTACAGTTTTATTCTGGAAGTAATATCGTGTTTCTTCATAGAGTCTAATACTTATGCAAAGACATACTCTTCAAAATATGTTATTCATTTCAAAGTTGCTATATCTTTACATAAAGATTTACCGTAGTAGATTGGATTACTACAGTCTTCAGTACCCATGATTGTAGGCTGAATTTCGGATAGAAGCTCAATAACTTAAAAGAAAAATACTTGTTCTAATCACGTTATACCAGTAAATTCCTGTCTTTTATGATCTCGGTATTGCGTAAAACACAATAAATATTCACAATAAAGGAGTTGAGACAAGTAATAAGAAATTAAAAGCCGTTACTTCCAACATGGAGCGCACACCCCACTGGAGTAATTTGACTGTTTATGGGGGTAATTCGAACATTTAGTCATGTTAAACAATACATAAAATGAAAAAAAAAGTAAACTAGTAATTCACCATTAAATATATTGGGAAATTTTTGATAATTAACTTTTCGTTTTTACAGGAACTTTTGTATGTTTATATAAACTAGGTTCAAAGAACACATGGCAGTGTGTGTTCTGTCTGCTGTGATTCAACTGCACTTTTTTGTGACGAAAGTCCTTCCAAGTACGCTTATAACGCGATCATTTAATTACACAGCTTGTGAGTATAATTGCTGCGAAGAGATACACAAACTCAAGGAAACTAAAAGAAAAAAATTGGGAACGAAATCAAAATTAGATCTATATTATAGATTTTTAAGAAGTTATATGACAAGTTATTTTTCATTCAGCAGCATATGTATGATATAAACAACATTAAACAATACGAATCAATCTCTTAAATTTAGAGACTGGGAGATCATTTACAGATGTTATTACGTAAACCAGCATTAGTTTGAATAAGATGTCTTCAAGCCTTCGGACTCGAGACAAAGATACATATGATATTTTGAGAGGCATTTCTTCGTCACAACTCGTAGATCTAAGATGTTATGATGGTACAACCGTACTGCCATTTCTTTCATGGATGCCTGGGAGATATGAAAGCAGAATGTAATCTGTTTATATATTATTTGTATTTTTATTTAAATCGTTTAGTAGAATTTTATTTTCTATTATTATAATCGAAAAATAGTTATATAAGAGACATGTCGGAGGACATTTTATCACACAAAGCTATCAATGGATCAACGAGAAAGTGGAAATTTTAAAATCATCAACATTTGATGTGAACAAAAATAGATTATGCACTTACGCAAAAGTTACTGTAGATTGATTTTACACTTGCTTGCTTTTGCAGTAAACTACACATTAGTAACGTCATTTAGTGAAGGTATTGTAATGTATAAAATACGGTGTCAAATTGTGTAATCAATTAAAAACCTTTACATTCTGTGGCAGAAAAAAAACTTTACGTGCAAAATCCACGTAATGGAGTCAAGCGCCGTTCCCGTCATCAAAATGTGGGAGAAGCCTAATTATGACGTCAATCAGTAGCGCGCCACTTTCAATCTTTCCTCACCCAGCAGAATCTTAGTGTGTCTCGTGGCATTGTACAACAACGTTGTTCTTTCTTTGCTCTGTGCAGCTAGATTTTTGTTTAAGTTCTTAACAGTTAGTGATCTTATAGCTTTGTTCTGATTACGTACAATGAGTCGTAAAAACTGACAATGGCAGAGAAATAAAGGGTAAATAAAGTGTTTTAACTCTTCTAGAGAGAAATGATTCGGTATCCAGAGATATTGGAGTGTCAAGGGAGACAATTTAGCAGCTAAAGCGTTCAGCGCCGTCATTGCCTCCTGGGACTATATCACATAGAAAGTCCGGCTCCGGAGCACCTAGAAAGACGTTACCAAGGACTGCTAAACTTCTAAAGCGTGAAGTAATGTCAACCCTTTCCACAACTGCTGTAAAATTGAAAAGCAAGTACCCTGAGCTCCTCCAGAACGTCGCAACTATTACAATTCGTCACCGTCTACAAAAGGATCTGGGCTTGCAAAGTCACCGTGGTGCAAAGAAGCCCCTGCTTACAGCAGCAATGAAGAGAAAAGGCTTTCCTTCTATAAGAAATGCCAAGATTGGACATCTGAAGAGTGGAAGAAAGTGGTGCGTATTGATTAGAGCACTTTTAGATTGATTTGTGGTGGATCCTAGATGGTGCGCTGTCCAAGTACTGCTTCACGGTATGACCTGAAATTTATAGTTAAGACAATTAAATACTCTGGTAGTGTGATGGTGTGGGGTGCATTCAGTGGTAATAATGACAGGCAAGGATTGTATTTACTTCCCAAGGTTGAAACCATGAAAGCAAGCAAGTATATTAATGTTTCGGAAGAACATTTACTTAATTTTTGGGACATTCATGAGTGTGATTATTTTATGCATGATGGGGCCCCGGCCCATATTTCCAAGGCTGTGCAAAAGTTTCTCTGTAACTATAATATTACCCCGTTAGAGTGGCTAGGTAATTCTCCTCACCTTAATCCATTCGAAAACTCTTGAAACTTCATGAAAATCAAGTTCAAGCGACACGACCACCTCAAGGATCTGAAAGACACGCTCAAAATACGGTGGATAACCATGGACTATATATACTTCACCAACCTGGCTGAATCAATGTCTAAACGATTGAAGATGGTGATAAACTGTAAAGGTCATACGACAAAATACTAATTGTAAAATATTAGTCACAATAAAACATTTCAATGTTATGAATTTGTAACGATTTCTGATTTTTTTATAATATAAAGATTTTTTGCCGGTACGGTAGTTACTGAAAGGATAGGTAGAGAGCTATTAGGAAGACAAGGCCCAATAAATGATGAGGCTACAAGTAAAATATCAAGGTAGAAATTGTTACTTAAGATAATCACAATTATTATACATCATATGACTTCTACTTTTCACATACATACTTTTCAATTCATAAGACTAATTATGTTCTCTATTGATATTGGTATCAAGTAGTACTTTTTCAAATGTAAATATTTGTTCGTATATATATATATATATATATATATATATATATATATATATATATATATATATATATATATATGTGTGTGTGTGTGTGTGTGTGTATGTGTGTGTGTGTGTGTGTGTGTGTGAACCATATTAACCTACTGTATAAATTGTTCAACTCACAAGTAAGGGACCATATGGTTGTCGCGCAAATCAGATGCAGACATACGCCATCTGATTGAGCATGAAGAGATATGGAGAACACAGAAATTTAAGGTGCTAAGGGCCATAGGGAGCGGAGCAAGGAAAGAGGAAACATTGAATGTCGGCAAAATTGGAGAAAGTCAGGAATGTCGGGAAAAGTTAATTTCTTGCAAACAGGAAAAGAAACTCAACCAAAAGAAAGAAACTAAACATAACAAGGACATCAAGGACGAAGAAAGATAATAATCAGGGTTGCCATCCGGACCGCAGTGTTGCCAGCCCTGCATAACATTGATATGGAAGATATAGCACAGTATAGTAATTCATGCACAAGGAAAAATATTAGTAACACAAAAGACAAATGAAAAGACTCTGTACACGTGCGTAAAAATGTTTAACGTAGTCGTGAGTGAATATTACACCCGCGTGAATACAAATGGAGTAAAATAGAGAACAGTACGCACCATTTGTAGTTTAATTGCAGTTGACGTGAAGATCACGAATGAATGCGTGGTCAACACACAAACATTTCTCGCAGTGAGCACAGCGGATAAAAGCAAGCTGGTCACACGGTCTCTGCAGCATTCCTTTTTCAAAGCAATATACGGAAGGTGTTTCTAACTATCCAGGATGTTCATTGGAGTAGCCACATTTGAAAAACGCAAAGCGTATCATCTTTTGAAATCGCCTAGAGGAAAACTGGTAATGAACAAATGACTGAACGCGGAGAAAGTTCTCACGTTGCCACACATTAATACTGGAGAACACTAATGTATCTGTGATGAACGATCATCATCATCATCATGGAACGATGCTCCCAAACACTTTCGTTTCTGTGTTATCATGTGTACCCTTTTCAATTTCATGTCTATATTTGTCCTCCCTCATGTACATTATTCACTCACGACTATCGTTAAACCTTTTTACGCACGTGTACAGAGTCTTTTCAATTGTCTTTTGTGTTACTAATATTTTTCCTTGTGCATAATTGCTATACTGTGCTATATCTTCCATATCAATGTTATGCAGAGCTGGCAACACTGCGGTCCGGATGGCAACCCTGATTATTACCTTTCTTCGTCCTTGATGCCCTTGTTATGTTTAGTTTCTTTCTTCTGGTTGAGTTTCTTTCCCTGTTTGCAAGATATTAACTTTTCCCGTCATTTCTGACTTTCTTCAATTTTGCCGACATTCAATGTTTCCTCTTTCCTTGCTCCGCTCCCTATGGCCCTTAGCACCTTAAATTTCTGTGTTCTCCATATCTTTTCATGCTCAATCAGATGGCGTATGTCTGCATCTGATTTGCGCGACAACCATATGGTCCCTTACTTGTCAGTAAAACAACTGGATAATTTTAATATCACATATAAGTGACGTTACCTATGTACAGTATGAGTTGATTCTTTGTAATTCCTGAAACACCTCCCGGACGTATATTGTATAACGTCCTTTTAGACCGGGCACTTCTTAGTCTCCATCTGCTAAATTCATCTTGATACTGTACTGCAGCGAAGTTACATTCATCATTTCCTAGGAAAATTCTCACTGCAGATGAACCAATCATATTGTGCTATTGTTATTATAAAAATATTTTCTTCTCAGATAGAAACAAAATTATATGGCGTTTTGAGAAAAGTTTGCCGTAACAAAACTCAGCCCCGAAAGTAAACTATCCATTCTGAGCTTTGTATAAGAAATTATTTATGCCATATATTATCAGTAAAATATATGTTTATGAAATATATATATATATATATATATATATATATATATATATATATATATATATACAGGGTGTTTCAAAACAACACCGACAACGTTTGGGAGGTGATTCCTGACACCAAGATAAAACAAAAAGTATAGACCAACCTGGTTGCACAAATGATTTCTTTCGGAGATATAGGCTGCCGAAATCGTGAAAAAATGAACCTTAAAACTCCATAGCTCCTAAACTATGGGACCTACTGTAGTCGGATCAAAACTTTACTAAGGAACTAATATGTGGTCTATCCAAAAATACATGCTTCAGAATCCTGCAGTACTTTCACAACAATTTTTATAGAGGTAGTTAGTGAGTACTTTAGATTATATGTCCGTAACCAAACTGCCCGTACAAAAATTACTTAGGATTCTGAAACATGTATTTTTGGATAGAGCACATATTAGTTCCTAAGTAAAGTCTTGACCCGACTACGGTAGGCCCCATAGTTTTGCAGCGATGGACCTTTAAAGTGCATTTTTTCATGTTTTCGGCAGCTTGTAACTCCGAAGGAAGCATTTGTGCACCCAGGTTGGTCTATACTTTTCGTCTTATTTTGGTGTCAGGAATCACCTCCTAAACGTTGTCGGTGTTGTTTCGAAACACCCTTCATATATATTTCATAACCATATATTTCACCGATAAGCCAAATATATAAAATCGACTGAGTATTTTTTTTTTCGAAAAATAAATCAGTTGAAAAGAATTTATTCTCAAGATCAATCTACCCCTCGTAGAGTTCAAGTTCGCAGAGTTACGATATATTATCAGGTGTTTAATAAAATATTTATTTATGAAATACGTATACATAAACTGAGTCGTTTTCTAAAAAAGTTCATCTGCAAAGTACTCACTCCCAAGAATAGACTTTCAATATAATCGTGAAGGATACTAGCCTATACATCGGTCAACACAGTAAAAAATGGGGAACATTTTGATATGTCATACACACAGGTTGTTCTGAAACTACATTGTAAAATTCTGCTGAAGCTGGTAGAAAACAGAGCAATTATATACACGGAAATCGATTTTCCCTCTCTACCAGTCTTATTATATAAAATTTCCTGTTTAAAACAATATAACACAGTTTCATTATACAAGTATAAAGTTCACTACTAATTTAGGATATGCGGGTGTCCCAAGGCCCAGACAGACAATATAAAGGATCCCTACAGAGTTTCTAGCAAACAAAGTGGGGTGGTTTTAGGATTCTCAATGTTCAACACAGACAAAGAGAGTTTAAAAATCCACAGAGCTCCATGCATACTAAGTGGACAGGAGGCCTTAGAGCTCCAGACAAGCAAAGAGAGGGAAGTTTGACCATCCGAAGACTGATACTAGATATGATGGTCCTCTATATTTTATAGCTACTCCTGCGTGCCGGTGGCGCTGGTGTACTTCCTCCACATGATTAGTGGTGACGATGGTGTTTCGTCGTCTGCCTCTTGTTTAGCTTGTAATAGGAACGCCACGTGGTGTTTTTACAAATACAAGCACGTATTAATTGTTTGTAAATAGAATTATTTTCGGAATATTACAATATCTTGCTTCAAACCTCGCTAAATTATAAATAATACAATTTTGATTTTGTTCTAATTATTTCTGTTTTAAAAATTTCCATGCTTTTTATTTCTAGTTATTTCTGTGTTTGTGTTCTATAATATATTTTTAGTCCTTATGTACATTCTTACATTTATTTCTTTCAGTTACAAATCCTTTAAATAAAATGAGTAGCGTAAGCAAGAAGAAATTTATAGTGGGAGACATCATGATTTTAGGAAGTTTTAGGTGGAAGATGATCAAACAAGGCTTGGGGATCATTGCTCTATGTGGAACCATAGTAACAGTAAAGGAAAGTGAGGGATCATGTGCGATAAATAAATGGTGTTCTCTAACAGGTATTTCCATGTAACCTGTTTAGTTGTCAGTAACTACTTTGCTTTAGCAGTAGCTTGGTATCATATTTACGAAGATTGTACTATGGATAAGAAAGATTGTAATATGCTATTGCTTAAAGTCGCACAAGCATAGTACTCTCGCAAGTGTTTGCCAAGCTCCAGAAGAATCCTTATGAGCTGTTCTAAACTTAAATATACCTGTGGCAAATATCACATTTTTGGATGTACTTGTTTCATTGAAATCTCTGTTAAGCTATTGAATAACAATTCCAAATAACAATATTCTGCAACATCAAAAATCAAATTTTCTTCAGGACGCTCTCTATTTCTATACCACATTGTTTATGTCCATAATGACCCGCAGTTCCTTCTAACTGAAAACTTTTGTTCCGCTTGTAGTTATTCATTCCTGAGATTAAATGAAATTTTGAATTAAATGATTAAACGATTATATGAATAAGGATTATGCTCTAGAATCTAAATAATCCTATTGTAAATAAAATAGTAAATGTTCTTAAATAATTGGTTCGGAATAAAGGGATTGGCACAATAAGAAGAGAGGAATCGATAATAAGCCGTGATATCGAATGAAACAAAGAAAACGATTGAATAATCATAAAAATGCATTGCTGCTTCAAAATTGGTCAAAAATAAAATTAAATAAAAATAGTTACTTTTTGTCTCCTGCTTGAAAAAGGTTTAGAACAGTAATTAAAATTAATATAGTTGAAAAATTAAATAGGTTTCTTACGCGTTAAAATAAATATTAATTAATGAGATATGATTTATATCTCTAATCTTTGCGTTTGCTTAAGAACTAATGATAAGTAACTTCGAGGCAATTAAGAGAAGTTCTTGGAAGTGGTGCCTAATGGATTGCTGGAGAAATGATAAGGGAAATAAACGTAGAAGATCATACTGTAGCTGTTCTTAGATCTTAAGCAATTAATTTAAATACATGAAGCAGAAACATAATTAACTTTGCGTTTATTTGATATAACAAAATACAAAATCATCCAGTGTTTCACCTCGTTCAATATTTTACGCTAGCAACTTTAACTCTTTTCTGTTTGTTTGTTTGGGTACCCACATTGGGCTCCACAAAATAAATGATCTTATTCTCTGAAATTCCTTATTATTATAATAAAATTATTACAAGGCATTGCTGTTTAACAACAGGTTATTTTGGAAGCTACAACTAGATTTGGATCTAGATTTTTTTCTAGTGTGGTATTTTGTTCTTATTTGTGATTCGAAAATAGTTCTTTCTGAACAAGGGATTCCATGCGTTTTTGACATTTTCAATTTTTGCTTCAGGCTCCATTTCCCAGTTTTCACATAGAAACACATTCTCTTCATTATTTTATTATTTCGTTTACATTGTTGTTGATTACGAAGGAAAAGAATAAAAGATACAGAGAACTCAAACCATTCGGCGTCTGTCACAAGGACATAATCGTTAACTTCTAAAATCCTCCCAATTTCAAATAGTATCTCTTCGCTGAAGAGTGCACAGTAATTTGTTCTAAAGTTATTACTCTTTTACATAGATACGCAAATAAGTTTAAATAATAATTAAGACATTTATAATGAATGATACATTTATTCTATTATTAAGTACTTGTATTATTTTTAAATTATACTGAAACTGAATTATATATAGTAAAAATAATTGCATGTAAAATAAGTACTATATACAGTAAAATAGACTAAATATGTAATATATTTTATTATTCTAGACTATGTGAATGCTTTGTTATACCTACGTTATTCTTGAACTGCTTCCCCCTGTCTTTTGTTTTCTCTCTTTCTCTCTTGACCTTTCCTTGTTTTCTTTTTCATATATTTAGTATCGTATCAGATATAAACTGGTACACAAGAACATCTTGTACATGTTTTCTTTGTTAATTTATTCCTATTGTCGAATAATAATGTAATAATAGCAAATGCGTATGTTCTTAGTTTGTATTATTAACGAGCCAACTAACATAAGATTTATATGGATGATAAAATCATAACTAAAACATAAAGGATAATGTAGAACTCAAAGAGGTAGTAGTATTTATGAATTAAAATATAAAATTTCAGCAAAACTTCATGAATGAATAACTTGATTTAATTTGTATACATACATATAATTATGTAATTATCTATTTTCAGTTTTTGGAAGATTGAGTGTCTGTTATCATATGAATATAATTGGTAAAAGTGCAAAATTCCACTTAATACACTTAATATGTTTCCACGTCTCGGTATTAATGTCTGACTTCATTCATAGAGAAATTTTAATATTGTGGAAACTATATCATTTACTATTTATGTCAATCTGTTCTAAAAAGATTTCGTATCAGCTTTATTTGTTCTCAAGAGAATCAATATTTAGATTCACAATATAGATACAAAGTATTCTCTTCTTATATATATATATATATGTTTAACGTATTAACGTCTTTACTACCTGAAGATTATGTAGTCAGAAAATAAATCGGCAAACGTTGCCTCCTTTTAAACTGAAATAAAAATAGCACATTTTGTTGAGTATGGAAGATGTCTTCGTTTAGTTACTTCGAGTTGGGAAATTTGGGGTAAGGAAACATCAATAATCAATTTTCATTTATTTAAAACTATCTTTCAAACCAGGTAGCGAGAAATCAAACCATTGTCAATGGGAAATATGTAGACGAAGTGTGAGAATACAACCCAACACAAGAAGCTAACAAGGTATGCATCATGTAGGTACACCAGGGATATGCCTATAAAGAGAAGGAAAGTGCAGAAGCTGAGCGTATCCCCTCAAGTGAATTTTGGATGTACTTTAGAAATGACGTCATCTGATGTCGGCGCATTCTCTTCAGCTGACAGTGAGTTGAAGATCGATGTTCTGCAGAACGAGTTCCCAGGTGCTTGTCTCTCGTTAGACGAAAAGGCAATTAATTGGCGAAAAAAACTGTCCACAAAATCAAGGTAGGATGCGAAGATGACAAAAAGAGAAAGAAAGAAAAACACACAAAGACATGTTTTAGTAACGAAGCAGACTTCCGTGTATTACAAGACCCGTTCGTTATTTAAGAATTTATTTTACCTTGTTGTAACTTTCAATAAGAAAAGAAAACTCTTCTCTTCTGTATACTACCTTTTGAGAGGATAAAACATACAGTAAACACTTTTATCCTTTTTATACGATTTACATAAGAAGATTACAACAGCAATCAAAAGTAATAGTAAATTTAATCTGTAGTTAATAGATCATCTACAAGGAAGATGTCACTAACAATTTAATCTCAAACAACATAAATACACAAGATAGACACCCAGAAAATACCTAGTGCTTTCATCTAATGTCTACCCAACTTACTCTAAGATTTAAAATAAACAGATAACGACGATGTTTCAAGATGGAGTAATTCGGGGGGAGGGAGTGAAGATAGTGAGCATGAAAGTGAAAAAAGTCCTACACAGAAATGGTATCACGGCTGATTGTAAATTATATATGAATAGGACATACCTTCTCCATTCTGAAAATACAAGTATGGTTCATATCACCTCTGAAGTAACGTGTACAGAAAGAAATGAATTATACAAGGTAAATTATACACTTCACCCAACACGTGGGGGTGAAGTGAATATGCAAATGGGGTGAAGTGGTGAGAAGAAATGTCCTCTGGATAATGTGAATAACAGGATATAGACTGCTATATGAGTATACAGCTAACGAGGAACACCTACATGACGTAAAGGTACATTAGGAAGCAAATACATATAGCAACCCGAGATCGTTTCCAGAGTACCGTTTCGGGAGGCATTGAGTTGTTTGAACTTACAAGAAAGAGCACAATATTTGAGCTCCCAATAGGTTTTGAACTCAGGTTTATGTAAATGTATTCTTTGGTTCATATTGTATACATGGAATGATTAATGATATGTGGAATGATTAAAAGGACTATTCACATCCTCCCAAAATATATTAGTCACTTCACCCCGCCTCGACGTTTTTTTTTTCAAAACATATTTTGTAGCTTTATGTTCTCAACATATTGAGGCACATCTACTATATACATGCGTACCTAATAATCGTCTCATGTTGCTGTGGAAGTATTGGATACAACACGATTACTTCAGGAAAGAATTGTACTTCTTTCTTAGTGTTCCATATTACAATAGCAACAAAACAGGCTACAAATCTAATCACCCTCTCTGCTGGACGTGCTTGCTGCATTCAATAGTTCGCTTCTTTCTTCTGTATACTACCTTCTTCGTCAGCCCCAGACTCAATACTACACATACAAGGGCTTTTCAAGGTCATTGCCGACGCAATGCTTTGTTACCACATAACATTAAACTTAACTCTATTCACCTCACCCCTATGGTCACTTCCCCCGAATTACTCTACATATTCTTTTCTGACAAATCAATAGAGAATCCACTGATACTCTTTTTTGTATAATTATATTCGAAACACTTGAATAAATACTTTTTCATGTTTCAGTACGTCGGCTATTGTGTAACTGATCTGTGTCAATGATTTCATATGCAGTAAGATAAAAAAAGGTTGATAATTTGGCGAAGTGATCGACAAATGTATTATCTGAAAAAAAATTACAACGTATTAATGAAAAAGCAGAAATTAATAGTAAAAAGAAATCAATTGCAGTTCATAGTCATTGATTGTGCTTTTAGGTGGTGCCAGTATGTGTGTAGAAAGTGGCCGCTTGCATTCACTTCTAAAGGCGTGTTCTAAACCAGAAAGCTGCAAGACATACGTAAAAGATAAAATCATGATTTATGCTTCAGGTAATCTTTTCTACTGAAAACTGTCACAGTTTATGAAAAATGTAGATATTGAAGTCGTTTTTTAAAGTCAAGAAACATTGCCAAGTATAGTGAATGTTCTCAAAATCGACAGTCCATAAAGATTCCAACATAAGATTATAATCACCTTAATATTTTTATTTATTTGTGTAATACAGTACGTTTTCATGTGGTACTTTCATCATATAAAACTGATCATAGGATAGTTGGCAATGTTCATTTAACGAATTTCTTTGGAAATTCACAAATATCTAATATGTAAAATCCATATATCCAAAATATTCATAGACATAGAATCAGGACAGAAAACATTATATTATGTTGCAATAACAGAAAACTAGTTAGTATCTTTCAGCTATTATATAGTCATTGTCATGCACAGATTAGGTTTACTATAGGATAAAATGGGTTCTACATTTAGTTTGAAACCAATTAGTTATAATATGTGTGTGAAGTAAACTTTCAAACGTAAAATAAAGGAATTATTCCCTTCTCTCACATGTATCGTGTTAGTTTCTTCTTCCTTCCACAATCTCCAAACGTAAAAATGCCTGAAGTAAAATAAATTTGACCTAATCGATAAAAAATATAAGAGGAAAATTACCAGGAAGTATACAAATCTTTAGATAGCATTCATATCGCAACCTGTATCGAAAGAAGGATTCGAGATGTAGTGTCTGGTGTAATTTTTAATGCATAACAAATCCCTTGGGAGAGAGTAGTAATACTAGCAGTTTCCTGTACACGAATGTATTTTTGGAAGTTAGTTTTTCTTATTATTGGTTCTAGAGTAGCATTGCTCGTATTTGGCAAACTTTTACCTAATCAGTCAGTTTGCAAAGTATATTTCAACCAATGCGTTTTGCAATTTATAATTGTAAACACAAGACCGACTATTTGAATACATGAAAAAGTACGCGCATAAATTATTGTAATAAAAGCAAGTACTGAAATACTATAATTTTGTGAATACTGAACATAAAATAAATGTGTGAGGCAGGAAATGACAGTTGCTACGAAGTTTTCAATTCTCAGGTAGACATTATAACTTATTAATGTTGGAAGATCGCGACATTTGTTCACTCTGGACAGTATCAATCACGCGATAGTCTTACAACCATTATCTTCGTTGCTTGTGTAAAAATGAAAAATCAATATAAAGTTCAAAATTAATCATAAAGTTAATCAAACATGTTTAAATTATTTACTGACTTTCTAAATGAAAGTTAGTTTAGACCTTTAGCAGCTGAAATCAATATTTATGCCTTGTTATTATATATGTGAAAATAAGTGGATAATTGAAAATATTCAGTAGGTAGGTTATTTAATTATTAAAAATTTAACAGAAAACAATTTTATTAATTTAAATTTAAATAAACTTCGCTTTTAAAACTTTCGAAATAGTTCGTAGTTGAAGGTATTGTTTTTTGTTGGTGCGTATAAAAACTATTAGGGGTCATGCACCACTATAACATTCTAATATGATCATTTTATTGGGTTTTGACTGTGTTAAGAATACAGTGAAATGGCATTTCAATGAAGTGAAGAATTACAAATAATAAAATTTTATAATGGAGTATAATTTTAGAAAACAAAAACCAAGCAATTTTATTAGTGTGCATACGTATACTCGTCACGATTATGAAATAGTTGTAGTACAGATCTTTTCCAGTTAGTCAATCTTGCATGTAATATGAAGAGTTTCGTTGGCTCAAATCTATTTGTTTTGATGGAGCATGCTAACTGAAGAAGATTACTTTTCATTCATTATTCATTAAAATACATATTAGTCTATTTTCTTATAATCCTATACTTATTACGGATGAGCATCTAGTTAATACTTTTCTTATGTTTAAAAATTAACACCTCTTTTCGTTTGAAATCCCTCTACACTAACATGTAAATGGCAAGATTTCTTTAATAAATGTTCCACAGCACATTTTTGGTTTTCAATGTCTTGGATTTCTTATTCTGTAGATGTTCAATTTCCCATGATACAAGGTCAGTTCCAAAATTATTACTTATCGAATCCGAAATCATTTAATTGTTCCTAAACATGAAACGAAAAAGACTAAATTACGAGATTTTATAGCAAGTAATAATACAATGTCGCGAAGTGACCCCAAACTTAATCTATAAACAATTTTCATCAAAATCCAACTTTAATGATTTACATACTGTACCTTAAAATTTCACTTATTAAATTTCTATACTTAGCAAGAATATTCTTAACTTCTTATATAGTTTATCAAGGGCACCCACCAGGGGGCAAGGGGGGACACTCGCCCCCTAGAGGAAATTGTACTTTAGAACATCGAAAATCTAATAGAATTTTTACATTAGTTACAGCAAAATTTGAAACTATTTTTGAAACGTCGCTTATACCCCCCCCCTTGGAAACCACAACATGAGCGCCCTTGCTTATTATACTTTGGTGCAGATTTTTGAATTTATGTTTTGTATGAGAATTATTCCATCTTGATGTTCCTACTAGTATTTTTATTGATTCTTTTTAACAACGCTGTGTTGGTCTTACTGCAATTTCTTGGTATTATATTGTTGATATTATTTCGTTTTCAGTTGTAACAGTAACATATTTTGATTTACGTTTGACTCATTTTTCACGTATTTTGAGGAAAATTATGTGAATATCGATTTATGAATATTAAAAAGTTCGTGGAAAAGATTAAAGGAAACGAGACTACTATGATGAAATCCATGCACAATACCTAGGAACAATATACTTAAAAGTCCATGACATATGACGTAAAGTGAAACATTTTATATTGCCTCAAGAATTGAACACTGCAATCGCTCTTAGTTATATATTTGACAACATGTGAACCGTCTTGCTACAGATAAAATCTTAATTATCTACAGTATAGACTGAGTGCTATGTACAAGCATGATTTTTATTTTATCCACTCTTATTGTTAACACAAAGTTTATAATATCAGTGGAAAAGTTAAATTGTTTTATATGAAGGATAACGCACCGAAGTTATGAGGACAGGGGCCTATATTTTAATGAGGTATCCGGTAAATATACTTTCACCGGGACTAGAACTTGCGTCTTTCACAATGAAGATTGTGACTCAAACAGTTTAATCACAAGGGAAATAACGCTAATTCGATAATTGCAATCTGTATCTTTTAATTTCTCCGGGTATTGGTAATGTTCATTTGTATTTCAATAGCAAATACCTTTTACATTATATTATGATGAGTGTTTTTACATACTGGATAATGGGTATATTCAAAACATTCTTGTATTACAAGAAAGGATCAACTAAGTAATTTGCAAAACCTAATTTTACGTTCTTCGGGCTTTGGATTTAGCAAGATCGTTACAGTTCTGATAACTCAGATTCTATTTGCGTAACGTAAGTATCTTCATCATTTAAAAGATGAGATTCAATTAAAATAATACTACATAACGATCCTAGAAGGTAAATTCTATTGTTATGGAATCTGTCACCTAAATTTAGAAAATATAGGATAGTAATCCGAAATGTGTTTCTGTAGTGAAGTTCCTACATATTCTGTAAAAAATGTTCCATTCGAATTCGTGATTTTGGCAACAACACTATGGACTTCCCATTGGCTTTCGCTTTAATTACATCACAGCTGTATTATATTTTCGTCATTCATTTCGTATTTATGAATGGAGTGTGACTAATTCTTAATTGATTCTCTGAACTTACTCTCTTTGATAATCTCTAGTGGCCACGATTCACTTCTAACTCTAGTTCCGATGTTTTAAATTAAAGATATTAGCAATTACTGCAACGAAAACCACCAGATTGTAGGATATTCTCTATTGTATCGTATTTCTTCTTACAAAAACATTCTGTAACACCAACAGAGAGAGAAGGGGATCTTAACACATTTTCGAAACTGAGAGGATCATTTTCACTGAAATAATAGTTCTGAAATACGAATTCCATTAGCATGTTTGAATTTTAAAAGTTAAAATTAATTCCAAAACTAGATATCAACACTGAGATATGGCATTCAATGTGCAATATGACGTTCCACTTCAATCATATATGTGATTTCTATTCTTAACTCAATTATGTTCATTATTATTATTCTTTCTCCAACTCACGAGCACCTTATCTTTGATATTTGGTTCGATTCTTCTTCATATACATACTTGAAATCACTTCAAGTCATTTTTCACCACCTGCCTTGTCCCATACAACATTTCAAATAAAACAATTGTAGAATAGTAGATCTAGTCTCTATTTTACAAAACGTAAATTACTATCTTCATAAAACATTTTTTACTTTCCTCTCTCATTTCCTTTTCAAACTTAATTTTCATTTGTTCGTACAAATATAAGTTCCTCAAGACCTTTAGGTTCTTTACTCTTCTTTCGGGCTTGTCTTTCTCTTTCATCAATATATGAATCAGTTCAGTTTCACTAGTTCACTCGTATAAAAGCATTTCATAAATAAATTAATAATAAATAAAAATACTATGTGTAGTTTCGTTATAGATAATCTTGTTACCGAGTAGCCTAATTGAACTAATCATGTCTTTTCTGCCTATACTTTATCTGAACCTAAACTATTTCTCTTCAATTTCTCAACTACTGAGTGTATATTCTACTGTCCAATATTTGTAACAGTCACCATATCTGGTACTAGACTAATTGTTTTGTATCCTTTGAAGAGTTTCTGTTTAGTATTTTTTGAAAGGAATCATCATAATATGTAAGAAATTATCTGCATATTCTATTATTTCACATATTTCAGAAATATTCTTTATTCTTTTATTCCCTAGATTCTTGATTATCTAAATGTGTATTTTATCTACCTCAATTGCTTTCAGAACGCTTGTTCTAATCCACTTTTTATATTATAAACTCTTTTTAGTCTTTACTTACTTGCTTTTGATCTTTTATACCTAGAGCACACGTACTGTCCCTAATATTATCCTCTATATATTTCTTCCAACTACCTAGTACCTTGATATATCTCACTCTTTCAATTCTTATTTTCTACTGTCATATTTATTCTTTTTTTAACTGACACATTCCCATTGACAAGAGTTCTCGATTACACGTGCTCAGATTTCTTTGCTGTTTCCAATTTCTTTGCCTTTTCATATTTACTTCTACGTATGGTTACTCTTACTTATAGAAGAATGATTTGAACATGAAAAGGAGAATGTGTAAACAAATGTATCAGACGCGGGAGAAAAGAGAAATTGATTAGTGTGATAAAAATAAGCTTTGCGCAAGGCGGTAACTTTGGTTTCATGTTAGTGTTCATACCAAACATAAAACACTGCTAATAATATAAATTGACCCTCGAACACTTGCTAACGGCCTTTGGGTGAAATATACTCTGGAAAAAGACATATGAAATCTAGATCTGGATATTCTACTGAAAACCCAAGTTTTCAAGGTGCATATATTTTGATGACCGGTTGTATGCCACAATTAGTCAATTTCGTAATGCCGCTGAAAGGAAAACTTAACTCATATTCTTCGACTGAAAGTAAAATATAACATTTAATATAATGCTAAAATTGTTAACAACGGTTTTGATGACGCAATATGAAACATTTTTGCATTTACTTCATTGTAGTAACGTCTTTCTTTGCTCATTTTGGAAACTTTTCTCTGTAAATTTTCCTGTTATAAAAGTTATCGTGAAAAATAAAATGTTAATTGTTTTGTACTGTAGATTTTCTGCTCCAGAAGACTAGTATTTATTGATACTATTGTCTTGATCTCTAATCTTGAAATTTTGTTGATCTTCATCTGAAATTGCTTTTTCCTCAATTTTAAACGACTACCTTTATGAAGTAAACCACAGTGAACATCGACAACTTAGAACAAAGCAATCGTCTGTAACAGTAAGTCCAAACTAGTCAGATTCAATATATGACCAAAAATTTTAGAACCGTTTAAATCAGTGCACGCCGGGATCAAACTATCTTAAGCCTCAGAGCATGAAAACTACAGTGCTATGTGCAAAATTGTCGCACATATAATGTATGGTCAGTAAATTACCAGGTATGAATAGGTGTTAAAAAGTATATTTCTTTTGACTAACTACAGACTGTAATATAACTGTAATTACATCACTGTTTATTATTAACTACCTATATGTTAGTATTCTATAAATGCGCAGATATACATTTATTATAGGTAGCATGTGAACTTAAATCGTATAGCAGGCCGACTTACATAATCAGTCTAAGGAATATGCTATGGTGTTGAAACATACTAACTGTAAGTGTTAGTTGTAGTTCAAACGTATATGGATACGTATTTGGTCTTTTTGTGTTCCAATCTATTGCAAAGCTAAATTCTGCAAGTATTAGTTTTTAGCGAAAAGAAAACTAACAGTGAGATATATCCCAATCGAAAGACCTAGTTGAACTGAACAGAATGATATGCACGAGTGTAAAAGCTCACATGTGATTTTTGAGAAAATGAAAGAAAAGGAAAGAGATATGCCATTTATTGAGGTGGATCTATAATTAAAATGTACTCTCGCTAATTTCTTCATTACGATACTAGCAAGACGACATTGTATAGTATGGTTACTGGAATACAGTCTGAAATTGTCATTGCCCCTTACATTCTATCTTCTGTTAAGTAAAATATTATCCGGAAATAAGATATACTGTATATTTGTCGACAGATCACATCGAGATTAACAATTAACATAGTGAGGATAAATTCACATGTGTAAGTTTCGAGAAAAGCGAGAAAAATAAATGTGTTTGTGAACCTTAAAAGTGTGGTACGCCATCTATTAAGATGAATGTGATGCTGAAGTATAAATCTTCGAGCTTCTAATTATTGTACTAGTAACATTATAACATGATAGTTATGATATCTGGCCCAAAATTATTAATAATTTAAATTTTTGTTTAACAATAATAGTGTGCAAACGTAAGGTAATTACGGTATTTATATCGGTCAGTTGATATATAACATCACATTGAACAAAAATGATTGAGAGTAAATGCTTGTGTGTAGTTTCAAGAAAATGAGAGATACACATCTTTATTGCGCTAAAAGTATGTTGTTCCTTACCAGTTTAATACAATTGATAGCTTTTATTTTGTTGGAATAGATCATTTACTTATTTGTTTATTCATGAACTATATATGAGAGTATAGACTGTCAAGTTTAGTCCATGTGTATTGTTGTGTGATTCTTAATAGTGACCCATATACTTCTAAGTGACGCTCATAGTCCTAACAGTGACATAATAGTGAAATTATGATCTTAAAGGATATTCCTTCATCAATTCACGTTATCCATTTCATGTAATAACATCCATAAAAACAAAATACAGTTTTGTCGTCAAATAGAAACATAGTTTGCAGTTGAACTAACCAGTTATTTTATATTATGACACTACTATTTATGACTTTTTTCAAGGTTCCCGGTTACATCTGAATGAACATTCTCTTCATACACGTAAGCATTTGAATATCTCTCGCTCTATATATATGTAAAATAATGTTTCTTTTCCACAAAGGATACAATCTAAAGTTTCATGATCTCTATATTTTTTGTGTCTGATATCTGAAAGACACACACTAAGTGTAAGAATGCTCGCTCCTATCACTTTTTTATTAGCCTACATTCACGTAGTCGATGTCTGTAAAACACTACAGTACAACACTTCTTCTTATCGATTTACGAAATCTTATTTATTGGATTCTATATTTGAACAAAAGAACAAATGTTATCAAAACGATGAAGTATGCAGTGGAACAATGAACATTTTTATTACATTGTATTTCTGGTTTTCATCCTTGTGCTGATATGACTTTAGAGAGTTAGAAAGCCTTCCTGGACGTTGCTCAAGATATAATCCTTATCCTGACCGTTTCCGGTTATCATGTCCGATCCATTTTCATCTAAAGGGCAATACAATGCAAGAAATCCTGTTGGCTATTCCTTACCCTCAAAGAACTATGCACCTTCAGACGGTGATTCTTGTCCAACGTTTTCACCTTATCGATTCACTTTATGCAGGAGCTTCCAGGCAACAGTAGTATGGTGTATACCTAACTTTTCCAGAACATCACGAACACCTTTTCGAAGGGTCTGCTTCCACAGTGTTCGTAAGGAGCTAATCGGAATATGATATTTGGTCAGTGCCCAAGGAAACAGTTTTGTAATACTGTATCACCGGAAAGAGTTTTGACAAACTAACGACAAATGATGCGTTCATTCACCACTCCTGGCTCAAATGCACTGTTAATGTTTTCTAAGACTTGCTGTGCAAAATTATGTGATCTCCATAGTGCAATTTCGTAGCAACCTGTTTTATAAATCACTGCCTCTTGACTGTCTGAGTATTTCAGTTTGTTTGCTGGACATATGTAGAGTTCATGATAGATCTTAGTTCATCCTCTTGTTACGTTGTTGACTTTTACATAAGACATCAAAGCGGACATTTGTCCCGCACCACCTAATACGTTGAGAATGAATAAAAGAGGATATATCCATTGAGAATTATTTTCTTCGAGAAAGGATGTTCGTAATACTACACTTTTAACAGTATTTGGAATCTCATTGAGAAAAATAGTTTTTCATATTCAATAGTTAAGCGGATATTGTGTGGTCTAGTGAACTACTACAATGTAATTTGAAGTAAAATGAAACGATATGACTTTTATAAGTTTAATTTAAGGGAAACAGGTAAATGTAAATTGTAAATAATACAAAATAAATCAGCACGAAAGGGCGATTAGTTGCAATCTCTGGCGTTCACAAATAAGTCATGTATTAGCAACTAACATCGTATGTACTAGAAAATAATAAGATAACAATTAGCAATTTACTAGCTCAAAGATAATCTTGCACATTCTGTAACATAGTACAGTATCTGGTTAATACAGTGAATTCCAAAACACATGATACATGCACTATTGCCTACCAGTATGAATTAGGCCTACTGTAATTACTTTCATCATTGGGACGTCAAGAACCATATTACATCTCAAACTGACATTAACAACACAATATTGTGCAGTTCTAACACGCATGTCTGTCACTACATGATATATTCGTGACTAATGAACCGTTATACTACAAAGGAAACGGATTTCCCATAGTTTCTATACGAAGTTATTGCACTGTTGTACTGTTTTAAAATTAATAGAAAGTTTTATGTAACGGAGACATAGTAACTATTGTTGGATAATTTAGATTGCTAAACACGAGAATAACAATAGAAAAGCAAGATTGTTGCTTGTTTTAAAGTTACAGAGGGTAAATGGAAAACCTGATATTAACAGATTTATGTATTTTACGACTGAATTCCCAACATATTTACAAGTTCTACACATATATCATAGACATATGTGGCAAAATATTCACACTCTTTTTATGCAAAAAGATTGCTCCACTTTATTCAAAAGGAGTTGAGAATAGTTGAGGAAATAGGTGGAAATGAAAAGTGTTCTTTGATTCATAGCGAAAAATTTTGCCTTTGTGATTTCAATCATGAAACACGAGCTCCTTTGTCGCTAAGCGGTTAGCGTACGCGTTTTCGGCGTGGGAGAACAGGGTTCGATTCCTGGCTGGAGCTCATGTGCTTCGGTTTCCACATTCATCAGTAGATCCCATTACATATAGTCTCTCTGCTGAAGGGGACATTAAATTCAAAATCAACTCAATTATGGAACTGGCTATATGTTGTCATAGAAACGTATACATTCATGTAGCCAGAGGCGGACTGGCAACCATAGGGCCCACCCTGCTAAACATAAATGAGGGCCCACTGTATAAAAATGTAAAAAATGTACTTGGCATTCTTCATATGTATTACATATAAAAGTCCATCTTCGAACCCATAAATAGTATCCCATATATTCATACAAAAGCAAAACATTAATTACAAAAAATCTGAAGTAGGAACATTTTAATAGTAACTCATACAGTGTGTAATTGGCATTATCATTTTTTATTGTAAACATACACAATACCGGAATTGGTGCTTTCAGTTATTTATATAGTGCTATTGTTTTTTATGTAATGATTTTAAACCATTTATTTAAACAAATGAGTGCCATGTTTTAGAAAACCCAAAATATATGTATGTGCAATAAGTAACAACTAATCTCAAGTCAACTTTGAAACACTAAATAATTATATCTAAAGCACTGACAGAAATAATGTAAGTTTCTTTCGTCATAAATCAGTTCTAATATCAAATAGGTTTGACATTTTCTACTGAATTGCATACTGTAACCTAATATAATACAATATTAATATGAATGCCAGAAATGTATCCTAATATTAATATCTTCATTATGTCCTAGTTACACTCACAATTTCAAATATCTACCTAATTCTTTGGAGCTAAATACAAGATCGTCAATCACTTTGTCGTAATCAAACGTATATGATCTTTCTATGTATAAAAGAATAAAGTCTTTCAACAAATCTTGTCCAAGCGATGAACGCAACCGATTTTTGATCACTTTCATAATCGAGAAAATTTATGTTCAGGAATGCGATGATTCATCAATGCACAGCCCCATTTACACATGACGGAAAAAGCTTTTCAATGGAATAAGGGCATGTAGCCTATTCAGGGCCGGCGAAGAATGAACAACAGATTTTTTAAAATTATAAACTAGTTATTTTGACATGATTTTACCCATGTCTGCTGGAAATCCCAAAATAAAGACTGGTGTTTCAGAAAATGCCACCAGATTAAAAAAAAAAAGCAGTAGAGGAGATATAGACACTTAGGATACGTTAATTAATTGTGAGGCAATTTTTATTGCGTTTTCATGTAAAATAACATATCTGAAACTTTTTTTTAAGTAACCAAACCTGCAACCACCCTACATAACGAAGATCCGTATTTTGTCATAGCTGATCTGGGGCTCCCCTCCCCCTTGATACGTAAAAAACACCACTTACTTCAGTTGGAAGTCTCCTCGTGCATGTGCCGCAATCTCTCTGTGTCTGTCTTTTTGGCGAGAAGAAAATTTTGTATTGCTGTATAATCTCGAGGAAGTATAAGCTCTTATCAGACAACCCCCCCCCCAAGTCTGTCAGCTGACACAACAGACATGGCGTCAGGGTTGAAACTTGAAAAAGCTGTAACTTTGTGACCTCAATGAAACACAAAGAATGCGATTGGAGGTAAATTTGCGATAGATTTCGAAACACAAGATTTTCCTTCAAATAAGTAAGTCATAATATCATATCTTCATGTCACAGAAAGATTAGATATCGTCTATCGTCTAGTGTAGTCCGCCCATTCCTCGGCTGGCCCCAGCTTCTCTTTTCATATGAATACCTACTTTGCACATCACAAATAATTTTTACATTTAGGAAAATTAACTTTTATTTTAAATTAACTTTAAATAACTAAAGGGAAGTTAACATTTACACGATATACACACTGATTTGACTGACAGCATAAGTGTTCAGCACTTTTAGAAGTTACACCAACGCTTACTGAGCCCAGTGCCGGCACCTAGTGCTCTGAAACGGGTCAGGTCAGGCTTCATCGGGACAGGGCTCGAGTCGAACCTCCTTGAGTCACAGGTAAGGTGAGGGCTGCTCGAGTCACGGGTCGGCTCGGGTCAACTTTCTTGTGCGTCGTTTCGACTAAAACCTATTCGGGTCATGAGTCGGGTCGGGTCGACGTTCAACTCGACCCGATCCTCTCAACCCGAGAAGGATTTAGCCGAAACGGCGCGTAAGAAAGTTGACCCGAGCCGACCCTAGCGTAGGTGATCTGACCCGATCCGTGTCTCAAGCAAGCTTGACTCGACCCTTGACCCATGAAAGCCTGATCTGACCCGTTTGAAAGCATTACGTGGCAGCAAACAGTTCAGTTAATTTCGTGTTCGCCTGTTAAAGCTGTGTAATTTCAAGTAAAAATAGCCATAAAATATAAGCTATAATTGACTGAAATCATCCAAAGACGTGGTGTATACATTATAATTTATAAACACCTTAGACAGAAAAAAAATACCTGGCATCTGTCCTGCAGTACTCGAATGAGTCACATCACGCTCATTTGTTTCTTTTGGGGCTTCACAGATTCAAATAGTCTACGTTGTTTTGGGTCAGATGCAGCTTTTTGTGAATCACATCAATTGTGTTTTCGCTTTTTTAGCACCACGTATTTTTTTACAGTAATCTTACAATCACTCCTACCATCCATACTGACACAACCACATCTGCCTTCCACGAGAAACTACACGTAACTGGTGTTCCAATAATTGAATTGCTGCTATCGGATTTGCTCTTTGATGTAATATACAAATAAAACACGAGCAGAGGGCAGCAACTTCATAGTAATTGTTTGAGGTTTGTGTAAAACAATCGTTGATAGTGGCGACTAATTTCTTTTCGCTTTACCGCACTGAGAAAAAAACAACGAAGCCTGATCCGATTTTTTCTTCGAAGCTTGGTCTGAGGACAATGCAGTTCAAAAGCGTTCCGGCTCCACCTCCACTTTCCACAATAACAATCTCTACGAAACTATTGTTTCTTTAAAACATCGCCACTCGCCGGCTTGTAAAAGGATTGCAGTAGGCAATGGTATCCAAATCCAATAACAGCCTGAAATCTACTGTGTTTCTTATATTTAAAAAAGTAGTAGTTAACGTGCTTGTTTTTAACAGTTGCTGTATCACAAATCCCGCAATATTTTAGGGCCTGATTGTCTCATAGACGGAACCTTTTCAAGTCGATAAACGTGAAGAAGAATAAGGTCTGTTCATGAAAGTTTAACTTTACGTCTTTTTTTTATGCAAAACACAAGTTTGCTGGAGTTACCCTGCCATATTTTTGATGCTGGTAGGTTTAATTGAGCACATCTTTTAAAAATTGGTGGAGGGGATCCACCTGTTTGTGGGGCCCACTCTGCATTTGCAAGGTAGCAGGATGAGCCAATCCACCCCTGCATGTTGCCTTTTATGCACAAAGTTTATTCTATACCACTTTATTTGAAAGGAATTGTGAAAGTTTAAGGAAACAATGAGAAGTGTTTCTAAGCTTATAACGAAATCTGTCACATTTACGGTTTCGGTTATGGAACTCGCAAATTGTTGTCGTCGCCACGTATACTAAGATACTAGTACAGTTTTTTATCTGTAATATTTTAAACATTTCATATAACGAGAATATGGAAAAATCTACGAAAATTCTAGATTTTGTCATAGGTTTAGAAAGACTTCCCTTTTGTCCTTCTTTTCATAAAATTTCTAATTTACATTTAAATCAGGTGGCATAAACATTGCGCATAAAATCAGTCCAAAGGACCTAGTATACTTGATATTAAAAAATGTATAAAATTTGTAAACACGTTGTCAATTCCGTCACAAAAATAAAAATACATAATTTTCTCATTATTTTTGAATTCTTTACTTTTTCCTTCTGCAACCTCAAAGTAAGAACCAATCTTACTTATTCATTAACATTTTTGTGTTTATACCCTAAAATTATTTTAAAATAGCTGCTTATTTCTTCGTTACAAAACCTATGTTGAAAGTTTATTCCACGTCTTTTGAAGAAAAATGGAGAAAATTTACGAAAATTTCCAGCACTATTTTCTATTTTCCTTCGAGTTAGGTGACATTAAAACAGTAGAAAGACTTTTGTTATAAAAATTTAATAGAATTTGTGAACATGTTATGAGTTCTGTCATGAAAATCCTAATAATACATATTTTCACCATAATTCTTTTTCTCCTTTTCTCCTCTGTGATTTGAATTATCAATTTCACTTCTCATTATACCCGTGTAATTTTCCTGTTCCGAACCATAAAAGTATCTAAGAATACCTTTTTCATGTATTCATTACACAAAACTTAAAACTATATTAGAACAGAGTTGTTTTCCGACTTCCTCCACCTCATTCAAAACAAGAACCAAACTTTCTTTTTCATTGCCATGTCGGTGTTCAGCTCCCTACAATTATCAAAACTGGCTGCTTACTTCTCCCTTAGGAGGCCTGTGTTGAATAGTGTTATTAGCAAGGTGTACACTTGCTTTTTAATTTCATCTTTCAACCCAGTGTGTGCATTCTTTGGAGTACTTGTCACCCGCACTAATCTTCATTACTATGTGACGTAAATGATGATGAAAGAAAGTGCAGAATGAGAAAATGAAAACAAAACTGGATAACACTGAGGAAATACGTGAGTATGTTGTCCACCACAAAAGGACAAATAAACAACTTTTATCACCGAAGGTAAGCACTCTCGTACCAATCAAAAACATCAGTTTTGCTTTTGCTTTAATTACTTCGCTTATGCAGATTTTAATAACGAGGCTAAATATGTGCTATTCTCATAACATAATGTATAGTGTGCGGTTAAAAATGTGCTATGTAATGATAAGATTTCAAATTCTAAATTGAGATTAATGATCATACCAGAAATGCGTGCACAAAATACAAATTTGTTATAATCGGATGTTCATTGTATAAGAATAGACACTGACTTTCATTTTTCTACGCTATGATCAACACTTGATATATCCATACACAAGAGTAAAGCCTACTTCTTCATTAAATAACTACTAAACTTTGAGTTTCAATTGTGCCGTTTCATGAGTTTTCTCACCGCTCGAGCTAGCTGTCGATACAATAGATGAAATGACAAATGTGGAAATTCTGTCCGCCGAATATATCACATTTAACACTTTCGAATTCATATTAAATATTGATTATGATAATGCTATCTACTTTATTCAAAACTATGTCCACTGACAGCTTGCGATACTATTGATGAATAGTATTTTGGAACGTACTATAGGCCTATATAACATTTGAAATTGGTTTTGAACTTTATAATCTCTATAACAAGAAATGTGCATAAGTTCATAATTGTCATAACTAAGCGCAGATTTCTGAAAATAATGCTCTCTGTGACAAAATGTTGGACTAAATGATAGTTGCAACGATAAATAATACATTACAGAACATAGAATACGTTGCAAATATTGATGGATTGATTTTTTTTATTTAACTTCCTATAATTTTACAGAGACTAAGGGAGACAACGTTGATGAACTGGATGTTAATGGTGGAGTGAAGAAAGAGGGAGGGTACGGGAGGATCCTGAGCAAACCCAGCATATGATGTTCGATCACTAGAAATCCCACTTGATATGGACTGGAATTGAACCAAGGACCCCACACACCAGAGACGAGTGCTCTATTATGAGGTACCTCAGCCTTCCAGAGGAAAATTGTTCGGCATAATCCGTCAGAACTTGCAGTCTACAAAAAAGAATAAAAAAAACATTCTCGTAATGTTAAAGAAATAAAGGAAATCAATCGCTTTTTTTAAAAAAAAAATGTCCCAAATAAGTTATTCTAACCACGTTTGTTATGCTCCAAAACGTGATATATACTTCATTTCCTGTTTAGAAGTCTCCACTTTGATGTTTGTGGAACTGTTGTATTATTAGCTTGTAACACTGAATAATAAATTTGGTGTGGCAAGTTTCCGTTTAACATTCTGATATATGTAATACTTTGACGTAGTATCATTTGGAAAAGACAATTTTATGTTGATTTTGCTGTATTGTTAATCAAGTAGTATTGTAGAGTATGTCAAACAATTTTCATTTCTTCCTGTTGGCATTTCGATTTGTAATGTACCATTACAGTCGGGGTAATGAAATTTTGTTTGGAGGGGCCCAATATTTTTGAACGTACTATACTGTAGATTTTACAATATATATTCTTCGGTCCATGTAGTATGTTAATTTGTTCCTTATTCAAACCAAAATTAATGTGGAATCTTTGAATAACCCAGTAGGAATTATATTTTGGGGAATAATATCTTTATTTATACATTATTTTATTGTAAACCCTGTATATGGGCATTTCAATTAGATGAGTATTGAAATTATACACTTTAATGCTATACGAAAACATAGACCCGCAAATGGATAGAATTTCTTGAAATTATCCATCAATCTGATATTTGGCAGAATAATATAGACCCCCTTCTTGCCCAGAGATGCCCATATCCTCCCACAAATCCGGTTTCATCCAGTTTTTACTATTTTCTATTCGCTTTGTATTTTCCGCCGCCAAAACTCTTTGTTTTGATTTGGATTATTTCCGAAGCTCTAGTATTAAGGCGCACTTCTTGTGACTTTGGTAACTGGAAGCCATCGAGCAACAACCTGCTAGTCTCGCTTCCGAAATATTTAGGTGTCTGGGATAGAAAAGCAGTAAAATCAAGGTAAAATTAGTCTCGTTTAAGAAATGAACCATCCAGGAAGTCGTTGGCAGTCTCACAGTGTTGACATTTCATTCTAGACAGTCAGAAAACCGTAAAATAGGAAGTTTAAATCAGGAACGCCATGTTGGTGCATATCGATTGTTATGGACATGATTTACAGTGTAGTGTATTAATTCTCAGTTGCAAGTCATTTTCAAATTAAGTTTCAGTGATTTAAACATTTAGAATATCCTTTTTACCCCTTCAAATTCTCGTAAGGTACGATATACCTGTCTATTTATAGTTTTGTATGTGTAGTATATGTGATTTTTTCTCTTAGTAACATGGCGGTAGGTGTAGGTTCCTTTGTAATTAAATTGAATTTCACAATGTCCGTGTAAATTAGATCTGCGACTCTCACTTATTCCTGAGTTGATTACTTCTTCCAAAACATTATGAGCTAAATAAAGGATCAAAAAGGTTCTTTTCCCTTCAGGGAAGGGACCCTTACCATTAGTAGTTTTAATGTCCTTTCTGGAGCATTGAAATAAATTGGAAAACCATGATTTAATTGGTAGAAGGGTCATTGGGCTCTGATTATTCCTTTCTTTTTCATAGTGCATAGAGCCAGTTTAGGATGGTGCTTTCAGTAATTTGTTTGATTTGTGTGCAGTTGAACTGGGTGATAAGATTATTTAATATGTGTAGTGTTGTGTATTGATATTTGTGTTCTTGGTCTATGTGGGATGTAACATGTATGTGTGTGCAAATTTTAGTATTTTGACCGTAGTGATGTCTGAGTGAAAATGTGATTTATTTTTTTATGGACAGTGTATTGCTTAATTAGTCATCTCTCGTAGTTAATCTAAACGGATAAACTAACTCGCATCTCAAATTTATACTAACACTGTACCGTAATTACTCCCTAGATTACTCATAGTTATCGATGACAAAGTACAAATTTCATTGACTAGTGCAAGTTAGTTTGCGTACTATTAATGCCATCTCGTGCCGAGTTGTGAATTATTCGCTGCTAGGTTTCTGTTACTCTGATACTTAGTAACTGGTCAACACGAAAATGACAATTCTTTTGCCATTAATGATGAGTAAATATTATTTCTGGCCCATATGAATAAGTATTTAGATAATTAAATTGTAAATTAACTTTCCTGAAAACCACAGTCATTTATATAGTCCAGTAAGCAAATTATTAATAATAGTCAATTTTGCATTATTTATATGGCATTATTTCTGTTGTCAGGCTTCAGTTTTAATTCTCTCTTTCCGTTGCTTCCTGTGAAAGATCTAATAGTTGACATTTGCTGACATATAATTGAATGTAGTTGAGAATATTGAGTTTTCATCGCGTATAAAATAATCCGAAGCCGTAAAGTGAAATATAATATGATTTGTTTTGGAAGAATCTGATATCAGTCCATACAAGCTCCCGCGTGTTGATTAACGTATTACAATAATATGCTGATTTTAATATATAATGAGATTGCTTCGAACAGTCTTGGGCGTAATTGTAGAGTATAGGGTGTCTGAAAATAAATCGACGCTAAGGAAATGTGAATAAAATAAAATTATATATATATATATATATATATATATATATATATATATATATATATATATATATATATATATATGGATGTATATGGTAGTGAGTATGAATAAAATAATAAGATACCCGTGTTTATATGTGCACAGTTGTTACTTTTGCTACAAGGTATTGATTGTATATATATATATAACATTAGTACATTAGTCATTACTTCAGAATATTGTATGACGAGAGTGTGCTGTGGAAAATTGATGGATTGTATTTTTCACTTTGTGGCTTGACGTTTGATAGTAAACATACATACTAACTGATCATCCGGTCTGACAATACGAATAGTGGTCATAAAGCAATTGATTCCGGATATTTTCCAGTTAATCACAGAACATAATAACCGTTTGCAGAATTGATACAATTTAAAAATACGCGTTAAGTTTATATTTGCGATACTACTCTCCAAATTTCAATTTTTTCAACGTCACCTGATTTAAGCTAAGTTCATTGCTGTTTGCAGAGGGGACAGAGTGGATAGGGTTGAATAATATAGAAAACTTATTACAATAGAATTTCTTTATACCGTATCAGCGCGTCCAAATTCCCCAATGTCTATGAATTTTCATTTCTACTACTACTTGTAGTTACAGTGTTTTGAAATCAGTTGACGCCTCAAGGTTGGCACCCTTGCGGATTTGGGAGCTACTAGTAAGATTTGGCAGAAAACTTACTAGTGCAAAATTTAGTTAATTTATTTTTTTAAATTTGGGAAATTCCTGTTAGGATTTCTTCTGTTTTATTGACTTTCGTCTAGTTTTCCATATTTGTAACTCTTCTCAGTTCCTGATGGGTCGGATATTTTTTAGAAATTCTAATTTAAGAGACTACACCAATCTTCCGACTGTACCGGTCGTAATCTGAGTGAATTGGTACCGGAAACGTTTAATAGTTAATCATTCCACAGGTTTTATTCCTTCTGATGTGGTTGCCTAAAAGGCACGGACTTTTACTTAGGCACTCAGAGACCCCGTTGGGCCACGCATTTTAGTAGGCCAGCTTTTTCGACATATGAAAGTATATTTGGCTGTGGATTGTTGTATGTCTAAATTCAAGCACTTTTCTTTGTAGTTTTAGTGTTCTAGCTTATTCTTTTGGCTCACCGCTTGGCTTTTTCTTCCTCTTCTCTATCTATCTCTCTATTCTCTTCTTCGAGATTTTTAAAATTTTTCAACCTGCCCCCCAGGTTTTGAAGTTACAAATAGCAACTATTTAATATATATCTCTTGAATCTGAATCACCAACTGAGACGTTGCGAGACACGATTCGTAGAGGTATTCGTTGATGTTGAATATTATGGGACCGTTTTCCATCATATTTCGACCCACTGTAATAGCGAGTGATTGTTCAGCATATGGTTAAATTTTACTTTTTTATCATTATCCATTCAAAATTCCCCGTTGGACCAACACTCATTTTTACTTTTGTTTCCATTGGTTACCATAATGTGAATATTTTTATAGTAGTTTGGGCCCAAAAGTATTGAAAACATTTTAGAACCATATATTTATACATATTCTGAGTTTACGTGCCTGCCATTCGAATTAAATGTCTCCCAGTTGCTTGATAAAATGCCTGAAAATATTTCTTTTATCATTATATATGGTCAGTTAGTTAATTTTGCGATATATTCGGGTTCTCTCATGTGAAGTGTTGCAACCTAAAAATAATTGGTCGGGGTTATTGAGTTGAAAGTTTAAATGATTATTGAGTATATTAAGATATAAATATGTGTGGAATTTAAATACGATATTGAAGTAAAATGTATAATGGTGAATTAAATAAATATAGGGTCTATTGTAAAGGGATTTGGTACATATTCCGAACGGTCCTTGTTTGCTATACTTCCGAAATATTCAACAAATATAAAATGTGAATATTAGAAGATACCACCGCATGATATATATATATATATATATATATATATATATATATATATATATATATATATATATATATATCTCTTCAATCATTGTAATATTATTATGTAACGTATGTAATGACTAACATCATCTGTATTACACTAACTGCATGTAGAATTTGATTTAGGCAGGTCATCGTAACCCTAATGTATCCCTAAATCTACCCTCAGGTTAGTAAACTGAAATTCTTCTGTATAACTATATTTCGATTCCATCCCTTCCATACGAATCCTCAAACTTGACCGGTGTATTTCCACCTCAGTAGCCGTGTTCGCGATACAAACGAGAATCCCTCTTAACTTGTAAAATTCTCGTTCCTTTAAATATCGTGTGAATCTAACGATAAATGTGTGTACATAGTAGTGCAAAGTGATATTAACTGAGAGATAATTAGTGAATGGGATAGTGAGCCAATGACAGAATAAGTAACATTAGTCACCGTGATATTAGTGACAAAACTTTGATCTCTTAATCCCAGGAATGGGAGAAACGTATTCGATAGATACTTCGACGAACAGAATATGTATCAATTACGATTAGTAAATGTAATCTTATGTATGTATAAGAAATGCAATAAAATGAAATGCATGGACACCAGAAAGGGTGCTTCGATAATACGTATGATATTATAGCTTGTCTGAAAGTACGAGAAAGGACTCGTGTAATTACTTTCACAATGTTCATAAATGAAATAAAGACTCATTTCTAACCCTCATTTTTAAGTTTTTTCTTTTTTTGCTTTCACTCATCATATTGTATTCTGTACTTATTCACGGATTTATATCTTATTTTCCAAGTTAAATAAAATATAATTTTTGTCTTCTTTCCTTTTTAACTGTCCGTTAATATATAAATAGTTGTATGTATGTATCTTCTTGCATTACTATTGTTCAATTTTGTGTGTGGATTGAGGTATTTATATGTATGTTTATTGCATGTTTATGAAATTTTGTGTTTTAATTTCTTAATAGATGTAATAAATGCTCACCAAATTGTAGCTAGATGGTTTCTTTAAACTATTTTTACTAATGTCGATACGCTATTCTCTATGTATGTGAGTGTGGGTGAATGAATGATAAATTTAGTTTTAAGGGCCAATATTTAATATTGATTTACTATGATAGTGTTCATAATAAGCGTGTAATAGCGTGTTATATGTATTAGTGTATGACGGAGGTCATGAAAGATATCCAATTCTAAAGTAGTCTAAATCGGCTCTGGGCGAAAAGCAAAATAACAGGATGAGCCTTTATAACAACAGTCTTTCCAGAAATCTCGAAAACTTCTATTTGTAAAAAATATATACATTACTTTTAATTTTTTTCTTGGCTGATTCAAATGTGTGTTCGATCTCCAGTATAAAAATTCAAATACTGGATATAGGTTGTTTTAACATTTCGAAATAAGACAAACAATTAATTTAAAACTTCTCGTCACTTGGGCTCGGTTAGGGCAATTCCACTTGTTCAGTTGCCTGGATCCAGGTCGGGGTAGTATGAGGGAACAGGTGTCTCTTCGGGATCTCTTCAAAATTGATCCTTAAGTGATAACCTTTGAATATGAATCACCCTTTAATAACTATTCAAGTTCCTTTACCACATTTCTATAACTATCCAGTAATCCTTTATCCCTTGTTCCTTCTTCCTTTCTCCTTTTCCTCTTTCTAATAAAACTGAAGAGAGGTTGCGACTGGGAGTTGTCGCTATAGACACGGTCATTAAATTGCTTTGATGTTACCCTTTGGAAGTCCGATATGAATTAGTTAATCCTAAAACATAGATATGAAGCAAGAATTTCAAAATTCATATATTTTTATTTCATATTTACTAAAAGTAATAAATACAAGATTCAGTTAAAAATAAGTCGGCCACAAACTTTCCCAATCACGATGAACTTTTCAGATTGTTCAACTCTTTTAGTGTATTTAGAGAGTAATAACGGCGTTTGAAGATATATGATTCATCATGCATACGAGTGTATACCTACAAATTTGAAATATAGAACAAAAAATGTTCTGTATACGGTAATCTAGGATAGTGTAAGGATGTTTAATGAAATATCAGAGGTGCATCTTTAGCACACGTATCTTTAGCCTGAATAACGACAGTCCGTATCTTTAGCATCTACAACTAATATGGGAAATTTCAAATGCGTAATAACTACGCTGCTGATTTCAAAATCTTGTTATATTCTTTTCCAAAGATACAAACCGCAAATGAAATTTTAATAATCTTTTTTTTTCAGTATTACTTGTACGTCCAGGTGTGCAATAGCGCCTTCCCTGTCACTTTTTTTTGTAACTGAACAATAAACAGTAATGAGGATATTGCAATCTTGAGGTATGGCTTTCAATCAGCTATTTGCCATGCATTTTTAATCAAAATGAGGAAGACACAAGTGAAAGAGTCCCCTGAATTTAGAAAACTGTCCTTGAAACAAGCAAATGATGAGTGACGTTCGTTCAGGAAATCAAATTACTCTTAATGAAAAGGAATGAAACGAGAGGCATCTACCGTAGCACGAAGTTGAAGCGTTTCTGACATCATTTAGAAAAGAGCTGAATTTTTAAGATTACATTGCATTGACTATTCTTCATTATAATGAATCATGATAAATTATACAAGGTTGAAGTATATTTTTAGTTTTAACAACATTAACAGGGACTACATAATTTTGAAACATTAAGAAAGAGCAAAGGAAATAATAACTAGGTAGGAAACCACCAGAAGGAAAATATAAATTTCCTTTTCATTTTATCTCCTCTCTCATGCACAAAATGGTATTTACTAATATCTGAAAAAAATTATTGTAATCAGTGTTCGAAACGAACATAAGAGTGGAGGGAATGCTTTTGCGGGGTTTTATATTTCCTATGCTTCATATGACAGACACATCAGAGAAAAAATAGTCACCTCTTCTAGAACTAACATTGATCTATTTCTATCATTAAAGATGGTAGTACTTGACTCCTTAAGACACATCACTATTGACATATGATCATTGCAGTTGACTGCAGTATGCCAGTTGAACATATGGAAACAATTTGACAAGATCTTTAGAATTAACGATGTGAGAGAATGTAAAAAAAAAAAAAAAAAAAAAAAAAAGGCCATCGGGTTTGGGTGTAATCATTTAAACACAGCAAACGGAGTTAACAGATTTGTACCGGTGGCAAATCCAACATTTCTAGAAGGAATGGTCGAATACGTGTGTAAACTGTTAGATCTCGACTCAAACACACTGCCGATGATTTTCATGTCTTGTCTAACCCAACGAGAATTGAGATCCACCCCAGCCAATTTCTGAGAGAACATTTTAAAGAAGAACTTCTTACAATTAACATTGGATTCTAATACCGCGAAATATTCTGCTGCTTACTGGGGAATGTATGTGAACATAAACACGAATCAGTATGTTTATTTGGATTTTCTCACCTGACTAAATGTTAGCATTTTTCCAGTACCTTATTGATGAATATAGAATGAACAGTTCTATCATCCAAGATGACAACTACAGCCTACACGGGGTTCAAAGCGTTTTTGTGTGATTTTAGGAATATTCGTACACTCTATTTCACTTAGTCTGGCCTACAAGTCAAAAGATTTAAACCAAAATGAAAATCGCACAAATAGTTTAAATTAAAGTTTCAATGGCTTCTAAAATTGTTTTTTACTTATTGACTTTCGTATGTTCCTTAAATTTTGAAATTTCTATCCTGCTTTCCCTATGTGTATGAGCTGTGATCAAAGACTTAATGTCGTTAATCTACTAAATAAATGTATAAACAAATAAATCCAATTATTGGGGAAAATCTCTACCAAGCATATTCGTGGATGTACGTGGGAATTTCAGTAACCTATGGTCCCCTAATAAAGTTACTGCATCTGAAAGCTGCAATGTGGAACGTTCCCCGCGTCATTTTACCTGCAGACAAATAGATATTCAGACCAGTGGCACCTGTTTCTGGATTTCGTTTAACAAGAAAAAGTGTCGGAACGATATAGGAATTAATTGTTGTCCAATAGTTACAAATTAGTCCGTGATATTTATAATGTAGTAATACTATCCTCTCTACGGATGTGCATAACATGTCTATCCTCTCTAACTGTACTCCAACAGAGCTTTAAAATCCTTGATGTCGATCTGTTCCTCCCTACTCAACCCAACAATTTGATATTCGCTTTGTTTGCGCCGCACTCCATACAACAAGGGTACATACCAAGCGGAAAATCCACTCTCTATTTCAACGGCCACTATCAAAGGCAAGAATCAGACGTATTTGCTAATAAGGCAAATTTTAACTTACGGAAAGCACTAACGTCTAGCAGATACGTCTTTACCACACAACTGGGGATCTCTGTTCTTCCATCGGTTAGTGTTGTTAGCAGGCATTGATGAAACTGTATCGTTAATCGAACCATAATCCTCAAATTATTTACTTATTTAGGAAATATCAAATCGACTTCCTTCCTGGTGTTTAAAGACGAGCAGTTTAAATTAATGAAAATAATTATTCAAAAAATGTGTAAGAAGACAATGTAAGATCTCCAATACTTAATACGAGAGCATGTTGCTAAAATATTCAGGCGTTTCTTTTTAATTTTCCCTTTCGTTTAACTAGATTTTCTCCATAATTCAGAAAACAATAGCTACTGGCAGTATATCATAAAAGTCTACAGTCAGATAGATTAGGTATTCAGTGTATAGGTGAGCAATATAGCTATTTATTCCATCATCCATTACATTATAGATAAATAAGTAAAATATTTAAGTTAAATTGAGGTAAGAAATATTAAAATACTTAATGGAATATGAGCAAATGAAAAGGATAGAAGTAAAACTTACAATTTATAAATTAAATATTTAATTAAGAATGATCAAAATACGATTGCTCAACTTAATGTTAAAACAATAAATATTACAAAGAAATAAAAATAGCATATTAAAAGATTAGCTAATATTATTTTGTGCTGTAAATTTCATAGAAAAGTTCATACCCAAGACTATAGCTCCTTAAGTCAAAAAACAAATTGCTTAACAAAAACTTCTAGGCAATTAGTTTGTAAGCACACCCAAAGCTCACCTGAAATTTGTAACACAACTAATTGAAGTAATGAAGAAGATATCATTGCATATCATAAGGAGATGATGAAGTAATAGTAATAACGTTTGTGTTTTCTAGAAATGTCCAGATACCACTCGAAATAGCAATATTGGAAATCGCAATTGGTTAATATACACGATATTTTGCCATTGTACTGGTATTGTAAATAAATATTTTATCTGTCACCACGGCATGGCGCGTCCTCAGGTTGCGGATCGAGGAGAAGGCCTCTAGATATAGAGGTTAGCTGCGAATATACTGAATAAGCAGTCGCGGACAGACGACTAGGAGTGGTCCTCCAGCTTGGGGGTTTGGGTAAGGCTAACACCCTCATCCTGTAAAAAAAGGTACTTGTTCAGAAACATTCACAAAAGCCTCGGACAAGGACTGATAACTTGGCACGACATCAGCAAAAGAAAATGGACATGAGATTTGGAACATGGAATATTAGAAGTCTCTATAGGGCAGGCGCGTTAAAATCTGTAACGAGTGAGTTAGAGAAATACAGGATGGACTTAGTAGGAGTTCAGGAAGTTAGGTGGGAAGGAAATGGATCTGAGAATTCCGGAAATTTTACGTTCTTTTACGGGGAAGGAAATAAAAATCACCAGTTAGGAACAGGGTTTTTCGTTCACAAACGAATATTACCAGCAATTAAACGGGTTGAATTTGTTACTGACAGACTTTCTTTTATTACTCTTAAGGGACGGTGGTGTGATATTATTGTTTTAAATGTACATGCTCCAACTGAAGATAAGGGTGACGATATAAAAGATAGTTTTTACGAAGAAGTGGAACGGATATTTGACCAACTCCCGCGATACCATATGAAGATTCTATTAGGGGATTTCAATGCGAAGGTAGGACGAGAGGATATTTTCAAACCGATTATAGGGAACGAAAGTTTGCATAAGGAAAGTAATGACAACGGTGTTAGACTCGTGAACTTTGCAACATCCAAAAACCTAATCGTGAAGAGTACAAAATTCCCACATCGCGACGTTCATAAATACACTTGGACATCACCAGACGGAAAAACACATAATCAAATTGATCACGTTTTAGTAGATAAAAGAAGACAATCTAGCATAATTGACGTCCGGTCGTTTAGAGGGGCTGATTGTGACACTGATCACTACCTGGTAGTAGCGATAATACGGGAGAGATTATTGTTGAATAAAGGTAATATTCAACGTCCGAAAACGGAGAGATTTAATTTAAAGAAATTAGAAGAGAGCCAGGTAAGAGAGGAATACCAGATTGAGGTTTCGAATAGATTCTCGGTCTTAGAAGACTCGGAGTGCACTAGTGTCGAGGATACTTGGATTGAAATTAGAGATAGCATTAAAAGTTCAGCAATAGAAAAATTGGGACACGCGGAAATACGTAGGAACAAACCATGGTTCGACCAAGAATGCATTAAACTAGCAGAGAAGAGAAAACAGGCAAAATTACGGTGGCTACAAAATCCGAATGAAATAGCTACACAAAATTTCGCAGATATCAGGCGGGAAACTTCCAAAACTTTTAGAACAAAGAAACGGGATTTTTTGAAAGCTAAAATTAAGGAACTTGAAGATAATAGTAAAAATAAAAATATTCGGGACATGTATAAAGGGATCAGCGAATTTAAGAAAGGCTATCAACCTCGTGCTTATATATTAAAGAAATCTGACGGAACAGTTCTCACTGATACGGATAGCCTCTTAAATAGATGGAAAGATTTCTTTGACTCTTTGCTGAACACGCAGCCAAAACTAATGTGCGTGGAGAAAAGGAGATACACACCGCAGAACCGTATATTCCAGAACCTAATCGAATAGAAGTGGAAGCCGCTATAAAGAAATTAAAGAAGCACAAATCTCCGGGTGTAGATGAAATTCCGGCTGAGTTAATTTTAGCTGGAGGCGAAAAATTGTGGAACAAGATACACAAACTCATTCTCCTTATCTGGAACAAGGAAGAATTGCCACAAGAGTGGAAAGAGTCAATCATTGTTCCAATTCACAAGAAAGGCGACAAAACTGACTGTAATAATTATCGAGGCATTTCTCTTCTGTCAACATCCTATAAAATCCTTTCAAATATTCTGTTAGCAAGATTGACCCCATACGCAGATGAAATTATTGGAGATTATCAGTGCGGATTTAGACGAAATCGATCAACTATCGACCAAATATTTACCATTCGCCAAATACTCGAAAAGAAGTGGGAATACAATACCCCGGTACATCAACTATTTATTGATTTTAGAAAGGCTTACGACTCGGTTAGGAGAGAAACATTATACAACGTTCTTACAGAACTTGGAATACCGAGAAAGTTAATTAGATTAATTAAGATATGTTTAAGTGAATCCCAAAGTAAAGTCCGGGTAGGAAAATTTTTGTCCACGAGCTTCCACGTCGAAAATGGCCTGAAACAAGGAGATGCGTTGTCGCCATTATTATTTAACTTCGTGCTGGAATACGCCAACCAGGGCCTAGAGTTGAACGGCATTCACCAGGTTATGGCATATGCTGATGATGTAAATTTAATAGGAGATGATAGGAGAACAGTAGAAATAAATGCAGAGATCTTATTAAACGCTTGCAGGGACATGGGTTTAGAAGTAAATGCAGAGAAAACTAAATACATGGAAGTGCGTCGGGACCGTAATACGGCAAATTGTGGAGGCGTTAAAATATTAAATAATGCTTTTGATAAAGTGGATACTTTCAAATATTTAGGATCAATATTAACAGACGAAAATCATATTCACGAAGAAATTAAATGTCGACTAAAAGCAGGGAACTCGTGTTACTACTCGGTTCAAAATCTCTTGTCGTCGCGAATTCTGTCGAGGAATTTGAAGCTTAAAATATATAAAACGATAATCATGCCTGTTGTTCTGTATGGTTGCGAAACATGGTCGCTTACTCTGAGGGAAGAACATAGACTGAAAGTATTTGAGAACAGGATCCTGAGAAGAATATTCGGACCCAAGAGGAACGAGAATGGGGAATGGCGGAAGCTTCATAACGAGGAACTACATAGTTTATACGGTTTACCCAACATTGTTAGGGTCGTCAAGTCTAGGAGGCTTAGGTGGGCAGGTCATGTAGCTAGAATGGAAGAAAGTAGAAACGCTTTCAAAGTCTTAACTGGTAGACCCATAGGAAAACGACCATTAGGAAGACCTAGGCGCAGATGGGAGGATAATATTAAGATGGATCTCGCAGAGATAGGAATACAAAGTAGAAACTGGATGCAATTAGCTAAGGATAGAAGTCAGTGGAGAGCTTTTGTGAACGCGGCACTGAACCTCAGGGTTCCATAGGCCATAGAGTTAGTTAGTTAGTTAGTTAGTACTTTCTCATACTGCTGCTGGGTTTTGACAAGGATTCTCTAGCACTCACTCTCTTTTCTAACTTTACTAGAATCAACAGGTTATTTCCTTTTCCAGGATAGGCGACTTCCTCTACATCATGTTTACTTAACTTTATTTCTGGAACTTTTTCTGTTGCACTTTTGTATATAAGAATACTTTCTTCAAGTTTCCTGAGCACATGGCATGGTGTCTCTGTTTCTAGTTGGCATTTATTTAAAGAATGATTTTATAATGCACGATTAAATGTATTTTAAAATAATTTTGAATTTTACTTTAAATATTTTATTATAATATTAATACCACGAACCAAGATACGTATTATAAAATTAGAAATAGAATCCAGCTATAAGGGCAAATATTTTAAGACTTAAATCTCCAAAATCTTGACCGAAAATATTGGTCGCCAAAGTATTGTTTCAATATTAGAGATATTGTACCAGAATATGCTGGTTACTTACAGAGATGATACAACATTCAAAACAAATAATTTCCAAATTAGTAACATGGTAGAGAAGCATTGTATTAGGAAACAGAAACCAGCACATTGAAGCCTTCCAAAATTTTGCATCCTCTAACTCGCTTGAATAGATATCAACATCAATGTAACAACTATGTTATCACTTGTTCATATGCAACTTTCTTTTTCAGTTTTTGATATTAAAGCTCTAAATTATACTATAGTAAAATATGTTGTACTTTTTCGTCCCAATTGATTTACACAGTTCCGAGATTTTAACAGAATTGGAGGACATTAGTGAGTCAATGCGATGGACTATCTCTAATTAGCAAAGGACGCGACATTCCTATGCCGATGACAAACCAACGATAATACTCCCACGCCAATTAGAGAAAACTACCTGAACCAAACTTTTAGTATGCAGTATGTACTTATAATAAAAAAAAATTCTAAGAATCAATGAAAAATGAATCGGGAAACTTACTACCAGTTCTAAAATATAGAAGTACATGAACTGTATAAAATCAACCCAAAATTTTAAGCGAATATATACATATAATCTAAAAACTACGTAGTAAAGCATGCTAAGAAAAAAGTCTACTGAAGTATATACATGTATAGTATCTGTATACATACTCTTTGTATGTGTGTATGAGAAAAACAGAGAACCTGACTAAACATTAGCCTACTACTGAAAGCCATTTCGTTCTTCAAACGAAATAATGTCACATTTGGTCGCTACGAATAATCACTTAAACTCTAGTGCTCTCTAGGGAGCTACAGCTCGATGTTTGTATTCATCCCACTCCCATTGGAATTTCACCCGCATAACATTCGTTTTCTTCTTTGGTTTGCTGACCGTTGGCCGATTTCTCTCTTCCTTTTTTCTCAATTCCCTTTTTCGAATTACTGTTGCATTCAGAGGATGACAAATCTAATACGAAAATGAGAGTTAATGTTAAGGAGACGTTTCGAAAAACAAAATATTTTACAACATAATTAATTCTATTTTTGTTGAAAACATTTAATTGCTTTATTTTCCTGTGTCATTTTCTTCGCAATGTATGGGAAACGAAATACAAAACTGAAATAGAACAATACAAGTGAAAAATCTTAGAGTAGTTTTGCAATAGATCTACTTTATCAGTAAGTTTATTACTCGTGCTGTGGGTTAATAAACTTTTTCATATACATATAGGTAGTCTTTGAAGAAGAGGTTATAATTGACACAAATGATGGATGAAATGAAGGCAAGTACTTTGAAATTAGAAGCTCATAGTCGATAATTCCATTAAAACACTAATTCAAAGTGCCAATATAAGAATTGGCATGATGTCTGAGATGTTAACGCTCAAGTTGAAACGTTGATGGCTCGCAGGTTTCCTTACTTGTCTAATATATTTACATGATTTCCTACCTTAAATAATATAGCCGAGTGGCGGCTCTATAATATGGTCACAAAGTCGTGTACCTTTCCAAGTACTATTCGGAAGAAAATTACATATTAAACATTGGTACAAAGATCCAAAATAAGAACAGCTAGCCAGTTGTCTACTATTTTTACGTGATTACCTACCTTAGATAATACAGCCCTGTGGTGACTTTATGATATATTCACCATGTCGTGTACCTTCCACGTTGGTATTGGGAACAAAATTATGTATTAAAAACAATTATGAGGTATTTATTCTTGTATGTGAATAGAGAACGACCGAACACAAATTGTAGTTATTTTAATGTGGAGTGTGCAATTCTTATTATTGTCTACGAGAAAATTTATAATAACTTGAGTTTAAAATATTTTATATGACCCTCTGTCCACATATTCCTTATCTTTCTAGCGTCAGTCTTCGGTGCAGATGTATTGAGGGCTGGAATGACTAGTCAGGTGTATATTCATTTAGTATACGATAATCAAAATTTTATTTCTGACTTGAACTTTTGTCGTTCTATGCACGCTTCTGACAGAAGAGGATAAAAATGGCGTAAAACTGGTATCTTGTTTCATGAGCTCTGCGCATTTGTGCCACTAGGAGGGAGATATTTATTCTTCTGCATCTTAACCCGCATTAGGTACCATGGGGCCAAATTTGACCCCAATGTTCTTTCCAGTGCTGTAACATTTAATACATTCGAAATAGCTTCAAGCCTTTTTTTTTTTTTTTTTTTGTATTTTCACTTTGGTTTCAGACAGGAGTTATGCTTAGTACACACTTGACCTCGGGTTTACCTAACGAGAGGTATTTGTTAGTATAAGTGTTTGGGGTCAAAATTGACCCCATGGTACCTCTTGTGTTCAAAATTATATATGTTACATTCATTTTTTATGACTTATGCCCTATGTATTATTATTCCTACCAAAATAAATGGTAGATAATAATAATAATAATAATAATAATAATAATAATAATAATAATAATAATAATAATAATAATAATAATAATAATAATAATAATAATAATAATAATTTATAATTATATTTTATAATTATTTATAATTATTACAATCGCGAAATGAACAGTTCCTTGAATATGGGGTCATATTGAGTCTAATATATTTTCCTGGAATATGGGCTATTTTCTTCCTAGTCTTGGCCACATTCCAATACCTGGAATTGGCAACGCTAGCATCAGTAGACACATTGGTCTTTATGCAGAGTCATTCTGACGCGTGATTAGTGCCATAATAAACAGATTGACTAACATATGTTTCCTGCAGTAGTCAGGCGTTTAGTATGTCGCTAATCATTCATCAAAATGACTCTACATAAGGCGGATTGTTATCAAGCGGAAGTAAACAAAACGATATAATGGCGAAACCAAAGCTATCTGTTGAAGAAAAGTTGGTCTATTTGGAGGAGCTCAACAGTGACAAAGAAGACGCTATTCAGGACAGCTTGAGCTGGGATGAGAGTGACGAAGAATTCAGCGAAGTGGTTGATTCTCAGAGTGAGGAAAGTGCAAGTGGGTCTGAGTGCAAGGAAGAAAACAGTAGTAATGTGACTCCAGCAAACCCCATAGGAAATAAAGAAAGTCATCGAGAGCTATGGTATGAGGATAACAAGCAATCCTTCACAACCAAGTGGTACAGAGCTATATGGAAAGCTCGGACGGTGTTACCTGTGTCCACGAGCGAAGGACAACAAAAACGCCACATTCTGCATCAAGTACAGCAATTTTGTGTGCAAACAGCATAATGCGATGTATGCAAGGACGATTAAACAGAACTACAGAGGAACAATACAGAAATAACGAATATTCTTATGCTAATGTGCTATGTGCTAAAGACGAGTGTACATAAAACATTTATAGTAAAAAATAACACACGAATATTGAAACATAATGAAAACGTTGTTCACATTCTTTAATAAAGATGTCTGGATAAAGAAACATAATTTCAGAGGTAATATTATTTGTATAGTTGTGTTTTGTAAGTGGGGTAAAATTTGATCCCATGGTACCTTTAGTGTATTTTTTTTCGTGGTACCAGACGGGGGTTAAGATAGACTGACTCATACTGTTTGAAGATTAAGAGCAATCTATTGCTTGATGTGATAAAACTCGGCAGTGGATTTTCAAAGGATTACTTTTGTTTTGAGATGCCCATATACGAATTATTATGAAGGAAAAAATAAAATACCTTTTTAATGCATTATACAATTTATAAATTTAAAAGCGCCTTCTGTATATTTACGTAACTCTTATCGTTACGTTAACTCTTTACGTTTACTCTCAAAAGGTAACATTTCGAATTTTACTAAGAAATAAATGTACACGAATTTCGATTGATTTTATAACATGAAGGTCAGAATTATCGTGTATATGATTAATTGTCAACTTATGTAGGGTAGGTTTAAGGCAGAGAACATCTATGGGGCTTAGTAAATTCAGTCCTCATTTGATTTGACGAACTTGGTACATATTTTAAAGTTTTCTCATCTACACACGATTAACAACTCGCCTTCTGTATGCGATACTAGCTTTCGATTCCCGGTAAAAGCAATTGTGATTCAGATTGTACATTTAACAGTACGGAAAACACATTATGCTGAAACTAATAATGTAACGGATTGCTCATTTGCTTTAGAAATGTTCAAAGATAATTGCATACTTGACTTTCAATACATTATAAAAATGTTATTATGTCTCTACTTTAGAAGTTAATAAATATGAACAAAAAAGAAATGGAACAAATTAACTGTCCACTATTACTGAGTATTTTCATGTCCTTTTCAAATTATACTGTTCGTCAGTAAGTTTGAATATGATACGATTTGTAATCGAATTATTTTCGCTGAATCGGTTAAATAATTCAAACTGTAGAAATAAGTTAAGGAGTGTTTGCAGTATCAATGTTTTCCACTAAGTCTTTACTTCTTGGATAGCAAGAATTCTTTGTGCTGAGTTTATAAGTAAGATGTGTACTAAATTTATGATTAGGTAATGACACAAATTCATTGTTATTTTCTTTAATCATATTGAAGAAGAACGAATTTATCCTACAAAAAGATCCACTATTCATAATAAGAAAATGTCAAAATCGGAATAGCGGGAGAACTTTTTCCCCTCCCTACAGAACCGGCTTACTTTTGGATTTCCAGTGATTTTCACTGTGAAAATCTTGAAATTCTTATGTGGTGCACAAATATTAAGAGGATCCTCATTATTGTTACAGCCAAACCCGTCTGAAAGACCATCATTTTAATCTGATCATCCATCATCATGACTGCTTTTTAATCAAACGGAATTATAGTTACATGAAAGAAGTATATTTGAATCTTCCTTTCAATTAGAGGCCACCGGTTTTTGTCAGATTACTTTTACTCTCAACAACTTAAGACTACAACTTTATTACAAATATTGGTTTCACCTGCTGAGATACTTGCTCCTTGTGCTAGTAAATAGTAGTCAACTATTGTTAATAGCTTGCACTGATAGAAAAAATGGGTGAGCCACAAGAAGTTATATAAAAGATTTTATGTTTTGTTCAGTTTGTAGAAAAGACATGCAAAGTTTCTAAGCGATATCTCAAGACAAGTACCAATCCCACTTTTGTGAGCGAAGCTTCTATGTGGCAAAATGAAGTGAATCAGCGAAAATAATACACAGGCCTGAGAGATTGACGTTTTTGAAAAATACAAGTTTTCTCTAAGTTGTCTGTGTTTTGGTGTGCTGATTTGGAAAATTATTTTTGTCCATCACGTCAGATTTTTTTTTTTTTTTTGCAAAATCGATATAGATATTTTGCTAATACCCAATTTGAAAAGGAATTCTCTCGAACAATGTTGTATATATAATCTCGCAACAGTAGCTTTTATCCATTTAAATCTATATAAAATAATCGATTCTAGACGAGGAAGTTGATTTATCAGAAATCGATTTATTATGGTAGGTTTAAATGGACCACTGTTGCCAGATATCACGAGCCGCTTCTGGTCGAGAGAAAATCAAAAAAGTTTCCTTGAGTTTCAGTTTTTAACATCAAACTATGGTGCAATTTCTAAAACAAAATCACCAACATACTATTGTAATTTCTTTATATTAAGGTAAATGACATACAATAGACGATTGGCCAAGAGAAGCAAATGTGTACATGAAAGTTTGAAACAAATTTTACAATGAGCAAAAAACAAAACAACCAAAAGCATCTTTGTATGTACGTACTCTTTTTCCTTTGAAACTTCTGTTTGACGTCGAACTTCATTCTGGCGTTCTTCTTTTATGTTTAATCTCAGGCCTATCTCGTGTTAGCATCCAACAGTAGTCAGCGAGCATGTTCTTGTCCCATCTTCCTTGATCTTTGCGCTCTATATCTTTGAGGTGTTGGTCGATCCCACTGACTGATCCCAGATTTTCGGGGGGAAAAGTCCACATATGAGTGAAAGAAATGTAGTTTGACACTCATGGAACAACCCAATGCTTGAAATTTGTCTAGAATATTCATAACAATTGCTTTATATTCAGGATCCTTGTAATTACCCGGAAATTTACTAACATCTTTGAAGGCAACCCAAGCTTCTTTTTCTTTTGTTGTCATGCTAGTTTCAAAGTCTACCTTCATAAGCTTACGGATATCTATTCCAACAAAGATTCCCTCTTTCAAGTTCATTTCCGATAAACATCAAAACCTTTTGCATAGGTATTTGAAACAATCACCATCTCTTCGAATAGTCTTCACAAACTGCTTCATTAATCTACTTTTATATACAGAGGAATAACACAATTTTTAGTCAATTAAGCTGTTCCTAATCACATTCTTGGTGCCTGGTTCAAGCGTTTGTCTTTTCGACAAGTCTTTTCTGAACAAATGCTGAGTCTTATCACGGCTGTCTCACTCACAAATGAAACATGGGAATTTTGTATACCAGCCTTCTTGACCAAGAAGCATGACGATAAATTTCAAATCACAGCAAACGCTCCAACTGTTCGGCATATTTTATTTTGTTGAGGACGAGAGCCAGGTTTACATAGCTTTCTGTCAAATGCACTGAGTGTACAACTGGTACAGATATATATTGGCTTCCGTGGTGAAGAAGGAGACACTTTAAGATACTGGTGCATCTATAAACAACCTCCATTAATATTTACCGTAAGTGATCAGAATAATACACCAGGTTCCGTTCTCTTCAAAGTACTTTAAAAATTACTTTTCCCGATGCCTCTAGCAATAAAGCTAGGTTTTTCTTTGGTCAATAAGTTTTCGTCTTTTAATCTGGAGAACAACAATTCAGCTACCATGTTAAGTCCAATCTGAGAGAAGTGTTGAGGTGAATCGCCTGCAGAGGGCTGATGTTCGGTATTGGAGCCTTGAACTTCTGGATGTTCCGAGACTGAACATTCTGAAGAGATGACTGGCAATTCAGTTGGAGGCAAAGCTACTAACACGTCAGTTCCATGAGTAATGGGGCGTATGACCGATGGAATGTTCTCAGGATAAGAGATTAGCTTTTGACTTTTGTGGTTACATCCACAGACATAGTAGTAAGACCAGTAACAATCACCAGAGTGGTTTTGCGGCTCCCTCCATATCACTGGAATTCCAAATCGTAATGCAGTCTTATTTCCTTTGAGCCATAAACGTAGATCATTGATACACTACACACAAACTTTACAAGGAGCCCACGATTTGTTCTGGTCTCCTAGTTGCGTGCCAAATACGCAAGATACAATTGTCTTACATAGATACATGCTCCTTATTCAATTTTTAATAACACTATATTCGTTACCTATATAACAAAACTCATCTGGCAAATTTTTGCAAAGTCTCGAACTCGAAGCCATGTTTCACGAAACACACAGAGGATAGCAACCGTTATAATTGTTTCTGTGATGGAAGTTTCCACTAGCGACTGTATCAGCGCACTCACGACACTATACATGAATGAAACATTGATACGAACTTAAACCTTTCAACGTCTTTTATCTTACTACGAACACGGTACGTACACGATCCTCTAGGTTAAAGAGCGATAAACTGAGTCCCTCATGAGGACAGCTCTTTTATATCTTTTCTGATGACTCAGAACAGTCGGGTGAATTCAGTCTTCCGAAAGATAACACGTTCAGGGTCAACCCAGATAAAGTTCGAACAAATTGAAGGCGACTGCTGTTTGCTTCGTGAGCGTTTCTACGAGATCAGCGAACCGAGGTCAGAATCTGAGATCAGGATTTGGACGATGCTATTGATAGCGAGAGATTGCGACGGGGAAGGAGAGATGGAGACGGGAAGGTGTCACAGAGAGATATTTTGTAGGTTTCGCCACGGTAAATTGATTGTCAGGTAGAGAGGGAATACATTCAACGTCGAAAAATACGTTTCATGGCAAATATTAATACAAATCCAAGTAAAAGTTTTCAAGAAAACGTGACGTTTTTCATTATTTTGTTTCAAATCAGCACCAAAACCTACATTAAATTCAGCTATAATTTTCCTTGTACTTTTTCATTGTAGGCATGTGATATCAAACTCAGGAATGCTCCGAAACTTGCCGAAAGTTTAGAAACAATTTTATTGGTATTTTCAATATTTTTATTTCATTATAAATAGATAGTTCCACTCTACACTGTTATGAACGTACTCTAATAAACCATATGGCATGATAGATCTTACAATTCCCTTTACTTTAATTTCTTTTATTGGAGTTGTACACCGAGATTTAAAAATCATTGAACTATCTTTAAGAAGCCACCCCTTTAGAATCGATTTTAATCGTAAGTATTGGCGGTATTCTTAAAGAGAACTCATTCTATTTTTGTGCGTATTATCACCAAAAATATCTGAGTATGACGTTGAACTTAATTATGAGATCACCAAAGCACACAAGCTCTATTTATTTACATATTTTTAATGATTTATCTGTTTGTCATCGTTTTGAAAGTTCCAGCTGAAAGGAAATTCTACATTTCACGAGATTTTTTTCAGGTTTCCGAACGCTCTAAACACAAGCTAGTCCATCAGAAATACTGTATAAATACAATCGTATATATATATATATATATATATATATATATATATGTTAGTATTGTATTTTAGTATAAAATGTAATAATGTATATATTCCTTAGTACTGAATAATTTGAGTAATATTTAATCGTTTACAACATCTGTAAAAATTCACAGCATTAGAATACATTTTTGACATTATTTTTACAATGCACGGAGTATTTCGTAATTTTATTTCGTTAGTATTTCAAGTTTTACTGAAATAATGTGCTTAATGGTTTGACAAAAATTAGTCTCCAACTGTTTTTATGCTGTGGAGCAAACTGTAAGGAAGCATGATACATTTTATAATATGAGAGCATAGAAATAGGAAAGAGAAAAGAAAGTGTAAGAAGAGGTTTTTAAATATTTTTTCTCTCACACTCACTGGATTAAAACCATCTTCGTGTAAAGAGAAGAGATTAAAGAGTCTGAGGAGAAAGCTTCTGCGTGTGTGTACATGACAAGGAAACGCAGGAGAAAAGCACGTGTGAAGAACACAGATGCTCAACTGTTTCCACTTCCCTGGATCCTTGTTTATCTCTCTCTCTGTCTCCCTTCCTGCCTTGTCTTTATGAAACAAGAAAATGGGAACGGCAAGGGCCAAGGGAAAGAACGTTTAATTTCTCTGTTCTCTAGATGTCTCTAGCGGATGTTTCAAAGAGGTAAAATAAGAAAATGCTTAATGGTCAGCACTTGGTTCTGGGAAAGTATCACACAAAATATTAGTTCAGGGATAGGCCAAGTACTATATGTAAAATTAATATTTTACTTTGTAAGTATTCTTGCTAGCAAGACATGAAACAAAGTACTAAGGAAAGGAAAATTAGTGAGTTTGATTGTTGATTGTATTAGAGATCATTAATTAAGTATCAGGCATTTACTTTTCAATCTGAAAAATAAATTCATAGTATCATCATTATAAACATTCCCCCGGGGACAAACTTCCATGCGCGCTATGGTTCTTAACTCACCTATTTATTTGTAAATAGCTCTTATCTATATAATTAATCTATTGTCTCCTATGTGTTTTTATAATGAAGGCATAGTCCTTTTTCGCTTTCTGTCACGCCTTCTGTCATGTTATCAAAATAAGTTTTTCTTAAATGTCCTAACCATTTCCCTTAGCAATCCAGAAATTTTATTTAGAAAAAAATTAAAGTACATAAAGTAAATAAATAGCTATTTATTTTACTTTTATTTATATGTATAATTTGTATTAAATTGGACTGTCTCTATGCTACAGTATATGAAAACAACATGAAAAGGTCTGAACCTAAATGTTTCATTTCTATTTGTATAAGTTGTTACTTTCAAATTTTCATTCGCGTTGCACTATAGGTCATCCCTTTCTAAAATAATTTGAAAAAAATTAGAAGTTTTAATAAATCGCCATAATAAATTTAAATATACAAATTAATTGCACGCTAGCAACATCTGTTGGGATCAGCAAGCAAACAGATAGTGATATATATAATCTTGACTGTTTACTATTAGAAATTAGTGTTACGCACAGACTAACACGTTTTTCTGTTATTACAATGTATTTTATTGTACTTATTTCATAGCATATCGCTTTTTCATGTAGGATTATTTAAGGAGAACTCGATACTCAGGATATTTCGACACTTTTAAAGTCTGGCAAAGCTAGTGATCATACACGCACTCGAAGAGAAACATTCAGTACATGGAAAGTTAGTGTCGGTTCTCAGTGACTAGTTGCATATACAGAGAAGTTAATTTTGCCTGTTACAAAGGGAGAAGAAGCCTCTAAAATAGATACATTAAAGCTTTATTTAACAAAAGATATCCACGTTGTAAGTTTCAGTAAGTCTAAAACAAGGTATAGAAGCAATATATGTTGATTAAAGGAGGCAAAGAATTGGTATTATGATAGAGTATTGTATGCATGTACGTCAGGCTGACACACATGGCTTGTTACAATGACAACTAGTGCCAACTTTTGTTAAATCAATGCATTTAGGGGATACATCGACAGTGATTGTAGGGAGATTTTGACATGTAGTTTCTTTCTTATAAGGAAAATCATCAAACTAACGGGCTACTGACTCGTTCATCTAATACATCACATGTTAAGGTTACATAACAAACACGCTTTCTCGGCTTCTGAGTCATTTAGTCCGTTATAGGCAACGATGTTATAAAATAGAGGATCTGCCTATTCGTATCTTCATCCTATTAAATTAATGGAGCCAAAAGACAACCGAGCCTCGGCAAGTCTGATTGGCTACTCTCGTTTTCGCCGTCGTCTGATCGACTACTTTCGTCTCCGCCATGGTTGTTGGCCCAAAACATTGCGATCTTATTGGGCGGAGTGGGCAGAGTAGAGGTGGTGGAACTGTGACGTATGACTTCAAGATTTTGTTGTAGGGGCAGATCCTCTATTTTATAAGATCCTCAGTTATAAGCCTAATGGTAAAGTACCTTTGGATTTAGATGAGCACAATACATGTGACAAAGATTATGATGTATTAAACAAGGCCTTTAATACTGATACATGTTGTCTCCCACTACCAGTACTCCAACTGTCAATCCTTAATATATCTTTCTTCCATAATTTGAAAATCGATTTCAACTTATTTTATGGCAACTTTGTTCGTAGAAACCCTGTCAAAATGTTGTGAAAGACTATGAGAAAGTCAGTTTCAATTGGAAGAAATCAGCCTCTGTTGAATTCTTCGCATATGAATTCAGAAAATGATTGTGCTAAGTTGTGATTTTTCGCTTATTGATTACTATGGGTAGCAAATACTAAAAGCAATATGTTGGAAAACAGTTGTAAATCAAAGTTTGTTTTTAACGAATTACATTGTCTGAGTGTTCCTCTTGTATTTCAACTCAGATTGTAATGAATCGCAGCAAAGTATGCAAATAAACCACACGTAGATAGTAGCAACCTTAGATCTAGTATTTCGTTGCGTTTTATTTTTCTTATATTCCTAAGATGTGAAGGATTTCATTGTCTATATAGTGTCGACGTCTCCCATAGTAAGTGTCGATTTCTCCCGAAAGATTTCCAAATCTACTAATCCGCTAAAAAAAAACCTACAACACGGTATAAATAATGTTTCCTTTAAAACTAGAAGAGGGATTTTGCAATAAATATATCTTTCATTTAAAGGCTCAGAAAATGTAGTTTACATCTTGCAGGGATATTTTTCTCCACCGATTTTTTCAAAAATGGCTCACCCAATTTTGCTCATACTTAATTAGTAAATGTTTCATAACAAACCAACAATATAGTATAAATTATTTTTTATTGAAATATCCAGAAGACGTAATTTCCTCTTGGGGGAGAGTTTTTCTCGGACGATTTTATAAAAAAATGACTCTGTCAATTTTGTTCATATTTCAGAAACAAATGTTTCATTAGCAAACCTATTTATAGATTGTATAAATAGTTATTCACTTAGCTCTATAAGTCAAAAGGGATAGCTTACTTTTAGGGGTGAGTTTTTCTTCGACGATTTCCTCAAAAAAACTCACGCATTTTGTTCACATTTCATAAACAAATGTTTCATTAACAAACATATAATATCATGTAAATCATTTTACAATTAGAAATCCAAAAGAGGTAATTTAGTCTTGGAGACTAAGTTTCTCCCGGGCGATTTTCTCAAAAGCGACTCAGACAACTTTGCTCATACTTAATAAATAAATATTTCATTAATAAACGTATAAGATGGTGTAATTAATTTTTCACTAAATAGTTCGCAATAAGTAGTGTACTTTTGGGGTGAATTTTTTGGATGATTTTCTTAAAAGTGACTCAAGATATATGGTTCATATTTAATAAATAAATGCACTCTTAATAATACAATATGATATAGTAAACCAGCATCCTTTACGGAACAGGAGCATGTTTTGGTACAAAATCCCATATGACACGATTCAGGAGCTGTATACGTCCATTCCAGGTCGGAACTAATCTGTTTTGGACGCAAAAGGAGGCCCCACACCATACTAGGTATGATTTTCACACTTTTGCAAACGTTTTAGATTTTTTTGTTCAATCCCTGTATCTTGATTCTTGATGTGCTAAAACAAGGTATAAAATATATTTTACAGTAAGTGATTCGCAATTCATTGTTACACAGCTTTTGAGACTGACTCCTGGTCTTTATTTTGTAAATATGTGTGTTAATTTTTTGGAAAAAAATAAGCAAGGCAATTTTGTTGTATATTGATTTATATATTTATTCACCCAACACATGTATACATTAACAGTATTTGTGAGCAAGACGTCCTCGGAAAAGTGTTATAAAAGTCTTAACAAAAGACATGAAATCAAAATTATAAATTATATACCCTTATGCAGGGCCGTACTGGTCAGACGGGAAACCGGGAAATTTCCCGGTGGGCCCTGGACGGTGATTTTTTTTTTGAACCCTCTGCCTCGTATCGTAAGTAGCGGTATATCAACAAAAAGGCACACGTCACGCACTCCTCGCATACAGGAGTAAGGGAACGAAGGACGACAACAAGTCCAGTACCGGCAATACAGTCAGCTAATCCCAGACCAGCGTTGCCAGCCCATGAAATGCAAAAGCAGCCTTTCACATTTTTCGAATTCAATCTTTGAAAGATTCTTGATTTCCCACTCTGCTTTATAATTTTGCTAATATTGAAGTATTCAGCTAAATTAAAATCTTAAATGATGCCATAATTTGAAAACTAAATAATAATTTACATTTTAGAGACCGTTGTTTTCCGTATAGAAAATATACAGGGCCGAAGTAAGATCATTGGGGCCTTGGAGCGGGAAATACAAGCTGTCTCCACCAAAACTTTTATGATGGGTCCTCTCTGAACATGTTCAAAAGGGTCCATGAATTATATAGAAGTGACTCATGTCTCTTTTTAACTTTTCTGGTGAAAATATTTTCACTAATTTTCAAAAATTTTGGAGCCCCGTTGGTCGCTGTCAAGCAGATCCTTAGCTAAAGATTTCGGCGCCTGGGACGAAGTAGAATTCAGCGCTCCCCTCCCCTACACTCACCTCACGAAGCTTTTTTTAAAAATATACATATAAGAGAAACAGCTTTTGTCATTATGCTACGATAAATTTTTATCGAGCTGCTTGGACAGACCATTACAACAGCCAAAAGCAATCATTAATATTCTTTTACTTAAAAAAGAAGCTGCTTTCAAGAGGCTTATATTAGTTTTGTTAAACTTGACAAACCTACAGTACCTTTTGTTGTATACAAATCCACTTGAAGAACAGTTATGGTAATTTACAACTATTTACGTTTCATTATATCGATAATAAATGTAATTTCAATGCATTAGAAACTATATGCTTTTAAAATGTTCGAAATGGATGAGAGCATTAATTTTCAGTAATAATTGTAAACTTTTGAAATTTTATTCTGTATGTGACCACACAAATTGCATTTTAATTTCGATTGTTTTGCGGTAAAAAAATATGTTGTGAAATGTAACGGAAATTCAGAAGAGCTTTCTTTCTGAATTTCTAAATATTGATCGGTTTAATGTTTGTATTTAATATCCAAAATATAGTTTGGTTACTACATATGTTTGAAATTATAATAATTACTTAATTTCATAATGAATGAAAGTTCTGAATTAAGGGTGCTTATTATTAATTAACATACTGAAAATACACTCTTACATACACACATTCTATCTATCTATCTATCTATCTATCTATCTATCTATATATATATATATATATATATATATATATATATATATATATATATATATATATATATATATATATATATATGTATGTATATATAGATAGATAGATAATGTGTATATGATGTACGTATGTAGATAGATTTAAATATCGCACAACTAGATACGTATCACAAAAAAATATCTTGGCAATACAAGTAATTGGTGGTGAAATCATCCCAATAAATTCCTTCAAATTGGAAGCATTTTATGTCAATGGAATAAATAAAGATCACTGGTAGTGATTAGTATGAAAAGGACGAAATTCGTTAAGTTCTTACCACTTAAGCTCCTATTCTACCTCTGCTTGAAGTTCGAAAATGTTATTATTCCCCTTGCTTACTTTCATTTTTAATATCTTCGCGCTAACAGCAGCTTGCGGCCTTCTATATCACATCATCATTAACAAATCATATATAATAACTTTCTTTAAGTAATAAGTAAAAGCTTGTTGTGACTTATTGAAACGTATGGGTTGCGAAAGAAGCGAGGAAGAATTTTTTAAAAATCCATTCCTTTGCAATCCCACAACAATATTGATTTAATAAAACGCCAATACTTTATCGGGGTGACGCCCCGTTTATTCATTTTTAACACTTTTTAATTCATCTTCCTCGTTCGGTACCCTCTTGTTATCAGCGCCTGTGGCCACGGCCTCGCTCGTCGCCCCCTAACTACGATTCTGCTGTTAACCCACAAACGCCCAAGACCAGTTTTATTCGTTAGCAACTGCCTTGAACAATACCGTCTTACATCGAAAACCTGAGAAGAAAACTGAAAGAAATTCGTACAACAAGAGAACGGGTAGTGTGCCTGAAGTGGAACAACGGGGTTTGGCTAACTGAATGATATAGCCCATGTAACGTAGTGAAAAATAAAGTGGGTCACTGGTGGCACAAGGAGCGTTTGTGGGTTAAGGCAGAACAATGGAGAAATGTTGCATTTGTATCAATTATTATTACTTCTGGTGTTTCATAAATGTATTTGCATGTATATGCACCAGCGGGCACCTATGAAAGGTCTATGGCACAAGTGAAGCATTATTATTTTAGGGGAAGATATGAAGTAATCGAGCTTGTGCAGATGATTGTGCAATTGCAAGAGAAGAATGGAGGATTGGACATTAAGTTAGATCAGTCAGTGTCAGGGGAGAAATTACATCTTTTATTGTCGGGGAGGGGGCAGTACATACATGTGAGTGGGCCCCCTAGAAAGTACTTTCTCGGTGGGCCCCTGGGTTGCAGTACGGCCCTGCCCTTATGGTTAGGAAATGAAGGTAGATTACAAGAGGTTATCCACCAACATAAGTTTTTCATGTTTCTTATTAGTATACTATTTATTAAACTATGTGCTTCTCAAACTCATTAGGGTAAGTGCTCCTTCTGTCCACAAGTGACGCCTCTATTTCAATGCATTACGACATATAGCGGCGCGGCGTGCAGAATTTTGCAGGCAGGAGAAATATGTCAAGAGAAATATTTTAATGTTCAATCTGCGTGAATAATATTTGTTTATTTACGTCTCAATAAAATGGAAACAATGATTGATATCATCATCATTAGCTTTTGCCCGATATCACGTATGAGTCTTCTGAGATATTTTAAAATCTGCACTCGTGTTTTTCAATATAAGAAGTCATCAAATAACATAAGTGCTTTCATAATTGAATGATAAAAATGAAAACGAAGTAGTCTAATTTTTTGTAATGCATCCCTTCCAAATCCCCCCACCTAAAAAAATGAAATGAGGAAAGTTTTCAATACTTACCATGTTTTTTTTTTTTTTTTAATTTTGGAGAAATCGAGCGATACATCGCATTTCTAACACGGGATACCAAAGAGTATGGTTAGGACAGCGTTTCTCAACCAATGCGTCGCGACACATTGATGTGTCGCAAGATTTTTAATGTCTTCTAAGATCTTCTGGAAAGAAATTATCTTTAGAAGGAAATAAAAATTTATTGCCAATTGCCTTGATTTCACACTTTCCTTGTAAGTTTAAAACTTGATAGTGCTTTCAAACGCTGTTCAGTTTTCTTTGGAAAGAAACACTGGAGACAGAAATGTAATTTCAATAACACGATTCTTGGTGTTCTCTTCCTGATCAAAGTCACAAGAATTTCACATTTTTAAACAACACGCCCGCACCGAGTACGGATTAATTTACAATAAACACGATCGATTTGACTACAGCTCTAACGAAGAATCAGAGGATGCCGCCCGCCGCAAAATGGGATATTTTGGTGAAGATTTTGTTTGTGAGATTTGTATCTCATAGTTATTCCATAATTAAAAAATGAAAAATGTATTATAGATATGTATTTTTCTCTATTTGCTTTCCTACATCTAGGAATACGTACTTTGGTGTGCCTCAAAGGAAAAAAAAATATTGAGAAACACTGGGTTAGGGTATATTAATTAAAGTGTCTCCCTCTAATACCAGAAGTTCCTTCAATTTTAATGTTTCAGGTTCTTTGAGCCAATTGATTTGAATATAAGTTAATGAATCATCTTTCCTTGAATCTATAAAATGTAAATATTTTAGCAGTCATATAATCCTTGACCCAGGTAAGTTACATTAGTTGAAGCTAACGTCTTAATTTCCTTCATCATATCTCTAAATGAAAAGTAATTCCTGTTTACTTTTTTAAAAGTAGATATTTGAAAACGAGTGTAAAAAGTATATATTAAACACTGTATTTAACCCGGCATCAGTAACTTCTATTTTGTAACGCGATCCGTAACTTGTGAGGGAATCCCTCACCTTTGATTTATTTCGTTTCTATGTTCTTAAAACTTTGTCTATCGTCCTCTTACGTAAAAGTATGTGTTTACAATATTATTATGGTTAGGCCTATACTTTTCGTATTTTTAGTTGATGTTTTGCATTATGGAACCTTTTTCGGTTGTAACATTGAATTAATAAAGTTGTAATATAGTAACATTAAATTATATTCCGAAATTTATTAAAACATAGGGACAGTTATTAACTATATTACTGTATATTGCGTTCCAACATGTTCTTCTGTTTGCTATTTAACATCCTACAGGATTCCAATATTTCATCAATAGTCACATACTCACTAACAGTCCTTACATCGATGAACAAATTCATCAAATACTTTTCGTATTGGGGCCAGTTTGCTTACAGCCCTTCTTATCTGCCTTGTATTGGCTTCATTAAACCGCTGAGCCCTCAACAAGAGCAAGAGTCGATTGCAGCTTATAACGAGTTGAAAGTATTCTGGTGCTGTACCATCTGTTTTCCAAAGATCGTGTACTATTTGATGAGAGTATCTTATTACTTTGGCCAAACACAACAATCCTATGAGAGCTCAAATCTCATCCGTACTTGTGTCAGCTGTAAAGATCCCCCTGCTGTAGCTGCCTCTCATTTTACGAAAGTTGTTGTTCATATAGTTTGTTATTTATTCTATTGTGCCATCGATAAAAAATAACTTCCAGGCTTCAAGAACATTTTCAACGTTTTTAGCGCCTGCATCTTTAACACGAGGACTTGTCTCTTTCTCCAAATAATGCACACTGGAACTAGGAGAAATGTCATCACCTTCATCGACAGACTGTTCACTATGGTTGTCATGCTCCGTAATAATGTTTTCACCTGCATTAGAATCTGCAGAATCATCAAATACTGACAGCATGTTAGAACCAAGGTCATTGTCATTATATTCCTCCATTAACCATTGCTGTATCTGGTCTGCCTTTGGATTCATTTTAGCTCGAAATCACATAAACACACCAACAGAAAATCGAGAAAACACAAACGCGATAGGTAACTTGTGAGGGATTCCCTCACAAACAGAATAAAGCCTTACACTATCAAGGCTCTCATTCACACTGCACACGTGATAGGTCGCTGACAATTTTTCTGATCATGCACAGTATTTCAATCTTCAGCTAGGCGGCAGGACAGGTCAATAGACCAAGTTTTAAAAATACAGAAAGAAAATAAAAACAAAAGTGAGGGATTTCCTCACAAGTTACCGATGGCGGATTAAAAAACAATGGGAGGCGAGTTCACAACAAAAAAGAATGTTTTATTTTTCTTTACGTAACAATTCTTTTTCGAAGTTGCTGTTTCTATCGTTACGAATTAAACAATCAGTTATCTAACAAGGAGACTTACGGAAGTGTTACTCATCGATTTGAATGAAACTTTGCACATTTGTAGAACATCGAAAAATAATCGACCCTTATTTTTTTATTTTGGCAATGGTGTGAGTTTAAGGGTAACAACCGCCCTTTGAACCGTTAGAGGTGGTATCGAAGCATATACAGAAAACAATCATTTAATTTAGAAGAAAACATAATGCCATGGAGTTTTAGAACAGACTGAGAATCTGACGTCAAATTTCCTAAATACAAAATGACGGACCCATTATGGCAATTACAATTACAAAAAGTCTTCTGGTTTGAAATGCTGTGCTAGCCAAGAACAATCATAATTGGCAGGGATTACTGCGAGGAGGTTGCAGACCGATTTTAAACCCCTTTCTGTACTTATTTTAACATGATACTTGATTAAAGTAAGTCTCTGCACCTCTCATTATACGGGGTGCTTATGTATAGTGAGAGCCGCGGTGGCTTAGTGGTAGAGCGTTCACCTCTGGTACATGGGGTGTCTGGTTCGATCCCAGCTGGCGCCAAGAGAACTTTGTGGTGGACAAACGCCGTGTTCGTGGGTTTCCTCGGGGTTCTCCCGCTTCGCCCCACTTTTTTCATTCCACCATTTCGTTCATTTCTCATCATCACCGTCTCCTTTACCCTAATCGGCATAACCGTAGGTTATAAACCTCAAATATTCCATTTCATTTCTTATATATGGTGAGTCCCCTCGCCTCTCACTATGTCAGAACTTCCTAGTCTATCCTCAATTGTTATATATACCTAATAAGATTTGCAAATCTGGGAGAAGAATACTGATTATCAATCAATGATTCGATGTTACATTATTAGTGAGATGTAAAGTCATGTTATAGTTGTGGAGAAGGACAATGTCAGAAAAGTGTCTCAAGAAGTTTTTTTTTTCTATCGCCTAAAGAACAACACATCGAAAGGTTGAATCCTACTATTTATTCCTGCAGAAATGGTTTCTATTTTGAGGTCTCTTTTACTCTTAAAATAGGTTCAAAAGTTGATGAATTGTGCCATCTTACGAATCTAAAACAAAATCGACTTTGCATTAGACACTGGAATTAGCACCGGAATAGTAAGAGGAGAGGGGACTAACCGAAGAACACCGAATAGTGGTAGGCAAGGGGACTCACTCTAAAGACACACCCCTAATAGTGAAAGTGCAGAGACGTACTTTAATCAAGCATCTCGTTAAAATAAGTACAGAAAGGAGTTTCAAATCGGTCTGCAACCTCCTCGCTGTAATCCCTGCCAACCATGATTGTTCTTAGTTAATTGTACAGCACTTCAAATTAGAAAACGATTTGTAATTGTAGTTGCCATATTGGATCCGCCATTTTGAATTTTGTATTTTTGACGTCAGATTTTGAGTCAGCTGTTCTAAAACTCCCTGGCATTATGATTTCTTGTACATTAAATGAGTATTTTCTGTATATGTTTCGAAACCACCCCTAACGTTCGAAGGGTGGTTTCTACCCTTAAACCCGCACAATTGCCGAAATAAAAAAGATACGTGTCGATTATTTTTCGATGTTCTACAAATGCGCAAAGTTTCATTCAAATCGGTGAGTGACACTTCCGTAAGTCTCCTTGTAAGTGTTTTCATTTTGGTACGCATTAAGTACCTATAATAGGCTTCACTACATATAAATAACACTCGCTAGCTATTTGCAGGAGAAAGCAGAGCAACTGTCCCCTAGTTCCATATATAAAAAATAGTGTAATACTCTTAGTGTTTCGTCGCAGAGCGGAGACATACTAGGGACACTCCAATATTTTGAAGTTGCATATCGTTCTCCCCGTATTGGGCTGAGGAACTATGCAGAATTCTAATTTGGCATCTCGTCTTCGGACTGAAATTTTAGTAGAAATTACGGAGTAATAAGCTGGCTGCCGGCGTACTCATTTGCAGTGTAACAACCTTGGATGAGACGACTCTACGAATGACTTCACAGTTTATGACAAACCCCGACTGCTGAAGATATGTGTGTCGCCGTGAAGACAATTCAAGTCCCATTTGGAATTAGCAGCCGACTAAAATGCAATTCAATCACGAGATGGAAATCTTGAAATTTTACCTGTCAACGACACTTGCTTGTGAGCTGTGTAAACAGACCTTAGCCAAGATGGACAAGTGTAATATGAAACATGGTCTCGGAGAATTTATTGCAGACTTCCAAGATCTATGGTTAGAAGTTTGAAATTTCGATTTTGTATACAAGCTGTTGTGAAGAAATGTTTCTAGATACATTATAGTTATCCCAATTATCCCAGGAAGCACCTCATAGTTATGTACTTTGATCTTACATTGGAGATGCACAGACGTTTCCTGAAATTGCGCTGCATGGGCAGATCTGAAACCAAAGATAATTTTCTAACATTACCTTAAATAGGTATGACTTAGTGAGTGCATATTTCAATTTTATCCTGCATGGGCATATTTGTGTTTCTGGTTGGGTGGATCTAAAATCTTCCGATCTACTGGGTACAAACTACTCGTGATAGTGAAGTCAAGTAAGTTTCCCAAAAAGATGATTTGTGCATTCAGCTATTGAGATTAATCTGCTGTGGGTACAGCTTTCCAATGCAATTTAGACATGAGTTGTAGAGTACTAGATCGATATTACTAGTACTAGTTCCAATCTGGGCCAGTTACTAGATCGATATTTTTGTTCAGAATTTGAGATATTTGTACTTTCGTATGTATGTTGCATTATGAAGTTCCAACAATAAAATTACTAGTATTTAAACTGTTCTCATTTATGAACAATACGTTAATCGTAGTTGACATTGTTATTAAGGGATCTTAGCTACGAAGGCAAGAACCTTTTATTTGTCTTGTGAAAATAGTTATTTTACTTATCTTCTCTTTGAAGAACAGAGGAATAGCAAAAGAAAGGATTTTCTAAAAATTAAATATTACTACTGTAATAATAACAATTTGTTTGTTCAGGTGATGTAAAATGATGCTTTGTATAGATGGCAACGCAGGCCTTAGTCGTAGTAAATTAAAGTTGTTTTATATTCCTAAAGATTTCTCCGAAATGAAGCTGGCAGTGTGTCAATCCGTGACTTCTCTTCACGTTAGTGTATAAGCCTCGGTAAATATTTGAATAATACTTACAGGCAAATATGCATGTTGAAAATTATATAAACATAGATATTCTGCTCTACAGGGTTTGTATAAAATTGTAATGAGACCAAACTCTGGGGAAAACATGTATTTAGTATATTGCTATAAATCATTAAAATGCTTCAAGATAGGGCCCCTGGGCGTTGATATGCTTCAACCAAAGAGTTTTTCATGATTAAAAGAAACCCTGGAAGTTGTTTTCAGGAATATTCTTAAGGCAGTGAGTCCAAGTCCCCATGAAGTGTCTATAGAGAGCTAATTTCACTCGGAGAAACAGGAAAAAGTCTGTCGGGGCCAGATCGGGACTGTAGGGGGAGATGGGGAAGCGTTGCGATACCGTTCAGGATCAGGTAGTCGTTAATCAGTCGTCGTCAGGTGTGGCTTTTGCATTGTCGTCATTGGCTGCAAATTAACGACAATGTCTTGCTTCACTCAATTGACTCTTCCATCTTTTTAGCACTTCCAAAGCACTCATGACAGTCTGTTTATCAGGTACAAACTCATGGTGGACCACACCTTTGGCGTCAAAAAACGCAGTGAGCATGGTCTTAGCTTTTGATCTGCTCATTCGAGCCTTTGTTGGTTTTGGCGAGGTGATGGTGCTGTGCGCCATTTGACACCTTCGCGTTTTGTCTCTGCGTCGTACTCAAACACTCTCCTTTCTTCTCGGTTATCACATTGTTCAAAACTTCAGATACTGTTTGAATGCGCTGCAAAAGATCTCCGCAAACAAGCACATCGTTTGGCACAAACTTTTCTCATCTGCAAATCCTCGGTACTGATGGTGCGGACAGTCATTTTGTCAATTCCTACGCGGTATGCGATCAATCGAACATAACCACCGGTCCTCTACATGTTGCACATTGTCCTCAGTTCTGCTTGTGGACGTGTGTCCTGGGTGGGAATTGTGTTCCATACTCTCTCGACAGCCTTTGAGGTATTGCCATATCGGAACAGCAACTTTTGATAGGCTTACACTTCGACACAGAATGGCTAGCACTGTTGTAGACACAGAATGACTAGTCGATATCGCAAATTTTTGAATAAAAATTCATTTTATCAATTATGTACAAATTCTCGTTGCTAATCATTAACTAACTAAAACACATCTGTTGCAGTAATTTTGCGACAACAGTGTTGCCAGGGGCCGCGTTTCTGTCAAAAAAACACCCATTTTACGGACTTGTATTAAATAGTCTTTCTATGTGGCAACACTGCATCAACCTTGTCACATTTTCACACCAATGGATAAATGTTGATGCATACTGTACATATACACAGAAATTCACCCGCAGGAAATCAGTTTTCTGCAACTGAATATTGATTTTCATTTGGCAGATTTTTTTTTTTTTTTTATTTTACACTTACGGTAATTTCTTTCGTTACTGTACAAAACGTTACAAGTTCCAGCATTGACCATAACTTGGAAAATATCTACATAAAACATGGTTACATTTACCTCAAGTCTCAGGTCTTTATCATTTTTAGATCAAAAGATATACGCAATCAAACTTAGGGTTGCGCTACTTTACAGACACACTGTAGGACTTGGTAGACTTCTAAACGATAGTGATCCAATTTTCTAATCAGAATTATTATTATAAAGTATTCTGCATATTAACAAGTTCTGGGACTAATTAATTTTTTGTTATTATTATTTTAGGTTCGGGCCTTCAAATGTGTTTTTCACGTATCTCAATTTTCGTCTTTTAACTCCTAATATTTTCTACTTTCCAAATCATCGACTACTTGTGTTCTTCTTGTTCCTACTCTTCGCTTTCCTTCCACCTTTCCCTCTATGGCTGTATGAAAACAATTTCTTCGCAAGATTTGTCCAATCTAATTGGCCTTCGTGTGCGTGGGTTTTCCCGGGGTTCTCCCGTTTCCTCCCACTTTCTTCATTCCACCATTTCATTCATTACTCATCATCACCGTCTCCTTTAGCCTAACCGGCATAAACGTGGGACGTAAAACTCAAAGATTTTTTTTTCTAATTGGCCTTTCTACAACTGATGCTGGCTAAAAGCGTCTTTTCTCTCATACCCGTTTTAAAACATCTTCGTTTGTCACGCTCTTCGTCAATTTATCTTCTCCATCTTCCTCGAACACCACATTTCTCTAAATATTTCACACATACTACGAACCACATATATTATCGGTACACACAAGTCAAATCATCATGAAATATGATCGAAGTGGAAGAAATGATAATGAAAAAGTCATTCAAACTTTTAAGAGAATTGACTTAGGATCTGGACAACTAGAAAATCCGTTCGCAATACTAAAGTTTAGGAATAAGAAGTTACGAAATGATTCACAATCAGATGTGAATTCATACTTTAGACGTACAGTCATGTCCAAAATGATTGTTGCATATCTATAACTATCTTCTTGTAATATAATTTGATAATGATTTTGCTGGGTACTTATAATACTGATACTATGTGTATAATAGGGAAATATACTGTATATTTGTGGTAAATTTCATAGGAAAATAATTATAAATACGAAAATTAGAATGAGTTAAATAAAATGTTGCTAAATATACAAGAAAGTTTTATTTTTGTTTTATTGTTCTTACTTACTGCTCTTTTGACATGAAATTTGCTACATACATGTCTTTGGCGATTATACACATACTAACATAATAAGAAATACCGGGCGAATTCGTCATCAAATTATATTCCTACAACAACATATTTATAGATACGCGACAATAATTTTGGTCATGAATGTACATACCAACCAATAAAATTTGGAATGTTATTTTGATAAGAAGCCAACTACCAACATCTCCCCCAAAAAACTGTTAAAAATCAAAGCCAAGTCTACTTTTTTCTTTGAAATCTTGGTGTTTGTTGACTCGGAAGTTCTTTTGTTAAGAATCAAGGTTATTCTCAATATTACCTGTTCAGTACGACACATTTCGGAAAGTTTGTCGCAAAAGTCAGATTTAGGCAAGGAATTTTCTTTTTTTTTTTTTTTGCCTGCGATAATCCTTGTAGGCAAATTTATGATCAAGAAGTCAACAAATATATTTGCTCAGTGTGACTTCTTTTATTTCTCAAATTCAAATTGCCACTGCCACTTTGTGGAATGCGTTCGAGTCCATTGAACATATAGAACTAACTTTAAGGAGAAGCTGTAACTATACTGGAAAGAGCTTGCAAGAAGTTGAGTACTTAATTGATTGAAGTTTTAGCACAGTGCCGTACCGTCGGGGGGGGGGAGGAAGGAGAAGCGGGGCGACGGCTCCGGACGCCGAAGTAAGAGAGTGCAAAAATTCGAAAGGAAAAATGAAAAGATATATATATAAAGTGGAAGGAAAAGTAATAAAATGTGCTCAGAATCAAGGGAAAGCAGGGTTTCTTTTTGAAAATATTCTTACGCTTCGCGCTAACCATGGTGGTGCTTTGCGTTTGGGCTGTCGATCTCACTCATATGCACGGGGGCGCCGTCGTATACTCTCACCCTGGGTGCTGATTTTGCACGACACGGTACTGTCATGATGTTGCACCATAATGCACTCCGTCCACAAGTCACAGAGTGCCAAATTGGCCATTCTGGGATTCCAGTTGGTCCACCACTTACCATACTTTCCAGATCTAGTCCCTTCTGACTACTTTCTATTTCCCAACCTGAAAAAACACCCAAAGGGGCACCGTTTTGAGGACATTTCTGACGTCACACAGCCTGCTGAATGCTGGTTTGAAGGACAATCAAATGAATATTTCTTTTCATGAGCTAGAAACGCTTCAACAACGCTATCAAAAGTGCATTGATCTTATTAGGGAGCACGTTAATATATAATCTCGGTCCTCTGACTCCTGTTTTCCTTTGCAAAACCAGGAACTTTTCAGCACCTCCTCGTAAATTACCAATTTTATGTCCTTTGTATTTATTATTATTATCGATTTAACAGGAAAGGAAATATTGCATCTCCCTTTTGGTCTCTCCAGTTTCGTTGCCAGTTTTGATAGATTGTTTTATTAAGGATTTTTTATCAAATTATTTCATAACCCGCACAAGCATTTCATATATATATATTGATAGCCGTCTCATGGAACAAAATTAGATGCTGTCAGCTAAACATGCCTTCACAACTGGTGCATTATACAAGTGTAATTGAACGTAAGTAAAACCAAAAGAAGATAAAGAAAAGAAAAGTGAACAATATTGATTTGTAAAAGAAATTAAAATATTTTAAGTCAGTTTCAAACACATTGCAATATGTTAATTGAATGCTTTATTACAGTTGTTTATAAACAGGTTCAAAATGTATAATGTGACAAAATATATTTACAGTTAACATTGACAAGAAATAGACTGTATATATTTTATAGCGTAATGAAATATTTTATTGAACTGATTTAGATCTACTAAATAGTTTAATATTAATGCATCCTGATCTCATTGTTTTACTGAACGCTCAATAAAAGTGGGTTGAATAATGAAGCAATACAAACCATTCTCTCTAAGTAATTGTTGTGGAGGAATGAGTGGTGTGTGGTACGTTGATGAGCCGCTAAGTAATTAAAGAGAAAGATATGCGGTTTCCAGATAACTAGACCAATCGCATTTTATGGTGCGCTATTACACGAAAATCAATTCATTTTCCTTCAGACACGGTTTACACGATTTATATTAAAATGATTATATACAAGAAAAAATAGAACAGTAGCAATTGACTGTTTGGAATTTAGCATTCATGTTCAATATCGAGGCTATGTGAGATCTTATGACATGCACTTCTACCATGGATCGACAGATCCTTTTTGTGGAAAATCCAGCAAGTTTAACTAGTTGTTAATTTTCTTATCAATAACATTTGGTTTCAAAATACAGTAAACTTCCGACTATGCGACGTAATGCAACGGAAGTTCAGGTCTGCCAACAAAAATTAGAATAATATATTCTTAATTTTTTATTAAGGATATTTTAACTGCAGCGGATAGTATGAAGGCCGGATAGTTGTGAGATATATAAAAATAAAAATGATCGGTATAATAAGTTCCAAATCCATAGTTGTCGGGGTCGTTGATACGAACAGTGACACTTCTGATGCCGTTCAAATTCAAATTCATCTCTTTATGTCCAAAATGAAACGTATTCTCCCAGTGCGAACAACGAGTATTCTGTTAGCAAGAATATAAATTTTTAAAAAGAGACATTCGATATTCAAATGTTTTGTAAAACAAGTTGAATTTCTTCTAAAATAATTGATTAAAAGTGAGTGGCTTGAATTTAAACGTGTTCGAAAGGAATTAAATATATTTTATTATAACCTGGTAACATAGCTGTAATAATTAGTAAATATTAATAGCAGCTATTTGAGAAAATATTTGTTGAAATACTGAAGATATAAATTTGTTAATGAAGGGCCAGAGACTTACCGCAATGATGAGATAGAGTTCCTTCTAGTGACTTAGGCCCTTCTTCAGCATCGTCATACCACCAAATAAAAGAAAATATTTAATCTAAGGATATAATAATTGCTTTTCATCTGAATTCACGTATCTTGTAATCATTATTTGGCTAAAATAGAAGTTAACTGCCCTGATATCAAACATTCAATATTTTACTTGTGAAATAGTCATATTCGGAGATACCTATGATATATTTTATCGACATAATACTTGGATTAAAATTTGTTATCAATAATATTTAGTAGAACTGCACTACATACAATCTATTTAAGTTGTATGAGTTATATTAAACCAGTTCTTCGTTATGTAGTTGTGATACCATGCCTTATTTATTTGCAACAAAACGAGGATGCGTACGTCATAAGTAAAAGATTTTATTTCATATATAATAGTATGATAATAACATACATATGTGTGTTAATTTATATATTAAAATGCTAGATTTATATGTTTGCCTCCAAAGAAAATTTTATAAGTTTGTCTCCAATCCTTTCGACAATGAGATCTCAAAAACCACAAGCGCTAGAAACGTGCCATTTTCTGTGGTCGATTCCAAATTTTGTGTAGATTGTCAGTTCTAATGGGATATTTTAAAAAAAAAAGTGACTGTTATTTCTTTATTACATTTTTAGGGGTACACTGGACGTGTTGAAACAAAAAAAGTAAAGCACCATATCCTATGAGTTATACATTTCAATACAACATGTTTGTACACAGGGGTTGTATATCTCTCAGGCGTTGGTTTTATGGTCAAATAATAATCAAAAACGAAGGTTAACTATTTCTCTAGGATGAATCGTTATTGTTTAGAGTGCTTTGGTCAATGAACACCATATATCACTGACATTATAATTAATTGTGTATTTAATGTATTTGCTTATTACTACATACTGCATGCAAGAAGAAAAAAACACTGATCATACATGAATTAAAAATTCCAATCGGAAGTAGGTTCATGAATTGAAAAAAAATATTTTATTATTGTGCGAGATATTTAAACGGTGCGAGATATCTTAATCAAACGTAAAAAAAAATATTTAAACGTTGCGAGATATTGAAAAAATCTCCCCTTTATCTTACCCCTTGCCGATTTTTATCAAGACGTATTTCACTTGTGTCTGTAAAGGGGCATGTACAGATGTTTTGAGGAGTGACAAGGAGATTCACGCTCATATGTGAATGATGCCCTTTGTAGAGAGCGCAGTTTCGGCTAGTGATTAAATAAAATGTAATGATAGTTATTTCGTAAAAGAAGAGTTCACATGTGGAATATGTTTGACTTTTACTGAAATTTGGTAATATTACGATGTTTGCTGTAACAGCATGCACCAAACTGAGAAGGAAGTACAATAAAAGGAATATTTGTAGTATTATGTTAGTGTCTAGTGTTTCTCAAACTAATTTCATTAAACAATTACAAGCCGATGAATATTTGGATGACTATTACACCAAAGGATACTCGAAGTTTGATTAAACGATCATGATAGTATATATATATATATATATATATATATATATATATATATATATGCCAAATTTAATTATAAATATTCTAATTCATTTTTACACGTGGATTGGAAGAGAATGAAGGACATTTTGGAAGTTTGTACGAGAAATTACTTATTAAGAAAATTGATGTTTGTTATATAATTCTTTGTTAATTCTTAGAAGTAACTTTCTGTACCTTGATGTTAATATCTAAACTTTATAAACTGGTCTCAGTCGTAGTGGATCCGAGTTTACGGCAGTCATTCCTGAGAACATTGAGCGCGTTGAGCAGTTTTTCATTGACAGCCATCGCTTACATTTAACACATATGCCTCCTTTGCTTTCAGACATCTTGACGGGATCTCCTCCTCCAGTTAGATTTCTATTTTAAACTTTCCAATCTTAATACAAAACTTCCTCCATTTCTTTACTAGGTGCTTTAAATGGTGTTGGTTTATGACAATACCAAGAACAAAGCGTTTTAGTTTGAGTGGACTTCATTATTGGCGCTCTTACTAAAGGTGAAACTCACAGAGAGAAAATCCAAACATTTTTTTAACAGATTGTTACAACAGAGTGTGTCCAGTTCATGTTTGTATTGGCACTCTTCTTGTCATTATGACTTTATCACGAAAATAGAAATTACTAACAGTCGACACTTAAAATCCGATTGGGGAAACAGTGAGAAATGTATTTGACTGCTTGTAAATTGGACTAGATATTTAAAACGGCCACGGTGGTCCACAAACTTAAGGTGTCTATTTTTTACTGTTACATTCATTTAAGATCAAACTCACTTCTCTTCATGATTTAAATAACTACATATCAATTCTTAAATAAAAATTATTTACCTGTATTGATGATGAAATATGCACTTGTGGATTGTGTATGCCTGGCTTCTTTTACGCTGATAAGAACCACCATCTACAGTCTCTCGAATTCGAAATAGGGTCTCTTGAAATTTGGCATTTTCACGATTTTGTACAGCCCTAGCTCTGATATGCACTTTTCGCCATAGGTCCATATGAACTTTTCCTCTTATTTCAATATGAGCAATCGCCTCTTAAAGTTTGTCGGTATAGTTAATTAATACCCTGTATATGAAAATATGGGTAACCTTCAGACTTTCCAAAATTTCTCCAGACCTCAGTTTTCAAGATAAAAGAATGAAATTTTTAACACGTGTTAGGTACATAACAACGTATTTGTTTTAAAAAACAAAAATTCAGGTCCCTACGTGAACCCAGGAGAATGACAAAAAATTCGACCTCAAAATGCGGAAATCCTAAAAGAGTTAAGGAACAAACTCAATCACGCAGGAATGAATGATATTCACTTTCTAATTCAAAATATTAAACATTACTGCATGAACATCTTTTTACTGCTAATAGGAACACAGGGTTATAGTTTGAATTTAAACTAGTCCAGTAATATATTATAAATAAATCAATTGTGAATAAGTTGTGTTACATTCTCACGCTAGAGAAGATAACTATAGCACTACTGTAGTAGAATTAGGCATGGCTTCCTCTTTTAGTACTAACAATATCATACTCAGCATTTGCTGGGATATATAGCATAGGACATTGCTAAAATATTTCAACTAATGTTTATTGTTTGTTTTTGATTACCCGAAACTGAAAAATGTCAACAAACGTTTATCTCTGATTGGTCGAACGTCCACCCAGGGTATTTAAAGGGCATTTTCGCGAATGACTTTTTGTTCGGTTTCTTGACAGATTTCCAATAAAATTAACTTCCAGTGGTTACTCAAAGTTTAAATATAATATACATATTTCTTTGTCAGTGCCGTATTGACTGAAACTGGCCAATTTTGAGCAACTTGCCAGCGTAAGCGATCTGACACAAAATTACAGATTTATTTCCATAGACACCGACTATATGGGTGCTTCGGGTCTCCAGTACCCATTGGAGATTGTTAATGTCTGCTGAGCACCCATTGAACTTTTGCGTTGGAATTAACTTCGAAATTACTCTTTCATGAAGGAAAAAAAACGCTATATGATCCCAGGTTAAATTTTAGATAGAAATCCCTCTATATATGTTGAATAGTCATTTATCAATACCTATTTTAGACTCTTCAGATTTACGGCACATCGAGGATCGAGCGATATTACATTGCAACGATAATTGTTATCTGTATTCACAAAGAGAGTGTAATTTTGTAGAGTTTGATGTTGCTATTTTAGGTTTTTAAAAATGTTTACAATGTTTTTAAAATGCCTTTACATAAATTACAAGGCAGTTATACAATTTTCCATTTTAATATTTCTCTATCTCCTTAATTTAAAGAACATTGCTAAATATGTTTGAAATTCACAAACAAAATTTTAATATTTAGGAATTGTGTTCAATATAAAGTTTAGAAAATCGTGCTAAAATAAATTAAACATTTTTTAGGCTTTGCAATTGAAGAGTAATTTCATGGTTCATTTTATTTCAGCAGTTCTTAATAGTCATCCTTGCCTCTCAGGAAGAATTTCGGAACCACTGGTTTATTGGATCTACTAAAATAATAGTAATAATAATGCGAGACGTTTGTCCTGAAGCCTGATTGCCCAATGAAGAACTTAAAACTTGATATCTATGTTTAAGTCAGAGTTGACTATGGACATAACACATGAATTTAAATGGACATAGCACAAATTTTACATGAATTTAAATTATATAAAATACCAATGCACAACGTATAAACACAAATTATGTATAAAACAAGCACAAACTAATCACTGAAACTGAAATGAAATACTGTGAAGATTAATAAAAACTATAATGAAAGAACTTACGCAACACAGTAGTGAGAAACACGAACAGAAAGGTAAAAATCATATGGTGTTTCTCTGCATACTCCATGGTGACTATATTTTCTTTAACGTACTAATCCATTTGATGATATTCATAATGCAACTCTAATCAATATTTATAAATACAATATAATAGGATATAGATGTTTTCAAGCATCTAATCAAATATGATCTCGTGAAATATTTCCTTTACTGTTTATGCTATTTAGAAGAGAATGAAAGTTTTGTATTTTGAATATACTGACGTCCGAGTGCTGTCAAATTTTCTAATAGATTCATTCACAATGCAGCATAGGCATTGCAAACGATAACTCGGCCCATTTGCATGCATCGCGAAAGGGATAAGGATTATAATTTTCCCGCCGATTGATAATGCCTGGTCTCGAAGTCGTGAGTGCTAAGGAACAAAGAAAGGGAGAGCATCGTTGGGGGTCGATTTGTGACGTATAGCCGGTTGCCATAGAGACCAACTTGTGTGTTGAATGGAGTGCAACAATCGATATTCGGTCGTTCTTTAAGCCTCTTTCTGTCTTTATCTGTGTCCGTTGAGAAAAAGAAATATATAGAAAATGACGGGAAAGTCCGAGAAGAAGAGGGAAATAGTAATAACAACGGTGGTTGTTACAAACATGACTGAACTAATATGTATCTGCTTTCCCTTCGCGGGCAATTGGCTGGGGAACAGAGAACTAAGGCAGTAACCGATGGTAAAAAAGAAAGTAATAGAAGAACGGCTCTTTCAAAAACAAATTGATATGCACAGGACAAAAAACTTTTGTGAATTGATTTGTTTACTTTTCGGAAGCCAACCAAATCTTAAATTTATATATTTGTAAATATATCTATATAGCCTCTATATAACCTGGAAGTTATCCTAATAATATATATTTGCTTTCATTTTTCGTTCATTTTATTTTTCATATACGAATTTAGGCAATATGGTTTTAAAATTCCCAGAAGTGTTGCTGTAGATAAAGATTTGAATTAAAAAGTATTTGAAAATCAGAGTCAATTTCTCCAAACAAAATATCTAAGTAAGAATATACTAAAATACAACAGAGCTATATAAAATCTGTAATTCGTGAATGTCAAATCACAATCAAAAGTATTCCAATGTTTCTAATAAACAAAATTATTTACTGCAGTATTTACTAACAAGATTAATTCTTAGAATATTTTCCTAAATGGGACAATATGTACATATTACTTATTTATTTGAGCAGTAGAAGTTTTCATCTCCTTGGAAGCAGAAACATTGCTAGAACATACTACATTCACCAGTGAGAAATTGTGTGTTAATAACTACTGAATGAACTTGAAATACTTATGTATAAGCAAGAGTTAAAAAAATCCTATACTCACCAAGACTCTCGAAAGAAAATAAAATATTCTTGCTTTATTGATAAATGCAAAAGAGCTGTTATTTATTTATTTATTCAACACAACAGACCCTAGGCCCAGTTACAGTGTTGTTCCTTAAAAATACATTTACCCATAGTTATATTATTCATTCATTATTAATTTACATTCATTCAGTCAAGATTATTCATTTATATATATATATATATATATTTAATTCTGTTCTTATATACGGTCTCCGACATTCCAAAATAGCATACGTTCTTTCAATTGCATTATAAGAAGCAAGCACTCATCTTCTATATAGGAGACTTAGCGAGGATATTTGTTCTTGCCTTTTTACAGTAAAATGTACTGCTATTGCCTACGCGGGTTTTACTTGACCGGACATGCAAGTGAATCTTCGAAGTAAGATTGGGACAGTCCATTTTACCATGTAGTAATTTGTGTAAAAATCAAAGATCAATTTTTGTAATTTGTGTAAACCAGTGTTCTTCTCTATTCCTGAAATCAATAGCATAGCAAAAACCACAAACTCATACACGTAGTACGTAGCTTATCTGGGTTACTACACAGTATTTTCTTCCCAACATTTCTAAACAAGCGAATTCTGGACCTCCACACACCAATTGATACTACCATGCCACACTTCATTGAACACCGGAGCGTTAAACCAACATGTCTTCTCTCGGCTACCTCTCGAAAGGCAATAAACCATTCTTGTTTTGTTAATAAAAGCAAAGGAGATATTATTTATGCAAGTGTCGTTTCGTAAGTTTCCAACACAGAGACTTGAAGTTATTTTGAAGTCCGTGGAGTTTCTAACAACTTATTTTAGTTCTAGCTTGATTAATACTATCGTTTACACTCACAGCATACAGCGCAATTCTCTAAACTATCAACCGAAATTCATCTATTTGTAATTGATAATCTTCATTTTTGTTATTTACAGATTACCCATGTTTTAAAATGTTTTATGAAATCAAACAAATAGCAACACAGTGAGATACATAGAGATCTGAAAGCTTTTAGAAAACAGCTAGGGACCCGCAACTTTTCCACACACGCGTTATTTCCAACATATTCACCTCATATTACCTCACAGTTTTCACATTCGTAGATCAGTCCGTTCATATCATCTGTATAAAAGTATGTGAATTTGGATGCAAATCATGATTCCACAGCATTAATGACCTCACAATCCACAAGATACCTACCCCATAATGCATCTTCATATTTGGCTACAGGAAATAATCTGGGTGAATGTGATGTGTGGGGAAAGGTTCGGCACCCCATTGGTGCAACAGCATGTGTTTCTGTTTCTCAGTGTATCGGTGTATAGTCCGCTAGCAGTAACTTAACTTTCGAGAGCAAATCTCATTTGTTTGCTTCCATACCATCCAGTAACTTTTGTAGTAGTTTCATGTGATTGTAGCCCATTTTTGTAATCGAGATTACACTTTTATCATACTAAAACAAGGATAATAATGCTTCAGTATAACCTTTTGAAGACTGCTCGGAGCGACTATGATTCCATGTTTTCTCATTTATTTGGATTCAGAGTAATTACATACAACGATCATTCACCCATAATCAGAAAACTGTTTACAAAAGCATCCTTGGCATTAGGGTATAGGCAATGCACATGCACATATTGTTATTTTTTGTAAAAGTATCAACAATCGGAGAACCCACATTGGTGACACTTTGCTAATGTGATATGGTATAAACCGACCTCCATATAATGTTCACCTCCATGGCTAAACAATTATCAGTCCCATGCTTCGCGGGAGACTCAGGTTTGAGTATGAGCCCATTTGTTTCATATTTCACGATATGGTATAGATCCACATCTTATTTAGCCTTGGTGTAGAACGGGACGCTCAACTCCAGATCAAACAACATAAACAAAACCGTCTATTTTGAAGTACCAGCTGCTTACCTCTTGCCACCTTGCTTCTGCCTGAACTGTAGCCCTTGAAGGATAATATTCTCTTCTGTACATCTGTAGAACTGTGCACCCACCACTTCTCTCTCACAGCGTTTCACTATCATCAGACTTCTACTATTATCAGTTGTCAAATCTTCATGTATCGTTTGTGCCAAATTTTCTTAAGATGAAGGAACTTCGACATTCGAGCCGATGTCTAGCTTTCCGGTTGTCATTGATTTAACAGGATCTGTAAAAATACAAATTAGCACACATATTAGTGAAATGCCAACCTACCATCGTGCAAACTTTTACGTTAATAATGCATCTTTATAATGGTGAAGGGAAGAATTTTCTGGACTCTCCTCGTACGAACTCCTACATATACAGCATAATCTCACTGGATTGGTGATTACACCATATGAGAGAAATGCAGTAAGTTTAAGATGTGTACCAAAATATATATATATATATATATATATATATATATATATATATATATATATTTGGATAGCAATAATTTTATTTTTCTAGATAACCTCTATTTACATTCTAATAGTTGTTCGATTGATGTATAAACACCTTAATACCTATTGTGTAGCAGAGATGTTCACCCTCGCGAGGGCATCCTCACTCTCAAATTCCCTCGCCCACAATTACGCGAGGGCGAAGAGAAATTCCCAACACGAGGACGAAGATGCGCGAGGGCGATGGACAACTGCCTTCACGAGGGCGAGGGCCAAATGCGAGGGCGAGGACAAGTTTCGACAGCGATGGTGAGGGTGCGCGAAGGCGAGGAGAAATTTCCAACACGAAAGCGAGTGTGAACGATGGCGAGGACAAATCTTCAGCACGAGGGCGAGGGTGAACGAGAGCGAGGACCAACTGTCACTGCGAGGGCGATGGTGCGCGAGGGCGAGAGTCAACTTCCACTGCGATGGCGAGGGTTTGCAAGGAACAATTTTCTTCGTGAGAACAAGGGCACGCGAGGGAGAAGGAAAAGCTTCCTTAACAACTATTTTGAATTTGCTGTTTAACCTTTTTTTCTTCTTTCTTGAAGGAATGTAATATTTAAAATAACATTTGCCATGTCACCTAGATGAAAGTTGATGTCATCATAGCAAGATCATAGATTGGTCGTATTCTTCCTTACATTTAATTGCAGTAGACAATTTCTGTTGTGTACTTCTACATAATTATTAAAAATAACAATGCAAATGAATATAATATTTGCTTGTTTCTCATGAAAGTTTCCGTATAGAAATAGCGCTACGTTTAGAAGTGAGTGTGCCTCATTGTTGCCCTGCCTATGCTAGAGAATTTTTAAATAAAATGTGTCTACACTGTCATGTTTAAAGAATACTGGTAGACAGACAGTCACTCACGTCATTCAGCAGTAAATGACATAATCTTAAGAGAGCTGATATCTGAACAAACACAATCAGTGAGAGAAGCAACAGAATGCAGTAGATCAGATGGAAAAAGACTTGATGGAATGACTTTTGTTCATAGATGGCCATTTTGCACTGGGCTCTCTCGGGTTCATTCCATTCAACTGGGCTCTTGCTCGGGCTCAATTCCCTCAGTTCGGCTCCGCTTAATTTTTAAATGAATAGTTTGTATTAAGTTTCTGGAAACAAGCAATATGTTCTGAAGTTGATTGAGCAGTAGTTTATTTCTTTACGTTTCCAACTTCTGTTGTAAAAATAGATATTAAGTAATATGATATGTCCATGAACACACGGATGATATAGCCTTAGTGAGATTTCTTTGGATGATTTTTTTCTCTTCTCCTACCCAAAACGAAGTTTTGTATGCTCAAAGACACACACACACACACACTTACGCACGCACACACACACACACACACATATATATATATATATATATATATATATATATATATATATATATATATATATATATATATATATATATATGTGTGTGTGTGTGTGTGTGTGTGTGTATGCCTTGGTGCAATTCCATTAAATTACCTTTTCCCCTTACTTTGATTCAAGAAAGCAGCAGTATTGGCTGCACTTTGCCTCACTTTTTGGCCCCTGGGTCCCTGCCTCAGGACCCATGGTCCCTGGCTGGGGTCAATGACCTAGGGGTACCTAGGACCACCCCCTAAATTTTGGCAGGGGTACATAGGACCACCCCCCAGGACCCATGGTCCCTGGCCCGTGTCAATGACCTAGGGGTACTTAGGACCACCCCTCTAGATTTTGGCAGGGGTACATAGGACCACCCCTTAAATTTTGGAAATTGCCAAATCTAAAAATTGGGTGTGGTAGCCTAGGACCACAGTATGTACCTCTATCAGTATTGGGTGTCTATGTCGTTCCCTTTTATGAGTAAAAAATTGCCAAAAATTCAAATTTCGGGGGTTTTTGACCTAATTTATCCCCTTTGATGAGGTATTATTATCCTATATGGTTATATGGGCATATACAGGGATTCATTCCCTTTCATAAGACATGGGTATATTGGTGCACCCCTTGAAATTTTTGGGAGGTGTACCTTGGCCCACCCCTTCAATTTTTGGAAATTGCCCAATTTAAACATTGGGTATTATAGTACAGGACCCTAATATGTATTATGATAAATTTGGGTGGTCCACCTCGTTCCCTTCTAGGGGTACAAAATTGCCAAAATATAAACGTAAGCAATACGTAGTACCACGTGTTTGGTTTTTGGTCGATTTTATCCCCTTTGATGAGGTTATTATCCTATATATATAGTTATATGGTCATGTATAGGGGTCCATTACCTTTCATAAGATATGGGTATATTTGTGCACTCCTTTAAAAATTTGGGAGGGGTACTTTTGGCCCACCCCTTAAATTTTGGAAATTGCTCATTTTATATATTTGGTATTATAGTACGGGACCCTAACATGTATTATAATAAATTTGGGTGGTCCACTTCGTTCCCTTTTAGGGGTACAAAATTGCCAAATTTTAGTACAACCACGTGTTTGGTTTTTGGTTATTTTATTCCCTTGGATGAGGTCCTATTACCTTATATGGGTGTATACAGGTGTTTATTTCCTATTGTAAGACGTAGGTACATTTGTGCACCCCGGCAGGAGTGCCTTGGCCCACCCCTTAAATTTTGGAAATTGCCCAATTTAAACATTTGGTATAATAGTATAGAACCCTAATATAGATCACTATAAATTTCGGTGGTCTATCTCGTTCCCTTTTAGGGGTACAAAATTGCCAAAATATAAACGTAAGCATTACGTTGTACCACGTGTTTGGTTTTTGACCTAATTCATTTCCTTGGATGAGATCCTATTACCTTATATGGTTATATGGCCATGTATAGGAGTCCATTCCCTATTATGAAACATAAGTACATATGTGCACCCCCTTGCGTACCTTGGCCCGCCCCTTAAGTTTTTAGAAATTGCCCAATTTAAACATTTGGTATCATAGTACTGGACCCTAATATATATTACTACAAAATTTGGGTGGTCCACCTCGTTCCCTTTTAGGGGGCATTTTGTTCCGCTTTGGGAGTGAACCTTGCAATCGTCCCGAGTTTGATTCTTGGAAATGTTGAATTTAACGTCCCCGCGAAAACGGTGAGAAATGATAGGACGAAACATGAACTTACTTGACTGAGGATTGAAGCAGTGACCTCATACACTAGAGACAATCGCTGAGCCATCGTACACGTGTGTTGATTACTATGCAATGGTCCCGAGTTTGATTCTTGGTGCTAGTGTTAGAAAAATTTAACGTCCCACTTGAAACGATGATGAGAAATGAGAAAACATCATAAACTTACTTGCTTGCGGATTGAAGCAGAGAACTCACACATCAGAAAAAAAAAACGCTGAGCCACCGTACTCCATTCAGTGCGAGCAGTTTTGCGTATGAAAAGAACATGAACAGATTATGTTACATTACTACACATTTCTGCTTGTTGTTACGCATAGAAGCTTGTTATTGTGAAATTGCAGAATCTGCTTTTACTACATCAGCATTTTTTCTCAGCTGACGGACTTTTAAAGCTCAACTTTACATTTATGTCAAAGACAGTTTCGTAACATATCGATGAGTGTTACATTTTTTCAATCAAGTTTAAGGAAAATGAATCACATTTTAGATGTGTTAATTTGAATGTCGTAAGAAACTAACGAGTCAACGGTATGATGTCATTATCAAAATTGCGATACTAGATGTCGTAACGATTGATGTGTAAGTAGAAAAAACGTGAATAATGTCACAACCAATCAGATTGCTTCTTACATCACGTTTCGGCTCATGATGAAAGCTGTGTTTTCATTGGTTCTCCGTGATGTCATTGATTCATTTTCCTCGTTTCTGATTGGCTGATAGTGATGTCACTTTATAGTTGAACACGTTTTAGACCTAAATAAATTTCTTAATTTCATTTTCAAATCCTACTTCCACGAAGATCTTGAATGAACGTAGGTGTACCTCTAGTGACAGCGTGACTTTACTCCGTTCCTTGAATTTGAGGTAAGTATCGACTGCGTTTTCTTAACATCAATGGAGTGTTTTTTTGCATGAGGATAACATTGTTATCATTGTTTTATTTTAACACGAAATATTTAGCAAATGGAAGAATAACTTGACCGGGGATCGAATTAGGAATCCCACACATTAGAAGTAAGCACAAGAAATTTGTTGATTTTGGTTTAGCGTTCCTTCAGTAGTGGGGTGCTAGGAATACAGCTTAATGTTGAATCTGAGCGCATACTGGGTGTTGAACCCGGGCCACATCCCACACATTAGAAGTAAGCACGAGAAATTTGTTGATTTTGGTTTTAGCGTCCCTTCAGTAGTGGGGGGGCTAGGAATACAGCTTAATGTTGAATCTGATCGCATACTGGGTGTTGAACCCGGGCCAGAGGTGCGTAACGCTAACCACTTAGCTCAGTTTCTGATAGTAAACAAAGAAACTACGCACGAATTTGTTCCCTACAACGTGAGACGTGGACCTACAGTTTAATGTGGGATCTGATCTCCCGCCGAGAAACGAATTCGAGTCTTTCTTGCCTTAGCTCGAGAAAAGCAAGCGCATGAGATTTTGTTTTCGTTTCATGTTCGTCATACGTTTTAAAGTTCAGTGTCAGAGGAAAAATGCTTACTACAATGATTCTTTCAGCACAGTTAGAAAACAATTTCATTCATTCTTTTTATCACTACAGAAACTTAGGTCATTTACATGTTGATGTTGGTCCGGGTTTGACGACAATAAAACGTTTCAGTAGTAGAACTATTTGAGATATGATCATTCTTTTAGGATTGATCGTGTAGTCATTTTGATAACGTAGTGATCTCTGAATTCAATTTTAATTCGTGCTTTTTTCTCGTTTTAGATATTTGTTTTTCTTTGCCTATTCCTTTTTGCTTACCTTACCTTTTTCCCTATTTGAATATGGCTACTTCTGGCTTTACTGTCTTGCGAGAAATCAATAGACATTATCGGCGTTTTAATCTTGAAGGACGAATGCTGGAAATTCAAATTAATGCTCCGACCAGTGGCACCGATATTGTGGAGTGGGTTCAGGCCTCCTTTCAACAGATGTTGGATTATTTATTGGAAAACGTCGACGAATCATCGATGGTTGGATTGTCGATTTTATCCCACGATGAGAAGAACAAGCCATTTTATTTATCTTTCCGGCATGCAAGTAATTTGACACTGGAGACTTTATGGGCATCCTTTGATCGCATCCTTCAAAGTAACGATAGTTTTCTCATGAACGAACCGTTCATTGTCCATTTTCATCATGTGGATGTGCCCCGTGGATTTGGGAGAATGCGTCGAGGTCTTTTATCAAACGACGAATTATTAAAGTGCAAGAAAGGCATTTTACGTGTAAAAAACACCGACAAGAAATGTTTAGCGTATGCGATTGTGATTGCTATTGGCCTAAAGAAATATAAGGATACAAATAAGAAACTGTACAGACAATATCACAACTAGAGAAAGTGTGTTGTTCTCCCTGACGTACATGAACTTTTGTCCAGATCATCAGTGAATTTAGAGCATGGGGGATCCGTGGAAGAATTACGACAATTGCAACGCTACTTAACCGATTATAAACTTACCGTATACACCAGCTTTTCCGGAGAAGATATTCTGTATGAAGGACCGGGTGGCGAAGACAAGATTCCAATCAATTTAATGTGCATCAATTCACATTATGACATCATCACGTCATTAACAGCCGTTTTCTCTACTGTGTATTATTGTGTAGCATGCCACAAAAAATATGATCATCTTAATAGACACGTCAAGAACTGTTCGGCCATGTGCGAGAAATGTTTGCAGAAACCGCCATGCAGTAAGATCAATACGGAGAAGCAGTGCCTAGAATGCAATCGTGAATTTTATGGTGAAACATGTTATACAAATCATCTGACTGTACCATATCATAAAGGCCAGCCAATATGCAAGATGGTGAAACAGTGTGCCAAATGTCTACGCATTTATTCGTTTGTCCATACAGGGGAAAGAAAACATGATTGTACTGATTATTTTTGTAATGTGTGCCGTAAACACGTTACGTCTACCCACCAATGCTACATGAAGCCTGATACGACTCAATTAAAACCTGGAGTTCCATCAGTGTTACATGCCAAGAAAGCTATGATTGTCTTCTATGATATCGAAGCCACACAGGATACTTTCTTCGATGAAGACACGTTCATTCATAAGCCCAATTTACTGGTGGCCCAACAAGTATGTTACAACTGTGTTCAAGATGAAGATATACATCATCCGTGTGAAGTTTGTGGACAGCGAGAACATATTTTTCAAGATGATCCGATCAATGCCTTTCTTGCGTATTTACGTCAACCACGACCCAACATCAAACTTATTGTATCTTTGGCACATAACTGTAAGGGATATGATGGTCATTTTATTCTTAAATCTTTAGTGGAAGAACATGAATTGAAACCTACTTTGATCTTGAACGGAGCAAAATTTTAAGCATGAAAGTGAATCACTTATCGTTTATTGACTCCTTAAATTTCATGCCAATGGCTTTAAGTAAATTATCCAAGGCATTTCATTTACCAGCGACCAAAGGATATTTTCCACACTTTTTTAATACTGCTGCAAATCAAACGTATGTCGGAAAATTACCGGACATCCATTATTATGGTGCAGATGAAATGAAAGTGGATGAACGAGAGAAATTCATGACATGGTACAACGAACACCAGAACGATACGTTTATTTTCCAAAAAGAATTGGTGAACTATTGTGTCCAGGACGTCAACGTACTTCGATTGGCTTGTATATCTTTCATGACCACTTTTGAACAAGAAACTCACGTCAATCCTTTCCTGGAGGCTATCACTTTGGCGAGTGCGTGCAATTTAGTATTTCGACGAAATTTCTTAAAACCTAATACTATTAGCATTCTCCCTGCACGTGGATACCGTCACAGAAACAATCAGTCACGGATTGCTTTGCAATGGCTTGCCTACATGGAGGAAAAAGAGGGTCATTCAATTCAACATGCTGCGAGAGGAAAAGAAGTTTATGTTGCTGGTTTTCATCTGGACGGTTACTACAAAGATCCTGACACTAAAGAGAAACACGTGTATGAATTTGAAGGGTGCAGATTCCACGGCTGTCCTCTATGTGTCCCTACAGGCCGTGATCAACCCATTTATGAGAACTCCGAAGAAACAATGAACTATCGCTACGAGAGAACACAGCGTAAAATGAAGTTATTACGATCCATGGGATATAAAGTACATGAAATGTGGGAATGTGAATTTCGTCAAGTGTTAAAATCCAATCCAGCATTGGCCTCTTCTTTAAGCACATATCCTTATACTAATAAGACACCATTAAATCCAAGAGACAGCTTCTATGGTGGCCGTGTTAATGCCATTAAATTGTACCACGTCGCAAATGAAAATGAAGGCGAAGAAATAAAATTCTTGGATATCGTCTCCCTGTATCCTTATGTGAATAAATGTGGACGGTATCCAATAGGGCATCCACGAATATATCTACAGGGAGATCCAGAAATGCCCGACATTCAAACTGTCAACGGATTGGTCAAGTTGAAGATCTTGCCTAGCAGAAATGTGTTTCATCCAGTGCTGCCATTTCGTTCAAATAAGAAGTTGTTGTTTCCACTTTGTGCTGCCTGTGCCACAGCATTAAATCAAGATTCTGAATGTACACATTCGGACAGTGAACGAAGCCTAACAGGAACATGGGTGTCCTATGAAATTCAAAAAGCCATTGAACTTGGGTATCAAGTCATTGAAATTTACGAAATTTGGGATTACGACATCACCGTATATGATCCAGAAACCAAGACTGGCGGATTATTCAGCGAATACATTAATACATTTTTGAAATCTAAGCTGGAAGCTTCTGGTTGGCCTGCCAATTGCGTCACCGAAGAAGAAAAGCAGCAGTATATCCAAGTGGTACAACAACGGGAAGGCATAACTTTAGATGCAGCAAATATAATGACAAATTCAGCACGTCGTAGTCTTGCAAAGCTCTGTTTGAATGCCTTCTGGGGACGACTCGCTATAAGAGACAATTTCAGCCAAACGACCATCATTAACGACCCCAAAGAACTGTATCAGAAATTACCTGTTAACGATTCGATGTTATACCTTTATTGGCAGTATGAAGATGATGTTCCAGTACAAAATCACAATGCTAATGTTGTCCTTGGAGCATTTACAACGTGTCAAGCTCGTCTGGAACTCTACAAATATTTAGAACTTCTGCAAGAAAGAGTACTATATTTCGATACAGATTCAGTGATATTCACGCAGCGACCATCACAGCCCACAATAGAACCAGAAGTATTTCTTGGTTCAATGTCAAATGAACTTGAATCAATTGGACCAAAAGCATACATTAAAAAATTCGTGTCTGGTGGCCCAAAACAGTACGCCTTGGAAATCTACAACCCCGACACGAAATCAACCAGTTATGTATGCAAAATTCGTGGATTCACACTCAATTATACTGCAAGTCAAAAGTTAAATTTCAATAGTCTGGAGCAAATGATCATAAATCAATCGAGTGAAAAAATCTCCATTAGCACGCCGCACAAAATTTACAGAACCCACGATCATCATCTTGTCACAAAACCTGAAGAAAAGAAGTACAGTTTCAACTATAAAAAAACGCCGATTAATACCAGACACATACGAGACATTGCCCTATGGGTATAAAAAAGCCAGAACAGAATAACAGCCATATTTTCCCCTAATCCCACCAACATCACCTCCCAAAGACGGGGCAAAGAATCAACGCAACACGGGACATGCTTCAACAAGGCCACAGCGAAGACAAAAACTCAGATGACATCACCTTGCAGAAACCCGTGGAGAAAAAAAAGGAATTCAGGTACGTCACATTTGCGTTTCTTTTCTCACCTCACTCTCTCTTGATCAGTTAGTTCGATGTTAATAATCTGTTTTTCTTCTTTCACAGGAAACAAAATAAATATTACCATGTATATTCATATGTTTTATTTTCTCTTTACAGAATTTGTACCCGTCACGGACACGTCTTCCTTTGAAGAAAAAAGAAATTCTGTATTCTATTTCACATGCTAAAATAAATGTACAAAAACATGATTCTGTGTTTTTATTTCACATCCTAAAATCAAATTCTTTTTCCTGTACTGCGATTTCAATTTCTTTTTTCTGAATCAGTTTACCGATAAAATAAATCAATGTTTTACGAAAAAAAAATCAAACTAAATTTTTGTTTCAAAAAATTTTTAGTGTACGAAAAAAAAAACTGATTCAGAAAATTTTTGTGTACGAAAAAAAAAATGTTTTCAGAAAAATTTTTTGTGTACGAAAACAAAATTCTGTTTCAGAAATTTTTTTGTGTGTACAAAACAAAAACTGTTTCAGAAAAATTTTTATGTACAAACAAAATTCTGTTTCAGAAAAAAATTTTATGTACAAACAAAATTCTGTTTCAGAAAATTTTTTGTGTGCAAAACAAAAATCAGTTTTCGTCACGAAACTGCTCCGACTAAATGAATCGATTCATTCTGATAGTGTTGGCAACACTGGAAAATTTTCGGTAAGTATCGCTCAGACCCTGAGTTACAGCGAACACAACTAGATTCGAACCAGCAACCTTACATGTCTGATTCATCTCTAAATACAGCCAACTAAACAATAAGATTATGTGTATACGTCAATGCTTTGCACTGAGTCAACAAGGTTTTCTTCAAGGTCAAAGTTGCACACGAAGTAAAAAAGATGACAACGCAGATCTTCTATCTTTCTATATGAAACATAAACCTAGTATAAACTGCTCGCACTGAAATGTGTAATGTAACATAATCTGCTCGTCTTCTTTTCATACGCGAAACTGTTCGCACTGAATGGAGTACGGCGGCTCAGCGCTTCAATCCACAACGAAGTAAGTTCATGTTTCCTCCTATCATTTTTTCATCATCGTTTCAAGGGGACGTTAAACTCAACATTTCTTAAAACTAACACAAAAAATCGAACTCGGGACCATGACATAGTAATCAACAAACTCAACTTCTCAATCGAGTATGGTGACTCAGCTCTTATTTCTGATGTGTGAGATCTCTGCTTCAATCCGCAAGCAAGTAAGTTTATGATGTTTTCTCATTTCTCATCATCGTTTCAAGTGGGACGTTAAATTTTTCTAACACTAGCACCAAGAATCAAACTCGGGACCATTGCATAGTAATCAACACACGTGTACGATGGCTCAGCGATTGTCTCTAGTGTATGAGGTCACTGCTTCAATCCTCAGTCAAGTAAGTTCATGTTTCGTCCTATCATTTCTCACCGTTTTCGCGGGGACGTTAAATTCAACATTTCCAAGAATCAAACTCGGGACGATTGCAAGGTTCACTCCTAAAGCGGAACAAAATGCCCCCTAAAAGGGAACGAGGTGGACCACCCAAATTTTGTAGTAATATATATTAGGGTCCAGTACTATGATACCAAATGTTTAAATTGGGCAATTTCTAAAAACTTAAGGGGCGGGCCAAGGTACGCAAGGGGGTGCACATATGTACTTATGTTTCATAATAGGGAATGGACTCCTATACATGGCCATATAACCATATAAGGTAATAGGATCTCATCCAAGGAAATGAATTAGGTCAAAAACCAAACACGTGGTACAACGTAATGCTTACGTTTATATTTTGGCAATTTTGTACCCCTAAAAGGGAACGAGATAGACCACCGAAATTTATAGTGATCTATATTAGGGTTCTATACTATTATACCAAATGTTTAAATTGGGCAACTTCCAAAATTTAAGGGGTGGGCCAAGGCACTCCTGCCGGGGTGCACAAATGTACCTACGTCTTACAATAGGAAATAAACACCTGTATACACCCATATAAGGTAATAGGACCTCATCCAAGGGAATAAAATAACCAAAAACCAAACACGTGGTTGTACTAAAATTTGGCAATTTTGTACCCCTAAAAGGGAACGAAGTGGACCACCCAAATTTATTATAATACATGTTAGGGTCCCGTACTATAATACCAAATATATAAAATGAGCAATTTCCAAAATTTAAGGGGTGGGCCAAAAGTACCCCTCCCAAATTTTTAAAGGAGTGCACAAATATACCCATATCTTATGAAAGGTAATGGACCCCTATACATGACCATATAACTATATATATAGGATAATAACCTCATCAAAGGGGATAAAATCGACCAAAAACCAAACACGTGGTACTACGTATTGCTTACGTTTATATTTTGGCAATTTTGTACCCCTAGAAGGGAACGAGGTGGACCACCCAAATTTATCATAATACATATTAGGGTCCTGTACTATAATACCCAATGTTTAAATTGGGCAATTTCCAAAAATTGAAGGGGTGGGCCAAGGTACACCTCCCAAAAATTTCAAGGGGTGCACCAATATACCCATGTCTTATGAAAGGGAATGAATCCCTGTATATGCCCATATAACCATATAGGATAATAATACCTCATCAAAGGGGATAAATTAGGTCAAAAACCCCCGAAATTTGAATTTTTGGCAATTTTTTACTCATAAAAGGGAACGACATAGACACCCAATACTGATAGAGGTACATACTGTGGTCCTAGGCTACCACACCCAATTTTTAGATTTGGCAATTTCCAAAATTTAAGGGGTGGTCCTATGTACCCCTGCCAAAATCTAGAGGGGTGGTCCTAAGTACCCCTAGGTCATTGACACGGGCCAGGGACCATGGGTCCTGGGGGGTGGTCCTATGTACCCCTGCCAAAATTTAGGGGGTGGTCCTAGGTACCCCTAGGTCATTGACCCCGGCCAGGGACCATGGGTCCTGAGGCAGGGACCCAGGGGCCAAAGAGGCAAAGTGCAGCCAATACTACTAAAGCTTTAAATTTTTAACTACATGACTTCCCTCAGGAACAGCCTCTACTTTCAATTATGTGTTTGAAGACATATTGACCTGATAAAATACATTGAATATGATCATTTCTTTATTAGTTCTTATGCAGTAGTAATAAATTTTGGTCGGACACGTGTTCTTATCTTTTCTATTATTATTAGACAATAGACAACATTACCTATTCACCAACCAATACACATTACTTGGAAAAGTCGCCAGAACGAATCTTCAATTTATGGACCCGAAGAAAAGTTTTTATCTGCAGCTATAACGTCTACAGGTAATCTGGGACTGAAATACGGGGCTGGATTTACGACGGGCTCCTGGGGAGGGGGGACAGTGATGATCTGATGATCTGAAGCTACCGCTAAGGGGAGGGGCAAACGACACTTCGTCCTCTGCTGATGCAAAGATTTCTTTGAATTTATTAGAGGTGTCTTCCTCATCACCTTAGTAAAAATAGAAACTAACTTCTACACACAAGACGTAACATTAAAAAATAGGTCAATGATTTTTGGGCATAAGAAATATATACCACATATTACAAAGGGAATACAATTGGAATTGGAATTGGAAGGGAACTGGAATTGGAATTGGAATTGGAATTGGAATTGGAAGGGAATTAGAATTGTAAACAAAATTCACCAAACTAATTTCGTGCAAATAATAACTCAATCTATTACGTAAATCAATCTCCTTATATGTTAATAATTATAAGAAACTATAAGTTGAAAACAACACTTCTTAAACATCATCACCGTTATCACTCTTATAATTTGCACTACGAGACAAGACGAGAATTTTTTCGAGTCTTGTGAGCAACACTGGTTCATCCAAGTCTTAGGTCTCAAATACTATTTTAGCGCTAAATGACCCGTTTGAAAAACCTATAAATTGATAAAAGTGTTCACAATGAAGAGCATTTATGAACATTTAAAGATACTTAAATCACAATATATTCCAATAATAAATATGATTTAAATGTTGTTAGATACATCCTTCTTACACATCTCGTGACGCAGAAGGATTCTGAGAACTTCTAAATAAGGGAATACATTTTGTACGTAAATTTACAGAACGAGACGAGAAATGAGTCGTCGAGAATCGAGACAATAAAGAAAGTTTCCGAAAATTGAGACGAGACTTCTATAAAATTTACGAGACGAGGTGATAAACCTTATTTTTCGTCTCATGGCCACCAGTAGTTTGCACCGAAAGATGTAGAGGAAACTATTCAAATTTTATCTGAACATATTCATGGTAATATTAAGCTTGGAGTAGTCAATGATTTGTTCCATTTTAGATGATCCCGAGTAAGTTATACGATGGTATGTTTAGTTTTCTTGTTTAGAACGTACGTATGTTAACGAATAATTCAGCAAATAGGCTGTAAAATTGAGGATCTGATCCTCGCGAGGGCTTCCTTACGCTCAAATAACCTCACCCTCAATGATTTGAGGGCAAGGCCAAGTAAGGGTGATGGACAACTCCTTTCGCGAGGGCCAGGGCCAACTGCCATTGCCATAGCGAGGGTGCGCGAGGGCGAGAAGTTTACAGTACGAGAGAGAGGGCGATGCACAACCAGGACGAGGGCTAACTTCCACTGTGAGGGCGAGTGTGCGCGAGGGCGAGGACAAGTTTCCAGCACGAGGTCGAGGGTGAACGCGGGTGATGGACAACTCCCATCGGGAGGGCGAAGGGATGTGCGAGGGCGATGAGCAATTTTCACTGCGAGGGCAAGGGTGCGCGAGGGTGATGGACAACTCCCTTCGCGAGGGCGAGGGTGCGCGAGTGCGCTAGAAAATTCTCTTCGCGAGGGCGAGGTCGAATGAGGACAAGGGCTAACTGTCACTGCGAGGGCGAGGGTGAGTGAGGTTGGAGTAAAATAAGCATTTATGCTGTGTAGAAGTGTGTGGTTGATGCAGCCACCTGGAGACATCCTGTTTCACTTCTAAATAATCTGCAAAATGTTTAGAACTACTTTATGGCTGTATGGTTAGCGTACGCTTCTTCGGTGCAGGAGGTCTAGATTCGATTCCCGGTTGATATTCATGTAGTTCGGGCTCCACATCCTGTAGGTCTAGAACTATACCCTATAAAACCTCGGTGCTCAACGAAATACTAAAGACCAAATGACTCAAGTAAGAAAACGTTTACCCTTAAGGTTGGATACCATGGAACAAAAAAGGTGAAAATCACTTGAAGCTATCACTTGGATCAAAGGACTACGACAGCTATATCAGAACTAACATCTATATTCTGAAAGATGTTCCTGAGTTGCTCGTGATATATGAGTCTGGCATTGTCGTGATGGTCAACATGTTATTGTTCAGCAGAGTCGGACGTTGGATAATTTTTAGAATTAGCAACCCAAGTTGCAGTGAAACAGCAGAGTACGATGCAGCAGTCACTGTTTCACCTTGTCTGTATATGAACAAATAGCATACCATGTCGATCTAGAACACGATAATCATAGCTTCCCCATGGAGATCATTGGTAATGATACATTTGTTTCATCACCTACAACAATCCTGCTAATCATCCCTTCTCTTTCCTTGGCACACTGACAGAAACGTTTCAGGAATAGGATTCAAATGACCTTGTGTTCTTTAGTAAGGTATCTGAGTATCGCCCATGCAAAAACTCGGAAACTCATCTGTCATCGCGCCATATTGTACGCAAATCTATGGAAACACCTGACTTTAAATGAAATTCGGTTAATCGACATACTTTGTCCTGACAAACCATGTTCTCCATCCGCCTGTGCGTAATCGATGTGCTGTGGTGAATTTCCTGATCAAGTTTGCACTATTTGCCGCGACAAGTATTTCTCTACACACAGGTAGTATTTTCTAATGGATTTAGATTTTCTTTAGAGAAGTGTTTATTGCTTTAAAATAAAAAAAAAAAGTATAGCCCTCTGCTTCTCTCACTACATTCTTCCAATCCTGTCGACATATTTAAATTACCAAAATAAAATTCTTTAATAGCAGAGTGATATGAACAGTAATTTAAAATTAGCACTTTAAGTCCTAAGCTCAAAAATCAGATGTTTTATTCTGGGGCCAACAGGATACACTGGCCTACTGAAGAATACCAACGTGCGCATAACATAGCGTATATACAGGTTGCTTATAGTGTATAAATAATTAAAATAATATGTAGCTATAATGCTAGCAGAATAACGTTTTTTACTGTTTCAATAAAAGAGATATTTCAGTGTTTCAGTTACCCGCTTTATTAAATTATACGTGACGGTATTTACCTAGTGTCATTCTTGAAATCACTACGAATCTCTCGACACTTCACTATCAAATTTTGTCAAGACACTTAGTTTCTCAGTAGGGACAAAGAAACCAAAATTTTCATAATATACGTATAAAATATCTTCTCTTTAGTTTTACCATAATTGAGTAGGAAAAGGTGTTCTCGCCACCGTAACGAAATCTATAAACTTCCCTTTCGTTAAATACAATCCTACCTGAGGATTTCAAACCATTTGTTTGAAAGGAAACTGTGTGGTCTGATTTTTCTATTGAACAAGACGATACACACTAACAACCATGTGGAAAAGTAATCATTGTTGTTAAGTGAACCATAAAAGTAACGCATAAGCTGTGTCTATTTATAGAATCCACACGGAATGATGTAATAAAATGAAGCACTGAAGCAGTTGGAAAGAAGTTTAGAACTCGGAAACTGATGGATGACCTTTACGACCTACTTCGCTCACTTTTATCGGCAAGAGTACGCTCTCAATTACAAGATAAAAAAAATATGTATGCAGGGATGGGTGGACAAATCGTATTATTTTTATGACTTTTTTTCTTGTTCGTGCAAGCCATGTTTTTTAAGTTTAAATTTATTTCTTGATACTTATTATAACATCACTGCTTATTTCCTGTAGAAAATACTTTTTATCCTGTAGTATAAACCGTTCTGAAGCAGTCCATTGGAAAACATTAAGTTGTTGAAAACGCATCTATTTCCTGAACATCTGAACGACGCTAGGAAAAATCATAACACTTGAAAAATCATCAATTGTTTATATTTGTATTTTGTGTAGTTGTTTGGATTTTCAAGTGTTGTCACAGCTCAAGATAATGCTAATCATTTAAATGGTGGAAAATTAATTTGTACAGAGTGAGCCATAAATCACTTGACGAAAGTATATAGTTACTTCCTTACTAATATATAAAAGAATGTCTGTGTCTGTCATTAGATTTTGGCATAGAAAAGAAGTCACCTAGAGCTACTAAATGTTGTATATAGATATATCTTCACTAAATTTAATCGCATACAATGTTGTTTTTATTTTTATTTTTGACCATAGTCTAATCGGGGACCAACACATTCGGCAGGTTCAGAAACCATAGGGAACATCAGAATCCTTCAAGTTAGACAACTCACATTATTTTACTGTATTGTAGGTTGCATATTGCTTAGTGTGTGCTAAGGATGGGTACTTCAGCCTGTTGGAAATAAATTATTTATCAACAACAAAACTATGAAATTACAGCAAGTTGACAAGTCTATTTATTTAACTATTTATAATTAATTATGGGCAATACTAGCATTTGTGACCTTAAGCCAGTCACATTTGAGGTAAGATGTCCCTTGATGAGTAGAATATTCGGGGAAGGGAGAAGAAAACGTCACTCACGATGGTTAGCTTGAAAATAGCTTTTACACTTTTTCGACCGAGTGTCCTAATTGTGAATCGGGCCCATTACTATTCGCACCAGAGGCAAGAGCGTTAGCAACTACAGTATGTGGAGCCCCAGTTGACAAGTCGAACCAGTTATTGTCACGAACCACACCAAGACTATTTCCACTCAAATTTGACAAAATTGTGACAAGACGCAAACATTTGAAACAACAAAACGAAACCTACTATAATATGTAGTACTATTTGTTACACCTCTCATTAAAAATCAACAAGAATATTTTTCTGTGCTTCAAGATATGAAGTCAACATGGCTGTTCCGAAATTTCCTAGTAAACTCTATAACTTTTCTCATAACGAAGTCAGAAAGTTCACTTTTATGAGAAAATAAAGAGGATTGGAAATTTTGTGAAACAACATTAGCCAACAAAATTTCACCTTTTTCTGTAACTGGCATGAAAACAGCTAATCTTTATGTTTTCGGGTGTGCTGATAACGAAAATGTCAATGAAAATGCAAGATTAGCTTTCGTTTTAAAGTTATGATAACTTTACATTATTGTATATATAAGCTTATGCATGTATTTACCTTGTTGCTATCCCTCGGAGAAAGGTCCTGAAGGCGCAACCGCCTTGCCTGGCGTTTGTAGTTTTCTACTAGCGTCACTGATTAGGGTCCAGCAGTAATCGGCTAACATTGATGCACTTCACTTTCTTTGATATCTCATTTCCACGTCCGAAATTTGCTGGTGGAAGCGTTCCTCGTGCTCATTGCTTACAGCACCATAGTTTCCAGGAAAGAACTCCAAGTGGGAATCTAAGAAATGTGACTTTAAGGAGATGTTTCACCCCAATCTATCGTAGCAGTGCAGAAGATGTGCCCCAAGTTCCTTACAGTTTTCTGCCCTCTTATTTTCTAGAAAGTTTGTTGACACTTGAACAAATTCAGGTGGAACAGGAACAGGCAGTCCGTCTGCGTGAGGCACTGGTCACATGGCCGACAGTACGTTAGGATATGTCATGGAAGACTTTTTCTTTTTGGAAATACCATGTATTAATGGAGTTGTCCTACAAAAGTAACAAACATCCACATGGTTTGAAGGTTCTCGCCAGATCATGGGTATAACAAAGCCCATGAATGATTTTTTACGATACAACCACGAATGAAGACTCGAGATACAAAATTGCAACATACGTGAGGAACCCAGGGCTTGTCGTGTTCCCCGATTTCACAGCCAAAGCACGGTCTGTACGCCTCCCTAATATTGTAAAACTTTGTCTCATATAGGTTTTGTGGGTAGAGCATTTAATAAAAAGAGCGTCCGGAAATCGACTCCCACTACCAGTTTTATTATAAAAGCTTCCACTATAAAAGTATTTTCATAAAATACTATACAAATTAATCTCTCTAGAATCAAAGGTTATTTATAGGTGGTCTTTGACCGTAAGGTCGCAGACAGTATCTCCAACAGAGCCCCGTAGCAGGCTAAGAGGAGTGGAATTAAGGAACCAATGCTCCGTAGCAAGCAGAGGCGGGTTAAATGGCCAACAGAGCCCCGTAGCAGGCTAAGCGGCTGAGGTTAGGATTCCCAGACAGAGCCCGTAGCAGGCTAAGCCAGGAAATAGGATAGGCGTAGTCCCGTAGCGGACAAGAGGCCTGGGGTTAGGTTACTCCAAAAGTCCCGTAGCAGACTAGAGGAGGGTCACCAGAAAACTGGTATCGAGCTCACGGTCACGGTCACGGTAATTTTGGAGTTGTGAGTAGAGTATCGGGCCGAAGCCCCTGACTCCATGAGTTAGATGGTATAAGAGATATATACAACAGGTGCAGGTGGTTGGGTGGGTAGTACTATTGTTTTGTTTGGTGTGATAGGCTACATCGGCAACTGTCGCAGAGTAGCTTATGAAGACATCAGTACGAACGCTAGGAAGATATTAAATGCGTGGCGTGCGATGGACATTTCGTAGAGCGAATTCGGTGCCGATGTTAGCTATTGCTGGATTAATGTGTCTGGGTAAAGTACGCCAGAACTTACTGTGTAGATGTCCTAGTAGTTCTCTAACAGTAGGGAGCTCTAAATCTTCCAGAATCTGTCTGTTTGGTGTATATCTGTCGTGACCAGTGATTATGCGACCAGCTCTAGTTTGCACACTTTCAAGTGTTTGAAGATGACTGTATGAAGCGTGTTGCCAGGCAGGGCATGCATATGAAAGAGTGGACAGGATTATCATCTTAAGTATGTGAACACGGACCTCATGAGAAATTGAACTGCAGCAAAAGATGGGATATAACGCTGAGATTTTCCGTAAAGCTCTTTGCTTTATGTCACTGATGTGTGTGGCGAACGTTAGCCCACGGTCTAAAGTCACTCCCAAGTATTTGGCGTGGGTGGCGTGAGGAATGTGTGCGTTCTCATACATAAGATATCGAGGGGCGCGGACGCGTCTTCTACTGTGGATGACAGCACAACTTTTGTCTGCATTTCTTTAATCCTCCAACGTCTTGCCCATTCTTGAAATCTTGTTAGTTGGCGTTGCATATAGATGTAGCATTGTGCAAGGGAGCTACTGGTCGTGAAAAAGGCAGTATCATCGGCGTACGTTGCGAGAAAGCTATGTAGTAGTGTCGGAAGATCTGCTGTATACAGAGTATACAAAAGCGGTGAAAGTACAGCGCCCTGTGGAACACCTGCTTTGATAATCCTAGAGGAGGATTTCGAAAAGCGTCTTCCCAGTATTGTTGGTTTTGTCGCATAGTTAGCATCGTGAGCTTTGCACGCAGTTTGTTCCATAGCGTCTTATATGCTGGATGTAATGTGTGCTGCTATCGACGCCTAGTCCAGCGTTTTAGATGGATATACAGTTGTAGATGAAAACTGTCGCATTGACCAGTTTGGGTGGAAGAGATTTTGATGATGGTGCTCGCTACCTCTGCAGTACGAAGTGCTAAGGTGACGTGAGAAACTGCTTGTTCGATGTCCTCAATGGTGGCTGGCCTATCTCGTAGATCGATCATATTCTTTAGTTCCTGTTTAAATACATCATAATCAGTTTCTGTTGTTTTGATGAGAGGGGTGGTATGTGCGAGGCTGCGGTGTGAAACGTGGAAAATGACAGTGTCATGATCAGAGTCTAAATCTGAGATGACATAGGGATATACAGTAAAGGATACATCTTTGCAAATAGCGACGTCAAGAACATCGGGTTGACCACCAAATTTTGGATGATAAGTCGGATCTCGTGGAGCACTGATAATGAAATTAGATGTTAGAATATATTGGTGTAAGGCGTCCCCTGCGTTGTTAGGTTTAATTGAGTGCCATTCGCCATGCTTAGCATTAAGATCTCCAGCCAAGATGACTTTTGGTCCTAAGCTAGCTATGATATCAAAGTCTGTGGGCTCTAGTTGTGTGGCTGGGGACCTGTACCCAGTGACCAATATTAGTGGAACGCCCGGAGTTATTAGCTCAACAGCAAGGGCCTCCAAAGTAAGTAGGGGTGGTATTGGAATCAACCTAACTGGAAATGACTTTTTGATTATTAGTAGCAATCCTCCTTTCTGTCTGCCTACTCTATCCTGTCTGTATACAATGTAGTTTGGTAATCGCCAAGTATTGATTCGTGCAGTAAAATGCGTTTCTTGAATAAACATAATATCAACTTTATGTTGGGTGAGAAATCTAATAAGCAGGTGCTTCTGCCCTTCGAGACCATCTGCATTCCACGTAGCAAAAATAAGGGAGTTATGGAGAACCTTGGAGTTAGAAGCAGCCATCGTCAACCATTTCCGCTATTGTTTCGATTACTGCTGCAGCCTTGGAAGTTGAGTCTGCAGCTTGTCGAAAACGTGTGATACCACGTTTAATGTGTGTAAGTATTTTACGGAAATGTAAGCCCTTGAAAAATGAAAGAACTGATTTTAAGTCAACATCTTCGTTAGAGTTCTCTTGTTGGACGGCAGTAACTGGTTGGGTGTGAGAAGAAGTGGGAGCTTCAACATCATTGTTATCCTTAGTCACGGGTTGTATATTATCAGCAGTGGAAATGGAAGTTTTCTCTGAGGATGGTGTGTGTAAATTCTTCTTAGGTATACCTGGGTGTTTGTTCGGTTGTTGCACCGGCAATTTGAGAGCTTCTGAGTAGGATTTAAATACCGGACAGCCACGGTAATTTGCTGGGTGATCTCCCTGACAGTTTGCGCAGGTGGCGGGTGTGGATGTGTCTGGTTTGGTACATGACTGTGTAAAATGTGATTGATCACATTTGAGACACCTCGGGTGGGCTTGGCAGGTGTCTTGCGAATGCCCCAAGCGTTGACATCTGTAACATTGCAAAACTGAGGGAGGCTTGTAAGGTTCAATTTGAACCCGGTAGTGAAGCAAGTTGTTTATAGCGTATATTTCTTTGACTGCTGCAGTTCGTTCTAAAGCAACCAAGAACAGTGGCATGATTATTTTCTTGTCATCCGTCTTGCTTTTACGAGACATTTGGTGGACGCTGGTTGGTTTGTACCCAAGTCGGGAGAATTCTTCCTTTAGGTCGTCTAAATCTGTGTCAATAGGTAGTTTTCGGACAACTACCTTAATAGGTCGTTCATTTTTTGCTACACCTGTGGCATACTCAGTCTTCGTTTGCTCACAATAGGTTTTGATGGTGATATAATCATCTTTGTTGGACGCTTGAATTCGAATGCGCTCTTTATTTGGTTGTGCTAATGGAGGCTCCTTCAATGCTCGTGACAAGGTCTTTATGAAAGTATAGGTATTTGTAATGCCGTATATGAAAATTGGAGGAGGCTTATGACTGGGCAGCTGTTTTGGCGGAGCAGTATTATTGCTGGCATTAGCATTATCTACTTGGGTGGAAGACAAAACATCAAACCTATTGCTGACTGGGAGAGGCGGATAGTCTGCCTTGTTGATGTTTTCCAATGAAGATCTACGTCGCTTTAGTGTTCCCACTACTGTAAAGTCCATATCTTCACGCTTGTTTGAAGTAGACGGTTGTGAGGCACTTGTGTGCTTAAGTGTACTTTGTTATGATTTGAGCTCCCCTGGAATGGCTGTTTGCTTCTTCTTGCCCAAGGGCAGAAGAAAGTCTTCTGGTTTGTATGTGGCTCGGATTATTTTGCCCCTAATAGCAGGAATCTTCGTCGATTGATATTTTTTCTCAGATTTGGTGGATGTCTTCTGAGAAGCCATCTTTATTGTTAGAGTAGGGGATGGCGCCAGCTTACAAGAAGGGTAGTGGCGTTCCCAATAAATGGTATGAACTTAGAGCAGTGCTCAAGGTTTAGTGTTTCAAGGTGCTTTTCCTCCGAAGAGGAAGCACTACGAATCGTTAGCCGGTAGAGGTGCCAAAGTCGTCAACGAGTTTTAGTTATCTCTCCCTCCGAAGAGGAGAGTATCAAAAATAAATCGTTAAGCCAAGAGGAATAGCAAGGTCGTCAACAGATAATATCAATTTGGTGTGTCTACCTCCGTGGAGGATTAAAAATAATTCGACGGTTGTTTCCTCAACTTCAAAGAGGCAAGTAATCCAACCGTATATACGAAGATCGCGATACAACTCAACAAATGGAGATGAAACACCTAAGTGACTAGATTATTTTTCTCCGCCAGCAACGGATACCCTTTTTTTTTACCTGGTTAGATATTCCAGGTGGCCAGTTCATCGAGCTGTCTTCGTCCATCCAATTTATAGGGTCCTTTGGGTGACGGTGGCACTGCTTCTCCGATGTCGTCTACTGCTCCGTGGGAGGGGCCAGAAGCCGTCGTCTGCATGTGATTTTAGGTCCATCTGGTGGGAGATCCTCTTGCCGAACCACGTGGTGGTGTTTGTAAACACTAATGCGTGGAATTGTTTGTTTACAACATCACATAGGATATTACAATATACTATGGCGTTATTGGTATCTTTTGCGATTTCAACGTAGCCTGTCCGCAACTATAGCAAAATTTGTCAGCACTGTTTACGCATTTGTGAGGTATATTGACTCAGAGGAATTAGTGACCATACGCATTATCTACACTTCAGTAACACCTTTTTCCAGAACACGAACAGAACACAATTTGTAACAGACTGAAACTACGCTTAAATGAAACATGCACCGCCCCTGCCTTCTTCCCCTTCCCCTCCCCCTAGTTGCTATGAGCATGGGCTAAAAATAGCGACAAAATACTCACAGCTATTGTTGCTTGTAAAAAACTTAACCATTCAGTCTACCATCAGCAAGATTTCGAAGCTTAATGGGAAAGGATTGACAATGAATGCTAATAGAATATAATACTTGTAATTTAATGCACTCCCCTTTAACTTGGAAACGAGAGCTAATTCGAGTTTTTCATTGTCGTTTTCGTTATCAGCGTGGTCAACTGTTGGCTAGTGTAAATTATAACATAAATTGAACGTTGCTTTGAAGTATTAACTTCAAAAATTTACATTTCTCTTAATACATGTTTTAAAATTAAAACCTAAATATCTCCTTGACTATAGAAGAATACTAGGTGTTCGTTCTTTAATATTGTAGCTCATTCTAATCACTTTAAAACGACATAATCATATTTCTCTATAAAAAAAATAAGAGATAGACTTGATTTTATGCTGTGCAGTATGCAGTCCATAATGAAAGAATAAATGAGATATAATTCTCGTCTGATTTTGATTTTACAGTGAAAATCCTTGTAACTAGTTAGAGCATTTGAAATTTCAAGGAATCAAAAATAATCAGAAAACACCTAGAGCGTTTCTATTTCAAGTGTGCCCTTTCTGGCGCTGCTGTCGTTGTTTGTTTTTCCGTACCTCCCTCGAAAGAGGAGGGACAAGTTGCTGCGGTTGAGATCTTTCAATTGTTGGATACGGAAGCGTTGATATAATTAATTATTTCACGCTCTTCACTGTGCTCTGTCTTGTTAACCATTGTAAGTATTCTACGATCTTCATTCAAGACCAAACGACTGAATGATAAATTGGCAACACAGCTGAAATCATTCTCTTCCTTTCCTTAAGCAAGGAAGGATTTCCTCCGTCAAAGAGTGGCAGGGGGTCAAAGTATGTTTCACATATTTTCCGAGGGTAAATCTAAAATAGACAGACTCTAGAATTGGTAATAATATTCATTAGCACAGATTAGATAATACACGAATATCAGGTATACACTGGGTGTAAATAAAGTCTGGGGCCATAGACCAACTTTGTTATCGGTAAAGATCGGAAAAATAGAAACAAAGGAAAGTTGTTGAAAGTAACTGATTTTAATTATAAAACGATGCTTTTTTCCAATCGTACCAGAATTTGGATTCCATACTGGTAAGCTCAACCTAGATTGAAAACCATCTATTTCAAACAACTTTTCTTGCTTACTATAGCTACGTATCGTTACTCAGAAAGGAGTTGGTCTAGGGTTCCAGATTGACGTGTGATACACCCTGCATCCGTGTATACTGGTACAGGGTGTTTTGGGAAGAATCGTCAAGCTTCCAACAAATAGCAAAGGTGTTTCTTAAATGGAAGCAAGAGAAAAGTTTACTTTGCACTTTGGTGAGAAGTGCGTATAGTTTCGAACATACAGAATACTTTTAGGCAATTTTGTGATAATGACGTTACATTCGCTACAATGTGATTATCAACATACAAACTCAGTTAACATGTTCCTTACACCGAAACAAGATGGGAATTTATTTTTTTTTTCACTTTGCTGAGGTAAATACACAACACACACTTTTTTCCCATTTCGACGTAACGAACACTTTGAGGTTGCTAGTTGATAATCGCAGTGTAGCCAATCTGGACCATCATTATCACTTGCGTATTTCGCCAAAAATTGCACTAGAATTGTTTTTGTCTTTCCACTTTCGGACTAGAGATGTTCAGCTCTCTTGCGATAGTTCAACATGAAAGATGACGATCTGTTCTCAGAATATCACGAATTTTCTCAATGTTTCCGTTGGTCGAACCTGTAGTGGGAAGCCCTGTTCCATCAATGTCCTCATGGATACCCGTCCTTCTTTAAAATGTTTAAACCACTGAAACACTCGTGCATGACTTAATCGAGCGGCCAGGGGATAGATAATGGACTGTCACATTTTCTACCTTTCGTGTTAATTGTAAATGAAAGTTTAACATTTGAATGTAATGCAATGTAAATACATATACCATAAAAGCTTTTCCTGTCATCTTCGATTACGTTTCCGAAATTGAACAACCTGCAAGTGACGTACTAAAGGAAGCTAATGAATCACGACAGATCATGAAGATAATGGGAAAAGAGAAACAGCATGTTTGGCTATCTTATTCGGCACTCCGATTGGATCACCATGATGATAGACAGAAAGGAAGAAGGAAAACCAAGAAAAAGAAGACTAAGGATAGAATATCTAGAAGCAGTTACGGAGAAGAGACCTTATCAAAGTTTAAAACAGCTCTCTCAAGGGAGAGAAATATTTTAAAGTTTCCATATTGCCCACCAACCTATGGTTGACCAAGGCATACTGTTGTGTGGTCTGATCTCAACCATTTCAACTAATAAATCAATTTGACCAGAAGTGGTGTTTATCGTTGTCTTTCCCCGAGCCGCTCAATTATCGCCGCGCCGTAAGCCTTATTCAAAGATTCGAATGTCTTCGTAGCCGTTTTCCCGAGTAAAAGGTTAAATCGAATTACTGATAACTGCTCTATTTGATTTCATGACACAACAACGTTGGTCCACGACAGTCACACGTTTGCTGCTTAAGTACACCTGTTGTTTATATTTGTTAATTTAGGCAACCATAGTGGTCACAGCGCTCCCGTCGCTTATATCAAGGGGAGAAAATAGGTCTTTGGGCTGTTTGGACACACGATGCAACAATTGGGATATTTTACAGTTGTTGTTTTATTAATACAAATAATGTAGTGGCCATTTATTTTCTTACAGAATGATTTCCATTGAGTGAAATACTGGAACAGATACGCACATAAATATATACAAATGGAATTGATGTTCTCTGTTACAGCATTACAGAAAAGCAAAACAAAAATGCGATTGAACCGTTAACGAATGTGTTGCTAGCCCTCATGCTAGACAGTTACTTGAAATAGAATTTCTTATTAAAAATAAGTGAACATGGCCGGTGTTTCCCTAAACTGCGCCTCTAATGTGGAGGGGAGGAAAGTACAATTTCTATACTATTGTTCTCAATATATAAAAATTATACCGATGTTGTATCTATCACGGAATAACAGTTAAGACATTAGAGATTATTTTGGAAAATAGTGCTTGGATCTAACTGGGATATTATGATTTTTCAATTTGAAAACGCATCCTAAAGGGGAGGAAATGAGTTCAAATACTTGTTTTTCTCATGCAAAGGATAGGTATTTCAGCTAGTCTTTCTATATTACTTTCTGTTTAAGGGTATAAACGAGACAGAATTGTCATTTTCTTTAGGAAATGTATATACTTAAAAGTACTACATTTCAGTTGTGATATGTTTTGTAAGTCATAATAATCTTTTGGTTGCATTATGAGTAATTTATTAGACGAAACATTCTTTGAGGTAATTGATATGTCAGTGAAAATTATATTTTATACCTAAGCAGTGTTTTTTTTTCTTATGATAGGAACTGGACCCTTTATCTCAAAATTTGTTTATTATTTTCATTATTTTGAGTGTTTTTTACACATTTACTTTTCCTTTACATTTTTGTAGTTATCAGTAGGGTAATCCAAAAGCATAAAAAGCATAACAGCAATTTAGACATATGTTTGGTACCTTGAACATGATTGTGGTCGTCTAAGGGTCCACAAGAAACTAATTTTAAAAGCAAGATAAAGCATAATTTTAGAAAATAAAGCATAAAGTATGATTTAAAATATATAGCACAATTCTTGGAAAATTCTGTTTAACTCCAAGTTTAAGATACTGCATTAATATTTTTAAAACCAATATTTACAATGCAAAATCCTTGAGAATATAACAATGCAACAATGAAAACCTTACTTTTATTCCTCTAAACTTTTCGGTGTAATCTTTTGATGTGGAAAAAAGAAAAGAAGGAAAAGAAGAAGAAAACTTTCCACCAACACTGAACAATATACAAGAACTCCAAACTATATTATTATGTATACCTCTTGAACTTAAGCGCTTTCTGTACTTTTTGGTGGCATCTTTACAACGATAACGTTGTATATAACATTAGCAATCTGTGCTTATTTACAGAAAGGGATCAGAGGCGAATTATGTGAGTAATATTATGTATAAAGAAAAGAAAGACATATAGAGATTTCGAGATATTATTTGTGTAATCGGTAACTAAAATGAGAGTTGTTGTTACTATAGCAACGACATAAATAAATATACATGTACGTGGACATCTTGACGAGTAAATAAGTGTGTGTGTATAAAGGTCTAGACATTTTGTTGGGTGTGCAGAAAAGTTAATTATGTACACATCTCATGGTCAAATATTAAAAACCAGTTAAGAAAGTGTTAAACGCGTTGAATTATTTTGAAGATTAACTTAAGTACGAACCAGGCCCTTACAAAAATTGGTGCCTCACCACGGGAGTTGTATAAGTGTCGTTTCGAAGGTTAGTAAAAACGGCATTTCAACGCGACCTTAATATTACTATATTGCGAAGTGGAAAAGTAATTAAGCGAAATATGGCCATGAGTACGGAGAGTAATAATATGATTGGTGAACAGAGTATATATCCTGAATTGACTCCGAGTAACAATTTGGCTGACATTCTAAAAGACTTGGCACAACAGATAAGAAATCAGTCAGAACAAATTAAGAGCCAATCTGAGTAAATGAAGAACCAGTCAGAGCAAATCAAGGACCAAGTACGAAAAGGTGATGAGTTGGTGCAACAGATAAGAAATCAGTCAGAACAAATGAAGAACCAGTCCGAGCAAATTCAAGAAAAATTGGACCACCAAATTCAGCATTTGGATGAAAAATTGGACCAGAAATTAACTCAGTTAGCCAACGACTTTGATGAAAAAATAGTGATATTGAATCAATGTAATGAAGACCGATAGGAGCATGTTCAACATCAGTTAAATCATATGAACCTACATGTGGTAGAAAAATTCGAGAAGTATGAAGAGAAAATAGAAAAGGTTGTACAAAGGAGCACAGAAATGCAAGAATCCATGGATGTTTTAGAATTAACAATTAACGCCCATGAAAACCATATTTAAGTACTGCGAGATGAAGTAAATTTCATCAAGGAAAGGTGTATTCCCGGTACTTCATTCCAGGATACCGAAGGCACGAATCATCCTATAGCCACAGGTTGGGTACCTGATCATCCTCCAAGAACAACATTGAAATTTGAGGGATCTTCAAGTGGTGCAGAGAGTAGTGACAGAGAAGAACGAGTGAGGCAAACATCCAAGAGCAAACAACTCCAGTAGATGTATGAAGATATCCACAGATAAACAGTTGCGGTTTAGCGAAGTTAAGTCGCTCAAAAAGTTTAGTGGTGTGCCAGGAGATATACCCGCTAGAGCATTTCTCGAAAAATTCCAGGATGAATGCGAGCACATGGGTGTAAATGAGTCTCAATTCTTAAAATTATTACCGCATATCTTGTTGTCATCTTGCTTAACATGGTTTAAAGCTATTAGAGGTAATCTTCATTCGTATTCAGATTTTAAGAATGTTCTTTTATCAAATTATGAAAACGATTTTATGGTAGCAAATAGAGATGCTGTTTTGCGAACGAACCACTACAATCCAAAGTTACACCGTAGTATTATTGAATTTGTAGTATCGACTTATCATGAGTTAAGATCATTAAATCTAAACCATCCGGAATCCCGAAATATAGCTTCAATTAGGATCTTATTGCCATTTAGACTACAACAGTTGTTAATGTCGGCTCAGTGCATTAACTTCAACCATTTAATTATGCTCATTCAGAGTTATGAGAGTCAATCTGCAATTCAGAATAACAATAAGATGCAGGATAGAGGTCAGGGTAATTATGTACGTAATCAAACACAATATGCTCCTGTTCGTAATGTAGATATACAACCTGAAAATGATTCTAATGTTCGTAGTTTCAATAATAGAATGAGTAGTTATAATGGTACCGGAAATCAAATGCAACCTAATTATAGAAATGGAGCTAGGAATTTCAGAAATAACAACAGGAATTTCAGTAGGAGTAATAATTATCGCCGATTATCACAAAATCAATTTGCAGATGGCAGGAACTTCGTAAATAGGAGTCAAAATATGGTATCACCTTATGAAAGACAAGCACGTACACAAGATTGTGCTATACAATGTTCCTTAAATGAACCCTTCGAACGTATAACTTGAACTGACAAAAAGGCGTCCGATGGATTTGTATTAATTTGACCTTTGCTTACGTCCATGGTTATTATGTTCTTTATTCGATTTATTATTATAATGTATGTTAAGTAATGTAATTATGTTTGTATTTCATGTCTTTTGCAAAGTTATCTCAGAATTACTTATTTGAATATTATAATCATTTAAAAATAAAAGATCATAATTTTAATGTAAACTTATGAAAGTAATGACAGATATATCAAATAAATGCACCTTATTATATGGAAAGAGTAAGAATAATGAATATCGAATCTCTTAATTTTTCAAAAGTTTATTAATGTATTAAATAATGACCATCAATGCGTTTATATGTTTCAACTTAGTTGACTTCTGATCCTATCAATATTTAATATTATGAAGATCTTTGTTTGTAAATAGTGTTGTTTGTATATGAAGGAATAGTTAATTTGTACCCTAGAAGAAAACTACCAGTTAGGTTTAATTCTTGAATAGCCTTACTTATGATAAGTGTAATTCGTCGTTATTAATATTGAGATATTTTGACAAATATAAAAATGTGTAATGTTATAATATATTATATATAAATGGAAAAATATAATATGTGTATTAAAGGTGATATTATATATATGAGGGTTATTCAAAAGGTAAATGTTTCATGATATCTAACCCAGGGTTCTTTCCTTCATAGTAAAACTATTATGGAAGTCCCGTTCGAGGCGACATCTACAACGATAACGTTGTATGTAACATTAGCAATCTGTGCCTATTTACAGAAAGGGATCAGAGGCGAATTATGTGAGTAATATTATGTATAAAGAAAAGAAAGACATATAGAGATTTCGATATTATTTGTGTAATCGGTAACTAAAATGAGAGTTGTTGTTACTATAGCTACGACATAAATAAATATACATGTACGTGGACATCTTGACGAGTAAATAGATAAGTGTGTGTATAAAGGTCTAGATATTTTGTTGGGTGTGCAGAAAAGTTAATTATGTACACATCTCATGGTCAAATATTAAAACCAGTTAAGAAAGTGTTAAACGCGTTGAATTATTTTGAAGATTAACTTAAGTACGAACCAGGCCCTTACATCTTTTACTTTCCCTTTGTGTATATATGCACCTCTAAGGCGCACACAAGTGATAGAAAATAATAACTCGAGTAAAGCATATATCTTTAGGATAGATTAAGTAGAAAGTTCATTAACTCTCTACTGGTGTAGTGAGTTTTTAGTGCATAGTTAGTGATGTGAGGGCCCTGGGACCCCTTATTAATTATTGAATATAAAAAGAAGCACAATTACTTTTGAAAGACAAACTTGTTTTAATTATACATTGTAGCCACAGGACATAACGCACCATAGATATAATAAAGAAATGTAGCAACGTACATGAATATAACATGCTCAACCAGTCTGGTATAAGTTTTCTAATGTAAATAAAAAAACTTTATATATGGCTACAGTGACATCGATTTGCAAGTTATAGTAAACGATCTTCTCAAAATTATTGTCAATGGAAAGCAAGACATTTACAGATTTGTAAAATTTTTGAAGTATAAATTTCGCCAGATTTGCAAAGGTTTGTTCTACCTTACTTCTCACTGCATCACTTTCACCATGTAACATGAAATTAACTTTTTTTCTGTAAATCATTCACATCAGAAGAAATCGTGTGTAATCGGAATCATACACGTTCACAGTAGATGGAACAGGTTTGTCAACCATATTGTACGAGAGAAAATGAATAAAAAGTTTTCAAAATATATAAAATATGAACACTTCCCTCGAACAAAATAGTAACACAATTAATGAGTGTGATCCCTCAGTCTCCACTAACTGCAATGAAACGTAACTGTGACGCTTAGACACCCGAACTCTACAGGTACTTCTAGCCAACTCCGAGTGAGAAAGTACTAGGAGTGACACGTATTCAAGGTCAATCATCCGCTAGGGGGAAAAGAAAAAAGTGCCCGGTGTCCGTGGGACCTCACTAATAAATATCGTCGCATGAAAACCAGTGGAACGCAACTCCATTTTTGTAGGTTTACAGGCGAAAGGACAAAAATATTTTCTTAGAAAGATGAGTTTGCAATAAGATCGTAATTGAGCTATATTACAACAGATGATCGACAAGGAGAACAGATGGCATTACGTTCCATTTACACTAAATAGGGCTTTCAAAATTATGTCCAAACATGAAGAACATGAAAACAGCATTTTTGGAGTTACGTTCCTCTGGTTCTCATGCGACGATATGAAAGAAAGTGGTTACATAAAATATTACTAAATAGATCAAGATATAGAATATTTAATGTATAGTAAATATTATACAATATACAGGATTAATGTAAAACAATGATTGAAATTAACAATAAAGCATAATTTGGAAAACATAAAGCATAATTAAACAAAAAATATTAAAAAAATAATGTGCGTTGCTCTAGTGATCAGAGTTTTTTTTTTTATTTTTCCCCTCTTACTCTTCATTATATATACACAGAGGTCGGACCGAAAAAATCTAAAACGTTGGCAAAGTGTGAAAATCATACCTAGTATGGTGTGGAGCCTCCTTTTGCGTCCAAAACAGATTGGATCTGACGTAGAATGGACGTATACAGCTCCTAAATAGTGATGTGTGAAATTTTGTACCATTGTTCCTCCAAAACATGCTTCAGTTCCTTATGAGTAGGTGGAGTATGCTGGTGGAGTGTGGAGGATGCTGGTGGAGTGTGGAGGATGCTGGTGGAGTATAATGAGACCGAACACGCCTTTCTAACTCAGACCACAATGGCTCAATAATGTTCAGATCTGGTGATTGTGGGAACCAGGGGAGGTGTGATAGCTCCTGGTCATGCTCCCCAAACCATGATTTCACCGTTTTTGCAGCGTGACAAGGTGCCAAATCATCTTGGTATATGCCATCACCATCAGGGAACAATATTTGCGCCATGAGTAGAACCTGGTCCCCCAAAATGGCCTTAGCATTCATCATTCCATGCAGGGCTATGATGGGACCTGCAGAAAACCACGATATCATTGCCCATACTGTAACAGAACAACCCCCTTGCTTTACAGTTGGGAGCAGACAGTCTGTATCATAGGCCGGCGACGGTGTTCTCCATACGTAAACACGATCGGTTGTTGGAAACAAGGTGAAGGTCGATTCATTGGACCACATTACGTGTTTCCACTGCTCATGAGTCCACGCCTTGTGGTCCTTGCGCCAGTAGATACACCTCTTCGCATTTACTGCTGTGACCAGGGGTTTGGCGATAACGGCCCTGCCATGAAGTTTCATTTTATGTAGTTCCCGTCGTACTGTTTTCGATGAAACCGGATTTTGTAGGCCGGAATTGAGTTCAGACGTAATTGTTATTACAGTGGTCTTCTTTTTAGCTGCTACAATCCGTTTTAACGCCCTCCGGTCCCTATCTGACAGCATTGTCTTTCGACCACTGTTGTGCTTTGCAGACGTCGTTTGTCCTTGTGACATTGGACACAGTGCCTTTCGATACCCTCACTGTTGCCACTGAAGCTTCAACCAGACTAGTTACTGAAAAGAAAAGAAACAACTTGTATAGAAATAACTAAAGTCTTATGTAGTCCACATTGGCTTATACGATGACTGTTGGTATAGAGTTAACTAAGCTTGAAACATACCGATGTCCGTGTGACATTTCATTCCACACATTAAAATCTAGCTTCTATAACTCGTCAGCTCTTCTTGGAGGGTTCCCAATTCAATTTTCTTCTATATTTCTAACAATTTCTGCTCATAAAGTTTTCATTAAATTCAGATCAGATGCACTGGGAACCCAGTCAACTAATTCAACATGGGGTTCCTGTTGAAACCTGACTTGAACCTGACACTAATCATGAATTGAGTTGTCATCTTCCTTAACTTCAATTATGTCGTCTTGAAATACATTTCTTGCACCTGAGACAAATTCATATTGTAAACTATCTAGGTACTCTTCTAGCTATAGATGTAACTTACCTAATACGTTATTGCGCAACAATCCCCAGCAATGATGAGTACCACGTCCCATTCAATGTGTTCGATGCTTGTGATGTTTACCATATCTTTTATCCTGAAGCCAATAAACGAGTCGTGAAGCTGAGGAAAATGTCTTCTCTTACACGAATTTTACGCGATTCTAATTACGATTTTATAGATATCTGGCTTCTTACTTACGGCTCGACAGACCTTAATACCAGCATCTTTTAGATTATGTCGGGCAATAAGAAAGGTGCTGTGTAAACCAGATGCCACCACGACCGAACTTCTAGTGTTTTCCCCAGTTGATGGAGGTGCTGCCGAATGGTTTCTCTACTCGCACTGAAATTGTAGTCCCAGTTCCTCACATGTCTGGCCACTATTCGCCTCAATTGCTGCCTGAAGATCTTCAGTTTGTACATATGTTGGTCTTCCAGTACGTGGTGCTTCTTCGAGTGTTTCGTCACGGTTGTTAAACTTGTTAAACCACCGCTGCATTGTCCGCGTAGTCACGACACCCTCGCGAAAGGCTTGGAATATGATCCGCCCCGCTACAGCGGCGTTTGACCCCAGTTCGAACTCGTACAGCACACACACTCTTATGACGCTCTGTGGAGGTCTCATGTCCATTCCTTCTGCAAGTTCACGGTGTAACTGAACTGCCACAACCAGGTAGTATGTTGGATATAGCCACACCAACAACTGGCCTTCGCGTTATCTTCATTCGCATTAAACTTACGGTGTAAGGGTTAATGGAGGAACACAGTCCTCCAGAAAAAAAGTTTCTACTTTTATACATAACACTGATTTTCTTTGAAATTGCACTTAATTTCTTGTTAAATTTCCTGACAAAAATATTTATTTATTATTCTTGATTTAAAAACATAATTATTTTATTAACAAGTGGATTAGAATTTATGAGAATGTGAGGGGAAATTGGGGTACCCCAAGAAACCCCAAGGATACAATGTTGAAATGAAATGAAATCTTCGAGTTATACTTCCCACGGTTATGCCGGTTAGGCTAAAGGAGACAGTGATTATGAGAAATGAATGAAGTGGTGGAATGAAGAAAGTGGGAGGAAACGGGAGAACCCCAAAAAACCCACGCACACGGTGTTTGTCCACCACAAAGTTCCCTTGGTGGGAGCAGGGTTTGAACCCGAGACCCCATGCACCAGAGGTGAACGCTCTACCACTGAGCCACCGCTGCCCCAAGGATACAATGTTGTCCATTACAAATTTACTTGGCTCGATCGAACTAGGCGCTCCACGTACCAGAGTTAAGTGGTCTATCAGTGAGCCACCGTGACCCCTAAAAGAAAAAATGAAATGAAATCTTTAAGTTTTACGTCCCACGATTATGCCGGCTAGGCTAAAGGAGACGCTGAGGATGAGAGATGAATGAAATGGTGGAATGAAGAAAGCGGGAGGAAACTAGAGAACCCCGAAAAAAACCCACAAGCACGGTGTTTTTCCACCACAAAGTCCACACGGCGCGAGCTGGGATCAAACCAGAGACCCCAAGCACCGGAGGTGGACGCTTTACCACTGAGCCACCGCGCCCCCACCCCCAAAAGAAATAAATAAAGAATATCTATAGATGTAACTCAATGTTCTAAACTTTGGAAATAATGTTCTTGTTCAATGATAACTTTATTAAAATTATGCGTAGCGAGCTCACACAGACGATTGTCTACACACGAGATGAGATTTATTGTTTCAAAAATATCTGTGTTTACATCGGAGACGTTGTGTTTGTTTTTTTGTTTTTCTTGTCCCTCCCTTGCTACCGTGTTATATATACAATTAATCTTTTCAATTAAATTTTAAAACCTTTTAGGCCATCAGATCCTGATGAATAACGTTTATCTCTTTAATCAACAAAATAGATTTAGTTGAATGGCTGTATGAGGCATAGACCCAGGTGTGTAGCCAGCAGGTTTATGTAGGAGTGACCCGTCGTTTTTGAATAGGGGGCAGCTACAATGTACAAAACAGAAAGAAAACTTGTGTTGCAGTCAGTGTTTTTGTGGCCTGGAAAAAAAAAAAAAACGGAAAATTTTGGTTTCCTTCCGGAAAACTATAAACCTTGCCTTTTAACTTATTATTTATTTATTTATTTATTTATTGCTTTTTCCCCATGTATTATATTCCAGGTAGTTTTTATCATGTTTTACCAAAAACTACTGCTCGGGACAAAACATTATACCTTTATGCATAACTATTTCAATTTAACCCCTTCTACACCGAACCTATCTATAAAGGTAACCAAAGAAGTTATATCGCTTTCTCACTCACCACCTTCGATCATCGATATGTCACCTGGAGCTAAGACGTACCTAGAAGATCAAAAATAGTCCCCATCAGCATCGACGATTTTCTGCCAATGTTCTAGGATGCCATGGATTCCATTGCGGTAGAACATGGCGGGCCGTAAAGCGAAGATGATATCAAGTGCATTTTGCACCTCTACTAGGGATTTGAACTGGCGTCCTCTAGGGTAATTGATCAAAGAATGGAACAGGTGATAATCGGACGGTGCAATGTGAGGGGAGTATGGCGAATGCAATAGCGTTTCCCATTCAAGGTGTAGAATGGCGTCCCGGGTCATCCTAGCTACGTGAAGCTTAGCGTTGTTCTGTAACAAGAGGACCCCTTTGCGATTCAGAAGTTTTGGCTCCAGAGTTTTGAATTTTTCATACACACGAACGAATGAAAAGAAGAACGAATGAAAATCCTAACTGAAAACTGAAAAAACTGCTGACAGTACACAGCTGCATTGATACTCTCACCACGATCAGTATCAGTTCCCGATGCACGATGCCACGAGCAGTCCACCAAACACACAGGATGACCCTCTGGTGCAGTGCTGGTTTCGGCTGTTTTGGAACTGTTCATGGGATGCTGACCAATGATGACGGGGCCGTGGAGCTTCGTAAAGGACTCGCTTCTTATCACATGTCAACATTCTGTCCAGAAATGGCCTCTTCCTCAGATTAAACATCAAAGAAACACAGGTGTCTACTAGCGTTTTTTTCTGGCCCGGAGTCAAATTATGTCATAAACATCGACCGAACTTCTAGTGTTTTCCCCAGTTGATGGAGGTGCTGCCGAATGATTTATCTACTCACACTGAATTGTAGTCCCAGTTCCTCACATGTCTGGCCACTATTCGCCTCAATTGCTGCCTGAAGATCTTCAGTTTGTACATGTGTTGGTCTTTCGGTACGTCTTGCGTCTTCGAGTGTTTCGTCGCCGTCGTTAAACTATTAAACCACCGCTGCATTGTCCGCGTAGTCACGCCACCCTCGCGAAAGGCTTGGCATATGATCCTCCCCGCTACAGCGGCGTCTGACCCCAGTTCGAACTCGTACAGCATACACGCTCTTATGATGCTCTGTGGAGGTATCATGTTCACCTTTCCTTCTGCAAGTTCACGGTGTAACTGAACTGCCACAGCCAGGTAGTGTGTTGGATATACCCACACCAACAACTGGCCTTCGCGTTATCTTCATTCGCATTCAACTCACGGTGTGAGGGCCAATGGAACACAGTTCTCCAGAAAAAAAAACTTTCTTTTACACATAATACTGATTTTCTTTGAAATTGCACTTAATTTCTTTTAAAATTTCCTGACAAACGTATTTATTTATTATTCGTGACAAAAAAACATAACTATTATATTAACAAGTGCATCTCACGTCCTGTTTTTCACCAAGTAACATCAAAAATAACGAATGAAAATCCTAACTGAAAACTGAAAAAAACATTGTTTTTTACAAAATTTCCCATGTGATAAAAATAAGTATTTAAAACACTAGCTACAGCATATAAAAATATAATGTACTTCCTAATTAGTTTATTACCATTGTTATATGGTAGTGTAAAGGTAACGAAGAAAATTCTGTCGCTTTCTGTAGAGGTATGCGCTTAATTGGCCTCTCACAACGTGAGTTGAAGGAGAACGAAGATAAGGCAAAGAGACCTCCACAGAGCGTCATAAGGGCGTGTATGCTGTACAAGTTCAAACTGGGGTCAAACGCCACGGCAGCGGGATAGAAGTTATGACAGGTCTTTAGTGAGGGTGTCGTGACTACGTGGACAGTGCGGCAGTCGTTTAACAATTTTAAGGACTGTAGCGGTGATTTAACAAATTTAAGGACCTTGTCGAAACACTCGAAGAAGCACCACGTGCAGGACGACCAACACATGGACAAAATGAAGATCTTCAGGCAGAAATTGAGATGAACAGTGACCAGAGATGTTAGGAACTGGGACTACAATTCACTGTCAGTGGAGAAACCACTCGGCAGCACTTCCATCAACTTGGGAAGCACTACAAGTTTGGTCGATGGGTCTGATATGATTTTACTCTGGGCCAGAAGACAACACTAGCAGACACCTGTGTTTCTTTGCTGTTTCGTCTGAGGAAGGGGACATTTCTGGACAGGGTATTGAATGTGATGAGAAGTGGGTCCTGTACGAAGCTCCACGGCCCAGTCATCATTAGTTAGCATCCCATGAACCGGTTACAGAACAACCGAAACCAGCATTGCACAAGAAGAAGTTCCTCCTGGGTGTTTAGTGGACTGATCGTGGCATCGTGCATCGGGAACTGATACCAGCTGGTCAGTGCATCAATGCAACTGTGTAGTGTCAACAGTTTAGCCGTTGGTATGAAAACTCAAAACTCTGGATCCAAAACTTCTGAATCGCAAAACGGCCCTCCTGTTGCAAGACAACGCTAAGCCTCACGTGGCTAGGATGACCCGAGACTCCATTCTACGCCATGGATGGGAAACACTATTCCATCCGCCATATTTCCCGGATATTGTACCGTCCGAGTATTACATGTTCCATTCCTTGAACAGTCAACTTAGAGGACGCCAGTTTAAATCCCTAGTAGAGGTGCAAAATGTACTTGGTATTTTCACGGCCACCAAGTTCTACGGCGATGGAATCCATGGCAGAAGGTAGTCGATACTGACGTGGACTATTTTTGATCTTCCAGGTACGTCTTATGTGATATATTGATATTCGAAGGTGGTGGGTGAAAAAGCGACAGAACGTTTTTGGTTACCTTTATATTTATAGTACCTTGTTAAAACGTTTGTCTTCTAACTGTCAAATATAAATCGCAGTAAATTGAGTAATCTGCTGTCACAAAAAAGTATACCATACTAATTTCCGATCGGTATAAGTAAGAGATACCATAGTATTTTCGATAGGTATGGTAAACTAGGATTTTTCCATACTATTTTACCGTAAATTATTAATTGTATGTAAACTTTGCTATTTTTAATGACTGAAAGTGAGGTAATCTTAAGATGATGTTTTTTAAAGCTGGTCATTTGGGGGGCCTGGCCCCGATGCCCCCCCCTCCACCCCGTAGCTACACTCCTGCATAGACCTATTGTTTGTCGTAAGGTCTGAACATGGCCTGTCGTCTTGAGTTCAAGACGAATGTTTCACTTCCAAACGAAAACGGTAGCCATTCATTTACGACCGAGGAACATCGTCTCCCTGGCAAACGCAGTGGAACGGCTAAGGACGGATTTTCTTTTTGTGTAGGAAACGATATTTCAGGTTTATTAACTACCTTTGGTTAATGTCATCATTCACCTTATGTGAGTAAGAGACAAAATTTTAGAGGAAAACGACATTTTCAACGAGAATTACATCCATAATTATCAAAATACGAAACTCGAACGCATCCACCTCTTCTATCACACAAGAAAAGAGCAATTAAAAACTTATTACTTCGTATCATTCGCTAACTACATATATTTTTTTCATGTTAACTTACTTTATAATCACTTGAAGAAGCTGGTTCTTTGATAATTCGATATGAGAAATCCAATATAAAACATGGAAAACAAACAAAGGGCATACACCACTCGTTGCATATAGACTTGCTGGAAAGTGAAAATATAAAGCCCAAGCGATACATGACCTTTCTTGCAGTATATTCTAAAGTTCTTACCCATGGACGCGTGCAATGTTACCAAATATGTTTTAAGATGGAAAATATCTATTTCTTCGAGTGTACCGTGTACCACAAATTGATTACCGGAAGTAACCAATTTGGACACCGATCACTTACTTTCATCAAGATGACGTGATTGATATGTAGGTTGCATGTATGCAATCGCTGAAAATGTCCCACCTCTGGAAACTGTATTATTCCCACATTTTGTTTTCTAAAAATAAAAAAAAATAAATAAATAAAAACTATAACAATTGTTTATATTTTGATTTTACTCATGATATTTCGTTTCTGCACTCTATTTTTTCAGAGGCGTTTCATATAATTTTGTTTATATTTCACAACTACATGTTTCCTTAATAGCACTATAATATGGCAGACAGTAAATTATTTTTCTGGGAAATATGTCTAAGGGATAATTTACTGTTTTGAGTTATTTCGGATTCGAACAATTTTATAAAAATAATGACTCAAGTGATTTAATTCATATTTTATTATGAAATATCACAATCTAGCGTAAGTCATGTCTCATAAAAGATGAAACAGTTTACAAGAGTTGGTTTATCTTGGGGTGAGTTGTTTTTAATTATTGTTTTATAAACAACAGAGACAATTTTGTCCGTATTTCACAAATAAATATTTCATTAATAGCCATATAATATGGTATAAGCCATTATTCGATTTAAGAAATGAGGTGAAACAATCTCATACGACGGCAATTTTATTGTTTATGAATATATACGCTACTTTGAGAAGATGAACTTCAGTACAGCCACTGCTTGGAAAACAGCACACTCATTAACTCTCAGAATCTTTCTGTATATTTCACCGATTTGAGACCGCTATTTCGTGTAACAAAGACAATATGCAGTTTGTAGGTAATCCACTTTACTTTCAATTAAAACATAAAAATTAATAATGATTGGTGGTCACCAGAACTCTGAAAATGGAAGTATGACTAAGCGCTAAACATGACGCAACTTTATTGTCTTTCAGTTCGCCATTACCATGAAGATGTGAATAAGAACAAAAGTAGAAATTCGATCATTTTCGCTCAACATCAGAATAGGTTTTTGTGTGATTGTTGGGCGAGACAAACTGTCGGCGACAGACATTCAAAACGTAATAATGTCCATCCGAACTACCGATGGAACGAGACAGCCGTAGGAAGCATATGTATAGTGGGATTTCCCTTTCTCCTCCCTTCTACGTTGCTGGGTTTGACGAGAAGGCCTGACTAATTCAGTCAAATGACTGTCGTTTGGAAACGTCATTTACTCTCGTTCCAGCACAGAATATGCATCGTAGAAAGCACACACACAAAGACCTATAAATATAGAACCATGCACCAAATATAGAACAATAAATGGTATATTTCCTTTCTTATTGGTGAAAACAGATGAACTACAGGACAATGTAAGTGTTATGAGATGTCATACTTGATATCAATATTTGTCTCGATACGTGCTCTATTTTATTTCATGCTGTATTGAGAATCAGATATATTCAGAAATATATACAGATTCCTATCAATTTAATAGAAACACTTGCATTTGGAAACACATTAGATATCTTGGTGACAGTGACGGTGTTTGTTGTGGTGTGTTCGAAAAACTCAGTACTACGTGAAGAGCTGTAGAACGTTAGTGTACAATAAACTGAGCAGCCGATGTAGTGTAGAATTGGCGACCTATCTGATATTTAAAGAATGGAAATTGTTGGCTGTTGGCAATGTGCTGCGAGTATCACCAAAGTGCCAAATATATGTGTATGTCGCGTGGCGGCGTCCAAAACTCACAGCAAAACCACATCGACGGGGAATGTGGAAAGAGGAAAAACCTTCAGTGACAGCAATTGTCACTTAGAACTGTCATGTGACTGCGGTGTAAGAATAAAGGAATTCATGTAGTACCTCCCTCCCTGCTCCAAGTTACATGACGTTAATATATGGGGTTGGGTTCCATGGGTAAAACCACTGTAAGGGACCATAACACTTAATACAACACGAATTGTGCACTGAATACAGGACATCGATAGCTGGTGTCAAAAAACTTGTGATATGCTTGGACGAGTTATCGTACGCTTTGTTTCAAATCATGGGTGCTGCTGTGTGTGGCTGACTCCTAAAAGAGTGTATGATCCGCAATGTCTCCACCAAATCGTGAAATACGGCGACGACCTGTGATGCTATCAGCCACAATATCAAAGTTTTCAGTGAGCTAGCACTAGCACTAGCTAGTGCTAGCGCTTAACATTCGTGTCATTGTCCGTGGTTTTGTCGCAATTTTAAGGGGCCATGTGCAATCCAGATGCTGTTTTCTGGCAATGAGGATATAATTCGAATATGATAGTGCACTTATTCACACAGTTGGGTCTGCTTCAGTGTGGTTTGAGAGACATCAATATATATAGTTTAATATCTTTCCTGGCATGCCTAATTTCCGATTTTGAACCATTGAATATTCGTGGTTTATTTCGGAGACACAAATCTGGAGCAAATTCCCGCCTTCATCCTCTCTCAGAAAACTGAGTGACGTGTTGTACGTGGATATTATATTCCATTTGCTACATTTATGAGCTCTATGACTCAATTCCATGCCACATCAAAGCTGTTCTAATTTTAAAAAATAGCGTCTCCACACTTGGTAAGCTATACTTTTCTTAGGTGTTTCCACATAATTCATAAATATATGTATATATAGGATGTTAATGAGTTAGACCGACAAACTGTAAAATGTAATTCTTTACATCGAAATAAGAATAAAAGTTCTGATGAATTCTGGGATAAAGTACATAGTTTCAAAGTTAGGGCCGTCAAAAAATGTAGAAAAATACATCGCAACATACGTTGACTACTAGAAACCGTGGAGCTGGCAATTAATAACTGCGTAAAGGAAGTTACAGCTCTGGTACTCACAATTGTTATTTCAGTAATGTATAGGATGGTCCGGAAGTGGTCGTACCCCCCCCCCTTTAGTTTCAACAGTAGAGTGTTAGATATGGTAGAATGTCTGTACACAGTTACCTTGAAGTCAAAAAAGAGTCACAAATATCGGTATGATCGCCATCCATGTCGTAAGATAGCTGAATTCTGTGCCAAGTTCCTGCAGATGTTTTGCGCAGATACTTCGGAGTCACGAGGGTGAAGGCGTGTTCCACAGCTGCTCGTGATTCCTGCGTTGTGTAATATCGAGTGATTCTTACTTGTTGCTTTATGAAACCCCAGAGAGCATTGTCTGGTGAAGTCAGATCGGGTCAAATGTTCGTGGTCAAATGTTGGTAATACCTAGAACCGTCAGAAAACTCTAATTAGGGGTATGCCTACTTCCGGACCACGCTGTACAATGGATGGTCAAGGGTTTCTCCAGAGGGTTCCAGATATGGTCTGATATTAAGCTGGGTCCAAAGTAAGCCAAATGGAAACTTTGAAGTGAACACGTTATGCTGGTATGCGGTTTCCTCTGTAGTGACAATACAGCGGGCAATTTGAGGAAACTCTGTGTGGTTGCATAACACTAGCTGATGAATTCTACTAAGAAATTTTATGGTTTCCCTCACTCATACCAGACAGACTACTTGACAATTTCGTTGGATATGAATATTGATTAAGGACTTGGGTGTTATACATGCTTTTAATTAATAATAATTACTCAGCAGTTATTCCTATGTAACATTTCAACTTACTAATATTAAGAGTAAAATTCAACCAAGACTATTTCCAAAAGGCAATTCATGGTAAGAGCTGATGTGGGTTGGATCTTGCCTTAAGTATGGGTTAATTTAATATCGCCTTGGTGCTTGATTGACTAAACTTCAATTCAGCCAACGTGCAAAAAAAAATGATAAATACATACATTTACAAAACAGACAAGAAATTTTCGAGACGAGGCGAGAGAACATATTCGACAATGGAGACAACACGAGAAACGAGAAGAGACGAAAATCCTTATTTCTAGAATTGCCTCGTCTCATGGAGAACACTATGCAGGATTAAATCCTGTAAGCTAAAGAAGATGGGTGATTCATAAAACCCAAGAATTAAAAAGAAGTTAAATTTATGTCCCATGCATCTTCTAGGCTAAGAGAAAGGATAATTAATGACAGTGAGTGATTATGAAAATATGGGAGAAAACGAGAGCACCTTGAAAAATCTACGTACAGGATGTTGTCTACCACAAACTTACATTGTCTGTGATTGAACCAACGACCCTTCGCACCAGAAGTGAGCGCTCTACCACTGAACTACTGTGCTTCTAATTACATATTACGGTTTTATTATATGCTTACATATTGACTTAAATTGATGAATGAATGAATGAATGATCAGTTTAGTGGAAGCGTCAACAGGGAGGCTAGTTATCTGCGTCACGATAGGGTCAATGGCCGATACATACTGTAAATTAAAATTCAAACTAAGTTTTCTGAAAGATGTAGTTCAAATAAAAGTGATACAAAATAAAACAGAAGAATTATAAAAATTAAACCGATGTCGAGAAACACTGAAAGAACAAAATAAAAACATATGACATAAAATAAGTCAAAAAGTAATACATAACATGAAAAAGCTAATAATGGAAACCTCAGAGCACCTTACCTATTACAATTTCATGAATAAAAGTAAGAATGCGTTCACCAGGCGCACACCCTGATTTTTTCTTGGGGGGGGGGTTAGAGATCCAAGATTTGGGTAGAAGGGGAATAGATTCATACTACAAGCATTTACATCTACATAGAATTAAACAGATATTATTCTGCACACGAAATTGCTATAAATAATTGTAAGATACTTCCACCTATATTTTCAGAAAAAATGATAAAACATATGAGGCGCCTAGTATCAAAATACGCGACATCCATTTCGCTTAGTTTCGAGTAATCCCGCAAAACGTGAAGTGAAGCTCCATATACACGCGCACAAAGTCCCATATTTGAACTAGTTTCTTAGTATGAAATATTAGGTCTAAGATTTTAAACAAAATTCTGTTTCCATGAAATTCCCTTAGATCAAACATGTAACATGCGATATAGAACTCAATTTCGGTAAAAAAAAAAAAAAAAAAAAAAAAAAAAAAATGGATTTGGCGGCTTTTGACCCTAGGCGCCTCATATTGACTTTGTGAGACCAAAAGTACAGAGAAGTGTAATATCAAATTTCCATGACACACCAATCGCTTCCCTGTTAAACAAGTATAGCTTATTGAGAAAGTGTGCAAAGATATGTTGAGTTAGGACGTTTTTTGGGGAGTCCGGACCCGTTAAACGCTCCCTGCGGTTGTAACCCTGTTTTCACTAAAGACCACATTACCTTCCCAAGCCCAATGTTTTCAAGTTGAGTTGAGTTGATTTTAGTTTAACGTCGCTTGAAACGGAAACTACTGATTAAAGTGGAATCGGAACTACATGAGCTCCGGACGGGAATCAAAACCGAGTCTCCCACGCCAAAGGTGCATACTCTAACCGCTTAGCAACGACCTAATGTTTTCAAGTATTGCCAAATGCTATCTGAGATATGTATATTCTGGACATTCTATAAAAGTGTGTCTGATATTCAGTGCTACAATACAGTCTTCATAATATGAACGGTTAGCGCCACACTCTAAATAAAAATGTGCTAGATGAGAGTGTCCGACATGCAAGCGAGTCATGATCACTTCATCTCGGCAACTAAAACAATTTTTAAAAAATAATCTTATATATATATATATATATATATATATATATATATATATATATATATATATATATATATATATATATATGCATATATATATTAACAAATAAAACACAGTTCTGACCAGAGCAGAATGAAATATATTAAAAACTATACTTACAATGTGTTACAGTTTCAAGGACCTAACGTCCTCTTCATCAGACACCAACACTGTTGGTGTCTGATGAAGAGGACGTTAGGTCCTTGAAACTGTAACACATTGTAAGTATAGTTTTTAATATATTTCATTCTGCTCTGGTCAGAACTGTGTTTTATTTGTTAAGCTACTTATCCAGAGCTATGGAGTTTGTTCATTATGTATATATATTTGGTCTAGGAATTAATTCGTGCGGTTGGTACGCACACATTGAAGCTGTAGTACAAACACAAAATACATAAATACCTTAAGAAAACTATTGTCCATCGCTAGCCACCACTTTCGCCCATCTGTCAGGCAATGTACGGATTCCGTGGCGAAAGAAGTCCTCATCCTTGGAAGCGATCCAGTCAGAGACCCATGTTTCGATATCTTCTGAAGAAGTAAACCGCTGTCCAATCAAATCGTTATTCATGCAATCGAACAAGTAGTAGTCCGAAGGAGCAACGTCTGGTGAATACGGCGGGTGGGGTAAAACTTCCCATCCGACATTTTCTAAATAGATTTTGACCGGTTTTGCGACATGTGGGCGAGCGTTATCATGTTGAACAATAAGTTTATCATGTCTGTTCTCCCATTCTGGTCGTGTTCTGGCCAGAGCTTGCTTCAAACGCATTAATTGTCGTTGATAACGTTCTCCATTCATAGTTTCACCCGGTTGCAGCAGCTCATAGTACACCACACCTTTCATATCCCACCATATGCACAGCATAACCTTTGCACAGTGAATATCTCGTTTTGGTTGTGATGGACCTGGTTCACCTGGTTTCACCCAGGCCTTTTTTCGTTTAGGGTTCTCGTAATGGATCCACTTCTCATCACCCGTAATAATTCGATGCAGAAACCCCTTTCTGCTCTGTCGTTGAAGCAGCAATTCGCAAATGGTTTTTCGTCTTTCAACGTCTCTGTCTTTCAATTCATGTGGAACCCAATGTGACATCTTTTGAATCATTCCCATGGCTTTCAAGCGTTTGGAAACTGTTGTTTGATCAACGCCTAATGCTGCTGCAAGTTGTTCCTGCGTTTGACACGAATCCTGCTCGAGCAATGCTGTCAATTCTTCGTCTTGAAATTTTTTTGGCTGTCCAGCTCGCTCTTGGTCTGCCAAGCCGAAATCACCACTTCTAAACCGTGCAAACCACTTCTGACACGTTCGCTCAGCTAGAGCATGGTCACCATACACTTCCACCAAAATACGATGACTTTCAGTCGCACTTTTCTGCATGTTAAAGTAATGCAGCAGGACACCCCGCAAAAACACTTTATCAGGCACAAATTGCGCCATGTTCACTTAACTACAAACTGGTGTTGTTGACGCTTTAATCCACTGCCCTATACTACGAACGATACGCGATGACAGGGGTTTGCAACACATGTGTGGATACACGGAACTGTGGGACGCTCCGTTCGTTGCGCCATCTCTTGTCCACCCGCACGAATTAATTCCTAGACCAAATATATATATATATATATATATATATATATATATATATATATATATATATTTTTTTTTTTTTTTTTTTGCGGCGACGTTTGCGGACTGCACAGAAGAAGTTTTACTAAATGAAGCTTATTTTCATTTCCCTGATACTATTTCCAATGAAAGCGCAACCATTGGAAGACATGGCTGTTCAGATGAAGATTAAGTTGTTGCATATAACACTAATTATATCAATAATAACGCATATATTGTGCAATTACTAATTAGTTTGTAGGTACAGTACAAGTGAATTCTTGGGAGTTGTAAAATATGACATACGTAACGGATCTCGAGCGTAATTTTTCAAGGATTTGGATTAATTTTTAATTTCTACTAAGCATTACAACTATTAAGATCAACTTGATGCAGGTGCATTGCATTTGGTTACAGCTGTTCAACAAATGTCATACATAGTAATTACAGAAATGTCATCGAAGACAGGTGACATTGACATGAACAAAGGAATACTTACCGGTAATATTTCATTCCCTGCTGGATGATCTCTTGCTAACACAATTAATTACTGTTTATAACTAGTTAAAACTGAATGAAACTGTCTAACTTTACATGAATTTTCTTTCTTTCTTTTTCAAACTGTTATCCGCGTTGTCTCCCACCGTGAAATGACATGAGCGTTAATGTCTGTTCCTGACACTAGATACATAACATTTGTTTTTATTTTTTAATAATATTTTATATAATTTGAACCGCTCAATAGGTTTTGTGTATCTTTACAGAAAATATACAACGAGGTGAACTATATATGGACTCGATCTTAGAGTTCGAAGATACCGTTACCATAAAGTACATTTCTTTTCCATGAACTTATCTTCTTATATTCCACTACAATGTAAGACAGCGTATTTAACAAACGAAATAAAATACAAATGGAATTTAAACGTTGAAAAGTGCATGAGAATCGCAATTTCCAGGCTTGTACATGAAGTGAAATAAACGATAATGAAGAAAGAAGCTCATCCTCGCTAAAGCTGACAAAAATAATCTTTCATTATTATGCTTTACAAGGGTAGTCTTAAATCTGTCAAACAGTTCTGGTTGCATTAACAGTATCAATGGTGCTTGTTGGCCACTGAGCTGTACTGCAGTGGTTAGAACTGTAAGATGTTGCGATTCTTTTAAAAGAGATTTGGTTTATATCTACCCCGTCTGTCCGTTTGGGAGAAACAAGATCTGAAGAACATCCTGATGAATCACCGTCAATTTTGGCCAGATTTTACAGGATCGAAAGTTAGAAATTGAGGTTAGGGTTAGGATTTAGATTTCTGGGCTTTCGGCATCTAAGGCCATTTAGCCCTTCACGTTTTGAGGGATGACGTCCCTCGGCGAGCACACAATCCGGGGAAAGGGAAGGAAGAAAGGATTGGGGAAGAAAGGAAGCGGTCTGGGAACTATAAGTTAGGGACCACCCCGGCATTTGCCTGGTGTGAATGAGGACAACCCAGGAAAACCTCATTCAGGGTGGCTGGCCTGAAAAAGCGTTTTACACTTTTTCGACCTTGTGCCTCCAAAGTTAGAAATTGAATTTGTTAACGGAGATGATATTCAAACTGGGAAAAGTTAACCATTTCAAGTGTTAACGTTGATCATTGAAGAGCAGAAAAGATAATATATAAAAGAAAATGGTTCCCTCTAATCGATTAAGCTTTCAACCGTTTCATATTCAACGTTAACTCTCTACTACAATCGGAAGTGATAGAAATCCACTACAACTACCGATTGTAATATTGATCTATTTAAATACATAGAGGAAAAAGGATAAGAAATAGCGAGAAGTGTTTTTCTATATTTATTTAGTATTCGAAGAACAGGTACCATCTTTTCTCTTAACTGCACTTTAAAGAAGGTTTGGTCAAATTGACCAAAAAAATAGGTGCTGGTTACCAAATCGTTTGGTCAATATGGCGCCAACCAAACGTTTAGTCATCAGCACGAAATCATTTGGTTACAATTTGTTTGGTTGCAGGAACCTAGTGTGTGTGATAATTTTGACCAAATAATGACCAAATAAGTAGGATTTGATTGATAATATCAAAACTTTGGTTAAAATGACCCAGATTTGGTTCTTGGAACTAAATAATTTGGTTGTAAATACTAAACGTGCATTTAGTAAATTTGACCAAAACATTTGGTAGAAATTACCAAATACTGCTAGTATAGGTACTAAACTGAAAATAAAACCGCAAAAATCATGGGAACTTTTTTCTAACGAAAATGGTAACAAAGCAAGAAATTTTTAAACATGCAAATGGAAAATTAGTACACAAATGTAAAAACACGTGTAGGTTGGATGAAAATACACATAGCATAATAACTTTTAAAAGTTTAAACCATTTTTAAAATTACAAACAAGAAATCTTTAAAGAAAAAAGTCGCCAATCGTGTGCACTTCATGGTACGCTTTCACTTAGCTCAAAACGTTTACGTTAAATGATTCCCACCGGCAAAAAGCCCTAACGGAACCTCCACAAAATGAAATAAAATCTTTCAGGTTTACGTCCCACGTTAATGCTGTGGAGGCTAAAGGAGACGGTGATGATGTGAAAAGAATGAAATAGTGGAATGAAGAAAATGGGAGGAAACGGGATAACCACGAGGAAAACCATGGTGTTTGTCTACTACAAAGTTCATTTGACGCCAGCTGCGAGTGAACTAGGGACCCCATGCATCAGAGGTGAACCGCGGCCCCTTTCCACAAAATAATTGTTTCACGTATTACATGTGCGCCCTTTATGACAAAGATCACGGGTGATTAATGGAAGGTAATGATTGTTAAGAGAAATGGTGGAATGAGAATGCGTGAGGAAACGGGAGAATCTCGGGAAAACTCACAGACAGGATAATGTCCAGCACAAACTCTCGTGGGCTGGAATCGAACAAGGAGCCCCTCCGTAACTGAGGTTTGTCTTCCGCCCAATATTACTTCGCAGATTATTTGCCATGAGTTCTGTAGATCTTCATCATCTTGGACACTATTCCTCGTGACAGATAAACCAGTGGCACATGCATAAATTCGTGAAGGGAAAATGATCAAGCTCCGAAGTTCATATAATTTTATGTGTTTATGATATATGCATGCATCATACAGTATATACATAGTGAAGGTAAAAGTCACGTCTCTTCTCAACATTGAAGGGACCTATATTGGTCAGCGGAGCACTAATTGGAAAATACTGGTTCACTATATTTGTTGATTATTTCTTGCAAACGTAACCCGGCAGATTCATACAATTCTGTAATTTGAATCTAAGTTTTTTCTTTCTTTTTTGGAAAATTTCATTATTTTTTCACATTGGTCCTTTTGGTCTAAGCCACTGAATTATTTTCGGAGATAATACATATTCTCCGAATATTTTTGAAGACTGTAATATTTTCCACATACCTAATAGAAGTTAAAGTATACACTCTAATATTTATTTGGTACTACTTCAATTTATGGAATCACAATTTTGTAAAATTTACAGAAATATGACAAAGTGTACACAAACTTAATTTTATATTTACAAGTGAAGCGTTACTACAGTAGTATGAAACCATGACAAGTGATATTGCAACTCGTACCGTTGCAAAATCCCACTTGTTTCAGTTACCCTTGCTTTTGTGTAAACCAACCATCACTGATGCGCCTGCTCCGTTTTGATGCTCCCCTGCGCTGCCACGTGGGCTCACCAGCTTTGCCCTGTCCTGAGTGAGTGAGTGATTTTGAGTTTAACGTCCCTTTTCAGCAGCGAGGCTATATGAGACGTGGAATCCGAACAACATGAGCTCCCATCGGGAATCGAACCCGGGTCTCTGACGTAAGAGGCCCTGTCCTGACTCGATCATTCGTGGTTTTAGTGACTACCTAGCACAAGTTGGTTGGTGTTTTACGTACCGTAATTTTTGTGCAATACGTTCACATTGAATTTATATTCATGACTACATCACAGTTAAAAATAACGAATAAAAATAAACACTACCAAATGAGCCAGAGTCAATACCCAGTGATATAGTGGAGAAACTAAACAATACCCCTTATTTCTTCCGTATATTTTAGATTTTGTACACCTGTAAACTGTGAATGCACCAGTTTTCTTTTCAAACTTCTGGTATTAGTGTTACTTTCATTACCCATTTCCGGAAGTTTCTAGTGGGGAATAGAAAATGCCCCAATCCCTGCCCTACAATTCTGCTCTCTGCCCTAGCGTCGTCAATGGAACTTGCCCGCTTCATCTGTATATAAAAGCTGATTTGCTACGCCAAATTTACGACTACTAAAATAACAAATACATATTAAATAACAGTAAAGTAATATATACGGAAAAGTAAACTTACCTCGATTTTCACATTCAATCACATATTAAAAATATTAATTTTCTGCTGCTAAATAGTAATTTTTATTTGTCACTTTCATACGCTGAAACTGCTGATAGCTTCCATAAAGATTACCCAGAAGTCAAGTCGATATCCGTGACTTTGTAACTAAACACTTTGACCAGGAAAACCAAATCTTTACCAAATCACTTAAGATTTGATTGGCATAGCCAAATAAATCAACCAAATGTTCTGACCAACAAATATAGTACTCATGACTAAACACGTTTTGTATAAATGACCAAATTTTGGTTAAACTACCCAAATAAAGTGATCAAATGCCTTGGCCAAATAAATTTGATATTGCTGACCAAGTCAGCATTTTGAGTGCATCTATTAAAACCGGAAGGGTTAGAAATCAACTAATTTTGGTTTCATTGTTAGTCGCTATAGAGCAGAAATGGTAATAGTTAGCGAGAAGCTGTTTTCTGCAATCAATTAAGCGTCCTAAGAATATATTCCATTCTTACATTAACCTCTTTACTAAAACTGGAAGTGGTACAAACTCAATACCTCTTCCAATTTTAATATTAGTTGAGAAAATATTACGCCATGCAAACCAACTTTCTTGACGTGGTATATACGTGACACTGCTACTCAATTATTATCATTATTTAACCGGGGCTTTATATTTAGTACTTAGTTTTTCGAGAGGATGATGACGACGGCAAAGAGCTCTGCTCCCCATTTCTGGCCCGCGGTATATAAGATAGATCACGTGTGACGTTTAAAATTTTATTTTTGTCACGGCTACTTTTATACAGAGAAATGATCCAGGAGTATTTCTGTTTGTCTTAATGGAATGGTAATATAAGAAAACACAATATGAGAGTAGAATACACCTCACTAACTTTTATCGGTGACATGTTTTAAATTGAATCATGAATTATGGCGTAATGCATAGTTATTACGAGAATTTTTTATTAATATCAAGAAAATTATTATAGCAATTAAAAGGAAAACACTAATAACAGGTATCTATAAACAAAATATTCCATCATTAAACACTTGCCGGTTTTCCAACAAAAATGAATGCTCTACTACATGGAGTTAATCAAGAGATATTCATTTGAAGTATGGAAAACAGCATATAAGGCGATTCCAAAATACTCGATCGAACGACACTTATTCTGCTAGGAAAATACATCATTGATTTTTTTCTTAGGAAACTTGATTATATGTATACTTTATACTGTATAAGATTATTTATGAATATGTAATTATAAAATATGAACAAAATCTTTTAACCAAAACTATTTCCACACTAACAACTTCTTTTCATCGTTTCCTTTTAACAAAAATGAATTGTATTGTATTGACTTGAAATTTCTCTTTTAACAATACATAATTATGAATTTTGTTACGGTATATTTCACTTTTTTATTTTTTATTTTATTTTATTTTATTTTATTTTACATTTATTTATTTATTTATTTTTTTACATATGAACGACACACAACGCATCGAGTACCAGGAGCTGAGGAGCTTTGCATTCGTTAACACTTCCGACTTTTCGCTCAAGCATTCCGTGTTCATTACCTACTTTTTCGTATCTGAGACCACCTTTAATTCAGAACATATCTAAGAATCCTGCTTAGAGTATGTCTGGGAATTATATCCTATAGGGTATTGATAGCACACCCATTGCATATTAATGAAATTTGTATATTTTGGATTGTTTATTTATGACTTACTTTACGCTGATATAGACCGCTACTCGGCTAGACGGCTGTTGAAATTTCGCTTTTCCACGATTGTGAACAGTTATAGCTCTGAAACTATACACTTTTCTCCACAGGTTCATATGAACTTTTTCTCCTTTGTTCGTGCAAGGAATCACCTCTTATATCTAGTCGTTATAGTTCATTAACACCCAATATATATATATATATATATATATATATATATATATATATATATATATATATATATATATATATATATATATATATACGTCTGTGATTAAAATCGTTGTGGCCCGTTTCTAAAGTCACTTTAAAGCAACTAGCAGTGTCATGTGTACACCATATGAATGAGTTCGGTTAGAATGTTGAATTCAACTCAATTGTATATACTTAACCAGATTTTAGGCACAGTTGGTTGCATAATGTAAATGGGCAATTCATCTATATTAACTGCTTATGGGAATTTATAGATGATCAAATCTTCGAATCAACTGGATGGATCACCTTCATCGACGAACTCGATTCCCATCTTGTGATCCTCAACATCCTAGCCAAAAGTGAGGGTGATTCATCAAGCACTTTTTAAGATTTTGTGTCTGCCGGACGGGCGGACACATAGACAGATCGGGAAAGTATATAAAGAAATTTTAATTGGGAAGTCAAGCTCCTTAAGTATTCACTCAGATTTACTTTACTGTTATATTGTAGTGTTGCTAATGAATTATTTCTCGACTATTATAAGACCTAAATTGCCTAAGCTGGTCTGTAGATGAAATTATTGAAATAAAACTTTTTTCTAGAAGTAAACTACCCATTATTGGAAATTCCAAGAAAAATGACTTGAGGCATATTACAGACTCGATACTGAAATATAAACAAAACTACATGAATCATTTTAGAGAAAATAGTTCATAGAAGAACCTATTCAACTAAGAAATTGCCTGGTTCGATTTTTTTTTTTAATAAATTGTTTGCGACATATTACAGGACTATTAATGTATTCCCTGCTTATAAAATATGAACAAAATTGGCTAACAATTTTATAGAAAATTTTAGGGAAGTCAACTACAGAATGGGTTGAAATCTTAAATTTATAAATTTGTTCTTGAAACGTTGAACAAAGTGACCTGTAGTTTTCTATACATATGGACGAAGAAGCTTCTGAACAGCCGAATTGTCGCTTTAGAACTAAAGATAAAATTTTCAGCATGTAAAGGTTATGAAATATCATGAAATTGATTGAAAATTCAAACTCTATTCTCACTGAATCACAAGATTACCTTTGCTCTTGTCATCGTTCAAAAGTCAAAAAAGGCAAACTGTAAATTGAAAAATTGTTTTCACATTTATATTCTTTTAATAAGAAAAAAGACGTAGAATTAAAGATATTTAATGCACAGAAAGTAATGAATGTTCAATTTCTTTGAAATAACGTTTATAGCTGCAAAAGTTTGTGATCACTAGCAAATTATCAATGATATAACAATTTATCATTCTCTTGTCTCCCTGTACTTTCTCACCTTTTACAATTTCACGTCATAGCCATACAGCCTGCAACCATTCTATAAATTTAGGCTTTATAAAATTGAAAATATGTCTGGCCACAGACAGGGTATTGCTTTCTACGACCTGCCTGTTCTCAAATGGGAATGGGAACCTACCTGTTCTCTAGTTTTTCTTCTTTTTCTTTTCTTTTCTTTTTTTAAAGAAAAATGTATCCTTGTCATTAAGGAGCTTTCTTACAATCCTGCTTGCTGATAGTATTACTAGCTTTTGCAATTTAGGGATGAGTGTGTGTTCATTTCTGTCTTATGTATAATTAGTGTAAAAGTCTCTGCCAAATATCAAGATTGGCACTATTGTACAGTTTCATGGTTTCACATGTCTAACTTATATTACTAGGTCAATGTACTTTCTTTTCTTTTTCAAGCACTTCTGCAGATTGTTATTCCATTGCGTTGCAATATCTATTACGAAGATTGATTTTTTGTTCTTGCCTACTAAGATAATATCTATACCATTTCATATTTTTGCTTGTGGTGATTTATCTGTGTCATTGTAGTTTGATGGTTTGATTCTCATGACAGGGTGGAGGTTATATTTGTAATGTGGTAGTTTTTCTAATATTAGTTGGCATTGAGTTATATTTTTATTATTATTAATAATAATAGGCATAATAATAATAGAAGTAGTACTAGTAGTAGTAGTAGCACAGAATGTTATCCATATAAATAGCAGGGTAAGGAATGGTGGCTCAGTGGCAGAGCGCTTACCTCTAGTGCATAGGATCCCTGACCAAGTAAGTCTGTATTGGACATCATCGTACGCGTGGATTTCCTCGAAATACTCCCGTTTCCTTTCACATCCTCCTTCTACCAATTCTTTAGTCATCATTCATTTGCCCTAATCATTCGTCTCTCTCAGTCTAAAGGACATTTAAATAACTAAACAAGATAGAACCACTAAGCGAGTAGGGAAAGAGGCGTGGTAGCCATTTCTTTAAGGTAGGATTCAGAAAGTAAAACGAAAACTTCGAAATAGGAAACTGAAGTGAGAATGTTTATTGAGAATAATAATTAAACAGTGTATATCGCATATATATAATAATTATTTTAATGTCTTGTATTATTTTACAAAGATTATTTTTTACTGAACACAACAGATCACTTTGTTTCTATAAAAGTTAGTCGATTCATTTTCTATTATAGTGTCAGGAATCCATATCTTTAAAAAGGCCACCAATTATAAAAATAAAACCATACTATAAGCCGCCATATTTATTAATTCGAAAGAAAACTAATAGTTTTTGACTTCGATGGAAACAAAATGGCTATTCAAGAATTATTTGCATACTGGAACCCTCTCAGAACAGATCAAAGAAATATTTTTAGAATAATCATCAAAGATCCAACAGAAAAGCTAAGATTCATGCCCTGTACAGCTATGGAAGATACTGTGCTCATGTGTGAATGAGAAATTTCTTATTCAACATCACCAAATTACGAGCATGTACTACTTTATTGCCGAGTGACTAATGCACATTGGGGAAAATCTTTCTTCAAGATTACGGGAGACAGGTAAGACCTTCCCCATATTTTTTAAAGCGATGTTCAAAATATTTATGAAGTTGAAAAACAATGCTGTGAAGGATCAGGGGAGCAGAGTTTTCTTCAACATTGGGAGGCGGGCAGATTTGATGCTTATTCTGAGGGGGAGAGCTCATATTACGGTAGAAGAATCTGATTTCTAAGGTGAACCAGTTGTATAGGGGCCTATTATGTATCAGGCGATGTAGATGATGTAGCAGTCGGGCACAAATCAACACATTTCTCCCCAAAAGCACATTTCAAATCGGATTATTTGGGGGTGGTGGACAGTCCCCCAGTTACAAGATTGAGAGGAACATGTCTCCATCATCCTCCAGGATTTGCGCCAGTGTTAACACGCATGCAGTTTGCAAACTTCAGAAAGCATCCAAATAGTGTTTCGGATACCACATTTAATGTGAAGTATCGTCCCATATAGCTGCAGTTGTGGAAAGATGCGTTAAACTTCAAGCAACGAACAGACAAAATTTTTTTGGCAATTAATTTAATTTGTATATATTGTAAACTGAAAACTAAAAATTGTTTTATGAAGTTCTACGGTAGAGGGTAACCAGATTCCATCTAGAACGATTGCAAACTGCCATTCTGTCAAACCAGGTTTCACAGAGAACAAAACTGTACGCACATGTGTATCAGGCCCTCTGGTGTTGCATGGTAGATTGAAGACATTTTAATGGCCAAATAGCTGCCGAAGAAGATACGCTTTTGAAAAAGGATATCATGACTCTTTTCCAGGCATGTTTTATTGTTTCTAGCATATTTAAACATAATGGAACAAATGGGTTTGCAGTTTGAAGGACTACTGTTAGTGTTATAATTAAATGTTGTACAAGATCCTTCTTTACAACCAATATCAACAACGAACTCACATCTAAATATTGCATCAATGAAACTCACAAGACATGTGCTAGAGACCGCGGACATGGCGTCCTGTGAGAATGCATTACCACACCGTGTTTTGACTGAATAATTACATGTTGTTGAAACAACAGATAGCCAAACAATCTATTGCAAATTGAGAACTCAAACTTTCTGTAAGTTCAGCGTGCATATGTTAATACCATAATATATAGCAGAGCGAAAGAGCTGGCGCAGAAGGTTGTACAAACGTCATCTGCCTGATAACCGCTGAAAATCGGTTGTAACAATGAACAAGCATGGGACTACGAAAGTGACTATGAAGAAGTTCAAGCCACCACCATCACCTACTTAAAATCCCTTTCTATCTTTGTGCATCAATCTGAAGAAAAATTTTCGAAAGGCTTTATCGTTTTACTTGCTTGTGCTACAGGTGCTACAGAGTGAACCCCATGATTCGTAAGGTGTCAAATGCCAAAAATCAAAATGAATATTTAAAAAAAAAAATTAGAACATGGCTTATTCCTAGTTTATACAGACAGAATACCAACATTGTCTGGCAATTGTAACTACCCTCAATTGAATAATACTAGTTTCTTCATTTCGATTCGTTGATTGACTTTGGTCTTATATAGCCCAAGAAATATTTACTACTACTGTTACTAGTAGTAGGTTGCCATACCAACCATATTCATTTTCACCGCTGCTATTATTTAAACCTGAGGCCATCATAATAAGGGCATTAATGATTCTTGTTCCTAACATCTTTCTGCAGACAATCAGGAAAACAACTGCTATTTAAAGGCACTTAACAATTGTTCGCTTACTTTTCATTGATGAGTCAATTCTGCAAACAATTTGGAATTAATTTGTAAATTCAATCTTTCATGTTCTGTACTATAAAAGGCAATAATATACTATCATTAATATATATATTTGTTATATAATATCTGAAGATGATAATCAGAACCTCTTCCTTCATGGAGGCACACCGCCAACACTACTAAAGCTTCTGCAACAATAGGATGATGAGTAATCTCTGGTAATGCCAGACAGAAAACTACTCGAAAGGAGCCGAACTTCAATGAATAGTCTCGATACCTAAACAAATGATGTTGCTATAATTTTGATGATTGGATACCTAGAACTGTTAACTATAGAAAACTCTTTTCATAAAAAATGAATGTTGTTTTTGAGAGAAAAGAGAAACGTTAGTAGGATATGGAAATTCTATAAAGTTTCAATGCTACTAATACTGGAAATATTACATTTCTGAATTTAAATCCTAATAAAATGTACTAAATACACAAAAGTAGCCTTTATTATTATTCTACTCTTATTATAGAAATATAATAAAGATGACGTTTGATAAAAAAAGGCTAATCCTATCATAAAATACCCTACCAATAGTAAAATACATTTTGTTTTTATTATTATTCATTTCTGATAGACGTGTATCCAATACATTAGTCGAGGCGAATATATTTCATGGTCAAACTAGAATATATCACGCTTTTGATGCGTTGTGACACTTATTGTGTGAGCTGCAAGAGACAAAGCTTCAAGTCAAACTGTCAAAATATTGCTGATCTTCTACCGAAATATGGTAGCTGCAACTGATATCCATGCTATTTCCTTTGAGAATACTTTCGTTATTGAGCTGGTTGTTCAGAGTTAAAGAAATAAAAAGAAAAAAAAACATTCTTCAATTAATAAAATTGAACAAAGCATCTAATTTCGAGTACAGTCATGCTTGGGGGGAGGGAATTCGAACACAAATCATTTCCCAGATTTCCTCTCCCCTAAATAGTATGGTTTGGTACATGGTCCTTCAACAGAGAAAAAGTGAAAGATCATTTTATTTTAAAATTTCTGAAGTGGGATGTAGTTGTAAACGTCCTAGAAAGTGAATTAGAAGCTAATTTTTAACGTGATTGAAAATTCTTATCCTAAATCACTATCCCTGTGGTGACAAAATTAATTATTTTAATTAGTTATCTCGGGGGAGGAGGGTGTATTACATTTTATTACTTTGTACAAATGTTTCTATTTTAAGAAGTTAGCGTAGGAGGCAGATTAATTATTCACATTTTACAATAAAGAACATGTTCAGGCAATATTATTCAAGAAAGCACGATGAAGTAATAGAAATTCAGCGAAAAATATCCTACTGTGTTGCTTTCGTACGTCGTAATCAATTTTTATTCTTTCAACAAGATCGAAGCGAGGATGTGTCTGTTTCAATTGCTTTTTCCTTTGTTTCTGACTTCAATGGCAATTCTTTTGAGACTATTTCAATTGAACATCATTCCTATTACGTGAGGATGAATGAAGAAGACTTTTAGATCTTTATACATACCCATATCTATTCTTCTCTTTCGTTTCAAGGAATTACTAAAGAAAACTTGAAAACGAAAACTTGGGAGATAAAAGAATAGATGTCATGAAAGCGAGAGTGATAATTCAGCAGCAAACAAAAGGGCGTATTATTGGAATCATTGATCTTTGATATTTGAATCACTCAAAAAAAAAAATCTTAATTGAAGTTGCATTAATTGTAAATAACACTAGTTAACAAAGGTTTTGTTACATAAAAGGAAATACCTGTTCTTAAAGGAACTTTTTGCGCTGAATTCGAATATGCACTCGGTTTTTCTCCATCACGTACGATTTTCCCGTAACAGAGGGATTTTCGGGAAAATCCCTCAAAAATTTCCCTTTTCGTTTATTTTACACCCCAAGATCTTGTCCCCTTGCATATACTAACATAGAAATTATACCTAAGTATATTTTGATTCATATTTAACAAACCCTTCAAGTTTCGTAATAATCGCTTTATTCTTTCTAGAGAAATAAATATGTTTGTATGTATACTGTGTGTACTGTTTATTGCACCTTATAGTAATGCTTTCAGATCTCTTAAGTTGAGGTAAAACGTTTTGCTTTATTACCACAAACACATATATAAAATATAATCTATTATATAAAAGAGAACGCACAAATCCTTTGTTAGCTCATCACGCTAATACGGCTGAACCAATTTCTTTCATTTTTGGGGGGTTATTAGGATTTGGACCCTAGATGGTTTTTATCATATCACTTTAATTTTTAATTACCAGTGTCTTGAGATAATTGACCATTCAAGTGTCCATAACGTACAAATCCTTTGTTAGTTCATCATAGGTATAAAAATAAACGTATTTATATGCAACCCGCATGACCGTGTCACTCGGCGGGTTAACATAAATGACAGGCGATATAATGTTAACATTTACTGCAATCTACTATGGTTTTTATCATATCACTTGAAAGCGAAAAAGTAAAAATTATCTAAGTAACAAAGTTTATTGCGTTCCGGGGTGACCGCAGCGAAGCGGGGCGGGTTAACATAAATGACAGGCGATATAATGTTAACATTTACTGCAATCTTCTACGGTTTTTATCATATCACTTGAAAGCGAAAAAGTAAAAATTATCTAAGTAACAACGTTTATTGCGTTCCGGGGTGATCGCAGCGAAGCGGGGTGAACGCTGCTAGTACAATATAATTTACAAGTGTGACAATTTACAATAAACAATAATACAAATGTACCAAAAGGTCATGAAAAGACAATCAAAACTATCACAATATAGGAAACTTCCATTGGGTTACAAAAACGTACACTACTTCCTTCTTTTGTAAGAAATGTTGCATTCTCTAACAAGACCCCAACAATAGTCCCCCATCATTGAAGGATCCCATCGTCCCTGGTACCTTTTCTCCATTGCCATTATATCTTGGTGGAATCTTTCCCCCTGTTCGTCGCTGAGAGCACCTAGGTTAGCAGGAAAGAAGCTAAGGTGGGAGTGCAAAAAGTGGATTTTTAAAGACATCCTACAACCCAACTCTTTGTATTTCTGTATCATGTCCTGTACGATTTCTGTGTAACTCTCAGCTTTGTTATTGCCCAGAAAGTTGCGCACAACACACTTAAATGCTGTCCAGGCAGCTAGCTCAGCACTGTTTAACTTGCTGTCAAAGCTATCATCAAGCATTAATTTCCTAATTTGGGGACCAATAAACACTCCCGCTGAAATCTTAGCATCACTCAGGTTAGGGAACTTATCTCGCAAATACTTGAAACCTTCACCAGATGTGTCCATGGCTTTGACAAAGTTTTTCATAAGTTCTAACTTGATATGAAGTGGCGCTAGTCAGTGGCGGCGGTTGGACGTTAAAAGTGAGGGGCAAGACATGATCTGAATATTTGTATATAAATGTTAATTTTCCTGGTTGTTTCTAACATTTTGTTTGACGAAGGGTTGTATAACTAATAGGATACTATATTTTCAGTTAAAATACCGTATATCGTATATAATAGTTTATTAAGTAAATTGAGAAGAACAACGCAAGTAGATACTAGCCCTTTGTACTCTTAAACAACGAAAGTGTAAGAAGAGATTTGATTCCTTGCTCATGAACATCTTAAAATTCTGTCTGGAAAATTGTGTGATCAGATTATTTAATAAATTTGCAAAACAAATAAATAGAAAGGATAATATTAATCATAGTAATGAATAATGATGCTTGTTTTGCAAAAGTTATATTGAAACTGAGGATTAATGAAAAACTTAATATTTAATTCCACACATGATATTAAATGTATGTTATTACTCTTAGAAAATGAAAGACAGTAAATACTACAAGCATATGCTACGACATTTAAAGAAATATTTGCTTTTGCAACTTCTTGAAATATGTTCGTTGCCATTAGGTGCAGATTTCACTTTCTTGGAACACATCAAAACACAACAATACTTACAATCCACACTTCATTTATACAAAATAAACTTAAAACCTAGAATTATGTTCAATTTACTAAATTTTATTGTATATGCACTCGTACATCCTTAAACACAACACTTCACTCGTATATTACACTACAAAACAATGGAAAAGGTAGAAGTTGTTTCTTATCACGCTCTTTTTAATCGATATTCCTTACTTCAGAAAGAAGAAAAGACATTTTAGGAACAAATAAAACACAGTTCTGACCAGAGCAGAATGAAATATATTAAAAACTATACTTACAATGTGTTACAGTTTCAAGGACCTAACGTCCTCTTCATCAGACACCAACACTCAGACACAACTTCATCAGACACATTTTAGGAACTGTCAACTTTGTGCAATTAAAGAATAACTTGTGAAATAGGCCCTACTTTTTTGCATAATGTTCTTTCGATTAACTTCAAAGCGGCTCACTAACATATCGAGCCCTTGTAAGAAGAAATGAAAGTATGCTGAAATTGTGCTCCAATAGGTTATTTTTGGGGGTTATTTATTGTGGTGATTAAAACGCAATTACTGTAGCTTTCTTTACTCCACGGGAAGACAACCAATACGTATTCACGCAACAGCAAATATTATATGGCAGCATTTTTTCCTATTAATCAGTAACACATACAAAATCGTTACATTTCCAAATGAAACTATATACATTAATTGGTTACTTAAAAAAAGTGCGGGGGCAACTGCCCCCCTTTGCCCCCCTAATCGCCGCCCATGGCGGTAGTAATATCTCATTAGGATCTACCAAAGGAGCGTATTTGACGTTGCATTCTCCAGGTACGTAATTCACTCTAGGTTCCCATTCCTTCACTTCATAATGTTTGTCATCAGCTCTGCTATCCCATAAACATAAAAAACTTTGGTACTTCGTGTAACCGAACTGCAGTCCTAATAAAATACCAACTACCTTGAGATCACAACATATTTGCCAACAATGGTCCTTGTAATTTATAAGATTTAGCAAAGTTGACATGGTGTCATAGGATTCCTTAATCTTCACTGAGTGCGCAAGTGGTATAGAAGGTTTTTTTATTTCCATTATGTAAAAGGACAGCTTTAAGGCTGACCTTTGACGCGTCGATAAATAACCTCCATTCTTCTGGAACGTAAGGAATTCCTAGCTCCGCCATCAACCCATTTATATCCGTACATACGCACACATTATCTTGCACTGAGAAATAGCTTGAAAATTGAACATGCCTTTTCCTGTACACTGATATGTTCGTTTCTGCATCCAATAAGTTCCACTGCTGGAGCCTTGATCCCAGAAGTTCCGCCTCTTGTTTTGTCAGGTGCAAATCACGGACTAGGTCATTAAGTTCACATTGCCGGATGAAATGTGGCTCGCAATAAACAGTGCACACAGTATATATACAAATATATTTATTTCTCTAGAAAGAACAAAGCGATTTTTACGAAACTTTTAGGGTTTATTAAATATAAATCAAGGTATACTTAGGTATAATTTCTATGTTACTATATGTAAGGGGACAGGAGCTAGGGGAATAAAATATCTGAAAAAGGGAAATTTTTGAGGGAATTTCCCGAAAATCCCTCTGTTACGGGAAAACTGTACGTGATGGAGAGAAACCAAGTGCATATTCAAATTCAGCGCGAAAAGTTCCTTTAAGATCAGGTGATTTTTCTCATGTAACAAACAAAAAGTTTAAATTTGTTAACTAGTGTAATATAATTGTCACGTATTCCGCCATAGAGCTGCAATGTAGATTAGCTTGCCAATACAAACCATGAGGAAATACTACAGTTCAGTGGTACGGTGCTTACGTCTGCTGTGGATGGTTCCTGGTTAGATCCCAGACCATATGATATTGTGAATAAGTTCGTGTCAATTCTATTTTCTTAAGTTCTCTCGTTCCTTCATATCGCTTCATTTCAACAATTCTATACAGGGTGTTTTGAATTAAGACCGACAACGTTTTGGAGGTGATTCCTCACACTAAGATAAATCAAAAAGTATAGACCAACATGGGTGCCTTATATATACAGGGTGAGTCAAAATAAGTGTTACAAGCCAATATCTCCCGAACTATACATCATATAAGAAAAATATTAAGAGACAACGTACAATACAGAGGGGCCTAAGAAATGAGTCAAACATTAGGTTTCCCTCGTCCCCCATGTTGGGGTGAGGGAGGTGAACGTGAAATTTTCAAATGGTAACATAGGTCGAGTGATACCTCGTTCGAAAGAGCTTAAAAAATTGAACAATTTTTGTAGGAAACAATTTTTGATATGGGGCACCGTTTTCAAGATGGGCCCCAAAAATGGTCCTGTATCCGATAAAATTTCCAGTACTTATAAATAAGTGTTACAAGCCAATATCTCGCGAACTATACATCATATAAGAAAACTATTAAGAGACAACATACAATACAGAGGGGCCTAAGATATGAGTCAAACATTAGGTTTCCCCCGCCCCCCATTTTGGGGGGAGGGGGGTGAACGTAAAATATTCAAATAGGAACATATGTCGAGTGATACCTCGTTCGAAAGAGCTTGAAAAATTGAACAATTTTTGTAGGAAACAATTTTTGATATGGGGCACCGTTTTCAAGATGGGCCCCAAAAATGATCCCGTATCCGATTAAATTTCCAGTACTTATAAATCGGAAATGTATGAGTAGGAAACGATTAAACAAAAAATGAAAAACGAAAACATCATAGGCAATGTGGAATGATGTTGTCGTGGTGTCCCTAAGGCCCTAATCATGAGGCCCCGTGACCAATTTCAAAATTTCAAATGGGAATATACGTTGAGTGATACCTTGTTTGATAGATCATGGAAAGCCAAACAGCTTCGTACAACATTTGTTTTCATTTAGGGCAAGCCTGTTTCAAAATGGCCGCCAAAAGTGGTTCCACATTCAGATAGAAAGTGCAGTGTTCAAATTGAGTATTACACGCCAATATCAAGCGAACTACGTATCAAATAAGAAAAGTGTTAAGAGTCAATGTACAATACAGAAAGCCTGAAATTTGTGTTAAAGAAGTTCCCTCGTTCCGCTTTTGTATGGAGGGGTGTACATGGAATTTTCAAATCGCAACATAGGGCGAGTGATACCTCTTTGATAGATCGTGAAATACCAAACAGCTTACTACAAAAGTTGTTTTGATTTCAGGCAAGCCTGTCACAACAGCATTACCACAACCTAATATCCTGTAAAGTAGTAGAATAACGTTTAGTAATTCTACGGGTATCTGCGATGTTAAAAATTGTAATTTCTATCACTGTAAAGCAAATAATTTCAACACTTACCATGTTACAAATGATGCTCGATATGTCCTCCATCCTGCTCCACACACCTCCGTAAGCGGCGGCATAGGGATGTTCGTACATCATGTAGCATCTCTGGAGTGATAGATGCACACACACCTTGGATACGCTCCTTCATATCATCAGTAGTTGTTGGTTCGTTGGACATTACCCGATCCTTAACATAACCCCAGAGGAAAAAATCAAGTGGGGTTAGGTCAGGAGATCGTGGAGGCCAGTGAATAGGACCTCGACGCCCAATCCATTTATTCGCCATACGGTGGTCCAATAAGGCTCTGACCTGGCGTGCGTTGTGTGCTGGGGCACCATCATGTTGATACCACATTCTTATACGTTCAGCGAAAGGAATATTCTCTAATAACTCCGGGTATAGTACATCACTGATAAATGCGGCATAGGTATCACCAGTAAGACGTCCATCAAAAAAATATGGCCAAATGATATGGTTACCAAGGATTCCACACCATACATTAAGAGACCACCGATGCTGATGAGCAACTTGTCTCTGCCATAGTGGATTTTCCCTAGCCCAATAATGCATATTATGTCGGTTTATGTGTCCTGTGTTTGTAAATGTAGCTTCATCGCTAAACAAGATGGTGGATATGAAGTTGCGCTGTCTGTTTTCCATACCTTCCAACCATAGACAAAATTGCAATCTGGCATGAAAATCATTGCCAGATAGTTCCTGATGTAAGATGATATGATACGGATGAAACATGTACTCGTGCAAAATACGCACTACAGATCTTTGGCTAACTCCACTGGCCTGAGCGAGGTGTCTCGTAGTAACATGTGGGTCTACATGCACTGCTGCCAATATTCCTGTTGCACGTTCTTCATTGGTTGCAGAGCGGTAACGACCCATACCTCGTCCCCGGACAAGACTACCATGTTGCCGCAAACGCCTCTCCAATCGCAGAAATGCCATGTGAGATGTTTGTTGGCGTTGGGGATATCGCATTGCATACATTCGTGCCGCGTTACGATAGTTTCTTCTACATTCGCCCAACACCAGCAACATATCTACACAATGATCAAACACCGCCATTGCTCTATTCAAACGCTACCCAAACTAATAATATTAATGCGATAGTGTTCGTTTCCTTGTACGGAAAACTTATCACCAAAGTTGATACCCCGTTCTTTCTACGCTTTTGAACCGTTCAACACACAACTACAGCCCCTACCTACAATATCCACACTGCCAGTTCCATTTAAGTCACTAACACTCTCACTAACAGCTAGGCAATGTAACATCAATGATGATTTTACGTTGAACACTACTACTCAACAAGAAAAAAATAATACCATACTATTCACACTGCATGAACAAACAACACACAGGTACAGTCAAATGTTCTCAGTAGAACAATGAAAATCACATTCCAGTCCCCTGTGTGATCGGCTCTATTGACACTTGTGTATACCAGCCATTATTAAGAAGGTAGAGTACTAGCTATTGCTACGTTTCTAATGTCTATTTTCGGGTTTCCGTCTCTTTGCGCATACGTATTAGTATTATTCATTGTCTTATTATTTTCATTCATATTATTATTATTATTACTAGTTTTATTATTATTTTTCGTAGTATTCTTCTTCTTCTTCTTCTTCTTGTTACTATTATTACGTTAACCCTAGTAGTAGTCCCCGACGTATGGCGAACCGAGTCAGCAAAAATTTCTCGATTCTGATTGGCTGGGAGAGGTCACGTGACTTTAGGCCCCGCCCACGCGGGAAATTCAAATTTTCCAGGTCACGTGGTATGACGTCATGAGTCACCCTGCGGGGAAATCCCTCACCCGGGATTTTTGAAATTTGTTCCCTTTTACGGGTAAGATGTGTGTTTCTGATTGGTTGACAGCTGTCACATGATCTTAGACCCTGCGATATTTGAAAATTCGTTCCCTTTTACGGGTAAGATGAATCCTTTGGTACCACGATGATGATTGGCTGATAGAGGTCACGTGATCTTAGGCTCAGGGATTTTTTAAAATTCGTTCCCTTTTATGGGTAAGATGAGTGGTTTGGTACCTTGAATTTGATTGGTTGATAGCGGTCACATGATCTTAGACCCTGGGATTTTGAAATTTGGGTATCCTCTTTGATGAGTACTTTGGTACTACGATACTGATTGGCTGATAGAGGTTACATGATCTTAGACCCGCTACACGGTGAACAGGTCACATGGTATGACGTCATGTTTTACCCTTGCGGGGAAATCCATCACTAATTCGTTTCCTTTTACGGGTAAGATAAGTGCTTTGGTACCTTGATTCTGATTGGATGATAGAGATCACGTGATTTTAGGTCCTAGGATTTTTGAAATTTCTGGGATTTTAAAAAAATTCGTTCCCTTTTACGGGTAAGATGAGTGCTCTGATACATGATTCTGATTGGTTGACAGATGTTACGTGATCTTAGACCCTGGGATATTTGAAATTCGTTCCCTTTTATGGATAACATAAATGCTTTGGTACCACGATGCTGATGGGTTGATAGAGGTCACGTGATCTTAGGCTCTGGGTTTGGTATTACGATACTGATTGGAAGATAGAAGTCACATGATTTTAGACCCATCACACGGTGAACAGATTACATGGTATAACGTGGGGAAATCCCTCACTCATTTGTTTCATTTTATGGATAAGATGAATGTTTTGGTACCTCAATTTTGATTGGAGGATAGAAGTCACATAATCTTTCCCTCACCCCAATGCTAGAAATTCAGAGTGCTATGACAGTGATCACCCTCGACCGGGATTTTAGAATTTTTTTCTCTTTTATGGTTATCCTTTTTGGTACCTTAAAGTTCCCATGAAGGGTTCAACCTCCTCTTAAATAACATTTTTTGGTATCATGATATTGTACTGAAGTTTACATTAAATATTATCGTTCTCTTTGACAGATAAGATGATTACAAGCTTTCTTACCTTGATGGAGAGACCTTATATGTTTACGTATGGAGATCCTGTTCTTGAATTAGTAGCCTATGTCTCTCAAGTGAACAATGGTGAAAAAGGAGCCCATTCTTGTCTCTTGTAGATTTCTTATAACACATTGTTGTGAGTTTAAGCGATTTATTGCTCAGTAAGCGATTCATTAATGGAAACAGTGTTGCCAGATTTTTTCTTACCTAAACTGCTCCGATTCTTTTCGAAACGGTTCCGCAGAGTGCAAGAAATTTTAAACTAAAAATTTTTTCGAACTAAAAAAATTTCAAAACTAAAAAATTTTAAACAAAAATTTTCAAACAAAAAATTTTCGAACTAAAAATTTTGAAACAAAAAAGTTTCAAACAAAAAATTTTCGAACCCAAAAAAATTTCGAACTAAAATAATTGAAACAAAATTTTGTCGAACTAAAACATTTTTTAAAAACAAAAGTTTCGAACTAAAGATGTAAATCACATCTAAAAATTTTCAAATCAAACTTTTTATCGAACTAAACTTTTAAAATTTTCGAACTAGAAATTTAAACCGTTTAAGAAAAATCCTAAGAAATGTTTCTCCAGGAATCGAACTCAGGTCTTTCAAACCAAAGATGTGTATGCTAACCGCTTAGCTATGAATGAATTCGGTTTTAATCGTGCTTGGTGGGTTTCGAACCATGGTTCTTGAAAATGTTAAATTTAACGTCCCCAGCGAAAAACGATGGTGATGAGAAATGATAGGACGAAACAGGAGAAAACATGTTCCCTTTTAGAGGTACAAAATTGTCAAATTATAAACGTAAGCAATACGTTGTACCACGTGTTTGGTCTTTTGGCCCAATTTATCCTCTTGGATGAGGCCCTATTACCTTATATAGTTATATGGACGTATACAGTTGTTCATTACCTTTCATAAGATATGGGTATATTTGTGCACCCCTTTAAATTTGGGTGGAGTACTTTGGCCCACCCCCTTCAAGTTTGGAAATTGCCCAATTTAAACATTTGGTATAATAGTATAGGACCCTAATATATATTATGATATCCCTTTTAGGGGCACAAAATTACCAAATTTTACTACAACCACGTATTTGGTATTTTGGCTCATTTTATCACCTTGGATGAGGACCTATTACCTTATATGGTTATATGGTCATGTATAGGGGTCTATTCCCTATCATAAGACATAGGTACATTTGTGCACCCCTTGAAATTTTTGGGAATGGTACCTTGGCCCACCCCTTAAGTTTTAGAAATTGCCCACTTTAAACATTTGGTATAATAGTACTGGACCCTAATATATAAATTTGGGTGGTCCACCTCGTTCCCTTTTAGGGGTCATTTTGTTCCGCTTTAGGGGTGAACATGGATACCGTACATGTGTTGCAATCGTCCCGAGTTCGATTCTTGGTGCTAGTTTCAGGAAAATGTTGAATTTAACGTCTCCGCAAAACGATGATGATGAGAAGTGATAGGACGAAACATGAACTTACTTGATTGAGGATTGAAGCAGGGACCTCACACATTAGTGACAAACGCGGATGGGATGATGTGATTTTGGACCTAATTAGTAACTCTCGTTTCCGTTCATGGATTAAATAAAAAGATGACTCTTTGCTTAAATCTGATTAGTTCATTGTTCGAGCGATTTTTAAACGCTCTGCGTTTGTTGATCAGTAAGCGCTTCATTGATGGAAACAATGTTGCCAGATTTTGAAAATCTAAACTGCTCCGATTCTTTTTCGAAACGGTTCCGCTGAGTGCAACAATTTTCAAAACTAAAAATTTTGAAAACTAAAAATTTTCAAACTTAAAAAATTAAACTTTTCAAAAAAAATTTTCGAACTAAAAAATTTCAAATAAAAAATTTAAACAAAAATTTTCAAACTAAAAGATTTCAAATAAAATTTTGAAACAAATTTTGAAAAATCTAAAATTTTTAAAACTAAAAAATAAAATCAAACTTTCTGGAACGAAATTTTTTAAACTTAAAATTTTCGAACTCGAACCGAATTTGAAAACTAAAAAACTTTTCGAACCAAGTTTTCAAACAATTTTTTTTTCGAACTCTGAAAGTTTCAAACAAAACTTGCAAATCAAAATTTCAAACTAAAAAGTTTTCGATCTAAAATTTTGAACTAAAAAAATTCGAACTCAAAGTTCTCACTAAAAATTTTCGAACTCAGAAAGTTTTAAAATCAAAATTTGAAACTCGCCGTAACTTTTAGTAATGTAACATAGTTTACGGTTTAAGATTTATATTGTCTTGAGAACGATTGAGTTCGTTTATGTAATGAACCCGTTGGCCAGCCATAGCCTGATTTCACATCGTAGCTCATGAAAGCAATCTTGTTGTAGTTGTGTAACCGTGACCATTTTTTTTTTCTGGACATAGCCTGTACGATCACCAGGAATGAAATACTACTTAGTTTAGCGACCATTAAGACGTGAAATAAGATGAAATCTGAACCATCAAATGTTAAGACATCCTGCGATAGAACAAACAAAAATGTATGTTTCCTTACCTGGAGTCGAACCCCGGATCGATTAGAACTTTAAGAAAGGGACATATTTCGTTTAGCACAGCGATTCATATCTTATGAGCTGGGAACTCGGACCTCAAAATCGACGTCTGCTTAGTTGTTAAAAGCAATGAACCAATTTTCCATTTACATTGCCAAACACTTTAAAATATTAAGTCAGCTTCTGTCATATTGAAATTGCATTTAAAAAAATCATATGCGAAGGCGAAGATGACGAAAGAGAGGAGCGACTTCTTGCACAAGTTTCGTAACGAAATGAATTTCATTACTTCAGTATCATAGTTTCTTTGTCATAGATGAAGAATGCAGAATTTGCAGTTTTTCTTTATAACATCATTCAGCTCTGTCATATTGCATTCTCTCTCTTTAAATTGTGTTACTGTTGCGTAGTTACTAAGATATCAGTCCCGTGCTTGTAACATTGAACTTGTCATTTACTGCAATAGTGATTACCGTGTTACCTAGTGATGCTATAATGTTGCATTGAATCCAATTTTTCTGGTGCAAGAGGTTTTCAGTTCGATTCCTTTAGAGTGCTTCCCGTCGTTCTTATAGGATTATCATGTTACTTATTTCATGAAAGATCGTGCTAGTAGTGAATGATGCTACATTGAATTCAATTTACTATGGTGGAAGAGCTTCCCTCATAAGATTGTAAATGAAGAAAGAAAAAAAACTGTTACGACACCATGGTTCGGCTTTCCTTGTGTAAAAGAAATGAACGATTTATCGTTTTGATCTCATATTTTTTTGTACCGTGGTGCTGTAATTCGAGTGATTTGTATTAAATAACATTCACAAGAAGATCGATTCCGGCTGGAAAACATTTTCATAAAAGTGAACAAGTGCATCTAATGCGAAAAGGATTCTAGTTTGATCCTGCTGACGTTCACTATTTTAAGTGGAGTTTTTATACGATAAAAGTACTGCACGAACAGTCTGTGCCTACTGCTAAAACTGAATTACATTTTCATTGAAATCAACATAAGTAATATATTTGTATTTAAAAATGTAATCAGTATGTACTGTAATAAACAACATTGTGTGTTTGTGTGTGTGTCGTGTGTGTGCGTGATGTTAGTCTAAACAACAGTCTTTTTCATGAATGGTTTTTAAATTATTGTTGTGGTATTTGCTCTTCGAGAAAAAGCTGAGGCCTGCAAAATGATCTTCCTCAACTCAGTGACCTTGCTTGTTTCATGTTAAGTGTATCATTATCTGTTTTACGTCGTGATGACTCAATGACAGAGGTGTGTAAGGTCGCTGGTTCGATCTTAGCTAACGTCAAGTTGCTTTGTAGTGAACAAAAAGCCGTGTGCGTGAGTTTTCTCAGGGTTCTCCCCACTATATTTAATCCATCATTACATTTATTTCTCATCATCATCGTCTTCTTTAGCCTAGTTAACATAACCGTAAGACGTAAAACTCAAAGATTTAATTTCATTTCTCTGAACCACTACGAGTGTTTTTTTGTTCTCTTAACAGTACCGAGGACGTAAATCTTGTGTTCCTAGACTGCATAAGACGTGAACGATAAAATCTGAACCACCATAAATGTTTTATGTTGACTTAACAATATCGAGGCTGTATAGGACGTGGACCTACAGTTCAAAGTGAAATTCGAATCATCATAAATGTAGCTATAAACACCAAATATTTGTTTCTATTTTACGTATAAGATGGAAAGCGTTTATGACCTTAGGCTGTATAAGACTTGAACGTACTTCTGTGGGTTGTGTACTTAAACCCGTAATAATAACGCCAAAAATCGAACCTGGACTTAGCCACTGAAATCTCAAATGGGCTTAAGGAAAGATTTTTTTTTATTGTAATGCATTCAACCTAGAAAATGCTGATTAGCACCTTGACCTTCAAGTGAGAGGAGTGAGAGGTAAGGAAATACTTCCGTGCTTGACGTCACATGAATGAAATTCTGTCCATCTTAGCATTTTTCGTTTTGTGCTTTGATCAGTAAGCTGTTATCCGTTTCATACAAGTTCAAGTGTTAATGTGGCTAATATTTATTAAATCACGTCTTAATGGTCGCTAAACTAAGTAGTATTTCATTCCTGGTGATCGTACAGGCTATGTCCAGAAAAAAAAAATGGTCACGGTTACACAACTACAACAAGATTGCTTTCATGAGCTACGATGTGAAATCAGGCTATGGCTGGCCAACGGGTTCATTACATAAACGAACTCAATCGTTCTCAAGACAATATAAATCTTAAACCGTAAACTATGTTACATTACTAAAAGTTACGGCGAGTTTCAAATTTTGATTTTAAAACTTTCTGAGTTCGAAAATTTTTAGTGAGAACTTTGAGTTCGAATTTTTTTAGTTCAAAATTTTAGATCGAAAACTTTTTAGTTTGAAATTTTGATTTGCAAGTTTTGTTTGAAACTTTCAGAGTTCGAAAAAAAAATTGTTTGAAAACTTGGTTCGAAAAGTTTTTTAGTTTTCAAATTCGGTTCGAGTTCGAAAATTTTAAGTTTAAAAAATTTCGTTCCAGAAAGTTTGATTTTATTTTTTAGTTTTAAAAATTTTAGATTTTTCAAAATTTGTTTCAAAATTTTATTTGAAATCTTTTAGTTTGAAAATTTTTGTTTAAATTTTTTATTTGAAATTTTTTAGTTCGAAAATTTTTTTTGAAAAGTTTAATTTTTTAAGTTTGAAAATTTTTAGTTTTCAAAATTTTTAGTTTTGAAAATTGTTGCACTCAGCGGAACCGTTTCGAAAAAGAATCGGAGCAGTTTAGATTTTCAAAATCTGGCAACATTGTTTCCATCAATGAAGCGCTTACTGATCAACAAACGCAGAGCGTTTAAAAATCGCTCGAACAATGAACTAATCAGATTTAAGCAAAGAGTCATCTTTTTATTTAATCCATGAACGGAAACGAGAGTTACTAATTAGGTCCAAAATCACATCATCCCATCCGCGTTTGTCACTAATGTGTGAGGTCCCTGCTTCAATCCTCAATCAAGTAAGTTCATGTTTCGTCCTATCACTTCTCATCATCATCGTTTTGCGGAGACGTTAAATTCAACATTTTCCTGAAACTAGCACCAAGAATCGAACTCGGGACGATTGCAACACATGTACGGTATCCATGTTCACCCCTAAAGCGGAACAAAATGACCCCTAAAAGGGAACGAGGTGGACCACCCAAATTTATATATTAGGGTCCAGTACTATTATACCAAATGTTTAAAGTGGGCAATTTCTAAAACTTAAGGGGTGGGCCAAGGTACCATTCCCAAAAATTTCAAGGGGTGCACAAATGTACCTATGTCTTATGATAGGGAATAGACCCCTATACATGACCATATAACCATATAAGGTAATAGGTCCTCATCCAAGGTGATAAAATGAGCCAAAATACCAAATACGTGGTTGTAGTAAAATTTGGTAATTTTGTGCCCCTAAAAGGGATATCATAATATATATTAGGGTCCTATACTATTATACCAAATGTTTAAATTGGGCAATTTCCAAACTTGAAGGGGGTGGGCCAAAGTACTCCACCCAAATTTAAAGGGGTGCACAAATATACCCATATCTTATGAAAGGTAATGAACAACTGTATACGTCCATATAACTATATAAGGTAATAGGGCCTCATCCAAGAGGATAAATTGGGCCAAAAGACCAAACACGTGGTACAACGTATTGCTTACGTTTATAATTTGACAATTTTGTACCTCTAAAAGGGAACATGTTTTCTCCTGTTTCGTCCTATCATTTCTCATCACCATCGTTTTTCGCTGGGGACGTTAAATTTAACATTTTCAAGAACCATGGTTCGAAACCCACCAAGCACGATTAAAACCGAATTCATTCATAGCTAAGCGGTTAGCATACACATCTTTGGTTTGAAAGACCTGAGTTCGATTCCTGGAGAAACATTTCTTAGGATTTTTCTTAAACGGTTTAAATTTCTAGTTCGAAAATTTTAAAAGTTTAGTTCGATAAAAAGTTTGATTTGAAAATTTTTAGATGTGATTTACATCTTTAGTTCGAAACTTTTGTTTTTAAAAAATGTTTTAGTTCGACAAAATTTTGTTTCAATTATTTTAGTTCGAAATTTTTTTGGGTTCGAAAATTTTTTGTTTGAAACTTTTTTGTTTCAAAATTTTTAGTTCGAAAATTTTTTGTTTGAAAATTTTTGTTTAAAATTTTTTAGTTTTGAAATTTTTTTAGTTCGAAAAAATTTTTAGTTTAAAATTTCTTGCACTCTGCGGAACCGTTTCGAAAAGAATCGGAGCAGTTTAGGTAAGAAAAAATCTGGCAACACTGTTTCCATTAATGAATCGCTTACTGAGCAATAAATCGCTTAAACTCACAACAATGTGTTATAAGAAATCTACAAGAGACAAGAATGGGCTCCTTTTTCACCATTGTTCACTTGAGAGACATAGGCTACTAATTCAAGAACAGGATCTCCATACGTAAACATATAAGGTCTCTCCATCAAGGTAAGAAAGCTTGTAATCATCTTATCTGTCAAAGAGAACGATAATATTTAATGTAAACTTCAGTACAATATCATGATACCAAAAAATGTTATTTAAGAGGAGGTTGAACCCTTCATGGGAACTTTAAGGTACCAAAAAGGATAACCATAAAAGAGAAAAAAATTCTAAAATCCCGGTCGAGGGTGATCACTGTCATAGCACTCTGAATTTCTAGCATTGGGGTGAGGGAAAGATTATGTGACTTCTATCCTCCAATCAAAATTGAGGTACCAAAACATTCATCTTATCCATAAAATGAAACAAATGAGTGAGGGATTTCCCCACGTTATACCATGTAATCTGTTCACCGTGTGATGGGTCTAAAATCATGTGACTTCTATCTTCCAATCAGTATCGTAATACCAAACCCAGAGCCTAAGATCACGTGACCTCTATCAACCCATCAGCATCGTGGTACCAAAGCATTTATGTTATCCATAAAAGGGAACGAATTTCAAATATCCCAGGGTCTAAGATCACGTAACATCTGTCAACCAATCAGAATCATGTATCAGAGCACTCATCTTACCCGTAAAAGGGAACGAATTTTTTTAAAATCCCAGAAATTTCAAAAATCCTAGGACCTAAAATCACGTGATCTCTATCATCCAATCAGAATCAAGGTACCAAAGCACTTATCTTACCCGTAAAAGGAAACGAATTAGTGATGGATTTCCCCGCAAGGGTAAAACATGACGTCATACCATGTGACCTGTTCACCGTGTAGCGGGTCTAAGATCATGTAACCTCTATCAGCCAATCAGTATCGTAGTACCAAAGTACTCATCAAAGAGGATACCCAAATTTCAAAATCCCAGGGTCTAAGATCATGTGACCGCTATCAACCAATCAAATTCAAGGTACCAAACCACTCATCTTACCCATAAAAGGGAACGAATTTTAAAAAATCCCTGAGCCTAAGATCACGTGACCTCTATCAGCCAATCATCATCGTGGTACCAAAGGATTCATCTTACCCGTAAAAGGGAACGAATTTTCAAATATCGCAGGGTCTAAGATCATGTGACAGCTGTCAACCAATCAGAAACACACATCTTACCCGTAAAAGGGAACAAATTTCAAAAATCCCGGGTGAGGGATTTCCCCGCAGGGTGACTCATGACGTCATACCACGTGACCTGGAAAATTTGAATTTCCCGCGTGGGCGGGGCCTAAAGTCACGTGACCTCTCCCAGTCAATCAGAATCGAGAAATTTTTGCTGACTCGGTTCGCCATACGTCGGGGACTACTACTACCCTTATAGGTCGATTTTGCCCCCGAACATTTTACTTGTTATTCACTTACAGTATGATGATGGAACCTCGTGTTCGACATATTTTTAGGCCTGTCTGTATTGTACATTGACTCTTAACACTTTTTATTTGATGAAATAATTCGCGGGATATTGGCTTGTAACACTCAGTTTGAACACTGCACTTTCTATCTGAATGTGGAACCATTTTCGGCGGCCATTTTGAAACAGGCTTGCCCGAAATCAAAACTTCTTTTACCAAGCTGTTTAGTTTTCCATAATCTATCAAACAAGGTATCACTCGACCTATATTCAGATTTGAAATTTTAAAATTGGCCCCGGGGCCCCATGACAACACCATTCCACGTTGCTTATGGCGCTTACCTTTTTCATTTTTTGTTTCATGTTTTTCTACTTAGCCGTTTCCGATTTTTAAGTACTGGAAATTTTATCGGATACAGGACCATTTTTGGGGCCCATCTTGAAAACGGTGCCCCATATCAAAAATTGTTTCCTACAAAAATTGTTCAATTTTTCAAGCTCTTTCGAATGAGGTATCACTCGACCTGTGTTCCCATTTGAAAATTTCACGTTCACCCCTCCCCCCAAAATGGGGGCGGGGGAAACCTAATATTTGACTCATATCTTAGGCCCCTCTGTATTGTACATTGTCTCTTAATATTTTTCTTATATGATGTATAGTTCGCGAGATATTGGCTTGTAACACTATAAGTACTGGAAATTTTATCGGATACAGGACCATTTTTGGGACCCATCTTGAAAACGGTGCCTCATATCAAAAATTGTTTCCTACAAAAATTGTTCAATTTTTCAAGCTCTTTCGAACGAGATATCACTCGACCTATGTTACCATTTGAAAATTTCACGTTCACCCCCCTACCCCCAAAATGGGGGGCGGGGGAAACCTAATGTTTGACTCATTTCTTAGGCCCCTTTGTATTGTACATTGTCTCTTAATATTTTTCTTATATGATGTATAGTTCGTGAGATATTGGCTTGTAACACTTACTGGAAATTTTATCGGATACAGGACCATTTTTGGGGCCCATCTTGAAAACGGTGCCCCATGTCAAAAATTGTTTCCTACAAAAATTGTTCAATTTTTCAAGCTCTTTCGAACGAGGTATCACTCGACCTATGTTACCATTTGAAAATTTTACGTTCACCCCCCTCCCCCCAAAATGGGGGGTGGGGGAAACCTAATGTTTGACTCATTTCTTAGGCCCCTCTGTATTGTACATTGTCTCTAAATATTTTTCTTATATGATGTATAGTTCGGGAGATATTGGCTTGTAACACTTATTTTGACTCACCCTGCATATATATATGTGTCCAAAAGCGACGAGGTGATTGCGGACATCAAAATAAGTAAAAATGTTCCTATAAACATGAGACCGATGCCGCTTCGTTTCTGAGATACAGGGTGTTCAAATGACGAGTCCCTCCAATAGCTCACTATGGGAAAGGAAATGGAAATGTTAAATATTACAGGAATAATACAATCAAGTTGAATTATATCTGTACAAATACATTTACACTAACATATAGAATGAAACTAATCAACATTTGAGGTTATTGGGCTGTCAGTGTTGCCAACCTGGTACAAAATATTATGTTTTCAAATAGTACTAGGCGTCCACATGTAAGCGTATGATTGCTGAGATCAAAACGCTCCTAAACATGGGATAGATTCTACTTTGTTTTCGAAAGACAAGACGTCCAACTGTGACGTCAATTAAAGCAACATAATAGGAAATAATGATATCAGGTTATACTAGGTTGGCAACACAGACAACCCAATAATCTCAAATGTTGATTAGTTTCATTCTATATGTTAATGTAAATCTATTTGCACAGATATAATTCCACTTCATTGTATTATTCCTGTAATATTAAACATTTCCATTCACTTTGCCACAGTGAGCCATTGAAGGGACTCGACATTTGAACACCCTGTATCTCGGAAATGAAGCGGCGTCGGTCCCATGTTTATAGGATTTTTTTTTTTTTTTTTTTTTTTTACTTATGTGGATGTCTGCAATCACCTTATCACTTTTGGTCTGCATTTTTGTTACACCCATATACATATATTGCTTTCATTACTGGTCTAGTGATTAGCGCGTGCGCCTGTAGTGTGCATAGTTTTGAAGGATTATTTGCCAACAAACAACAGAAATCTTGGTGAAATCAATGTAACGACGTTCACAATAAAAATGGATAGAAAAGTGGGCCCCCCACTATGGGATGGGGAGTAAATTTCTCGTGACCTCATTGATAGTTATATTTTGCTATATTTACTGTCTATAAATTATTATACACTATTAATTAGAAATGAATCAGTGCGTGATAATTTTTAGTATTGGCATAAACGATAATTCAAAGATCCCAAATTATAATCGATTTTCTGGCGGTTTCATGAACGGATGTTTAAAAATAGTTTCGTTGGATTCACGCCTTCAAGTCAGTATAAAAAGCATAACTAGAAATGTATTCAAGAGTGGGCACTATTCTCATGAGTGGCAATAGCGTTAGTTCTTTCAGCGTAGGTTGCAATGACGTACAACGATTACGTTCTCCCTGTGACAAAGTAAACTTTACTCATGTTTGAATATTCGTTTCCGAAGTTATAACGAATTGATGGAAACGGAATTCTTGTGAAACTGTTGTTATTTCAAATATAATCTGATAACAGACATTTACTTTCCTGAAAAGAAATCTTATATAAGTGCATTTGAGGACGTTTGCAGCATTTCCTGTAGAGGCGTGAAACTTAGCTAGGAATCACATTTTGCATGTTGTCTTCATTCGGATAACAGTAGCTCAGCTTTGCAAACAAAACTTGTGCGAACAACAGAGGTAATTTGAAATTCAATTAACGACAGGAAATCGATCAGTAGTAGTCTTACAGAATGTTTGGTTTGTAGAGTCTCGTCTAGGTGAAGCAATAATCTCAAGACGTGAAAATATCACGGAAATAGGAATATTGTAGATTCTTCAATCTGTTTTCTTGTTAAATGTTAAGTTGTGGTTGTTTTAAAGTTTTAGATATGATATAAAGAAGACATATTATAAAGATAATAAGATTTCTTGTCTCCTTGTGGTAAAAAGCCATGGGAAGGAGAGCATTATTATGTTCACACCACTAAAGAAGTAAACGATTAATTATTGTATCAATGTTTGTTTCTTCGAAAGCTTGTTTGTAAATTTTATCTTCAGAAACCACAAACTAACCATATTTACGAATCTTCATTTTCGGATAAGATAGGAAGAAGAAGAAAACAAGAACTTCCTTGGAGTTTGACTGTAGGGAAACCTGGAGCGCGGACAAAATCCAAGCGGACAAAATCCAAGAGGGCAAAATCCAAGCGGACAAAATCCAAGAGGACAAAATCCAAGCTAAATTCTGGCAAGGCGGACAAAATCCAAGCGGATAAAATCCAAGGAACAGTATCATGTGAGTAGTGCCTGTAAACACCCTAATTAAATTGTACGTTTGTTCCTTTCTTCAATTGTCATGCATTCTAAAGTTTTATCCATATGAAAAGTTATGTTTTAATTGTCTTCGCGAAACGTCAGTTACACTTGTCAAAATAACCAATAACATACACATTGTTGGATTGATTGATTGATTGGATTGAACATAAGCATCCATCCATGTGGAGTGCAATCCAAGGTATCAGGAAGAATCAAGTTCTGGCAGCCACAGTGATAGAGCAGGCAAAATTTGGCGAACCACCAAAGAAAAAGGTAAAAAATTCAACAGTTCATTTTCAAAGAAGAATTCAGAATTTGTGCACTAGTCTAAGTGTAAATGATTTTCTGAAAAATGCATCACGTTGTATACATTTAGATTGAAGCGTACTTGGTATGTGATTGACATACATTAAGTTGTAAAACTATGTATTTTCATTTTATTTATATTATACATGTAATAAGCATATATAAGCCTTTTTCGTAGTGTTGTATGACTTTTTATTAAACAATGTACTTTTTGACTTGTGAGTGTATGACTTGTGTGCTTTTTTAAATAATGTAATAACGTATGTGAATTTAATAATGCAATATCTAGAAAATCGAAATATGAAAATGTATATGTTATTAATTATTTCGACAAGTGTAACTGATGTAAATACTTTGAAGGTAATGAAGTAAATTAGTTTTTATCTAAATTATATTGCATTTTCATTCTCATGAGATAGCATATAGAAGCCTTTTTTGTAGTGTTGTATGATTTCTTTTATACAAAATTTAATTCAAATGTACCTATCAAGATCAAAATATGAATATGGTAATGTTAGAATGCTGAGTTTTATTTCCGTTGCCTCCCACCGGAATAAATTGAAGAATTACAGATAAAACTTTAGAATGCATGACAATTGAAGAAAGAAACAAACGTACAATTTAATTAGGGTGTTCACAGGCACTACTCCCATGATAATGTTCCTTGGATTTTGTCCGCCTTGCCAGAATTTAGCTTGGATTTTGTCCTCTTGGATTTTGTCCGCTTGGATTTTGTCCTCTTGGATTTTGTCCGCTTGGATTTTGTCCTACACTCGGGAAACCTAGCCAAACTCCTCCTACTTACAAAGATAATACACTTGCAAATTACTCCATTTTATGAATATCTTACAATCAAAAAATCTTTATGATTTAACAAAGAAAGTTAGTCAATAGTTATTTTTATGCGTAGGACTAACTAGTTGACACCATTTTTAGATGCATAAAAATAATTTTGCTGGGTCGTAATTTAGAAAAATTTACTAGAAAAATAGGAAGCTAAATATGAAGCTACTTAAATTAGTCTTCATTGAGTCATTAAATATGAAACTTCTTAAATTAGAATAACTTTGAAGGTTTATTTATTTATTTATTTACTCCATCCTCCGTTAGAAGCAGGAATGGTATTATGCTCCTGTAGTATTTTATTTTTAATTCTTCTCTCTATTGAAAACGTTTCATTAGAATTCCTGTATCTTTCTTTCTATATGTCTTTAACGTCTGAGTAAACATTTCCTGATCTACTTTTGTTACCATAATTAGTTGCAACATTTTTATTATACTAACTTCAGTTTTTCCGGGGATAATCACTTGAGAATTTTCTGTCTCTTTTCTGACGGACGATCTCTTCATTTCATTTGTCAATTTTAGTTGTTGTTAGCTTCCACTTCACATTTGTTACCTTCTTCCTTGCAGTCCCCTCTTAGCGAGCTGCTAGGAACATTTGTAATTACTATTTTGTTTATTATTCTTGTATATCTTACGTATTTCTAGTTAATATAGATTTAGAAAGAAATCCCTGCCGGGTAAATTATTATTACAGTACATATAACCTTATATTTATTCTTGTCTTTAGTATAATTTTGTTTTATGTAGCTTAATTCTTAACTAACAACAGTTTTCCTTCTTTCCGAAACAGGATTTCTTTAAGAGCTCACTTAGGGGAGAACCAGAAACGAACACTAATCTTGCTTTTTTATTATTTTTTTCGTCAATTTTAAAATATTTTAAACCAAGCGTCTGGCTGGTGACTGTTGGCTGTAACTACTATATAAGAGCAGGAAAATCATAGGTGGGAGAGGATTCCAACTTGACCGTCTAAAGTGGTAGATGGTTAGGGTTCTGTCCAAGAGGGGATGGAATCTTTTTTCTGGAATTCTTATTATTTTTCTCTGTCGAAGAGGAGGCTGGAGAGTGACACGGTGCAGCAAGAGGGCTGTATCGCCGGGATGCAACAAATATAGTTGTGACATATTCTCAAACCACGACTCTTTTAAGAGGAAGAGAGTCTGGGGGGCTATGGAGATTGTCAGTCTGTAAACTGTACCACACAGCAAGAGGGTTGTGTGAAGGGGGATGCGATTTAAGTCGCTGAAGAGTTTTTTAAAACTTTTTTTTGGACCACGTCACTCCTTTAGAAGGAGGAGAGGCTAGATGTTCAAGTTCCGATTGACACCTTACTAAGGAGGCGAAATTAGACTAATCTGATGCTTTCGTTAAAATCGCGATTCTTTAGTATTCTTCTGTCATTTTTTACGGGGAGATATGCGCGATAAATGGTTCTCTCCTAAAAAGGACTAGATTCATTATTTCCAGATAAAGGATCCGAGGCAATTTTTTTCTCTTAGTATGAATAAAGATTTGCTATAGGTCAATCTTTGGGCGTTTTCCTTTCTTTTTTTTATCTTCCCATAAAGATTATTAGAACTTTTTTTGTTGTTTATTGAGTGTTTGTAGCTTTGTTTAAATCTGTTGCATCCACGGGCGGATCCAGGACGGACTTCTGGGAGGACGGTGGGTTGTAATACTGCTACTTAGAGCTACTTTTAAAGAGCTTCAAACTCTGAGATGGGTTTTATTTATATATAAAATAAAAAAAAAACTTTCCTCTTTTGGGTGTGCGACCGCCCCGATCGCCTCCTCTGGACCGCCAGTGGTTGCATCCAGACCAATCTCAGTACATTCCTTAGAGAGATATACTTTGGGGACTCATTTTATTTACTTTTTGTTTATTCAGCTATGCTATTCCTCGTGGGTGCACACAGATGCTAAATGAGCCTCTCTTACTCTGTGGGCGCAAGTTCGGTTCTCGGGATGTTTCAATTAAACGAAGAATGATGATTAGTGATTGGCGGACGAACTTGGAGGTGGCATCCTCTACCATAGGATTCGTATCCACTTTTTCTTATCACTTTAAGATCTAATTAACTTGATTCTTCTTCAGCATTTGTGTGGTTTCTCTTTCTTTTCTCTACTCTCCTATTCCTTGCAATTGTCTCAGTCATTGCACACAGTTCCATTATTTCAGTGTTTCCCATTTGATTATCTGCGGCCCCCTGGAGGTTCGTGAGACAAATTTAGGGCGTTAACTTCCTGAGTATTTACGTTTCATAATTTATAACGCACTGAATTTTGCATAACTAGCATTTTACTGTATAAAGTCCTTGATAGTACTGAAAAAAGGGTGGCGTGATGTTATCTATCTATCGGTAAAAAATAGAAATAAGCTGCAGCTGGAAGACTACATTATCTTCAAGTAAGAATTTTAGTTGTCTAATGTATATTTCTAATTCTAGGAAATCTTATTTTTGTTCGCAACTATTGGTGAATATTTCTTCGTGTCAATGTTGGCAACAATTCACAATCTTAATAGTAATTTCTAATATCGAACTTCAAACGTTTGTAACGATTGTCTTTATAACGTATTTTACTCATTACATTCGCAGTGTGTTGTTGCTTTATTGCATTCATAATGCAGGTATATGTTTTTAACATCTTGTAAAACTAAAGCATGCTTAAAGATTAAAGACATAGTTGTCAAAAGTTCTGAACTAATATATTATTTTTTACTGGGAGTGCAGTGCAGAAAAAAATTAAAGTATTTGAATACAGTAATAGTATGGTATCGTTCAAACTAAAGGAGTATCACGTTTGAACCCTAAGCTATGTGTGTTTTATGCCATTGTTTTCTTACTAATGAATCTATAAAGCCCGTTACTCTCAGTAAATTTCAAGTAAATATTCAAACACAACGAAAAGTCGCAGAGGAGTATGACAAAAACATTTAAAAATCTTATAGAAAAATATTTTTTGTAGTCTTCAGTAGAAAGTAAGGTTGCTTTCTTAGAACGTAGCAAGAAGAATTTCCAAACAAGGAATGACTCGTTTTGTATGAAAGTTTTTGTTTGTACCTACCTATTTGGCTATCTACTACCATGTACTTGACAAGCCGGCCACTAGCGAAGTACATTTATCAAACATCACAGTGAAACGACAGACTTAAGGCAGGAATTATAAAAAATATGTCAGCGAAGGAGCAAAGTTAAAGGTGGTTAGTTTGAACACTTTCTCTACATTGAAGTCAATTCTGGAGTCCACTCATGAAGAGTTGCCACAAGAGAGACCATTCAGAGATTACTTTCCTCCGTCAGATTTTGAAAACTCGTGGCAAAGAAATTCTTTAAAGTATGGGGTATTGCAATTAAAGTTTTCATCTAATAGGAACAAGATTTTTTCTTTCCATGTTAATTGTGATGGCTCATTTAAAATGTTTTTCAAAGAATATGCACTTGGATGAAGATATTTCTTGAGTATAAGGAAATATGGAAAAACAATTGAAACATTTAATTCCATTCTGTAACATATATCTTTGTATATAAACATTTCTTGAGAGCTCCTTCGTGGCTAAGCGGTTAGCGTACGCGCCTTTGGCGTGGGAGACCCGTGTTCGATTCCTGGCAATAGCTCATGTGGTTCGAATTCCACGTTAATCAGTACGTTCCGTCTCATATAGCCTCGCTGCTGAAAAGGACGTTAAAATCAACTAAAATCAAACATTTGTTGGAAAGTAAACCTAGAAATCTCCTTAATACTAATTCTGTTACAAGGCTAAAGTAGAAATGTTGAACCAGGTGCGGAAAGAATTGTCCGAAAGAAAATGGTGTATATTTCCCATGACACCTACATTCTAGCAAATAGTATATGTCATCTAACTTTAGATTGGTAATTGAATTGTTAATATTGCTACCTAGCTCCCAAGTACTACTTCAACGTAGACACCAATATTTAAAAGTTCTTGAGACCCTAGCTTGCAGTGAAATTTAAAAAAGAGGTAATTTTGAGGTAACTGACGAGGGAACTTTTACTGGTGCACACGAATTGTAGAACGAGACTATGGTCAATCGATTTGTGTTAGTGAACACGAAAATCCATAGGCGGGGAGAAGAGTAGAGGCACTGCCAATACAACTTGTTGTGGATAATGGGACGAAATATGGCCCGAGCTCGATGAAAATATGCATAGAAACAATTGAACATATACTACAATGTGATATTGCATTCGACAATACTCTGACAAGTGAGGACAGAGGTGTAGCTTGTAACGACAGAGGAGGAGGGTGGGTAGCGTGGAGTATAGCGTACGGGAAAAGTTCCATTGAAGGTATGAACATATACGAGTTGGGCTTGAGGGGAAGAGCATAGTAGCATATCATGGATATGGTCAAGTACATGAGTGGAGAGTAGAAAGGAAAGGGGCAACGGCCCCCGCCTTCCTCAACTGATCTTACAATGTACAGAGTGAGTCAAAAGTCCTTGGACACCTGCATAAGTTTGAAAATCGACGGGAAAAGTAAAAAGTGATGTTCGTAGCAGAGGTTTGATGAGGGGTTGCAACTTTTGAAATGTATGTCATTCATGGCCGCCATCTTGAAATCAGCCATTTTGGATTCAAGTCATTTTTTTAAAATGGAAACGGGTGCATGACACATCAAATAACACTAGCTTGAGCTCAGGAATTTAGTGGTGTAATTTGTTTTTTTCTATCTTGTACAGTTTAGAAGTTATTACTGTTTAAAGGTGGGAAATAACCTTGATACTGACCCAGTTCTCTCTTTGTTCCTGGTGATCTAAAATGGGTCTGACACGTGAACAAAAGATCGAAATCATCCTTATATCAGGGGAACGAAGCTACCGAACAATAGCAGCTGACTACAACAGACGGTACCCAGACAGAGAACCGGTATCGCACAGCACGGTAGCTCACGTGATCACCAAATTCTGGGAGACGGGCTCTGTTTAAGATAGAGCACGTAGTGGGCGACCAAAGACTGCCACCAATGACGAAACTGCAACGGCAGTTGTTGCGTCGTTTGTGAAAAGTCCTAAACGAAGTACCCGTCGTGTGTCCCTAGCATGTGCAATAAGCCAATCCTCCGTTGTCCGGATATTGCACGCCAATCAGTGGCATCCTTACAAGATGCACATGCAACATAAACTGAACGAGGATAACCTTGTTCGTCGGTTGGAGTCCTGCATGTGGGCTACTGAACAACACGAACTGGATCCTGCGTTTGCCAAGGGAATACTGTTCAGCGACGAGATGTATTTCACTTTGAACGGGGAGGTTAATCGACATAATTGTCGATATTGGTGTGACGCAAATCCGAACTGGGTTGACCCGAGTCGAGAACATAGTCCAGCGAAGGTGATGGTGTGGTGTGGCATATAGGACACCCGCATCATTGGGCCATTTTTCATTTACATCATCTTAACTACACCACAGTATCTGATGCTGCTGCAGGACCTTGTGTTCCCTGCCACACTGAACGCTGACGGCATTTTCCCATCTTATTTTCAGCACGATGGAGGCCCTCCACACTATGGACTTGGCGTCCGTGAATGATTGGATGAACAACTGCCAGGTAAGTGGATTGGTCGCCGTGGTCTCGTGGAGTGGCCGCCCAGATCCCCTGACTTAACGCCCCTTATTTTTATCTATGGGGACATCTTAAGCAGATAGTGTATGCTGAGACAATCCGTGATTTGAGACACCTGGAGGAACGCATCCAACAAGCCTGTGACCAAATTTCAGGAGACATTCTCCTCCGTGTGCAGTCAGAGTGGTTGCGGCGACTACAGTTGTGCATTGCAGGGGATGGACAACACGTAGAACATGTGTTGTAGCATTCAGTATCAAGGTAATTTCCCACCTTTGAACATTAATACCTTCAAAACTGTACAAGATGAAAAAAAAAACAAATTACACCACTGAATTCCTCAGCCCAATTTGATGTGTCATACACCCCCTTCCCATTTTAAAAAAATGACTTGAATCCAAAATGGCGGATTTCAAGATGGCGGCTATGAATGACATACACTCCAAAAGTTGCGGCCCCTCATCAAACCTCTGTTCCCATCATCACTTTTTACTTTTCCCGTCGATTTTCAAACTTATGCAGGTGTCCAAGGACTTTTGACTCCAATCGTGGTGTATTGGAGATTGCAGTGCATTTACACAGGGGCGTATATTGTTGTCTTACTTTTATGTCATCATCATCATAATCATAAATATATGATCATGAATGCCTACATGTGTACAATAGCCTATACACATCGGACATTACGATGGGAGAGGGTCCGGACTCTACGGACAATCCTCTCCATAACTCTCTTTCTTCCATTTCTACTTCATGATATCGTTTATAGGCTGTCTATAGTTTGTGATTGATTACTTGACCATGTGTTCTTACTGTCCCTGACGTCTTGCTTCTCCATTTCCCTCAATTATATGACCATTTTTACTTCCTCTTACCCACCCCTTGTCTCTCGTTATGTGCTACGCCTCTGCACTCACTTGTCAGAGTCAGAGTATTGTCGAATATAATGTTACATTGTAATATATGTTGTGCTTCTACGATTATTTTAATCGAACTTGCTCCATTTTTCATCTCATTATCCACAACGTGTTGTGTTGCCAGTGTCTCTACTCTTCCCCCCCCCCTAAGTATGGAACGGTTGCGATCGAGGGTTTTTCCAGTCTATAAATTTTCTTATTCACTAAAACAAATGGATTGACCATAGTCTCGTTACACATTTCGTGTGATACTAGAAAAAGTTCCCTTATAAGAACTGCTGCTCTACACCATTAGGATCTAAGTCTACTTCTTCGACAATATTTCCGGGTATGTTTGTTGAAATGTACTGTTCCATTTCAGCGCCTAGGGTATATATAGCACGAAATGAATCCAAACTGCTGGTTAAACGTCTAATATCCACCTACCAGGAATAGAACCCAGAAAAATGCATCAAAGATTCAATTACTACCCACTACATCAGTTAGTAGGGCATATCATCGCATATGAACTTCATCCTTCATTATTTTCTGTGTGTTTAAAGGAATTCTGTTCGTATATTAGTGTGACTCTTGTGCTCACTATTTCAAAATATCATCACTATAGTTTATGATTGTGATTCATTACCTGGAGTTCGATTCCAGAAAAGAGTAGTATATTCGATTATTTTTTGAGGTTCTAATTATGTGGTTCATCAGTTTATAAAGCAATTCAGTGTAAGAGGTGGTGGCACTGTATTCGTTGTTGGTGAAAATTGTTGTGATTGAATATATAACGACGGAGTAATTTAATATATAACGACATTATAATATATAATGGACGGAGTGTGTGACGTGCATGGTTTATTGATATTGTAGCTCAATAGTAAGTCATATCATTTAGGTTGTGTCCAGTAATTTGTTCTAAGAATTGTTACATGTAAGTGTACCAGCCTATTTGTAAGTACTAACGTTTACTACATACTTTTGCCGTAGTATTTTATGTTTGGAACCACATATTTATTCTTTATATACATATTCAGATGTGATACCCGATACTTGCATAAAGGCATTGTAACCATTTTACATCATAAAAAAAGAAGGCAGTAAATTAGGTCAATTAGTTAACTCTAGCTTACACACAGCAGAGAATCTAGTTGATTTCAAAAGCAGACCTTGCTGGTAAAGGGTCAACTTTGTATTCAAAAGAGTAAAAGATAAAATATGTTCTAAGTTGATTTCAGTACCCATAATATCATGTTTGTGGCAAATTTAATAGATTTTTGACCTGGCTAATTGATGAGATGGTACGTAACGTTCTTGGAATTATGAACATTTGCACAAACGACTCATTTTGTTTTATTTTACACTAGTGTTAGGAAGATCTGTCATCTGTTAATTATTAAATTTAGGCTGTAAATGAAAATTTTGTCATATATGGTGATACTTATCGTCTCACCTGCAGGAAAATAAATCACAAAATAAGTAAATTCTACAGCAACAAATACAACGACTATCTTACTAATAACAGGACAAGATAGGTATACTTATGGTGTATTATTCTGTTCTGTCACCTCTATAGAGTACTGTCAATTGTCAGATTTTATAGTGTTCATTCTCCTGATGTCTAATTTCATTATAAATCGATTTAAAAAAGAGTAGCTTACAGTGTTCTTCGAATACTGAATCGATAGCAAAAACTGATCTCATATGATTATCTTACACTATTTTTGTTCTATGCAGATTAACATTAAAGCCGGAAGTGATAATTGATGTATATCACTTCCGGTTGCAATAGAAGAATAAATCAATGGTGAAACATATTCTTAGTACTGAATCTATATCAAAAATTGTTTGACGCAAACTATTTCCGTTTTGTCCGTCATGTGATCAGTGTTATAACAGAAAAATCGTAGACTTTCACCACTTTCGTTTTCAACAGATACATATATATATATATATATATATATATATATATATATATATATATATATATATATAATATATAAAGGAAGAAACAAAATTAAATCTAAAAAAAAAAAACTAAACTAACTCTATGGCCTATGGAACCCGGAGGTTCAGTGCCGCGTTCACAAAAGCTCTCCACTGACTTCTATCCTTAGCTAATTGGATCCAGTTTCTACTTTGTATTCCTATCTCTGCGAGATCCATCTTAATATTATCCTCCCATCTGCGCCTAGGTCTTCCTAATGGTCGTTTTCCTATGGGTCTACCAGTCAAGACTTTGAAAGCGTTTCTACTTTCTTCCATTCTAGCTACATGACCTGCCCACCTAAGCCTCCTAGACTTGACGACCCTAACAATGTTGGGTAAACCGTATAAACTATGTAGTTCCTCGTTATGAAGCTTCCGCCATTCCCCATTCTCGTTCCTCTTGGGTCCGAATATTCTTCTCAGGATCCTGTTCTCAAATACTTTCAGTCTATGTTCTTCCCTCAGAGTAAGCGACCATGTTTCGCAACCATACAGAACAACAGGCATGATTATCGTTTTATATATTAACAAAATTAAATCTGTATCAAAATCTGAATTTGTATCAAAAACCATTTCTCGGTATCCTTTACAATTTTTGCTCTATGGACATCAGTATTAAATTGAAAGTATTAGTAAATTTAAACCACTTGCTGTTTTGATAGAGTGTTGCAGGTGATGATATGTTGTCTTGAATCGCTGAACTGATTGCAAAAAACACACTTGTTCATATCTGTTACCGTTCTTGTTCTATGGAGATAAATATTTAAAAAAAAATAGTAGTTGATTTCTACCACTTCCGGTTTGAATAGAGGGTTATAAAAGGAGACTGGAACTTTCTTGGGACGCTGAAGCGATTGCGGAGAAGCGCTTCTTGGTATCTCTTACTGTTTCTGCTCCATAAAAACCAATTAACCTGAAGTACTACTAAGATGCAACCACTTCCGGTTTTCGTAGAATGTTGCGGGTAACGATGGTATGTTCTCTTATGACGCAATCTTTTGAACCGATTAAAAATAAAGAGAAAAGAAAAACTGAAAGAAAGAAAAACGCTTGTTATTTTTATTTCCGTTTCTGTCATATAGCAATGAACCACTACTACCACTTCTGGTTAGAATTGATTGTTAACAAGACAGATGAGACCTTTCTTCAGACTCTGAATGGGCGCAAAAAACAAACAAACAAACAAACAGACAAAAAGAGATCGCTCCTCGAAATTATTTACACTTTTTTGCTCTTTGAAAATCAATATTGAAATCAGAAATAGTAGTAAAGTTCAATTACCTCTGGTCTCAGTACATTGTTGCAGGTGATGATGACATGTTCTCTTACGACGTTGAACCGATTGTGAGGAACCTCTTGTCACTGTCTTTTACTGTTTATATTCTACTGCAATAAACGTGCAAAGCAGAAATAATTTAGGAATTTGATGTAATAAGAGCGTAAGCGAGTTTACGCCCTTTTTGCATCAAATGCATTTGTGGCTTTGCCATGCTTGTTTAGCCTCCTGGTAACATTTCAATTCAATATCGGAATAAAATGCTGCATATTACATTGTTTAATGTAAGAGAAAAACAGTACTTAAATTTTCAACATCGTTTTTCACCATCTGCGTGTTTCAGACTTACACCCTTATTGCATAAAACTCCTCAATTTGACTTTTAACACTTTCAATTTTTATTTAAGGTTTTACTATGGTTAGCTTAGGAAATGGTACCAATTATTGGAATGATGAATCGATTGCAAAGAAACGCTTGTTGCTATTTATTACGCCTGTTCTATAGCGATAAAAGTTGAAAACGGACATGATTGGTTTTTACCACTTCCGGTTTAAAAAGAGGTTTAACGGAGGAGGTAGAGTTAATACTTTTGTTGCAAAATCCATTGCAAAAAAAAAAAAAAAAAAAGAAGAAGAAGAAACATGCATTCCGAAATCGTTTAGGATTTTTGCTCTTTGAAAATCAGTAATGAAACTGAAAGCAGTAGTAAATTTTAACTATTTTCGTTCTGGTCGAGTGTTGCAGCTGGAGGCAATATGATCCTTTGAGGTGCAGCACTGACTGCGAGAAACTGATCGTCACTACCTGTTACCGTTTTTGTTCTCTATCACTACGAACGTGGAAACCGGAAATGGTTGAGTTATACTACATCCGGTTTGAGCATAGAATTAGCCTAAAATATGAAACCTGTTGTACGGACGCTGAATTAATTACAAAGAAACGTACATGATATATTTTAACGGGTTTGCTCTATGGAAATCAGTATTGAAGCCAGAATTACTAGTGAATATAAATCATTTTCTATTTTCGCAGAGTATTGCGAATGGTGAGATTACGTTCCCTTGAGGCGTTGAATCGATTACAAGAAAAATAAAAACATTTATCATGGTCTGGTATTGTTTTTCTATACAGCAAAGCATTAAAAATGAAAATAGTGAATTTCAATTACTTCCGTTTTGAATAAGAGATTGGCACAGGAAATGAGACTTACTCTTTAGACGGTGAATCGATAGCAAAAAACACTTCTCGATATCTCTTACCACTTTTGTTCTAATATTTGTCAAAAACTGGCAGATGGACAAACGGACATAACCAATCTAAAAGACTTCCGACACTTACGCATAGCATAGTTTGGAAGTCTAAAAAGTATCAGTGGAAGAAGGACTATATTTTGAGAAACAGTTAAAATTATGGAGCCATTGAAGTACATTAAAGAAAACTTTCGTATGAATACATTTCACCTTTTATAATTAGTTACCTCCTCCATAACGTTCCTTTCAGCAGCAAGGCTATATGAAACGGGACCTACTGATTAACGTGGAATCCGAACCACATGAACTCCCGCCGGGAATCGAACTCGAGTTTCCCAAGCCAAAGGCGCGTACGCTAACCGCTTAGCCACGAAGCTCTGTTTGAAAATGGAGAATGGGTAAGTCGAAGAGTTCGAACCCTGATTACCTTGGTTGTTTTTCTACTCGGGTGGGCAAGTTCTTAAACCAGCGTTTCCCAATCGGTGTGCCGCGGCACAGTGGTGTGCCGCGAGGAAGTCGGAACAAAATTATTAATTCTATAGCAATCAAATTGCAAGACATACAGAAAAAGGTATATTTGTATTTCAAATTATTACTATGAATCTAAAATTTAAAGTTTCATACTGTGTTACTTTTCTGTAGAACATTTTTTTGTACATTTCTAATTTTGAAAAAAAAGTATTTGTTATCATTGTTATGACCATTATTGCTTCTTTATTGTTGCAGACTATTTCGTAACTTGAAATTTTAAAATATTATTCAATCCTTCCGGCAAAGTAAACATGCATACGAATTACCTATATTTGTGTTTTAAAAGTAAAAGAGATTCGTTTGTTCGTTCGTTATTTAGTGATCCTCCTTCTTAATGAAAGGTTGGATACAGTTTTCGAAAAAAAAAGTGTATTTTTAACAACTTGAGCCCTATATCTGATTGTAATTGTTTTCTATTTTTAAATTAAAATGAAAAATAAGCATAATGATTTACCACGGGGAAAAAACAGTGGTCTAGCTTTCTTCTCTGTGAGAAGGATGTCAGTAATCAGACAAAAATACTACAGTATTTTATATTTTCAAATAATAATAATAATAATAATAATAATAATATGTGTGCCGCGAGAATTTAAGTTACCCTGAAGTGTGCTGCAAGTTGAAAAAGGTTGGGAAACGCTGGGTTAAGCCATTAACATAAAATAAAATCTTTCATTAAACGTTACACCATTTTGCTTTATAGGCTAAAGGAGGGAGATAATTTATGATTCATAAATTATTGAGAGCTTGACAATATGGAAGAAAACAGCATACTCCTAAAGAACATGATAATTGCCCATCAGAAACTTCTATCATCCTGTGTCGAAGTTTGTATCAGAGGTGAATGTTCTATCACTGAACTACTGTGCCCTTATTTAAACTTAAAATTAAAATTAAAAAGTACTTAAATTAAAATTACTTAAAATTAAAATGTAGCATACGTACCAACTCTAATCAATTCACTGGCTGTAACAGCGTCCCAAATTCAATAACATGAGAAACTAAAGCCTGCATTTTATCTTGTATCAGCCTAATCTAATAAGGATATTACTTTATTGCCTACCCAACTACCTACCTGGCCATCGTTTTACACCTTTACTTGTTCCATGGCTTAGTTTTTAAAGTTTATCTTTTCTCTCTCTGAATAAGTGTATTAAAACAGATCTATACCTTTACAATTTTCTGTTTACCTTAAGAAAAAAGAGGAAAATAAACTATGGGAAAAACAGAAATAGAAAAATTTTCACACGTGTTTACGATTGTTTGAGTGTAGGGGCTGGGAGATAGAAAGTTTAAGTGTTATTTGAGAGCTGATGGAACTGCATCATGTGTTGCGAAGGCCGATAAACTTTTATTTGGTTCTCTTGAGGAAGTTGAGTGTGTGATTACAGGACCACTTGGCCCAGCATTCCACCAGAGAAACCTCTCGGTTCTTAGAAGAAACATGAAACTTTTCTCACACTTCACCTTTTTTCCCGGGTGTTCTTTGCTCTGAAACACTAATGGATATTGACTCCAAAAAACAAAGAATGGAAAAGAAGGTTCGATGTCAGAAACGAGTTCTTTATTCTTCTGTTTTCTTCCTTACTTGTTTATTTTTTTTATCTTGCTTTCGTTTCAACATTTCTTACTTTCGTTAATATTTTTAATGTCATTAGTTTCTTCATCTTTCCTAAGTTATTTTCATCTCTTTCTTTACGTGTATTTCATTTCATTCACGTAATTTCTTTTCACTTTCCTTCAGTTCTGTTTTGCATTTCTTCTTATTGTCATTTAATTTATTTGTATTATCTGCATCATGTCTTTTGGCCTTTGCTTTTTGTCATTTATTATTTTTTCCTTACTTGACATTAACACCCATTTATACTTCTTATTTGTTTTATATCTCTCCACTTCTTCTGTATAACCTACTTTGATTTTATTTTTATTTACAATCTTCGTAATGTGTTGCTCGTGTTCATTTTTTATTTCCTTTTTTATTGTCTTTGCCAAATTAATTTAGATCCCCGCATTTGTTTCCATTCCTGTTTCTTATTTCTTTACTTCATCCCTTTTCTTGCTTTTTATATTTCCATGTCCTATACAAGAGTGTATGTTCAGCTGAAATGTGTTCATAAGTCAAGTTTCCTAGTGACATGTATCCGCTTAAATAAAAATCTAGATCTTTTAAACTTACTCAGTGATTCTGACGTTCAACATTCTTTCTTTGGTATTGACTAAACTCAATTTTATTGTTTAAATTATACAGCATTTATACAGAAAATTAGCTGATAACGTGCTAAAATATTTAAATACTTTATTCTTAATTCCCGCTTTCCGAAATAAATATGGCGTAATGTAATCTATGACTCCCTCTTTGTCGACATTCCTAATGTGTACAGTGGGCCACAGAAATTCTTGAAGTATAAAGTCAGTGAGATAGGCAACCCAACTAACGCCTGTTCCAAGATTAATTACGCCTGGTAGTAACTAGAAACCTCGTTACAGCATCAATTAGCAGCATAACATTGCCCCCAACTGTTGCAAGCACTAATCGGAAACCTGGTTGTTGTGTAGGAGTGGGGCGAAATACTAGCTGTCGAAATGACAAAAGGGAGTCTTTCGATACATGTACTCACAGTACTTCTTGTATGTATGATACATACGTAAAATTATACAAAGGCACTTGAAAAATATACAGATATCAGAGGCGCCGATGAGTAGATAACAGCCGGAGGACTTAGTTAATCTTATAATTAACTCAAATGTGAGATTATATAAACAAGTTAACTTACCTGAAATGACTATAAATATGTGCGTATGAAATAATATGCGGATGTATTATGTGGTATATGTAGTAGGTTTTTTTTTAACTAACTCAAAGCTTTGAGCTGAGTTTTGAAATTATTAATAGTAATCCTATATGTAAATCAATTGAAAGTATGGATGGATCATTTGGGGGAAAGAACCCAACCCCAATGAAAATTTTGTTTGACTAACAGGATGTGAGCTCCTAGGTTCCGGCGCTACTGATTCATACGTAATACTTCTTCGAAAGAAGAAATTGTTTATTTCATTATTCGCTAAATAATTTTTGAAAATGCTAACTATTGGTAATTTATTTGTAAATATTGAAAACGCAAATTCGATAACACTCAACCGAGTTGGAGAACTTATCCGTATTAACGTATTTCTCGATAGTTTGTAGATATAACTGAGGGTTTTGGTTTGTATAATATTTGTGAAAATTTACATATTGAGACACAAAGAGAAAAGGGGACAATATAGTGTCAATAAACAACAACTTAAAAATGCACGAAATTTACATATTGAGACACCAAGAGAAAAGGGGACAATATAGTGTCAATAAACAACAACTTAAAAATGCACGAAATTAACGGATAATATCAAATATAGAACCATTGACAGAATTACCTCTGCAACTCGTTTTCTCCATTCATTTTTCTTGCTTTATTTTGAGGATCACTGAATTTCTCCACTGGAGATTATCTTTCATTTAGCAGCATCCAACTGGAGCTGAGCCTTGTAAATGAAACATTTTAAAAATTGTCTGAAAGCGGATAACGAGAATTGAACCCGGACTGTCGGATTAGAAAATCACAACTCTAACCACTCATTTAAAGCGTTAGTTATTTTGAGTTGCCTAAATAAAGAGCCTTTTTGGTTCGTTCAAAACAGTTGCTTGTTAATAGTAAAATTGATATGCAATAAAAGAGGAATATGTAATTGAGGGCTCAGAGGGTATTCACTAAATTATTAACATTATAGATTTTTTAAAAACAAAATACAAAACTCTTTTATTGTGAATCAAATACAGCGCGTTTACTATACTCGTACAGAGAAAAGTAAGAGACATGACTGGGAATCGAATCAGAGACCCCTGGAACGACAGCTGACCACTCTACCACTGATCTAATTTTCAACTGAAGTACTACGTATTCAAAACACATACGCACAGTAGATTATCTTGATTCTGTAGAAACGAACATTCATTGCCTTTCGGCTTGAAAAAGGGCTTTAAATAAACATGAAAATAAACAAAATGTCGATGCTAGCTTACAAAAAGGAGTGATATCCCATTAAGAGCAGTGGGCCTGTCAAAACGCTAGCCAAGCGATCTCCACGAAATTTACTGAAATCAAATAAGTCGACCAAGTGCTTTTGTTCTTTTGTGAAGTGAAGTCATAAACACTTGGCAAACCGCAAATGGGATAATAGAAAACTGTACTTTACAAATAACGTAATTTCATTTTTATAAGCTATCCTTCAAGGTACTTGGCTTACTTTGTGACAGGCTCACTCTATTCGATGGGATATGGTTTACAGGAAGCGCTTCAAATTACATATTTATTTAACCTTTTGAAGGCAGCAGGGCCTATGCGTTGAAGGTTCTACACAGTACCATATTTCACATAAGTAGAAATAAATCCCCAGAGTAAGCGGGTTTGCTCATTCAAACTTATAACTATGAAAACATTTACAACAACTTCAACCACAAATATTTCAAGGATTCAAACTGTTTTATATAAGTTACTAGGACGTAAAACTTTTGAATGTGTTTTATTCGGAAAATAGTTTTATACATTGCAAGACCTGCAACGTCCAAATATTCACCGCAAACTCATAGTCGTATTATCTGTCACACTGGGGCGTCATTTGAGACTTCGCTTGAGGGTAGCAAGAGCACCACTGACGTAAGACCTTCGCGTTTTGTACTAATATATTAGTAGACAATCGATTAAAATATGCGTAAATCTCAAACTCTTGGAGGGAGGAAAATTGCACAATCCTGCCCTCCCTAAATGACAAATCCTGGTAAAACAACAAAATATATTACGTTTCCAAATGTAGTATTTACGTTTTTTCCTTGCGTCGAAGGAACGGCCATTATTTGTAGTATTAGAACTTTATATATGGTTTCATTCTGTTAGATTTTTCTTATTCTTTTCTAAGGTAATAATATAAGGCTGCAAGTATGATTCTACCTAGGCAGATCAAAACTAAGGACGTTCTAGATTTCTTTCCATTAATAAAATATAAAAAGAAACTTTCATCGGAAACTAAATTACAAGTAACTGAAATGAAATAGCAAGTGTCTGCCAGCTGAGTCAACCAGAATTTCTGTTTCTGTCCGTCTATCTGTTTGTCTGTTTCAACATAACTCTGGTAAAACTTACTTCATTTTAATTAAACTTGGTATATTCCTTCTTCCAATCTTTGAAAATAACTTTATTGTTAGATGTTGCAAGAATCTATGAAAATAAAGGAGTAAAAGGAAATAAAATCTTCTCCGTGCTGCAGGTTTCCAAATACAGAAAATCATTTTCTGGTAGAAACTACGTAAATATGATTGGAATTCGATAAAACGTAGCATATGGTTTCTTTAGGGTATCCCACTCATTTCCAATGGTTGTAGTTGAACCGACGAAGCAGTTCTATGCATTTTTGCTGAAACTAAGTGAATCACAAACGAAATACTTTACAGAATGAATGAATGTGAAGGCGTGCGCTAAGGACCAGAGTAATATTATGTATTGATTTATTTATTGAATCATGTTCATTGTGGGTATTATTAACTTTATTTTTGTACAGAAGCACGTTACTACCCACAAATATAAATATAAGTGTAAATATAAGTATATTCTTTTTCTATTTTTGAACACAATAATATGACGAGTGTGAGTCTTTCTGTTCATTTTCGGGTGTGAAACTGTTGACCCAATGAAATTTTCTTCAGTAGTAAGCAACTACGTATTCAGTGAGTAATCACTAAACACTATAGGCAAAGAAAGCAAAGCATTATTGTCTGAAGCATTGTTTGAAATGAATGTCTTGTCTCTGTTTTACCTCTGAAATGAAGGCATTTTGCTTCTAAAACCAATTTCTGATACACATTACGTCAATGAAATATTGGTCTGTCTGTGAAAACAAACAGGAGGAGAAAGAAAAAATATGAGCTATCCGCGCCACTCTATTAGATCTTTAAGCATGTTGGAAAAATAAACCATGTCCAGTATTTAATATGGTTAAAAAGCTAGCGTTATTATCGAGTGGAAAGACAATATGTGTCCTGGAATTCTATGTTATATATGGGAGAGTTCTTGACAGATCCAGAAGAAATGTAACTTTTAATGTAACATGTTATGATTATGACATTTAGGCTAAAGAAGACAATGACAAATTGATCATGAACTTACAAATAATTGTTGCGACGATAAATGGGAAAAATGGAAGTAGTCTTAGTGTTCGGTGCGGAAGACCTGGGCTCGATTCCCAGTGTGGTTTATTTGGTTCGGGATCCCACATTAAGCTGTAAGCCCTCGTCTCATACAGCCTCGGTTACGTTACGCTAAACCCCTAACCATCCGATTCATGTCTTGAGCTCATAAGATTGTTAGAAAGTGATTGATTTGTGATCCGTGATGGGTTGCAATTAATCCAAAGAGCCAAAAGAAGAATCACAAAGCTGGGTATAAAAATCGATCTCTTGCTGAAGCATCGTGACTTATAATTAAATTTCAGATTTCCAGATTCCAAAAATTTTGCTTATAAGTTCCTAAAAGAAGCTTGGAAAAGTAGTTACATGTATTCTAAAACTCATGAAATAAAATCAACAATTTCGTTTAAAATATTGACTGGGTAATACTTTAAATCCAGGGTTTAAAAAGATTTTTGTAAAAATAATTAGACACATAGTTACATTAGTCTGGATTTTCAAAGCATGTTTTCACTGTTTACGTCATTTTAAAAATTATCAACCAACTAGTTAAAATTCCCCTTCTTCGCACGAGAAGAATATGTTTATGAAAATGTTATTTGTGAAATATTTAAGCTTCTTCCCTTCTCAAAAAAGTGAATGATAAAAGCTATCCAAGCCAATTTACGTGCTATGTTCAAAATTCATTTTTAACAGTTAAATTATTTTCTTTCTTTGACCATTTTCTGACTGGAAAAAGTGATATTAGGATGTTGTAGAAATTACCTCCTTTCCTCACCCCCTACATTCTACACGACAAATTTTACTAGCTCGCTTGATTCAATTTTGACAATCCCTTAAAATCAGATAACTTATCTTGTATGTAATTCTCAAGCGTTTATACTCTTATAGATTTTGTGGTTATCTTTCAGAGCAATGTGTTGACACGCACACACACATCGAGAGAGAAATACAATTATAAATTTAGTGAGGAGAGAGGGAAGAATCGTGTTGTTAGAATTGCATTAAAAATGAAATGAACATTAATGAACAATTAGGTTAATGTTGCACGTTTAAGTCCTTTAAGCCAAAGAAGACGGATCATCAATAAAATTAAATGCTAGTTAAAGTCAAGTTTTAATGATTTCCTAACGAAAATCGAATCTGACACTACACGAACCATAGGCGCCCACGCTAGCCACTAGACCAGCAGGAACGTTTAAGACTACTTTAATTGTCTCATACAAATTTTCGTTCCGTCGTCTCCAGGTTTGTTCCGGCCCTATCGGGTCACGGCTCTTACTGCTTCCATGTCATGAAATTCATCACTGTTTCACAATACCAAAAATAACACGAAGTTTGTTCCAACCCCAACGGGTAAGAATTGACTGTGGTCAGATATTTTGTTCTAAAAGCAGAGTTCAATTCCCGGTAGGAGCTCGTGTGGTCCGGATGCCACGTTAAACTGTAGGTTCATGTCTCATATAGCGTCACTCCTGAACGGGGCTGTAAACTCAAATCAACTATTACAACTAATAACATACATTCTAGAAAGAGCTTCGCAGATCATTTTCTCACAATCAACTTTTTTCGTATCAAACAGGCCAACTTGAAACTATAATAAAAGTTAATGTAAAACCTCCGAAGTATTCAAAAATCTAACAAAAAGATTTGATGTAGGAACTTCCACCAAAAGTAGGTTCTAGTAAGCAAAGTAGGCTATTTTTGACATTATTCAATTTGATCAGTTGCTACATTTGCTAATGAAATGTTGACGTTACTTGCTCTTCCTGTATATGCCAAAGAAACCTTCTCTTCTGAACAAAAATCCGGCGTTATATACATTGATTTATATATTAAAAAATCGGGAAACATTAGCTGGCTTAGTGAGGCACTCCCTGGATTTATCGCTAGTTTAGTCTGTTTATAACTACAATATTATAACCATGGGACAGCAAACTTGCGTTATTCAAGGTGTAAAGTACATAACATATTTCCGATTCTATCGATAATCAAATTCAAGGTGTATATTTCAAGGTGAAGAGTCCCTATATATTCAAGAAACTTGTATTTGAGCATATAAGGGCACATATTGTTGCTAACTTCAAATTCCCTGCATTTCATTGGAGTTTATTTTATTATAAACCATTGCTTAGTTCTATTATCGAATTGTTCATAATATTTGTCATATTATCTTCGACATTTTCAAGTATAAATATATTATTTTCTCATTTCCTTATGTAACGAAATGTAATAGCATGGAGACTTTTGGAACTATGATTTCTATTTTGTTAAGATTTAAAGATGAGCTTTTTTACACGCAAACAACGGCAAAATTTAGTTACATTTGGTTCTAGAAATAAAGATGATGGAAATCAATGTGCTGACCACACACAAAACAACTGAAATCCATCTCCTTGGCCATAATAAACTAATAATGGACTACAATTGAAGAGCATTCAATTATTTTTGAGCTGTAAACCTAGCAAAATCTAGAACAGTTTTACGCTTGTAAAATTCTACTTCATTTTGTTCGCTTGACAATAAATAAATAAATAAAAACTTCCAGAATATCCATTAGGAATAGGAATTACATTTCTGGGCTGTCGGCATCGAAGACCATTTAGCCCGTCACGTATATGAGGGATGACGTCCCTCGGCGAGCACACTATCCAATGAAAAGGAAGGATTGTGGAAGGAAGGCTTTGGACCATTATGTTAGGTACAATCCCGGCATTTGCCTTGTGTGAATAAGGAAAACCGAGGATAAACCTTATTCAAGATGGCTGGCCTGAAAAATCTGTTACACTTTGTCTACTGAGTTTCCCCACAGGGAATCGAACCCGGGAACGCTTGCATCAAATTCGAGAGGGTTAGAATCACATAAAATCACAAATATCGAATCACATCTTAAACTGTAACCACATTTTTTACTGGAGTCCTACCTGATCAATGAAAAAATAAAAATAGGAATTAAATATAACGAAGATTCAAACAGGGGTCGCGGGAATGGGAATTCTGCACAGATGCAATGAGTTACGGAATAATATAACACAAGTCATCTATTCTTTAAATATGTGGTAATAACTGTATGCTACACGCTGTGAAAGAACATTGTTTTTTCTTCTAAAACACTGATAAGCCACTTTCAGCATGATCGAAGATATGGCCCCAAAGATGAAATTTCTTAGGTCGACAGGGTCTCAAATTCTCCCTCAGGTCAACCCTTGAAATTAACAGTGTTTGAAAACTTTTCTTAATAAATAGAACATTACATTTATTTCTCTTTCTACGGTTTGAAATGGCAAAATCATAACTTAAAGAGAATTATAATACGTAAAAGAATAAAAAAATATAGAAGTAATGAGGTAAATATTATCGTGTAAGTTATCTATTTCTAGTTGGATTAAAACTCGAATATTCATGCGGATTGCACTTTAAAGTAAATCTTCTCTCTATATAATTCATACTGGAAAGGCATGTTAACTCCAATTACTTAATTAATATTTTCAAGAATATTTTTTATTGTCATACGAGTGTTGTATTTTTACTATTCAATATTGTATATACTTCATTTCCCAAAGCAAACTCTCGCAAATGTATGGTGGACTAGTGAATATTATTAAATAAATTATCATTTAGTTTTCGTAAATGCTTCATCGTCTCATTTTAAACTTCGTACTTTAACTAATAATAATAATAATAATAAATAATAATAATAATAATAATAATAATAATAATAATAATAATAATAATAATAATAATAATAATAATAATAATAGTCGTATCTTTATCAGAAATACTGGCTTAGCCAATAAATGAATTCCACGTGGTCTCTATTTGAAGTTCTATTTAATGGAATTCCAGAGAAACACAAAGAGAAACTTCGAGAACAGGTAAAAGAAAAATCTTACTTTGATGGGACTCGAACTAACCTTTATGAGTGATCTATGCGCAAGCGCTTTAGACCACTTGCTTTCTTTTCGTTAAGTAAAATGATTCACCGAACGTATCTTAGTAACTTGTCTCCATTTTCTTCTCGGTGTACACATTTTACAGTTATTTCCAGTAACCTTGAACGACAGGGACACGAACACAAAAACATTGAAGACAGTTAAAATTTTCTCCCAGTTGGAATCAAACCTAGGCCCCCGTATGTCAAAAGCACACGTCCTAGCGTATTTTGTAGTATCTGAAGTTTAAGCCTATTTCACCCTGTCTATTGATCGTATGTTTATGTTCACCATATTTGTTACTTTGAGCAATGATGTATATTATTGATATAGGTTCTATTACATATTCGTCCATAAATATTATATAAAGTATCAGCATTATTCATGATTTGTCATGGAAGTTCACTGGTGAATACACAGTAGACAAAGAGTGAAATTGGAAAGAGAGTTCGACAGGAATTATATCTTTCGCCGACATTATTTAATATATATCTAGAAGAGATAGCGAAAAGAAGTCTACATAATGGAGATGGAATTTGCTTAGGAGGTAATATGATTAAGTGTTTACGGTTTGGGGATTATATGTCTGTTGTCGCAGAATCTAAAAGGAAAATCGATAAGATGATGAAAACTTGAGAAGAATTTGTGAAGAATATAGGATGAAAATAAATGTTAGAAAGAAAATTCCATGGTGATTGGAACGAAGTGATCGCTGTCAAATATAGAAGTAGGAGCGGAGGAAATACAACAGGTGGATAATTTTGTCTGAGAAGTAACATTTCCCAAGTGTAGCATTCCGATTTTGATAAAATTTGGCAGGTAGGTACTAGACATGAAATAAACGAATAAGTGGTTTTGTATTTTCCGTAGAAAAGCGGTTTTAGGGTAGAAAAAGCCTCGAACCAAAATTTTGAAAGTTGACGCCTGGGAGGCAAGAAAATGTGAACCGAAGTGAATGAAATTGTGCACAGATATTGTAGACGTAAAATAAGGGAATACCCTTAGTATTTTCTTGGGAAAAACGGTCGAGTGGGACACGCACCCCTCCAAACCTTTTATCACGAAATATAAAAAGTAATAATAACAGTATGTCAATTGTGTGGGAAGAACATGAAGAATCACAACGAAACTTTGTTAAGGGAGACTACCCAAAAACAAACGAATACTGTTTTCTATTTTCTGCGGAAAAAGGTTTTAGGGGCAAAAAACCCGTCTAAAATTTTGGAAGTTGACGCCAGGAAATCAAGAAGTGCACCGAAGTGAATGAAATTGTGCACAGATATTATAGACCTAAAATGAGGGAATACGTGTTTGGTATTCTCCTAAAAAAACGGTTGGGTGGAACAAGAACCCCTCCAAATCTTTGATCATGAAATATCAGAAGTGCTAATAACAGTATGTCACAACTGCTTAAAGGACATTAAGAACTGGAACGACACTTTGTGTAGTGACAATACGAAAAAAAATTAACGAATACGGATTTTTTATTTTTTCCGGAAAAACGGTTTTACGGGGCAAAAGCTCCCACTCAAAATTTTGAAAGTTGACACCCTAAAATCATGAAGTGCACCGAAGTGAATGTAATTGTGCACAGATATTGTAGACATAAAATAAGGAAATACGTGTTTCGTATTTTCATCGAAAACACGGTTGAGTGGACCCCTCCAAACCTTTGACCATGAAATATCAAAAGTTCTAATAACAGTATGTCAGAGGTACTTAAAGGACATGAAGAATTGCAACAAAACATTGTGTAGAGATAATACGCAAAAATAAACGAATACCGTTTTTTATCTTCTTCGGAAAAACGGTTTTAGGGACAAACGCCCCCACCCAAACTTTGAAATTTGATGCCCGAAAGGCAAGAAGAAGTTAATCAAAGTGTATCAAACTGTGTACAGATACTGTTGTCGTAAAATGAGGAAATTAGTGTTTCGTATTTTCCTGAAAAAAAAAACGGTTGCGTAGGCCGCAGACCCTCTAAACCCTTGATTACGAAGTATCAAAAGTGCAAATAAGTATACGTCAGAAGTTCCTAAAGGATATGGAGAATTGCAACGAAACTTCGTGTTGGGACAACTTGCAAAACAGTAAACGGAACATGTTTTAATTCGTTCGGAAAAACAGTGTTGGGACCAAGACCCCTCCGAAAAAAAATAAATATCACCGTAATAGCACAGGACCGAAGCAAATTAAATTGTGTGTAGGTATTGTATATGTAAAATAAAGCCTGTCGTGTTTCTCAAGTGTTCCCATCCAATTTGCTTCAAATTTGGCACATCAACAGCAAACAGGAAATAAATCGACACGTGTTTTTGTTTATGTGGCAATTGCTCGTTTGTCTGTCTGTTTGTACCACGCTAGAGTGCGCAATGTTTAGTGTTTTAACTTCAACTTTTGAGGATAGAAACAGGATACACTCGAAATTCACTGTATTGATTCTAACTTTTAGGTCATCTATCTATGGTTACATTTCACTATTTTAACGCTAGCCATTTCTTACCTATGGCGTATTTTATAGTATTTCAGGGGGCACCTAATACTTTTCCACATAAACAAAAACACGTTTCGATTTCTGTTTACTCTTGGTGTGCCAAATTTGAAGGAAATCGGATGGGGACAATTGGGAAACACGAATTGCCTTATTTTACATATACAATATCTACAAACAATTTCAATCGCTTCGATCCACTCCTTCCCGTACTTCTACCATAATATTTATTTTTTGCGGAAGAGGCCTTGGCCCCAACACTGTTTCTCGGCACAAGATAAAAACAAATGTTCGCATATTTTTTGCATATTGTCCTTACAAAAGTTCCATTGCAATTCTCCATATCCTTTAGGAACTTCTGACGTATACTTATTTGGACTTTTGATATTTCGTAATCAACGGTTTAGAAGGTCTGCGGCTGCTTCGTCGTCACCCGATTTTTCACCTGGATCATCAAGATCTGACCAGTCTCCCTCTGCGAGCATACGCAGAATCTCTGTCGAATCCAGCGCGTTGTTCATCTGAAAGTATAAGAAAGAAAGAATATGATTGTAATTTTTGCAGCTAATTTTATTTCGAAGTTGTTAGTTTAAGTTAGTCTATATACTAAAATTATGTTAGTTACATTATTACCTTCAGAATAAAGCAAGAGGTTAATTTATTAGGTAAAAGTTGAGCAAACTTTATAGTTTTTCAGAAATAAGTATTTCTAAAAACAGAATGTAGTATTTTCTAGAAGTAACTGTGAAAATAGGATACTCTTGATAATCTTCCTCAAAACAGTTTCAATTTATTTGGAGAAAATAATTTTCACATATTTTATTTGGTATCTTATACGAATATTTCTAATTTATGATGATTTGAAACATCCTGTACAGAAAGGACAAGCAGAAAGAATGGATACGAAACTGAGAAATAAAATGAAAGGTAATTATATCAAAAAGTATATATTTTTGTATGCCTCAAAGTTTAAAAGGACGTTTCATAAATACATATAGAAAAATTCATTCCTCATAATAAAATATCAGCCATTCCTAGTGCAAAATTTATTGGAAATTATAAGCTCTTTCTATATAAGTATTTGCCATACTCCTAATGGTTCTATTTGGAATCAAACCTCATACAGAAATATTTCTAGTATTAGCTTCAGTGTAGCCTGATGGGTCCAATTGGAGTCATGTTTTTCATATAAGTGAATATAATCATAAAGATTAGTAATTTTAAGCATATAACAACAGAAAACCTAAAAACATACATTCTACCGTATATCTTGAAATTTTATAAGTGAAATATCATGTACTTACCTTGAAAATATAAAATATTCAAGGCGACATATCAGAGATAATTAGAAGCCTTGACGTACATGCGAAGCAATTACAAGAAACATTCGAAGAAAGATTGCCGTGTATAAAACACAGTAGCAGATTAAAAAAAATAAAAGTGTAGCAAAACTTATGGTAGGTTCACTAATTAAAAATGGGAAAAAAGAAATTATAGAAATATATACGTAATGTTAATGAGTCCATTTGGACCCGCGAGGTCGCAAAGGGTTAGGCACTTATGACGTATACTTATTAGCACTTTTGATAATTTATAATCAAAGGTTTGGAAGGGTCTGTGCCCCATCCAACTCATTCTTTTTAGGAAAATACGGAACACACATTGCCTCATATTTACGTATACAATATCTGTGCACAATTACATTCACTTCAGTCCACTTCTTCTTGCCTTTAGGGCGTCAACTTTCACAATTTCGGGTGAGGACTTTTGCACTCCAAAAAAGTTTATCCGCACACTATATAAAAACAAATATTCGTTTCCTTTTTGCGTATTGGCCCTACACAAAGTTTTGCTGCAACTCTTCATGACCTTTAGGCACTTCTGATATACTGTTATTAGCACTTTTTGATATTTCGTGATCTTTGCGTTTAATGTTTCACGATTATGCCTGTTAGGTTACGGGAGACCATGATTAAAACAAGTGATTTATGATGGAAGAATTAGTGGAAGGAGAAAGTGGGAAGAAATTGAAGTGTCCCGAGAAAACTCACGAGCACGATGTTGTCCACTTCAAGCTCATTTGTCTTGGGAATGAAGCAAGTACCCCACCCTTAGTACCCCCACCCTCAGTACCCTACCCACCATGACCCATTCGACCCACCGACCCAGTCTGATATACCGACTCACTCTATTTACTGCACCGTACACAGTATCTTCTGAACAGTACATTTTTTCACCCTCGACCGTAAGCATAGGAACTATATACGCGTTTCTGATTGGTTGCAGTTTACGATTGTCAAAACTTTCTGGTGCATGTATTGTGTATTATAGTAATAGATGAAAATTGTCACTTTGTTGGAACTAAAGAAGAAGAAAGTTGAAGAACCAGCCGAGGTTAAATTAATATCATGGCAGTCAAACTGGAACAAAACGAGCCCTGCTGGGTTTCAGACCCGTTGTTACTACTACTATTACTACTAATTATACTATGGATTCATGTAGCAAAACTGCAGGCGTAACGTAAGTAAATAACTTTTTGTGTATGATTTATCTTATTTTAATGAAACAAGTGTTATGGAAACTTAATAAAAATAAAATATAAGAATTAAAATAGTTTCTCTGAGCCGGGATTAAACCCGCACCAAAAGTAATTATAATTAATAACTAGTTGTGCTAGCGCGCTCGGCCACGAAGACCAACAATAGTGGGTGGTTCATTTCTGCTATGTTTATGGTACGTAGCGAGAAAGGGATAACTTCAACTAATCAGAGCCGCGTATTTAGCTCCTATTGTTAGGGTCGAGCGTCCCTAAAAAATATGCTTTTGATCACTGATGAATTTGTCCACGTTTTACTTTCAAGGCCTCCATTACCCTTTCTTTTTCATTTGTTTCTGCTTACGTACCTGAGATGAGTATCTCTAAGTGAAAAAAGAACTTCAGGCATTATTGGATATTGATATTTGTAATTGCAATAATAGCAATAGGACTTATACTACTACTTGCCTTTCAAGACACACAGCCTGTGAGTTTTAGAGGAGCTAACTACTGGGAACAATACATTTTTGAATCACTATAACATATAAGTTATTATATAGAAATGGATGTAACTATGTGTAGCGGTTTATCATGACCATATTACAAAGCCAAATGAAATGAATTTTGGTATATAGTTAGGCCTTAATCCAAACTGGTATGTTATCATATCACTTTCACTATAATAATATCTTAAAGTGGTAGTGGGGATCCGAATGTTTTCGAAAAAATGAGTATCTCAGAAGCCGTAAAGCTTATGGAGCTGAAATTCAGTATATTAACTCTGTATTGAAAATTAACACAACGTCTCATAGCATGTTTTAAAATTCTTCTTTGTGAGGGGGGCGGGACTTTCTATATATGCAGAGTTGGTAGTGGGTTGGTTTGTAAAAATAATCGAAAACGATCGATATTAGTTGAGACACAAATTCACAAACAAATTGATAAACAGAAACCATGCGCTTTCTACTATAACAATTGCTGAAGCTTATGTTTATTATATGGAGCGCTTAAGACACAGGATAATCAAGCAATAAGGTTGTGAGAAAAATAGACATAAAATTTGTAATGTACGCTTAATTACATGGAAATTTTAAGTTTGGATTGTACCTTGGTCTACTTACCTTGATTTCGGACTTCCAAATTTCATGCGTTTTTTCACTGAAAAGTATCGACAATTCAACAAGGAAATAACTATCCCATGATAATTTAATTGAAATTCATAGAAATTTGGCGCATGACAAACAATTTACCATTTTATGTCGTAACGGTCAGATCCATCGCATAACAGACCGCTGCTTGGGCGAGTGGCCGTAAAAATTCAAACTCCGATTAGTTAGAAGTTCACAACCTGGTTTTATTACAAGTATAAACTCTTTAGTCGGTAGAGAAGAGGATATGAATCATGTGTCAGAGTTCATAACGATGTGTTTTGGTAGGTGGTAGGTCGGAGCAGGGCGGTGGGTCCGAGTGGATGATGATGGGTAGTGGGTCCGAGTGTGTCATGGTGGGTGGTGGCTTCGAGTGGGTCATGGTGGGTTGTGGGTCCGAGTGGGTCACGGTTGGTGGAGGGTTATGGCGGGTCATCGTGGGTCATGGTGAGTAGTGAATCAACTTTTCATTGACCCTAGCCGTCACTGCCTCAGATAGTTCAGTGCTCGCGGTCCCGTGTTCAATTCCCGGTGGGAGATCCTTTGAAATTGTATATGTCCTCGATGTATCTGTGTTCGTGTCCCTGTTGTTCAAGGTTACTGGAAATAACTGTAAAACGCGTATTACTAATTATAATAAAGATAAGTTACGGAGATTCTTTCAGCGAATCAGAAAAGAAAGTGGTCTGAGGCACAATATGTCTTATTTTGTTTTTTAATTTAAATTTGAAGTCTCTCGACTATAGTATTTGATCATGAACGAAATCAGTGTGTTTCGTCGTTATTGTAAACGCGTACAATTTGCTCCATACACGAGTGTTTTTTGACTCTTAGTTAACAGAGCAATCTCAGCGTAGTGGCGTGAGCGTTTGTTTCGTAATTCGGTAGTCCCGGGTTCGATTCTCGCTGCGGTAATTTGCTTTTATCAACTTCAATGTTCATACTTCTGATTATAATAAAATGAAAATACTCAATTTCTTTCGGTCTTACAAGTTAGAGTGGAGACGGATTTCTTCACAGGGGAAATACTAGCAAAATGACTTCACATGTCTGTTTACAACCTTGATTCGCACTGTGTGAATACCTAACGTGTTTAGGAAACAATTCATGAATACGACCCCGAAGGGTCATGCTTAGGGCCTAGTGTGAGTCATAAATGTGTCTGAAACGATATTTTTCCCGATCAATTATTCCGAACGTCTTCCACTATTACTCTTACTGCTAGAAATAATAATGTTTTCGTCTGCCATTTCTAACACGTTTCATATATCCGTTCAACCAAAATTTGTAAATAGGAACTATTCTTTTTTATATTGGTATGTATATTTTGTTAAAATATCAATATAACCCTTACATAATCCAAAGTTTTTTATCCAAAGAAAGCATGTTACTATGTATCGTGATGAAGACAATTTCTACTTAGTTTCTGTTTAGGCATCCGAAGTTTCGATATTAATGTTGCCCAGGAGCTGATACCTTCTTTCTCCCCTCTCATTTCCTTTCGGACACTAATCCCTCGAATTATCTCTTATCCTTTCTTTTTCTTTTCCTATCAACTTCAGTATTTTATTTACCTTGCAATAGGACGTAATATTTAGGTCTTAAATTTTCAGTATTAATAATAATAATAATAATGGTATTAAAATTTTTAAAGTTGCCCTAAAATTAGGCAAAACTTACAGATAAGTAGGGATTTCGGGAGAGTGTCTGGACCTCCAGGACACGCCTCTGCAACTACCAAAATTTTAAACCAAAGCGTTCCACTTAAGTTTCATGTAGAAAGTATGCTACTTAGTCCGTGAGATAGACCACCAAAAATGAGAAAATAACATCACAAAGAGGGAGGAGCTACAACCAGTATAAAGTCGTACAACACAGTCGCAGCAGTGAAAAAATGCATGTTGCCCACTCTGAATCGGTAGCTTTCCCAATATGGCGACCAAAAACAAAATGGTGGCTTCAATTCTTAAAACATCACAATTCTCTCACATAACATGTGTTTTCAAAGTTTTGAGGTTCAATCACATGGTTTTCGGATTTAAGGAATATTAGTTTTGATTAAAAATGCATAAACTGGCTTTGTTGTATGTAAAGTGCATAAATTTAACAAAACACAATGGATAAAACAATACATTTACCCTAAAACTCTACGTTTATTTAATTCTCCTACATATTGCGGGATTGTGTGTAAATTAGATAACGTTCCTAACATAGCTAATATGCTTGACGTAGATATCTCTGAATATAGTATTTTACAAATATGTGAACCACATTAGCAGCACCTTTATTTTAGTATAATCAGCAATGCAAAATAATATATTAAATATAGTTTTATCGCGATAAACTATGATAGTGTAATGTCTCTTAATCTTCTTCACTGTTACTACTAGCGTATTCATCACAGCTAGAATGTACATCATTTATCATATTCTCATAGTGAATCTTGCAGAAATCAGTACAAGAAATACCAGCGTTCACACAGGAGCGGCTGTCCTTCTTGCATTCCCTCATACAGCTGCATAATACGAACTACAGTATTTCTTCCAGAGATGGTTTGCCATCAATCCATTGTATGATGATAGTTTGGCCATTAATGTTCCACCCATGGCCATCTGGAGATGGTGGGTCAGGTTCTTTTTGTATGCTCTTTTCCATACAACAGTTTGGAAATTTGCTGTCCTAATATGCAGTCTGAATGAAAAACGACATGATGGAATCCTTCAGTGCGCCATATAACACAATGAAGGTTGTACCGTAACAAGTTTATGTCTTTTGCGCTTTTGTCCTTGGTGTCCAATTTTCAAACAAGTTCTACTAACGATAAAAAAGATTCTTCATCGACGCCCCATTCTGAACCCAACCGTTGTAGAGTATTTAAAGATATGAGGTTGATTTAATTACAATCTTTAAAATAGACAACTTTCCTTTTCCACAAAAGGGTGACACTGTATCACAACCAGATATGACATGAAGCCCTGGTAATGCCAGAAGAATGTCTCAAAGTGTGATATCAGTAGATAGCCAATTGGTTATAACAGTGGCAATGTTCTGTTTCCACTTTTCCCATATAGATATATCCAGAATTCTTAATATACATAGAGTGGTAGAGCAATAGAACAAGCACATTTGTGTCATTGTCATGAATAACAAATGGTTGTTGAAGGGAGCTGGCACACAGAAACACCCTAGTGTCACCTTCTTCTTGTGTACTGCAAAGTTCTACTAATGAAACATTGTCTTTTAAAATTTTCCAGCAGTCACTTCCACATGTAGCGAACAACTTTCTATTATCTAACTGAACTCTGAAAATCTCCTTCTTCCTGTATCAGTTCGGAACCTAATGCCGCATGAACTGCTTTATTCATTCGAATAGCTCGATTGTAGTTTTTCCCACTCATTGCATTGGCAACTGACCCTTCCACTACAATTCCACTGTTGACAATTAGGTCTTTTAAACCAGCAGCTTCAAACCTATAACCAATTATAAACAACAGGATCATCAGTAGGTGGAATCCTCTTATCATCAGCACTATGTTCCTGAACTAGTCCTTGTGTTTCCAGTACACCTCACATGCTTTAGTATAAAATGCTTGATCGGAAACACAAACCACAGCGGATAACTTCATTTGATCTTTTACTGCTCATACTGTACACAAAACATAATAGGCTGTTCTTATGTCAATGGCTGGCAAATAAACAGTATCTAGATGACCAATTTCTGTTTTTATGACAACCACCCGATCCCGTAGTGTGATGATAAACCCTGTCCAGCCTGGTACCAGAAGACTTGGATTAGTCTTCAGGCAACGGATGATAATCCACAGCATGTACTGTACCCTCTACAGAGTTGAAACTGCTTTGTAGCTAGTAGAATTCCATAAATTTAGAATGTGTGTCAATTTACCTGGTGGAAGCCATTGTAGTATTCTGGCAGTTTCCTCGTCGTCAAATCTTCAGGTAATGATTTCTTTGGCCGTTTTTGATGGGTTCGATTGGAGTATTAGATGGTTGTTTAGTTTCTGTGGCAGTTGTCGATGAAATTCCAGGTTCTTGAAGACAAGACTGTTGTGTTTGCCTTCAACAGTAATTCGCCAGTTTGTAGCATAGCAATTATTGAATTTATACGATATGATGTGCCACCACTTGTTAATGTTTGTTCTAAATTGTCAGTGATATCTACAATTAGTAGGGTAACACCTCTCTCTCTGTATTCATTGACACTAGAAATTTATCAGAAGTACCACATCTCCTTGTTTGTTTAGATATAACATTTAGTGCATATTCTGTTTCTAGTTCTTTAATGATTTCATTTCTGATACCATGACATTGGCTATTCAGGAGCCGTATAACTTCTGTGTTGTTACATAGAGCTTTTACTGCAGATGGTAGTAAAACACTTTTAGGGGGTTTAATTTCACCTCGAGGAACATTATGCACGAAGTCCTGGGCCAAAGAGTACTTTAAACGCAAAACCGTACTGCATTGCATTTATCGGAATCAGATGTGCCCTAAGTATAAATGTAACAAATGTATCTAATCTTGGAGGTACATACGGAGAAATGCATTCAGGATGCACGTCGTCTTCTGTTGGTGGGCATGGTAGCCTCTTACTAACATTTGAAATGTCTTTTCTTAGAGTTAGAGCTGCAAGATCCATTGTTGTATCTTCTGTTTGAATGTTACGTAAATTCTGCAATTCCTGTTGCAGTTTATCATTTTCTATAACTAACTTCTCACTGCGTAACAAAACTGGGTACACTAATGTTTTTCAATGTTCAGTACTAACAAATACTAAGTTTTTGTTGTGCAATGAAATTTGCCTCATAAGATTACGTTTTCTTGAGGAATTTATTTTTTTCTCCTAATTTTTAAATTTCTTGTCCCATAACTTTGACAAATCGTTGAAAAGAAATAGCTCGAGGATTCTTGACTAAGTCTTCTCCTAACTTTGAAACTCTAACAAATTCAACATTTCCACAAATCATTTCCAAACTGTCACTGCTTGGCTCTGCGTAATTCTGTTTGTGTATTTCTCAACAAAATTTCTGTAACAAGTGAAAAGATACTTAGCTTCGCTTGACACTAAGTCTTTAATAGTAATACCTAATATTTTCATAGCTAATTCTGCTTGTTCAGTCTTTAAACTCAGATGTTGATTTGCTGTTGAGCGAACTGTTGTCTACTAGGGCCGGCGCTAGCAATTTTGCCGCCCCTTTAATGTGCAAACCTTACTTTGAGAGAAGATGTTCAAGTGTCAGAAAAAGTAAGATGTCGCATTTAAAAATATGTATGAAATGGAAATGTAGTTAAAAAATTGAACTACCTCTCTCGAATGCCTACGTAATATTTGAGTGACTCCACACACGACACAATATTCAGTATGCTCGATTTCGCTGTATATCTGTTACATACAGCAGCGCGTGCAGAAATTAAAATTACAAAAAAAAGCTTTACTCACGACTAATAATTTTAATTTTTAAGCTTATGTAACGGGATATGAAGGCCTGTCCACCAGCCTTCCCGAGATTTCATCTATTCTTTGGAAATGCTGCAGTCATCGCCCTTGGGAGTTCGTCGCCTGGCAGATGTCAACAACATCAGACCACGTCGCCCGATATCAGCTTCAGTCATTAAAATTGAAAACTGTTTGCTTACTACAAGGAAGCTCCTTGTATGTATCTTGTACAATAAACAGTGGTAGCAACCTTCAGAACCTTAACCTTTAACAGTCTCATCCGCGTTTGCTATTTTCCGTACTTCTGGTTTGATCAGCTGCTTTCTCAATAAGTTTGTTTCCACTGGACTCTCATAGTCATGCCTTATTGTCGTTCAATGGACGCTCCGAACATTTACCCAGGGTCTGTGACACAACTAGGAAGCATCTCTACAGAGTAAGTATGTGTCGTCAGGAAAAAGTTCTTTCCTTCCTGCTTTGGTACAAGAAATTCTCGACGACGTTTGCATCCCGGAACGGACTTTGGAGAAGTCACGCTGTGTCATCGATAGGAGTGCAGGTGCACTCGAATTGTGTCTATCTGGGGTAATGAACGGGGCCATGACTGCGTGGAAATTTCGATCTGTTCTTCCGCATGACGTCAGAGAGACAGTCGGAACAAATAGACTTGAGAAAGCTTGATCTTGGTCAGTTTTAGCCCGGTCATTTGGCTTGGTCATTTTGCGGGTTGACTTGCTGAGAGGAGACCAGTCGATGGTAACTTAACCGCAGTACTACTTCACCAAAGGTCCACTTGGCTTACCGAAGAACTACAGACCATCCTCAGAAGGACCAGACACCGGCCTGCTCATCTTGTTATTGTGGGTGAGACTGAATCTTAGTTGCTATTCCCTTGCTCTACCATCTATCCCTTCACACACCTTAAGCTACCATTCTCTAATTTGAAAACCGTTCTTTTATTTGTTATATATTTGCTCTACCATTGCCCAGTTGCTTTAGCCCTCTCGAGCTACGCAACCCCCCATTCTTCATTTTGTGTTACATGGTGGATTGGCGCCGTGAGTTTTTGACTCTGTTGGTCCTCTTGCACGTTGTATTTTAGTTCACCCCACCCTCCCGTAAGTTTGGTTTTCCCCCTCCCTCCGCCCTTGCTGATTTTGTGATTTAGGAAATTTCATTATGACTCTGTCATTAGCTTCTAACCATGACATCCACTACCCTATTTTGAACGACGAAGGTCGCCCGGCCTACATTAATTCTAATTATAAATTTTACTTGTTGGACACAGGTGTTTTAAAGTCATTTACAGAATTTGGTCCTACTTTTGGGGATACAATAGATAGCCAGCTATGCAGTTCTTTCATACATAACCGGTTCGCCAAGTGGAATATGGTTGAATTTAAACCCCTGAAGTGTGATCTTCCGGAACTCCTGGATTTAGGAAAGAAACGTCATTTCTTGGCCTTGGTTACCAGGTTAGTGACCATCCATTCCTTCTTGCGAGATGGTATTTTCTTTGGGATTAAGTCAGCTGATCCTAACTTTTCCGTAGTGGTTATCTTCAAGTCAGGCAGGGATCAAGATACCCTAACTTCTTGGGTACAGAGATGTAGTCATATTTTTGCGTCGCGTCCTGTTATTAGGATTGCAGACCTGCCTCGAACGGTCCAAAGATTTGAGCGTCTCGCTCACGGGGTAGTTTCCCCTGATCCACAATTACTTAATCTTGCAGCGTTTGCTGACCTCTTTATTGAACGTAATAAGTGGTTTTTTTCATGAAAAGTGTGGTTCTTTGAGTTTTTTTCTTCCTTGTATGGTGTTGTTAGTTCAATTGTACGGTTTGTATTTATGATTATTTTGATTATTTGGGTTCATTTGTTGTGAGGAAGTTCAGTTTTTTTTAATTATTAGCGTTGATAATGTTTATTCTTGAGTAGTTTTAAGAAATTTATGTGATCATTTTTGATCCTCCTCGTACATATTTCAATTATTATTATTTTGGTAAAGTTAGTGGTTTTTATTTAATTATATTCGATATTTCAGTTTGGTAGAGTTTTCTGTTATTTTATTTAGGATTTTCATATTTAGTGCAATTTTGCTCGTTTGTTTTTTTTTCTTTCTTTTTTTATAGAGGGTAATGAAATGTATTTTCGTTCGAGTTAGTTTCTTCTTTTATCGTTTGTATTCAGTTAAAAAGATTCCGCTGTGTGAATGAAGTTCGTTCACTTTAGTAAACATTATGTTAGGTCAGTATCATACTTTGATCTGGAAGTGTCAGCTCATATTGCTATCTGGATATCAGGTTCGAGCGACCTTGACTATGTAGAAGTAAGAATTTCCGCTCGTTCTGTACAGCGAATGTTCACTTTTAAGCTCTGTTTTAATTAACATGGGTTGTAATATTTATGAATATAAAGTATTTCTTTTTTCTTTTGATTTTTTGCGATTGGAGTTTTGCATTTAAAATTATGGCTTTTAGTTATGACCTCTCGTAGTCAGGAGCCTTTATAGATTTTTTTTTCATTTTTTGTTGGTACAATGTGATTATTGCGATAATTCACTCCTGACCCCCCCCTTTTTTTGTAATTGTATGCTTAGTAGAGTTCGATACTCCCTAGTTTAAGAGGATTTTGAAGTGATTCTTTGTTTTGTTGGTGCTTTCTCGAGTAGTATACCATTAAATTCCTTTGTCTTTTGACTTTGTGTTACGTTTTACGGGTTCGTTACTCATTTACGGTATAGAGTACGCCCAATTTTGTGTAGAGGACCTATGTGGACCGTTAAGGAGTGCGTTTAGCCCAGGGTACCATGTCCTAAACTTGTCTTTATTTTATTATTATTCCTTCAAGCATGTCCCCATGTTGTTTTGCTAGCCATGTAGTTGTGCATGCACTATTTTCGTATTTTGTGTTTTTTGTTTCGGTAGGGCAGAGAGTGCCACCGTATGAGGTTTTCCCATGGTATGATGTGCGGTTTCTCGTACCATGAAGGGCTAGCTTGACGTATGTTGTAGAGTTGATAATTAATAATAAGCAGAAGATGCGAACACGAGTATAGTTGACAATAAGTGTTTAACACGAACATATAAAAATATTATTTACTGTAATAAGAAGAGTTAGGGGATATATTTTGTGTTGATGCTTGAAGAAATAATGGGAAAAGTTAATGGTATACGTTGAAGTTTAAATTGTTTTATTTTGACGATTATTTGGTTTTAAAATATTTTTTTGAGGTCATACATATATTTAACTATCACATTTATAGTCATATTGATTTGTGACTGTCTTTACATACCTTGATTCACATTAGTTATATACTTGTACTTATGTTTTAATGATAGATTACCCTGATTTGAGTGTTTAACATCACAATTTTCTTTTTTCTCTGACATGACCTTTTAGTTATATCGAATTTACATGTAACGTCGATCTGGATGCCCTTGTCAGGAAGAGTAGCTAACTTTCTGGCATAGGACCTTATTATTCTCGAGTGTGACGATTGTGTTTATTTGAGATTTTTTTTATCAAAATGTCACTTATTTTATGTCAAAAGGTGTTTCCAATAGAGTATGGAGCATGAAGATAATATAGTGAATCAGATATTACGGCAAAACTAAGTGATTAGCCTAAGCCTTACAATGTACTAAAACGCAATAGAGATACATAGATTTAACACACCTTAAAAAATTTTATCTTGCTCTTATATGATCAAATTCCTTTATCAGATTCGCATAGTCCAATGTTTGAGCCAATTCATGTCCTATTGATATCATTGCTGGACCGCTCAAGCGTGTTTTAGACATGGAAGAACGTAGATAGGTTCTAATAAGCTAGAGTTAATATTCCAAACTTCTTTCTCCACTTGTCATTGTTACTGGTAAGGTTAACAAAATCCTAACTGCAACACCGACATTGGGAGCGAAGTCATGTTCCTTAATTAATTTTAATGTCTCTTTCGGTGAACTTTCACAGGCTTAATTATAGTGGATAACATTTTCAGTTCGTCTTTCAAATCACTGGAGTTAATATCTTTCGATTCTTCGTATGTTAATATGCTGGCAAGCTTAGTATACTTTTCAGACAAAAAGTTCAGGAGGTATATCTTTACGATTACTTATATCGTAAAGAAATTCTAAATACTCGCTGTGATGTTTAAGTTGCCCAAATCTTTCTCTTAAAGCTAACACAATCTTGTCTAGAACTTTGTAATAAAAATCGATTTTTTATCTTATTTGTGGATCTTTAATAGCTTCATCCTCTACCTTGTACTGAAATTATCTCTTCTTTTGACTTCGAGCTTACACTGTATTACCTATCCGTAGTTCATCCCTATCTAATGCTGATGCCAACTCCATCGCATCAACCAAGTAAGATTGAAACCTTCCATCATTTCTGCTCCCTCAAAGTACGCATATATGCATTCAAGAAACCCGACTGCATCCAACACATGAGAATCAATGCTTTGGAGACTTTTGCTTACTATGTTTATGTGGAGTAAAAAGTCATACCAGGTATAACGAGTGAGCAAAGGAAAGTGAAGTCACGCAGCTGGTTTTCTACTATACGCAGAGCATCATGGGCGACCATTCTATCTGTTCTATTGTCGTTACTTATTTGGAGTAAGGTATCATCAACCTTCCCTATTTGATATCTAAATGGAGTCAGAGCCCATTGTACTGATTAATGGTTTTAAGAGTGAGACTGCTAATATGTTCCTTTAATATGCCCCAACGTTGAACTAACGCAGAAAAAGGTCATAAACTTTTTTAACTATGCCCCAACGTTGAACTAACGCAGAAAAAGGCCATAAACATTTTTAACTATAGAAAAAATTAAACTGCGTACCGAGATGCGGCAGTTGCATTGCTAATGACAAGGTTTTGAATCACTACTGCAAGAAACATAGAAAAATCGTGGAATTATTTCTAAAATTATCTTCTGAGTACCTGAATGTTTGCCTTTCATATTGGAACCATTGTCATATCCTTGGCCTCTCATGTTTTCTACCAGTTTCAGAGAATTACCGTTATTACTTGTGTAAAATTTAGCTATTGTTTTGCGTAACGGTAGACATTCTTCACCTAAAAACTTTACTATTGCAACTAGTCGTTCTATTAGTCGACGTTCTATTGCAACTAGTCGTCGTATTCTTTCAATGCTGTGCTTCGGCATTTAACATTTTCTGGTGTTTTGCGTGAATTGTAAAACCACTCTTCAGTCTTATTGAAAGCTTCGTCCATCTTTCCGACACAAGGTGAAGAGGAGACCTATCATGACCAGCCAAAGCTTCAGAAATGTGGCACCAATGGTTATAGCCATCAATTGTGAAATATATTTTACTTGTGGAAAATAATTTGCAACAAAAGTAGAAAACACCATTCTTACTTTCTGAATAAACTAACCACTTCCTGAACACAGATTCGCCATTACATAACGTGTACTTGAAACAGTTACCTGTGAACCGATGGTTGAAATTATCTCTGCGACAGTCGTCAAACTTGATTAATTGCTCTGGAGGACCTTTTTTGACTAGGGAGTTCTAATATTCGGAATAATCAATTTGTAAATTGGTTAAAAACTCGCTGTTAGAACCTAAAAGTCTAGATGCTGTAGGCTAGAAAGACCTGTCTCAAGTGGGAGTGGAGCGTTAGAACATTGCTGAATAGAAAAAATATAAAAGATAGCTTGGTAATCTTATCCTCTCTAGCAGGAAATCTTATCTACGCCGCTGCAAGGGAAATATTGAATGAGATACCTGTGGCTAGTAATTTGATAATTGAAAATAAGGGGGAATGCTCTGAATTTCCTGAGTGAGTATTTTCCTGAAGGTGAGTGAAGTAAGTTCAATTACATTCTCAGGTAAACACAATTTTATTTTTCCATGTGGGTCTGTTACGAAGCATTATATTTTGAAAGTATTCTTTTCTTTCCCAAAGTTTGCCGCCCATTAGACTTGCCGCCCTGGGCCGTGGCACGGCTCGACCCCCCCTCGCGCCGGCCCTGTTGTCTACTCCCAGCTCACAATTGTCAGAGAGTGATTTACGTGATTTTGCTCCTTTCACATACTTTGTTCTCTCTCAGAATACACACTTTTGGCAGAATATTTGATGATACACATATCCTACTTGTCTTGCGACGTGGTCCCACATCTTGTGATTGAATATTTTTTCTAACATTTTCTGAATCTTTTGTTTATGTGTAAAGTCCTGGTAACATTTTCGGTGTTATCTAATATCTGCAACTGGTACATATGATGGTACACACATCACACTGGTACATATGATGATTTCCTCTGGTTTTTGCAACATATTTCAGTCTATCCCAGGCAGTCTTCATATCCTTTCGTTCAGTGAGGTCAAATGCAGATGCTAAACAGATAATGCACCTCCATCTTGAATCTCGGGAGAAAAATCTGTTAATATCATGGAATTTAATTGTCGAAATGAGTTTATATAACACCAATTTTTAGTTCCCACTTTCAAATTATTATATAATGACTATAAAACATATCTGAACCATGTTTTACATTGCACTGATAGACACCTTGATCCACAAAATCATGGAATAGAAACAAAAAGTTAATAAAATGGATATTATTTGAGAGACTTATGGCGGTTTTAAGAATTTACGCCACCATTTTGTTTTTGGCCGCCATTTTAAGAAAGCTACTTTTCCAGAGTGGGCAGCATGCCTTTTTCCACTGTTGGCACTATACGGAACAATTTAAAGTATGTTGCAGCTACTCTCTTTTAGTGATGTTAAATTTTGCTGAATCTGATAGACTAACTGTTCGTTTTGAGGAAAATAAATGTAATAAAAATAACTGAATATCACTCAACAGTAAGGCATATAATAAACTAACTTTTAGGATATGCAGAAGTAATTATAAAAGCTTTGCTACAAAAATGCCTACACAGACCATAATAAATTCAATGAGCTCCGAAATACAAAGTAACAAATTAGCGTATAAGATTCACTCTACCAAGCAATTGTTACGTAAAGAATGGACATACACTATTTCGTGAATCGAGATAAAGCGAGAGCTGTTTATGATACTTTTCGTCTCCTCTCGATTTCCATCTCCAAAGCGAGACTATAATTTGAGTTAGCCTTGTCCCGTCTTGAATGTAAAATTTTAACTCTCATTTCACTTTTGTTTGTTTTGTTTCAGAAACGAGATGAGAAATTCCTCTTCTCATGAGCAACACTAAACAAAACCGAAATATTCTTGCCAAATGTTACATTTTTGGTTGTAATGTTATGCCCGAAACGAAAACAGTTATGTAACGAAAACTTCTACCTAGCCGCTTTCAGTTTCATTGCGGTATCTTGCATTTTGTCGCCATTTTGAATTGTATACTTTTGGAATCCGATTCATACATAACGACGCGTCGAATATCTCTATATACCTCATTTCAGATCCGTAGCTTGTTTTTTTGTGATTTGTGTCCGCCATGTTTGATCCGCCATTTTGATCTGGAAACATTTGATGTTAGATTCGTATTCACTAACCTATATATACCACGTATGAAAACAATTACATCAAACCTTTTGTTCTAACCACGTTTTCTGGTGTTTCGGAGCGTGCCTTGTTCTGATCTTCAAATGATCGCCAAGCCCCTGCAGGTCCAATTCAAGCGAGATATTTCACATGTGAGGTGTACTCGGTGTGACCTTTCCAACGATGTATAACACGTGCATATCCCCGCGTACCACTTCTAGTACTTCCCTAATTAATGTGCGAATATTGAATTTATGTTTATACTATTAAAAACAACACCTCGTGATTGTACAAAATGAATTATAAATTTTATAAGTGTAATTCATTTGCCATTTCACCTAAAAATCAACAGTAATTTTAACTAGTGTTGCAAACAAAGAAAAGAAAAATTTTCTAATCTAGTCTCGTAAATGAAACGACAAACGCATTTTCAAATTTGAGATGAAATGAGAAATTTTCCCAGGCTCGTTGCCAACACTAGTTCACCCAAATCTTAGATCAGAAACACTTTTTTGGTATTACGTGGTTCAGAGTAAGAAACTACAACTTGATAAAGTGATTGAAGTAACACAATGAAGAGCATTTATGAAGTTTAAGAATAAGTAAATTATTTCACAATATATTTCAACAACAAGTATTGATTAAATGCTATTAAATAACACCCTTTGTGAATCTCTAGTGATGCAAAAGGATTCTGATAACTTCTAGATATAAAAGAAAATCAGGATATAATTTTACAAAATGAGACGAGAAAATCTTTTCAAGAATCGATACGACATGATAAAGGATCCATCAAGAATCAAGACGAGACAAAAATTCGACAAAAATTTACAAGTTGAGACGAGTAATCTTTATTTGTCTCGTCTCGTCTTGTGAACAATATTAATTTTCACTCAACCTCCAAACACAGGTACTCTTGTAACTAAGAAAGTTTGTGGAGTTTTCGTCACCCATCAAAAACGGCCCAGAAAAATCTTAAACAACCATTTTATTCTTCAAAATAATCACCATTGGCTTCAATGATATGGTCATAATAAGACACAAGCCTTTTGGATAAAAACTCCTTTTTCTAGAGTCTGGAATTACAGCCTCTGGGAACTACTGTTCCCGCAAGTACTTATCCATGGCCCAAATCTTCCTCACATGGTAATAGCCTGATGAGGTGATGTCCGGGAATAGGGTGGATGAGGATTAGGATTAGGATTTTAGATTTCTGGATTCTCGGCATCTAAGGCCATTTAGCCCGTCACGTTTTGAGGGATGACGTCCCTCGGCGAGCACACTATCCGGGGAAAAGGAAGGAAGAAAGGATTGGGGAAGGAAGGAAGCGGTCTGGGACCTATAAATTAGTTACCACCCCGGCATTTGCCTGGTGTGAATGAGGAAAACCCAGGAAAACCTCATTCAGGGTGGCTGGCCTGAGAAAGCGTTATTACACTTTTTCGACCGAGTGCCTCCACCGGGTATCGAACCCGGGACCGCTCGCACCGAAGGCGAGAGCGTTAGCGACTACGCTACGCGGGGCCACTAGGGTGGATGAGGCAAAACTTTCCTGCTCAGTGTTCATATATATATATGTATATAATCTCTTTGGTCGCCCTTGCCGTATGAGGTTTGGTAAGATCCTGGAGGAGAAGAACTTTTCTTTTGTTGACCAGTGCTGGCTAGTTCTGGAGCAGCAGTGCAATTGAAACTCTTTGCAATTGTGACGGGTAAACCTAGGCTGTTATTGTTTCTCCGCTTTCTAGATAGTCATAGTGGACTATGCCAGCGTTGGTCCACCAAATATAAGTATTATATTTTTTTTCTGTGAACGTCTGGTTTAGCGGCCAATGAGACCTAACCAGAAGTCAACCAGATGTTTCCTCTTCCTGTTATCATACTTGATCCATTTTTCCTCACATGTCAAAATTTGGTCCAGGAACAAGGCTTTATATGACGCGACAACAACGACAAGCTTATGATCAAGCATTGGAGCTTGTTTCCCTTGGAGAGGACATGAAGAACCCACTTGTTATTTTCCATGTCATCCCAATGTTATAAAGATGTGAATGGTTTCGTCAGATATTCCAAACCTGTGTGCAAGCTCCTGGCAGGTTTGACGAATGTTTTGCTTGATCTCCCCCTCCAGCTGGACTTTGTCGATGGTGGATGGACGACCAACACGAGGCTTGTCTTCAAGGTTCTCATCTCCGTAACAAAAGCGGCTGAACCACTTTTCAGCAATCCCTTCATTCTATGATGTCTCTCCGAACGCGTAGAATAATCTTCTAGCGGCCTCTGCAACTTTGTTTCCTGAAGTTTGACAGCGTAACACAAGAAACTAAGACTTAATTCTAATAAGCACGATGAAACGTTTCCTAAATGAGTAAAGATTCAGTTAATATCAGATATTTCAGAAATCTTTTCTGACATTATCCACCATATAAAATACAAATTTCAAAGAAAAAGCAACAGTGTTTCATGTTTTCTTGTTTCCTTGGAACAACTTTTATAATAAAAATATATTCTATGCTCTAAATTTTATTATTTTCCGCCAACTCTTCCATCTAATCATTACTTATTATTATTTTAAAATGATACTGTTGCATACATTTAGTACACAAGATCGAATATTTTGATGTTTAGGTAACTAATACTAATTAGGTAACTAATAATAGGAAACTAGTCCTACTCCATTTCGTCACATCACACTGATCACTTCCAATTGACAGTGATTCATATAGCGAGTTTGTCATACACTAATCTTAAGACAGCTTCTAATCACAGGATAAAATATACGAGATCAAATGTTCAATTTCTTCCTGAAACTTGCCTGATTAAATTCCTAAAGCAATATTAAACTCAATATTTAAAGAAGTATCAAGAATTGTGTCTCATCAGTAATAACAATATAGCCCAAATTAGTTTAGGTACAGTGAAAATGTTCGACGAGCTGAAATTGAAACTATGCAGAAACTCTTTCCAGAAATAGATCTCTTGTTTCTGCTTACTTGTTGCCTATTCTAGTGTTTAGCTTTAAATTATTTAGTTTGTATTTTGTATTCCTGATGTGCAATGGTAAAAGTAGGAAGTCTGCTTTAGCTTAGGCGGCATAACCGTGGGATAAAACTCAACTCAAAAAGTAGAAAATTAAACTGTGTTATTTTTTTAAAAAAAATAAATGCATGATTTCAAAGTGTAATTTGTTTCATTCTACAGGTTCTCAATGTGTTGATCATCCACCGATGACAATAGGCATCCGTAAGGAGTTTGGTTTCTTCTTCAGTGATACTTACATGTAAGTACTAGCCCATACTTCATAGTTCATTTTGAATATATATACATTGTGAATTATACTAGAAATTAATAAACCAAAAGTTCAGAAAGTACCTAGGTAGATAGTTAGAGCTCACATTTACAAAATATTTGATTCAACGTCATCATCATCATAAGTATTCTGCCATTATTGGAAGATCACTTGCCTCAACTGAGAAGCTTCCATCCGCCATGGTCTTCAGCTCATCTCTTCGTCTTTCACGTTTTATTTTTCTGTTTTGGTACCGTCCATCGACGTAGCCTTCTTCTCTTCCTCTTTTCAGTTACATCTAACATTGTCCTTTACTCCTCCACCATTTCTGACACCCCTTCATTCGTTTTCTGTTCGACCCAGCTAACTCTATCTATTCTTCTACACAACCACATTACAACAGCTTTCAGTTTTTCTTTTTCTATCGCTTTTGCGTAATGTCCATTCTTAAAGGATTTGAATAACTTGTTTTATAGAAAATTAGTTTGTTAAATTCTAAACTGTAATTAAGTCAGTATGTTTGAAAAAAAATAAATATTTAACTAAGATGTTTTAGTAAAACGTAATTCAACAATATTCGAACTCCTGTGTAAGGAAATACTGTAGATTACTTAAATATTTTAAGAATAAACAATAATCACACACAAACACATACACCCACCGATCTACATGAACTCTCACCGAGAATCGAACCCAGTTCTGCCGCCCCGTATGCTAACCATATAACCCCAAGGGAGTTTCAGAGAAGAACGTGTCTCATTTTAGAAATGTTCATTATATCAACATTTAGACAAATTTTGTTAATGGCTACAAGGATTGTGTGGTTTTGAACAGCTAGAAGACCAAAACTTGGGTTTCAATTCTGAATAGTCTCTTTGGAGAAAGAGAAAAAAAGAAATTCTGTATTTATTCAACGAGACTTCTCTTCCAGCAACTTTCGCTATCTCATTCGCTCCTCTATGCGACAGAGTGAACAAGAGAGAAAGAAAGAGAGGAAGTAATAAGGAAATGGAGATTCGAGTTTTGAGGCCAGGCGCTTGTTTGCTCATCCCATTCGCAATGAATGCTTACTCTGCACACTAGCGTCACCTTCCGAAGAGAGGAAAATATTGGAGGGTTTGGGTGATGACAAGAATCTCAAAAAAAGATGACGCTAAGAGCATATACGAGCTTTAATACAGATTGATGGTAGAGAGAACTCTGAAATCGGTCTCGCAGTTAAATATTGTTTCTGTTTCTTCTCCGACGGAAAAATTAAACCTCCAATCTTCTTTTCTCTCCTCATTCTTGTATTCACTGTCGACGTTAATATCGATATAACTTTGCATTAACCTATACTAACACATTATTCTACTGCATATTCTCACTTGTTTTGCATTAGATAAATTTTTATTTTAATTTTAATGTACAGAAATTTGATTGGTGTTTCTCTTATTGCATAGAAAACAAATAAATTAACACTTGCTTTTTAAAAGCTACCGCAGAGGGTTGATTAATTCGTGTGTCAATTTTATTTGTTCACTGTGCAAAAGTGGTATGATGTAAAACCGCGGAATGTGGTGTAACTTTAGACGAAGGACATAAGTTTTGTTTCGCCATAGAAGCATGTCACTTGTGCTAAAATTGAAGAGATATAGAGTCAAAGGTCAAATTTCGATTTTTTCCTTATGGGATTGCAATGGTAAATTCTGAAAGAGCCTGAGACGTAAGTCGAAGTGATAACAAAGAAAAAGGTGTATGGTATGATTCTATTTCGCAAGCCGACCAAATATGCGTCAATTAAGTGTCATGATCAGAGGTCACAGTGAACAAATTTGACATGATGAGGTACGGACATTGCGTTGTTTTCAGTGTATTCAAATGGGTTCTCAAGATGACCTGTGACCTTGATCTGACCGTCACCTCTGACCTTGACATTTGATTGACGCATATTTGGTCGGCTTGCGACATAGAATCATACCATACAGATTTTTCTTTGTTATCACTTCGATTTACGTTTTTTCAGGCTCTTTCAGAATTTACCATTGCAATCCCATAATGAAAAAAAAAAATCGAAATTTGACCTTTGACCCATATCTCTTCAATCTTTCGTACAAGTGACATGCTTCTACGGCGAAACAAAACTTATGTTCTTCGTCTAAAGTTGCACCAAATTGCACGGCTTTACCTCATACCACTTTTGCACAGTGAACAAATTAAATTGACACACGGATTAATCCATCTTCTGTGTATATACGTCTTTATATATCTTTTAAAAAGCAAATGTTAACTTATTTGTTTCCTATGCAATAAGAGAAACACCAATCATATTTCTGTACATTAAAATGAAAATAAAAATGTGTGTGTGTGTGTGTGTTAAAAACACGAGAAAAAATTCTTAAGCCCTATTTTAAAAGCAACCGTATTCGTTTTCACAGGGAAGACTTTTTTCATCTTTTCTGAAATACATAAACACTCAAACATTAAATTCAGAATTTTAAATGCACTTCATGTTGAAAGATTTAATATCGTGAAGCTTTTCTAATAAAAATACACAAAAGTCTTAAACTAGAAGTACAAATCACTGAAAAAAGCAACGTTTTTTAAAAATAATAAATGTGAACAGTTTCGCGAGCTAACTGAACATATTGGCTTCATCAGCCACTGTGTGATGAAGCCAATATGTTCAGTTAGTAAGCGAAACTGTTACTAATTTATTACTTTTAAATAAACATGGCTTTATTCAGTGATTTGTATTTTTAGTTAATTTACTTAAGATAGCAAAGCTGGTATGAACCAGTTAGTAACACAAAAAACATGCTCTTAACATTTATCACAAATATCTTTACAAATTATTGCATCATTTCAAGATCAGAAATTCTGCCTTGGAACGTTTGTCTTTTTCACGAAAACTACAAAAGTATATAAACCTAATCATTTGACAACACTTCCTCTTTCTTCACAACTCTTGTTGCAGTATGTTGTGCTTATCTTTAGTTAATTTTGTTCAGTATAATTTTATCTGCTTACTATATCTAAAGGTATCTTTTTTCCCTTAATCTACCTGTATTTTCCCTCTACCCTTTATTTTTAAAAGTGACAGACATTTTGTTCTTAAAATTGTCGGTTGAAGTTCCTTATGTTTAAAATGACTGACTGTATTTATTGATGATTGGCTTGAATGATTAATTCTTAAGTGATTAGCTTCGAAGGAACAAATCCTTCATTTGAATAAAATGGTTGAATATTGGAAGTAAACAAACTGGCCTCGGTAGAACCGTATCCGATTAAATCAATATTAGTTAGCGGTTAACGGAACCATACAAGAAAATAGTATGTGCATTGTATCTGTATTGTAAGATGCTGTTCATATATTGAGATAAGTGGAACCAGATAAAACAGATCATAATCTATATTCAAGTTTGCATATTATGAGGGAGAATGGGGACCATATTCATATCCATAGAAATAGAATTAAGTCTGCTTAATTTGTTATTCTGAATGTATTAAACACTACCGGATTACAGCCGATTTCAGTTTTCTCAAAGCACAATTTCTGCTCAAATGCGAGGAATCAAATTAGGAAACCAGATGAATACTGGGAAACGCAAGTATGCCTAATTTCTCAGTATCCCATATTTCACAGTGCCTCATAAATATGAATTGTTACTGCCTCGTGAAAGTTTACTGAAGTATTTCTCATCACTCATAATTGACAACATATAGCATTTTATATGAAGGAATATTTTCATTCTATGTCAGCTGGAGCATTTCTCAGAAACTAGATGAAATATGAGAAGTCTGTGATTTTTTTTTTTTGGTATGTTAGGACCTGAAATGACCTTCCTATTTCATCAGGTATTTGTAGTACCTAGGTATATCATTTGTATGTGAATGCATAAAAGAAATGGTGAAGACTGTAATGGTGGACTCAAGATTCCGCAGCCATACCTGAAAGCTCGTTACAGGCTTAATTTTGGTAATTTTTTTAATGTCCCGGTACGAAGAAAAGTAGGGAGAAAGTTTTGGTGGTAGAAGTTCTTCCGCAAGTAATGTTGTCAAACATAGTATATACTCGCATTATTGTTTGATATTTTGTTGTGGAAATAAAAACTTTACAAGTGCTTGTAAAACTTTTAAAATTATTATTACTACTAGAACCTTTCGAGGTTTCCTATGCAAAGTAGAACATATCGACTGGTGAATTCACGTGCTGATCATTGAATGCTCATTTTGGATGCTCATGAAGACTTCAAAACTTCTTGAATTTATAGTGTAAATTTTGCACGCAGGCCTATACGCAGTCTATCTACTGCTATGGCATATCATAGTTCTGCGAAGTGAAGGTGATAGGAAAGTTCTAAAGAAGACCTACATTTACATCAAACTATTTCGATTTTTCTTTCTTACTTGAAATATCATAATTAATTAGACAATAGATAAGCACTTGCCAAAAGTGAGTGACAAAGATAGGATATTATTCCTATTAGTTGAGTAATTATAATTAATAAAGTAGTACTTTGTAAATATCGTATGAATAATATTAACTTATGTGTTGCAGAAAAAACGAAACGTTTTCAGTTTTGAACAACTTTGAGGGCACAGAAGATGTGAATTCGTGACTGTTTGAACTAAATCGGGACTACTATGAACCTTACACATATCATAAATTATTTGTATTAAGTATAATATAAAACATAACATACGCACGTATTGCAAAATAATTAAAAAAAGGATAATGTTGCGAAAGTTAGGCAGGCCTATTGCGAAATAAGGACCAAGCGTAGTCTGAACTTCAAGGCAAACATACTAAATTTCTAAAAGCAAAAAAAAATTATAGCACATATATATCTGTTCTTATTAGAATAGACCTATCAAATAATCTGTTTCGTTAGTATTTGCCGATTTTCTAATTGGTAAAATTGGGCATATTTGTCATATATCCATCCAGTGTGATCAATGTTGTCTATCAACTATTTTCACCCGCCGACTTCTGCTTTTTCCAGCATCTGAAGATGTTCGTGAACCTTTAACAACCAACAGAGTGCCCAGTTCGCTCAGGAATCGCAAATTTTATATGGCGGGGACTGTCGTAGACCGAATTGTGTTGATAACTGTCTCTATTTCGATTCAATCCGTTGAGCTTGGGACAAACTATGGCAGTTTGCAATTCAATGAAAATCTTGCTTGTGCCAGCCTCGAACTTCACGGAACCCAGAAGAATAGTTGTTTGTAAAGTTGCGTAACCTAAAATTTGATTGCGTGTATCTTTTGATCTAAGAATGATAAAGACCTGAGACTTGAAACAAATGTAGGTATATACTATGTAGATAGTTTAAAGATCATGACCAATGCTGGAACTTGTAATGTTTCTGTGTAGTAACGAAAGAAGTTGCCGTAAGTGTAAAATAAAATATGTGCAAAATGAAGAAAATCAATATTCAGTTGCAGAAAACTGATTTCCTGCAAGTGAATTCCTGTTATATGTACAGTATGTATCAACATTTATCCATTGGTACGAAAATGTGACAAGGCTGATGCAGTGTTACCATATAAAAAGGTTGTTTAATGCAAGTTCGTGAAATGTGTGTTTTTGATAAAGAAACATGGCTCCTGGCAACACTGTTGTCGTAAAATTACTTCAACAGGTGTGTTTTAGGTTAATTAATGATAAACAATGAGAATTTGTACATAATTGATAACATGAATTTTTATGCAAAAATTTGCGTATAAGGAGAACAGTCTTTAGAACAAAGACGCAGAATAACCAAACATTTTCATACTCATGACAAAAAATAGCTAACTAGTTTTATCTATGGTCTTAATGCTAAAACTGAGTCGAATTTTATTTTCAATTGATTCTAAAAATTACTTCTTGTTTCACTCAGTCGTATAGTGAAGATTGACATGAGGTACCTAAAGCTTCATCTGAATTTCAGAAATTTCACTCTTTACCCACTTAGAAATTGTTAACATTAATTTAGTATTTTAATCTGATACAAATGTTTCGTGATTCACCAAAAATTATCTCAGGACTCATCAGGGATCGTGACCCATAGATTGAGATTGTCTGCAATATTAGCTATAAGTTGGATAGAAGTAGTGTCAACACTATTATTACATCATAGGACTGTGTTTCAGCATTATAAGATTCCCATAATTGATAAAACGCGTGTTGTAAAACGATGAAGTGGCAAGTACTAACCCCTGTGTGTGATTCAGTTAAAAGCAATAGTGTAATAAAGCAGTGGAGGAAAGTAGATACGCCATTAAAATATGTATTGGAAAAATGAAGAACGTGGTTGGATCAAGATTGAAGTGGCACATAGTCACAATGTACAACAATGTTTTCAGGAAGTTTGTGACAACTGCTTCGCCAAAATGAAGGAACTACTGCACGAGAAGTAATACGACCAAGAGAAGCCATAGGGGTCCCTACAGGACATCGGCAAAGATTGACGAGCCAACAGTGTATAATGCCTTCCACATATGTGCCAGAAGATAATAGAGGTGGATGCGATTATATTGAGGGGAGGTAAAAGGTGTTCTTCTGTGTATAAAGCGAGTTACGAACTATAATAATGTTATCATTAATTTTTATCCAGCCCTTGTATATATTCAAATACAAGTATTACAAGACTACATCCAATGCAAAAGTAATACGAGACATTTCATATGTGTCTATCAAGAAATCCGAAAATCAACTTTAAAATTACACACTTATCTTCCACTCATATAACATAATTTCACTAATGACACGTACACAACCTATTAAACTGTCTTTTTGAACATTCTTTCAGGATTGGTTGCCAATATATAGCATGTGCGAAGAGTAATCAATTCAACGCTATCTATGTTTAAGGGAATTTGATGTATTCCTGTGTTCATGCAGAAATCACAAAATAAGCTAGAATGGCTAAATTTTTGGTTAATAAATTAATGACAATTTCACCAGCGATTGCCCTCTGGTAATGACTAGAACTAAATTGGCAAAACTGTGGGGAAATACAGAAGTACTGGTGACCTTATCGGAACTGCAGAGTCACCAGAACTACAAACTAAGTTATTACACATAGTTTGTAGTATGTTTTAAATTTTTTGTGGCTCTGTGGGTTGACACAGGGGCAGGGCAGAGGGGCCCAAAATCGAGGGAAAAGGGATTTTTTGAGAAAAATTTCCCTTTTTCGCAAATTATCTCTACTATGGTACATGCTAGAGATATGCGAGTGGTACCATTTGAAAGACTGGTTCATGGCAACGAAAACGAGGTACAATTTATGTTCCCACAATGAACAGTCTTGATGATGATGATGATAGTATAGAAATTCACTAAATAGGTATTACCAAGGAAAAATATATAAATCGGCTGTAGCATCAAACATGTTCATCTAGGGCCACTCCTTGTATCTCTTTCTCTTCACCATAAAGCAAAGTTTTTTTACTAGCATTTGCACGATCGTACCCTATACCAAAGGGGAGATATTCGCGATAAAAAGGGATTTTTTAAAAGAAAATCCCTTTTCCCACTAAAGGCGGAAATTTCCCGCATTTGGTACACTTTAGGGAAATTTCACTGACGCAGTTGGAAACACTGCTTTACTAGAAACAAAACGGGGTATGAACCATGATTCTACGGTAAATAGTCTTGACGCAATAGATGATAGGGGCCGCGGTGGCTCAGTGGTGCCGGTGGGTGTAGCCGAGCGGTCTGAGGCGTTAGGCTGATGATCGTTAGGTGAAGCCCATTGAGGGTTCGAGTCCCTCTGTAGTAGCAAGGGTGGAATTTTAACTGTCCTCGATGTTTCTGTGTTCGTTTCCCTGTCGTGTCTAGTAGTCCTGAAAAGTGGTTGTAGTAGGAAATAAGTCAGGAAGTTTAAAAAAAAAAAGTGGTAGATTGTTCATCTCTGGTGCATGGGGTCGCGGGTTCAAACCCTGCTCCTGCCAAGTGAACTTTGTGGTGGACAAACACCGCGTGCGTGGGTTTTCTCGGGGTTCTCCCGTTTTCTCCCACTTTCTTAATTCCACCATTTCATTCATTACTCATGATCACCGTCTCCTTTAGCCTAGCCGGCATAGCTGTGGGACGTAAAACGTAAAAATCTCATTTTCTTTTCATTTTTTGCCATAGATGATTAAGTGAAAGTCTACAAAATACTTCAAAAAAGCCATAATTTAAAAGGGTTAATGTCTGTGAAGAATCAGTGCTGCAGAATCAACATTGTGAAAGTGACTAAAAATTTAGCGGGGAATTGTTGATTTTAGGTAACGAGTATTTGATTAGAACGGAATAACTAAGTAGAATAATGGATTTTTTGTAAAAAAGAAAAATTGTAGTGACTTGCCGCGTCAGTTACATCAAGGTGGGATCGCCACTGGTCGGATTAGTCATCGTTCCCATTATTTTAAACTATCACCTACGTTTCTGTAAGACCGACTCCCACAGAAACATATGATCCTCAGTGACTCCACCCAATCGTGAAACATGGCGGCTCTGTGAAGCTGTGGACTGCAATATCCTGATTTACAGTAGATTCTATGCGCCCAGTTAGTGGACGTATCCAGGCCTGTATCCAGGGGGGTGTAGGAGGCCGGGCCCCCACTAAATTTTTGCTACCCCCAAATTTTTCACGGCAGGCTTGAAAATGAACTATAATATGGTTGGATCGGCCCCCCTAACTTAAGACCCCTCCCTACATTTTTGGGCTGGCTACCGGCCTGGTCGTATCACTGCCCGTGATTTTGTCGACAGTTTAAGGGACTATGTGCATCTTTACTCACACAACTTTTGGCGTGGCGTGTTCTGACTGTTGTGGCGTGGTTTGGTGACACGAATCCGGCGCAATTTTTCATCTCAATCATCTCTTACGGAACTAAGTGATGCACTATACTCAAAATTGCTTAAATATTCCACTTTCTACCATTCACGACCTCTATGATTCCATTGTACATCGCATCTGAGGGTGAAATATTGTCCAACGCCATATGAATCTAGAAGGTTGCACATTTATCAAGTGTTCCCATTACGGTATGTATTAGGGTCCTATACTATTATACCAAATTTTTAGATTTGTCAGTTTCCAAAATTTAAGGGGAATGGTCCTATGTTCCCGTGCCAAAAATTAGGTGTGGGGAAAGGTACCTATGCCAAAATATAGAGGGGGTAGTCCTAGGCACTCTTAGGTCAATGACCTGGGCCCACAGGAGAAAGAATCTAGGAACGTAAATGTGCGATGAGTTTAGGCTCATACTACTGTTAGAACTGTTGTGGCATGGTTTGAGAAACATTGGGATGAAGTTGAACACTTCCCCTGTCCCACCGAATTCCCGGACTAGAACACAGTGTTAGGTAAGTTAAAATTTTACGCGTTACTTGCCCCAAAAAAGTAGCTGTTACTTTACTTCGAAAGTAACTCATTACTAATGCGTTACTTATAGGTTCGAAACTTTGAATATGCGAAAACAATCTTATTACTTCAATTTTCCGTATTACTATTACTACCGCTATTATTATTATTATTATTATTATTATTATTATTATTATTATTATTATTATTATTATTATTATTATTGTTATTATTAAATAATAATAATTATAACAACACTGTGTATAAACATGAAAGATAGGCGGTTTGTATTTGAATACTAAAAAACTAGTTGATTGCCAACCTCAGTAGTGAAGTCTAGGAGTCAAGGACATTATTCACGAGCTTCTGAATTTGGGTTGAGGGTTGAGATTAACTATTCGGGCACGAACCAAACATTGTTAAAAGTTATAGGCCAATAAAACTGCTCGGCCTGGGCTTAGAATTGTCAACGACTCGAGCAGATTGGCTCACAGCTCATTCACTATCGACCCGACCCGGGAAGTGAGCCGAGCCAATAGCTCACCCAAACGAGTCGGCTAGAGCGCTCGGCTCAGTTAAGCCGAACCGAGCAGATGGCTCATCCGAACCAAGCCAGCTCGAGCCGATGGTTCACCCCAAGCGAGCCGGCTCGAGCCATCGGCTCAGTTGAACCGAGCCGAGCTGAGCTTGTTATAAAAAAAATATCTTGTGGTCTCGCTATCGAGACGAGATGAGATGCGAGCAGTATCCCCTCTCGTAAGCAACACTAAAAAAAGAATGAAATCTTTAGTTTTACGACCCACGATTATGCCGGTTAGGCTAAAGGAGACGGTGATGAGGTGAAAGCAATACTAAAAGTATACCATATTACTGCTTAGCTTACATTTTTCATGGCTTTCGCTTTGCAATGTAATCAGTCTATGATTTCAAAACGAGCTAAAACAAGTTGAACGATCGAGTCATTTATCAAACTCGACTCGACTCGAAACTCGACGCCAAAAACAGTGAATCGGCTCGGAACTCGACTTGAATTCGAGTTGAGTTTTAGCTTGACTCGTACCCATCTCAATCCGTTAGAAAAAAATGTCTGCTTATTATTATTCTGCTAAACTAGTTATATAATAATAACAATGTTGTTATGTAAAATTTAAAATACAGAATATAGAGAAGCATTACACTACAACTAAAATATGAGAACACATGAACTGAGGGTGAATCAAAACTTGTCAGTAACTCTAATGTCGATACATGCTTTTTAAAGCTAGTTGTTCCAAACTCTATAACCAACGGAACTTTAGGATACGGAAACTGATCTAAAAGAACTCTAATATTACACACCATCATCATTACATCAATAAAGTAGACCTGCTCATGAGAACACAGTTTATTCATATTAACTCCTTAATGTTCGAACGATAAAATATTTTCATCTCCATCTTTACAAAAGCAACACCAATCCAAGTAAAATAGACTACCTGTGCTATTGCACTCGTAGTTCACTCACTGAATGTATTGATTTGGAGCTTTCAAAGTCTACAACAAAATCTTCCAAGTGCTTGTAATCAGTACAAGTGATTTCCCTGAGGTTGTTCTCATTTTCCAAAAACAGCAAGTGGTGGTAGTATGATCTTATTTGTTTCTTTGTGTGTTGGTGACTGATTGTCTTTCACTGACATACGTAGTTCATGATCCATTGTTCCATTCTGAGAAATTCACTTACAGGAAAGAAACATTTGTTTCCGAAAAAAATACACATATATTGTAGTTACTCATCCGAAAAGTAACGCGAAAAATGTAACGCAAACTAGGTACGTTACTTAAAAATTTGTAACGCGTTACCGTTACAGTTACTTTGGAAAAATGTAACGCGTTACTAGGAAAAGTTACTTAAAAAGTAACGCGTTACTTGCGTTACGTTACTTCCCAAGACTGCTACAACATAATTGAACATCTATGAACCGTTTTGGTGACACGAATCCGGAGCAGATTTCCATCTTAATCCTGTCTTACGGAACTAAGTAATGCACTGTACGCGGAATGCCTTTAATATTCCACTTGCTACCATTCACAACCTCTATGACTCAATTCCAGGTCGCATCAGTGCAGTTCTGAGAGCAAAAGGTGGCCTAACACCATATTAATGTGTGTGTTTTTTTTTCAGATCTTCTCATTTTTCTAATAAAATGTGTATATTCGTATATACTGTATACACGTGGACAGTTGGGCAAAGTTGCATATGAGTATTCTAAAGAGAGATTATTATGACATACTGGGTTGTATATACGAGTGTGCACGGATAAATTGTCTGCTAGATAGGCCTATTTGGCTAAATACAAGAAACAAGAGACGTCCTAAAAATGTATGAGGATGCGTGATAAAATCAAGGAGCAATGCGGAACAACATGGGTAGATTTCTTTTTTTTTTTTTTTTTTTTTTTTTTTTTGTAAATTTATAACTATAAGGAAAAGTTTTCAAACACTAATTCCTTCATTTATTTTACTTTCCCATATATACGTAACTTTATATGTGATCCACCAAACATGCAGCAGCGTAAATGAAAAAAGTACAGGCAAGTAAAAGCAAGAAAACCGCTTCTGTTGAAACTCTATTTATTCTCAAAATGAAAATGTCGGAAATGGTTAGGAACTCAGTTACGTCATAAAGCACCTTAAGCCCTGTACACACGACTGGAAGAATGCATAATGACAGCTTAACGTTTCAGCACTCTAAGCTATGGCTGAGTGAAGTAATGGAATCTGTCACTCGGACTGCCTATTCTGCTGATGCTGAACATCTTAACCGCTCGTCAAGCTACACCCGTAGTTGCAGAATGCTTAATGACGACTGAGCTCACTGCTACGGCTATTGCCTCAAATGGATTCGTTTACATGAGCGTCTGTTGGGCTGTATAATCATGTTATTATGTTTTGTGTAATGTATCACAGCTTGTTCCATCGTGTCACTTGTAAAACTTAATTTTACAAGTGAGTGAAGACGGATGATCTAGATATGGATAAAATAGACATAGGAGCAGTGGCGTATGCTTAAGTTCGTCTAAGGGAGATCCAGCGAAGATGCACCCAAACGGGGCATCCAGATTCCCCGAACAACCATATTTCCACATACATTTGTTCACTTTCTTAATAATATTTATTTATTTGAGAAATAATAAATATAGCACAAACATTTGCTGTTTCATTTCATTTGCACTCTGTGTCCTCGTGTAACATTGCCGTTCACGCTCTTGTCGTCGGTGCGAGCTTTCCCGGAATCAATATCCGGTGGGGACACACAAGAAACTTTTTCATGTTAGCCATCCTGGGTATTCCACATGCACACCAGGCAAATATCAGGATGCTCCCATTCCACTTCCCTCCTTCCTCATTCATTTCAGCCTCTCCAATTCCCGGGTAGCGTGATCTGCGAGAGATGCTATCACTCATACGTGATGGGATAACATGGCCATAGATACCGATAGCCCAGAAATCTAATTCCTAATCTTAATACCTCATCTGCGCTCTTTCTTTTCTTATAAACACAATCTAGTTCTATTATTTTTCTAACAATATTACTTAACAATTACTTAATCTTCTTGATGAAGGACAAAACTGGTTCACTACTATATAGACATACTGTCTTGTAGTATCGGATCTCCTCCAAAAAGATTTCGAACCCTTCCAATAAGAATTTCTGGGTGCGCGCTTTAGTGAAAATTTAATTACAATATTCGCGACGGTTTCGGTAAAGGGACCCGTCCTTGAGTTTAACTGAAGAAAACCTGATCGTAACGTGAAGAACTGAAGGAATTCGTTCAGTTCAGTCAGTACTTGATGCGGTTATTTGGCCTGAAGAACGATTATCGTGGACTGAACAAACGAATCGTCTTTTGCTACGATAACTGTGCTATTAACTGAAGGAAACACACAGTTGTCTTAATACAGTTCAGGTCATGTGATCATGGCAGGTAGTAAAAGTGAGGCATTGTTGGCTTTTATTTAAGGCCACCATACTCATCCTGAAGTTTGGGACATGCAATATGTGCAGTATGCTAATAGGTATAAAAGAGGGAATGCATATGATGTGTTACAAAATGAAAAGAGTTGGAACCAGGGATAAAAGTGGATTTGAGAAAAGGTAGTGGAACGGATGACGCCTAAATTTTTTAGGAAGTGGAGGGACGCAATAAGTATTTTGGGAAGTAGGGTAACGACATCCACAGAATTTTGCTGCAGAAAGGGAATCTGATGGGAAGCCATTACTCTGAGTAACGAAATCAGAGAGGCAAGGAGGCGAGCGCAACCCTCCTGGTGACTACGCCTGCCTTCAAGCATGTTGTAATGTAGGTTATGTTATAGAGAGAGAAAAAATACTGTCAACAAAAGTTTTCTGTACCTCTCCGCTTGCGGCCCCACCCTGCCAATAAATAAAAGCCTGTTGGATTTTATTGATAACTAGTGATGTGAGGTAAAAATTTTCCGCTATATTTTTCCGGAAAATTTTCCGTTCTAAAAACATATCAGTAATCAAGTAACAATTCCTCAGGAATCATAAAACTGATTGAATTCATGTATAGAAGTGTTAAAAAGTGAAAGATCGTTTAAAGAATCTGAAAATTTTCATGGCTCAGACAATTTTCAGTACTATGAGACAATCCCAATCTCTCAAGAGGGAAGAGGTTCAAACGTTTATACCAATCCTGTGCGTCCGAGGAAGCCCGGACTGCTCATGAAATTGGTTTGGGTTTATGTATTTGTATTAAAATCCTGATTGATGTCTTGTTAGATGTTACGTTACAAATCTGAATACAGAAATCGACGTAATCTCAACTTGCATATTTATGTATGTTGTCTAAAATGTCTATATTCCTCACCAAAATATAAATCACTGTCACTGTACTTCAATAGATGTTACATATTTTTCAGCGGCGAATACGAATCTAATCTGATGTACAAATGTAAAAATGAAACTGAAAAATAAGATGAAAATCTGTATTTAAATTCTTCATTAAAAATAAGGGACACATATTCCAGCGGTTTTGAAATTTTACGTTTTAAAAAGAAGTAAAAAATTATCTATATTTTTTCATCATATTGAAATCAACATTGTCTGTTGATTGTGACTGCATCATAAGAATTGCCTGAACGGAGGGAAGTTAGAAAATATGTCAAATATAGAGTATCACGTGAACTCATCGGGTTTTGAAGGTGGAACTCGGCGTTTAAACTCCTCATTATAATTAATGGACACATATTCCAGTGGTTTTAAAAATTTACATCTTAAGGGTAAGCAGAAAATTTTCTATATTTTTCGTCACATTTAAATCGACGGTGTCTGTCGTTTCTGATTGGATCACAGGAAAATGGCTGAAACGTTTGCAACGAATTTTGGACATATGAGTAGGCGCATACTAAAGAAACAGAGATGTTTAAAATTTATTCCTAAAATCAAGTATTGTATTAGTTATATCATTAAACTTTCTATACCCATTGGTTTCTATTCTTTCTGTTTCTCTTTAGTACTTGCAGCTCTAAGTACGCTACTACTGCAAGGGGACGATTTTCTGTGTTGATTGGACACCTAGATGTCAAGCTATTTCAAATGATTGCATTGCGGACAGAATACTTAAAGAGTACTGAAGATGTTAAGGACTCTTTAAGTATTATGTCAGTCCGTTTGAACCGGTGTTAAAGCATGCTTGCATCCACCGTATATCAAAGTCGGATTATTGTTTCAATTACGTCATTTCGTATTTGGAAGGTCAATATCATTGTATATTAGTAGCTACGTGAAGTTTTGTTTTAGAAAATCTAAGAAAAGTTTTAAGCGATACATTCGGTTTCTCTATATTACTTACATAGAGAAAAATTCTTTATATTTGCATCAGTGGTGACCCTTGAATAAGGATACATCAAGGTTATATAAAATTTAAATTATATAAATAAGAAAAGTCAACTTCATACAGTTTCAGATAAACTGTATGGAAGAAATAGTACATTAGGTAAGTTTCAGCTCGCACCGATAAATTTTGAACTTTTACGGACTGCATTTTTCTTAAGACTCGCCACTGATTCGTATGAATTTTCATTTCGATAATTGGAAATCATTATTATTAATTAAAGTAATTTTAAAATTCGATTTATCGCCGAATACACTAGCCAACAAAATTTCACCTTTTTTCTGTAACTGGCATGGAAACAACTAATCTTTATGTTTTCGGGTATGATGATAATGAAAATGCAAGATTAGCTCTCGTTTTGAAGTTACGATAACTTTACGTTATTGCCTATATAAGTTTATACATGTATTTACCTTGTTGTTATCCCTCGGAGAAAGGTTACTGAGGCGCAGCTGCCTTGCCTGCCGTTTGTCGCTTTCTGCTGGCGTCCCTGATTAGTGTCCAGCAGTAATAGGCTAACATTGATGCACATCACTTTCTATCTCATTTCCACGTCCGAAATTTGCTGGTTGAAGCGTTCCTTGTGCTCGTCGCTTACAGCACCATAGTTGTCAGGAAAGAAGTCCAAGTGGAAATCTAACAAATGTGACTTTGAGGAGATGTTGCACCCCAATTTATCGTAATAGTGCAGAAGATTTGCCCCAAGTTCCTTACAGTTTTCTGCCCTCTTATTTCCTAGAAAGTTTGTTGACGCTTGAACAAAGCAGGTGGTATAGGAACAGACAGTCCGTCTCAGTGAGGCAGTGGTCACATTGCCGACAGTACGTTAGGATATGTAAAGCAAGACTTTTTCTTCTTGGAAGTACCATGTGTTAATAGAGTTGTCATACTAAAGTAACAATCATTCACGTGATTTGATGGTTGTCGCCAGATCATGGGTATAGCAAAGCCCATGGATGATCTTTTACGATACAACCACGAATGAAGACTGGAGATACAAAATTACAACATACGTGAGGAACCCAGAGCTTGTCGTGTTCCCCGATTTCACAGCCAAAGTATGGTCTGTACGCCTCCCTAATATACTATGGCGTTATTGGTATCCTTTGCGATTTCAATGTAGCTTGTTCGCAACTGTAGCAAAATTCGTCAGCACTGTTTACGCATTTGTGAGGCATAATGAATCACAGGAATTAGTGACCATGCGCACTAACTACATTTCAGTAACACCTTTTTCCAGAACACAAATTTGTAACAGACTGAAACTACGCTTAAATGAAACATGCTCCGCTCCTGCCTTCTTCCCCTTCCCCTCCCCCTAGTTGCTATAAGCCCGGGCTAAAAAAAATAGCGACAAAATACACAGAGCTATTGTTGTCTGTAAAAACCTTAATCATTCAGTCTACCATTAGATTTCGAAGACTAATGGGAAAGGATTGACAATGAATGTTAATAGAATAGAATATTTGTAATTAAATGCACCCCCTTTATCTTGGAAACGAGAGCTAATTCGAGTTTTTCATTGTCGTTTTCGTTATCAGCGTGGTCAATATAGTTAACAAACATTTATTTCATTCCAGTTATATTTTCACTATTGGCTAGTGTTATTTAAATAAATTCTGCCATTAGTAATTCACGTTGACAGAACCTAACCGTATAACAGCACATATCGATAGGATAACGAATATCTTGTTATAATGTGAAATACGCTACTACACATTAATATGCAAATTGGGTATTAAGATTTCTTTGCCTAGATACGAATGTAACGTTCCTTTTAGCACCGAGACTATATGAGACGGAAATCTACAGTTTAAGGTGGAATCCAAACCTCCCTAATGAGTTCAAATTCGAAACTTTCACCGAGGATCAAGCTGGAACTCCTGCAAAAAAGGTAAGTGTGGTAGCCACTAGCGGAACGAGCTACATATTAAGAGTACGCAAGTTAGGAAATCGTTACAAATGTACTAAGGTTGCTGAAAGATTACAATTTAGCTATTGCAACTATAGCGAGACACTTGATGTTTGAATAAAAATTAAATATTTGGAAGAAAGTATATATTTCAGTGATTTTGGTACTTTGTTTCTTCAAATTTAGAAGATAACTCATTTCTTTCCAAAATTATCTCTGAACTCCCTCGCGGCTTATGCTTGATATCCGCGTTTTGGGCGTGGGAGATCTGTGGTTCCTTGTAGAGTCTTATATGATTCGGTTTCCATATGGTGTAGTCCGTTTCACATAAAGCTTCACAAGTAAAGGCTTCGAATGAAGTAATCAAGTTGCGTAATGAGACGTAGTGCGTTTGATAGAACACGTGCAGATATAAACATTATCAAAGTTATAGCAGATGTGCACCGCATTGAAGGAAGAAATGTGTTGGAATAGGTAGGAGGAGGAGATGACAATGATATTAGAATATTCAGAAAAAAACGTAGGAATAACAGAAGATTTTATGGCTAGAGTAGTCTTACAATCACAGTGTCACAGAGCACTAAAAGGAGATGAAACAAGTTGAGTTACATATTTCTATTGTCATCTGATTTTTTTTTTTTTTTTTTTTTAATCAACGTGAAATTATAAATACGAAGGTAGGCATATGATATATCAATCTGGGTTGTAATGTTACAGGAAGACTAAAAATGCAATCCGTGAACTATTTGTTTCGAAGTTAGTGTAGATAAATTAAATTAGATAACTGACTAGAAACTGTTCTAATGGATAACACGTATACCTTTGGTGCACGCGGTCCCTGGTTCAGTTCCCGGAGAAAAATGATTAAAATATCGAACTCATTAGAGTGGTTTGGATCTACCTTAATCTTAGATCCAGATCTCATAAATTTATAGCCTTGTTGCTGAAAAGGACTCAAATCTTCAGCAAACAAGCAAGACACAGAAATTGACATACAGTATGTAGTGAGAACAGAAAAATGAAATGAAGAATGAAATGAATCTTCCACTTTAAAGTCCTTCGATTATATCCTGAAGTCTAAGGGAGACGAATGATTAACGCAAGCGCGTGATGATGGAAGAATTATGTGAAATGAGTATGTGAGAGGAAACAGGAGTATCCCAAGAAAACTCAAGGACATGGTTTTGTCCACTACAAACTTACTTGACCGAGTATCGAATTTTGATCTATGCTACATCAATGTTCATCTTAGTGACCCCGAAAATTATGGATTCAACATTGTTATCGCTCATTTTCGATCATTTTAATGTATGTAAGCCCTTCTCATCCCTCGAGTGTTGTGGCTGAAAATGGACTTAAACAGCATCAGAAGTGTCACTGTTCATCTCTGCGATCGCAAGAACTAGAGATTTAACACTACTATCGGTCATTTTTGACCATATATATATATATATATATATATATATATATTCCCCCTCCCATGTTGCGGGCCATGGCATCGCAAGTGTCACCGTTCATCTCAGTAACCCCAAAAAATGTGGATTCAGCACTAATAGCGGTCATATTTGATGATTTTTAATATCTCTTCCTTCTCCTTCCCCAAGTTGCGGGTTTGAATTTTGATTTAAACGGGACCGAAAGTATCAGTGTTCATCTAAACGACCCAGAAAACAATAAATTCGACATTGGTAGTGGCAATTTTCGATCATTTTTGTATGTCTCTTTCTCCCCATCCCCCAAGTGGCGGGGCTAATTTTGGATTTAAACCGGACCGGAAATGTCACTGTTCCTCTGAATGATCCCGAAAACTATGGATTAGGCACTAATATTGGTCATCTTCGATCATTATTATATATCCCCATCAGGATCGTGCCGCCTACATTCGGACAATTTGTCCATGCCGACCAGATGCCGCGGTCGGATTGCCGGCGCCGAACACCGGCGTCTTTCCGCGCGATTTTAAACCACGATGAGCAAAAACAGAGTCGTTCACCAAAAGAAAGCAAAGAGAGTTAGAAGGTAATTTGTTGCTTTAAAATACGAATTAGGGCTTATATTTCCCTCATATAAAGCTTTCTCGAAACAGTCGCAGACGGTCGGACAACGATTGCTAAAAGACACTGCCGGCAATTTCTTGAAAAACGACGTCGGCACGACGTCGGCGAAAGTTTCAATATCGCGTACCAGCAGCAACGAGTCTAAGTTTGGGAAATGAATAGAGCCTATATCTTCTTTATTGATGAAGTAAAAATTGAAACTGTCCGAAGGATTTTCTTGTGTGTGGACACTAACTCCATTAAATATTTCTTGTGAAAACGGAGTCGGCAGAAAGTCGGCATACAGCGGACGGAACGTCTTCGACAAATGATGGTTGTAAAGATGCCGAAACGCTGACGGCGTGCCGATCATATGAAAGGTAAATGCATGGAAAGAAATGTAGTAAAGTAACTGTACGTAAAGGGTGTATGAGAAGTAAATTTTTAAAATTAAATTACAGGTACGAGAGGATCCTTGACAAACATTTTGGAAGAAGACGGCAAACAGCGGACGGGCCGACCGCAACAAATGTTTTCGGAAAGACACCGAAACGCTGGCGGATCGCCGACTAGTAAGATAACTCTTGTACTATAGAACCTGCAAGCGGAACAGTATATGGAAAGTAAGTATCACAGCTAATACAGTAAGCCCTATGATCCTTTTAAAACGAGTCGGGAAAGGGTCGTGGACAACTGCGGCAGTTAATGCTCGTATATGCCTACCCCATAGACAATTTGCTCCCGTCGATGGTGGACCGCTTCCTACTTCAGCGGCCAGGCTGCCAACACAGGCGGTGTCAAGGCGGGATGTGGGCATTTTCCGCTTATGCCGTTTAGCAGCAATTTTCCGATGGCGGCCCGCCAGCGACGGTAACACCTTTGCCGCTGAAGAGCCTAATTGGAGAAATCGTCGTCTGGTCGCGCTGCCTGTATGTTCGGTTCGCGTTCTTCATTTGTCACATGATGATGCAGTGTGGGTGGACTGCTTCAAACAAAGAGTGTTGTTGATTCTACGCCCGGCCACGACAGGCAATAAGAATAACTGGGTAAGACTACGACTCAATGTACTAAATTTGGGTTAATTGCTGTTTCACCGGACCAATTTTAGTAAATTTATCGGGTCAATTGGAGAATTTGTTTAAGTTTGTGAGGAAGAATAGTTAAGTCAAGTAATGGGAATAGTAAAAGTTAAGAAAGTGGTTGTTTTCTATGTAAGCTTCACTGTATGTGGAGGCGGATCGACTATTTCGCGGAGAGGTACACTTGTTACGATGAAGTGGCGCGAAAGACAGTGTGGAAATGGTGCGTGTATGCCAAGGGAATGACATCATGTGTGAGTTATATAGAACTATTAAAAAATAGGGGAGCACGGTGGCTCAGTGGTAGATCGTTCACCTCTGATGCTTGAGGTCCGTGGTTCGATCCCACCTCGCACCCTGTCGACTTTGTGGTGGACGAACACCATGCTCGTGGTTTTCTCAAGGTTCTCCCGTTTCTCCCCACTTTCTTCATTCCACCATTTCATTCATTTCTCATCATCACTGTCTCCTGTAGCCTAACTGGCATAAACGTGGGACATAAAACTTAAAGATTTCATCTCATTTTATTAAAAAATAACGAGCGACAGTTAAGGAGCTGTAGTACACGAAATTCTTCTTGAAATTGCAAAAGTTTACAAGCCTTAGTTTTGAAGGTAAGTGGTTTCTAACTCAACGGCAATGCATTTCTGCACAATGTACGAAAGCTGTATTTTATGTTTACAACTGAAGCGTTACTAGTATGAAACCACAACAACTGATATTGAAAAATGTATGATTACCAAAGCCCACATGTTTTCACTACCTCCGCTTACGTGCATACTCACCGTCGCTGACGCACCTGCTCCCTTGGGATACTCCCCCCCGGGCAACTGCGCGGGCTCACCAGCGTCGCCCTGCCATGACTCAGTTATGTAGCATTCGTGCTTTATAGTGGCCAACTAACACAGGATGATTTGTGTTTTCGCACTGTAGTTTTTATGCCCCTAACCTAATGTAACGTAATTGAACGTAACTTAATCTAATCCAACCAAATATAACCGATTGGAGTACGTTTTGGTACATTTTTTTGTCTTTTTGTGAATAGTTGTTGCATAATAGAGTAAAAAAGTGACCCGCAACGTTTTATTATGGCAAAAATACTTAATAAAACGAGGCGGTAGAGGCTGCACCCGTATAATACAATCAAAAAACGCTATTTCCAAGCAGAAATCCGTACTCCTGGGAGAAAACGTCAGCGCGGTGTGGTAGGCCGGGTTTGAATCTCTCCGCCACCACATACCTTTTATTACAATAGTTTTATTTATAATTTTTACTTCATTAATTTTTATTTAAATCTCATTTTCCAGAGGGAGTGGGACCCTTGTACTTTACAAAATTTAGAGAATCACTTTTCGCCACATTTCTCCTTCCTTCAATTCACACGCTAGAGCGCGCGAACAGTGGTGCTTGTTCTCTGGCGACATTACATAGTTAACAATTACGAAAATATCTTTAAAAATAATGCTTTTCCCAACTCTTTTAGTACAATTTTGCAGAAACTCTTTGAATCAAATAACAATAAATGCGCAAGTTTGGTTATGTAAAGAATCAAACAGTTCTGTATTTTCTTATTTGGGGTCTCGGCCCGCCAGCGGATTGTCAATGGGGAACGCTGGTGGCGTGCCGACTACAATTATTATTATTATTATTATTTTTTTTTTTTTTTGACAGACAATTGGTGGAACAGTAAATCTGATAAATTAAACCATGACTATTCTTTTGTTTATAGTCGCCGATTTTTGGCCATGCTCGCCAATAAAAACTGAAATTGACGTTTAAAATCCTTTTTCAAATAGTTGATGGGAAAACGACAGCCTGAAATACGTATTCCGACGGATTGCTGCGGCTTTGTTTTTCTCCAAAGAAAGCGTTTGCAACTCGCAAATTTTGAATGCATAGAACAGTGTTGTTCCTAGTGGTCCTGACAGTGACAAATGTGCTTTTAGGGGGAATAGGTACTAACTGTTCTAAGTTTTTCATATTAGGCCCACAGACGTGTCAATTGATTTATTCTTAACGGGCATTGTTAGCTACTTACTTGTTATTTTTAAGTCACTTTCAAGCATTTATAAGTCATTCCCAGATACTTTCCCTCTATATGGCATTTAAATCGTACTGAGAATTGTAGATATGTACTGCGTATGTACCGAGTGCAACATTACTGGTGGGAATTCGCCATGATTTTCATTGCAATGCTACACACGTTTAATACTGTTTGCGGACTGCTCGGAAAGGCTACTTCCCAGCGGCGGCACCGGCGCATTTATTGCGCCTTTCCTGCTGTTTGCCGACTGCTCGAAAGGACCTCTTTTCGATGTCGGCTTCCCGATTCTCCCACAGGCGGCATGCGACCTCTTGCCACCGTCGAAAAGTGGCCCATTGCAGACTGGAAATCAACCCTTCAGGATGGCAAAATGTTCGCCACCTTTTACAGCAGCTTAACCTAAGTCTGCCTCCGGCGACACGACGATCTACTTGTTCAAAATTGCTGACCTTTTGCCGAGGCGGCAAGCGGTCAAAAATCGTAAAATAAAATGCCCTTTGCCGACTTTTGCCGACCGTCAGAGTCGGCAAAACAGTCGAAAAGGCCTCTTTCCGACCATCTGCCGACTCCTTATGCTGGCCTCTTTTCGACAGCGACGCCGGCGCATTTAATGCTCATTTCCAGCTGTTTGCCGACTGCTCAGCAAGGCAACTATTCGTCGCGGTCGAAAATCACGCGGAATGACGCCGGTGTTAGCGCCTGCAATCTGATCGCAGCATCTGGTCGGCATGGACAAATTGTCCGATTGTAGGCGGCAGAATCCTGACGGGGAAGGGATTGTGCATATAGATTTTGCGAGAAAACAAGAAGAAGTACTTCAATTTTTTCCGTGCGTCAATTCAGTCGTTCCGATGACCTAATTGAAAAAAATCCATCGAAATTATAAAAAATGTAGTTTAAATAGGATCCATATGCACGTTCTTAAAATGTAGCACTTTCCTTGAAAAATGTCATGATACTGTTTTTTAACAAACGAAAATAACGAATGTTTGTACATTTGGTTAGAAGTTCACATCGAATCACTTTTCATCCAATAAACTATTTAATAATAGATATAACTTATTTGCCTCAATTTATTTTTTTCATTGTCCATACCTTTATTTTTACAAAAAAAAGTCCTTTACATATCTCGTTCCATGCCTGTTCACGAATGCCACGCTTTTTGTATTACTCATAACAGGGATCACATTAACATGGTATTAATTTAACCTCTGTGATAATTAAAACTGAAACTGAAATTTGAAATTTCTTCAAGGAAAGACGAAAAATTACAGTAGTCACGTACTGTTAACAATGGTACATTAACCCTTAATAAAGCAAGGTATTTCAGTTACACAAAACCGCAAGGTGTGTCCAATGGACACATTGCGATTTTTCACCTCATTTCGTTTTCAATACTTTAATATTTTATTTTTTCCTAACTGCAACTTTGTAGAAATGTGTATTTAAAATCAATATATTCTAACATAAGCCAAATATATAAAATTCAGTGTTTCCAACCCCTTTGCATTACGAAAGATAAGTGACAACAAATTTGTAAAAGTAAAGAGAAATGTATTCTTCATAGATATATTTTTGTATATTAGTGACATAACATGGATTAAGTTGTACATTGAACATCAAAATACTCTAATATAAGAAAAAAATATAATGTTCAAGGTTTCCATCTCTTTGTACTACCAAAGATAAACAACTACTTTGAAAAACTGAACACTAATGTTTTCTTCATAGACTTGTTTTTTATTGTTGACAAAGCATTCAACATTTCACACATTTAACATCACTACATTCTACATTCTAATACAAGACAAAATATATTGTTCAAGGTTTCTATCCTCAAGTATCTAAAGTATGATAAGCGACTCATTTGAAAAAATCATTTGAAAAACTTTTAAAATATTTAATATTTTCTTAGTACGTATGTTTTGATATCATTGAATTACATTTTTGTATATTTCCCCTTAAGAGTTACCCATGGAGCATTTCAGACACTTTCTGATAACACTTAAATGCTCAGATCAGACATTCTTCTTGCAAATATCACACACTTGTCTCTGCATTGTGCACTTTTTGGGGTTACACATGTAACATCTTCTCTTGGACGTAGATTTTAGTGTGCCAAACCCTGTGGTTGATACACTTGACTGAGCTGCAGAAGCATCACGTGTCACGTCGATTGCAGTAAGAACAGGTCTCTGAAGTCCTAATTTTCTTCTTCGATGGATTTGAGGGAGAACCAAGGATTCCGTCAACTCCACAAGAAACATATGTCGTCTCGGGTTCGCTTTTCTTATATTCCACTGAGGATTGATATTCAACCACACAACATAGGCGGCAACAGCAGATACATCCAAAAGATTCATGGAGAATGCTAGAGGCCATCGATTGGTTTTCCTTTTGCGTGTATAGCAGTGTACTAATTGATCTAAACTATCAACGCCGCCTTTTGTTTCATTATAATACAGTATTATTTCTGTTTTTTTTCTTTATCAACTACTATATCGTCAGTATTGTGCATGCTTGTCAAAAGAATAACAGCCTTTTTCGGTTTCGAGCAATAGGAAACTAATGTGAAATCACTTGTAACCCCGAAGATAGATGATTGCTCAACCGTTCTTGCTTGGTTTGAATTCTTCAGGAACAAATGGTTTGTTATTTTTCACAATGCCTACTATTGTTAGACCGTTTCTTAGTAAGGTTTTTCCGAGTTCCATGTCTGTAAAAAAACTGTTACAAGTTATATTTCTGTTAGTTTGATAATATGGTTCCGTTAAGGATAAAACAACTTCTGTAGCTAACTTCTTTGCTCTTTTTCTTCTATCTTTGCTTAAGTACGGTATACCTTTCAAAGGGTAATGGGTTCTGGAGTCACATATCCACCAAATTTTCATACCGTACTTATCCGGCTTTGACGGCATGTATTGTTTGAAAGGACAAAGACCTCTAAAGGGAGCAAGCTGTTCGTCGACTGTTAGACAACTACCAGGAAGATAATATTTTTTAAAGTTTTTGCAAATCTTTTCTCAAATGTCTCTAATCGGAGCAAGTTTGTCCTTCTTCCTTCTTTCCGATCTAGTAGTTTTATCATCAAACCTGAAGAAAGACAGTAGATCAATAAATCTATTATAACTCATAGTGGCGCGAAATAAAGGTGGACCGTACATATTATTCCATAGGGACTTTAATGTTTATGTTTTCCCATTTCAGATTACCAGCAGTAATAAGAAGTTCAATAAATGCTAAAGCTTCTTCAGAATCAAACATCTTCCACAACTTTTCTCTCTTTTTTTCCCTATAGACTCAATTAGCTTCTGTATTTGTATTTGTAACAATATCACTTATAATATCATCCCCAACGAATAAGTGGAACACATCTTCAGGTGCCTTTATTTCACAGTTAGCAGGAAGAACTACTTTATTGCAACTGCCTCTAACAATATTTCGTGCTTTTATTTTGGTAGAAGTTGGAACGTCGTTATTCCAAGGGGTCCCATTTTTACTTACATATTCACTTACACGAGAAGGTACTTGAATGTCATTATCACTATCCGAAGCACTTTCTTGATCTTCATGTTCACTCACATTACTCACGTGATCCGCCTCACTCAAATCACTTTCAAGTGTATTATCGAATAGCAATTCTTCATCTGAGTTTATAGTGTAATCTGAACACGATCAGCAAGTATTTGTTCGATTTCTGTATCATTCAGTTTTCTTTTTGCCATATTTACACATAAAGTATACTCACAAACATAAAGCAAAATATTTCAAAAGATAAATAATCTGGAACAACATCCACCAACACAAAAGCGAGAGAAAACAAATGAATTACTAAAGGCGCATAACAATATTGCCAGCCACATCTGTCAAGAAAGCAACTACATACAAGAGATACTTTACAAAATTTTCTCAACATAAATATCGAAAAAGAGACAAAGAAAGAAAGAAAACACGAAAGAAGAACGCAAGTAAGAACGAGGGGATGATAAAACGTCTGATAATTGATTCAAAAATTTTGAATATACAATTATTCAATACATTTTCAATATATGTCCATTGGACACATCTTGCGGCATTAACGAACTAAAAGTATTAATCCAGCCATATGCAACAAGAATCAGCACCTAGAACGAACTTACTTTGGTAATGTAATGCTATTGAGTAGTTAGAACCATACCTAGAATGAAAAGAAAATTTTAAAAGTAATAAAGATACAGCTTCCGAAAATTCAAAGCTACGTGTCCATTGGACACACCTTGTGGTATTAAGGGTTAAATGCACCACATGTACATTTCCAATTAAGCAAAAACATTAATTGGAAGTTCCATTAAAGGAAGACATCCGCCTCGCGTAGCGCGAATAGGGCCATGCAGAGACTCCTCCGCGTTACTATGTATGCACCCATAAGAACCAATGAAACAATCTTGCCACGCAGGACTCCGCGCGCGGAGGTCCGCTTGACAATGTAACGGGGTTAAAGTAATTCCTGCCCCTAAACTCATGCATGTTGAAAATTTGATTGAGATCGGTCAGGTGGTTCAAGAGTGATAAAGTCACACAGGCATTTTTATTTTACTTTATTTTCTTACATCCCCCTGCCCCTCCTCTACTTGGCTCTTCAAAGTGAAACGATGAAAACCACCCAAGGCCCGACCGTCATTTATGTTGAAAATTTGATCGAGATTGGTTCGGTGGCTCAAAAGTTATTAGGTTTTATTATTTTTTATTCATTTGTCCCCCGCTGCTCCCCCAACCCTAGGATCTACCGTTACACTGAGATTACAAAAATGTTTCCAGATCCGAACCTCATGTATCTTGAAAATTTGATTGAAATCGATCGGATAGTTCGAGAGTTATTAAGTTACAAAAATAGTCACTTTCAGTCTTATATACATTGATTTTTATATATCTCCCCCTTCTTCTCCGTCCCTAAGTTGCTCCGTCAAATTTAAATCATAAAAACGATCCCAGGCCTGAACCTCATCTATGTTGAAAACTTGATCGAGTGCGGTTCAGGAGTTATTAAGTTTTATTTATATTTATACCCCTCCGTCTCCCCCGCCCCTCAGTTCTACCATCAAAGTGAATAGCCTAAAACCAGCCCAGTCTCAAACCTCATCCATGTTACAAATTTGATCGAGATCGGTCGGGCAGTTCAGGAGATTTAGTTACAAACATAGTGATTTTCAATTTTATATGTATAGATTGAATTGTAGAACTATTGTGTAACAATAAACATTGAATAGATTCTTAGAAAAGACAAATTGTTCTTTAGAAAAGTTGAAACGACTTTCATTACAACCCTTTTGTTCAATAAGAACTGCTTGCCATGTTAATGCTCTAAAATGAAAGTCTCGTCCATATGAACGCTTGGGTGGGGCTTTGGAGCAAGGAACACGTAATTCAAGATAATGGATGCAGCAAGAGCGACGATTCTTCCTCTTTCACAAAATGATTCAATCATACAACAAAGGTTGTCACCATGTAACTTTGTATCGACACCTGCTCCTGAATAGGGCGTGTGGGACGCCACAGAATTCTTGTTCTTCTTTTAGCTTTTGTATCCTATATCTACGAAAGTCAAGGTGATACCGTTATGCACTTTAAAATATTAATATATAGCAATCTTTCTTTGTTGATGTGTGTTGATGTATGGACTATCTCATAAATAATACAATGTGATTATTTATAAACAGAGTTCTAGTTGGGTCGGTATTACGTTTTTCTTCCAAAGGAATTCCTCAAAATCGATATATAATACTGGTTATTGCAAGCGTTGATGCAAAACTGATATGTGCGGGTATACCTCTAAAGTATCGTATATCATTGACAGCGAAAATATAAATGAATTAGATTTGTGTAAATACGTTCTTGTACGGCCTTTCCCGCTGGGCTAGTAGTTAGTGCGTGCGCCTTCGGTGAGCGTGGTTCTAGGTTCGATTCCCGCTGGAAAAGCATTAAAATTTGAACTCAATACTGTGGTTCGCATAACCTAAGTTGTTGACCCATGTGTGCTGGAAAGAGACACTCAACTTCAACCAATAAAACAAACAATATATGTTTTACTTCTTCATATTTAATATTTGCTTAACTGTTCAGTCACCAGTTAGGTAATCAGGAGGCTACTTCAACTATCATAAAAGATGGCAAATTCTGATATAAGACAAAGTAAACATTGAATTCGATGTTCTAACCACAAAGTAGCACAGCTGGCTATAACCTTTTTTACTTCGTAAGATAAGGGAGTTTCCTTTTAGTTCTTTATTTTATTGTCCTTGGGTTGAGTTTAATGACAATGAGTTGGAAAAGTAAATAACTTCTGTAATACTTTCGGTTCGGTTCCAGGTGTTCTGGAAAAGAAAATGCTTACTAGATTGAGAAACTGAAGGAAAATATATCTAATTACCCTTACTCATTGCAGTTGTGAATGTCTCAAACCAGAACTTTAGATCCAAATCTCTCCCTCTCTCTCTTTCTCTATTTTTTTTTATTAATGCATAGACATATTTGAAAGAGAAAATCAAAAGGACGTCTTTTATCTGAACCTTACTCCGTGCCCGGGACAATTTCCGGTGATAGTGCGTACTGTGAAGAATTAGAGCATGCAACAGCAAATATTATCATATTGAAACCGCTGAAAGTCAATCAGATATAGAGTGGTAATCAAAAATACCCTAAATGCAAAATTCTCACAAATTTTGGATAGTTTTCCTTGATGCATAGAATATATGATTTTCTATAGCTTGTTGAAAGTCAGAGTGGATTAGATTCACACTCGTTCACAACTTACTAACGAATTATACATACATACATGTATATATATATATATATATATATATATATATATATATATATATATATATATATATATATATATACAGATGGTGATCAGAAAAATGGAAACACCTGTAGTTGGTAACACGTGAGATGTATGGGTTGGCAGTGGTGTCGTGGCGCCCGCAGCGCAGAACCGCTGGTGGTGGTTTGTTAGGTCGGTCTCCATATTACGTCACGCGCAGTGGAACAGCAGTGTCCAGTGGCTGCAGCAGACAAAGGTAGTGTAAAATGGGAGACCTCTCAGATTTTCAAAGAGGGCAAAATGTTGGTGCGCGGTTATGTGGAGTGAGTGTGACGGCAGTGGCTACTGTGTTAGGTGTCACGTGGGACAGTGCCGAAGGTGATGGCGGCCTACACAACACACCGGAAAACCACATCGGGGAAGCGGAACAGTGGGCGGAAGAAAATCATGAGTGACAGGTCACGCCGGGTATTAAAGCGCATTGTCACGCAGAACCGTCGTGCCACTGCGGAGCAAGTGACGGAGGAACTCAATCAGCATCACCCCCACCCTATTTCGACAATCACAGTCCGCCGCGAATTACATAATATGAACTTACGGGATCGTGTTGCACGGGCCAAACCGCTAATCAGGGACCATAACGCTTTTGCACGCCGCAAATGGTGCCGCGACCATGCAACTTGGACCGTTGAAGACTTGAACGTGTGATATGGTCGGATGAGTCATCCTTCACCCTATTCCCAGCCACGGGCCGTGTTTATGTGTGGAGAACGCCCAAAGAAGCTTATGATCTCCAATGTCTCCGCCCAACTGTGAAACATGGCGGCGGCTCGGTGATTCTGTGGGCCGCCATATCATGGTTTTCATTGGGTCCTGTGGTCACACTTAGCGGACGAATCACTGCCAACGATTATGTCGCAATTTTAGGAGACCACTTGCATCCTATGGTCCGGATGTTGTTCCCGGACAATGACGCCATCTTCCAGGATGATAATGCACCCATTCACACAGCTGGCGTTGTTGCAGCGTGGTCTGAGAAACATCGGGATGAAGTTCAACACCTCCCCTAGCCCGCCCAATCCCCAGATTTCAACATAATTGAATATCTGTGGTCCATCTTGGAAACACGAGTCAGGCGACGATTTCCACCTCCATCCTCTCACAGAACTGGCCGATGCCCTGCACGAGGAATGGTGTAAAATTCCACTTGCTACCATTCACGATCTCTATGCCTCCATCCCACGTTGCATCAAGGCTGTTCTGAAGGCGAAAGGTGGCCCGACACCATATTAATCTGGTAAGTTGCAATTTCGATCAGGTGTTTCCATTTTTCTGGTCACCATCTGTATATATATATATATATATATATATATATATATATATATATATATATATATATATATATATATACTAGGTTTCTAAATTTGCTTGTTGTTGTACGGATAGAGTAAAGTTGAACTATCGGTAAAAGTATCGTCTTCCCGAATGAAAGATAAGCTTCAACTTAAAATAATTTGTTTACTTAAGAATAAATGCAGTACATTTTTTTGGCACCTATTTCACCGGCAAAGCAAAGCAGTAGATTAAAACGTAACCACTTGGATAAAAGTGGTTTATGTTCGAACACAGTTTTGTTGCGTGCAATACTTTACGTTTCAGGTATTAATACTTAGTAATTACGAATCATTTTATATATTTTGCCTATGTTGAAGGATCATAATTACTGCAAATTGCTATTCTCTGATGTATGTTGGTTAATGCGCACGACCATTGATCAATATAAGAGGATAATTCTCAGTTCTTGAAATAAGTGCTCTTTTATCAAAACTAATAAAGAGAATCATTTTCACGCAATGTACTGAAAAAGGACTATTGATGTTTCATCATCCAAAGCGAATATTATACTCCGTTAAGGATATGTTTTACCATAAAATTTTAATATCATAATAATTAAACAAAGTAGATATCAAATTTTAAATGAAAATATTTTTTGGTACTTCCTCGTCATTTGCCAACGTATTATTTTCTGTTACATTTATAATAAACTTATTATGAGTATAAAGTAACCTGAAATAGAAGCATGACCAGGAAACGCGTATGATAGATGTATTTACGAAGAAGAAAAGTCATAACAATTGATGACAGTAAGCAAATAGAGAAGAGGAATGTTCATTATTTCTTTCTTCCTGAAGTATTGTAATGCAAGAGAAAGATATAATGATGTTGTTGATATATGATTCCGAACGAATATCTAACTAATGAAAACTCAGATCTTACAGTACATGGTATACAGTAGGATATCAAGTAAACAAAATCAAGCTAATCTTGTGTGAACATCACAAAATGATAGTTTCTCAGTTTCGGAACGATTTTTGAAGGGAAAGATATATTATTTACATTCGTGTATACAGGAAATATTTCACATTTCTGATTGAGTAAGAGAATATATCAAGGGCTTCCGAGGGAAATAAATTCGAAAATACTATTTAATCGATAAAGTGTACAGTTTTGTCACTTTTAGAGTTGCCGTCCTGTTACTGATTTATAATTCTGTTGAGAAATCTAAGCTGAATTCAATGGAAGCTTGCGACTCTTTTTAAACACTTACCAGCCTAATAAGCATTTGCATTTACGTAAACTTCATATTTGCTAGCAACAGATTAAGTAAAACCAAAACATCGTGTTTTTTTATAAAATTAAAAAAAATGTTAACATTTGTGAATGAACGTGGAAGAACGAGCGATATCCTCATGGTTTTAGAGCCTGTGGTCTCACTCTCATGCATCGTGTATGCATTATAACTGTACCACATCTTTCGTTTAACGAGTTCTGATTTATATGTGCATTCGCTTGATATCTGATAGCTGCAACAATATCAGACTTTAATAGTACTTGGCTGCAGTATTATTTCACCTACATGATTATATGAGTTAATGCGGTTCCTGCTCTAAGAAAAAATATAACGTACACTTTTGAAAATAAAAATCTTTTAAAAAATGAAGATCCGAGAACTGAATCCTATGCCTCAACAGCAGAAAATCAATAAACCAACAACGTCAAAATATTATATAGAGAAGGAAACGTGGTGCTTGTATCATAATCTGATTTTCAGTGACATTTCTTTCTGTGGAACAAACCTATCAGAAACAGTCATTATCTCTTTATTTCGTATATCCCTTTCTCTCTTTATTTCTTTTTTACGTAACAAAGGACTAAGTAGTGTATTTGCCTTTGTTCGCAGATTTTTAAAGTTTATTCTTATTATGTTTCTTTAATCTTATGATTCTCTTTCAATCTTTAGGACGATAAGCAGCACGTTTGTTCTATATTACCCTCCCTTATTTAACATAAATAGTTTACACGTTGTAAGATCCTCATTGCTTCTTATCTATGTACCCAAATCAAGATACTCCTCTATTTTTCTTTTTCTTTCCTTTCAAACATAATATTTAATTATTCCTTACGAATTAGATGACAATAATTGAATGTCTGCTCTTTTCATGCGTGAGGTTACTGGTTAGGTCCCCGACAGAAAAGCATCTATTCACTACAATAGTTCAGATCTCACTTTAGGCTCTAGGTCTTGTCCTACATAGTCTTGCTTTTGGTGAGGGGCTTAAATGGAAATCGACCAATCAATGAGTCTTGTCTTTTCTCTAATTTTTAAAACCTACATTCTTTTGTTTATCTCTGCCAGAACTTCAGTTTATCTTATTTTATACGAGAGCACAAGTATTCTTGATTCCATATTTCCACAAGAACAACACATTTCAAAAGGGTGTTAGATAAGAGAAGGGAATCTTACGTAATGCGAATAATGCAACGAAGAGAACAAGAATTTTAGGAATACTCCAGAATATAGATCAAAAGATCACGATCTTGTCCAAGAATTTTAGGAATAGTAATAAAAAAAATGCATCAAACATTGCGATGTTGGTCAATAATTAGTTATTGGATCAGGTGCCACACAAGTTTTGAAAGGATCCTAATTCGAGTTTTCATATTTTTTTAAAGGAATAAGCTCATCATACTGTGTTAAGTGATAGCTTGGGTTTGACTACATTATATATAGTTCTCCAGATATAAGGCCTACAAGAAAATTTTTGCCTAAAATATATTGGATCTTTTGATCCAAAAAGACAAAATCATTGTACATTTGCTTCTGATTCTCTACATTTTATGGTGATTATTCATATTACCCGGGAGTCACATAGAAGCAGGTCATTACGCATAAATCGCACAGCATGAAGATCGGTAACATTGGCGTTTACTGCATTATGAGTACCCATTTCTGGTGAGACCATGACTGTAACGGAGTGTATACAGGAGTGTACGGCGTCTTAAATTTACGAAGGGACGAACTTATATAGGAGTAAGTATACACTCTACTTCTGAAAACTTTGCAGCATATTTCTACCAAAAATTACTGGTAAGAACTCTGAATTATGTTACTGGTAAGAACTCTGAAGAACACAGTGTCAGCTTGTATGCGCATACCAGCCGTGCATTTAGAACGCTAGAAGTAATGTACACGGTACTATCTGTGAATAAAGTAAATCCACAGTTGTTTGCCAGTCTGTCATTCTTACACTGGCTGCTGTGGAGAATATGAAAATTGACTTAGTCAATGCTATAAATTTGTAGGAAGAGACAATGAAAATCTCGAATACATTACACAAGAGGGAATTGTTATACATACAAATAATGCATAGCGTAGATAAATGACGACAACATAAGAGAAATACAAAATTATCTTTGAATGAAGGAAAAGAACATAGAAGATACGAAGTGGGGCAAATAATTGAAGGGCCCTCTGCAATGTCAAGCTAAGTGAACAATGGAATCTCTGGGTTACAAAGCTTATAAACTTAAAGTGCAACGTGCTAATTAACAGGAGTAAATTTGCGTATATATGCTTATGGAGAGAGTGGTGTAGCACCTGGGGATTATTCTACTATTGAACTTTGCAACTTTTCACTTTGCGATTTGCGCTTTGCAGCAAGGCTTACGTTCCCGGAAAAAAATATTTCCGCAAAGTGCAAAGTGCAAAGCGAAAACTTGCGAATACTTTACAGAAATATCTGACTTTTGTTTCACTATCATCTTCAAACTGAAAAGTGCAAAGCAAGAGTTTGCAAAGTTGTGTCGTGTGTCGTATTTAGCAAAGAAAAGTTTCGCTTTTGCCTGAATGATTGACTAAGAGCCATTGTCCTTTGAAAATGTTTAGGAGGTTATAATATTCATCAAGTGATGAACCAAGTGAGAGTGCGATCCCTAAGAAAGTATGAAAACAGAATCAACTTCTACGGCATGAATTTATTTCAGTTTAAAAAACGCTTTCGTTTAACAAATGAGCAAATAGAATTCGTATTGGAGCACATTGGACCGGCTTTGGAAAAAACAACAAAACGTAGTAAATCCCTTACAGCAAGACACCAAGCATATTTGCGGATTCCAAACGTTTCATGATCGATATAGATAGGACATCAAGAATCATGAAATACATATAGCATTAAACAAATGCAAGATGCTGTCGGCCCTCGTAGTCGAGCGTGTTAGTGGACTGAGTAGTACTAAAAGTTGCTTTTGCCGTGGGTTCAAACCAGGTTTAAGGATTTTATTTTTTAAAATTTTTATAACTAAAATAAGATTGAAAATAATACTCAAAAGAGTTTTTTTACCAAGTGGGCTAGTAATGAAAGTCACTTTTAGTGTGGGTTCAAACCCGGCCCAATGAAAGTTTTTTTTTATTTTTTAAAAATTTTCATAACACTTTTTCATTAAAATAAGCGTGTAGTTTTTGCAATACAGATCCATGGTATAAGTAATAGTAGTAGGAACGGGTTAGAAGTCCCGCAGGGGTTGGTTGGGTTCTGTTCTCGATATCAGATGGACAAATTAAAGACTTGCCCAAATTTTTCTGTACATTTTTCACGACCAACTTCAAATAGCTGGCTAGGGTAGCGCGCGAATACTGAAACGTTTGGGATCGGCAAAAATGCAGACAACAAGTGCTTGTTTGTCTTCATTGGATAGGAAAGGGTGTTCAAATGCATAGATTAGGACAAAGGCACGGTGTGTCAAAAGCAACTGTTGGTAGAACAGTACATTGTATTGTTAACTCAATTATAAACATTACGTTTCCAGTGGTATAGTATAGTTTTGCTCAACTTGTGTCTTTAAATGAATCAAACAATATATTACGTTGTTCTTTGACCACTTGTAAAACTGCTGTTTTCTTTTAATCAACTTTGTTTTTCACATTTCTGAAATAATTCACTAAAATTCCTATTACGAATCCTTCCAAATTACTAACTAAAATACAGCTCCTAAAGTCGCACTTCAACATTCAACTGTCACTTTGGGAAGACTTTGCAACTTTACAGTTACATGACATCAAATTGCAAAGCTCTTAAAAACAAAGTTCAGTGGTGGAATAGTTTTCTGGTCTGTGCTTTGAATCATATAATGGCGAATACCGAAAATGTAGAACGACAAAAAACGAAGGTGAAAACGTGAGCATTTACCTTGTTATTGCATAATCTAAACTAATGATGAAAAGAAAAAGCATAGTAGGAACACATAACAATGTGTGTGACAACGTTTATGTATCGCAACACACGAAAATACAAAATATCGATAATCTGAGGGTTGTAGGCAACACAATCTAGAAATTGCACGGTCGTGAGTCCATTTTTCCATTTTAGATTCAGAATCCGGAACACAGATATATATAAATCTGCTGTGTTCCGCACGTTCTTGTAAAACTGCTGCTTGACAAGAGTAACAAGTCATAGCAGGGTTTCCACATTCTTCTTTGGATTTTTGATTCCCGGTTTGGCTCGTTTCTTGAGGAATAACAGAACGGTGTCCAGTGGTGGTGCCTACACTGAATAAGCTTTTTCTCCTACACCATTATACGTTTACGAAACTGACACAGATCTATGTGGGGGGTTTCATCCCCTTCCCCCTTGCCGGATTTACTAGTAGCTCCGGAAACCGGATTCGGATTAGATATCCGAATTAGAAATCATGACTTTTGATTTTCAAATAGGAAATCTGAAATCCAGATTTAAATCTGAATCCGGATATCCGGAATTCGAATTTTTCAAAACCCGAATATTCCAATACCCTTATTTTTTGACAGCACTGTTTTAATTTTCATATTCACATCGAAGAAAAAAAACAACGCATTTCGCCCTGATTTTGCTATATTTCTTTGCCAGAGTTCACGATTTCTCTTTCTCTTTCATCCCTTCCGCTTCTGTCATTCTGATTCGACTGCTTCGATTTTGTCCATTTCGAAACAAAATGGTCAAGTATATCTCCGTACAAGTGCTTTCACTTGAACTGACCCTTGAAAACAAAGTTACATGCTCGCCGCGTCGCCTCTTCGCATCTACCAGTGCTTGCTCCACTAGCCACAAACAGCGGCGCCGTCTGTTTATCCGCATCGGGAAACGGCGACTTAGTGGAGGTGAATAGTGTTTTTCTCACAACAGACGCTTTAAATATGCACTAGAGGTGACGGAAAAGGAAAGTAAGTCTACATGCCTTCTTTATCTATGTTTTACCAGGAATCGAGGTAACTCGACTTTCCTTGTTATTGCAGAGGGCCCTTTAATTCAATTGCCGTAAAGACATAATGACAACGAATTCAGGGTGAAATAATCGTGGTTTAATGGTTAAGGCAGCTGACTACGAATCTGAAGACTATAAATTGAGCACACTCAAATTGTTTTATATGTTGTTCTTGCCGATATAATCTCGACGATAAAAAATAACTGAAACAATAATATTGAGTTTGGAAATATCAATAAGGGATCAAGACAGCTAATGTTGAGAAGTATGTGCAGTAATGTCATGCATGCCGTTCATAGCATATTGTCTAATTCATTCATTCTGACAAGCAAAACCACATAGAATTGCCTCGTCCGTGTGGTAGTCAAAAGCTGATATCTGTTCAATGTGGTGAATTTGCGATTACAAGGCCAGACTATATCTCAAATCGCTAAAGCACAATGTTGTGACCGATGAACTGTTCGCAAACGTTTAGGTCGACACCAAGATGATGGAATCAATTGGACTAAATCTTCTTCCAGACCGGGTATTTCCAACGCAACAAATGCAGTTTGGAGTGAAGCGCTAATAGAAAACGCCATTAACAATCCATTACGCCATAGTCTTGCAGAACAAGGCTGTACTGTGTGGCTGCTTGCACAAATCCATACGACAAACACTAAAGGTAACCTCCTTGAGGAGCTGTCTTCTTATCACCAAGACCCTTCTCAAACACTCGCAGAAGGCGAGAGGATTAGAACAGGTACAGCTAATTATTGTACTCTCACAGACATGCTGAGATCTAGCTATGTGGAGGGATGAAAAAGTATTCCTGTTCAGTAAACAAGGAAGACTCGTCCTTTATAGATCATGAAGGACAGACAGAGTACCTCAATATGTGATGCAAATAGGGCAATCTGGACGGATTGCGAACCACTTCTGTATATAATGCCAATCCAAATTTTATGAAAAATTTTAAATTTTGAAACGAATTTTGGGAAGTTATTACAACGCATTGCAGACTTCTAAGATGTGTAGAACACTTTTCAATTCATCGAGTACTTTATGCAGAGTCAGCCTTCAATTTTGAAGAAATCCAAAATTGTTACTCGTTTCCATGCCATAACAACTGCGCCTGGTCCCGAGTTCGTTCCAAGTAGGCCGAGTTGTTCGGAACGAACGTTAAACTTTAGATCCCGTCCTTATATAACCTCGATACGGACAAGGAACGTAAAATCCAACTACACCAGAGGTTACAGCCATCCTCTCGAAATGATAATTCCGAACAACAAGAAACTGAATTTACTGTATTTATAATCATATAAACTTATTTTCATTCCCACAATTCTACCGTTTACAATAATAGCATATTCATTTTAGTTTAGCATAAAATATTAAAACGTTTAGCATCGCCTATCAAGCGCCGCAAAAATTATAAATTAAAAATGTTCTATTGATTTGAACTGCTGCCCTTTTGATTCGTAATATATTGTCTTAACTATTCAACATGACCCAAATCACGGGCAGTTCGGTCTGAAGGCGTTGTCATTGACGTCTTTACAGGAAAGTCCAATTTGGGCACAACTTCTAATCTTTTGCGTCTTTTTTTAGTTTCGTATGTTGTTGCCACTCATCTCTTCTATGTATAATTTGTATTTATAGCTTCTGTCCCTCTTAAGTATGTCAGACTTGCATTCCCTTCGATTTCTCCAAAATTGAAGGCTGAATCTGCATAAAGTACTCGATGAATCGAAAAGTGTTTTACACATCTTAGAAGTCTGCAATTCGTTGTAATAACTTCCCAAACTACGGATTTGATTGATTTAGTTATCATACTCTCGACAACAATCAGGGCAGCGATGCATTACTCACAAAAACGTCAGAAATGGATGTGGTTAGACAAGAACATATAGTTGTAGTGAGCATTTTGACTGCTGAGAGAGCAACAGGAGTTTTCCTCTTATAAATATCTACTACTACTACAGTCAATAAGTTCGTGGACTGGATGCTGTGTAGCAATAGTGGTAAATTACAGCTGATAGTTGATATCCTGGTGGAAACAGTGGAAGTTCATCTCGCGACCCAGTAAGAGGCAGATCTGTGCATGGAGTGTAAACAGACGTACTACTTCTGTTGTGAAAGGATTTAATTGCGCCGCGGCGGACTTGGAGAATGTGACAGTTTGAGGAATGGGCAAACAATAAGTTCTGCCAAAAACTAGGCAAATCCGTTGCAGGGACGTTGCAAATGATCACGATAGTGTAGAGTGACAACGCCCTAGACTTCGGTGCAGTATTTATATGGCACCAACGGTCTACGGAGGAGAGAAACAGTTTACAGGATTATGAACCAGTAGGTCGGCCAACAACAGTCCGAACAGAACGCAAGATCGAAGAGGTTGCCATGGTTTTGTGCGCTAACCGTTCCCGGTCCGTAGATGACATCGCAGCAGCAGTACCATCAGCCATGGTACGTGTCACAACATTCTGACGGATGGCTTGAACATTTCGCGTGTCACCCAGCACCATGTGCCACGTATTCTGACACAAGACCAACGATCAGAAGTGTTGCCGCTGATGGAATGTTCCTGAACCGAATAATAACAGGACACGAAACATAGTGTTTCCTCCACGATTCACAACTAACTAATGAGGCAAGCAATTAGCTGGAAATCACCATCATCTCCAAAACGCAAAAACCCGAGACAAGACACGTCAAAAGATAAAATGATACTTATTATTTTGAAGTTCAGTGTGGATCTGTGTAATTGTCTCTCTCTGTGTGTGGACGTTCACATCGAGCACGGCAACCAAGGGTTCTATTGGGTGCCTATATTCTGAGTAGCAGTCAACAAATTTATTGACTGTACTAGTATATCAGCGTTACGCCAAAGAACCAGGAAAATAATAGAACTCATGGTTGCTATGCTCGATGTGAAAGTCCACACACAGAGAGAGACAATTACACAGATCCACACTGACCTCAAAATAGTATCATTTTATCTTTTGACGTGTCTTGTCTCGGGTTTTTGTGTTTTGGAGATGATGGTGATTTCCAGCTAACTGCTTGTCTCATTAGTTGTGGATCGTAGAGGAAACACTGTGTTTCGTGTCCTGTTATTATTCGGTTCAGGAACATTCCATCAGCGGCAACACTTCTGATCGTTGGTCTTGTGTCAGAATGCTTAGCACATGATACTGGGTGACACGCGAAATGTTCAAGTCATCAATCAGAATGTTGTGACACGTACCATGGCTGATCGTACTACTGCTGCGATGTCATCTACGGACCGGGAACGGTTAGCGCACAAAACCATGGCAACATCTTCGATCTTGCGTTCTGTTCGGACTGTTGTTGGCCCGACCTACTGGTTCATAATCCTGTAAACTGTTTCTCTCCTCCGTAAACCGTTGGTGCCACTTAAATACTGCACTGCAGTCTAGGGCGTTGTCACTCTACACTATCTATTTCTGTGAAAGAAAATAATCTACATAAAAGAAAATTGTAATTGCCTACTTTCCGTAAGATAACGGCGAAATTATCATCTATAGCAAGAGTTATATGAGCGTTTTTAGGTATGAGTCAGAAAATAACTTCAGAGAATACTGTTGACTAAGGATATCTGCACTGTTTTCTTTTATCTACAACTAACTTGATTTATGGAATTTTGGCATGAAATCCAGTTTAATATACAGAGATGTTGAAATGGAACTTAATAGAATCAATATCTCAAAATTGACAAAAATTGATTTAGGCTCTTTTGGAATCCACTCCTTCAATTATCGATTGCATACCCCACGTAAATATTCCAGCAAAATAACAGCGCTAGAATATATGTTTTGTGAAATGGCTTCTTATTAGTCATTGTTCAGTTTCTAGCTTCATACAATTTAGAATTCAGGAATAAACTCGGAAGGAATGTTCAAAATAAAATTTATAGAACTCATAACAAACAAAAACAAAAATTTGAGAAAATTGTTAAAAAGCAAGTGCTATTCCAGTATTCTTGATCCTACACAAGATAATGCTGCAGCTCTCTGTAATATTGTTATTTGTAAACAAAGTCCCTGCTGAAATCGAGACTAATTCTATATTTTCTTGACGGTATTTTGACGGGTATTATACTGTCATCGACACTTTCACTTTTCATATTGTAGCATGCAGCTATAGAAGAATCCCATCTGAATCTCTCGTCCTAGATCGCAAGAAGAGGCGGGCCACAGGAGTTACATTTCAAAAGATGATGATAAATATGAAAGAAATAAGTTGTTAATAACATAATTGAATAAGGGAATTATCAAAGTTGACAGTTTACAATTGAACATAGACAAGCAGATGGAGAACTGGAGTAAGTCGATCGTAGAAAAATTAAAGAAAATAAATTTTAAGATTTCCAAGTTACAAAGTGTTATGGATAAACTGAACATACTGCATTAGCATAAGAAGATTAAAGATAAGGATCAAAGAATAAATTGACATTTTTAATCTTTAAGAGCAATTGTAGGATCATTGAGAGAGGAATTCACTTCCTAAAGGACGCGAAATATATATTAAATTTTGGTAGCATCTCCAAATGTTGTTAGCCAAGTAGAGGAACCCAAGATGTTGGCATACATTGACATGGTAACAAACTGTTTATGGCAAAGTTTCGAAAAACAATACGCCTGTTGCGTGGTATTAGTATCATAAATAGAGTTTATGATGGATCATTTTAATGGTTAGAGATGTTAAATGTGGCTGATGCTTAAATGATCCATGATAGATCCGTAGAAGATCTAGAATTATCTGTATGTGATCCTTAGTGAGTACTTAGATATCGAAGAGAAGGCGGTAGCAGAATGAAAGATGTGAAAGAGAGATTCTAATTATTGCTAAATAGTGATTAAATAGGCATATTTATATACACAGCCTTTAAAAACTGTGACACATATTTCTGATTGGGTTCGTAACATTGCTTAACTTGTTTTAAGTTAGCATTTTCCCTATGGCTAATAGTTTGTTAATCATATAAAATAAAAAAAGTACGAAAATATAGAAAAAATGTTAGAGTTCACAAGAACATAAATAGATTATTCTGCTAGAAACTATGAGTGATTGCAGCCATGGTTTTTGCTTTTGTTTGTATCTGCCACAGGGTATTTGTGTGGTATATATGTATGTGTGTATTTCTCCTAAATAAATATTTATGCATTGGGCCAGAAGATAATCCATGTAGATCAATATGGGAAAGCCTCACCCGACGCCAAGCGACAGGTTGAAACTTTACAGGAAGGGATTTTGGATTTATAGATTTCATGCATTGATTATGGTTCTGCGGCTTTGGAAAAGTCACAGATGTCCTCTTTAGAAATAAAAAGCATTGAAAAATGGAAGTGGTCTCTCTTTAATCTTCAACGTACATTACATGATTTCTGTTAAAAAATAAATTCTATATAGTAGTTTCTATGTAAATGTATATAGAACGTACATTCATTATCCTTTTTGATAATATTGTTTGCTTAAAATGGAATTCTAGAAGTGAATTTAAAAAATAAATTCTAATGTCAGTGTTGATAAATACTTTTTAGCGCATTAATCTGTACAAGGAATTATTTTCCGTTTTAAATTATTAACTACGGAAAGATCCCATTGTATGTAACCCACAGACTTGAAGATTGCAAAAGGAATATTGAAAACGACTGGAAACATTAAATATGTCATATGGATAAGAATGGAAAAGGTTAGAAAAACCAGAACCAACGTGAAATCATTAGCACAAATTAAGGAAAAAAGTATAATACTGAAGATACTGAAGATACAGGTACATTAGGAAAGGCAAATAAATTGTCATATTAAAATAAATTGTTTCAGAAGAAAAATGATATAAGGTATGATACATGAAGTGTTCATTAAAGTTTTCTTTTGACCCACTTATCGTTGACCAAAATAAAGCAGATTTGGTACATATATTTCTCTTTCTCTACATAGGAACTTCCAATGGTTACACACATTTCCCATCGCATCATACACTTATGGAGACCTTGTTTGTAAAAGCCCGCAGAATGTTCCACAAGAGGTCCAATGAGGAGGCCCCATAAATCAGCGTTTCATTCTCTTCGAAATGTTTTTCTATAAATAATAATAATAATAATAATAATAATAATAATAATAATAATAATAATAACTTCACAGTTGAGAACAGATGAAATAAGACAGTGTAACGAGCATTGTTTGTACGCAAGTCCGACAACATTTGAACTGACAATGTCACTGTTTCACGTCATATAATGAGGCTTCCTCTCCGTAAGCTCCTTTCATCTCATTAAATGCTTTCTTTGGTGTGCTACCTTTCAAGTACAGTAACTTGAATCACTCGGACATCACTTGGATATTCTTTACACTTTTTTTTTCACTTGAATGCCTGTTACACAGAAAATCATAGAAGTTATAAAACAAAACTTTCCTAATAAACCTATAGAGATACACATTGATAAACATATAAAATGTCAATATTATATATTAACTACAAGTAGTTCAGGGGAAATATTTAACTAATCTCCCTCATACAAGATAAAAATTAGAGAAATGTATTTTTTATTTGATTTTATTTTAATTTTTGCGCCCCTTTCAGGAGCGAGGCTATATTAAAATGAGCATACAGCTTAACCTAGGATTCGAACCAGATGAGTTCCTCCCCAGGAAGCAAACTCGGGTCCCCCACAATTAGAGAGAAGTAAAATTGCACTTTATATATGATAATAAAGATTGTATTACTTACCCCAAAAACTAGAATATTGGCAAAACAGTTGATATATTTGTAACTTGATATGCCCACTACTCTTTTAAATTTTTGTTGAAGATACGGGAAAGATGTAAGTGTGATGACGGAGGTAATCCAATCTTAGAATTCATTTAACAGTTTTTTTCTTGCAGAATTCAAATCAAATTCCTAATTATGTGAGTAGTCATTAGTTATCGCAACGAAATCAAATCCGAAGTGGTAACTATTGATATAAAGCAGTGGTCCTCAAACTAGGATCAACTAAACCGCGACAGAAATGAACTGTGAAATTAATAACAAAACACTACTTGTAATTACCATTTACAATGTAAGTTTAGCACACTTTACAGGCGCTATATATTTGGCTACTGGATAATAAATACTACTCTCTTTCTATTCTACCCGTAATTCTTCGTTTTCAATCTTTTAGTTAACAATAGCATTCACATTTTTCTACTGTCGGAATGATTGTATGTGTTGTTGAAAGTATTAAAAAAATATAAAAGCGACATTTAGTAAACTCATCATAACAACCTAGGTGATTTACAAGGAACCAAGCATGTATATTTAATCACATTGTTTCTTATAGTTATTTAACACCTACTGTATTACGAATGTCATGGCAAACAGGGGTTAAATTACTGTAAATACCGTATAAACATAAAGTAACTATTGAGTAAGAACTGTGATATCGTTATAAACAAAGCTGATAAAAAGAAAACTGAATTGGAAATTTTTGTAGAGGTCTTGCAGGAAATACATATACATTGGTAAGTGTTATTAGATACATTACTGACAATATAGTTAAGCAGCCGAAAAGAATAGTGAAATATTGACGTAATTCCATACAAGTCAATAAACTTGCTGGTATGTAAACGGTTCGAGTTGCAGTGATCTGTGACCGCTAAAAAATCCACCAGAGAGCATTAATGTTGCTACAACATGGTTTTGTGATTTTATTTAAGCACCCCAACTAACTTCGATTTATCACAGATCCGATTAGGAAGACTGTTATACAGCTGTTCCTTAAACATGTTAGCCCACGATTGTTGTAACTGGAGCTCGATATCCCAGACATTGGAACTGGGACGGATTTGACTCCAAGCTGGTCCCACACATGTTCTATCGAAGACAGATTGATGAATCTGGCTGGCGAATGAATTATCTCAACATTATGGACGTACAATTCATAGAAACAGGTGATACGTGTGGACAAGTGTTGTTTTGGTGAAAGATTTTACCGGGATACTTTCCGTTTGAGGTAGCACATGAGGACGCAGAATATCCATGATGTACCATTGTGCCGTCAAAGTTAACTGAATCACTACCAGAGGTGAAATGAAGTCATCTGTCATGCCTCCCAATACTATGATACCAGGAGTAACATTGCTGCGTCCTCTTCTCCTGGTATAACCATACTCGCAGACGATGGTCATCCGAGGTGGTACTGAACCTAGATTCATGACTGAATATATGACATCCCTGGTCAGCAATTCATACTTCCCGGGTATGACACCATTCCAAATGCAGCCGCATTTGCTATGATGTTCATAGCACTCTACGAAAGGGGCGGCGATTCAGTAGTTCGGATGCTGCTAGTCTCCGACGAATGTTACGGGATGCCACTGGGTGTTGTAGTGAATCAATTACTTATGCCTCGGATAGCAGGCGCAGATGTGAAGAAATTACGAAGTGCTTGGGATACAATACGCCGAGCCTCCTTTGGTGTGGTTTAACTTGGTCAACTGGAACCTTCATGATCTGTGTGGTGCCCCGCATATTTACATTCAGTTTAACATCGTGCCACTGTCACATTCTAATGCCCTACATGCCTGGATATCGCACGGTTCGACTCAGCCGACAACAAAGTAGTGGTAACTTTTTACACGAGGTATTTCACAGTTCATAATAAAACCACCTGACACTGCGTACACCACTTATACACCCTATCAGGCCTGATAACATAATCTTATGATGACAAATGCACTCTAGCGCCAATTCTAGCCGTCACATATCATTGCAACTCCAATCAATTGAATCTGACGATGGCATGCACGTGTACGTAATTACGTCGAGATTAGACCACTCTTTCCAGATGCTTAACTTTTTGTCAATCAGCGAATTATTATTATTATTATTATTATTATTATTATTATTATTATTATTATTATTATTATTATTATTATTAAGACGAGTATAAATAGAGAATTGAAAATTCAATGTTGTATCTGAAATTGCGAAAGGGGTCAGACAAATAGCACGTAGCTGGAAGAAGAGAGGGTGTTAAGCATGCAGAGTTTACGAAGATAAAAAAAGATTGGGAACCACTGCTATAATGTGTGGCTTTTGGAAAATAAGTCCACCAGGGAATCGGTGTGAGCAGGTTCTTAAATGTGTCCACTGTGTGTATCTTGTAATGAGTAAATTCCTTCATGCTTCCATTGTATTTCTTCTTATGGATAACAACATTGTTATTTGTGGACGTGATGATTTTCAAAGGGTCACTTGAAAACAAATCATGGAAAGGGTAAATATGCGAATGATGTTATGAAATTCATACAGGGAATGATAATTTCTATTTTATTTTCCTGAATTGAAACTTTAAGCACCCATCGAGTTACGCAGGTGGAAGCGTACCTTCTTGGAGAAAGCTTCAGAATTGTGAAATATGATTGGATACATTAGAGGTGTGGTACAGAATGTATGGCGCCTACAGGTAGATCCAAGAACCTTTTCCAGAAATATTTGTGATTCTATCACATTGAAAATGAACTAGTTGTTTCTGCGATCACGTTTGTAAACTGACCATCTGATTCCGGGAGACCTATAGATAAAAAAATGTAATGAACTGAAGACATCTGAATGAGGAGTGCATGTTGATTAAATTGTGTTTGTGGTATCTTTCTCCATGTTCAGTTTTAAATACCAGGATATATTATGAATCTAATGCGTTTCTTTGTTACTTCGGGATTGGTCTGTTAGAGGTATGTGTAATCTCCCTTTGGTCTGTTCTGTTTCCGGCTTTTATATTTTCTTCGTAACTTACTTTTCTGAAATGTTTACTTTTGTCGATTTAGATTTCTCCATTGTCGATGCTGATTTACCTCTTTTCTCTTTCGTATTCTCGGTATGGGACTTTCAGTCTGCTCTTTCTGCTTTATATTACCAACGTGGTACCTCCTTCGAACACGTAAACATTAACATACTTTTTATTAAAAGAAAACAAGAATTCATTATACACGTATAATTATTCGCGATTTAAATGATGGAAAATAACATTTTATATGATTTATACATCTGAAATGTCTCGAAAGTTAGTGTTTTCTCTTCGCGATTGCAGAAGGCTGTAAATAATAATAATAATAATAATAATAATAATAATAATAATAATAATAATAATAATAATAATACGATGGTTTACACTACGACAGACTTTAACCGTCATTTTGAGCTTTTAGTGCGTGTATTTTAAAATATTTAAAACAACCAATAAATATAAATAATGAATCAAGCTTCAATTTCAAAAAGGTGTTCGGGTCACAGTGACTCAGTAGTAGATCATTACCTCTGATGCATGGGGTCCCTGGTTCGATCTCTGGCCAAGTGAGTTTGTGATGCACAATATTGTGTCCGTGGATTTCACAGGAAACTCCCGTTTCCTCAGTTTCCTTCCACATTACAATTCCACCGATTCTTCCATCACCATTTACTTGCCTTAATCATACATCTCCCTTAGCCTAAAGGGCATAATCATGGGACGTTAAGCTGAAAGACATTATTTCATTTCATTTTCAAATAAGTGTTGAACTTTCGATTTATTGAAATTCATTCATGCGTAAGAATGAAGTTTTTTATTTAAACTGATTGACATTTGCACTCGTACATTCAATAACATTTACAATTTCTCCTTTAATATATCTAAATAATTAAATTCAATACTAACAATATTATTGCCCACGAGGACTGAATTTCTGTCATTTCTACGAGAAGTTCAAACTTGCCTTAATCAGAATAAATTTATGATTCAGATTTCTGGGCTTTCAGCATTTATTTCCATTTTGCCCGTCACGTAGGCGGGATGACGTCCCTCGGCGATCACACCATCCGGGGAAAGGGAAGGAAGGAAGTGGCTTGGGACCTATAAGTTAGGTAACACCCCTGCATTTGTCTGGTATGAATGTGGAAAACCTCATTCAGGATGGCTGGCCTCAACAAGTTTTTTACATTTTCTCGACCTAGTGCCCCCACCGGGAATCGAACCCGGGACCGCTCGCACTGAAGGCGAGAGCGTTAGCGAGTACGCTACGCAGGGCCACATTATAGAATAAATTGTATGAAATACATTTTATTTCTGTGAAAGAGCTAACATGAAACAAGAATACATAGCATCCGAGCCTGAGAATTATAATGATCCGTTGAAGGTCTTCATCGTTCGGGATCATACTTGCCAAATAGTCTTACCAAATCAAATATCCAATATGTATTAATGTTTGAAAGAATGAAATTTTAAACTTTCTTTCATCTCACAGATTTTGTTCACTTGCACATGGAAATAAGTAAATGCAGTAATAAGTAAGAGCAGTATACAAGGAAAGTCTCAAGTTTTCCATTGAAAGACAGAAGGAAAACACGGTAATAGATATAGTTAATGATGAACAATTACAGATAAGAAAGACAGAAATCATTTTATGGCCATGTATAATCTTAATAATAATTATTCTGTAAAGCAAATAATATTGCAGAAATAATATTTCTCAGTATTTGAAAGCAAGAACATCGTGTTTGGTTCATTCATTTTCTTTGTGTTCATTGTAAAAGGACAAAGGTTAATAACTTGGAATTACATTTTTCTCCTCCCCTGCAGGAGACTCCGAAGTTAGAAAAAAGTATGAAAGTCATTTCTCGTGTTTCAGGATATAGCTCTGCAACGCCCCAGGATACTGTCCCCTCTCGTCATGAGTTGTCCAACGTTTTTCTTCTTTCTTCAGTTCACATTCTAGGAAGAAGCAGGTTTTACTTGGGAAAGTCCGTGCTTAATGTTTTTCTTTCTTTCATCTCCAAGGAAATTTTAATAGACAGTTTTTGCTCTATATTTGTTTGCGTAGTTTCTAACAATGTATATAAGAGAGTTAATATCTAGAAAAATCCAGGTTGTTTTCTTTTTCTCCTGCAAAAAGTCTTGAGGAAAGAAAAGTTCTTGGAAGATTATTTGTTTCAAAGTAAGTTAAAGCCTTTCAATTTCAGAAGTATTTTAATACTACATTATTTTTTATTCACTTGGATTTTAGTTTAATTGTACTGTGTTGCAATTGTTTACTTACCCTATTTTTAAACCCTAGATCTCTTATTATGGTCGAAAACTAGGTTTTAATATCCACTTCAAAACAATGCTCACTCATACATACGCATATAGATAAGATACACACAAAATCGATGCCTAATGTAAGTTATACTTGTGGTACGAAATAGTAAGTTTCCTTAAGTATGCTATAGTATTCTATATTATAATACACCATAGTATTTTTGAGAACACAAAAATAGGTTCACGGTGCCAGTAAATGCGTATCGATTCATAGTCATTCCAGTTGACTGTAATCGTTGAAATACCAGTCAATTTCAGAAGCATGAAGGAGGCGATTCGGAACGACAGACCGATCCATCTGTGAATATTGCTACACGTAAATTCAAATCTGAACAAAAACACCAGAGGTGAAACAAGTGCAGCCAAGTTTGTCAGCCTCAAAAAGTGTTGAGATGAGGATGGATGAGCCAAGTTCCTTGACCACTGCATCTGAAACGAAGACTGAAACTTGGCGCGAGGTGTCTAACATATTCAAATACACCAAGATATCTGTTGCTAGTTTCACGGTCGGGACATTTCAGCCCCAAAGCTGTTGTTGGCCCCGAAATCCACCACACTCATAAGCACCATCCCTAAGGCTCGTCAACATCATTTTCCTTGACACCTCGTGAAGGATTATAAGTATTCCTTGTCTGGGTTTCGAACCAATAATCTTACTGCAGTATACTGTATATGTGCCTTAAGGTTGGTGGTGGTCCCAAAAGCAACATGCCCACCACCATTATCCTCAAGGCTCCTTAACATTATTTTCCTTGACACCTCGCCAAAAACCAGTGTTCGTTTCAGATTCAGTGGCCAAGGAACTTGGCTCATCCATCTTCATCTCAACACTTTTTGAGGCTGACGAACTTGGCTGCACTTTTTGCACCTCTGGTGTTTTTGTTCAGATTTCACTTCTTTTTGTAGTTCACCATATCAATATGGTATGTTGGGATTCTCAATTGTGGCATATTGTTGAATTTAAATTTAGAATTGTAAACTTTTAAAGGAATCATAATATGCCACATGCAACATTAGTTCTCAAGGGCTCTCCCATCTGGAATTGAATCCAGAATCCTGTACAACACATGCGCACATGCTAGAGACTAGACGAGCGGGGAGGATTTCTTCTATTAAATAACTGTCAGAGAGTTATGTCCAAACGAGATTCTAAATCATTTACCCGAACTACAAAATCACGATCACTAACATCTCATTTTTGATTACCTAAATACGAAGAGTATCAACAGGGCCCCAAAACTCTTGATACTGAATCCTCGATGCTACATCACTAGACATGTCTGTGTTTCAATATACTTAGTTGTTCTCTACCCTTCCACATTACGATTGCCACTAACATATCTAATATAAAAATCGAACAATTGGATTTCTCTTTTCTTGGAAAACAACATTAATTCTAAATATACCCAACTCTACATTCTCTTACTTATCAATTTAATGTCAAGATCTATTTAATACCAATGACTACAATAAAGAAGAAAATATTCACCAAAAAAAAAAATATTACCTTTCCTTGTCTGGGTTTCAACTACGAAATTTACGGCAGTATGTGCGCGCCTTAGCCCACATTCTTTAAGTTGATTGATTCACCGAACGTACCTCATTAACTTGCTTAACTACTTATTACTACGTTTCACTTGTTTTACTCGCACACTGAGAAAAAATGGTGTGGCGTACGTAAAAACGTAAGTTACATGTGTAAATCCTGTAGTTTGTGCATTGAACGTACACTAAACGTATAACTGAAAAGTATATTTTATACATACTTTCTGCACAAGTGTTCCGTACGAACGAAAGAACTGTATATAGGTGGTCAGTATCTCATTTATAGATGGACGTATGTAACTTATAGCTGACGTACGCAAAATACATAAAGGTATGTACGAGTAATGTACGGAAGACTCTTGGATGTCAAACATTCTGCAACGACATAGTGTAACATCTAAGCGGGAAAGGCAATACGTATGTAGCATATGGATAACGCATGCTAAGTATTGATTTCTATAGTAAACATAAGGATCCCGTATATTTGTACAATATACCGCTGTCCGGATAACGGATTTTTCTCAGTGAGCTTAGCTCGTTTTTCTATTAACCCAGAACGACAGGGACACTAACACAGAAACATCAAGAAAGTTAAGGTTTCAAATTCTCTTCCACCGGGAATCGAACTCCGGACCCCGTAAACCAAAGGCTCACGTGATAGCCAATAGACTAGTGAAAAGGGCACCAACTCGACCACTCGGATGATTGACAACATTATCACTATGCATATGATGTGTTGAATAACGGAATCGTTCTTGATTTCTGATTATAAGGACAGTTTTTTGCTAATGAAAAATTTACCATAGCAAATTCCTTAAATCAGGGGCAATGTCAGAAGAGGAAACTTCCTTATTTTTTTATATAAACAAAATCCATCCCAGAGTTTGGAGCTCTTAAATGTAGCTCTAAGTAGCAGTATTACAACCCACTGCCCCCCCAGAAGTACGCCGGAATTTGAGGATCCGCCCCTGCCTCAAATTTCACACTCAAGCCGTTATAAGGTACCTTCATGGAGAATTTCACATCTTGCAATAGAAAATAATATTGCAATAGTCTTTTTCAGATGTATAGTTCTAAATATAATTCTGGTATAAAACTAGTTTATTCTCCGAGCAAACGTTATTATGCACAATATTTGCAGCACAGTACTTTGATTTGTCTTCACCTTCAGTTTTGACATATAAGTACTACTGATTCTTCTTCAATGTTTTAGACTTTGCAGGCTTGTTTGTGTGAATTTGTATTACATATCTTCCCAGATTTGCTTTTATAAGTTTTTTTTCAAGTTAACTCTTAGTGCTCGTTTCAGTTTTCAGTCGGTATATCATGTCATATGGTACCTCATCGTTAACATCCTTTGACGATGCTGAACTTTACACTATAGATCATGAGGCGGAAAAAAGGGATTTCATTGTACTAATATCAAGACTATTTGTAAAGAATGCGGGAGTCATCTTGTTTGTACCTCCCAGAACTATTTTCATACTAGCTAAACCATTAATATTTGACCCGTTTAGTTTCATTGCAATACATAACAATTTGACAACATAAATAAAGCCACAATTTATTCTCCCTTTATTTTTTTGCCAACTTCTTCTGCATTTCGATTGCAATTTACCTACCTTATAAAAGTAGAACACAACATTATTAATTCCAAAATATCAGGAATGAGAAAGAAATCCGAGATAGACGAAGATGAATCTCTCTCTCTCTCTCTCTCTCTCTCTCTCTCTCTCTCTCTCTATATATATATATATATATATATATATATATATATATATATATATATATATATATATATATCCCCATACTTGTGTCGGAAGCTGTCCGTACAACGTTGTGCGACAGTGTCTTCAAAATGTTTAGTGTAGTGCGTGATTACGCATGACCAGCTTTGAAGCACAAGTTTTCCTTTTTAATTTTTCCATTTCTATTATTTTCTGAAGCGTCAGTATCTACCAAATCCTCAATGTCATTAGAACAAATATTTTTTATTCTTTCCTTGGAAAATAGCATTCATGTTACCCACAAGATAGAACAATCATTATTACATAAATTGCTAGATAATACGGTATATTTAGCTTAATCCGTTTCCAAAATTGTGAAGGATATTCATTCACACAAGGGATTGTCAGTCATTCAGACATACCAACTTAGAAAACATAAAAGACTTTAAGAATATATTAAATTCATTAAAACGGATAGGAATATCAGCGGTCCCCAAAGTAAATTACTGATTATATTTTGGACAGAAGCAAGTTGAAAATTTGTTAAATGCTTAAATATAATGGCCAAAGATGTAATGCAAGATGTCAAAATTTTGCATCTATAGAAAAATATTTAATATCTAAAGAAATAAGAAATATCACACACGGGAGTCTCTCAGGTTCTTATTGTTCGTTTAAGAGTTTTTTCCGATGGAGTTCCTGACAATGCGTATAAGAGAATTAATATTTAGAAAAATCCAAGTTGTTTTTTTTTCCTTGCGAAAAGTCCTGAGGAAAGAAAAGTTCTTGAAAGATTATTTGTTTCAAAATAAGTAAAGTGTTTTAATTGCAAAAATATTTCGAGAATACATGACTTTTTTTTATCCATTTGAGTTTTAATTTAATGATACTGTGTTACGCAGTTTACTTATTCTAATTTTTAAAGTATCCAATTGAAATCGAAGAATGCTGACCTAAGGAACTAAGTCCTAGTATCCATCTCAGAACAATACTCACCCACACATTCGCGTAGAGATAAGGTATACACAAAATCGATGCCTAATGTAAGTTATACTTGAAATACGAAATGGTAATCTTCCTTAACTATGTTATAGTATTTTATACTATAATATACCACAGTACTCGTTTATTTTTGAGAACGCAAAATTGCCAGATAGTGTGGGTTCTTTCAAGAGAGTGGCTAATCCTTATCGATTCATAGTTATTCTGATCAACTTGTAACCATCTCAATACCAGTCATTTACAGAAGCATGAAGGAGACAGTTCTGAATGACAAGGAATGGGACATGGAGCATAGCTCAATGGGAAAGCTCACTTCTACTGTGAGGGATTCCTAACTTGATCCTAGGCTATGTGAATTTGTGATATGTAAAATCCTATTCGAGTGTTTTCTCCGAATACTCCCCTTTTTCTCCTACATTCACATTTTCTGTTTCTTTTTCATGATCATATACAATCACTAATTGCATTTCTGTTTTACTTTAAATAATATATATGTCGGTCATTTTAATTAGATATTTTACGGCTGAAAAATTTCTATCCAATATTTACGGTAGTTACATACTCATAAAACTGACTTCTATGAATAAAGATACTAACAGTAGTCTATGCTAAAAGAAATATTTTGAGTTCTTACGCTCTTACATTACACAGTCGCTAGGACAGATAGTTATGTTATTTATACTTGTAGATTACGTATTTGCTACTTATAAAAATTTTGGGAAGGAGGATGCTGTGCATTGCCTTTCTTTGTTTCCTATGATATTGTAATGTTTGGTAGAGTCAAATGATAGACCGGGTGTCTTTTCCCCTTCACCAAGTTTTATTACAAAATATAATATAATAAATACAAGTGTCTCTTCCTCAATGACCAAGTGAAGGGATACTAAATGTTTTGCCGGGTGCCCCTTTTACTCATGGCAGTTTCCAGAACACTTTGGCAGGTTGTAGGTTAGGGTTGGATTATAAATTTAAGATGGATCCCTAGCCCAGTGGGACATAGGGTAAGGAAGAGGTGCTCCTAGTCCACAGCGACATAGGAAGGTAAAGGTTAGTCGATCAGTTGGTCGACTGATGCTGGGTCCTTCGGTGGTCTTCCTTTTATTTGTCCTCCTCGGGTCCTTCCGTGAGGTCCGTCTACTTTCGGTGTTCCTCGGTGTCTTCCGGGTTGGCTTGTTGTCTGCTAGGTTGTTTGTAATCATTAGCACGTGTTGACCTGACACGTGCGTCTGTTGTGATGTGGGGATCCTTGCAATATAAATTAGAGTGACGGATAACAGGGAATGATCAAAAATAAGATCAAAAATTAAAATACAATTTTTGTAGGGACCTTCAATGTTAAATTGTAAGCCATTATGCCATTTTTATAAATATACATCCTTTGCTGCAAAAATGATCAAATGATGCAAAATTCCCTTATATATACATAACTTTTGATGTGAAGCAATGTGTTAATAGTGTGATATGCAAAGTTAAATGTGTGAACTGTGATTTTCGATTTCTGGCAGGTCGTTTGTTATCTTTAATACTTAAGATCACGACAGGCCAAAGATTAAGGTTATTAATATCATTAGGTTAAATATCGTGAAGCTTACGTTTTGTATTTCATTTGTAAGCCTGCTCAACTAGTAATAAAGTAATAAAGTAGTGAAGTAATAAAGTAATTTATATATTACATTTAAACAAAAAAAATTCCGTTAGGCTAACGAGGAAATGTTATCTTTGATCAAAACTATTAATTTTTGCTTAGAGCATATCCATTAAACTAACCAATCAATTAAACAAATAGTCAACCAATTGAGCATCAATAAGTCAAATTAATTAGATAAAATTAAAGAAAGAAAAACGCTACCAAAAGCTTAGTTTAAGCCACGCTTTCTCAAACTATTTCATATAACGACCCATTTTCATCAGATTCTCTTTCCAACGACCTCCATAAGTAATTTTCGGTTTATAATAAGCTTTTTCTAAGATTATAAGAGGTTTGATTATAATCATTATTATTTTAATTTTTTCTATCTTTTTTGGCCAATATTGCTAAACATATCATCATCATAGCTATTCTGCCTTTAATGGCAGGTCAGTTGCTGCAACTGAGAAGATTCGATGTACGGTGGTCCTCAGCTAGTCTCTTCGTCTTGACGCAGCAATTTTCTGTTTTAATATCTTCCTTCAGCTACAGTCGCCTTCAGCCCCTCCGTTTCCTTCCTTCCACCATACCGTCTTGAACTTCCCTCATAATACAGATCCTCCTCAGCCAATGTCCCAAAGAAAAAACGAAATGAAATCTTTGAGTTTTACGTCCCACGGTTATGCTAGTTAGGCTAAAGGGAACGGTGATGATGACAAATGAATGAAATGGTGGAATGAAGGAAGTGGGAGAAAATGGAGAGAATCCAGAGAAAATCCACGAGCACGGTGTTTGTCCATCACAAAGTCCACATGGCGCTAGCTGGGATCGAACCAGGGACCCAAAGGACAAAAGTGAATGCTTTATCACTGAGCCACCTCACCCCCATCAATGTCCCAAAAAGTTCCTCTCCCTCCTCTTAATTACTTCTAAAACTCTTCTTTTTTCCCCCTACTGCTACTATTTCTAACATCCCATTCGTTTTTCTTTCAACCCAGCTAATTCTCTCCTTTCTTCTCCATGCCCACGTTTCGAAAACCTACAATTTTTTCATCGCTTTTGCGTAATGTTCATGTTTCTGCCCCATTTACATATTAGAATCAGTAAAACAAAATCTCAATATTTAATTGGAACTTTGTTCAATCCATAGATTAACTAATCGTGGTTGAAAAAGAAATTGACGCCTTAGAGTGGGAAAATAATTTTGTAATTTAAGGTATTTCAGTAATCTGTGCTGTCTTGATTTTCTTTCATGTGTCTCAGGGGTAGCCTCCCCAGTTTGGAAACCAGTGGAGTATTGGATGTGTTAAAAAAATATAAAAAGATTACGAAACCTTATGATTTATCTTATAAATAGTGAAGCGTGAAAAAAATAAGTAATAAAAAAATCGCCTATATTGCACACTATCATCATACTTACACGGAGGTAAACTATAAGTTGATTACATTTAGAAACCTGTATTGTATCTCCATTACTATTCTCGCATTGTAGAATTTATTATCCTTTATATCGAGAGTAAAATTTACCTATGAAAAGCATAAGATTTCTTAAAAGCAAGACTTGTAAGACTTGCAAGCAAGACCAAGACCAAGACCAAGACTGGGTATGCAAGACCAAGACCAAGGGTGCCAGTGCAAAACCAAGACCAAGACCTGGGTGGTGTTGGTCTTGGTCTTGGTCTTGCATTTGCTCATCACTAATTGTATTAGATGATACTTGCTACTAAAATTATAGAAAGGATTACACATTAGTTAAATTACGTGAAACACACCATATTTCGCTGTAATTATCAATCACTTTACAGCGGTGGAGTATACACGACGTCTTGGTTCATTATATCTTCATAATTATATATAAAAAGTACATGGTAACTAAACTGTTACCTTAGTAACCGGATCACTATCATAACAAGAAGTAAACAAATATCCTAGCTAGCGACAGAAAATAAATGTTCACACAAATGAACATTATTTATGACATTAGTTATAACATTTTTCTCCTAATATGTAGCTAGTGCCTTTTAAAGTAACACTTTTCCCCTGAATATTAAATAAGATAAACAAAGTAAATACATGGTAAATACACGTTGTTGTTGTAGTTTTTCTTGTATTTCAATTTAAATCTTTTCATTAGCTTCGTTCCTTTTTTATTTCACTTTTCTAACCGATTTTTAATAGTTTAAAAGCTTGCTTAACATTGATTTGCTGTATTTGTCAAGAACTATAAATATAATAATATGTATATCAAAATTAGAAATTAAAAATAATCTTTAATCTTTTTCCGCTTACTAGATCCTCCTTACATTTATCTTCTTCACCAACGTTCGTGACCTCTGATTCCTCTCGCGATCTCCAAATGGAGAAACCCTGGTTGAAGCCAAATGAAAATGTAACTATTAACACGCAAGAGTTTAAATATCACCATGTTTATTATCTTTACTTCAGGCACGATATACAGTATATCAGCCTACATGACTCATAGAGTAAAAAGATAGTTATTAATTGAAGGCATGCTTAATAGGGTCGTTAATACCTGGGCTATTTATTCCGACTCGGCAAAATGAATGACTGAGAAATGCCGTACATACATAAAGAGTTTGTAGAAGAGAAACGCAAGAATCACTTGCAAAACACACACAAAAAAAATCAATAGATGATAGATAATGCACAAGCATGCGTAGCTACAGAATAAAACAAAACAAGTAGTTATAGAAAATCACCTTAAAATTCACCTTATAAGAATCTTCCGAATACATCGCAAGACGATGAAGTATTCACAATACAAACGATTCACGTCACGAACTAAATAGAAATGGAAATTAAATGATAGTGTTCGATATGCAAACGCGCCAGGATCACTTCATCTCGATGACAAGTACGCGATTACATCTTCAGGTTGTCTCAAAACGTTTTAAAAGAATGAAGCAGCATTGCCAACAGACATTTTATTTTCCAACCAAACTCTGAGTAATGAAAACAACTAAAACCAGCACCAGAGAAACAAGATTTCATTTTAATCATCCAGATCATAAATAATAATCACGGTTGCAGATTTTCAACAGATTGTTCAACTAAAATACATATTTTAGTTCACTTCTGCGGTTTTAAATGATTGACTAAGATATTCTGAAGGTCAGTTTCTACAATTGTAAGCCAAAAGTTTACTAACCTAACTTAATTAAGTAAGAGTGCCAAAAGGGGGAAATTATTATTTTTTAGTTAATTTGTAGCTAAACATTCTGTCTTATATCTGCGGAAACTAACCACATTCTTACACTGTCACTTTTCAGCACATGCTCAAATAATAATTTAATATAGATTGATAAAATGCTCGGAAAATGATTGTTTACACAAAAAATACTTGTAACAAGATAAAACTATTATTTACACAAAAAATACTCGTACCAAGATAAAACGATTATTTACACAAAAAATACTCGTACCAAGATAAACTAGACGGTAGGTAAGCATGGTAGAGTAGAGTAGGTTTTAGATAAGGTCAGTACGTCATACGAGTGTACCACGTATACATTTCCTGTATGTATACTAACGAAGATCCCGAAAACAACTATTCGAGAAAGAAATAAAATTTATTTTTAAAAGGAAAGAATATACTGAAGAGACTTGATATTAAATATTTAATAGAGAGACTATTTTAACTAGATAATATTTAAAAATAACTAGAGCTCCAACTAGCAGCTAAAATATTAATTTATTCTACACAACCCTTCCAAAAGATTAGTTGGAAAAAGAACTAAATTGATACCACTACATATTTTCCTGGACATGACTCATATCGGTTTGGAAGTGAAAGCACATCGGTTGGAGAAAATAACTACAATGATCGGAGCATGGAAGAGAGTGCAACACCCGTCAATGTGCTAAACTTGGCTGCTAGCTATCAGCACACCCAATTCCCTGAATGCTGTCATGCCCTGGTACTCAGCAAACAACGACGACACAGCCTTGTTCCTAATGGCATTTCACAAGACTACTTTGCATGTGGACATGCATTGTGAACCAGTGCAAATAAACACAACACATAACGAAAGCTTAAGTGCGTAGTCGAGAATAGGCTTAATTGCTTTAGTTTAACAGTGAATACTAAACAAAGGTAATGAAAACTAAATTCAGAGTTATCTTCGTCCGCCAACAGAATTGCAATCTTTCGAAACGTCCGTATAAAAAGAACTAACACTGAGCTAATACAAGGGTCAGTTATAAGTCTTGCAATATTCTTGTGCACAACATATCTATATTTATTATAGTATAATCAAGCAGGTTAACATTCCAGGTATAACTCTTCATGTTGGATTGTCTACTGTCACCCTCTTGCCAGTCCCTCGATTCCACGTTGATATCATGTCTTGTCCTTAGAGGCAAATAAATCATCACTGCTGTTTCTACTTTCTCCTGGTTAGTGAAATATCATGATCTCAGGAACTGTCTCACGGATGGAAACTGATAGAATTGAAGGATCAAGGTCAGGACTCTATGCCGGGTATGGCATCAGATTGATGTGTTCAAGTTGTGGTTGCGTTTTTCGAGTCGAGTGTGGTTTTGTGTATTCTTGTTGCAACAGGGTGTGCTTTCGGTTCATTACTGCGGGATATTTTAGGCATAGTGGTTTCATTCAGTTTTACTCAGTAAGTCCTGATATCATATAGTTTTGGTGCTATAATTGGACGTTAAACTCAAAGCAATCAATCAATCAATCTAGGTCGCACAGTCTTTTTCTATTCTTATATAAAGCGTTAACATATTCATTTCTTATTATTAAAATAACTTTCTGCGCACAGAAACATTTTCCTATTCTAAGTTCTTAGCTTCATCGTTATGTCCCTTGCCACGAATACATATTCATTTATTTTCCGTTTTCTGAATTTCTTCATATTTCTCTATTTCTGTTACTTCTTCTATTTCCTCATGTTTTATATTGTATATACAATTCTTTCCTTCCTATGAAGTTTCTCTTCTAGTTTATTATCTAACTGTTTTGTTTTTCTTCTTCCTCAGTAGTATACCGATTACAGTTTTCAGCGAGCATTGAGGGATTTGGATAATAAATGTTCCAAATTTAACCTCCCTGCACAGAGATATTTCAAAGATTGGCTGTCAGTGGCACTTCGTTTTTGTCAATACTTTGAGATATATTTACAAAATTAAACTGAAAAGTGAGCGCTTATTTCTAGTGCAAAACCAATTTTTCGCAGTTCATTTAAACTTGTGCTCTATAATGCTTTTTGTGGTATTTCCTCATAAACCTGAAATATAAACTAAACAATTTGATTTAGTTTCTTGATAATGTGGTTAAATCATTTACAATAAAACATAAACGGTATATGAAAAGTATAATTAAAAAAAAAGTACCACACCCAAAGCATTTGCTTCAACATCATCTCATGATTGATCTGATACATAAGGGAAAAAAAAGAAATGATAAAAATCGGAACTTGAGCCTGGAAGTTAAAAAAATGTTAGTCTTTTACCTCCATCAGCTAAATGTTAATATGAACGAGGATTATCTGTGAATGTCCAAATTTAACTTTCGTTGTAAACTGTCATTGATTAAAAGGAGATATTTTCTACAGGAGCCGACTATATAACCTATTTTCTTCTCATTTCTTTAAACCTTGCACAGCTCACACTGTTCTTGTATCCAACAATGAGGCTACTGACCTATTTCACAGTCAGGGGGCTGCTCGATTGACTTGTAAACTCCCAGTAGCAAACGAAAGCGTAATGATAAGTTTAACCGTTGTCTTTGGATAAAGGAAAGGAAACACATGCACATTTCGAATATTTCTCTTTCATGAGATTGTGCAAGCAACCGTTTTATATATATATGCTGGTGTAGTGATTAGAAGAGAAATAATTCTACTATATATGTTTGAAAGTTGTCATCAAAAACAGTAACATCATTCCAAATTTCGCTGTGTGGGAGAGCAAAGATTTTTCAGCGACGTAAGAGTTTCCCTCCTTTTATTATTTTTTTTACTAGCGTACAATTTACTAATGAATGTCTTTTTCAAACTCAACGGGGGTCAGTGCCCTCTCCCATCCCCAAATGACGCCCCTGATCAGAAACGATGCAGTTTTCTGTTTATTTTGTTCATTCATGTCAACACATCAACTACTTTTGACATTTGTAGTTTATTCTAAACAAATGGATGTGCTTCTTCTTTCCAAGACAGCATTTGATGACGTCGATACATTCAAAAGAAAGAAAGATTTTTCTTGCTCTGTTTCTCTGTTCTGCAGTTTATTGTATCATCTGAAACGTTGAATATCAGCCTGGTAAGCACTAAATTAATCTCTAATAATCAACAACATTAGAGCATTCCGTTTCATAATCTATCAGAATTTAAGACTTGTAGCAGTCATCTGATCTCTTGTGAATGTGTGAACTCTTCTTTATTACATGAAATGTAAGGTTCTAGGACCTGATAATTTATTTTACATACACAAAGCGAATGATGCATTATTTGCAAATGTTATTTTCAAAATCACACATTTTATCGTATGCATAGTTACAATATTTTATATAAAAATGCCATAAGTTACTAGTAAATGTGCAATATCATCATTGCTAAATTTTACATTACCATTAGACGAAGAATTCAGTTGGTATGTTATTTTTTCTTTCTTTTAAATAACAGTGACCAATGTTTTTCTCAAAGCTCAGTCTATCTTGTCTGAAATTTAGTAAATAACTTAAACACAATGAAAAATATAAAAATAAAGACAATGAGCGAGATTGTACTTCAAAATGCTATTATATAAACTAATAAATGTTTTCAAATACTTTCATGTATAAACTAGAAATGACATCATAATTTTTAGACATCCAAATTCGTACAGTACGTGGAGGGTCTTGGAAACAATTATTAGTTCACATAATATCGTTTTGTAGATACTACGTGGCTTTCTTTCCACATTTTTCATATTGTTCATTGTCTTTAAGTTATGCATTATTTTTTTGTTTTAAAAAAAGTTGGGATAAACTTAGGGAAGATTCAGGTGATGTAACGATAACTATGGAAGGCGGTCTGCAAAAATAAATTTTGGACCCTTTAAAAATATAATAAATATTATCAGCAGCTACATGAGTTATAATTCGTTATGGTATATTGCAGCAGACAAAAGTGCAAGTTATTTGTCATTACTAGGTTACATTATCTGTCTGAGTTTGTGTGTCACCCATTTGCCAATTATAAACACCCTCGCTGATAGATATCGTTTCCTAATAATAACGTCTCAGTCTGTGCATCAAGCTATTCCTAATACGAAGGCTGCTGGAAAAGTTTCTATAAACTGCATGAAACTAGATTTCGGCTATTATAGAATTCCGGATAATATACCTTTCTATGTTTGTTATTTTTTATTGTTTGTTTAAACGTATTCATTCATTTCTCAGAGCAGTTTGAAAAACTACCTTAGAAACAGTTGTTCAGAATAATTCAATAGCTGCTTCAGGTAGAACAAATTCCTTACCACACATCTAAATTTTTGTGTTGAAACAAAAATAAGTCATTGGGTGTTAAATCAGGTGAGTACGGCAGTGAGTCATTAATTCGGCAGTTGTACTGAAAACAATTCAACAATTTGGTTTGGTGAGTGTGAACTGACGTGGTGGTAAGGCATGATCCAACGATTTAAGTTTGTTTTACCTAACTTATTGATGACCTCTGCAAACAACTTGTTGTCTATCATTCAGCATTTATAGTATCTTGATCTTCTAAAAACTATGGTTTGCATATGCTCGATGTAACCGAAGAAAACAATCATTTGCTTGGCAGCACTCCTCGAACAAACACTCTTTGTTGGTTTCGGCCAACTTTGAAACACACAAACTGTAGATTGATTTTTAGTTTCGGGTTCGTTTGAATAAATCCAAATTTCGTCCCCGGTAACGATGTAGTAAACGAAATTTGAATTATTTCGATTGAATGTTTTGAGCATCCTTTGCACCAGTTTGTCAGCTTTGATCAAGTTGTGTTGGGTCTAACGGCTTGAATGTTTCGTTCAAGGCACTATGCAAAATTGTATGTATTGCCCTCATTCTATGTTTAAAAATACTAGAATCTCACGGTAAGTCACATGATGATTTCTCTCAATCATTTCACGCATAGCATAATTTTTTGGGGAGGAACAACAGACATAGGTGGACGATAACTCCACGAAATTCATCACTGAGAAATGGGAACTCACGCTGGAATTCAGAAAACGAATTTTACATGGTCCTACTTGATGGTGGTTTATTCCCAAAAGCCAAATGAAGTTGTTCGATGTATTATTTTGTTGTTAAACTAAGTTTGAAATTACAACAAATCATTTCTCGAAAGTGTTCACGAGAAATTTGTATTTCTCACTCAAAACTACGTCTTCAAATTCCTGTTAAAAATAAACGAATAGGCTTAAACAGACAACCAAATATACTTTGAATATAGAAAGGTCTATTCTTCCGAATTTTATAATGACGGAACACTAGCGCCAGCGTAAGTAGAAGTTTTCAGATACTTTTTCAGTAGGTCTCTAACAAACAGTCGCATTAATAGATGAAGCAACTTGCACTGTCAGTTGGTTGCTTAATAATTTAAATCAATACAATGTTATATATAACGAAGTCCTTGAGAAATCGCAAAATATGGTAAGGAGTCTGGGTAGCCGATGGGCAAACTAAAAAAAAAAAAAAAGAAATGCTAAATGTAATGAATTAGATCTTTTAATTAAGCATTATAGATTATATAGAAGGTTATATAGAAGATTATATAGAAGACTCGGGCGGAACTACCAGTACACATAAAGCAGTCCAAAATCCCCTCTCCCCATCTACGAAATGAACATTAGCTACTATCATATACAAAATTTACAAAGAATTCCAACTACCTAGTTGAATAAGCTTTCGAAGGAAAGAGATCTATCTGTAACTTGTTGTCAATAGGAGTACGAGAAGACTGGTTACTCACATTGATATGCCAGTCTTTTTAATCTGAGTATAGAAGATTCAACCAAAGTTCCTTATCTCATCGGCGACTAAATAGTGAAAATGATGAGATGATGGTGGTGCTGATAGTTATAATAATAATAATAATTTAAAGACAGCTTTCAGGTTGCTAATTTATTTTCTTCTGTCCAAATGTGGTAAATTTAGTGAACATCATTATCATTAAATACTAATTAAAAAATTCCACCAAATTTAAATTTTCTCCGTAGTATTATTCAAACTATTACTGTGTTCCTTCCATAAATAAGCATTATTTACGTATGTAAAAATGAATAATTGAAAAATAAATGTATGCAAATATTCGTTTTGTTACGGAATCCTAGATAGTCTGCCTGAGAGCACATAATGCTGTTCCAAATCTATAATATATATATATATATATATATATATATATATATATATATATATATATATATATATATATATATATAATTAACATAATAAAGAGAGATAAAAAGAGGGCGAGGGAGAGAAATGAGAAAAATATTCCGTTCAGTATCTAAATATAGCATACCAGAGATCTCAACTAATTGCCACATTTTAACTTTCCCTTGTGTCTGTAGAACACAATGCCAGTATGTCTCACATATAGGTGATACTCAATTTATCTCAGTGGCGGATCCAGGACCGACTTTTGGGGGGGGGCGGTGGGTTGTCATACTGCTACTTTTAAGGGCTCCAAACTTTAGGATGGGTTATATATATATATATATATATATATATATATATATATATATATATATATATATATATATATATATATATATATATATACAGGGTGGGCCATTTTAATTAATCCACGGAAATATCTAAAAAATGATAAAACATAGAAGAAATGTTTGAAGTACACGTTATATATTGCTAAGGGGGAAAACCATTTCCGCCAAAGGTACCCCTCCCCACCCCCCGGAAATGGGGGTAACGAGGGGTAACTTTGAAATGTCAAATGGGAACATGGGTCGAGTAATACCTCGTTCGAAAGGTCTTGAAAAACTAAGTAACGCTGTACCAAAATTTGTTTCATATGGAGCACCAGTTTCAAAATGGCCGCCATGATATAGTTCGGAAACTCCAGTAGCCGTACTATGAAAACCATGGGAGGTAGATGAATGAAACAAAATTGAAATACGTAAATATCATAGGGCATATCGAATGATGTGACCCCTGCGATCCCAGCGTCTTTCCTGAAGGGATCTTGTGAGCTAACTTCAAAATGTCAATGTCCGACCGGACAACGGTTCGGGCGTACGCTTGACCTACCCAATGCTGTTTGGAAGGCAGACTTCAGGGATAGAGAATTAGTGCACTCAGTTAATGCGGATTGCTACAGTCAAGGGCGCCCATAAGGGGGGCAAGGGGAGCTCTCGCCCCCCTAAAGGAAATTGTGCTTCGAAATATCGAAAACTCAATAGAATTTTTAGAATAGCTACAGCAAAATTTGAAACTATATTTGAAATGTCGCTTTTTCTTGCCTCCCTTGGAAACCACAACATGGGCGCCCTTGGCCACAGTTACATTATGATTAAATATTAGCACTCATGTCATATTGTGAGCTTGAGGGACGAAACAGTGTGTACGTATATCCCCGAAATGCTTTCCGAATAACCAGCACGCATTGCATAAAAGTTTCTGTGGCGACGGAGATTAGCAAATTCACACGTTTGTAAGTTCCAGCAACAGCATTATTCGACAACTTCTTTCGTATAACGTTCCTTCTGTTTTCGCATCAAATCATACTTAGCCATACAGATATGCGTTACCATTCAAATAAAACTTCACCTTTTTATAGTCACTACAGCGTCATCCTTGCAAACAAATGTTTCAACCATACCATACCTATTTGTAAGGTAGCCTTAATTTGCGAATTAAAGTAGAGTTCTCATTTGAACTTTCACTGTTACTTTCCACCCCGCTCACATACAGAGCACAGGAAAAGATTATTTTGCAGGACTTGGATATCTCTCTATACATTATTGCAATTTTACTCTAACATTTTTATCTCTGTTGTATCATTCTCGAGCCTTGGAACGCCTCCGTGGTTTTCCTATTTAATTTTCGTTATTTTCATTTATCTCTACCCGTATTCATACTATGGGCACTAGAAGTTTCCTTAGACACATTCACCACGTATTTCAATTTTGTTCCATTCATTTACCTCCCATGGTTTTCATACTACGGCTACTGGAGTTTCAAAACTATATCATGGCGGCCATTTTGAAACTGGTGCTCTATATGAAACAAATTTTGATACAGCGTTACTTAGTTTTCCAAGACCTTTCGAACGAGGTATTACTCGACCCATGTTCCCATTTGACATTTCAAAGTTACCCCCCGTTACCCCCATTTCCGGGGGGTGGATAGGGGTACTTTTGGCGGAAATGGTTTTCCCCCTTAGCAATATATAACGTGTACTTCAAACATTTCTTCTATGTTTTATCATTTTTTAGATATTTCCGTGGATTAATTAAAATGGCCCACCCTGTATATATATATATATATATGTAAAATAAGAAAGTTTCTTCTTCTGGGGGGAAACGATTGCCCCGATCTCCCCATGGATCCTCTTCTGGTTTATCTCTCGTACATCTTACAAAGTATAAGTTCCTCTATACGTGTGTGTTTCAATGTCGTTTGTTATAAGTGTAAATGTTTGCCAATCATCAATGACAGCTCATTTTCTGTAATTCCCATAGCATTTTTACAGTGAGAAATAAGTTTCTATCAAATCCAAAGATGGATATTGAAATAGGCGCAGACTTCCAAATTATCCTGTGCAAAAGCATAGGCAGTCTTATACAACGGCTTCGTCCGTCAGTCAGTCTGTCGACAGATACGAAGGCAAAACAAGTAAGAGGTAGCGAGAAACTCTTTATTGATATTGATGCAGTGTCCCGTCCCAGTGATTTTCATCTTTATCCCTTTACTGAAAAGGGAGTTGGTTTCAGTAATAGGATTGAGGAAATAAATTGAAGAATAATCAGTGACTTATCTATGGATCCGAAGTTAAATTTAAATGCATCAAAATTCCAAAGCACCTTAATCGTCTTACTCCATCAGAACCTATCAATTATTGGATATAAAAATGTCTAGTGTCTAATATTGTCATTCCATACCCTACAACTGTGACAACCTTAAAGATCACACTAAACCAAAATCTTTCCTTGTCGAATCAAACGAACGGGATTTGCATACACTAAATTGCCTTTTAAAAAATATTAATAATATCTCTGATAAGTTAAAGCAACTAGTATTTCCATCTCTTAAGTATTTGTGTCCAGCTTATTCCTATCTTTCTACTGGTTTACAAAAAGTGTACTTGATTTATCATCAGTTTAAATTCCAGTGAAAACCTCTGTACATTTCATGACAAATTCTCACAGCTGATATTATGTAAATGAAACATGCACAATCCTAAATTTTGTATAAAATATTATGACATCAGAACATTGTATCTTTCTCGTCGAGCTTCATAGTTCTTCACATTTAGGCATAGGATTTTCATTTATAAAACACAAGATCGCTAGATTTTTCAGCACTGTATAGTACCCCTCGTGTTGATACTCAGAATTCTTGACATTAAATACAGTAACAGTTTTCCTTTGCAAATACACAAGTCACAACAGTTGCCAAATTTAAAACTTGCCAATTCTCTCAACATAAATGTCAAAATAGAAATGACACATAAAATATTTTAATAGCACTATCAACTTAACTATTAACAAATGACACACATATTATTAATAACACAGATTATTCTTCTTTGTTTCTGCTGTTTATAAATATACAGCTATTTATCAAAATATTCGTAGTATCTTTACAAAATTGAATGCACTGATGTGGAGTCGGGCCACTTCTAGCCTTAGTAGAACTTGTATTTGTCTCAAAATTCACATATAAGTCGTGAATCATATTCAGTATGGTAGAACATTCTTCATCCAAAGGAGCACTAAGTTGCGTCAGCAATTATACAGGAACAAACATATACTTAACTTACAGCTCTTAAACTGCCTATACATGTTCAGTAATATTAAACTCGGAAGATTGAACAGGCAAGGGGAAGCGTTGAAGTTTATAGTTATGTTCCAAAATCATATCTCACCTGTTGTGCGTATTGACGCATTGTCATCTTGTATTCCTAGGTCATTATTAGAGAAAAGTACTTATATCACATAATGCACGTCATAACCCAAAAAGTCCAAGTAAGCACTAGTAGCAATTAGTCTTTTGAAAGTAGAACCAACGAAATACTATGAAATTACAGAATAAATAAGCTCCGAGCTACCTGAAACTTTTAACTTCAGTGAATAAGAAATCTCGAATATAAGTCTCCAGCTTATATAGCTCGGTCGTTTTTAGTACAGTTTCTATCAGAACACACCACAACTTCAAACATAATATTTATTCTAATAATTTAGCTGAAATTCCATTTTCTTCAAAAAAAAAATCAAGTTGTGTATCTCTAAACTACGTTTGTATGCATGACATTTTTAAAGAGTAATTAAGAGAGTGTTGAAATAATTTTCTTTTTTCTAAAATCCAGAACGTAAAAGAATATGATAGTAAGATTAGATTAGATCTAAATGCTATCAAGGGGTTAAATAACATACTTATCAATGTAATATAAGTTCAATTGCATTAATCAAAACAAAATTGATCCAAAACAGTCAATAATAGTACCTAAATACTTTAGTATCAACACTGTATCATTAAATTCTAGAGATGCTGGGAGACAAAAAATAGTCTTTTATTTTTAATACTGTGATGTAAAAACAAATGAATTGCAAGGTTTTAAAATAAAACAGAACTGACAATGTCTCAAAGAGATTTAAGTCATTTAGATAAAAATTATTTTCTAATTGCCTTAACTTTGACGATATGATGAAAGGCTGTAGTAAGTCATTACAGAAACCACTTATTGTAAATGAGTGCAGAGAGTTGCAGTAGAAATGAAAACACCTGCGGCGTGTAGTGGATTATTAACCTGTTAGTGACAACGACATGGTTGGCGGAGTTGTCTCTGGTAGCTGGTGAGGGACTACAAATTTCTATTATTGTCGATTGACTTGGGTTTCGTTGATAATAAAACAGCCTCGCTGATTAGGTGGAGTCTGCAACATTTCACACACATCGGGTATGCTCGGCAAGTCGTTTGAGAGTGGCCTATTTGCTCACAGTGATAACATTGGAATAAGTCTTTTATCTTGTAGGGTTCTACCAATGCCTGATAATATAGCGGAAATCGTAGATCTGAGAGGTTGTTGGTAATTTTGTGAACTTGATCAGAAAGAGAGTGTTAGAGGGGCAGACCACTGTAGTTCCAATGCGACTATGGTGCTGAGTGTGTGTAAGCCACCTTTCGCGGCATCACGTCATGAAACAAACCATCGAACCGAGTACTCTGCTAGGCAGACGCATACCACCCCGATAAAAGTATAATTGTTCACACGTTATATTTGCCATACAAATCCTGAGAGTTTGGGAGCATTTCCTTGTTGATTTTACGATGTTCACAAACAGTGGTGTGTTTATATATTACATAAAGTATTTTATAATATATATATATATATATATATATATATATATGTGTGTGTGTGTGTGTGTGTGTGTATTTATAAATTACTTTCTGAAATACATTGCAAAAGGTCTAATTAAAAGAAAATAAATTAACATTTCTATCACTATTTTGTTGCTATTTCATTAATAAAGATTATAAAAATAACCTTTACAATATAGAATAAATCGCTGTAATCTAGCTTTAAAGATAGAAGAATATTAATGTCTGTTTCTCTTTACAACAAAATTTCTACTTTATAAAAAAAGATGAAAAGTGAAATAATGTCTTAACCAAACAACTAATTACTCTAAACGTCAGTTACAGTTTTTACTTCTTAGTTTGTCAAGTTAATATGTAAAGAGACAGACCATCCACATGATAGAACTTTCTTCTGAGGAAACGAAAACACAGCAACAATAATAGCGAAATATGAACAAAAAGTTCTGATAGATACTAGAATTTTCTTGCACTCTCTTATTGTGGTTGTAAATTCATACCTCAAACTTAAAGTTCGTTGATTAAATCTTCAATTCCTTTAAGATTGATCTTCAACCTTTCAAAAGATCAATTTTATTTTAAACTATAGGGATCAGATTTAAAATCTTACCCCTGAAATTACATATAAGAATACGGTCTTTTTAACATGTTATTTATTGTCTCGTCAACAATAACTTAAAAGTGTAATAACATTTTGTATTGATAATTTAAATGGACATCCCTCGTGGAGTGGAAATTATACGAACATGTTTTTTGTCGGATTGACAGAGCATGTGAAGTTGATCTCAGTTTTCTGAAAGCGAATCATTCTAGTAATATATCGTATATAGAGACAAAAAATGCAATTTGAACATATGGAAAGAATAAAATTGAAAATCAATGAGTCTATTGAAATTTATTTGCTTCTGTGTAACTTATTACATCGGGAAGTATTTTCAAATAGATTAATATTGTGGCAACAACACATTTGCCCTTAAAACATAACAAAAGCTGTTTCCATGGTGATGAAATCGAATTATAATTGTTTGGCTTCGGTCTGTTCTTTTATGTCTTTAACTTACGAGCGAGATTATTTTCAGACTGCTAAACTTAGATGTAGGGGATGTTATAACCGAAATACGAACTTGGGATTTGTTAAATTAAACTCGGGAGTATTATATAATCGAACTTTAGTACTTCCATTTCACCAGAATTCCTTTACTTTAAAAGACAGGATATATAGATTAGTTTCCAATGATTAAACACGTAGGCTATTTAGTTAGCAACAGTTCAAACATGGTGTGAGCTCTGTTGGATTCCCTGACAGACAGATAGATTAGATTATTGGAAATAACGTCACTTACTTATAATGATACTAGCAGCGTTCACCCCGCTTCGCTGGGGTCACCCCGGAACGCAATAAACCTTGTTAATTAGATAATTTTTACTTTTTCGCTTTCAAGTGATATGATAAAAACCATAGTAGATTGCAGTAAATGTTAACATTATATCGCCTGTCATTTATGTTAACCCGCCGACCCGCTTCGCTGGGGTCACCCCTGAACGCAATAAACCTTGTTAATTAGATAATTTTTACTTTTTCGCTTTCAAGTGATATGATAAAAACCATAGTAGATTGCAGTAAATGTTAACATTATATCGCCTGTCATTTATGTTAACCCGCCGAGTGACACGGTCATGCGGGTTGCATATAAATACGTTTATTTTTATACCTATGATGAACTAACAAAGGATTTGTACGTTATGGACACTTGAATGGTCAATTATCTCAAGACACTGGTAATTAAAAATTAAAGTGATATGATAAAAACCATCTAGGGTCCAAATCCTAATAACCCCCCAAAAATGAAAGAAATTGGTTCAGCCGTATTAGCGTGATGAGCTAACAAAGGATTTGTGCGTTCTCTTTTATATAATAGATTATAGCAAATGGAAGCTACTAGTTAAAGTGGGATCCATGCTAGTACTCGAAGTTTATCAGATTCAAATCCACTCGGAATTGAAGCTGGAACCACATGCATAAAATGTACGCGCTTTAGCTACTTGACCACGCTCTGGTTGGATTTAAGAAAAGAGTTCAATATTAAATTTAGTTGTAAGCTTAAGAGTCTTTTGAGATCACTGCACAGATTTTCTTCAAGTGCATGTCCAAAAGTAATTTCTTAATCACCTACATTTAATATGTATAACATAATTCCATTCTCACTTCTATATTATCCAAAAATAGAACGCTCACTTCATGCCTTAAGAGATTGTTGTATGTAATCATAGTTTATAAATACAAAAATTCTCTTATGTTATACGTATAATTAACGAGATGTATGTTACTACATAATGAATTATGATTGGTTCTTTGATTTATATTTATTATGTTTGTCCCACTTAATCAATGGCGTTATACGTATAGGACGTAGGACTACAACTTAACGCCACACCTGAAACATATGAACCGACTCTCTGTGTCTTATATAATTTATACGTGTGTGTCAATATCTAATCATCGCATTGTGAGGTTCATAACATCGAACTCCCTAGATAAATGGCAATGACGTCCATTACATCTAATAATGGAAGAATCATTCAAATGTCTCAAATATACATATTTATGATTGTAAATTCATTGACTGTACTGTATGTGTATTCACACTCATGAAGAAAAAACTAAGCTATAATGTTTATAACCTTAATTGGAAAAAATATGTAATGAAATCTTTGAGTTTTACGTCCCACGGTTATGCCGGTTGGGCTAAAGGTGATGATGAGAGATGAGTGAAATGAAGAAAGTGGGAGGAAAGGGGAGAACCCCGAGAAAACCCACGAGCACGATGTTTGTCCACCACAAAGTTCACTTGGCGGGGTCTGGGATCGAACCCGGGACCACAAGCACCAGAGGTGAACGCTCTACCACTGAGCCACCGCGCCCCCAACCTTAATTGGGTATTTTCACTAACTACTGATAAAGTTCCAACAAAATCAGTCCACTGACTTCAGAGGTAACGTGAAATAAAACAACACATTTAAATTTTACATATAATGTTGAACAAAGGCCATGTTATGACAAAAATATATGGTCCTCTTAAAATACATTTTTATTTATTTATTTATTTATTTTTTCATGGCTGAAAATACTTGCTTCATCCCGTATTATGTCTGCATAATGTGTTATCTCTTCAAATAAGAATAACAAGAAACTGTAGCTCTTTCAAAACAAAAAGGGCTACCTATTTCCAATTAATTGTATTCCTCACTTCATCTTCATCTCTGTGCATGGAATTAAAAATATTTTTTTCTTCTTCTCTTAAGTCTTTATTGACCCTCCCAAAAATTACAATATGATTTTTCTTTACTTTTAAACGAGGGAAGGTTAATATTCGAGAGGACTGCATTATTGTTATTTTGTAAAAAAAAAAAAAAAAAAAAAAAAAGTGCTAGTCCAAATTGACAGAACACAAGCACTCACAGATTTCCAGACTAAAGACCCGAGACATCCTATTAATTTTACAGTAAATATAGTCATAGGTATGCCCTTTGTTTGCTTACATGCCAGAATGAATTAAATAATAGGTAGACAATCACCAAAAGTGAGAGATACATGCTCATTTCTACTAGTTTAGCATTTTTTTTAACATATCGCAGGACTGATATTGACTTCTGGTTAGGAGAGGAACCGGGACATTTGGAGTTTCGAACAAGTTTGAGAAGTCAGATCAGATTATGTAAATTCAAAAATGTTTCAGATAAACCGGGACGTATTGGTAAAAGGATTAGGATTAGGAATTGGATTTCTGCATTTCCGAGATCTGTGGTCATGTTAGCTCCACACGTCTGAGAGGCGATTTCCTCGGCGATCACACTGCCCAGGGAATTGGGGAGGAAGGAAAGAAGTGATCTGGGATCAGTATGCGAGGTACAACCCTAGTATTTGTCTGGTGTGAATGAAGAAGATCCATGAAAGTATCATTCAGGATAGCTGGCCTGAAAAAGCATATACACTTTCTCGACCCATTGTCCTCACCGGAAATCAAAGCCGGGAGTGCTCCCTTAAAGATGAGAACGTTAGCGACTACGCTATATGGGGGCGACAGTGGTCTTAAAAACTACTTAACCAACAGAAATATCCGGTATTTATTCATATAGCTAATTTAGGAATTTATGTCTTCTTACTCTAAAACAGTGTTTCCCAAACTCGGGCGCGCTGTCCCATTCAATATTCTTGCCGAATGTAGCGTCAGCAAATTACCACCTGTTCCATTTCCTGGACAATCATTTCGTAGGAAATCTTTTGACAATTAGACACAATTCTAGCAAGCACTCACAGACTTCTTTGCGTCTAAGACCGTGTTTTATTACCAGGACATTACGCAGCTGTAGAAACATTGGCGAAGGATACTGGATGCTATTCGAGATTACTTTGAATTTATGTCAAGTGATTTAGATTTGATAACAGAAATTTAAATATTGTTATTATCCTACATGCTTAAAAATGGCGAGAGCCTATTTACTCCTCTCTATACAGAGACAATATTTTCTCAGAAAAGAAGAGTGAGCAGCTCTTATTCATAAGAAAACAACGGTATAGTGTCTCGTTCCGCTCTACACAACCTTCTCTACTTTCCTTCTTTTATTATTAATGATACTTTCAAATTCTCGTTTCTAAGAAGAGCACGGATAAGAAACGGTTTCTTAAATTTAAGAAAGCATTCTTTAAAGTACGGTATATAATAGTATTCACACATTGATGCATAGTTTGTACACTACGGCACAGCCATTGTTTTAGTGTCTGGCTTGGAAATAATGGAAATGTTAAGTTTTATAATATTTTTGTAATGGTCACCAGAATTGCGATGACTTAGATTTGGCCTTCGAAACTATTATGATACATCAGTTGGGTTTCTTTCTCTCTTTCAATCCTTGATTTGCATCCATTGTGTTATGGAACTACGAAGATAGAAAAGTTCGTATAGCCAATTTTTTCTTACTTCTTATGCCCAGTATGAGGGATAATTATTAGGAATATAAACATTCTTTCCCAGCAACAAAGTTACATGAGATATAGTGATGCGCATGAGAAAAGACCTAAGGATATCTATTCTCAAAATGTGTATATGTTTGTATTGGAAGAGTTCTGTGTTTTGTCGTCTCGTGACCAACACTAATGAAATGAGGATGTACAATATAATGTAGTAGCAGGACATCATGAGTTTCCAACAAAAACACGTTCCAGGTTTCACGAGTAAAAAACGAAAACTATCATTTAGCAACGGAAGCCCTCTGAAAAGATTATAAATTGTTGAACATGTTACTCTACAACATTTTTAAAGTAAAACACCTAAAGTTCATTCAACGAACCTTCTGATCCTGATGTAAACATTGTAGAATGGTATTACTCCGCCAGTCATCGGATGATTGGCTATCGGTCACCACTTCTTTCGAGAAGCACGTGCTTGTACCCTGTCGGCGTTTTGCATATTTCTCGCACGCAGCCATATTGTAAACTGTGATTCGCGCATAAGGTGGGCCAAACCCAATTTCTACGCATGCGTATTCTCTTTTATTGCATTAATTCAATTTAGTTCTTAGATAAAGTGTTGTTTCTGTTATTTCACTGTAAGTAAATAGTATTTCTGGTAATGAGCCTTATAAGCAACAAAAACATTGAAAAACATAGCTTAGTTGACAATGGACTATTTTCTTCTGCCGCATGGATGCGGCTAGGCTCTTTAACCAATAAAATGAAACAACCACCACGTGTATTTGTTTACATGAGGTACTGAACGTTCCTTGAATGAATTATAAATAATTTTATTGAATTATTCGAGTGTTTTCGAGTATGTATTCGGGTATTCTAAGAATGGCGCCCACGGACTACAGAACACTATTGATAAAGTGATTGTTTAAATTTCCTGTTGTCGTCTGTACATGCGATTTGCACTATATTGCTCTAGATAAAGAACCTCATATAAAATATACAAATTCATCAAATAGTTGCATCGATTCTTTTCAGATGGCAATTAAATTCGATAGACGTCGGAAGATATATACCATCATGTATAATTTTCGCCTTATTTTGAACCTGAAAAATAGCTCTCTGTTGCCCTTGAGCGCCATTTTAAGAACAACCGATATATATATATATATATATATATATATATATATATATATATATATATATATATATATATATATTAAAATGAAATATATATTTAATATATGTGTATGTGTATATAAGTTATTATGATAAAAAGGCATTGTTGTTACCGTAACGAAAGCATTACCTGAACGGCATGCTGTTCCCTTGACGACGTTATGAGATATCTTTTTGTTTGAAGAAGATTGAATTGATTCTTCTCCCTATCAGCATCTTTCCTGTCAACAGCTGAAGAGGTTTTAATTAATCGACTTCAAGTATTACAAGAGTCGTTGACACACTTACTCTCCTCACGTCTCAGTTTTAATTTCACAGCCAGAGACTCAGCTACGATTTTGTTTGTCTTCGTCTAATATCATAAATTCTCTTTCACGGAAGATCAGTTTCTCATTCAGTTTTCATTGAATACGCACAACGGCAAGTTAAATTACGGTTAGACAACCAATTTTTTTTCTTCATTCAAACTCATACCTCGTAATTAAATATTTCTGAAAGTTTAAGCCTGAAGACGGATATCACGGCTGAGTTCGATTTTATTAGCAACGAAATAGAATAGTGGTTTAGTGCGCATTTTTTCTTGCATAGTACAATAATGTCCGACTAATATCTTATTAAAGACGGATTAAGTGAAAAGAATAAAATAAAAACGTAATTATTTGATTCTGTGGCAAATACTTTTCTCTCTGGGGATCAAATGAATATGTAATTATGTATAAATAATGACGATGGTTAAGAAAATAAGGAAATAAGTTTAATTTGATTTTATACTTTAGCGTCCCTTGCAGCTGATCCAGCTGAAAATCGAACGCGGGTCTCCCACCGCGTACTCTAACCGCTTAGCCACGAGGGAGCTTCAAAGAAATAAGTAAATGAATATATAAATAAATAAATAATAAAGGAATGAAACTAATTGTAATTGACCCCACGACTTGATAACAGAACGTTCAGTGGCAGAAGGCTCACAAGTTAAAAATGAGGGTTTGATTTCTTTCAAAACGTTGATTGTCGAATGAAAGATGTTATTAAAATATAAAAGTTGAAAAAAGTAAGTTGAGCAAAAACAAAAAAACGTTGAAGTGATGATGGAAATGAGAAACGTTAATGCTGCCATGTCTCTACTCGGAAATGCACTCTAAGTATAACTCTACTTATTTGTACCAAGCTATGAACAGTAAGTCCCGTGTTATATAAGAGCTAGGGAGATGACAAGGGAGATCAACACGAGGTCAATCGTTCAATCAATCAATGAAAATTGGTAAATAATACTCCACACAAGAAAAATAACTTATTTTTTTGAAACTAATTTATTCTATAATACTTTGTATCAACTTACTTCCTCTCTAACGCAGTAGAAATGTAGACAGTTTAGTTGTACTTAATCATTCTTACTCTTGACCAACAAAAACATAAGTGAAAAATAAAGTACACAAATACGTCAGATTTTACTTCTCAATTTAGGATTAGTGATCCCCGTTCGAAATCGATTTCGTTTTCGAAAGACCATACATTAGTACCGGTATCCAGTACTGTCTTTAAAAAAAAAGAAAGAAAATTGTTGTAAAAGACTTTACCTTGTGAATTAATTACAAATACTATGATCCATATTAAGAGACTCAGTAAAACGATAGAGCAATCCTTGCAAACTTTCTGTAAAATAAAAGGGAATATTAAAATTTGGAAAAGAGATCTGTCTAGAATACAGAACGTATTATTAAACTTTCAAACTACGTGTGCTATAAATAAGTGTTTGAAATATTGTATAACGGCTTTGTTCGTCGTTCGTTTATCGAAAAGTATCCGAGCAAAAACAGTAAGAGATGTGGTTTCTTTTAATCCGTTAACAATCAATCCAGACTGCAAGTAGTTCAAATTAATCATTCCTTGTTTCAACATTTATCACCGTAGAACAAAGGACGGTAACAGACGGACAGAATCGGATTTTGCAAACGATTGAGCATCTCAACACAATACCATAACTATCCATAACACTCTACCAAAGCCAGAAGTGGTTAAAATTAACTGTTATTTGCGGATTTAATACCGGTTGAAACGTTTATCTCCATAGAATGAAAACGGTAACAGGTGAGTAGCCGTTTTTTGCAGACGATTCAGCATCACAAAAAACTATTCTACCCAAATCGGAAGAGGTTCAAATTAACTTTTATTTCCAGTTTCAATACGAATTTCGATAGACCCAAAACGGTTAATGCTATCAAGATACGGTCTTTTGCAGTCGATATATCGTCCAAAGAATAGGTTTCACGTATTCTTTCCAGTTCGTTAATGGAGTCAATATGTTAACGGGTTAACGGATAACTGTTTCTTTAACGGTGGCTGTATTTACTTCATATCCCATATATAAAAGCCTTTTTTTATTTCTCTTTCTTGCAACAGATAGCCACAACGATTATATCGACCAAATTCATTAATTGAATCAATCCGTTAACTTCTTAAAGCAAACTTCTGAATCGTATGTTTTGTAATAGGTTACATAGCTGCATCGATTATCTCGACTGAGTTCGTTGATAGAGTCAGTGCATTAACGGATTAACGGATAATGCTGAATTGAACAGTTGCTATCTATAGCTCATATTTCATGCATGTAAGCGAATTTTTTATTTTTTTTTCAATTGATAACGAGAACGATTAACTTGACCCAGTTTGTGAAGGGTGTCAATTCGTTAACGGATTAACGAATAACGGTGACTCTGTATCTCATACGTGTAAGTGGATTTTTGAATTCTGTTTATCGCAGTACGTAACTAGATAATGGTTTCAAACCGTTAAACAATAGACCATATGCCATATATGTAAGCGAATTTTTAAATTCTGTCTTTTGCAACAGATAGCTAGAGCGATTATTTTGGCCGAATTCATTAATGGTTTCAATTCGTTAACGGATTAACGGAAAATAACACTTTAAAGTTGGCTATAAATATAGCACAAATTCCATACATGTAAGCAATTTTTAAATTGTGTTTTCCGAGCTGTAGCGATTATCTCTACCGAGGTCATTAATAGAGTAAATCCGTTAACATATTGACGGGTAACGATGACTTTAACTGTAGCTATCTATATCCAACAGATGTTAGCGAACTTTTGAATTCTGTATTTTTACAGCAGATAGCTAGAATGATTATCTTGGCCGAGTTCGTTAATGAAGTCAAACCATTAACATCTTAATTGGTAATGGTGATTAACGGTTAATATACATTGTCATACACGTAAATATTTTGACAAACCCACATCTCACAATAGAAATCATTTACTTACCTTCGGTATGATATGATATTAAATACTCGCCCGCACCGATGAACTACACGTCATGGCCGAGGGTGCGAGGGGTTATTTGCATCCCTGGATAATGTGATCTGTTTCAATCATTTAAATATTTAACTGAGTTTTAGTTTTTAACACTGTTTGCATTTTAACAATCGAAGAAGGACCAAAACCGGTTTGATGTTTAAAATTTTATTATGTGCAAATCTCACATATACAAAATCAACAACAGGATAAGTTAACATTTTAGTAATAAGTAAAATAAGCTTCAAACAGCGGATGTACTGTCTGTTGTTACAGATATGTGCATAAATCACATCATTTTAAGAAATAGCTACGTATCGTTACTAGTTTCTGTAATATTCCAAAGTGTCTACACTGTCTGAAACAATACAGTACTTTAAAATAGAAGCTACCTCAAACAAGTGTACGATATATACTACTTAGCAAGGCATTCAAACCTGCTTTTGTCAGTTTAGACATATTTCGTCTTTAAGATCTCTATCTGAAGCTATTTTATAATATAAAACGCAGTGTTCACCTTTCTTAAGCCTAGTGTACAAACGTTTTCTCAACTTTGGTAATTGGATTTGGTTCCTTTGTGCTCTGAACATTCCACTTTAGTTACAAGGTATGAGTAGGACAATGTTAACTTGTATTTTGACTAGTTGGTTACAAAAGGCAGCAAACATTGTTCAGAGAATCTTTTGTTAGGGATACAAGATATTCCCATTTCAAGAGCAGTAATTTAAACAACTCCTTAGTGGACCCTGGCGCCTATTTTTACTCTTTAGCTTGGGAAGCACACACCGCAGACACACAAAATACGTTTCTCCTTCACTGCATTCCGTACTTAGTAACAATTCTCTCGGCTGAATGTTTAATTTCCCATGCGGGCGGAAAATTAAAATAAACACAAGGAAAGAAGCTATGTAAAATTGGAAGGAAAAAATAACAGTGATGTTCCCAAGGGACAAAAGAGAAAAGAGTAAGTCCAAGTTGTTTTAGTTTCCAACCTCTCGGGGATGGTGAACATATATTTATATTTAGTAAGAGCGATAACCCTTAAAATCATGGATTTAAGCAAAGAATTGATCAGCGACAATCGTAATTTCAGAAAAGGGACCTCAAGAACTAATTTCACGTATACACATAAATCTTTACTAAGGGAAACTTTAACGTCTAGGTGTATGTTCGTTCTTAGCCTGTGACACGATATTTACAGCTATTATTGAACAGAGGATTGAAGTTCTTCACTTACAAAAGCAGACTTAACAATAAAACTACCACATTTGATCTGTTTAGATTGTGTTGGCAACACAATGTTTCATATCGGTAGTTTTACCTGTATGTATTAGGAAGAAAGAGCTAAAGAAACTAACCTTTGTTTCAATGTTTTGACATTGGTAGTTGGGCTATGATGATGTGGTCTAAGTTCGACGGATAGTCCGTGACGGATAGTGAAATTTTCCTATGTTGGTATCAGTGGCGTAGCAATGAAGACCACTCTGGGCAGCAATGTGGAAGGGGCGACAGAAATGGGAATTATTTAAAGAAAATAATTTTGAAAATTTTGACTTGGTGAAATTTCAAAAGTCCTGTCTATACTGAATCTTGTTTTCTCTCTGTGGTTTAACGAAAGCCAACGTTGATAGCCTCATCAGTAACTGTTGTTTCATCCTCATATAACTTCTGCACGTATATACTACTACCCAACTTAAAACTCTTTTCAGGTGGTGACTATAATTGAATCCTAATAAGTATTAAGTGAATTAGATGTCATTATAGACATATGTGATTAAATTCGTGATTGTTAATATTAATTAAACTGTAACTGTAAACGTAAGAAAGATACCTTTTGTTTGAATAGAATTATAAACTTTCACTCGCTTTCAGCCTAAATATAACCGTTTCCTTGTTTCATTTCACTCCAGTGGCGACGATTATGGGGGCATGGAGGCAACCGCTCCCACTTTTTGCCTCTCCATCTTTATTTAATCCCCATAGATTAATCTCCACAGAAAAATAATAGATATTTGGCCATATACTTCCTTACTAATGACAATTCCTCCCCCCTTCTGTGTTCAAATTCAGTCGCCTTTACTGCTTCACTTTGAAACCAGGAAATGGTAATGCATTATGGTAGGTGAATAATTACAAACTTATGACATGTGTAACAATAATATTGTTACAGTAGGAAGTCGAAAATTCGAACTAATTGGGATCACATGTAGTTCGGATTTTCAAATTGTTCAGATTTTCGAAAATGACCAATAAAATGCCATTTAGGCTTAAATATACTGTACGGTATGCTTCTTTATCGATACAGTGGTTATACAGTACGTACAATAATTACAATACCGTACGTAAAGCTACTTATATTTAATGTTTCTGAACAACCTGCTCGTATACTAAATTACACTGTTCTTGTAACTCACACTTAAAACTTATCCTGTATAGGCCTAAGGGAAAATAAAAATGAAAATATGTATGACAATTACATATGAATGAGCTTTTGCAAAAACACTGACTTCACACAACGCCGACGGACAACTCTATTGTTTGTTAATAGCTAGCGCTAAGACAAAATGTTAAAAGCTTCTAGGGACCGCGTTCGGATTTTTGACGTTCGGATTATCGACATCCTACTGTATTTTCAAATCAACGAATTTGAGGAAACTCGGCACAATACCCGAAGGAACATAAAGAAAAACAGGAAAATGAAAAACGAAACTACCTAGGCAGAGTGCGTTACCGAAGTAGTTCGGAATTGGAGCAAGTCAACGTCCTAATGTGCCTACTAAAACTGGAAGTGTTACTGCAGTTGAGAATTTGGATGATGAAACGCATGCTAGTCAAAAAAGAGTGTGAATGTCGAGGTGGCATTGATGAGCCAGAAAGAAAGTCTATATGAGAAGAATTACCAAAGAACCTGAATTTCAAGATAATCGCTCATGCTCAGATAACTCAGAAGATGGATTTATTCAAGCATACAAGGTGTTTCAAACCAACACCAACAACGTTTTGGAGGTGATTCCTGACACAAAGATAAGACAAAAAGTATAGACCATCCTGGGTGCACAAATGCTTCCTTTCTGAGTTACAGGCTGCCGAAAAGATGAAAAAACGAACTTTAAAGGTCTATAGCTCTGAAACTACGGGACCTACCGTAGTTGGGTCAAGACTTCATTTAGAAACTAGTTTGTGCCCTATCCAAATATCCAAGTTTCAGAATCCTGTGGTACTTCTGCAACAATTTTTATAGAGGTAGTTGGTGAGCATTTTTCAAATGATTTGCCCGTTCCTAAGTGGTCTTGAAAACTTTATTAATAATCAATAACCAACTGCCATATTATGTTTTCGTATACATATACTATTGTATCTGCATTTCTTTTGTATATTTTACTATGTTGTAACTAATTATTTTTATTCTTACAGGATGGTCCATAATAACTCTAGTACTATGTTTTGTAAATAAACCGGATCATCATCCGATTTATTTTCTGAAGGGCAGGCAGCGTGATGAATACATTAATAATTAACAGGTCAGACAATATAAGAGTATACGGAAATTAACTTAAGAATATCTTTTATTGTTTAAAGCCAGACTTCCGTGTAAAAAAATCTGTATATGCACATTACTCCATAGACTTCACAATCAAGGAAATACGTAGAAACATTTGTAAAAGTCTAGTCAGGTATAAGGAAGTCTTACTACAAGGGAAGACAATTGAGTCATCTGCGAAGTACTTATAGTGGCGGGAATCTAAAATATTGCAAGAAACACGAAAGGTAGTTTTCAACCGGCAGGTAGAACACAACGAAAGCAGTCTCGGTTAAATTCTCGTCTCAGAAAAATCTAAGTAATTCGACCTTCAAATTTCTATATCTTCAGTAATTTTATTTCGAACACCTATATAATAGGACTGAAATACATCAGCAGCAACCAGGTCAGTAGTTCCTCTTAAAATGTCTAAGTTAAACAACTATTGTCAAAACCAAATGATCATTAGCTTCAACTAGAATCAACTAAAGTTAACTATAATTAAATATATGTATTTGTATTCAAATCGTAAACTTAACTTTAAAAAAAAATAGTTAATAGCCACACTGCCCATGCAAGGCCCTTAGGTCATTATTAACTTAACTGAAATGAAAATTAAAAATAAATAACTTATTTATTACGTTAGGTGTAGTCATTTAGTTGGTTGTCTGGTTCGCTATCATCAAACCCAAATAATAATAAAATAATAATAAAAAATAATAAAATAATAATAAAAAAAACGTACCGGTAAGTTCCAGAATAAACTAAAGAGTTCGAAGAATAATCCAGAATAGAAAGAATATGGTTCCTTAAAGTGTTAGTGTTAGCATTGTTCTAGTAAATAGGTATTGCTTTGAGTTCTGTGTTGTGCAGTGTAGATCAATAGTGCTTAGTTTTAGGTTATGTATTGGAAATAGAAAGTACTTGCAAATATTTCGCATAATTAGGTGAAAAACCCAAAGTAAATGCGAAATTAATGAAAATATAAAATACAAATATGTGAAAGGGATAACAAATAAAAGTATAAGTGTGTAAATGATGGCAGTAAATAAATGAAATAATAATAAAATAGGTGAAAACCTAAGGGCAAAATATAGTGAATGTACCTAATCTTAAGGTGAAAAGTGAGTAATGTTAATATGTTTTACATGAGTTTAGCTAAAGAGAGACCGGTAAAACAAAGAGGAAGCAAGGCTTACATAATTTGAGTCAGGATACACTATATAAAGAAAGGAACCATAGCAAGAAATCATAAAGAGAAAGTGAGAACAAAAAAAGCAAGAAAGAAATATGGTCATAAGAAGAAAGCAAAATATAAAGAAAGATAAAAACACTAAACTAAGATACACCGATGAAAGACAAAAGACTAACACAAGTTAACCATTTTGATTATATGTTCTCTTTTTCTTTCTTTTTTTGTGTAGTTTGCTTTCATGTGTATGTTTTTCATTAGATGGTGGAGGGAATAAAAATAAAATAAAATAAAATAATAAAAAATGGTTTTAAAATTGAGAAAATGATTAAATATTTAATGTAATCTGCTGCAGAAGAAGTGTCTTGCCCGTAGCTAAAGGGGATTAAATGGAAAAGACAGAAGAGAGAAAACGAAAATACTCTAGAGAGAGAAAAAGAGAGTGAGAGCTAGTAGCAACTGCCATATAATAAGTCCTGAAGATACACACGACATCAGGGGGAAGTGGAGGCTTTAAAGAATTAATAAATCTTATATATATATATATATATATATATATATATATATATATATATATATATATATATATATATATATATATATATATATATATATATATATATATATATATAATATAGGGTGAACCTGAAAGTTGTGCACAAACTCCGGGAGGTAATCTATGACATCAAAGGACAACAAAAAGTCCTCTTGAATGTTCTCGAATTCCGCATTGTGTACGAGTGACAGGGCTGCCAACTTAGAATCGACAGTCTAATCCTGACAACTAGGACGGAACAAGAAGATGTGCATAAACTTCTGGAGATGATTTGTGACAGCAAAAGACAAAAAGTCATCTTGCATGTTGTCGAATTCCGCGTCGTGTGCGAGTAACAGGGATATCAACTTGGAATCGACAACCGAATCTTCACAATTGGAACGGAACAGAAATATGTGCACACATTATTTCTGTCTGCGCAACTGCCTAATGCACCATTTTGCTGATGTTCATAGTCACATTTAACTAGTTTTGATGTCACGAATCACTCCCCGTAGTTTGTGCTTTTAAATATCTATTTTTTTTTACCGGAAATTTTTCTAGAAATTTTACACTCTTTTGTAATCAGGAGTTTTAATAATCACTGACTGAACTTGTGTAATGCAATGGTAGCAACGCTATGAGTCTATGAAGACAATACTACTGAGAGTTCTTGTAACACATAAAGTGGATATTATAAGGAATTATTTCGAGTTTCCAACTGTCCTACAAGATCGGCTGATTTAGAGAAGTGGTTATGGATATACTGTGTCTTTCCTTGGATAATGTTTTCATCACATTGCTGAATTGCGGCAATGCTGGCTGTATCAAGGACTCTAAAACAGCTTTACAAAATTTTACTGTAATGTTCCACACAGTAAGATACAGAGTGCAATCAGATACTTAAAATTGGCTGAGGAAGTAGAGAAAAATTCAAAAACAGTTTTCGAAATGTTTGAATCCTAATCGGTGATTTACAAACACTTTCTTCATGCTAGAGACAAGAAGGTCCACATCTTGATACTGATTGCTAACAGTCTCGGCTACACGATGTAAACCATGAGCAAGACATGTCACGGATATTAATTTATGGTAAATAACTTAATCCAGGTGCCGCTTTAGCAATATATAGAGAGCATCATACTTTCTCTCTTCCGGCCACAACCAAGCTAACGAGTCATTTTAAAATTAGACAACAGTGCAATGTTTAACTCGGTCAAGTATTTGTGTATTAAGAAGATAGCATAAACTGCAGTGCTGCAAGCGCACTGTGTTGATGGATGCATAGTTTCGCCTATAGAAATCTATATTTTTTTCTTGCTTTAATGTATCATGAATATTACAAATTACAATCTGGAAAACACCGTGGTATAGCTCTTGCGCATGTTGATTTGTCCGGCTTCCTTTTGTTTGTATACTTTCGTAAAAAAGCTCGAAGCTGTCTTCAGTATCTAAATGGTGTATTGTAACTAGTACTAGACACAAGTCTTTGGAAATTGTATCAATACTCGATTGTTGACACATTGTTTATAGTCAATGGTTAATTTAATTTTGATTTCTATTTAACCCCTTCCTTATGCAGTGTGGTGTTAAATGCTACACAATGTCATATTTTTTTCTGCGTAGAAATATTCGTTTCAATCACTATCCAAAATAACATTTTGCCGTCTTTACTAAAGATTTTGATCCAAATTCCTTCACGTATTTGTATAGCAGTGTTGATGTTTACGTTTTTGTGGGTGACTTCCCTAATTGAAATATCGTCAGCAATTACACTTAACTTATTGTAAGAAATGAACAGCTCACGAAAAAAAACTCTAGATTGAGATCTGTGACCTTGAACAGTATTATAAGAAGCGGGGTACACAAGGGGAAGAGTTTTTCCAGTCATCTATTAGACATAATCTCCATCTCGAGCACAGATCTCTTTTGTTGTCTCGACGTGGATCTCTGGGATGCCAAATTCCCAAACTCCAAAATTGAAATTTTCCAGCTGTGAAATTTGAAGTTCAGTATCTCATGAACAACTGATGAGTGTGTTTGCAAAACATAATAAATCCGTTTAGTAGAATTCTTCAGAAAGGGCAAAACACCATATCTCCTTATGAAATACTATCGCAAGTGATATGTCAAACAGAATTTACCACAAAAAATAATGTGTTCTGACAAAAAAAATTACAAAATTTAAGGTAAGAATTTCCATAATATACTCTTCCATATTCAATTCAAAATCTTACGTTTTTGGATTTAGCATGTTTTCGAAATGTTGGCAACCATATTTCATATTTCTGTTATGTTGGTTACCAAAGTGATAAGCATGTAACTTATAGTTTTATAATTTACTGTTTACAACAATCTTCTAAAAAATGTACATAACTAAAGAAGCAAATTAAATCATTAGTCCATTTCCCTCCTTTTTAAAGTTAGACCATTTGACATCCAAGCGGACCATATATAGCGGAAAATATTAAATCAGTGAAAATAACTATAGTACTTACAAATACAATATACATTTGTGTGTGTGTGTGTGTTTAGTAAAATACGCAATTTTAATTGAAAATCGTAATAAAGATAAGCTTTTTTTTTAGAATAAGCATTTTAAGCACTATCAACCATGGTTAAATTGCTGATTAAGGTGTATATTATGGAGTACAGCATTTCTGCTTACATTTAAAAGTATGGGAAGAAATTAGAATTTTGCTTGATTATCCAGGTTTTAATCATGATTAATTTAGTATTAATGTCTTATCACTATAACACTATGATCTTATAAACTAATTACGAGTCAAATAACAGAATATTAACGGAAACTTAACTTTCACCCAAATTTTGCCAGTAACACGTTATTAAAAATTATATCATTGAATAACATATTTCATTGAACTTTATAATTTTGTTACTAAAACAAAATATAGTATATCTCCTCTAATTTGTAAGATTAGCCGGGTCACGATATCAGTGATTTCGCGAGTCTCGAGCTTTAAAAGACAAACTCCTAGCTAGAAACACAACGATCTATTGGATCAACAAAACTTTTATAGTTTCTGATTATAGCAATAAATCTCTGGAATTGTCCTTTAAGTTTCTCTTTAACTGTTTAAACAGTGATTAATTTATTTTAGGGAATGATTTATGATGAATTTATTAAAACTCACTGTAATAATTATGTATACGACACTAAAACTGGGGTGTCGAAAATTTTGCGCCTGGGAAATTTGCGCCCTACCCCAAGAAGAGGGAAATTGCACCCGAATGTACCTGCACTGGGAAGTTCGCGCGCTGCGAAATAGAACCTGTTCGAGCACACGCATCTGCTCAGGAGGAAACGGTCTCAAGTGTAAACAACCGATTTGGCTGAGGTCGGGATATGTGTTACGGGAGACCAAATTAGGAAACACGTATTTTGGCGTTTGGGCCCATACGCAGAAATTTCCGAAACACGGCGCCCCAAACTGCCCCTATATGCTATAACTAGGAAGCGAATGACGTTACTTGTACACAACCGATTTGGCTGGGTTACGGATATGTGTTACGGGAGACCAAAGTAGGAGAAACGTATTTTGGCGTTTGGGCCCATACCCAGAAATTTTAGAAATACGGGGCCCCGAAGTGCCTCCACATGCTATAACTAGGAAGCGAAAGATGTTACTTGTACACAACCGATTTTGCTGGGATCCAGATATGTGTTACGGGAGACCAAAGTAGGAAACATGTAATTTGGCGTTTGGGCCCATACGCAGAAATTTCCGAAATACGGGGTCCCAAAGTGCCTCTCCATGCTATAGCTATGAAGCGAATGACGTTACTTGTACACAACCGATTTGGCTGGGGTCCGGATATATGTTACGGGAGACCAAAATAGGAGAAACGTATTCTGCCGTCTGGGCCCATACGCAGAAATTTCCGAAATATGGGGCCCCAAAGTGCCCCTACATGCTATAACTAGGAAGAGAATGACGTTACTTGTACACAACCGATTTGGCTGGGGTCCGGATATGTGTTACGGGAGACCAAATTAGGAGACACGTATTTTGGCTTTTTTGTCCATACGCAGAAATTTCCGAAATGCGGGGCCCCAAAGTTACCCTTCATGCTATAACTAGTAAGCAAATGACGTTACTGGTACGGAATGTTGGCTTGGCTTGGAATAAGACGTTAATATATATGCAAAAGTATGCGACTTATGTTTGTTGTTATATCCCACAAAACGGAATGTCGAATATACATGTTCCCATATTGCTAGATTTTAAATAAGATCATAAAGTTGTCATATGTTTACCCATGGAATTCTGAACAAATGTTCAGCTGGCATGAGCCGTCGAGAGTGGATCTGCTGACCACTAGGGTGTCAACGGAGCAAAAGAATGTTTGCGATTTTCGCTTGTATTTCTATGGCTAGAATATGAGAAAACTGGGCGGAAAACTTTTGTGCAAGAGAGTGAACATGAGTGAACATTAATATTTAAACGATACGGCGTGTGTTGTCAGGAAACCGGGCAGTGTGGCAGAAGTAAAGTTGGCCGGCCTGTCAGGTTCGGTAGAAAAAAAAAAAAAAAAAAAAAACTACATCCCTTCGACTTGGGCTTATAATAGCCTTATTCGGACCCCAGCCAAATCGGTTGTATACAAGTAACGTCATTCGCTTCCTAGTATAAAGGGTGTGTGGGGGAGAAAAAATGAAAGGAAACTCCACCTACACACAAGCCGTCAGAAGAACTAAAGTGGGGAATTTAGCTCACAATACAGGTACTGGATTCGGACGGCTGTCCTTTGAAGAAAAAGATCATCGGGGATATTAGAATAATTTACGAAGAAATTCTATGAAAGAAGAGAGACAGGGTTAGGGTTAGGATTATCGGTTAGGGAAGGTGTACCTTCATGACGTCCGGGCCTGCGTTGGTCCCTCTCTGGTCTCCTGGTATCTTGCTATGGATTTGGTCCTGGACTACTGGCGGGATATCGCGGGCATCCGCCAGTTCGTAGGAGGAGTCCGAAATTAGCTTCCGCTCCGAACCGTTACTCCCGGCTTCAAATCTGTATCGTTACACCTCGAGACGGAAGTAACCGGGGCTATTTAAGGAGGGCCCCCAGGCTCGGCGACTATTCTCGTTGATATCGAAAGCGAGTCCCAGACGTCATAGGAGGTGTGGTTTTAGGTGTTGGGAGGAGTCAGGAAGGTGTCTCTCGTAACTTTATTACAATAAATACATAACATTCATAAATTGCTGATGTAGCAAAACAACAACCAGTTGGCTGTTGACAGTTCAGGACGCAAGCACTCTACACAGAAACTCCACAAAACACAAATAAAATTAATAGAAACCTGTCACCAACATCATTGTCTGCATAACTCAATGCATTATTAATAACAGTCTTTGTGAATCAAAGCAAAGACACATTGATTCCTTTACACTAGATATAAAATTTAGGGGCACTTTGGAGCCCGTATTTCGGAAATTTTTGCGTATGGTCCCAAACGCCAAACTACGTGTTTCCTGTTTCCTATTTTGGTCTCCCGTAACACATATCCGTAACCCAGCCAAATCGGTTGTGTACAAGTAACGTCATTCTCTTCCTAGTTATAGCATGTAGGGGCACTTTGGAGCCCCGTATTTCGGAAATTTCTGCGTATGGGCCCAAACGCCAAAATACGTGTCTCCTACTTTGGTCTCCCGTAACACATATCCGTAACCCAGCCAAATCGGTTGTGTACAAGTAACGTCATTCTCTTCCTAGTTATAGCATGTAGGGGCACTTTGGGGTCCCGTATTTCGAAAATCTCTGCGTATTGGCCCAAACGCCAAAATACATGTCTCCTAATTTGGTCTCCCGTAACATATCCGAACCCCAGCCAAATCAGTTGTGTACAAGTAACGTCATTCTCTTCCTAGTTATAGCATGTAGGGGCACTTTGGGGTCCCGTATTTCGGAAATTTCTGCGTATGGGCCCAAACACCAAAATATGTGTCTCCTACTTTGGTCTCCCGTAACACATATCCGGACCCAGCCAAATCGGTTGTGTACAAGTAACGTCATTCGCTTCTTAGTTATAGCATATAGGGGCACTTTGGGGCCCCGTATTTCGGAAATTTCTTCGTATGGGCCCAAACGCCAAAATACGTGTCTCCTACTTTGGTCTCCCGTAACACATATCGGGACCCCAGCCAAATCGGTTGTGTACAAGTGACGTCATTCTCTTCCTAGTTATAGCATGTAGGGGCACTTTGGGGTCCCGTATTTCGAAAATCTTTGCGTATTGGCCCAGACGCCAAAATACGTGTCTCCTAATTTGGTCTCCCGTAACAGTTATCCTGACCCCAGCCAAATCGGTTGTGTACAAGTAACGTCATTCTCTTCCTAGTTATAGCATGTGGTGGCAATTTGGGGTCCCCGTATTTCGGAAATTTCTGCTTATGGGCCCAAACACCAAAATAAGTGTCTCCTACTTTGGTCTCCCGTAACACATATCCGGACCCCAGCCAAATCGGTTGTATACAAGTAACGTCATTCGCTTCTTAGTTATAGCATATAGGGGCACTTTGGGGCCCCGTATTTCGGAAATTTCTGCGTATGGGCCAAAACGCCAAAATACGTGTCTCCTACTTTGGTCTCCCGTAACACATATCCGGTTCTCAGCCAAATCGGTAGTGTACAAGTAACGTCATTCTCTTCCTAGTTATAGCATGTAGGGGCACTTTGGGGTCCCGTATTTCGGAAATTTCTGCGTATGGGCCCAAACACCAAAATATGTGTCTCCTACTTTGGTCTCCCGTAACACATATCCGGACCCAGCCAAATCGGTTGTGTACAAGTAACGTCATTCGCTTCTTAGTTATAGCATATAGGGGCACTTTGGGGCCCCGTATTTCGGAAATTTCTTCGTATGGGCCCAAACGCCAAAATACGTGTCTCCTACTTTGGTCTCCCGTAACACATATCGGGACCCCAGCCAAATCGGTTGTGTACAAGTGACGTCATTCTCTTCCTAGTTATAGCATGTAGGGGCACTTTGGGGTCCCGTATTTCGAAAATCTTTGCGTATTGGCCCAGACGCCAAAATACGTGTCTCCTAATTTGGTCTCCCGTAACAGTTATCCGGACCCCAGCCAAATCGGTTGTGTACAAGTAACGTCATTCGCTTCCTAGTTATAGCATGTGGTGGCAATTTGGGGCCCCGTATTTCGGAAATTTCTGTGTTTGGGCCCAAAGGCCAAGATATGTGTCTCCTACTTTGGTCTCCCGTAACACATATCTGGATCCCAGCCAAATCGGTTGTGTACAAGTAACGTCATTCGCTTCCAAGTTATAGCATGTAGGGGCACTTTGGAGCCCCGTATTTCGGAAATTTCTGCATATGGGCCCAAACGCCAAAACACGTGTCTCCTAATTTCGTCTCCCGCAACACATATCCGGACCCCAGCGAAATCTGTTGTGTACAAGTAACGTCATTTGCTTCCTAGTTGTAGCATGTAGGGGCACTTTGAGGCCTCGTATTTCGGAAATTTCTGCGTATGGGCCCAAACGCCAAAATACGTGTCTTCTACTTTGGTCTCCCGTTACACATATCCGGACCCCAGCTAAATCGGTTGTTTACACTTGAGACCGTTTCCTCTTCAGAGGGGCGGACATTACAGAGTAAACAATCCTCCCCAACAGCCGTGCCACCTGTGATTTATTTTCATTGTTTGATTGTAATAGCTTGGTTCTATATAAGAGGAGAATAAACTTCAATTATGAGCCAAACGAAACACAATGGATCAACACAATTGTGTTTTTAAAGTGTAACTCCAGCAAGTAAAGATATTGTACGTATACTCATGTTCAAAATTATTGTCGCATGTCTATAAATATGTTGTTATGGGAATATAAATTGATAACGAATTCGCCCGGTACTTCTTAAAATATTAGTACGTGTATAATCGGCGAACACATGTATGGGGCAAATTTCATGTCAAAAGAGCAGTAAATAAGAACAATAAAGCGAAAATAAAACTTTCTTTTCCATTTAGCAACATTTTGTTTTATTCATTCTAATTTTAGTATTTGTAATTATTTCCTATGAAAATTACCACAAATATACATTTCCCGATTATACACATAGTATCAGTATTAAAAGTACCCTGCAAAATCATTATCAAATTGTATTCTTACAAAAAGACAGTTATAGATATGCGACAATCATTTTGGACATGAGTGTACATAATTTTAGTGATAATATTATTGAAATGATTTCACATTCATTTTACATTTACTGCGAGACGGGGTTACTTTGCATCAGAATTAAGGAATTTTAAAGGGAATCGCATGTAACTTACAAACGTAATAATTTAGAACGTTGTATTTTAAACATACTATAGCTAGATATATAAGGAAAACATTTGCGCAAGTGCATTAGTAAACATTTAGTATGACCATAGTTATTGAAATATTAATGGTCAATGCATAGTATTGAAATATAAACTTCGTTGCAAAGTAATACCATAGATGGGGATACTTTGCACAACAACAACAACAACAAAAGTATGTTCAACATACGAACATCATGTTTCTGTGCAATGTTTTCCCTTAAGTATTTATACATTTCATTTCCTATACAAAACTGCATGCAGTCTACAAATATTGATATTAGAATGATGGTACTAGTACCAATACTTAGTATGATTTATCGATATTTGTAAAGAAAATTATGTATTTTCTGGAGCCGGCACAAGAACCACATTATGATAGTTTAGTATATGCCCCACAAAAATGCAAACACAGGTATGGACCGGTGCAAAGTAACCCTGATTAGAGGCTGAAACAGCCTTCTCCCACTCTTATCTTTTCTGTAACGTTTCATACTTCAATTTCAACTATTGTTTCAAAGTCCCATTATACACAGTAGTATTCTACGAAACTGACTTAACTTTAACGGAAGTTCTTGTAGGTGATATCTTTAAAATTTTATCGTCCTTTACGGTGACTGCTTTCCATACTTCCCGGTAATTAGAACTGAAGTTAACCGCCAATATTATAGCCAAATACAGTTGGATGTTCTATCTTACGGTGGTAGTTGAAACTTTCTCTTTACAGTTGATGGTTTTACCGAAAAAGGACTGTGAAACTCTTCATATTTTGTGCAAAGTAATACTTGGTTCAAGTGTGAGGGGAACCTAGTTTACACGATACAAAATTAAGTTCAACTATAGGGCGCAAATATCCCAGTGGAAATATATAACGGGTTCATTTTTCCCTGTTTTTTGGAAGGGCGCAAATTTCCCCTGCGCAAAATTGTCGCATCCATAACTGGGCATTAAGACTGTTGTGTTCTTCTTATGAAATAAATGAAAATATCTATAGATGAATGAATCGTTTTGGATTCTAATAATTTTCAGTCAACAAATTAAATCCTGGTTTCCGAATGCGAGAAAAAACTTAATTATAAACTTAGAAAACTGTATTTAGGATAACAAAATTGACTTTAGGACCAGTTGATTTTCGTGAAATCAGGAAAATTACTGTTTTTGCAAATATATATTGCACTTTGAGACATATGTTTCAATTTTTTTCTATTCAACTACTAGTGACAGACTTACTAGTTAAATTATATTTAACTTTAAAGACTAACCTTAGTCACTGTTGCTAACAGATTTCCTTTAAAAATTAGCTAAATGACGCACAGAATTTAACTTAATCTGGTTAATCACTTATAAAATGTATATCTATAAGAATTTGAGAATAACACAAGCTAAATATTTTGTATTTTTACTATTTTCCTAAAGCATAGTGTAATATTCTTCATGGTATTCCCAAGTAAAATACTTTCATCCTGAACTCACGCTTTGATTAGGGGTCTATTTCCTGAGGTACCACGGTAGCTCAGTTGTAGAGCGTTCACCTCTTGTGCTTGGGGTCCCGGGTTCGATCCCAGCCAGCGCCAAGTGAACTTTGTGGTGGACAAACACCGTGTGCGTGGGTTTCCTCGGGGTTCTCCCGTTTCCTCCTACTTTCTTCATTCCACAATTTCACTCATTTCTCATAATCACCGTCTCCTTTAGCCTAACCGGCATAACCGTGGGACGTAAAACTTAAAGATTTCATTTCATTTCTTTTGATTATTTACTATAAGCTTAGCATGGATCATTGAGAAGGTGCTACACATCCTATAAATTCCTTTCTATTTTATACATCCACGGTCTCTGCGATACTATTGGCTACATATCGTGGCACTATTGATCTAAAACAACACTAAAATTATACCATCCTTGTTCAAACATTTCGTTCGCAAATCAGTATTGCGTTCAAATTAACTAGGGTAAATTGGAATTTCTAATTTCACCGTCTTAGGAAATTGATTTTTTAAATGTAATTATTTATCATTAAGTACTTTGCAGGTAGATGGATTAGTAAATATCAACTTTTTGGACATTCGGAACAAGTAGAAATTTTAAAAAGAGCTTATTCACATTATGGAAGTCACAGTTGTCAGAATTCTTAATTTCGTCGCATATTTTCAGGGTTAACAACTTGATAGTGTTCATGTTTTGTTTGTACTGCTCCGCTGCTTTATATAAACCAAGGTTTCGTAGGCGTAGTACGCTGCATGGTACTGTCAAAAGTTCTTTATCTCCGAAAAGCATTTCCCATCGCTGATGAACTCTAAGACGCTGTCATCCATTGTAGAATATATTTACGGTAACGAAGTGCATTAGAAGAACTGGTATTACGTTATGATAAGTGATTGAATATAAGGTAAAAGTGTTGAAAGATACAGATTCTGTTCTATAATCTTTTCCATAAACCATTTGTTGTCTGTGATTAAAATCAATGCGTAGTCTCTCTCTATTTCTCTCTCTCTCTTTTTCTTGATGATTCTCATACATAATGATAATTTCATTTTTTTCAATTTCAGTAAGATGATATTCGCGAAAGTAATGTTGGATCAATGTAATTAGCACATTACAAATAACACTCCATCCTTACTATACAATAAATATAATATTAATAATTCAAATTTCTATATTAAGATAGAACTTCCCTCCCCTTTGGTTTTCTGTTTATTCTTTAGCATTATGTAGTTCTCTCTCTCTCTGTATATATATATATATATATATATATATATATATATATATATATATATATATATATATATATATATATATATATATATATATATATAGAGAGAGAGAGAGAGAGAGAGAGAGAGGAGAGAGAGAGAGAGCAATTTGCATACCAAAGGAACGTCTATTCGACAAATTAGACGACGTCAAAATATTTGCATTCACTCAAAAGACGAAGAACATATCTAGAATGCTTTTCTTTGGAATTGTAATGCGACTGCAATCCTAACTTTTCCATTTTCATCATAAAACGAAAATATTAAGAATAAACTTGAAATATGACTACGAAAGTCGAACTTGATTAATATGCTTTATATACGTAGTAGGTAGCAGGAGTACTTCAGGTCGACAATCATCGATGTTTTAATGATTTTCATTTACATTCCGAACAACACAGACCAATTTCAAAATATTTCCTCGTGTTGCTTATTCTACGAGTAAATGGAAAAGGTATTGGAATAATCAAGTCTACAACACAAGAAGTGCATATTACGAATTTATTTATATTATATTATTTCTCAGGTTTGAGTTCAACTTTTGATCCATATCATTCAGATAAGCCATAAAAATTAGCATCAACCTCCAATAAACAAAGAGGGATGTATATAGTTCCAATTTATAATATTCTTCATAAAGATTACTTTCAAATTAGTTTTATTTCAACTACTTTTCTTTTTCTATCTTCTTAGTCTTGTTTTTTAATTGAACATCGGTTCTAGGGCACTATGAAAATGTATGTTTGGTAGCGAAGTTCTCATGTCATTCTAAGATTTTATATTTACGTTAGTTTAACGATTTTTAGGGAGGTGGGAGGGCAGGATGGCTCAGGGGTGCTCTATCAGAAATGAGTTATCAGCTTTACAGCGGATGTTGGGAGTGTCTCCTGTTTTGATTCAAACACTGGTTCACACGTTTCACCAGGTTGGCAGCAACTTTACGAAGATTAGAAGTGTTAATGTTCTCAATGGCACTGCGAATGTTCTTTTCCAGGTATTGAGTAGTTTCAGAATTGTTCTTGTATACCTCTTGCTTTAAATAGCCCCATAGAAAGAAAGCAGTGTTGCTGGGTGCATGTAAGAAAAAAATTTTTCATGATAATTTGAAAGTTTGTTTTTCATTGTTTTCAGGAATTGCATGATGTAGACAAATCCTTAACACACCTTTTGATGCACTGAAACATCAGCAGGATTTGCTAATTCAGAGAGTTAATTTATGAAAACTTCCATTTCCCTAGTTCCCCCTTACAGAGGCCTCATCCGATTAGTTATCGGTGGAAATAAAAAAAACCTTTTCTCTGCTCCATTGTTTTCAAGCTACTCCAACTAAACAAACTGAAAATTAACGACAGAATATCCATACGTATGAGTTATGAGTCAATTTACAAGTTTCGCAAAAAAAAAAAAAAAAAAAAAAAAATACACCTTCGGTTACATCTGGCAACACTGTGTGGTTCCTAATGTACTTCAATCATTGGTTCCTAGTTTAAAAATGTATGCATGAAGAGGGCTTCATTTTGGTATATACATTATTTGAATATCTCTTCAAGTTCAAAAGTTCTACTATCCCAAACTCCGGGCTGCATTGTATATTGGACACCTGCAGAAGCAGGTGTTTTTGATCTGTGGAAGTTGTATTGCAATTTGGGTAACTGTTAGTTCATATGACATATTCTGCTGCATCACAATCATTAAGAAAGTTCATAAAATAAACAAATGATAATTTTTTTTCTCACTCTTTTATGAGTAGTTGTGAATTATCTAATCTAATGCACCAACTCCTCAGTTTATTTCGTTGTTATATAGGACCATGTTTGCTTTATTATTTTATCAGGACAAATGTTATTCTCTTGATGTGTATTGAATGAAAGCTCGACACCTGATTTTTTTTCGGGATATAAGACAAGTGCGAATTTGTATTTGTACCGAATAATAAAGTGGGAGGTTTTCTGTTTCTATGTATACAACGATATTGTATATCTGACGTCTGTGAATTACTTTCTTTTCTAATTGTAGCTATTTTGGGCAACGGTGCTTAAAAGTGCACAATATGTTATAAAGAAGAAGAAGAAGAAGAAGAAGAAGAAATGTAGAATATATGTTGAGATAGATTGATATTCATGTAATGATAGTGGCTATAACTAGAGATAATTGTTTGTTTCGTGTTGCTATGACAACATAAAGATTATTATTCATGGAGTTTTGAGAATAAAAGTTAGTTGTTCTATATATTTGACGAGCCTAATTTCCAAGGTATGCAATTGTTAGTTTTTGCAATTAAGTGTAAAAATTAAGGTACTGAATCGTGTTGACTTATCTAGTGATTCGAATTGTGGGCAATATATGTAACAAAAGGAATCATAAATAATGTTAAATATTTTTGGATGGTGTTTTCCGCCAAAGAACCTTGAGATTTGTGTGAAGTAAAGTAAGCAATCTCATAAATAACCGTCAACACGAAGTACATTTTATTAAGAAGTAAAAGGAAAATTTATAGGGATATTAAAATGGAATTTACCCAGAATCGAAACTAATAGTGATGAAGTTGGTGATAAAACACCATGATCGGATACATCAACGAAGGTGGCTGACCTTATAAAACAGCTAGGTCAATCCTTGTCACAGCAAATGAATACTAAATTTGAGCAACTGACACAGTAATCACAGCAAATGAATACTAAATTTTAGCAACTGACACAGCAATCACAGCAAATGAATACTAAATTTGAGCAACTGACACAGCAAACACAGCAACTGACACAGGAAGCAGAACAGATGGATACTAGGTTTCAACAAATGGATAGCAAATTTGAACAAATTACGCAGCAAATGAACGCTAAACTAGAACGAACAGACTGTAGGATGGAACAAATTTTCCACAGATTTACAATTGTACAAATATGGAAGTGGTTGAAACCCAAGTTAATGAGCATAGCAACCAAATTAAAGTGTTACAGGAAGAAATAAACACTATCAATGAAAGGATCATTACCATAAATAATAATCCTGATCAGATCACCAATAGTGATCACCAATAGGCCAAATGAACCCAGATTAGGTTTGGAAGAAAGTGATATACCGGAAAGCTGTACTGAGAGTGATAATAGTGCTTCTAGCACCGGGAAAGAAGAAAGAAGACCGTATTCATCACATCGCGGAAAACCAAATACGTCAAATCTAATCATTTGAAACAGTCTCATAATCATCATCATTTCAGATTTAGTGAAATAAAGTCTTTAACGAAATTTAGTGGAAGGTCGGAAGACATGCCTGCAAGTGCATTTTTAGAAAAGTTCAAAGACGAATGCGATTTAATTGGGGTAGACAGATCCAAATTTCTTAAGATTTGACCACACGTTTTGCTACCACTGTGCTCTGTTTGGTTCAAAGCGATCATGGGGAGTTTAAGCAATTATTTATATTTTAAGAACGCACTGCTTTCCAATTTTGAGAATGACTTTATGTTGGCAAACTGAGACGCTTTGGTTCGAAACAGACGGTATAATCCCAAAATTGATAAGAATCTTACTGATTTTGTGATTTCCGTGTATAATGAGTTGACATTAATTAATCCATACTAACAGGAATAACGAATCATAGCACCGATCCGGATATTGTTACCTTTTAGGTTGCAGCAAATATTGATTTCTGCACAATGTATTAATTTCAATCATCTAATTATGATAGTACAAAATTTTGAAAATCAATCAATGGTGCAAAGTAACACTAATTGAAACCAAACTAATAACAACCGAAGCCAAGCCAATTATATTCCAATTCGAAATATCAATGTGAGTGAGGAATGTAGTCCTAATGTAAAAAGTAATGATAGATTAAATTATACCGGTAACAGAACCAAATCTAATTTCAGAAGAAATAGAAATAGTAATCGTACAACATTTAGGAGTCAGGTAAACAGTACATCTATTTTTTCTCCAAATGGATTTCGTAACGATTTCATAGGTGGCAGAAATTCTCAAAATAGAAACCAAGGTACCGTGGAAACAAATAATAGGCCGAACTGTATACAAGATTGTGGGGTGCAGTGTATCTTAACCGAATTCTTGGGTAATATAACTTAAGCTAATGTTGTGGCGTCCGAGAAAACACATTCAGTTAATTTTTTTTATTTCACTTTAAATATCGTAATGATTTCATTTGTCATTCGTACTTTGTTTGAATTCTATAGAGAATATAAATAATGTTCTTAATGTAAATGAATATGAGTATTGCCTATCAAAGTTATGCTAACTATGCCTTAATAAATAAAACATTTTATGTTGTATTCTAACCCACATAAACTTTGCTAGTTCTTAATATAATTTCTTTATTTGTATTATTCCGTTATATTAATCAAGTCTTCTTTTGTTTCATTTTGAGTATTGTTATGATTTCTTTGTAATTCGCTTCATTTACCAATATTGTGTTTTCAAAATCTTTTATAATTATCTTAATTATGCCCAAATGGAAGAAATGCGTTATGTAACGTTTCAACATAGTTTAATTTAATTTGACTATGAACTCCGATGATATTGAATTAAAGAATCTAATTAGGGCCTAAATAATCAGTAAAAGGATCGTATTTTGATTAAGTCCTCTTCGTAGATAGTTTTATAGAATTAAAATGGAATTGATTATTAAATGAATGGATTATTGTTGAGACAAAATTATATATATATATATATAATTAATTTTTATATATGAGGGCTGTTCGGAAAATAAGGTAACAACGTATGTAAGATATGTAACGATCCAGGATTCTTTTTTCAATTATAACCAATTTAAGAAGTCCTCGTCGGGAGCCATATATACAACGATATTGTATATCTGAAATATTGTGTATCTGACATCTGTGAATTACTTTCATTTCTAATTGTAGCTATTTTGGGCAACGGGGTTTAAAAGTGCACAATATATTATGAAGAAGAAGGAAAATGTAGAATATATGTTGAGATAGATTGAAATTCATGTAATGATAATGGCTATAACTAGAGATAATTGTTTGTTTCGGGTTGCTATGACAACATAAAGATTATTATTCATGGAGTTTTGAGAATAAAAGTTAGTTGTTCTATATATTTGACAAGCCTAATTTCCAAGGTATGCAATTGTTAGTTTTTGCAATTAAGTGTAAAAATTAAGGTACTGAATCGTGTTGACTTATCTAGTGATTCGAATTGTGGGCAATATATGTAACAAAAGGAATCATAAATAACTTTACATGTAAAAGAAAGAAATTCAACTGAAAGAAACTTTTTTTATTGTTACAACTGTTCTAGTATTGTTAGAACACTCTTCAAGAGTTTTACAAGATCGAAGGCTGAAGAATAGATATCGCACGAAACTTAGTCTTCAGTCAAAATATCATGAAAAAATAAAATTTCACCATATTAAGATATGTAGACCCTATACAGAAGTCTGAAATCATATGAACTTATTAGATCCGCAGCTGATGAAGGTCTGCGTACTTCCTGGTACCATCTGTTGGTTATTTGTTGCAAAGTACGTGAAGTGGAATAAAATACTTTGTTTTGAAAGACGAGAACGGGAATGTCAAAATGTAGAAAAGCTGTTGTGTTCTGACAGGTATACTTTCATCTTTAGTGTTTCGACCTGAGCCACTTCGGCTACGGACTTTTTGCTTTCTTCACATTTTTCCAGGTAGTTTAGCAAAGGAATTTTTCAATCCAGATTCTCCTCATATTAGTTCATTTTGACTAGGTCTCTTATATAATAGGGCTGTTTCAACTCAGAATTTTCGATGCGGAACCATTTTAACTCAACCTCTTGTGATACAAAGACATTTTTACTCAAATCTTTAAGACCCGGGTTCGCTTTACCTCATCATAACACAAACACTGTTGTAGATTGAGCCCTTTTCGTGTAAAACGGTTTCGCCTCGAACAGTTTTTCACTTACACTTTTTTCCAGAACCTTCTAATGTGATCATCGTAGAAATCTTGTACTACTTGCAGAGAGCGCGATAGCACACATGCTCATTTGTATAGTACTTGCTAAACTCCCTATTCTTTACACGAGGAGAAGAGATAGAAAGTATTTAAAACTTTCCCCCTTATGATACGCATTTCAATGAAACCGCAATGACAAAAACCCGTTAAGGCACCTCTTTCCTACCCTCCTTCTCCCCACCTTCACTCTTCATTCGGATGTGGGCTGAACTTACACTTAAACTTCGATGGGAGTGCCAGTATTTTATGTGTGACCCCGAAAACTATGGATTGGGCACTAATACTTTTTTTTGTTTTCAATTATTTTTGTGTTATCACTTCCAACCGTCATGCCAAAAATTGTCAATTTAATATCATAAAATCCTTGGAAGGCCTAAGGTTGATAATAATGACAAATATAATTGTAATTTGTTGAGTAGTTTTTGCGTGATTCGGTCACACACAAACTGAAGTACACTTTAAATAAAGCTATATATATATATAATATTGATGTAGATAAATAGGTAAACAATTTTAAAATATGAACAAGAATAAATGAAGCATTAAAGGTTTTCGATGATTGTACCTTGAGGTTCTATTGACCCAGGAAAAGTGTTCTATTAGCGTATAGAGTTGGAATCATCATCACCCGATTTCAAAATGTATAGAAAATTGACTTATTAGAAACTTACTTTGGATAACTAATTCCCAAATCTGGCATAGAAAAAATTGTATATAATGAAATAGAAATGACATACAACTAAATATTAGTGAAGACATACTGTACGTGGATAAAATAATTACTAGATTAAAGAGCATTTACACCACGTCAATTAATTTCATCTTCGAATAGAAACCAATATAATATAATGTAATGATTTCTTCATTATTAAATTGACTTATCAAATTTATCAGTTTCCCGATATTCTCGGTGTGATACGATGAAAAAAGATGGATGTGTAATATAAGGAAAGACATTTTAGAATTAATAGCAATACTTACAGAGCTTTCTGCGGAATTAGCTTTCTGAAGCGGTGGTTTTAAGATCACCTATAAAGGAATTTCGTATAACTTCTGCTATAAACATTTCAGTAATTCTTTTTTATCATCATTTGTCTATTTGGGGAATTCTAGTTCATTTGTTAATTTACTTTTGTAGACGGATCATTTCCAGGTAAATGAAGAAATGTAATCTGGTGGTTAACTTTTCTGCATGAAATCAGAATAATCCTTCTTAGAAATCTGATGGTCGGTCATCCTGATGGAGGTTTTTTCAGGGTTATTCTTCAATTTTATCAGAGAAATTTAGATATGGTATATTTTGATATAAACACCACACATTTCCTTCAAGTTTTTACTCAAGCTTGTCAGCTGTTAACAGTTCCAGTGTAGTTTGATTCCAGAGCATATAACATAAGATCGAACCTCGATAGTTTGGACTATAGATTAGCATTCTACTACTGAGATCTCGTATTCTGTTATTAAGCATGGGTTTATTATATAATAAAATAGCTTACTCATGATTGGGTCGTGGAAGCAATATGCCAAATTTTATATAAAATGTGAGTTTGTGTTGCCTCATCACCCAAAAACTACTGAACCAATTAAACTACTGAAACTTGGCCTTGCGAGTCTTATAATATCAGATTTACATTTTTTCCGTGAGGGATGGGGATGATACGTAAAAATAATCAAAAATGACGATATTAGTGTCGAATCTAATTTTTGAGGTGGGTGAGATAAATAGTAGCACTTCCGATCTCGTTTTAGTGCAACTCCAGCCCCAATTAACATCAAGGTAAGATGAGATAATATTATGGGTTTTTGTGATTATACTTTCATTGGAACGTGTATCCTAAGCAAGTAGGAACTAAAGCACAGTACTTTCTCCCATTGTTCCTGTGTGAGAAAAAGACATTCCATGTAATAGAGAACAAAATAGTGATATTGTGTTATACTTTAAATTGTTAGTGATTTTTTTTTAGAACTTCAAAACCTGAATGTATAATTTTCTAAATGAATAAAATATCTGAAAGTGCTTGAAAATATTGAAGGTGAAACTAAGTTAATTGTAGATTTTATACCTAAATCATAAGTTCTATCATAATCTGGAACGGAGCAGAAAACAATAAACATAGCTGATTAGGGTTTACTCGACAGACACAGATCTAATGTTAAACAAGAAACATACAAAATGTATAAAATGTAGTCAGCCTGAGAATTATTCATACTATCAGTATGTCTGTGATATTTCGATACATAGATCAATGTTTTCAAATATCGAAATTATCACTAATCGATATTTCGATACTCGGTAATTTTTTATGTTTGGTATTTTGATAATTTTCGATATTTCGATATAGATATAGTAATGATCGAACTTCGATATTTTAGCAATATCGATTTTCCATATTCAATTCTGGATATCACACAGTCCGAGCTATCAGTTACATTGTTTACCGTTTCAGAGTTTTTAGTAATGAATGTTCCTGTAAATGATTATCTTTGTATAGTACACAACGTTTCACTAGTAGACCTACGTACTACTACATGCGTGCAGGTCTCGTTATAATAAGAGATAAAACAACTTTTACATGCGTGCTGTCACTCTACACGTTATTATCATTCGTGACATTACGGTGAAGCTTTGAAAACCTGTTATGTCATCTCCAGCGACCACTTTTATACTTATGCAGAGGAACAGAATAACATAATAATACTAGCTTTTAAAAGGAGGAAGTAAATAACATTTATCAGAACTTTTTTTTCTGCGTAACATCCGCTCTGATTCTTCTTTCTGATTTTTTTTTTTTTTTCGTAATCCTGCATAGTACGTGAACTTAGTGTGGGTGGCAGTTTCATACGTGTTGGATCGAGTTTGGCCTAACAACTTACACAGTATATTTCACGTGAATTTTTTTTTTTTTTTTTTTTTTTTTGGAAGATTGTGTGTGGAAACGTTTGTAGTTTAAATGTTCTTTATTGAAAAGTTTATTGCAGATGAGTAATTCAAGTGCCGTTGTTTATTCGGAAGTTAGTGTGGTGTTTTTGGAATTTTCAGTTTCGCATATATTCGAAGCTATTTTTGTAGATATAATCATAATTTTGGTAAGTACGTGTAGTTTTATATACCTTTTCCTAACCTTGACAATTCTACAACTTAAAATTAATAACTTTACCTAGATGAATATATATGGTACCATTTTGTTTATTTAGTTACTCCAAAGGCGATGACTACCAGAAGTAAATTCTAAATCGATAAGTATATCATTTTTTATCTCTTGGAATGACCATTGAACAAAGCTATAAGCATTGTAAACTAGCCATAATTGATACATTCTACATAATATAACACGGATGGTAAGAAAAGTAACTACTTTTGAAACGTTAGTTGAAATAACTAAAACATAGAAAAGTACCTAAATACTTCTCACTTTAAGGTGAGATGATTTTGAAAAACGCACTATACGCTATTTGGAAAATATTAGAATTCGAAGAAACAAACCACTGTGCTACAGGCGCACACATAGAATTCTTTGTTGGTACGGGTTCAATACTAATGCCACTACGTCTACGTAATATTGAACGGATATTATTCTGCACAAACTATAGTTGTAAAATACTGCAACCTATATATTCAGAAAAAAGTGATAAAACTAAATTGCTTTTATAAGAAAAGACAACAGATGAAATATAACATCACATTTCCATGATACATCAATCATTTCCCTGTTTTAAAAAAGTATAGTTATTTTTTATAGAAAATATGCAAATGTATGTTAATTTAGGAAGTTTTTGGGGATCCAAACCCAGTGTACCCCCTCGTGGGTGCGCTCCTGCTGTGCGACCTGCCATTTCTTCGTAAAAGCAAAATGAAAGATACTGTATGTTGCCTTGCTTCCCAGATTACGATATACAATTTCTGCGACATTATTAGCGTTTAACAAGAGTGGGGGGTGGGATGATCAAAGATGATTTGTACACCAATCATTACATCACACTGAAATAATCAAAATGATATGGATAAATGTGAATTTTTATACATAATTCTTTTAAAAAACGAAAAAATTAAATTTTTGTGAACCTAAAACTGAAAGATCGATTCTGTACGATAATCATGTCATCTGTTTAAATGAAAATTGCAGTGACGTATAACCTAATCAAGCTTCTCATTATAACACTAGGAAGAGGGCAGAAAACAGTACAGTTAATTAGATATAGCCCCAAACTATGATTAACTCTTAAGATTAAACTGTCTCCCTTAGTCTAAAAGGCATAATCATAGTACTCTAAACTTAAAGATTTTATTCCATTTTCTGAAACTGTAATTTCTGTTTAACTATACATTTCTATGCAGTGATGAGACATAGTCTGTTTCAGTGATCGCCAAACCGTTGATCGCGAGCTACTAGTAGCTCGAAGGGGACATTTCGATAGATCGCGTTAACGCTCCGGTTGGCTAACCTTGATTTCTCTACTGACATGACACTAACGACAGGGTCGCTGATGACAATATTATTTTTTCTCCCGCACAACTGCCATTATCAGAATCATCTCAAAGTTGATTCTATACACGTGGGGTTGTGCACGTTATGTTTCTCGTGTATATATTAGACATTTCCTAACTTGGATAATTTGATTTCACATTTACTAGAAATTTATAGCTTAGGCAATAAACAAATGTAAGATTTGTTAAAGAAAATAAAGTTGGTAGCTCACAGTAGAATTTAGAAACGATGCGGTAGCTCAGAAACTTCATACGTTTGGCTATTAATGGTCTATAATGAATCAAACTGAATCGCATCAAACTAAATAAAAATATAAGTTTGTGTATAAATTTGTCTTCTGACCCGGAGTCAAATCATGTGGGACCCATCGACCCAACTTGTAGTGCTTCCCAAGTTGATGGAGGTGGTGCCGAATGATTTCCCCACTCACATTGAATTGTAGTCCTAGTTCCTCACATATCTGACCACTATTTGACTCAATTGCTGCCTGAAAATCTCCATTTTGTACATGTGTTGCATCTTCGAGTGTTTCCTCACCGTCCTTAAACTTGTTAAACCATCGCTGCACTGTCCGCGTAGTCACGACATCTTCACCAAAGGCCTGGCATATCTTCCGCCCCGCGTTTTACTCCAGTATGAACTCGTAAAGCATACAAGCCCTTATGACGCTCTGTGGATGTCCCATGTCTACTCTGCCATTACTTAAGTTCACTGTGTAACTGAGCTGCCAGAACCAGGTAGTAGCCTATGTTGGATATACCCACACCAACAACTGACCTTCGCCGTATCTCCATTCGCTTTCAACTCACGGTGTGAGGGCTAATTGAACACAGACCTTCACAAAAAGCAACAGAACTTTCTTGGTTAATTTATAACAAATATTAATTGACATTGTTTTCTCTGGTAGGTAGATTGCTTACTTATTTAGATATTGTACATTTGAAAACGCATTGTTTGCTAAGATATTATCTACTGGTGTTTTATCTTCTTCTAACGTGACAGACATACATAGTCCTAACAGTAACGAACGTACTTGTACAAGGATGCACTGAACGGAGGGTGATCCACTGGGTCCGGCCTCTCCAAAACTTTCTAACTGAACATACATTTGTACACTTGATTAATAAAACTATACTTGTTTAACAGGATAATGATTGATGTAGCATGAAAATTTGATCTTACAATTAATATATTCTTTCTCTCTTATAAAAGCAATCTAGTTCTTTAATGTTTTTTTTTTCTGGAAATATAGGTTGAAGTATTTTACAATTACTTATTGCCCCTTAGAGTGCAGAATAGTACCCATTCAATATTACATAGACACAATGGCTTGTAATATTGGACCCCTCCCAATGGATGTCCTCGGACTTTCTGGATGTCCTCGTGTACTTGTAACAACATACAAAACGAAACTCATTCTGGAAAGGAATGCCTTTTCCTTATATCAATTGATCGATAATTATTGATATTGATCTATTGATTGAAGCTTATATCAATCAGTAAACTATATCAAGCTGAATTAAATTTTAAGCTTGAGAGTAAATTCTCGTACATACTTTCCGAAAAAAAAATGACAGAAACGAACTTGTATGGCGGTAAATGTATATGTCATTAGTTGTTAATGACATAATTGAATGTCTCAGTTAGAATAGGTTAATATACTATACATTAAAAATACACTGTTAACTAATAGATTACATCCACTGTTTTGTGTCTTATTGTAATGTGACACACACACAACTCCTAACAGTGACGTACGTACTCGCAATAACGCCAAAACGAAAATTATTTTCCAGAGGGGAGGCTTTGCTCTTCTAAGGCAAATAATAATTACGTGAATTCATCACAAAGAACCTGGATTGAAGAGGAAGCATTCTACTTCAGTTAACTCTGATAATAAAGACAATAAGTCGCCTTCGAAATATATAAAGCAAGATTGAGACACCGTAAGTTTTATATAATTGGTTATTGACAGTGGCGGTGTTAACGACCCACCGACCTCAGGATTCAGTTGCAGGACGGGCTGTAGAGCTTCTCATCAATGATGCCAAGCAGAAAAGGTACAAAATCCCATCTTTAGGGCCACAAAGTCCCATTTTGCTTTAGAATTTCCCACGTTATACTAATTACAATACAATATAATAATAATAAAAGTAATGATAATAATAATAATAATAATAATAATAATAATAATAATAATAATAATAATAATAATAATAATAATAATAATAATAATAAAATATGAAATGAAACTATTCTATCTTCCATTAATATAAAATAGTTTGTGTATTTCTTAATCGAAAATAACTATTTTGTTGTCAGAAATGAAGTATGTCTTTCATGCCTTTGTGCTATCACCTCATGCTGAGCTTAACAATGCTAGAAAAATCTCGTTTTTCACATATTTTCTGCGGAAATATTGGAAATTTATTTTTTTCTCGTTTGATATTTTACTTTCTTTCTTTCATTTGTTTTTCGTTTGATATTTTCTTTCTTTTTTCTCTTTCATTCGTTTGTTCATTGTTTTATTTTACCAGACCACAATTTTTGTCCGTTGGCAGTTGATTTTTGATTACCATACATTCCACAAACCACTTCCTCAGCAGCACGAACTTTCGAGAAAAAATGTTCTACCTGTAGTTAAATTGGAGAATTAACACTAATTTCCCTCTCTTTGATCACTCATTATATCTATTTTTCTTAGCTAGAGAATTTGTTGGTGTGGATATTATATATACGAAAAATCCCATATGAAGGGTACATGGAAAGAAGGGGCTAATCGACATTTTACATTTTTTCAGGAGAAGCAATTTAAAGTGTTGATGGGCGCCTTCTTTCCTTGTATAGTGTCTAACTGTTTTTCTTGTGTAAATTTCTCTGCAACGAGTCATTCCCACCCACAATATTCGCAGTGCATTTAGACGTACAAACTAGAGCCAATAAGTAGTGTCCATATCGGCTTTTTCGCAAAAGTTGCAAAGAACTCCTTTTTTCCGTGTACCCTTCATATATGTTGGTAATTTCGACGAAAGTTCCCTTTAGGGATGCGCACGTGACAAGATTTGAGGCTGTCACGTCTCGAAAATGTGCTGTAAAAGTGATGTTCGACTCGAAAAATATGTTTCTCTATTGGAAGAGCTGTGTCTCGACTCGAATTTTGTCAGGAAAATTCTGTCTCGATTCGTCTCGTGTGCATCCCTAGTTCCTTTTTATCTATTTCAGAAAAAATAATGTCAAAAAATTGCACAAAATGGATTTTCCCCACGAGTTGGCATGACTGCTTCTCCCAAGTGTTGAAACTGTTCGCATAGACTTCATTTTAAGTTCTCTTTGAGGGTATAGTGTGAGATGAGAAAGCATTTTCGCCATGTATAATTCTAGGTAGCCCTTTAATTTATTATTAGAATTAATAAAGACTAAATTTTATAGATAAACACAACGGTATTATTAAATGAGATATTAATTGATCGGAATTTCTTTGAGTGCCATCTGTACAGCTTATCTATTCTGGAAATAACATATTTATTAGTTAAAATTACTTTAATTATAGAATAACTTATGTTTCTATTAATAACAATCTATTAACCGGGCTTTCCAATTCTAAAGAGTTCTTCAGGACTCAATGTTATCTCATACTTGCAATAACATTACTTACTTGTTTATTTATTTATTTACTTATTTAACAAATGTCTAGATAGAGCTTGCTAAGTTACAGTAATTTTCATTGAAATTAATAACAATCAACAGAAAACAATGAAAGGAACTCTACAATACATATACGTGCATTTGAATGTACTATCTAGGTATTTACCTGGTGGAACGGATGGAATTTCTTAATAAGACTCAGTTCCGGTGTCTGGTCACTGGATTCAGATTTATGATCTCCCGGTCAAGAACCAAAACTAGTAGCCTTTTATAATTAATCAATAAATAAAATAATACTTGTATTGCTGAGTGGTAGTATAATTGGATTTCCAAGTATTGAACCTGTCTACCGAAGTTTTTTGATATAGAGAAACGAGTCTTCTATTGACTAATCTTTGTGAAATAAACTAAATTGCTACGAGCCGTGAATCTTAAATCGCGATGCTTTAGTACAAGCCCGGAAAAAAGAAGAAAGAAAAGTGCCTTTAGCTTTTATCAAGCGTTAATTCAAGAGATGCTTGAAATGCATTTCCTAATGGAAAAATATCGAAAACAGTTAAAAATGAATATAAAATGCGGGTAATTTGAGAAATTTAAATCGAGATTCACTGTATCGGAAGCCCAAATTATTAAAAAGTGACTGTCTTTAATTAGTTATTACTGTACACAATGAATATACTGACGCTTGCTAATGATGTTTTACTAGGATTTCGTGAAACGTCGAAAGGCAACAGCCCTAAACATTTATAAACCATGATAACGTACATCGATAGTTTTTATTTTAATTGAAATAAAAAGCAACAGCATATAGTTTAATGAATGAAAAGGAATCCATCGTTTTAAATATTCCTCTGTTTGGGTTGTTCTAAAAATAGAAAGTGTAGGTAATGGTAAGAATCTCACTAGTAAAAATGTTTTTCCTTTGCCCGAAAGCTGTCTAGCTGAGGGCGGGAGCAAAATTTCATCTATGTTGACGTCATAAAGTGTAGATTCTCTACGGAGCATTTTGCCGAAATTTCATTGGCCGAAAACACGCGAGTGAACTTGACGTAGGATAAAAGGGTAAACGAGAAGAGCAGATACAAGCAAACCGCACTGAGTCAGGTAATGTTGTTCTATACTACAAGCGGGATGAAGCGAGGAGAACCGAAAGTGACCGAGAAAATCCGAAACTAGACTCGCTGCTTCATTCCCGCCTTTTACCCCCCTATTGAACAGCTGTAAGTGTGGAACACACGTTGCATAGGGTATCCTGGCAACAAACTTCCCAAGTCCTTCAGGATTTCGTCCTCGTCATAACAAAAGATATTTCATTGATATTGTCGTGTGATTGTTTTTTTTTTCTTGAGCTGTCAAAAAAGTGTTTATCTTGTTAGTGCTAACACTAGTTATTTAAGTGACCCTTGATATCTATCTGTATTAGTGGTAGTGAGACTGTGTATTCATTATTTATTGTGCTTCTTATTTCATATTAGAAATCACGAGAAGTAGAAACATAGAATAGTGTAAAAAAAAAAGTGATTCAAGTGGTGAGGGAATATTGAACCCAGAACCAACTTAAGTGCAATAAAATAAAAAAAATAAAATAAAAAAGTTGTTTGGTAGTTAAAGTTAGAATCATCTTACAAAATGATTTATCCGGCTGAAGGAGAAGTCCAGGATAGCCCACCTGATTCCATGGTTGTCAACATGGTCCCAGGGCAGCCTCTTGTAAGCACTACTATGTTTTCTTAATTTAAGTGTTAATTACTGTTTCCTTATGCATATTCACATGCTGCTACTTAGAATGTCACAGTTTTTAATCATTCAGGTGCACTAACATAAATTTTAATTAGACATGGATTTTCCTGTCTATCTTTATTATATTAATGTTTACTGTCTATTTTTATTATATTAATGTATCCTCTCTATAACGAGCAACATTTTATTCCTTTGATGATACGTACAATCAGTGGCGGAGCAATATAAGGAAGCCTGGTGAACCAGACGCCCCACTCAAAAATTTCTTTCCCTCTTCCTAGTGACCCTTCTTCTTAATAGTGGCCATGTTGCCGCTAATTGAAATATTGAAAAAATGATCGATAAATACTTTTTGTTACCAATAGCAAGGGCTCGGGTAAAAGCCTGGCTTTGTTTTGAAAAGTCCATTAAGATTTGTGCCTGAGACATTTGGACTTTTTTTTTAATGGACCAAATTTTAGTGGAGAGACGAAAGTAAGTTCTTTGCTTCTTTTTCATTACAAAACGAAGCTGTAACGAAATTTCTTAATTACTGTACTCTGAAGGTTAAAAAAAAAATCTTCAAAATTCAAGAATCAAAGAAAGCCAGTCACTCAATAGGAAAGAAAAACTGTAAGTCAGTGAGTGTAGTGAGTTTTCTAGTTTCAATGAATTGTTTGTAGAGATATTAGATTAACGTTCAATGACTAAAATAATTTAGTAAAAAAGTCTAATAGTGGGAAAAATAACTTTTCTACAAATGTGTAATAGATTTAATGGAACAATTTTATATCTTTTTTAAGTTTAAAGTCCCACGATTGTGTCCTTTAAGGAGACGAGATGGATGATTAAAGCAATTGAATAATGCTGGAATAATTGGTGGAATGAAAATATGGGAGAAAATGGGAGTACCCCAAGAAAACCGATGGACACGATGTTTTCCACCACAAACTTACTTGGTGGGGGAGCGAACCAGGGAGTCCACTCACAGAAATAACCCCTCTCTCTACCACTGAGCCACCGTGTCCCCGGGAACAAAATTATTATTTAAATTTATGAATAAACTAAAACTTCATTATGACTATATGTAAACATTTATTGAGGCTGTTAAAATTTGAGAGGTTACGGTATCCACAAGTGTCTTAATCCAAATATTCTGACAAGATAAAATAATCAACACAGAATTTGATTCTCTGAATAATGAAGTTTCACTATCTTTTTAAACTAACATCATTCACACAATAGCCGTTTATGGCTTGAATTTTGTAAACGGAGCTCATATTAGGTTATAATAGAATATTTGAAGTTCTGGTTAAGGTGATTTCCGAACGTAGAACGAGTTGTACGCAAAACTTTATACCAAAACAGAAACTATTCCGTATCTGTTTCTTGATATGCTATTTTTTTTTTTTTTTTTTTTTTTTGCTTGACAGTTGGAATTTAAGCATCCATTAAAACCCGTATATCAGCATATATAAATTCCAGGCACTTGATAGTTATACAACCGAAACGACATCTGTGATATGTCGGGGTGCATCACTTATATTTGTGGCAGCTAGAACAGTGCTAGTTCGAAAACTAATCAAGACTGCCAGCCCTGGACTGAGCAGAGGACTCATAAGTACTGAATTGAAATGAACTTTCTTAATTGTAAAATCTACTATATGAAAACAAGAGTGGCACTTCACATTTTAAAAAATCAGAAAAAGCTCCTCCCCGAAAAAGAAAAAAATTAGTAGTTTCTAAAAGTCAGCTTTTTATTTTTTTAAAAAACCTGCCTTTTTCACATCTCTACGAATGACTTAAACATTTGATATGGGCCTATTGCATATTGAATGCATATGAAATAGCAGTGTAGGCAAACGGACCGAATGAAATTTCTCTATCTAATGTTTAAATCTCATGCAAATGAGATTTAAATCACGCCAAACATTTAATAATAAAGCAGAGAAACGATATAAATTAATTATTGTTAGAGAAGTTTGATGAGTAGGATGACGTAGAAAGGCCTCAAATAACGGAAAACTTGTTTTAGTGATTAAAAGAAAATAAAGAATACGAAAAGTATATTGTTGTATTTTGCTTGTAAGCAATCTTTGTTGTCCTACGAACTAAATGATAATTTATTGTGAAAAAGTACAAACGTAAGAAAGCAGATTAAAAATAAATTGATACGAAATAAATATTACCATACTGGTCTTGAGAATCAGAATTTGGAACCATTAACGGAAACACTTCTAAAAATGTTTTGTTTACATGCTGTATGTATTTGCTGATCGTGTTTATAGTGTACGTTTACTACTTGTCTTTGCTATCTGAATATATTTTAAAAACGATAATAAATCGAACTTTTAAAGTTTTATAAGGGTAAATTAGATCAATAATAAGTGCAAATGTACGATAAGTAATTAATTAAAATAATGGAGTAAGTAAGCTAGAACCTTTCAACACAATACTCAGTGAAAAGAAGGTACAAATATAGGGCTAAACAAACAATTAATAAATGCATGTCTGTAATGATGAAATAATTTGTGAAATTGGCAGAAAGAGAATAAATCCATTATAATATATGGACACAAGTGCAAATAATTTGAATTGCTCTACACCAGAGGTGAGCGCAGAACCTGTACCATCTAGGCTCTTCGCGAAACTCATTCCAACTTTTTAATATTTGAAACAGTGAATAACATATTTTAAAAAACGGAGTATGTAGTGAGTATCTACAAAACGCTATTTACGAAACAAATAGCTCTTTCCAAACCATTACTAATTGAACCAGAAGTTTGGGTGCTGACGTCATAATCGCAAGATACTCAAATGCTCTGAGGGAAAGGTCTAGAAAAGAATTATTGGCTCACGTAGTAACATGTTGCAGTAGCCTATTTTCTAAATTTGTTGTTACTAATCGTCTTTAAGTTATTTATTGAAAATCAAAAAAGGCGGCAGAGAGTTTAGCGAGGAGTCAGTTGACAATAGAAAATTGTATTTCTTTAGAAGTTTCTTCATACAATCCATAGTTATTATTGGATTCAATCAGCATTGTATACAGTGGTGTTGGGACCATTAGTGTTTAATGCGGTTTGCTAACTAATGAAAAATGCCAGACACACATATATATACAGTTGTAAAATTGGATTTATATATACAATATACTTTTACAACACGTTTTTAAGTGCCGTACAGGCCATTGTACATATATAAATTTTGTCATGTTTTCCACGTAATTTGTTACAGACTGAGTACTCACGAGAATGGTTACTTTAACATTATGTTGGTTCTAATATTTATTTATTTATTTATTTATTTGCAAGAGAAGAGATCTGTATTAGTAGTTCTAATTCTAACTGAAGAAACAAAAGTTCAATGTTGATGTACAGTTTGAGCAACTGAATTCATTGTGAAAGAATACCAGATCGACAACATTACGCATTTGTTCTAATAAATTAATATTAAAATTACCTACAAGTGTGCTATTGTTTTAACGTAAGGAATAGATTTCTGTTACTTTGCATACCAAATATCTAAGAAATTTAGATTTTGATATTTTTGTTGAGATGGATTTCAAATTACAATAGCATATTCCAACTTGGGGTGTACATATGAGTAACATATTCTCATGTGTGTTGCAATATAGTTCAATCCCTTTTCATTTCTAATTATGAATCCTAATGATTTGATAGCATTTCAATGTGGCCATTGAACTTTAATTTCGAATCAAATATAACACTTAGATCTTAACTGTATTAGATCTGCTCATAGAAATATTACGAAACTTATAGTCGTATTTGAGAGTTTTTTTTTCTGCTTAACCACAATATATTCATTTATTTATACTCCAAGTTTATTTTACCGTCTCCTTTAGCCTAACCGGCATTACAGTTGGACGTAAAACTCAAAAATTTCATTTCATTTTCCAGGTTTATTTACTAAACACCAGGTAGCAGTGATCTCTAAATCGTGTTGTAGATCAAGACCTTCATACGTAGATTTACTTTGGCGGATATTTTGATCATTTGCAAAGGATATTTTTTTCTTATTGGGTGTAAAGGCCTAAGTTGGAGCCCAGTGAAAATCCTGATAACGTAAAATACCCGTCTGTTTTAAATTATGTATAGTCAATATGATGAAAAGAATTTGGTGAAGACTGAAGAAAAATAATAATGATTTAGTTCGTTCAACATATTTTAAGACTTACTTTGTCAAATGCCTTCGAAAAGTCAATATATAGTCTCTATATAACGCCAACTTGTCATCTTTCATATAATGAATTAATTGTAAAATCTGTGACTACTGCTAAATTACTTGCTGTTAATTTACGAGTAACAAAACAATGTTGATAGGTTGAAAACACTGGTTTAACATGATCAATAGATCGTTTTTAGATGATTTACTCAAATACTTTTGCAAAAATACATAAAATTCAATTAGATCTAAAATTATTAATTTCGTATTTGTTAGATATGATCAGATTAACGAAGATTTCCAATTATCATGAAAAGTGCATGATTTAATGGAGAGGTTAAAGCAATCTATATGGCATATTTAATCATGACATTACAGCTCTTGATTATTATTATTATTATTATTATTATTATTATTATTATTATTATTATTATTATTATTATTATTAATAATAATAATAATAATAATAATAGTAATAATAATAATAATAATAATAATAATATTTAAGTATTCTTCCTGTTAGCAAGTTCTGGGACTAATGAGTTCTTTCCTCTTAGGTTCGAGCCTGGAAATGTTTATTCACGTTTCTCGATCTTCGGTTTTCTGTTTTAACTTCCATTATTTTGATTTATTTTTTTTAAATTATCGATCAGTACATGATTATACACGATGGCATTCCATCAGCTACTACAGCTGTTCTGGGCTTTAAGTTTTGATTGTCATTTAAATTTCGTGTATATGAATTTAATTAACACACACATTCCCATGATTTCATTCTCATTACTTGGCAATAGTCGCGATAACCACACTCGGGTCTGATGAAGAAGTATTGAGCATATGTATTAGTTATGTCGTCATTATGATTGAGATAACACCTTCCAAACATTCAGGGCGATGTTTGGTCCATTTTTATGAAAATAGTGCCAAAATTCTTTAGGATTATTGTTGATATTTTCTTTCGAATTTTGTATAAAGTAATTATATGTTGCCGTGATGTATTTCTTAATGTCCATATGCAATTGGTCATTTTTTAAATAGAAGTTACCTAATTGAGTTGGTAAGTTTATAATTACTATGATTCTTCGCTTTCTTAATGAGTTTTTGAGTAATTTCTTTTCTGAACAAGCAAGGATAGTTATAATTTGATCTTCTTTTTACGCGAAATATTCCTATTAAATAAGTTATAGGTAACATCACCATTACCATTACTTCATATTAAGAAAACGTAAATACGTTTACAAAGTAAATATATATAAAATAATCACAATATCAATATTACATTCCAGTCTCATTGTAGTAAATTTTTTCTAGTTATCAACTCAAAGGTTGGTACTTTATGGATTATCCGCAGTTGCTAGTGCATTACAAAATAATTTGAGTGGTTAGTAAGTTTCATATTGAAAATCTTCATTTTCCCTAGAAAACCAAATGTATATTTTAAAAAAATGAGTCTGGCAGTCTTCCAGTAATAGTAAATTTAGTTTGAGGTTGAGAATTATTTAGCGATAGTATAGGTTTCCATAAATTATTCATTCTCGACAGAAGAATATGTTGGATTGTTATATTTGACTGGTGTTAAATAGTAAAATATTTCTAAACTTTAAGTAGTTACCATACAATTACAACATGTTAAATTTGTATTAATTTGTATTATTATTATGATCATTAGGCTAGACACTTTTCCACATTGTCATTAAATCAGAGGAGAATGGTAAGGAAAGAAAGTTGCATTCATGATTTGATTTAGTTATGTTTTTGGCACATATCTGGTTTAACCGAACAAGTAGAAAAAGCAATACCTGGTACATAGCCCGAAAATACTAAATATTACTTCATAATGTGTACTTAATTGAAATTAACGTACACTACTGTTCGTGAAAATTGGAATACTAAACGTACACTGCTGTTCGGGAAAATTGGAACACTAAAAAAGGCAAATGTGAGTGAATGACTACAGATTTGTTAACTGACAGAAATTATTAGATTCAGAGCAGTAGAACACTTATATGCTATACTCAGAACTTGTACACGTCGTGTAGCCATTACCAAACCAAACAGTCATTATAGGTATATTCTTGAGGAATCCCTTGCCACGCTGCTTGAATAAAAATCCACAAAATATTAACATTCTGGTGGATAACCATGTCAAATAAGTTACCGATCATCATATCACACACTTGTTTGTTGGGTGATATATTAGACTACCGTCTAGGTAATCGTTATTATTCAAAGAAGATTTGTACGTATTTCTGAATACACGTGTTTGGACGTTGTCCTACTAATACCACTTGTGTTGCTAGCTTCTTAAATCTTGGATCGGGGGGGGGGGATCGGATGAATCAAAATCAAAATCAGTAAAATCAAGAGTTATATATTCAAAGTAGTATAGTCTCTTTAAATATATTTGACTAAAATCTGGGAGGACGCATCCCCCGACACCCCCGCTATCGATGCCCATGCTATAACATGGTTTCGGAAATGTATAAAGTGTAAGTATAGCTTCAGCATCTAGTATTTCACTGATTAACGGTCACTAGTGAATTTTCTCTCACTTCATAGCAGCAGAAAGAACTTATTATGTCCAATCGTGCACCACATCTTTCTAGTACGGTAGCTGTTCGGTTAATGTCACCGTGCTCGACAATGCATGTTGGCAGGATGCACTCACTACGATAGCATCTAACGCATACCACTATGGGCTAAGTTGAAAGTGGAGGGCCACCTTTTATTCAATAAACCATCAATGCTGTTCACTTATCATTATAACCTTTGTCGTTTGTGGTTCTGAATTAATTAAAGCAGACAGAAAGGCATCCGTGCCACCAGTCCAACAGACGCCTTTACTGTGCTTTAGCGTTGAGCTAATACTGAGGACTACGTAGTACGATAATCCATCTTCTTATAAATCGACTATGTGGCGCGGTCCGCATGCAGTCGTCTGTCGACGTAGCATAGTAGTTCTTGCATTTTCTTCCATATTGCATTGCCTAAGTCTGTCCAAGCCGTCCTCTTAAAATACTAACTCGAGTACCGAAACAAGAGTGCTGCTAGACATACTAATGTGCCATCTGGTTAAAATTACAATTCTTGATACATAATATATGCTGTCGTACATCTCCACTAGTTTTGGCGTATTTCTATAATTTCTTCTTAATGTAATTTTCAAAACAGCTGTATATTTCCTTGAACTACCGAGAGATATAGCTTTCTGTTTTCGAATGCCTAGAAAGCATGATTTGTGCTCACTTGCAGAAGAGAATACAATTTTCAATAAACTAAGGGCAATGAAGGTGCGATGATAAATTAACAGAACATTAACATGAAAATTAATGAACTTACTGGCTGTTTGATGAGAAATATAGCCGTAAGTTGTAAAGTTTGCATACAGTTACATGTTTAAAATATACTCATTACTTTTCAAAGCGCGCGGGAGTGAAAGTTCAAACTATTTTCCTTTACCCTCATTACTGGTATGGAATTGTACAAGTATAATTGGTTCAAAATGTATCTCCCGAAGGCACAGTTGATTTATTAGTATGTTCAAAACATATGATTCCGTTAAGCATTTCCCTGTATGGGGAAATTTTTCTAAGAGGGAGAAGAGAATATCCTCCAAGCTACAAAACTGCGATGACAGCTTGCTTCGTAGTTCAAGTTCCTGTGTTTGTGTTGTAGAGTAATTCTAAGTAATTTTCTCTCTCAGTCGTTTCTGGTTACAATTTCATTGATTCGAAATCGTATAATTTATTAAACAACGTGTTAACGATGACGATCTTTTGAGACACATTACAATGATTTCGCCGCCATAGACCTTCTTAATTTATTCTTTGCAATTAATAATTTTTTTTACTTAGTATGCTGGGTGAACTCGTCGACACATTAAAATCAGTCTGATTTTTTATTTGGTTTTACGTGCCACGGTTAAGATCATTGCGTCGAATATGCGTCCCCTAAAGATAAAATGAGCTCTCAGGCACAGATGGAAAAAGGGAATCCGAAAATCAGTACCGTAAGTTTAATACCTCCGTAAATAATACCATTAGCAAGCATGGAGAAATATATTTACAGAAAGGCATCATACACCAAAATATGCCAAAGGGTGATAAGGGCGCATATTTCCCGACGGTGCTGGGGTAATATGCGCACCGAGTATAATTACATTTTCAAACCAAAATGTAAAACTACTGACAAGCAATATCTCAAATATCTGACACCCTAATATAGAACCACGTTATGAATCATACAATGAAGCAATACTGAAAACTTACATTATGAAAATACCAAGAAATTATGAAGAAACTTTCATGAAAGGAAACGAAAATTTTTTTCTCTTGGTAACACAAAAACGATCTTTTGTTATCACTGACGTATTTTCTCTGTATTAATAAATCATAAACGTAGTTCAAAATCCTTTCAAGTATTATAACTTCTAACATAGGAGTGGAGCACCTGAACTGTCTACAAACTCTTATGTTGGTATAACATGAATTGAACAGTTAAAAACAAAGCACTATAACGAGAAGTAAAATTATCTTATTTGTGGCACTGATCACAAACGAAGAAGAGCATGTCTTGGGCGGTTACGGACGAAACATGATACCACAGTGCGCATCTGATACACTATGTCCATACTTGTCCGTTTTCTTCTGTGTAAAAGTATCCATTACAGACACCACAGTAATTGCTTTTCTAACGAATTTTCGATGATAAATGGCCTTGTCCTGCAATATTTTTGCGTGTTTGTGACTTTCCTACTTTTTTCTTTCTTGTTTTCTTTCGGAAGCAATAGCCTTAGTAGAAGTTTTTACCTGACGTAGCAGAGTCATATATTGAACAGATGTAGAAACAGTAGCACATTGATATTTCCTTCTCGTAGTAGCAGGAGATGGCGTGTCACTTTGTAGCTATGGATGCAATGACGCAAATGACACGGTTGGCAATAGCCGTTGAGATGTGAAGCTGTTGCCATCGGGCACACATGAAACATTGCTGGGGTTCCGTTAGAAACAATGATGCATTCTCAATATTCACATTTCGTACAAGCTGGCTCTCCTGATGGCATTGGGGATTGTCTTCTTCTGTTGGAGATCGTAAACTCGCATATGTTGGAGATGTACTGTAAGCATATGCAGGGACAGCATCTGTGTTTAACGGAAAAATACCAGTTGCACGAAAAGCGTTGAGTGCCGCACCAAACAGTTGCAGATTTATTCCTGTATACGCACAAGAAAGTAAACAAATCTCTTTCGGCCAAGCCTACAGGCTGAGGTACATTCAGAGATTTGTATACTGCAAAAATATATTATAGATTTGAGTGCTGCTCACGTTATTCAACCCGTTTTGAGTTCTAGGAAATCTGGTACCACGAAACGAAAAGTTACCTAGAAATTCTCCGGAAATCGTAACATGGTAACGACTGTAATAGGTAGTATTTCTTTTGAAATCTACCTTAAAAAACATTAGCGGATTGTTTAAGGTTATTCCACCTCCCCTACTGCTTACAAATGTAGTCATCTTGAAGTTCCATAGGGAAATATACTCATCTTATTGGTGTGCGTTTTCCTCCAAAGTAGCAGGGCACGTATACCTATTTCTCAAATCACAGTACACACATATATATATCTCCCTGCAGCGAGACTCCGAAAATTGCTAACTCCCTGTGTAACCCATGAATTGATTTCACGACGGCCACCAGAATCGCAATCCTATTTGCTTTTCTTTCTCTCTTAAAGCACAATACACAAACATTCAATATACATCAGGCAATTTTTTGATGCCTCACACATACATTCATACAATAAATTGTCAACAACCTACATGTAGTTGTGTGCGAAATTGTCCTTTTTGTGCAGCAACACATAGCAGCGGTATGAACGTCCTCCTGTCTGCTGAAAACAACAACTCAATATAGCAGCTTCTGCCACATGCTGCCCGTTTTCTTATGAAGTGCGCATTTTCCCCCGGGGTGCATATTCGACGAAATGACTTATGTTCCGAAATGAAATGCAATCTTTCAGTTTAACGTCCTACGATTATGCAATTTAGGCTAAGGGAGACGATGATTAAGGCAAGTGAATGATGATGGAATAACTTAGTGGGAGGAAACGGAGTAGCTTGAGAAAACCCACGGACATACAACACGCACCAGAGGTAAGTGCTCTATCACTGAGCCAATGTTTCCCCCAATTATGAGAAATTTTTATTTTTAAATACTTTAACTAACGAATAAAAATGTATTTATATATTATGTAACACTGTGTGCCGACACTAAGTTGCAATAATAAGTAACAACTATAGTGCATAATTAACTAACGTTAATATTACTAAAATAGATCCAAAGTATCCGCTCTTTGACCACTACAAGATGGGGAAAAACGGAAGATATTTTAATCACAGAACACCTTCTAACTTCCGGCTCGAGAAACTTGTTGACGGAAGTCTGCCAGTTTAGAATTGTACTAGTGAATTAAACGTATGTTCTTTCTAATAATAGTTACTTACCTATTGAATTGGCACATTATCATAACCACATGTAGGATGAAACAGTGTTTTGAATGAAGCGAGAATGATACAGCCAAAGAAGTTTCACAATTGATTTACTTGTGGTCATTGATAAGAATACAGGGCTTTTTAAGAGAGATGGGTAGTGAGTACTGTTTTAAACACAGAATGATTGATTAACTCAGGGCCGCCCACAGGGGGGAGGTATGGCGCAAGCTGCGCCATTGAGAAAAATTTTGGGGGGGATTTTACTCTACTTTCGAACTAGCAATTTTACTGTCGGAATAGCATTAAAACACGATTTTGAGAAACTAATTTTCAAAAATTTTCCGGGGTGAACCCCCGTACCCCCTGCTTCGATACTCGATGAATGAAGTACCGCGCAAGTAGCCGTATGAAAGGAAAGGTTGGTTCGTTTTAAGAGAGAAGGGCCGCCCACAGGAGGGATGAATGGCGCAAGTTGTGCCATCGAGAAAAAAATTGGGGGGAATAAAAAAATTGGGGAAGAATTTTACTCTAATGTCGAATAAGTAATTTTGCTGTCGTTAGAATAACATTGGAACACGATGCGATTTTTTTTTTTTTTTTTTTTTTTAATCTCGAGAATGAATCCCCAAAGTAGTTTGACATAATTGTGAGCTAGTAGTAACCATACAGACAACAGCCAAGTTTCAAATCTAAATTTGAAGTGAGTCAGTGAGTGTTTGTAACTGTTGTCCACCAGAACTTGGCGCCTATTTTTGTGATTTCAATTCTTTTTAAGGCCACACGTACTTGGCTCTTTTACAGGAATGTTTTTTGTTGGATATCACTTCTTTTTGTAGGCTAATTTCGAGGATAACATTTTTTTTTTTTTTTGGTATCAAACTCAATAACTTGTAACTTGCGTCTTACTTTTCATGTACAAGGGAATTGTATCAATATTTTGTAAAGAAAAAAATAATACTACTAACTGTAAAAAAAGAATACCTGTGCCATACACAGTGTGTAGAAGTTTTTATACCCTTCAATATCCTTATAGAACATATTTAGTATTGTACACTACCAAGACTACTAATAAAACTAATGCCATTTTTATAATTACTACTGCCCCTACTACTACTACAAGCATTCTATAATACCACTACAGGAAATAAAAACAACAAAATAACAATTACTAGTACTATAAAAACTACTGCTACACTGGGCAATTGTTTTTAGAGGACTTGAGTTTTGAGGAGGGAAGAGATTATTAGTTTTGGGGGGGAGTGCGCCATCAGCTTTGGGGGGGATGGGCACCCCTGGATTAACTATGTTGTTTAACCGAAATGCCAACAATAGGGCTATTTGTTTCCGTCACGGAAAGCTTGATGGACAACACACTCTTCTCATAAAAGAATTCCATCCAGTAATGACCCAATAATGAATAAAAGTAGTGATTCAAACAAAACTGCTAAGAAAAATATAAATCAAATATGAGATCACTGATATAATAAAACTAAAAGTATATAAATAATTAAAATTGAGAGAGCTAAATGAATAAATAAAACATGAAACATACAACAAGAAAAGTGACTCACAGAATAGTAATAATAATAAAAAAAACAAAAAAAGATTTTTAAAAAAGACTGAGAAAGACTTCTGTTTTTAATCTCACGAACAAAAGCAAGAACACGGTTATTGAAAATAGAGATAATCTCCAAGACATGACTAATATTATTAGGTTGTTCTTTGAGATTTAAGCACACCAGGCATTCTAAACGAATGTGATGTTTAGTCAATCGGACAATACATTCTTCACGATATGGACGGTTACAATAATACACTAGATAGGAATATATAATTTGAGAGTATCCGAAACACAAGCGTGCCAGCATCACTACATCTCGGTTACTAGGACGCAACTACGTCTGCCAATGCATGAGTCAAGTAATGTTGCCACTTCATCTCTTAACCAAAATGCACATATTCGTTTTAAAACATACCACTGCTGGTTAGGAAAGTGTAGATCGCTGTGTTTCATTTTATATCCATATAGACTAAATACGTTTCCTTACCTTTCATATCTTTGATCCATTTGCTCTTTAAAGTCCTTTCTTTTGAAAATAAAAGTGCAATTTTCACTTTTACTTTAAGTCAATGAAAAACACAGCTGTTGTAAGTTCCACATGTATTTCATGCTTTGGGAACCCACTGGAAACAATGCCGGAAGTACTAGTTGACGCCATGTTTGACTAATCCATTGCCGAAATTTGGCTTTTTCTAGCCTGGTTGTCGTAATCTTCTTGCCAATACGAACACATTCTTGTTTTAAACAAGACGGTATTTATTGTATATCACAAGACCTACAATAGCCTACCAAACTTCCTACTTTCATATCCAAAACATTAAAAGAAGCATGGAATAGCAGTTAAAATTTATCCTTACGGCACTTCTTCGACATACAGTTGTTCAATTTTACAAATAGAAATTAGATGTTCTGAAACTCTATATCAACAATCTCTCATCTGAATATATTTGTGACTCTACGTCCAATGTCCAAAGGATTGAAATATATTTTCCTTCTATTGCAGCCGCTGTATTGAGTTTATCTAATTCTCTTTGGAGTGGAATCTTCAACATTTTACAAGCAAATAGGATATGTTTAATGTCTAGCCCAGCGTTTCCCAACCGGTGTGCCGCGGCACACTGGTGTGCCGCGAATGGACCACTGGTGTGCCGCGAGGAAATTGGAACAAAATTATTAATTCTATAGCAATCAAATTGCAAGACATAGGGAAAAAATGTATATTTTTGTATTTCACATTACTCTGAATTTCTACCATGGAAAAATTTACTGTAATTGTAATATATTATTCTACATCTATTACTGTGTAGCATAGAGAGTATTTCGGTTCGTACACATTTCCACGGTTAGCTGCTATGTTACGCTTCAATTGAGAGTCATACTAACACCGAGAAATGGAAGCACTTGTACGGTACGCGTCAAGTGAACGTTCATAGAACACTCATTCGCTCGTGAATTACAGAACAACACTTTCTTCAATAGCTGTGTTTTGACTTCGACGCATTGCAAGCTGTGTGATTGCAATAATATGCACCGGTTTTGGTTAAAACAGAAAAGTTAAAAGTACAAGACATTTGTTTGTTCGTTCATTATTTAGTGATCTTCGTTCTTAGTGAAAGGTGGATGCAGTTTTCGAAAAAGAAACCGTATTTTTAAAAATCTGAGTCCTATATTTTATTGCAATTGTTTTCTATTTTAAAATTAGAATAAAAAATAAGCATAATGAATTAGCATGGGGGAAAACTAGTGACCGAACTTTCATCTCTGTGAGAAGGAGATCAGTAATCACAGAAAAAAATTACCATGGTATTTTATATTTGCAAATAATAATAATAATATCTATGAGTGTGCCGCGAGAATTCAAGTTACACCCGTAGTGTGCCGCAGGTTGAAAAAGGTTGGGAAACGCTGGTCTAGCCTTATATATAGCGATTAAGAGACACTATCCATTGTGATAGTATTTATGTTCCTTATTTTCCTTTGGCTCGCCGCTAGAATTTCCCAAAGTAGTGCAAGTGAATACGATATAAAGTGAATAGCGAATATATCGATATAAAGTTAGCATTTTATGTGTCACATATTCCCCCATACTTCGTATAAGCTATCACATATTGAATTCGTTTTTATCCCTCTTTGTGGAGACATTTCTTGCAGCTCCTCAAGAGGACGAAATTTTCGTATTGTTTACCTAGAAGCTCCAAATCATTAAACTCCATAGCATGATGCGCAGCTGTTCACAATAAACATGCAACAATAATTCAGGTTCATCATTCTCCGTTTCATGATGAATTGATTTAGATTACCATAAAAGAATACGATATTTCTACAAGATTATGTATTAAAACCCATATACTCAAAGTTTGGTGTTATTAGTTTGTTATGTTTGAAGTAAAATCATCGAAAGTAATTTTAAGAAAAGTCATTGAAGAGTCTTCTTTTTATCAGAATGTGAACACTAGCGTCAAAGTATTGTTACTCTTAGGAAAGTATATTACAAAATTTTCAATATACATTTATTCTGTTAATTATATATGCGTGGCGTAAAAGATTTGTGTAATGCATGTAATGCTCTAAACTGAAAGAAGAGCATCTTTTCGTTGCTTTTGCAACAGAAACTATGGGGGTTTTCAGCAAAGAAGCTCACAAATTTTGGATAGAACTGGGTTCAATTTGATTACTAAATCAGGCGACGCCAGAGGCCAACAATTTTTAGTACAACGCACGAGCCTAGCTATACAAAGAGGCAATGAGATTATCATCTTAAGTTCCTTCCCTTCAAACAAGTTAGAAGAAATCTTTTATCTTAATTAAACCTAAACCTATTTCGAATTAAAATAAAATCTGGAAACATGGGCCATATTCAAACAATTCAGAAGAAACATTAAAGAGATTTTTACGCTAATAAGCGATGGACGCTACTAAAATTAAATCCATTTTTGATAGAAATATTGCCGTCGTAATGAACAACACACATTTGAATAAATTACAAATGATGTGATTGTACCTAGTTTGGTCATAAGTGTTCTCCGAATTGGAAATGCATTCATTAAGTACGTAAGTCTGTAATTGAGAAAGAAGTCAAGGCGCAAATGTTATCAAAGGAAACCAAATGTCTTAAAAGTATACCAAATGTGTTTGGAGATGTCACTACCAGTACATATTTTGTAATCGAATTAAAAAACAAATACATGTTTTCTGGTAAAAAAAAAAAATATATATATATATGTAATGCATATTCTTTCTATTATCAGGAATATTACGACGTTGTGTATTTTAGTTATTTGGAAATATCCTTCCGAATGATTCTGTAAACTGAAATCACTCCAATTACCACTTCATATGTTAATGCACTGCGCAAATCGCAGATAATTAAATGGAAATGTTGTGCGTTTATGAACGGAAAATCTGTCAAATATTCCATTCTATTGAAAATCATGAAATATTTTCTAAAAGTAAACATTTTTATGCATGCAATTAATTTAAATATTAGTTTCAAGTGATTGACTATGAAATATAAATATAAAATTGCTCAGAATCCTTACCTCTATTGATTGGTTTAAGCAAGCCTACCATACATGTACTAAATTATTTTTATACAAATAAAATTCAGTTATATTCCATCAATAAATTTAGAGTACAGAGAAAAATAAAAATTAAAGTGAATGGTCTGAAAATAAAAGTTGGTTTGCTGGTTAGTTGATTTTAAATTATGTTATTTCACATTTAAATTATTTGTTTTAATGTAGGCCTATATACACGCGGTAGACTATTTGTCTTTTACGCTCATACAACATTTAAACTAATAGACACAAAACGCTGAAATTGTGTGTCATGTAAATATCAACAGAGGGACGAGGTATTCTGCGATACCACCAGGTTAACGGTGCTGCCAAACTAACAGAAAGTTATATTTTTTTCAAATAATACATCTGTTTATTACATATTCACATTCTAGATAATAAATGGAAACTTACAATATAACATTTGTTATTCAGTGTTGCAAACTAAGAGTACTATAGTATGACAAATATCCAAATTTTGGTAGTCTCTGTAGCAATAATAACAAGTGAGACGAACGGGGCAAATCGTATCCAAAGTATCTTAGTGTTGAGAACTATGAGAGCGATAAGATGGATTTCAAATGAATACGAACAAAGATACAAGAGATTGAAAATTTAACTCTTTTAAAGAAAGCTCTCATTCCGAAAGAGCGTTAAGATAAGACCATCCAATTAAATTTATGGTTTTCGGTAGATATGAAGATCCAGTGGCGTAAGCGAGTGGAGCAGTTACTCGAGGGCTCACAGGAAAGGACGCAATGTCGAAAAAAATACGGAAAACAGTTTCTTTTGCAAAGAACGTTTGAAAACATTTCAAAAGGAACGCTATGACTATTAGCAGTTAATTGGCAACAGCCAATACCGGAAGCGGATCCAGGATTTTTCGAGTGGGGGCTTATGTGTAAAAAATAAACTTGAGACATTTTCGATATTTGGTTCGCTAAGTAAAATTGTGGGCTGCAGTGTTTCACAATATGTATTTATCTCTGCACTTTTGGCATTGAGGAAAGCCATGTTCAACACGAGAGAATCGAGGATTACCATGAACTCGAAACGCATACGTTATCTGCGATTAGTAGAGAACCCACTCAGAATCCTCCTTTTGAGAGAAATTTTAAAACTTTTCTTTTCCCACAGTCTTTGGACAAGCGCTTCCTTTGGGACTAATTTATATATTTTGCTCCTCATGGAGGGGCGCGCGAGCCCCACGCCCCCTTTATAGATCCCCACTGGGCGATACCCTGACAATAATGATAACTTCCCTCCTTCGTTGTAACTATACACTACCTAAAGTGAGAAGCTAGCGGTGAAAATAGCAACACTCCGAAAATTGCTGCTGTCATGTTTCTGTTTGGGCTTAAAACAAAACGAAGTTTTGCAAAATCGATAGTTTAAGTTAATTTTCTAAACGTTGGAAGAAAAGGGTTCACCGAGAACAGACACTTAGCATTTTCAGTGTATTTCCTCATTCACACCACAGATGCCTAAAGGCATTTTAAAAATTCCAATTCAATTAAAATGTACTGGTAGTTATTGGTGCACCCCTCTCAGAAAATCCTGGATCCGACCTTATATATAACGCAGCAGCTGAAATGCGTGGGGCACGGGGTGGGTATCAGTAAATCGATGGTCAATCGATTCAGTGTGCAGTGAAACTAGTTCGCCACTGTGAAGATCATAATGTCGTTTACAATAATTTAATATTTTAAACCTTTTTGGAGACATAATAAACAACGATAAAGTTTGCAACATTACTTAAAATGGACTGTTGTAATTATACCTACTAGAAAGTATTGCTCTAATGTTAGAGAAGTAAAGTAAATTTTAAAAAAAACTTTTAAAAAGTTCCCGCAAATAAGCTATTTTAAATATATCAAATTTAACCAATTAATTCATATTTCCTCAATGGTTTGAGATATGAAATTGCTGTAGACGGTATTTTGATCCTTATGTCAATTAGAAACCATTTACGTAATTCGATGTGATGCTTATTGAAATACTTTTTTCGGAATGAAGTACTTTGAAAAATTTCACATTTTCAGTTCATTACAATTTTGTTTATGTTTGTTCGAAATACGTCTTATGATGACCGTAATATTCGACATCAAGGTACTTTGGATGTCTGTTAGCCGTCCGTGTTACTTGCGTTATTACTATTACTCGCGATAGATCTGTCCACTTGTTTCTCACTAGCGATGATTTCAGAAAATTTCCCCGGGGGCAGTTTCAGTACATTGGGCACCGAAAAGTAGTACTACAAAAATACTAAGAATCCACATTGAGACCCGAAACTACTGGGAATCCAAATTGAGGACAATAGGAAATATGACCCTGAGCCTGAATGCCGTAGCTTCGAAGGTAGAAGATTCCCCTCCAGGTCACCTCCCTGAAATTATCACTGGTTCTCATTATGAACAGGATCATTGATCTTAATCAACGTATAGCCTAATAAACATTCCTTGTGTAGCATGCACATGTAGTTTGATTGATCACGCATCCCAATTATACTGTTTGCGGTTTGCTTATCATGTCATATAGGGCTTTTCAGATTTTGAAACTATGTAAATTAAGATCTTGCAATGAGAAAAATCCGTTATCCGGACAGCGGTACTCGTATATTGTACAAACTTACGGAATCCTTATATGTACTAGGGAAATCAGTACCGGAAAACATATGTTATCCATATGCCATAGTTTACCCGCTTAGATGTTACATCATGCCGTTGCAGGATGTCTGATATCTAACAGTCTTCGGTATATTACATACGTATACTTATGTTACATACATCTATTTGTCTGTGAGATCCTGACCGCCTATATACAGTCCTTTGTTTCGTACGGAAAATACGTTTATTCAGAACACTTATACAGAAAGTACGTATAAAATACACTTTTTCAATTATACGTTTGCTGTACGTTAAGTCCAAAATAAACAAGATTTGCACATGTAACTTACGTTTATACGTACGCCACATGGACTTTTTTCTCAGTGTACAGCACATTAACTTTTGTATTTTCATTCATAACTAATGCCAAATTACCATGTATTTTAGATGACAAATAAACGTAAACTACGGAACTACAATTGCTTGGCTATCAAATAAAAGGAAGTTATTGTACGATAGTGTTGTATGATATACGAGGGGGTATACAAAAAAGAATTTTTTAAAGGCATGTGTTTATTTGACTATATTGTGACTTATTTATTTACTTATTTATTTATTTCAAACAACTTTATCACATTACTCTCCATTACACGTAATACATTTTTCCAATCTTTGTTTCCATTCTTTAAAACGTTTTTTCAACTTATCTGTTTTGATGGCTGACAGCTCTCCCTAGCTTTCTAGCTGTCCTTTCATGTTCCTCTTAATTCACGGAGACAAAATGAAGTCGCAAGGAGTGAGATCAGCTGAGTAAGGGGCGTGGGCAAATGAGTCATGATGTTTTATTTTCAAAACCTGATGCACTGAGATGGCTGCGTAAGCAGGTACATTGTCGTGGGGGAAAATCTAGTCCCTCGTTTGTCACAAATCAGGCATTTTTTCACACATTGATTCGCAATCTTTTCATAACTCTGAAGAAAATGCATGATTAACAGTTTCATCTGGTGGAACGAACTCTGAATGTGCTTTCCCTTTAACTTAAAAAACAATAATGAGCACGGTCTTGATGTTTGATTTCACTTGAGCTGTCTAGAGCGAGGTGAAAATGTCGTCTTTCACTGGCTTGATTGATATTTGGTTTAAGTAATGACTAAGTAAGTAGTGACCTTCTTGCTTGTTCTAAGTAACGACCTTAAAAGAGAAAGTCTGGGTCGCTTTAGAGCTATTGTTTCAGATCACGCCATGTTTTCACTCGGTTTTTTTTTCTGGGCAGCTAGAACCCAAGGTGCAAATTTTGCAGCAAACTTCTTTAAACCTTCAGTTAAAATTCTCTGAACCGAGTTTTTTCCCAAGCAGGAAACAAAACTTCACAGCCGCATGCTGTTCTCTTAAATTTGATATAACAGAAAACGAAGTGCGAGAGAAACCTCCTACATGAAGAAAATCACCATGATAAGAGAAAACCTTCTCAGGAGATGCAAATGGGTGCAATGAAATCTGAAGATAAACACTGAACTCAGAGCTAGTTGCTCGACGCAATTTTAGTGAAAAACCATATAAGCTGTGCCCAGTACAGCGCTATTCCTATGTTCTTCGTTAACAATATTTATTTTCCTATAAAGTGTATATTATATTTTACAATGTTCTAACTCTCTCCCGGGAAAAGACCAGAGGTCCCCCGTCGCTTCTGTGCGGGAGATGCGGGTTCGATTACCGCTAAACTACAAAAAACATTCGAGACGCTAAACTACAAAAACAAATTAGTATCATTTCACAATGTGAAACTAAGACTTCCAAACTATGTGACTTGAATACTAAAACTTGCAGTAGCGCACCTATAAATACTGGTTGGAATAGCACAATAATATTAAAAAAAAAACCTGTTCCTCGGACGCTGAATATATATCAAGGAGCCACTACTCGCTATCCGTTACTGTTTCTGTTCTACGGCGGTAAAGGTTAAATTAAAAATAGTTTATTCCAACTATTTTCGGTGTGAATAGAGCGATAAAGGAGGAGATAAAAATCCATCCTTGGGACGCAGAATCGGTTGCAATAACCGTATTTGGAAAACATTTATCATGTTTGCTCTACGGAAATAAATATTGAAACCGGAATAATAGTAGATTTTACCCACTTCCGGTTTCGATAGACTGTCGGGAATTAGTCATAAGAGGTTGTCTTGAGATCTTGAATCGATTACAACAAACAGTTTTTTGCTATTTGCCACCGTTTCCGTTCAATGGCAATAAACATTAACCCCGAAAGTGATTATTTTTTTTTCGATGTGAATAGAGAGTTAATAGAGCAGACATACCATTAGGACGGTAAATCGATTGCATAAAATTGGATCTTGATAGCATTTATAGTTTCTGCTCTGTAGAAACCAGTATTGAAACCTCAAGTAACAGTAAATTTGAATCACTTCTGGTTTTAGTAGAATAGTGTCTTGAGACGCTGACTAGACTAAAACAAACCGCTTGTTGCTACTTTTTTTTTTTTTTTTTTTTTTTACCGTTTTCATTCTATGGTAATAAAACGTCGAAACCGGAAACGATCAATTTTAAGCATCTCCGTTTTAAATACAGAGTTAATAGAACAGATGGAATATATTTTTAGGACGATAAATTGATCCCAAAAATTCCATCTTGGTAGCATTTATCGTTCTTACTCTATGGAAATCAGTATTGAAACCGGAAATAATAGTACATTTGAACCACTTCTGGTTTTGGTAGAGTACTGTAGATAATCATGATAAGCTGAATCGTTTGCAAAATCTGCTCGCTATTTGTTACCATTTTCGTTCTATGGTGATAAATGTTGAAACCGAAAGTAATAGTAAATTTGAACCACTTCTGGTTTTAGTAGAATGGTGTCAATAGTCATGATATGTTGCCTTGAGACTGAACTGTTTGAAAAAAAAATGTCGCTGTTATAGTTTTTGTTCTATTGCGATAAACATTGAAACCGGAAATGATTTATTTGAATCACTTCCAGTTTGATATAGTTAATGTAGATGATGAAATCTACCCTTGGGACGCTGAGTCGATTGCAAAAGATCGCATCTCGAAATATCTTATCTCTTACCGCTTTGCTCTGATATCCGCCAACAGGCAGAGATACGGATGGATGAACGGACAAAGCCGTTTCATAAGACTTTCAACACTTACGTATAGCGATACTTACGAGGGAACCTACTGTATAGTTTGGAGGTCTAAAACCAGTCATCCTAGCACACAAATGGTTCACTCCCAGAACACTGTTTGAAACTACTGATATAGTAAAAAGGTTAATGAAAAATATAGAAGTAACACTATTTCTATGTGTTTTGATGTGTCTAACCCCTTGATCTATTTACTGTTTTATGTCATCTTCAGTTAACGAAAATAGTCTCAGTTTGGCTTCAGGTTGGAACAACTGGGTACGTGTTTCTCAATTTTCTATTTTAAGCATGATTATCTTCCCCTAATGTAGGTTTTCTCTAATTATTTCACGTCACATCACCTCCCTTCTTTATCAAATTAACTAGGCAGCAATCCAATAAGTAATTTCCGGTTTGTACAATATTATGTTTTTTGATTATTTCTACTTATTTCTTATAGTTGTAAGCTTGTAAGCCTTAGATAGGAATGAAAATAACTGTCTGACAATTAAGGATGAGAATAAAAATATATGTATCAAAATAAAAAAATCGAAATAGGCCTAATCGTTAAAAATATTTTTCCGCTCCTAGGTCCTAATTATATGTATATTTTTCCTCTCACTTTAGGACTCACTATGTATTTCTGTGACGATTACCTACGGATCGCAAATCCCAGGTTGCTAAAACCTTCTGTAATGAATACTTTGATTATTCTTATTCCCGGTTAAATCCTCAATTCTTTCTTTCAAGTTAACCGTGGGAAGTAAAATTCACATTCTCTTTTTTTTTTTCTTTTCAAGTTAGAGAAGACAGACTGAATAGTCTGGAGCATTCTTGTGTTGTGTTGTGTTATGCAATAAAAGTAAAAATACGATAAGTTATCTCAGCACAACAAAACAACGACTGACTCTCTTTTTGTTTATCTTCTACCAAACTGGTTTCTTGAAACACGCAGAACGTTAATGTAAAACTTCCTTGCTTATTCCTTTAAAAATGATAATAAATTTAAATTTATCTTTATTTCTGAGTAATTGTTTAGCAGAGTTATATATGAACTTCAGCATAACGTGGTCGCTTCATAAACAAAAGCACGTTTAAAGATCGTACAAATAACGTAGCTTACACTTTCAGCATAAAGGTATTGTAATATTTTCTACAAATTTATCTTTTTAGTAATTTTCTATGCGAATCTTCAGATTCAAAAAATTGAATTTTAAAAATTTCTGTTACGAGAGCCTATTTGCACATTAACCTTATCCCTATTTAACGTATAAGCATGATATCATAACCTAGATAAAGGTTGATGGATGAAAGGTAAGCTGATCAGTAGGTGTTTTAATAATTGAAACATTGCTGATTTAAAATAGCTGTTATTGAGAGTTCGTTTTATGAATTCCATGGATGAAGTATATCAACAATGTAGAAGATAACTAGAAGTTATACTGAAGGATATATTCTAAATTATCTTATTCAATATTATAGTGTGAGGTTAATGTAATTAGGAGTAGACTTATTGGTGTAACTGGAGAGTGGCGAGGCCCTCCTAGAACAACGTTGCCACTCCTAGCATATTGCTGAACCACAGGCTGAAATTGTGGTCGTTAAAAGGTTCTTTCAATTTTCAGTAGTAAAGAAGCAGGTCCCCATAGCAAAATATTCTAGTCACTCTAGTGGGTAGACTTCTGATGAAAGTTATTGATAATTATAGACAAAGATGATAATAAATATGGAAATATGCAACTTACCTGTTTTAGGCTTATTTAGAGTGAATCTGCATCGTTCGTGTATGCAGTATCCTATAATTTTAAAAGTTGTTGTATCCTGAGTATTCTATAGTCAAAATATTTTCTAGTTTTATAATATTCTACGAGGAAATGCGTATTTATAGTTCATTTTCAGTTAGATAAACGAAGTAAAATTAATTTTACAAGAAAACGTTTAGATATATTCGACTTCATGAGTTTTAGCATACCGTTCTTAATTAAAATGTACAACTGTCCCTAAAGTGGTATCAATGGGCAGGTCAACGGACCATACCAAATTTTTAATCCTCTAATTGTGCTAGGCATGCGTATAGGTATAGAACGGACACACATTTTTCGATAGGTATCAGAGCAAAAACATCAAGACATAGCGAGAAGACTAGATGGAATCGATTCTGCCTCCCAAGAATAGGTTTCATGTCCTCTGTTAAATCACCCCCCCCCCCATTCAAATCAGAAATGCTAGAGATAGACAATTTCCGGTTTAACGTTGATCATCATAGAGTAAGACGGGTAGTAGATAGTGAGGAACTAGTTTCTACAATCAATTCAGTGTTTAAGAATGGATGTTGTTTCCACCCGCACCTCTATTCTAAAATTAAAATTGGTAGAAATCCCTCACAACTTCCGGTTTTAATTTTGATGACCATAGACCAAAAACGGTGAGAGATATTATGGTTTTTATGATACGGATTTTGCATCTCAACAATAAGTTTCATCTCAGGTATTATTTTTCCACTGAAATAATTTTAATTTCCATATTGGTTCCTATCCACAATAATTGTAAGACAGACACAAAGAAAGTATTTTGATATGGATTCAACATTCGAAGATCTCAGACTTTATCCCTCTACTGCAAGATTCCAGTATTGCATTTGTACACTTTACGCGTATACCATACTTTCACAATGTGAAACGAAACTCACTAGTTTATTAATGTTTTGATTCACAGCAGTACAACAGCAGATTCAGCTACCGAAAATTATATTTGATTTGACTTCAAGAAGAATCTTCCCCAGGAATGACTACGAAAGTAACAATTGCATTTCGTTGAAGCAAAATATACTCAGCCGATCGAACTGAAATTCAGTACACAGATGGACACTAATATGTGCTAGGTTTAAAAGGACGCCACTCAATATAAGTTAAGGGGGCAGGGAATAAATAGCAAAAACTATAACTAAGTTATTTCTTCCTCGGATTGACCTGTAATCGAAAGATAAAGGTGAGAGGGTTGTAATTCGGTGGCCAGTGCGTTCTCTGAATCTCAACCTTCTCGCCTTTTTCTTTTGAGGACGGAAAGACTTGCTTGCAAGTCTTATCTGCCTGCTTGATTGTGCAAGAGACACCAGGAATACTTGAGCGAGGTGTTCGATAGGTGTTGTGCTACGTGCATCGAGGTTGGTGGACGCTACTTTGAGCAGTTATTATGAGTGTTTGGTACGTACAGTGCAGCAGTAGTTCGTTTCTACTAAACCTTAAATACTCGGGTGCACTGTTATGCACAATAATGCAGGTTACATTGACTTGATAACACATTTTACATTGATACGTCGAACTTGTTGACATAGATTGCTGCGACTTCAACATGGCGTGGCGCTTGAACTAGCCGTTTTCGACCTCCCTATCACAAAATACTTATATTGGATCCCTCTATCACCTGTATAAATTTGACCCAAAAGGTTATGAATACCCTTTATATAAAAATCAACGAAAATGATCAATATTAGTGTCGAATACATAGTTTTCGGAGTCGCTGAGATGAACAGTGACACTTTCGATGCCGTTTAAATCCAAAGTCAGTCCACAATAGCATTTTTTAATTTCTGTTTATTTTGATTATTTATTATTTTCTGATTTTCCATTATATTTTCTTTGCTCTTATCTATTTGAAAGAGTTTCAGTAATAGTGAGAAAGAGACTGACTAATGGAACATATTACTAATTTTTCATGTTTTAATCCAGCGAAGTTGATAATTGACATTAGTATAGTATATTGTTAAAATTCGGTGATGAATAAAAATATAATTTTATATAAAAAAAATATATATCTACCATGTAAAAGTATTTAAAGATTACTCCTTGTTATTATTTCTTTTTGTACGATAAATGGTAACATTTTTCCTATTTTTTAAAAAAGCTGATTTTAAAAGTTAAAATTATGTATATTAAATATAATTGTGTAGTCGCTTCTCGTTCGTCTGGCAATGAATTTGAGCGGTGTTTTAGTTAATATTGTCCTGAAAATAAAATTTGATTCTATGAAAGTAAGTGAATGTCATTGCAAATGGCAAGCGAAGCGTTCTGGATGCCAGAGCACGTAGCCATTGATTAGATAGACCAATTAGAATATCATGTTACCTCGCGGCAAACCAGTAGTCTGTTGGGGACATTTGAAACTTTATCAGTACGACAGGATAACATGATAGCACAATTAAAGTGATATATCACCTTCAAAAGACGTATGTAAAATTTCATACTCATACTTTCGCGTGCAATATCTAAAGCAGCTAAAACTCTTACTGTATGCAGGTACAATATACATAATATTAACTTATGTTTTAATTGTAGACGTCTATATATATAACTTACATATAACTGATTCTGTGAACCAGTTTGAGCAATCTACTCTAAGCGCTGGCCTCGAGAGGGCAAAATTTTTGAAGGATATTCCGTATCAAAATAAGAAAACTTATACAGGGTGGTTCAGAAATCAGGCATAGGTTTAAATGATTTGTCGTAAATATTATGGTTTCGTCATATGAGAATCAAAGGAACGTTCCAAGAATGAAATTTTTGCTTGCTTGGATTATGAACATAATTCTGAAAGCACCACTTGGCGTTATTTGAGTGTTATTTAAGTTGACTTTGTCATTGACTTGTCTGCTATGTAATAATGTGTTTACTATCTTATTAAAACAACATTTGTTTTAAATAAACACCTTTTTCCCCCTCTCCTGTAAACCTACGAAAATGGAGTTACGTTCCTCTGGTTCTCATATATGACGTTTTGAAATAATTGTAATACGTTCTAACTGAAACTTGAAATACACAAATAGGAAATGTGTACATACCATGTGTGAAAAACTGTCTTTTCTCGAAATATTGTCCATAACTTTGCAAAGAATTTCGTGCTGTACATATTACAAGTACCTTCGCTGAATATTGTTTTCTAATTCGTCTGCTGGTTTGTCGATGTAGATGTATTCTTTAAGGTATCTTCAAATAAAAGAATCTGGACTTGTTAGTTCTGGCAAACGTGACGTCCATTTGAAATCAATATAGCTGGATATCATATGCTGCTCCTTGCTCACTCTCTGCATAAGTTTCAAGTGTATCTTTAGAAGTCTGTGAAAGAGAATGAGGAAAATAATTAATACACTCCATACTTCTCAAGTGTTGTATAGACTTCTACGAAAGACAAAATATAAGTATAAAGAAATAAGTTATAAGCAACGTGCGAATTCTGGGCTAAGCTTTACTAAAACAGCAATATAGAGAAAAATAAAAATAACTCAGGATAGTATATTATTTAGACCCTATATGTTCAGCCAGTGTATTTTAACAGCATTAAATAGAACTTTCTCCCAGAAATCCGCCAAACATAATACCATAAACGGATCTAAGAGTGAAAGATAGGGAATATAAGACGTGGAGAGAAATGCTTCATTGCTATACTATAATCTTTTCTGCACTTGTCTTCATGATGCTGTTTCTATGATCAATTCACTAACTTTTATATGACGCTGTTTGAATCGAGGCATTTCATTAGTCAGCCCACTGAAATAAAACGTTGAAACGCTTAAAAATACTTCATTGTTAAGGGTACAATTTGCGATCATTAAAATAAATAAATAAATAAAGTAAACGAAGAGAAATAAATGACTTCAAATTATTACTGAAAATGCAAATTTCGATCAGAATACTTGTAGCATGTAAGAAGTAACCAATTTTTACTAGATGTTTTATTAAATATTTTACAACACGAGGAATTGAATTTGACATTTTCTTCCCTCTTAAATGTTGATGATAAAAAAGTAAATAAGAACACAAAATGTACAATTTCAAGTAAGTGATAAGTTCCACAGATGAAATATCAGTTCTTCACACGTTAAGGTAATATTCCAACGATGTGCTGGTCCTCATTTCAGTATACTGACAAGCAATGATGGTTTTAATGAGTGACCCCGGATAAAAATTCCCTCCCGTAACTACAACGTTCTTCCATGGATCATATTTCTGAATGTGCTTAACGTGAGTTAGTAGTATTTTAACAGTACTACTTTCACTTACCGTATATTGAAATTCCCCCCACAAATGAATATTCTAAAATAATCACTTTTCACCAGTTGATACAAGTTCGAATTCACTGGTTCCTTAAAGCCCGCTGAATTTCGTCTCTAAATGACTTTTCCCAACGTCAAGGCCTAGTCACGTAGGTCTTTGCGACATCGTCTTTGAAACTAGTCCTGGAGCAGGTAGCAGAAGAGAAATACTCATAGCGCGTGAGGAACTTTGACAATTGGCACTGGTGATGGTATGGGTTATACCTCTGTGGAAAGTGACACACATTTATGATTTTTGAAATACCATTCTTTGTGCATACAGTGCCCAGTAGAAATCACTTATCCTAAAATCAAATAAAGAATCCATCGACTAGGACAAGATCACTGTACATTTACGTTTTAATAAACATATATACAGGGTGTCCAATATAGAATGCAACCCGAAGTTTTAGATAGTAGAACTTTTGAACCTGAAGCGATACACAAATAATGATAATACCTAAATGAAACCTTGTTCATGCATATATTTTTAAACTAGAAAGCAACAAGACTAGAAGTGCACTAGGAACCACACAGTGTTGCCAGATGTATCCGAAGTGCAAATTTTTTTTTTTTTTTTTTTTTTTTTTTTTGCAAAACACTTAAATTGTCTCATAACTCATACGTATGGATGTTCTGTCGTTAAATTTCAGTTTGTTTAATTTCCACCGATAACTAATCGGATGAGGCCGCTGTAAGGGGTCACTAGGGAAATCGTAGTTTTCATAAATTAACACTCTGAATTGGCAACATTGCTGATGTTTCAGTTCATCTTCATCAAAAGGTGTGTTAAGATCTGTCTACATTATGCAAGTCCTGAAAACAACGAAAAAGAAACTTTGAAATTATCATGATAAAATTTTTACTTACATGCACCCGGCTATTCATCCCTATGGGGCTACTTAAAGCAAGAGGTATACAAGAACGATCCTCAAACTATACAAGACCTCAAAACGAACTTTCGAACATTAATACTTGTACTCTTCGTAAAGTTGCTGTCAAAATGATGGAACGTGTGAAACGGTGTTTCAGTCAAAACAGGGGCACTTCCAGCATCTGCTGTAGAGCTGATCTCATTTCGTGATAATACCAATGTTGCCGGGTGTATGTAAGTAAGAGTTGCATCATGATAATTTCAAAGTGTCTTCTTCATTGTTTTCAGGAATTGCATAATGTAGACAGATGTTTTGCAAAAAAAAAAAAAAAAAAAAAAAACTTTCGGTTAAATCTGGCAACACTGTTTAGTTCCTAGTGCACTTCAATCGTTGCTTCCTAGTTTAAAAATATATGCATGAACAAAGCTTCATTTTGGTATAGCCTCTATTTGTGTATCGCTTTGGGTTCAAAAGTTCTATCCCAAATTCCGGGTTGGGTTGTATATTGGACACCCTGTATAAGATCCATTGAATAAAAAACCAAAAAAGTTGTATAAAAAATACAAAACTTCGACAACGGTTTGTGTTTCTTTGTTATTTTTTGTGGTGTCCTAGAACCATTATCAGATGGGTTTGGCACGCCCACCTTGAGAACAGGATGTTGGGAATCAGTGAAGCAAGATGGCAGCACCCTTGCAGGTTTGCACAAACATGGAGCAGCAGAGTGTCATTAGATTTCTGTTAGCTGAAAGGTTGAATCCAATCGAAATTCACCGTCGGATGGCAGTGCAATATGGTGAAAGTTGTTTGAGTCGAACATAGTGCACGGGTGAGCAGAGAAGTTCAAACGGGGTGTAACAAGTGTTGAAGATTCGCCACGCCTAGGACACACTGTCTGTGCAGTCACGGAGAACAGCATTGCAAGAGTTGATGAGTTGATACGAAAAAACAGGCGTATTACGGTGAGTGGTATTACAGCAAAACTGAACATTAGTGTCGGATCAGCCCACCATCAGCAGCAGTCGGATCAGCAATTTTGAGGAAGCAACGTGGACTAGTGTCCAGTGGTGTCCTTTACTTCGTGACAACGCGAAGTTACACACTGCTAAAGTCACATTAGATACCATCAAAGATATGAAGTTCATCTGCTTCTCCCATACTCTTTATTCCTCGGACCTGGCATCTTCAGATCATCACATTTTTAACCCACTGAAAGAAGCTCTTCGTGGTTCAAGGTTCGCTGATGATGAGGAAGTCCAGGCAGCAGTGCATTAGTGGTTACGCACATGCACCCAAAAATTCTATGCACGTGGATTTGAGAAGCTGGTCCAGCTTTTGGTATAAGTACATAGAATTTGAGAGGGACTACGTTGAAAATAAATGTTATATTCTATTTCCGTGATAATCTTTTTAAAAAATCCAGTTTTTTATTGAATGACCTTTGTACGAGTAAATTATTGCTGTGATTATTTTGTAATAATTTAGTTCAAATTGAAAGATTTGAAAATTATACAGAAAAAGTGGATGAGTACCAGCCTCTTTCATTTTAGATAAATTTAATGATGAACTTTTCTATCAAGTAGATGGTTACTGACATAAGTACACTTTAAAGTTTTCTAATTATGACTCAAAATTATTTTCAAATAAAATCAAAGGAAAGAAGAAAATGTAACATACAAAAATAAACTACTGATTTTAACTAACTAACTAACTAACTCTATGGCCTATGGAACCCGGAGGTTCAGTGCCGCGTTCACAAAAGCTCTCCACTGACTTCTATCCTTAGCTAATTGCATCCAGTTTCTACTTTGTATTCCTATCTCTGCGAGATCCATCTTAATATTGTCCTCCCATCTGCGCCTAGGTCTTCCTAATGGTCGTTTTCCTATGGGTCTACCAGTCAAGACTTTGAAAGCGTTTCTACCTTCTTCCATTCTAGCTACATGACCTGCCCACCTAAGCCTCCTAGACTTGACGACCCTAACAATGTTGGGTAAACCGTATAATCTATGTAGTTCCTCGTTATGAAGCTTCCGCCATTCCCCATTCTCGTTCCTCTTGGGTCCGAATATTCTTCTCAGGATCCTGTTCTCAAATGCAAACTACTGATTTTACTATTATATATTCAGATATAAGTGAAATGTAATTTAAACAATTATATTAAATTGCAGATTTTCCTTTCTATGATTAAAGTAAAGTCTAGCAAATTTGACTTTAAAAAGCAATGTTCAAACTGTGCAAATTTAATGTGTCGCAATTAGTAAACTAACCATCATTTTATGAGCAATGTTAGTCTACTGTTGTCGGTAGCAGCTTTTACGTTTTCTTAGTCATCAAAAACGAAGAAGTCAATATGATATAATTAATGATCCTTCTGTTTAACAAACATAAACAAACAAACGCTGTGTACTAATTCAATATCCTTTTAACAATACGAAAAAGAATTCAAAAGCATTAAATCAAATCAGTCTAAACTTCCGGTTTTCAATCAATACGTGATGAGGAAAACTTGTTTATGGCACTGGTAACTCTTTTCTTCATAATAATAAGGAAATGATTTGTTATGTGCATGCACAAACGAAAATATCAAAAGTTGGTGTGGTAGCTTGTCAAGAATCCACTTTTGTTTCTAACTTATCTCTCACTATTATGAGTATGTTATTATTGCCAATACTTTTCTTTCTTTCTTTTTTTCTTTTTTAACAAAGGATGCATATTTCAATGTTACTTCATTCTATTTCTTATGATGTTATTCAAAAGAGGATTTCAAAAATTAACAATTGTCTTATTGCTCTGACTGATAACATTAGGTTTTCGGGAAGAATTCTGCTTTTATTGTCCTTACTTGCCCTTGCTTTTATTGGTGACTGCGCCTCTGAGACTGCGTTTACTTTTCTTTTACTTTTTCTGAATGGTTTTCATGATCTCTGTTTATTTATTATTTTTTTTCTTGTTGTTGTTGGTTTGTCTTATTATTTCTTTATGAAGTTTATATTTAATACACATTCTTTAAAGACTTCTTTCTGAACATTCCTTTTATTTTGTGAAACCTTTTATTTGAAACATTTGTCAGTGATTGGCTTTACGACGACGGAAAGAAATAACCTTTATGTAACATTCCCAGTAGACACTAGTGGTGGACACAAAAACAGGGTTTTTCGGGTTCCGGTTTTCAGGAAAACCGAAAGTTTTTTTCGAAGATTTTCAAAAAACGGCTTTTCGCCGAAACTGGTTTTCACCGAAAACCGGTTTCGGCTTTTTCCAAAACCAGTTCGGTTTCAACGAAACCGGTTATCGGTTTTGTCCAAAACTGGTTTGGTTTTCACTGGATCCGGTTTCGGGTTTCTTCAAAACTGGTTCCATTTTTTAGCGAAACTTGCTTCGGTTTTCTTAAAAACAGTTCAGTTTTTTCCAAAACTGGTTCTATTTCTGACCAGAATAGTGTTTTTGTTCTCCGAAAACCGATTCCGTTTCCACAGAAATAGTTTTATATGTTTTCCAAAATAGTTTTGGGTTTTAAACCAATATGTTTAAATACAAAACTCTTTTTGTCGTAAACGGATCCGGTTTGTCGAAAATGATTTTGGCGAAAAACCGTACCTGATTTTGGAGAAAACCGAAACCGGTTTGGGGGGAAACCGATATGTCGGTTTTTAGGATTTCGATTTCCTAAAAACCAGTTTCCGGTTTTAAATAAAAACCGTTTTTGTGCATCTCTAGTAGACACCTCAATCAATCTGTCAGTAGTGCCATGACATTTATTATTACAGATTTCGTCCTCCTGCAAATCTTCCTGGAAAAATCACATCGAGATTTCAGAAACTATAATGCTACAACTAGGGCATAGTATTGAAGTTAATCCTTAATTGGAAATTGTGAAGGAAGGATACGACTAGCTTATCTCGGCTTCGACTCTCTATTGTAAGTTCTAATAATTGTATGAGAATTTTTCATATATTGCAAGACGACAATCCAAACAAACATTGATATGTTATTTCGTGCATACATGAAAATAAATATAGTGAATCACTATTGAAAAGGTGTATAAATGATGGAATAATGGTTAGTGCACATCATAACAGTCTTTCCAACTGCTCCCAGAGCTCCTTCTTAGTTAAGCGATTAGCGTTTGCGTCTTTGGTGTGGTAGGCCCGGGTTTGATTCCGACGGGAATTCATGTGGTTCGGATTCTACGTTAAGCTGCAGGGTTCACGTCTCATATAGCCTCACTACTGAAAGGGACGCTAAAGTGAAATCAATTCAACACAACTCCAACCGCTCCCAGGGTGAAGCGTTATATCTGCTTCTAGTGTGCTGTACTAATTTCCGATATTCTGTAAAATACTGGTCAGCCAGGAGTACTGATTATGCTTGTTGTTCATACAGAACTTAGCGTTAGAGGGAAGCCAAATTTTCATGGTTTCTGATTTCGTTACCATTTTCGAAAGGAATCAGTTGAGACTCTATTACAGTACATCTCTTCGAAATCCATGATTTGCTGCAACTTGTGATGTAAAAAGAAAAGTATGTTTCTACAGTTATTTATTTATTATTTATGTATGTATCTTTGCTTTCTAAAACATTCATATGACTATTAGTTAGTATTTACTGTTAGTTAAATGGAAAGCTGCATTACAATCTTGATTTTTACTTTCAATATTATCCAGCTAAATGCAACTACGCCGCAAAGAATGCTTGTGTTAACTGAGCTCAATTGCTCTGTGTTATCCGAGTTGTGTTAACTTTTGACACATACCTCGTGCTTTGTCGTTTCTATGAGATTTGAAATTAAATTGTTAACATAGTAGGTGTTAAATTACCTGTGTAACATCGTGGTTTGTAGTATAGAGTGATTTTAGCAACACGGTACTGGCGCTGTTTTGTGTACAATTGCCAAACAAATACTTTACGAAACCAAATTATATCTAATTAAACAGAAATGACTATGTGGAATAAATTATTTATAACTAGTTATGAGGAACGAATTATAATCGGCGAAAGAAGAAATATAATGAACTTCACTGTTACGACCTAGACAATTTGCTTTCTAAATGAAAGAGTCTGGAAATTACCGGCAAAGTAATCGAACGTGGTGTCAAATATTCTTGATTTATCACTATTTTAAGTCTTATGGATACATCGATAACAAATGTAAGGAAATCAAAAACAGATGGGAGCACTCCTATTAATGTAAAAATTGTCAGAACATTCATGCAATTACAAAATAATTATCGTAAATACAGAAAATATAATACGTTGTTCGTTATTTGGTATAAATGTTAAATATACCGCGGAAAGCTCTGATGATAAATAAAATTAATAAAAAAAATTTTAATAACAATTCTCAAAGTCAGCTACCTAATGATTTGACTTCCGTGGAGGGCTTACGTTAAAAATTACAGTATAGTTGTGTCCGTGTGATACACGGGATTTTGAAGTGTCTGTAAGGTATTTGTTAATTCATTGTTATTAGTACATAAAAGGTTTGGCTGATCGCTGATGAGTAGTACCTCAATGGCTTCTGCTTATCATGTAAACTGAGGCGTTAATAAGAGAAGTACAGTGTATATATTGAAGAAAATGGCCGTAGCGATACTCCTATTTCCAAGTTCCTTCGTTCATTCACCTAGTTCTTTAACACCACCTAAGTGTTATTTTCACGGTGCAAAATTACCACATTATGTAATTTAACTAATACATATCCGCATCGCCTTTGTGTCGAATTGTTAACACAAGGTATGTATTCATCGTAATTCTAGACCTTTGGTGTTGAAATAACACGCTAAAGTGGTAGTCATACTAGGAGCACTGACCTATCTTAAAATTGAGTTGTATGAACATAATTTTTTGGTGTTTACGTCATGCTTAGCGAATTACGAATATAGTTTTCTTCAGAGCGATCTTAGAAGAGTGTGAAGAAATTGGCTTTTTACTTTTTTAAAGCGTCGTAGAAGTGTTATCCATCGCGAATTAACCATGTTTATACCAGTATGCTGCACGTTTATGCAATTGAAATATCTAACCGTTTCTATTCCTTTTTTTTTTAATTATTCATAATTATTTCAAGTGTTGAAACTGCGATGTTCCCCAGACGATAAGGTTATGGATATTATAGGCTACAGAGTGTCTCAAAAGGTCCCTGGTATAGGGAAACTGTTATTATAAGAGTTACAACAAAATGTAAAAGGGGAAACCGTTTCCAAATATGTTATTTTCAATCTAAAGTGGAGGAAATTCTTTAAATCCGACAGTCGTTTGGGCTGTACACTCTTTATTCGCCCAATGTTAAATGCAACGTTGCCATTTACTTGGACCCACAACGTAAGTGAATGAAGTTACTGTGTTTTGCACTAACGTGTAGATGGTCAACCTCCATTTCAAACATCTCCCCATTCATCATACTCTTACAAAATTTATCCACCTCCTGCCCCGCCCTCCTCTCCCCAGCCCCTCTGTTAATGGCAACGTTGTATTTTCATTTAACATTGGGCTTATAAAGAGTGCACAACCCAAATGGCTCGTCCGACTAAAAAAAATCCTTCATTTTAGATTGAAAACATCGGATTTGGAGACGGTTTCTCCTCTTACATTTTGTTGAACTCTAATATAACAGAGTTGCCCTATGTCAGGGGACTTTCGAGACACCTGTATACTATACAATATTTTATGTAGAAAAATGGATATATTTCATACACGAAATCAGCTTAATTTTTATTCTCAATTCATAAGCGTTAAGTACAATTCTTTACATAATATTTCAATTAATAAAATCACTTCTAAAAGTGGAGAATTTTGTTTCTATCGCTTATCCAGTAGGTACAAAACTTACGAACTGAACTACAGTGTTTGATATTAAGTTCCTCTTTTCCATTGGTATTTTATTTCAGTAACTTCTTGGAAAGTACGAAATTGCTTTATAATCTTACTATTAATAAATAACATAAACACCTTTCAACATTTTTTTTTGTCTCCAGTGGTATAAATTTCCACCAAATTAATAATTTATGCACTGAAAACTTTACCATGCTAAGTGAAAATATATCAAAATATATTCTTAGTGATGTTTCACTTAGTGTGTAATACTTTATGCGCTAAACATACTTAATTTAATTTATTTATGCACTGATAGATTTTACTGACATGCATTTCAGTATCCCATACCTGGGTTTCATCTCGAACATTCGTAATATTAGTCAGAATTAAAATGTGTGATTTAATTAGGAAGACATATCAATTGGTGCATATCAATTAGTAAAAGTAATTTATGTAAATTCAAAAAGAAAAAATAAATTTAATTCAATGCATTTACACAAAGGGTAAAAAAAATACAGTAAACCTGCAGAAACTTTAATATATGCAACAAGGTAATGATGGATAGGTTTAATTTTATTAGACAGGTTTAATTTTATCTTTACAGGCTTCATTATACTCACCTACACAAAAATTATAGCAATTTACTAAGTAAATGCCCTGGATTATGTATGTAATGAATATAAGAAACCTAATTTAAATTTACATGTTTGACATTCTAATATGCCATTTACCATTAAAGATATGTTAGCTCTGTTCTACAACGAACGCCCACTTGCATGAATGAAGACTTAGAAGCATGATTACGGCGTTATAATTCTGTTTCCAGAATTATTTAAATACTAACAATCTATAACGTAACATTATAAAATAATATTTGTATTTATTTTCTAATAAAGAGTACAAAATAAATAATTTTAATTATCAGTAGAATTAAAATACAATATTATTTAAAAGTAATTAACATAACACAGACAGCATAATAAGTCATCAATTGCCGTTGAGTTCATTTTTCTAGTCGCTGTCATAACCTAGATTATTGAGTAATTCAAATTCTGGTCACACTATTAATTTCTATGGATGACAACACTGAAAATTCTTCCGATTCGTATTTTCGGGTGTAGAATAACAGTATCTATTACTGAGGTAGGTTACATTTCATTATCTCTCTTCACTTACGAAAAACAGGCAAAAGAAAAATTGTTAGTTTTTGAAAAATATTTAGTAGTCTTCCCCCTTAAGTAGAAATACATTTTCACAGAAAACGCTAAATCCTCGAATGTAGGAAACACATTAGAATACATATTTTTTGTTAACATCAAATAAAAATGTAGGAAAGGAACACAGAGCACAAATGAAGTGAAAAAACATTGTGTGTGTAAGTAATAACATATTGTGTTGATCGGTAAGAGACATGAATTGATGACTTGATGTGATTGAATTTCAGGATATTGTCGGAAACAATAAAAATATTCCTTAGCAACCGTGCCTCTGTCTGTAAATTGAAAATGCCAATGGGTGTTCGAACTTTTTTCCTTCAGTTTGTTGCTGCATCGCTAATAGTCTGGTATGTAGAAAATCGAATATTGAATTTCTTGTAACGAAGATTTCCCAAGTGAAGTAGGCGTCCTTTCCGAAGTTTTACAAAAAATCAAAATGTCAACGACAATTCGACGTGTGAAGTGCATGTATTTCATTAATGGATCTCACTCAATGGAAATCCTGTTTGAGTATGTTAATTTGCATACGTAGAAAAGTGGTTGCGCTGTGTTCTGTTTCTTGGAATGGAACACAGAACTCTTCACTTAATTATGTCTCTGGTCTCTGGATATTTCCCCAGAAATCTAATTGATTCGGCTTAGTAACGTAATGATTAACACAGTAATTATTTGTATTGTTTGTCTCAAATGCAATTCAGGATGCAGATGAGGATAAGGTCTCTATTAGCCCATATGAAATAATAATTGGATATTTAATGCCTTGTTAAGAAAAACTAAACACTGGCCTTTCTTTTAAAAGCTGTGTCCTCGTAACTGTATCTTAGAATGTTTAACATTTTGACTTGTTAAAATATTTCATTGGATAATTTTACTTCACATTTTTTGATTTAATTCTATGTGTGGTTAAGAATACAGAGCTTATCAGGGAGAGGTTGTGATCAGAAAAAGTGTACAATTTGACGTAACTTTGATAGTCAAATTGCAATGTTTCAATAACGAAATTTCAAATTTATTTCCTATTACGTATTTTGGTTAAAATAAAGTGAAGAAACACGCATCTAAATATTTTCTTTTTATCGTTCAGCAATATTTGTTAAACAATGTATCGACTACAATTACCAACTTTGGGAACAGATACCCACTCCTATCTCATAGCCATTTAAAATATTTGATAAGTTTCGTTTCCAGTAACATGGATTCTAAAATTGTAAAAAATGATAATAGGTTAAAAATAAACACATTAATCATGTCTAGAATTATTTATACTTATATATGTTAAATTTCTTTTTTTTAAATCTAGGAAACAGTTATAAAGATGTAAGATAACTGATTTCAGAATACTAATATAATCCACCGGATATTGTCCCCTATCATTGGTATCTTATGAAGTATACTTATAATTAAACGAATTCCTGAAAGTTAGGCTTTTGCCTCAATATTCATATATCTGTCATAAATTAAGTGGTATCCATTAACTGATTATGTTAGATTATTTAAATACAAATGCTATTAAAATAATAGAAACAACTGGACTTGGAAACACGTAAAATGTTTAGATAAACTCCGTACTACATGAGGAGCAATAGAACTGCAGGGTATACAGTACTAAGCAGAGTGTAAAGGGTAAGAGTGTAAAAGCCTGTCTGATTTATAAAGAGAGTAAATTTCGCTCGATTACGTTATGCGAATGTAATGAAGGGGTAAGTATGTTTGTTAAGTGTCGCGAGGACAGTTCAAAGTGATGAGTGCCCTTGCAAAACATATCGCGAAACCACATCAGCGAGGATAAATCCTCTATGGCAGGTCCTGCTGAGTATTAAAGCGGATTGTCACTCAGAACCGTCGTGCGACTCCGGTGCATGTGACGGAGAAACTCAAACATCATTTTCCACAACGTGAGTTGACAATCACAGAACACCGGGAGTTACAAAACACGAACATGCGGAAGCGGGTTGCACGGGCAAATGCTCATATAACCCTTTCTGACAGTGTGATTCCATTTGGAATCACAAGCTTCCTTGGCTTTCATAGCGCATATATCGTTCCGAATGATTCCAAGTTGTCTCATACATTGTACTTATAGCGCCCTGACAATATATAATTTTGAAAGAAAAAAAAATGGATTTTCTTACTTTCTTAGACTTCAACATATAATCCATTGAAATAAAAAAAATCTTCATTTTCAAAAAATAATTCAGATCAGAAAGGGATAAAGGACAATAACGCTTTAGCACTATGCCAATAGTGGACATACATACAACATGGACCGTTGACGACTGAAAATGTGACGTGGTCGAACGAGTCATTGTTTTACTTTTTTCATACCACGGACCATTTCACGTGTAGTGGACACCCAAAGAAGCATATGTGCCGCAGCGTTTCTGCCCAACCATGAAATATGACGGTATTCTGTGATTTCTGAGCCGCAATATCGTGCTTTTCAATGGGTTGTGCCCCGACACTTACCGCTCGCGTTACTGACCGTGTTTATGACGTATCCTATCATTTTATGCAATTATGCCCTATTCCAATATGATAATATATCCTTCACATAGCCGGAGTTGATGTGGCGTGGTTTGGTAAACAACTGGATGAGGTTTGGTACAATCTTTAGGCCTTCCAACCACTTGACCTGAATATAATTAAAGATTTGTGGACATTTTGGAGACAAAAATCCTGCGCAATTTTCCGTCTCTATCCTCTCTCTCACGGAACTTAGTGACGCACTGCAAGCAGAATTGAATTATATTCCACTTCCTATTATTCACAGCCTCTATGACTCCATTTCACGTCACATAAGAGATGTTTTGAGGATGAAAGGTGATTAATGTCATACTAATCTGGTAAGCTGCACTTGTGTTAGATGTTGCTATTATTTTGATAATCATTTCTCTATTGTGCAGTAACCAGATTTTCCACATTGAATATTCCACTTAAGTACATGAATAACCGACATAAATGAGTGGCTTAAATTATTCCAGGGAAATTTCCTGAAAGTATAATTTAAAGAGAGCATAATACACTCATCTTCATCACAAACAACACCATTTGAAGCTAGTAATGAAAAGCTGGCGTTCAAATTTGCCCATATAAAAATTAACAGGTGATTTTATAGTACGTTCTTAGGTAGTAATGAGTTTTGCGTTCACTTCAACGTAATCCTGTTTTTTTTTTTTTTTTTTTTTTTAAACGGAGAACCTAGATTTATTTTCCTTACTTATTAGACATTTCAGAAAACAACATATTAATGAAGTACGAATGGAGAAAGAGGCCTCATTGCTGATAGATAACATATTGTATGTTTGACCGTTAATTTGTTTTCAATAATAACATCATTCCATATGATGTTCAACTAAATATAATATTATAACTTCAAAAGTGCTGTGCGCATTTTATGACTGCTATGAATTACTCTGTACTCAATTCGAAATTATAAAGCTCTCTCATATCTCGAGAGACCCAGGTTCGATGCCAGGTGGGAATTCAAGTAATTTGGATTCCACATTAAGCTATAGGTCAATGTCAAGTTCAACCATAGCCTTAATGCTAAACATAACTTTAAATTTAAAGCAACCAACTACCCATTCATTGGGCTCTTGAGCGGCTTTGTTAAGTACTCTTCTTCGGAACTATTAGTCACATATTACAATCTTATGGTTCAAAGTAATTCATTCATAAACCCATGTCGTTCTTTTTTCGGTAGTCTACAAAACTTAAGGAATCAATCAAGCAGAAGTTGTGATATATAACATACATTTACATTATGTTGGTTTATCATTTTGTGGTTCATACAAACTCTATCATATGAATTTAAAACTTATAAATAGATATAATACCGAGAAATAACAGCGCTAAACTTAGGGTAGTATTTTTTTATTCAAAATAAAAAAAAACACTTCTAATAAAATTAAATTGATAAACAATTTCTTCCAGAACTGAAAAATTTAAAAATTTAGATTTTGAAAGGCTGTGTCTTGAAACCTGTACAATGCATGTAGATAATGGGATTCTAAAAATTATTAAAGCGAACCTAAGTGAGCTTCTAGCATTTGTATATCTGTCCGTTCGTCTATTTCACAACAACTAATGTAAAATGTATCCGATGTTAATGAAATATTCTTTTCAAACGACCTCCCAGTATATTTACACTGTATATAAGCAAATGGCCTCACGTATTACTGCGGGCAATATACTACGTTCGTCATTCTGAGTCTTTCATATAAAATTCCTTTGAGCTCGAAGTCTTGCATAAATTTGAACATCCTCTATAGACATTTTGATGAATCACCGAAACCCTATTTTTTTAATGTCAAAGTCAAAGATATATACTTCTTTTCCTTTACACCTCATTTCTTACTTCCTAGATCAAATATGAAAAAATACACTGAAATGTGTGTTTATCTTTTCTCGAAAGTCAAAATACCAAAATTTTGTATCTTAAAGGATTTCTGGATATGGACATCTCTTGATTTGCAAGTCCCATTTCACCCTTCCTCGTCGAATTTCTAGAAATTATTCCTTAGTGGCACCTCATGTTACAACTCTTACGCATTGTTCAAATGTCAAATTTCTACCTCTAGCATTTCGACTTAGGCATTGATCAGGCAGTCAGTCAGTTTGGACTTCTTTTGTATATGTAGATTTACGTGTGTGTGTCGTATGTATGTAAGTCTATGTAGGTCGGCAACAGAAGTACATGCTCAAGTCAAAAATCTTGGAAAGAGTGACTGAATTTAAGTATAATATTCCCTTAAGTTTTTTCAAATTCTATTAAAAAAAGTGGTTCTCTTTAAGATACTCAGAACTGTGGATACATTTTTTTCTGAAGTCTTTGAGCTACCCATTGCGCACATATAAATTGGTACGTGCTTGCAGATGGATACGAGTAGCAGGTAAATTATGAACAAATTTGCAAATAAAAATTTGGTCAACAACTAAAATAAATAAAAAAAAAATAAGAGATTTCATATAAGAGATTTCCCTTCTGTTTTATCTGATCACATCTTGCTTTTGTTTGTGAAACAAATCAATCAATGGGGATCTGTTCTTGGTTGTTCCTTATATTGATTTTAAACTTAATTTTGAAATCATTTGTTACGATTTTCATGGAATGTGGTGGATCAACTGTAATAAGGTAAGAAAACCAGAATTACCCATTCCACTCTAAAAGAACGAAGATTAATATTTTGGAAATTTATGTAAAGGGACTACAGTAGAGTTGTCGATTAGAAGTTTTGCGTTGAGATTTTCAATACAGCACTGCTATTGTGAATTACTACTTTAAATTGTTCATTGCCTTTTATATTTCTGAAAGAGAAAACAAATCTGAGATTTAAGCTGATACATTATTGACATTCAAGTCGAAGAATGTTCTGGACAGTTTTTCTCGCTTTTCTTAAGAGAGAGAGAGAGAGAGAGAGAGAGAGAGAGAGAGAGAGAGAGAGAGAGAGAGAAAAGAGTGCGGTTTGAGAGAACGTAGCTAATCAGAGGGAAATTCATTAAACTGAATGCAAAGATGTCAGTTATCATATGTTATATAACTTCCTCTACCTACCCGCTGGAAGTGAAATCCACGTCTCACTGAAAGGACAGAATAGACAGAGAGAAAATGCTGTATTTAGCAGTTCTCTCTTGACGAGATGGCTGAGGATGATTTTGCTAAATATATAAGCATTTTGACAAAACTGTAGCCTAGTTGATGAGATAATTCAACTGCAATTAATAGTTTTGTTTTTTTAGAATTAGCTTCCTTTTATTTTTGTTTGCAAAGAGGAAGTTCTGAGATATTCAGTTGTAACGAAAATCCGAAAGAATTTTATGTTAGTATTTCACATTCTTTAGCAAATTTCAATTTATCATGGTTTATATTATTATTAATACTAGTGCAAAAATGGACAATGAGATGGGTCATCGAAAAAAATACACAAATCAAAACCTAACAAAATATACAACCACTGATTATTATGATATTTCTGTATATAATATGCCATTACGTAATTTTAGTCTTATGAGAAATAAGCATTGCATATTGCAGTTTTGTAATTAGATATATCATAATATAGATCAGTGAGTAAATTAAAGAAAAGTTGGATAATAGTATAAAACATAATCTTCAGGAGATAGTTAACAATAAACCTGACCTGAATTAGCTTGTCACAGAAAATATCGAATAGCACTCCTTTACCTCTTCGGCTATCAACAGTTTAGCTTCTTGACATGTGTTAGTAACAGTAGTAATAATTATTTTGGTAATAGTAGTAGTGTCACGATCTATACGTTTTAAACACCATTTCAGATTCTATTATGGTAGAGCCAAGGAGGAACTTAAGGTTACGGACCGAGGAACTTGAAACTCCAAACTTTCCTTTTGCAAAGTAAAAACGCCAGTGTGCGCATATTTAGTGAAGCATTAAATATAATGTAAGGTGTAATATCTGAATCACCAGTATTAAAGATTCACTGAGTCATTTCGAATGATAATAACATACTGTTGTAATGAGTAAATGTTCGATTTAGTCATATTCTAGTGTTATGTTTTTTTTTTGTTTTTTCTTTTTTTAAATTTTAATCCAATTAATATAGCTATGCAGTTGCCACCGGTTTTAATATTGTCGAATTGAAAATTATCAAATATTGTAGGTAAATTTTGTGCTAGATTCCTTGCTTGTATCCAGTGCAGCTAACTTTAAAAGTGAAAAAGTCTGGATACAAGCTGATTTCAGATTCGCTGTGTTAGCACAGATTATAACGTGTCTAAAGTTAGCCTCCTCTCTCCAGCATTTACAGAAATTAATGAAACTTTAGACATGGTTAGTGCATCGTAATGCACATAACACTAAGGTTAGTGCCTAATAGTGTAAACGTTATGAGCAATAATTAGTAGAAATAATTTGTAATTTACCAATTTTAAACTAATTGTCCTACAAACATGGGACGAATGCCATTCGTTAGTGCATCGTTAATGTACATTAGTGCTCTAAAACTAATATTAGGACTCTGATAATATAAGAGTTATTAGCAAATATTTATAGGGTACAAGATTCATCCCATATCGTATTATGTTCGTGATAAGCATCAACCAATGAGTTTTATTGATATTTTTCCTGTTTCTTTCACAATCTTCATTGTACCATGGTCTCCATTACCATTTGTTTCTATTTACCATTCATTTCCTATAGCCTACAGACTAAATAAAAAAAAACTATTCCATCCATTTTATATCACATTAATAGAGCAAATAATAAGCATATTTTTATTTAGTACAAAATGCTAATAAGTAACATACGAAACTTCTTTTCTTGCAAATATGGTTACTTTAATACTTAGGGCGTTAATGAACTATACCGACAAACTATAAGAGGTGATTCCTCACATCAAAATAAGAGACGAAAGTTCATATGGATCTATGACGAAAAGTGCATAGTTTCAGAGCTAGGGCTGTTCAAAATCGTGAAAAACCTAAATTTGAACAGGCTCTATTTCGAATCCTAGAAACTGTGGATAGTGGTCCTAATCAGCGTAAAGGAAGCCACGCATACACACTCCAAAAACGCATATTTCAGAATTTTCAATAGATGTACAGGGTATTCCCTACAGGGTGCAATTCTCAAATATGCTCTCAATAGAATTTGCAGATATACTTTGATTTAAAGGAGGGTCCAAAGTAAGCAGGAGGTAAGCCTTGACAACAATGGACATCCAATGCTTCGAAGGGGAGTTGGATGTGGTAAAAACCGGCAACTCCATGATTTGTGTGTGTGTGTTTGTGTGTGTGTGTGTGTGTGTCTGTCTGTCTGTGTTCGAAATAACGTGCGATGCGATGTATTTCTTCATAGTATAATTCACGATTTCTCCACTTATAAGCGTGAAAGTAAACATCCCAGCATGCGTTTTCCTAAATACGAGAGACCGTGCTGCTGACTATCCTTAACACTTTCGACATTGCGTCAAATGATTTCGTGTTCACTGCTATCAAAGCTTATCATTTGCCTACTTTGGACCAATCATATCTCAAAATTCGGTTGATGGTATGTCTGGGAATTTCACCCTACAGGGAATACTCTGTACACCAACTGAACATTAATGAAATATGCATTTTTGGATTGCGTATGCGTGACTTTCTTTTCGCTATGGACCATCATCCACAGTCTCTCGAATTCGAAATAGGGCCTCTTGAAATTTGGCTCTTTCACAATTTTAGACAGCTCTAGCTCTGAAACTATGCACTTTCCCCACAGGTCCATATGAATATTTTCTCTTATTTTGATGTGAGGAATCACCTCTTACAGAGTGTCGGTATAGTTCATTAACACTTTGTATATTTTTAAAAAAAAAGCATATCAGTGATACAAAATATATTATGTACTTAAATAGAACAAGTGCAGATACCAGTCAAATTACAGCCAGTTATGGCACTAAATATAACGCAGTTTAAAAATTAATAAGCCACATGGAATAGTAGCAGATAACATTGAACTTCCAACAACAATTATGTACAACATTTCTCAAAATATGATTGCTACCGTAGCTTTAGATATATAGAAAATAGACTACTTTGATACTACTTTTGAATTTGCGAACAGAAACTAAATGAATAAATAAATGAAGCAAAATCCGATTGCATCGAATCTCTATCACATGGCAAAGTAAATTTTCTGGAGATTTTATTTCCAAATATAGTCCTTAATAGACAGTGATCTGAAGTTTATCATGCACATATTGGCTACACGATGGACGCGTTGAACACGCAAATTAATTACAGAAAGATTTTCTTTCTAAATAAAAAGATAGTTTGCGTAGATTTGTAATGTTATTTATTTCCAAGTTTGTCTAAGAAGGCAAGGTATCTTTTGGTATGATGCCCATTTCTGATACGAAAACTTCCTTGTTTATACCAGGCCATGTGATTTTATGACAGAAGCCAACTTGTAAAAGATTGTTACAGAGTCATGAAGAAGGAAGGAAGATTCTAATCTTAATCCAATAAACTTCGCTATAATAATCAGTGCCTTCTTTTCTATGTAAGTACCTTTTCACCTCACTTATTATGTTATGACTTTCAGAGTGAATGAGAGTAGATGATAAAAGTAAATGAGTGATTACGGTATAATTAGTAGAATGACAGAGTGGGAAGAAACAGAAAGTGTCGAAAACATTCCCGGAAAAGAAGTTGGCCTGTCTCATAAACAGTGGCGAAGCGCGTTGTAAAAAATTGGGTAGACAGACACCAACACACACACACACACACACACACACACACACATACATACATACATACATACATATATATATATATATATATATATATATATATATATATATATATATATATATATATATATATATATATATACGGTATTTGTTTTTTACTTCTATTTTTAATTCTGATATTTCGTACTGTATAAAGGATGCTGATATACACTAATCACTATTCCAAGTAAGATGATCCCTGATAATTCATAAATATATTTAGTATTAATGTTTGAGTTTTCAATATTCTTTGCAATAAATAATGTCTACACTGTTCCTTTAAGTATAACATTTTATAACTAATGAAATTTGGTCTATAGTATTTCTTTTCCCGAAGTATAATTTTCTGAATGGTACCACATTTGGTAGAAATGGGCCGTTAGTTCCCCATGCCCTCTTTAGGGATAGTCATTTCGAAATACCTTAGAAATGAGCTGTAAAGTAAAAAAAAACAAAAAAAAAAAACGATAGAAGTAAAACACCTTACAACACGTAACCTAATACCTAATACCTTACATAATACCTTACAGTCTTGTAAATGAGCTCCATACCCTGTCTTTCATTCCGGCGAAAACATTAATAGCTCTTTCTTTGGATTCAGGTATCCTACAAAGCTTCCACACCAAGTTCGTTATTGTAAGTGTCCGTAATTCAGAGAGTATCCGTAATTCAGGAGGTGTTCATAATTTGTCATGCTGTTCGTTAAGTAAGTTTTCACTCTTTTCAGGGCACTCAATGAATGTTTTCAAAAAACTGAAGTTGATTGAATGCTCAATGCCATATTTAGCAGCTTTGTTGTCTCCTGATATACGCTTTGAAGTTCGTTACTGAGAATATATTTCAAGTAGTCTATTCGGGAAGAGAAATGTGTTGGTTACTATCGGAAAATAAGTTGATAAGTTCATTCCTAAACTGATCTGAGCAAAAACTGTTAGGAAAGGTGGATATCAAGTCATTCAGTTTGCCGTATGGAAGAATTTGTTGATACATACTAAATTTTCTATAATTTATTAGTCCTACAGTGACCAGATTTTTGAATTTTTCAAATCTTTCACCTGCACAATTATTGAGCGAAGAATCTAATATAAGTAAAATTGAGTTTGTTTGTGTGTTTGTCTGTCTTTGTGTATGTGTGCGGCCTGAGGATCAGACGGGTGGAGCGAGTTACCAAAATTTGCTCACGGGTACCTTGGTCTAAGCCCCAGACCAAGACGAAGCGTTTTTTTTTTAAATCGAACCAGGTGGTCTCAGGGGAAGAGCGTTTACCGGGAGATGTAAAAGTACTTGTCACTCTCGCGAAAAACATAAAAGTGACAGAATTGCCAATACGTCTCAACTTTTCGGTAAGAGGGTCTTTTTTCATTCCGATGTTGGAGACACATAGAGACAATATATATACGTTAAGGGTACGTTATAACAATTTAATATTTTATAGAGGGAGCTCGAAAGATGGTTTAAAATAAAAACAAATAAAAAGAAATAGCTGTCTGTTTTTTTTTTTTTTCACTCACAAATCCAGCTTAAAATAAACAAGATAGACAACCCTCTAAACGTAGACAAAACAGCAAATGTCTTTTCGCAGGTAATACTACTACACAGCGCGAGTCTTTGGACTTTAACTTCTCACGTGGCTTTTCTCCTTATAGGTTGATCCAAGTTAAATGGATGCATCAGAGAAATATTGTTCAAGGTTTCGCGAGACACTTTGCTTTCTGTCTTTCATATGGAAGCATTTTTTAAAAAGCTCAGAATAAATGATAGGACATTTTAGGTTCAGAATCTTTAAGTTACAAAATTTTAAGTTAGTAATTTAGGCTTAATGACTTAATTCATATAAAATTCTAAAGGGTAGGTAGCGTCCACCCTGTCTCCCCTCAAGCCTCGCCACTGCTCACAAAATCACTTGGTCTGCTATAAACAACGAAGCTCTGGTATTTGAAATGGGCGATATACCACTAATATAACGCATCTTCGTAGGCGAACTTAGAAACACAAAACATTATAAATCTACGGATATTACCTTCTTATTTAGAAATAACATCTTTCTGTAATTAATTTGGGTGCCCAACGCATCCATTAAGTAACAATATGAGCATAAGAAAATTTAGATCACTGTATATTTGAAAATAAAAATTTCCAGAAAATTGATTTTGCCACATGATAGAGATTCAATGCAATCGTTTTTCTGCTTCATTTATTTATTCATTTAAATTTTATTACAAAACTCAAAAGAGTAACAAAGTAATCTATTTGCAATATATCTAAAACTACAGTAGGAGTTACACTTTGAGAAATGTTGTACATAATGGTTGTTGGAATCTCGATGGGATCTGGTACTATTTCCAGCAACTTATTTTTTAAACTATGTTATTCTTCGTGTTGTATCTCAATTTGTTCAGGTTATAACTCTGGCTTGCATTAAATGATTCTCCTAAAATTATAGGTGTGATTTGAATGTCTAACTCAGTAAAATTAATTGTTGTATTTCATTTAATAGTGAGTTTAAATTAGTTTTATTACAGAAATTAGTGGATAGTTTTTGATTTGCTCTCAATTTATTTTAAAAAAGCTAAACATGATATATTACATTCTGCTATACATGAATTCAGTTCGTTGCCAAATACTCTAGGAAGCTGCCAATTGCTACGTTGGTAGTTAGCTAGTTTGTCATTTTCATCTGTTGGTCCTATTGTTTGTGTTGCTAAAGAGTAACAATTTGATTTGATCATTTCCCTATTCATCTGCGTTTCAGTTAATTTTGGAATCATCTTTGTATCGTACATGATAAATTTTCCTCTGAATTCAAGTGATATTCCAGTTTGATACACATTATGAGAATCCTGTTTCCGTTTATTACTACAATTTATAGTATTATTGAACATAGTTATTTGATCATGTTAACATCATAGCTGAAGCGAGAGTACGCAAGTTTCTGCTATTCCAATATGCATGTAAGTACCTCTGCTTCAAGATAATTTTTGTAACATAGATTTGATTTTGATGAAAATTGATAGATGGCTTTCTTTAGGCATCCCTGTTGGTTGCAATTGAAGTCCGCGAAAATCGGGGGAGTAAACTAGAATAGACTTAATACCAAGGTAAAAGTTTAGGCTTATATCATATTGTACTTAATATAATAGCAAAAACTTATTTTCCCTCACAACTTCTGTAAAATAATTAGATTTTGATACAGTATCTCCTGTATTTTCATCGAGACTTTTCAACCATCAGTATTGCTTGGAGTTGAAATTAGTCATTTACAAGAGAACGAATTTATCCTAGCTTAGAAAGTAAGTTCCATGAATATCATTTCAAAAATAGTGAATCAAAGCTTTTGATTTCCTCAAGACTCAAACCTATCCCCATTGTTGGTGTATTGTTGGTGTAGTAATGGTTCCAGGGAACAGCCTGCTGAACTGGCATAATTGATTTCTCATTTAAGCAAGGACACTTTACCAGTGTGCAGCTCAAACGGGGATAGGGACAAAATCTCGCGGCCGAAACATCGCCGCCCAAAATCTCGCATGGCCAAAACCTCGCCGTCCAAAACCTCGCGGGACAAAATCTCGCCGGGCCAAAACTTCGCGTGGCCAAAACCTCGCCGCCCAAAACCTCGCGTGGCCACAACCTCGCGGGACAAAATCTCGCCGGGCCAAAACCTCGCCACCCAAACATCGCCGCCAAAACCTCGTGGGCCAAAATCTCGCCTACAGCTTAATAAAAATTCAGTGTAGTATAAAAATATCTGCTGCTTTTCTTATAAGTAAAAAGAAAAACTGGAAGGAAGAGCTTGATGTGGTGAGAGTAGGGGCGCCGAATTCTACTTCGCCCCGGGCGCCGAAATCTCTAGCTACGGCTCTGTATATATATATCCCCCTCCCTTTTGTTGTGCCGACAAAGGGAAATTATAAAAGACATCCTAGGCTCGAACCTCATCTATGTTGAAAATTTGATTGAGATCGGTAGGATGGCTCAAGAGGTATAATGTAACAAACATAGTCATTTAATTTCTATATATATAGATTTCCAAAGCATGCATTAGAATTTTTCTTGTCATTATTTTAATGTAATTATGTGTTATTACTAAATATATACATATTGTAATAGACCCTATATAGAACATTCTACATTGAAGAAATCGTCGTGAAGAGGTTGTATCCTGACGACATTTCTTCCCAGGCGACACTACGTCTCTCTTAATTTAGACCAGGCGAGATTCTGTGTCGCGAGATCATTACAACGAGGTTTTGGTCAGGCAAGATTTTGGGTATGGCGATATTTTGGGGCGGAAGGTTTTGGAAGACGAGGTTTTGGCAAGGCGAGGTTTTGGCCCGGCAAGATTTTGTCCCGCGAGGTTTTGGGTGGCGAGGTTTTGACCAGACGAGATTTTGTCCCGCGAGGTTTTGGGCGGCAAGGTTTTGGCACGGCGAGATTTTAGGCCGCGAGGTTTTGTCCAGGCAAGGTTTTGGTCCTCGAGGTTGTCGCCGCGAGGTTTTGTACCCAAACCGCTCAAACGATTGGAGAGATTGAAAAAAAATCCATTATTCTAGGTTGAAGATCACCTATTTCAAACAATTTTCATCTCTTTCCATTTTTTCGTATCTTTACCCAAATATAATGAAACTGACCTGTGGTCTCAGGCTTTTGATACACCCTGTATATTTCCTAAAATTAGTCTATCTGATTTTAATAAAATTTACCGTGTGCATTACCAGTACCTGCGTTACTCTTTGGACTTGAGTGCCATTATTAGAAGACAAACAACAATACATAGGATCTGGTTCTTAATAGTGTATTGTTTACATAGATTACTCAGTATTGCACGTAAAGAGGGAAACTGTTTTGATAAATCAATAAAAATTAGTTTTACTCCATTTTCTTGAAACCTAGTTTGTTGTGATGTATCGCTCGGTATATTAAATATCACATTTGAAATAATATAGTTTAATAAAAGTTAGAGTTTAAGAGTCAATTTTCGGTTATATCTCATTGATATACTGCGTACTATCACCTAGTGTCATAATAAAAAGCTCAGTGAGGCATACTTTAGTATCTCAACGTGCAATGTGTATACGTGTAATGTGTAAATTTAAGAACGGAAATATGTTTCGCATGCTGCGTCATTCCCAAGTGACATACATCGGTAAAATTTGAACTATACAGAAAACAACAGGAGGAAACACGTAATTAGAAAAATTGCACTTTTATACAGAAACAATAATTTAAACTGAAGTCTCTGCGACACATGATGCCCCCTATCTCTGATATTATAGGAGTAAAATGGTCCTTACAATGGTGTATGATCTCCACGGACAATGACGCACTCTCTGCAACGTGGTTTCATGCTGCTCATAAGGTTAATAATAAGTTGTTTTGGTATGTAGTTTCAATCCTTCACTAGAGCTGTTGATAGCTGATGGATGGTACTTGGTATACCTGGATGCGCTGCAAGACTTTCCTTCATACCATCTCACATGTGTTTATGAAATTCAAGTGGGGGGATTGGGCAGGCCAGTTAATTCGCTGAATATCCACTCGTCCCAAGGCACACAAAACTGTGCTGTTCGGCGCGGTCGCGCATTATCATTTACAAACATGAAATCGAGGCTGATTGCACACTGAAAAGACGCAGGTGGGGAAGGAGTATGATGTCATAATAACGTTGACATCCTGAGATATTACGCCCCACAAATGTCATCAAAATCACAAACTTCAATTTTCGGACCCCCATAAATCTACGGTTCCAGTAGTATCATAGCTGTGGATATTTCTGCAGACTCTTTACATGCAATCGTATTCAGCACAAAACTTATGAACCCCCTACTTCATGCCATTCCAAAATACAGCCCCTTTAAAAGTGTAATTTTCTGTACTTTTTCTGGTGAATTCTTGTATTGGTTTGCTACCCTGAATATTTATTTAGAAGCAAGAGTATACATTCTTCTTATACGTCAATCTCTCCTGTAATATTCGGTTTTATTTAGTGTTCGTCTGATTCGTACGTTCGTAAACGCTTGCAAATGCAAAAATTGGCACTCCACCGACAAGAAAGACGGCCATCATTTAGGAACACTTCCACATACAGCAACGTGAATTATGTTGTTGACGTTCTCATACACATGGTTCATCACACTCCAATTTCTATAATTTTCGGAGATGGCCGAGCAACCATTTTCACCATTTTTGGACCACTTCAGATGGATTGACCCAATACTTTTTTTTTTTATGAAGTATGGGGTAAGATTTATTTAAGACTTATGGAATATTTCTATGATTAGGGTTGAAATAGGTCAAGGGTAAGAGTGTGAAATACAATAATTATGAAAGAAACAGAATCTCGCTCGTGAAATGAAATTTCTAATTTTCCGTTTTAGAATTGAGAAGTTTGATGCAATAAGGGCGTAAGTCTGAAACATGCAGTTGGAGAAAAACGATATTGAAAATTTAAGTAGTGATTTTCTTACATAAAACAATGCAATATGCATCATTTTATTCCGATATTAGATTGAAATGTTACCAGGAAGTTAAACAAGCATGGCAAAAGCCACAAATGCGTTTGATACAAAAAGGACGTAAACTCGCTTACGCCCTTATAACATCAAACTCCTCAATTATGTGGTTTAGACTAAATTAGATAGACGATTAATGAAAGTGAATTATCTTGAAATAACTGGTATAACGAAAACGTTGAGAAAAAGCTAAAATATTCGGACACGATGTTTTCCACCTCAAATTCGCGTGGCTGCGAATTGAACCTGGGGTGCTTTGCACCAGAAATGAATGCTTTACCACAGAGCTACTGTGCCCCACAATCTCTTTCCTTCTATACTGACCGGCATTACTATTGTCTCAACCACATCACTGCAGACATGAACTTTGTGCATACATATCAGTTTCTAAATGCGATATTAACATTTCCGCCCATTACGCCACAGGATATCATAAGAGCAATATTTAGGCATCAACCGCATTTCATCTACCTTCCGTTCTTTTTGTGTAACTCAAGTTGGTTGAGTAGTTAGTTGTTTCCGTGTGTGTAATGTGGTAGTTAACTATGCGTCTGTTTTACTTCACTCGGTAATAAAGTTTGATAATGATTCAATTTCGGAATAATCTGCTAAAAAGGTACTGACTAAAGTAAGTAACTATTTCACTACTAAAATTTCTTTTGATATTATGAATTTGTTATCATTCTCAGTAAAACGACAAACCTTTCCTTACTCAGGAAATGTCGTATCAACATATGACTGAGTAATTAATTTTAACATAATCTCGATGTTCATAAACCTTACACTTTTTAACTAAGTTGCCTAAATGTTTAACTTCCAAACATTTGTGATTTTCATTTCAAGGATCCTTGTATTTCGAAATGTCAGAACTTAATGTTAACACATAATGTTCTTTTATTTTATTCATGCGATAGCATAAATATAGCAGTTAAAATATTGGATTACTGTATTTCGGTACTGAGGTTGTATAAGACGAAATTTACAGTTTGAAGGATGATTTGAGTCATAATGTAATTTGCATTTAAGGCTTAGTACATGCAGTGATATCGAATATGGGATTACAAACACAGAAAATATGCGGAACTTTCCCACACAGGGACAAAAAACATTATATATAATTGGTTATCACAACAACAGCAATGCTTGTACAGCGTGAACAGGAAGTCGTTTTACACTCAATAATAAATTATACCATTAAATTGTACGAAGGTTAATGGCATACTATTAATATTAAACTGGCAATCATATTTTTCTTTGCTTTTCTTCATAGTGAGATTGGCACTAACTTCATTGTTATTTCGGGGTGGCAGAAAAAAATGCGCAAACAGTCCAGTCCAGTGAGTCTTGATGACAGATATAAGCATTTTACTTATGTTTTGTCCATCGGCAAATGCCTAGACGAAAGTGTATAGCCCGATAAGGCGGTGAAAATTGCCCTTCCACGGATTGCTGTGATATTTATACCAAAGGTACCTCATATCCAAAGATAACTTTGATCAGAAAATCAATTTCTAATTCCTTCGAATTTCGAAGTTATTTTTGAAAATTTGGAAATAAAAGAAAGTGTTCATATATCGGAAACCACTTAAGGTACGAGGGTGAAACAAAATAAGAATATACTTCGCTTCAAGGGTCTTACCGGAGACAAGAAATAATGTATTTCACCCTTCAAATTTCTAGCGAAAAGCGCCTCGAAAAAATGCGAATTTAAATAGTTTTGTTTTATGTTTAAGTGATCACCTTCTATTTTCCACCATAGAAGCAGCACCAACCCACCTATAATATATTTTGAGCATGGTTTGATACTCGGCGTGCAACTTGGTGTAAAATGAGGAAAAACAAAGTCGGAAATGCCTGGAAAATATGCAAACCACGTTATGCCATAAATGTCCATTTGACGGTGGCCTGCAAGGATAATAGTGTACGTAAGAGAATCCTCAAAAAATATGGATCGCCAAACATTATAAAGAATTGTCACCAACGATCGGAGAGTGAAGAGTAACTATGGAACTAAGTCACAACTTTGAACGGCCTCTTGCAATAATAATCATAGTTAGATGAGAATTGCATAATCTGAACATCTGCAGTCGAGTTGAAATGACCAATCCTTTAATCACCACTAATAGTGCTTTAGCGTGGAGAAAATGGTACCGACAGAATGGACCATCGGCGATTGAGAAATTATAATAGATCTGGTGAATTCTGTTGTACTTTATTTCCAACAAGCAGGCTGTGTTTATATATGGCGGACGCCCAAAGAAGCTTATACTTCGAACTGTCTCCATCTATCGTGAAACGTGGCGGTGGCTTTGTAGTTCTATGAGCCATAATATCTTACCATGTTTATGTTTACAGGACGTCTTCCTACTAGTAATTATGTGAACATTTTAAATGACCATGTATTTCCCATCGTTTAAATGTTTTAAACTAACGGTGTAAACATTTCCCTTTGCTCACTCTATCCCCCATACTCCATTATCAACGAACAGCTGTGATAAGTTCTGGAGCTCCGGCTTCTTAGCAGATATTATTTCCGATCCTCCCTGAAGAGCTAAGTACTGCACTGGATGAGGAATGTTAAAACATTCATCTAGAAACCATTCGTATCTTATATGTCTCCTTTCCAAGGTAAATCAGATTTATTGTGCAGGCTAACAATGGCGCTCTATCGAATTAATAAGATAAGCTGAAATTTGTGTCTTCATTCCAATTTTGTGTTTTTGCAATATTATATATATTGTGATTTACATGTGATAGAAACGTTGATTCAACTTTGAGTAACATTTAGTTTCATTTTCTCATTCTTCTTTAGGGTAGACTATCAAGTTCCGAGATTTATGATATTTAGTTTCTATGATTCTGTACGTTTGTGTACTTATTGTAAAAATCAAATGTGAACTTTTATGTACCCATATATAAAATGACAACAATACTTCTAAATTTCAAGCTAAATTTTATCCCATGTTTGCACTACGTTTAGGTTAGATACAATTCAAGTTGTTTTTCTTGTTTCCAAAATACTTACCATAGCGTAGACTCGGCCTTGTGTAAGTACGACTTGCCATAAAAGAAGTAGAAGTTGCTGGTTTTAAGAACTACTCTCAGGCAGCTTAAAGCTTGTCATTATAGCAACACCATTCCCATTATTGTTTATTTTCTAGATTTCTGTTCCTACCATTTAGTTCAAGTTGCTCCCATACTACCATGCGGTTGAATCAACATCGGATTTTTAACGCTACCTAATATCAAACTCACAACAGTCGCACTCCTGTGTGCGCGTGCTAATGGTTTAGTACACGGAGACTCCCACGAAGTCAAGTAAGAGTCAATCGTACAGAGTATATTGAATATTACCAAAGTCGAAGAAAAGTACCAAATGTTACTGTTCTTCGTTAAATTTTAGCGTCCCTTTTCAGTAACGTTGCTGTATGAGATGTAGACCTACAGTTTGAGGTGGAATCAGAACTAATGTATTGCGTTCAAACTTAAATACTGGCTAACTGAAACCTAATCGGGAACTACATACATCAAAAGTGCATGCACTAGCAATAGGCCAACAGTTACCATATCGAAAGATACTTTTAGATAACTGAATTTCTTTCCGACAAATATATATATATATATATATATATATATATATATATATATATATATATATATATATATATATATATATATATATATATATATATATATATATATATTTGAATGAAGAATTATCTATATTTCTGGTTGTTGGTTTGAAAGTAAACACACAGAAGACAAAATGAAAATTCTTATGACATCATACGCATGCACCTCTAATCTCAAGTTAATTGAATGACATATTATGCTTCATATGCAATTTACAATGAAAATGTTTAATGTTGGCCTGTAAACATTATAATAATAAGGGTATTGTAGTTTATGTCTAAATTTCTGAAACTAGTAACTTTTAAAGATGCAACTAGATAGAGGGAAGGTGGGTAAGAAAATGTATTGTATTAAAATAAATGTGAAACATCTAGCGCCGTATATTTTCTTTATGCTATGCTTTTGTTCATTTTCTCCAACATTTGCAGCATAAGGTATTTTACAGATTTCGGTTCACTATTAATTATTAACGATGTTCAGTGGCTAAATATTGAAATAACTATATGTGAAATTTGTAACGTCACCTTATCACAGCTACATTCTATTCACACGCACATGAAAATTGAGAATAATAAACTAAAATAACTAATAATTGAAAATAATAAAAATTGAAATGTAAAACTAAATCACTTGAGGATGCTCCAAGACCAGTTGAGACTGCCAGAATGAACTTAAAAAGAATGGAGACATGGAGCGGGAAGGATAACTGTGATTGTTCCTACATGTACACTCATGTCCAAATTGATTGTCACATATCTTACCCACCTTCCCAGTGGGTAAGAATATAATGTGATAATGATTTTGCAGGGTACTTTAACATTGATACTATGTGTATGATCGGGTAATTATATTTGTGGTAAATTTCATAGGAAAAGAATTATAAATACGAAAATTAGAGTGAGCAAAACAAAATGTTGCTAAATGGACAAGAAAGTTTTATTTTTGTTTTATTGTTCTTATTTACTGCTCTTTTGACATGAAATTTGCCACATACATGTCTTTGCCGATTATAATATATAATTATACACGTACTAACATTATAAGAAAAATACCGGGAGAATTCGTTATCAAATTATATTTCTACAACAACATATTTATAGACATGAGACAATAATTTTGCACATGAGTTTACGTCTACCATTTACGGTTCCAATTTTAGATCCTCATAGTTTGAAATCACATTGTAGTTCTACATTGTGAAAACACGATCACTTACATACTAATGTGTGAAACATTTTACTACTTGCCAGAGAAAGGAAGTATTTTATGTAGAAATGCTTAACGATAATATAATTTTCGGTGGTAAGGAGTTAAGTTATACATTTAGTCTAACCAGATACTTTGGAACTTTATGATTTAGTACCATGGTTTTCAATAATAAAGGGGAAAGAATCCAGTATCTAAAGGCTGAACATTAGATTGCTGCATTCAGGGGCGTCGTTAAGGGGTGTGTAAGGGGAATACTTCCCCCAAAGTTGGCAATTTCTTAACAAGTTGGCAAATTAAAATACCTAGTTGGCAATTTGAAGAATGCAATTTTGTTCAGTTGACTTATGTGGTTTAACATTTTATTAGGTACCCAGTTGCTGTAAATTATTATCAATTCTTTTATAGACATGGCATAAATTTTGTGTAGTTTCCTATCTTGAAATAAATTGATATGTTCGTTTAAACCTTCTTTACTTGTTGCAAGTGGTCACACTTCACTTTGTTCATTTGATATTCCTAAATATTTTGAAGAATCTTTAACGCAAAATCGGGAAATTATACCACTGACAAAAGCAGAATAGAGGTGGTGTGCAAAGTTAAAACAAAGCCAGAGAAAAGAGGCGTTTCGGTGGCAGGTCGCAAAAGCATTTGACAGAGGAGCGTATTTAAAACAACAGGCAGATTGTGGAGTTTAATAAGAGAACAATAAGAATTGATATTAATAAAACAAGAACAAGGCAGTGACTGGTTAGTATAAACTTTTGTTTAGTATGTAAATTTGAGAAATTTAAAAGGTTTTTCTATTAGTAAAATATCAAAGGGAAGTAGATGTTGATACCAGAGTGAATATTTTGTATAACTGTGTCTGCTTTGTGTGTGAATAGACCTTTTGCTTTGAAACAAAAGGTGATCATATTAATACAGAGGACAACAACAACTTATTTCAGTTCTGATTTGCAGTAAGACATTCTATTTACAGAGCTTCTCGAGTAGAGAGAACTGAACAAAAGTGTGTTTGGGGAATGGTATCACAGTAAGTTTCTGAAGGTGTTTCCGGTGGGGGGAAGGCTACAATGAATGAGTCAAGTCACTTTGACGCTTCCGCTGTGAATCTAGTGCGAGATTCCAAAAGTCATATTTTTGGATTCCAAACAATACGTCTGCTGGGTAAAAGCGTAAAAAGGTGTGTATTTCACTACATTTTCATGAGATGTTTTGCCTTCCCTACCTTATTTTTAATCTCGTAGTTGCTTCTTTTAGAAAGTTACACAAAAAATGCAATTTTTCCTTTCTCTATAGTATTTATAAGTCAAAACTTTACATAACCGTTGTATATTACTTATGTAGCTCACAGGGTCGAAACTATTGGGGAGCAAGCCAGACACGTGCCCCTGTTGCGTGGTTTTAGGGGCGCTTAAAAGAGAGGTTATATATTAGTATTTTTTCTGCCGATATTTAATACTGTTCATCCGAGTGTGAAATCATTAAATCGAAGTGGGAGGAGACTGGAGGACTGAAGAGTGAAAAATAAATAAATAAAACATCTGCGCACTTTTACACCTCAAAGTTTCGATATAGAAAGTTCACGTATTTGGGCATCCATAAGTAGTCAACTATACAAAATTAGGTATTACGACGATACCGCTGACCACTAGTTCACCTAATAATTAAATATGAAATATACGTTGATTACACATAAATTACTGTAATTATTTTGCAAGCTTTTGACATTATTTCACTGTATTATCCCCCGAGGAAGGTTTTAGTGGGGAGAATTTTTCAAAAAATATTTAGTGGGGGAATTCCAGCGTTTTCATCATAAATTCCACTATTTCAACTCGGTAACAAATAATGAATTGAATGTAGAATCAAATCTCATACATTAAAGTATGTATTACAGTGCATTTTTCTCTTCTCTAACCACAGGCATTATTCATTTCGGTAGAAAATCATTCTAAAAGACATTCTCTCAGGCTTTCTTCCCTTTTTCTGCCAGAGCCTTGTTCGGCATCCTACTGAACAATCTCCAGCGTTTATACCAAATGTGCTTAAAATATGAAGTAGATGAGCTAATTAGGCATTTGTGTGCAATATTATTCCGTTGGGTACAGTACTGACTTTTACAACGCTGTTAACTAAAGGGTAAGGCGATAAGATTTTTTTTTTTTTTGATTTAGTTTAACATCCAACGATTATACCGAGTAGGCTCAAGGAGACATGGACCTACTGATTATAGTGAAATTCGAACCACTTTGGTTGTTCAATACTCTCCCACCGGAAATTGAATCCGGGACCCCAAGCGCAAAAGGTGGACTCGAAAGCGGAACAAGGCTGTTCGTATTCGTATCTCAGACGGGGCATGGAATGGGACGAATATGAAAATTAGGTTGTTGTAACAGTTTTCCACACGGTTGGTAAAAGTGAAACTGAGATTTTCGAAACACTTGGCAATTTTTTATCAAGACTTGGCAATTTGAAGTTTTATCCTCCTCCACCTTTATCTTTTAATGCTTGCTGCGCTGTTGGCTGCATGAACTCAATATTTTGCCTATACTTTGAAAATGATGTATAGATACAATTTTAGTTTACCTGTTAGTGTACAAGAGTTTATCTTTTACGGTTGCAATTCAAAATATTTATTCGGGAAATTCTATTGAACTATTTTAATTCTCGTAATTAGTACTTGACCACAAAATATCGTTTGCAATTATAAAAGCCGAAAATAACATTTATTTTAAACTTTTTCTACTATTGAATTTAACCAACGATATATTCTCTTTTCGAGAGACATTTTTACGTCATATTCTACAGAAGAAATATATTCATTCCAAGAGGTTTCGTGGAAATTGCTTTAATATTATAGCATTAATTTGGAGTTGCTTTAACTGCATTTACATCTCATTTATTTCTTTTATGCTTCTTTTTTTCTTTTCTTTGTTGAATAACGATCTCTGTTGTGGTTCTCCTTGGATGTAGATGTTGGGTTCAATTTCAGCTGCCAGTCTTCTGAGGGTTTCCTGATTCCGGATCGAAGGAGCTCCTGTGACCAACCAAGTATTTCCTCTTTCTCCCTCTCCCTGTATTCTGCGTTTTCTTCTCATGCAGATTTACTGGAGAGGCCATTTGTTGCGGAATCCATTCCATTCGGCAGTAGTTTAGATGAGTGGAAAGTTAAAAAAAAGTATTTTTTAGCGGTTTGGTTGGAAGATAGAGAAAGGCAAGAAGTAATACGTTTTCTGCACCAGTGAAATACCACTACGAACACATATTTGTGTTAACTGATAACTCTCATCAAACTTTCCTTAAACCAAGGTAGTCTATCTACCAATGATTTATGCATTGAATTAGTGACTACCGGAGAAATAGAAGTGAAATACCCCAGACTCTATGCGCTCTTACGGAAATTGAAATTATTATTAGATTTGTGTTATCGTAACATAAACGAGAAATTGCTCCCGAAAGTCAAAATCCAAACTTTAACTTGTGTACCATTCAACACGTTCTGCAAGAGATTGTATTTTAAATTATTAACGAAACAATTTTCTCTATTTTCTAACTTTAACTTACATGTTTATTTTAATATATACCTGCACGAGGAATCTGATTGCTTTATTCAATATTTTGAACCAAAGCAAATATTTTTTCTTGAAAATAAACATACAAATCGCAAGTCACATTTTAAAATATTTGAAAAACTGATAAAGGTCCAGAGGATAAATTTTCATGTGAAACTGAAAAATGATTTCCTGCCAATTTTAACTCCAGGTATGTCAAATTGGCAATAGCAAACTTGGTGATACGGAAAACTAATACTCTAAAATGTTCTAACTTGAAATACACAATTATACGTATATTACGAAGAGAAATAGGATAATCTTTGCATCTATTTTTCTGGAGCGTGTAATACATATTAATAGAAAATCGATAGACATACCACGTAGATATATATTTTGTCGCGGCGGAGATTCACACGTCTGAATCTTTGAAAGGAGCTCGGTTCTTCGAAATACAAACTTAAGCATTTTAGATTTCCTTACTCACTACTAAAATATTTAATATATTTACTCCAATTAATAAAGCTATTGCAGTATGCGCCCATAATAATTGTATTACATGAAAATACTGTTTGCATCAAGATGTATATATTCGCGACATCACTTGTGTATTGATCTTTCCTATCCACCTTGCGGGTGGGGAAAAGTCCTGGGGACATTTCGTGTCCTAAATATTTAGTGTGGGTAAAACAAAGGAATTATCAAAATATAAAATAATTTCGTATTTTAATTTTGTGCTCACTCTAAAACTGTCCAGTATCTGATATCTCACAAGCAAGATCTTTTCCTTTCTTTTGGTATTTTCATTTGTCATAATACCAGCCATGAAATTATGAGATTCCAACATGGAATACCAGAAGTTATATCTAATGAAAAACTGGAGTTTAAATGCAGTCAACAATGTTCAAAATTGTAATCGACTTAATAGTTATGCTATTTCTTCCCATTGTGCCAAGTTAAGTGGTTTAAAATTAATCTTTTATCAATATTTTTCGTTGTCGTATAAGTAAATTCAATTAAATGAAATATTTCAGTTTACATCCCATGATTATACCGTGTAGGCTAAAAAAAGACGCCGAGAATGAATAAAATTGTGGAGTAAAGAAAAAGGAGGAAACAGGGGAATCCCTACAAAATCCACGTACGGAGTGATTTTCCACCACAAAGCTGGGATCGAACCGCGGGCCCAAAGTAACTTATAATGTAAGAAATAATTTGTGACAGTGAAAGAATAATAATCTTACTATGTACAGAAGTCTGCATATTACTTTTGTGCTTAGTCGGTCCCTTAACCTTGTTTTCCCCAAATTCTCCATCGGACTGAAGTAACGAAGACTCAATACATGTAATATGCTGTACAGAATGAGTAATAAATCAAGTCAAATCAAATGAACATTGATAATAACAGAAATATCTAGTGCTTGTTAGTTCATTTTTTTCCTACCTCGAAATATACTCCTGCTACTTACAAGAGAAAAATGCCTATATTCAGGATATTTTCAGCATCAAATTCAATAGTTTTCGGTTCACGGTAATTCCCGTTGATTGAAAACTGAAAAATCTTTCTAAATAATAATATTTATTAAATGATGCCTCGAAGAAAAAAAAGATTCCTACCGCTGTTCTAATGGCTAGTGCGTGTGCCTGTGGTCCACGTTGTTCTGTGTTCAATTTCTGGTGCGAGAGCACAAAAATTAATCTTTCTATCATTCACTTTCAATAACGATCTGTCTGTTTTAATAATATGTCACTGTTCATCACAAACATGTTATTTCATTTTTTTTTTCTTTCAGAGCTTAAAATATTCTTATCTAGATACTATAAATTAACCTTTCCATGTACTTAAAGCATGCCGTACCAACTTTGTGTCTTTTCCTCACAATTTTTACATTGCATTTGATACCCTTGCTCTCTGAATACCCCATTTTTCAAAAATGACTTAGAAACAGTAAACTTCTTATATTTTCTGATGCGTCTTCTTCTATAGCGTTGGCGTGGGGACTAGGGTGACCGCTCCACCCCACCGACGGGATGGGGTGTTATATATATATATATATATATATATATATATATAGAGAGAGAGAGAGAGAGAGAGAGAGAGAGAGAGAGTGAGAAGCTGTAGAAACCTTCAACTGAATTTGGCGTGGGAGACCCGGGTTGGATTCCTGCCGGAAGTTCTTGTGGTTCGGATTCCACGTTAATCAGTAGGTCGCGTCTCATATGGCCTCGCTGCTGAAAAGAACGTTAAACTCAAAATCAACTCAACCTTCAACTGAAAATAATGCTTGAGTCCAGTGAATATAGTCATTACTCGGACCATGGATGTTAACCTACTAAGCGTTGAACCTGTTAATCAATGTTTCCATTGAGCGGAACTTAGTGTATAATAGGGGCTCTTATTTTTAATTTTTGTCTCACTTTGTACGTTGTAGCTCTCCAGTAAGTGCATATTTCTTCATCTTTTTTGTTCACAAAACAGTAATTCATAGTACATAAAAAGATGTACTAGATTACACTGTAAGTTCTTGCTTCAGCAAAACTAATCTCAAACATATATATATGTTGTTGTTTTTTTCTTTTTCATTTCACACATATACACCCTCTTCAAATCTGCATAGCATGGAAACCTACTGTTTCTTCAGGAAACATACATTTAACGAGATCCTACTGTTCTGTCACATCCTTTACTCTGCTGTATTTATATGTATATATAAATCCTCTGTATTTATATGTACGTACAGCTAAGGGAGAAGAGAGAACACGAGTCATTAACACCAGAAGGGTTTCCTGTTGATGCACTTGGTGACTGTAACATTACGGAATGGCTCATTACGAGAAGTTTCTGTTCTATGTAAGTTTCCAAATTGGATTACCCAGATGCAAACAAAGTAGTGAGGAACTCCGTCTTCTGAACATTTTACATTAAAAGAAACGACACTAGTAAACCACATATACAGAACACATGCATAGTATGAGAGAAAGGAATGCGTATCTGCTAGGAATGTATGTATGATGAATACAAAATGATATCTATAATTTAGTGACAAAAAGTCATCGAGCTATAATAAAATATGTATTAATAAATATCAATTCTTTTTTTGGAGTAGGGGATAAGGCAATCTCGAAACATGAGCCCAAGCTTGGACACTATGGGACCTCGTTCAAATGGAGCAAGAAGTTATATACAAACAATTTTCTAAATATCTAAACATATTTTTCTACGAGGTTTTGTGAACTGTACGATACATATACAGCATAGTTCTAATATAATTGCTAGGAAGTGCAGAGGAATTGCGTGATCAGAAAGATGATAGGAATGGTGGATATTATCGTGAAAATGAAGGAAGTAGCAGTGTGCTGAACAAATTGCAGCTACAAAAAGTAGAAAAGCTTCTCTTGACTGAATGCCAACATAAGATGAAGAAATTAAGAAAACATTCTAATATGACATGATATCACAAAATCAAGAAATACTTTGAAGAGATAGTGAAGACCTTTGGAAATAATTCAGATTTCAAACAACAAGTGAGCTTCCCAGTATGAATCAACGGCACACTTCCAAACTATGGCAATTCAATACTCAAAGTTCAATTAGTAAATCCATAACCACTGATTTCAATATATTAATAAGATCAAACATAAAACCTGTTCTTCGGACGCTAACTGCATATCAAAAAGCCATTATTCGCTATATCTTACTGTTTTTCGCCCTATGGCGATAAATGTTGAAACTGGAAATGCTAAATTTGAATCATTTCCGAATTGAGTAGAGGGTTAAGAAGGAGGATAAAACCTACTCTTACGAAGTTGAATCGATTAAAAGAAAACTACATCTCGGTATTTTTGTCCGTTTTTTCTCTACGGAAATCAGTAAACCCGAAGTTGTAATAAATTTCAATCTTTTCCGATAGAATGTTGCAGGCTGTGATGGTGTGTTCTCTTCACCCCTTGACGAGTTTGCAGAAAACTGCTTGTCAATATATATTACCATTTTTGTTCTATGGCGATAAAGGTTGAAACCGTAAATGATTTATTTTAATAATTTTTTGTTTGAATTAGTTAGAGTTAAGAGGGAAAACGAAACTTGTTCTTGGCAATCTGAATCAATTGCAGCAAACCGCATATCGATATCTGTTACCGTTTTTGTTCTCTGGAAATCAGTATTGAAATCAGAAGTAATAGTAAATTACAATCATTTCCGGTTTTGGTAGAGTATAAGTGTACTCGTGGATTAGATTGCAATAATATCTGTGGGGTTTATGGGCCATTATAGTTACACAGATATACTTTTGCTATAAATGCAACTTAATTAAAGAAAAACATCAAATTATACCGTCCCGTAAGTGTGGCTTTGGATGGAGCAAACGTGGAAGAGGCGGGAACTTTCAATAGAGTCTGGATTTGATCTAAAATTATGTCACCTGGAAGGAACATTGCAAGTATTGTAATATGAATATATTTCCTATTATTTATCTGTTTCCTCTAAGACTCAAATGATTCATATGATCGTGACACCACATCCAGCTTCGTAATGATCACTTTAGTTATAAGTGGGGCTAACTGTATTTTAGTCACAATTATCGTGTTTTTTCACATTTGACTTATAAACACAATTAAGTTGATTTCTGTAGTCCACACCGATTGATGGTTTTCATGTAACCTTGCAAACAGAAGTAGTATTCAACTGATACTATCACGTTGTTTCTATTTTCATATTCTATATGCAGTTGACCTATCTTTCCTTTCCGACTCTTAATTTGTTTATGACTCTTTTAGTTCCACTGCAACTGTACGCGGAAAATGATAATGGTCGCATTGTCATATGGCAAATTCCCCGTCCATCCTCTACAAGATATTATAGGCCATCAAATTTGAGATTGCTAAAAAACACCAGAAATTGGTATGAAGGTAAAATACATTATGGATGAACAAATCGCACGCCTTTAATGTTCAATAATAGATCATGTTTTTCTCAGTTGTTTGAGAGTAGAACACAAAACTGTCACAAGATGATTGACGGAAAAACCTTCAACATTTTAACAAATTCTTCTTCCTTTCAGGTGTGAAATATGTGCAGGGCAACTCCCAAAGAAATGAACGACTTAGAGAATGATATTAAAAAGGTTTTGAACGAGAATGTAGGTGAGCTCGGATTATCCAACCTTCATGCGTACAAAAGATATTTTGAGTGGCTATATCATGTGCCAATTAGACTCGATGTTAAAACTTTTTGTGCTAATTAAGAATTAAAAGCTCAAGTGGACAAAAGGGAGAAACGAATACAAAAAGAATTTCGTTCGAAAATTGGCTTATTGTTTGGTATTGTTTTGCAGTGAAAGCGTACCACCCATGATGGTAATATAGTGTGACCTTTTTCTCTTTGAAAAACCCAAAGTCACTTCTTTCACTCTGTAACATTATCTTAATAGTGTTGTCTTGTGGTTTTGGAGTAAACGCAGATGCGTTCCACGTATACAATAAAAGCTTCACATTTATATGTGGAGGAATATGGGTGGTACCCCATGGCTACTGTTGTTAATAAAATATTTGTTCACGGAAGATTTACTATATCCTAGCTCCTCTTCCAATAGGGATGGTAAGTAAGGAGGCTCAGGATTTCTTAAAAAGCACTTCTGTAGATGTCGCAAGAAACGATGCCGCAAATCTAGGAAAGATATAAATCTAGGCCTCCTACACACTTTTTGACATCGTCTGACCCGATTATTTCATCGCTCAGAATCAGTGTGTCCCAAACTGATATCAACGAATTGTTAGAACTTTTAAATATCCATCGCTAATCTCATGTTCGGGCTAATCTCTTACTGGTGTATAGAGATTTTTGAAAATGATCAATTTCACAATCGAATTTTGTTTCAGTGACCTTTGCTGTACTTAATTGGGTAACTCTCACTGCTTTTTTTTTGTAAATATTTCTTACACGGACTGGCTTTTGGTTAACTTCATTGTTCATGTTTATATGTAAGTTTGTGAACTTAATTTTGAAAGCTCACTTATGAAAATGTCGACTTTCTTTCGACACCTACATATGTAACCCGCATCACTGATCATAAATGGTAGATTATTGTTCACATTAGAGCAGAACAATCGACAATAGCCTAATGCGCCCTCAAAAAATATCACGTTGATGAAAATACACGCTTTTCATACACTTACAAATATTTTCGCCGCGTTTTCTTGTCATTCCGACCACTGTGTGCCTTTCGTATAGTTCCTTTCGGCAATCCAGTCGTCAAGTGACCTTGTAGTGATTGTTGCGTTTAGTTTGAGAAATAATTTAATCGAACTCTTACTGGTGTATAGAGACTTTCCGAACACTCTGTATAATGACTGTAATTAATAAAGTTATTCATTGTGCGTAAATAATTGTTGTTTTCCATGAAATATAGGATGTACACATGCATCAAAGCGTGTATGTGTATTCACGCCCGTGGTCCTGTGTCCGTCTTTGCTCCACCTCTTGTACCTGCCTCTGCTTATATTGGAACTTTCTGGGATGACTGTGAACAAGATTTCTGGTGGAGACATGTGAGATGACGGGGCACATGGCTGTTAGATAACTTCCTTGTATGCCTAGGTAGTACAGGTAACAAGGTTTTTCAGAACAGAGGTAGAGGTAAGGAAAATGATGAACTTAGAAATTTAATAATGCTATTACACATTAGTATTGGGTTTGTTTCCTTCGCTAAGCCTTGTACTCGAAAACCACATCAATCGTATTATCGAAGATATAGATATAGGTTTAAGTGTGATGGTTAATGCCATTCAAAAAATAATTATAAAGCTGCCACTCTTACTTTAAGTTGTGTTGTACTACGTACATATATCAAAACTTAAAAAAAAAATCTTAAAACTTCTTTAATCTTCAATCTTTAAAATCTTTTAACTTAAAACTTCCTTGTTGGTTTATTAAAGTTGCATGTGAAACGTAGAAACAATAGTATTTATGTGTTTTAGTCTTATGAGAATAAAGCATGAGAAGAATCATTACAACATCATTTCTCCGTGACCCTTTAACTGTACTGCACAGCCTGTGTCACATGCTCAGAGTGATCTGAGAAGAGGTCGCAATCCCTTGGCGAATTAAATTGTACGACTGGGAGTCGTTTGCACTGCGAGTAACTGTCTCCCTTGCAGCAAAGAAAGAAGATGTAAGGACCGCGAGGATTGGGGAAAATGGCCCAACGAAATATGGAGTCTGTTTCGTTTTATTTCTCTTTGTAGACAGAGAAATTATAGCGTCAGACGTACGTACATAGAAACATATAATGCAACTACTGTAAATAATATACTAGCTTTGTACTAAGTTCCTCATACAAAGTTCTCTTGAGAATATCTAGCTGCGTTCTCGCCTTTCACGAGAGTGAACCGAGTTCAATTTTTCTCTGATGTTCATGTGGTTATAATCCAATGTAAAATTAGTACACGTGTTACGTAATCCCGGTGCTGAAAGATACGTCAAACTTCAAACATGGGTTACACAGAGAGCTAGACAGTAAACCTTCTTCATACGAAAGATATACTTCACTTTCACATTTTGTAGCAATGCGTTAAAGATTCAGATTAAACGTTTAACTGTCCAAACTTTTGGCAATGCTGTTCTCTTAATGGAAATCATATCTTAAAATGTTTAACGATGTCTTAGTACCCTTTAAACATATGTATATTAGGAAACATTTAAATGGTTGTTAACAAATTGTAAAGTTTATTAAAGTTTGTAAATTGGAACTTGGTATTTGGTTGTTTTGAAGCCCAACTCATATCATATAATAGCTCTATTTTTAAATAGATTAAACTCTATGCAGTGAATAAAAATATTAAATAATCAATTTCATACCTACTGAAACTAAAAAGTAAAGATACTTTTATGTCACATTTTAAATCGGACTTATTTTAAATTTCACATGTTATTACTTTTTTAATTGATTCAACTTTAATGTACCCGTATTATGTATTATAAAATATCAGTTTTCTTAAAGTTAAACTTTATAAAAATAATAGGAAAGTTGCAGTTTTTAATTTCAATAAATTATTATTAAGACTTTTTTTTTCGATTGATTAACTTCAATTTATAATATCAAATGCCAGGGCGAGACTCGGAGCAGTGACTTAGCTAAGAGGGAAGAGGGACCGGGTTGCAGCATCTAGGGACGCCAAATTAATGATTGAAATGTTTCTCCCTCTTAAATACACTATTGTAACATATTCTAAGTAACATTTACTAATGTTCCACTATAATTATTCTTTTTTTGCAATTACCTTGATAATTTTAGTGAAATTTCATTCAAATCCTTATAAAATTAGAACGTTAGTGTTTTCTGTACATTTTCCGAATGTCTGTAATTCATTTTCAAAATTCAATTTAATTTTGCTACCAACAAACTTCTAAATAAAGGTTTTATTTCATTTCAAAACAAATACTTTTAATGAGATAAGTGCATCTCTTTTTCTTTCATTGCTTAAAGATAATTCGTAAATTTCTTCCTCTTTTCTTCGTTAAGGTCGTTATATCCTGATCTTTACCAACAATTTTCAAAATGGAATCAAATTTGACATAATGAGTATTTAATTTGGTTAGCATATAACAAGTTCTTCCTTGTGTTGCTAGGAAAAACAGGTTTGATCTTTCCTTCCCCAATTTTATTTGTCGAGATAGTCAATGTAAGTGTACAGTGTGCCCAGAAAGTCCCTTTACACCCGAACTAAATAAATGTAAGAATCTAATATGTTAAAATATTTAAGATTTTAACCTTCTATCCTGATCGTTGATGTGGCAACAGTGTTCCTCGCGTGAATTGTCATATGATTGCCGCGTAAGTGCCATGCGACTACTTGCAAAGGGAGGAAAATAAAGTTTGTACATTGACCAGTTCACTGTTTCGCATTTCCAGATACCAGTGACTTCACTTTGGAGGAGCGCTTAGTGACAAATGTGTAAGTACATAAATGGAAGGACAACAACGAAAGTATGTCTCAGATGATAGATAGGATAGGTAGGACAAGAAAGTGTTCTGCAGAGCTTGGAATTGTAGGATGCACAATGCAACTGCACAAATGAAAATGAATTTATGCCTGTACGCATTTCGACCAATAGCTATCAATGAACTAAACGACAATCACTTAAACTGCCGGCAGGAAGCATGCAAGATACTGTTCGAGGCCCTACCACAATTCCTGCTCGAAAGTGAGTTCCTCATCTGATAAATGTGCTATTTATCGGAATTTGCGGGATAGGAATGTCGTCATATGGGCAAAGAAAACCCCTTATTTTTATCAAGAAATTGAGAACAATCCTCTGCGCGTCATGCTTTGGGCAGGGTTGATATGTTTAAACAAAATGTATAAAACAAGTATTTAAAACATGTTTAAAACGAGGGCTGTTGTTTTATTCAATTTGTTTTAAACGTTTTAAACAAATTATTTTAAACGTGTTTTTTAAGGGTGGTTGAACATGTTTAAAACAACTAAAATATCAGATTGAGGAAGCTAATTTAATTTTCTAACAAACACAACCCATCCTTCGCTGGTTTTGTGCATGGGGAGTAAATTAGAAGTGGAGTTATATTCTTATTATAACAGCAATTGCTGAACGAAATTCTGCACAGCATGTGCGTATAAATAAACCAACATAAATTCAAGTGAAGTATTTGAATATTTCTTAAATTTCAAGAATAACGAAGGTGAAACACACTATACGCTATTTTAAAATCCAAATTCACAAATTCAAAACTTGAGTATTTTTTTCATAACTATCATTTCCATAAGATTGCATGAGAACCAGAGGAACGTAACTCCATTTTCGTACGTTTACAAGCGAGAAGACAAAAATATTTTTTTTTAAATGTGTTTTTTCATAAGATGGTAAATGAACTACGTTACGGGAGATTGTCACCAAGGGGAACAGATGGCATTACGTCCATTTACATCAACTGGGACTTTCAAAATTATGTCCAAACATGAAGAAAACAAAAAAAAAAGCACTTTTGGAATTACGTTTTTCTGCTTCTCATGGGACAATATATCACATCATAAGCTATAAGAAATACTTTGACAAATACAATACAACTCAGGCAAAAGGGCAGTGACCAGCGTACAAGGAGCAAATAACATATTTGAACTCAATTCACAAACAAATTTACAAACTACTAAACAGTTTTCAAGATACATTTGTATCTGCAACAATGATTAGTGTTTACGAGATAAACACAATTAAGAATGTTCCAGAAACACTTTCAAAACAACAGTTACACAAATGGAATTGCAGTAGTCAAAATAAATTATAACCTGCAGTCGTTGTACTAATAATAACAGGCAGAGATCAATAAGAATAATGCTTTAGTCTTGTTTGTTTTTATAAGCTAAATTCACAATATATTGTCATCAATGTCTATCTCTGTCTGATATTATTAGTACACCGAACAACTACAGGTTATAATTTATTTTTAATATATCAGGAATAAAAATACAAATAATGTTAAGTCGCATTTACAAAATAAAAGTTTTCAAATAGTAGGTTTATTTGAAGATGAAAATTTAGAAAACAAAATTTGTTATATATTGTATTCCTTAAGGAAACAAACTTTCAAAGAGCACCTTATAAAACTTCATGGTTTTACTTAAGGAAGACTAAAAATTCATTTTGATCCTTTGTTCTACTATTTTTGTTTAATTCTTTGAACAGACCTTTAGTTTTGCCGATGATGATTCCATCATAAGCTTCGAGAAATATCCTTTGACAATACAATTAATCCACAAGGTATCAGCAACATGTAAACAGTTTTCAAAGTATATCTCTAACCGAAAACACAATACTAAAATAATTATTATTAATTTCCAAGTTACAAAATAAACTTGATTGAGACTGGAAAAATGGTGTGTATATTCAAATTCATAATTTGCTAGGAACAAAATAATCAAACGTTATTTACAGAAATAGAATAGATTTAAAATATAAAATCCAGTCCCACATACAAAATACAAATCGTCATTTAGTATAGTTCTTCTATTTTAAGATAAAAGTCTGCATAACAAAATTTTAAAACTAGCTACCTTTTCTATGTAATATAACTTTGAAACAAAATTTAGATTTTATTTAGTTTTTCTTTTTAGAAATGCTCAAAATTTTCATTTTAATATTTTGTTCAATGCTTTAAAAACAGACACGAGCTTTGATGCTTTCTCTGATCGAAGCTCATTTCTGATTTTCGAATGCACAAACCCAAATGATAAGAAAAGTCGTTCGATATCTGCTGACGATGTAACTGCGGTGCGGATCTGAAGAATTACATCTGTCATTTCATTACTTAAGGTACCTTTTAGTGCCATCCACCATGTGAGAGGTATTACTGATTGAACTGCATGATCTGGAAACAAATATTCCCGAAAAGGTGCAGACTTGGCTCGATAACAGATGATTTTAGGCATAATTGATCGGTGGTAAGACGCCACATATTCCATCGCACTGTCAAGTTGTTCCTGTGATAAACGGTTTCCTCGGTACCGAGGGTCTAGCCAGGAAGTGAGCCAGAGTGATAGCCATTTCAAAACGTTTTTCGCAGTGCTGTAGCTCCTCAGGTTGGGAATCTTCTTTGAATTCATTCAATAATTGCAACCATATTTCTGCTGCCTCCCTAATTGTGAAGGTATCCTTTCGGACCTTATCCAGAGCAACAGCTACCTTCTTTAACTTCTTTAAGTAATCTTCTGTTCTCACCTTTACATCAATGTTGAGAACCTTTAAAGATATGTTTCTGTCAATAGCAGCTCTGTTTTCAGTACATACTTTTGACATGATGTGCCAGTTTTGAATATATGATTCCAGGCAGTCTGTTAATGTCTTCCAACATACATCTTGAGGTAATATTAATGCTTTTCCTCCTGCTCGCTTGTATTTTGCAGCTGAAAAATGGCACTTCATGAAGTACTTTATAATCTGCTTCACGTTATCTTTAACCCCAGGGATTTCTACGTCATGCGCAAGCAAATTCAGTATGTGTGCACTACACCCATAAGTGATTACGTCTGGTAAACCAAGTTTTTGAAGTTCCTCAGATTTTGCCAATTCCTGTCTCATTTTGGCCATGTTGGAACAAAACTACGAACTGAGCACTGAAATTTTTGACATCGTTTAATGGCATTTTCGGCGAGACTCAATAAGTAATCTGCATTGTGGCTGTTGTCAGCAGTGTCTATAGAATTAATCAAGTATACAGATTCTTCCAACACATCTATTGATGGTACACAAACGATAGCTTCGTTATGAATATTGCTCCAGCCATCTAACGCCATACATACGACCCTACCAGTCAAATTTGTTTTCAAATTGTTGATAACTGAGTTATAAACATCATTAAGTAACTCATTCGCTTTCTGACTTCGATTTGGTGACTTTTATCCTGGATGCAACATCTCTACCATTTTATAATCTCTGGATGTTCCACATGTCGAAATGCTGAGTTTGTACCATAAATAAATCTCGCAATTTGAAGATCAAGTTGCTTTTTCTCAGTTGATGAAGTTCAGATTACAAATTTGTCTAGCCTTGAGCTTATGCTACTCCAGAAGTCACTGTTGTAGATTGGTAAGAGGATTTACGCTTTTTAGCAATCGGTTGTTGTACTTCTGCTTGGCTACTGCTATTACCTTCAGACACTATGGAAATGTCCCTGTTGTGCTACTACCACAGCTAGTACCAGGTGGGCCTGAAAATGATAGAAACGCAACTTCGTAAATTGCATGTTTAACCCTTAATTCAGTTCTTACTTGTTCATATTCATCATAATTACAATATAGCATAAAAGAGTTGAAAATAAAGTACTGGCAACACTGTGGCCACATCGAATGTAAAGACGAGAGGATGTTGCTGCTGATTGATTGAAATATTATTAACGTCTTAAATGAATTTCCGTGATTCTAAGGACGGGATCTACACTTTTTGTTAAATTGGGTAGCTTTCCAGGACTAACGGTTCAGGGGGCTGAGCAAGCAGTTTAAATCTCCGTAGCTCGGCTCCTAATTAATCTAGAGAAATTATTGTTTAGGTGCCTATCTTTTAAGGAAGGATGAAACTTTCCAACAGTGTGCATTTCATCCACATCGAAGGTTCCTTAGCGGGAGGGTAGGGGTAAAATTTGGATGTTTTTAGTTCCTCCTCCCCTTCAGCATTTGGGGGAGGACTTGTCTCCAATTGTCACAGAGATATAAACCATACATTGTTGTAAAGCTTATGGGAAACAGATTCCAATGAGGTAACTTTTGTGTCCCCCGTGCCCAACCCCTAAAAGAAGAAGAAGAGCCAAAAGGCGAGGAAAAATACACTTTTTTTGAAGTATGTGGGGCTATGGTAACACTATTATTTGTCATGCGCAATGGGGGACACAAATGTTACTTTGTTAGAATCTATGTCATTTGAGCTTTCCAATGAGATATGGATCATATCTCTGTGACACTTAGGGGGTCGCAAGGGCTGGCAACATCAAGGTAAACGACAGTCCATCGAAAAATATACATTAAGATTCACATAGGTACGATGTTCCTAATTTTTGGTCCGTCGCTATACGCCCTTCATTTTTCTTGTACAATGGTCACCAACGTTTGGCATATATGTAAGAAGTTTTTTCCTTGCGTACGACAAATAACAGTGCTGCCATAGTTTCACAAACTTCGAAATAATGTATTTTTATTTATTATCTTCTTCTTTTACAGCTTTGATACGGGGGGCTCAAACGTTACCTCGTTGGAATCTGCATCCTATAAGATTTCCAAAGACGTATGGTTTATATCTCTGTGAGAATTAGGGGCGTTGCTAGGGCTGCCACCGTCAGGGTAGACCGAAGTATATTTCGAAAGATATGTACAGAGTGATTCTCGTAGGAAACACGTTCGGAACTTGGCATTGAACTTTCGACCTTCATTTTCTTAGATGATCGTACCCAATGTCTGGTATACACGTGCTTTTTTCCTGTATTCGACAAGTAACAGTGTTGCCAGCCTCACAAATTTCCAGAAATGAAAATTACTCATTTTTAAAAACGTTTATTATTTTTCTTCCTTTACGGGTTTAGCACGGCGGACACAGAAGTTAGTACATTAGAAGTATCGTTCTTGTAGCTGTGAGAATTATAAGGGGTAAAAGGGCCGCCAACGTAAAGATCTACGATTTTCTTGAAATCTCTGTCCGTCCTGAAAAGGTTAAAGTCTATTTCATTCAAGATATCCCGGTGGGAATTGGACTTGTGACCACGCTCACAGAAAGCGCGTTCAGTAACTTCTTGGCCACCCAAGGGTAGGGCGTTGCTATTTCTAGCACTTGTAGTGGAAAGGTCCAGCTAGTAGTTGCACTCAGTGTCGCTAGATGGAGGCGAATTCTTCATACTCACATCAGGGCGTTGTTGTCGATGCCTCGTACGAAAAATTGGTTTAGTTCCTTCTAGAGGTTGATCGGCTCTTGATAGCATGGGAGTTAGCCGCAGAGGTAGGATGCAAGCAACAGTGTTGCACTACGTGCTTGGATAAAGCAAAAATTATCGCCTTATAGATTCAAAATTGACACGTTACAGTCTTACAAGTGACCATTTGGTGCTGTACAAGGCAGCGACGTAACTAGGCTAGTTGTCGTCCGGCAGAAGAATTCGCCCTAGCGCCCGCTCCCAACCAAGCAAACCAAAACGCTCCCCGACGCCGACTACATCTGATATTGGCATCACACAGTGAGAATACTGCCCGTAGTATAAAAGCGCTATACGAAATTATAAAAGCTAATACCAGCTTGAGAGTTTTGTTTCGAAAATTAACCATCCAACACACAATCAAGGGATTTTTAATTACCTCGGCTGTTTTGGCATACCTGGCCACTATAAATTCCATTTCTATGTCTTCAAGTATTACTGTAATAATTAATGATTATTTCTACCGTAATGAAAATGCTATGTCCTTACTGGGATTCAATTTAGGAACTCCTGACTCCTGAGTGTGAAGCTGGTTATCAGGGTTTAGAGTTAGGGCTAGAATCATAGACGCTACTTGAGGTTATGAACACTCACTCACCTAATATCTGACTCACACTGAGGTATCAGTAACACTCACCCTTGCTTCCGTAAATTCGCAAGGCTTTACAAATCACTACACCAACGTTTTTTTCTCAATTTGGTGCCTTTTTAAGTATTCTGCTTTACGGAACCGATGACGAATGAATTGAGTAAAATAATGTTCAAATGAACTTCCTCGTATCTTCGCCTATGTCAATGCCTTGAATTATAGTGAAAATAAATATTTGTCCAGTTTTGCGCTCCCAATCCAGCGGCCGGGGCTCAAGCCCCGTTCTCCCCCTAGTTTCGACATTGGTACAAGGCAGAAGATCTTGCATTTCTACACAGATTCATTGCATTTAACGAAACTTGGGATCGACCCTACGAGCCAAAATTGAAAAGACAGTTCAATGAATGGTGCCACACACCACCTCCTCGGCCCAAAACCAAGCACCCGGAAATCTGAAAGTAAATGTAACAACACTACCTCAAGACCTTTCATTTATTAACTTGATTTTAACTTCTTTTGTGGGGGGTGGGGTATTTGCTCCAGCAGCTACGCTCATGGTTATTTCTTATACACATTATCACTTTAAAAAACTAGGAAACTTGGTTATTTCTGCTCTACAACAGCACCTCAAGGCCTTTCATTTATTAATAGATTTGGATAAAGGTGTCCCTTGCTACCGCGGCTACGTTCATGGCTACTTATTTCCTATACTCATTAACAGTTTTTTAAGGAAAAAAACAACAAGTAAGAAACTTGGTTATTTCTGCTCTACAACATCACTCAAGACCTTTGATTTATTAACTTGATTTGGTGGGGGCTGTTGACACCTGCCCTAGTGGCTACGCCAATAGCTATTTATTTTTTATACATATTAACTATTTCTAACGAAACTAGGAACTTTGAAATTTGTTTATCGAGATAGGTAAGGCAAGGATACGAAGCTATCGGCCAGAACTTTTCCCAAGGTACCATTCCGGCATTTTTGATGAAACTGAGGAAAACTCTGAAATAACTCAGTCAGGATGATGGGCCGTGGGGTTGAAACCAATGTGCCTACCAATTATTTCTCTCCAAAGTCCACCACGATACCGTCTGGACCATGAGGCTGGAGAATCATCCTTATTGCTGCCGTACATCTCAAGAAGGCAAGACCAGAACAGAACCTTATCGAAATTATTATTTCTGGATTAGACAGCCCATCATGAGTCACTCTTTGTATTTATCAACAGAGAAAGGACGCGACTCTGACGTTGAATGTAAGGTACCATCCCGGTAATCTTCTAGAACACTAGGAAATGAACATCTTGGGTAGAATGGCCAGCGAGCACTGGATATTATAGACCTCTCAACTTCTGAATGCGGAATCAACAGTTTACTACTGTGCCACATAGTATTAATTAGCTAGAATTTCCAAATCCAATTATTTATTTTACATTCTCCAGCATAGGCGGCTTTAGAATTTTAGTTTTGGGTAGGCCTGCTCTCTCACCTATGGATAAGTATACACAGTTGCTTGGTTAATGACAGTAGGAAATTACTTTTATAATAGTGGTTGATGCTATTTGTTAAATAATTATCTACCATTATTTTAAATAGTAAATAGGGTATATATAATATATTTACTATTTATCGTATCTTCCAGCGTTTATATATTTTTCAAATTTTTGGGGGTAGACCCATGCCTACCCGGCCTACCCGCTAAAGCCACCACTGTTGTTCAGAAGAAATAATGTTAATAAAAATCTGTTTGACTCACCTGCAGCTTCATTGGTATCCAAGCACTTCCTGTAGACTTCTTTTTTTCCACTCTTTTCCAAGTTACTTTTGAAAGGTTCATCAGAGGAGAGAATAATATCATCACAATCACTTTCTCCTTCAATTTGTGTAATGTCATTGTCAGGTAGAGGTGGAGTAGCTATACTGCACTTTTGGAAATGAGTTTTTATTCTAGCCACTGGGCCTGCCATCTCTGTCTTCCATTTTTTACACTTTGCTCTTGTTGCTTTGTTTTTCGTAGAAGGAGGAATTTCAGTGAAATGTGTCCATATTGTGTCTTTCTTTCTACCAGTAGAACTCATGGCAACTTAAATATTCCAAACTTAACACATGCACAATAAAAGAATAAAAGTATTCGATAACAAAGAAAGAGCATTCCTTCTTGACTAAGCACGTGTCACACATATACTAGCTTACAAATTCTGCGAACGCAGACATCCAACAGAACGTAACATTAAAAAACTAAACTACAGATTCCGTAAACGGAGATCGGGAAACTTTCTTTCTCCGGAATTGCACACTTGAATGGATCGAGATTAGGGAAGTTAAGGAAGTTTGGTATGGCAAGCAATACCTGTGAGCGTGTAAAATGTAATTATATAGTATTGTTTTAAACAAAATAAACACTTTAAACGTGCTTTTTTGTTTAAAACAAAGTAATTTGTTTTAAACATTTAATACGTTTTAAACAAAAAACATGTTTAAGCAAAGAAACGCTTTTTGTTTTTTTTTTTATTTTTAAAAAATGTTTTTTTTTCTCAACCCTGGCTTTGGACGGTCATGCTCAACAACACATTTTTGATACGTACTTCTTTGAGGGTTTTGTGAACCAGCTTCTCATCTGGAGATTTAGAATGGCTGGTTTCTTCCACAGTTGCAGAATCTGCGTATCAACAACACGGTTGTTTACCAACATGATAAAGCTCCCGCCCATTTCTCAGTCGGTTTTCGTGAACGCCTGAACACACCTTTTCCTGGCCGGTGGGTAGGATGTTGGTCTCCAAATTAACGAGCTCCTTATCCTTGGCCTCCTCGAAGTTCACATTTTATAACACCAAATAATACCCTGTAGAGTATCATCAAACCACACGTCAGAGAGAAGCTGTACTTGGACAGTAATGCTCTGCAGGCAAGTGTGCTTGCAGTCTTGACGCCGCAGCTGCTAAAGCGAATGACTAATAGCACATGGAAGAGTATCAAGCTGTGCAAGGGTACTTACGGACGTTTTGGACAAATAACTGCAAAGATTATTAAGTGTTATTAATGCGAAGATGAAATAAGTGCAGATATACAGGAACTTTCTGGCCACCCTGTACTTTTGTATGTAGATGCAACTGTGTGTTCAGTATGGTTTACAACACAATTATGAAAGGAAAAGGAACTACAATGAGTCGTCCTTGGTTAATGTATTCTTCCTTTGTGAAAGGCACAGAATTTTGTGTTTCGTATATTCATTCCATATACTGTCAGGAACTGTTATTCTCTGGAAAATGAAAATGATTTTAATAATTAGGAAAGAAATTACTGCAAGTGAGACTTCCCAAATGCATCAGCATTCCTCCATACAGGGCAGGTCTTAGGTTGTGCTTGGCCAGATTGGGAACACTTTGCGGGGCCCCAGGATTACAACTAACTTGTACCAAGGTCTGTAGAACTGATAGTATATAGTTCTCTCCGTAGTGGTTATACACATTTCCCTTTATAAAGTTTTCCCATCTGCAAAATGTTCCGGTGAAACTGTTCATCCAGTTCATTGCTTATAGCTGCTAATTTTTCAAAGAAATAATTCGAATAAAATTCAGACAGTGAATGAATTTTAAAATACATATTTCACCCTTGTGGATTTTCAAGAAGGTTCTATTTCATAGTTTTCTTATCCCACAAGCACTGGCGCAAATATCCGGGGAGATGAGGGGGACATGTTCCCTCCAATCTTGGAAATGGGGGGACTATCCCCTCAGTAATCATATTTGATTTTTTTTGAAAGAAGTGTGATGATTTGTGCCCGATTGCCACAAAGGAAAGTCAAATGAAATTGATGTCCCCCAGAATAAGCCGCAAATCTGCTCGCCTCCCAATGATGAAGACAACTCTGCTTCCCTGATCCTCCACAGCATTATTTTTCAATTACATAATTTGAACACCACTTTAAAAAAACGGTATTTCCAATCCCATCCAATGTTGAAGACAGATTTGCGCCGCTGCTTACAAATAAACCTATCGATGGTGAAATCTAGTTTTTTTGACCAAACTTGGCAGAGAAGTGTGGAATATCAAGAAATGAGCGTAAGCAAAATTCAAAATGTTTCCGTCCATAACGACTAGCGCAGTTGCCAAAAATTTGATTAATCAGAATAAGCCATAACAATGTGTTTCAAGTTTGAAAATTTCATTTTAATTATAAAACGGGTAAAGGAATGGAAAACAAAAATACATTAACAACACCAGGAGGAAGAAGACATCTATTTGAGAGTATGCTTATCATGACCGCCTTCTTGTAGTAGGCAATCTTGTATCTCGCTCGATTTTTTTTAAATAGACAGGGGGGGTCATGTAATATATCAAAGGGTCTTTCCTAGTAAGATAGTGAAATCGGCCCTTGATCCAGGTTGGGTCGCTATTGACCCAAAAGGTACTTTTGACCTAAAACTACCTTTAAAAAGTTGACCCCCTCCCTTTACCGAATTATCGTATCATACATACTCAAAATTGAATATTTTTTAATTTTGGTGGGGGTGGTCGAAAAATTTTGAAACTTTCACAGATTGTAGATACTATCTAAGTATAAATGTGTACTTTTTTGCAAAACCATCGATGCGTATTTTCTTTATTTTTTGCTTGTTGAAAATTTCAAAAACTTGTAGAAAAGAATTTTCGGGGGGGGGGGGGGGGCACCTTACTGATTTTTTGGTTAAAAAATTGTTATAACAAATGTGTTTTTCGCGCAGTTTTCTCACTGAGGGCCCTAAAATGGTGGGAAAACTGTACGAGAAACACGATTTTTCAGTTTTATTTCTTTTTGACAATGTTGCCATCACTTTCAGGCCCCGAAAAAAATATATGTTGTGCCTAAGAGTATAAACAATTTTTTAACCAAAAAATCAGCAACGTGTCCCACCCAAATTTTTTTCTACAATTTTTTGAAATTTTCAAGACACACACACACAAAATAAAGAAAGAAAATACGCATCGATGATTTTGTAAAAAAAAAAATGCATAAAAAAATTGCACACCTAGATAGTATCTACAATCTGTGAAAGTTTCAAAATATTTAGTCACCCCTACCAGAATTAAAAAATTCAATTTTGAGCATCTATGATACAATAATTCGGTAAGGGGAGGAGGTCATTCTTTTTTAGATAGTTTTATGTCAAGGGTAACCGTTCGGATCAATAGTGATCCTATTTGGATCAAGGGCCGATTTCACTATCTTACTAGGAAAGACCCTTTGGGTAGAATTTTACGAGAAATATAATGGAGAACTCCATGTTTCCATAAGTTTATATTTGTAAGACATAATGAAATGCACATTGATATGAATTCGTTGGTTCAAAGATTTCTTAACAGCTGTATCTTTTTAAAAAGAATTTAAGTTAGGAAAACCTAATGTACGCTAGTGTATGAAATGTACTGTATAATCAGCCTGAAATCGTTATCGACTGCAGACAAAATAAAATGGTGATGATACACTCACAAACCTTAAGGAACAGATGAAAGATAGATGACATATTTTCCATTATATTATTCGAATTTGAAGACAAACCTTCATAAGCAATCACCTATTTAGTACGCACTAGTAAACATTCAGTTTTCGTTACTTGATTAAAAATATGCACCCACGGGATTTTTCGCAGGCGAGGGCAACGCTTGTTCTCTGGTTTTGTATTTTAAATATAACTGTAATAAGAGAAAGGATATGCAAAAAAGTCGCACCGAGACTGATTTATTTGATACCATCTCGGTATTCACGGTAGTATCACATGACAATAAGTAAGAACTCCAGGAACTTTTACTTAGTGGGGTGCTCAAAATAAAGAAGGGTGTGCGCCCACAATAATGATATACATTTTTACACAAACACAAAGAAAACAATATTTTTACGCTCAGGACTGTGTGTAAGGAAATTTGGGAAGTGTTAGGGATGTTGGGGATGTGCAGAATACTCCTTGGACATCATATATATTTTTACAACAGAAGTTGTAAACGTTAAAAAAAAAAAAAAAAAAATACTACTGCAGCATTAAAAATTCAGAAAATATTTGCTTATGCCCGGAAACTTAATACAAACTATTCATTTACTTGTTAGGGAGAAGTAATACCCTTCCTTGTGGAGTCCATGGATGTACCTGTATTGCAATATATTATTGTGTGTACTTGACAACCAAGAGCAGCAGAGCCATTTTAATGATATCATAGCCACTTGGCCGGGAGTCTCGCAAGCACTGGGGGGCCCGCGAGCAGAATGGCATGTATTAATTACATGTATTATAGGAGCAAAATTTAATCATGGAGACAAGAACTAACTTGTTTGCTCATTTCAAAGTATTCACCGTCAACAAGTAAGTCCATTACACAACATTCCTCAGAAACCCATTTACAGAATGAATTGCAGGAGTAGGGTCCTGAGAGTGGTCTCGGAAATCCTAACTTTTGTGTAAATTTAGGCTAATTTTAGGGGTGATTTTACAAACTTTAATATAATTTATCCTCATATTGATTTGGGCCCTCTCAAAATAAATTTCTGCGTATATGCCTGCCTCATAGGAATTCTGTTGAACAAAATCTGAACAACTTCAGTTTTCAATCGGCTTAAGGCCGGCCCTGCCTCCATACGAGAAGAAATGGAAAGGAAACTGATAAAAAAAAACAAAGGTCTAATAGATGCACGGCTTTAAAACCAATTTTTTGAATAAGAGTAAAAAAAATAGTGATAAGTACTTGAGAAAGTTATGTTGCATAAAATATTTAGCCAAACAGAATTCGCGCTCTAGGAAGCTACGGAGAAAGTATCCGTGAACCTGACAAACGGGAGAGTTACAGAAACGCTGGAAAGTTTATAGAACTTCTGAAGCATATTGGGACGTTCGGATAACTTAGATTTTTTCTGGGGGGAGGAAACAGTAATACACGTATTTGGGCCCCCTAGAAAAAGTTTTTCCTAATTCTTGTACCCATCTTTCTCTTACTCTTTATGGGCCCCCCGGAGCCTGTGGACCCTTCCGCACGGCAAGGTCTGCGGGGCCGTTAGTTACTTGCCTGGGACCGTTTCATACATGACAAATTAATTAACGGAACAATATTGATAAACCTCAAAGCCATACGAATAAATATTATTTCTAGGGCCCCTAATATATATCGAAATGGGCCCACGATTCATTTTTGTTTTATTTATCTTTTGTGTGCTGTTTTGTTTATGTCATGTAGTGGACCTGTTTGATGCTTCATTTATGATTCCGTGTTCGTATCGTATATGGAGTAAGAAAATTTTGTCTTAAAATGGCGGGAAGCTTCCCTGGGGACAGTTGCCCCCCTGCCCCCACAAGTAACGACCCTGAATGCAGAACACCTTTTGTACGTGTAAGTGCAGCAAAATGAAGACCAACTACGTACTTTTCACTAGAAATATCAAATGTATTCCTTCAGATTTCAACTTCTGCAGTCAGATAGCATCTTTGTATTACATACGGAGAGCGAACCACTATGTAATAATATTTAATTCAACTCCGGGTGATGCTCACCAAGAACAAATATCGGAGACTAATAGGTATATAGATATGAACTTTGAGGAAAATATGTAGTTGTGACACAGTGTTTTTCTTAGATTCGTTCAAACAAATTAAAAAGGTACATCGAATATGTATTGCAGACATAATATTGCAACAACTGGAGAAGCATAAATTAACTTTCAAAGATTTCGGATCACAATATTACGGATATACATTTGTAATGTCTGGCTACAAATTATTTGTGCAACAAAGACTTGCTGCATTTAACATGAAAGCTAGATTTGTTTACTGTGTTAACCATATTTATGTTAGTTGGTATTCTTTCTGTTAGACATAAGGTAGCAGGTGTGACGCTTTCTGTACTTTGCAAGCTATCTATGTTTATTTTTCACATTAACTCTTCGATGGGAGAGACTAAAATCTTCTTCTGGTTTATTAATGAAGTCAGAGTCAGAAATTCATAAGAGTACCAATGTCGAAGCTGTTATACTTGTGCATGATTAACTAGAACACTTGGTAGAATTATTAGAAAATAGTGGCGATGATTACGATGAAAATTCAGAAACAAGAAGTGCAGCGAAACATTGTTATATCGGATTTTAACATTTCAGTTTCTGGTTCTCCTTCGGAATATTGTACTTGACAAAATTGACCGAGTTCAGAAAAGACTTCAGGACCACACCACGAATTTCCATAATTCTGCTCAAGTTCTTTAGTCTTTCATAGCTAATTCCTAGAAACCACACATACCGTATGCAAAAATTTTCTTGAAGAAAAAAAGGAGCTTTGCAGTAGTTTTGAAACGGCAGACGAGGGACAAGGAAATGCCTGGAGAAACAGCAGAGGACGTAGGATTTGCAGCAGAAAATGAAACACTAAAGAGTAATGAAAAGTATACACGTAGAAATGGGAGACGGATTCATCAGTACAAAAAACTGGACTCTACTTTTGGCTTTCTTTTAAAAATAAAGGAACTAATGTGATCAACTAATAGAAATGTATTAAAACAGACATGCATGTTTATGGGAAAGTTTTATGATACACACTTGGATGGCTTGGTTCAGTGAAATAATGGACTGTCGAATGCTACTCAAGATAAAGGTTGACGTTAAGCTTTCGACAACAGAGGGCCTGCTTTATTTCATTTTGCACTATGGAGATGATGTATTTTCAAATCTGAAAATTGATACCTAGATTTTCCTAACTGTTGCAATATTTATTGTCAGTTGTGAAAGGCCTTTTAGTAAGTTAAAACTCACGCTATCCTACCTAAGATCATCCATGGGACACGAAAGATTGTCAGCTTTGGCTTTATTTAATGTCAAGCGGAATCTTAACGACGGCATAAAGAGGAACCAATAGGCAAATTTGCAGCAGTAAAGGCAAGGAGAACTTCACTCTGAAGTTATGCAATTACATTTAAAGCATTACATCAAACTACTTTTTATTTACTTTAAGATTATTATATCCAATGTAATGTTATAAGCTTTTGCAATGTTGTATTTAACTAATATATTAGTGAGAAATAATTCTTCATTAATTTTTATATGCATTCTTGTTTCTTACTTTGATTCATTTGATTAGCCTATCATTTTAATCATTTATCTATCATTTAATTAGTCTATATCTCAAAAGTACCGTTATTTCCTTAATTATTTTAGGCTACTTTTGTCATCCTCTTCATACCCTAAAAATATGCGACGAAATGCGGGTTTTCATGATCTAAAACTCAAAAATTTCCGGAAAAGAATGACAGTTCCTTATGGCTCACATCTCGCCACGCGGGGACTAGGAGAAACCAAGAAAGCTGGTTTTATTCCAAAGTGCTGAAAACCCTAGCCTGTGATTCGGAAGATTAAGCGCCGTAGGCATCAGGGGAACAGAGTTTCTTAATACAAATATATTGTTTTAAATAATCCAACAGAAGAAACTAATTAGTCTTATATCATTACTTCCTTCAAAAATATGCTACCAAATTTGTAGGAGAATGTTTCCTTCATTCTAGCACAAAAAACAGTTAGAAGGTCTACAATATTCTTTATTAAATGTATATAGAAGGTTAGCTTAAAAAGAAGTAAGGTGGAAATGCCTAAGATGGACGTATCCAATATAAACGTTCTTCTGTTCATTATTTTATATTGAGAGTAAATATGTTGATTTTTTATTTATTTATTTATTTATTTTATTTTTTTGCATCGAACATATATTTGGAAGAATGATTTTGATTTTTCAAACAGTTTCCGTTAGACTTTAAGTGATATGGCAAGTTATTACTGAGAAATGGATGCTTTATCTAAAATTGTAACATTTTGTCTTTCCGAAGAATGAAAATGGAATCGAACAAAAAACCCTTATGGTTAGTACAGCAATTTAGAGTAGGCCTACATTTGAGCCCTTGTCTATATAATACACTCTTGCGTGTGTGCCATTATGTATTATACAAATCTGTCCGATTTATGCAGTTATTTTACCTGTTCAAAAAACATATATTATTTTTCATTTTGCAGGTAGCAGTAAACAATGTATAGGGTACACACGTTGTTCACTTAATTTCTGAAACTAAAAGGATAGAATGATAATTAAGAAAAAAGGTATATTGGTGTCAATGTTAACAGTAACGTTGAGATAGTAACAGAAAACATCGTGAGGTAATTTAGACAAATTTGTGAATAGTTCGTGAATTCTCTGGAAGCATGTTCTTTTTGAATTTTGTATTTTGTTGAAAATTACTGATATCCAAGTGACAAATATTTTTCAGTTATGAAAGTATTGCCCTGATTCGTTGAAACCTCAAAATTCACTGGGTAAGACAACAGTCGTTTTACAATTTTTGGATCAACTTAAAACTTATCACTAGAAAATATGCTGTCTCAACGTAATTGTTATGAGTATGATAGAGTATCATTTGAAAGTGAATGACAGACGTTTTCTTTATCCTTCCAATGCTACTTTTAGCGGTGGTAATACTATTAATTACAAATCAAATTTAACGGATGGAAGTTGAAGCTTCACGCAAAGAAAATAACAATCAATAAAAGCTTTAAACATATTAACTTACTTCAAACAAAGCAATAAAAAAATAGAAAATAATTCAATCAACCTAATAAGTTAAATATTTATTTATATTGAATTTATTACAAAACAATGACATTACAAATCTTACTACCTAAATATACAGGGATCATGATAGATAGAATATAATATTATATTGTATGGGACTACTGATTATTTTTTTATTATTATATATTAATAATAAAATGAAGTATGTGCTAAACCAAACAAATTAATGCTTTATGACAATTAATATTGAAACTATAATTTTATACTAGGCACTCATTTGTTCGTTCTAATACAGGCTTGTAATTTTTATAGATAATAGTAGTAAAACTTAGTCAATATTATACAGGTAGATTAGGTAGATATAAAATTATATCTATCTATATAGTTAAGACATTTATTTGTAATAAATTATTTTGAAATATTTTCTACCTTTTAGCACTTTTGTTATCTTATGCTTTTCATCACTATCCGAAAGTCAGTTAGTATTTGTTTCTAAAAAGTTCTTATTTTCTGATATTTAGTGCTGTTTGAAATTGGTTATTTTTCTTGTAGCTTTGGTTACTTTATTTACCTTTTCGGAATAGCATTTTTGATAAACTTGTATTAATACAGCTAAAACTCTGAATCCCCCACAAATGAAAAAAAAAAACACATTTTAGTGTGTTTTGTAAAAGCGTTGTCCTTAAAAGTTTTTCTACGGTTATTATTTATTATTTTGTAGTCTCTATTCAATATTTTAAAGTGCATTGTGGAAGGTAATAGCGTCATTCCCTGAATTACGAAAGAAAAGTACTTCAATTCGTTAATATGAAGTCAACAGAACGTCTAGTTTTCTACAACCCTCCACACTTCCGTAAGGATTTAAGCTGATTAAGCATTAGGAGGTCTGTATTTATCTTTAAAAATTAATTTTATTAATTTTACAGTAAAACTATAAAATAAAGTCGAAATTATTAGAACATATTGTATTTTCTTCCATTTTTAAGCATCTGTACACAATTTTAGAACTGTAGTTAATACGGTAGGACGTGAAACTTAAGTTGCAAGATTTGGTCCTAACAATGAGAAAAGTAACCTAATAAAACATTATCAAAAGGAAATGTAATGTTGAAAATGTTAAGGAACAAAAGAACAATACCAAAAACAATTATAAAACGAAACATCAACTGAAACGAATAGGAGTGAAAGAAAGGAGACTAAACATGAAATACAGTATTAAAGGTGATAACTTCTGCATCAAGGCGAAGAGGCTGGAGGGGACCTAGTGCGTGGGAGCATCTGAATTTGAGGAATGCTGCTTTTCAGTGATTTCTAGCTGGTTATAAGATGATGTTATACCGAAACTACTTAATTAAAATTATCAACTCTCAAAATGCTCCTACACTAGCACTCTTGCGGGCACCCACAACATTTTACTCTGCATCAAAAATAAACAAATATATTAATAACAACATTTTCTATTACACGTGCTTACGTGGATGTGAGTTGGTAGTTATTTTCTTTTAGACAACACGTCGATGTAACTTACAATGTGTGTGTTTCTGTGGAATACTAACTCCTTTCTGTAATGTACCACGCAGCCGCTACTTTCTGATTTAATATTCCTGTCACACTGAGTTTGCTTACCAGGTCAGGTCTCCCTATTCAGAAGGGAGTCTTGGGTTTTAGAAGGGGAGGAGGACAGAGACATGAGATTAAGGGCACATCGATCTTGACTTTGTGTTCTGCAGCTCACAACTCTCGCTGAAGTAGATCCCACATGTCTGATTCGATCCTCCAGAATTGAGCTTTCAAAACATCGCTTCCATGTTAAATCTTTCTTATCGAAATCTCTGCAAAGGAAAGAGCAGTATAAGTCGTTGTTATATGTCAGATTTTAATATAATATTTTTATACACTCTGTTTATTGCATAAGTCACTATGCATTGTAGCATATAGATATAGATGTTGAAATAAAGCAAGTATTTATCTGGACTTCATTTCTACCTTAGAGAACAGAGTATTTATTAACAAAGACCTGGCTTTAATTTTCAGTGGGATCAATGTTTTAACTGGAAGAGAAAGTGAATGAAAGCTTGTTGTAATTAGTTTCCATCATTTACTTATCTTGCACCAATTAAAAAATTAACATTAATTCAGTTGCATTTTATTAACCACAAATACTTCTTGTATAGGAGTTGTCAATATTCACCAAAATTACATACATTAATATATTTATATATTTTACTGGTAGAGACGTCAATGTATGCAAATTATAACTTATTTTTACTTTACGAAAATACTTTACACAGAAACATTTAAACATTTTTGAGAACTGAACTGTCATCTACCTGAAGCAGCGATTGGACCTGCATGATAAGTCCAATTGTAAGTGTTCTCGCTTCGAATCAGCAAGTATGGGCTTAAATATCCCATTCTAGTACAATTCAATGAAGAGTTTTCCAGAAAATTAGTCGTTTTAGCAACCCACGACAATTTTTGTTAGTCTTTCAATTTTCTCAGAGTACAATGGTTATAGTGAATGTGTCTGGAACTTTGATAACTAATAGAAAAAATATACAATTATGGCATATGAGTTTATTTGGTGGACTATAAATACCCATCTAGATAATGTTTATGATTAAAAAAGACATATTTACATAAATCAATAATTTTTCTTACATAATATACTAAACACGAACAATATCTGTAGTACAGAACAAAAATGTTGTATCTCATCTAAATATATTTATGCAAAACATACCAATGTACAGATCAAGGTATTTATAGAAGAGAACAATATATCATCCTTAATATATCGTATATACTATATAATGTGAAAAAAATCTTGTTTATAATTGCATCGAGAGAAATGGATCAACAGCTTGAATTATTTATTAACTTATCTCAAAGTACTTAGAGATATTATTTACTTATTACTTAGGTTGTAGGTTTTTAACATGTTTCCTTGGTTAAAAAGTGTAACCTCAGAGGGGCAGCGGGGAGACAAAATGTAGCAAAATGTTACATTCCTCACGATTCTATGAAGTAAGGAAGATGAAACTTGGTGTACACAAACTACTCATTAAAAATAAGCGGACCAGTTTCCCAGCGTTTTTGATTCTTTGTAAGGGGGACATTTTCTAAATTTTTTCTTCACATTCGAAGCGATGTTTTTGGTTGTTTGTGATCGCATCACGGGGAAACTGTTCAACAATTTGAAATTGATTTTGGAATGTAGTTAGTACCTACCTTAATTGTATTTCTATTATGCCACTTTGATTGAAGAACGCATCCTAAGGAGAGTATAGCGAGTTCAAAATTTATGTTAAGAGTACATTATCTCACGAACCCGTTAAGTTTGGAAAGTGAAAATTCGTATATAAACTCCTCATTAACCCTTCACCTGTCGGTTATGGGCGGAATACTCACTTTTGTAACATTTCTATATTGACATACATTCTCGAACTGTGTTGCCGTCTAGCTGCTTACTAGAATGTTGTGTTTGGTCTGAAAAATTATCAATGACCTGTCACGTACTCAATATGAGTCAAACACGTGATAATGAAAGAGTTTCGTGTTTGTGAGCGAGCCATTTACAACTTATGCTCACGTTTGCGTTTTCTTCGAACCTCAGTGAGTTCAGGGAATTTCGAGCTGAAATGGATCGTGAGTCTTTCAAGGTAAGACAGCGGTCACGGAAAGAAGATAATGACAATGAATATTGAACACGCTATCTATATTGAAGACTCTGCTGATTCTGATACAGATAAAGACGTAGAGTAAATACGGATCATGATAATGATAGTGAAGAGTCTTCCGATGAGAGTGGTGATATTTCTCCTGATTCCAGTATGTATCACCTGGGGAAGGACAAGCTGAGTGTGTAAAATACTCACCCACTACCAACATGAAGAAGACGGAAGAAATATTGTTATTGACGGTCCTGGTATAAAGGAGGGTGTACATGCGAAAAATGCCTAAAAAGTCTTTGAAGTATGGATTTATTTTCACGGATGAGATAATCGAAGATATAACAAACATTGACGAACTAACGACTATCTTCACAAAATAAGAAACAGCTACAGCAGGGACCATGATGTTACTGATACAAAGACGGATAAGATTCGTGCTCTCTTAGAACGGTTATACTTGGAGTACTCAGGTCTTTTCTATATATATGGGACAGCATCTGAATACTTCCATCTCGTCATGAGCACAAAAGAATGCTAGATAGATTTCACTGAAGGTAACTTAAATTTGTTTCAAAAATGTTTAAATATTATTCAGCAGTTTGCTGTTAGAAACCTGATATATGTGAATTGGCGTGTTTATTAGAATGGGCCGAAAAAAAAAACTTTTTTTTTTTCGAATTTCCATTGGCCGGATTGCGGAAAAGTTTCCTCGTGTTAGTAGTAGTCAACACACAAAATTTGGATTCTTTTGCTCAACCCCTTCCTTTGCCTCATCAGACTTGAATATTTTTATAACTGCAGCTATGCAACCCGCACGACACTACGAAGAAAATTGTGCTGCACAGCTATAACCTTTGGTTCTTTATCACACTGAAGCATTCTGAGGCTGAAAATAAAACGCAAGATAATAATAAGATGAGATTTTGTTTCTATGTGGTTAAAAATTATAATCAATTAGACGAAGAAATTGTATTTAAGTTTTCAAAACACATTATGAATATAGGTCATGAAAAATTGTTGATAAACCTTCCCTTGTATCTCTTAGCTCGTCTTGTCACATACACTCCGAAACTACCCAGAACCTACGACGAGGAGGTAGCTGCTAATTAAGTTACATCCATCCACCCACTTGCTTCCCTTTTTTTGACTCATTTACACTTGATAGTCCTGCTGGGAGTGCAAATTTTGCTTTTTTTCTTCGAGATCTAATTTTGTCATAATAAATCCTTCTCTTTGATCTGCTCCACACACTAATGCTGACGCTTCTGTAACTAGTTTTATCATCCTCTTAACCGCTTGCGTATGACACGGAAAACATCGAATTTCCTCAGAAGCTGTAGCCACCACTAGAATATTTTCTTCTGTCTGTCTCAAAGAAAATTCTCTTGTTAATGGTGGTTTGGTGATATCCGTTGAGAAACAATGGAACATCTCATGATATTTACTTGTGTTAGTTTACTTTCGGAACAAATTCACGTAGACTTGATCTCTTTCTTTGTCGATATTTTTTTTTCTCCATCCTAAAACTTGGAGGTTCTAGTTTCTGTCGGTGATCGTTGCCAACAAGTTTTCCGGATGGGCAAAGTAATCACTGCAGCTAATTACAATATATAGGATTCTTCTTAATCTCTCTGGAAGAAAGGATGCAGATCGAGTGAGTAGTCACAAGTATCGCTTCCCGTTGGTGAGAGAGAGAAGAATTTCGCTTTATTTCAAAACAAACGTGTGTAAATACTTTGCTGACATACTGTGCAAGCCAACGAAATTCTTCTTCGGGATCTTCGGTGCAAATATATAATCGGAGAATGTGAGAAGCTATCATCAAACATCGGGACATGACAATTGGTCCAGGCTTTTCCTTCAGAAGGTCTGGCGGACACAAACCTTCTGAAACGCCTCGACAAATATCCAAAAAGTATTGCTGATCATTACTCAAATCTTTTAACACCATTTTGTCAGGTCAGGCCAGCGCCGAAACACACAGGTCTCTGGATTGTGTATAAAATTATAATGTTTCCGATTTATTATATAACAATGCTTTACGTATTATTATTACAGTCGTGTACAACGTTGTAGTTATTATATTTTCTATTATAGCATAGCCAATTTCAAAATTACTTGATATCAGTTTACTTGTTTAAAATTTTCTTTATAATACAAACAGGTCGGAAAGAAATTGTTCATGATATTCGCGAAAAAAGCTGCAATGTAAGGTTGACAACATATTTTTCACGCTGTATATTAGGAACATGAATTGAAACATAAACATACAATTTTTCGTCTAATTGATTAAAATTTTTAACCACATAGGAACAATATTGCATCTCACTTTTATCTTGCTTTTTATATTTAGCCTCAGATTGCTTCAGTGTTATAAAGAACCAAAGGTTAACAGCTGTGCAGCACAATTTTCTTCATAGTGTCGTGCGGGTTGCATAGCTGCAGCTATAAAATATTCAAGTCCGACGAGACAAAGAAAGGGGATGACAAAAAAAAAAATCCAGATTTTCTATGTAGACTAGTATTAACACGAGGCAACTTTTCCACAACCCTGCCAATCGAAAATTAAAATAAACATGGCTGTGCAGCAGAATTTTCTTCGTAGTGTCGTGCGGGTTGCATAGCTGCAGCTATGTAAATATTCCATTCCGATAAGGAAAAGGAAGGGGTTGACCAAAATAATCCAAATTTTGGGTGTTGACTACCACTAACACGAGGCAACTTTTCCGCAACCCGGCCAATCGAAATCCAAGTTTTTTTTTGGCCCACTCTAGTGTCTATTAGTAAAATAGTTGTTTTAGTGTTTACTGCAATATACTGAACTTGTGAAAACTCACGTGATGTTGCACTTTGCATTCATAATTCACTTTAATATACGATGACCATTATATTCCAGAAAAACTGATAATTTTAAGCTATTCTTGTATATCTTTCTGTAAAATATTAGATAGCGAACAATAGTAAAAGTAGATAATATAAAGCTAGTTCACTTTTCATACCTTTTTATCAAACTTTCGAATAGAAGTCAATAATTTATTGTTACAATGTGATACGCTCAGATTGTGCGAAACCAACTGAAATTACCAAATTAGAGGCATAATAATAAAGTAAACGAATATTTTGTACATATGAGTACAGTGCTTCCCATCGACCGACCGCGATACATAATAGAAGCGACCAATGTAGGATGAAAAATAAGGGGACACGTATCCCAAAGTTTAAAAAATTCAATTTTAAGAGGTTGAGATGAGTTGATTTTGAGTTTAACGTCCCTTTCAACAGTGATGCTGCATGAGATGGGACCTACTGATTAACGTTCAATCCGAACCACATGAGCTCACATGGGGAATCAAACCCGGATCTTCCACGACAAAGGCGCATACAAAACTTTAAGAGGCGAGGGAAAATTATGTAAGGCTAGTTTTAGACGAAAGCATTTATCGTAGCATTTCTCGTAGCAGATGTGCTGCCAAAAATCTCGTATAATATTCTATGGCATCAAAAGTATATTGTGCTTTTACACGGAAGCATTTTGATAAGCATTTTGTCGTGACGTAGGAAACAAATCACTGCAGAATAGCGCAATTATGACTCCAAAACTAAAAACAGATATTTCAGTCACTATTTCTTCTAAAGCCCTTTTTCGCATATGCTTATTATGATACAAAGGACTTTTAACGGTACAGTTATACTATACAGATCCATAGATTTTAAAATTTACAGAAGAAATTTCTAATGTTTTAATAGAGTAGTGTGTAAGTAATGGAAATATGGTGTGCACTTACATCTGAAATGCGTATTTACGTGAAAATATAGAAATTAAAGTCGAACCTGAAATGCACGTAATCTTCAATAAGCTGCCATAAAATTTTGGCAAGACTGTAATTTCCCCATTTTGTATCGAGAACAGAACTCAACCAACCCCTTCGGGGCTTCTTACCCGTTCCCATTACTACTACTACTACTACTACTACTCCTATTCCAACTACTACTACTCCTATTCCAACTACTACTACTCCTCCTTCCTACTCCTACTCCTATTCCTACTACTACTACTACTACTACTACTATTACTATTACTGCACCTACTGCTACTGTTACTAAGTACTCCTACTTCTACTCTTACTACTACTTACTCCTCCTACTCTTACTCCTCCTCCTACTACTACTACTACTTCTACTACTATTACTCCTCCTCCTCCTCCTCCTCCTCCTACTACTACTACTACTTCTACTATTACTTACTCCTCGTCGTCCTCCTCCTACTACTACTACTTATACTATGGATCCGTATAGTAAAACTACACGTTGCCACCTGTTAAAGTGAACCTGCACCGGAGAATGCAAGAGCACACCTCAAAAATGATTGCTGAAGGTACAATAAATGAAACGAAAAGTTTTTTTAAATGAATTTCGTATAGTGAAACTGAACGCTTTTAACTTTGTACAAACAAGGATGTTCCTCATATTTTTTAATCAACATAATAATCGTATCCCTACTCCCTCATTTTTCTTTATTACAATTCAATTTCCCACACAAAACAAAGAACATGGATATTTGACACACAATCTTTCGCTTCCTTTTAACACACCACGGCGCTGCAATCGGAGCAGAAATTCTGTGGAAAATGCTACGAAATAGAGCAGGTTCTATCGGCAAGAAATGCCATAGGATATGCCATGGCATGGGAAATGCTATAGCATTTGCTACTTTACACGGTAGGATATCGATGATACGATTTTTGCTACGAGAAATGCTACGATAAATGCTTCCGTCTAAAACTAGCCTAATACACTTCTGGCATGGGGGCATTATGTAATATATTTCTGGCATTTCATATAATTCCTTTTTCTACACTAAAAAGCGATGTTGCCTGTTGTTTATACCAAATTACGAGGAAACAGTTGATTAGTTTGAAACGAAGTCTGGAAATAGTACCTACCTTGAGCTAGATTTTTTCATAGTATTTAATTAAAGAACTCATCCTAAGGGAATAGAAGGGTTCAGAATGTATGTAAAAATGCAGTATCTCACGAACTCATCAAATTGGAAAGATGAAAATCGGTATATAACTGTGTTATAGAAATAGGGGGCACGTTTTCCGGCGTTTTGAAAATTTCCGTTATATAGTCGCGGGAATATTATCTGTAATTCCTTTCTTTGCCTTGCTAACGATGCTGCCTGTTGTTTTTGAAATTGTTGGAAATTTTGAAATGGATTTTATGACATAATTAATACACAATATAAAATAGTAGTGTTAATTCAACCAATTTTAACAGAGGCCATTGGTCCCAACACGGCTACCAATTTTAGTTGTTATTTGAACACCATGGATCTGGTGTTGATGCAACTGCTCTTCCGGGATTGCAACTGTCGCTGGATCTCTGCCTGGTCATCGGGGTTGATTATGTAAGTCGAAGCATACGGCACGCATTTCGGCCTGGTCTCTGCTTTTTGGCGTGGTCGACTGGTGTTATCTGAGTCCGAGCTTTGCACGTAGAAGACAATTGTGATCCTTATGTATTGCTTTTATGATACGCTTGAACAAAATAGCCTTGTGCAAGATATTTGGTAAACAACACGTCGCATGAGAACCACAGGAACGTAACTCCATTTTCGTAGGTTTACAGGCGAGAGGACAAAGTATTATTTTCTTAAAAATATATGTTTTTAATAAGATGGTAATTGAGCTACATTACAACAGATGATCGAAAAGTAGAACAGATGGCGTTACGTTCCATTTACACCAAGTGGGGCTTTCAAAATTATGTCCAAACATGAAGAAAACGAAAACAACATTTCTGGAGTTACGTTCCTCTGGTTCTTATGCGACGAACAAATCCTCAAATTATATGTAGTTGAAACGAGCAATGACGAAGCTTCTACTATTTGATTCGATTGGCATTTGTGTGTCTGTCTGTCCGTAACTCGTAAAACTTACCCGATTTTGATTAAACATGACATATGCGTTCCTTCCAGTCGTAGGGTTAAACCTATTGTTTGAGTTTGCAATCCATTAAGTATGAGGGGGCTGAAAAGGGATAAAGTTAACACCATGTTGCAAGTTTACGTACGTGCATGAAAGAAAATTTCCAAATGTATATCACGAAAAGCTTATTCGATTTTGACATAACTTAGTGTATATTCTCCTTATGACATTCTGAATATATATCTTGGGGTTAAAAACTGCCAAGAATGACAGTGTGATTTCATACCCTAACTACGAATTTCGAGAATATGTTCCACGATAATTTTCGTTAAAATGTGTTCAATTTTGAGCTAAATATGTCGTACCGTTTTCTTTAAGGATTCCAAATCATTCTTTCTACATAGTTAAAATCGGTAAAGAACAAAGTAGTGGGTTACTCTCCTGACTTTCCTTCCTTGATTTCTTTTATGTTTAATCGATAAACTGTCTAAAATTCGTTTTTTTCATACAATATATCTCACATATTCTTTGACTATTTTCCGTGATTTCCAGTGTTTTCAATTGAAATTAGTCGAGAGTGAATGGTGAATTCACCTTCCACTTCTCACGAATTACAAAATATGTTTCTCGATTATATCCATTCCAATTGTTCGATTTTAGTGTATGGTACGTACGGTAGCTCAGTAGTATAGGGTTCACCTCTGGTGTGCATGCGTACCTGGTTCGATCCCAGGTCACGCCAAGGAGATTTTCTGGTCAGCAAACCTAACATATGCATGAGTTTTTCGAAGTCCTCCCATTTTCTCTCACTAGTTTTATACTACAATTTCACTCATTCTGATCATTACCATGTCTTTTATCCAACTCACATAAACGTAGTAGGAAAAACTGAAAACTTTAAACTCATTTTTCATATCGATTTTAGTGTAATATGTCGTACATTTTCCTTAAGGCTTCACAATCATTCGCCCTACATAGAGCTGGAATCAGTAAAAAATAACGTATTGATATTACAAACCTCCCCTATTTTTCTTAGAGTTCCATGGTAATTTATATAAACTCATTAAGTTTTGGCACAACATTATTATATTATCTTTTACTCTTGTCAGTAATCCCTTGTGTTTGGAATTAAAATCAATTAAGAATGAGCGGTGAGCTTAAACCGGTATATGCGGTTTAATTAATTCGCCAATTAAAGCATGTTTCACGATAGTCTTTGTAAAAAAAAAAAATGACTTTCAACGAGTACGACGTATATTTTCTTTCTATGCAATGATTCCTTCTGAATAGTATTTTATAAAGATCACTAAAGTGTGTATTTAATCTATCTCACGATTTTAAAAATGAAATTTCACGATAACACAAAATCTATTCCATTCTGACACTACTAAATTAGCAAAATTATAAGTTAGCAAAATTTATACTTCAACAATGTAGAGTATCATTAGTATGATATGTGACAGTTTCACAGTATTTTAAAGTAAGTTAAACTACATTGGAAGTTTTATTGTATATAAGCCTCGTTCAAAGAGAATTCGTATTCAAGAGAGTGTGACAACGTCCTTTTAGAGGCTGCAGATAATAACTTCAATTGTGATGATACATTAGTAGATGAGTATTTTCTGCTATTCTGCTGTTTTTGCGTTTTATGTGTCTGGTAACTGCATGAGCTGAAGTTAATCGATTATGAACAGCTCAAATCTTCGATTTCATTATATGTTGCTGGACATCAGGAATATAACAGTGGACAACAGACATTTGGAATGTATTAAACGAAACTTGATACATTGCTTTTAGAATGATATATTAAATAAAAATTTAAGTTTATTTTGGAGATGATGGAACGTTATTCAGTTATCCATTTAATAAAATTTCATCTTTATGTCATTTGTTGTAGTATTAATACAACATTTCAATAAAGATATAACAAAATTTAAGTAGAAAATTAAAAATATATACCATAGTTAAATGGTAGTAATTATTTTGTCGGTGGATATTAAATAATAACCATACATTTAGAATTAGGGGTACTCTTATCTCCCCTTTAAAGATGCCAAAGAAATAAGTTTATGTTTATGAAATATCTTAAATATAATGAAAATTTTTGTCATATAAAGTATACATACATATTATTTTCACATTACTTTTCTTACTTTCAATACACATATTAATATAGTCTAGATAGTTTTTCTCTTGATGCATACGCAAATAATTGCTTATAGATATGCGTACGAATATGCCTGCAGATTCATATGCCACCCAATTTTAAATAAATATTATCAGTGAAATTAATGAAAGAAAGAAATAGATTTTTATGGTGCATGATAGGTGTCATATTGGAATTTACAGATATACTCATATAGTTTGGATGGAAGAGGGAGAGTCACTCACTTCAACAATGCAGAGTATCACTAGTTTAGCAACTGAGTGGATAGCACCCTTTGTCTCTTCCTGTGAGATGATGGTTTGTATCTATCCAAATAACCCACTTTTTTTTATTAAAGTGAACGTTAGCAAAATTATACTTTTCGATTTGGTTGACATTTGTGTGTCTATTCATCCATCTGTTCCACGATAACTCTCATAAAACTTATTCGATTTTGATGCAACTTGATACAGCTCTTTCTTCTACTTGCAAAATAACCTTATTGTTTGGACTTGGAATTCATCAAGCATAAGAGGGCTAAAAGGAGTTAAAATCCATTGCATGTTGCAACTTTAAAGATAACAAAATTTCTTGCCGTTCTAGAGGAGTGATAAAGAAAGAGCCAAGATTGGTGATAAAACTCGACTACTGTGTGTGCAAAGAAGTCACCAAGTGTGTTCCCCAGGTCTTCCTCATTTGCGAAGGATCTCCCACGAAAGTGGTTGTCGAGGGAATGAAACAGGTGGTAATCTGTTGGCACAAGGTCCGATGAATATGGTTCATGGCACACTGACTCCCGCCAAGTTGCTGAAGTCTCTCCGGATCCTCTTTGTCAATGTGACTCGGCATTGTTGTGCAGGGACAGCACACTTGCGGTTCTCAATGCCAGCTCCTTTTGCCGCAATGCACCGTGCATCCTTTGTAACTGCTGAGAGTAGAGACCAGCAGTTGGACCTGTGAAAGAAGCTCATAACACACCACTTGTCGACAGTTTCACCAAACATAGAGCATAATCTTTCATGGGTGTAGAGGTGGTCTTGATGAATGAGGAACAGGGTCACGTGGCAACAACGAATGTCTGATAAGCTTTTGAGTGTCATAGAGGAACCATTTTTCGTCACCACCCAGCAAGCGAACAAAGATGGGTGTGTTCAGGCGTCGAGTGAGTAACGACAAATAGGCTATCACTTGCTGTTCTTCGTTGGCTACCGACAATGTGTGGAGTACCACTTGCTTAACTTGTATGATTTCCCTATCCCATACAAGTGCAGTTTGGTTGTTTCAGCGGAAACATGAAACCTTTCTGCAAGTTCTACACTCGTAAGACCACTGTTCTTCTCGATGGCTGCTTTCAGCACCTCGTCATCCAACACATATAGTCCTCCTCCGGAAGGCTCACATCTCCCAAACGAAATTTTTAGAACCAATACCTGGCAGTGCGTTCGTTCATAGCATTAGCCCCAAGTGCTTGGCATATGCGGTGACTTAATGCGGCAGCTGAGGGGTCCACTTTAAAGTCATACAAAAATACATGCGAACAAACTGCTTCAATATCTCCGTTTCTTTCTCGATTATGTGTCTGTAACACTCTGCAAGTGGATGTTTAGCTGATGCGGATTTCCAGTGATAATCGACGTGTGTTGCGATGTGGAAACTTAACAAACACTGCTGTAGCTGTGCCTTCATCAGTGACAGTTCGTAACCTGTCCTAGATTGTACCTATCCCTTCGAATTTGGTCAGTAACTGTGCCACTGCAAACATGCGAAACTGGAGCATGTTGATGAGGTTTTTAATTGAAATCACTATTCACTGCACGCGCAATTCTATCACTCCACATCTTTACAATCTCGATGCAGTCGGCTTTGTCTATGGCATGATCAGCACTTAGAAATAAGAAATAAATTTCAGTTTCATGTGATCATAACTTCAAAGTTATGACGATTATGTTAAATCTGATTACACTATCGAGTTTCTTTTAAAATTCTAGCCCTAATTCATATATTATATGACCCTCTTCCCATTTAAACTTTTTGAGTGAGATTCAAAATTGCGGACAGCAAGTTTGCAGCCCTTTAGTTGACATACACCATAAGGGTCCCCCCAAGCCTAACGTGTCCCACACTTACGACTATCTACACTCGCTGTCATTTCATAAGGGCTAGTAAGGAAAATTTGAATCACTCTATAAAACGTTTTGCACCATAATTTTTGACTAAGCGACCAGACCAAATGACTTATCCATTGTATCCATTATCCATTATCTGGAGGGGCCGCGGTGGCTCAGTGGTAGAGCGTTCACCTCTGGTGCTAAGGGTCTCGAGTTCAAACCCTGCTCCCGCCAAGTGAACCTTGTGGTGGACAAACACCGTGTGCGTGGGTTTTTTCGGGGTTCTTCCGTTTCCTCCCACTTTCTTCATTCCACCATTTCATTCATTACTCATTATCACCGTCTGCTTTAGCCTAACCGGCATAACCGTGGGACGTAAAACTCAAAATTTCATTTCATTTTTTCCATTATTTGGAGAGATCATCTTAGAATATTATTTTTGTAAATTTTCGAAGAAAATAATACCAGATAATTGAAGTAGATGTCAGAACTTTCCATATAGAAAATTAAATAAAATATTTACTTCATTTTTTCTTGTGCTAAAATGTAATTAATGACCCCTTTTGTTTTAGAATCCTTAGGCTCTGTAGATAAATAAGATGTGAACAAAGTCCATGAATCATATGAATATGGCTACAATCTATGGCAGTACTTTCTATGCTTCTTTGAGTCGGCACAAAATTCCATTTAAAATTTCATTTTATAAGAAAACGGTGAAATTTTTAAGATTTTCATGTTGAGGAGACATTTTGAACAGGGAAATATAGTGACTTCCTTCTGTCCTGTAATGCATTTAGTTTTCATTGAGACCTTTTGAAATATAAACTAGTAATCAATCTCTACTTCACATTTTCTCAGTTTATTTCACCGTTTTGCAACCTAAAATAAAATTTATTCAAGTCGTAAGTATATCTGATTCCTCAAAGTTAGGTAACATGGATCTTGATTATTATTTGAGTGGTTGCTTGAAGTTTAATTTCCTTTTTCTGTGAGCGAAGCTACGAGTATATGAGACGGACACAACCGACCTTTCCCATGAAATGTGCATCTCAATTATAATAGTGTTGCATTTTTCCTACTTGCATGCTTGACAATATTATATAAAAACAGTACACGAAAGGAAATATTGGCTGGCCCAATACTGTTTTTGGAAAGTGCCCAACACTTAAGGACTTTCTACCTGTAACGACAATGTTTACTATTTTGAGTAATAGAGAAAATATAGACACAAAATTAGATTTAAAATGTTATTTCGTGAAAACATTTAAAACATACTGCATTTAATATCATTTTCGACTCCGATTTTATTTTGTAGTTTTTGACCCCATCCCTGTCTCAGGATTAAATGTTGAAAATTATGTATGATCATCAATATGGTTTCCCAAAACAAAGAAATAGAGTTTCAATGTAATTTTATATTTTTAGTTATTTTTGGGATCTAAATGGCGCTAAAAATTCTTATGAGAAGTGTCCTGCATTTTGTATGCGATTAAGATAACCTTAAAATGTTTTATCATATTTCTTTGGTTTCTTTTCAACATACAATAAATCACAGCTAACGCTGGTATAGTTAAAATCTCTTAGAAGTGATTGCCACTCTGAATAATTCACAGTAGAAAAGTCGGATTTCAAATTTATCATATCTCCCTGTGATTAAACTTAGGTTATATCTCCAAGTCCCTTTCAAACTCTGGTGCAGAAATTCTTCTTAATGAAGTGGCCAAGTCTTGCGTAATCACTCAGTTACTGATAACATTAAATCATCAAGTATGTCGGTTCAAAGAAGAATGAATTAATAATGTAAATATCGAATTAATCTCAACAGGCGCTAACCAACTTTGGACAGTTTTACCACTACAGCTGATCTTAGGCGCTGCCTGCTGGATTAACTTATTTCTCATTACTTGTAGGTGAACAGTGGGTGTTTACCCAGTAACTGAAGATATTTATTCATCTCTCTTGTTTCATAAAAATCCACAATTTTCTCGGAAAATGATTAAATTATTTTCTTTGAAATTGGAGCAAGGACCATAGTAGATCACGGATGACATATGGTCAAGAAATTCGATTAGAACATGTACAATCATCAACTTCTGTGTCTAGCATAAAACTTCTGTAGAATTAGTGAGAAATTTAACTTAACAAGTACTGTAGTTCTATTCTCTTCAGTTTCTATGATAATCTCAAACTAATTTCTTTAATGATTTTATTTTAGCAATTTTCCATGGCTATTAAAACTTACTGACCTATCTGTATCTTCCACTGAATTTTTTCACCACTTTTGCTCAGTCTACAAAGAATTACATCCACACCTTCAGGGCCAACTGGAAACTAATATCATTTTGCAATACTTTTCCGCCAATATCCAACTACACTTAAGCCTTTTGGCTTCTCCAGACACTTCCATTGAACTAGACAGCCACTTTCTTTTCGTCCACGAGAAAGACTAATCTGGGACTAACAAGGCCTAACTAACTATACTCGATCATCTTTCCTATAGTGAAAACTCACCTATAATATGCAGTATGGAAGCATTTATCCACCTATTGAAATTTCATATCCTCAGTCTTATTTAAGTGGTAAACCGATATTAATCAAGCAGACAAACATCTAATAAAATTTGAATAATCAGTATCCAAAATATGATTTAGATTAACATAAGAAGTTTGTGTACAGTTCACAACGAAAGTTCTGTATTCTACCTGAACTAACCAACTAGTGACAATTTAGTGATTTATTTTTTCCAGATCTTTCATCAATTTTACTATATATTTTATTATGTAGAATATATATATTCTACAAAATGAAATGAAAATAATTCAACTTTTCAGTAGCATAGCTTAATTATTCAATTTGCGAAAAACTTAATATGACATTATTATAGGTTGCAAAGTACAAGAAAATCAATTTTATTAGGTAAAATACAATGACAATTTATAGCTTGTCTTTCTCCTGCATCAATTATTAGATTTTGTAATACCTTAGTGCAGTACTTAAAGACAGAATATTTAAAATTACTTCAGTTTCAAACACACTAGAAGTTGGTTTGTAGTTACTCGGTTCGTTTTATAATATGTCATACTATAATCTCTTTGATACTAAACTTCAGCTTCTGTTATACATATTGATGCACAGCTTTTAAATGGGCACAATAGCAAAAAAAAAAAAATCGCTTTGTATCATGAAATATTGAATTATTGTCTTTGTTCGACATTAACCTTCAAAGTGTATTATTATCTCTTCATTCCTTTTTAGTCTTTAACGACTGCCTTTATGATACGCGAATTCTCTTTATGTTTCTGATGCAAATGAGCGTTCTAAAATCGAGTGTCATCATAAACGTTTGGGCAGAAATGGATCTATTATCGACAAAGTACTTCGCTTCTATTAAGTAGCAAAGGTTCAATAAAAATGTTTATTACTGATTACCCTAGAGGCTAGATGTTGCATTTGCATATTGTTTTGATACTGACGACAAGAGTAGGTAAAGTAAGATTATCATGTGAAATGACTAGAAATAAATCAAATTAATTATCTATTTTGATAAGTTGATTTTCGATTATTGCAAATAACGTTGACAATACATACAACAGAAATTTCCTTTCTAAGAGCAGTTTTAATTTAATGATTGTATTTTGTTTAACCTGTTTTCAGAAGTAAAAATCTCAGCATAATTTTCTTAGTTACAGAGAAATAGTAGGAGAAATAGTAAAAAGTTGCCAAACTTAAATGTCGACGTCACAAAAAGTGAAACGACTTATAATTGATTGATTGTTTGAATTGAAATTTAGCGTCGCTTTGAGTAGCGAGATTATATGAGACGTAGACCTAAGATTAAAGTGAGGTTAAAGCCACACAAACCCCAACCGGATATTGAACCCAGGTCTCTCATGCCAAGGACTTAGCTATTCATTCAGCCATTCATATAGCCAAGATGGAGCTCGACTTGTGATGAGATTTATGTCACAAGCTATATGGTGCCAAGTGATATAACTCCAAATTTGAAATTCTCCAGGAGAGAACTTTAACATATCATATAAAATTATCACAAGAATGTATCACGTTATTCACTATCGGCATTAAAATAAATCCAACTTCATAATTATAGAAGTTCAAATTTTAGCTTTTCAATAAGACATGAATGATTAATCTGAAAGAAAGTTATCGAAATAAGTGAAATAAATGTATTACTAAAATATCATACACGTCGAGCTGCTTTCATACTACGAGAATTCGAGCAATAAACTTAACACTTCATCATATTTGGTATGTCAACAAATATCAATGAAGATATAATCTATGTGTAAGTACCCAATTAGTTGCTTAATGTGATTGACAATTATAACGAGAACTGTTTTTTCTGTACAATGTATTTTAACTTAACTATTTCATCAAATAAATATAAATATAATATTAAAAAGAAATTTTTGTGATTATCATGAAATAATATTTTCAAAGAAAGCTGAATTAAGTCAATGAAAAGCAGAAAATTAGAAATAGATTAGTATTCCAGCCTAAAGAGGAGCATCCCGAAAATCCGTCACCATTCGAGTCTGATTCTCTATTTTCTATTTACGAAAGCAGTGATGAACCCAATTTCATAATATCTGAAAGAGAATCAGAAAATAATTTTCCATCTGAACTCCAACCAGATGATTTTGTTGCGGTCACACTGTACGGTAAAATGGAAACTTCGTTCCGTCCCTTCCGATTACTGAACATGAAATGGATTGCTATATCGGTGTTTTCTACATAAGAGCTCCACAAGCTATGTGATTCTCTGCAACAGATGAAGAACCGTTCTTCAGTAAAGCGGATATTGTGAGTATGGTATATAACCATATTCAAAGTAACTGTACTCGATAACAAAAAAATATGGTAACTTAAGGCTGATCTGAGAGACTTGTTTTTATTTAACTTTGGTTTTCAAAGTGAAATTCAAGAATTCAATATATTTGCATAATAAGTTTTACAATAACTCATGTTTCTGTGGTGAAAAATAACTACTATGGACAATGTGTTTTATATATCGCACCACAGAACAGCAAACATGTTTAGTTGTATGACTCATATTAGTAATATGTCCTTATTCCAACTGATTTTTCGTTTGAATTTATTGAAGTATTTAGTGCGCAATTGCACACAGCGTTTGAAAATCACTTTCATGTTACTCTTGAATCTAATACGTTGCTATGAAAGTGTTTTCAAGCATGTATATCACTCGGTAGGACACAAAGAAGTCATTAGCATCAAGATTGGTCTTGGTTACTTTCCTTTTGTTCTTGTTTTAACGTTGCTATTGATCTTAGTGACATTTTTTATTTTAGCATTGCTTTCTCAAGCGAAATTTAAGTTTTCAGTATGTTTGTAATTTTTTATAGAATATTTTTTATCTATAAATTGGAACATATTTGACATTTTTTTACAGAAAGATAAACAGTAAATTCTGAACAGTTAGTTATAAAAGAAAAACTTCTTCTAATAATTTTCCAGGAGGTAATGTACCTAAAATGGAAGCCATATTTCCTCGCTGAACTGCTATGCTGATACGTTGTATCAGAAAAGTAGTAGCCCGCTTGTCACCAGCAGTGGCTTAGGGAAGGGGGGCCCAGAGGAGCCGTTCGCGCCCCCAAAGAGGTCCGACAATGTACTTTGGTACTTTGATGTTTGTAATTTTTTATATATTTTTATGCTTATATTTTTTTGTTTGTAATTACTCTATATGTATCTATAACAGTACTTGTCCCCCCAAACACACATCCTGGCTACGCTACTGGTGACCAGTTAGGTGTGCAATACGTTAGCCTACTTCTTTGATGAAATTGAGCCCTTCCAGGCCTCAAATGCCGCTCGATTCAATGGCTACCACATGTATCTATCGAGCTGATCTTTATATTTTCTTCTTTTCTTGCATTCTCTGCGGGCTGCAATAGCTTCTTCTCGAGTTGAAGAAAGAGTGAGATTAGATGACGCGAAAGTGTCAGAGCAGGTGAAATCCCAGAAAAGAATCATTCCCCTCTTCCATGGTACCAGCGTCATGCCATCTGGTCTTTTGCCATGAGATCTATTACACCCCACAGGTTCACGAACAGATGGAACTTCCGTCGATGTGAGTGCTCTCCAGAAAATGTCATTCACGTTCGAATGCCTCACATGTCTTCCGGAGCTACTTATACAAAACAGACCGTGTAGACCATTCTGCTTGACTGATGCACCACATTTAAAGCAGTTGTGTGATTCACAGATGTCTACTCCTAGACGAAGTGCAACTGCAATACGAAAACTCTCGTTTGGAAGGTGCAGTCCTAGGGTGTGTGAAGGTAATGCCTGTAGCCAAGCACCTAAAATTGGTGATGAGAAGGTGAGAAGTCTAGCCTTATCCTCTTGACTGTCTGCTTCTTGTAATAACACTGCTTGATATAATTTGTAAAATTGTATTATGTCCATACACTTTTAGTTCTTTATATTTCTACTAATATTTTACGAAACTAATTTGCCAGGTAGATTTCTATGAATGTTTTATTTATGTGTAACTCAAATGGGGAAAGAATCCACATCACAGACTTTAGCCCTAGTCGATGGTGCAAAGGTCTGTATTTGGTAATGTACATAAAATCTAATCTCAATACAAACCATTAATTCAATGTTTTTAGAACCAAGTTGCTATTAAGGATAAAGGTTTTAGTTATCAGGTTATGATATTTTTGAATTCATACATTTCAACTAGAAGCTACAAAAAAAATCAGCAGTAAAAACTATATAAATTAGTCTTAGAATTTCTAAAAATATTATTTACGGCTGGAAATTCATATACGTATTTAATTAAAGAAAAGATAGGAGCACATTGAACATGCAATGTTGTGTGATTAGTTTTCATCTAACGCTGTAATATGCGTTGGATATTTCTAAGGCAATTGACCAAAGAGGTGAAGATGAAATTGTCACAATTGAAATATTAATTTGGGAGTGAAATGTGAACATTAAAGTAGTTTGACTGACATTTCCAATGCAAGTAGACTAGATTAGAATTAATTTTATAATGTTTGGCATTGATGTGAGAAACAAACAATATCTAGCAAACGTTAGGTGACTCTTCCTACAAAGTGAAGAAAATTAGTGAAAGGACTGTATGATTACTGGGAAAGAATGCAATGTTCAGTGGAATCGGTACACACACAAGTAGATGTGAACATTGACACAGTGACAAATATTTGTATATAAAACTTTACAATGTTCCTAAAGAAAACGAAATTCGAAGGCACGGATAAAACATACTGTGCTCTAGCATTGGTAACCAAATTGGCATGAAAACTCTTCACAATGATTCACTTGTCACGGGATTTGGGTTCTGTCGATGACACCCACGCGACACAAGTGTACATGCGTAGAATGCACAGAAGAGCACTACAAAGATTTCAATATGGAGTGTGGGCTCACTTGCTCCAACGAGATGAATATTAACTGCTTTGGATCTAATGGAAAGCGATGTGTATGGAGAAAACCAGAGAATGTCTCCAGACTGTCTTGTACAAGACACACTTCATTTCACTAGAAGTAACTTGATATGGGATGCATTGCCAATCGAATGGTTGAGCTACAGTGATGAATCATTGGAGGGATAAAGACCTAACAATATATCAACATCCTGGAGAGTGAGCATTTGAGGAGTCTCGAGCAGTAGCAACTCAATATCCCAATGTTCTCTTGCAACAATTACGACCCGAAATACAGGGTTTGCGCCGTCATTGAAATATTCAAAATCAAGCATTCCGTATATTCGGCTGATCTCTGTAATCCTGTAATTTTTGCAAAATTGACTGAGAAACGACCACAAATAGTAAACAGCAATTTCATCCTCCATATGGCAATCCACCACCACACTGTGCTAATGTTGTGACCTCATATTTCGCTGACCTTTGGTGTAACCTCTGACACACCTACTCTACTGATTAGATTTAGCCCGAGTGGCTTCTGTTTGTCCAGAACCTCAATGATTTTATTCATGGACGCTATTCTGCCATTAGATCATGGGGTCAACCTGGGGTCAAATGCCGCTGAAGCGGAACGGAAGATATGCCAGGCCTTTTGTGAGGATATCGTGACTACGCGGACAGTGCAGCGGTGATTTAACAACTTTAAGAAAGATGAGGAATCACTCGAAGATGCAACATGTGACGGAAGATAAACATGTGTACAAAATGAAGATCTTCAGGCAACAATTGAGACGAATAGTGGCCAAACATGTGAGGAACTGGTACTACAATTCACTGTGAGTGGAGAAACCATTCGGCAGCACTTGGGATACACTACAAGTTGAGTCGGTGTGTACTACATGATTTGACTCCGAGTCAGAAGGCAACCTGTGTTTCTTTGCTGTCTAGTCTGAGGAAGAAGCCATTCCTGGACAGAGTGTTGACATGTGATGGTGTGGTGGTCCTATACAAAGCTCCACGGTGCCTCATCATTGGTTAGCATCCCATGAAACGGTCCCAAAACAGTCGAAACCAGCACTGCATGAGAAGACGGTTCTCCTGTGTGCTTGGTGGACTGCTCGCGCCATCGTACATTAGGAACTGCTAGCAGCTGGTCCAGCATCAACGGAACCGTTTACTGTAAGCAGTTGAGCCGTGTTTAAGAAAAACTCGAAACTCTGGACGAAGCACTCCTGAATCGCAAAGGGATCCTTCTGTTACAGGACAACACTAAGCCATACGTGGCTAGGATGACCCGAGATACGATTCTACGCCTTGGATGGAAACACTATTGTATCTGCCATACCACCCGGACATTCCACCGTCTGATTATCACATTTCCCATTCCTTGGAAATCACCTTAGAGGACGCCAGTTCAAATCCCTAGTAGAGGTGCAAAATGCACGTAATACGCTCTTCGTTTCACGGCGCACCAAGTTCTACCCTATGGATACCATGGCCTTCCAGAACATTGGCAGAAGGTCGTCGATGCTAATGGAGACTATTTTCGACCTTCCAGGTACGTCTTAGATGACATATCGATGTTCGATGGTGATGAGTGAAAAAGCAACAGAACTTAGTTCGTTACCTTTATATCTAATGCAAATGATATAGTATCGATAATATGATAATTGAACTTCAAATAATATTGAATTTTACTCAGTTCAGAGATGGACTATTATATAGATTTTGCAATATTTTTGAAGCGAGCGTAATGATATAAATATAGCTCTTCAAACATCTTACTTACGACCCTCTACATTTCGATAAATTTTTTTACTATTTGTTTAATCACTATACTGGTATACATGGTCGTATTAAATAGCCGAAAAAAATAGGTAACTGAAATACCAAAATCATATCACTTTGACAGTATAACTTACGGGAGGGGGAGAAGGAGGAGCATTCAAAAATGATCGAAAATGACCGGATATTAGTGTCGAATCTATACTTTTTGGAGTCCCTTAGATGAACAATGACCCTTCTGATGCCATTTAAATCCAAATTCAACCCCGCAACTTCGGGCAGAGGTCTCTCTCTCTCTCTCTCTCTCTCTCTCTCTATCTATCTATCTATCTATCTATCTATATATATATATATATATATATATATATATATATATATATATATATATATATATATCGGGTGTTGCAAAATAAGTGTTACAACTCTTGGGACGTGACTCCTGCCACTGAGACAAGAAAAACAGTTCTCTTGAACTTTCGGCTATCGGACATAGTTTCGGATCTACAAGGTGCCGAAGGCGTGGGAAAATGACTTTCAGATGCCAATAGTTCGGAAACTATCCAACGTGAAGAGGTCGGGTACAAAATTTACTGAAGAAGTCATGCCTGCTGTATTGAATTTTGCATGTTTCACAATCCTACCATGCACGCGCAAGGGATTCCCCAAACGAACGTAGGGAATCTCGGATAATCTGCCAAATGAAAATTGATCTAAATGGATATGAATTGATAGGATTTCTACCAGGTAACAATCATTCGTTTGTATTAAGTCCATATCTGGAAGAAATACAAAATGGCGGAAACCTTCACGCCCGCTGTGTGTGGTTGCATAATCGCCAGGTACGGATGCTGACCAACAGTGACGTTCTGAGTATTAAGTGTAGCGAATTTCTACTCAAATGCTCTAGAAAGACATCTGGAGTGTCGGTAGAGCACAACAGATGAAGCAGGGTGATTCACATGTGTGGAAACACTTAACGAAAAATGTCCAGAAATGCACTCGTACTCAGTAAACTTGAGTTCAAAGCCTCTGAAATGTAAGGAATAGTATCAATAACATGAAAGCCATTACCAATTCACCAATATTATTCCATCAATCCGATGCAATATGATCTGCACGCTTGTATACCGATAAGGATGCAACAACTGAGGCCAAGTTGAAATTGTGCAAAGGGATTCACAAAGAAACTGGGTAAACTAGATGAATGTCATTAGTGGAATCGCATATTGAAATGTGGCCAATGTGTGTGTTGATATCGACATGTAGCAAATGGACAAATGTTAACATGTCCCGCTACTGCTGGGACATCGTCAAACGTGCGAAAACTAGGAAAATAACGTTGTACATTCTGCTATTACAGCTGGTGCACTTTTTGGTAGAACGTAACTAGAACACGATTGTATCAATGTTCCTCTTTGTTTGGAACATTGTCCCACAGTCGCATACGAAAAGAAATCTCTTAATCCATGCTTCAAATTCTGATAGAGCGAGAAAATAACAATCTTGTATCATGTGCAACGTCCTCGAAATATAGGGAAATACATCCTGAAATTCGTATCTTACATACAGTGCACATGCCAAGACAAAGACGAAAATGAACCATTTTGACACATGTAACACTACTGCTAGAATACCATACACATGGAAAATAAAACAAGAGAAATAGGAAGAAACGTCTTAAAGCTCTGATTGTTTACAACTGTGCAGTAGAAATAACAAAATGAAACAAACATGTCGGGGGGCTGTACAAGAGCGCTTGCCAAACAAAGTGGATACTCCTCAAAGTAATGAATAGAGAGAAAGTAAGGCTTCCTCGAAGCCTCAGGGCTAGAGCGCTTGTTTTCGCTCGCATGGTCGCAGTTTCCAATCTTGCTGGGAGCCCACATTCTTAGATTCAAGACCCGAGTAGTTATTATATATTTTTCGCACGTGGGACGGTGTCCCAGCAGTAGTGGGATATGTTGACATTTGTTCATTAGCTACATGTCGATATCAACACACACATTGGCCACATTTCAATATCGATCATGCGATCCCACTAGTGACATTCCTTTAGTTTACCCAGTTTCTTAGTGAGTCCCCATGCACAATTTCAACTTGGCCTCAGTTGTTGCATCCTTAATGGTATGCAACCTTGCGCATCATATTGCATCGGGTTGAGGAAATATTATTGGTGAATTGGTAATGGCTTTCATGTTATTGATACTATTATTACATTTCTGACGCTTTGAACTCACGTTTACTGAGTACGAGTGCATTTCTGGACATTTTTCGTGATCCACACATGTGAATCACCCTGCTTCATCTGTTGTGCTCTACCGACACTCTAGATGTCTTTCTAGAGCATTTGAGTAGAAATTCGCTACACTTAATACTCAGAACGTCACTGTTGGCCCGTATCCGTGCCTGGCGATTATGCAACCACACACAGCGAGCATGAAGGTGTCTGCCATTTTGTATTTAGTTTCTTCATCTACGTCCCACTGTGAACGAGTGAACCCACCCGTGTAGAGCTTTTAAATATGTACTTGATTTAATGACAATCTTTAAAATAGACAACTTTCTTTTCCCACAAAAGAATGACACTGTATCACAACCAGATATGGCATGAGATCCTGGTAATGCCAGAAGAAAATCAATTCATATCCATTTAGACCAATTTTCATTTGGCAGATTATCCGGGACTCCCTACGTTCCTTTGGGGAATCCCTTGCGCGTGCATGGTAGGATTGTGAAACATGCAAAATTCAATACAGCATGTATGACTTCTTCAGTAAATTTCGTACCCGACCTCTTCACGTTGGATAGTTTCCGAACTATTGGCGTCCGAAAGTCATTTTCCCACGCTTTCGGTACCTTGTAGATCCGAAACTATGTCCGATAGCCGAAAGTTCAAGGGAACTTTTTTCTTGTCTCAGTGGCAGGAGTCACGTCCCAAGAGTTGTAACACTTATTTTGCAACACCAGATATATATATATATATATATATATATATATATATATATATATATATATATATATGTGTGTGTGTGTGTGTGTGTGTGATCGAAATTATTAATGCCAGTGTCGAAATCATAGCTTTCGGGGTCGCTGAGATGAACAATGACACTTCCGATGCCGTGCCCTGCAACATGGGGAAGGGGATATAAAAATCATCGAAAATGACCGATATCAAAGAGCACTTTAGTAATATAAAAATGACTGACTAACGGAACATATTACTATTATTTCTTAATTTAACCCAGCGAAGCGGATAATCGATACTAGTACATTATAATTTTATTAACCATTCCTTCAAATCCAAATCAAATAGGGTATAAGTAATTCATGCAATATCGCTTACATCTGATAACACCTACCTGGAAATACATTCCCACAGTAGAAAGCATATCTTTTGTCATTTGGTGTGTATATGATTTGTGAAGTAATAATAAATTAAAATTTAATCGACACTTTTATACCGGTCGGTAAGAAACTATTTGAACAAATTTCGGGAGCTGATTCCTGACACCGAAACTAGCAAAAAAGTCCTCTGGAACTTTATTTAGTGAGGGATAGTTTCGGCGATATAAGGTGCCGAAATCGTGGGAAAATGAACTTCAGAGGGCTGTAATTCAAAAACAAAAAGCAATGTAGAGAGTGCGGTTTAGAGCATGACATTCGAAGTCATACCTGCTCGATTAAAAAAAGGTATGTTGCAAACCTCCGCAAGATGTGTGCGAGGGATGCCCTAAAGGAACATAGGGATTACTTGCTAGGTTATAGGGAATCCGTAAGTTCCTTTGGGTAATACCTCGCACACTTCTTGCGGAGGTTTGAAACATACAGTTTACAATCAAGTGGGTATGACTTCAAGTGCCATGTTCTATACCGCACTATACATTACGTTGTTTTGGAATTTCAACCCTGTGAAGTTCATTTTCCCACGATTTCGGCACCTATTTTCGCCGAAACTATCCCTCACTGACCAAAGTTTCAGAGTACCTTTTTTGCTAATCTCGGAGTCGGGAATCAGCTCCCGAAGTTTGTTCACATAGTTTCTTACCACCATGGATATATATATATATATATATATATATATATATATATATATATATATATATATATATATATTGGCACAGGTTGTGATGGAATCATTAGACAACACATTATGGAAGTAAATCAACATTAAAGTTCTTCATTTTACAGTAATATCAGTCATTTCTAGTTGAATATGAAGGTGAACTCATACGTCACTGCAAATACTTTTTCTTTTGAATGGGTCATAACAGGAAAGATCGAAGATAAACGTTGCAAAACTTATTGCATGTAACGTCAAGTGGTCCCACCAGACGGTATATGTAAGTATGGGTGCATAGCTGAGCACGACCCGAAGTTCAGTAGGTTAGCGACACCGGTCTAGAATGGAGGTTGCGAAGATGGAACAGTATGCATTTATGCATGGGAAGTTCTTCCTCACTCGCTATATTCTCCTAATCTTAGTCCATGCGATTATGATCTGATCATCAAAGTGAAATACCTGTTGTGTGGAACGTTTTGCTAACAAATCAGATATTGTGACAGTATTTTGAAGCGCGGTGGCTCACATTAGCGTATTACATAAAGTAAATGGTACTCAACGCCTTCATCACTGGCAACGGACAGTTGATGAACTTGGAGACTACATTGAAGGTTCTAAAACATTCAGGAGAACTTGAGAAACCTGAACTGAGTACGGTACGACTGTAAAATCTGTTTAAATACAGGGTGGCAGAAAAGCAGGTATACACCCCTGCATTGACCAAGTATAGCATTCTAGCTTATAGGTTTATTTGCTTCGGCTGTTTCGAGCTTAAGGTATAAGTAAAAAGACATTAAGAACAAATGATAAAGAAAGTAAGTATACCTGATGGATAACAATAAGAAATGATATAAAAAGCAATGCGTTGATCAGTACGGAACTATATACATACTTTTGGGCTACCCTTTAGTTTAATGTAACCGTTGTTCATACGATTATAAACCAATGTTGTCCAGTTGACTGTGTTTAGCTTTTTTCCCCAAGATGTCCTCCTTCGTCCAACTTTCCTCTGTTAAGATCACATGATAACCCAAGCCATAAACTTAACAATGTGTATCTTCGATCTGGCATCTTATACTCCATTCGAAAGAAGAAAAAACACTTGCAATTGCTTATGACTTAACCCTATATTTTATTATCTATATGCTAGACATAGAATATGAACAGCACCAAAGAGTTTTTAATTAACGACATGCCCCATATTGTGAACATTATTGTGGAAATTTAATAGCATAATGCCTTTCGATGCGGTTGATCAAAATATAGCTAAGAAATACAGCATTACTTATTATTACAAGTAAAATTTGTACAAGTATGTTTATTACATAAAATAATATTAATTTTAAACAAAATGCAATAAGAACGATTATTTGACTCATTTCAATTAACTCAGGGAGTTCTAGAAATGCAATCTTATATCTTCTGTGTCTCTTCAATGCTGTTGTTTCATGATCAAATTTTTCTGCCACATGAGTAAAACAATATGGATTTCTTGCATAATCATTAGGCTGCTATTAATTCATTGGACGATATCATCCCTTACAGCTTTTAAGGCTCAACTGAATTATGTTGTCCTTCTGGAAGAAAGGTAAGATTTCATATGAATTTAATCAAACTCCTTATAAAACTAATGTACTTTGATTCTACAAGGAAGAAGATTACTTAACAAAGTAAAGCACTTTGAATTTCTATTCTGGAAATCCAGATGGATCTTTTTATGTCGTTTCCTAAACTATTTTCAGAGAGGCGTTTGAGAGAGGAGCTGCTGTTGAGAGGCATTTCTTCCAGCATCTTTCGGATCTTCTTTGGACTATTTTCTCACTCCTATGTCCTTTTAATTCTCACACTCAGACAGAACACATACAAACTTCTTTCTTTACTTTCAATGGAAGAGAAGGTCAACTTTATCCCTCTCTCTTCTTTTTGCTTAGAAAGGATAGAGTTTGAAAATATCACGTTTCTCCAATAATGGCGAAGGCGGACCTTTGTGTGTCTGTGAAAACCATTCGTCTATTTTACCCGCATTTAAGTTAAAGAAACGAAAGTGTGGAAACGTTATTATCACTCAAAAGAAATGTTCAAAACAATAAAAGTTTTTCTACTGACAAAACAAACCTGTGGGAGATAATATGGCCTATAATTTTCTGTGAAATTGAAATATCTGTTGTCATTCTAAATTTGTCTTCAAGATTCACATGATGATTTGATACTAAAGCAGAAGGAAATTTGTGTAGAATTAATATAAATAATACAAAAAAGTTTGAGATTTATTTATGATATCTTACTGTAGTGTTTGATTTTCTCAATTGAAGCTTTAACCAGGATTCTTCTCCCCACCCTGAGCCAAACTTTCTTCCAAACTGAGGCTAATCTGGCTTCTTATTCATAAATTAATTAAGATATATATATAGCTGAATGCATTTTTTGTACTTTTATCTGCTACATAATTCCACATCGTTAAACAGTTTGAAAAAATATGGATATGTGTTATTATTTACATTGAACTGGATTTTGTGATGCGACTTTGATTAAAGTGAGTATCCTAAGGCGGGAAGAGGGATTCAAATTTAGGTATAGTCAGAAATAATATTAGGTAGAAGGTTGGAGGTTTAAGAAACGATTGCTACAACCTATACTTAATATCGTTTCTGACTGTACAAAAGGAACAAAGATTTTCCGGAGTCCCTTCAGTTAGGGAGATATTACTCGTTTAATAAAATCATTTAAAATAATTGACTTCCTTAGCCTAAAGGAAATAAGCGTGAAACGTTAAACTGAAATAAAGATTTCATAAAAATAATTGAAGCATCCATTCACACAGCTGGAATTTTTGTAGGTGGTTTGAGCAATATCAGTATAAAGTTAAGTAGTTCCTCTGGTCTCCTCAATTCCTAGCCTTAAACATAATTGAACCTTTGTGGTCCTTTTTGGAGAGACGAATCCGACACAGATTTCCACCGGGATTGACATAAAACAGAAGTGTTATCATACATATGAAATACTGCAAAATTGCAGCTCTCAGCGATAACAGATACTAGTTTCTTGTTGGCCGAAACTAGATAATGTCAACGAATTCTTCCTTATAATTGGTCCAGTATTTCTTCACTATAAGCTCTGCAAGGTTAAGGTACAGACTCTTAAGTAGGTTCCTATTTACATATTAAACTTCGCTGGGCCCAAGAAAATCTTTCATCCTTATTGATAGGGATCCGTTAAGAGAGATTTCACTCTACAAACAGTTTATTTGCTATTCAATTCTTGTGCTGTATGTATAATGATGTGTTGAGGTAGAAAACATCATTCAACAGTAAAAAAGCAAATGTTTCCGTGTCACCTTCTTTGTTTGTTTGTTTGCTTTTTTTCCACCACAGCAAGTATCAGCATTTTCTGACATTATCCTTCTAAGGGGTGAAGAAAAAGAATTTCTATATTTTAGTTTTCCATTTTGTACTCATAAAATATAACAATAATAAGGAAACGGTTTGGAACATTTAAAATAAATTTTTGAAATAGCATTTCGACAGGTCTGAATTTTTATCATAGATCCATGTTTTGCATATCCTTGATGCTGAATGGGACACTAAACTTTAATCCAACAAAGTGGATCCTAAGGAGGAAAGAGGATTACATTTTTCACAAAGAATGACGGCTTCACCATTTGAAGTGATAATTGGAACTAATTTATCATGTATTTTTGAACATATTTAGCTTGAGTTTTCAATAATTTCATTTCCATTAAACTTGGAGCCCAAAGGAAAAAAAAAAAACTTTCTTGAACGTGTCTTCCAAATGCTTTTCATAAATCTATTCTTTTCGAACGGGCATTTCAGTAAGTTCATATCTAATTTTTAATATTAAATTAATACTTTATATCTATCTTCAATACTAAATTAGGTTGATGATAACTCTAAGTGAATTGTGTTGATATACTTATTGAAATCAAGAACCAGCAGTATTTTGGACAGTGGTACAGCAAAAATTGTCAATTTTTACATCGACCAAAATTATTGTTTACTGAATTTTTCGTATATTATGTTGATAATTCCCATGGTGATTTAGTATTACAGTGTTAAACTCTAGTGATCTGTGCAACTTGATACTACCATACCCCAGTCTGGGGTTTTGATGAATAATATATACCCATGAGTTTTCTAGTGGTCTTTCTCTTTCTTAAGAGACAACATCTAGACCTAAGAGGAGAACTGGAACAGAAAATAGGCTTTTACGTTGTGTTCATCTATTTTTCCTAAGTCTATAACAATATTCTATTGTGACATTTGACAAAATGTTACAATATGTGATACAAAATTGAGAATCTATGAAAAGCTTTTCCAAAACATTCAACTCATTAATTCAATTTTACTTGTAACACTGATCGTTATAACAAGTTATAGCTATAATACAATACAATATTAGAAACATGTTTAAGCATGAAGAACATTACCTATCTCATATATCTCTTGTTATAAGGAGTAATAAATAAGTACATTGCATAAAAATGAAACAATCTCGACTAGGACAATTTTTAAGTTGTTCACAATTGGAAAACAGGAAAAATTACCACTAAGTGACTTGGATAATCTACAGATGTATATTATTACAAAACAATAATTAACAATATCAATAATAAGTGACAGAACATATGCATTTGGGGGTCAGTGATAAAGTGCTTACCTCTGTTGCATGTGCTCCCTGGTTCGACCCCCGGCCAAATAAGTTTGTGGTGGACAACACCGTCCTTGTGGGTTTTCTCGGAGTATCCCCGTTTCCTTCCATCTTCTCATTCCATCATTTTTTCATTATCATTCACTTGCCTTAACCATAGTCTTCCCTTAGCCTAACAGGCATATACGTGGGACGTTAACCTCAAAGATTTCATTTAAGTCAGCATTTAAATATATATAAAATCTCAATTGAGGAAGTGAAGAAGGGGATGATGATAGCATAATTAACATACAAAAGACATCGCCTATTTCAAATGTCGGAATTTCTTTTTTTTTTTTAAATAAAATCTCTAACATCCCACGTTAGGCTAAGGAATACGATGATGAAGGTAAGAAAATTATGAATGAAGGAATTAATGGAATGAAATATAGGAAGAAATGGAGTACCCCGAGGAAACAGGATGTTGCCCACTACAAATTTATTTGGCCGGAGATCTGCCAGAGACCACACGCCTCCGAGGTAAACTCTCTATCACTGAACCATCGTGCGATACCGTATTTAATGTTGAAAAAAAGGAAAGAAAGACCGCGGATACTCGAAAGTTTTTTTTTTTAATTTATTGTATTAATCATTATTATACTCCATAGCAAGTAAGTTAACTTCTCATAAATTAAGAAACCTTCATGCTCTATAATTTTCAGCTACTCTCTCGTCCTGATCACCCAGTTACGTCCAGCACTGATACAGATTATATGCAAAACTAGTTTGTACTGACTTCGTTGATACAAGTTGATACAGTGATAACCGTAAAATGAATTTGAGCAATAAAAAATGATGTCGCTTTTAAACAATATGTTAGCAAATTATAAAGAAAATGAATTATAACGTTTCACAGAAGAAGCCCAAACTTCCCTAATCTAACCCAATCTAATCCATATCCTATTTTACCCTATTTCACTCTACCCTACACTAAGCATTATAGTGCTTTTCTTACCTCACGTTTTAGGTGGGTATAGTCTACCGACCTCCATAAGAAAGTTGTGCAATCTCATTTGCGGAGGAAAATGTTTCCTGAAAAGGAAGAAAGCCAAATGTCCAACGAAATGATACGTCTTGTTACCATATCGTGAAATACTGTCCTTGGCGTCTCGCTACAGACGGTCAGTACTTTGCGTATGAACTTTTGTAATTTGATCTACGAAATTCAAGGAATGATTCACAGGGAAGTGCTCAAATCTCACCTCATTCAATATACCACAAGATTTCCATAAATGACTATGGTTGTAGCAGGCTTAACCCATTGCTGAAGAACTGATGCTGAGATTCTACACTACACTCATGAATACTTTCCCTGATACTATTTCAATTTCTCTCCAAAACCCATGTACCATCAATCAATCTTCTGTAATGATTTTTACGCTCCCGAACATAGATTCATCTATCTGAACTACTTTCCCTGAAACTCCTAGCTGAGTAGAGGAATGTAAACACCAGGAAACGCAAACTTTACGGCAGAAGTTAAATCAATCAATGCAAGTTCTTGACGAGATACGAAAATCCAGTAAGCATTGTTGATATTTTGTCCACTATTCAAACACCAATGAGCCACTATCATGTCACCCTAAAGCAGGGTTGAAAAAAATTTAAAAAAGAACAAAACATGTGTTTAAAACATGAAAAAGATGTTTAAAATCTTTTAAAACACACACGAAAAAAACATGTTTTAAACATTTTGAACAGTTTAAAACATGATTTTAAACATATTTCAAAATCCTGTAGTAACTTATTTGTTAAGATTTCTTGCTCTTTACTAGCAATCAGTGATGTTATTCTAATTCTTTAACAACCGGTTCTGTATATATACATACATATCATTACATACTCTCTTAGCAAACAAACCGTACAAGGTAGACAAAAGCAAATTTTTTACTGGATACCACAAGTGACAAGAAGCGACCTACACAGCATTCTAATACAAGGTGGTGTGACGAAATTAGGTACTTCTGCAAATACCTAGGAAACAAATTACCCAACATAGATGGTTGTCAAAAAGTATTGGAAAGACCTTAATCCAGCAATGGATCGGCAAGTGTTGATAATATGTATGCGTTTTAAATATACGTAGACCTCAATAACCCTCATCACTACACTCATGTGATCCCAGTTTTCATTCTTGATATCTGAGCATTTAAGATTAAGAGATAAATCGCTTATTCTTTGTTTCCCGGAATCATATGTTTAACCCTTTAGCTGTGAGAATTTCTAAAAACAAAGATAGTTAAACTAAAATTTACTGTTCCTGAGTATAACTGGGTAAAATTTACTGTTAGGTCTGGTTATAACAAACGGTTCTGCGAACTCGGAATATTTAACAACCGGTTCTAGCGAACCGGTCGGAACCGGCTGAATAGCACCACTGCTTGTAAGCAACCTTTTTATTTATTTTATCCCTGTTAAGCCTACAGTGTGTTGGGTACAGAATGTTTCAGTATAGATTAGTAATTCTGAACTTTTTCATATCACGTCCCCCTTTTATTACACCCTCTTGCCAGTAACTCTCATAAGTACTTTCTTAGTTGTAATAAGCTTTTTAGGTAGATTTTAAAATCTACCTACTATGGAGATTTCATACAATCTATCAATATATATGGTGAAATAAAAGTCCTCACCACCCTTATGTGTTGAGAACGAGTTGAGGGAGAACGATGAAACTTGGAAGTGGTCTGACGCATCAGATAGTGCTATCAAGCATCTTGGCAGCCATCTTTGATTGCAGTTCGAAATTTCAAATGCAAAGGGAGTCATTTTACATGTTTTAAGGTTAGAATTTTACCAGAAATACGCTTGTGCGGTTATTTTAGCCCTAAGACAAATCATTTCAAAGTTACTCTTTCTGAAAGTTTACTAGTTATGTCCTCACGGGCTAAACTCACGTTTCTTCAGGCGGATGATATTTTCGTTGCAAAATTTGACTACTATTTCAGAACACTGATGCTAATAAAATTATTTGAAATAATCAAGTTTTGAAATGTAATATTTGGAGCACACTTCGCGTTGTGTTAGCTTTAGAATATTTTCTGTAAGCCTATGTAATTGGTTACTTTTTTCAAAGTCAATAATTTATTGAACAAAAGTAATGCTTTAAGCGTTTAGAGTACTATAGGTAAGGTAATAAGGTTCTATATCTTTTCAATAAGGTTCAGTTTTACTCAGGAAATGAAATCTATTTCAGAATGTAATATCTTCGCAGTCAAGAGTCTGAAATAAATGTAACTAAAACCACGTAAAATGGCGGAGGATAGTTTCATAATACAGCCGCTAGACAGGGGCATCAGTGGGGCAGGAGGGCAGCCGCCCCCAACACCACCCTGAATCTCAGATTTTGGGAACAGTAAGGCAGTTTTAGAAACCTTTTGATAAGCAAACTCCAACAGAACAAGTTTCAAGTCCTTACACCGAATAAATACGGAGGAAATATAGATGATCAAAACTGGAACGTTGCTTAGGCCCAATTTCCAGAATTTTAAGCAGGCTCGAAACTCGAAAGTGGATCCACCTTTGAAATCCTAGGCCAAAAAATAAACAAGAGAGCAATTTAGGCCTATAGTTCCTTGCGGTCAATAGAAATGGTTATCAAAGTCCGTTTTTGTTCGGTATAAGGAATTCAAAAATTTTTCTGTGGATTTTGCTCAGCAAAGGGTTTCTAAATCTGCATTACTGCTCCCAATATCTGAAATTGAGGCTAGGGGGCGGATGACCTATAAACGGACGCACTTCTCTAGCGGCAATCATATAGAACTCTAGACTGCACGTTGTCATGTAGTTTTTCTTTCTTTCATTTCGGATTCTTTCCTTCTCTAAAGATGTTTGTATGAAGACTGAGAACCAACATGTAGTCTCGGTTCAGACGAGCAGAAAAGTCTGCTGCGGACCCGCAGCGGGCAAAAATTGAGTTGCGGGGACTGCTGGCTCACGGCGAGCCCGCGCAGGTGTAGCTGGTCAGCAAACCATTGCTAGCAATGAGTCAAGCCACAGGAGCAGACTTTCTCGAGCTCGCAGAAATGAAAATCGAAGAACTGCATGTAGAACTATTCATTAACGAAATACAAAAATATCCCGAGATATTGTATTTAAACTGTGAAAAATATCGAGACAGAAATAAAAAGCGAGAGGCATGTAACAATATGTGTGAGACCATAGGCCTATGTGAGAAATTTAATGAAAGAACAAAGAAGAAAGAACAGCATTGATACGTATTATTATTACTTTTTAATGTGAGAATCTAATATTCATGTTGTGCTACTAGTGTCATAGTAACACCTTAAAGCTAGTCAAGATATCGGTAAGTCATAATTGTTTTGTTTTTCCTTTATTTGGTTTTCTTTTTGCTTTGTTTTGTTTTTGTTTATTAATACCTTGTCTGTGATTGTCCCTGACCTTCCCTTTAATTTTTTTCTCCCTTTTTCCTTCACTTATAAAGTAAAGGATATCGAAAATAAAAAATAAACATTCCCAATGATGATACCTCGCCGGCTTTGAATGTTTAAGGCAACGCGGCTGAGCGAATGTATTATTATTATTATTATTATTATTATTATTATTATTATTATTATTATTATTATTATTATTATTATTATTATTATTATTATTTTATCTCAGCCCTCGTCAAGACTGCTTTGCGATAGGCAACATCATGGGCTTGAGACTTCTCGGAGTTCTCTCGTTTCATTTCATTTTCTTCATTCCATCATTTTCTTCATTCCATCACAAATGAAGCCCACAATTGAAATATACTGAACGGGGGAAAAGTACAAGGGAATGAAAATTGCCTCAGAGTAGGAAAGACTGGAAAGATGCATCAAACTGAAAGAAAGATTGCTGATCTGAGAAGATTATATATTGTTTAAAAATAAAAGTACTTGACATAATGTTATCACTTGTTTTAATTCTCGCTCAAGATTCTGTTCTTAAGGAAGTGCGATAACAGAGAGGAAACTCTACTAGTTTACCATTCTCGGGCTTGTGTGTGATTGCCCCGTAGATCCTACAACTATCTCATAACATTATACTTCTGAACTACCGTTTCAATTGTTAATATAAGAAATGTTTCTCTCAATACAAGACATAATTTTGTTTTGTAGTTTTCATATGCACATAATAAATATAAAATAATAAAACGTACATGATTAATTTTAAAGAATGTTAAGGCTTACATAATGTTTGAAATCACGTTTTTCCAAACTTTGTTTTCTTTTATTATTTTTTTAAGCCCGGAAGTATAAGTAAGCAATTTGAAGAGAAGATTGGTGCATCTTACAACCAATATACACGCATTACTCTTTGTGAGGTGTCTTCGTTTAACCAACCAAACGTACACGTTAAAATTACTGAAATAATCCAATGCATACGCCATAAGTTTCAAGAAACGATTTGATAATCACACTTGTTTATATTGGATAACTAATCTATATCTATTCAAAATCTATAACGTTATGTTTAGGTACCTACTTCACAGAACATTGTTTAGTGTATAAATTTACATGAAAAAGTAAAGTTGAAACTCAGCATCAATGCACTGATGAGGTTGTTAACAAACGGCATATTATCACTTAATGAATGGAAATTTCCCTCTCACATAACCAATTCTATGTTTGAAGTTCATTAATCATTCCCTGAGAGCTTTAGCCTTTGCCGGTTTTATCTTTTATTTTTATTCATTGGTGGCTATACAAAAAGACTAACAGAGTGAGATAATTTTACAAATTCTTTCACTAACAGAAATATGCAACACGCTTACTGTAAAATGATCCATTCTAGTGACTGTATTTGAATATCATTTATTTTTATTACTGTAAAATATCTAAGTAATCATTAAATCATTCCTTTGAAGTACAGAACTGTGGTTTCAGTAATGAACACATAAAACGTATTGAAATTATCCATACATCATAACCAAATTAATTCTCTTTGTTAATTAATTCAATAAGAACACAACTGGATAACCAATAAATAGAGAAGTTACTCAATATTTCTGGTTTCAACTACAATATAATGCTCATATAATCAAATATTAAATGATGAACGGAGCGAAGTTGCTTGTACACTTTTGTGCTAATATGCTTCCAATTTTATTATAGGTACACTTTTCTGGTAATGTTTCCAGGTTCATTAAGATATGAAAATGTTATCTTTAAAATTACGTAAGTACATTTCTGACGGTAGGATTGAAAATCTTCATGTCGAAGACATGTACTAATAAACTGCTGTCTTTCCCATATTATTAACACAACCCATTTTTATTAATATACAGGGTGCGTCAAAAAATGTATACACAATTTGAACCGTCATAGAAAATTTATGTTCCGTTCTACAAGGTTCAATTGCTGGAAATGGAAAGTTTAAAGTCAAATTTGAAACATAAATGACTTTCTCACGTAAATGTGATTACTGTTCAAAAATACGGCCTTCGGCATCAATACATTTCTCAGTACAAGTCACTACTGATTCCGTACATCGTACCAACGTGTCCAATTTGATTTCTGCGCAACCCGCTTGAATCTCATTCCAAAGTGTGTCTAAGTAACGTGCTTTACCTTTGCACATCTCGTCTTTGAACCGCAGCAACATTCTCAAACTTCCAGTACCACTTAATTACCTGCTTCCGCGCTTCAAAGCTCAAACGTACGTACGTCATCTTGCAGTTAGTTCCTGCCACTAACTGGGTTTAGTAGCTAGAACGATAATTCTGCTGTCACCTGTTGAAGAAAGATAACATTACTCTCTCCCAGGAATTGAATCTTGAAGCACGGGAAATACGGTTTCTATGACGGTTCAAAATGTGTATACGTTTTGTATGTGTTTTGTATGTGTTTTCCTGATGCACCCGGTATGTTTATGTTAATGGATCTTATTATGATTTAATTTATGTTATCTGTTTATGTAATACCAACAGGCACGGATCCTTTTTTCTGAATCTAAAATGTCTACTTGTGTTGTAAAATTCTCGACCCACAGTTACTTGACTTCGTTTCCTTGTTCCTCTCTTGCAAAATTGAAATCGTACTTCACGATCTATCATGATACAAAAAATAATTTCGATAGACATATTATGCGACTAAATTAAATTTTAAACAAACCTTCCATGATTATATTCTTTATGCTAAAGGAGACTAAAGATTAATGAAAAATAATGATTCTGAAATAATTGGTGGAATGAGAAGGTGAGTAAAAACGGAAAGCCCGCAAGAAAACTCACGGACAGGATTATGCTCATCACAAACTTACATGACAATAGATCAAATCTAGATACCCTCGCATAAGAAGTGTGCGCTTCGCTGTTAAGCCACTTTGCCCACTTCGATACCATGGTATCGTTAGAATGAAAGTCCGATATACGAAGATATTGAAAATTCTTTTGCCTGCTTTTCGCGTGCATCCCTCACATGGAATTCTGCTATCCCAACAATTGGATAATGTATCATATTCTATGGTATACTAAATGTTATTCATTTACATTAAGTGGTTCGAAGGAAATGTGTGATACTTTTATTTTTTCTCTCTACACCACCCCTTTGGGACAGAAAATACAAAAAAAAAATCTAAAGATATCTTAGCTGTTGATTTATTAGAATCATGTTTCTAAACAGATCCTTTTCCACAAGTTTTGAAATCTTAACGCATAAAACGTTAATTTTGTGGAATGGATTGTTTTCCCTGAGTCAATCCATCTGAAGTGGTCCAAAGATGGGGAAAATGGTTGCTCGATCATCTGCGAAAATTATAAAAAATTCAGTGTGACGAACCATGTGTATGAGAGGATCAATAACATTATTCACGTTGTCATATGTACAAGTGTTCCTGAATGGGGGCCATCTTTGTTGTCGGTGGAGTGCCAAATTTTGCATTTACAACCGTTTACGAAAACTACAGTTGCTCAGGACGTACGAATCAGACGAATACCAAACAAAAATTAATGTTTACAGGAGAGGCTGAGGTATAAGGATAACATAAACTTTTGCTTCTAAATAAATATGCAGGATTGCAATCCAATACAGGAAATCACCAGAAAAAGTAAAGAAAAATACACTTTTAAAGGGGCATAAAGTTCACAAGTTTTTTGCTGAATACCATTATATGTAAAGAGTTTGCAGAAATATCCACAGCTATGATACTACTGGCATCATAGATTTATGGGGATCCGAAAATTGAAGTTTGTGATTTTGATTTCATTTTTGGGGCGTTACATCTCAGGAGGGCAAAGTGCTAAAAATTGCTGCTCTGTATGTGAATAAACTATTGCAAAAAATCATGATTGATATTACATGAAAAAAAAAAGTGAGGACATACGTACGTGACGATAGTCGTAGCCCGGAAAAGTTTAAATATTTTGATATGTTTCATGCTATATCTCAGAAACTAAGCATGGTACAGTAATTAGGTCCATTTTTGTTGGTGTTCAGTTGTGGAAAAGCTTGCGAGTGGCGTTTGTTCCATCTTTCTAGCTCCACGTCTACATGTTAAGGGGGTTAGCTTCCCCTTCACCCACGACACCCATCGTCGAACTGAACCGTGGTATTAAAACACTTAACGTATCAGCAAAGTATCATTGAAATCCAATTCCAGTTAAGGAAGTAAATGTGTTCACGAGGTTGCGTTACATCTATCCTAACTATATATAAGACTACATGAACTGACATAAAATAAAGGGTTACTTCCGGTTGACCTGGAAAGTTGAAATTTAACATGACTGTAGCTTTCAAGCACTAACGCACAAGAAAACTGCCAGAAGTTAATATCTTTAATTTTTAGAGGATCTAAGGGGGGGGGGGTAAAATTCGCCATGTTATTTAAATGATACTTTTTTGAACTTATAATCTCACATTTTAGGCATTTGGAATTGGAATAAAAACTTGAAATTCGATGTGCTTATACGTTTCTGTTAGCATTACCTAAGTAAATCACCAAACATAAAAATATCAACCGTAGAGAGATGGTATGGTAAACTAAAAACACTTCCCAATGTTATTTATATGGGACATCTTCTACACTCCAAAATGTTTAGGCACTTCCAGCAGGATTAGAATGGTGAAATTTGGCATGATTGTAGACTTCCGGGACTAACCCACAGACACATTGCCAAAAGTGAATATTTTTATTTTTTAAGGAGTCTAAAGGTGGGATGAAATAATTTCCATGTTTAAATGGGTATTTTCTCGTGATACAAAATATTATATTTTAGATAGTTGAAATTCGAAAAGAAAGTTGAAATTTAGTAGAATTGTAGGTTTCAGAGGTTCGAGGCCTAGACCGAGTAAACGCGGAAGTCTGGGGGCGGAGCTTCAGCTAAACAGAGGCTTCTCTATCCTATTTAACACACCCTTGTGAACATATTAACTTTCGTAACCGAGATTGGATTTCAATGATACTTTGCTGATACATTAAGTGTCTTAATATCGCTTTTCAGTTAGACGATGGGTGTTGTGGGTGCAAGGGGAGAACTTATCCCCTTAACATATTAAATATAAATGTGGGAATAATCATGGAGCCAGAAAGATGGAAGAAACGCCACTCGCAAGATTTGCACACAAACAAAAGTGGGTCTAATTGCTGCACCATGCATAGTTTCTGAGATCTAGCATGAAACATAACAAAACGTTTAAACTTTTCCGGGCTACAACTATCGTCACGTACGTACAATGTCCTCAGTCTTTTTTAATGTTTGTTCGTAAACGCTTGCAAATGCAAAAATTGGCACTCCACCGACAACAAAAATGGTCATCATTCAGGAACACTTGTACATAGAACAACGTGAATGATGTTATTGACCTTCTCATACACAAGGTTCAACACACTCCAATTTCTATAATTTTCGGAGATGGTTGAGCAACCTGCTCTGGACCACTTTGTACGGATTGACCTCATTATAACCGACGCTGTTCTTATTATCCAAAACATGGGAATTTATAATAAGACATTTACAAAGGTTCGTCATCATTTTGCTAGATTTTTAATCCGTTAGTCTTACGTATTTAAAAACTTCAATAACTCTACTCTGAAATTGTTATACAAGTTGATAGGACTGACTGAATGAATGTACAAGCAATATATTCCTAGAACAATTACTTAGAATCTGATAGTTGTTATCAAAGCTTTCATACATAATAATTAAATGTAGCATCTCCGATGACAAAATATTTATATTTAGAATCAAATAAAACTGTATTGAAACTCCAAAATATTGCACTAATTTCATATTCATCTTCATAGAAACCTCACAAAGCGTGTAAAATGGAACGTACTTTTTTTTAATGAAGATCTGTTCTAAACTACAATCAGGAACATACTTTGAACTATTAAATTTTGATGCTTGGTTTTATCAGTAAAGAAACTAACCAGCTTGTATTAGAACTCATACGATATAGGAAATAGATAGCAATCTCAAGAATTACGAGTAAATCCTTATAATATAACGCTACGAAACTGATATATAACTTATTTTAGGATTGAAGTTTAACATTCCTGTACAGCACCGAGGCTACATAAGACGGAAGCTACTGTTCAAAGTCTTCTACTGCTTATCAAAAACTTCTTTCTGCTTATTAAAAATTTACCTTCATCTTGCATTAAAATTCTTTGAAACTTGAATCATTATTTGTGTGTTTCTTATCGTCTTACATTATCTAAACGAAAGAAACAAGAATTGTGCCACGTTACTGTTCTTTAATGTTATTGATAATCCATAAATATGGCTTTCAACAAACAACAGACCAATTCAGACTAGTTTGGGCTTAACATCATGAAGTGTTACACTGATATTTCTCCATTCGACACCAACAGGATGAAAGAAAGAGTCTAGTTCATCTTCGTATCTACGTTATCTAATGAATTCGTTAAAAAGTTTATGGTGTTGTATAATAGTTTGAACTCTAAACATTTAATAACACTAATTATTTTTTGTATGTTACAATTACCACCATTTCTGTTCTTCAGATTCTTCATAATCTATTTTAATATTTTGTCTTTACTCTTTTGAATCTTTTCATCCAATTGTTTTTTTTTTCTGTATATGAAACAAATGTTAGAAGATTAACTTACTTGGAGAAAGTTAAATTATTGTTCGAATCGCAGGATTTAGAATTTTAAAAAAGAACTATTACCGTATTAGCGTTGCTGTGTGAGAATAGAAAACTGTCCTTTAATTATTAAAATAAATATATATATGTTTCTAGGTTGTTTTATTCTCTATTGCTAACTTTTTGACATTCTGTGACACATTCTCTACATGGGAGTGCCAAAATAGCGTACATTCATTGTTTAATTTCGAACATATATTGCCACGCACTTACATTACGAAGAGTAGACCATCCTCAATAAAAAAGCAATTAAGGGACAAAACAATGATTAAACAGGAATTATTAAGTGGCAAATAGATCTAGTAAAAAGATGCAATATCACCCAAGTACACGATTTATGTAAACACATTATTAGGGCTACTGGTGAAACAGAAAAATATCGCAGCGTTATAAAAGTACCTCAATTAAGAGGAAAAAGAAAACGATTATATTGTTCACTATTTAAATCATATTGATCTCCCCTAAAGAGAAAGGACCAGCATATAGGTCATTCGATTGAAAGTGCTTCTTTAATGATTTGATTTTGTAAGAAGTTGCTATCCACAATGGCCTTGCAAAAGACCACTAGTGGTCTTCCCTGCAGTTTACCAACAAACCGTAGTGCGTCAGTCTAGTGAGGAATATTTCTGCAAGTCTCTCGGTATACTTCCTTCTCTTTCCTTTAATTCTTGCTCTTGTTTTCTTTTTGTGTATCTCGAATATGTCCATTTCATGGAGCGTACATAAACGTTGTACAGCTTCAGATGTGTTTGCAAAGCTTGATTACTGATTTTGCTTGGGTATTGGCCAGAGTTAATTTCTCATCAAGTGGAGTAACTTTGAATCTTGGTATATTGTATTTGTTTTGTATACCAGCGGCGATTGAGAACAGAAACATATGCAAAGAACAAGTTGTTTCTTAAAAGTTTACTGAAGGAAGATCAAAGTAATTTCATAACACTAAGGGAGCAAATACGTAATCCTTTTGATGTGGAAGTGACCAAATTCTGAGGCTGCGTACCTATTAGGACAAAATTAACTCAATGGTGAGATAAATTGTCTTGCAAAATGGCTAACAAGTACTGCACATACTACTAGAAATTACAAATTGCAGAATATGTATCAGTTCCATGCTACTATGTGTTAAAAAGTACAGTACATTTTCAAATAAAAAATAAAAGGCAATGATATCACATGGAAATTTTTAATGTTTCAGTATACAACATAAGCAATATGTAAATCATCATCTTCACACATCTCACACGTGTTGGTCTTGGAATTTCTTCTTACACACTCCACAATTCATGTTAGTAATAAAACGCAACGAAACTAATCAAATTCCCTGTACGTGCTAAAATCATATTTTCATGTACCACAAGAATCTTCATTGGATGACTCCTCTTTTAGCAACTGACACTTTTAGCGGTACGACCAATTCGTTATAGCTCAATACTTTAATCACAAGAAAATTTCTTACTTCTCTTCCTCTTAGTCGTAATATGTTTATATGAGGATTCTGCAACACTTTTGCATGGTTACAGAGTCGACTGTGACGTCTTAGTCATCTATTGTTCAAATGATGATCTTGCACCGTTTGACGGGAAAGTTAATCTCTACTCTACTGAGGATCGAATGCCTGATGCCCCGTTGATAGGTAGTCGGCTTATGGTACTGTCGCAGTTTTCAAGGAAGTAGGGGTTCACTCAGTCGAGAAAGCATAACAGTTATTTTTGGGCCATCTATCCTGAGTGAGGTTATTCCTGGATTTTCCTCATTCATATCAGGAAAATGCCGAAGTGGTACCTAGTATATAGGTAGCACAGGCCACTTCCTTTCTTCCCCATTCTCTTGATGATGTGCTCGCCGAGAGATATCGGACGTCATACGTAACGCGCTCAAGACCATCGGTGTCGGTAATGCCTAGAAGCGTGTGTAACGCTGAAAATAAATCAAAGTGGTATGTCTTTGGGTTTCATGTAAAGTGAAGATTTTAACGGATCATATGGATAATTTACATATTGTATATAATACAACCAATACGTTCGTATTACGTGTTGAGTCAACAAGTAAACCTTCATATCGATGCATATTTATTTCGATATTTTAGAACAGAAATATTTAAAGTTGTGAGGACTTTTTTAACATTCCTATGAATATTGTATATTGCAGAATTGATTCGAGGGTAATTCCAAAACTTTCCATGTGTTTCGAGAACTGTTAGCCTAGAGCTAGTAACTTCCTTTTGAAAAGTTTAACTTTCAAACCAGACAAATCGCTTTCTTATTGCTTACCATGTTTTCGATCTGATGGCACTGAGAGGGTAATCACTAAGATGAACCAAGTGACAATTTTTTTAAGTTGAAACTTCTATTGTCTCTTATACGACGACTTCATAAAGTACTTTGGTGACCACTTCAGCTGTCTCTTGGCTTTTAATTACAGCTGTTTCTGGTAACTTAATCTGATTCTGTCACGAGGTTCGTATGTTTTTGTTCGCTTCATTGTAACTTTTGGTACGAAAATTGATAGTAATCATCCTTGGTATTGGCCTGTCTTGTAACTGACTGTTTTGGTCAATTGAAGGGCCACTTGTCGAAAGCTTTCTTCGATATACGTCTACTTCGTAGTAACGTCGTGCTGCAAGAAATCTGCCATGAAAATTAGTGTAACGTTCTCCTTTACCTTGCAGATATTTTAGACGTCGTGTTGAACGAAGAATTACACGATTTGATGTGTGTATTTTCACATCGTTAGCAAGTGGAGATTCACTTGAATTTTAGGAGAAGTGACTATAATGGAAGCAATTGCAGCACAGAGTAGATGAACTTCGCGTTTCTGAAAAAAATATGATGCTACTTCTTAATGTAAGATTCCTTACTAGATAAGTAAATAATTTGTTGTAGATCTATGAAAAATAGATTAAGTGTGAAGTCTTTTGTAAAATTGAATTCTTGTACAGTTGTGCAAAACTAATTGTGAAGCTTCCAGTTCTTTCTATGTTTGCTCAATGTGTATTTGCTTCACAATCTATGCTCAATGTGTGTATCAGATTATTTGTCAATGACACAAATAAAGGTGTCTAATGGTGTTGATGGCAGCATCTTCTGCTCTGTGGGGTATACGTTCTTTTTTGTTCATGTCTTCTTTCGTGTTTTGCGTTGATAATATTGTGAAGTTGCTGTGCGAAAATTGTTCTTCTCTATGTTTTCTTTTTCTGCTAAATTGGAACACTGAGATTCTTACTTCTAGAGACGCTGTTGAGCAATATATAGTGGCTCTTATATATATATATATATATATATATATATATATATATATATATATATATATATATATATATATATATATATATATATATATATATATTGGAACATTAGATCTTATGTATAAGACACTTTCAACGTTTTACGTAATACTCTTGTATTTCTACTGAAAAATAAATTTGGTTGTGTTCTTGGAAATGTCTGAAACAAGAAACATTTACATTTTAGTTACAATTTCACAACTTCCAAGATTTTATCATCGTCTAATACCAAATAAATATACTATTACTGAAACATTTGAACTAATGCTGAAAGTAGGTTTATTCATGTTTCATGTTTTGTATGTATCCGCGCGAAAGAACGAGAGCATTGAGTTCTTAATGTAGCTTTCTATCTCGAAAATCATTCTGCTAAATATACCAGATTTCGCTTATCTCCTCTCCTTTTGATGGAAACATTTTAGAGCTTGTCACGTTTAAATCCTTTGCACATTCAGAAGGATTAACTCCGTTTGCTTACGGAGGCTGTGTTGTATTAGGATAATGGGTTAATTTATGCTTCCTTTATCGAAGAAAGGCAAAAGTACATCCCCAGGGAACGTAGTTTAGAGGTATTAGCAAAAATCATCACCTCGGAGACAGCTGCTTCTAGTGACAAAGATGGAAGCTACGACGACTTTTCCACGTGCTTAAAGGATGACAATGAGTCAATACTCTAAACCCTTTATGCAAAATGTTATTTGTATTATTGAGTTGCTGTGTAGATGATTTGTGTTCTTATTTGAATCTCAGCTGAAGCAATTTTCAAACTATAAAAGAACTTTTCACGTAAACTAATTTGCTGATTGAAGAGAATGTAAGCTAAATTCTACTATTCTATGACGTACATTTATACGTGTCTATCTGTCCGTTTCAGGATAACTCATAAAATTTAAACCAATTATAATGAAACTTGGCGTGTTCTCAGCTTGAGCTTAATAAATAGTCATATTACTTGAGTTATCATAAGAAAAAATTAAGAGATAAAGGGAAGAAAAGAAAAGAACATATGTTGTAAAACATACCTTAAGTTAGTTTTCTCATATATAATGTAATAACAAAACTACTTTTTATTGTATTTTTCACAATAATTCTTTGCTATTAAGTTGTGAATATATAGTAAACTTCCGATTAATCGTCCGCGTATTATCCTGTTCCCAGGTTATTCGTGCAGAGATATTATTATTATTATTATTATTATTATTATTATTATTATTATTATTATTATTATTTACTTCGATGAAGGTGTTTTAAAGATTGAAACGACAAAATGCAAGTAAATATCACTCATACACTCATACCGCTTACACAGGTAGCAGTGTGTGTGTCATAAACAAGAATAAAAAAAACAGCTGCATTATAAATACAACCACTAGACAAGTGACCCTACTTATATCTTTGCGGGGGCGCGGTGGCTCAGTGGTAGAGCGTTCACCTCCGGTGCTTGGGGTCCCTGGTTCGATCCCAGCTCGCGCCGTGTGGACTTTGTGGTGGACAAATACCGTGCTCGTGGCTTTTCTCGGGGTTCTCCCGTTTCCTCCCACTTTCTTCATTCCACCATTTCACTCATCTCTCATTATCACCGTCTCCTTTAGCCTAACCGGCATAATCGTGGGACGTAAAACTTAAAGATTTCATTTCATTTTTTATATCTTTGCGATTTTCTTATCCTATATCTACGATTTTATTATTGTGGCAAATCAATAAATAATTCTGATTTTTCTTCTTCGTCGTTTAGTAATGCCATTCGATTGGATGGTAAGCACCAGGTAATTGGAGCATGGTATATTTTCTTCGATTGTTCCCAGTTAATCCTATTAATCTAGCTATGAGTTGATAATTTCTGAATTCCTAAAAGAAAGTATCAGGTTATTTTCTGTTAAATAATAATAATAATAATAATAATAATAATAATAATAATAATAATAATAATAATAATAATAATAATAATAATAATAACACAGCTTAAAAATCTTGCTTTCTTGAAATATGCATTATTTGTTGAGGATAAATTGGTAAGTGTTACAGAAAGTGGCCTATTCTCCTAATTAAAGAAAAACTGTTCTCTCGCTTATGCTCTGCGTATGTGAAGGACGAATGATGTCAGCAGGAGATTAGTATTATTTTGAATTTAAATCAACTATGCATTTTTCCATCAGAAGGAGGATAAGCAACCATAGAAAAAGTTTTTAAAAAATTTAACCGAGTTCAACAAAAATACAAAGAACAGAAAATAATTCATTACTATTATCTATAACATTTAGAAGGCTGTGAGAAGCTTACATATCAATGTGTTATAAAATTACCGCCTAAATTTATTTTTAAATTAGGTATTAAATTGTTTGGCTTGGCACAAATAATACTTTTTAGTAAACACAGTAGTGAATTATTTCTGCTTTTTGTTTTTCATTTTATTATTAATATTTTCTGTCTTTTTAGCACTTTTATTGAAGTCGTTACGTTTTTTGTTTTTATTTTATGCTTTTCCAGAGCGATTGGAAGGTCGTTATTTTAAATTTAATTTCGTTTTAATTTTTCCAGCTTTTTATTATACCTACATTATTAATTAAAGTTGATACCCACATTAAGGTAGGACACCAACTTCCTATAAAATGGTTAGGCCTACGAAACATGCGTCAACAAATATATTTTATTGTAAATCGTTCTACATATTACGCAATTGTATGTGCAAATAACACGGTATTAACTATCAGCTGTTGATGTGTTTCAGGATCTATTTCCAAAGACTATCATCAGAATCTGATAAAATTTTTATGGAACCTGCGAGAAAGTATATTATTAGGAACTAAAAAAAAAAGTCAAAATCGATATATTTATGTCAAAGTTATGCTCAGTGCCAATATTTAAGGGAAACCTAGGCCCCAAGAACCCCTATTCGAAACCTTCAGCCCCAAGTAGCCCCATTCTCAGCAGTGGCTGTTATTTTTAACTGAAAGATTGAACAATGTATTATTGAATGATAATTAATTCGCACTAACAAACACTCAAAGTATTAATATTTTTTAAATCTACTTGCTCACTTGTCTAATTAGCTGAGGGATGTCACGTAACCTCATCATATAGTATGACGTCATAGGAGTTAATACCCTCTTGATTTTGACATGAGTACCTTGACCGAGACCTAAATTTTGGGACAGGTACATGGGATAACTGTCAAACTTTTGAAAGTTGCAAACTAAAAATTTGGTATGGTAGTATAGGACTCTAGTATGTACACTTATGTCCAAACTTATTGTCGCATGTCTATAAATATGTTGTTGTAGGAATATAATTTGATAACGAATTCTCCCGGTATTTCGTATAATATTAATATGTGCATAATCGGCAAAGACATGTATGTGGCAAATTTCATGTCAAAAGAGCAGTAAATATGAACAATAAAACTTCCTTGTCCATTTTAGCAATATTTTGTTTTAGTCATTCTAATTTTCGTATTTATAATTCTTTTCGTGTGAAATTTACACATATATATATATTTCCCGATTATACACATAGTATCAATATTAAAAGTACTCTGCAACATCATTATTAAATTATGTTTGTGCCAGAAGACAGTTGTAGATATGCGCCAATCATTTTGGATATGAGTGTACCTCTATAAGGTTGTGGGATCCATCTTCTTCCCTTTTATGGGTTAAAAATTACAAAGACAATTAATTAAATTTCGGAGCTTTTATACCTATTATAATCTCTTTGATGAGCCTTTATTACCTTATATGGTTATATAATTGAATACACGAGTCTATTGACTTTTATTAGACGTGGGAATATTAACACATCAATCTAAAATATTGTAAAAGGTACAAGTATGGGCAAATTAAATGACACGTCTCCATGCAGACATAAGAAATTCAGATATAACCTGCAGACTTCGTATAAGTAAAGAAAACAGTGCAAATTATCTATCAAAAAGACGAATTGGAACACGATCATAATGATAATCATGTCTTGTACTAGACCAAAACTATAACCTGTAAGAAGTCGGTGGTACAGTTGGTTAGCGCGAGACCGTGAAACCAATTAAGATATGTAAGTGAAGACTCTTCAAGCCCCGTCCAGAGAATCTTTTTTATTTTTTTACTATTATAATTGTATTTTTTGTATGCGAAAAAATTAACTACTACATATGTTTTAAATTAATCACGATATCAAAGCAAGAACAATGCCATTCTTCACCTGTATTACTATTCTTTATTTTTGTTTGCAAAGGTTTAGTAATTATTTTAGTTATGCTCATTAGAGCATAAAGAAAGCTTTCCAGTAAATTCTATTTCTTAAAAGCAGTAATTTAAGTAATTCTATAATCAATTTTCATATTATTTATTGTCCCGAAAATTGTATGATTGTCTCGTCTTGTGGCATCACTACTTAATTAAATGCCTTATAGAAGTTTCCCCTGTATCTACTTGTTTCATAACAGACTTCCCTTTTAAATATTTAAATTTCTATGTAAACATTTATTGAGGTGAAATTTCTATAATGCATTTCTAATTTCTATAGTGGCACTTTGAGACGAGACAGCATTTCCACGAGACAGGTCGAGATTTTAAACTGTCTCCTTTCGTATCAGAGCAACATCAGTAATGTCACGAGACAAGATATTTCTCTTGTATGGTCTCGATAACGAGCAGAGACTTGGAGACGAGACAGAGATAAAATGTTCAATAGAAGACGCCCTTTGCACGAAACTGGACGAGATAACCTACAATCTCGTCTAATCTCATGACAACACTATTAAGTTATTTAACTTTGCCTTAGGAAAAGTATTAGTAATCATCGAAAATCTTTAATTAAATAAAAAAATCAGTAGTGAATTCCTGACGCATAACGCATTTCGAACATTTTGAATGTAGTTATTCACTAACAATTTCAGACATTTTGCTTTAAGGTAAAAACGGGAGAATTATTATTATTATTAATTGAATTCTATGAGCGCCAGCAGCGAAAAATATGGAATTTAGTATATGGTTTATATGAAGAAATTAATAAATATGTTTCTAATGTACAAAATGATGTTAATAGGAACGTAAAGAAAGTAAATGGTTTAAAAGGAAAAAAAAAACGTTATTGCCCACACTCAGTTTCAGTCGAATGTAGTACTGATGTTCACATTAAGTAATGGAAAGTGTTGTTTCTAGACTCGTTTGGTTCAAGACGCGTCATGAAACAACCATGTGTTTCGTTTTTCCTTCATATTCTATCACCCCCGATATTTTAGCTGATTTTGCGTTTGTCGATGAATATTTCGTAAGTCGTAGAAAACTGAGCCATTATATTAAGAAAACGAAAATTTTTATCTTAATATTACTCTAACCTACGTTCGTGATATTACAAGCGTTATTCCTTAACCTCTCTTTACTATTCTGATCTTGTATCAGCAGTTCACACAAACTGTGAATTTGAACATTTCTTTTGCCTTGTCGTGGGAAACCATTTGAAAATACAAACAATTTACTTTCGTTGCTGTCAATACTTGGATTGAATGTGAGGTGTATTCATATACAATGAACAATTTCCTAACTAGTAAAGAATGCTTTCGTGTTGCAATTGATGTCTGTTTCTTCTCTATTTTTATTTCCTTTCTTTTTCCAAATACATTTATTTTTTTATTGTTTGAATTTACCATATGACTTAAGAACATCGGATATTCATCATCACAGAAACAAAGCATCTAGTGAATCGTATTCTACTTAAAAGTTTTTCATTTTGGAAAGATTATTCTTCATCCCCTCATGATATAAGAGACAAAAGTAATGTACAGGAAGACTGCGATTTTTTCCCGTGTGGGGTAATAACAGACGCTGTCCATATTCTTTTTTTCATGCTGTGGCTTGTTATTAAACAGGGGTTAAAAGGAGTATGCCTAACAAGGTATGTTCGAGAAGTGTCCCCTCGGGATTCGTTTAAAATTGATTGAAATGCAAAGTTCTCCGAGGTCCAATTTGTATTGTACTAATTTTAGCGGCCCATACCGGTACTTTGCATGTTTATGGGCCCTCATATATCCCAAATTCAATCATACACTACTATAACACTCGGACACAAAGTTGCTTTTAGATTTTTTTTTTCTTTTAAAGATATAACGACATGAATTTGGGCATATGCAAAACAAATTGGATCAAGTACTGCTTCTCTGAAACATGTTACCCACCCAGACCGCTATCTTGGATGCAACTTTCGATTTTTTAAATGGGAATAGGTGTAAGTGATACATCAAATTCATGTACAATTTTCTCGGAAATTAGTATTCTCTGAAAGTATAATACATAATATAGACCTACAGACGTCAATACGGAAATGGTAGGTTCTCACCCAAATCTGGTCGTATCTGGATTTACATTAGGCATTTTGATCGTAATACATTACTTCCTTGCTATAGTATAACATGGAAGTAATAACAATCACTCACAGAAATATAATAAGACTATGACACCAATGTTGTAAAGAGTTTGTTTATACCTACAGTATGTTTCAGTTAGAAATAGTTTTGGTTTGTCAACATCGAAAACGTAAGCGTAACTAATTCTCCAATGTCTATTCGCGAAATTTCTTGAGGGATTTAAGTGCAATACCTTCCAAAGGGTACAAGCTACCATAAAATTCACTACCCCAGTTCACTTTTAACAATGAACGGATCATTTCCTAATAAAATTACAGGGCCATAAAAGATAAGCACTTTATTCACTTACTCAATATCATCATGAGGAAGCCAGTGGAATTTTAATCTTCAGTCAATGAACCTGGAAAGACTAAACGACTATCTCTTAATAGCCCCCCCCCCAAAAAAAAATATTGGGTAATAAGAGAGACGCATTTTTTTTTCAAGCTCACTTATCTGAGAAAAACTGGAACAATTCCACTTTGAAGTATCACTAATACTGTACAAATTTATGCAACTACTTTTAGAAAAGAGGTATAACTAAGATGTAAAAACATTTTTTCACCAAAAAGACTGACTTTAGATACCTAAATATTTTGGCAGACGCTTTTTGAAAGACAGAAAAGAAGATAAAGAAGTTGCCTAAAAGTAAGCTTGTACACAGAAAGCTGTGGATTTTTTTATTTTTTCTGATGAAAAACCAAACTACCAGCCATTTTGTCTCTTTTGCCCCATCTTCCCCTATATATTGATAATGCTGATATAGCCAGTGGCTATCGGTTACTATTTGGTACCAAAATGTTCCCCATACTCTTAGATATTGATGAATAATAATGTCATCTCTCTATGACTTGCGGTTCCCGAGATATGGCTCCTTAAATCTTCGGAAATCGGGACTTCTTTGGCCAATATCTGGGGAAAGATGGCCAGTTGGTCAGTAGCCACCGGTTACTATTTGGTACCAAATTGTTCACTATTATCTTAGGTATTGATCAACACCAATGTCAGTTCTCTATGACATACGGTTCCTGAGATATTGCTCTTTAAATCTCCCGAAATCGGAATTCTTTGGCCAATATCTCGGGACTGTAAGTGACTCGAAAATTTCCATTACTTTTTCAGACAGTTTTTGGTGCTCTATCAACTGGAGGGCTCAAATTTTAAAAAAAAAAATACAAATAAGAGAAACGCACACACACAAACATAGAGAATTTAGTAACAAACTTTTTAAGCTTGTTGAAAATACTCCAGTTTCCATCTTAAAGCAATGTGTATGTATCTGACATAATAAGTGTCAGGAATTAACTACTTGTTCATGTAATTAAATGTTTTCAATGTTGACTGATATTTAAAGTTTTCGTAAGACAAATTCAGAGCCAAGTTGGGGAGGGCGAGCGGGCCCGTTGCTCCAGGCGCTGATAGCAAAAGGGCGCCGAATGAGCAAGAAGAAAGGAAAAATGTTGGAAATTAGTAAATGACAATTCGCCCGAAAATGTTTTGGTACCCTATTAAATCAATATTGTTGTCGGTTTGCAGAGAAGTAGATTTGTTGAAAATTGTCGTGTGAGCTCCTTTCGGAATCCAAACTTTCCAATAAAAGTCACTACAAGCTTTTACTTATTACTCAGAGAAAGTTATTATATATAACTTGTTAATGACCATGTGATATGTAAGGTGTTGACCAACGACTTATAGTGTACGCAGGAGCTTTTTCAAATCAGAAACGCTCAAATTCTGAAATACGTGTTCCGCGTTTTGATGGTGATGAGTTTCTTTAGTTAATCACGCTTTTCTACTCAATCGAATTAACCACGACGTTGAGAATGAAGGTATGGAAATGAAAGGAGTATAGAAGCACACGCAACTGCTGTTTGCACAGAAATATTAAAAATGAAGGTAAACAAGGGGACTAAAATTACTTTAGAATTTGAAGCAGTTGTAGAATAGGGGCTTAATCGGTAGGAATTTCGTCTGTTACAAAGATTGATCACTACCAATGATTTTTTTATTCCATTGACACATGAAATTCTTCCAATTTGAAGGAATTTATTGGGATCATTTGTCCATCAACTACTTGTATCGCCAGGATTTTTTTCCGCATGTGTATTTAGTTGTGTGATATTTTTATCTATCTACATACATACAAAACATATACACACACTATATCTTATATTTAAAGCTTTTATTAATTAATAAATTAAGTAATTACTATAATTTTAAACATATCTAATAGCCACTGGCGCAAATCCCGGGGGGACAAGGGGACATGTCCCCCCAATCTTGGACCTGGTGGGACTGTCCCCCCCTAATAATCTGACTTAAAAAGTGCTTTTTGGAATAATTGTGATCATTTGTGTCCGACTGCCACAAAGGGATGTAAGATGAAATTGATTTCTCTTGGCTTTTCCATTTTTTAAAAAGAATCGTATTCTGTAGTATTTCAAACTGCGTTTAGTAGTCTCATCAACTTCGTGCTGTAGTGCGTTTAGTAGTCTCATCAATATGTATTAATTCCACTTCCACTACTTGGGCACAAATTGCAATAAATGCCAGAGGAGGATGTGCCCCTCTCCTCATGCTGGAAAGTTGTCTCAGCTGTAGGTACGGGCACAAATTCCGGGGAAATGGGGAGACATGTACCCCCTTCAACATTGAAACTAGAGGCTCTCCCAATAATCCAATTTGAAAAGCGCTGTTTACAGATAAGTGTGATGATTTGTGTCCGACTACCACAAAGAAAAGCGAGATGAAATTATTTCTCTTGCCTTTTCCATTTTTAATGAAAATGAAGGCGTGCGATTTTGCGTGACGTAATCTGATATGAAATCTTACCTCCTTCTCTCCCCTAGGCCCTAGCACACGAAGAGTATATAGACTATCCAATGTCAATAGAACCCATTTTTTTCAGTAAATGCGCATTTAATTTATTTGCAGTATCAGCCTAGGCATCTACTCATGCTTCATAAGCTAACTAACTCTATAGCTTATGGAATCCGGAGGTTCAATGCCGCGTTCACAAAAGCTCTCCACTGACTTCTATCATTAGCCAACTGGATCCAGTTTCTACGTTGTATTTCTATTTTTGCGAGATCCATCTTAATATTATTTTCCCATCTGCGCCTAGGTCTTCCTAATGATCGTTTTCCGATTGATCTTACCGCTAACACTTTGAGAGCGTTCCTACTTTCTTCCATCCTGGCTATATGTCCTGCCCACCTAAGCCTCCTAGACCTGATGATCCTAACAATGTTTGGTAAGCCGTATAATTTATGTAGTTCCTCGTTATGAAGTTTCCGCCATTCCCCATTCCCGTTCGTCTTGGGTCCGAATATTCGTCTGAGCATCTTGTTCTCAAATACTTTTAGTCAATGTTCTTCCCTCAGAGTAAGCGACCATGTTTCGAAACTATACAGAACCACAGGTATAATTATCGTTTTATACAGTCTATTTTAAGTTTCAAATTCCTTGACAGAATTCGCGACGAAAAGAGATTTTGAACTGAATAATAATACGAATTCCCTGTTTTTAGTCGACATTTAATTTCTTCGTGAATATGATTTTCGTCTGTTAATATTGATCCTAGATATTTGAAACTATCCACTTCATCAAAAGTATTATTTAATATTTTACGCATTCATAATTTGCCATATTATGGTCCCGACACACTTCCATGTATTTAGTTTTCTCTGCATTTACTTCTAAACTCTTGTCATTGCAAGCGTTTAATAAGACCTCTGCATTTCTTTCTATTGACCTCCTGTTATCCCCTATTAAATTTACATCATCAGCGTACGCATAACCTGGTGAACACCGTTCAGCTCTAGACCCTGGTTGCTATCTTTGATTTTCCTTGTAGCGTATTCCAGGACAAAGTTGAATAATAATGGCGACAACGCATCTCCCGTTTTCAGCCATTCTCGACGTGAAAGCTCGTTGTCAAAAACTATCCTACCCGGACTTTACTTTGGGATTCATTTAAACATGCCTTAATTGATCTAATTAACTTTCTCGGTATTCCAAATTCTGTAAGAACATTGTACAACATTTCTCTCCTAACCGAGTCGTAAGCCTTTCTAAAATAAATAAATAGTTGATGTACTGGGCTACCCTACTCTCACTTCTTTTCGAGTATTTGGCGAATGGTAAGGATTTGGTCGACAAAATAGTTGATTGATTTCGTCTAAATCCACACTGATAATATCCAATAATTTCATCTGCGTATGGGATCAATCTTGCTAATAGAATGTTTGAAAGGATTTTACAGGATGTTGACAGAAGAGAGATGCTTCAATAACTATTACAATCAGTTCTGTGGCAATTCTTCCTTGTTGTAGATAAGGAAAATGAGTTTGTGTATCTTGTTCGACAATTTTTCGCCTCCAGCTAAAATTAACTCAGCCGAAATTTCGTTTACACCCAGAGATTTATGTTTCTTTAAATTCTTTATAGCGATTTCTACTTCTATTCGATTGGGCTCTGGAAAATACGGTTCCGCGGTTTGTATCTTCTTTTCTCCATGCACATTAGTTTTTGGCTCAGTGTTAAGCAAATCGGTCAAAGAAATCTTCCCATCTATTTAAATTGCTATCTGTATCAGTAAGAACTGTTCCATCAGCTTTCTTTAATATAAGCACGAGGTTGATAGCCTTTCTTAAATTCGTTGAGAAAGATCCTTATACATGTCCCGAATGTTTTTATTTTTACTATTATCTTCAAGTTCCTAAATTTTAGCTTTCGAAAAATTGCGTTTGTTTGTTCTAAAAGTTTGGAAGTTTCCCGCCTGATGTCTACGAAATTTTGTGTAGTTATTTCATTCGGATTTTGTAGCCAACGTAATTTTGCCTGTTTTCTCTTCTCTGCTAGTTCGAACCATGGTTTGTTCCTACGTATTTCCGCGTGTCCTAATTTTTGTTTTGAAAGAGGATGCTTCGTAAACAAAAAAATAAAATAAAATAAAATAAAATAAAAAGAAAAAAGAAAGAAAGAAAAAAGAAAAAGAAGAAAAAATTCAATATGACATGCGTCAGATTTCTGTAATGATTCGTGTAATGTTATTGAGATTATCATAATTTTCCTCAAAGAGTGTTGTTGCGTCATACATAATTGATATTCTTTCTTCATAGTTTAATGGAAGTCATTATTTATATTATTATATTATTATAAAACAATTTTAACGTGGATCTTCGTGGATGCCTAATTAGAAACATACCAATTATAACTATGCATGTATTCAGATTTCAGAATGTGTTCACGGCAGTGATTTGTTATGTACTACTACTTCATCTACACCGCCTAATTATAATATACTCTACAACAGTTAATCAGATTCATCTACCGTAATATGAGCTTCATCTCCCTTCTCTAGAATAAGCCTCAAATCCGCCCACCTCCCAATGTTGAAGACAACCAATGGCGTATTTAGGATTTTGTTTCGAGGGACTATGCCCAACACAACGAAGAAAGTGAGCAATTGGCCACCTGAGTTTGAGAATGAAATATATTTTAATTTATGCATAAATTGAAGTTTTAATGGCAAGAATTGCAGACCTATAAGTCCTATCTATATATATAAAAGAGAACGTACAAATCCTTTGTTAGCTCATCACGCTAATACGGCTGAACCAATTTCTTTCATTTTTGGGGGGTTATTAAGATTTGGACCCTAGATGGTTTTTATCATATCACTTTAATTTTCAATTACCAGTGTCTTGAGATAATTGACCATTCAAGTGTCCATAACGTACAAATCCTTTGTTAGCTCATCATAGCTAAATCTAACCGTATTTATATGCAACCCACATGACCGTGTCACTCGGCGGGTTAACATAAATGACAGGCGATATAATGTTAACATTTACTGCAATCTTCTATGGTTTTTATCATATCACTTGAAAGCGAAAAAGTAAAAATTATCTAAGTAACAAAGTTTATTGCGTTCCGGGGTGACCCCAGCGAAGCGGGGTGAACGCTGCTAGTATGACATAATACAAAAACTTAGGAGTGAATCTAACCCTTTATTCTATTCATAGAAAAAAAGAAGCATTCTCTTGACCTTCCTAATTTCCCGGGATTTTTATTCCCCCGTTTTGATTTTCTTTAATTCAAACATTTCCTTCTTTTAAAAATAATTAAACGATATAATTTTTCCTTTGTTATAATAACTAACGCCCTGTCACGTTGATATCCACGGAAGTTGGTGTGGAGCACCAGTTTCGCTTATTAACTCCTCTTAGTTTTGGTCTTACTGATGGCGGCCGACTTGAATCACAACTGACAACGGTCGATAAAGTATGATAGGCGAAATGAGAGAAAGTAACGTCAAGAAAACGAAACAGAGAAGTAGAAAGGACGAAAGAAAGAACAAAAGGACGCAGTTCTTACATGGAATGAAATTTGACAAATACAGTATTATTTCTGAACAAAGAACATAAGAAAATGGAAAGTCAATTACATTCTTAGAAATGGTAAGAAGGATTATTGTTGTACTTGGAATGCAAAAAACTAACAAATTTATTTCGGGGGCAGCTTGAGCCCCGTAGGCTCCTAAATACGCCACTGAAGACAATTCTGCTCCTCTGATCTTTCACAGCATTGTTTTTCAACTTCATAAATATTTTGAACATCGCTTATATATATATATATATATATATATATATATATATATATATATATATATATATATGGGAACGGTCTTACCCGTCCCCCCCATTTTGAAGACAGATTTGCGCCGATGGTAATAGCCAAACTATACTTAGAATTTTAAATACAAACATTAATCATATTCTTCATCTCCATCGATCAATATTGAGAAATTTGCAGAAAGGTTTCTTCTGAATTTCCGTTACATTTCACAAAATATTTTCATCGTAAAACAATCCAAATTAAAATGCTATTTGTGTGGTCACATACAGAATAAAATTAGAGAAATTTACAATTATTACTGGAACTTAATGCTCTCACCCAGTTCGAAGATTTTAAAAAGGCGCATTGTTCCTGAAATATTAAAAGTTAATTTCTCATCTACGTATAGTATGAAACGTTGTAAATAGTTGAGAACTTTCATAACTGTTCTCCAAGTGGATTTGTATACAACCAACGGTAGTTTTGTCAACTTTAACAAAAAGTCTCTGGGAAACAGCTCTTATTTCTAAAAGAATACGTAGTGATCGCTTGTGGCTATTGCAATGGTTTGTCTAAGCAGCTTGATAAAAATTCAGCATAGCACAACAACAAAAGCCGTTTCTCTTACATTAAAAGAAAAAAAAAAAGCTTGATATGGTTAAAGTAGAGGAGCACAGAATTCTACTTCGTTCCGGGAGCCGAAATCTTCAGCTACGGTTTTGAACAATGTTATTTAACTTAATAGTATTTCCACGAAAAGAGACGAGACAACATTATAGCTGTCTCGTCTGGTCTCGTAAAAACACAGACTTGTCTCGAAAATTATATGTCTGTCTTGTCTCGAAGTCTCCGCTCGTTAAGAGATGATACGCGAGAAACATCTTGTCTCATGGCATCACTAGTGTTGCCACCAGACGAGACATGAGTGCTTAAAAATGCCTAGTACTGTTTCGTCTGCAAGTATCACTACTAATTAAATGCATTACAGAACTTTCACCTCAATAAATGATTAAAGAGAAAATTAAACATTTAATAGAGAAGTCTGTTATGAAACAAGTAGATAGAGAGGACAGTTATATAATACATTTAAGTAGTTAGTGATGCCATGAGACGAGACAATCATATAATTTTGGAGACGATAAATAATGTGAAAATTGATTATCAAATTCTCTGAATTACTGGAAAGCATTATTTATGCACCATTATAAGATATAGAATTTAGTGGAAAGCATTCTTTAAGCCCCAATGAGCATATAGAAAATAATTACGAAACCTTTGCAAACAAAAATGAAGAAGAATAATACAAGCACAAAAACGACAATTTTCTTACTTTGTTTGTCGTGATGAGTTTTAACATTTTTAATAGTTTATTTCCTCACATACCAAAACAAAACAATAAACAATTACAATAGTGAAAAAAAAGTTCTGTGGAAGGTGCGTACCATTTATTATTTTTTCTGTACATCTTTTGGGGAGATAAATTCTTATCCATTAGATTATATTTCTGCTTAAAAATTATTCGTATTACGTTGAATTTGAATATTCTCTACTATCTTACTATTATTTTTATATTAACCACAGCAAACACTAAGATTCGAATACTTATCACTCTTTTCTTATTATCATTGTTACAAATTCGATTTTTGAAGGATCAAACTCCATACTGTGCTTCAAACCTACATCCCGAACACACGTTCTTAAACAGAAATGTTAAACTGAATGCAAAAACATACTATTTTTGAGATTTTATACGTCTTTTTTCCATACTAAATACATTACCTGTTTTTGTAAATATGTAAAACATGTTTTGTTCTGAGTTACAGCTGAAATTTTAAAGGCTAATATTTTTAGTATATATATATATATATATATATATATATATATATATATATATATATATATATATATATATATATATATATATATATAAAATCTCGTTTTTTGTTTAGTAAGGTGCTGTGATAGCTTTATGGTTGTTGTCTTCCTGTATTGATTCTAAAGAGATGAGCCTTTTCTGTTGATATTCAATGTCAACCCCTGGAGAAAAGCAAATACATTTGCTCAAATACCATTTCTCGTAATACTAAAATACAACACACTAAATAAATAATTTGCTGGGTTTCGGAAATAAAAAGCATGTTTGTTTACACTGTCCAACTCTATGGACTTCTTTCTTTTAAAAAAGTTATATTTATTCTCATGCTTTTCAGTAAAACTTGCCAACAATTTTTGTATTACGTAGATAGTTACTTCAAAAATACCTACGTAAAGGAAATGAACGAACTACAGGCAAAAATAGTAATGTATGCTACACCAATACACCATTTCTTCTTTCTATTAATAGATATAATCACCCAGAGCTTTTGAGAGAACTGTGTATTAACTTGTGAACGTAGTTGTAGTTAATGAACTAGTTTTTCTCGTGTGGGTATTTAATATTCACAATTATTTTGTGCGAATATTTTGTTCGAAGGATTTCTAGTCCATCGTCTAATAGCTAGATGATGTAAGTAAGTCAGGAAAAAAGGAGTAGAGAGACCAGTGTCCTTTCCTCTGGTTCGAAAACCCTATATAAAACTAAGAATTGGAGTACTAAAAAGGAATAAATTAAAATTACGATTACAAAACAACTTATTTACTAATTTCTTTACATATTCTGGCTTCTTTATATATTCACTTGCATATTCAAGTAATATTGCCTAAGAAAATAAAGTGTATTGACTTCTTTTAATGTGAAAGAGCCAGATTTTTCACCGAGAAATTCCATCAGTGAAATTCGTAATAACAGTTTTAGATCAAAACAATGAAAATGTCTCCTCGATTTAAGTTTCAGCAATTCAATAGTTTTTTTTTTTTTTTTCAAAAATTTGCTTCCTTCAATTGCAATTTGAAAGTTAAAAAATTATATCAAAATTGTACTTACTCTCTCATGTTATTTGAGACTAAATTGCATATCGAATTAATAATACCAAAAACCTAATATAATCTATAACATAATTAATATATGAATATGAAGACTTACTTTAAATGAAATTAAATGTTTAGTTAATTGTTCCACAATTATAGTCTTTAGACTAAAGGAAACGATGATTGTTGAAAGAATCCGCGGAATGAGAATGTACAAAGAAACTTGTGAACTTTGAGAAGACGCACAGTCTGGATGTTGCCTATGAAATCAAACCATGAAACCCTTTACATCAAAAGTGGGCGTTCATATCAAGCCACTGTGTGCCCTCTAGTCATATATCAATTTTAAGTTCTATATGTATATGTTTTTTAAATTATTTGTATATGATTATTTGTAATTATTCATATGTATGTTCTATATGTTAATACGTATTGCGTGTAGAGTTGTTTAAGAGTTGCATCTTTTAACTTTGCAACAGTTAATAGTTTAGTACTTGTCATAAAGGTATTCGTATTGTACATGTAGATCTTGATTGCTCACAGTATTTTTCGGATTAATACATTAAAAAGAAAAGTTTTGTTGTTAAGTCAGGTTATTGTAAACGGAATAACTTATTGACTAAGATTAATTAGTTTATAGGAAAAATTCCAGGTTATGAATATAATTTATGGTGTATACATATTACATTTTTAAATAACTTTTTATCTTTAAGAAGGCATTCTTAAAAGTACAAACATGTTATGGATAATTTTCTTCACATTGATAACTTCACGTTTATGTTAAAAATGTAAAACACCCTTTGTTATGCATCCTTTTCTCCTCCTTGGATATTTTTGTACTCATGCTATCTAGTTCCACCTTATGCTTAATGACTTGGGTTGCGTGATTGATTTTTCTTAAATACTCACGGCGTAATACCCTGCCTTAATTACTGTGTCTCTCTAGCTCCTTGATCGGGTGAGATGAAATTTTCCTCTTGGGTGAATTTCCAGGTTCTCGTTGAGAAAAAGATTTTCAAAACTTCAATCCATGAAGGAGTTGGAAATAGATTAAATTAAAATCGAATAAGTTTATTTTTTCATTTACAAATTTGGGTGGTGACTTACATTAAGTATATTTTTATCTTTTTAAGTATTAAGAAATCTATACAAAAGTCAATTCTAATAAGAGCGCGTAAGAAAGTTAAAACAGTACCGGTGAATGCAGATGCTAATATATCTATTTTCCGTTGTTCGATTTGATGAAACGTAGATGATCCTGACATTGTGTTTTTTCTATACTATAGTATCGTAGGCGGAAGTAGAGGGGAGCCAGGGGGTGCCGGCCCTCTAGATACCAAGGTGGCCCTCCCCAGAATTTTCCTACTGGATGAAAATAATGTTATTAATTTACCTCAATTTATGCATAACAATTTTAGTGATGCTTGCGTTCGACATATTTATAGTATCTATACTCTTCTGTCCATCGATTTTTTTTTTAAATATGGTCTGGTGCATGGAGGTAATAAAATCCCTGGACCAATATGATAGTGGGCAGTATAACGACCTCTCAACGTGAGCTGTTTTTTTTATTTGATAACTTCATTAATGTAAATTACTTTTTATTGTTTCAAGTAATTTACATTATTGACGTAGTAAGTTTTTCTTGTTTATATATGTATGATAAACCAGTTTGTTATTATTATATTTATAGCATAGTAATGTTTGAATAGTTAGGATTCTCAGAACAAATTATTAAGGTACACTAAAAACACCAGAAAGGAAAGAAAGAAGAAGCCGATTTCTTGAACTGATTGTTGCTTTCTACATACATGCATACAATACCCATTCAAAAGTCACTATTGAGTTGAGTTGAGTTGATTTTAACGCCCCGTTCAGCAGCTAGGCTATATGAGACATGGACCTAATGATTAACGTGGAATCCTAACCACTTGAGCTCCCGCCGGGAATCGAACCCGGGTCTTTCACGGCAAGGGCGCGTACGCTAACCGCTTAGCCACAAAGGAGATCAAAGTCACTATTCAATATCGTTTGTTGCTTTGCCTTATTATTACTGTTATTATTATTATTTATGAACTGAAGTTTGTAGTTATATTCTTAAAGTATGTATAAACTGTAACTAGGCACGCACCCAGAAATTTGTGTGCAGGGTGTCGAATGTTGGAAGGGATATAATATTGCAAGACACAGACACGACGTTATTCTGCACCCTAGTAAACGATAAATAATTTCCAGAGCAATTTTAGCCGAGCAAGTCATGTCGTCTTTTGGTACGGGGGGCATGTACCAAGGGACTTAAATTATTCTACCTAGTGAGAACCATACAGAAACTATAGCTTGCTTCCTCTTCTCAATAGAATGGGAATTTTTGCATTGTCAAGTAACTTTGTACCTAGGTAAATACAAACAAGGAATATAATGCTATATAAAATAAATAATAGTGTTATCACATTATTTGCAGAAATAGCATGCACACTGAAAAAAAAATCGTATTCGGCGTACATAAAATCGTATGTTATATTTGTAAAGCCTATAGTTTTTGGACTTAACGTACAGCAAACGTATAAATGAAAACGCATGATTTATAATATTTTCTGTATAAGTGTTCCAACTATATGTACTTTCCGTATGAAATAATATAGGCGGTCAGGATCTCACATACAAATGGACTATATAACATCTAGCTGACATACATATATGTACTTAATATAAGGAAGATTGTTAGATATAAGACATCCTGCAACGGCATGATGTAACATCTAAGGGCAGTCCCTATGTAGCACAACGTATGCTCCGTACTGATTTCTGTAGTAAGCAAGAGGATTACGTATATTTGTACAATATATCGCTGTCCGGAGAACGGATTTTACTCAGTGCAATGAGTATGGAACTAGGTATATTGGTTTTAGAAAAATACAAGTTCATAAGTTTAATAGGGTTACATCAAATAGGTATCAATCATCATGCCAAGTATTGTCCCTTGGTACATGAAAATTCGTGTCCCTTGGTACTTGGATCGTCCTATTTATAAATAAAAGTAAATTTAACGAAAGGAGTTCATAATAAATTAGTCATCAGAATGTAGAAGTAATATACAGGTATCTTAAATGTGCTGGAGCATTTACTTGTTACTTCCACTTACACGCAGCAAGAAAAACTCTTCAAATGTCAGGGAAAAAAACTTCGATATACGAGAAACATATATTGCCTTTCAGTTTACTTGTTTCTCTCTATATGCAATTACTTTATGTTGCCCAAATGAAGCATATAAAACTGAATTCAGTGGTAGGAAGACAAAATTGATACGAAATTCAGGAGAGCTGTTGATGCCATATCACCTAGTACATTATGTAACAGGAACGTACGACTTCCCCTTCTTTACCTATATTCAAAAGAAAAAAATACAGAACTAGATTGCTTGTATAAGAAAGGAAATAAGACAGATATAGTGTAAGATCAAATCTTTAAGCCACATTAATAATTTCTCTGTTAATGCAAGTATAGTTTTATTAAGAAAGTGCAGAAATGTCTGTCAAGTTACCAAGATTGGATGCAGTCCAGATCGGATGGACTTTCCATGAGTGCTTCCTGGTAGAGACCTGCACGGGCCGAATTTTTCGGCCCGAGCCCAATCCGGCCCAAACGTATCTAGGCCCGGCCCAGCCCGGGCCCGAAAAGTTTTGGAGATTTTCGGCCCTGCCCGATAAGTTTTTTAAAATTCTTGGCCCAAGCCCGGCCCGGGCCCGATAAATTTTAAATTTTTTTGGCAGTTAGGAGAGCTAAATAAAGTAAAAGTTAGGAGAACTAAATAATTTGAAGAGATGATATTGAGTGCGAGGTAAGGGAGCTCAGAAGAAAATATGAAAAAACATTATTACAAGATGTTCTAAAAGATTTTTTCAATTTTGAGAACTAAGGGGCCATGGCCTCCACAAGAAATTATCCTAGTTACGCCAATGTATACTATAGTCAGAAATACTACTATACAGTTACTTCTATAGTCGGAAACAGCGATGACTTCATTTTCTGTTCATTATCGTGATACTCATATTTTTTCATAGTTTTATAAAACTGGAGATCTGCTCTGAAAAATCAAATATAAATAATGACGGTAAAATTATTCAGTATTTTATAATTTCTGAAGACATAGGAAGATTGATGGACATTGGAAGCAAATGCTACTGAATTTTAGCCAAATATAACACACTACGTTATTTTCTTTATATTTAATCTTTCTAGACCGTGTTGTACCGGAAACAAATGGCGATAGCCACGCTATCAAGTAAGATATACTATTCTACAACATACTTATAAGCATTTCTTTAGATTTTCCACTAAGAAGATGGTATAGAGATACAGCTTAGAATGTATATACAATTGAGTACAAAGTAAATCAAATACAAATTATTTCTTAGTCGTCCTTTTCTAATCCTAATGAATAACTTACAAACAATAAATAAGAAAGAAGATGAGGCGGGTAATATATGAAAAATAGTATTAAATAAACAAATAACTATTTCCACAATTAGCTTATAAATCGGAATTCTGGGTGCGCTGTTTTCCACATGGTAATTGTCAAGTATTCTAATGTTGGGTTACTATTCAAATTTGGGTCTACTATTCAAAAGGTCTTAAAATTAACTATAACATTTAAAAAGTAAGGTTGAGCATAGTGAATATCCGTAAGACATAACAGCTACGTTTTCGAGACTGACATGAATCTAGACTTTTGCGTTTTCCCTTATCGTTATTTCTGCTTTATTTAAAGTAAACATAAGTTTCACTAATACCTTAACTATCACTAAATAATAGCAAAAGAAACATGAATTAACGGCTCAGGACCCCTCCATATGCATTAAGGTACTTTACAAAACTAAATAGAAAAATTTAATAATTATCGTAGTTCTCAACACTATATCTTTCACCTTTGCAGGATTAATCTAGTGTAGCCTGAATGAGAAATGCAAAATCAAGTACAGAAAAACATATAAACTTGAAGTTCATGTTAAAGGCATCGACGTTGATTCCGTGCATTTTCTCACAGTGCAGTTTCACACGGTGCTCATTATCGAGCAATTTCCGACTGTCTTCCTTATCTGATTAATCATTCTGCAGGTGTAGTGCATTTTCACACGGTCCACCTGTGAATCACATGATTCACCCTGAAACCGCTTTCACTATAGGGAGAGGGAGGACGGAACAAATGTCAACTAAGTAAGAACATAAAAAGATCTAACACAAGTTAAACACACAAAATAACAAGATAGCATAGTTCTTCTTCAAACCGCCCTGAAGTATGGATCTGTTTTGTTTCACAAATAACATTTTTTTTTCTATGCCTGCACCAGTGCGATCACATGTTTCTTCGATTTTTAAACTACTTGCCTGAATTTTCTGATGTACTGCTTATTTTGTTTTTATTTATTTTAATACGTGATTATTCTATCTATCTAACTAACTAACTAACTCTATGGCCTATGGAACCCGGAGGTTCAGTGCCGCGTTCACAAAAGCTCTCCACTGACTTCTATCCTTAGCTAATTGGATCCAGTTTCTACTTTGTATTCCTATCTCTGCGAGATCCATCTTAATATTATCCTCCCATCTGCGCCTAGGTCTTCCTAATGGTCGTTTTCCTATGGGTCTACCAGTCAAGACTTTGAAAGCGTTTCTACTTTCTTCCATTCTAGCTACATGACCTGCCCACCTAAGCCTCCTAGACTTGACGACCCTAACAATGTTGGGTAAACCGTATAAACTATGTAGTTCCTCGTTATGAAGCTTCCGCCATTCCCCATTCTCGTTCCTCTTGGGTCCGAATATTCTTCTCAGGATCCTGTTCTCAAATACTTTCAGTCTATGTTCTTCCCTCAGAGTAAGCGACCATGTTTCGCAACCATACAGAACAACAGGCATGATTATCGTTTTATATATTTTAAGCTTCAAATTCCTCGACAGAATTCGCGACGACAAGAGATTTTGAACCGAATAGTAACACGAATTCCCTGCTTTTAGTCGACATTTAATTTCTTCGTGAATATGATTTTCGTCTGTTAATATTGATCCTAAATATTTGAAAGTATCCACTTTATCAAAAGTATTATTTAATATTTTAACGCCTCCACAATTTGCCGTATTACGGTCCCGACGCACTTCCATGTATTTAGTTTTCTCTGCATTTACTTCTAAACCCATGTCCCTGCAAGCGTTTAATAATATCTCTGCATTTATTTCTACTGTTCTCCTATCATCCCCTATTAAATTTACATCATCAGCATATGCCATAACCTGGTGAATGCCGTTCAACTCTAGGCCCTGGTTGCTATCTTTGATTTTCCTTATGGCGTATTCCAGCACAAAGTTAAATAATAATGGCGACAACGTATCTCCTTGTTTCAGGCCATTTTCGACGTGGAAGCTCGTGGACAAAAATTTTCCTACCCGGACTTTACTTTGGGATTCACTTAAACATATCTTAATTAATGTAATTAGCTTTCTCAGTATTCCAAGCTCTGTAAGAACGTTGTATAATGTTTCTCTCCTAACCGAGTCGTAAGCCTTTCTGAAATCAATAAATAGTTGATGTACCGGGGTATTGTATTCCCACTTCTTTTCGAGTATTTGGCGAGTGGTAAATATTTGGTCGATAGTTGATCGATTTCGTCTAAATCCGCACTGATAATCTCCAATAATTTCATCTGCGTGTCAGGGTCAATCTTGCTAACAGAATATTTGAAAGGATTTTATAGGATGTTGCCAGAAGAGAAATGCCTCGATAATTATTACAGTCAGTTTTGTCGCCTTTCTTGTGAATTGAAACAATGATTGATTCTTTCCACTCTTGTGGCAATTCTTCCTTGTTCCAGATAAGGAGAATGAGTTTGTGTATCTTGTTCCACAATTTTTCGCCTCCAGCTAAAATTAACTCAGCCGGAATTTCATCAACACCCGGAGATTTGTGTTTCTTTAATTTCTTTATAGCGGCTTCCACTTCTATTCGATTGGGTTCTGGAATATACAGTTCTGCGGTGTGTATCTCCTTTTCTCCACGCACATTAGTTTTTGGCTGCGTGTTCAGCAAATCGTCAAAGAAATCTTTCCATCTGTTTAAGAGGCTATCCGTATGAGTGAGAACTGTTCCGTCAGATTTCTTTAATATATAAGCACGAGGTTGATAGCCTTTCTTAAATTCGCTGATCCCCTTATACATGTCCCGAATATTTTTATTTTTACTATTATCTTCAAGTTCCTTAATGTTAGCTTTCAAAAAATCCCGTTTCTTTGTTCTAAAAGTTTTGGAAGTTTCCCGCTTGATATCTGCGAAATTTTGTGTAATTATTTCATTCGGATTTTGTAGCCACCGTAATTTTGCCTGTTTTCTCTTCTCTGCTAGTTTAATGCATTCTTGGTCGAACCATGGTTTGTTCCTACGTATTTCCGCGTGTCCCAATTTTTCTATTGTTGTACTTTTAATGCTATCTCTAATTTCAATCCAAGTATCCTCAACACTAGTGCACTCCGAGTCTTCTAAAACCGAGAATCTATTCGAAACTTCAATCTGGTATTCCTCTCTTACCTGGCTCTCTTCTAATTTCTTTAAATTAAATCTCTCCGTTTTCGGACATTGAGTATTACCTTTATTCAACGATAATCTCTCTCGTATTATCGCTGCTACCAGGTAGTGATCAGTGTCACAATCAGCCCCTCTAAACGACCGGACGTCAATTATGCTAGATTGTCTTCTTCTATCTACTAAAACGTGATCAATCTGATTATGTGTTTTTCCGTCTGGTGATGTCCAAGTGTATTTATGAACGTCGCGATGTGGGAATTTTGTACTCTTCACGATTAGGTTTTTGGATGTTGCTAAGTTCACGAGTCTAACACCGTTGTCATTACTTTCCTTATGCAAACTTTCGTTCCCTATAATCGGTTTGAAAATATCCTCTCGTCCTACCTTCGCATTGAAATCATTAGAATTCTATCTAATGGTCCTAATTATTTTAATTTTTGATTATTATTTTTCTGTTCTTATTTATTTTTATTTCCCATTCTTTTTGTATTAATATCAATTTGCGATATTCTTTGTTATTATTTTTCTAATTTATTTCAATTTTCCATTGTATATGTTATTTTCTCTTTTTCTTTACTATAATTGTTGTTTGCTCATTTTTTGTTCTGTGTCGTGTTCTTTGTTATTTTAATTGCCGGTTATTTTATCTATTTATTATTCTTTTTGTGAAAGTGAAACATTTTCTAAGTTCTCCTTCTTCAGTATTATTTGCAATTGTTAGCATTTATTTTAACTTGTGTTTGCTCCTTTTGTGTTCTTAGTTCAAATTTGTTCTGTATCCTTCCTCCCCCTATAGTGAAAGCGTATTCAGGATGAATCACGTGATTGAGGGGGTGTATCATTTGAAAATGCACGACACCTGCAGAATGATTAATCCGATAAAAAGAACCGTGTGAAATTACTCGATAATGAGCACCGTGTGAAATTGTACCGTGAGAAACTGTATGCCCATTCGAAGTTATCCTTATATATACAAAACAGAATTTCAGTCAATCCAAAATATCTTGATATTTTGCTTGAATGGATTTGTATACAGTAACTTTCCAAAACTAACGTAAAAGGACTAACATGTTACATATTCTAACATGTTTTGAATTTTTCAATAGCATTGCCCATCAATTCCTATCAAGTTCTTGAATATATTTTAACAGAGTCTAATATTAACAATAAAGAATACAACAGTATGATTACTTACATTTATTACAATATAACTTGGATATCATTTGACACAATCTTCTATGCTTAGTAACACAACAGAATATCGCGACGTAGAATCACTTTGGAAAGCATATGCTTCACATTAAATATCAAATATGTCCATATAATTAAGTCTGATGTGTCCCGTTCCTACTTGTTCTTCCTATGGAACTAGCTTGTATCGGAATCCGTAATCCTTGAAAGGTTGGTTATAAGTTCTCCTGGCAGGTGATGCTACAATCGAGCCATGTTATACTGGATATGCAAAATACCAAATACACCCATAATCCGTTCTTTCCCGTTCTCATACAAGAGGGTGTTTAAACAATCCGTGCTACGAAACTAAGAATACTATACTGTAGAAATGTTTTCTTGAAAAGCAGCTAGTGATTTTCATAGCAGAAATCCACTGAGTTGCAAATTGGGCATATTTTATGTTTTCACAGAGGTTTTAATAAAATGTAGACATCTTACTATACTAACCCGTTTGCTGGTTAAATGAATGTGTGAACATCAAGCTCTGTTCAGTTCTATGTATATACCCTAGTCCTAATATTAGTTTGCAGAGAGAACGTTTACCGTGGCAGCGTTTTGAAAATGTGACTGAGTCATTGGAGACAAAAGAACGTGTGCTGTCATCCGTTATTAATTGCTTTATGCGACATCTGCTTTGCTTCCGACGTCTGAAATGAATAGCTGCTCGCTACATGTGCGAATGGCTGCTTAGCAATAATTAAACTATGTAATTAACTCTTTGTTGTATAGTCCAATTTTATATGATAGAATAATAATAATAAAGATAACAAAAGCCAGTACCTTTGATTCATATTCCTGTCATTTGTGATTTTGCTGAAGATGCTAATTAACTGGTATCAGTTACAGTCTATAAGTTGATCTGTTTCCATTTATTGAACGTGAATGGAAGAATGAAAATTATTCGTAAAATTTTAAGTATAATTGAGAACAAAAATCAGACAACATGTATTACGAATTTTGTTGTGAACAAAAAGTCAATAGTTTTTGTTTTTTCCTCTGGTAGTTTTAGTAAAAGCTTTACAGGTAGCCTTAATAACTAATATTTTAATGGTGGAATGCTGTTATGCACTTATTATTTTTCTAAATTATTTACGGAAGAGAAAGCCTCTGCTTAAATCTACTTTCTTTGTGCAAATAAATTGTTATATAAACCAATTCTATGATGAAATCCTTAATATCGTAACTTGTTAAGCGCATTAACTATCCATTATCGCTAAGCAGATTTCGTAAACCCTTCGTTCAAATTGGCCGCCAGTCTGTGGTTTCGCTTTGACTTTTCCTTGATCCTATTAATTAAAAGCCTCAACATACACTTCTGAATATAGTGATCAAGTGAAGATATATTAGCAGTTTCAGTAAATTGATTTATACGAACATATATTAATTGTTCTGTTGCGTTGGTGGTGGCTACAAAGGATTTTGATATTATTATTTTATATATATATCTTGTGGATATAGATAATAATCATCATAGGGTTTCTTTGATCTAACAAGTCACTTGTCGCGAACTGAGAAGCTTCCACATATCACAGTAATTTTCTGTTTTAACCCTAGAAAGACCAAGAGGGGTCAATTTTGCCCGCGAATTCTTTTTGACTTAGTTTATATGGATTAATACATATTCAGGATTCTGTTTTTATTTATTTATTTTTTAGTTATTGTTCCTTTTGACGAAAGGTTCATTTTCGCTTTTTTTCAACTGGAATATACTGCACTGTTCTTTTGTAAAAATAATAATTGATGTTATGCGGACCGATTTAACACCCACTTGGTCATAGGTGCTACTCATCTTAGTTTTCCCCAAAATTCCTTTCATTTTTTTTTTAATATCTAAAACTTGTATTACTCTTTTTTAAATGTTAGTTTCGTCCTTCATACAAACGCTTAGGCTTTCATAGAACTTGTCGAGTGTTAGTTTATAGTACTGGTTTCCTGCATAGTATTATAAGAACTTTGGTATAATATTTAAGCAGTTTTACGCACTGTATTTAGCCTTTTTTTACAAATAGAAAACACAATTCCTTGAAGAGTTTCTTTTGTGAAATTTAGTTAAACACGTAAACTCAAATTCAACATATATACTCTGAAAGCTACTTAAAACCAGTGCGGGAAAATCCCCCCTTGATCCTTCACGTAACAGATGAGTGCATGGTCTTTCTAGGGTTAATACAGTCCATCAATTGTAGTTTTTTTTGCCCCTCTCTCTCTTTTCCCTACCACTGCATCCTACCTATAAGGTGACCAAGTCTTGCAATATTCTGGTACACACCATACTTTGCATTTGTTACAGTGCAATCAATGGAAACAGATTAACATTCAAAGTATATCGCCTTGTGTTATACTATCTGCAGCCACTTTCCTGCCGGTTCGTCGATCCCATGTCGATAATCACGTCTTGTCCTTAGAGACAAAATTTATTTATTTATTTAATATACAACATAACAGGCTAAATGCCCAATTACAGTGTTACAAAATGTCAGTGAATGTTGCTTCCACCCTAGTGGTTGGGAAAGGATCGTGATTTCAGGAATCAACCATGCATCAAAACTGGTAATAATCCGAAGGGGCAATATCAGGACTAAATGCCGGGTGTGACATCAGTTGTATCCCATTAGTTCAATCATTTTAGTTGCATTTTTCGAGCCGAGTACAGTATAGTGTTATCCTGTTGCAACAGGGCATGCTTTCGGTTCCCCAAATGCAGGATATTTTTGCGTAATGCAGCATACATCCGCTCTAATTATTCCTAATAATGGTCGGCATTGATGGTACGATCGTTAGGAACAGACTCGAATGGAATTACCATCTCCTAGCTCCATCACACACAAAGAGTAACTTCGTGCTCTAAATAGTTCTGTCTGGCGACCAGTTCTAGAAGGTGGCTCTTGCTTAACCACTGTTATTGCGCATTCTGATTTCGAAAATGAGAAAACATATACATGTTTCCTCGCATGTGACAATCCGTCTTAGGTTAAGCACATGCAGATTTTGCAAACATTGCTACATATCCACTATCCTCTGGGCCTGAGCTGGATCAGTTCATGTGCCACAATGCGGTAGTTCCGAATAGTTTTCCCGAATTTGTGAAGGTGATGCTCTATAGTGGGTTTGGACATATCGAGTTGGTTTGACAATCATCGTGTGCTGGTGGATGGATTTTCTTCAATGATTTCTTGTGTGCCACAAAATCTGTTACCATAAGGTGGCCGGACCTTGGCTGATCTTCGACATTTTTACAACCTACACTAAACTTCAGGACCAAACCAGTTGCTGTGCTGTGGCTCGTTGCACCTTCTCCTTTCTTTTCTTAACTGTTTATTCAAAGACCCACAAAATATACTTTTTGTTTTCCTATATGATTCTTTCGTCATTCCTCTCCATGATTATGTTTAACATTTGCGCGTTTTCTTCACTTAAAGTAATAAATGTAGGTGCCGAAAACTATTCCTATCTTCTACTATCTTCCTTGATGTGTCTGTATTTCATACCGATTCTTCCATTGCTTTGATCTTTTTAACGGTTATTTTCATCCGATATCCTTCATAGATATGAATAACTGCTTAATTTTATTTTCAAATTATGTAAGAAGCGATATTGCAGCAAACTGTGTGCACTCAATCCTTTTACGCCCTACTGAAATGTATCCTACCTTTTTAGCTCCTTTATTATCTCTTCTTGATATATAATATATTAAATAACGCAGTGAAGAGCAACATCCCCATCGTGCTCTTCTCCTAATTCCGCTGTATTCTGTCATTTCTTCCCCTATTCTAAGACTGAATTTTGGTTACTATACAAGAGCTGTTCAATTTATTCCTGGACTGTTATAATATAAAATCATAGATAGGGCTCACTATGTATCAAAACTCTTTCCTTGCTGCATCTACTTAATATATTTCACGTAATTTTCACGTATATATATGCAATTCAAAGGTTCAAGTTCTAATTCTAACGTTTTACCATCTTTGGAAGCAATCCTGTGTGGAATGCGCGGAAGTACTCTCGTGGTATTAATATGAATGTCCTAGGTGGCATTAAATTGTTCCGATTTTTAAGGTGGATTTCAATGTAGAGATTAGGAAATTTACATTCCACTTTAAAGGTGAATTTCAATGTTGAGAACCAGAAAATTACACGAAATTAGATCCGATGAGGAGTGAGAATAGTGTACGAAGGGGTGTTGTTTAAGTCAAGAAGTCGTACACCATTCCCGAAGTCAGACAAGAAGCTTTTTTTATAGTGTAAACGCTACTATCCAGATCCACACTTGTCAGCCGTTTACGACAAGTGGAATTGTGAAACTGTCGTAACACAGCTGTGTAGACAGTTTTATTGAAATTGTGGTCACATTGAACAAATTCGTGATGCCTGATTCTGAACATGTCAGAAAAAAGAAAAGAAACAACACTTACCCAGGGTCAGTTTTGTCAGACCTATTTGAATCTGGAGGATTCATTGAAAAGACGTTATTTTGGCTTTGGATTCATGTCCTTACACCCATTATTTTCCCTTTGTAATGATACTTACAATGAACGTTTGACCGTTTGTCAGCTGTCTCCCCCAGTTTGGCGCTGGTAGTGACAAATTGTATTTGTAGTCCTGTGTTGGAGATCCCCCACAGGAAGTTCGCGAATTTACGCTGCATCCATAGACTATTGCGTAAGATTTGGTTACCTGAGTCAATAGAAATCTTTAGCTATTCCACAGTTTCTCGAACAGTTCGTCAATGATCGGATCTCACAAGTTCATTCCGCTGGATATTTTTTCTCGTCATTCCTACTAACGTAGAGCGATCAGGACGAACTATGTGGATATTTTTTCCAGCTTAGAAAGTGCAAACACTGAAAGGTCGTTATACGATTCATTAATACACGACCAAATGCTACTTACGATTATAAGTATCTCTCTGTAGCCGTTTTTGTAAGTCCAAAACAAACTTTAGCACAGATCCACCATTCTATTCGGTTACTCAGTTCGCAATCTGATACGAATCATACAACATACGACACGTAATTATGTTTTACTTAACACTGTTTAAGCTCAGGTGAGAGATAACACATGATGTCATCAGAAGATGTTGCTACTTGTGTTTGCGGTGAGGATTCCGAGTTACAATTAGTACCTTTCGAGAAAAACAAATCCGGAAGTTAAATAAACAACCCTTGTAAAGCATAACTAGAAAAAGAGTTGTAACTATGTATTCCGTACTCATAATTCACAATGCATTTTTATACAAGTAAGATATTCGAATTCATAATCTCAAAGTTGAAATCAATCGATTTGAAAAATATGTTAATACTTTCTTTCAATTTTTATTGATATGTTAATTAAGCACCAGACACATTCGACTTGGCACGTCTTATACTAGAAGCATTCTCAAGGGAAGTTTGAAAAAAATTCGGAGGCTACTCGAAAGGCATATATATTGAAAGGTATCAACTCAGTATTTGTTCGATGATGTTGGAAACACGTTCTTATAAAAGTCAATATGTGATTGGATATAGAGCCTTACGATTCCGTAAGAAAATTAACATTTGATCCATGCCCCTATCGAATACATGTAATTCACTTATTTTATTGTTAAGAGTCTATAATATTTGAATAAAAAGTTGAGAATCCAGAATTCTTTCACAATTTGAGCATTCAAGCACACTCGAAAACTTGGATCACTATGGTGTGTGTACTTTAATGGGCAGATGTCAACCGCAGAAATGCCTGTCACATTCTGTATACCCGTTCACGATGGCTTTAAATGAACAATCAATTGTCATCAACTCTAACACGGAACGCTCTCTGAATAATTCCTGCAGTAATTATGCAAATCGATTGCTATTGATGAACTGAACATATGAAGAAAACATTCACTGCAATAAAAGAAGAACAAAAGAAATAGACCAATGTTAAAATCTTCAACGTATTGAAGCCTGAACTCCAGAATTGACAGTTCTCTTTGAAGTAACATTCGGTGGAATTGTGTTAATTTTACTTAAAAATACAATAATTTGTATCACTTTAACATCAAATCTATCAATAATACATATAACCATTTGTAGTGAAATAATTTTTAAACTTTTTTTTTTTTTATCCCATCGACGAATCTATTCGCTATAACGTCTCCTGCTATACCTATAATTACTGTATGACATGCACTGAAAACAAATTTGGTCAGATTCACCAAAAAAATAGGTATTGGTGACTAAATCGTTTGGCCAACATAACCCAACCATGCGTGTCGTCACTGGCACGAAATCATTTGGTTACAAATTGTTTGGTTGCAGGAATCTAGTATTTTGTTACCAGTAACAAATATGAATTTGGTAATTTTGACCAAATAATGACCAAATAAGTAGGATTTGGTTGGGAATACCAAAACTTTGTTTAAAATGGTCCAGATTTAGTTCTTGGAACTAAATAATTTGGTTGTAAATACTAAACCTGCATTTAGTGAATTTGGCCAGAACATTTGGTAGAAATCACCAAATACTGTTGGTATAGGTACTAAACTGAAAATAATACAGTTATCGCAAAAGTCATGGGAACTTTTTTCTAACAATTATGGTAAAAAAGCAAGAAAGTTTTAAACATGCATTTGGAAAATTAGTACATCCGTAAATATTACGTGTAAGTTGGATGAAAATACACATACCATAATAACTTTTTTAAGGTTTAAACTATTGATTAAAGTGCAAACAAGAAAACTTTAAAGCAAAAACCCATCAACGAATGACATGGTGGAATGAAGAAAGTGGGAGGAAACAGGATAACTTGGAGGAAACCCACGCACACGGTATTTGTCTATCACAAAGTTCATTTGACGCGAGCTGGGAGCAAACCAGGGACCCTATGCACCCTATGCACCTACGCTCTACCATTGTACCACCGCGACTTCTCTCCACAAAATAATTCGTTTCGCGTACTATGTTTGTGCGTACTATGTTTATGTCAAAGGTTACGGGTGATTAATGAAAGGGAATGATTGTAAAAGAGAACTGGTGGAATGCGAATGTGTGAGGAAACGGGAGAACCTAGAGAAAACTCACGGACACGATAATGTTCACCACAAACTCTCGTGGCGGAAAGAATTGTGATTTTTAACCATTAATTTTGGCGGCCCCCTTAAATTTTACCTTTATCAAATGAGATATTTTCATGTCGCCCAGTGCAAATGTTTTAGGCGTCAGTAAGAAGTAAATTAGGGAACTTTATATTTCTTTAATAATTATTTCAAATGGTGTCCCAAACGTAAACTTCCGCGCTTTCATTAACGTATTTCTCAGGAAATATCGATCTCACAGGTAAGAATTCCCATATTTGAATTCCTATGAAAGTTCTTTCAAAATTATGCTTCATATTTCGGATCACATTTAGTACCTCCACCAAATCCATCGACGACTCCGGAGCCGTTACTGTGAGCTGTTCTTAGCTACCTCGTTGATATGAATACTAACCGTCGCTGACACATCTGCTCCATACGAACGCACCCCGTTTCTAACGCTCGGGCTCTCCCTGCTGCGCTCCTGTCCTGACTCGGTTAGATAGCATCCGTGCTTTTTAGTGACCACCTAGCACAAGTTGGTTCGTGTTTTATGCACCGTAGTTTCTATGCTATACGTTCACACGGCATTTATATTCATGAGCGCATCACAGCTACAAATAACGAATGGTAACACCACCAAGTGAGCCAGAGTCAATACCGAGTGAACTGGGGAAGAAACTAAACAATACTCGTTATTTCTTCCGTATATTTTAGATTTTGTGCATCTGTAAACTGTGAATGCACCAGTTTGTTTTGCAAACTTCTGGTGTTAGTGTCTGTTCATTTTCCGCTTTCCGGAAGTTTATAGTGGGGGAATAGGTAATGACCCAACCCCTGCCCAATAATTTTGCTCCCTGCCCTAGCGTCCTCAATACAACTTTCCCGCTTCTCTGTATATAAAGGTCTATTTCTTACGCCAAATTTACGGCCACTAAAATAACCAATACAAATTGTATTACAGTAAAGTAATACATATGAAAAAGTAAGCTTACCACGATATATACAATTAATCAAACACTTCAAATATTCATTCTGTGCTGCTAAATACTCAGTTTTATTTGTCACATACATAGCCTCAAAACGCTGATAACTTCCGTAAAGATTAAGTAGAAGTCAAATCGATACACGTGACTTTGTAACTAAATACTTTGGTCAGGAAAACAAAATCACTTAAGATTTGGTTGACATAACCAAATTAATCAACCAAAAAGTTCTGACCAAAATGTATATTTTTAATGACCCAACACGTTTGGTATAAATTACCAAATTTTGGTTAAACTAACCAAATAAAGTGACCAAATGCCCTGATCAAACGAATTTGGTATTCCTGACCAAGTCATTTTTTCAGTGTGAGTGCTTTTATTGCAACCATTTTATTTGTGTTATGATGTGAACAGAGTTATGGAATTAATGAATGAGCGGAGTCTGAGTCGAGATTTTAATTCTTCTATGATAGAGAAGGGAAGGGAAAATGCGGATAAATTGTTACTTATTTACTTCCTTTATCATCTCTTCCTCTCTTTAACTTACCTAAGTCACTTACTTGAAGAATCACATGGATCATAGTTGCAGGAAGACAAATTTTCCAATGGACAATATCCTTTGTAAGGCCAGTTCAGTATCAATTATTACCTATAACCAACTGACTTAAAGCAAAGAATCAAAAAGTGTGTTTCAAAATGTCGGAAATAAGTTCTATAGGCAAGTTGAATACAACTAAAAACATAAAGAAGGCATTAACGATGATATGTAAATCCTTATGGTAAAAGGGAAGAGTGTCAGTGTGTCTTTCAGTACGATAACTTTATTGTAGATATATTCGTATACAGTTAAATTTCTTCTTAGTTTCACTGTTCACCCTCAATCCTAGAAATGAGATAAAAATAATAGTAATAATATAGTTAAATAATATAAGCATTTGCAGAAGTTCAATCACTGATACTAAAATGAAAGATACTAAAAGATACAATCTACTTTCGTTGAGTTCACACTCTTTTAATAGTTATATCCGTAAGTATTTAAATTTATTCACATTTTTCTAATATTATTACATATTATTAATATTGTATCATGGTCTGTCCATCCGTCAACTTGGCTGGATTCAAGCCCCGATCGTGATTCAGAATCCGTGTTAAGTGTAGGCTTTGTCCTCATAACCTTGGAGTTGCATAACGACGATGAAATCAAAAAATAGTTACCTAATACTCAGTTAGAAATATGCACGTAATGATCAGATGTACATTTAATATTTACATGTGGTCGGTGCATCGATTCAGAATACTATTTAAGACATCCAAACTATGCTATGCATAAGTGTCGGAACTCTTATAGAACAGGTCCGTCCGTCTGTCTGACGACAGGTATCGGAGCAGAACGGTATCGAGATACAGTTTCTGAAAACCGATTCAGTGTCCCATGAATAGGTTCCATCTCCTTCGTTAACTTTGTGTTCAAATCGGAAGTGGTTCAAATTAATCATTTTCGGTCTCAACATTTATCGTCATAGAACCAAACCGGCAACAGATAGTGGGACATGGTTCTCTGTAAAAGATTCTGCGTCTCAAGGCAAGGCACCATGACAATCCCGAACACTGTGCTAGAGACGAAAGTGGATGAAATTTACCACTACTTCCTGTTTCGATATTGATTTTCATAGAACAAAATGGGTAAGAGATATCGAATCCGGATTTTTGGAATCGATTCATCTTCCTGAGAATAGATTCCGCTTTTCCCAGTTACGTTCTGTTCAAACCGGAAATGGATAAAATTGACAATTTCCGGTTTCAACATTTATCGCTATGGAAAAAATGGTAATATATAGCGACAAACTGTTTCCTACAGTCGACTCAGGATGTCAAGAGAACATACCAACGCAATCCCCAATATTCTACCAAAACCGGAAGTGATTCTAATTTACTATTGTTTCCGGTTTTCTGCAATTGACTCTGGATGTGAAGAGAACATATCATCGCAACCTGCAAACTCTACCAAAACCGAAAGTAGTTGTAATTACTATTACTTCCAGTTTTAACACTAATTTCAGTAGAGCAAAGACGGTAAGAGATATGGAATGTAGATTTTCCAATCCATTCACCTTCCCAAAATAACGTTTTATGTCCTGCCTATTCAAAACGGAAGTGGTTCAAAGTATTGATTTCCGGTTTCAATCTTTATCGTTATAAAACATAAACAGTAAAGCATAGTGAATAATGACTTTTTAATGTGGATTCAGTGTCCAAGGAACAGGTTCTATCTTTGATCTTATTATTCTATTGCAACCAGTAGTTGTAGAAGTACTACTTCAAGTTGGAGTATTGAATTCGGATAGTTTGGAAATCTACCGTAGTTTCACTGTGAAAGGAAACTCACTTCCCTAAATTTCTGGACTGTAGTTTACTATTGACTAATTCAGGTATCTCTCCTATTTGGTCTAGTGATATTAGAAATAATCGTATTTAGGTTATTCATTTTCAAAAAAGAAATTACATTTTTCAGTTTTACGTCCTATAGTTATTCCCTACAACCTAAAGAAAACAGATTATCGTTGAAAGTGAACGATGTAGAAGAATTGGTGGGATAAAAATTGGAATCCTGTGGGAGGAAACAGGAATTATTCCTTTTAAGATAACTCAATAATATGACCTTCATTAAACATAAGTTCCATTACTATCAGCACAGATTCTTCGTTTGTGTGTCTGTACCACGCACTTGTTAGTCTGTGAAAATTTCCTTCTTGATCTTCCTTTCTGTTTGTGCATTTTTGATAACCGTCTCTAGTATTTCAGAAGCAGACAGTTTCTTCTTTCATTTTTAATTTTGCACTTTTCGTTCAGAATCCTGGAACATTTTCAAAGAATCCTCGTTTTCCTTTTATCCCTGAAGGATCTCATCGCACATATTCTCTGAGTTTTCTTTTGTTTCCTCTCAGATTTCAATCTGGGTGATATGCATTTGTATTTACATATGTAACCTCTTTTTCGAATATGTTCACGATTGTTTTTCTTTGTTATTTCTGTTTAATGTAAAAATCTCAGAAGTAGTTTACTGAGCTTAAGCGGGATTCAGAAATACTTTTCGTAGTTTATTGATTTTTGTGTGAGTGAAAGAATCTCTGGAAGAAAACCTTGTAAAATTGATTTCTTTCCTGATATCCAATATGTATATACAGTGCGCTTTGAAAGCAAAATTGTTTCAAGTTAATTTCCTCTTAAAGTCGAATATATATTAGTCGAGAAAAGTGAGCTTAATCGAAAACATAAACGTAGAATTCTTCTAGAAAAGGGAGAAAGGAAAAGCAATTTTCATATTTAGTAATTTTTACTAATGGTAAAGAAATTAATATCTTTTCGTCTTGAATATCTTGCGTTTCCTCTTTTCAGTATAGTTCTGCAAAAACATTATCCGACTTGCCGCTTAGTTATAAAAATAATCGGCTTATAAAAAACTTAGCAGTATAGTCGTTATGTAGAAGATTAAATATTATTAAGGAACATTACAGATTATGTTGTCAAATTTAAAAGCATGATATTTAAGATTCTTAGATACTATAAATGATAGCATCGTAAACCAACAGCATATTGTAATATTTGTAATATTTGTTTATATATTTTCCAATTAATTCATACGTAGAGCAATTCTATATATTTGTTAAGAAAGCCAAATTAAATTCATTGAAACGCCATTTGATTTGCTAAAACATAATTACCTGGATGGTGAAAATGTGAGCAATCCTTGTCTATTAATGTATGACATTATTTAAAGAACTTCTGACTACATACATCTCTGTTAAAGGTTTCCTACGAGGCGCACCCAGAAACAAAGTTCCGAAAGTTTCTTAAGATGCCCAAGTGGTCAGAGTGAGACACATTTGCAGAGGAGTGGAGAGGAACATGTTGCCATAACCTTGCGCGATCGAAGTTGTGTGAGAACTGTGGTAAAAGTCTCGAGTCCCGATTACTCTCACTTTCGTTTCCGTTTCGACTAATATCTTCCAACTTCTTTAACATGTTGCTACGTCTATTCACGATGCATGTAGCCGTAGCACCAACAGTAGAGAGTTTAGTTTTGATAATTCGCCTAATCAAAAGTTGTGTGAGAAATTCAATATCTCAGAAAAGACTTATGGAACTAATATTGTTAAATATCGAAAGTGGAAAGAGATCCCTTGCATCAGAGATGAATATTTTGTTACTGAGCAATCATGTCATCTACCTGTGTTAATATACGAGAATGTCATGCACTACGATATCTGCATTTGCATTTGAAATTTGATGAATAATTTTTGAGTTACGGAATTGGAGATGAATTAGTTGTCATTAATTAATATTTCTGTTCTCAAACATACGCAGATACTTATCAGTTTAATTTAAATATGTGGAGTTGGAAGCACATCAGATGTAATGGTTGACAGCAATAAGGCTGAGACCGCAGTGCCAAGGTATTGACGTGATATGTTAGCACAAACTCTGTACTATGTGACGAGCAGTGTACAGTCCGCAGCAAAGAAACTACAACATCAGCATGTAAATGTATTGTGAAACGACGAAGTCTTTAGCTCCAAAATAAGAGTGCAGGGGAGGACGCCGAGGATTCTCCTGGCCTGATTCGTACTACTTGGACGTTATGTTGATAAGTTGCGCTCTTAGGCGTAGTTTCACAATAAACTTACATGCTCATGTTGCAGGTTTTTCTCTGCGGACTGTACAATGAACTGAGCGGACGGTGATAGTGTAAAATCGGAGACATATCTAATTTCCAATGATGATAAGTGTTGGAGCTCAATTATGTGCAAACGTGACGAAAATGCGAAGTGTGTTGAATTTGTCGAGAAGGATATATTTCAAGATTATAACAATCTAAAAAACTCATAGCAAAACTACTTTAGCAAAGAGGAAGAGTGGTTGGAAGAAAACCCTCAGTTACAAGTGTCACCTAGCATTAAAGCGGATTGTCGATCAGAACCTTTGAGCCACTGTGGTGCCAGTGACGGAAGAACTCAAGCATACTCTTTCACAACTTTTGTCAACAATCACATCTCACCATGAGCCACACGACCTGGACATCGGGTAGGGTTGCACGGCTGAAACCGTTGATAAGGTCATAATACTTAAACACGACTCCAATGGGACAGTAAAGATACAGCTAGACCACTAATGACTGGAAACATGTTATATAGTCAGATGAGTCATTGTACACTTTATTTGAAATGACGGAGCAAGTTTATATCTGGCGGATATCCAAAGAACCATGTGATCCTGAATGTCTCCTCCCAACCATTAAACATGACGACTGGTCTGTGATGATGTGGGTCTCAGTATTCTGGTTTCCAGTGTGTTCTGCACTGATACTTTACCTATCATATCGCTGTCCGTAATTATGTCGTCATTTTAGTGGATCGTATATTCTATGATTCAGATGTTTCCGGGCAATGACGCCACATTGTAGGATGAGAACGCGTCCATTCATACGGTTCGATCTGTTATGGCGTGGTTTGAGGGAGTTCGAGATGACGTTCAACACCTCTCCTGGCCCGTCCAATCCTTGGATCTGAACATATATAATTGAATATTTGTGTTCTATTTTGAATACACGAATTTGATGCAGATTTTCACCTCCATTCTCTCTCAGGAACTGAGTAGTGCATTGCATGCGGAATAACGTAGTATCCCACTTGCTATCTTCAGGACGGGAAAAAATGATCCAACGCCAAATTAATATGGTAACTAGCACTTCTTTTCAGATGTTACCATTAAATTGATAAGTATCTATACTTCGTGAATAAAAAGTTAATTTGTTGACGCACCGTCGGATCGTATACAACGTAGCTGCACACATAGAGATAAGTCGCATATGGCGTACGTACGAACATAAGTTATATGCGTAAATCCTGCAATTTTTGAACTTAACGTACGACTATAAGTAATATTTTGCAGAAAATGTATAACTGAAAGCGTTTGTCTTATACTATTTTCCGTATAAGTGTTTCATCTATACGTACTTTCCGTATGAAAGAAAGAACTGTGTATAGGCGGTAAGGACCCCACATACAAATTGACGTATATGCCATATAGCTGACGTATGTAAAATATGTGTGTGTATGTAATATACGGGAGACTGCTACATGTCAGACATACTGCAGCGACACGATAACATCTAAGTGGGGAAAAAAGCAGTACGTATGTAGCATGTGGATAATGTATGTTCCATACAGATTTTCGTAGTAATCCTATGGATTCCGTGTATTTGTAGAATATTCTGCTGTCCGAAAAGCGGATTTTTCTCAGTGGAAACTGTTGAAAATAAACGAGAAGTAGAAGAATGTTCACAATCTACAAGTCCATAATTTGAACAGATGTCTTAGTATATTGTGAGTAACTACATTGAGAAATCAAAGGATTATCAGGTATGGCACACACAAGAGATATAAGAGTGTTGATTGGAAAAGCAGTTTAGAATTGACGTTTGGTACACTGAGACCAATGTTGATGAATAATGTAACACAGGATCTCAATAGCTAGATAATATTTTTTTTTTTTTTGTGTGTGTGTGTGTGTGTGTGTGTAACGAATTGGATAGATTTGGTATAATATTTCTATTGTGCTTTCCTAAGAAGCCACATAATTAATATGCTGCTATATTGTGCGTTCCTTTGTCATCGTATTGATTTACTGTTTACCAATGGCTGTTATGCACTGTAACGTTTGGTAACCGATGGCCAATGTTAGAGCAACATTAATTTTGTTTTTCGTTGTTACGTTTGATTCTGTGTTATAATTTCAAAATAAATTCTCTTTTCACGGTAAATATAAAATCAGATTAAAAGAACCAATTATTTGCAGCTTAGATTTTTCATTTATTTTAAGTAGGGTCTATATAATTATGCCTTCTTACAGAGAGAAATACGAAGACCCTTTTAAGTTTGTGTGCAAGACACAAGAAGAAGAGTTCAAATTAACAAAAATATGTTTTCTTCATATTGTTCTCCTAATTAGCAGTCCTTGTTTACGTAAACTTGTGTTCTAACGACTGGTTCATAAATGACAATTTTTAAACCTTAACTTTGAATAAGTGGAAGTTCAATATTAAACAGGAAATAAGTAGAAATATACTGAATGTAATCAAACAACTTTGACACCTTTATTGTACAACAATAACTAATTGAATAGTCTACCCTGAATTTTAATAATTATTTTATATACATTCACAAGTTCAGCCTATAGCCCTTTCATTACAAAACAGAAAACATTTATTTCTTTATTTTACATAATTTATTTTCAATTACATCAAATGGAAATGTTAGTAGTCACGTGTAATTGGAATCAAAACCCTGTGTCCCGCATGATACAGGATACAATCACTAAGGTAATTCCCTTATTTCGCAGATTTATCGTGTTTAGAATCATTTTAACACCAAAGAGGAAACTCAATTCATCATATTTTGAAATATTTTGGGAGATTGGTTTTGAGCAAATTAAGATTATAGTCAGATATCCTCATCAAAACTTACAAGGTGTTTCTTTCTTCATTTCTGACACACAACCGTAGAGATTATTCTAGCATTGGCATCCAACTTTATAACAGACTTCAAATTTCAGATCGTGATGCTTTAAGATTTATATATTGCATTAAACTTCCTAGCTCATTCCCTTCAGTGTAAGCGTACATCATTTCTTTTTTACTTAATATACATCATCTTAAATACATATCTTACTGTCTTGTCTATGCATACCATAATGCCAAAACCCAAAGAACTGCCAAATACAATTATAATTCTTTGCAGCATTTTATCACAATTTAGATCTTAATATTAAGGCCACTCCGTTCATCAAATATTTTACTTTTGTCAACAGAATGCCTCTCTCTCTTCATTTTCTCCAACATTTGCAGCATAAGGTATTTTACAGATTTCGGTTCACCATTAATTATTAACGATGTTCAGTGGCTCAATATTGAAATAATTATACGTGAAATTTGTAACGTCACCTTATCACAGCTACATTCTATTCACATGCATATGAAAATTGAGAATAATAAACTAAAATAACTAATAATTGAAAATAATAAAAATTGAAATGTAAAACTAAATCACTTGGGAATGCTAATAAATATACTGCATAGTTCTGGATAATCACAATAATATTTTAAAACATTTTTCTGACCAGAACAAAATGAATTATTTAATAACTATACGATTTTTGTTACAATTTCAAGGACCTAACGTCCTCTTCATCAGACATTGAGAAAAGACAGATGACAGCAAATCTTATATCTTTCTCAGCCGTTAGTTAGCATTTTCATTTATATCAATTTTGTTACAGAATTGAAACTGTAATAAAAATCGTATAGTTATTAAATAATTAATTTTGTTCTGGTCAGATAAATGTTTTAAAATGTTATTGAGAATGCTCCAAGACCAGTTGAGATTGCCAGAATGAACTTAAAACGAATGGAGACATGGAGCGGGAAGGATAACTGTGATTGTTTCTACATGTACAGTCATGTCCAAAATGATTGTCGCATACCTATAATTGTCTTCTTGTAAGAATATAATTCGATAATGATTTTGCAGGATACTTTTAATACTGATACTATGTGTATAATCGAGAAATGTATATTTGAGATAAATTTCATAGGAAAAGAATTATAAATACGAAAATTAGAATGAGTAAAACAAAATGTTGCTAAATGGACAAGAAAATTTTATTTTCGTTTTATTGTTCTTATTTACTGCTCTTTTGTCATTAAATTTGGTACATACATGCCTTTGCCGATTATACACATACTAACGTTATAAGCAATACCGGGCGAATTTGTTATCAAATTTATTCTTACAACATATTTATAAACACGCGACAATAATTTTGTACATGAGTGTACAAGTAAACCTTTTTATCCGTACCTTCTCTTCCTCGCAAAAATTCGCAAAATATCATCTCTGTATGACTTACGGTTTTCGAGATATGGCTCCTTAAGTTTTCCGAAATTCGAACTTTTGGCCAATATCTGAGGAATGGTAACCAGTTAGTCAGTGGCCATTTTGCCAGTGATCACCGGTTACTATTTGGTAGCAAAATGTTCACCATCCTCTTAGGCATTGGTCAACACCAATATGATCTCTATGACTTACGGTTTTCGAGATATGGGTTCTTAAATCTCCGGAAATCGGAACTTCTTTGGCCAATTTTTCGGGAAGGTAAGAATGACATGAAATATTTTATCATTCCCTCATATAGTTTTTAATGCTACATCGAATGGAAGGCTCAAAATTGAAAAAAAAGTCGCAAATAACAAACACACACACACACACACGGACAAAGAGAATTCCGTAACTAATTTTTTAAGTTCCTTGAAAATGAACTGTAGAAAATTACAGAAAGGGATTAAAATACATATATTAAACTTTTAAATATCAGGTAGTCTAAAAGGTATCAGTCTTTTGTGTGCGAGATGGCGGTAGTGTTTCAAATCCCACGAAATATGAACTCTAGTTCATGATCCCTAACCTCCCTTGACAGCTGACAGTTGTGTAAAGACGTTTTGATTTCTTTTATTATAAGATATAAGATATTACACCGTGAAGATGAATGAACATTCCTCAAATCTACGCTGCATTTTACATTTTTATTTCTATAAAGGTACAAATGCTGCTCACACCCGTGAAGAAATTTGTGGTGTTCATGGACAAGATATTATCAAAAGCAACAGCAAGCAAATTGATTCAGTCGCTTTCGTTCTGGAAATTTCAACTTACAGGATGGTTCTGGCAGTGGGCGACCAATCACAGCAGAATTGGATGATAATGTTGCAAAAGTCGAGAAAATTCGGTATGTAAGCAGTCATGAGACCGACAATGACGTAAACATTCATCATTAAACAGAGTTAAACGATTTATAAACAGCTAACTATGAGAAGAAGCTTGACGTTTAGGTATCACATGATCTGATCAAGGAACATTTACTTCATCGAATTTCTATCTGCGAATTTCTACTGAAGCGTAACAAACTCGAGCCTTTCTAAAGCCTGTGATCATGAGTGATGAACAGTAGATGACCTAGACAATAATGTGCAATTGAAATCGTCATCAAGGCAAGGAGAAGCTCTACAATCCGTGGCAAATCTCATACTCACGCTCAGGAAGGTTATGCTGTGTGTTTGATGGGATTGGAAGAGCATGTTGGATCACGAGTTGCTGCCGCCGCACAGAACGATAGGCTTTGATCTGTACTGTTGGCATTTAGCGCCGATTGCACCTAGCATTTCAAGACAAACGACGAGAACTGGTTGACAGAAAGGGTGTCATATAGCACATTGACAACACCTTACCACATACATCTTTTATGACCAATCAGAAATCGAGAAAACCAGAGTGGAAAGTTTCAAGGCATCCGCCGGGGTAACCCGGACCTGGCGCCGCTGTAGCTGCCTCTGCAGAACAGCTTTAATGGTTTCCAGTTAATCTAAAAATGGTCTGTGTAAACCACGTGTCACATTTCTTTAACCAAATACCACAAAAGTTCTACAGCGATAGGTTTATAGTGTTGCCGAAAAGTTGGAGGTCATCGAATGAAATTGTGCACACGTGGTTTCATAATATTCAGGGCTCAATATTTTCTTTAGCAACCTAATATAACACCTTAGAATTTTATTTTTGTATCTTTTCTCTTACGTTTATTACTTTGCACTTTCAATTTCATTCCTTCATCCTCCCTTTAGTTTAGTTCTGTCTACAACAGTTTCTGAGATTAGCAGTTCAAGACAGTGTAACTTTTTACAATCAGCCATTTTTGATAATCTATCATGTTTTTACATTACTCACATACAGATTATCTGTATATATGTACAAATATAATGCCCTGACGCCATTGAAGAAAAGTGTATCGTTTAGAGTTAAAATGAAAGCGTTCTGCGAACAATGATGTAAAGTCAACGTCGGTATATATATTAGACAAAATGTAACAATTCATTTAACTGATACAAATTTGAATGGTGTTCAGCATCTGAATAGCCATGCAGTCACGAATCACAGTCTAGAAGCATTTTGCTTCAAGGCATTTGTCACGTTTTGTGGTCTCTCGTCGTCGACTCCTTATTATGTAGTGAATACGTTTGAGGTTTTAAACGAAGATTTTAAAACTTCGATTCATTTTCCACGTACTCGGAGTTATTAGGAAGGTTGAAAGGTGTATTTGATACTAATGGCAGTACGTTCAAAACAATACATGGAAAGTAAATATTTTAAAAACTTCTTGATTGTCGGGAGATTAATTTTAAGAAACAGTTCACTAACGTCTACCAAAACAAATCAAACATCCAATTCCTTTTATGTTAGTAAAATATGAAAACATGTTTATATCATTTGTTGACTCGAGACTTTTTTTTTCAGTATGCCACTAAATGTGATCTATACCTCAAATAGAACGAAAAATCGACCACTACTTCCTTATTACTCTTTATTTGCGATAGATTGATCAGGACCAACGACCTTCTTAGTTTGAAATATAACATTTATTAAGAGGCAAACTAACTGAGCTCTCGTATATAATATATTATTATTTATCGCTATTTTTGAAGTTTGGTTCTGTTTGAATTTTACGAGACTTGAACCTACAAAAAGGGCACGAAGGCTAAATGGTAGAGCGTTTACCTCTAGTGTGTAGGGTCCCTGCTTCGATCTCCGATCAACTAAGTTTGTGGTGGACATCGTGTCCGTGGGTTTTCTTAGGGTACTCCGTTTTCCCACATTTTCATTCCACCATTTTTTTCCACCATCGTTCTTGCCTTAAGCATTGTCTCCCTTAGCCTAAAGGACATAATCATGGAACCTTCAAGTGAAGTATTTAATTTTCATTTCATTATTTGAATCTACAACCTTATTGGCATTTGTATCATATAAGTCCCTATTGGAAATCGAATTCTGATCTGTGACGTCGAAGGTGAAAATGATAACTATTTACTCACGAGCGAGCTCCTTATTACAAGCTTGAGAGGCATGGTGGCTCAGTGGGAGAGTGCTTACCTCTGGTGCGTGAGGTCTCTGGTTCGATCCCCGCCCAAGTAAGGTTGTGGTGGACAATATCGTGCCCGTAGGTTTTCTCGGGGTACTCCCGTCTCCTCTTATATTTTTATTCCACTGATTGTTTCATCATTATTTACTTACTTTTATCATCCATCTTCCTTAACCTAAAGGGCATGGTCGTGGAATGTTAAAGTGAAAGATTACTTTACATTTTTATTTTCGTATTACAAGCTTGAACTCATTATACATGAAAGTAAAAAAAACTAAGTTTCTTTCTACTTTCTTTACAAGCAGATGAAACCAATATACCTTAAACGTGTATTATTTATCCACCTTTCTAAGGGGATCTGTTTAGATATGGCTTGCAGACGATATGACGCTTCTTGCAGAATCTGAAAAGAAAATCAATAAAATGTTAGAAAAAATGAGAAAAGGCTTTGAAGAATATGGGATGAAAATAAATGTTAGAAAGACAAAAGCCATGTTGATTGGAACGAAGGGGTCTGTGTCAAATATAAAAGTAGGAGGGGGAGAAAATAGAACAAGTGAATAGTTTTCGATATATGGGCAGTATTCTTAGTAATAACATGAAGTGCGAACGTGAAATAAAAGCAAGGATAGGAATGGCGAAAGGAGCCTTTAGGAGGAAGACAAGTCTGTTTTGTAGGACCTTGAATAAAGAGTTGAGAAAAAGACTAATAAAATGCTTCGTGTGGAGTGTTGTACTGTATGGGGCGGAAACTTGGACATTACGTAAAGGTGACGAAAATCGACTGGAAGCCTTCGAAATGTGGGTGTGGAGAAGAATGGAAAGAATTAGTTGGGTCGAGCGGAAAACGAATGAGAGAGTGTTAGAAATGGTGGGTGAGAAAAGAACACTTTTAGATATTATTAGGAATAGGAAGAGAAACTGGTTGGGACATTACCTAAGAAGAGATTGTATCATGAGAGACGTCCTAGAGATATGGTGGAGGAAAAGAGAAGGAAGGGGCGAAGGAGACTACAATTAATGGATGATATTAAAACAGAAAGATCATACGCGAAGACGAAGAGGTTAGCGGAGGACAATGGAGCATGGAAGCTTCTCAGCTGCGGCAAGTGACCTGCCAATAAAAGCAGAATACCTATGATGGTGATGATTAAGGGGATCAATGTGATAGTAATAACAAATACTGTAATTAGTACAAGCATGTATGTAAAGAGACAACAGTGTCATCTTAGATTTTGCTAGAAGGCAAGGTTCACCACCATAGAAGTATCTAGTTTTTCATTAGTATACAATTAGTTAAAATATATGTATTACCTAAACTTAAGAGGGCAACTTGCCCCCTGTCCTCCCGATATGACTCTCTTGTAAAGAGAATTTATTTTAGGCAACATCAGCTTCAATATGTTTAACTTCCTTTGCAGAACTATATTAGTTCACATATTTGCCGTTCATTTTCCAAGGGTTTTACGGTCTAATTTCTCCCAGAAAAATACTCATATCCCTGAAATGACGTCATATCCTCCAAGAGTAATAAAACTTTCATTTGCTTCTTCTTCTTTGTGCAGAAACGGAATTAGAACTGAAATAAAGCTTCGAAAAACCGAGGAAAGAAATGTTTGTATGTGTTGTAGCAGTGGTCACTTTATTTCCGATGGTTCTGTACTCATCCCTCTGTTACACCACCACTTTTCATTGCTTATTCGAAAATTAAAGATGATATAGGCTTCAAATTCTGTTGCAATGATTCACCCAAAGTACCATTTCTTTAAGAAAGTTATGTTACTGATACCATCTATGAAGTCTGGTCGATTTGTTTACGTAAAAGTGTCATCTTTTGCATAATATTGTTTCTTATTTTCGTTATGATTATAATTAAACATTTTACAAAACTCAGTTATGTGTACTGTTGGATTTAATATCATGTATATTATAGTGAACAACGACAGGTTATCTATTTAAAAAATAGGAGGAAATTGCGTTTGTTCTGTCTGTTTCACAATCCTTTGTGAAAAACCATATGTTCCATTCAGATTTACCAATCATTCATATTGATTAGGGTTAAAATTGATCAAAGATAATAATACGTTCAGGGAATATAATGCGTTCAATAAAAACTTGAAAGTTTACACATATACGAAGAAACTAGTTGATTAATTGCTATGAGTTATTGATTGATTTAAGATACAATCTAAGACATGAAATACATGTTCCCAGGCCAGTAGCCAGCCCAAAAATGTAGAGGCGGCAGGCTGAAGTTAGGAAAGGGGGCGATCAAACCATATTATAGTTTATTATCATATTATAGTTCATTTGCTAGCCTACCGTGTAAATTTTAGAGTGGCCATCCAAAATTTTGGGGGGGTCGGCCCCTCTAGACAACCCTTGGATACGGGCCTACATGTTCCCTTGATTCTTTGCTTCTACTTTTGCACTGTATTATAGTAATGATATTTTAACTTGTTATAGCACCGATACCATCAATGTGCATGCACATGAACTTGCCCATTCGCGTGGACGGAAGGTCTTTTCTCAAAATAACGGCGTTATAGATGCATCGATTCCTCCAAAAGACTACCAAACGTGTCTTTTCAGTCTACCAATCATGTTTTGAGGTCCTAGGCAATTTATAAGTATAACCGCATTGCCTACCACTACTTACCTGACTGAGTGGGTTCACTCACTTGGCAGCTGTAGTGAACGTTGGGTCAGCTGTAAAATAGATGGCGTCTTGCAACGCTTTCTGACCAGTATTGAGTGTGAAGTATGAAGTCGTTTTAATCTACAATTTAGGTTTATTATTATTTTAAAGTAATAATAAAATGTAACAAACTCAAAACGTTACAACAATAATGTAGAAAAAAAGACACTCCAGCTTTTTTTGTGTTTTGAGTCCCCTCATGGCTGGTCGGGATAGCCACATCACGCCGTGATACCGAGAGGATGAGTTCTTGGATGTTCTTCTGGGGCATCGCAAACGTGTGGTTTTCACATGGTGCCACAGTTCATAACCTGTAATTGGCGGAGTTCGCAGGTGTGAGAGGTGTTATGACCAGACCTGACCAGACGTATCTAATCGGTGAGGTATCGTGGGGTTCGGCAATGGAAGCAGATGAACATTGTGCAACATGAGGATTCGTGTTATCCTAGTTTAATGTACCAGTAGTCCCGGTCAGGACCTGTATAAAAGGATCACAATTTGGTTCAACATCTCGTTAATGTCTGATTAAATATCCGTAAATGCGTAGAAGTCACGAACAGGCACCTAATTCAATAGTACTGCACACCACAATACCCGATGTCGAACTCACGTAGCGATGCAAAATGTAGGCACCGCCCAGGATAATGTCACGACAGCAGCACGCGGAAAGATAAATTACATTAGTGATACACCACTATTCGTTCGCAATCCAAGACTGAAAGCTGCTCCAAGATCTACCGCATTTGATGCTGAGGTATCTTTTGACCGTCTGTACACATTCACGTCTCATCAAACTGTGTTTACCACTGAACTGTAGCTCTCTGGCTAGTCTCTGCTTGTTATAATACTTGGCGCCTCTGCTGCTTCATGGCGCTGTCATGCTAATCAATTATTTGTCCTTTCGTACTCTAGGTATTCTGAAAACTAGGACTTCCTACGATGCTTCCTTCTTTTCGTTACATTTTTAATTTAGAACAGTGATTCATTATATAGAATTGGAAATAAAAAAAAATATGGAACTGAAACTTAGTTTTTCAAACATTGAGGCAAGAATATTCTACTACAGTGTTCTACGTAAGTAACGTATCCTTAACTACACCAAGCGTGATTAACCTCTTCAAGTGCTCATCCATGGGCAGTTACACTCCACTAGTTTCCGACCACTGGTTCTAAACTTTAGGTTTCCCTGTAGACTCTCAAAACACACACATAAATACACACACGGAGCTCATGTGGTTCGGATTCCACGTTAATCAGTAGGTCCACGTCTCATATAGCCTCGCTGCTGAACGGGACGCTAAACTCAAAATCAACCCAACTCATAAATACACACACACACACACATAAAAAAACATGTGGGAAGAGTAAAACGAAAGAATACGTTAATTCAAACAATAAGCATCTTATATTGCTGTGCCTTGCCTTTTTCTCCCTGGGAAAGGACAATACACTTGATATAACTGGCTACACATGGGACTTTAAAATTACGTATACAAGTTACATTTGTTCGATTCAATGAAAATGGGACAAGTAACGTCCACCAGGTTGGAATTTGTCCTTAACATAACTCATAAAAGCGATACTTTCTCAATAAAACTGGCCGAGGATCTACAAATTCTGGCTCCTAGAGTACAGTATTAGAACACCATTTGTGTAAATGTTTACTTAACAATATTTTTCGAGTGCTGTCTTGCTAGACACAGACCAGCATTTGCACACATGACCTGCACTCAGAAATTGTTGTGAACTAATATCCGACACCATCAATGAAAATTTCGCTAACCCTTTCAAACCCGGTTTTCTTTTAATTGTTAAAAAATATTTCTACATTCAGTATAATTTAAAGCTATGTAAATGGCAGCAGTCATGTTACTCTATTGCGAGAATCTGATGTCCGCCTAGGTTCGAAATGTTTTCAACTGAAATATTTCGTTATAAAAATAATAATAATAAAACACGACGATTAGAATGCAGTGAATATAGAGACTGAAAGGACTACGATGAATATTTCGAAAAATTATTTTTCAAAAGCTTGTGTTATCATACGATTTTGAAGTAAATTTTCAAACGAATCGAATGTTTCGATTGAATCTATTAATGATAAGTTGAATGAATCTTTTCTTAATAGCCTAAAACAGAAGTCTACTTTGAAAGGAAAAATGAGGTACCAAATTTACTCCTCGAAACTGTTTGTTTGATAAAGCTACATATACGCCAGTAACTTTGTTGAATTCAATATAAAATGTTAAAATAAAGTATGTTCCTGAACAGTCACATATATATTGATATCGGCACATTCTACAATCTAAATTTTGAACCTACATTATCCATGTAGAGTTTATTTGATCCAATTAAGTCCTAAATTCTTACTATAATTCTGCAAACTATCTGAGAAATTTTCAAGATAACTCCACTCATATGATCTACAACTTGGAAAATTCCGTAATGTTTGTATTATTCTACTGTAAATGTAGTTAACTTAAAGATGTGTGATGTTCAGAACGGCGACGTTGTTATCTTGTAAGAACTTCAAAGAGCGTCTTCAGTGCTTGAGACGAAGGAATTTGTAAAGAAGTGTTTATTATATAACAAGGCACCGTGTCTACATAGAGACTTAAAGGCAGGTGTTCTTCGACAGATTTAAAATCGCTGCTCAGTTTGCACGAATAGCAGAGAGATTTTTTTCCTTTTAAATCATGAAAAGAAAGAAGGAATATGGAAGTGAGAAAGATGTAGAGAAAACAAGATGACAGGTATTTAAAAAGCTAGAAAAACAAGAGAAGGTGAGAATACACACGTAACATCTGCTTTTGGTTGAAAGCGCAGGAAATATCGATCGCATACGAAGCGTTTTAGATATTCAGATTCAAGAGGCTCCGATAAAAGCTTGCATTTGAAATAACAACAACTTTCAGGTTAAGAAAAATAAGTCAGTTAAACTAAGTTCAGTCTTTTCAAAAGTTGGCCACCACGCACGTATGAAAATATTAGATTAAAAATAAATGTGTGGGAATCCAAATTAAATATTTATCTTTTCTCCTGCCTTCTAGCCACATTAAAAAACGAGTAAAATATATTCATTAGTCTCTGTTTATAATTAATTTCTCAAAATCTCTCTCTCTCTCTCTCTCTCTCTCTCCATATATATATATATTAATTACATGCCCAACCTTTGAAATTGATATAAGTTTTAAAAATTAATTATTCGTATTCATTTCAAATGCTTTATTAAGAAATATACATAAATATGTTTCCCTTGAGCCCTTCTGCGTCTAATTGAACATTTCTTGCTAAAATATTTTTTTAAAAATACTAAACGTATGTATCGATGAGAAATAAAACTGCTCATGACTATTTTCTGCTCCTTTGCAGTTATTTGATTGATTCAAGATATTTTTTTCATATTTCCGAGAGGCATAATTCACAAATAAACTTATGCAATATAAATAGATTAAACCATCATAACAGAAAGGGTGTTTAAGAGTTAAGTTCACTCTATCAGTTGAAATGGCCAGTAAAATTCAATAACAAGCTTCATCAGTGATTTACTATGAATGACAGTTTCTTTATTATTTTTAGTTATATTTTTTTATTTTAAAAAATCATTTGTGAACGAATTATTAGAATGAGATATGAAGAACTACTGCTGTTACATCATTATGGCATCTACAGATACACATATATCTTTTAAGTTATCTCGAGGCTAGAGTCCTCTTAGACAGTGTCAGTATATTGAGAAAATATCCCTAATTTAGGAAAATTTGATAGTGAAACTCAGGACAAAGGGAAATTTGGAATAAATTGCTGAAATCCAGGAAGTAGTAGGATAGAATTACGTATCTTATTTTGATCCCGTTTTCTTTCTATTTTCAAAGTTGAAAACAATCATTAATCCTAAATTCTTGTTAGTCTTCTTGAAAATCTTTCTTTTCCTAGATTCTAGTAAATTACGCAGCTCCGCGTTTCTGCTCTTCTGTCAAAAAGGTGGTAGGATTAAGAAGGGGATAGATCACAACTTCCTTAAGGATATAAACTATTCTCTTGCTCAAATTTAAGCTCTCTTTCAATTAAGAATCATTCAAATAAACTATGGTCAAAAGTACAGTAGGACTACCATTTGACAGGCTAAGGAAAATTTAAGTAAGGTTTATATATATATATATATATATATATATATATATATATATATATATATATATCGTTGATAGGCTATTTATCTCAAAATTTACGAACACTGCTCTTAGATGGTTGCACACTCTTTCAGAGAAAAGTTGCTATGAGAAAGGTGAAGCAAAATGTGATCTTGGATTAGCTACATGAATAGAGAAAAATGTATTCTTTCATAAAGTTTACTTAAAACTGTTATGAAAAGCCACCCAGATAGTTGTGTGGACAGCGTACTAAACATTATCCAAATCAGTTATAATAAAATATTATGTATTTATTTATTATACTATGTTTTGAAGTTGTAGAGTACAGATGTCTCCACAAATGTCATCTATCTTCCATGTAAGAAAGTATTTCTAAGTTCTGAATTTTCTGCAACACGTGTCAAATAATATATTTTTTTCTTTATTTACTGAAAATAGAATGAAAATAATATTTTATTTACCACGCACTGTGAAGGTATGTTACAGCAAGCTTCAAGAATCATCAAATATTCACGATATACTTACGCTTTAATTTAAGTTAAATAATACATTAAGTTTTTTCGCCACTGAATATTCCATATACAGCTTTTTTTGTTAAGACAAAAGTGATGTTTTTATTTATTTAAAAAAAAAATTTTCCATCGAACTTTTATACTTTTAGAAAGGGAAGTGTGTCCGTTGAAGCATCGAAATAAAAGTTGAGTTCTGAAACACTTCTTTGAGTCTAGATAGCTTAATTTTAAACCCATTTTTGAAGTTTTGTCACTAAGTTCATTTATTTTTTTAAAATGTTTTTCGCTTCAATGTCCGTAAAGTTTTCTTTTTGTTCTGATTGTTTTTGTTTGTTTGCCCGTGGGAAAATTGCGTTAGCGGTGAAAGAGAGCTGAAAGCCAATTCCACTGGAAAACGAGGGAAGTATTCAACCTGTTTTCTTCACTGAGGGAGTTTTGTAACTTTTCTGAAAGTTTAATTTCAGATATTTTTGAAATATAAAATGATGGTTTATTCCATGATAGACAAAATGTATATTTAAGGAAAAGCAACATTTATCACTCTTAGAATGATCAATTATGTGTGGATAACATCACTAATTTAAACATTTTCGATATTATTCCTTCATATCCAAAAATTCGAAGAAAGTCTACAACAAGACTGATTTATGTCATATAAATAATAACGAAGTAACTAGTAAGGCCTACAGAATTTTCAGGTATAAATATCACAAACCAGCAGTGTGTGTATTCTATCCTGTATCAATTGAATCCAAACGAGATTGCAATCAGAAGTCAAGGTTATGAAAAAGTTATGACTTCCAGAATTAGAAAGCCATGAAAAAAACTTATTATCAATTGAGGACTTGAGACAACTATAGCATTAAGTTCGATGAATGTTTTCTTATACACTAGTGGTTGCTCCCTAATACCAGATTCGATGGTATTTGTGCAATATCCATCCAACTTATAACATATTTATCTTCGCTTGCTTCACTTTTGGACAAATTATTATGTTTTATTGACACTTGCATGAAATTTCTAGTACTTTTTATGATGAAAGTATTAAAACAGCCTACTTGGGTCTCGATTTCAGAGTATAGGGGGTCACGGTGGCTCAGTGCTTGAGCGCTTACTTCAGATACATGTGGTCTCTGGTTCGAATCCCGGTCAGGTAAGTTTGTGGTAAACAACATCGTGTCTGTGGGTTTTCTCTTAGTGCTCCCACATTCTCATTCTACAAAAATGGCATAATCCGTACCTAAATGGCATAATCGTGGAACATTAAATTGAAAGATTTCATTTATTTTCGATCCAGAGTAGCACGTTTCGTATATTTTCTGTTAGACACGAACATATTAAAAATATCTAATGACGTACCCGACATCTCTGGATTAAAATATAAGAAGTTGTAGTTTTCTACATACTAGTTCATGCACTCTGTTTCTAAAATTAATTTTAAACCATTCTCCCTTTCATAAGAGTCGCATTTTAATGAAACCGACAGGATAAAAATTCACTTTGAAGTAGGTGATATGTTCAAAATTACATTTCAGATGGTTCAGCACTGCGGATTTTTATAGCGAATTATCATATGAGCAATATTATACAAATTGTTATTCTCTTGCCTTAAAACAAAATTTTCGAAAACCCTGTGACACCTTCCAACTTAGTTTTAATGAGGAGTTTATTTGCCGAGCTTAACCTACATAACTTCAGAAGCTTCTGAGATACTTAATCTACGGTATAAATTTTAAATATCCTCTTCTCTCTTATGGGATGTACTTTAATCAAAATGTCATGACAAAAGCCAATTAAAGGTAGATACTGTGTTTTAAAAAAATAAATTTTACTCAGGCCCGTAGCCAGAATGATTTTTTAGAGGGGACGGAAATGAACAATAAGGATACAGTGACAAATATATCAAGGAAAACCACAAAACTGTGTGTTTATTTATTATTTATGAAATTTGTAAAAAAAAAAAAAAAAAAAAACCGTAATCGTTTCACACCGGTTATACGTACTATACTAACAAATAGGGTGCACAGTCGATTTGCATTTTCAATTACTAATAGCTAATTAACTCTATGGCCCATGGAACCCGGAGTTTTAATAGCACGTTCACAAAGATCTCCATTGACTTGTGTGTTAGCCAACTGAATCCAGTTTCTACTTTGTATTCCTATTTCTGCTAGACCCATCTTAATATTTTCCTCCCATCTGCACCTCGGTCTTATAATGGCCATTTTCCAATTGGATTTCCAGTTGAAATTTCGAGAGCGTTCCTACTTTCTTTCATTCTGGTTACATGACCTGATGTTTACCTGAACCTACTAGATTTAATGACTCCAACAATGTTTGGTAAACGGTATAAATTATCCATTTCTTCGTTATGAAGTTTCCTTCATTCTACATTCCCGTTCCTCTTATAATCGAAATTTTGTCTTAGGATCTTTTTCTTAAATATTTTCAGTCTACTTTCTTCCTTCAGAGTAAGCGACCATGTTTCCCAATCATACAGGACAACAGCCATGATTATCGTTTTGTATGCTTTAAGCTTCAAATTCTTCGACAGGATTCGCGACGACAAAAGATTTTGAACTGAAAAGTAACGAACGAGTGTGAAAGATAAGCAGTAGTCTAGATGCCCAAAAATACCACCAACTGTCATTAACATTACCCGTATTGAAAAATTTATCATGGAAGATAGGTGTGTCATCACACAAGCGATTTGTGATACACTAGAGCTAACAATGGGAACAGTAGAATGGATTACAAATGAACTGCCACGAATGCTTAATGACGAACAAAAAGATGAAGGATTTGATCGAGTGTTGAAAAACCTGAGAAAGGCGCAATTTTATGGAAAACGTTGTGACAACGGAAGAAACACAGATTCCATTATTCAGCCCAGAATCAACAGGGGAGTCGATTCAGCGGAAACACACTGATTCACCACGCCTGGAAAATTTCATCAGGTGGCATTCAATGAGACGACCCTGTACGTTATCTTCTGGGACTTCCAGGAAGTCATATTGTCCCACTCCATTCCGAAAGGTCATACAATTACGGGTGAGTGTTTTACTATACTTTCGGATACAAACGTTTTGCCAAGATTGACTGAACAACGACCACAAATGGCAATGGCAATATTATCCTCCTATGGACAATGCATCACTATACCGTGCTAACGTTGTGACTTCTTTCTTGGCTGACCATGGTATTAAACTTCTGTCACATCCATCCTATTCACCAAATGTATTCCCGAGTGACTTCCGATTGTTCCCAAACCTCAAGTATGTATTTTAATTTCAATTTTCGTGCTGGTTACATCAAATGATGCTACTCCCATTTGGATTCCTAGTTTAACTACATTTTCACCAAATGCATGGTTCAATGACTGATGATTTAGTTACCAAAATTGAAAAACTAACGTGAATTGGAATGAAATCTTCGAAAAATTATCCTTTCTAAATGATTGCCATAACTGTAATAATTTTCTTCTTTCGTTTTCTTTTCCAATACACCTTTTAACTTACTCCATAGACTGAATTTATTTCGAAAGTAACATTGCCTGCATCATTCTTCATATTGCATTTTTTCAAGTAGCATGCCATCCTAAGCAGGGAACACTACTAAGTACTACTCAATGCTTCCTTATATATATATATGTACTAGTTTGCGTAGTTTGGTTAAAGTCTACCGTTATTTTTCTCTGAATAATTTACGCAGATAAAAACACGCCAACAGCACTTTTTTCTCCGCGCTCTTTAAGACAGTCTTTTGACAATGTTTTACATGGCATTCTCTAGAACTATTAATGAAATTTTCAACTAAAATATGAATCAACACGGTGGAGCTGTGTACTAAACAGAATTATCCAAACAAACTCATCTAAACTCATCTTAGTCAGAAAAGTAACATTTTTGTAGATATTGCTTATATACAGTATATATATATATATATATATATATATATATATATATATATATATATATATATATATATATATATATATATATATATATATATATATATATATATATATATTCGAAGATCCTTCATAAACTATTCCATTAAATATGAACAAAATCGTTGGAGCCGTTTTTGATATCATCTCTATTTTAAATTTTCTCCTTCCAGGAAGTTAAAATTGTTTTTGTTATTATTATATTATAGTGTACGGAGGTAATACGAAAAATCCTCTGGGATAACTCTGTCTGAATTGTAGGTTTAAAGTTTGGTCTGGATTTGTTGAATGGCGCACTCTCTATCCTTTCAATGTGAACAGCCTAATGAACAGATTTACAAATTTTCAGAATCCACTTTTAAGGGCCATCGTTGAAACCTCGAGTAAGATTACAAGGTATTCTTCACTCTTTTCGTCGTTGAAATACAAATGACGTATATGTTGTTGCCAAAACCATAGATGTGAATATGAAGTAACAGAATAGTTGAATTATTTGAGTTCATTATGATGAGTGGTAAGAATAGGATGATCCTCACTTTTAGAGAAAAAGAAAGAACAATAGATAAACTCTATTACTTATAAGGATGTAATTTTCATATGTGAAATATATAAATTAACAAATAAATAACTTATTCCAGCAAAAATAAAAATAATTACATTACAATCTAAATTAAATTAGCGATATCAATGTTACCTTAAAATACTAAAACTATTTCTTATGTTTGTATCTGGTAGTTTCATAATCTGATGTATTTTCATTTATTTTCGATAATGTGTGTATATATTTTAATTTATAACGCATCAGTTGTAAAGTCCATACAAATAAATCTTATATAATTATAAATTATTATTGGAAATAAACTACATAAAATTTAGCACTATTAAAAGTAGTTTCTTCTCTATTTTCTGGAGAACAATGTATGAGAATTTACTCTAATCATGTCTTTTTTGTTGAATGTTGTCCATTGATCTATACATGTCTCATCCTTCCACTATACTGTGAAGTAACGTATAGTTGTGTGTACTTTTGACTTAATTTGTTAAATTTAATTTTCATTATTTTATCAGATTATATTTTATCTACAACTGAATTTAAGACAATCATTGAACTCTTAAATTCCATCAAAACAAAATTTTTTTATTCATAATGTACATTCATAGACAGCTTAAATAAGCATGTATTTCTTGACTGTTGTTACTAAAGCTACTAATAAACAAGACTAGTTTCTTTTCCTACTTTCGTGCTTTCCTTTCCGCCTAGCCTGATGCTTCCTAGTTCATTGATCGCAAGACTCATCAATATTATAATTATTCAAAAAATAAAGTAACAATTACTACTACTACTCCCAGGTTTGATTCCCGGCAGTAGCTCATGTGGTTCGGATTCCACGTTAATCAGTAAGTCCCATCTCATATAGCCTCGCTGCTGAAAGGAACGTTAAACTCAAAATCAACTCAACTCTACTACTACTACTACTACTACTACTACTACTACTACTACTACTACTAATAATAATAATAATAATAATAATAATAATAATAATAATAATAATAATAATAATTTAATAATAATTTTGAATTTTATCTCAATAACCATACTATGCACTATCGACTTATTAGTATCATAAGGAAAAGCTTGTTGTGGGTATAGTTTAATATCAGTTTGATCTTAACACATTACGTATAAATTGTAGAATATCAATAGTTAGGCTTACAAAAGAATGCGTTTTTCTTTATTTTCCGAGAACTACACATGAGAATTTATACTTACCCATGCCATTTTGTTCAGCTCAATGAAATCTATCAATTCGTGTGTCTCATATTTGCAAAATTTGTTTCATTATACATTTTATAATATTGTATAAAATTTAGAGGTTCGAAGTTTCGTATTTATTCTTAGAGCCACTAATCAGCTTAGACTCCTGGAAAGTTCTAAATTGATAATTAGGCTTATACTGTAGAAAACTGCTACTTTTTAAATGATTTGCAACCAAGTGGAAACTCTCTTTCTCCCATTTTATCTCCTATCAAGTGGACTCTCACAACAACCTGATCTATAGCCTGATATTACATAAAACTCTGACGACCCTTTTAATATATAAGACTTTCATTTCCTGTTTTAAATTATCCCGTGATATACGCTATATTCTTCTTTACACTTAGTAGAAGAACATTAATCATTGTAAGGAAATATGTATCCTGTTCATAATATCTTTGGAAATATTCCGCAGTATTAATAAATGAAGACTCATCAAATCATCAAATGTATATTAATGATACTTGTGTAACAGTTTCGGCAATGTAGTATCGTCTTCATCACATAACGTTTACGCTCCCTAGAAAAACGTTAATCATTGTGAGGAAACATGTATTTTCTTCATTCACGTTTTTTGATGGGGACGGTGTTACGTTACTGTTACACAAGTATTATCAATATATATTTGATGATTTTAGCTAGTGTTGCTTTATTAATAGTATGGAAACATCTTTCCAATATTAATTCTTCTAATTCTTTCACCATCACTTCCTTGTATTTATATTTCGTTTCCCTTAGCAAGAACTATTATCTGTGGAATGTTACCTTAAAGATTTCATTTAATTTCAATCTTATAAGTAACATAGAATATTTGTACGTTTTTCTTGGATATAAATTCACATGTTGAATCGTTTGAAATATTTTTTGGAACATAGTTAATATTTGCTTCTGGCTGAATCGTAGGCTATTTGGAAACTTTTAATGAATACTCTAAAGGCGAAAGGGAGAGTTTAATATAATTTTCAAATACTTTCTACCAGCGGCGGCTGGTACTATATATTGCATGGTTGTGCAACCGGATAGTTTTTTAATACTAAAAATATTTTTAAGTATTAAAGTACTGTATCAGTAAAAAATAAACATCTGCTCTTGAGCGCAAAACAGTATTGATGCATTTCTGAAAAAAGAAGTCAATTAAAAAACGGAAAGAAAGAGAGAAAGTTACATTTCCAGTGGCAACGTTCGCTGCCACTGGAAGCAGTAACATTAAGCATATGGCAGCGAGCTCCTATCTCTTAACATGGGGAAGTGGATTTATTATTGCATCGCTTGCTCTCTTGCGGTTGCACTTTCTTCCGCAACTGGTCAGCTTCTGTAATAGTTACGAATTCCTCCGCTTAGCAGAGCTTGACTCAATTGATAGGGTGAGGGAGATACAGACTCTTGGAAGAAAGAAGTTATTCACAAAACATAAACTCGCAAAGAACAAATTTAAGTCTGATGGTAGCAGGGACGGATCCAGGCTGAAAGTTTGGAGGGCGGTCGTTCGAAGTCAATAGATTTTTTATAATACAAAGGTGAAAATTCTTGGGATAAGTTTTATTTTAAAAAATCCTATTCTGGGGGTCGATCGAGTCTCAGAGAAGCAAATGTCTTACTACTAGTCTAATTCCTAGCTCTGTGTCTTTCGTGCACATGATTCCGTGTTCGATTTCCGGCAGAAAGCATAAATTAATATCAAATCATTCACTTCCAATACTCATCTGTCTTCTTTAGCCTAATTTGCTGGAATGTTAAACTATTTTTTTTTCATTTTCGAATCTTAGATTTCATGCTTCTTTACAGACAAAAATACGTGGTTTCTGAAAATGGACTTTTTGTACTGTATATTTATACAAAGAAATGCTAACAAAATGCATATTGTCGGAGGAGAGAGTGTTTCTGGACCCTAAAGAAAATAAAGCGGAAAATATTTGCAGTAGCGATGCTTTCTATTCAGAGAAACTTGGCGAGCAGCATTTCAGATTTCAAAAAAATCAGAAAAATTTGAAGCCCGAAAGATCGAAGAAAGATCTTCCATTCTAAAATAATGCATAGTTTATATAATTAAATAATTTTGTTTAACTGCGTGCATGCAATTTTCTTGCTTTTTTTCTCTTTTTTTCGGATTAACGCCATCATTCATGGCTTACAGCACATACTATATATTCGATTTATCTCGTGTTCAATAACATGGGTGTAGAGGTTTTGTAAAATGAAATTTTTGAGTTTTACGTCCCACGGTTATGTCGGTTAGGCTAAAGGAGACGGTGCTGATGAGAGGTGAATGAAATGGTGGAATGAAGAAAGTGGGAGGAAGCGGGAGAATCCCGAGAAAACCCACGCACATGGTGTTTTTCACCACAAAGTTCACTTGGCGGGAGCAGGGTTTGAACCCGGGACACCAAACACCAGAGGTGAACGCTCTACCACTGAGCCACCGCGGCCCGAGAGGTTTTGTACATAAAGAGTGTATAAACGTATATTGATAGTGTTTTTTGAAAAAAAAAATGGAAATAGCTTATATATTAAATCAATAGTAGAGAAATAATTTAATCAATAATATACAAATAGAGCTTAAAAGACTTTCCTCTTCATATTTCCTGAATATTTTTTGGATAAGACTCAATAATGCTGGGGGAGGGGAACACTTGCGCGTACTTACATACCTTTGATATTGCAACATTACAACCGTGCTTGTACAGACTACGAACCGCTACTGCTTTCTACAAACTCTATTGCTACCGTCCGAACAAACGAAAACCAGCTTCATCATTACGGGAATAGAGCTAAACCGTGGAATCAAGCCCTTAGCCAGGGAGGAGCTAGAAGGGGTAATGCACTTTTTAGAATGGAATATTGGAGACAATTTGAAAATCGACTCAACACTAGATACGAAATTCCTGCAACTTTATTTACTAAGTTAAATTTAATTCAGCACATTTTATATATTTTTGCGTACAATGATACATTTCCTGCTAGACGATATACATGATATGGTGGGTGAAAGATATACGAGGTGCACCCAAAGTAAGTGCTGTTTCGTTCTAATTGCCAAGAACAAGGAAATACATGGAACAAACCTGTGTCTGTTTCTCAACAAACCATCTCTCTTTACTGATATCCAGTTGCAATCGCTCCATCCATTTTGTGTAGTCATCTTTAGGGGTATGTTTCGTACTGGAAAATAGCACTCCCCATCAAAATAGCGTTCGAAATAACTGTAATGTATGGAAAGAAGGTGTATTGGAAAACAAAACGAAAGGAGAAAAGTATTACAGTTATTGCAAACGTTCATAATTTGTACAAGATTTCATTCCAATTCACCTTAATTTCTCAATTTTGGTAACAGTTGTTAATCTTTGAACAATACATGTAATGAAAAAATAATTAATGAAATCCAAATACGAATACCATTATATGATGTAACCAGCAAGAAAATTGAAACTAAAATATATTTATTTCAAATGATGAAAAGTGATTATAGTTCCGTAAACCAATATTAAAAGTTAATTATCTTTTCTTTCTTCGTTCGTAAATCATTTATTGTGAAAAGATAGAAAACAGAATAAAAAGTACCCGACTGGTGGCAGGTGCTTGTTTCTGTAAGTGTAAAGTTGTCCTCAGCGGAGATGAAGGAAGAATCGCTTATTGAGTTGCCAGTGGAGAAACAGGAAGCACAAATTAAATTACCGGTCTGTCTGTAGAGAAAAGGAAGTAGAAGCCTCCCTCTTGATACACCCTCTGGAAGACGAGGTCACCTGCAGCAGTGCTGTATTTTGTTCGGTTGGGAATGAAAGTCACATTAAAACGAAAATCAATATGTAGTGTATTAAATCATATTAATATACAGAATCCCTGTGTTAACTCTAGAAGTGCCAAATCCATATCTGCTCGTGTGTTACCAAGGACGGTCAAAATTTCCCGCGCTGATTTCATATAATTAATATTAAATATAAGAAAACTCACTTCAACGGAGGAATAACTAGTAATATTACTAACGCTAGAAAATATTCTTGTGAGCTTCAGTATTTATACAAGAAAACAGAAGTGAATATATATATATATGGGGGAGGGTTATGTTCTGAAAAGTTTCAGAGCTTTTAGAGTAGTGATGAGAGAATATTTCGGATATCATTGAATGTTTCGGATATCAAGAAGTAAGCCCTCATTGAATGTTTCGGATATCAAGAAGTAAGTACAAAGAAAAATAAATGATACTCACTAACATTTAGAAGATTTCGTTGCTGCGACCAGCAGCCTCCCGGTTTCACTTTTGTTGAAAACCAAAATATTGGAAAATCTTGGGTGTGGGGCAATCCAAATGAAATCGACCAATTTCCAGGTCAAAGGTTGCTGACAAAATTTATTTATTTATTTATTTATTTATTTATTTATTTATTTATTTACCTAAGATTAAACCATAGGCTATTGTAATTGTGAGAGATTAAAGCCACTTTTTTAAAAGTTACTTGTTGCTCCTTTATTATTAATTATATTTCTGAATTTCTAGTAAATATATCTCCTACTTCCATTAGCCATTGATTACACCCAGAAAGTTTACACATCCTGTAAGGTTGAAGAGGATTTAAAAAAAAAAGACAAAGTTTTACGAGTGGTCCTATTTGCCATTGTTGATTGGGTGAATAAGGCCACCCAAAAGGTGAATAGGGCCACTGAGTTTACTTGTCACTGAATAAATCTACTTGGAAAATACACTTATTTATTTAGACAGCAAAGATATATGTTATCACCAGTTCGAAAAAAGAACAGTTTTTTGCAGTGAATAATATAAGTACAAAAATATTGTTACTCTCACTGTGATACATTTGATTATAAAGTATTCATGAAACAATGAATTATCAAAGAACAATATTGTAAAAACACAGAATAGGTTTTTGTTTCAGGATTCAGAGTAAGCACGAAAACATTAGTAGGTTACTCGGAATACAGTACATTACAGAATAATATCGTATGAAATTATATTGCACGCATGAAATAATAAAATCACTCGATGCTCGATAGTTACACTTGAGTCTAAAGTTGCACTTGTATTTAGGAAGTAGGGGCAATAAGATAGTCTGCATGTGAACATTTTCTACTTCTCTGCCCCTTCGTATTGTCTATGAAACCAAGCTTTACCTTTCACACAAGATATCGAATCGTCGAAGGGTTAAGAATTGGGGTGGTAATACGAAATATCACAAAATGCACAAGTATTGTCATCAACTTTATGTTCTTTGTTTTCTTTTTTCCTCTTTTGGCTTTCTTTCGATTTTCCAGTAGAAGATCTAAGACCTGTAGCACAATATGGTTGATGACCGGCCTTGAAAAGTTCCATTCGGGAGTGACAAAGACCCTGTGGCTTTCTTGTTGTAATACGAGGATGTCTTTATTGAAACCATTACCCACTCGTACCCAGCCCGCATTTTTGAATATGAGAAACTGTGTCTTACATTGTTCCTTTGAGCAAAGTGATATGTAACTTTACGCAGATAGTGTATTGTCAACCCGAAACCACATTCTCACATTTTTACTAATCATTGTTTCAACTCCTGCTCTTGTTCATTTGTAAAATATGTTTGTCCTCCTTTCTTTTCAACTGGTTTGAAACTTTCTTTACTTCAATTCTTCTCTGCATGCACGTTCTGGGAACACCATATACCCTCGCTACTTCTCCTTGACTCATACCATCTCTAACTGCCTACAGTGCCACCTGAACAACTTCTTCAGTCCATTTGACTTCACTTTTCTTTTGTGTCTGGTCATCTGAAATTAAACAGTAACAAAATAATTAATAACTTTTTTCTTAAAGGCGTCCTAATATGTGAAGACGTCTTCAAAACATGTCTACAATAATTTAAAGTATAAAAAACCTATAAAATGTGTTACAAGTATGGTGGTCCTATTCGCCCTGAATGACTAGGCCCTATTCATCCAATTTACAAATATTTTCATATCATTGGATTGCAACTCTACTTCCATGCACTGACTGACATTGAACAAGTAACTGTCTGTTGCCCCACAACTATCGCTCTTACATAAAAAAATGTTTCATTGTTAGAAAAACTACATATTATATGATACACTATATTCTCAACACAGAATTTTAAATTTCAGGCAAATTCTAACAGCTTACCTTCAAGGATGTAACTCCGATTCTTTATACAATGGGAACAGTACACTCAACACATATTCACATCTTCCACCAACACTCCTCACGTTCTAAGCTCTCCCTCTATACGGCGTTTTACATTCTGCATAGCTGTCCAGCGTTGCCAGAGTGGCCCTATTCAAACGGTGGCCCTAAACACCCACACTTACCATATTCAGGGAGTTGAAAAAGCGTATTAATTTATTTTTTAGCCGTGCAGGTTTGTAGCGGCCATTTTGTATAGGCACGTGAGTGTAGTTTGAACTTTTAAGAGGATTTTGTTAACGCTGTAATATTTTAGGTTTTAAAGATAATGAGTTCAAACCAAAACCATATGAAATATAATAGAATAGTCAACATTTTATGTTTTGTGGACACTGAGACTACTTTAGAACGTTAAGAAAGGTAGCTCTGGACATTGAGGTTGAAAACCTAGAAATGGCCATTTTGAAATGTACAGTTTGAAACGAAATAAATAAGATTCATCTTCAATTTTTTGTCTACATAGAGACCTAGACAGTAAACAACGTCCCAAGCAAGTTTCAAATCTGAGAACCATATACTTGATTTTTTGTAAATTTTTAAACATTGAGAATTTTCGAAAACCGAGTATTTTCATCATCAAATATCTCAGGAAAGACACAAATGAAAACTCCCAAATTTGTATAAAGTAGCCGATAGTTGTGCAGTAACAAGTGGATAAAATTGCATCACTAGGACTTGAGTAGTTTGTAAGTTGTTGCAATAATGTGAAATTAGTTATTTTAACCCGGGAAAGCCCATACTTGCTACAAAGTGGGTATTGAATAATTTTCTTATTATTTGCGTCCTTTATAGACACTAAATCGAGATAATAAAAAAACAATAATTCCTTACGTGTACCCAACGCGGAGAAATAGAGGTGTCCCCTGTAGGAGACACTGGGCATTAGAAATACAATGGGCATTAGAAATACAATTGAAACGACTATTGACTTAAAAGATACAGGTTTTATTGTAAATAAAATATAAATGAGCACAAATATCACTTATACATAGAATAACTATACAAAATGCAAAATATTAAATAGGATATTCTGGTTATAACATTTCAATACGTTGCCCAAAGCAAGGTAAAACAATAGCATTACAGAACGCAAATTACAATAGGGACCTTCAATGTTTACCTTTGATTGTGAAAGTCATACCAACAAGGAACATGTAACCCAATCTTACAGTTTTCGCACATGATTCTTGTGTGCTTGTGGCACAAACTACATCTCTTTTGCGCGCACTTCTGTTGTGCATGATCCTTAGGGTCAGAGTTGAGGCGAACGTCATTGGGAACTCGTTGATTTAATGGTACACTACAAGTGACACTCTTCACAGATGGTTTCCCATAAATATCGCAGTAAATTTGAACAATCATTTACGAAATTGACAATAAGTGAGTTTTTAACCTTGGCCGCATTCTTTTAGCATTAGCCATGCATTATGAGAATGGCATCCACACCAAACGCAAAGAGAGGGAACCACCTTTTTTTCCCTTGAAAAGCAATTTGCATTGAGTGTACATTTTCATCGAATCTGTCGACTCCCACTATATATTTATTGTATTTTTGAATAAGAGATGGGCTGTTCACAGAGATTTTTGTTCTCCTTCCGGCAACAGCACCAATCCTATCTATTTTCTGAATCGGCAGTACACTATGACAGTTAGACACTACACTCACAATACTATTATCATGACATTTCACTAAAACCACATCACTTTTTGCTGCGAAAGAGGACGAACCTCTCTTCTCCTTCTTCAGTGCCTCTGTCTTTTCAACGGTTATTTCTGGATACGGTTCTCTCGTACTTTACCAGTTCCTCCATTTACATGCGCTGACAAAGTTCCAATAAGTGGCAATGTTGTGAAAAAGTTATCAAAATAAAAATTGAAAACCTCCAAGGCCTTGCGGTAACCTAGACTCCATATCCAAAACAACACTTGGACCTAGACCAAGATCTATTGATACGGTAGCTTGCTATACTGAGCCCCTGATAGGGTTCAAAAGCAATCAAATAGCCTGTTCGGGTGGCAGCGACCACAGTTTGTAGTCAAATCTTAGTGGATTTCTACAATTTCATGGAGTTTGAGGCTGAAAAGAAAATTAGCTTCACGTAAATTATCACACAAAGCACAACCTACTTACACATAGAATACATAATCAAATAGAATGGGCTAGGGAGATTTGATTAGGTTTGGTTGGTTATGTATACTTCAACAATACAATGCACTTTTTATAATTGTTGTTTAATTTTTTACTTTACTTACAACAATCATTATTATTGTTATGTAATAGTTAGATAAATTCATCTTGAAAACCTTTATGTAGACAAGAACCGTTCTCGAAGGCCTTTTTCGCTTTTAGGAAAACTGGACGTAAATCAAACTTAGTATATAATAAGCAAAGTATCACGTATCTATTTTGTATACAGTGTCAGAAATCTACGACATAATATATTCAAGCTATGTTCTCAAAATCGGAAATTATACCAAACCTTACATTTTATATGTGAACATGAATGTTTCAAGATAATAAATAAAGAGTCTTTAAAAAATATATATAGTTACCTGTTTCCTTTCTTGGCAGCCATTTTCATGCAGTGAAGTATGCAAAAAGCCACTCACAATCAGGCAGCAGAATGCGTAATTCTGTACTTCATATCTCCGCCGCTAGGTGGATCTGAAATCGCACAGGTGATCTTCAGACTACTTTCTAAAACTCCAAACATAACCGAAATACTTCCTAGAGGTGAAAAATAGGAGACATTTAAACTGCTGTCCACTGTAGGGGACACCGGGCTTTCCCGGGTTAACAGCTGAACAGATGTACAGATTTTGTGTTGATAGTATCTCAGGCATACAATTATCCATGTTTCATCAGAAGTGCAGTCAAACAGCAAGAAATTCGAGATTTGCTACTTGTAAAAGAATTATCAATACTTTCCATTTCCATGGCCCACAAACCTCTTTTAAACTATCTATGGATGTCAAAGTGTGGGAGCCAATCACTAAGATTCTCAGGAAACTCATACCCACAGAGCTCACAACTTCTACAGGTCGTACTTTCAATATCAGTGCCAAACTCTGTACACAAATTATCAACTGTTTATCTCACTGCTGTCTTAACAGCAGCGCTATAGACAGGAAAAAATAACAGACACGTTTCGGTTTTTGTACTACATATGATGCATAAATAATGCACACTTTCCCTATTTATTATTACTGTCGTGTTATTTTGACTTTTGCTACAAAGTTTCCACGTCTCATGGCGCTTCATGATAATAAGTCCCAGTGAAGAAAATACTTATAACTCAGAAACTGTTCAAGTCTCACTGATGCAGTTTCACACACTTATTACTGCGCAACTGTCGTCTATTTTGTGGAAATTTGAGATTTTTCACTTGTGTCCTTCCTGAGATATTTGATGGTGAAAATACACGATTTTCGAAAATTAGCAATGTTTAAAAATTTCCAAAATTCAAGTATTTGGTTCTCAGATCTGAAACTTGTTTGGGACGTTGTCTATTATGTAATTTCCATATAGAAAAAAAATTGAAGGTGAGATTCTATTTATTTCGTTTCAAAATATACATTCCAAAATAGCTATTTCTAGGTTTCCAACCTCAATGTTCAGAGCTTTTTCGTCGACGTTCTAAAGTACGTCTCAATGTTCACAGAACATAGAATGTTGTCCATTCTATTATCTTTCATATGGTTTTGGTTTAAACTCATATCTTTAAAACAGCGTTTAACGTAATCCTCTAAAAAGTTCAAAATACACTCACGCCCCTATAAAAAATGGCCGCTACAACAAAATCTGCACGGCTAAAACATAAATGAATACCCGTTTTCAACTCCCTGAATGTGGTATAAACTTAGGTAAAATAATAATAATAATAATAATAATAATAATAATAATAATAATAAGAAGAAGAAGAAGAAGAAGAAGAAGAAACTAAATTTTGTCAGCAACCATCATTGGTCGATTTCATTTGGATTGCCCCCTGCTTATATGTTTTAAACACAAAAGAAATAGGGCGCGCGGTGGCTCAATGGTAGAGCGTTTACCTCCGGTACTTGGGGTCCCCGGTTCAGCTCGCGCCGCGTAGACTTAGTGGTAGACAAACACCGTGCTCGTGGGTTTTCTCGGGGTTCTCCCGTTTCCTCCCGCTTTCTTCATTCCACCATTTCACTCATCTCTCATCATCACCGTCTCCTTTAGCCTATCCGGCATAATTGTGGGACGTAAAACTTAAAGATTTCATTTTATTTTTTTCATTAACGAAATATTAACAATGCCTTCCTGTAAGGCCCACTTATGATAGAATATTCATTCCTTAAGAGAAACATTTAGGACAATTCTTTTATCTGCAATTTTTAATTAATTAATTAATTAATTGTTTATCTATTTTACTTTATCCACTCAATAGGAAGGTGAATATACTGGTAGTTGACCATCTTAACAGAATTAGTTAACATAGGTGACTCCTATTTTATGCTTAATAATATTTATAGTTAGATTACTAAGAAACACTACTGTGTATTACTTTCCAAACGAATAGAAGTAAAATTTATCAGTTAAGAAATGATCATCCCCACATGAGAATTTCTACTAGACTGATCTCTGAGATTGGTTGTTCTTCTTCTTACACCCAACTTCACTAGTAACAGTTTTGCAATGAAGTAAAATAAAATACAATTTTAAGTATCTCAATAAGTAAAATCAAGAACCAACTTAAAATCGGGCTGTGTGGTGGCTATTGAACTTTACCATCGAAAATATTGGTATATCTTAAAGCGAGATGTCTGTTTATAACACAATATTATTAAATTAAGGTTATTCTGATTTTCAAATGATTTTAATTTGATTTTAATTTGTTTACGAAACACAATTATGTTACTTCTTGAATTTTTGATACATACAATTATTTAATATGTTTATATAAGAATAGAATGTGTTAATTTAAGTATAAAAAGAGTTTATCTATAACATGAGGATCTAATTACTCACTTCGTTGTTATCAAGTAAATAAATATATAACAAATAATGCATTACTTTCTATAATTGTTCTCTTGACTAAACACACTGCTCATTATTAAAATGCAACAACAAAAGGAGACAAGATAGCAGCGCTGCAATTGGCAAGCAGAGACCTGATGACATAAGTAACAACTGATTTTTCTGTCAGTATCCTATGAATCTATCATGGACTGACAGAACGGCTGCAACACGGCAAAGCATAGAGATGTGGATGTCCTTCTGGGATATGATAAACCTTTTCTCTTCAATATGATGCCAGAGCTCATCAACTGTAGCTGGCGGAGTTCGCAGATGTGAGATTCGTTGCTCAACCGTCGACTAGATGTGTTCAATCGGTGATAGATCGAGGAAACGCACTGACCAAAGACGCAGAAGAATACGTGCCCAGCCAGAATCATCATCATAAATATTCTGTCATTATTGGCAGGTCATTTGCTGCAGTTGAGAAGCTTCCATGCCCCCACGGTCTTCGGCTAACCTCTTCATCTTCATGTACGATTTCTCTGTTTTGATATCGTTCATTAATTGTAGTCTCCTTCGCCACCTCCCTCTCTTTCTTGCCACCATATCCTCTAAAACGTCCCTCATGATACGATTCCTTCTTAGGCAATGTCCCCTCTTCCTTGGCTTAATAATATCTAACATTGTTCTTTTCTCCCCACCATTCTAACACTTTATTATTCGTTTTTGCGCCCGACCCAGCTAATTCTCTCCATTCTTCTCCACATTCACATCTCAAAATCTTCCAGTCGTCTTCCATCATTTTTGCGTAATATCTATGCTTCTGACAACTACAGCACAATACTCCACACGAAACACTTTATGACTCTTTTTCCCAACTCTTTTTCGAGGTCCCACAAAACAGAATTTTCTTCCTAAAGGTTTCATTCATCATTCTTATCCTTGCTTTCATTTCACGTTTGCACTCCATATCATCACTAATAATACTACCAAGGTATCAAAAACTAGTCACTTGTTCTACTTTCTCCCAGACAGAAAATGTGGAACATTACATGCAACACGAGGGTGTGCGAGTTATCCTGGTAGAATGTAGTTCCGTCAAGACCTGCAATAAGGAAACCACAATCTCGACAATGTACTTTTGGCAGTCAAGTGTCCGTCAATACGTGGGAGACACGAACGGCCATAGAATCCAATGGCAACTCACACCATAACAATAAATGTCGGATCGATGTACCGATTCAAAATTTAGAGTAAGCCCAACCCAAAATGTAGAAGAAGTCCAACCTAGTACACGGAAATACTAAATACGCAAACGACCATAGTGATGCTACAGACAGAAGCGGAATTCGTCTGAAAAGAGGATATATTGCCATTCGCGTTTTCATGCAAGACATTTGTGTCATCATTGCAGTCTCCCATGCCTATGCTGTGGAGTCAGTGAAAGCAATGGCACCTTGTAAATATGTCCCGCTTTGCCAGACGACGGAGGACACTAGGCACTGTACAATAGCCTCCAGTGTGTGAGATGAGGTTGTCCGATCCACTACAGCAATACACAAGCCGCCTGTCCTCACGTTCCATAATGTGGTGTGGTCGTTGAGATCTGGATCTCGGTGCGTAGTGCTTTCCTGGTGCCATCGAGTCCATGTGCACTACACTATCCGGACTCCGTCCAATACGGCTACCAATGTCCGGAAAGATAAAGCACATTTGGGATACACTTTATTTACCCACGATGAATGGCCGAGACCTACTGGAAAGACTGCCACTTTTGACGATGAAGTATCTTTTGACTGTATGCACACACTAACTTTCGTCTATCACTGAACTATGGATCTTGGTCCGACCTCCACTTGCTGTCATTGGATGGCATGTTTGCTGCTTTATGGCAATATCGTGCTAATCAACAAATTATTCTTCTATGCGCTACATTTTGCGCAAATTTTGTACTTCCTGTAATGTCTCCTTCTTAGTGTTACATCTCCAGTAACGAGGAGTGTAACATATACTTTAATTTCAAGCCATTTTGAGATTTATTTAAATTGTTAGCTCTGTATGCTATTTAGCTCTGTATGTTTGACTTTATGAAAGATAACAAAATATTAAACAATAGAATGAAATGTCGAATACTTATACAATGGAAATAAAAAATGGTGCTAATAAGGAAGTGTTTTTTTTTTTCAAAAAAAAAGAAGACTGTTATGATCAAAATTTAAGTTTTGTAAAATAAAAATGTACGTAATAGAGTACCTTAGATCTTGATTTATTTTCTTTCATTAATTCCCTTTATTGCTCAATTAGCTCACGAAATAATTAATTAAATTGAATAATAAAACTGTATTGACACCGCAAAAAATAAAGAAAAAAGAAAACATCTACTTCAAAAGTCTAATTAATATTGAGTTACAGTTAATTAAAAAAGAAAGGAAAGGTGGAAATTCCCTCTTCATTCAAAGGGTGCGAGATAAACCACTGAGAAAACTTCATTCAAGAAACAAAGAGTGTAGTTTTTATTTCATTCAGTATATTTGCATTTATGCTATTCATTCATTATAAATTCCTTCTTGATGAGAAAATCAGTTGAAACAACACTATTGGAAAGGTTAAGTTGCACAAATTCACGTAATTTATTTCGTATTAATCTTAAATCCATTTACATATTACGATTTTATTATTGTGAATTTATTGATTTATGTTTCCAAAGTTTTACTTATAACGTCTTTAATCAAATAGTTCCCGAAGTGTATACACACACATTTTAGAATTTCTACTATCCAGTGGAAGCACATCGTGTTTGGTCATTTAACGAAACTATTGGCCACCTGGTACTAATTGTTGGTTCTGAAAATTATCTTCAACTATAAGCAAATAATTATTTAGTAATATTAATGCAATGCTTAAAATATTAGCATTAGCGTTCGAAAAGTAAGTAAAATTTGATCATTTGATTAAAACGTAGAAACTAAGGGTCAGTGAATTTTCTCTTTCTGATGTTTTCAATTGAATCATGTGATCCTGCAGTTATTACGGAGACATTTATTGAAGAAATATGAAGAAAATTAGAATATGAGTTTTCGGCGTATTTTGTCCGAAGAGAACTCACCACCAGAATCAAACACTATTTTTAGTGAGAAGTGACTTATACCAAATTATAGAATATTAATCCTTGTGAAGTTTTTCAAAAATGGCTTATGCCATATTTTATAGTTAGTTATTTTATCGTTATTATATATGTATTTATGAAATATTAACAAAATCGCTAGGGTCGTTCTTGTGAAAATTATCTGAAAAGAACTGAGCCCTAACAGTAAACTACCCTTCCTCGATTGGTCTTATAAACTACATTAAACTACATTATAAAATTATTAGTGAAGTATTGATTTATGAAAAATAAACAAAAAACATTAGCGCTCTTTAACTTACACGAAAATCATATTTGAAAATTTCACCATACAGTAAACTTGCCTTGGTTTTGGGAGTAGAAAGAAAATTCAAAACTTCCTTATGGAGAATCTCATACAAATTTTAAATTTAAAATTTCATAGAGGTTGAACGGTAGGTCATGGCTTCAAGGTGATATTCACACATTATATCTTGACGAACGGAGGGGCATCGAAAAATAACTTTGCCTGTATGTGGTTGGTAAGAAACATGTAAATCCATTGATATCTCAATTTCGATCTTTTTTTTTTTTTTTCACAATCGCTATAATTTCTTTTTTCCTATCGTCGAAAGATAAAATACGGAAATATTAAGGGACGGATTATTTCCTACGTTTATTTTCACGAAACCTATTTCTGATCCTATAAGTTGTTTTACTAATATTATCAAGTGTCGCATCCGGGAGGAATATATTAAATTTCTTATTTAAAAAAAGGATCTGACATACGCAATAACTGGGTTATTGAACAATCAAATAATCCTCAGAAAATGTTCAAAATTTTCGAAATTACGATTTTCTATACACCCACTCTGTGAAACAACGTTAATATACACGGAGAAGAATTAGCTTCTGATTCATTTGCCACTATTTGTAACAATAACTGTGAACCTAGGGGAGGAGCAAACTGAGGAAACTTGCCCTCCTAATAATCATACTGGAATCATGCTAGAATCTTTTCTATTATACGAGAACATGCTATTTTTTATAAACAAGAAACTAATTTAATTGGTTAAAGTAGTGTTTCACGTAGGATTTTAAAATGAAATGGGGTCTCCTTTTAGTGAAAAAAAAAGTAAAAATAAAATAAAATAAAACCTACATCAAACCAGTTTATTTTCTGAATTTTAGTTACAGCGATATATCCCTATTATAATTAATCTGTACCTATTTTGTCAATACTGATCAGAGGCGCAATAATCAAGCATATAGCCTATATATAGTTAAAAGAAAAAACATTGTTATTGACATGACATGTTGTCATGGAAAAGATTATTATGGACGTATACACGAAATGGACGAATATAGATGGAATATGTTTGTGTAAATAAAAGGAATAAATCGATGTTAGTTGGTATGTATAATGTTATGACATATTAATCTGAAGTTGATAGGTTTATTGTAATAACTTGATATATCTGCGAATTAGGGCTAAAGTGTTTATTCGCTTTATCTGGTGCCGTAGACCCGGGACTATACCGAAAACCTTTAGTTCCGAAGGATAGTAAGAACGGAGTTTATGTGCATATTTTACCTTTTATGAGTTTCACTACTTTGAGAAGTGGAAAGAAAATCCAAAGAACTGGAATTATGCAGGATTCGGAGATTGAAGAAGTGCCCAGTACTTTAGTTGAAACCATGTCTGGAAATGCCGTAACTGTGTCCGAACGTTCCCATTCTAATCTTATTGATATGATTAGTCAACTACTAGATGCTAAATCCGAACAATACAATAAAAAGCTAGAACAGATACAGAAATGGAATGATGAGAAGCTGGAGCATATGAAGAAATCGAATGATGAGAAGCTGGAGCATATGAAGAAATCAAATGATGAAAAGTTCGAGCAAATATTGACCCAACACAAGTCTCTTGCAGATAGAGTTCAGGGTATCCATGAAAATTTCGATCGGTTACAGCATAATTTGAAAGAGGACTTGCAAGTGTTGATTGAAAAAGTGAATGGTACTGGTGTGAATATGAAAGTAGAACCGGAAGAAGGTCAGAAGAAGGTCGATGGACGAAATGAAAATATTGAAGAACAGGATGTAAACGAAACAACTGAACCTGTGGTGAATTGGGATGCGGAAGATGCTGCAATTAAAGAAGAACCATCATCTCCGGCCAAGGAGACCACCACCACTACTACTACAGACGTATTCAAAATTGAAGTGAATACAGGCGTATTCAAAATTGAAGTGAAAGGTCTGCCGAGATTATACAGGTTAGGGGAATTGAAGAAATTGTTGACAGACGATTTGAAGTTGGGAAGCCATACTATTAGGTCACCGAAAAGAGCGAGTTCTTGGATTTATTTGATCTTCAAAACTGAAGAAGACCAACAGAAGGCAGTAAAGACCTTGAATGGATACAGTTGGAAGAAGCGAGTTCTTTCAGCCGAAGTTGCCGGAACTGATCAACGTAAGCGAAAATTGGAAAAGTCTGATGATAAGGATTCTAAAAAGGCGAAAGTTGAGTTACTTGTAGAAGATAGAATAAAACAGGCTACAATACCTTTGTGGGATGTTACTTATGGAGAACAGTTGAAGAAGAAGACTGAAGAAATAAAATCTTCACTCACGCGAGTGACGGATTTGCTGCTGAGAAGAAATCTGGATTTAGCAGGTTGGACAGAAGAAAGAAAAGAGAAGAATAAAGGACTTGCAGATTTTCTGAGGCGTTTGCCTATAGGAAAAATTAAGGATGATTTGAAAGATTATTATCTCCAAAACAGAGAAGGAAACAGCTTGAATGTAACATCGCTCTATTTCCAGATCTTCACTGAAAAGGAAGAAGGTGAGAAACCTCCACCTCTGCAGCTGTTAGAATATGTGAAAGAAACTATCTGTGACATGAGTTTCCGATTATCTCCAGATTCTGATTTTCAAGTGAATACCTCGGGAGCCGAGCAGCTTTATACTTCCATCGCGGAAATGGTTGAAGTTGACGAAGAAACTTCCTTGATAGATGTGTGTTGTGCCGCTGGAGGAAATGGATTTACTCTTGCTAAGAAATGTACTCAAATTCTTGGCATAGAAATGTCCAACCAGTCAGTTGAAGATACAAGAGCTAATGTTGTAAAGAATGTCATCACAAACAGGGAGTATTTTGTTGGACGAGCTGAAGGTATTTTGCCCACCGTAGTGGAGAAAGTAGCTGGAAAGAAGATACTTGTTATTGTAGATTCACCTAGAGTTGGGCTTCATCAGAAGTTTCAGCAACGTAATGAAAAGGTAGAACAAGAACAGGAAAATAAGTATCAGATTAAAGTTGGAAATGGCTAAAGCTAGTTGAAACTTTAGTCAACCTTGATGTGTTAACTAAACTAAACTTGGCTAACAATTCTTGATCTATTCTCTTGGATGTTACGAGTTGTGTTATGAGTACTTCATTTGGACTTTATATATGTGCAACATGTTATGATGTGATTCATTTATTTTATCTTTGTACTAACTTTCAGTGTTATGTTTATCTTTATTTTACCTTACGTGTTCAAAAGATATTTGATTGTGTTAAATTTAAATTCATGACATTGATCTTAATTGAAGCTTCTAAATGTAATTATTGCCTTCTGATGGTTGACGTGTGATATGATGACAATCTTAATTGTAAATATCATTTGTATATGGATGTTATCGCTCAATGTAAAAAGGAACAATTAACTAGTAACTCTGCGTAAGTCATCAGTTAGTTATAATTTTGAATAGACCCATAAATAATATTTTTAATGAATCGACGTTTTATGATATGTGATTAGTAATAAAAGAAAAATGTTGTTATAAATGAACTAATATATATATGGAGAAAGAAGAGAAGAGAAAACTACTTATATTGATGTAATAATAATTGATACGAGAGTTGATTTAATAATAATTAGTACGAGGGCTATTCAAAAAGTGAATGTTTTGAAAATATCCAGGGTTCTTTCCTTTACTGAAATACTGTTACGGAATTCCCGTTCTGGGCGACATCTACAGCGATATATCCCTATTATAATTAATCTGTACCTATTTTGTCAATACTGATCAGAGGCGCAATAATCAAGCATATAGCCTATATATAGTTAAAAGAAAAAACATTGTTATTGACATGACATGTTGTCATGGAAAAGATTATTATGGACGTATACACGAAATGGACGAATATAGATGGAATATGTTTGTGTAAATAAAAGGAATAAATCGATGTTAGTTGGTATGTATAATGTTATGACATATTAATCTGAAGTTGATAGGTTTATTGTAATAACTTGATATATCTGCGAATTAGGGCTAAAGTGTTTATTCGCTTTATAGTCGCAAAGCTTTGAGAAAGAATACTATGGTGTTAAATACAACTGTAATACGTAAACATTTCGATAAACTGTTTTAAGTTACTTTTGTACGTATAATGTCGGTGCTAGGGAACAGTGTCTTTCCAAAAAAAAAAAAAAAAAAAGTTCCGGGGGACATATTTAGTATTCGGAGCGGCACATATTATTTTCACACAGTACTATTCTAATTATTGTTATATTATAGACGTATTATTTTGGTATCCTCTGGGCGGCACTCTCAGAGCTCAGGGAAGGGCAATGCCCCACAAAATTATGTATGGAAGAAACACTGCTAGGGAAGTACATTCTTTTTTTCCTTAAAAAAAAAACATTTTTGCGATGCTCCTTAAACCATATGTACTTCAAAGGACATGCGTTTGTTAACCTTTAATATATTCTGCGTATTATGCTTCTTATTTCATGTATCTAGGTCATTCTTCGAACGAGCTACCGGTTTTTCTAAAATTACTCTATGAAGATTTCATTTCATTCAAAAAAATCGAGTGGTACCTAGGGCCTTACATGGTGGAACAGGCTTGGTTGACTAAAGCCTAATGTTGGAACTACCATGCTACTACTTAGTTAAGGCTACATCTACAAAATGTTATCGTAATAATTTTATTTGTACCTAATGTCATCCCACGGGATAGCTCTACAATTTTACAATGTAACCTATTTAGTATATTACAGTTTAAAATATCCAGTACTTTTAAGAAGTTATATAACGTGGATTAAAAAAACTGAATATTATAAATTGTAACTTTTACAAGTCTGTTAATTTTCAAATTGCGAAAAAAATCGTTCTTTACCTATTTTAGCAAATCTTTATGATAGATACACACTTACTTAACCTTTACCAAATTTGTTCTATATATTTTCTCCTAAATTTTCTGAGTAGCAATTTGTGATTTCTCGCGAATATTTTACTTAGTCCAAATTCCAACTTTCATTGATAATTCACTGAGCAGTCATAAGCAATTTCTGAAAACAATTGGAACGAAACATACAAAGATACTTTGGAATAGAGATACTGGGACATCCAACATTCTCATTTTGTGACATTAAACTTAAATTCTGGAAAAATATATTTGCTCGGCAAGTGTTGTAGTGTATTGACTTCAGTAATTACCAAATCTTCAGTCTTTTTCTCTTCCGATGATCTAGTTATTAATACACGTAACTTTGCTGGCACTTGATCCTGAGTTCAATTCCCAGTATGAAAACATTGAAATTTGAACGCATTACGGTAGTTGGGATTCCATCTACTTGGTTCATGTTTTGTATAACCTTAGTGCTATTGAAATACATTAAACTTCAACAAACAGCACGAACAACTTTTCTCTTTAAAATTATTTGAAAAGATGCGAAATCCATAATAATCTCTTCATAACAGCCTTAAATTCATCCCTATCTGTATCTTGTTTAGATGAAACAGTGATATTATTATTACTGTATTATTGATAAAAAAAACTCAGCGGCTAAATGTCTTTATAATTGCTTGACTTAAATTGGCTTGAATAATAATATCTAAATTTTGTATTGTCTAGTGCTGGACTCCCTTGTGAGTGCCCAAATGCTAACCCACTTCCTTGTAGCACATCCTGGATAATGCATTCATTGCAGTGCACACTAACGACGTTCTGGTGACTGGTGATATAAGGATCAACCTTTTTATAGTGAGAGAGGGATAGGAATGATGTTTCTTGGGTTCGTTTTGTTTACGGCAGTCACTTTCTGTGCAGTTGTGTTGATGGAGGAGGTGGAGGAGAAGAAGAATAAGAATATCTAGTGCTGAATTTGAATTTGACGTAAACTGATGTTGCTGTGAAAGGCGACCTAAACAAATCAGGGACCGCGGTGGCTCAGTGGTAGAGCGTTCTCTCTGGTACGTGGGGTCCTGGGTGAGTTCCCGCCAAATGAACTTCGTGGTGGACAAGCACCGTGTGGTTCTCCCGTTTCCTCCCACTTTCTTCATTCCACAATTTCATTCGTTTCACATAATCACCGTCTCCTTTAGCCTAGCAGGCATAAACGTAGGACGTAAAACTTAAGATTTCATTTCATTTCATTTTTCTAAACCAATCAATGAAAGTTAGCAACTCTTCCCTCAACAGTTGCAGCTAGAGGCTAAATAATCTAGTAGGGGAGACCGGGGCTGGTTTGCAGCAGGGGCTGGTTGACGAACTGCATATAACTCCTTCATTAATTAACATAATGAGCTGTTGCTGCTGTCATAAAAGAGCGACCTATGGATGCAGCTGTCACCTTCATATAGAATTTGTAACTTGCGGATTATGGCGTCTATTAGATAAAGAGTGTTTTTGCCGGTCTGAAGTATTTTTTTTCAGTTCTTCGTTACAACATCACAGAATTGTCACTACTTGGAGTACAGAGGTAAGTAATATAGCATTAGTTAGATCTGAACTTTGCTTTTATGAATATTCAAACAATAGAACGTAAATGCCAAACAATTGCTGAGTACGACTTTGTTGTACAACATGGGCTTGGGGTTAGTTGGCGTGTAGCATTTGGGGTTGGTTGGCAAATGCGCCAAACAACACAGTGTGGAATTCTATTTCATTTTACTTTTATTGTTACATTGTTTGTTTTATTGTTATTTTGTTTACAGTTCTAACAAACTTTTACTTCAATGTTATAGAATAGCATCCACGTACTGGATTACTGTCAAAATTTAGAAATCGAGATAAGACTGTATGCCGGACTCTGAATTTTCTGAATAGGCCAAATTCTCAGGATCAAGAATGTTTTGTATGTGCCCTTTTGTTACAAAAATAGAGGCCTAGCTATTGCCTTTTCTTTCTTTGTGGAAAGTAGGAAATAAACTGCATTTCTCGATAATTCAGCTAAAACATATATTAATTTTTCTTAGCTACTTTGTGAACGGCGGGAAATAAACTACGTTACTTGATAGTTCAGTTATTCTAATTACATTTTGAAATAATATGAAGAATTAACCTACATCAAATCATATTAAAACTGATGTGGTTTGATAATCTTGTAGCTTTCAATGTCATGACAACCAAGCTAGAATGAAAGAAAGAAGTTTTCATATTTCATAATGCGGATTCTTTTAAATGTTGTGAATAAAAGTCATTTCAAACTTCAAATAGCCTACTTCATTGCAATATATATAATAGAATTTAGAAAAATAACGTTTATTTCTAATAAATCCAATTTTTGTTTGTGTTTTGCTATATTTAAAAAGTATGCCAACTAGCCCCACAATTTCAGCCTACCAGCCCCATACTAGGGATCGGTTAGCATATTCCGTTTTAAAAGAAAGAAAAATTTATTTCTCGAAAACTGTAAGCAACAAAACAGAAACAAAAATTGAATTTATTAGAGAAAATATTGGTCTGTCCGTACACGTCCATTACATTGCAATACAGTGCACCATCTGCTCATAAAAAAATAAAGAATGAAAAAGTTCGCCAACCAGCCCCGGTCTCCCCTATGTTTATTTATGCATATGATTGTAACGTGTTTCTGTCTTTCTTACGCGTAGAGGGTTTTTTCTCATATGCTATTCATCACACTATTTGCGTAGGTTTGACTTTTCTCTTTGATCAGGGTGTCAATCTAGCTTTTTTTGCACGAAACTCGCTTTGTATGAATTATTTCCGTACTCTCATTCTTTATAGTCCTTTGCAAATAGTAACTAACAACTACAATTCTAAAAACAAAAACGTGTATCATATTGTGAATACTCTACAGACGTTATATACATGTTTATTATGCAACAATCTATGCAAATTTCTGCATGAGTCCAAAATATTACGGACATTCTCGCTCACATCTCGCAAGAAATTTATGAAAAGATCATTTCTTCTTGCTCCAAGCTCTTGAGAATCCATTCTTCTACTCTTTTCTCTTCTTTTCAGCTCTAAACTTGGCTCCATTTTACTTCATTCCTTACTATTTCTTCGTGTTCAGTGAAGAGAAGGAATGAGTACCAAAAAAAAAAAAAAAAAAAAAAGTACATATAAAATCTTTGATATAGCGATTCCCTGCTTTTACCTTTCACAAAAACGGAATAATTTTAGTCGGCGAAGAAGGAATTGATTGGAAATTGCTTCAAGCAGTTCTTGTTGGACTTACAGGAAATAAAGGAGGGAAAAAAGAAATAGAACGAAGTGCGTTGGTGGAAAATGCAACATGTCAATCTCTTCTCAGCTTTTTCTTCGTCGTTTTTACTTTTCGTTTTGTAGTTTTTTGGGTGCGGAATGTGCAGCTTTATCGATTTAATATGCCTTTCTCCCAGTTACTACGAAGGCTTTAGAAAAATAAAGGGATACGTGGAACATTAATACCACATGTTTACGTATTCTAAATTTATAATTAAATAACAACACATACCGCTAATAAGAATAGTGTGCACTAAAATAACAATAATAGTAGTAACACTCTAATCTTGTCTCGGATCGAAATAATCATCCACTTTATACGTGTCTAATTACAGACATCCAATGAACGTCCAGCAAACATAACATGAAAATCCAAGTGGCATGCAGTAGTTCACTTAAAAAGGAAAAATATTTTATTATTTTTTGTAGCAATTAAAACAAGAAACCGTAGTTATAACGTCAATTTCTTTCAGTGTAAATGAAGTGGTTTTCAGATATTCTCCATAAACACCTCCTACTCTTAATTCATCATGGTCATGCTTGTGAAACACTGCTCCGCCAACAAAATTAGTTTATTATTTACGCAAAGTATGTCATAAAAAGAGAATATAAAGAGCTGGATTTTTTTTTTTTTTTTTTTTTTAATTATGGTAGAACTCTCATTTCTGCTGCGAGATGTTCGTTGCTCGATCACCGCCCACGCGAGTTTGTGTTGTATAACATCGTTTCTGTGGATTTCTTCCGGGTTTTCAAGTTTCTTTTTTTATTTCTCATTTCACCAATTATTTTATAATCATTCACTTCCGTTATTTCATCCATCTTCTTTAGCCTAATGGTTGTAATAGTGGGACGTAAAATCAGAATATTGATTTTATTTTATTTCATCTAGTAGTTTCATCCTCACGAGGTCTCAGTAGAAAGTAGAATAGAACGTCAAACATAATTAGGTGACGGTCGTTTTAGGAAACTATAAAAATAGATTCTAAACGTTGAAACCCAAACTAGGATACTACTGCTTGTAATACATATATTGAAACGTCTTTAACCCCCCGGGTAAACACGTGTAGCATCGTTTCGTTTAGCATTTAGAAATTTTTCATCGAGTGTATGTGTGTGTCTGCGTGATCTAACCAAGTGATCTAACCAAGCCATCAGGAAGTCCCTAATTTGTACCCCGCGGTAAACCATCCTGACAGTTTATTCTATATACTTTACAACCTCAACACATGATTTTAACACAAAAATTCTGTCGACTTTTTTCAATCTTCCATCTATTTTCGAATGTATCTGATATGAGTTTTATAGGCAGTATTTGTGATCGCAGATTAAAGAACTTCCTTTTAAACTGCCAAAAATTCTTTTGAGTTGAGTTGATTTTGGGTTTAACGTCCCTTTCAGCAACGAGGCTATATGAGACGTGGACCTACAGCTTAATGTGGAATCCAAACCACATGAGCTCCCGCTGGGAATCGATTAGTTCATACAACCTAGTATATCTTTCAGAGATAGCGAAGGGAGTAAAAGCCTCCTGTACCTCTCCTGGCAACTCTAGAATAATCCTAATATATAAATGTATTTAAATATGGTTGAAAGATTCATTTTCTTTTCATTGAAAATAAAAGGGAAATAGGCAACTTTTTCTTGATTTTTAAAGCAGCTGAAACGAATAAAATATTGTCTTCCGTTTCACGAATGACCTCCTCCGACAGTCAACGAGTTTCTTGTTATTTATAGGGTTAAAGTACAATATAAAGAATAGCTAGGTATTAGATAGTGATTTAGCTATGCAGTTTTAAATTTGGTTATCTATAATTGCAAACCATCTTTTATAATTTTATATAATCATCCTCCCTTATTTTTCCCCTAATCCTGTTTTGAAAAAGAAAAAAAAAAGATTGAGGGAATCCTCTTTTGGTTAGTCTTGCGTGATATTTTGTGGTTAGCAAGTGAAGTTTCATCAAACAAGACCGATTGTATTCACAGCTCAGCAACTTCCCAAGGGATTTAGAAGAGCGTATTTCTCTACAAAGCTTTGACCCCTTCCATTCCCTTCTCCTATCTCCACCTATTATCATCAGAAGGTTTTGCTTTAGCTCACCTCCCTCCATCCTTCTTTCGTCACAACTTTTTTTTTTAACGAAGGTTTGTGTTTAAAAAAGAAAAATTAAAATCTGTTAACTAATGCTCACAGATTCGAGTATATGTTGTTAAATCTTCAAATAACATTTTCAGAGGTATAAACTTTATTTTACAATTACAATGACCACAAAGCTCCCTTCTTCAATAGCACACACGAAATGACTATAGACTGGAACAACTAGCATCTTTTCGTTGAGTGTGTTATTAAAATAGGCTAAAGAGTGTGTTTCAACCGCGTGCAAAGTTTTGCTCCAAGAAACATCATACATCTGGAGGGAAAGAAGACGGAAGAGGACAAGGAAGCACCGGAGGTCACGTCTCATTTGTCAAACAACAATCACGTAGTAAATAATGTTGTATTGTCAACAAGAATGCGGGACATCTAGTTCAAGGGCCTGTGTTATTGAACAGTGCGAGTGATTTTAGTTTCATAACATCAGGTATGACCCAATTACTAGGTTTACAAACACAAAGAATATACTAAGGAAAGTTCCTACAAACACAAAGAATATACAAACGAAAGATGCTTCAATATATCGTAAAATACATTCTCCTTTTACTCAAGAAATTAGTAAAATGAAATTTCTAATTTTCCGTTCCATAATTATACCCTTTGATCTAAAGAAAGCAGATAATTAATGAAAGTGAATTAGAATAAAATAAGTTGTGGAGTGAGAATGTAACAGGAAATGGTAGAACTCCAAGAAAACCCACTTTCACGAGGTTGTCCGCCACAGACTTCCGTAGCCAGGAATCAAATCAGTTTCCCATGCACCAGGGAGGAGCGCTCCACTGGTAAGCCATCGTATCAATCTGTTAAACAGTCTTTTTTCTTTATTTTTCTTTTCCCTAATAATGAAAGATGCTTGGATTGGATAAAAAAAAAATCACGTCACATCAAGGACTTCGGATTGATCTTTCAGCGAACTTAACCTGTACTAGATTTTCTTCTTCCACTTGTCTAAATCTCATCATCTTGTATCATAATTGTTTATAATTATGTTGTTTATGAAACTTACGATAATGTGTTATCTGAAAGCGCTTTCTCAGATAATTCTTCGGTCTTTCGGGAGTGTATTTGATGCAAACTATACAGATGGTAACAAGTTAATGGCATGCGTCATATTTATATTTAAATTAATGAGACGGACTAGTTAAGATAAAAAGGGGCGTTCAAAGTACAAATACGAAAATAATTGTATATCTGATACCGATTAGCAACAAAATCTCCCAGCAGCTGGGTGGAGACGCAATCCATCAGAATCGAATATAATTCACCATAGACAATAACCCTTAGTAATCTTGTCGACAACAGAGCTGTACACACTTCTAATTAAGGTAATAAAGTCGAATTACCAAAGTTGAGAGAAAAAGAGAAATAAATTTTATACGATATGCTTAAGCACATGCAAGAGTGAACACTATTTATTTATTTATTTATTTATTTATTTATTTATTTATTTATTTATTTATTGTAAGGGTTATTTTCAATACCCGAACATGAATCTCTTAAAATCTGAAAGTAGCTTCGTATTTATAGATCTTAAAGATGAAATATCGAAAATGATGAAAAATGAACTTATTCCCCTGGGCACTGAATGCGTTATATTATATTGGCATTACTATAACATGGAGAAGAAGGCGTAGCTTGAGTTGATTATTTCTTCAATTGTAGATAATGACGTATCAATGAATTTGTATGAAATGATTGTGTTAACGTATAAAGATATTAAACGAAAGGGAAATGCAAGAGTTGGGTTAAACATAGCAAGAGTTTGGGAAAGGTGAATATAATAGATAGCGAGAAATACCGTAGAAATAGCGAGGGATACTGAAATATTTTTAAAATTAATTCACTAACTCAAGAATATCTTCCATCTCTATATTATTCCTGTATTAGTACCTGAAATGGTAGATCTAACAATTGATTTTAATATACAATTCCTAAAGTTAAGAAGTATCATATGCAATATGAAATGAAACTCACTTGGTTCCCATACAATTTTGCAATTTATACATCAAAATTTGATAATCATTATGTAAATTGACGCGTAGTCCCATACTTCCCAGTATAGAATTTAACATAAAAATTATATTATTTTGTCAAAGATATATGTAAGTCACTCACGACTTTAAAATAATGGGATAGCTAAACCTCTAAAAGAGGGACGATATATTTCACTTCCGGATACCAGTTAGTCCTTTTCAGGACAGTATCCACAGGTAATAAGAAAGTGGAAAAGCCAGGAAACAGGTCTCTCTGGTCGCGGGTGGATATGGCAGCTACTTTACATTTATGTTCACATTGTAACATAGGATGTGAGTTACGTCAGGTCCAAATAATCCCACATGCGAAAAATTGGTGTCTGTTTATCGATGTTCGAAGTCGCTCTGTTGATTGAAATAATTACTGAAGCTATCAGATGTATGCCTGAGTCCCGGAAGGCAACATTTTCGAAGCTGGTCGCCTACTAACACTTTAAGGGATATTTAAATAACATATAGGATGGTACAATAGTAATATTGATGTCTATTTATAAATTTTTGAGTTCACTGAGTTGATTGGAATAGTTTTCGGATCTGTCAGGCGTATGCTTGAGAGTTGGGAGCCGCTACTTTTAATACGGCTTCTCTGTAATGCTATGTGTGTCGGGGTAAATCAGGAAGAAAACGTCCTACAAGTATAAATTTGACGTCTACTCATAGGAAAGCTGTGAATAACGTTATGACGATAAGCTATTCCAAAAATCGTTTTGCACGAAGTACAAAATAAAATTAGTCCATTTTGACATTGAAATTGGCTTAAGTTTCCGCCACTCTGCTAATAACATCAGTTGCTCACAGTGGAGTATGTTTTTGGCTACCGAAGATACATACGGTAGCCCTACAATTTATAATAAAATGTTAATATATCACTTATGAACTAATTTACATTAATAAATTTATAGGTTTTCTTCTTTTATTGGTGCAAGTTTGTCTAGATTCTTAGCAAACATGAAACGTGCTAATATACAAACGTTATTAGCTTTGAGTCCGATCCGTTTCACTTTCTTACGAGATTCGACACTTTGCAATGATTAGCAACTGATGCTCCCATCTGCAGCAAGAGCCATATCACTCTACGTATTTATCTTTCCTCCATTGTAACACTGTGTTAACGTGCGTACTGGAAGGTCTAGTTGAGTTTGAGCTCATCGGTTTCCATGAGAGTGGATTAAAGTATTTTTCTTCCTTTCTCTTCGGAAGTGGAGGTGAATGACAAAATGTGACCGATGAGGAATGCCATCTAGCGGGTGTATTGGGGAGATGGAGTGTGCGTGTTGGAGGGATATTATATACGAAGGAAAGCAACTTTTTATTTTTGAGAGCAGTTTTATTAGATAATATGATGATTATAGGTTTGTTTGCAGGCTTAGAAGGCATGACAGTAATTGTGAATTTGAGATTAAATAACAAAGAGGTTTATTCTGTATCAACCTTCACAAAATTTGCAGCAAATCTCAACGCAAAATATTTCCAAAAGATGTGTTTGTTGGTCGTTGAATACGATTTAGTGTCCCTTTCAGCGGCGTGGATCTACAGCTGCGTGTGGGATCCGAACATGAGTTCCGACCGAAAATCAAACTCAGGTCTCTTGCGCCGGACACATACTCTTACCGTAGAACCATGAGGGAGCTCCTTTTAAAAGAATTAAGGTAGTAAGCCTCTGATAGAAGTTGCAGATGATAGACGACTGCAAAGTGCAAAATTTGAATTACTGACATCATATTCCAAAATCAGATCACTGTAAGATAGGGCGCAAAATTTGCGGTTAGTTGACACAAAGCGCTACCGATGAGGTCCAAAACAGACAAACAAACAAAAAATCAGTGTTACAGAGTCATAACCAAAAATTCGTGATTAGTTAAAATGGGAAAATCTTGCATGACACGTCAACAAGAAAGGAACGTCTAGAGGGAAGTCATGTTGGTAAAAATTAACATTTTTTCCGGTACAAACCAGAAAAGACTAACTGCACATTGATATGATTTCACTTGAGTTATGGTAATAAATATTAATGGTCTGTGCAGCGCTGTGATGGCTCAGTATTAGAGCGCCCACGTCTATCTCGTGGGGTCCCTGTGTCGATTCCAGCTTCTGGTAAATAAATTTTGTGGTGGATAAATACCGTGTCTATGAGCTTTTTCAGGATTTTTCCGTTTCCTCTCAGTTTTATCATTCCATCATTATTATCCATTTCATCATCACAGCCTCGCTTAGCCTTAGTAAATATGCTTAAAAAGTTAAACTAAATAATAATAATAATAATAATAATAATAATAATAATAATAATAATAATAATAATAATAATAATAACAGTGGTCGAAAACAAAGGTTGAAGAAAAACATTTTCCAACCACTATTCCTTTATTGTTACGTATATTTTGTGCATTATTATTATTATTATTATTATTAATACTGCTACTGTACTACTTCTACTACAAATAATAATAATAACAATGCATTATCAATGTCAGTGGTACCCCAAGCCGTCAAACTAATATACGCCACTGATTGCTCACTACTAACATCATGATTTTCTTTCCACTAGACGATATGAACTTAGAACACCCTTTTCTATTAACTTAAGATACTCTAAATTTGTTTATAAAGTCTCAAAATTAAAATTGAAGTAATAAAATATAATTTCAAAAGTAGGTGGAAGATTCTATGGAGTCATGGAAATCAATATTTCAAACTTCTGCAGCATGTCGAGGGGAAGTTTTCAATTATTACATTTTTAAGTCTCTTAAAGTTAATAATAGCTAGCTAAATTTACCTAAAGTTATTTTTTTCTGCCTCTTGAGCTTCAGTTAATTATGTTTCTAGCGTGGAAAAGAATGAGGAAAAGAGATTTCTTACGGGTATTTTCATCAAGTTATTATATTTTGTCTTCCTACCATACGTATACACGCATTTTTTTCTTATCGTTTTCATGAATATATATTATCTTAATTAAATAGCGGATATGTGAATAATAGTAGCAAACTTTTTTGTATTAAATATTTCTTTAAAGAACCTAAACTGTATTAGACATGTATATATCTTGTCTTCAACAAGGAATGTGAACAACTGTACATGTAGTGCTATTCACATGGTTGGCTCCTGAATTGGTTCATACTTTCTTGGAAACCAATTTATGTCTTGGGAATATTTCGATAGATAAACGATCTTTGTTTGTAGTTGGGTACTTTCTGGCGTAAATCTTTAAGCTTTCCTGTAGTTTCCCTTCAGTGCTTTTAGGCCAATTGTCTTAATTCAGTTCCCAACAAAGGGCCTTGTTTCTAGTAATGTTCCTAATGAGACAAGGTAAGAAATAGCTTTCTCGTCTTATTTTCTCGTCAAATCTCGCTTCGATTGTCGAAAAGTTTTTCTGTCTCGTCTCGAAAATTTATCATCTCGTTTTGTAAGTCTGTATACTTGCCTTTTGGAAGTAGTCTTGATAGAAGTTTGCACTTACAATTAATAGGAAATTCAAATGCTATATTCAATAGTTGGTTAAATTAGCATTAATTAGAAAAGACAAACAGTATATCACCTAGATTCTTTAATCAATATTGATACTATAACGAACACAAGAAAATCGTCCACAGCACAGAACTACAAGTAACTGTTTTAATAAGCATTGTAGTATATATGAAATAGATGCTGACCAAACTTGGACATCTTCAAATTATACATAATAATATATATGATAATATACAGATATTTTTTTTTAAAAAAAGTGTTCCATTAAAAATTGATTTAAGTATAAAATATGCCGTCTATCCTTTTAGGGAATAATATCGTTAATACAAACAACTGTATATCACGTAGTTTTAACAGCCTATGCAGTTTATTACATAAATGGTTTAATATTTACATAGTATTGCGCAGGTAGCTTAACCTTAACAATTAAATCATGCAATGATTTGTAACTTCGGACCTTCATTATTTGTTTTCTAATCTCTTTACAAGAATAAATTAAGTATTCAGAATACACTAGTATTTGGACAAGCTTAAATTACATAGAAAATTAAGTATGATCATAGTGTATTAAATTACAACGTCTTTATTTGAACTATAGTTACAACTGGAATATACATTGACCAGCCAAAGCATAATGACCTCCTGCTAGTTGTTGTAAATACCTCTTGAACATGTTCTGGTTGGATCTCCGGCCAATCAAATTTTTTTCGGGTACTCCATTTTCTCCCACATTTTTATTCCACATATTCTTCCGTCATCATTCACTTTCCTTAATTATCCATCTCCCTATAACAGAGGAACATTAAACTGAAATATTTCATTTCAATTTTGCACGAAGTCGTTGAACTGACGTGAGACTCATAGGGCACAATAGATCAACTAGTCTGACTATGACAGAACTTTAACTCGATCAGTCAGTGTGGTGCTTGTGCGTATATTGGGGAAGCCCGGCGATATGTCAAAGTTTGATATGAGCCAGATTGTGATATCTGGACAGATAGGAACGAGTTTTTGTGAGGTGCTGTGGTTGTGTTTTGCGAAGATTAGAAAAGAACGGTGAAACCATCACTAGAAGACAAGGCATGGAGCAGCCACATCTCATTGAAGATGAACGTCGTACACTGTCGAGCTAGTTACAACAAGATAGATCGCAAACTGTGGCATAAGTTACAGAAGACTTTAACAGTGGACAGAGCACACAGTTCACCGCACATTGTTTGATATGGGCCTCCGCGATCTCCTACAAGTGTACCAATGTTAACCGCACAGTGTCGTCGATTACGAGGTTACGTGATTATCGTCATTGGGTCGGGTCTAAATCCGTCGTTTTCCAAGAGAATGACTGATCGATACGTGCACAGTAGAACAAAAACATCCCTGTGATGGCTCCATTATTATTTGAGAAACCTTCATGTGGCCATCAATGGACCTAGTAGTGCATGTGGAGAGCACCATGACGTAGTCTAGCAATTGACAGGTTAATATTGATTATCCTACACCTTTTCATCTTGGCTCTGTTTCAAGCTAACAATGGCATGTTTCAGCAGAATAGTGTACCTTGTCATAAGACCAACGTTGTGCTGCAATCATTCGAGGAACAGAAATTACCTTCAACTGCTGCAATAACCCGTAAACTGATCTGAACCCAATTGAACACCTGGGGAATATCATTCAACATCAGATCGAAATTTAGAGGAATTATGTGTTTATGTGTGCAGACGTGCTGCACTATGCCTTCATTCGCCTATCAAGGCCTCGCCGCTTCCATGCCAAACCGCGTTACTGCTGACCTGCTAGCCAAATGAGGACATACTAGATATTAGCTAGGTGGTGATAATGTTTTGACCGGTCAGTGTATTGTGTAAGGACATGCGTAGTTTTAAACATTGATTAATAATATTCTTTCGTTATACGAATATTAAATCAACTTATAAATTGTTAGATTTTATTCTTGTGGCAAATTGGACCCGGAGGGAAACAAAGTCCAGTGCAAAATTTTATAGATTAGAATCACTGTAGGAGAAATCTGACATCACAAGTAGCGATTGCTCACACAATGCCTGCTTGAGAGAGTTCGTCTTCTTGTGCATGGTTAGACGGAACACTGGCAGTATTAAAGTATCGGGAAGCCGGTTTCCGTGTGTTGATATAATTTAGCTAACCCGAAGTATCTTGTTTATTTATGAGAATCATAGTGTTTAGTATTTGGGATAGTAGTTACTTCGTTTTAGTTCGAAACATGTTTGTAGATAATGATTTATAAAATGACGAGTACATGGTCGGTAAATAAGGCCCATCAAAAATCTATTACCCTACAAAACGTGTATGCATTGTTAAATACTTAGAAACTGGCAACTTGAATGTGTGTTACTTTGTTATTCTTTCTTGACCTGTGCCAGCCTCTGTAGTAGGGCGGTCTGTTGTGTTCGGGCCTAGTTGTTGACTATGGGGCTCGCAAGTTCGAGTCCTGCGTTGCTGTCTTTCATAATGTAAATCTCTATTTTTAATGCATGCAAATGGTTCATACCACTGTTTTTGGGTATGTTCTAAGCACATTTTCGTGCGACTCAGAGCGTTCGAGATATCATTCATTATGCAACAATGAATGGATCGGTGACATGCAAAGCTATAAAGAATGCGGTGTATTGTACACGACGAATGCATTGGCTTAGTCGACACCGATGATGAAGAATTAAATTTTTAAACTGTTATCAAGTACAGACATTGTTGAAACTTGATATGAAATCTGTTTCCAATGGTGGTTTGTTTATTATGTGTCCAAGCTTATTCATTAAAATTCAGTTAGTTACAACGACATAACTAACGACTGCATAACACAAGGGAGATTACCTCTATCCTTAATATTTCATATCCATATTGTTACTAAATATCGTTTTATTATTAATATTTGAAGTACTGTAAAAATGTTAGGTGTTAATTGAGTTCCAGTGGTCTCTCAGGTCGTAAAATTTTACTTTTCAAACTGTGGGCCTTATTTACCTACCGTGCGGATAATAAGACCCTTCTGTACGTTTCTCTTTCAATATGTTTTCATACATTTAGCTTAATGTTTAAGTTAAAATTAATATACCACAAGATAGATAAAACATTGACAAATAAACTGCATATAAATTTTTGCCTCTTACATCATATGTATTTAAGTAATAAAGCATTTATACTTAGGTGGGCCTTACTTGCCGCAAATACCTTACTAGAATAGCTCTTTAAATCTAAGTCACGTGAATTAAAGTAGTCCACTAGACTGTGAAGTTTGTCGTCTAGTCTTGAATTTAAAAATGAACTTCTTACCTCGACTCTCTCGTTTTGGAGACAACACAACTTTTGTTTTCTTCTCGTACGCAAACATAGTTTCTAGGAATTCGACATATTGTACACTAAAATTTGTTTGATTCACGGCACATGAATTGTAATATGATACAAGTATAATTCAAATCTTAAGAAACAACATAATTCTCAATTTCATGGGACACTTCATGTTCATATGTTTTTGGTTTAAGAAATTTTTCAAAAACATGAGATAGGGAGTATTCTGTATGATGTCTGTAGTTCGTTATTTTGTTCAATGTTGTGGTTTTGCAGAGTAACAAGAATTATTTAATATGATACTAAAATAGATTTTAGAAGAATTATCTTACTAAGTAACAATTTACGAAGTGACGACTAAGGCAGTTTTCGGGATATCTAATTTTATCTTTAATCACTCTACTGTGAATCGTCTATATTATTACATAAATTTCGGTCAGAATAAATTATCAAGTTACATTATTCGAGACAAACCACATATGTGACAAAGAGTTGCTATGAGGAGTAATAAGCTTATTTACCTTGCCTTCAACAATTTGAGCCTTCAACTCGTTATTTTGCCCAATATTCTCTATAATTAAAGAGCGATTCTTTTTTGAAGGGCTGTAAACTTATCTTTAAAGATGTGCTAACGAATTTCAGAAAATTTTGCTTAGAAATTCCTTTGACGGTCTGAGACATCAATTAAATCAGATTCCAAGTTTTTGAGAACCTGTTTAGTAACATCTGCAGAAACAACATTCTAGAAGCAATTAAATTTTACCTTGAAAACGTCTTTAACAATATTAATAAAATTTGTTGAAAACTCATGTTTGAGGGAACAAGAAAGCTAACCAGTATATTTAGGGGGAAAGTGGATGCTTTAATTACAACTTTTAAATAGCTCTAATGATCATAAACTTTGTCCAAAGTCCATTTAAAAGTGAATTAATTGAACTAAAACTTTAAAACTTTCTGTTTACTATCCTCTGCAGAAACATTATTTTCAAGTTGTATATATATATATATATATATATATATATATATATATATATATATATACAAACAGTAACTTTTATATATTAACAGTAACATTTTCCTTGATGAAATTTAGTAATAACTCGTTTTTCGATACAAGAAATCGATTTTTGACAGGTTTTAACTTTACCATAACTCATACAAGGGTATGGTAAACTTAATGGCAAATTTGTTATATTTTGTACCTCGTTTGTACACATAAAAACACCAGTTACATTCCTCCAATGTAATTGTCTCTCATCACTATCATCTTCTGCTATATGTCTGGAAGGCATCGTACAACGTATCAATTGTCAACGTTCTGTAGAATCTACCACATGACACAGATCATTGCTTCTCTTGTGTCGCATTATTCCGCTCGAAGTCGTTCTTTCATTTTGGCGAAAATATCGCCACGAAGTCTCTAAAAACATTGTTGTGCACTACACTCAAATGACATTTCAATCTTGATCTAGGCACATTGTCTACCTCTCCGGAACATCTCGTTATGGTGCTACCACTTTCCTATTCCATTTCATGGCATCGCTGCTTTTCACTGATTCACTCGCCACACTTCACCACCTCTCATTTCCTTATCAGCTCCGGAAAGCTTGTAATGTTGAAACACAGCCCTTTGACGTGAAAACAGTGTTGTTCCTACTTTTTGTCCAATCTGTGTATCAAGGACTGCAAAAACAGTACTTCCGAGGTATCTGATTTTAATTTTTAAACAACCGTAATGGTGTTGAAAGTTAGTGAAATAGCTACTTTATCCTACAAAAAACTACAAAACCTATTTCCTCGATACCACAAAACGATTTAACTGCCGTAGGTTTTAACATTGCAAAAATCAGTTTAGTCGCGTCTGTAGAAATAGTATTTTGATGCTACTTTAATTTAATCCTTAAGCATTTATCATCCATTTTGATGAATTACATTTTTTGTACGAAAAACTGATTTCAGCAGTGTTTGTTATTTACGGAAATCGTTTATGGTATCAGTAGAAAGAATAATTTCGTGAAACATTTTATCTTGAAAACAATTTCCATGATGAAAACAAATTTGGAAATTCTTACGCAGATTTCTAAGTAAAAGATTTAGCTTGGTTCCAACTTTGCGCAAATTAGTCAGATGGTGTCTATAGAAACCCTGTATTCGGAGAGCAACTAAATTTTGTCTTGCGCACATCTATATTAACGTTATTCAAATTTGTTGAAAATTATTTCTTGGTATAAGAAGGTGTTTCAGCTTGATTTCGACTTTTCCAATCTTCTTTAATGACAGCAGAAACAATATTTTTGGTCTTGAAAACGACAGTAATAACTTTCATGAAATTTTGTGAAAATTCCATTTCTTGGTGCTAAAATGTGGTCGTTAATACTTCTAATTTTGCAGAAATCAGTTAAAGTGGCTTCTTCAAAAACAATATTTTAGAGATGGAGCATGAAGTGTCTTTAACATTTCTTGAAGTTTTCGTGTGAAATCCATTTTTTGGTATGAAATGTCTATGTAGGTAGAATTCGACTTAGTCAAAATCCTTATTTAATGATGTGTGAAGAAACATTGTATTCGAAGGATAAATGTAGTAAACAGTTAACGCGAAATAACCAGACGTGCTCGGTGAGAAAATAAAAGTACATTCTTGCATAATTGCTATATTAATAATATTATTAAAATCGCTTACCCAAACGGATTTAACTAAAGTCGACTCTAAATGGTTCTTAATAAAAATTATGATCTAGCAAAAGATTTTTATAGTACCCAACAGTTTAGATTTGTAATCTCTCATAAAATCATAAGCTCTTAAGTACTTCTATGTGCTAATGCCTTCACTGAGTTACGTTTTCCAGAAAAAGTCTAATACTTTCATGTTACGGTCGAGAACAACAGATTTATTTTACTTGAATAAAGCCGTTACTCGCCTCAAAATACAGCGTTCCGTATACGCCTAAGATGTTTTACAAACTCAAAACATTGCTAAATACCTTACTCTTATCCAAAGACGTATTTTCAAAAATTAAATTTCACAAAGATTATTCAACATAATTTGAAGATAAGGTTTAGTTTAGTTTGCTTTCTGGTCATTCTCTGATTCATCACTGATAAGATTTATGTAATAATAAACGGTATATTGTATTGAATATTGATAGAAAAAAATCTAAAGTTAAAAAGAAAAAAACATATGATGTATCCAAGTTCGACTAGTTTTAGTAGTGCTTAGGTTAGATAGTTAATAATTTCCGTACATTGATACAACAAACCAGTATTTTCTTTATATTTTCAGGTGTAAAAAATCATACGTATGTGTTAAGGAATTTCATTTTGGCAAACAATGAAAACATGTACCGGAAATGCTCATCTACAAATTGAATTATAGTCTGATGTATTTTTATTCAATTTCCAGACACTGTTTTCAAGATAAATAACATTGAAATCATGAACAAGCAACAGTATGAAAATTACTGTATAAAGAACTCGACCAAAGTTTATATTGATATGAACCATCCCCATATTTGCCTAGTGAAAATAGGGATAAAGTCTGACTCTTCATTGTCAGTGATCCGGCTCAAAGTTTGAATCTGAAACATTTTGATTAAGCAGGAACTAAGAACTTCACAAAGAATAAAAGGATAGTCTGTATTCTTTTAACTATAGAGGTATTTAGTCATTTTTTTATCCATGCGCCCTGTATGTAAGCAATATATCTTTCACATAGTTTCAAATCTCTTCCATAGTGATAATGCATCAGGAATTTACAGCAATGTTTCTCCCGTGCTTACCCAACTTCTTGAATTTCCTCGCATACAACAGATACGAGTATTTGAATGACAAACAAGCTTCATGTGTATAATTTAAATTCTTGTGAGACTTTTGGGTATCTAATGAGCTGCATCCAGTAAGTTATGATACTTTCATGCAAGTGCGAAGTCTATGTTTAAACAGAAAATTAGTCATAATGCAATTAAATCGTAAGTTCCTACTGAATTTAAACCCTCTTTTGTTTCCTTATGGACTTTTAGCTATTTCCTTCTCGTTCTCTGTCTATTGTCGTCAGAGCAGAACCAATCCAAATGACTCGAATGAACATTGTGTCGTTGAGGAAAGTTTTCGTTGAGTTCTCCTTCCATGAAACAACATTGTTTGAAGCAATTAGATCCTTCAATGAGGCCCCACAAGAAGTCCCCAGGCGAAGCGAGCAGTGAATTATTCAGTTGCAATTAGACGACCTTTCCCAAATGACTGAGGAGGTTTCGAAAGGATGGAAGGAAAGGGAATGTCTTAGACAAAATTTTGCTCTGTTGTATCCTCCGTAGTGTCTACAACTCGAAGTCGAGCAGAATAAGCGAGGAAAAAGAGAAGGAAGAAAGATACAGAAGTAAAGCAACAAATCAAGTTTCACTGACGTTCTAATTAGTTTCATGGAATCTGTAATTGGAATTTTTTCGTTGTGACCAATATATATAAAACATTTTCTTGTATTTTGACTGAACAATTCGATTTTTATCTATACTTTTATTGCGTAGGTTAGATGTAGTCTTTGTGTCAATATAATGACAAAAATTGTAATCAAATAAGTAAAAGACAGAAAAAAGAAAAAGAAAGAAAGAAACAAGGCCAAAACGCCTTACGATGCTATTTCCGTACACCTTATTTTGTTTTGTTTCACTTAATCGTTAAATGAAAGACAAATTTTATGATCAAACCAAACCATGATTAATAAATACTTATATATATATATATACATATATATATATATATATATATATATATATATATATATATATATATATATATGTGTGTGTGTGTGTGTGTATGTATGTATGTATGCATGTATGTATGTGTGTGTGTATGTGTGTATGTGTGTGTGTGTGTGTGTGTGTGTGTGTGTAGAGAGAGAAAGAGAGAGAATGAACACAATTCCATGTATTTTATATTGTATGTATTTTGTATTGTTTTCACTCGTCTAAAAACAGAAAGATGAGTGGAAAATGAAAATACTTTAATAAGGGTAGAAACTTTTCAAAGAAATGCCTTCATAAAATGAACTAAAAACAAGAAAATGTACTTTTGGTGTAGAAAATCCAGTATAATTAATTGCCTTATTAAGACAAGAATTTTTTTTTAAACGATACACAAAAAGGGGAAAAATGTTCTGGCAAAATAAAGAAATGGACTACAACTCAATGAATTGAGTGCGAGTGAATGATTTTCCGTAAAACATTTGTCATTCATACTTAGAAACAGCGCATTGTGAAAACACTATTATTCTACTGACAAGAGTATCGGGCACATTTTTGGGTCGATCCATCCGAAGTGGTTCAAAGATGGGGAAAATGGTTGCTCGACCATCTCCGAAAATTATAAAACTTTCAGTGTGACGAACCTTGCGTATGAGAAGGTCAATAACATCATTCACGTTATCGTATGTACAAACGTTTCTGAATGGAGACCATCTTTGTTGTCGATAGAGTGCCATTTTTTGCATATGCAAGCGTTTGCGTAAACTACTCCGGACGTACGCATCAGACAAATTCCAAACAAGAACGAACGTTTAGAGGAGAGACTGAAATATACGGAGAACATACACCCTTGTTTCTAAATAAATATACAGGGTTGCAAATCAATACATGAAATCACTTGAAAAAGTTCAGAAAATTACACTTTTAAAGGGGCTGTATTTTGGAATGGGATAAAGTGGGAGATTCATAAGTTTTGTTGTGAACACTATTCCATGCAAAGAGTCTGCAGAAATACCCACAGCTATGGTACTACTGGCATCGTAGATTTATGGGGTCTGAAAGTGGAAGTTTCTAATTTTGATGCCATCGTGCTAAAAATTGCTCGAAGTTTGCAGGCAGAGTGCTAAATATTGTTGCTTAGGCTACAAGGTAATTCTGTATGTGAATTAACTATTGCAAAGAAATAATGACTGATATTACATGGAGAAAAAAGTGAGAACATGGTAAAAACGCGAAGAAAGTACTCGCGTGACGATGGTCTTAGCTCTAAAAAATTTAAATGTCTTGATATGTTTGAAGCTAGATCTCAAAAACTTCGCTTGGTTCAGCAATTGGACCCGCTTTTGTTAGTGTGTCAGTACTGAAACCAGTACTGAAAAGGGACGTTAAACTTCAAATATGTATCAATTTGAAAAGATGTAGGATTTTCATGTTTTGTAGAACTGTGAATACTTCAGTGTGTTTATGTGAAATACATGAACATCCTCAAATATTTCCATTTCTACATAACGCATCGATCCTACAGTTTTTTCTCGGTTTTCTGGGATTTTCTCTAAATGGGCAAGTACCGTTTTGGGAAACTGGATGGCTGAATTAATAATACTTAATTATATCTATACGGATGTATTCAAATTGAAAAGATAATTATAAAACTGAGAAACGAACCATTAGGAAATCAATTTGTTAGTATTATAACTAGTTATCACTTTCACTTACGAGGAAGGTCCATAAACCGTAAGAGTTGAATTTTGACGAAAATTAGTGACAAGATTCAGTTCGAGTTGCTAAGTAACGTAGTCATAGTCACTCGATGCGAAAATGCTTCGTTGAGCTGCTACACCGACGCCATCTTGAAATCCAGTAGGCAATGTCCAAGAATACACTTTTGGCACAAAAATGGAAAAGCTTTCGGTAGATCTGACTTCACTATTGTAAACCGAGATAAGACATCTATATGGAAACTACTTCCAGTGCATGGTCGTCATCTTGAAAGGAGCCATATTGAATCGCGGTCAAATATGATAAATGGCAAGAGGGTCATATAGGGTATCAAATATCACTGGAATTTACTCCTGAATCCATTTCCATGACTAAAGTTTGCATATCTGTTTTTACTTCAGAGTTAAGAGCTCTCTCACTCACAGGAACTTATAAAAACTACGCGACTAGCAGCTGCAGGGTTTTAACTAATGCAGTAGTATTCACTTGATGTACAATAGCTACTATACCAATCAGGTGTTGAGCCTAGTGAGAGAAATCGTTGATTAAAATGAAATACCTGTAGTGAATAGAATAGCAGCATGTTACAAATTATACCCATTTCGAAGCGCGATGGAATAGATTGATGGTCGATGAAACACATGCTTAATAGTACTGACGAGCAGAGAATACCAAAGGGATTGTTCGGATATATATTAGAAAAATTATATAAACTGGTACATATGAGTTGAACGCCCAAAGTGGTTCGGATTCCACTATAATCAGCAAATCCACGTCTCCTTTAGCGTAGCAGATATAAATGTGGGACGTTAAACTGAATCGAACCCAAAATCTATTTTAGGCAATTTTACATGGTGCATTATGGTGTGTTAAGGCTTCTTCTCCAATCTTGAAACCTTACGCAAAAATCCTCATTGTTGCAGAATGTTGCGTTCTTTTCCAATACTCATACTTGGCAACCTGCAATTTATCGTGCATAGTACAAAGCTAAAATACATTTATGTATTTATTTTCAGTTCGTCTAAATAAAATCGATTTATCGGTGACGCATTGAACAATAAAGGGGATTCAAATTATCAGTTAAAAACCTATTCTTAGAAGAAGATACACCTGGAAACTTAGAATTCACTTTTCTTGTGTCTGTTGTGCTATTAGTGATAAGGGAATGCCTATACACTTGCTGAGAATATATGGCAATACAGATTATTACAAGACTTAATATCAAGTTTCAATCCACAAAACAAGCTTCTTTCTTGCTTTTTCCTTCAATATTAAATAATTAAATATCTGCATACTTCCACCTTTAACGATAAAACACTCGCTTATAATAAGGGCAAGACTAGGTTTCGTATCAAAACTGTGATAACTAACTCTAGCAGGTGTTCCTTAAAGTCCGAGGATTTATTTATTAGAGTCTATTTAAATCAGGTACTTGACAACTCAAGAAATTCATTTTGGGACTTATTTATTCATTTGCTTTAACACTCACAATAATATGTATAGTTCTTTTTCGTGTTTGAAATACTATATTGTAATGTGGTGAATTTCTCCAATATTGTACTCCGTATTATTATAAACTGACAAAGGGGACTTATTAGTTCTTTTGACTTAAGGCTATAGTTTAAGGTTTTAAGACAGCACGTAGAATTTAGAGTGCTTTTCTACAGGCAATTGCAACATGGGTGTGCAGTGAGGTGTATGGTATCTGTCTTCGAATGACAAATGGTAGTAGTACAGCAATTTTGGTGCGAGCAGGCGTGTGATATTCAGTACGGAATCACTTGTTGGACCAGTGAAATATTCATTCCGTGCATAAAATGCGAACAATTAATCCGATAAACGTGGTCAACATTTTAAACCAAGTAGTGGTGGAAAAATATATTGTCGTGAGTGAGAATTGGGTAGAAGATAAGACATTTGCAGATACCTACATTGCTTGCAATGATAGCAAGCAAATATGATGGTGACGTTTCTCTAACAGTTAGTGACACATTAGATGTAGACACTGACACAGAGAGTGAAAATGAAGATTCGACAAACGAAATGAATTTGGAACAGATAACTAGTCCATCAATTAGTGACAGTGACCCTTCTACGAGCGAGTATAATATGTCATCTCCAAGTCGAACAAAGTCTGTACGTGTAACAGAAACTGTCGTCAACAAATGCAAACAAATTTAGGAGCAGGTTACATTATTGAAAAGGAATGGGAAACGTAACACTATTGTATCTGCAGCGAAGAAATTCAAACGCAATACGGTGTTTGTATATAAGGCTTTGAGGTTCCATAACAAACCTCCTCGCTCTCATGTCATGTCACTACTAAAATACAAAGCACTAAAGACATTCAATATTTATCGCACTAAATGATTTACGGTCCATAATGATCATTTAAAAGCGTGAATGTTACTGACAGCGAGGAAATTGAACTATCCATTCCGTGCTTATAATTTTTTAAAAAAGAGCACAGGGTTCGTTCACGAAGGATTACTCAATTTTTAATAAAGATGTTGAACACGAAGTTGAATTATTTGATAATGTCCAAAATTTTGTGATTAAAATTAATAAAATAATACATGAGAAACCGTACAACAGTGAATGCATCTTTATACTGGTCAGTCTAGGTTTGAGTACAAAATGACCTCCGATAGAACCCTGTCAGAAATAGGTGAGAAACGTACTACAGCAGTCGTTCAGTCTTTGGCATAAGTGTCCCACGCATACACCATCCAAATTCACATTTCCCCAGTACGGCTAGACACACACACAGGCACATGTTTCCAGGAGCCTAAAGGCGTGTTACGACCCAAAGTGAAACAACAGCTAAACAGACATCTTTCAACATTGTTATTGATGCGAGTAAACCAGGTAAACTCACTCGCGAACACGTCAAACGGTGGCTAGAAGACGTGTTTATTCCTGATGTGAAAGAGAATTCATTGCTTTTGCTCGTGGAGTGGACAGACGGGTGAAGACGTGCGAGAATTGTTACATAGGAAAATCATTCATGCTGAACCTATACCCCCAAAGACACCAAATTTGTTTAACCTTTTTATGTATATTTTTTCCGGCAGTATAAGCTGGTAATTTGGTGACTTGAGGATTATGTTCGACATAAATTGATTCTCTGGTACACCAAACAAGTTACATGACAGAATTTTCATAATGAAAATACATTCTGTTGTGTATCATCAATTTTGTGCGCAAGTTCTAAAGGACATGCTTGCATATGCATATGGCAGAAATGTGGATACGTCACAAGAGCAATAGTTGGTTCATTTACAAATGTTCTGAAGACTATGTTGCAAGTAGAAAATAGTGTCTGTGGTCATGAAGATTGTGATGAAAGTGCATGTGTTAAGTGTTTGTACTGCTCCATGATGCTGTGTGCTAATCACTTCATTATGGATGTCCATCATCACAACTGAAGAGCAAAAAGTTAGTAGACTAGTAGATCACAGCACACACACTCATATATATAGCGCGCTTCGAAATAGGTATAATTTGTAGCATGCTGCTATTCTATTTTTCACTACAGGCACTTCAATTTAATTAACGATTTCTCTCACTAGGCTCAACACCTGATTGATATAGTAGCTATTGTACCTCAAGTGAATACTACTACATTAGTTAAAACCCCGCAGCTGCTAGTCCCATAGTTTTTATAAGTTCCTGTGAGTGAGAGAGCTCTTAACTCTGAAGTAAAAACAGATATGCAAACTTTAGTTATGGAAATGGATTCAGGAGTAAATTCCAGTGATATTTGATACCCTACATGACCCTCTTGCCATTTATCATATTTGACCGCGATTCAATATGGCTCCTTTCAAGATGGCGATCATGCACTGGAAGTAGTTTCCATATAGATGTCTTATCTTGGTTTACAATAGTGAAGTCAGATCTACCGAAAGCTTTTCCATTTTTGTGCCAAAAGTGTATTCTTGGACATTGCCTACTGGATTTCAAGATGGCGTCGGTGTAGCAGCTCAACGAAGCATTTTCGCATCGAGTGACTATGACTACGTTACTTAGCAACTCGAACTGAATCTTGTCACTAATTTTCGTCAAAATTCAACTCTCACGGTTTAAGGACCTTCCTCGTTATAAAACTCATGGAAACATTGACTCAGAAATGCAATACATTTCCGTCATTTTATCTCGTCATATTCTACTTGGTATTTAACACGGACGTAAAAGGAAAACGAATTGTTTTGTTCACATAAATTTTTCTTGTTTACATATAGCTCCATCCTTATATCAAAATCAGTGGCAAATTTTGTTAACATTTTCGAACTTACAACCTCGTTGGACCAAATGTACTAGTACTGTACATCATTTCTAGAAATTTCTTAAATAACCCTCGTGTTATGGCTTTAAAGAGACCAAATAAGTTACGTAAACGTTTCAACAGGAATATTTTCTTTATTTTCCATATTTCGAGTACGAAGATGGAACTTCAATTTATTGGCACTCAGTTTCTGTTGACAAAAAAACACTTAAATTTTCTAAAGTTGTTGCTAAAATGTTACATTGTGTCAGGATGGAAGTTGTGGTGAAGCAAAGAGCATAGAAAAGGAAAATAAACAAGTGAACATCGACTTCCCTTTTATTTTTCGCTTGACCTGTCAGCTATGTATGTGAAGGAGGACGCAGAGGATCGATGAAGTAGTTTCCATTTGGACAACCAGCATCTTCTTTAGATTACGTTCGTCGCCTACGGGATTTGGTTAGTGGTTGCTTGAATGGCGCTGAGGAAGATTGCCGCGTCCAATCCACGATAGCTTTCCGAGTATTTGAACCTTCTTCCATAGTTGTTGAACTTTGGTGTTTTGAGCAATTTTTACGGTTCAATTTTTCGCACAAGTTTACATGTTTTTTGTTTTCTTTTCTATTTTGTTTCGCCTCTAGTTTTACACCTACCCAATACATAACTAATAAAATTGTATGTTATTTTCTTCTTTTCTAAACTTACAGATACGCCCTCTTAATTACCTGAGGGATAGTATCGCAGAAAAACTTACACTATCGATCACCGAATGAATTATTTCAATAAAACTACACATGATTGGAAAGTAGTTAATATGCATGATGTTCGTATAAAAATATATTTTTATTTGCATCGAATAAACTTTCTAATTATGCTAAAATTATAGCTAGTAAGGGACTTTTCTATAAGGGATCTTTCTACTTACACTCCCCCCTCCTCACAAACACTGATTTGAAGTACAGACAAGAGAGGTACGATACAATTTGCTGTATAAAATGTAGTACTCTTTTGAGGTTCTGAATATATATACACGTTTTAGTCTACCAAACGAATCGTGTGCTCTATTAAATAATACACTTACAATGATACTTAAGTCATTGTTATGTGCATGCCCCAAATACAACCATCCATGGACAATGGGATTTTGCTGTGGATCTCACTTAAAAAATTATTGAGATTGTGAAACATCTGAGAGGTTGGATTATATTTTAAGCTCTTAATATAATATTGTCATTGTCACCTGTCTGCAAACATAGCATATAAATAAAGCGTTCAAAAAGATTTCCATTCCTTAATTTACTGCAATGTACCCTCGAAGACGCATAAAACAGAAGTACAAATATTATAGGTACTAATTATAGGTATAGGTAGATATAAAATTATGCTATGGCGCAAGAGATGATGAGCGATTTTGAAACTCAAGACCATGGTACTTGGTCAACATTTGCCGGAAAATTATACAGGGTGTTTCAAAATAACGCCGACAGCATTTGGGAGGTAATTCCTGATACCAAAATAAGACCAAAGCTGTAGACCAACCTGGATGCACAAATGCTTCCTTTCGGAGTTATAGGCTGCCGAAAACATGGTAAAATGAATTTTAAAGGTCCATAGCTCCAAAACTATGGGGCACACGGTAGTCGGGTCTAGACTTCAATTAGGAACTAGTAAGTACTTCAAATTATATGCCTGTAGCCAAGCTCACTCTATAAAAAAATGTGGAAATTCCTCAGGATTTTGAAACATTAATTTTTGGATAGGGCACATACTAGTTCCTAAATAAAGTCTTGATCCAACTACGAAAGGTCTCATAGTATTGTAACTATGTACCTTTAAAGTTCATTTTCTCATGTTTTTAGCAGTCTATAACTTAAAAAGGAAGCATTTGTGCACCCAGGTTGGTCTCTACTTTTTGTCGTATCTTGGTGTCAAAAATCACTTCCCAAACGTTGTTGGTGTTTTTGAAACATCCTTATAATTAGACCTTGTTTGTGGGACATATTTCATGTAGCAAAGACTATGAAGAAACGATCTCATGAAGTTAAAAAGTTTATATTACTTCTGCACTGTAAGTAACAAGAAACATTAACAATTCATTTGGGCCTGAAATGGAAAATGAACGCACTATTCACCGTTGGTTTGTTAAATTTCGATACGATAATAATGTTCCTCAGTGACTAATATATATATATATATATATATATATATATATATATATATATATATATATATATATATATATATATATATATTGATTAAACAACTTTGTAGTAATGTTACACAACACTTCAGAATATTCCACTGATGACAGTTTTAATCGATTATCATTTGAGATCATCATATAGACCAGTGATAGCCAAATGGACATTCCGCGAATATGTTTCATCTGCCCTGCAAAGAAAACTGAGGAAGCGTACAATTTGTTCCTTTTTAATATTTCAACGCATAACAAGGAAGTGTAGATGCGCATAGCAATATCTTTAATCGAGCCTTGTATTTCTCCTATAGAAGTGTTATCCTTAACCCTGTTACTACCAAATCCAATCTGCAATACCATTAGTGCCATGACGTTTGTTTAGAAAAATGCAGTTTCATGGAGTTGTTGTTAGCCCGGCCCTAATTTACCTTGCCGAATACAAAAGATATATATTGAAAATGTATAACGTATGTAAGTTTAGCAAACCGTCTCCTCAGGGAGTGCGCTGGACAAGGAAAATGGAAAATGGCCTCCAAGTACGGTCATCACTCTTTCCTGGACCGCAGGGCAATATTAATTGGCCATCATTGATATATGTAGACAATATTATTCTTGTTTAGTCACTTGCTACGAGTAATATCCTAAATATTGACAGAACACATGTTTCTGTTCCACATTAAATTGTACATATCTTGTCTAATATACACTTTGTCCTTAAAAGGAACGTCAAAATCCTCACTAATAAAACAAAAAGACCAGGTTTTACGTCAATGATGTAAATGCAAGATGAGTATCTGTTGACACGACTAATTAAGTGTCATCTCACACTTCCTGTTCCTTCCGCTGCCTCAAAAGGATTTATTCGAGCTGTACTAATTCTATGCTTCTCGTTCCTGATGAGGAAGAAAGACGCTGCTTTTCAAATAGTTCTTGCGAGCACGATCTTATATAGAAAGTTCCATACCCAGCAGAATGAAATTCTTTCTATTTCAGCAATGTAATGTGAATGTTTGTTACTTATTTGTATTAAAAGTGAACAGTTACAGAGATTCAAAGTAATTGATGTAGTTACTGTGTTCTAAATAAAACTTATTAATAAAGAGAATCAATGAGAACAACAAAGATATCTCCTACAATTTGAACAATAATAAATTACTGTGAAATACTTAAGAAACTTCGAAAAAATATGTTTTCTTAAAGTGTCGTATTAGGCCCATATTTTGAAATGAGTACGCCTTAAAATTTCTCTAAAAATCTTCACGTCACTAATTATAAACTATCTTGATCTGTGGTTTTTCTTTAGTTCCATATGTAACCACCAGATTTTTTAAAAAAATGGAATCTATTATTAATGAAATCTAAACTACTATCCAGATTGTGCTCAAGAAATTGCTCTTTCATCAGGTTTTCAACTGCGAGCATGCAGACCGAGAGTGCGCATTGGACATAAATGTGCGGGAAACTCTGTGAATGTTTGTAGCATATTTCAAATTATAGACTGTAATAAATATTATAATAATATAGTATTATGAGGATGCATTCGTAATGTACTCAAAGTTGCAAATAGAGAAAGTTGTGTTCAGGAGACATATCAATGACTTCTCCAATATGATTATTGGAGTGTTAATTTAAATATTGATCTGTAGGTGGATACAACATATTGTGCTCATAAATAGTTCATCTGGCTGGTTTAATGATTGATTACTGGGGTATAATACAACTTGTCTCTGTAACAATAAGAGAAATGGCCGACATAAACTGTATATTAAAAAATCAAAATAAAACTTCTAGAAAAGTGTAGTTCAAATATAAATTTGACAATGTGAAATATTAACACAAACTAGGAAGGCTGTAAAATCACGAGAAGGCTAAAGAGTAAATAAATAACTGTAAAATATTTAACAAAAAATACTTTTGGAAGAGCAATAATAACCACACATAAAAAGGAAAATTTAAAAAGATAGATTCGGAGAAAATTAGTTATTTCAATGTCGGACATGAAAGCAAGATTAAGGTCACTAAAGACAGCAATATTATCAAAAACGTGAATAAAGTTTTAGTAAATTCTAAATGTTCTCTGAATTCTGAGTATACTGAACATTCTTGTAGAATGTACCAAATAGTCACTGAGATAACAATCTTTACAATACAGATGGTTACTGTCACGCACTAAATAGGATTGTGTGACCTGAAAGTGCCCTGTACGCAAGTGTGCCAGATCCATTTCATCTCACGACTATAGTGATAGAAAGAGATATGAAGCTTAACATAGATATATCGATTTCACTATCTAATAGAACGTGAGAGTGTGTTCAGTTCATCAACCCCATCCATGAAACCTTGCAGGTTATATTTTGCGGTTTACATAGAATATTTTCTGTGGTCAAAGTGTTGTCGGATTGTCGCTAAGTTTGGTTTTAGAAGACCTCTTGAGTAACATCAATTCCTCCTATCAAGCAAACCCACAGTTCGAAATTAGAAAGGAAGTGTATGGTTTTGTTTGCAAGGAAATTTGCTGAACATCTATCTTTTTTTAAGGTTACTTTTTTGACAGCGAAAAAAATTACTTGTACTGAAAATCTCAATTAGTTAAAGAAGGTGTACGTATATTTGATTCAACTTTCTGGATAGATGAAAATACAGAACTTCTCGATGAAAACTGGTGGCCATTTTCTTGTAACTAGGCAATAGAATTCAGTCTATAAGTGCCTTAGTTCATAGTATTATGTATCAGCACAATCCTGACCACAAGGGTTTTTCTTAAACTCATGTACGTTAAGAAAGATTAATTTATTTGCTTGAGGAAATAAAATATTATTGCATCTGAAGTGCATTAGTACCTAAAATCCACATTTATGAAGCAAGTAAAAACGGTTTAGAAATCTTTTTGGATGATGAACATTTAAATCTCTCTCTCTCTCTATCTTACTCGCTGTTTCCTCCGAGGTGGTAAAATGACAGTTCCGTAGTAAGTTGAGTGTGAGTGTGTTAGTGTGCAAAAGGGGTTAAGGGAAGCGAACTGCTCCCAGTACGGAAGCTCCGAGTAGACATAAAATTATTGGTCATGCGCAGTGCAACAAAATCCCCTTTTCGAGAAAGGGTGCAATCAAATGATCTCCACTTGAGGTCAAGGACAACCATTGTTCAAAGAGACATTTCTACAACTTTCCGGTAACAATAATAATAACAATAATAGTACCTGTTCAGCAAGATGGTGAACATACTCTTTCTCATTCTGTAGATATGTGCACTACGAAAACTCTTATGAGGAGAAGTAATATTCAGTAGAGAAAACATTTTAAAAAGTCTTAGATGTGTTGCGGTACATTTGTTGAAAAAAAAGTGCTTTTACACCTGTAGTACCCGAGAAGTTTTCTTTTACAAGCTCTAAAATTTTGTTTCTACACCTTAAATTTCTCTCTATTCAGAAAAATTGTAACAAATGTTAGGAAGTTTGGTCTTTTAGCATCCAACATCAAAATTTAAGATGATTCGTGAAAATCTGCAGAATTTTTATGGGAAGTTTCTTTATTCAACCGTATTTATAGTAAGAATATTTTTAAGGTTTTAATTGACACATTTGTTCTGTTGACTAATTTATATAACGTGTACTTAAATAAATTTACTTCATAATATCGTATATCTAACTGAGGTTTAAACAAAATTTCCGATTTACAATGAATATGATCTATGCCAAGTTGCGTATTGTAATTACATGCTTCTAAAGTCTCTGAGCGCTTGGCCTCGTCTCGCTCTGCTTTCATTTATGGATTCACGAGCTCAGTTGGTATGTGGAGACAACTGCTAGCATTCCAGTCTCTATAGTAACGCACTAATTTCTATTCTCTCTCTCTACCAGTTTCAGCAAAATGCTGATTTGTTTCTTTAGTACTTAATTTCGGATTTTACCATTGAATAAATAAACGAAGTCACAGATTGGGGTGGTATCGTAACATTGGTACTCCCGAGAGAATTAGAACATGAAGGTAAGCGCGGTAGCTCAGTGGTAGAACGCTTACTATGGTGCTAGGAGTCCCTCAATCAATCCCAGATCAAGTAAGTTCGTTGTGGACTACATCATGCCCGTTGGTTTCCTCCGTTTCTCCCACGTTCTCATTCCACTGATTTTTTTCATAATAATTTACTTCCCATAAATTGTGAATCTCCTTTAGCCTAAAGAGTAAACGTGAAGCATTAACGAGTTTAAAAGAGTCTGCACATTCTTCACCTCTACGAAAGGCTGCACTGTACCCTACAGAAAAGACATTTAATCAAGAGGGTGCTCAAGATTATAAAAGAGAGTCTGACTTTTAAGGGTCATAAATCCTTAGGATTCATTTTGGCTTCAAGATTTTTGCTTTGAACATTTCATTTGGACTAAAAAATAAAACAAACGTAAACATTAATTTTCTTCCCTAACTTTGAGGTCGTATGAGCTTCCTTTGAATTCGTTTTTATATTATTCAAGAAATAAGTATTATGAATGATATTAAGAATTCGTATTTTTTAAATACGAAGCAGTATATTTCTGTATTAGTAAATTACAAATCCTAGCCTCAAAGATCAATATAAATCTGAGTGTTCACCTACGACACTCTCTTGTCGCCGGAGTGCTAATCAATTTTAAATTAAGCATCAATATTGTTAATCTTTTTTGCTAGGAATGTCACCTTTAAAATGTTTTAATATTTAATCCCCGTGCTCGACACGAAAATAAAAGCAGAGATGATATGTTTCTTTTCTCAGAATTTGCGTTGTCAGGCTAGTAATAAAAATGTCAATAATATATACCACATCATAGCTATATTTCTTAGAACGTTAGATACACGATATATATAATGCTTTTCGGTGTCATTATGCCATTTTCCAGCTAGGATGACCTTTCAAAGTTAAAAGTAGTAGGTAATATGGAATATCAATGTATAAATTCTCCCTTTGATGACTGCTTAAAAATCTATACAACTTATAGGTCTTCTATTCTTTATATCCTTCTTCCTCATTTCTTTAATCTTTAATTTCTTTAAAGCTATACGGTACAAATTTTTGAGTAGCTTCGTAGCCATTGTTAGCCATTTACCTTTCTGAATTTGTAGTGTTGATATAAGACCTAAAATATAAACATATTCCATAAATATTGCAACTTTATACAATAGTGTTTTAATTTTTGTTTCATTTTTATCAAATTGCTTTGCTAAATATTTCTTTAGAAAAATACTTCCCTTTAATGGGTAAAATTGACAGAGATTCAATTCGATAATCCATTCCTTATTTCTGGTAGTTCAAGCTTGGTTTACTACTTTCTTCGTTACTTTAAACACAGTACACAAATTTCTAGCTAAGGTTCACAGCGATATATTTTGTACTCGTTTCTGTGTTCCATTGTTTGTTTTTTTTTAAAAAATTCATTAATGTGTTATTTTTAAATTTCTAATCATTAAAAAATCTAGATAGATCTAAAAATATGCAAACGAATTTCAATGTTAAATAAAGATTCATATATACAGATCAGGTAGATGGAGTCAAGTAACCGTCAGGAAAATCTGAATTTCGTATCGCGTTTCACCACAATTGAACCACTGATTGGAAAAAGGGAATAAGTACATTTTTTTGCGATTTTAACCTGAGATAGCAGATGTGTTCCTTTAAGATAGTTGCATCGTTGAGTAGAAAATTGGAATGTTTGGGCAACTCTATGTGACCAATGTAGAAGGCAAAATCTCTTGCTGATTAGAAAAAGGGAATAACTACGTTTCTTATTTGCTTCTTACAGTCACTACAGGACACGACCACAACTGTGAGACTGTGTGTAAGTAGACAACCACCAGAGCCCTCTGCTTTCGTTACGATACTTCGCCTTCTTTTTGCATTGCACAATCTATGGAGAACTTTTTGCCCCAATCAGTTACAGATTTACATGTTTTCAGTGATACAAGTGGTGGTCAAAACTGCAATCATTCAATGACATGAATGCTTTTCAGCCTGACCGTATCATAACGGTTCCCACTATACACCAATGTTTGCCTGTCAGAGGTCACAGTTTTTACCATGTGACCGAAATTTTGCTGTAATCAAACCAGAACTCAAACGACACAATCGCATTTATTTACCAGCACAGTATAACCACATGATTACGAATGCAACAAATACTGATCCTCCATTTCAGGTTTACGAAGTTGTCAATGAAGAAATCTTAGATTTTAAACATTGGTGGTAACCGCTTTAGAAATCTTCAGGTAGCATTGTGGACAAAACAGTGAAATTCCAAGTAAGTAAATAGAGACACTGTTTACAAAGCAGAATCTCCAGGTTATGTCCAAGCTCATAAGTTTATCAATGGACTAAGAACTGATATTTTTCGATTACTCAAAAGTAATGTCACAAACGTTGCACTGCCAACGTCAAAGGCATACGATTGGCACGTCTCGATCAATCAGAAAAAGATCAACGATTCTTCACAAATCATCAAATACATACCTGACCAATACAAACAGTTTTATAGGATGATTTGTTCATGGAAAACCACTGATAAAGAAACTGTAGAAGACGAAGATGCAGACGGATAGGACCCTATGTAAACCCATTCTACTGTGACAAGGTATTTTGCTACGTATTTTGTTCAGTTGTCTATTGTATTACTTTTCTTGCTGTACGAATAACATTTGCTGTACAGAAAAACGAACGGTGACAATAAGAGTGTTAGAAGCCTAATATGCGTGATAGTTCGAATACATATATCCAAGATTAACATACAACATTGCATTCAACATGTACATTTTCATAGCTTTCTATCAAACTGCACATTACATACCCTACACACAATTACAATTGCACCCAACTTTAATTGATTGGAAAAAGGGAATATTTTTTTCCATTTTTAAGCTTTTCTAACCAATTCCAGGGCTGCAATACAAGATTCTTCTTGTTGTCTTAGTGTTTGTTAGTTGTTTTGCTACAAGTAATCAAATATACACTTTTTGCAACAAATGCAAACAACGCCTCTAGAAGGTTTTTTAGCGTTATTGAAAACTTAGGTCTGATGCACTTATTCCCTTTTTCCAATCAGTGATTCAATTGGTGTGAACGCATGATATATGAATACCGCATAGGATGAAAGCTGATCCCAAGAAATAATCCTCCGGGGAATTTCAGTTTCAGTTTATCCCGTTACATAAAAGGCGCAGATTACATGAACAAATGTTTCTTTATAAACTTATGAATGGAAACATTGAAAGTAGGGACATTTTAAAACAGATTTACTTTAATGCAGGTCAATGTAACTTAAGAACAAGGAACTTTTTCGTAAATAAAATACCTAAGACGAACCGTTATAAAAATTCACCACTGTTCAGAATATTAAGCAACTACAATGACATGGTAAGAAATCATGATTTGGATTTCACTTTCAATGTTAACAAGTACAATATTATTATGCAAAACGCATTAAAAATATAAATTAATTCTAATACATAGCTGCAAATTTTGAATGTATATGAAAGGTAAATATGTAAACAGTGTAGAACGTATGTTTATATGTGTGAAGGTGAAGTATTTATATATAAACTATTTATCAAACAATATATAAATGTGTGAATGTAAAATTGTATTTATATATTTATGATTATTATTTTTTATATTCTTTTGTAAATTTCTTTGTGTATATTATGTGTATTTTTTTCTTTTTGCTTAACTATAAGTTAAATTGCAAATCAATTGTAGTAAAAGCTCCTATAATTGGGGATGATCGTCCCTGTTGGAGTTAGATTGTTAAATAAATAAATAAATAGAATAGAATAGAAACCTAAAACAATGTATTTTCTTCATGTATAACATCAGCATTATATTTTAAAATTTCATGACTTGACCAGTTCTGCTATTATCCAGTTTAATTTTAGGATTTATTGCAACTTATAATTCTTAATTATGAACTACGTATGTGAATTATTATGAAATTAACCTCAAAGCAAAATTAATCATCTGTATTTACAAACCTTCGTAAAATCTAATCTTATGGATTTCTTGTCTTTATTGAAATAAATTTTGAAGCAGAAACAAAATCAGTCATCCTTTATTTTAAAACATCATCTGAATGAAACTCCCTTCCCTCGAGTTTTGATAAACATGCATAATGACATTGGCACTATTGTATGGGCATTAATAACATTCATTCACTAAAATGCGTTCCAGTTTTTGGAGTCGAATAAATGCTGCGATAAACTGCACATACAATAATCGATTAATCACTATAGAACACTGAAGATTACTGATATAGGCCTAATGCTCTTCGCTGGTGAGAAGAGTTCCTGGTTTGATGCAAGGACATGTGACTTTTGGTGGACATATTGTATAGATGAGTATTCTAAATGTATGTTTCCTTCCCACTTTCTCTTTACAGACTTTTTTCCATAGTCCTGTAATGTGCATAAATCATAGGTTTCTTATCTACAATAAATTGATTTAGAAATTTGTAGCAAAATATTTTTATACCTGCTGCGAAAATTGTAATAATAATTGTGATTTTCTAATGTTCAATATTTTATCCTTATTTAAGGGTATATGAAGATAATGATAAGTGCTTAGGGGATCCGTAAGCCTTTAAGTTGTTAAGATTTATTAGAAATTATAGAGACAAAGATTGAAAATTTTGTTCTGACTTGTTGAACAAACATTTGAATATACAGTATTCCGAAGGAAAGGGAGGAATGATGGGCACTACTGTAGTTTAGAAGATTTGTCAGTAAGTAAGGTAAATTTCCTTTTTACTGGAAAACGTGCACATATAAGTATCTGAAACTATATCATGTTTGACACATGGTATCACACTAACATTGGACGTAGGAACCATTGCGGTCCAAACGTATATTCGAACGTGACACCAAATCGTCCATGTCCTTTGAAAAGAAATGTTGTTCCAGGATTACTAACCAGTTAACCGTAGACTGTTGTGCCTCTTCCCGTGTATCGAAACGCAGTCCATGGAGGATGTTGCTTTAGGGGTCCAAACACATAGTAGTCGTAAGGGGTTAAATTAAGGCTATAAGGCTATACGAAGGATTGTTAAGAATATTCTCGTCTGTTGGGTTGCATGTGGTTGTCCGTTATTGTGCACTAACAACGCCCCGTTGCATAGTACCCGTTTCTGATGTATCGCTGCATTTAGTTTGTCCATGGTTTGGCAGTACGTGCCTGTAGTGATGCTCTTACCATTTGTCAGAAATTCATCACGAATGACACCCTGACTATCCTAAAACACAATAACCATTGTTTTCTTGGCATGTGTTATGGTCTTGGATTTCTTAGCCGGTGGTGACGACGGATGATTCCTTATTATGCTCTGTCGTTTTAACCCTTATCCGGGCAAGAACGTAAACGGGCAACCGGGGCCTGTGAGGCCCAGTATATATTTTAAGTGCAGAATACACAAAATCAATGCCTATTGCCACTTACTGTTTAGACTAGTCTAGAATGTACCGGTATATATTTTTGTCAAGTAGCGAAACTTTGTGCCACGCTTTTGTAAGCCGCCAAGCAGAATAGCAAATCCGGTCCAGACATTTTTGTAACGTAAACGGGCAACCGGGGCCTGTCAGGCCCAGTATATATTTTAAGTGCAGAACACTCAAAATTCAATGTCTGTTGCCGCATACTGTTCCGACTAAAGGTTACAATAGTCACGTGTTCAATATATAATTATCTTTCAATTTGATCTAATATTTGAAAGGAATTTCGCTAAAGTTATACGGGGCCTCCAAGGCCCCGGTTGCCCGGTTACGCCAGGAAAAGATTTTCAAATTAAAAGAAAACATTAGCTTTACCAACTCGATATGTTCATGATTTTAACTTCGACGAAAGATAGAAGAATTCAGTATTTTGTGTCTTCGAAATATGTATAGTTATTGAGAAATTTTAGAAAAATGAAGCTACTGGGCCTGGGAGGCCCCGGTTGCCCGGATAAGGGTTAATCAGATGTTCACACAAGCATTGAGATTTCATCGCTCATTATAATACGATTGAGGAATGAATTTTCTTCCTGTGTATATCGTGTGAGGTGAGTCATAGAAATGCCCATTCGAAGGTGTTTCTAGTCCTTACTTAGATGTTCTGGCACCCAAAGCACACACACTTTCCTGAAGCCAAGTTGGTCATGGACGATACTCCTCATTGAATCATATAAGATTTGCAGTTTATCTGTAATATCATGCAACCTCACTCTTCTGTCTACAGGAATCATCGTGTAGACGTCACACACATTCCTGTCGGTGATAGTTGTTGCTGGTCTGCTACTTCTGTCATCATCTACCACAGTTGTCCTATCACTTGCAAATTCATTGCACCACACATGAACTTGTTTCTGCAACGTATAACTCTCTCAATAGACATCCACCAGTTCTTGATGAATGTGAAATGCTTTCTGTCCCTTGGTCCATAAAAAACGAGAAACGTCACGCACCTCCTCGTTGGGGTAATGTTCAAGTCGATGCGCCACCTTTAGATTGCTATAGGTACCGGATGAATTGAAATAGAAGGCGGTAATTGCCGTCAAATTTCTCTCACCTTGGCATCAGCAGTATATAAAAAAAATATAATAATCAATTGCCCAAAAACTTCAGGGTTTTAGAGACAAATTCACCTTATTTTCTGATACATCTTTGTAGTTAATTCTACAATGAACGAATCATGAAACGCGTAGCTATATCCGCTAAAAGAATTAGAAAAATATATTTTTTTCGACTACGAAATTGACCTTACTTCTTTGACCATTAGAAAGCAAAAATGTGAGAAACATATGTAAGAAAGAAACGGTAAATACAGCAGATCCTTATTTGAGGGCAAAAAAATTCCAAAAATGCTGAAAGTGGAGGAGGACTTTATGTTGTTGTCTTCAGTAGATTCTGATTAAGACCCCTCATTTTTTCCTGAAAGTCAAGAATTACCTACTGACAGTGAGGGCGATACTAATACTTGTGATACAGTGCAAAGTGTGAGGTCAAATAGTAACAGAAATGTCAATATGAGCAGCCCTACTCAAGTTTCATGTGATAACGAAAGCCTTAGGTACAGAGGTAAAAACAAGTTTGTTTGGAATTCAAATGAACCTCTAAGAAACCGAAGGGTTCTTCATCAAAACATAGTAAGAGGGATGCCTGGTATAGCCACCCATGTAAGAAATCTAGAGAAAATATCCGAGCAAAGTTTATATTTGGTCTGTCTTATGTGATGATAATATAATTTAAGAGATTTCAACATGACGTTGGAAGAAGGTCGAAACAAATTTGAAGTAGAATAAAGTCAAACTACAGATCTATTGATCTATCTGAAAATAAAGCCCTTATTGCTCTCCTAATGCTGTGTTCTATTTGTAAATCAGGATACGAAGACATGTATTCACCATTTTCAAGACACTTTGGGACGACTTCTATTTAGAGCTATCAAATGTTTTCAAGCCCTTTTGGACAAATAGTACATTTGAGCAGGGTAGCTACATGTGGACAAATAGCATATTTGCAGGGTAGTAATGTACTAACTTAAAATTTGTCAGTTTTTAAATGTATGTACTATTTTTATTTAGATATTTAAATATTTTCCGAATTTATATGCAAATAGAACCGAATTAATGTATGTAATTCTTGTTTATCATATTTTGCTCGAAGTACAAAATATAATGTTTCATTAATCTACATTACACAAATGTTTTTTTAAAGATATTGCTTTATATATGTCCGTGTCTCACAGACACACATTTCCTGAAAGCGAGAAAAAATAACGTTTCCTGTTAAGGGTTAACATTAAATTTACATACGTTGCTACTTGCAGCTAGTAAAGAATATACTCAACAAAATTAAGAGGCGGAATATGATAAATAGTAAGTTGGTATTTTATAGGAAGGAAGTTGTTTTTTAAAGAGGTATTTTAAACAATCTGATTAATTGAAGGCTATTAGAAACACTCTTTCCCTACTTAAAGAAACAAAAAAAAATCTCAAACATACTGAAAATATTTATTCTTTACATTTTTAAAAAAAATAATAAATGATTAGTTATTCATTTAGTTGTTTTGATAATACATGATAATAGAACATTCCATAAAGTATATAATTGTCATTCTTCATTTGATTTTTGTAAAAACAATCAAATTGATAGTATAAATCGTACACGATCGATGAAACTTATACGATTTTGGTTTGATTTGGGATACTGTTAAGCCTTAATACGCATGCGAAATAATATGGTATGCAGGACTTTTTTTTTTACCGAGATATGCCATTTTATTTGGGGCATTGGTACAGAATCAATAAATAGTACTTCTTCCTTAAGTGCTGGGTGAATCATCTTAGCACCTTCACTTGATATCTCACACAACATTTCATTCATAATGGATGTTTATGTTTTAACAATGTGGCAGTTAGCTGTTCTAATTTAAATTTTATGTGATGTCATATATATTTATTATTACTCTGGAAACTAGGGTAAGCCCATTGACACTGTGGTCTTCAAATTGTATCAAGTGTGTCGGTCTTACATAAAAACAAATTTTCAAGATTAATACGCACACAAATATATATGCATGAGTATTAGTGTTCTCCATATTGAATTTGAGTAACATCACATAATCAGTGTCAATTCTGACATGTTGACTATTTCGTTACCTCATTCATCACATTCTAGAAAGTCTTTAAGCTCTACAAGGAACAAAGAATTTACCTACTAATGCTATGCATACAGCTACTTGAAACAGTCTTCCTTTCTCATAGCCTTAGTTTGGTAGAATGCATGCATTAAATGGAAAACATATTTAAATGAAACATAAACTTTCTAAAATATTTTATTCATATTTTTATTTTTATTGTTTTTAAGATATATTAGTACAATTTTTCTTTGCTTTTTTATAACTATAAAAATAAACAATGAGGAATTTTGAAAGTAGAACATTCACATAGTTGCTAAAAAGACTAGTCAAATAATGAGGAAAATTGAGGGATAGAGAACTCAGAGAGCGGAAGCTGCGCTCGGAAAATTATAGAGTGTAAGGAAATCCCTAAAACTGTATATTAGTTTATTTTACAAAATTATTAGATAGGGAATAACTTACTATTTTAATTTCTGATAATATTAATTTTCTTGACTTCATTTAAATTCAAAAATGTAAAAGGGATTGTAGAGAATGGATTCAGCAATTTATACTACAAATGGTATATTGTTTGATGTTAAGATTCCTTACCATGTACCGACAACGTTGTTTCAATTCTGACACAATCGAATAACACTCTGGAAGTTAGAAATATGACCATTTTTGATCGCCTTGAACACATGTATATTTATGGATTTTAAAAAATAATTATTGTAGAGTTATCGGAGAAAAACTTAAAATCGGCGGCCATTTTCCATTGTGGCGGCCGAAGCTTAAAGTCAATCTTAGGGGACTTTTAGTATGTTGATAAGGAAAAAAATGAAATGAAATCTTTGAGTTTTACGTCCAACGGTTATGCCGGTTAGGCTAAAGGAGACGGTGATTATGAGAAATGAATGAAATGGTGGAGTGAAGAAAGTGGGAGGAAACGGGAGAACCCCGAGAAAACCCACGCACAGGGTGTTTGTCCACCACAAAGTATGTCGATAAGGATGTCAAATGCTACAACTGTGCAAAGTTCCTTGCTTGTATGATTTATTTTTTGTTTTTGTTTGTTCGCAAAATTCCTGCACTAAGAGTGGAACCCTTCTAGAAAAATGAGATTTTTAACGTCCAACATTTATGTCCTTTAATGAAGACTGGTTACTAATGAAAGTACACGACTATGAAAGGATTGGTGGAATAGAAAAATTCACAGACGCGATGTTGTCCATTACAAATTCAAGTTTCATGGATCGAACCAGAAACACCTCGGACCACAGATTCACCATCACTGAACCATAGTGCCCCAAGTTAACCACCTAGAAACAAGAGAGTTATAACGTGTAATTGTAATAAGGCATTCTAGTAATACGTCCGAATATTTATCTATTGTCTGATAGTGTTGTTATTATCGCTAAACTTTCCAGTGCTACAGTCCGGGAATAGAATGAGGAATCACACCTTGCACTTCCAATTACGTGATCTGTATTCTACTTCAACCCAATTATCGTACCTATCTAGATCAAAATATAATACTTAATTCTTAAAACTCTTTTATTAACTCAAGGTCAAGATTCCGGTCAACACTGAATTTTTTATTCATAGAAGTTTATGTGAAATAATGGAGCATGTGCTGTTCTGGTTTTATATTACGCGCCACATTATTATTATTATTATTATTATTATTATTATTATTATTATTATTATTATTATTATTATTATTATTATTATTATTATTATTAATTGACTTTTTTTTGCTGATTTTGTTTGTGAAAATTCGTAAACTGAAACTAACATTTTCATGATGTAGGGATATTTATTTTAACTTGACATAATCCAGCTTGACTGCAGTATAGACGTTTCCTTTCTTTCACGGAAGAATTTAATAACCCTACGAAAGAAACAATTTCACTTTCCTTCTTCACCTTTTGTCGTAATGTAAGAATTCATGTCCTTGACCGATAAAGCTGCCATTCTTGCCTCGTGTTATGGGAAACAATTGGAGTTGGAGACGGAAGGACGAAAAAATGTGAGAAAAATTCATCTTCCGCCGTCGTCCCTCACCGACCGAGTTCCTACATCAACGTGACCGGTAGACGAAATTATATCTCTGAAGGCAACAAGCAACTTAACTGAGCATTGCCCTTTCTTCTATGCCGTTAACGAGCTGAACAAATTGTTTGTTACATGTCCTGTTAGAGATGTCATTTCAAAATTTATTTCGTCTGTATAGCTGAAACATATCTCTCTTGTTTCGAACTTATTTATTTATATATATTTTTGAAAAATATTATGACTTTTAACCTTATAATGTTTGCAGCATCTGAAGATATTATATTACTTTCTTTCTACATCATGCTACTTTGTTTATTTGTTGAACAAATAGGTACGAGTACAGAGTCTTCCAGAAGTCCTGCAAAAAGTAAAACGCTGTAACTTTGAAAGTACTACTTACAATTTTGTATTTTGTTTGTAATGTTTAGTGGAAATGTTAAAATTTTTGTTGGCAACAATGAGCGGATGTAAACGTTGACGTCATAACCGCAAATCACGTGACAAAGATGGCGTCTAGTCAAGAGAAAGCGCAGTGTGTGGCGTGGTTTTGTGAGTTAAAATCTAGTGTTTTGGTGAGAAGAAAATTCCGACAAAAATATCAGAAACAACCACCTCCAGGTTCAAGCATCAAGAGATGGTACGATAAGTCCCTAGCTACCGGAAGTGTCTTGGACTTGCCTCGTAGCGGAAGACCAACAACAACTTGATGTGATTCAGTCCAAAGAAATCGTTGCGAAGTCCAAAGAAATCGTTGAAACCAGATCCTTAGAGCTGCGAGTGCCAATGACAACGTTACACAATATCGTTCGTAAGAAAATAAAAGCAAAGTCTTACAAGTTGCAACTTGTACAGGAATTGACGGAAGAAGACTGTGACATAAGAAGTAGTTTTCTAAAATGCCATTCTTGGATTCCCGAAAGGATATAAGCAATGCTTGGACGTAAATGGTGCTCAGCTGGAGGTTTGGCGTTGAAAAAATCCTTGGAAACAAAATTTCAGACTTTCTTACAAGTCCACTAAACGTTTTATACAAATACAATAAATGGTCACAAAGTTACACCTTTTTACTTTTTTGCAGGACTTTTGGAAGACCCTGTACATTAGTAGTTAGGTTCAATGTATTGACAATTACTTTTATTATGAGCTCCCACTTGGCTATGCGATTAATATACGCGCCTTTAGCGTGGAAGGCCCGGGTTCGGTTTCCAGCGGGAACTCGTGTGCTTCGTATCCAACGTTAAACTGTAGGTCTCCGTCTCATATAGCTTCGCTGCTGAACGGGATGCTAAACTCAAATCCAAATCTAAATAGTTTTTTATAGAACTTTTATCTATGATTACTTCGAGTACCATAGTAACAACAGTATTTAATTCTAAACGCCAAGTTGATGTAGAAAACTTAACTTGTAATATGTTCATAATAAGTTACGAGTATTAATTCTCATCTTCAAAGTTATTGTTTCTATTGAATTTGTTGTTAAAGAATAAGAATCAAATTATTGTTAGTAAATTGGTTAGACTGTTTAACACGACCTTTCTCACACCAAAATGAAATAGTGACTCTCATGTATGTTAATATCTCGAACAAAAACCGTATACTATTAGAATTTGTCCAAAAGGCATAGTTTTTCTATGACTGGTATGTTAAAAATTGAGATTTAGTGTTTGCTTTTTATGTTCCTCATCTTGCTTATATTTACAAGAACAAGAAGTATTATTTTTTTTTTTTATCAGGGTACCTGTTATGGTGCGTTAAGCACCAGAATTAAATTCAAGATTATTGAGATATATTCATGATTTTATGAGTTCAAACATATTTACAATGCGACATTTTTAGTAAGAAGATGTCCAATATTTAACTGCTTGTAGTGTAAATAATGAGCTATAATGTTGTTCATTGTTTATGATTCCATTTAAATCATTTAGATAATTTTTCTGTGATCTTCAAGTCACAGAGATTTACATTTCAAGTCACTTGTGAAAGGAAAGTGTTATTATTTGTACTTTGGATATCAAGTTTGTGATTTTAAGAAGACTTGCGTTTCTAATTACGTTATTAATCAAGTGTACAGCTCCACTGAATAGTAAAGTTTTAAACATGAGATCAACTTGCAACTTGATTATTTAGAAGTAATGATATAATTGACTGTTGTTTTGGGTAACTATAATTAACCAAATTATACATAAAACATAATATACAGTTAGGAATTCCAATTCACTATCTACAATTAGATATGTCTTACACGGTGAAGAGCTTTGTTTACCAATCTACCAAAACTTACTCATATGCAATAAGAGTGATTCATCATACTTAAGAATAAACAGATGATGTTACCAGTGACTTTACACTCGAAGCAAGTTGTTCATCCTAAACTCACTTTTTAAATGAAGATATTAATGATCTAAACATAGTTTTAGTTGGGTAATTATTAACTTTTGAAAACTTGAAACCTTTTTCCACAAAAAAGTTACAGTTGAAAGGGAAGGTCTGAAAGCGTGTTCCAATTCAGCACGATACATACTCTAGTTTCAGGTTATCTTGATCTTGTGAAAGCAAAGGCTTAATTTCGTCGATCGGTGTTATTTAACGCACCTTAGTTTTCTGAATTTTCGTTCTTTCGAAAAAAGGTACGCAAAATAAACAGTTCATAAATAAATGGTTATTTCGGACCAATGAGAAAATGTGAGTTAATGTTGCAAACGTATTATAATATATCATTTGTTTAAACTAAAAGGAAAGAAAGTAGTTTATTTTATTAGCAGCATGTAGCGTCTTTTAAAAAGGATGTGGTAAGTACAAAGAAATAGTTCATTATTTCATAAACTATATTGATGAGAAATAATAATTAAACATGTTTTAAAAAGTTTATGATTTGACCCCCCTTAGGACCTGTTTCTTGATTTTAAATGTAAATTCCATATGTAAAAAATTACAAAATCGAGTTTATTATATATAATTTAGAAATTTACAGCATACAGATGATCATTATAGCATAATTTACATCATTCAGACTATAATTGCCTGTATGAACCATAATTGCTTACCTTTTATGCCTCATATTTGGTTATCCTACATGTTTGTTTATAATATTCATATAAATGATTGAGTTCTGACGACTAATAATTTACTTTTGAAATATTCTTCACCGAAAGGAGACATTTCTATTAAAGTGAAGAAAACAGGATAGAGAATATTAGAATCTTGAGTAGGAAATAGAAACGCATATATGGAAATTGTTTTAGTTAATAAAAATTAAAAGAAATACATTCTTAGTAGACAAGGGCTATTACCTTGCTAAGAATTGAAAAAGAAGAAGTATACTTTCTAAATGAAGTTCTGCAATTTTCTTTTAAAATATTGATGAAAATTCACAAAAAAATGTAAAATAAGAGACTTCCTATAATATGATGATGCATCTAAGTATCTAGTGCGACTTCTGTATAAATTTTATAATGGGAATCTATTGGTGGAAACAATTGTGTTTTTGCACCATACTCGACAAATAATAATATTATGAAGTTAACATGGATTGTGATACCAAACATTGCACCATAATGAAGTAAAATTGCTAATTGTTCAACATATTCGCAACATTGAAATCCAATAACTAGTTTTCTTTAAATAGAACTTCATTTCAATATCTAGAAGGTTTAAGTTAAGTTCTAGTGCAGATTCATAATATTCTGAGACATGACTGTTTGGAGGCTTGTATTGTTCAGGGTGAAGTAGAGGAAACGCATGCCATTTTTTAAACCGCTAGTACTAGGCGACGAGCAGGGGTATTGATTTCGAGCGACCGTTGGCATGCTCAGGAAATAACGTTTCAGTCGCTATAGAGCGTTGGAGCGTAGAGCATCGTGTGTTTGCGGTCAAGCAGTTCTTTAGAAAAAGTGTTTCTGTGGTCATGTTTCAATGTCTTTTCTGTTAAAACTTGAATGTTGAACGTCGGGGTACAGTCCCAGATCGAAACTCTGATGGCTTGCAGCGTTCAGAAGTACTGGATCTGTGATGAAAAAGAAACTACCTGGTCTTTTTCGTTCAGTTGGAACTTAGGCAGAGTGAAAAGGGCAAATCTTGCTAGTCCGAAGCGATCCACTAGGCGACAGACTGTATCGCTGGGTATGTCACGTCGTTTGCTTAATCGCATTTTACATGATGATTTCAAATTTCATTCGTACGAAATATGATTGTCCAGCAGCTAATGAAACCGATTTTGTACAGCGCAAGAATTTTGTGGCACAATGGACGCTATTCTTAAGGAAAATGCATCCCAATATTCATGAGTGATGAAGCCCATTTTCATCTGGATGCTTATGTTAATGTACAGAACTGCTCTACGCCCCATTGCGACTGAAACTGCATTGTCTGATCTGTCTGCCAACGGTCGCTCACAGTCAATACCCCTACTCGTCGCCGAGTACTAGCGGTTTAAAAAGCATGCGTTTCCTTTGCTCCACCCCGTGTATATTATATTTAGTACAATTTTCTTACATTATAGTTTCTTCAGTTATTCAAATTTCAACTAGGTTACTTCAAAAATAATGTTCCATCTGAATTGTCATTGTATTTTCGACAAATCTCATTCTGAGACTTAGTGGATGTATTGATAGGTTGTGCACGTAGTCTATATAAGGTACTAGACAAACAATTTATTGTTCTGTAAGGAACACAGAGAGTACTGTAGTCTGTACCATACAAAAACAAAATGAATCATTAATAACTTCACCTATTTATCTTCCTTATCTTTCCCATTGTCATATTGTTCTATGCGTAATTACAAATTCCTAACTACATTTTGTACAAGTCCACAACTCTCAACTCTGTCTCTCTGAGATCATAAACAGACAAATACTTATTCAGAGAATTCCACATTTACGTACGTAACAGCACGAGGTGTCTGAATCCAGGATAAACACGTGATAGCACAAACTAGTTAACAAAACAACAATTAAAACTCATTTACGTCTGGCTTAGATAGCAAAGTGTCTGCTGATTCTCAACAGGAGATAAGCTCACAGAACAAGCACACATAATATTTGATTTCTTCATGACATCTCGTCTACGAATGACGAAATAGCAATTTAACAACATAGTATAAACTTCTTTTTTCAAATCTCTAACATCTGACGTACGATTAGTGCAAACATTTATAATAACACGAGTTCTTTATACTGAAATGAATTTTGTAATATCTTTTGGAAATGATAGTGATATACGAAAATATTTACTTTGAAGTTGAAGTGTTATCTTTTACCCAGTGGTTTTCATTTATATTGTCTTACGAATTCCTCTTGAAATCATTTTAATATATTCTTATGTTTTCACACATTAATATATATAATTCCTGTGTTTCTGGCTTTTCAGCTTTTAGTCTGTTGTATACGATTCAATAACCTAATTTCCTATCTTTTAAGAGATCTAATATTTCATACCGAAGTCAGCTTACTTTATTCCATTATTCTTTAAAGTTAGGTATATCTTAGTTAAGTCAGTCCATTATTATATAAAGTTTTGGTTTAAAACTATAAACTAAATTGGTATGCAAAATATACAATTTGAACGAAAAACCTTGAAGTGAGAGGAAATTTAGTAACTTTTACCCTGTCTCTGATATACACAGTACTACCAACCGTCACAGAGGACTCCTGTTATACCATCTGTTTTAGCGAAAAGGCATGTTTACAACACGCCTAGCTGCAGGTGTGCATAGAATAAATAAACAGTGACATCTGACTGTTAAATACAGAACATAGCCAAGCTTACTTCTGCTCTTTTACATGAAAATCATCCTGCTAAAAGTACGAAACTCAGAATTGAGGATTAGAGTTGGGACTCCAAAATTCACTATGAACTTCATATGAAAATTTGCTAATTACGAATTAATTATTCTTGTACATAGAAATAAAGAGTACATATTTGCATTAATGTGTGTTTATGTGATTATGGAGTTCATACACTTTACATGAATTATTTCATGAAACTCAATAACCATAAATTTATACGCCCGAAAGACTAATAAGATTACAAAGAAAACACTGGTATGTGCAAACTATTTCACGTCTGAGAGACTCCTATTTTCCAAAGTTTAGAGAAGTAACAGCGTGCATTTTAATGTAGGATTTTACACTCTGAAACTACGAATCATGGTGTAAGACTTATAACTTAAAAATTAATAATATTATATATAAAATATCTTTACAAATGTGATTTCATGTATCTTTTCCTAGAGATTAATATGATGAATTTTCACAACAATTAGAACTAATGGAAGTTAATTTGTGTAAAATAAGCACAGTTTTGACCTCAGTTATAATTGACACTTTGAGATATTATTCAGTACAATTTTTCATAACATATGATATTTTCCATACATTGTGTCTTGTGAGTAGTTATGGTGATAAGCTGATATTATTTGCTCGCTTAAAAGTTGCCTTTATAATTTACAATTATCTAATAACTGTAATTATAGAACATTATTATCTGTGAATAATATAGTAAGTACTTGTGTCTTGGCTTTTCATTAGTGCATATTGTAGTGATTTCTTCCCTTTCTAACTTCTCTTTTTAATTTTTAAGTATTAACCGCATAAACCGAGAAACAAGACAATTTCTAAGGCAACTTCTGTAGCTCCTTGACTCATCAGATTTGACTCTGTACCAATCAAATTCGGTTATTTGTATACGTAGAAATAATCTCTATAATTGTGAATTATAAACATTGTAATAAAATGTTGGTGTATTTCTATAAGGCTTGAAATCAATGCTTTTAAGTTTTATTTATAAACAAATTCTTAACAGCATATAGCACTCTATCATATACATATCATACCTAAAGTATTCACATCAATAGGACTTTTAAATTGAGTAAAGAATAATTTTACAAAAGGGAAAATTTTCAGGGAGCTCTACATAAGGAATATAAATATAATAGGAATATAATAGGAATATAATAGGAATATATGCGTTATTTTGCGCATTTTTTAAAAGGAAAAACAGCGTAATACTCTCGATGACTATCAAGACTTTAACTAACCATGTCCTAATTATAAGTGAAATTTTAGTCCACATTTTCAGTATTCCGTATTCGATCCTTATGCTTGTACGATTAGCTTATCTCCATATTTTAATCTATTACCTTAGATTTTAAAAAAGCGAGTGTATTAAGCTATCGACTACCTAGTTGTTTCTAGTATAAGGTTTCATCTAATAAATAATTTTACTCTTTATTGACCTTTGGTGAGCAGTAAGCAGCTCTATTTGTTTTTTGCAAATAATATTATATGAATATTATCTTTATCATGCAGTTTATATTACATTTCTTAATCATAACAGGATAATCTAAAACTAAAAGATCTATATTGCTCACAATGATAATGAACAATGTTGATCAAGTTTAAGAACAAAGCACTTTGTAGTTAATCGTTTCTCTGAGACACCATATTTATATATAATCTCCAGGATTACTGCATGTGATTAACATTAAAATTGAATTAGCACAACGACATACAAGCAAGCACACTACAAACCGTGTTCTGTTAGGTTGCGTAATAACGGAGAATTATTTCATATTATTAAATACGTTAGGTAAATTGTGTCTTTATTTTGATATTATAGAAATACATAAAAAATCAATATTTTGATTTTTCCTGAGTATAACTTTTATTTTATTACAAAATATACAGTAAATTTCTTATATTCGGATAGTATTTTCAGTATATATATCTCCAATTTTACAGTGTTAGAAAGCGATTTAGCTAGATGTAAACATTTATAACAGACTCTATCTCTTTCATTGGGTCAAGATTTTTTTTTCAATTATAATATACTAACTTGGCTGATTATGACTCGCAATATATAGAGTGTTACATTATTATTATTATTATTATTATTATTATTATTATTATTATTATTATTATTATTATTATTATTACGAGTAATTTGTTTGCATTAATCCATTGCTTTTAGATAGGACTGGTAGAGCACATTTTCTATTTCGCTTTATGGAGCGCTTATACAGTATCTGGTTTATCATATATTTTTCTTAGCTGAATTCTGCATATTACATTCCGCTACATAATTACTGCATTTGTATAGTTATACATATTTAGATACGTGTGATATTAATTTTATCCAAATAAATTCAGATCAAGTAAGCCACCTACTTGTCACGTCCAATGATCGTAAGCTCAAAGTTGTTTCTAGCCTATGCAGAATCCCATCGTTACTGTTCTTCCTATCTGGAAGCCAGTATTTCTGTCACTCAAATGGCTTTCCAAATATCATTACGACACAGGATGAGTGCTGCACTACGAACATCGTTACATTTAAAGGAAAATCAAATAAAGTCGTATTCATTTCACCGTGAAAGATATTTTGAATTGGTTAAACACTGCTTAGCGGGCAACCCAACCTACATTGTTGTTGTGCTGTCTTACATATACGGTAGGATAAATTCCCAAATTCTCAACGGTACTCCACACAATCAAGGGATTTGCTTCCCTGTTAATTCAGTAACATCTAGACTTCTCTGCATTTCTGTTATTCAGACCATGGTTGCAATGATTCGAAAACTTATATGGCAATTTGACATTTACTGACGTGTAATAAGCTATTATTATTGTTAATTGAATTTGATATTTGGCAGAATTAGTTCACCGAGAATGGGATTGAACTATTAGCATTTTCCTTTCCTTCTGCAGATCTCGTATTTTATTAACGCGTCTAACTTTTTCTGATTTCTTGCGATCAATTTCACCACACAAACGTCAAGACCAGGCACTTGTACGTTATTCCTGTGAAAATAGAGGTGCGTGGGTGAACTCCGTCAAATTGTAGAGAATAAACAACATAATTAGTGTTCAGTGGATTCAGTTGCGTAACAACCAGTTTTCCGTGTTCAGAAGAGAGAAGGCAGATTTGGTTAAGTGAAGAATAATAAATAAACTTTACCTTGGGCTACCGCACAGTAAATGTTGACTGGAGAAACACGCTTGTGGTTTATCTGTGAACATGGTTGCTCTTTTCCCCAGTTATGAATACTGCATATTTCGCTTTAGCATAGAGAATCCTTTGTGAGACTGCTTGCTCCATTTTCAGTTATATTTCTGTAGAATGATGATAAATCTCTTATTTTGTCTGGTACTGTATGGGCCTGGACCATAACATCTTGTACAGTTTAAAGTGTTGCTGCTTAAGCAAAATCTTCCAGACCATCTTTTTTTTTTTTTTTTTTTAATCTTGACTTACTTGCTTTAGCCACTTACTTAAGAGGACTTCTTCCTCACACACGCTATCAATATTTTCATGAGTCACACTAAGCCGATCAAGCTTCTTGCCTTTACATAAACATCCACTTCCCTGAAACTGTCAGTACCATTTTATGTTTTTTTTTTTTTTTTTGGCGAATGTCTCTTTTTCAAATTTCTTACGAAACTCAAGCTACAAAGGAGCGAACTCTCGCTCTCTCACACACGTACTCCATGAACGACAACATCTTGGAAACTGACTTCGTGGTTAGCATAGGAGGTGAACTGCTTGTACTGCAGAGAAACTTGGAGAGTTTCCGTTGATGACGGTAGGAGTTGAGAGGTAAGATGAGAAATACGTTTGTAATGAACTTTAGAAACTTGACTATTCTTTTGTATACATTAAACATTTCTTTACATTCAAGACTAAAACTATGTGGAGAGTTTAGTAGTTTAATCTGGAACTTCCTATAGAAAAGCGTATTTGTTATTTTCGGTATTGAAATACCACTGTAGTATGATCTAAACTGTTATTATTATTAACAAAGAAGAATAAAGATTTCCATGAAACTTACATCTATACTTCCTGTGTGTGCTATCTCAAATTTAATCACTTGTAGAGGCATGTGAGTTTTGAAATCTACATTAAACGGTTGAGTTTTATCTCTTACTATAGCATTTGAATAGGAAAAAAACTTAATTGCGTCTTTTGTTCTTAATTTGTTTAAAAGTATACTCAGGCTTTATAAAATAATTCAGCAATACATTTTGGAAAAGTGAATTTATTGAATCCGTAATGAACATTATTATATGTCAATATATTTATTCATCTGTAAAAGGATTAGTTTTAGGAAAGAAATAATGGAATTTTTGACTCAGCTTCCGATTTTACACCTACGTGGTGAGATTGATGTTTGGTACACTATATTTGAAGTTGTATGCATCAGACTATTTACCCACGCATTTGCATTCCACCAACGCATTCACACAGCGAACACGTAGGCGGTGGTAGGAAACGATAAAATTCCCTGCTTGGGATAGAGCACTGTGTGTTACAGTTCACTCATTCATGTAAACGTGCTTGCTGCTCACAGACACACACCGTCTCTTCCGATCACATTTCGTTCCGCATTTAAACGCGCATGGAAGCTGCAATTTCAAAGATGAAGATAGAGACAAGGAGAGAAATTACATACTGTGTGGCTTTATGTAGAGAAAGCTAAATTTTGTCCATTTCAATCTCCATTTGAATCACAGTCAATGTAAACATTTGACTATTGTAGAGATTTATAAAAAAATAATGTAAATATTATTTTCTATTCCAAAAGCACCAAGCTTTTAAAATTTAAAATATAATAATGTGTTTTTCCGCTCCAATATTAAGTATTCGTTAATTTCAATGAATAAATTATGATTACATATAAACGTGAATGTGATATGATAAAACACATGTTAAGAATCGTACATAAAATAGACTTTAAAATTAATAGCTATTCCCACTTTCGATAATCAAATATACTCTATTTACAGGAATATTCTGTACACAAATAATTTGAGATTATAATTCAATATATACTTAGGTACTATGTGTACTTTTAAAGTAATTCATTCTATTGATATTTAATTGTTCTTGTTCTGCAAAAGTGGACGTGGTTGGTACAGGGTGTTACAAAAATTGGTCACAAAATGTTTTTAATAGATTCTTCACATCAAAATAAGAAAATAAGTTCATATGGACCAGTAGTCGGAAGTGCGTAGTTTCGTACTTATAGAGTGCCGGAAACGTAAAAAAAATGAACTTTAAAGGTCCATAGTTCCAGTACTATAGGAACGATCGTAGTCTGGCCAAGACATCACTGAGGAGCTAGTATGTAAACTATCCAAGTATCCATCTTTCAGAAGCTCCGGTACTGGCACAGTCGTATTCAGAGACGCTATTTGGGAGTACTTGATCATTCTCCAGCTACCTCTCACAAAATTGACGTGCAAGTACTGAAGCATTCTTAAACATGGATATTTGGATAGTTTATATACCAGTTCCTCAGTGATGTCTTGACCCGACTACTGTAGGTCCCACACTAGTGGAGCTATTAACTTTTCGAAGTTCACTTGTTTCATGTTGGCACACTATAACTCCGAAACTGTTCATTTTGGAGCACAGGTTCTTAATATATTTTTCTTATTTTGATGTGAGGAATCTGAATCTGCCTTACTAGTGTCTATAATTACTAAATTAATACTAAGATAAATAGGTATAGAGATAAAGAAAACTCATTTTTTTATTTTGCCTAAGGGTAGCTTTCATATCCTTCGTTAACCTCTATTCAAACCGGAAGTGGTAGAAATACGTTATTTAGATTTCAACGTTTATCAGCGTAGCACAAGAACGGCAACAGAGAGCAACAAGCGGTTTTTTTACAGTCGATTCAGAGTGCCAAATGAATGTATCGTCACTACTATCAACACTCAACCAAAACCGTAAGTGGTTGAAATTTTTCATTAATTTTGATTTTCTTATTGATATCTATAGAGCAACAACAGCGAAAGATACCGACAATTGGTGTTTTGCAATCAATTCAGAAAACTTAAAATATATTCCATCTCCTCCACTAACCCACTAATGAAACTGAAAATGACATGAATAATCCGTTTCCTTTTCCAAAGTTGATCGTTATAGAACAAACCGTTAATATATGGTGACAAGCGTTTTTATGCAATCAATGTAGAGTGCAAGGAATAGTTCTTCTCCGTTATTCCTCTTTGAAACCGTAAGTAATAGAAATAAATAGTTTTCGTATTTTGAGTTGATCGCCCAGATCAGAAATGGTAAAAAGTAGCGGCACATTTTTTGTTGCAATCGATTCAACATCTTAAGAAAACACCGTCACTACCAATAATATTCAATTAATGCCGGAAGTGATTGAAATTTACTAGATGTTTGGTTTCAATATTTATTTATTTAGAACAAATATAGTATAGTGTATGTCAAAAAGGTTCTTTTTTGTAATGATCGAGAATAAGGTTTGCCTCGACTTTTAGGCGGTTAAAACCTACGACTTTCGGTTATGATAGTGATCACATATAGAAATAAATATCGATAAGCAGTATGTTTTATTTTTTAAAAAAAATCATAACTTCAGTACCGAAAGAATATGTTTCACCTCTTATTATGTTCCTCTATTGTAAGTAAAAATGATAAATATAAATTAGAAGTTTCGGTTTCAGTAATAATATCTATAAAGCGAAAACAGCAAGAGATTCGGATAATGGCGTTTTGTTATGGATTCAGCGTCCGAGAAACAGGTTCTATCTTTGATTTTATTCCTCTATTATAACCAAAAGCTGTGGATGTACTACTTCAATTTTGGATACTGTCCCATAGTTTAGAAGTCTACTGTAGTACCACACTTTAAAAGGAACCTCACTTGTTAAATTTAAATCAATATCATGAGCGGTATTCAATTCGCACTACAGGAAACATAACAATAATTTATTTAACTCTATCCTCTTTCTTTACTAGAGTGTATGAGTTATGTAAGGAAGAAAATTACGTGACTAATTTGAAATATAAAAAGAGATTATTTTATTGTTACATAAGTAGAACAATTTATCTGAAGCATATAAGCTATCTTCGTACGGTTTTTGTACCAAAGATTTGCAATTATTGGTATTCTGGAGAATGAAGACCTTTGTTTTGTAGGAGCTTGAAACATTTCCAAATTATGGAAAGATCTCATGTATTGAAACATAATAACATTTATTTCCACCTGGTAGCTTACGACACTTCTTTCATTCTACATTCGATACCTTGGGAAAATCGTAGAAACTATGACGAAATGAAAATGAGGTAATGGGCGGGTGATATTAAAAGCATTTATTAGTAAGTCGAAAAGACTAGATTATCAAGAGGAAGTGTATGGAAGCTACTGAAGGCACGCACCAAGTAATATACCTGCACTGAGGGAATAGGTACGAGTATGATTACTATGAATATGGAGTTTTTACTAAGAGAGAATTTAAAGGAGTTAACACACAAAATGAAATAAATTTTTCCTAGCAAACAAATTGAATATTCATAAGCTTCATTCGTTGTTAATAACAAATATTTTTTAAAAAATAATTTGGTAACAGAAAACTTTTCCTTACGTATTTTTTTTTTCATTTTCCAACAGTCGGAACACGCTGTATCGTGAAGTTCTTGTTTTTGCAGATATTCAATTGAATTGAACAAAAATATGATTTAATAATAAGCAAACTTCAAAACCGTACCCCTATATCAAGTTTCATTAGAAGAAATATTAAGAAGACCTACATTGTCCTTATATTAAGCTTAAAGTAAGTAAGAAAGAAAACAACAATTAATAAAAAGAAAATGAGCTTTTTTCCCTCCGGTAATTTTTCATCCATTTCATTTTATCTTTCTAGCTGTTGAGAGGTGGGAAATTACTTCCGGATAAAAGGAATTTTAAACAAGGTTTCTCTTGATGGAATTAACCTCGGTTAACCCAACGTGGGTAGTTGTTAGGCTCCGCTTAGAATATATACACACGCTCTAAAAGAGAGTTAAAGAGAGAGAGAGAGGAGAAGAAGGTTCTACTTACACAAGGAGTGCAGTGGCTCACTTAGTTGTCAGAAGCTACAGAATCTCCTTCCGTCGTCAGTTTTCAAGTTTTCTTAACTGCTGATATAATTATTGTACAGCTTCATAAGCGAATTAAGTGAACAGGTTGGTGGAAAAAATGAGATGTTGCTTCTTCTCTTCAGTGTTCACTTTATTTGCCTTTCTTAATCTCTCCTAATTACTTTCCAAGAACACAACAAAGCCACTGTTCTTATACATTGCTAAAACGAATTGTATGTTTGAAATAAAAAATATAATTGATAATACATTTTCCATCGATTTATCTATAATTTAAGATTCCACAGAAAGAGAATACGCTGGCTTAGTGGTAAATTACTTACTTACGTCTGTTGCGTCAAATCCTTGAATCTATTCCAGTTCATGTGAATTTGTTGTGTACAACGTTGTGTCCATGTGTTTTCTTGGAGCTATTATAAAAGAAATATACTGATTAAAGATAAATCCGTAGTTTTCTTCACATATTACTGTTCTTTATAGGTCAAAGTCGAAATTAAATATAACATAACTTACTACTACAATCTCATAAGGTTAAATATATTTTTCTTCGTACTGTGTAGTGGCTCTAACATTCAGCATTTATGAGCATATACAGCCAAAACAAGTCCAAGCAAGATAGTTTTCAAGATTTTGTGTAGCTCTCACTTACTATTTTTTAAATATTGTGAGTGACTCGAGTTTTCGGCCTTGACAAATTTAACAAAACTACATTTCTTTATTTATTTCTAAGTCAAAAGATTTCCTACATTATCGCGAAAATACTAATTATTTGATCTTGTATCATGATATATTATGATCCTTATATCACAAAAAATATCAAATATCTTATATTTTTTTAAAATGAAATTAGACCAAATTTAATTTCAGATTTAGGCAGTTTTTGTTCAGAGAAATTCAGATAATAAAGATTCCTAAAATTATATTTTTTAATGTTATGATTTACCCAATGCTGATATTAGGAAATAGGAACATACGTATGTCAATAGAAGTTAAATCTGAAACTATTAAAGCAGTGCCGAATAACTTTACAACGTTAACGCGATGCTGTCAGATTAGCATTATCTTTCGAACGAAGTCGTTGGGCTGAGTGAAACCGCTTGCCTGACGGTGACAGTGTGATACTTGTGCGTAGAATGTGCAAGGTCGGCGATATATCAGAGTTTAGTAGAGGCCAGATTGTGATGCCCAGACCTTCCAACGAAAACCTTGAAAACAGCGAGACTTTACAAATATTTAAGAGTTGCCTTAGTATCTTCTAAAAGTGGGAAAGAGACTGTGTAACCAGCACCGAACCACACGATCTGGGGCGGTCACATCTTATAAAAAAATGTATGTCGCTGATTGGCGAGGTTGGTATAACAGGATATGGCGCAAAATCTAGCACAATTAACAGTTGACTTTAACAGTTTTTAACAATGGACAAAGCCCGAGTGTGTCCAAGTACACAGTTCACTATACACTATTAGTTATGGGCTTCCGCAGCCGGCGTTCCACACGTGCACCAATGTTAAATGCAGAGCATCATCAATTAGAACTGGAATAGGTACATGTCTATCGTCATTGGAATGCTAATCAATGGCACAACGTTACATTGTCCAATGAATCACGATACTGTCTTCATTACATCGATGACTGGGCCACAATTCATCCTCTTCCAGAGGAGTAGGTGTTCGTACGTGCACAGTTGGATGATGATAGGCTAGGGGTGGTACATTATGATTTGAGAAATCATTATTTGATCTTTTATGGGCCCAGTAGTGCGTATAGAGGTCGCCGTGATGGCCATTTATTATAGACAGGACATTCTTTATTATATACACTCATTTATAAGGGGCATATTTCTAGCTGACAATGGCATCTTTCAGAGGACAACGCTCCTTGTCACAAAGCCAACAAACGTTGTGTTGCAGTGGTTTTTAGGAAAACAGTGGACAATTTGAACTGCTGCAATAGCCCATAAACTCATCCAAGTTTAATTAAGTTGACATCTTTGTAATTCCATTGAACGTCATATCCGAGTTTATCACCCCCCTCCGCCTAATTTACAGAAATTAGGTTACTTTTGTGCAAATGTTCTGCGCCATGATTCTTGCCAGCTACCAAGGTTCGATTGTTTCCATGCCAAACCGAATTCCTGCTCTCCTACCAATCAGGTATGGGTATAATATATATTACGTAAGTGGCATAGTGTTTCACCTGGTCAGTGCATATCTTTGAAAGAAATAAAACTATGAAAGAAACACATCTAGTTTATATAGAAACATCTCAAGATATTAGTAAGATAAGACAACATTGAATGTACTGCAATAATGAAATGAAAAAAGTAAAGTTCATGTACAAAAGAATCTATATCAACTTTATATTAGCATTAAATTTCCTTGTTCCTTCAGCTAGAACTAGAACTAATAATACAGGTTTCTTCTATTGCAAAAAACTAGAAGCGACATAATGCTGAAGTTGCCAATTTGGAGAAGATGTTCCGTCTATAATAAATAATGTCAAAAACATGATAAAATTAATATATGTACAATGTCCTGGAAGGCACTGAAAACTATTGTAAAAGTGTAAGTGTACTGTACCATTTCACACTCTGATTAGGCATCTGTTATGTTGATTCATTACTAAAGCAGAATACTATCGTCCCCGACTTTGGTGGAAACTAAATATTGTTAGCTGCGCTGCACCGTATTGGTCCTCTTGGTAGGAAGTGTAAAGGTCCTGAGTTACATTTCCATTTTATTCTTATAGATGTGGAGTTGTATATTCTAACAAAATAAATAGTTGTAAGTACTACAGTAATTTGGACACGCTTCATTAAAAAATCCGTATGACAATTAAATTAAATTGAGACTTATTTGAACTGTAGGACTCGCAGCTTTAAATTCATTTAAAGATCATTCAGGGGAATCATTATTAAAGCTACATGGGACCTGGGTCACTAACTTAACACATTCAGCGGGTTCGATTCCCGACGGGTAGTTCGGATTCCATGTTAATCAGTAAGTATCGTTCCGTCTCATATAGCCTAGCTGTTAAAAGGGACATTAAACTCAAAATCAACTCAACCTTTGTAGGCGCGGTGGCCAGTGCTAGAGCGTTCACCCCTGGTACTTGGGGTCCCTGGTTCGATCCCAGCTCGCGCCGTGTGGACTTTGTGGTGGGCAAACTGTGCTTGTGGGTTTTCTCGGGGTTCTCCCGTTTCCTCACGCTTTCTTCATTTCACCCTTTCACTCATCTCTCATCATCACCGTCTCCTTTAGCCTAACCGGCATAATCGTGGGACGTAAAAGTTAAAGATTTCATTTCATTTTCAACTCAACCCTTTCAGTAATACCATTCAGAAACCGAAATCATTTTTCCAATTGAAATTAATGTGAATGGGATTAAACAGTTCTATCTTCTGAAATATAGTACGAACATTTCTTTCTACATTTATAAGTGTTTATCTGTGATGAAGAATCAAAAGTTACCTCAATTAAAAGAAAATAAGTAACACTAAATTACACCATATTTTGCTAAGCTTTACTTTTATAGCATTATGTTTACGCTTCTTGTTATTGATATCACTAAAATTTCTCTCTTTCTGTAGAACCATTATAGCAAAATACCATAAAAAGTAAAAATAAGTAGTTTATGTTTTATAAACAACACTTTTACAGATGAATGTACAGCTAACTCGTGAAATCACTACTAAGAGCGTGCAATAATGGATATTACCTCTAAATATAGTTCGGGAGCCGAGCAGAAAATTGTTCACAAAATTTATTCGTGCACTGGTTTACTAGCAATGAGAGGAGTTTGTGAACCTTGATTCATTGTAATGTGAATGATGTTACAAAAATTAGATTAAATTTCCAAGAAGAAATAAACAATTAAAGGCTAACAATATTTTTGCCTGTATTACGCGTATTGAACACTGAATATTTTTGTGAAGTTTATCACGATTTCAAAGATATAACAGAAAATCATATTTTATTCGTCGTATTAGTGAGTAGATCGCTTCACTTCTATGCACGAATGTTGACAATATTCCTGTTTGAAAAAAACATCTGATTGAATCCAGTATATATGGTACTATACTTTATAGTAGGTATAGCTGATATTATACATATCAATCACAAGTCTTACTTCATGAAATGTACTCAATTCATCCATAAAATGTCTTTATTGCAGTAAACAGAAAATCTAATGTCTACATCATTGAAGGATCGAAACCTAACCTCATTTTCCGAGTCGACAGACTACCACTAATAAGCTAATAGCTACATTAATAGTTTCGAAACATTGTTTTACACATACTCTAAAACTGAACTGTTGTTTGTTTTAAAACCAAAGAAGTGTTTACTCAGCATTCACAGATGAGTGAATTCCCTTAACAATGTAATAGTAAGAAACTTTCTGGTTTAATTAGTAAAGGATTGAGGACTACGCAATATGAAAGACAGAAAACTGATTGCCTCGTTGGTAGATGAGCGGTAGAACATTTTTCCAATAAAGTGAAAGACTAAAAACATATTCTACTGTAGTTAATATTTTGTCTCTGTCTGTTTTCGAATATTGCTAGTAACGGAGGTAGAGTTCCCTCGTGGCTAGGCGGTTAGTGTGCATGCCTTTGCGTGGTAGACCCGGGTTTGATTCCCTGCAGGAGCTTATGTGATTTGGATTCATCGTTAAGCTCTAGGTCCGAGTCTCATATAGCCTTGCTGATTAAATAGACGCTAAACTAAAAATTAAGTCAAAAATTAAATCAGCTAGTAACTGTGATAACTAACCAACGCTAATAATTCTCTTTTATTTGTTGGTTTATTTTAAATTAACCTGCTTTACCTGATTGTACGAGTATATGAAATACCCTGTTTATAAATTGTCCATTTTGTCTCTAACCAAATGTATTAGAACAAATGTTCATTGTCTAAAATTTCTAATCATTGATTTCTTTTCGTTCATTTGATTGTATTCGTAAATACTACCTATTATTGGGAAGATAACACTCATAAAACTAAGAATTGTTTTCATTGTGCAGTTTAAAATTTAAGTCACAAGTACCTCATGTGTCAAAATAACATTCAGAACTAATCCATTGTTTGCACATTTTATCCTGGTACTATAAAAGTTACAACTGACCACATATGTTTTCAAAACCTTCCTTCCAAAGCCATGTAAATGATTCAGACTAATTTCACTTATAAACTAGTGGTGGAAAGCACGGGTAAGTAAATATTCTAAAAATTTCGTTAAAAAGTTACAATACGTAGGGTAAACGTATTTTTAAATGCCAAAATGCTGACACAATCTCATCTGGTTAATTCGTTGTATAAACATTAACTTTTGATACCAGAATGTTAAGTTCTAGTTTTAAGTGTTGTTTTAAAATATTATGAAAATACTCATATAAATGTATGCAAAATGGTGATGATCACAAAACAAAACTGGATAGATAGAATTGAAAGCTAAGTTGGAGTACGAATGGGAAAAGAAACTTACGCGATTAGCTACAAGAGCAATTGTTATTTCAAGATAGCCAATCCCTACATTCTTCATTGAATACTCCTATGATACGATAGTAATGTTATCAATACGCAGACAATACGTTTAAGGTTAGAAAGTGTGGTTAAATCAGGGAATCCCGGAAAATGTATGCGGACAAATATTTTTATTCTCAAAATGGAAGCATGTAATCATAAATTCTGACGTATGCTAACCTTAACAATATCTATTAGAATATTGATAGTTAAGACACAATGGGAAAGATTCTAAAAGTCTGAGACGATTGGTCACTGGTCATATTTCATTTGTTAGAGCCTTATGACAAATTAATACACTTTTTTATTTTGTAATTTAGTATTAATGCTTATCATATTCCAAAAAATAATAAGTTGTTTATGGTAATTTAATAAATACAATTGTATAATGATATCTTTGATTGAAACTAAGGGTTTTATTATTATAATTGTCCTTAGGTGGTGATGGAGCGGCGTGAAGTAATTTTGACGGCTGTCTTCTCAACGTTGGCCGCTCTCATCTCCATGGGTGTGACCCTCTTCATATGCTACTGGTGTCACAAGAGGAAGAGGAAGAGAGAGGAAGACATCGAAGGACTGGAAGGAATGACCCGTGGACCCGAACCCACCAAGCGGTCGAATGGAATTCTCAATTTTCGGACACCTTTGATCAGCACCAAGACCTTAGGGTGAGTACTATATTCACTTTCATACTTTATCCTCTTTAATTTACAGCAAGAGATATCACCAAGGATAAGAAGAAATTAATCGATATCTAGAAAAATGATCATGATTTAAGTATGCAAGTTATACTCCACACCAGTGGTAATTACTATCTTCCTGAATAATGGTAACTGACACAACACTGATTTTAATTCTCGATTACAACAATTGACAAGTTTGATGCAATAAGGGTATAGGTTTGAAACGTGCAGTTGGAGAAAAACGATGTTGAAAATTTAAGTAGTGTTTTTTTTCTTACATAAAACGATTTTATATGCAGCATTTTATTCCGACATTTAATTGAAATGTTACCAGCAGGCTAAACAAGCATGACAAACGTCACAAATGCGTTTGATGCAAAAAGAGCGTAAACTCGCTTACGCTCTTATTACATCAAACTCCTCAATTGTCTTCAATTACTCGAATAACAAGAATGCCTATTAAAATGTTCGTTATTGTTAAAATAGTTTTCTTCTGAATGTTCACTTTTCTACTGAAACAATTTTCGTTATTCAAATAATTACGAGAAAAAATGTTACTTATTCAACAATCATTACATTATTTGAAATAAATTGTCCGAACAATTGTCCGGATAATTACGTTGTTCGAATATTAAAAGATTATCATCAATATTTTAATATTAATGTATGGGGTAAAAACATTGACATTATGCAAAAATGATGAAAAACGACTGAAAGCTTTCGAAATATAGATGTGAAGGTGAGTAGAGAGAATAGTTAGGTCAAGCAGAAAACGAATAAGGGAGTGTTAGGAATTGGGGAAGAAAATAACAGTTTTTATATTATTGAGATGAGGAAGAGAAACTGGTTGAGACATTAGATAAGAGTGAATTGAATAATGAAGTACATGCTAGAGAATGTGATGGCAGGAAAGAGAGGGAGAGGACGAAGGAGACTACAATTGATGGACGATATCAAAACAAAAAAATCATATGTGAAGGCGAAGATATTAGCTGAAGACAATGGAGCATTGAACCTTCTCAGTTGCGGCAAGTGACCTGTCAATAATGGCAGAATATTCATGATGATGATGATGATGAATATTTCTAAATTGTTATAATGGTTACTTAGTGGGGAACCCAACCGGATTTATAGAATCTGTCTTTTGTAAGATATCACAATTTAACGTGCTCTGAGTTTTAGTTATTTGAATTACCGATGAATTGATAATACCTATAACGTTTCACTTCAAAAAAATGAAAAAAAAAAATACTTTAAAACTTCCTGTGTACACAACAAAAAGTCAACTACCATTCATCTCTTCACTCAAGTACGAATATTTGATTTTCATGTTAAAATAAATTTCATTTTTGACGTAATTAACTTGCATTTTGTCAATAAATAAGTAAAAATAAATAAATAAAATGAAGTAACCAAGAATTTATTTGATACTTCAGTCGTCTCTCAGCTTACACCTCTACTTTGAGAAAGTTCTTTGGTGAGGAACACCTATATTAGGCAGTAAATTGAAAAATTAATGAACAATATTTGTATGTGATACTTCTCACAAATAAAAAATACATGTTCGCATATTCTATGCTGACACAATTTCATCCGGCTAACATATTACATGAACATCAAGTTTCTATACGTAAATGTTAACTTTTAGTTTTAAGTATTCTTTTAAAGTATCATGACAGATCTTGTATAAATGTATGAAAAATGCTAATGTTCACAGAACACTAGCCTGGAGAAAGTGGACAGATACAACCGGAAGCTGAGATACGAAAGGAACGGAAAAAGAAACTGGCACGACACGCAGTAAGACTGATTTTTATTTCAAAATAGCCAATCCCTACGTTGCTCATAACCGCAAGAATACTTCTCATAACAACTTTTCATAATGAGAAGAATCCATACTTTCAGCTGGCTTAACTTACTGCACTTTTATCGATATAGTTTGATATATAATCATTAAAACTGTTCTTTTCTCACTACGATAATACTTCTCAACACTTTGTACGCTCTAGCTCTAGCTAAACTAAAAGTGACACTAGTATTTGCTTGGAACATAGTGTCTTTTAAATTTGAGGCCACTATTTTAAATCGTACTAAAAGTCTGTAAATGGAAAATTTATATTATATATACACACACAAAACTATTGTTATGTCGACATGATAATTAATATACACCATAGAAAAACTTAATAATTATTTAAAACTAACCATAGATATTGGTCATTCTGGGATTTCTTTCCAAACTTTAATGGAACTTTATTCATTACTATCTAGAGATGAGGTCTCATAGAGATGAGGAAGAAAAATCTCTGGGCAGTAAGTGAAGAACTCCCGCTCCCTAAAGGGGAAATTGCCACTTGCTACATTGATAAGAGAATCATTAGCACAGACAGAAAATGACTGTTGCAAACAGAAGTATATCTGAGCTCATTATCCTGGAACACACCATCCTTAGTATTGTTGTTTTCAAAGACTTAAAACATCAAAATAACATGCCAGAGAAAAGTTCACAACTAATACTGTACACTAAAAATTAATTCGAAAATATATATAATTCATATTTTAAAACACATAGGCAATATGTCAGTAGGTCAAAACGTACTACGTACACCTCTATATACTTACAGAGGATGAATAGTTGGTGACAGCACTGGGTCCACACCTACTGACTATTAGGTACGTACTACATCATTCTAATTCTGACTTCTGATGTTTTAACCTCGAAAACCTAAGATTGAAAAAGGAAAGTTGATTCGATAGGTGAATTTTGAGCTAAATTTCATGGTAGATTTTTACGAAATATTTATAGCTGATGACGACATAAAGACCCTATGTAATTATACAGCTCCAGAGGAGTGGTAAAGAATTCTGATGGTGATCATTGGGTTTCTTGATGTCAAAGACTTACGTTTCAGAAAGTTTACGCCATTCGGTTAATTTAGTGACAATTTAAACGGTGAAATCCAGTTTTCACTACGCGTTTTCCAGTGTTTATGTCATAGAGCAAATGAACACGTGCTTCCAAGTGAGTGGTAAAGCATTCTAATGTTGATCATCGGGTTTCTTAACTTAGAAAATCTGTTTTTTTTTTCTTTTTTACAAAAACACTAGTCGATACGAAGATTTCCTGAGAAATTACAAGTTTGGTCCCGATTTTGAGAAAAATAGCACCCTGATAGTGTCATAGGCATTTTCTGGCAATAGTTAAGTTGTTTACCAACAGATATTTCCTTTCTCTGTCGATAATCGTCTATCAGTGCATCAAGTGTCGATATCTAAAAGTGTAGGAGAGTTTCAATGAACGGCAAACCACCTTTAAAATACGATTTACGTATATTGATTTCATTGTAATGCCCTGTGAAGTGTTATTTCCTATCAATGACTTCCCACATCCATTTGCCACATACAATGTTATAAACTTCGTTAACTAATCACTTAACTGAATTAGTTAAGATTTATGAATGAAGAAAGTATTTGATATCTACCTGTATCTGAATTTGATTTGAACGTAGTCGTTTTCGTTTGTTTTTACCTTGCTATTCGTTTAAGTTACTTAAATGATATGACTATTTTGTATCATCAGATCTGAGTTTTAAAAAAATCATTCGTGAAAACATCCTTTAGAAGATAGATATAACATGCTATGAAAGAAATTGAAGTATAAAATATTTTGAAGAAAACCCAATTTCGGTTCTCGAGTTAGAAAATCAAATATAAAATGTATTTAATGTGCTTTGAAGAGCCAGAGGAGAAATCATGAAAGGGAACACTTTAATGGATATGATTCTTAACAATTGACAATACGAAACTCGAAATCAACGTTGATATCGAGAACATTTGTTGACCCATTCCTCGTGCTTCGTAAGAGTAGTAGCCACAGAAAGCAGTTTTTTCTCAACATTTAGAAAACTCATACCAGTTTTTGAAAACTTTTCAAAAGCCATCTTTTTTAGAACCATTTAGATTTCTATAAAAAGTTGGTTTTGGTTTCTATCGACCCGGTTTCGTTTTCTTTTAAATCAAAGTGTTTGCATCTTCCTTAAGTTGTTTAGAAATAAGTACTATAAGAAGAACATATACCAACTTGGTCGAAAATCACAGTGGTTTCAGTGAAAGCCCAAAAGTCTTTTACAGATAGCGGAAAACGATTTCGGTGAAAAACCGAACCTTTTTATGGATAAAATCGAAATGTCAGTGTTTCGCTTTCGGGATTTTATAACCCGGCTTCGACTACTCTGATTTCTTAATAAGCCTAACGTATGATATTGGTTTACATTATTTGTCATCCAGCTAAGCTCTTCAATCCTGGCAGACTAGTTTGTTTTGGTATTATATTTTAATCCAAGTTTTCAATTGTGCCAACTATATTTTAAGAACATCCGTCCTTGAATGGTTGAATGCTAAAGTAGTTTATATAGCACATTCATTCTTAAGACAAAATTGAACCTAAACCCCATCTTTTCATACGTTTTAACAAATAAAACAAAATCTTTTAGTTTAACGTCCCACGATTATGTTCTGTAGGCTAAGGGAGACGGATGATTAAGTCAAGTAAATGATGATCTAAGAATTAGTGGAATGAGAATATGGGAGGAAACGGGAGTAGCCCGAGTAAAGCACGGATACGATGTTGTCCACCACAAAATAACTTGGCCGGGTTCGAAACGGGGACCCGCACATCAGAGGTTAGTGCTCTATCACTAAGCCACCGTACCCCCCTATACGTTTTAACAGCTTAACAAGAAACAACCCTCTTTCAACAGTGAATGATCCATGTTTCATGAAAAGTTAATGTCTAGTTGGGTAAACAATGTCTTCTAAAAACGGTTCATGAACTTAACAGAGAAATTCGTTCTTCTGGGCTTAGACGAGTTGTCACTTAACCCTGCAATATATTGCTTTCCAAACTTCTTGCAATATACATTTTAAATATTTTACAAATATAAAAGAAATTGAAGTAAAAACTTTTGTCCCAGGATTATGTTATAGGACAAGGAAGATGGACAATAAAGTACTAAAGAATGATAATGAACAACAAAGTACTAAAGAATGATAATGAAAGTATTAACGTAATTTAATGTAAATACTGGAAAGAAATGAAAGAGCATAGATAACATCCACTCATAAAATATTGTCCATTACAAAACTCACAAGAACTTAACTCGACTCATATTGGGATGTATGATCTACAGTAGCCTAAGCAATATTCGTAATTATGTGTTAAATAATTATTCTCATTTCTGATTCTTATTTCCCCATTTCTTGCTACAAAAATACACAATGTTTGAGACAAAACAATTAGTTGAAGTTGAACGTTCCTTTTCAGCGCCAACAATTAATCGAGATCAGTTACTTAAACTGGGATCTGAACCACTCCTCGAATCTGTATCTAATGGTAAGTAAATCAAATCCTTGACAATATGCACAAAAAGCACGCGTGGTAGCCATTTGGCCATGAAGAAAAACTTGACATGAAAAGAAGACGACGTTAAATTAATAAACTGTGGTAAAAGCAATAAAAATGATCACATAAAACTTTCATTTATGAATGAATCCAGGCATGTAGCCAAGGGGTGGGTCCGGGGGTTCCGGACCCCCTTCCAAACCAGAAAAGAAAAAATATGAGGAAGGATGAAACAAAAAGAAACGAGAAAATGAAAAAAAAAACATCGTTAAGAATATAAAGCTACAACAAGGGACTGGTTACTCTTTCTTATGAGGAGCTTTGGAGGAAACGGGAGGAGGTCAAGTTAAAAATGGATATTATTGTAATAGAGCTTTCTGAATTCCATCTGCTTCATGCTAATCCTATGGATTCCAAATGGAGATCGATAAACTGGTTCGATCAGATAGACCCTCAGGTCGACCTTAAGAAATGCCCACAATCATCAATAATATGAGCGTGGCAATAGCTTTCAGTAACACTTGTTAAAGAAATTTTCAATTTCGCTGCAACACTACTCCATTTTATAGGATGTCTTTACAACCGAAAGAAATCTTGTTGCTATTCTTGACGGCATTAGACGAAAATAAGAAGAAGAAGAAGAAGAAAGAAGACAAGAGAAACCGAGTTCGAATGACCTCGAAAGAGTATATCTTTTTCAATACATTTCTTTTTATATTGTTTTACTCGAGATTTCTTCGTACCTTGTTATTAAGATACTTACTAATATATCCTCATTTTATTGTCCTAACAAACCAGTATGGATATGTTGCCAGTAAAATAGTTTAGATTGATCGAGCCCCTTGTGTAACCACATTATTTCATGTCACGCCCCCCCCTCTATTACGAAATCCTGGCTAAAGGAACCAATATATCTTTCCAGTAAAATAGTTTAGAATGATCGAGACCTTGGTGTGATAACCACAGTATTTCGTCACGAACCCCCCCCCCCTATTAAGAAATCCTGGCTACGTGACTGATGAATGTATATGCGAGGTTTTAACCTCATCATTATTTTTTAGATTAAACCAAAAATCTATCAACCTCAAACACTTCTTACCTCAGCATGTGTTTCCATGTGTGAGATATGGATAATCACAATTTAAATTACCGTTACCCATGAAGATGTTCATATATTGAGTGAAGGGCGCACCGACGCTGGAGGTCCACTAGATACAGACCCGGCCAAAATAATTTGACAATTGGTCACACGTCTGTACACTTTCTTAATAAAGTTATACCTGTTTTGCAGAGAAATTATTGATGTAGCATAAAAATTGATCTTACACTCAATGTATTCTTTGCTTTGTTATAAAAACAATGTTGTTTTATATATAATTATTTTCCTTCAAATATAAGGGCAGTGCTTAAGAATTATTTATCGTCTCTTCGGTGGCAGAATATATATATGAATATATGAATACAGATTCAATACTACATAGTCGTGTGGTTTTATAGTATTGGACCACAAACTTTGTACCCCTCATAAGAAAAAAGTCTGGGTTCACGCCGGGATTGACACAGCCTAAGAACTTGGCTGAGATCAGCATTCTGGTTGTCTATTGTCAAAACAGAATTCAAATATTCGCTTTTGTTCAAGAGTTATCGCGTGAAGTAACTGGCTGATGTACAAACATTACAATACTAGTGTGTTCTTAATAAATACAGTGTCAAGAATAATGGATGTTAATTGTGATTGGTTCGTAAGAAATATATAATGTATGTGTGTGTGTGAAAGTCGGCTAGCACTTATGCATGCGGAAGCCTACGGAAATAAATACGTTACTGTAAAATGATTTGTTATCTAATTCTAGTACTAGACGTACATCTATCAGCTGATATTTTTTTATCATATTCGCCATTCCCGGTGGGAGCTCATGTGGTTCGGATTCCACGTTAATCAGTAGGTCCCATCTTACATAACTTCACTGTTGAAAGGGATGTTAAACTCAAAATCAACTCTACTCTCATATTTTATCTTACCTAAATTACTTGGATTACAGATGACTTAGAATAATCACTGTATATTTCCTTCTAATAAGGCAACTTTGTTAGTCTTTCGACAAATATGAATTTTGAAGATAAGATCTGTATATCGAAGACGCCGCGCCGCCTTGTATTTATAAACAGAAAGGAATTCATGGCTTGCTTCTATATCCAACTGCATGACTAAGTACCTTATGAAGAAAATATTAACATAATGAATCACAATGTAAACATGATTTCTATCAACAGTTCATTAACAGAACTTTGATTGTGTGAGAACCTTTGTTTACCATGGTTAGTTCAATTTCAATGGATCACTGCGTCAACAGTATGGCGTTATGGGAAACGATAACAACGAATTTCTTTTTGGGTTACGAGAAAGAGGCAAAATTAATGTCTACGTATATGTTATGAATGGCACTAAATTACTGTAGTTAAGATCTGTTTATCTTAACACAAATAATTTGAATACAAGTAAGCGACGTAATTAAAACACTCAAGCACTAGTGTAATAATAATACAAAGTACAATGTTACTTAGTCCTAGGAGACGTACTATTGTTATATGAGACATTATTTGTGATTTTACTGCGAAGGCCAACACATTACACAAGAGATAGGGAAATGAGAACAACTTTTCAAACTTCGCATTAAGTTTATAGTCAATTTCATTAACTCTACTCTCATTAACTTAGTGACACTTTCGTTTCAAAATAAACGAAATAGAGATTTCCTTTCAATTTTCCGTAAATTATTTCAACATAATGAAAGTTATTTTAGTTAGTTTACATGTACTTAATAGTAAAGATCAATTTGAGTTTGAGTTAAAGGTTTGTACAGGGTGGCGCAGGGAAACAGGCAATTTTGATTTTAGGATTAGCAATATTGTATGGGCAGCATTTGTTTGACACCGATAAGACAATTTAGCAATAATGTAGCATTGAGATTGTGCGGAACGTGTGTTTGCTGTGAAAGCATTTGATAAGAACGATGACATTCTATGGCCTTCGAGAATCCCTCGTTGGCGTTCAGGCAAAAGTCACTAACTCCAAAAAACATACGAATGGAGTTAGGTACTTTTTCCAGTATATAGTCCTTGTACTGGACAAAGTGCCTAGCTCCATTCGTGTGTTTTTGGAGTTAGTAACTACTGCCTGAACGCCGATGCCCTGAACTCAGTGTGTACGATTTCCCTCTGTAACAAATGTATGGAGGACAACTCGAAACAAAGAGTATAGTGCACATCCTGTAAACATTGTTGAATTGAAACTGAGGGTTAAAGAAGGACTCATTGGCATTCTAGTGAATTTCCAAAACATACTCGTATCATAATGTGTATACCCAGTGACGTAACTAGGCTAGTTGTCTCCCGGGCCAAGAACTCGCCTTAGCCCCCTCCTCATCAATCAAACCAAAACATTTCCTCAAGTATTTGCCCAATTTTGTGCCCTCCCAATCCGGAGCGCGGATCACAAGCCCCGTTTGTCCCACCCTAGTTACGCCACTGTGTATACCTAGATGGGCACATCTTTCCGATTTCATCTTCAAGAAATAAAGATGACATGTAAGTGCCATAACTAACATCATGGTTGATGGCGTACTCTCTATATGCATCTCAATCATAAAATATGTTTTTGCCTGTGTTGATTAGAGCATTTTACGTCTTGTTTTCTTGAGCCAACTTGTATTTTCCGTCCTTATTCAGCACCGAGATCACGAGAGTCAAAATTTACTACATATTACTTAACGCACGCTCCGAAGTACGTCCGGGACTTGAATCTAGTTGAGTTGGAGGGTGCACAAAGTATCATGGAAAATAGGCCTTCCCCACCACACTATCTCGTCTCCAATAAAACTAGATTATATGACCACGTTAGTATAGATCAATCGTCCCGGAAACATCTCATTGTTATTTCTTAACGATAAGATATAATTATTCTACAATTAAAATTATACCATAGTCTTGTGCATTGTTTTTATGTAAAATATTGTGCATCGATTTTTAACTGATGGTTCAGATTCAAATTCAAGTTGATTCAGATTGAATACTATTGATTCAGATTGAAATAAGTAAAGCTATGTCTTCAGAAACCTGAACGTTCACAATCACAAGAAACACAATTTCGCCGTCGGATTCTATCATGTGTCGAATCACCGTCCGCTGAATTCACTCCCTCATCCGCTATCTGCATCTGCCTTCCGAAGAAAAGCTACAAGAAGTAAGAAACTGACCACTAGGCGAGAAGATAAACTTAGGTTTCCTTATCATTACATAATTGTTCCTGATGTTTAACCTTTCAACAGTATGATTTTCCTTTACATAATTAGAAGTGTGAATTTTCTGTATGTGTTTTCACTTAAACAGCAAAACATTCATACATCTATTATTCAAAAACGTATTATCTTCAAAAGAAGTGAGTATACCAACTGCAAGATTAAAATTAACAATCACACTGACTAAATTCCCTGATATTATATACTGATATAATTACAATTGTCATGCTATTCATGATTTATATGATTTCTTTTGTAAGTTATAGAGAAGTGTTATAAAAAGAAAATATGTCAATCAACATTTTAATCCTGCAAATAAATATCGTGGGAACTCAGTCGATATTCAAATCATTTGTAGGATTTAATTTTGACAAATGACTCAGTTAGGTTATTACGAGTGCGAATAATGAAATGTTTATTGTTATTATTATTATTATTTTCCTATTTACGTAATACAAAATTTTATTGTATTTAAAAACCTGAGTTTAATTTCCATGATATTAAGTCAGACTTTTTTTTTAAAGAATAGTAAGACAACCTGACGTCATTTGGTACAGCGTATATTAAGAATGGAGATTGAATAAGAAATATTTGGAAGAAAATCAGTCAGGACCTGTACTTGTATACATTACAGGCATCGCATGGTTTATTGAGACTCCTGTCAAAAGCTTTCTTTTTTCTTTGTCTACAGGAACACGGTAAAAATACCGTCTTCGGTCAAAAAAAGCTCATGTAACTTATTTTAGAATGAAATGAATAAGGCAATGTTGTTTTGTATTGGACGAAACTTTCACAATATATTCTTCTTGTTACATTTTGGTTCAGTAAAGGTTTGAGCTCAACTCAGCAAAATCAATTTTAAAATTGTATATAACTCAAATTTGTCTTTATGAAACAAGGAACATTTGCAAAGGCTTGAAAAAATCAATAATAAAACTCAACCCTTTAAAATTTCCTTTCATTTCGAGGACAAAAGAAGAATGCTTTCCAAAATAAATTCAGGAAAAGAAATATGGTGAAGGTACTACTAACCAAATTTAATATCTTCCGTATAAATCAATAAGACAAAATGCTGCTATGGAGTGTAGTAGTTTGTATTTCTCGCCATAAATCACCTGTTTATTTTTTTTGATTGTCTTGTAATTTATCGGAATACTGTTGGAAAGAGAACCTGGGCACAAAATACCATAGAATGTATGTAGATACTCTTACTCTGTGATTGATAAGTGTGAATTTGCACAAACATATAATGTAAAAATATTCTCGACTCTCAAATATGTACCTTCTAATGGACGGAAGTCTCAAGTCATATATATCCAATGAATATGCTTGATAGTAAAGAAAGTAAAGAAATACATAAAGAACATAACGGCGAACAATTATTTCCGTATTGGTCCTATCGATTCTCGAGATCACTGACGTGTCCGTTCTTCACACAGACAGAATAAGGTTAATACTAAAGAATTCAAACATCTTAAATATAATGCAACCTGGATAACAGAAAAAAATGGTTGGGTTGCCTATCTCACGGGATCTATTGTTATTTATTTGTATTTTTGTCATAAATTTTAAGCACATCCTCTCGAGTCCAAAAGTCGAGAAACATGATTTTCGTACGCAGTTAGATCTCGCGAGGATCTGTCTGTGTACAAAATGTATCGCCTCTAGGTGACACTTTTCTATGCGAAAAGATGATGACACACACACACACACACAGAGAGAAGAACGGAGGGACATACATACTCATTATTTTAATATTAGTATAGATTTCGTGGAAATTTGATCACTACGAAGTTAAGAACTCGAAGTACGATACTACAGTAAGATAGCAACTCTAATGTTTTTATAGGTAACAAATACTTCACGGTATTTACTTACCTTCCATTCACTAATATAATTGACAATATTTACATTAGTTTTGTGAATACTTTCTCGTCTTGTAGATTACTTTTCTTTACCTGGTTTATCTGTGTTAGGTTCGAGATCGATATATTTATGCATCGTCAGGAAGATATTCATACATTTCTTGCACCGATCGTCCACTCTCTCTTTCCAACTAATTCTTCTATCATTATTAACTAAAAATGAATATTAATCTTCTTTACCTGAGAGAGTATACCTCGGACATTAAAGTTCAAAAAAAAAAAAAACTAATTTCTACATTCAAAATTCTCATGTTCTTTTTAGCTTTAAGTTTACATTTGATAATGAGGTGTAATCAATCTAAACGTCCAGTAATTATGCTCTGTATGTTAAAGAGGATGGTTTGAGATTGGAAGTTAAACAAGGGTTGAATTAATTAACGCAAGAGAATTGACCTAATAACATGACCCATATTAGAAAACGAGACATCTCACTCCTTTCCTAAATCAATCACGTATACGTTGTTTCCTACAATTGCAAATTTCTAAAATAAAATCTAACAGCTTGTATCATAAAGATACCCATGACTTGCTATTACCACAGCTTGAAGAGGAAGTAAAAATTGACTACCTCATGACCACACATCTACCAGTTTACAAATGCCTAAAGTTTAAATGAAACATATTAGTACATAATTGGATAAATATTGTGTGAAGTGTACATTGACACAATAAACTATTACAGTGATAAACTTTTGAGAAACTCTATTATAGCATACAGAAATGCACTGTCTGAAGCTTTCCATATGTAATCATAAGAATACATTTCCAACAAAACTAGGATTCAAGATGTATAATTCGTTTCATTTATCTGTGGGTGCAGAAAAGTAGAGAAATATTTTCCTTGTTTACAAATTACATCAGTCATATGGCAGGGTTACAACAAGTACTAGTTTTTATTCAGATTTATTTCATATGTAGTATTTCAAGAAGATGAAAAGAATCCTGAAACGAATTAAATTTCATGAAAATTAAATACTTTAAATTTTTTGCCCTGAATACATAAAGCTGCTTAACATGGAATGAAACATCAAACTTAATTTTCCCCATGTGGAAGCAGAACTTAAAGAATATTAATCGATATTTAAAAATACATTAATTTAATACATTTACAGCAATGATGAAGCCAAAAAATCATCATGGGGCTTATAAATTTCCATGTCGAACAAGCGCACATACTGAAAAAGATTGTGATTTGTTTCTTATTTATCTCCTCTGGAATTTGGCTCACCTCTGTGTATTGAAATAAAATACTTAACGTGATGTCCAAGATAACATGAAAGTCTGTCCAGCCAAGTATCGCCGACTGAAATGCTCACCGCGTGACCGGATATACTTTCATGTGCTCTTACGATATCACATTAAGATTTTTTTTTTAAATTTTAGTACATGACCCGAGTTGCAGGGGAGACAGATAACAAACAAGTTTCATACTTTTCAGTCTTCTTTAATCATACGGGTTTGAAATGCTAATGAAATTAGTTAATTTATAGAAAGAACTGTGTGGCTTTATGGATATGCTTTAAATAGTATGGTTAAGTAATACTGGTATATTTTAATAATAGTTCTCACATTTCTGTCTACCACAAAAGTAGCTCTTTCTATTGTTTTGTTATATGCAATATGAGTCAACTTTCTTTCTTTCTTATCTAAAAGTTTCAACATTTTATATATAGTTCTTCTAATATCGGAATTCATTACTCTTTGTGTGTGTGGTGATTCTTTCGATTCCATTTTCCACTTCATATCAAACAACCACTTTAACAGTTTTATAGTATACAAAAAGGACTGTGTGTACTGACATTTAGTGCTCTGGTCACCCTATGAAGTAATACAGAGAGCCACTTATATCACTCCTACCGACAACTCCTTTAATCAATAACAACATATAAACATTACAACAGTGACTCCACAAAACAAACGCAAAAACTCGTCAGGTAGGTAATACATGTAATATTGCATATATAAGCAATTTTCATAACTATTAAGTTATTTATATAAAGTTTTCCGGCAACATTACCACTACCAAATAATATGAGTATAATTTAAAGTTAATAATTTGTTAGTTGATTGAATTAGATAATACTGTACAGATTTACTGTTAGTCAACCTAACGCACAAATTTAGTACCGTAACCAATGGGCAGGGGTCACCCGGACACGTGCCCTCTTTTAAACTCGGGATTCTTTTTATTTACCGCACACATAGCATCTTTTCGAGAGATTCATTAGCTTTACAAAACAATCATACATTCAAATGTACAGAATTTTTACCCATTTGTGTTGATTGTCTCTACTCTCTCTCCCTCTGTTTCCCAACTTTAAAAATACGTAATTAAATCTTTTCATTAGAGTGAACTGTACGCAGTGCGAATTTGATCTACAATTTGCCATGTCCAAAGCTATTGCTAGGTTCCATACTAGTTAAAAGAAGAAAATAACATAAATTAAATTATTGAAGGAGGAGTTTATCCGACACTCAAATTAAATACTTGAGGTCTAAACTTGTGAAACTGCCACTTTAAAATCCATGTGTTATCTTCTGTACTACATTACCTACGGGCTTTGATTTTTTTTCTATGATGCATGTTCTCAGAACGACAGGTGTTATAACAACGAAAAAAAGAAAAAAAATATCAAAGTTCGTGCACTAGGCTAGGGAGGAAGCAAAAATTGTTGTCCAATCTACAACTCCTTTAACACCAACGCTTCTCCACCCCCATGTCAATCTCTAAACATGTCTTCAGAAAATACAAATGTGTGAGTGCATGAATGCAAGAGACATGAAGACAAAACAAACGTCTATTCAATAGATGAGTTCACCCTACATCCTACAAGGGCGTTTTTGTTCTAATTTCAGTACAAGTCGCCAATAAAGAAAGACGAAAAATATGAGATAGTTGCTACATAAAACTTCTCCTGTAATTTTTATGGAGAACAGCTCTGGAGGTTGAGGTGAATGCTGTGATCATTTGTGTTTCTCTAAATCTTAGGGACGGTGAGAAAATAAAATCTAGCGTACTAAACATATTGGTCAGGTATGTACAAATATTAAATATTATTCAATATTTTTTTAGTTCATCATCACAACATGTTTCAAAACCCGAAGAATCATGCAGCAAGCTATTTATTCAGGTGATTCTGTTAAAACAGTTCCTTCGGAGAATATATTTTGTATCAATAAGAGCTAGTTCTTACTGAACGTAAAATTAAATATTTATTATTATTATTATTATTATTATTATTATTATTATTATTATTATTATTATTATTATTATTATTATTATTATTATTATTATTATTATTAAGGTAACTGCAGTTACTATTTTGTTATTTTCTAGCGTTTTGAACTGAAATTCTTTTTGTAAGTAACGCTCAAATTGTCTCAGAGCCAAAAAACTAGATTCTGTAACGAGAATCAAACTCGTTGCCATGTATACCAACTGACAAAAGTGTGTTTGCTGCTCGGTTAAGAATAATTTTATGTGTTTGAGACAGAGAGAGAAAGTATTTATCTGTGTCCTTCTTAACAAAATCCTGACTACGGACCAGCGCACATTTCTCGTTAAAAGGCTGGTGATGTTTTCATAATTGTAGGCCTATATCGGAAACTTTTCTATTCTGTTTAGAAATAAAGATCTTTAAGAGTATCAGGTGATACACATATATTATATTTATTTATTGATTTTGGTATGAGTACAGAGTTCCTTAAAGATAAAAAGATAGCTGCGGTTTTCTTCTAAACGATACATATACAACTTAGATTATAAAACTTAGAATATATGCGTGTAAGAAGTATTTTGTTATTTGGGGGTCAATATTATTAACCAACCAAAGATGTAAACTACTTAACCAATATTAATTCAATATACAGAAGTATATTGGACTAATAGTTCTGTATAACTGCGGTTAATAGAAACACCTCAGATGTTATAAGGCTTTAGAAGCATTCATATACTGTAAAATACCTTCCTTTTAGTCCATTGCGTACTAACATAGCATATCAACGAACTTCATCATAACCATGGCAGATTATTTTTTCATCTACCTCCGGTTGTTTGATTAAATTTTAACATCTCTTTTTAACACTTTGACTATAGGAGATAAGACCTAGTTACGCAAGTAGCATCCAAATCACTACTTACGTTTGAATCAGACGCAAGTACCATTATCATAGTCCCAAGTTTATATTTTCTTTAATAAATATATTTTCTTAGGAAATTGAATTAACAAACATTTAACTGTGCTTAACCATGTCTTAAAGAGAAATGTTTCATCAGCAAAACAAGATAAAATACGTTACTTTGCCTTTCTTCTAACATTATTACGTTGCTTCCCGGTTTCTCTTGAAAGTTTTATAAACAAGGATTACGACGGTTGCTTCCAGGCTTTAAAAGATTAATATAGAATTCTTAAATGCATTCCATATGGATTTTTTGTCATGTGTCTTGTAATAGTTTACAATAGAAAATGAGATGTGAAACTAATTTGTTTTTCCTCACGTGAGTGCTCTGATATCACAGCAAATATACATTTTGTAGTCACGCAATAGCTGTAGTTAAAAAGGAACTGATCTGACATTATAATAGTATCAGTAAATATTAAAACAACAACATTTCGTGCCATTCACCATTAAATAGTTTTACTTAGAAAGATGATTGCCATTAAGAAATTAAAATATAATGGATTTCCTTAGTTATGCTTACAATGGTAGGTTATTATACATACTGTGGAATAAGCAGTATAAAATCATTTAGTCTTCATGATCATTGTTATTCAATCTTTCTCCGTTTACCACTAACAATACTTTTCCATTCAAGCACGTATCTTGAAATTTAAACTATCACAAATTCAAATTATATTTAATGAAATCAAAAGTAAATTATAGAATTTGTTGCTTTTTAATTAGAAATCCAATAGCTTCTATTAATGAATTAACGAATACAGCTGCAAGATTTCATTGTTGACGTTACAGTCAAAAGTAATAGATACTCTTGGAAAAAGGAGGTAAAACAAACTCTCTGTAGCAGAATTCAGTATCATTCATGAAATACTATATATATATATATATATATATATATATATATATTTAGTTTTGCTACTATAGTGCGTCCGTACATTACGAAGATTGCATTACATGTGGCGTCCACGTACATATGACGTCCGTATACCGGACGCCAGATGACAATCCTCAATAATTTTCTTCCTGTGTGTGTTTCACGGAAAATGATGCTTTTTCTGATTGTTGGTTGGAAAAAATAATATATTTTATTTACCGAAAATGTTCTTCGACGAGTAATAACTTCGATATTTAAAGTTCGTCGGACGTCGAATGGATAGCATATTGTAAACCTATATTCTGCTTTTAGTTCGGCCGTTTACCACCTTGGCGCTCGAGTCACAAAGTTTGTATATTTTATTTGTATACTTCCTTTGAAATTACTGACTATATGACGTCCGAAGTGTGGCAACAGCGCAAAGTGCCTGAAGGCTTGTATCTCCTGCGTTTACATGCATTCCTTTGTAACGCTCTGGCACTTGGGAGTGGAAGTGATGGTTTAAAAGTTTGGTAGCCGTTTCAACAACTGTCTTGAGTTGCGTTTTATAATCTTTCTTTGAATTGCAATAAACAAAACCTTAAAATTTGTTTTTCGTAAATAGATAATGCTTTGATAATTTCTGAGAGAAAATAGGAAACAAGTTTATAATTTCACTGCCCATAACTCGTGTTTGTTATTTGGTCCCCCACGATTTTCTTTTATACTTTTGAAACGATTTTGATATGTCAGATCAGATAGATGGATCGATATAGGCTTGTCGTTTTGTATTTTTTTAAACTTTCAGTTTCTGAAAACAAAGTGACGATCTTAAAAGCTTCCAAATTTACTAACGCATAGGTTCCTTTCTCTTCGAGTAACTTCTTTGCATCTCAATCAATTTTATCGAAACTTGCACGATAGCTACATAAATTAAAATCCTTTTGTATGAATGTCGTCCCATTATAATGACTTTGAAACAGAACGACAATTGTTAGAAAATTAAATGTTAATAATTGTCCTGCAGAAACTAATTATCCTACCGGACTAATTTCGTACGAAAACAAGTCTTTCAGATTATATGTAAATCTATATTTGTCATAAATACTAAAAGTTTGTTTGACATTTAAATGTCAGTCGTGTTGTTCACTATTTTGATTCAAAACCGTGAATAGCATTTTCTATCATTTTTCAGGTCTACTGTGCGAATTGAATGAAATTTTTAGAATATGCCCAGAACTTTGGAAAATAACGTAATATGCACAGGTACATAACAGAGATATGAGTAGGCTGGGGCAATCAGGGTAGTGTCCCTGGGCTCACTAGTTGAATCCCGAATAAGTCCAAATCATAATTATATAATCTACAGTTTAATGTGTTTAGAGGCTCAATTCAACTTCTGCTCGGTTCCCTGCTGGGCCTAGTTATGCCATTGTGACAATTATCATTCTCTATGGGTTCTTAAACCAAAATGGTGGTTATCATAATATCATAAATATTCACTATTGTATATCCCGTAACTCGGATAATAATTGTTATATGAAAATCAAATTGCAGAATGTATACAGATAGATGAAATAACCTATAGCAATGTCAGTGTTGTTCGTCATTTTGATTAAAAATGGTAAACAGTATTTTCTGTCATAATTAATTAGTGATTAGGATCCAATTGAAATCAACTTTTTAGAACATGTGCACCATTTCCTTTTTAAGTTTTATAAGTATTGATGCGCACGAGTCGAGACATGTCTCGGATCTCAAACTCAACTCGACTCGAATTCGAGTCGAGATTCGAGTCTAGGCACATTTTGTAAAATTCGAGACGAGTCGAGACAAATTTATTTCTTGACTCGAATTTCGAGTAGATACTGATCGTAAACATCTCGACTCAACTCGAATGTCCCGAAAATCTTTAATATTATTTTTAATATTATTTTGAAGAAAGTATATGTATGCCATTAATTCTTCGTAAGTAAATACAACTATATAGTATCTGAAAGGGCTTGAGTTGGATTGAATGAAAAAGTGGACATGTATTCGAACTGCGCCATGTATTGTTGATTATCGTGAATTGGAAAAAGTTAGAAAAGAAAATGGAAGCGTGACTGATTAGCACCAAACAAGGCATGAAATATTTGTTGACGTCAAAGCCACACATGTCAAAAACCTGAAAAATGATTGCCTCATCAACTATTCTTGTCTTGTCCAAGTCAGTTGCTTCTTGCCATAACTTGTGAAATTTCCTGCAAGTTAGTCAGAATGTTGAAAATTTCCTACATTTTAAATTTATTTCTTATACTCCAGCCGGAACATAATGATCATCTATCTACTATCGATATAAACCCATTCAGGCGATAGCAGCGTCACCTGCCGAGGAATGCCTGCTAGTCAGACACACGTACAGTGCATGCAGTATCAGTGCGAGTGCTGGCCGTGTGTAGAATGGGAAAGGCATGCAATCTATCTTAGTTTGAATGAGAGCAGATTGTAATGACCCGAAGACTCGGCACGATTATTTTGGAACTGCAGAATTTGTCGGGTGTTCGAGGAGTGCTGTGGTGAATGCCTTCAACAAGTTGCGATACCAAGGGGAAACAACTTCCAAACGTCGAGGATTTGGGCGCCACACTTCAATACAGATGTCGGACGTCGTAAGTTAGGCAGACTGGTAAAACAGGCCAGGCAGCGAACTGTGACGGAACTAACATCAGACTTTAATGCTGGGCAAAGTACAAGTGTGTCTGAACAAACAATGCACCGAACACTCCTAATGATGGGCCTCCGCAGCCGACGACACATCATGTGCAAATGTCAACACCACACATTGACAACTAAGAATGAAATGAACACATTGCAATCGCCAAAGGATCTTGGCGCAGTGGCAGAGCGATGCATTGTCTGATGAATCCCGATACCTTCTTCATCATGATAATGGAAGGGTGCGAATCCGTCGTGATTCAAGGGAACAGCTCCTTGACACCTGTACTGCGGGACGGAGGCAAGCTGGCAGCGTTTATTTATGCTCTGGGGAACATTCATGTAAGCGTCCTTGTGTCCAGTGTAGGGATGCGTACGAGTCGAGTCGAGTCGAGATTTAAGCCTGTCTCGACTTGTCTCGAGAAAATGTCTCGACTCGAAAATATGTTTCTCTCTTGACTCGATAGTTTTTGTTTCGACCCGACTCGAATTCGAGACAAGACGTGTCGAAATTCGAGTCGAGACAAAGTATACGAGTTAAAATATACGTACACATCAGCCAGAATTTTACGTCTACCTACCTAACTGTCAGTATGTCCACCTTTGGCACGGAAAAGAAAGGAGACGCGTCTTGACAGGAATGCAGTGATCTTTGGTAGGTCGCTGGAGAGATTTTTCACCACATGTGCACACACAGATCACCTAAATCCCGTAAATTCCGGGGTGGGGGTCGATGCGCTCTGACGTCATGTTCAATCACATCCCAGATGTGTTAGATTGAGTTCAAATCCAGCGATTTGGGGGGCCAGCACATCACTTGGAACTCGCCCCTGTGTTCCGCAAACCACTCCATCACACTCCTGGCCTTGTGACATGGTGCATTATCTTGTCGGAGATTGCCACTACTGTTGGCAAACATTGCCGTCATGCTCTCGTGAAGGTTCCCCAGTGCATAATTAAGCCGCCAACAGCTTGTCTCGGTCCTTCACAGTACAAGAGTCAAAGTGCTGTTACCTTGTAACACGATGGATTCGCACCCTCCCATCTTCATGATGAACAAAGTATCGGGATTCATCAAACAATGCAACACTCCGACACTGCGTCAAGGTCCAGTGGCCATGGTCACGTGTTCATTTCAGTCGTAGTTGTGGATGTCGTGATCTTAACATTCGCACGTGGATGGGTCGTCGGCTGCGTAAGCACATCTTTAGGAGTGTTTGGTGCACTGTGTGTTCAGACACACTTGTACTTTGCCCAGCATTAATTCTGAATTATAGAAAGATTTTCGAGACATTCGAGTCGAGTCCAGATTTTTACGAGCAGTCTCAAATCGAATCGTATCCAGAGATGGAGTGGGTCAGTGGGTCAAATTTTCTGCGTGGGCCAGTGGATCGTGGGTCAACATGTGACTCACTGTGACCCACCACCCACCGTGACCCACTGCGGCTCACCACCCACCATAAGCCACTGTGACCCACTACCGACCGTGACCCACTGCGACCCACCACCCACGATGACCCACTACGACCCACCACCCACCATGACCCACGGCTACCCACCACCCACCGTGACCCATTCTGAGCCACGACCCACCACCCACCGTGACCCGCTCAGACCCACCACCCACGATGACCCACTGTGACCCACCATGACCCATCACCCATGGTGACCCACTCTGACCCACCACCCACCATGAACCACTCTCATCCACTTTGACCTACTCTGACTCACCAAAAGCCATCGTCATCAACTCTGAACAAGATCCACGGCCTCTTCTGAACTGACTAAAGAGTTTACACTTGTAATAAAACAAGACTGTGAAATTGTCACTAATCGGAGTTTGAATTTCTAGTGAATCGCTCAAGCACCACTCTGCTACAATAACAGTGGATCTGATCTTTACCATATAAAATGGTAAAGTGTTTGTCAGTGGGGAAATTGAAACAGTTCGAGGCGGGGGAAATTAGTGTGTGCCTAAAATATACTTGTACTAAGAGAGTATTCTTTCAAGTGTTAATTTCTGAATGCATTCCACAAGAAACTTCTATTCGCAGGAAAATACCCCTGTACAATATGGAAAAGGTTATGGTTTCTCAGTTCACAGTATTTTTCTCATAAAAGACTTGAAAAATCAGTTGTTCATAGCATATAAAGGTGCTCGGGTACCCTCTGTAAGAGCATCTCCATAAAGTATGCTCGTAATTGTAATTTGTGTAATCACTAAAACACCACGTTAAATTTAAGTTACAAATATGCATAATTGCAATTATTATGAATATGTATTCAAAGTAGTTTACCTAAAGCAGAGAAGAGACTTACTAAAAATTAGGTACAAAGTTGAATAACTTAAATAAGCCATTAGTAATACAAGTATACATTTCCCGTAACTCGAAATTTTCCACCTCAAAACAAATCTGAAATCGGATTTATTTCCTGTTGGTAACTTTTTGGCGGCAAATCATCCGCAGGGGAATGATGTCCATCCTTCAGCCAAGAAATAAATAGCTCGTCTACTTTGAGCTTGTCTAACGGTGGGCCATTAACATTGATGAGCAACAAGTTTGACAATGTTTGAGCACTTAGTGTATTTCTAATATTAGTCATCTGTAAATTCATAAGGTGAAATCCCTGTTCGCACTCTGTCGTGGAAATTTATAATATTTCTACCCGATTTCTGCAACTTCTCATCGACAATCTACTTGCTAGACTTAAGTCTGATAACGATTTTTCTTGGTCAGGTTTGAAATACTCAGCAAGAAGTATCATCTCTCTATCACCATTCAACATCTTTTCCATATCGACCATGTCAGTTGGCAAGTCGACCCATGTAGAACAGAAACTTCATCTACCACGCCTTTGATAGGGAATCTTGTGAATAAATTATCAATTAAAGCCTGATAAACTGATGATTTCTCATTTGTTTATAAATTTAATTTTTCTAATTACACATGAAGGTTTGATACCATTACGAAGTTCCCTCCCCCGTCTAGAAAGCGAAAGGGAACGAAGTTCCTGGAAAGTGTTTAGAGGTGAATGGGAATGTCCCTCCTTCTTCAACTTCAATTACCACACTGATGTTTGCCATGTGCCAAATTACGATGAATTTCAATTAAATTATCATAGTATAATTATTTCCTTGTTGAATTATCAATACTTCTCAGTGGAAAAAAGGATGAAATTTCAAAGTTTCAAATCAAAGTAAGTAGACCAACGTAAAGGGAGAAAAAGTGTAAAAAGTGTACAATCCAAACTTCAAATTTCCGTGTAATTAAGCTTACAGCACAAATTTTATGCCTATTTTTCTCACAACTTTATGGGTTGATTGCCCTGTGCTGTAAGCGCTCCATATAATAAACATAAGCTTCAGCAATTATTATAGCAGAAAGCAATGGATATATGAACCAAGCACTGTATTTTTTGTTTCTATTTTTTTTCTTAAATAATATCGATCGTTTTCGATCATTTTTACAAACAAACTGACTACCAACTTTCCATATATAGAAAGTGCCCTCCCCCCACATAAAGGAGAATTTAAAAAAATGCTAGGACATACTCTGTTTATTTTCAATAAAGAGTTAATACACTGAATTTCATCTCCGTAAGTTTAACAGCTTGGGAGATACTCATTTTTTTTCGCAAAAATTCGGATCCTCACTACCTCCTTAGGATATTATGCATTATAATAAAAGCAATATAACATCCCAATTTGGATTAAGGCCAAACTATATGCCAAAATTAATTTCATTTGACTTTGCAATTTGACCGTGATGATCAGGCTCACATAGTTACTTTCATTTTTTATATAATAATTTATATATTACAGTGATCCAAAAATGTATTTTTTCCAGTACTTAGCTCTAAAAACTCACAGGTCTCGAAAGCCAAGTTGTAGTGTAAGTCCTATTGCTATTATTACTATTAAAAATATCAATATCCAAAAGTGCCTGAAGTTCTTTTTTCACTTGGTTAGATATACTCACCTCAGGTAAGTAAACAGAAACAAGTGAAAAAGAAAGAAAATGAAGGTCTTGAAAGTAAAACGGAGACAAATTTACCAGTCCTCAGAAGATTTTGTCTACAATGCAGTGAGCAGAGAGGGTCGGTAGATCATACTGAGTCGGTGGGTCGCAGTGGGTCACGGTGGATGGCGGGTCGCAGTGGGGCGTGGTGGGTGGTGGGTCGCAGTGGGGCGTGGTGGGTCGCAGTGGGTCACGGTGGGTGGTTGGTCACAGTGGGTCACATGCTGTTCGACCCACGACCCACTGACCCACCCAGAAAACTTGACCTACTTGACCCACTGACCCACCGACCCACTTCTTCTCTGACTGCGACCCACCACCCACCGTGACCCACTGCGACCCACCGACTCAGTGTGATCTATCGACCCTCTTCGCTCACTGCAAACTCTGAAAAATGCGTATGAAAGATGATGTCTACCAATGTCTTTGTATTAGTACACTGCAGACAAGCGTCTGATACAGGGAGTGATGATAGTGAGTTTGATCAAATAAGGGGTCAGGTAATCCAGGGTTTAGTAGAAGTGGAAAGAAGGTTTCCTTCTAATGATGTCCTAAAGTGCTTTTCAGTGTTTGAAAATAAAGATCGTGATAACATGAGTGGTTTATACGGTAACGTAGACGTATATAAAGAAGCTCAATTGTTAAGAAGCTCAAGTTTAACGTCCCACGGTTATGCCTGCTAGGCTAGAGGAGACGTGGACCTACTGATTATAATGGAATCCGACCACTTTGGTCGTTCAACTGTATACCACCGGGAATCGAACCAGGGACCACGTTAACCGAAGTCAAGCGTGCTAGCCACTAGACCAAACGGGGGTTCTACAGTGTCATAATGGAGAGAGTACAAGTCACGTTCTAAGTCGGTAAGTGATTTTCAAGTTCTTAAAGACCGTTCGCGGAAAGTTCGTTCTGTGCCATTATCAACTGCTGCCTGTGAACATGGATTCAGTGTTGTTCATATTAAAAGTTTCGAAAGAAACCTATGTTGGCGAGTACCTTTCAATCTTTATTAACAATTAAACTCAGTGGATCTCTTTTAAAATTATGGGACGCTGTTACTGTGCTCATACGTGGGTTTCTTCTGGCCGTCACATGTTCAACTCTCGTTACACACGGAAAGAAAGTGAAGTTTAATCTTAAACTTTTTCTCTAAGGTAAGATACGTTATTGCAAACTACATTTTAGGTCTATAAAAACAGTAACACAATCATTCATTACTCGTATTATTGTGGCTCTCTCCGCTGGTTTACTGGCTAGCATTCGCGCACCATCTTCGGTGCAACCGGGGTCCGGGGTCCCGGGTTCGATTCCCGGTGGAAGCGCCTTACAAAAATTTGAACGATTAACGTGGTTCGGATTCCACCTTAAACTGTAAGTCCACATCTCATAGCTTTGCTGTTGAAAAGGGACACTAAATTTAAATAAGCAAATCAATCGTATATTTGTATTTGTGCTTTCATTTTTTAAGGTTTAACGTCCTACAAATATTCAGTAAAACTATGGAAGACGGTCATGATGAGATAGATAATAATGATGGATTAAGATAGTGGAAGGAGGCGGGAGGACCCCGAGAAAACCTACACACAATTGTTTGTATACCACAAGCAGAATTTTGCGCGAGCTAGGATCCAGCCAGAGATTTCACACACCTGAGGTGAGCGCTCAACCACTGAGGCATCACGGCTTTTTGTTGTCTATCAAGTATTTGTATTGAAATCATATCTGTTATTTATAATATATTCTTGCTAATAATACAATATAAATACATAGTATTATTTAGACTTCCATATAAGTGACCGGATATCTGAGCGACCAAACTGAAATACTAAATACTTAGCGAAGAAACGGGAATTTCATAAATAATAAAATCTATGCTCTGACTCAACTGTTCATGGAGATCTATGGCTGGCCAGGTGAAGCGATTCGAGTTAGTAGTTCTAATGCTTGGTTAGGACATCGGTTCTCAGGGACTATTATTTCTGACTTATAGATCTCTACCGCACCATTTTCAAATGATTTCGCACCCTGCTTGGCTGTCTATTTTCATCTCATTATTTTCCTGAAGTTCACGTTGATAAAAAAATCAAAGTTGTATAGTAGTATTTATGAGTAAAACGTGGAAGCAATGCCTATGATAAAAGTAACTAGTTATTTTATAGATTCTAATGCTTTGCCAATAAAAATTACTGTTACTTCTCAAGACTGATGAAATGTGAATGTAATTACCACTTCACCAATTTTTCATCATCTAATTTTCTGTCACTTAGTTCTCTTGTAGTCTTTGTCACCTAATTTCCAGTGTAGTGACATTGACAATGTATTTGTATGTACAGCTTGAACAAATCTGTTTGATGGAAGGGTGGAATCGATTTCAAGGAAAAGAGGTTATACTCCGTGAAGTTTGTCCCTCGTGAAGTGCGAACCCGAATATATTTTATTATTGTACTGTCACGGACAATGACGTCTTTGGCGTGGGAGACTCGGGTTCGATCCCCAACGAAAGCTCATGTGGTTCAGATTACACGTTAATCCTTAGATTCACGTCTCATATAGCCTAGCTGTTGAAAGGACGTTAAACTCAAATCAACTTAACTCGTCAACAATGAACTTGTGTGCAAATTTTAAACAAAATCGGTTTGATGGAACTGAGTAAAACCAATTGTTAGAAAGGATGATGACAAACAAATTAACTTAAGCAAAAGCATTCAAATAGTAAAAGAATAAATATATTGGACATAAAATATACTGTTAAACTGGCGGGAGAAAACTGAGATTATGACAAAACTACAATGTGCTTTCAAGTTTCTTTGTTTATATATTACGGGACGTTTTCGTCTACTATTTGTGCAACAACAGCTTTCTTCCGATAATTCGAGAGCTCGTTGGGTAAGCAGCTTCAATATTTTTATTCATCTAATGGAAACACATCGCAATGTTTCTAATACTGATAAGAAGTGAGCATTCGAAATATTTTTTTTAAAAAAATTAAAATCCTATTTTCTCCACCTACTAAAAAGTATTTTCATTAAACTTTTACGAAGTTAGGCTACTTATTCAATGGCTTTCCGAAGATATAGTAAGTTATTGCTTGCATATACTTCGAATACAAATTTCTGTTGTGCTAACAGGCAATTAAAAAAAGTCTTTATCTTTGGAGTAACTGGAAGACAGGCATCAGAACAGAAAATTATCAACATTAAATGCTTTACTGGGCTTGGTTTCTGCTTATACTTTCAAAACTTTAATTAACTGTTTTTCTTTATCATTTTCGTGATAGTTTATCCTTCGTGCACGGGCCTATAGCCAAGTAAAACCTTGAGATTTGAAAGGAAATAGTGTTGCTCAGGAGACGAGACGAGAAATGAGGTTTTCTCGTCTCGTACCGTAAATATTTGTTGCCTTTTGTCTTCGTGATCTAAGCAGAAGATAGATCGGTATGAAGCCCTCACATGACAGCAAGCAACAAAGTCAAACTACTTTCTATACCAATCGGAATATTGTAGTTTTAGGTGTCGAGTCAGGCCATCATTTGCTGTATGAATGAATACCATTGATCCATGTTCCGTTACTATTTTCTCGGGTTCAATATATGCCATTTTCCTCAAATGGCGCACAACAACTATTTTACATCATCCATCATAACAAAAATTTGACATTAATCACAATAATTTAAGTATAAAATGAATAAGTGCATAGCCACAGATCACTGCTGAGCTACATTGAGGAAATAATTACTTTCTGGATTCAAGAAATTAGTTTCACACAAAACTTAGTTTAATAAATTACTTATTGAATATATTAGTGGCTTATTCTACAACTAGATTTCTAAAAATTTAGATTAAAACACGGTAGAATGCTCATCTCTGGTGCGTAGGGTCCCTGGGTCGACTTCTGGCCAAGTAAATTTGTGCTGGACAAGATCGTGATCTCGCGTTTACTCGGGATATTCCTGTTTATTCCCAATTTCTCATTCTACCAATTCTTCCATCATCATTCACTTGTTAATCTTCGTCTCCCTTAGCCTAACAGGCAAAGCCTTGGGTCAAACTCAAACATTTCATTTTTTATAAATTTGCTCATAGATACAAATCTCATACGTGGTAATTAATATGAAAAAAAAGTGTAAGCCTTACATGAAGCCAGAGATTAAGAAAAAATAATTTAATGTGTTATATAATCCGTCTTTGATGCTCTCAACTCGTGATAAATTATAAATACTTTACAGATGAATATGGAAATTAAACGTGTTAGTCAGAGCTGAGGATGGTCAATGGGGGTGGAAGAAAGGAACTTGTTTTTTTTTAAATTGCCCGAGGTATTGGAGAAATGTTATGACTATTGTGTAATCAAGCATATCAGAGTATCTCAACTGAAAGATTTGTTCTTTAGTCATTAAAGAGAGAGAGGTAGGGCACAGTTGCTCAACCCTAGCAGAGTGATAAGGATCAAAACATTTTGGGTGCTGAAAGTATGGTAATGTGTCGTGAGCTTAAAATACATACGCAAGGAGCACGACAAGCAAACAACAACTAATACCTGTTTCTAAAGAAAACAAGTACACTATGCGTTATATATTTTTTGTTTTTCTTTTGTTCGAACGGCGGATTTCGTTATACTTTTGTTACGTAAAATACACTTTGTACTGAGTAATGTAATAAATTATTGTGTATGTTAAGGTTCAATAAAGTGTTCACTGTAAGATCGAAATGTCCTGAAATACATAAACAAAGAAACATGAGAAAATATTGGTACATTTAAAATTGTATTTTTTAAAAATAAAATATGCTATTTATATTGTGAAAGCATCGACGAAAAATCATTTTCAACAAACGAAAATCTGGGCCATTTATATGAAACATTAATTTGTTCCTCCATTAATACTACTATTAATAATAATAATAATAATAATAATAATAATAATAATAATAATAATAATAATAATAATAATAATAATAATAATGTTAATAATAATAATAATAATCCACTAAAGAGTACGACTTCGTAACATTATTGGATGCTGTTCCAGTTCTGAACAATTTACTTATTTTCTGAATGGAATGACCGGGCTGAACAGAGTGATTTTCTTTGAAGAATTTTGTAGAAGTTATGTACAGCACTATTGTCTTCGTACAAATCGCAATGTTTCTTTTTATTATAGTTGAAAAGAAGACAAATGCAAGCCTTTTCCCTTTAACTAAATTAAGGTGGAAAGGTAAACACGTACAATGAAAGTGGAGCTTGAAATATGTTGAACGAAATATATATCACTCTTCTTTGTAGTGACTACCTGGCAGATGTTCGTACATTTCTTTGCATGAATAATCAATGTTATGGCATATCAATCTGCAAGCATATAATCAATCTTTACGCCATTATTGGAGAATAGAGCACTGTAGAATGCATTCGGTTATTATTTAGAAATGAAATGAAATCTTTGAGTTTTACGTCTCACAGTTATGTCGGCCAGGCTAAAAGAGACGGTAATGATCAGAATGAATGAAATGGTAGAATGAAGAAAGTTTGAGCAAACAGAAAATCCCCGAGAAAATCCACACACACGTGTTTGTCCACCACAAAGCCCACTTGGTGCGATCTGGGATCGAACCGGCCACCCCACACACCAGAGGTGAGCTGTCAGAGATATCGAGTAATTTTCGGGAATTCATACAGCGTCTCAAGAATAGGTTATCTTTCTTCTGTAACCTTGCATTCAAACCAGAAGAAATCAACCGTTTTCGGTTAACATTGATCGCCATAAAACTAAATTGGTAGTACATAACGGCAGTTATCGAAAATCGATTGAGCATCTGAAGAAAAATACCATCTTCCGCTGTATCTCTCTCCTGAAACAGGAAATGGCAAAACAATTTCACTCTTCCGGTTTCAGGCTCCATAGAGCCCCTCAGGGCTATGTGGATAGTTGTATGCGTCTTGTTGCGGGAGACCCGAGTTGAATTCCCGGCGAGTTGAAACGAGTTTGCTATTCAGTTCACTATACAGTTCAAAACTATTTTTATAAGATGAACAGTTTCCTCCCTTGAAAGCAACACAGAGAGCTTTTCTGAAACTTTCGTACGTCGTTAGTTCCAATATGCCTCTACAGGTAACGATTCGCAGAGATGTTTACGCAGAATCAATGAAATCTTTGTGATCTATGAAGAGAGAGATAACTGACTTAGCTCTTATCTGCTGTCAATCTGCATTCCATTGGTATCTTCGTCTGCGGGGACAACCCAAAGTTCACGCACGTGACCTAGCCGGGGGCAGAGAATGAAAGAGACTACCTGCTTAGCCTCCTATCTGCTGTTTTGCGTTCTTGCAACATAAAGACCATAAATAAAACAGCTTTTAAATGGAAGAAAATTAATTTTTAATTAGCACGCTTTAATATTAAACTAGCAAGAAAAAGTAAAAGTGAACATGCTTATTAATACTAACAAACATTTGGAAGAATTTTGAAATGTTTAAAATAAACAGTTTTCATAATATTTTGGAAAGAAATATACTATGTTATTATATAGGGAAATCCCATCGCATTCCGAGTGTTGAACGCAGCCTTAAGTAATAGATAGCAGAATTTTCAATTTTCTCTTTTTATACGTACACAAAAACTTACTCTTAAGAATTTCAACTAAATAAGACAAACTTTCGGGCCCAGAGGCTTCATTCATAGGGACCGCGGTGGCTCATCAGTTCACCTCTGGTGCTTCGGGTCCCTGGTTCGATTACAGCTCGCGCCAAATGAACTTTGTGGTGCACAAAAACCGTGGATTTTCTCGTGGTTCTCCCGTTTCCTCCCACTTTCTTCATTCCACCATTTCATTCATTTCTCACCATCACCGTCTCCTTTAGCCTAGCCGTCATAACCTGGGACGTAAAACTTACAAATTTCATTTTTCATTTCCAAAGGCTTCATAACACTTTGAAGAGTGCAATCCGTGCTAAGTTCTGATTTTGTACCTTTCAAAATATAAATAAAACAATCTCTTTGTTGAAATAAGTGTTAAAAATATGTATGCGTTCACTGAACATTTTTTGCGGGGTGCAAAAAATACATGGGATAGATAAGGAGAATTCTGATTCCATCTGTTGGTACAGGCTCCCACGTTTCGCACAGCTTCAGATTATACTAGCACTCTTTAAATAGTGTATGTTTTATACTTGGACATCTACCACTGATTAGAATTACATGATATTTTATTGTTATAAAAATAAAATCATTTCTGATAACATCGGATGTACGTTTGATTAAAAGAATGACAAGAGTCACAGATAGAATGTTGAATAGTAAGAACAGTAGCAACTTGTGGGGACACCTTATCATCAAATTAACACACAGATTACCAAAAGAATATTTGTGAGGTTAGTATAAATTCGCAGAAATCAAACTTTACGTGTCATTCAAGAAGCATTGAAAGAAAAGCAAAGCATGTCTTTTTGAGGTTATATTTTCAAAACAATGGAGGTGGAGTGGCTTTACACATTGAAGGACCAACTAACGTAATTCCCTGGCTTTAGATAACGAAAGGGCCATCGCTGGCCACAGCTTTTTGTTGAGGAGTGTGTTCAATACATCGGCTCACTTCATCCTATTTATGCTGCTCTGTTGACCAGAGTTGCAAAGTATTTGTAGAACGATATTCAATGATAATTGTATTAACAATATCAATTCTCGTTCCCCTTTCTCGAAGAAACACTAAGTTCGCGCTGGTAATAGCTAGCACCGCAGGCAAGTTTACAATATGACCTGTTTGAGTGAATGATGTGGCATTGACACGGGTGCTTTTCCAGGAATTCAGACCTAAACATTTGTTGACTTTTCCACCCCTTCAACCTTCTTCAAATTGCTCCTTGCCAAAACATTGTACTTTCCGCATGAATAGATAAATATTTCAAGAAACAAAAGTGTGTGATTCTAACCGCTACAAAAAGGCTGAGAAGTGAAATGTTTAATAAAATGTTTAAATTCAATTAAAAGTGTTTTCTTAGTTTGGCTAGCCAAAATAAGTCATTTAATCTATCTTCGTAACCATTCGAAAAAATGTAGAGAAGGGAATGTTATAACTGCCAGAGATGAAAATTTTCTTCTCCAGGGAGATACATTTCCTGAAGGGGGAAATTTCTACCACCTCAAAGAAGTTGCACAGTGAGGGTGACTTTGAAAAGTCAGAATTAAGTCGTTGACTTATTATCAAAACTATTCTCAGAAACGAGGAAAACGATTTGCTCTTGACCATCTTTAGATGTTTATTGAAAATAAATAAAAACAGCGATTTTTATTATTGCTTGGAACAATTACCTCAGATTTTTTTCAATTTGTAACAGCTTCTGAAAATTGTAAATTGATTACGGCATGAATTTGTAATTCTAACAGTGAATGTAAAGAATTTGGCTGCATTTGAAAGACAATAGCGTCTGGAACCCTCATGAAAGGAAATAAAAAATAGCAGAACATTCAAGCTAACACTATAAATGCAATGCTGTTTCCGATCAAACACATGAATTCTTTGAAAACTAGAGAAATTTTCTTTCCGTAATAGCTGTACCTCTGAAATCATCACTGAGCCAAAAAAAAAAAAAATGGGGTGAATTCAACCCCAACTTTGGAGTTTCCGCATATAATGTGGGAAGAGGTGACTTTTCTAATCGCTTTGGTAAAAAGTTTTAATTTTGATGTAACATAGTCTGGGGTTTACCTACCGTCTTCATTGCTTCAAGATGATTAATCATGCGCAAGAGAATTTTCCATGTTTATTTTAAATATTCCTTGTAATACAGTATTGCATTTCACAGACAAGTTCACAGTGTGTTCAGACCTGTATGTTACAAACCGTGTTCTTATAGTTCTTATGTTCTTATAGATCATTTTTTAAACTTATGTCGAGTAACATTGCTAAAATTAAATGTATTAACATATCATCAACCTGTATCTGTGTTATAAGAGAAGATCGCAAAACTATGTCAAAATACTCTTTCAGTTTTACGTCCCAATTTCAGTTTATGTCCTGTAGGTTAAAGGAGACGGATGGTTAATGGAACGAATGATTGCGTAAGAATTAGTGGAATGGCAATATTGGAGAAAAAGCAAGAACCGAGATAAAATCCACAGACAAGATTTTGTCCTCCATAAATTCACATAAACTGAGATCCAACTTGGAGGGACCCTCGTATGAACACCATATCTCTGAGCCACCATATCCCCAATACCCAGTCATTCCTACCACAAACTGTTGCTAATAGATGAGTTCATTACAAAGCTCCCTCATGACTATATGGTTAGCATGGAGACCTGGGTTCGATTTTCGGGGAGTGCTCATGTAGTTCGGATCACATGTTAAGCTGTAGGCCTACATCTTATATAGCTCCGGCGCTGAAAGGAACGCTCAACTCAAAAAAAAAAAAAAATGCCAATCTTAGCCTAACATTTCACACGAAACTATATGAGATTTGATTCTAAATATAGATGTGAAATCATAATCTAATTAACTCCCACGAAAGACAAGAATACTTATCAGTTAACCGCAATGCAGGTCGAGTTAGTATTTCTTAGTATTGGTTTTGGTATTCTATTCATTCTATCTTAGAAAATTTCATGTATTTTTCAAATGTAATAATAATAATAATAATAATAATAATAATAATAATAATAATAATAATAATAATAATAATAATAATAATAATAATAATAATAATAATAATAATAATATGTTTCATTTCAGATAATGGTAGATTTCCAAACTTGAAAATTTATGCAATTTAATATAAACTTGAAGTAGCACATCTATACTATAACTACTGGTTGTTTATTTATACTTTATTTATACATATTTCTGGGTACTCCCGATATCTATGGCCTTAAACTCGTCACTTAGTAGGGATGCCGTCCATCGGCGAGCACATTATCGGGGAAAGCAAGGAAATGTCCAGGGGCCTGTATATTAGGTACTATGCCGCTATTTGCTTAGTAGGAATGGGAAAAGCCCAAGGAAAACCTCATTTACAGTCAGGGTGGCTAGCCTGAGAAACCTTTTGGACCGAGGTCTCTACTATGAATTGAACTCGGGACCGCTCGCCCCAAAATACCAATATTAAGTTGACTGCTATCCTACGCAGGGTAATGTGCTACTGATTGTAATAGAGGAATAAGATCAAAGGTAGAATCTGTTCCTCGAACTCTGAATCTATATGGAAAAGGCCATTACCCGGTATCTCTTACTATTTTACTCTATGAAAATCAACATTTAAACCAGATGTGTTCATTGATGTTTAACACTTTCGGTGTGTGAGATATGTATATACAATCAGAAACAATATTAAGTATAGGTTGGAGGTATAAGAAATGATAGCTCCAATCTATGCCTAATATTGTTTTTGATTGTACAACGTAACTAATGAAAATAAGTGCTATAGGAGTAAAGTTATATGTAATGTTTAAAAATGCATTATAAAAATGGTTTAAAAGAACGAATCGCGTTTAGACTCCAGACCCGAAAAGAATATAGGTTTAAACACTTCTGGACAGGGGCGTCATTTGGGGAGGAAAGGGGCATTTGCATCCTTCTGAGTTTGAAGAAACCGTATATATTTAATCAATGCGATAAGGATTTCGGAGTGCATTTTCAAATTTACCGGATTGACGTGCTATTGCTTCCTGGAGATGATGTTATTATTTTAATGGCTGTGTAGTTCCGAGGAACTATTTTATTTATTTTATTCAGTTGATTTACAATTTTATGGGCTTGTTTTATTTAGTTGATAAAGCTTAAATTATATTTGCTTTTCATGTAATGTTTATTTATCTTTTTTCCTTAAAGACCTATACTGGTAGCCATATTCTGTTAACTATATACAGCATATAGCAGGTGCACACACGGATTTTTTGTTCGGAGAGGTCAAGTTTTTTTCGGGGGGGGGGGGGGGTCCAATACATTTATGTAGTGTTATACCTGTGGTTTTTTGCACCCGAAAAAACGATAAGTAATTGTTAATTATTGCCATCTATATTACCAGAAAATCTGATAAGACTAGATTTATTTTTACGAGGAAAGAAAGAGTACAGATGAGGAGTATAATCAAGTCATTTCCCTGTGACAAATGTGTACAAATGATAGTCGAGTTACGAAGTTTAGGTGAGAAACTGAAATCTGAGTTTTGGGATCTGGACCCGGTGGACACCATGTGGGTGCGCCCCTGGCGTAAGTCTATTGGCCTATAACTATTGAAAATCCGGTATGTTCGCAAATCTGGCACTCCGAAGATCGGAGTGTTTTTTTTTTTTCAACCTGTACTTACAAAATGCACTAATATTTGTTTCCAGGAATGCCTTATAATGTTGGAAAACTCGACAATTATGTCATGACTGGCTATCCTTATTGATGCCTATAAGAAAAAAACCTACAAATTGTGTTTCTGTGGTCTAATTCCTTATGCCACAATTGGAAGTCCTGTCTGTCATGGTATTGAATCCCGCTCAAAGCATGTTAGCTATGTATTATGATCCTTTCCTTATTCATGTACAGTCCGTTTCGCGGACATAAGCTCACCGGCAAAAAGCTCACCGGACATAAGATCACCTATGTTAACTAATTACATTTATAGGTTAACTAATTTAATTGCAAAGGAAAATAAACCTGAATAAAATTAATACGCAACGGGAAAATGGCAAGCGGGAAATATGTCAAAAATGAAAACTAGATTTTGAATATTAAAATGAAGTAGATTTTGAATGTTAAAATATAAATTGAAAACAGATGTGGTCAAACAAAAGAATACTACTTTCTTTTAATGAAGAGAGCAATCCAACCCCCTCCCCTGTGCTGAAACTTTCGGTGCAGGATATTTTGCAGCAAAGAAATGTGGGTAAACGAAATTTTGATGGAAGGGTATCTCCTTGTTATTTTTTTTCTCACCATGGCTGAAAGTATCTGAGATATACATTTGATTTTGTTTTAGAAAAAGTATGATGGGTACGAAGAGGTATTAAAGTTTTGATTTTGACTAGTAGTAGGCCTAATTCAGTAGAAAATAGAGCTACTAATGCTATATATCATTTGGTAGACATCAGAAAACAATAATAAGGATGTAGCAGGATTTAATGTGTTAAACGAGGGCAGGCTTTGAGTAACTTGTAATAAAATGCTCCGGATATTTAAATCTGGGCTTTGACTACTAGTAAGCCTAGTTTCTCAATAGAAAATAGGCTATATGACTAATGTCATATAGGAGTTATCAGAATAAAATATTAAGAATGATGCAGAGTTCAAGTCTTAAGGCTGTCATCATACTTTCAGACCAACACTCATCAAATGAATTTCTTCGTTATTTACTGAGAACAAAACAACAATTTATGAAACAAAAAAAAGCTTGGTGTTAGTAAATAAGAAATATATTTGTTTGAGTGTTGGTTTGCAAACACGACGACAGCACTAAGAAGCAAGGCCTAAATACATCTGAGTATGATGAATTTGTTAAAAAAAAAAAAAAATACCAGTCGAGTTAGCAAGGAAATTCTATTATGTAAGTATTCATGCCTAATCATGAAATTATTGTCCGGCCTATAAGAAAAATTTGGTTCCAAAATTTCCAGGGCCAAAATTAGGCCTACTGCCACCTATGCTTAGCACATTAAACTTGCAACATCTCTATTTTATTCTGATATCTGATAACTGCTATACGACATTAGTAGCTCTACTTTCTACTATTATTAGGCCTACTTGTAATTTTAGTCAATGGTTAGATTTTAATATCCAGGACATTTTATTACAAGTTCCTCAAGGTCTGCCTTACGTTTAATACAACGCAGCTCAGCAACGTCTTTATTATTTTTTATATATGATAAGTAATGTAAGATAGTAGCTCCATTTTCTGCTTAGGAAATAGCCAAAGCCTAAATTTCAATATTCGGTGAATTTTATTACAAGTCCCTCAAGGGAGCTTATGTTTGCTATCGGTGATCTTTTGTCCGCTCCTGTAATATAAGACTGCCAATGAGCTTTTTGCCGGTGAGCTTATGCCCGGTGAGCTTTCTGCCGGTAAGCATATGTACGACACCCGTATAGTCCCTTTACTGTAAAAAATCGTTTTGTTATTTTAAGGACGTGCCTATGTGTTAACATGATTGTGTTAAAATAGAACAGAAACAGGTGGTTAGAACAATTCGTCTCCATTCGGAGTTGTGTATCAAATGCCGATAGTTGAAATGTCACAAAGCTTGTGTGTTAAATTAACACAAATGTAGAAAATCGGTATTGTTTTCTGCGTGATTTTCCAATATGTTGAGCATCTAATTATAAAGGCTTACGTAGAAGATACAGACAAACACAGTAGAACGAAATACTTAAACAAATCCAGGTATTCGTAAAATTTCAACATGCAAACCGCGCGATGTGTTTTCAATTGTCTTACATAATGTTTCTGAAGAAATATGTCAACAGCGAGAAACACCATATTACTGTGTCACTTCTTCACTGCACTAGAACTCACAGGTCAACAACGTAGACTGTGTTTCAAAAATGGAGGAAAACAAGTAGAAAAACAATTAAGAGGCAAACACATTATAAGGATATAGATAAGAGTTTCCTATCATTCTTGAACAAGATGTTGTTGAAGGTTGTGTTTCGCACCATCAAAAAATAAAAAAAAAAATGAAATGAAATCTTTGAGTTGTACGTCCCACGGTTATGCCGGTTAGGTAAAGGAGACGGTGATGATGAGAGATGAGTGAAATGAAGAAAGTGGGAGGAAACGGGAGAACCCCGAGCACAGTGTTTGTCCACCACAAAGTTCACTTGGCAGGGGCTGGGATCGAACCCGGGACCCCAAGCACCAGAGGTGAACGCTCTACCACTGAGCCACCGCACCCCCTTCATCAAGAAATACTTCACAATAAATGTTGGGGAGGACAATAAAAAATTTTTGATGCTTTTCTAAATGAAACGTTCTGTAGTTTACTATTCTTATTTTAATATTAAAATCCTCGGTAAGCGTAAGCATGCATACCGCAAGGCTTTTTGGCCCAACACATGGTTACATCAACACCGCACACGGAGTTATTTCAACGCCGAAATAGGTGTCATAGTAACACAGAAGTAGAGCCGAACTAACACTAAAAACTGTGTTAATCTGGTGGTCTAACTTCGAATTTTAACACAGGGAATGTTGAATTAACACCAGAACGGTGTAACTTATATGGCTTTGACCTTGAATTATAACACAGATTGCGTATTGAAATAAGAAATTGATGTTGAAATAACACAGAGACCGTGTTATATTGATACATGACATGGTGTAATATTAAAACAAAATAATTAACACACTACACACTGTGTTATTTTCTGCGTGTTGGTGCAACACCGCCACAAGTAACACTCAAAACGTTTCCCCACACTACCGACCCTGACATGATGTCGAATCAATACCGAACATACTAACACATCAGAGTTTAACACCGCTCAACACCGGTTAAGCCAACATCGCGGCCTCTGTGTTGAAGTAACATCGCATAGTGATAGGCACGCTGAAACCACTGCTCTGTGTTAAAATTCAGTTGAATTAACACAACCATTTTACTGTGTATAGTCTCGTTTAACGAAAAGGAAACAATCATGAGAAGTCAATTTAATATTATGCAAAGTTAAAAATATCGGCAGTACTTACTTACAAATTTACGTATGTACTTTCTGTTTGTGATTGGATCTACATTCATTACAAACCTAGAAATTGCTTGGTTGATCAGTTTAATGCTTGTATTGTCATTAATACATTTGTTTAAATATTACTGAATTTTGCGTTTCACAATTATGATCTGTAGGCCAAAGCAGATGGATGATTAGTGAAAGTGTGAATCGTATTATGGAAACATCTGTAGAATACTAATCTCAAAGAGAATGTGAGAACACTCATAAAACCATGCAAACGATGTTATCTACCACAATTTTACGTTGCCTATGATCGAACTAGTTACTTTTTGCACAAGAATGATAAAAGTACGAAAATACGTAACCATTAAGAAATTAAGAATTATAAAATACTAAATAAATGAAGATTGCTCTAATTTTTCTTTATTTATCTTTGTAAGTAGGTAGGGGCTATATTCTTAAAAACGGTCAGGAGTCAAAAGTACTCACTACAAATAGTAGCATTATAATTCATTTCATTCCAGAAAGCAAAGCGGTGTCTAAACAAAGTTACTTCCTTATTATTTTTCCGCCTACGACTTTAAAAAAAAAAGAAAAAATGAAAAGAAAAAAACTTCCAGCTTAAATTCGAAAGAATGAAACGCTAATAAGGCGTTTCAAACAGTTCAAATAAAACTTTGAAGTAGTTTAAAGTTTAAGGCCCAATTCAGCACAAGGGGTATGTTAGACATCTACAAAGATCGATAGCTTGTCATGAAATTCGAACACATGGATTCCTACCAGGAACCGAAGCCGATCTCCAGTAGGGAAGGCGCTTACGTACGTTACTATACAGCTACGAGTAACCTACGAAATACTTACTGTAGGAGTACTTTACCTATATCTGTCAATGTAATGTTCTATGGTGAATACATCAATCAAAGAAGAAAAAGAGGAAGATTGAATGATAAATTAAAATTTCAAGCGTAAAGTTTGCATGGTGCTACAATTCAAGGAATTTTGCTTCCATCTATAAGTTGTTTATGTGGAATTGAAGAGCATTGATTCATTTTGGTCTCAACAGTGTATATCTACTGCTTAGAAGGAGATCAGATCCTAAATTTATATTTTTATTGAAGGTTTCGTATTTTCACAGATGTCGGTGTACATAAGGGTGCTTGAAGCTTTTAACTCATCTTTGACTGAGATAATATGCAAAACTAAAATTTTACCATGTTAAGATATGTTCACAAACACCTGGAATTAAAACTTGGGAGATTGAACTTCAGGAAATCATCCACTGTGTCAGTCTTCAGTTAAATCCTGTAGGCAGTCTTAACTGTTGGGACTGCTGAAGCCTCTGTACATGAAGCAGTACTCACAGGTAGAACTGCACAAAATGTGACAATTGAAAGCAAATTTGGGAATCCGTAATTAAGTTTTGACTGTAAATTTTTTCAGTGTCTGACTCAATGTCAATGAAGAAAACAAAAGTTTATATTCTGTTAAGACAAGGTCCACTTTTTCCTTATATAAATCTGGTTGCAGATATGTAAAAAAAAAAAAAAAAATTTCTTCCACACCAAACACCAAATTCAAGGATTTTTCCTCAGCTACAATTGAGAATTAAATTTGATTTAATTTATGCATAAATTGAAGTTTTAATGGCAAGAATTGCAGAGTGAGTCTAACCCTTTATTCTATTCATACAAGAAAAAGGAAGCATCCTCTTGGCCTACCTAATTTCCCGGGATAATTTTTCCCCCGTTTTGATTTTCTTTAATTTAAACATTTCCTTCTTTTTAAAATAACTAAACGATATATTTTTTTCCTTTGCTATAATAAATCAAGTCAGCGTCATATTGATATCCGCGCAAGTTGATGTGGAACATCAGTTTCGCTTATCAACTCTTCACAGTTTTGGTGTTACTGATGACGGCCGACTTGAATCAGAACTGCCAACGGTCGAAAGTATGATAGGCGAAACAAAAGAAAGTAACATCAAGAAAAAGAAACAAAAAAGTAGAAAGGACGAAATAAAGAAAAAGGGAAGCAGTTCTTATGGAATGAAATTTGACAAATACAGTATTGTTTCTGAACAAAGAGCATAAGAAAGTGGAAAGTCAATGATATTCTTGGACATGGTAAGAAGGATTATTGTTGTACGTGGAATGCGAAAAACAAATAAATTTATTTCGGGGGAATCTTGAGCCCGATAGCCCCCTAAATACTCCACTGAATACAATTCTGCTCCCCTGATCCTCTACAGCATCTCTGCTCCCCTGATCCTTTTTTTTTAACTTCATAAATATTTTGAACTTCGTTTATATATATATGTATATATATAATATGGGAACGGTCTTACCCGTCCCGTCCCCCCCCCCCAATGTTGAAGACTAATTTGCGCTAATGGTAATACATGGCTCTATATGACAGGAACTTCACATGGCTCTATAAGAGGTGAAGTTCTAGAACACTCCCACCCCTCTTCCAAGAGTGTAAACCAAGAAAGTACTCTTTTTAAAGACATCCAAATAGGAGTAACCCGAACAACCGTGGAAATAGATGAAACTTTCATTGCACGTAGGATGTTTAACAGAGGACGCAAATTAAAAGGGAAAACAGTTATCATTTGCGATATGTATTGTAAAGAAATCAATCCGCCTTTATTTCAAAGTGATCAATAAACCAAAAAAGTATTATGGCCATATACACTGAGAAAAATCCATTCTCCGGACAGCGTTATATTGTACAAATATACGGAATTCTCTTGCTTACTACAGAAATCAGTATGGACCATACGTTATCCATATGCTACATACGCACTGCCCTTAGATGTTACATCACACCGTTGCAGGATACCTGACATCTAACAATTTTCCGTATATCACATGCATATACTTACGTTACATTCCTCAGCTATATGTTATACACGTCCACTTGTATGTGAGATTCTGACCGCCTATATTATTTCATATGGAAAGTACGTATAGATGGAACATTTATACGGAAAGTATTATAAAACATATGTTTTCAGTTACACATCTGCGTACGTTAAGTTCAAAAACTACAGGAATTACGCATGTAACCTAGCTTTTTAAGTACGTCACCTACAATTTTTTCTCAGTGTATGAAAAAATAAAAAACAAGAAACAAACCAATCATCGAGTTTGTGTAAATAGTACGTTATAATAAAATATTAAAATATAAATTATTGCTCCTTATTCTTGCTCATTTCACGACGGAAGGAGAATAATAGAATGTGAGAAGAATATAAGGTAAGTAAACTGGCATTTGTAAAAAAAAAAACAAAAAAAAAGTAAAACCGATCCAGGTACGAGATGGAAATTCCAAGCTGGCTACCCACCGTCACTAAAGGATGTCCGCGTTCCGTCGTACAGAGTACTAGAACCTTCCCTGAAAGACATCAAAAGAAAGAGATGTAGGGAAAGTCTCACTGACACTTTTGAAAATGTGACAAGTATTTGTTAAATGGTGCTGAATTGGGTAGAATAGTACCAACTTTTCCACAAAAGGGGCTGAAAATGCCAGCGTGGTACCAACGGGCCGATGAATGACAAAAAGGGCTGAATTTGGTACAATTGTACCAAGTGTGGCAACAGTGTTGAAAGTAGTTTGAGAAATGTGGAGGACGAGGTAACGCGTGCTTTTTCTTTCTGCAACTGCACGACCTTGGCATGCGACGGAGGAGAGACTCACGTGATTTCTTCCGCTGTCGTGATTGGCGGACCTAAATATAAAACAGCCACCTTGCATGAACGAGCCCATACACGGTAAACATGCATGCAGAACGGCAAAAACATCAAGCATGTTTTCAGAAGATTTTGAAAACTTTCAACATGAATGAACGAGGCCATACACGATCAACTTGCCTGTGGTTTTATCATTTTTCATACAAGTCGGGCTGTTTCTTCAGGCATGTGTTTACGTGTATGGGCCTCATTTGAGATGGAAGAATTCTTTAATGTGATACCGCCAGACATCAGCATCAGAAGTAAAAATATTTGCAGGGAACTCTGCAGTCCATTCATAAGAATGGTTGAAACCGGTTGTGGAGTTGATTGGCAGGTTACAAGGTCAGCCATCCTTCTAACCTCTGGAATTCTAGCAGAACTAGCAAAAATAAATTGTTTTAGAAAGATAGCCAACATCCGATGAAGACAGAAAGCATATTTTTGACAAGTTTGCATAATAAAGAAAATGTTGTTGCTCTAGAAGTGCTTAATTAGAATAATAATAATAATAATAATAATAATAATAATAATAATAATAATAATAATAATAATAATAATAATAATTATTATTATTATTATTATTATTATTATTATTATTATTATTATTACAACCAGTAATGCTATGCTTGAAGTAGCAAGCGATACTTTTCCTTCATCACACTAATTAGAACGCAAAACTATAGGAGTAAATCTTTAAGCTGGAACAAGACAAATATACATTAGAACAGAAAGAGATGGTTCTTTTTCCAGGAATTCTGAAAACCCTGTCCACCCCTCTAAACCTTCCGCTAACTAGTCTCCGCGACACGTGGTAGAGATTTATGATCCCTTCTGGCTAAAAACCAATGTTGCCTCAATTCCTTTTTCCTAGTTGTTTTTTTTTTAATTTTTGTTGTTAACTGAGAATAGGAAGGAAAGCTTTTTCCTTATTTTGCCGGACTTTAACTACACAAGTGGATCGCAGGTACGGCAACATTGACAGCAGTGACAGCTTAACGGGATCTTATACCTTTTACTAGTGGTTTCTCAGTCCCCATAAGATAACATGTAAATTTTACTTCATGAATGTCTAACGAAATATGGAACGTAACAACTTAAAATCTTCCATATGAATAGAGAAAATCAATAGAAATTAATTAGTTGTTTCAATTTCACGCTTAATGGCGTAGATCGTGAGTAATGAACTTTTTTTTGGTAACATTGTAGTGGACTATATATTACATAGTGGTTGAAAGTATCTGCTCCAATTTGGTCCTCACCAACAGACGTGCTGCTGACAGACAGGGATTTCCCTCCCCCTCTCAAGTCCTTTTCGAATGGGTGTGGTAGAATGCCCCGGGGTGCCACCCTCATCCTATTTGTTTCCTTCGTTTCTGCAGAGCAGGTAGATTTTCTTGTAAACGCCAGAAAGAAAGAACACAACAATTTGAACTCTTTGCTCCTTACGATTTCCTGCTGCAGCATTAGTTAGTTCCAACTTTATAATAGCACTGCCTCAACTGTAAAAAATTATACTTTGTGTAGTAGGATCAACAGTTCAATACAGATCATGGCTAAAATTTAGCGTTCTTTTTGCAGCACTAAGTTTGTATGAGACATTTACATGAACACAAAATACATAATTCTCTCTAGTGACTGGGATTTGAAATTCGTAGCGGGTAGTTACTTCCACTTCCTGGCAACATTATTCAAATTTACAGGAAGTAATGAAAAAATCAACTTTACTTCAAGATCCATTCAACAGAAACGATGGACTGAAACCCATGAACCAAACTGCCTGTGAATAAACATACGTAAGTAACATTTAAAAAATACAGCAGCTCTTCCCGTTGGTATAGTGTCTAACTCGCTCATTTTGGATCATGGATCTAGGGTTTGATACCCGGTGGAAGAGAATTGAAATTTCAATGCGTTACTAAGAATACGGATCCCACTGAAGGCTCCGTAATCACCAGTGTCTTACAACATTGGTGCAGAAAGAGAAGCTAAACTCTAAACCCACAAAACCAACCAAGCTAATAAAGGACGGACTCAGTAATGTCACCATAATTTAGACTACGTGGGTGATTTTATAATGTTTCAGACTATGGTCATAAATGTAAGTGGAACTAGGGTTTCGAACATTTCTAGTTCTTGTTACTGGAAAGTAAGTGTAATATATACACATGGTGTTAGGAAATAACTTTGGGAAGTGAATCCTCACACGTAAACATGAACAAGCCTACAGACCAATCTTGGTGCACAAATGCGTTATTTCAGAGATATAGTCCGCAGAAAGTTTATTGTAATTATATAAAAAAAAAACTAGGGAGCGAAATGTTGGATAAGTGATTATTTTCAGCCTAGATTCTAGTGGATATATTAAGTGTGTCAATTTTCCAGTTTTCTCCAGGAAAGGGGTTGCATTTCTTGTACCTCTAAAAATAAGAGTAGTTTCCTGAAGGGTGAAATTTAGGGAGAAAAGAGATCTTCTCGGAAACGTCTCCAACGGATTTGGTTTGTTTCATACATCAATATTGTATTTACAAGCCTATACTGTGTTATAAGTTATTTAGGAAAAAAGACGTATTAGTCTTTGGCTATTGTTTTCTGATGATAAAAAAAGCAATTCTGTTTGTAACCTGACAGTGTTCATTTGTCCTACAAAAAAGAATCCACGGGGTAGTTTACTCTTGGAAATAAGTTTCGATTTTCTAAAAATCATGACCTAGACAACTTTGTTAAATAAATATTTTATTAATAACTGCAAACCAGTCCAACTCGAGAGCAAAGGTCAACTAGCTCTTTTCGCTCAGAATCAAAACTTTCCTTACAAAAATGAGCAAGCGCTTACGAATTTTATTGAAGATTATGAAAACCTAATTGGTTGTCGTAGAATGTTATACCGGAAGGTTTTAAACATCCAGCTTTATCCTAACTTAGCTCTAACCTAATGTATCTTAGGCTCTTATCTATTTCTTAACTGTAACTGTATGAACAAATAATATCTCAGATGTTTACAATTTCTTATGCTTTATTACAAATCTAAAGTAGATTTAACTTTATGCAAATATTTTATATATTAGTTTCCATAACTTACAATCCTTTCTTCAGACGCGCTAATCGGTTCGACTTAGTCAATCTTGAACAGTGCTGAATGGGCAGGCTAGTAAATAATTTCTGCTCTACTGGCAACTAGTTTACGTATGGCATCGAGTTTGACTTATTTTATGGTTTAAAAATAGAGGACACGATTATCCATAAGGTAAAAAAAAATGGTTCAAAACAAGTAGCAGTGCCACATGTACACCACGCAAAGGAGTTTGGTTTCTTTGGTACGATATTTTTACAATTAATATTGAAACTGGAAATTGTAGTAGATTTCTACCACTTCCGGTTTTAGTAGAGAGACTAGACTAGAGGCGAAATAGATTCTTGTGATGCCTAATTGATTGCAGAAAACCGCTTTTGTTGTCTATTACAGTTTTTATTCAATAGCTATCACCGTTAAAACCGGAAGTGGTTGATTTCCATCTCGTTTGGTTTGAATAGAGGCTTAAGAATGAAGATAGTGGTTATTTTTAGAACGCTGAATAGAAAGTAAAAAAACCGCTTTTCGCTTTTACCATTCCTGTTCTATGGAGATCACTATTGAAACCGGAAGTAGTTAATTTCTACGACTTCAGGTTTCAATTGAAGGTCAAACGAGGAGATGAAAGGTAAACTTGAGACGCTTGAGAGCTACTCGATTGGAGGAAAGCGCTTTCATCTTTTTGTTTTTACCGTTTTTGCTCTACGTAGATCAATATTTATTGAAACCAGAAATTATAGTTGATTTGAATCATTTTCAGTTTTAGTAGAGAGTTAATAAGAGAGATCAAATGTGTTCTTACGAAACACAAAACGGGATCTCACTACATATTACCGTTTTCGATGTATGGTGATCAATGATCAAACCGGAAATGGTTTATTTAAACCCTTCCGGTTTTAGTATATGGTTTTAATAACACACTCAATTCCTGACTCTTGACTATATTTTGATCAAATTTGGTGATGATCCAGGAAGTGGTTCTTTAGTTTTTTTCACACACACGGACAGACATGCATACACGGATATGGTAAATATATAAAGGAGTTTTGGTAAACCAAACTAGTTATTTAAAAACAAAAGGAAAATTTGGTTTTTGCCACCCCTGCATACAATTAATTCGTTCTAACCGCAGGAACATCATACTGTGGTTCTCTGTGATGAATAATATAAAACGAAAAGAAACCTATCCATCCAGACAACAAAACAAATGGCAAATAAGAAACATTTAGACTTTCTTTGGTTGTACCTAGAACCTAGGTATAGTACTATAGTTGTCAGTGGCAGAGGTGAAAGCCGTTTGGAGAATCTGTCCGCTTGAAGCAACAAAAGATGTAAAAAAGCAATCGGAAACATGTTCGATACTGAGGTTTCAAAGATCATTATCTTTGTTCTATAGTTGCCGTCGTAAAGTTGTAGGAACTCAGTAGGGAAGTGGGGGTAGGGGCGGGAACGAAGCTGCTCACGGCGTAAATGACTATGAAAATGGAGTTGGTGGACACGAGTTTCGCTCCTTAAATTGCCACAATGCATTCCTCCCCAGCATGTGTTCTTCAAAGAATGTCACCCGTAGTAATTTATGAAGTATGAAAGTGGTCTTTTGATCCTTTACCTGAAATAGTGATTCCGTCATTACGGAAGTAATTATTACAATTAATCTAAGTCATTAAGTTTAGAATTGAGATAACCACCTCCTTTGTATTGCTCTTTGACATTCGTATAGAAAATTGCAAGTTTCTAATTGCAGTATTTTGTAAGATATTTATGAATTAAATTTTACATGTTATCTTATGGAGATTCTGAAGCCCCTGATGATGGGTAGACATTCCCTTAAACGCTCGCGAGGACTAACCGAGGGTTGTGGGGGTGAAAAGATGCAGTGGTTGGGGAAAGAGCCCTTTAAAGCTGTCCCGATGTATACTATGTTTTATAAAACTCGAAGCTTTTTGCTTTCAAACAAAATTTCAGAGACGTGTTTTATTTAAAATGGCTTGCTTTATCACATTACTGACCTAGTTCAACTCTAAGCAGAAGAAATGGTTGTAATTCCTCAGAAAAAAATATATTCCACCAAAATAGAATGATTATGGAATATTTCAACAGGGGGCATTCAATTTAATCGTTGCAAGCACGCATGACTTTTGCATCCATATCTTAATGTAACAAATAATTATTTCTCCGTATCATCTCAAGTATTGAAGGTTAAAACCTGGCACTGTCCCTAGCATACACCACTGGTGGAATGTGTAGTTTTTAATCGTACTAGTAAGGTGATAAAATTGGACCTCACTTTTGACTGACTTCCAACATTGCGAATTTGGGAAAGCCTCATATTGTATCAAAATGAAATTGATTTTAACACGTTTTTATGTAAGATGTTTTTAAACTTGTAGGAAGAATAACTTCAATCTCTCGCTTTCGATTGATTTTAATTGAATGATTGAAAAAAACCAGGAGCCTTGTCGTTGAACAGGAATGCATGAAAGCACGCCATGGAAAGCTCATAAATGCGACTGGTGTTTTCTTTTTAAGAGTCCAAGTTGGACCATTATTCACATATTGCTGCGAAATACACACAGTGTATTTGGTCCAAGACTGGTGACTAAACACACTATATGTTATCAGTTTGTAAAATTTCGTGCCAGTGACAACATTGAAAAATGAACCCGGCGTACGCTGACCAACAGCAGTTCTGATGAACTTCTTAGGAACAGTGTGAAAGCGTCCCTTGAAAACGTGTTCCTGAAATTGCAGACAAATTTGATACATGTCATGGATATCGTTCACGGCTCCAAGCAATCGGCAAGCAGGAAAAGTTTGACTCATGCTATGCGAGTTGATATCGTCTAATGAGTGTCGCCAATAAAAGGTATGCGATTCTCTAAGTATATGGAATAACCGGGAAAGTTTCTTGCATTTGATTGTCACATTTATGAAAAATAGATCTGCAATTGTAAACGATAAGGACTCTAGATGACAATCGTAAACGGCCAGGTCAGTACTTGCATCATGACCACTTCCAGTAGCAGTTTCCAAAATCACCATCCACTCACAGGTGATTATGTAATGGTCTGTGGTGGGGGTTGGAACGGTACACATAAAATTTTATTATTGATATTTATATGAACAATTTTCTTTTCATTTCGGAAATCCTTGAACTCGATCTACACTGCTCCATGCCACAGATTTCTCCCCGCAGGATATTCTTTTTCTTTTTCTGGTAGATTGAATTGGTAGGCAATCTTCTTTTATATAATCAAAAAGTTTTCTTTCGATTGCTCTTGTCCAACAACATCGTGCTTCTCACACGTATAGTTCCATTCAAGTCTAATGTCAACTTCAGGAGATTTGTTGTCTTCTCACTTAAATTTATAGAAGAATCAACTGGCTCTAGACGCCAGAAGCACAACCTTTTATAAATATCACAAAAAAATACTTTCTCATCTCTTACCCGCAAATTTCGAAAGCATCTGTAGAAGCGTCGCTTCTTCTCAATCTAGATATATTGTTTTCTTCTAAAATCAGTTAAATTCTATAAAGCAATCCAAATTTTGAAAATAGCAGTGAGTTAAGGAAATAGCTAATCAACTTTAAAGAGCTTTGTAAAGAAACCAGAAAGGGGGGATAAGATTGTTTCCAAAATAGCTCCAGTTCGTTATATTTCAGTAGAAATGCATAGATAGAAATTCGATTGAGTAAATGTTTTAAGTTAGATAATGTGGCACTCATATGTTAACCCAGACAGCAATTTAAACTTGCTGCAAGTTGCCATAAACTTGCTGTCGCAAGGTGAATTAGCTTGCCGCAAGCTATACTATGCAAGCCAATTAGCTTGCTTTAAGCTTGTGGCAAGCTAGTTAGTTACATCTGGGCAAGGCTTGGGGCAAGCTTGTCTTCACAAGTTAAACACAAGCCAAATTATCTCAAACGCAAACCAATTATAAGCGTATTTTCATCAATGGCAAGCTTTAAGAAGCTTATTGCAAGCGAAACACACGCCAAACAATTTATATGGAAGCTTGCAGTAAGCGAATTTAGATAAAACAGTAAGAAATCAGCATAATTTAACCGTGTGACTAAATCTATGCTAGAATATATTGTTCCCTCAACTTCCCAATTATTGAAGCAAATGCACAACCGTGAAAACACCCAAGTTTCCGAGCCGCTTCTGCAAAACATCAAAATAAGCATAATTGTTACGTTTTAGTTGTGACTAGCAACGCGTCGTTGCTTCTTACAAATATCTAATATGTTGCTATATTAACCACGAGTACTTGAAATTTCTACCCTTTTATATAAAAACGCAGAAAAATGTTTATACTTTAAACACAGCGTTCAGATAAAGTTTATACTGTAAGTTAAATTTGAAGTTTATATTAAAATATCTCCAACAGTTCTGTATTCTTTTGCGAAATAAGTAGGCTCAAACCTGCTGCCATTTATGTTCACATTTATCCTTTATACCTAATTACTACAATTCGTTATGCCTCATGGTTACTGAAATATGAAGAAATAAAGAGCGACATTATAGGTACGTGGGACTAGAGTACTAGAGTACTAGACGGCACAATTAAAAAAAATAATTAAGTTTGTCCTTTATTCAAGCTGAATGCTAATAAGACGCTAACAACGCGAACACTACCTTGTCGCCGAAAGTTAAGAGGTCAGCGTCACGTGGTTTTTGAGAAAAACTGAAAATCGAACGCGCGCTGGCTTTTTACTTCAATCTAAAGAAAAGCGTCTCGAAAGTGAAGCGTGGGTTGCCCGCACTGCAGCTTGCGCTAAGCAGAAATAAGCTTTTGTGTATAAGCCAAAGCGAAATAAAATCAAATAAAAGCGGCAGGCAAGCTTGCGGCAAGCAAACATGCTATCTGGGAAGCTTCTTTCCTGTAGCCAGCTTTCTCCAAATGGTTTATCACGTTTGGTGATGAATGATTAGGTCAGGGATAATGTCATGACTTTTTACACACCAGTCTTGCTTGACTTTCACCAAAAGCAGACTAGCATACATGTTTTCTTTAATTTCGCCTTCTGTGAGTGGAAATTTGGACATCAATATTCCTAGAATGAAACCACCTGAAACGTCTTTAGTTTCTTGACTTGTCATGAGCAACCTTTCGGTTGGTTTTGATAACTTATCTTACCCATGAACATACAAAATTTCTTTACAGGCCTGCGCATCATTCGTGCCTTTATTGAAACAAAATAGTAAATTGTGGCTGTTTTGTTAGAGGTTCATGACTTTCATAGCGCAATACCATAAATCTGATTGCAAAACACTTTTTTTCACTCTAGTAGCATCAAATGTCACCTGTCAAATGACGTTAAACTTAACCCGCTGCAACCCATATACTCTGGCATTTTTGGGACACTACGGTCAGCTCGAGTTCAAAAAGGTTCAACATTTTACACTAGTTGATACCTCTATTTAGTGATAAGAAGAAACTAACTATATGTAAGGTAAAAGACTGTTAGATAATAGTGTTCTTTCTAAGTAACTTAGAGAACAACGATATTTTTTTCCTAGTGAAGGGCAAGTCATATCAATGTAAAGGCTAAGAAATTTATCTATGGTAAGCTAAACATATATTGTCACGCTTTAGAAGGTTTTCTACAAACTATACTTATGTAGGATGTTTTAAATAATAACAATTATCATTATTATTATTATCATTATTATTTGTTTCAGAAGCATTAATTCTACAAGGTGAATTAGTGGAGATATACTAAATAAGAATGAGTGTTACGTTTACTACAACCTAATTTAGGAACTTCAATTTGCATTTCACCAACGATTATTATACGCTGATTAAAATTTTTAACAAATGTGATAGTCATTTCATACAGGAAATTAAAATACTTAGGACCCTTTAACATAGATGATCAGTCAGCATTCTTGTTTCACAATTTAAAGTAGTGCCGATCGACTCCCGCACTAGTTTATCCTTACATGTTTTCCTTGGGTTTATCTTCACAAACAAAGACGAAAAAGGTGCGAATTATAATATAGAAACTGTTTGTCTATCCAAAGGAGTACGCCAGGAATGTATGGGGTTTACATACTCCCTTGAGAGACATATTATGAAAAATAAGCATTTGTTATATTACCACATGAAATGTCCGTTTTTGACACGAGCTAAATAGATTTATGGAATACATTTCAGTTTCACCTTTACAATATTGTTTTTCAGATTTAAGTCATATGTACACCAAATTGGTTGAAATTGCTTCAGGTGCTTCAGAGCTATGTTGGAGTATAAACACACAAAACGAGACACATTCATCCACATTTTCATTTATATTGAATAATGATGGCCAGTTTCTAACGCACCATAGGTCAGGACATAATAAGAATCAAACCTGGGGACCTTTTTCCACTTTCCTTCCATTCTGAAGCCAGAGTTTACTAAATGTGTGTAAATTGTGCATTTTCTGAATCTTCGTTGTTCTACATATCTTGCTTTTTTTGTGAGTAGGCCAACTAAAGCCTAAAGAACGAACACTTGAAAGTACCAATATGATACTTTATTTTGCAAACAGTCTGTCCAGTGCCAACTTGCAGCATGGCCTTGGTAACTGAAATGTTACGAAAATATTTTCACAATTAAAAATCAAGTCGCGATTCAGATATATTTTGATGGTCAGCTAACACTGCCTCTTACGTTTGGAGTTAAAAAGTTAACAAATCATACATTATTCAATTCCATTAGCGGGCCGAATCTGGTCTGCGGGCCGCCACTTGGCAACCGCTGAAATGCAATATTCCATTCTCTTCTCATGAGGCAACCAAAGCTTGTATTACTGAAATAGATAACCAATTTTAACTTTCCCGTCCTGCATGTTGGTGATAGCAGTCATATAAACTGGTTTTAAAAATACCAAGACAACAAAAGTATTTAAATTCCACTCCTCTCTTTTGAAGTTGTAACCAGCAACCACAACTTGATTCGCGGACTGTGTTAGGTACAGTTGATTTCGTATTCCAACACATTTTAGGAGCTAAGCGTGGTATTTCTTATCTTGTAGTGTCATCTCGCACTGATACCCCTTCTGCGACTATAGCTCGATGATTCATGTATGAATGTGGTCTCACGATCTCACGCTCTATCAAACACCACAGGAAATAGTATATTGTCATTTACTTAGATTTGGGAAGTTCACGGCTAGATGTAACATTTTATTTCTATCATTGTTTGATACTTGTCGCTGAACTAAATTCTTGTACGACAAACATTTTGTTAATGAAGAGTATACATTTTCTTAAAATTTGAGTTATATAGAAGCACATTGAACACAATACGAAATTACAGAATAAGGCGTATTGAGATTTTAAAAAATGCCTGGAAAAATAATAAAGCTAGATAAAGTTAAAATTATTTTATTTTTGACAGTACGTAGAATGCAATTTTGTTTCAATGAGTTTTAAAAATAACACCTTTAAAATACTCAGCTCCGTTTTCAATATTTTGAGAGCCTGTTTCACAAGCTAGTCATGATCGCGAGTCATATTCCATGGGAAAAGTTTATTTCTTCAGCAATCTCAGACTTCAGTTCATCGATAGTTTAAAGACGATGTATGTACACCTTTCCGTTGAGGTAGCCCCACATACAAAATTCGCACGGTGTGAAATCAGGCCATCTACGAGCCTCACTCGTATTACCCCACAGACAAAATGATCAGAAAACATTTGTTTTAGAATTTCCATTCAAGGACAAGAGATTTAGGTCGTAGTATCATCTTGTTGGAAGCAGATATTTTGTAGGTCATGATCTTACAATAAGTCATCCAACTTCGGTACAAAAAAGTTCAGTCCCGCGATAATATTGAACAAAAGTCTCTGTAATGACTTCATGTTTTTCAAAGAAGTAGGGACCTCGAACACCATAATCGGAAACAGCGAACCACACCGCCACTCGAGAACTGTAGATGAAAATTCTGAACGCTATCCGCAGCTCAGTAGAGGAAATTTTGTTTATTTACAGTATCGGACAAGTGAAAATGAGCACCATCACTTCAGATTAAAATAGAAGTCGAAGGGATATTCTGCAGAATATTGCTACATAAATTTTTTCATATTTCATTCTCTCTCTTTTACTTAACTCTTGCACCAGCTACATCTTATAAGGATGCATTTTACAGCTCTATGAAGGATTCTTCTAACACTCCGGGTAGATAATTCAAGTTCAGAAGCGTGCTTGCGTGTAGAACACTTGGGGGATTGGAAGACTGAAAGCCGCACTCTAGCCACAATTGCTGCTGATAAGGTCCTGGTTCAGCCTGAACACTTTAAAAGGCTATGTTGAATGCAAGTAGTGCATTGTGAACTGTGTACTCTCTGCCATGTGAAAAAAAATGTATTTACTGACATTCTGTTGTGGTAGAATGTTTCTCACATGTTCAAGTTTTATAAGATTGCCTACACAAGTCCACAGCAGAGCTCCTTCGTGGCTAAGCGGTTAGCGTACGCGTATTTGGCTTGGGAGACCCGCATTCAACTCCCGGCGCGAGCTCATGTGGTTCAGATTCCATGTTAATCAGAAGGTCAACGTCTCATATAACCTCGCTACTGAACGAGGCGTAAAACTCAAAACACCTTACAAGTCCACAGTGTAATTAATTTAGCTCCTACGGGAGATTTTCCTTCACAAAGGATTTTTAGGAACTTGCTATACAGCTGTCCCTAATTATAATCTAGTATTATTAGTTATCAGCAATCATTGTCGTAATTAGCTTATACCATTAAGCTTACATGCTCAATCCTTTCACTGGGGCGTGGCAATGGTATTTGTGGCTGTTGGTTAGAACCTATTTTCAAAATTAAGAATTCTTTACGTTTAGAATGTAATGCTTTTAAAATAAATTCATGGCATAGTTGCGTAAGAGGGGGAGACCGGGAAGTACCACTGGAGACGAGGTGGTAGGTGCTTTCGTAGGACCAGAGTAGAAGGAGATATCGAGAGGGAAAGGAAATTCTTGAAAGTTTACACTTGTACCTCGTAGTACATAGAAGAAAGAAAAAAAAGCAGTTGAGAATGCTCTAAGAGCATTGCCAGAATGAACTTTAAAAAGAAACATTTGCTGTCCATGTCTAATTGCTTTTATTTAAAAATGGTAGGCTATTAGTGAGAATAATTGCATATGGAAAGCTGGAATAATTAAAAAGCATGTTGCTTGAACCATGAACCTGGATATTAAAACAGTAATATATTCAATTGAACGATTCGAAGTAGAAGGGGAATAGGCATTACATACTAAACAGAAGCTGAGTAGACCGCAAGCGGCAGCGGGATACGAAAATGTTTCGACTTCAAGCCCGTTCGCTGCTGCAACAAACCTGAAAACAACTTTAGATCTGGAATGCAGTGCAGAGACCTGTAACTGTACTCATATTATTTGTTCTACATTGCAGGTCAAACTAACAGATGCACATATACATGCTGACTTAGAGTTCGCAAGGACGCACATCAACAAGCAATAGGAAGCTTGTAATCGGGAACAGTGTTGAATTCAGACATATTCACCCCGGAACGGGGGGAAGAACTCCTGGGAGGAGAGGAGTTTGGATGAAGTAATTTCTACATTTTGTGATTGAAATTTTGGAAGTGTCTCCGGGGGGCAATGGATTTTCTTCGGGGGAGAGATTTCCCCCGGGCTACCTCCTGAATTAATCCCTGATCGGGAGTGATAAGAAAGTGTTTAGTTTATACCAAGGATGGTAACTGTTAAGAAGTTATACCATATGCTTGACGCAGACATGTAATCAAAATAGAGGGCTCATAATTTAAAAATAGGCAAAATATAATCTATGACTTACGGTTCCGGAGATATGGCTCCTTAAATCTCGCGAAATTGGATTTTTTGTCCAATATCTCGGGAACGGTAAGAGTGACGCCAAAAATTCCATCACTTTCTCTGATAGCTTTTGATGCTCTAACGAATAGATTGTTCAAAATTGAAAAAATCGCAAATAACACACACACACACACACAGAGAGAGAGAGAGAGAGAGACGTGGAGAATTCAGTGACGAATTTTTCAAGTTCGTTGAAAAATAGCCAATATCGGTTGGGGGAGAAATTGCATCTACGTATGATTTTTTTTCTCTAATGTCTCAATTTGTAGTATAAAAGTATATTATAAGAGGCAGAGTGTGGATGCAAGGACAGGGGGCAGATCTTGTAATCTTGTAATTGAATAAACTCGTTTTTGGCCTAAAAATAAACACAAGCTTCATACAGTCAGTGCTGTTATTAACAGGTTCAGCTCTAGGCAGTCAATTCCCTTGACACGTTGCTCCAATACAGACATCCCCACCAATAGCTGATTATTTGTAACGCATTAGAAGACTGTGTGGATCTGTTATGGTATGAGCCTGATCTTGTTACGTTATAGTCAAGGTGTAGCTGAGGGGGATCGAATCTATCCGAGCCTAACTATACTGTTTCAGAGTTCGTAACCTATTTAACTACATTTTGGTAAACATAAAGAAGGTTCCCATGTCAGCTTCTCCCAAACATGTTTCCCGTCACTGGATAGCACTATGAATTATGAAGCGTTATCTGTTCAAAAAGCAAAATCGAGTCAGGTGCGAAGAATCTTTACAATAAAATTCGACAAAAAATACATAGTAATACGTATGTGATACTACACGTACTCCTAGATTCTATGTAGTACTGTAAGAATGTTAAAGAAATCCCTAGAAGTTTATAGATGCATGATTATCATTATTTTATTTAAATTCCAATAAGTTTTCGGTAAATGAAAATATTTCAATTATGTTTACGATTCTTAACCGTTATGTATTCACCAATTATCAAAAAAACAAAACAAAAAAAACACGGATTTGGGCGATAGAGAGTTTATTATTATGCTACTCTTTATTCTTGTTAAAGATTAGAAGGAAAGCGTCAAAATACCTGTATCATTAAGGAAAAGTTATATTTCTAGCAAGGAATTACTTTACAGAAGCCCATTGGAGTAGGTAGGCTAAGAAGCAATGGAAATGTTATAGCTTACGTGCTTTTGTTTTCGTCCTTTTAGAGGTGAAAGTGAACAGGAAATAGAATAGTATAAACTTTTATATTCTGAAAAATTAGCACCGTTTTGGGAAGATTCGCAGATTGTAAGATTTTGAACTTTCGCCCTTGATTCAACACTTAGAGCCCCCAGTAATAACTATACTTTAAAATAGATAGATATGTAATATCATGTTATACAACTCATTTATTTAAAATAAAATGTTGCCTGTTACTTACAATATCTATTTCTGGATAGCTTTGTGATATATCATTTTGTAGTAAACACATTCTTTCTGTTACTCAGCAACCGCATTAGTGTTTCATTTGGTATTCTATCTTTAGGCTAATTTGAAACTGCTCAGAAGTGAACCTACAGTTTAAAATTAACGAACATACAGAATTCCTTAAACGTGAACTTGAGACCACGCTCACGAAAAGCAAGCGAATTTACTAACCAATAGGGTAAGCGTGAACCTTGACCGTATTTGTGCACTGCGTTCCCTAAGAACTACTTCCTCTCCGTATCAATGCGTATTAAAATACAAGGATGGTGGGTGGCGTACGTGTTATATCAAACCCGTTGAATAATACAATAGAACTATTTCCGCCTAACTGTACAGCTAATGTGTTGATTTTGAACGAGAAGCCTAGTACAAAGTCTAGTTTTCGATTTCCATTAAGTATTCATCAAGAGCTAATTGGGATTCCAGTATAAACTGTCTAACCCCTCTTACAGGTGCTGAACGGAAGAAAAGTTAAGCTATGTTATTCATAATGGTTATTTGGATGTTTTATAAACAACATCACTTCAAATCCTCAATTAATTCTACCCTCAGCTGCGCTTCTGACTTCATAAAAGAAACATGTACAGTATATCGTTTTACAATATAAGAACATGCGGCATCCGCTAGAAATGAAAATCTGGCAACAGCGCTGGATTCCATATGACTTTAAATTCTACATAAATATACTCAAAAAGACGCCAAATGGTAATAAACTTATAAATGGAATATTCTCGGACGCAAGTTGACTTCAAAGTGAAAAGACGCCACATGGAATGTATTATGTAAACAGCCGAATTTATTATTTTATCGAAAATCTGAGAACGGGACATGATTCTCCATATCTATAAACTATATATATACTGTAATCAAAATGTAATATACTCCAGTATTTCAAGGGGATGCCAAATGACTGCAATATGAAAAGACGCCACATGGATAGCGAGATATATATATATATATATATATATATATATATATATATATGTATGTATGTATAGGGTGATAGGATGTTTCGAAACAACAACGACAACGTTTGGGAGGTGATTCCTGACACCAACATAAGACAAAAAGTATAGAACAACTTCGGTGCACAAATGTTTCCTTTCGGAGTTAGGCTGCCAAAAACATGAAAAAAAAAACTATAAAGGTCCATAGCTCCAAAACTACGGGACCCACTATAGTCGTGTCAAGTGTCGTGTCAATCTTTTCTTGCCCTGCCAAGGTTATAGTATAAAATATGTGTTCGTGATTACTTAGGAATTAGTGTGTGCTCTATCCATGTTTCAGAATCCTGCGGTAGTCACGAACAATTTTTATAGTGGTAGTTGGTAAGTACTTCAAATTATATACCTGTAGCCAAACTCTAAAAAAATTGTTCCGTGAGTACCGCAGGATTCTGAAACATGAATTTTTGGATAGAGCACATATTATTCTTGATTCTTGATTATTGTTCCTAAGTGAAGTCTTGATCCGACTTCGGTAGATCCCATAATTTTGGAGGTATGGACCTTTAAAATTATTTTTTTTTCATGTTTTCGGCAGTCAATAACTCCGAAATGAAGCATTTGTGCCCCCAAGTTGGTCTATACTTTTTGTCTTATCTTGGTGTCAGGAATCACCTCTCAAACGTTTTCGGTGTTGTTTAAAAACACCCTGTATATATATATATATATATATATATATATATATATATATATATATATATATATATATATACGAGGAACAGTCAAATAGAACAGTACAGTCCTTAGGCTGTCTCATTATAAATTTGTCAAGAGTTAACAGGTAATAACAGGCAGTGTGCGAGTACTGTAACTGAATAGGGGAGTGTGATGATGAGTTGACGCAACTTCACAGATCAAGCAACGCCCAAACACCAAGTTCATGCGTAAAGTAGGGAAAATTTGCTTCAGAGACTTTGATAGTCTTAAAAACAGTTTAGTACTATCGGTTAGCCAGAACAAAATCATACCTAAAGAAGACTTTCATCGGTGTTACCAGCAATCGCAGGACCCATATATTTTTATAATGTTTGTTTTAAATTTTTGTGTCATTGATACTCTGTTGGTACTCCTACCCCAGGTTAAATAATTGTTCATAGTTCCTAACATATCTAATTGAAATATTAAAAAAAGAAACATATATAGTAACAGTGTTTGTAATTGCAATTATAGAAAGAGATCTGTAACTTTATATACTTTGTTTATGTATTCCTTTAGCTTCTCATATTTACTTCTCATTGTGTTTTACCTACCCTTTAAATCTTCAATCCTTTTTCTTTTCATTTCTTTTACTATCTTTATCCTCAAGGCCTTTCGCTTGAGACCGCTTAATCTTGCTTCGAATGAAAGATTGAGGTTTTGAGGTTTTGTGAAGAAAAATCTCTTTCGCAACTTGTGCACTCTAACCTCTGCTTTGGGTACGATATGAAACACAACAAAAGCCTGCCTATCGACGATTACTGCCTTCAATCTTTCGTCAGTCGTCCCAGAGGAAAGAAGGTTTCACAACACGCTTCCTCTATTTTTCATACGTCCCTTGTGACATATATACCTCACATCTTTTATATATATAAAAACACACACAGAGGGAGAGAGAGAGAGAGAGAAAGAGAGAGAGAGAAAGAGAGGAAGAGAGAAAGAGAGGAAACACAGCTCTCCAAGTAAATAAATAGAAGAGTTGAAAAAATAGTATGTTCAAATTAATTTTGACAATGTATTACATTTTACGTCAAAATGTATTTTACGTACGAAAATACTTCATTCCTCTAATATACAGTATATCTATATATTCATAATGTTACATATGTATGTATTTACATAGCTTTATGCATCTACATGTATGCATGGTTCTTTTCTTGCCCTGCCAAGGTTGTAGTATAAAATATGTGTTTTATGCAAGCAGAGAAACGGAACCAAAAAATATGTTCATGCTTGCATTATTTTACTCGTGCCTCTGTAATATTCTGAACTTGGCCGCTAAAAAATTTTCCTTAAATTTGAGAAAATAATAATTTTATAAACATTATTAATGGTGTCATTGCAAGAAAACTCCTCCTACTCAGTGCTTCTTTTCAGACTGAGAAAGATGTAGTAGTCCAATAACACAAGATTTCAGCAACAAAGCAGCATAACATTGTTTGATCCTTTGGGAAATAATCTCCCACAAATACTCCCAGGGTTATTACCACGTCTGACAGAATAAGAATTCAACTTTATTGAAACAAAAAGCAACTTTGCTTTAAATGTTTGGACTTCTGCTTTATCTCATATGTCTTATAGCAAATGCAGGTTTTATCGCCAAATTAGATTCACTGCACAAATTCGTTTTTAAACAAACACAGACCTTATTCCAGTACCATACATCTTGTCACATCGTAAATATCTTTCTTCAACTGCAAATTATGAAGAATGATTCACTTAATATTTTTGACAACTGCAATATATTTCTCGTATGTATGGGAAAGTCACCCGTCTTTCTAATGTAATTATTTCGTGCGCTTTCTTAATATATTTTTTCTTTTATCAGTTTTACCAACTTGTCTGAGAGAGTTTGCATTCGTTTTACCGCGTTGAGATTCAACTATTGATCTTTATATCAGTCATTCCCAATTTGCTGATACATGACGTAGAAGTGCGCCTTTAGGATGTGCTCCTTGTTCTGTCCATATTATTTGCGGGGAAGTAAAACATCAAAGCGTAACGTCACGCAACATTCATTTGATGATTTCTCCATAGTAAGAAATAATAAACAGTTTCAATCTTTGTTAATGTTCTACATGTTTTCATTGGTGTTTCCCGATTGTGCCGGTTTCTAAAACAGGTATTTCGTCACAGCTCTGAGTTCTCGCTTCTACATTTTCGTATGATTAAAATTACTTAGCACCAATCTAGTTTCTGGGGGAAAAAGCGAAAAAAGTAGTAATGAAACTTGAAACGTCCTTGTCACGATATATGTAATATGGATTCCTCAAACTACTTTCAGCCCATGTTACTGCTTCTAGGCCATACTCAAGACTTATTGGATAATTTTCGTTTATGTGAATATATATAATGACAGGATGTCACAACTCTGCAATCAAATAAATGAAACAGCTAAAGTTGTCGAACATGATGAAACTCCCTTTCTAAAAGAGAAGTTTTTATTAATTTTCTATTCCGTGCTGTTTAAAATGAATAGAAATTTTGCATTTTCTGATTAACGTTATGATTCAGAACATTGGTTCCCTCTTTTTTGGAATGTGTATGATACTTATTTTTATTATTATTTTGTGAAACTTGTTTCTCTCATAATATTGTATAGATATCTTAGCCAATGCCTTAGTGTTTCTAAAACAGTAAAGTAAAGCAGTGTAGCGTCACGTCAGTGAAAAGATGGATGATGGTTCGTACTCACCAGATGGTTTGGGCATTGCGGCGTCAACACACCATCATGAGAACAATTATTCAGTTGTTGAAAGAAGGAAGTAGCGAATTGCGGCCTAGAATTCATGGTGAGATGTACTGATGTCCCGACCACACATGACCACAAAGGCACGAGTGCCATAAGTTGGCTAATAGAGCTTGGTCCCCTTAAGAGATGTTGAGCCAGGAGTTTTTTAGTTTTGATAACATCCTCGGAGTGCTAAGAATTTAAGCTATTGATAACCTAGAAGAGCATTGCAAAGAACGTCCAAAGTTATTCACCCAGCAGTAGCGTACGCAGGAATTTATTTTGGGAGAGGTCCACACTCAATATGAGGTTATTTTTTATTAAATGGAAAATTGGTGTCCAAATGGACCACTCAGGAGACTACGCCTAAAAGTTGCCCAGAACTTAAATTTTGTATTTGTAAACATATGTGGGACACAAACAATTGCAAATCTGTGCGGGCTTCAGTGGAGTGAATTAGAACCTGTAGCTGTAATGGTAACGTTATAACTTACTTATAAACACTTACGTACCAGAAAATGATTCATCTGACGAGGATTCAAAAGACTAAAGAAATATGTAATTTTGCAAATATTTTACGCAGATTTGATATGATAATGAAGAATATTAATATAATTCTGCTTCTTTCCAGTAATTAATAAGTATTTAATGAAATTCGATGTAATATTCTCATAAATTACATACAAATATAATTATTGAAATTTCCGCTAAAACATTTTTTTAAGTGGCTATTGGGAAAATACAGGTCACATTTGATCTTAAAAATGCCCTCTAGGTGTACAATGATGTTATCAATCACCTGTATATCACCTGTAAATGGTGTTTGCCCTCACTTAAGACATCTTTACATATGTTCTTACATTATTTCTATTTGCTGCTTTTTCAATATGGTAAGATAAACGTTTTTGTTAAAAAAAAAAATAAGGATTTATTTTCAACGACCGGTGGAAATACCACACGCAAATAGAGTTGAAAAATCGGAATCATCCTGAATATCAACTGCAAATGGATTTTAACAATATAAAAGCCATCTCTATTTATCTCAAAATTTGTGATCCTTATTGCACGGTCATATCAAGTGACCGGAGATCTAGAACTGATCATGCCAGTGCAGGAGAACTCGAAGGGGAAGGGTGAGAACTATTCTTCAAATATTGAAAGAAATTAGCTTTTATCTCGGAAACAAAACCTTTATTGAGTGGAATTCAGTGATGCCATTGGGAGCATCAGCATTCGAATCAAAGCGCACTTGCCTGCAAACTTACCTCGCTGTATTGCTATTTCTGGAAGTAAACCTAACAATATTGGTACCGTTGGAAAGATAATTTAATACTCTATAAATTTAATTCGGGATGTTCTTTCCATATCTCATCTCATTGAGAGATACAGAGCGAAAACGAAAATATTAAGGAAAAATATGCCAGTTTTTAATGTTTATCTTAATTTTTCCGAAAGCCCTTTGGGTCTATCCAAAGCATGAATAAACAAAATAGTAAAGCACACATTACAGAAAAAAAAACAGAAAAAAAATTCATTAATATCTTGGTTAGTTTCGGAGATATGGTCTTTTATTAGAAAGGCTCATATTTTAGTTTCAGTAGAGAGGGAGGGGGTTTACGGGGTGAAATTCCGCTCGTATTAAGCGACTTGTGGTCTTCAAATGATCAGGACAGTGGACTTGATGATTTAGGACCACCGGTTGCTTTTACTCTCTCGGGTTGAACCAACTTCTTATTTTGGAGACTTTTCCAGATTCTGCCTCCCACTAAATGGGAAATTGCCATCGTCAAATGAGTAAGGATTATGGAAGGAACTTTATGAGGAATGACTGTGCACAATTGCACAGAGAGTCTGAAGAAAATCGTACCAACGTATACGCCAAAAGTAGCTAAATGTGGAAATCTATGATGGCAGATGATCTTGAAGAATTCATGCTTTATGTAGTTCGTCAAAGGCATAGATTATGATTTCTATACTGTCTTATCTTGGAATTTCAGAGAACTCAACAACCACCTATCCAAGTCAAATTACATTACATAGTTCAAACTTGGCGCGAGCTTCGATTGCACTCGATGTGTTTTGATGCTCGTGTGCACGATAACACAGAGAGTCCGAAGGCAAACTTAGCAAAGCATACGAAGAAAGTAGCCAATTGTGTAAAACCTATGGTTACAGACGATCTTGAAGAACTCACGAATTATGAGATTCGTCAAAGAAGTAGATTATGATTTCTAAATCACGTCGTTCAAACTTAATAGCTTCGACTGTGTTCGATATATTTTCACACCCGTTGCTCCACAATGATTGAATGGTAGAACCTGTCTCTCGGTGTGAGGGGATAGCCGACGTCCAATAAACAGCTTTGTGATCTCATGTTTCCTTATTTCCCATTTCCTCAACTCACGTAGCTCTCTGGTGTTAGAAAGGATGTTAAAAATTAGTCATTGTATGAACTATACTTTCTAATTTTGTACATGTTATTATTTTAAATGTATGTTGAAAGCCCACAAAGGATTTTATATGCTTTAGTACAATGCCTGAATTCTAAATTGCACTTATATAATTGACATCTGTCTGTCTAGAAACTGTATGAACAGTACTTGTATATATATGTGTATATAATTCACAGTACGACTCCATTGAAATGTGTATGTAATTCCGCTGACGATAGCTTTGTGGCCATCATTCGGGATTGAATCAATATTACAATATTGATGTTGAAAGCTAATTTAGCTTTCCATTACCCAGTAGATGTTTTGGTATTAATGCAGAGAATAATCTTTACACATAGAATAAATCATAGAGTGAGCTTATATAAACGTAAATGTACGCACATTTATTTATCACTAAAGAGAGAGAGGAAAACGTGGTTTTATTTAGCCACACCAAAAAACTATTCATATATATATATATATATATATATATATATATATATATATATATATATATATATATATGAATAGTTTTTTGGTGTGGCTAAATAAAACCACGTTTTCCTCTCTCTCTCTTTAGTGATAAATAAATATATATATGCAACATTTTCCTGTACACAATATTAAAGTTTACTTACTTTTGGTTGCGTGAATGCAATGATTTGGTTGACACACATACACATAATATATTTTCGATTTCAATAACAGTGAAAACTTTCATAGAAATACAACACTCCATTAATTCACATGTCGAATTTGAATTTAAAACATTTGTGTTAACATAATAATAAAATCTTTTTTCTAAAAAAGACAGCAATATAAACCTACCCCAACAAAATAAAAACATTAGAATCAGAAAATAATAATATAATAATACAACATGTTTAAAGCAAAAAACATTTCATTAATTTTATCTATAAAAAATTGAAGTCCAACCAAGTCAAACAAATTAATAACTAATATACCTAGGTAGAAGTGGTAAGTAGTTTCGATGATAACTTTATGAGGCATTAATATGGTTAATATTGTTTTTTCTTAAATATTTTAGTTTTTGATTTTAGTACGTTTTTGAAGTCCGCTATTTTGCTCTTAATTTTATTTAATTTTTCTAGTTTTTTATTACCTCAGTAGTTTAGTCAGATACCTGAACTAAAGATAGGACACTAAGTTCCTATAAAGAAAGTTAGTGTACAAAGCATGCTGACTGCGGATTGGTACTCCTTTAAAATTGAGTTTGCAATGTAGCTGATTTTATTATAGAGAACTTAGAGTATTCTTAGATTAGTAGCATTAACTCAAGATACATCTTACATTACCTACATTGCTAATGTTAAATGAACCTTGTGCTATAAGGTACTTTAAAAATCTCTACCACTGTTTCGAAACGGCAAAGCAGAATCGTGTGTGTAATTGATAAACTCAATTTAAAGCAGTAGTTAACATGCATTTTGTGTCATATTTATTGCGTTTGAGTAAGTGTTTATGTAGCAAAAGTCTGTTATGTAAGTTTAAAGTGTTAGACAATTTTTAATCTTAAACAAAACTAGTTAACTGAATTATACTTAAGGTAAATGATAATAACAACCAAAATAGAAAAGACCATTAGTTGAGTGCAGCTATCTATGATGCACACATAATTAGTCTATTTCAATAACTTTATAACTGTTTGATTCTAGATTTCAATAATCGACTGCAACCAACATTTATAGTATACAACTGTCGTTAACTATTAACATTTCTCTAGTCGCTCCAAGTTTAACTCTCTCTTATTTAAGCTCCAACTTTAGCTAACGGTAACAAAATAAACAAAACCATTTATACTACAAAAATACTTGCACTGCAGCTCGTAGCTCGCAAAATTCAAGATGAAATCATTACACGTGCGTATAGTTTTTTCTTTAAAAAATCTTAGTTAATCAATACTTTTTAAAAATTAAGTGTCATGTCAGAACTCTAAATTTTACATAACTTACATAACTCTGTCCAATGCAATATCTTTGCATTAACAACAAAACAAAATCACAAAAATGTTTACATTCACAAAAAAAGCTTTCAAACAAGTTATCACATTCACAGACTGAGCTTTCGTATTTTTTTGCGGAATAAGCACATCATACTGATTAAATTTTTAGTTTTGGTTTGGCTATATTATATGTAATTCTCAAAATATGTTGTGTATATGAAAATGTTTGAATGAAATATAATGAATTTTTTGATCCTGGGCCACAAAATTTTTGAACGGTTCCTAAATCAAATTTTCGTACCTTTTGCGGAATAAGCACATCATACTGAATAAAATGTTAGTTTTGGTTTGGATACACTATATGTAGTTCTCAAAATATGGGGCGTACAAGTAAATGTTTGATTGAATGAAATATATTGAATTTTTTGAATGAGGGTCCACAAAATTTTTGAACGGTCCCTAAATCGAGTTTTCGTATTTTTACGGAATAAGCACATAATACTGAATAAATTGTTAGTTTTGGTTTGGGTACAATATATGTAGTTCTCAAAATATGGGGCATACAACAAAATGTTTGATTGTATGAAATATATTGCATTTTTTGCAATTTTTGAACAGACCTTAAATCGAGTTTTCGTATTTTTTTTACGGAATAAGCACATCATACTGAGTAAATTGTTAGTTTTGGTTTGGCTACACTGTATGTAGTTCTTGAGATATAAGGCCTATAAGAAAAGTTTTGCGTGAAATATATTGGATCCTTCGGTCCAATAAAAATAAAATATTAAAACTATATATATAATTTGCTCTATGCCTTACAGAATTATATGCAGACATGTACACAGTATTAATACTGCCGTCTGTTGAGGAGTTCGTGGTTTAACTCCAAAGACTCAAATCAGGTTCTGATATGCATCGACCTCTCTTTGTGTGTGTGTGTGTGTTCCAATAACTGTGGAATGTCTGGAGCAATTTAACTAAACTTTGTATACATATTACTTACAGTCTGGGAAAGAGTACTGTTGGCGCAGAGCCTTTTTGACACATCTAGGGGGGTGGATGAGCTTACGTATAAAATTATCGAAATCGACCGACATTAGTGTAGATTTTATAGTTTTCGGTTTTGCTGGGATGATTCATTATAACAGCGGTACCATTTAAGTCAAATTTCAGTAGTCTAGTATCAAATTCATAGTTTGTCGTGTCGGTGAGATGTTTCTTTCACACCCCAGATACCGGTAAAGTCCACATTCAGTCCCCATCGGTGCCAGGATGAGAAGGGGTGAAAACTAAAACGTCTAATATGACCACAATTACTGTCGAATCCATGAGGGTCAATCGCCGATTGTTGCGGCGTTCATTGTCGTTGCTCATTCTACTCGGTATTTTACTTAGGGCTAATGGCAACGCTAAGGCGTTGCTTGTCGGTATTTATTGTAATCTGTTCCTTATTTTTGAAGTATATTTATTCTATTTAGTTCTTTATTTTTTGATATGACAATGTGAAAGACATTGCTCATACATTTCTATATACAGAGCGTTAGTGAACTATGTCGACAAACTGAAAGAGGTGATTTCTTATATCAAAATAAAAGAGAAAGTCCATATGGACCTATGGAGAAAAGTGCATAGTTTAAGAGCTAAGGTTGTACAAAACTGCGAATAATCTAAATTTCAACAGGTCGTATTTCGAATTCGAGAAACTTTGAATGGTGATAGTTATTAACGTAAAGGGAGAGCATAGATACACCAGAGATTCACGCATATGCAATCTAAAAATGCACATTTTATCAACCCTAGAAATACCAAAGGGGGCTCTGAAGCCCACACCAATTGGGTTTTAATGTAACTCAAAAATACCTTGGTGTTCTTATGGTCAATGTTTCATGAGTGAACAGAGTATTCCCTGCAGAATGGAATTTCCAGACATACCGTAAACCGAATTTTCAGATGTGCTCTAGTTTTATGCTTGTTCAAAGTAGGCAAACGATAAGCTTTGACAGTAGTAAATGCACGAAGTCTTTTGGCAGGATGTCGGAAGTCGCTGATAAGCACCACCATCTACAGTTTCTCGAATTCGAAATAGAACGTGTTGAAACTTAGCTTTTCTCGATTCTGGACAGCCCTAGCTCTGAAACCATGCACCCTTCCCCATAGATCCAAATGAACTTTTTATTTAATTTTGGTGTAAGAAACCACCTCTTACAGTTTGTTAGTATAGTTCATTAACGCCCTGTATATAAAGATCTGTGTGTGTATGTGTGTGTGTTCTAACATAACTCTGACATTCTTGGAGTTATTTCAACCAAATTTGGTGCACGAATGATTTGTAATCTGGGAAAACCGCTGTGGGGCAAGATATTCCTAGGCCTATATTGAGAAAAAATGTAGGCGATGTATTTATAAAGGTAGGTTACATGCGTAATTCCTGTTGGTTTTGCGCTTAACGTACAACAGACGTATAACTGAAACCGCATGTTTTATAAAACTTTCCATATAAGTGTTCCATCTATATGTACTTTCCGTATGAAACAGTGTAGACGGTCAGGATCTCACATACAAATGAATGTATATAACATATAGCTGAGGAATGTAACATAAATATATGCATTGTTGGCGAAAACTGTTAAATGTCAGACATCCTGCAACGGCATGATGTAACATCTAAGGGGAGTACGTATGTAGTATATGGATAACGTATGCTACATACTGATTTCTGTAGTAAGCAAGAGGATTCCATATATTGTGCAATATACTGATGTCCGGTAAACGGATTTTTCTAAGTATACTAGAAGGGATGAGATAGTAGTGACATAAGAATAATCAAAAACGACAGATATTAATTGAAAATACATTATTATTGGGATCACTGATATTAATACTGAAAGTTTTGATTCCGTTAAGTCCAAGTTCAACTCCGGTATGGCAATACACACCAGCACCCCTTTTTGGGGTCGAAAGGGGATGACGTGTATAAATAAAATAACGCACATTAGTGTCGAATTCATAATTTTCGTTATCCGTATGCTACATACGCCCTGGCCTTAGGTGTTACATCATGTCGTTCCAGGATGGCTGTTATCTAACAGCCTTCCTAATATTACATACATATATGTACGCTACCTTCGTCAGCTATATGTTATATACTTCCATTTGTGTGTGAGATTCTGACCGTCTATATTGTTTCATACGGAAAGTATGTACAAATGGAACACTTATACAGAAAGTATCATAAAACATGCGCTTTCAGTTATACGTTTGCTGTACGTTATGTCCAAAAACTACAGGATTTTCAAATGTAACATACGATTTTACGTACGCCACATACATTTTTTTCTCAGTGTATTCTCCTCGTACGAAGAACAATTATTTCAGCTAATATATATCCGTATGATTTTTAAATAGTGAGTAGTAATCTGTCTAATAGTATGAGAATAGTACCCTATTAGTGCACAGCAATAGTACATTAGTTAAACATTGACACATTATAGGTAGCACATAAACTAAATTATATTCTATGAGCTTTCTAATGTCTATGTTTAGTGTACACACCACCGCTGCGGCAGAGTCGGATTCGACTCTCGGTGAGAGCTGATGGGGATCGGGTCCCATGTGAAGCTTTACAGTTGATCCATTTCTCACAAAGTCTAGATGCTGAAATAATCATAAACTGTAATTCAACAAGCCATGAAGTTTTATATAGATAAACTGTATATGTTACCTATATTACTGTCATTGTAGCTCTGAGAATGAGGAAAAACTTTCACAACGTAAGTACAGTTTATATCTGCTCTGGATGTATATGTTTGATGTACGTACTTTTTGTCCTGCGTATTTATTTGTGTTTGAATTGCGTGTTCTCGCTTTGAAACACACAGTTCGAGGTTTCCTTCTCATTATTAAAAGAGATGATAGAGAATAAACGTGAAACAAAAAGGTGTATTAGGTGAAATGCATATCGTATTTCTCAGTATATCCTTAAAATATTTCTTATATTATATATTAAAGTATACAAAATTAAAAAGAAATAGATAAGAATTATATAGTAATATAATTTGGTACTGTGTTTTCTCCTACTTGCTACGCTTACTATTCCACGTAGAAAATCGTCATTCTTCCTAAAATTCATAGTTAATTCCGTACCTTCAGAAAAAGACACAAATTTTGTTATTTTACGTATCAGATAACTATTATATAACACCTATTGTTAATTACAAACTACCAACTCTTAAAATGAAATCCTATATCTCTCTCTTTGTCTCTAATATTGTAAAGCCTAATTAAGGCAAGTTGACTTCTAAATAAAGAAAGATAGCTGCATCCTGAGAAACTTCCAAAAATAAATTTAACAAAGTCTTCCATAAATATAAACACTTAGGTCGAAATCTTTCTTTTCGATACAGAGGAAGGTGAACGACTTTAAACGCCTTTAACGAGTTATGGCGAATGAATTTCCCCCTAGGCTCCCATTTATCTTTTCTACGACGAAGAACAGCTTTTGTCCAACTGTCGACTGTTACCTCTTAGCATTAAATCTTCTTAAGTGCGGCTGAGTTTCCAAGTTTTCTGGATCATTAGAGATTTTATTCACGACATGCCCTTGTTATTACAAGATTGTAGGTGCTTCTTAATTCATTTCTTTATGTGGCTATTGAAAGTCATTCTATTTTAGAAAATATTTTATTGTTGTTAACTGCATATTGGAAATTTTATTACTTATCTCGATGGAATTTCTATTAAGCAAGCTTATTACAAATATTAAGTTGTACATATTTTTTGTCAATTTGATATTTTTAAATCTAATATCTCGTATATTACATATACTGTATTATACATTTTATATGTATTTTGTCCTATTATTTGATTCTATTATGGATATTTTTAATTTTTTTCTAATAATATGTATATTTTATATTTTATTATTTATTCTTTTTGCCTTTTCGTACCATCTGTTTTAATTTCCATAGCTTTTTCGATTTGCTCTATTCAAGTTTTAGAACTTACATGAAACTATCCTATTTTAGATGTTACATTTTGGATTTTTAATATATCATGTGTCGGCTATTGTCCATATCAGAACGGGTACAAAGAGCCTCGGTGTTTACTTCCTCATTAAACGATAACAATTAGCCAATACTTTAGGACTAAACAGACATTTCGAACACACATTTCTGAACATCGACATATTTACTTTTCTGAGAAGTTCTTATTGTGCGTTTGAGGAAAGGTATTATGCTGCCAAAATGACTTGAGCCGTGGCAAAAAGGCGAACTAACGCTCACACCCTCACACACCCACGCGTTGAGCCAATAAGGGTTCAGCTGTTGCTAAGCGAGAGAAAGCGAGTGGATTTCCTTCAGCCGATAGCAGCGCTTGCAACGGAAGACTAGAGATCAAGTCAATGTGGCATATCAATAGTGTCTGATGGTTGGAAGTAGTGCGTTAGAAGGATGTTGTCAGCTCTACTGACAAACTTTAATAGGGTCTAATTCATAATTCTATAAATGTAATACGTAATATGACTTAAATAAGTCAACATTACATGTTATGATTAAGAAGATTTAAAATATATAGTTACCCTCAGAAGTTCCGGGAATTCTTTCCGACAATTTGGTGTGTCTGCCTTCACCACATGGCAACGCCACTTCTTCGTTTAATTGCCTATCCCACGCGTCAACGATTACGTCCCACGTATTAGCACTTAGAATAATGTAATTTGCATCATAAATTTGTTGTGGTTCTTGTGTGATAGTAAAATATGTCAAGTAATTGAAGTGGTTGTTGTCTTTAAACTGCTTGTGTATAAGGAGAAACAAGAAATTTTATTTCCTTGTGTTACTCCTCATTAGCTGTTAAAGTATCGAAACGATGTTTAAAAACGTATCGATAACTCAACCAACTGAGTCAATCTAACGACTATTTAAAATTTATTTCACACAATTAAGTTTTACTTAATCAGCTCGGTACAAAGTTTCTCACTTCAAAGTTTTCAATATAAATCGAAGGTAATAACACTTTTTTCCATATACACGTTTTTACTATCGTCATTTTCTACGCATTTAATGCGCTCTTATAGGCTAGGTTTTTTTTCTATCTCCTTTCATTCACCAGCATTGCTGGCACTGCTTTATAAGGATAACTCTGTCGTGATCACCATAATTTCTTTCGAAATTTTCAGCTAAGTATTTGAGAGAGTGTATAAGAGAGAGAGGGATTAGAGGGAAACGGGTGTGAGAAGAGAGATGGTTGAAAAGAGGGAAGAAAATGGCACCGTTATTTGCTCGTTGGTCTTTTGTAGGCAACGACAAACTAGCGCACGGATAAATGTTATTTTAATTACGCCAACACGCCGAAGGGAATTGGGTGATAAACCGATGTTAAGAGTGTTCTCATATCGACTTCATTTTTTATTAGTCTTAAAGGAAATAGCTTGAAACTTATACAGAAGGCTATCCATATAGCATTTCCTTCAATATTTGGCAATTTCTTTGCTTTGAGATTTAGTGTTTATTTTCCAAGATTATACTTAGTTTGTACAACAGATTACTTCAAATCTTAACATGCACAAAGCTAAATACACAACAGAGAATTGGAAAAATTGTGGAGTTCATTTTTCGGTTTGAACGGTACACTTTTCCACTCGAGTTACATGGAGTAGTAAAAGGGTATTCAGTTCTTAGATTTTCTGTAAGAACACATATTCTGTTCGGTATTTTGAAAGCACAAGAAATAACGAAACTAATATGAATTCATAGTAGATCATTGTTGATAAATTAAAAAGAAACGTGAGCCTTGCTTAGTTATTACTGTGTTCGCAAGCGGTACAATTCTCGCAACATAACGAGTTTGCCAATTGGTATGACATTCCTATGACAATAACTTTAGGTTTCTTGGTAATTATGTACTTTAAATTTCAGAATGAGGACGTTGAGCACAAAACCACAGATTACAGAACAATAATGGTCCTGAGGAATTTGGTCTAGATACCGGGACATAACCTCGTAATAAGAGACAATTCCATAAAATATGGTACATATACGATCCCTAAATATAATTAATCCATAAATTTACATAAATATTTTTAAAATCTCAAAATTCTATGCAATTTACTGAAATAAAATCCAAAACTTGAAGAAAAAAGTGCGCATATATATCGATTGTCATTGTGGGGAAAACATATTGAATAAACATGTCACTATTGTAACTATTTGTAGATTTCTTTTATTAGAAAAGAAACTCATAAGTCTCTCTTTTAAAAAATTACACTTTTTTTTCTTAAATTTTCTCTGAAATATTACCTACTTTAAAGTGACAATCATGTACGAAGGTTACGGCAAAAATCATGGGAACTTTTTCTTTTTTCTTTTTCTTTTTTTTCTTTTTTACAAAAATGGGATCGAAGCAAGAAAGTCTGAAATAGGCAATTGCAAGGATAATACACATATAACTGTTACATGTAGGAAGTTGAACAAACATGCATATCCGTATCAGGATATAACATATGAGGAACGAGTACGAAGAATAGCTCGTTTCTCGCATGTTTTTACCTCGAGTTACATTATGAACAATGTTAACTTGAACATTATAAGTACAATTACACTTATACGTAAAACCAAGAAATTATCTAAAGTCCTTCAAATAGTGTCCCACCGAATCTACTAGATGGCAGGATCGTGATGCCACAGTAACACCGTGTGTGCAGAATCTTGTCGATCGATGTGCATGGAGAATACCCAAGCATCCATCATATACGCCAGACTTTGTACCATGCGATTTCGGCCTTATAACAAAACTGAAGGAGCCATTACATGGAACACACTTATGAACATGTGAAGAGACATTGCCACAGCAGTGAGCCGTAAAATCAGAAGATTCGCTTATGGTGAGACCACGGGTATTAGGTACCTTGCATATCGTTGGCAGTGTGTGATGGAATCATTCGGGGACTACTTCGAAGGACTATAGATACCACTGGTATGTGTTTCTGAGTTTTACGTATAATTGTAATTGTGCTTGCAAAGTTGGTAATGTAATTCGAATTAAAACAAAGGACTCGTTGCACTCATTTCTCAAGTGTGTTATATCCACATCCTAGTATTAAAGATGACTTTCATTTTTTGTTGTGTAAATTGCATGGAAGCTAGGGATTGCTATTATGAGTTTTAGAAAGGGTATGGATATCCTCCATTAACATCACCGTTATCCGTGAAGAAGTGAACGAATTGACTCCATTGATCTCGGTCAAGATAATCACTCCAGCTGTCTATAACAAAGAAAAAAGAAAAAGAAAAATTAAAATATTTGCTGTCGTTCACTTATCGTGTGAAGTAACAAACAAACGGCCAGACGTACTAATAGTACAATCCATTGCATGATTGGAATAAATATTACATGCGTATATTTTCTTAGATAATATATTATATGTTATATATGGTCTTTATGTAGATGATCTGAGACATAATTGTCGCTCTTTGCTTTACAATGAAACAATTCGTTATGATTGTTCCAATGAATGCTTCATTACTTCAATCATTAAATGATTGTATGTATTCTCTATTTCAATGTAGTAAACTAAACTTTTGCATCATTTTTTAAAGTAAGTATTTTCTTTTATATTTTGCATATTAAATTTTTAATGATTCAAAGTAATTTAACATGCAAAAACTAAGGAAATATGAAGCTGTTTCGATGAAAATAAACGAGTAAAATGAGATAAAATGATTAGAAAATCCTTTTTGTTTTGGCAATGAATTAAAACATAAATCTCTTTAAAAGAAAATTACTCTGCACATCAGAGAATTCAAAGTAATAATGATAACTACTAGCAATGTTTAGTTTAAAGCATTCCATGTTATGTATAAGAAAACGCTAAAATTTGTAAATTATTTGTAGGATAGATTTTCAAATATTATTTTAACGTAAAAATACAATTTGGTGCAGTAAACAATAACTATACAAATTTGCATTCTCACACTTTTTAGATCATTTCAGTGAGATACATGATATGATTAGAAATAGCACTGTTATCATGAACTATCTACAGTCGAAATATAATTTTCATCAGCGATATAAAAATATTGTGATTGTTTTTTGAAATGTACGTAGTAGTAGTAGTATTTATATGGTTTTGATGCACTGAAGATACGAAATTTTACCAATGAATACCTGACAATCGGGAATAATCTTTCATCTGACGACTTTTATACTCACCAAATAATTATGTCCAAAGAATTTTATGAAGTAAAATATAGGAAAATTGGGAATGAATGGTTGTCACCATAGTTTCCAAACCAGATAAATTTCCCTTATATTTCCAGTATCACCTACATTATGAAGCAGATGCTTCTGTGTCAATCCATACGAAGTGGTCCACAGGTGGTTGCTCGACTATCTCCGAAAATTATAAAACTTTGTGACTAACCTTATGTATGAGAAGGTCAATAATACTATTCACGTTGTCGTATGTACAGGTATTCCTGAATGGAGGCCATCTTTGTTGTCGGTGGAGTGACATTTTTTGCATTTGCAACCGTTTACGAAAACTACAGTTTCTCAGGACGTACGGATCAGACGAACTCCAAACAAACATGACTGTTTAGAGGACAGACTGAAACATATACTCTTGCTTCTAAATAAATACGCAGGGTTGCAAACCAATACATGAAATCTCTAGAAAAAGTACAGAAAATTAGACTTTTAAAGGGGCTGTAATTTGGAATGGCATAAAGTGGGGGGTTCATAAGTTTTGTGCTGAATACTATTGCATGTAAAGAGTCTGCAGAAATATCAACAGCTTTGATACTACTGGCATCGTAGATTTATGAGGGTCCGAAAGTTGAAGTTTGTGATTTTGATGCCATGTTTGGGTCGTGATATCTCAGGAGGGCAAAGTGCTAAAAAAATTGCTGCTTAGGCCACAAACTAATTCTGTATATGAATAAACTATTGCAAAAAAAAAAAAAAAAAAAAAAAAACAAGACTGAAATTACATGGAGAAAAAAGAGAGGACAGGGTAAAAACGCGAAGAAAGCAGGTATGTGACGATGGTCGTAGTCCGAAAAATGTAAATGTTTGGATGTTTCATGCTAGATCTCAAAAACTACGCATGGTTCAGCAATTAGGCCAGCTTTAGTTTGTGTTCAGATCCACAAAACCTTGCAAGTGGCCTTTGTTCCATCTTTTTAGCTCCATGATCATTGCCACGTCTACAAGATGGACAATTTCTCTTGTCCATCTGCTATAACGGACAAACCAAAAGAGAGAGAAAAGCGAAACCTTGCACGACGCAACTATAAGAAAGGGGACATCTTTGTATGTATTAAAAAGAAAGACTCAGCAACAGTGTTGCCAATCAAATATAAATGTATATTTTTTCAAATAGTACTACGTCAGATTATTACATATTTCAAATCAACGTGTCAAACGTAAACTTAAAATATCACTTTTATTATTCAGTGTTGCAAACTAAGGATATGATAGTATCACAACTATCCAAAATTCGGAAACCTCTAACGCAAATACAGCATAAGGGAGATTCACAGGATACTGCACATCGAAAGTACTTTAGTGTCGGATATAATGGCCATGGTATGACTTGTTTCGAATGGATAGGAACCAAGTTACCAGGGCTTGAAAATTTTATTTTTTAAAGCATTTATTTTGAAAAAAAAATACTTAGATAATTTGTAATCACAGTTACTAAAATCCATTGCTATAATACTATGGAGGGAAACAACAATCATTTTAAATGTTTTCCACAGATACGTCATTTTCAGCAGGATAGGATAGATATTTGTAACGCAACATTGTGAACACATTAACTTCCGTAACTGGGATTATATTTCAATGATAATTTACTGATACATTAAGTGCCTTAATACCGCGGTCCAGTTCGACAATGGATGTCGTTTGTGCAAAGGGGAGCTAACTCTTACCATATAGTCATGGCAATGATCATGAAGCTAGAAAAATGGAACAAACCCCATTCGCAAGCTTTTGAATAACTGAACACAAGCAAAAGTTAGCCTAATTGTTTAATCATGCATAGCTTTTGAGATCTAGCAGGAAAAAATACACAAACAATTAAATTTTTCCAGGCTACGACCATCGTCACACACCTGCTTTCTTCGCGTTTTTCCCATATCCTCTCTTTTTTCTCCATGCAATATCAGTCATGATTTTTTTTTTTTGCAATAGTTTATTCACATACAGAATTACTTCGTGGTCTAAGCAGCAATTTTTTTAGCACTTTGCTCTCCTGAGATATTACAACCCAAACATGGCATCAAACTCACAAACTTCAACTTTCGGACCCTCATAAATCTACGATGCCAGTAGTATCATAGCTGTTGATATTTCTGCAGACTCTTTACATGCAATAGTATTCAGCACAAAACTTATGAATACCCCACTTTATGTCATTCCAAATTACAGCTCCTTTAAAAGTCTAACTTTCTGTACTTTTCCTAGTGATTTCATGTACTGGTTTGCAACCCTGTGTATTTATTTAGAAGCAAGAGTATATGTTCTCCGTGTACCTCAGTCTCTCCATCAAACATTCGTGATTGTTTAGAGTTTGTCTGATTCGTACTTCCTGAGAAAATATAGTTTTCGTAAAAGCTTGCAATTGCAAAAAATGTCACTCCACCGACAACAAAGATGGCTGCCATTCAGGAACAGTTTTACATACGACAGCGTGAATAGCGTTATTGACCTTTTCATACACAAGGTTCATCACACGCCAATCTCTATAATTTTAGGAGATGGTCGAGCAACCATTTTCCCGATCTTTGGACCACTTCAGATGGATTCTTTGATATAATCGGAATGAAATGAAACATACGTATGTTTCTTCGATTATCAAATAATTCCGTAAGTTTTGAACACTTTCTAATTACTTTAAATAAATGTTACGCATAAATTCAAACGATTCCTTTCTTTTTCCCAAAGTTTGAAGTTTTCTACGTAATACTATAATTCTGGTAAGTTTTGTACACAGTTTTTGATAGGCGGAATAGATATGAATAAAAAATTTGTATACCCATACATGCCTTATTCTCCTCTTACTTGTTCTGTCTATCAATACAAAACTTAGTACACAACATTTCTTATCCTCTATAGTATTTTTTTTAAGATACACTTGGATTGTGTGCTTTTGGCCTGTTTTACTCCAGAGGGTCTAAAGTTGATGTGAGGGATTTCTGAAGGGAATTTTCCCTACATTCTCCCAATTTTCCCTGCTCAAGTATTATGAGCCTCAATACATAGCACCTTTGGAATTCTTGTTTTATGCTGAAGAAAATGAACTATAAACCATGACTTTCCAATGAACAGCGTTGACGCAATTGATATTTCACTGCGCGTTTACGATTTTCTTCATACTAACAGGGTTAATGGGCCCCAGAGACTTACTCCTTTGTCCTTGGCACTTTTTTTTTTTTGAATGAACATATCTTTGTCATGTTTATCGAGTGGACTAGATTTGATTCAGATGTCCGGTTGACATGTTCATGTCCGTTCCTTGTCAGAACGAACTCTGTTAGTATCGTTCTAAAATTTACTTTAACACTATAGTGCATTTATTTACTATTTTGAAATGTGTAAATTCTTACCCTTGAGGAAAATCCACGCTCAACCGTTGAATATTCTGTTGGTTTAATGCTCATGTTGCCACAGTTAGGAAAACATATAAACTAGCACAGCAATTTTATTGATTTGATAACTGCTACTTATATATGGAAGAGTGGAAACAAAATCAGCTTATTTTGGCAGTTAAACAAAAGATATGTTTTCTTCACACTTCATTTAATTTATATACGTTCTTTGTTCTTAATAATGGATGGAGAATAAAATTAATATTGAAATTTGTGAGCATAAAAATAGCTGAATGGGATATCTCTGTCTCCTTCTTTCAGATATTTCCTATCCGCTTTAATGCTTTGTATGTCGTTTCATGAAATCCATAGAGGCGTGCATATCGATACATAAAGCTTTCCTTTTTTCTGCTGCTTGCTTTTGAATAATTAAAACTCGTGTCGTTTCCAGTCCACAGTCACTAGGCAAATGGAGGAAAATGCGCTTTTTTTAGTCGAGTATACATGTAATCTTCATCTGATGGATACTAAAAATATCCGGTAGTGGGGTGGGTTCTGTATTAAGCGCATAGCTTTTGTGCCTAAAGAAGAAAAGCAAAGGGCAGTAGCATATCTCTTTGTTTAAAACCTAATACCACCATACTAATAATATTCACATCCATTAACATTTCTTTTTGTAGGTAGGTGCTAAAATAATTCTATCTGAAAGTAGAAGTTCTTAAAATCTTAATTAATATTCCATTAGCTTTTGTTAGATTTTAGCTTGGCATTATTAATTGTATTACCTTCATATGTGAAACATTTTCTTAATTATGTTTATATATTTATAATTTGAATAAATTCAACAGTAAAGAAAACTTCAATTTTACTGTCGAATATTAACACGTCACTATCCTGTTTGAATGTATAATGTAATTAAATCAAGTTTTTGTTTGTAGTGGAAGTAGTTGGGCGAGAAGTATCATAAGTTCGAATTCGATTGATGTATGTCCTGTAATATACGTAGAGAGATATAACGAACTCAAGTGACATTTGATTTAGATTATTATTATGTAGTCTTGTAATTTTATTTCATGGCACAGATATATATTTTTATATATATCTTTGGCATGAAATTCAATTCTGTAACGATATAGGCTATCTTTAGAGATTATGTGTCAGCGATCGTGATTGGAATCTCGGAAGAAATTAAACGGTAGTGATCGTTAGTGAATTAATGGATCATCTCGGTGAATATAATCATTGAAGAGTCTCGATGGAGATTGTGTGACAGTAGTCTTGAACACTTCTGTGGAGATGTTGATTCAATAATCTTGGTGGAAATCACGTGACAGTGGTCATGAACATCTCGTTGGAGATGCTGATTAAAGATCATGATGAATGATTGTATCTCACAGTATCTCAGGGAAGATCAATAATTAAAAATATGTTATTGTACCTTAGGGATGGTCTCTAACATGCTTCGGTGGAGACAATGATGTAATCTTTGTAGAATTTTTATGTGGCTCTGAGGAAATGATTTTACAGATGTCATGTATTGTATTCAGTTTACTCAGGAGAGTTGATATTGATAGTACAAGTACTTAGGTATTTTTCGAATGTAGTATTGGTTTTCGATTCAGATATATACTGTCATGTACGCGGATAGAAATTATGAGTTAACTTATCAACGAATTTGATTTAGATTATTATTCTGTAGTGACCATACGTGGTTATAATTTTGTAAGAGAAATGTCTCTAAATGTGTTTCGGGCATGAAATTCAATTCTATAACGAAATAGATAATACCTGTGGGAAAATATGACTGTAGTACAAGTATATTTACACCTTGCAACCAACTTAGACATAACGCTACTGACATTAGACTTAATAGCTATTCAGTGATATAATTAAATTTAAATATGCAAACAGTTTGATTCAATTTTCTCTAGTACATATTTATAATTTCCTTTATACTATAAAAGGTAAACCTATATGGTATTTTTCTTAATTATTGCGGATTTTTCATAATTCCCTAATTAGATTATGCGGCAAGCATTATATTTTCGTACTTTACGTCGAAATGGATGAGTATCGTATCTTCCCTTTGACCATTTTAATGTTTCCAAAGAAAATGTATTCCAGTATCTATCTTATAAACACACATAAGTGTTCTGTTATTATAAATACACATAATAATTTCACATAAGTGGTCTGTAATAGTCAAACTAAATATATTATGCTTCGTCAATAAATTAATACTATAAGACACTTTATTTTTTAAGTTTTATAGAGGAATACGCACATTAATGGACACGAAACAAAATTTAGCATGCATTCTAAATTTAACAGTAGTAAATAAAAGCAGTTTCGAATTCACAAAATTGTAACTACTTTTGCTTATAGTAAATTCTTCTAGCTACTTAAATAAATTATAAAACGAAATTTCTAATTTTACATCCTATGGTTATTTCCTTTAGGCTAAAGGATAGAGAAGGTTAATGGAAATGAATGATGATGAAGAAATTGGAGGAATAAGACTGAGTGGAAATGGAAGAACCCTAAGAAAAGCCACGAACATGATGTTGTCCACCACAAATTCGCGTGATCGGGAATCGAACCAAAAACACTTGCATTAGAATTGAGCGCTCTACCACTGAGTCATCGATATTATTTTTCTAAGAATATGTAATATATAAAAAATAATATTCTGATCGTTATGATCTACTAGTTACCGTAGATGAGCGAAGTCTGAGTATTATCTTAGATATACTTGAGTGTAATCGTTGGAGAAACTGGATCCTGTTAGCGTAACAATATTCATCCAGTGTCGATGCGAGAAGAGACGAACAAACGACTGAATTCAGACATCTATATAACATTGAACTTTGCAGTAAATACAATTTACCCGATATGATACAAACAACTCACATGCAAAATGGATTGTGTACGCTGCTCACATAATAAGAAATGCGGAATGTACTAAGTTCTAATTGGGAAAGACAAGATGAGATCATTGGTTACATCAGTAAGATGGAAAGATAATAATAGGACCTTATGGATATGGATAATACTAATCTAGTAGATTGACTTGGCACAGGATGTAATTCAATTAACAAATATTGCTTCTGTGGTGATGAGCCTAAAAGTTTCTTAAATAATAGTTCAGAATATTGCTTTGATTTTGGCTGAAAACGAATCTCTCATAGAAAAAAGATGCTATTTTATACTTTAGCATTTTATTGAATCTTCTGTAGACATGGTTCCTCTTGTTTTGTGTGTTTTACATCCCTATTTTTATCGTTTTCCACATGCATACTCTATGTTTGTACAAGACCATGTAAACACAAATTCCGTTTACCCAAAACATTTCCTGAATCATCTGGTATGTTTCTATTTCCATTTCAATTTCCATTCAGTCTGAATAGATAATTCTTTATGAATATTCTATGATTTACACATTTTTTGTCTATTTTGTTTTGTTATTTTAGTAATTTTTTTTTGTGTGTGTGTCTACTCTTTAAAATTGTATTCTGCACCTAAAACTAAGCACAATTTGGTATTGTTTCTTTCAGTGAAGTGCTTAGATTCTACAATATTAAAACTTAGTCCGTTTCTCTCAATTATGCGCGTTTTTTACATTTTTTTAAATCAAACAACAGCTTCCATTTATCCACAACGACAAATATATAACGAAGAACACCATTTTGCAGGCTCGCAATTATGTATAACAGCGATTCATCTAAAACACCGGTATATTTTTCTGACATTTTTCTGAGATGTGTCAGTTCAACCAAAATTTTGTTCTGAATGACACCAGTTTCTACAATTGAAATATTTCTTCGAGGAAGAATTATCATCAATCGTTGCTCATGACTGGGCATCGCAACCAATTAGGTTGAATCTTAAGTTGTAGTTTTGATGATGTTTGATGTCTCCATCTTGTAAGGTCTTCGGCTTTCCTCAAGGTACTCTGCAATGGTGGAGCAGTGATTACCTTCATTTACCCAATACAACGATTACAGTTCTTCCTCATGGTTTCTGGGAGAACACGGTGGCTCAGTGGCAGAGCGCTTACTTCTTGTACGTGGGGTCCTTAGTTTGATCCGCAACCAAGTAATTTTGTGGTAGACAACATCGTGTCCTTGAATTTTTCTCGGGGTACTCCCATTTCTTCCCACTTTCTCATTCCACCAATTATTCCATCATCATTCACTTGCTTTAATCATCGTTTCAGCCAAAAGAGCAAATCATCATGGGACGTTAAACTGAAAGATTTCATTTCATTTTCCTCATGGTCTCAATCTTTCCGTCAACGATGGCTTTTCCTAGATTCCCGAGTCGTCCTCACAATGTGCCAAAAGAAACTAATATTTTCTTCTCGATGCTGGAATTGAAGGGTTTACGTATTTTCAGTACAGATTTATTTATTCGTCAGTGAAAATAATAACAATACTAGTAGTAGCAGTAGTAAATGATTATGTAACGTTTCTTGTACTTTTAATAAACTCTCACTCAATGAATTGTTTCCTTTCAGACTTCACATGTTTAAATTACTATTTTAATCAATATATTCATCATCATTCATTCTCTGTCGACCTACTAACGAACAACAAATTTCTAAGAACAGAAATAAAATGCAAAAAAAAAAAAAAATCATCACTGTTTTAAAATAACAAACATGTTGGTAGAGTATTGGGAACGATTTTCCACTATTTGTGAGTTTATTAATGAAAAGTATTAACATTAGAGTAGGGAGGATGAAAAAGATTTATGGATTTATGTCGTATTTAGAGGGACTGTAAAAAATGAAACCTAGGTTGATGAGATTTAATTCTCTAATGTATTGTACATATATATGCGCAGTCAGTTTTAGATTACTGAGGATATGTACGGCTTTATACTCTTGCCCAATGCTCTTCAATCCGTCTCTCATCTGCCGTTTGTGACGCTTGGTTTTAATTTTACGGCCTGCCAAAGCCCTTAACTACATACATCAGCAAATCAATGCGAAACACAACTGAAGTAAATTAATAATGCGGGCGAGATATGGGTTTAGCCACGAATTAATACATGGAAGAGTCAAAAGTTACTGCTCTGTGCAGTCATCCTTGTTCAGTTTTCTTTTATTCGATACTAGCCAAGTGGAATCTTCCTTTTTCTGTAATACTAGTAACTTACCACAGATTTACCCACACTGCTTTATCTTTATTCTCCTCTCTTCAATATAATAAGCTCACTCAATATTGTACACAGTTAAGATGAGAGAGGAAAAGAACAAATCAATGCACAAATATCATTTCAGTAGATAGCTAAATCCTAACTATACATATAACTACATGAACTGACATAAATTAAAGGGGTACTTACGGTTAACGTGGAAAGTTGAAATTTGGCATGATTTTAGCTTTCTGGGACTAACGGACAGGAAAATTGCCGAAACTTAGTATTTTTAATCTTTAGGAGGTCTAAACGGGCAATATTGGTATTTTTTAAACCTATAATCTAATGTTTTAGGTACTTGGAATTAGAATAAAAACTTGAAATTCGGTATGCTTGTACGTTTTCGTTAATGGCGAACTGAAAAATCTTTCCCTTGTTATTTATATGGGACACTTTTTACAACCCAAAATTATTGGACACTTCCTGTAGGGCTACGATGACTAAATTTGACATGATTGTAGCTTTTCGGCACTAACCGACAGAAAAGTTGCCAACAATGAATATTTTTAACTTTTAAGGGGCCTAAAGGGAAGATGAAGAAATTTAATATATTATTTCAATGTTTTTGAACCTATAATCTCTTATTTTAGGTACTTGGAATACAAACGTGAAATTCGATATTCTTGTACGTTTTCGTTAGCGTTACCTAAGTAAATCAGTAGAAGTAAAAATTTCCAACTTCAGAGTTGTTTTATGGGGAACCGAAAAATCTTTCTCATGTTATTTATATGGGACGTCTTCTACACCCCAAAATGTTTATGCACTTCCGGTAGGATTAAAGTGATGAAATTTGGCATAATTGTAGCCTTCCAGGACTAACCTACAGAAAAATTGCCAAAAGTGAATATATATATATATATATATATATATATATATATATATATATATATATATATATATATATATATATTTTAAAAGGGTCTAAAAGAGTATGAAGAAATCCCTATGTTATTTAAATAGGTGTTATCTTGGGATACAAAATCTTTTAGATAGTTGAAATAAAAAAAGAAACTTGAAATTCGGTAGAATTGTGGGTTTAAGAAGTGTGGGGATGTGGGGACGAAGCCCAAGGCTGGACAAATTCAGGAAATGTGAAGAGCAAATACACGAAATTTACTGTTGATGCAAAGGCTGATACGTAAGAGATACGAACTCGTAGGCCAAGCAAACGCAGGGGTCTGGGGGCAGAGCCCCGAGCTAGTCCTAACTATATGTAAAACTAAAGGCTAGTCCTTCATAACTATATATAAAACGACATGAACTGACATAAAATAACGGGTACTTCCGTTTGACGTGGAAAGTTGAAATTTGGCATGAATTTAGTTTTCCGGAATTAACCCGCAAAAAATTACCAAAAGTGAGTATTTTAATTTTTAAAGGATCTAAAGGTGAGCTAAAAAAAATACCCATGTTATTTAAATGGGACATTTTTTTCACCTATAATCTCATGTTTTAGGTACTTGGAATTGGAGTAGTAAAAATTTGAAATTTGGCATGCTTGTACGTTTTTGTTAGCGTTATCTAAGTACTTGTATATCGCCAAATATAGCAATTATCAACTTTAATTGGGTTTTATGGGCAATTGAAAATTCTTCCCCATGTTATTTATATGTGACATCTTCTACACCTCAAAATATTTAGGCACTTCCGGCAGGATTAGAATAATGCAACAAAATTGCCAAATTTGAATATTTTTAGCTTTTAAAGGGTCGAAAGGGGATGAAGAAATTTTCAGTTATTTAAATGGGCGTTTCTTTGGAATACATAATCTGATCTTTTAGTTAGTTGAAATACTAAAAGAAATCTGAAATTTGGTAGAATTGAGAGTTTAATAGGTACAAGGCTGCAGGCCGAGTAAACGCGGGAGTTAGAGGGCGAAACCCCCAGCTGAACCAAATTCAGGAAATGTTAAGAGAAAATGCACGAAATTCACTCTTGATGCAAAGGCTGATACATAAGAGACGCGAGGCCATGGGTCTAGCAAGCGCGAGGGTTGGGGAACGGAGTCCCAAGCTAACCAAAATCTAGTATGAATATAAAATTGGAAAATAGAATATTATATGTTTCTCCGTTTAGAAGTATAATCTTCGAAAAGGCTGAAACACTGATACATTATTTTTATGAAATGTTTACATACCAAATTTCATTCCTACTCCTTAAAGAAATCCTTACTTTGGGTATTATTGATAAAAAAAATAATCATAAATTTGAATATTATGTAAATTTGCTACTTTTTCTCCTTAGGAGCCAAATGTTTCGTGATTACTCAAACATGTATTCCCTTATGTTTAATGGACAGTTGAATTACCGAATTTCACACCTCCAACTTAACCGAATCCTCGCACTCTGCTTTTTATGAATATAACATTGTAAATTAGATATTATAGATAAAGTTACCCTTTTGCTCTTTAGTAAAAGAATTTTGGAAAACGTTAAAATATTCCTACTTGTTCAACTACTTTAAAGGAGGAATTTATATACCTAGTTTCAAAGACCTGTGAGCTACTCTGGACAAAGGTTTTGAACCACCCTTAGCAGAAATCCAATTAGGATAGAAGTCCCTTCTTATTCTTTGCTTCCATGACAAAAGCAGCATTCTATCCAAATGTCTCTAAAGATTCTAGCTAAAGTACAAGAATGGGTACATTGATGAGTAACTTTACTCTTTATATATATATATATATATATATATATATATATATATATATATATATATATATATATATATATATATATATATATATATATATATATATATATATATATATATATATAACTCATGTCTGCCTGCGAATATCTCTTAGTTCAAATGAAGAATGTGAAATCAAAGATGAACAACTAGCTGACCAAAACTCATCTTGATAACTGTCTGTAAATATTGACAAACTAGTTGTCGGGAACTTTAAAATTTATAAATAACCATATGAGTTAAGTTTCACTTAAAATCAGTCACTTTCACAAAATATTAATTAAGAAATACAAATCTCTTAGTCACAGTGAGTAGTTCTGGACGAATTGATGTCTCTTTATTTAAATTTCCTTTCTTTTTTCATCGCATTGTTGCTCCCATCTTAACATACTAACCAAAATTTTATTTACTAATGACATTTTACTCTAACGATCAAGACAGAATCCATAATAATCATCAAAAGCAACAGTTTGCTTGATAAAGAAGAACCAATAAGTGTATGTGACACTTCCGAAAAGGATTTTCTACCAAGACCCAATATCCCAGTGAAAAAAAAAAAAGTAATCTCATTGAAGAGATGAACAAAACTATATATATGAATGGTCAATGTCAGTAGCAAGTTTCGTAGCGTTAAGTTTCCAGCCACATATGTAAACTTACGAGATTCGATTGTAGCTCTCCTGTATTGGTGGACTAATTTATTTCCTTTTATTAGGGTCATACTAGTGCGTTTTAACGATTGTAATGTTAATACGTCTGTTTCTTCACACGGATAACCCTTGAAAGAAACTGAAATTTTGAATTACGTTTTTCGCAACTGATATCTAGAGGTATAATCTCGGGCGAATTCATTAACGGATTCAAACCTTAACATCATAGATAATACTGACTTTAACTTGCCTATCCCATTCATTAAATAAATATATATATCCAGGTTTCGTTTAAATGTATATACAACCCGTAAAGCATTTAAGAGTGACGGGTTGCATAGTCATCTAGAAGAAAATGCTTAAATATTTTTAATTCTTATTATAAACGCAAGCCCATTTATTCATAAATGTATGTTTCGCGTGATATGGCAGAATTTGTTTTTAAATAGGAAATCTTGAAACATATAACTATTATCAATATGATTTTTCTCAAATAATGTCTTTAATAATTTAAGAACCTTTCTGGAAATGTAAAAATTGGCCGTTGAACACGTATGTAACCTAAAGCACCATCCGTGTCTGATAAAAGCAATACTATCCATGAGCTCCTTACAGAATGTGGAATGTTGAGTTTGAAGAGCTCTAGTCAAATTAACTACTAATAATGTTACTAATGTCAAACACTCGTAGTAAGTGTTAGCTACATTTACTACGCTGTCTCTGCATTTGACTCCATAGGGAAACAAATCAGATAATTTCAATACAAAGTAATCAAGTTCTATTTTTATTCTCCATTACCATAGCAGAATGGTCATTCAAATCACTGATTTTTTTTTAATTATCGTATTTCTTTTTTGAAAATAAGCGAAACAATAGTGATTCAGACAACCGAAATACCATTGTAAAGTTATCCATAATATCATAATTAACTTTTATATTTTATTAAATGCGAGGGTATCACTAAAGAAAAAGAAAGAGTCAACCGAGAGATCTGATGCATGACTATTTCTTATGGCAAATTTAAAATTTTATTTTTCAACACTACACCTTTCAACGAGACAAAAATGCCCCTTACTGCTTATAAAACAATAAATATTTTCAAAAACAAAAGTTTGTACAAAATTAGCAAAATAGATTAAATTGCTAACAAAATGGACACTTTAATTAAAATGTATAGATATTATTAGTCATAGTTAAGCACAAAATATGCACACATAATTGCATCATCAAAGAAACGAATCTTTTTTTTTGGTAAATGAAGATGATTAATATGTCATTTCATAAAGCCGATTTAATATTTTTGTACGTGCATTGTGCTCGGCCATAAAATTTTACTTTCTCGGTTTCTCCGTATAAAACTGGCCTTTTGAAAAATTTTGTGAAAATTTAACAAAGAATATTTTTAAAAACCATAGGATAATAGGCAAATTTAAACGAAAAAAATCATTGAGCATAATAATTCATGCATTAAGTATCACCAACGAAATTAACTAAGGTTAACTAAGTATCGCTAATAATTTAAGTATCACTAACTATCAACTTGATTTAATTAGCGATATCATCAACAGAAAATGTAAGTTCTTTCCTAATGATTTTACGTAACTAAATTCTGGATAAAAGCTTTCAAAATGGATTTCTCTGGGACTAATTAATAAAACTGCTCTTTTTTTTACTTGTTTGTACTAAATAAGGGTGCTATAATCAATTTGTATATATATATATATATATATATATATATATATATTAAAGTCATAAGTATGAGCTTGAAATTGAAACGCTTTCAAACAAACATCACCTTAATATCTCATTTAACGTGAAAGAGCGTATTCAAAATCTCGTTAAAGCAGATTCCTGGCCAGTCAATCAGCCAATAAACAAGTAGTGTGGTCTTTTCTTTTATATTCAGATACTACATGGGATTACTCCATTTTCTTAAAAAAAAAAAAAAAAAAAAAATAGAAAGTCATTATATATGGCAAAGAATCCCAATACACGGTATTCATCACTACTATAATCTTTGTCAACCATACTCATTTGTTGACTTGACTATGTAATAACAAACATTTTCTATGCTAAGTATAGGTTCGTCGTGTTATTTCTGTTTTTATTTACAAAGAAATTTCACTAGTTGCTTTGCTATCTTTTTTCTTTTAAATATTAATCATTAATAAACATCCTACAGAAAATGTGTGCCTATTTCCAAAGTTTGTTTGTATTCAAAATATAAAACATAAATCAATTTTACAAGCGACCTTAGTTCGTACATACACATTGATAAGTGTTCACTAATTTTTTATTTATTTTTTTCTTCCGCTAAAAACGAGAGAATTCTGGATTTCATCGTAGTACTCCATCGTAAATCAATATTATTGTGTGCACGAAGCTTTTGAAACTTGCTACTAGATAGCAGCACAATACAGAAAGCTCATGAAGAAGTTCCAAATAGCGCCGCTAGATGGTAGGAAACTTATCTCAGACCACAATTCACGGAGTGCAAGAGCAAAACTGATTTCGCAATGATTTTAGTTTCTAGAATACACCTAATAACTATTTACTACAGTGCAGTAATAATACATATTGAATATGTCATTTAGTTCCTTTTCAGGTTTAGAGTTCTCTTTGTCTTCCTTATTTACATCGACATTGGTGTCCAAGTACAGAGTTACTGTGTACGATTTCATGCAATAAAAAAGATGACTAAAAAAAAGCAGCTTTAATTTTGTACAATATATTTTACACTGTAACAACAAAAATAATCATTTGTTTATAATATTTTACAGAAATATCGAAAAGGGGTGGAAATGAGTGGTGATGGAAAAATGATTAGAATTCATGAGGATGTGGACACAGGAAAAACTTTAGTGGCTTTCTACGAAAGTTTGCTTGCACCTCCGTTCCCCTGGGCTTGTGATCTCGTGACGTAACCGATCAGATTACATCTAATAATGATTGTCTCCTTAGTTCTGGAATACCATTTCTACCCTTCATATTTATTAATATTTAAGGTAGAACCTGTTCATTTTATATATATATATAAAAGTACGATTTTACGAAATACGATTAAATGAAATCCCCTTAAATATGTTTAGTTTTTACTGAATTTTTAGAACTGAATTACTTTTCTCTAAAAGGGTAATTACCGAAATAGCTATATTAATTTCCGCAAACTGATATATTATTAAGTGTAGCATCTAGAATCTCCTAATCAGAACTCTAAGGCATTTGAAGGGCAGCAAGAAAACTTTGTTTGAGGGAGGGTGTTAGCTAAAGAGTAATCTTATTTTTTCATTCAACAAACAACTGGAAGCTTCAGGAGAGCTGAAATTGATCGATGGAGGTTATTTTGTCTGAGGTATTCCTGGCTAAACTTGAGGTGCGGGCTTGATGATTCATCAACTCAGTTTGGTAATCTGTAAAAATATACAAGAACCACTTTGTGCTAACATCCTTTTTTTCCCCTTTTCTTTTATCTTATACGAGGGGATTCCGATAGTCAGTAGGCTTCACTGTTGATCTGCTTCAAGGATAAGAATAAGTGCCATAGGATGAAGAATGAACATCATAGCTTTTTACCAAGTACATTAAATTTTGCTTTGTAGTGGTACAACGCACTAATCATGGAGTTTTGTCCTGTTATCCGTTTACCTATTAATCGGTAATCTCGTTAAGCGGAATTTATAATTCAGGATTTAAATTGAGTTTATGTATTTAAGTTAAGCAAACTTAATTTCGATGAAATTTATTTGCTCATAAATAAAATTCTTACTTAGTTAATTAAGTCTAAAAGGAAAATTAATTTTACTATACTGAAACTTTGTTGGCTTTCTGCAGAACAGAGGAGCCAGATGAATGAAATTACAGTTAGGTAACACACTAGCCTCGTTATTATTATTTTTTAATCTGGGGGGAGGTGGTGTTGGAAGAATCAAAATCAAAATGCTCATTCCGAGAAAAGTTATATATACAAAGTAGTATAGTATCTTTAAATACATTTGACTAAAATCTAGGGGGCGCGTTCCCCCGATCCCCCCACTAGCGACGCTCGTGGATAACATATTACTTATTGAAAGAGATGCACTTCTTGAGATAAAATGAGATTCCCTTTGGGCAACTTGCTGCAACGTTTCGTCTTTTTTGCCCCTGTAGCTGATCCAAAAGGTTAATACAATATTCATCCATGGTACTTAAGTTCCGAGGTGGGTAGTCCATTAATAGAATGCCGTCTTTGCCCTAGACAATTAAAGCGATGACCTTCTTTGTTGATTTCTAGATACATAACTTCTATGGTTGCAAGACATCTGGTGGTGCTACTGCATTGACTGAACATTGGCCTCAGGATCACAAATACGTCAGTCACTAATCTGGCAAAAAAAAAAAAATAAAATAAAAAATAAAAAAAAACGGAGTGCTACCCTCAAAACTGGCCAAAGTGCCATGAATCCTTCAGGTCATTCATTCTCCAGACCATTGTTGAGACATTTCTGGCACCTACTTTGCTGAAAGCTTACACATGTCTATAATACTTCTGATAATGAACCTAAGAGTCCCCCGTGCAATGTTTAGTATCTCCTCTATTTTTCGCTTGATATTCCTTGTTCTCAAATGAAATCTTTAAGTTTTACGTCCTACGTTTATGCCAGCTAGGCTTGAGGAGACGGTGTTGATGAGAAATGAAGGAAGTGGGAGAAAACGAGAGAACACCAAGAAATGTCACGCACACGCTGTTTTTCCACCACAAAATTCACTTGGTGAGATCTGGGATCGAACCAAGAACCCCATGCACCAGAGCTGAACGCTCTACCACTGAGCCCCTGTCTTGTCCTCAAGAATCGGTTCATGGATAGAATCACGTTTCTAGGTTAGTTGATGTCGGTGGGTGCCCATTTCTGGACTCATCTTCCACAGTGAAATGGTCAGTATTGAAATGAGCTATCGAGATTTAGATGTTGCTGTAGAAAGAACACTATTCCCTCAATGTTTATGACATCTTAATGTATATAGGTGTGTGTACATTGCAGACTTTGCCTGGATAAACAAATCTTGACGGCCGAACACTCCAAACCTTCGAAACTGCTTCAGCCTTTACCATCACTGATTCATGCTTAACAATAAAATAAAAAGTATGGGCCGGCGCACTAATTTTTTTCTGTCCAATTTATTAAACTAAATCATGTTACGCTCCACTTATTATTTAAAAATTTGTTTATAAAATACGAACAGAATTATACGATGTTTTCGCACAACTTCATTCGAAATAAATTCACCTGTAAAAATAAACTAACTCGATAGTTAGTTATATATATGGGAAATGATAAATATGGGAATTGTCAATATTTACAGACAGTTATCAAGATGAGTTTTGGTCAGCTAGTTGTTCATCTTTGATTTCACATTCTTCATTTGAACTAAGAGATATTCGCAGGCAGACATGAGTTATATATATATATATATATATATATATATATATATATATATATATATATATATATATATATATATATATGGAAAATGATAAATGTCACTTATTAAGCTTATAAATGAAATATTTGTTTATAAATTATGAACAAAATCACATGAGATTTTTTATTTTTCTTCAGAAAATCGTCCGACAAAATATCATTCCCAAGAGTAAACTAACTTCATGCATATTTTCAGGACAAATAAGGCATTGTCTTGACAATATTGTTTCGTTATTAGTGATATGCTTATTTATATAATATGAAGATCACCTGAATTGTTTTCCAGATAATCGTTTGAAAACAATATGTTATCGACGAGTATATGCCATATACATTTTTTAGGTTAGAAATTAAATATTTATTTCTGAAAAATGAACAAAATTACCTGATACGTTTTCGAGAACATTGTCCGAAAAAATTCAATCTCAAGAGTGCTACCACCTGTGGATATTTTTTTTAAAGGAGAAATATGTTATGCCGTATTGTCAGCTTAGTAATGAAATATTTATTTCGGTAATATAAACAAAATTACCCTAGTCATTTTTTAGAAATCTCTGAGAGGAATTCACCCCATGCGGAAATTACCCGTTCTGGATTTTTCCTAGAGTAGAGTCTCTCAACCTGGGATTCTCGACCCCTAGGGGGTCACGAAGATAAGCGGAAGAGATAAATACGACTAGAATCTAATACCACAAAAATTTTAAATATTAGTTTTAATTTTGTTCTCATAAACATATTTTTATTTTTATACATACTGTTAAGAACAACAAAAGATAGGTCTTCTAAACATTTTCAACGGAAACAAACTGTTTCCGAAGCAAAACAATATATTCATATTAAACAACTACATACGTGTTACAGTTTCGCCAACTAACACTTTGACTTCATCAGACACTATCAGCTTAGTAATGAAATAGCATAGTAATGAAAGTGTTTGATGAAGCCAAAGTGTTAGTTGACGAAACTGTAGCACATATGTAGTTTCTTTTTTAAACCGTGAATATATTGTTTTACTACGGAAATAGTTTGTTTGTGTTTAAGTATATACAAAGCAAAGCTTCTACTTACGAAAAATATTTTTATCAGATGCAGAGTTGTTTAAAAATCAATTTAAAAGAAAAAAAGAGGTATGATATGAAACTAATGGGAACTGCATATTGAAATACCAGAAAAGTACAAATGCAACAAAGTCTGCATATTGAAATACAATTAAAATTGGAAGCTAATGAGATATCTAGCATGGTATGATTTCACTAGTGCGGTCATATCCGGTTCAATCTTTGTGATGCACATTATCAAGTCATTTAAAGTACTCAATAACTTTTTTAACAATTGTCCAAGATTTTTAAACCAAAATTAGAAATCACATTTTTTATCATACGACCTAAAATTAATGGATTTATGAAGTTTTAAAATTTTCAAGCGGCCTCCATTTTGAAACAATATGACGGATCGGACTCGATATTTGTAATATGAATGAACTGGCCAAATTTGGTTTTAATCCATTCGCTTTTAGAAAAGTTACTGTATCAACTATATACAAGAAATGGTTTCTACTACTATAGAAATAGACGGATATCTTGAGATCTCCGCAGTAGGTATATTAAAAATCCCACATTAGATTATTCAAAACCAGAAACTATAAATAGGTCACTAGTAAGAGAATGTGATAAAATAAGGGTCATGATAGGAATTAGGTTGAGAACCACAGTAGTAGAGAAATGACTTATACCACAGTATGAATTTGTTAATAGAATATTGATGTGTGCATTATAATCAAATGGTTAGAACCGTTTCTGAGAAATCCCTTTTTTCTTTTCACCCTTTTGTAATCTACCCTTATTTTGAGAGATAAGAAAATTCTTCAAAAAACTCTTCTGGAGAATTGTTCTTATAAAAGGCACCAAAGTTTAAGACTTTGTTGCGGATACCTCGAACAATATGACCTCAAGCTGAGTGTACGCGCATTGGAACTACAGAACGGCCATTTAGAAATCATTTTTTCGACATGTAAAGACGGTGAGACGCAAAAATGCTTGAAATTTAAACAAGCTTATTTTTTTTTAAACAATCACCAAACTTATTTCTATTCTATCGTTGCTCGAAAATGAAAAACAAAATAGTTACATTAATCTCAAGAAACCTATATTTGCACCGTTTCATTTTAAAATACTAAACTTTTATTGAAACCTACACTAAAGGTTTCATGTGGATCGAAGCGGGCAAAACCTGCAACTTTCCAGCATTCTCTTGTAGTTGGAAGCAAAACTAGAAAGTGAACCATTTAATAAACTAGGAGTTGACATTAAGAATGATTGAAATAAATTTAACCTTTAATAATCTGTAAAATCATATTGGCTTGTTGCTAGGCAGATATTGTGTATGGGAGAACAAGTATGAGCTTAGTTGGTATCAATGGTGATAAAACATTAGCAACATTGAAATTGAATAACATTACATAGTTGGAAGGTAATTGCAAGCTTTGATGCAATTCCTCAATTTGTTTGCTTTAATGCAATTGCGGTCAGAGCGTTTAAACATTCCCTTGCGATAACTGGAGATTGTCTCTAGTTTAGAAAAGCTGTTGTAGGTAGTAATAATATGATTAGTAAGATATATATGTAATGAAAATTATGTAAGCCGAATTATGGAACGTTTCATGAAACGCCTTTATACCACATTAAAAGTAATTACACTGATTAATAAAAATCTTATTTTTAAACAAACAAAATCTTGCAGCTATATTGTAATTAACAATTGATTATCTAGTTTATTCAAATTTTTCAACTAATTTTGTAGGTTAGCAACGAGTCTTCTTACGGTAATTCATTATTAAAAATTTACAAGATGACTGTTTATACCATATAAAAATATATATATATATATATATATATATATATATATATTTAGAAAAAAGTCAATGAAAATAATGTTATAGATTTCACTAACATTCTGATAATGATCACAACACCGAACTTTTAGAAATTGAACAAAGCATTTTTTGCTCTGCAACAAAACCTTCGTATGTTATATATCAATGAACAACATAAAGGGTAAACAACACATTTTAAAGCAACCTTTTCCTTTCGACTCGGAAGTGAAACTTAAGAACTAACTCGAAACGAGTTGTCAGTCTTTTTCATATTTTTAAAAATTGTGTTCGTGTAACTTACAATTTAAGGAAATAATGTGATAAATTGCGTCTCAGGTAAAGATAAAATTTTTTTTTTATCTCTGTGACTATAGAGATAAGTAAAAGAATGAAATATAATTCTCCAATAGACGAAAATATATACGCTTGTTTGAAATTTGTGCGTAAAATACAATTATGCTAAAGGAAAACTGTTTATTTGGAGTTTTAATCGATCTATAATAATCATTTAAAAAATAAATAGTTACAAAGATTTAAGAGAATCGGTTTTCAAATCTAGACCTCAGATGTGAAAAGCTGGAGTTTTGATCCCGAAACACAAGATTTTATTATGGACTAAATATTATTATTTCATTATTATGATTCATTTGTTGCATTCGTTAGTATTCCCTTAAAAGTAACAGAACAAAATGATTATACATTAAATAATTAATAACACTTTTATATAGTTGGATATATGTTTATATCGTTTTACACACAGTAACTGCAAATATACCAAGATGTTTAATACCTTCATTAAAATAACATTCAAATGCTTTAGCTGTTTTTCCTGTTTTAGCAAGAAATATACCCTATGCATGATGCTAAAGTTTGTTACATGGGTGAATTTGATTCTGAACTTTTTCAAATACTTTTCAATAACAGCTTTATTGTAAAAACCTACATGAACCCTAACTAGATCATGGCAGTTCCAGTTATGGATCAAAGACCTGGTCTTTCCAAATCTAAAATGAATGTGACCAAGGCACCTTGTAGAAGTTGACTTCTTATTCTGGAAGTCAATCGGTCCTCACTTACGTTGACCGCCTAAGATAGCGTCTGCTTACTCCCACGAGATTGGAATTTTCCCTTTAATCAAGATGAGACCCGAAGGCATAATTCAAACCTCTCTAATACTTGTAGATGGATGTATATGGGTATGATTTGTAAGGCGACGTCTGCTGCTACAGTATGTTCTATTCATCATAAAATGCAAGGGAGCAAAGTTATAGTATTGAATTAATTTCCCTGGTTGGCATCCGCAATTAGGATATTTTATAACAAAATTACAGCACAGACCAGTATGTGTTTTGTTTATTAATTATTTCAAAAATATTCAGGGTTCGGTATTCATCTTGTTGCTTCAAACATAACAATTCTTTTTTTTTATATGTTGTCCTGGTTACTAAGCAGCAATATGTGAACAATATTAGTCGATTGAATTAGGCTACTCAAAGCACTGAGATGAATTCTATAAAACAGTTGCATGGCGAATATTAACCCAGACACGAAAAAAAGAAATCTAACATATGTATGTAGCCAAATCAGCGTATAGTGTGTGTTACTCCTTCTAGGTTATAGGTTCGGAAACAAGACGGTGTGCCCTCATAAGAAAGTGTCTAATTGGATGTAGCTAACGAATTTGATAAATATCGTAGACATAGTTACACTAATCTAAATACCAATAAGAGAAAACTTGGATATTCAGACGTGAATTAATCTTACATCCAATGTATTTTCATACAACTAATATTACCTGTAGATTCCGGAGAACATTGGTTTACATATACATTATTTTTTTCTTTTAAACTTTCTGGCAATAAATCCCTTTCACAAAATATAATTAGAAAGCAAAATAATAAATAATTGTAGTTTATATCTTTAGATGATAATTTTGTGGTTTAAAATTACACAAAATTATTTTTCAAAATTATTTAGTAGTCTTGTTTTAAAACAATACACTATATGTCACACTTACTTTCTTCTTTTTTTACAACATAAACACGAGGTACTTAACAAGTAGTAAACTTAATCCCAACAGCGCAGATAGACATAACGTCGGCATATTGAATAAACATAAACCAAACATTCAAACATTAACATTAAAATAAAATGAACAAATCAGTAGTGAGCTTAAACCCAACAGCGCAGTTAGACATAATGTCGGCATATTGAATAAACATAAACCAAACAATCAAACGTTAACACTGAAATAAAATGAACAAAGCTGAAACGGTCCGTTACAAGTGTATGAGAAATATCCGAACATAAAACTGCAGTCCATCACCGCAGAAAATGGTTGGCGAAGAAGCTACTGATGTCAGCAAACGTATTAAGGATGTATAAGAACAAGCACTTAATTATTCCTTTTAACGAAAAATTAAAAAAAAAGTTATTGCATTACAATTAATGTTAGTTGCATACTGAAATCTGAGTGTAACATCATTCATATAATCAGTACCAAAAATTGTTATACTCACCCTGCTTGTTCTTTTCTCGATGACTTCGAAATGAATCAACCAATTTTATTCAATATTCTTGCTGTATAATACAGAAATTTAATTGATCAAAACGAATAGAGTATGCACCCACTTTTGCTGGTGAGTGTAATTAGAGAACGCCCGCATTAACCCAAGTGGTATCACTTTTCTTTGAACATCACCATAGGAAGATGCCTATGAAGAATTATTTTGTATATTGACAGTCCTACGATCCAAACCACGAGAATGATTACAAATGTTAACTAATTATCATAGCAATAAGGATGAAGAGAATAAACAAGATCCAGAGTACCACTATGAGATACACTTACCAGAGAATATGACTATATTCATCTCGTGTTTGATCTCGCTTTTTCCATTATTTAAGTATATTTCCATTATTTAAGTGTCTTTATTGAGCATTGTTTCCTTTGCATGCATCCACCCAGAAATATCAGTTTATCTGAGGTTGATTTGCCAGCATAATTTTAATAGTTACACACACTATGGAGTTGTATGGATCAAGGATAAAGTAATGTTCTTTTAAGTAGCGATTAATGATCTTTTAATACTAATCACTGTAAAGTAATTACGTAGAGTTTCCTGTATCTTTATCTTCGTTGGATGAAGTTTCCAAGCCTTTCCAAGTACTATTCGAGAGACGATTGACGCTGTAATCTGAAAGTGATTTCCCTTGGGAACGATCAAGAGGAAGGAAGATAGCGTATTTTGATAAATGAACATTCTTGGAAGGATACACGAGAACCATCCTACGTTCATCTATCTAGCAACGGATGTTTCAACCTCGTCAACAGAAAATAGAATTTTTGAAAAAATATCGACGAAGATGATACACTTCTGTGGGATCCGCAACAACGCATAAGAAATTGGATTTATATATTTACGATACTAATCTTATTATTCGAGATTTTCATCTGAAACAACATAGAAGAAGAGGGAAATACACATCTTTACAGAACTTTCAAAAAGTTATAAGGTATCTCGGAAGTTATGATAATTATGTCGGATTGCGATTCAGAAAATATACGATATTTTAGTCAATGTGACGTTGCTTTTTTTATCTTCCTATATGAGTCACGATTCAAGTAATATACAATGTTTCGGTCAATGTGTTGTTGGTTAACTTAGAGGCCTGTCCCTACTGAGTGCAGAGAAATGGAAATCATACTTAGAATAGCAACTGGGAACAATAGTAGTATTTACTTGAGCATATTGCAATTACAGCAACCCCAAGATGTACGTAACTGATGCGTTCAGTAAAATTTGATATTGTTTCAAATACTCTGTGGTACCACAAAGTTACCAGTGTTGCCAATCCAACGTGTTTTTTTTCAAATGACACTACCTCAATTTATTACACATTTCAAATCTACATCTTAAATTAAAACTTACAATGTTACATTTATTATCCAATGTTGAAAACTACAGTATCACAAAAGCTACATTTTGTTTGCCCCTACGGCAACTATAACGTAACTGAGACAAAATAGGGTAATTCACATTCAAATTGCTTTAGTGTCGAGTATGAGTATGATGTGATAAATTTCGAATGACTACGAACAAAGCTAAAGATTGAAAATTTGATTATTCTCTACAGCCTTTATTTTAAGAAAAAAGCTGATAAATCTGTGCCTCATCCAATAGGACAGATGGTTTTGAATAAATTTGAGGATCACAAAGCCGTTTACAGCAATTTGATATCTGAAATACAAAGTGAACTGACTGTACTGGGTGTATTGAAAAGATGGATTCCATTTTAAAACTCTGTATAATTTGAATTAAGTAAGTCATAATTACACAATAAATTGCAAATAGTTTTGTGAGTCAAGATTAATCACCACGTTATAAGTGAACTATACACCGTACAATTGTCACATGGACAACATCGAGGCTATAGCTAAATTTTTCCCATCTCTCCGCAATTTAACTTAAGTTGATTGTTTTTTTATCATATGTTCAGAAAAACACAAGTTAGAAAAGTAATTGATGTCTAAGTCCAAATTAATTCTAAAGAGAGAACATACATTAAAGGTTTCAGACGGAGTGTAATCTTTAAGAAGAATGAAATAAGAGAATCTTGAATCGATTTGCTACTGATTCTTACAGTGTCTAGTTCTCGGAAAGGTTCTTTTTGTAAAAGTTGCGTTAAAAGTAAAACTAATGAGAAAATATGAAAAACAACATCAAACGTTTAAACAAAGAAACAATCGCGCACTAAGTCCTTTATATATAGTAATAAGTGTTTTAGAGTTAATTTTATCTTTCGGTATAACTATCACTTCAATCTTAAGTCGTTTTATTACCATGTACAAATTATTCGTAGAGACATGGATAATGAGTAAGTTCTACCTTTTTATATATGTATTTCATCTTTTGATACAACATTAAGAGGATAAAGTATTTTAGTTATAAAATTAATATAAAATTGTGGATAGAAATGAACACAGAAGAAAACAGTTGACTGAAAAATTCTCACTAGTGTTCATGAGTACTTTGGGGATTAGCACTTGGGAGAGAGACTATGCTTGTTGACAAGTTAAAAATTGCACATGCTGGTGAGGTTTGGACCATATACGTATCTTACTAAGATTGGAAGACTAAAATTATATTTCCATAGTTTTCTAATCAATTTCTGGTCTACTTCTGTTACCCCATCTATATCGTTATCATTTTTTAATTGGAGTGTAATTTCTGTCAGTGAAGTTTGTGTTTTGCGTTCCTACGTAACAACAACGTCATGAAAAATGGGACATACCATACTCTTGACTTGGACTACGGGTCATAACTGGCGCTTGAGTCTGATGTAGTTGGAGGATAAATAGACCATCATACAAGATCAACCTTAACAGTACACTATCACACTATCTTGCCCGCAAGATCGCTGAATAACAGAACGCCACCGGCCAAGGCTCAACAATTTCTATGTATAAACTATGTGTAAACATAAAAATATGTTTTGTCTGTTTATTTGCGCCATATTTCAAGAGTTCATACCAAGGATGTTATAAATTATACGATCTGCCCATATGTATCTTCATCCTATTAACTCAACGAAGCCAAGAAAGAACCGAGCATCGGCATGTCTAATCTAGTTGATTGGCTACTCTCGTTTCCGCCATGAATGTTGGCTCAAAACATTGCGATCTTACTGGGCGGAGTAGCGGAGTAGAGGTAGCGAAACTGTGACGTGTGGTGTCACGATTATGTTGTATAGGCAGATCCTCTATTTTATAACATCCTTGGTTCATATTCCTATTTTTGTTTGTTTTTTGAGGAATTAAAATACAATATTTCTGGTAAAGTTTCAAGTTCAAAAATTCTCTTGACCATAGATCCATGACCAAAAACGCCCGCAGAGTTTTTTTAAAAGAGGCAAACGTCTGACACAAAAACGCAGTCAGAAATGCACACATGCTTTGATATACGCGTACACATGATACCTAATGTAAAAGAATAATTATTTACGCATATTTAATAACTCTATATTAAATCTTACAGTGTATTCAATAGAGTTAATTGATATACTTATTAAATAGATAAAATTATTAAATAGTAATTGACCTACTTATTGACATACTTATTTTGTCATATAGTTCAGAGAACCGAACTATATGCGAAAATTAAGGGAAGGGCAATTGTGCCCTCTTGCCCCCTTGCGGATGGTTATGTACATGATATAGTAACTACTATCATTATATACCTTTATAATATTTAAGAATATATATGACTTATTTAATGAAACAAAGGAGTACTTTGTTTCAACAAGATGCAAAAAATCAACTTTGGAATCGTTTTTCTGTTGTACGTATTGGATTACAAGTTTATTTATATTTAACTATCTTACAATTAACTTCACAACTAAATAACTCGCATGAACGTTTTTCTTTATGTCAAAGCACTACAGCCCGTTATTAAAATATGATTCGGACAACATTGTTTCGTGACACTACAACGAACGAAGAGTTACAGCTGGCGAGAAGAATTTTTAATTGGTTGATATATAGCCAGCACTTTGACATCTATCATCAATAATTCTTGTATTTTATGGTTGTTCTTGATTCTAATAATTCCCCCAATTCTCTCACTATGATAGGCAAACATAGTAAAGAAAAATCACTTATGTGAGCTTAACAAGAATTGAAACATCCTCAGGCACGCACATTAATTATTCGGAAAGACATGAGTACTTTAGACGGCTCTTACAATGACAAAAAATAATGTTCTAGAGACAAATTGATCTCGACTTTAAATAAAAGAGAACCCCCTCTGTGGTCAAGTGGCTCTTTTCTGTGCTTATATTTCGCTTCTAAGCTTCAGAGGAGGAGGACAGAGTAGTGGTTCGAATGACATGTTTTAGAAGTAGTTCCTCTCTCATAAAGTTTTTGTTCATGAAAAGTGACACTAAAATTCAATGAATTGTAATCAATCCTTTCAAATAATAAGTAAAACAAGACAGATGGATAGAACGATGTAGCAGTGTGTTATATAAGGTATTGTACATATTGGTAGCTGAAAGAATACATTTTATTCCATACTATTTTTATGACGTTAACACTTACCTTAAGTCTATCGCAAGATAGCTATTAGAGATCTGCACGATCTCGGGCGGAGCCCGCGGGATGGACTCGGGCCTACAAAGCATATATCACTTCGAGACCGGGCTGGGCTCGGGCAGTAAATTTTTAAATATGCAATCTTACTTCTCGAGTCTTTTCGGGCCTAACTTTGTAAATATACTGTACAACGATATTTATTGCACCGTTCTTTCTGGAGAACTTTTAAAGCACAACTGCAAAATAAAACCTCTAATTGCTGTAAATAAAAATATAATTGTGCTTTAAATACTAACTTTCTGTAATTCGGGCTTATTTCTGGCTCACTTTATTATCACACAAGCTCGGCTCGGGCTCGGGCTTAAGTGCTAAAACATATTTCGAACTCGGGTCGAGCCTCGTGGTAAAAATTTCGGCCCGTGCAGACCTCTAATACTTACGCCTTAGAAATTGAGGAATATTGAATTTCTATCGTTAATACTACTACTTCTACTACTACTACTTGACAGATTGAAGCAGCAACACAAGCGAAAAATTGAATTGAGGTTTGTCGTATAAATACGAGTAAAAATCCTTGTTTAAATAAACTTCACTTGAACCAGTGGAAATTTAGAACTTCGGAACGTTCGGAATTATATCTCTTCTATAAGACTTACCCAGAACTACAAATCTTTAACATTTATCCTTTCAACATTTTTAAAATTCTTATAACATAATTTCAGGTAACTTCGGTGTAATGCTTACAGTAGTGACACAATATGTATTAAACAAATTAGTAAATAAATTTTAATACAAGATATTCATATTACAAAAATAAAAATCACCTTATATTTCAATATTACTGAGAACGTTGTTAAGTTTGGAGACTAACGGGAGCATTTTAAGAAATCGTACCTAGGAATTGAAATACTTACTCAATAGTGCTTCATTAAAGTTTAAGAGTATACAATACTTTATAGTATCTGGAATGGAGCTTAATGTACATTTTCAGCACTGAGGTTACATGAAACATAAACCAACAGCTTCATGTGGAATCTAAACCACGTAAGTTCCCACTGTAAATCGAACCCGAATTTTCTTCGGCGCGTGGACTAAGTGCATAGCTACGAGGAGTTTATACAGTACCCCTGTACAGTCGTATACAGAAGGGGCTTGGAAGTTTAAACCCTTTTGAGCAAGATAATATGGAAAAATAAACATTTACTATATTAAGATAGTTATATTGCGTATCTAAAAGTCACACTTGTCCTGAAAGAATATATTATTTAGTATATGAATCCACCTTGATGAAAGTAAGTATGCCACTGCTTGTGTATCAGGTTCTGCGTCCTTGTAGTTACTATACTTTAACGCTTTTAGAACTCTTGTATTAACGGCTGATACGTAACTTTCTAGCATACGTCAGAAATTAACTAAATTTTATCTGTAAGGTAATTACGGTACGAAAAACAGTTTCGTAGGTAAAAGTTTTACGATATATTTTAATCCCCTCCCATTCTTGGCGCTTAAACATGCACGTGCATTTTACAATTTATACGTTCTTGACGCGCTTACACGTGTTGTTTTAGCTGTGCAAAATTGTTTATGACGCACAAACACGCTTATTCGTTATGTGTTAGCATTATCAAGTTCCACCATCTGGCAGGACGTATTGTCAAACATATTCTGTCTTCTAGTGATCAAAAAATAAGTTATTGTAGATCCCTGTATTTCTAATGTACTCAATTAGTCGTATGTGCTTAAGATACCCGAGATTAGTGAACCTTTTTTTACGTGAAAAAGGCCTGGAGGAGTTTTGCTACTGGTTGTGATGAAGACCGTACCAAACTAAATGATTGAAAGGTGGAAATGTTTATTGAGGTCATCTATCAAACACTTGAAGTTTGATATACAGACAATATATGTATTATCAATCATATTTTTCCTTCACATTTACTAGTTTGTGTTGTATATTTCTCTCTGTGTGTGTGTGTGTGTGTGTGTGTGTGTGTGTGTGTGTGTGTGTGTGTGTGCAGGGGGTTGGGGTGATACATCCATTTCCTTATGCTCTTAGAAAAAGAAGCTGTCAAACCAAGAATAAAATGTTTGGCAGACGTTACATTTTAGACAAATAATGCAATGGAAGTGGTGCAGAACGCCGAGAAGAATTAAACAGCAGGAGGCTTAAATAACTGCGATTTTAAGATAGTTTAACCCCTTCAATGTAAGTGGCGAGTTAACTCATGTCTTCAAAACGCACCTGCTGTGCGGATGGCGTATATATACGCTTTCATTTTGCTTTGGCTATTTTGTATTGCGTATGGCGAATATACTTGCCCATAGTATGAGTAACGTTATTCCCGACAATATTTAGCGAGTTTGCGCTCACCTAGGAACTCCAAGAGACCACACAGAAAAATTGGGCTTGATCTGTTGAGGCATTCCCAAATTTTGTGTAACCTAACCATATGATGATAATGATGATGATGATAACCATAAATACAACAATGACAAGTTATAGTAGCTAATTAGAAGCAACAAAGTTCATAATGCCGAAAATTTCATTGTAATTCCTTGAGAGGTTCAAAAGTTATTAAAAGGTAACAAATTCCAAAGTTGTAAAAAAAACTACACTTTTTACAGCGGTTCGCATCTGAAAATTACGCACTGAAGGGGTTAATAGCTACAATCGCATGCACCTCCAAGCTTACCGTGATGATTTCATATTTATTAGAAAGTTTTAACTGTACAATAACGTATCCTGCTGACTATTGTGAATTAAATATATATAGGAACAGTATTGGCTTAACTGACAGCTAAATACCCTCTTCATAATTACTAGTTCTTAAAAATTTTAAAGCTAACAATTAAAAAATCCCCCAGTTTTACTGAATAAATATTGAGCATATGCCTTGACAAAATTACGGTAAGTTTTCTGTCCAGCACTATGCAAGTGTGAGCCATTTTTATGCAATTTTGCTTAGAACTAAATAATATGGTAAGAAAATTTTAGCAATGTATTACTGCGACCTGTGTAATATAAATGAAAATACATATTGAGATAGTTTTCAACTAGTATTATTTTATATACTACTCATGTTTTGCGTAACATTTTTAACATTCGCTCTTTCCCTGATATAACACATTAAAAAGAAGAATATTGCATTTTATTCTGAAAATAATGTGCATAATAGTAAAGGAAAAGAGAGCCAAAGTTTTAATTAAAGAAAAAAGATTTCGCTCACCATCTAGTCGTAGTCGCATGACGATCCATCCCTAAGAAGAAAAATGCAAGAGAGAATAGAAAATTAAATGTAACAAGAAACTAAAGTTGATGTTAGGCAAAATTAAAAACTGAGAACGAACGTAATTTGCATTCTAATTTTGAGAGAACAATTCTCATGAATGCATTTTGACCAACGCCCTGAGTTCTGATTTCTTCTAAGTTAGAGTAGTAGGTTCCATTATTAGACAGGGCGATGAATTCAGAAGAATGAATAAAACTTCAAATTATTATTGTGTTCGCTTTCATACCTAAAGTTAAATCCTACAAATGACTAAGGAAAATAGGAGATAGGAGTAATAGTCTAAATTATTTGTCTAGAAACTCAACGTTTTGAGTAGCTACCGTTAGTATGACTAGTAACTTTCCATATTTACGGATCTACATTAATTTTCTTTCTTCATTTTGTAATTATATAACGCTATATTGTTCAACTAATGCTTTTGTTAAGTTTGTCCATGTGCAAATACGAGGATCATTCAATAAGTAAAGAGAGAAAGTCTATATTTTTAACACTAATATATTTTTTTTTGTTTCAGGGGTGTTAGCTGGCAACCTTGGGATATGCTCTGATCTGCTGTTTCGTAATTTTATGTCAACATAACTTCAAAAATATCAATTCATCATGGCAAGTCCTCTAGAAGATTGCACCTTAGAAGAACAGCGCTCAGTCATTAGGTTTTTAGTCGCAGAAGGTGTAAAACCAAGTGAATTTTTTCTCAAATGTTGAGACAGTACGGTAACAGTTGTATGAACCGTGCGAATGTGTACAAGTAGGTTGATCGGTTTAAAAGTGGCCGAACAAGTGTAGGTGATGAACCCCGATGTGGACGTTCAGTGGAAGTTTCTGGTTCTTCGTTGGAATCGAGGATTGATGGACTTATTCGTGATAACAGAAGAATTACTGTTGAAATGATAGGTGAGGAAGTTCAAGTAAGTGTTGGAACTGTTCACATTGTCATTAGGAACATTTTAAAGTACAGAAAAACGTGTGCCAGATGGGTTCCCAGACAGCTTACTGACGCTCATAAAGAATCAAGGCTTTCCATTTGTCAAGCCTTAACGCAACGAAGTTTGATTGAAGGAGACGCTTTTTTTGAAAGAATAGTGACTTGCGACGAGACCTGGATCCATCACTACGACTTTGAGACCAAAAGGCAGAGTATGGAATGGAAACACACTAGCTCTCCAGTTCGCAAAAAATTCAAGGTTCAACCTTCCGCTGGTAAAGTGCTGCTGACCATCTTTTGGGACTCACAGAGTCCAATTTATTGCGATTTCCTTGAAGATCAGCAAACTATCAATAGCCTATACTATTCTGAGATGCTAGAACACAAAGTTAAACCAGCTATCAGGAGCAAACGCCATGGACTGTTGTCAAAAGGAGTCATTCTTCAGCACGATAACGCCCGCCCTCATACAGCCCAGCTGACCCGAGATAAGCTTCAATAATTGGGTTGGGAGGTCTTACCTAATCCTGCCTACAGCCCAGACCTCGCCCCATCTGATTTTTACCTGTTTGGACCACTCAAAGACGTCCTACGTGGAAAAAGATTTGCTAACAATGAGGAAGTTAAGGCAGCGGTGCAAAGGTGGCTTCGGGGTAAATCGAAAGATTTCTTCACCAAGGGAATTAGAAAGCTGCAAGAAAGATGGGACAAATGCATAACTGTAAAGGGTGATTATATTGAAAAATAGCCTTAGTTTTGAAAGATTGAAATAAATCTTTATTGAGCTATAGCAATTTGTCTCTTTACTTATTGAATGCCCCTCGTATTTTCTTTCTTTTGCAATATCTAATATAGCATTGTAATAAAAGTTCTGTGTTAAATGCTGAAAGTACATGTTTTTAAGAAACTGACATTATTTATGGTATTATTTATAATGTAAAATCAGAGCAATAACCAGTCAGTGTTTCAGAAAGTAACAAATTGCACGTCATTATCATCTTCATCATAGGTATTCTGTCCTTATTGGCAGGTCACTTGCCGCAGCTGAGCATCTTCCATGCTCCAAGGTCCTCCGCTAACCTCTTTGTCTTCACGTATGATCTTTCTGTTTTACATATCATCCATTAATTGTAGTCTCCTTCGCCCCCTCCGTCTCCTTCCCGCCACCATACCCTCTAAGATGTTCCTCATGAGACAGTTTCTTCTTAGGCAATGTCCCAACCAGTTTCTCTTCACAATAATATCTAGAAGTGTTCTTTTTTCCCCACCATTTCTAAAACCCTCTCATACGTTTTCCTCTCAATCCAACCAAGTTTTTCCATTCTTCTCCACACCCACATATCGAAGGCTTTCAATCTTTTTTCATCACTTTTACGTAAAGTCCCTATTTTCGCCCCATGCAGTACAACACTCCACACGAAGCATTTTATGAGTCTTTTTCTCAACTCTTTATTCAAGGTTCCACAAAACAGAAGTTTTTTTTTTTACTCCTAAAGGCTTCTTTCCCCATTCATATCCTTGCTTTTATTTCACGTTCGAAGTTCATGTCATTACTAAGAATACTACCCAGATATTGAAAAGTATTCACTTGTTCTATTTTCTCCTCTCCCACTTTTATAGTTGACACTTTTATATCACTTCGTTCCAATCACCATGGGTTTTGGTTTTCTAACATTTATTTTCATCCCATGTTCTTCAAAACCCTTCCTCAGGTTTTCTAGCATCTTATTAATTTTCTTTTCAGATTCCGCAACAAGCATCATATCGCCTGGAAATATTATGCATCTAATCATTCTATCTCCTACTGAAATGCCATCTTCATCATAGAATCTACAGTATCGTAAATAAATCCAAATATGACAAAGGTTTGAGCCAGTGGTTGCTCGCCTGAAGTTAATAGATGTCGCTATCTACGATATCGCTTGCCTATAACGAAGTACTTGAATAATTACATAAATGTAGTATGGAGTTTTGGTTGCTTGATGAGCAAACTCAATATATAATTAAGAAATTAATTTTTAAATGCACCAGATTAGAGATTTTATTCAAGCATTATTTTAGTTTATAGTGTTCAACGGGCTGAAGGGTCGAATAGGACTACGTCTCTTCATGATAGCTCATATTTTGATAAAAATAACTAAGATCACATTGATAATTAGAATAAATAATGGCATAAATGGGGAAAAACAAAATCAGAAGGTCCAATGGATGTAGAGTGTATTATGACGATACTCTAAAATCTATTGCGTATTGTTTATTTCAGACGCAATTAAGTTTTCTACTGCGTTGTGTGCTGAACACCTGGTCATAATTGCAAAATTAGAACTAGTATTTAGAAGTAATATTATCCTAAATCAGTGACAAACGTGTTCCCATTTAATTGCTGTTACAGCATGATAACACCTTCAGTACGCTGATATTACAAGAATAAAGATATTGAAATAACTACCAATAACGTATGCTAAGATTGGGATTTCTATGACCTAAAACTTTAAAAACATGAATGCATTTATGCCCTAAAATGACAAAATATGATCTAAATTATAACACAAGAAACATAATTTAATATGAGAAACAAAGAAGTCTTTGGAGATGCAGGAACCACATAACTTCACAGTACTAGTGCAATTGACTTGATGCACCTTGAAACTCAGTGATGCCAAATTCTATGACAGTCAAATATCCTTCGTACTAGAAAAGTATCCGTACGATCATTGTACGATCTTACTATAAGTACCAGTGATGATTTCAGTAGGTGAGCCGGAGAGAATTTTTCCCGAGGTCATATCTCCAATGGTGCTTAAAGTAGATTACTAGTATTTTCGCAGTACTAGTTTCTCCTTCCGTGTATTTAAAGTCTGGTCTGGTCTGGGTGCAAGTATTTTCCACCAACATGCAACAAAGAATCTATCTATGCAGAGGACAATAAAGAGAGAAACAGAGAAAGGCAAAGAGAGACAGAGACGTTGCGATTTCTGTTTTCAAAATGGTTAGTGTTTCGTCAGGTTAACTACTTTGACAGTCTTATACTAGTTCCTTCAAATCCTATTACACAAAGCCAATATTTCTAAGGAAAAATTTACAAATGATTTTCCTGCCAATAACAGCAAATATAATTTTGAGCAATAAGTGAAATACACCTAAAATATGACCAAAAAATATTTTTGTTTTACTTTAGTCTTAAACATGACATAAAGCTTCAAATATACATTTACATGACCAATCAAAACCGTACTTTTGTGTTTACATGAGGAAAAAAGTGTTTATGTTTAATTAGACATTTACAGGGATGCTAGGTTAAACTTATGACGTGCTATAAAAATCCGAGCCTAGTCATAACAATCAATTATTAAACTTCTAAATTACGGTACGCATAAGTGTCAAAAGTCTTATAGAATGATCGATCGCGTATCCATCTATTCATAACAGGTGTCAGAGCAAAACAAGAAATGAGAGCGCGAATTGATATTTTGATATTGATTCAGTTTTAAGGATAGGTTCCATCATCACCATTATCCTTCTAATGAGTCACTTGCCATTTTAATATTGGATCCTTATAGTTTGGAATTCTGTCATACTTTAATAATATAAAATGAAAAAAAAAATAATTTGGTTCGTTAAATTTCCAAACTATACTATACATAAATATAGGAAGTTTTCTAGAATGGCTTTGTCCATCCGTCAGTCTGTCGATAGGTATGAGAGTGAAATCAGTAAGAAATATCGAGATGGGTTTCTTGTAATCGGTTCAGTGTCCTAAGAATAGGTTCCATTTCCTCCATTAACTCTCTATTCAAATTAGAAGTGGTTGAAATTAGTTATTTCTGGTTTCAACGTTAATCAGCGTAAAAGGAAAACAGTAACTGATAGTGAGAAGAGGTTTTTTGCAAACGATTCAGCGTCTCAAGGCAACATACCATGACTATCCCGAACATTCTACAAGAAACAGAAGTAGTTCAAATGTAATATTACTTCCTGTTTCCATATCGATTTGCACAGAGCGTAAACAGTAAGACATATCGAGATCCGATTCTTTTTCCATCCATTCAGCGTTCCAGGAGTAGAGACCATCTCTTACGTGTACTCTCCGTTCAAACCAGAAAATTTTGAAATTAGTTATTTCCGGTTTAAAAGGTTATCGCTATAAAATGAAAACAGCAACAAATAAAGAGTGCGGTTTTTACAAACGATTAAGTAACTTAATGAAACGTACCGTGACTATTCTCAATACTCTACTAAAACCCGTAAGAAGTGTCAATAGCCTATTGATTTCCACAGAGCAAGAACGGTAAGATGTATCGAGATACGTTTTTCTGCAATCCATTCTTTGTACCTAAATTAACTTCCCTCTTCTTCATTAATCCTTTATTCAAACCGGAAGTAGTTCGAATTAGCCATTTCCGGTTTCAACGTGTATCGCCATAGACCAAAAACAGTAGGGCGTAGCGAGTAATTTCTTTTTGATATGGATTCAGCGTCAGAGGAACAAGTTCTATCTTTGGTCTTATTAATCTATTGCAACCAATAGTTATAGATGTACTACTTCAAGTTTAAGTATTGAATTCCCGTAGTTTGCAAGTCTACTGTAGTTTCACACTGCGAAACCAAACTCGCTTGTTTTATAATAGCAATTGTATTCTTTGGGTTACACATCACTGTAATTTGCTGAAATGACCGAAAGGTTGCTACTGTTTCGTTGAAATTTATCAACATTTTAACAGTAAATTAATCAACTTCAGTGAAGAATCTAGAACACTGGTGTCCAATTATAATGAGCCTGAGCGCCATAACCGTCTTTACTAGTAAAATGGAGGGCCGCAGCTAATAATAATAATAATAATAATAATAATAATAATAATAATAATAATAATAATAATAATTATTATTATTATTATTATTATTATTATTATTATTATTATTATTATTATTATTATTATTATTATTATTATTATTATTACGCCAGAAAAAATATTTAAAAAATGTATTTATGATCTTATATACATATTCAACGTGACAAATGAAAGTAACTAGCAATGTTAACAAGGGCTGGGATATCTACATCCATTCCTGTGTTGTTGTGAGCCGCAGAAGATGTAAAAGAGAAGAATCTCCAAGGCAGCTTCCGAAGCGATTCTTCATAATTTTCATGGTGGAAAATGCACTTTCACACAAATAAGTACTATTAAACACTGACCTCTTTTCCGACCAAATTCGAAGATTTAGGGGAAGGTGTTGCCGTGGATTCCCGCGCCTTTTTGTTATATAGAGTCGCTAAATAGATGCCTTATTTCGAAAGGAGAGTGGAAACATTAAAAGAATGAATAAATATAGATGAAAATAGTATCAGTAATAACAATCGTAAATCTTGAGAGCTTTGTGGGCTGCAGAAAATGGTTTGGGGGGCCGCAAGCGGCCCGCGGGCCTCTATTTGGACAGCACTGATCTAGAAGGTAAAAACTGGGAGAGCCAGCCGGAACCCAGGCTATGATAGGTATATCATAAGTTTACTATAAACTTATGAAAATATAGAAATAATAGCTTAAACTATTTTTGTTATTCAAAAAACTGGAGGCTAGCCCCCTCCCGGCCCAGGGCTAGATCTGCTACTGAAAGAAGTTTTATTACATGCGAGATTCGACACTTTATCATTGTAATATACACCAGTACCTAGACCTATCCTACAATGTAATGGCTAAGGTTGCCCTACTCAACCTTCATAAATTTCTTGCTTTACTCCTCATTGTTAAGAATTGCATTATTTGGGGGAAAATACGAAATAGTGTTTTATTTAATTTGCTTCACAGTATGTTCCACATAATATGATAATTTAATCCTTTGGCTTGGTTGGTTGGTTGGAATTTAGCATCCCTTTTAAGTACAAATTCTCTATGAGACGTGTACCTTTAGTTAAGTTGGAATCTGAACTACTGTAATAAGTTCAAATACTCTCCCGCCGCGAATCAAACCCGGGATACCGCACACGTTAGCCATTCGTTCAGCGGGGAGGGTGTATTCCGCATTATAATTATATATTAAAATATAATAAAAAAGATAGAAGAGATTCAGTGCAGTCACATTTCTTCAAAAGGAAACATAAACTTGTATAAATTGAGGTTTCACCACTTCAACATGAGTTTATCTCTTCTCTCTCTTTTACCAGTATAATCATTCATGCTCTTTGTAGCCTTTATTGACAGTTCAATGATGGGAGCAGAAAATATGACAGCTTTCAATAATAGTTATGAACTTGTAGAACCAAGAGAATTGCAAATTAAGTATATGCTGTTTCAAATGCATAATTGCAATGCAGACTCACTTAGAATTAGTCACATGCATGTCCGCGACTTGTACGTAACATATGTTAATCTTATTGATTAAATTTTGGTGTACATGATATTAACCTCTAACGACAATAGAATGACAAATGAGTGCAGACTCACATAGCAATACAAAAATATATTTGTGTGCGTACTGTTTATTATATACAGGGTGGACCATTTATCTTGATACTCACTTGTAACTTTTGAACTAACAAGCAGAAAACGTTGAAATTTTGCACCGTGCAAATTTCGACAGAGAGTCATTGTTTGGTATAGACTACAACACAAGTGGATTAACAGTGTTGGAGCCAATGTAAAGTTTTATTTTTTCAAATAGGGCTACGTCAGGGTATTACATATTTCAAATATACATACAAAACAAAAACTTTCAATGGCACGCTTTTAAGCAGTGGTACAAACTAAGGATGCTTCACTACCCGAAATATCGAAAAGCAAACAAATTTTTGAGGTTTCTGCGATACGAAGTAAAAGTAGTAAAACAGGCGATACGAAGAGACAACGCATTTTTATAATACCTTATTATTGAATATTAAATACTACGGTCATCATATGACGTATTTCGAATAAGTAGAAATAAGTTTGCAAGGAATTTAAAGTTTGACTTTCTTAAAATGACTTTATTTCTGAAAAAGTGCTTAGATAATTATCACATTCAGTCATAAAGATCATCAAACCATTTACAGTAATTTGAAATCTCAAAAAGTTCTGGATATGTACAAAAATGGCAAAGTTATATGTTGCTTAAAGTCACCTATTTGTGGAAACTTTTTAAACGGTTGTTACTTTCCTTTGCTTCTATAACATCGCAACAACACTTTTTTTTTGGCAGTTGTAATTACAAGTTTTCGGATAAAAACTACTTCTCTGATTGGATGAGGTAATTATCTAAGCAGTTTTTCGAAATAAAGACTTTTGGAAAGTGTTACATTTCTAATCCTTTGTATATTTGTTCCTATTCATTCGAAATCCATCATATCATAACCCTAGAAGTAGATACTAAAATATTTTAGATATGCATTGACCCACCGATTTCACTTGCGTTATTTTTGCTGTAGACGTCACCGAAATTTAGATACCAAATGTGATATTTTAAGTTTTCGTTTGACATGTAGATTAGAAATTTGTAATAATCTAACGTAGTGCCATTTCAATGAACACAAATTAGCGTTGGGTTGGCAAGGCTAATAACACAGGGTATGCCAACACAGGGTATGCCAACAATGTCCCTCTGCCGATGTTTGCATGGTACGTAAAATATTTCAGTGTTCTGAATCTAATAGTTTAAAAGTTGGAAGGCTCTATCAACATAAATGCTCCACTCAGTATATCTCATGAAAAATTTATATTTATTTTATGGTTGCAATTAAAAACATGTGATAGTGAATAACATTCTCTATATGACATTTATTTTTTAATGCTGATTCTACTTGGCATCCAAATGGTTCATGTATAACTGTTCCTTTATAACCATCCAATAATACCAACACTAATATTACTTTTAAATAAAAGTTGCAAAAATTTAAAAATTTGAGGAATATGAAATATATCCCTTTTAAGACTTGCGGACTGTGGTATGCATAAACGGGAATGGTTATGTCCATTTGTACCTCTCTTGACAGCTATCAGAACAAAAACTGTAACGGTTATTGAGAAACGGTTTTACTTGATCGATTCAACCTCTCAACAGTTAGGTTCTTATCCTCCCTTTTCATCAACACTTCTGGTTTGAACATTGATCAGCATAAAGCAAAACCGGTTGTAGATAACGAGAATATGTACTACTAAGGAATGGATTCAACGCCTCAAGAGTAAATTCAATTCCTGTCCTTATCTCTCTAATAAAACCGGAAATTGTGGAAATTCACAACCACTTTTTATTTAAATATTGATCTCCGAAAAACAGGAAAGGTAAGATATAACGAAAAATAAGTTTTTAATTTGGATTCAGCGTCCCAAAAATAAATTGAATTTAGACTTTTGTCCGTCTATTCAAATCGGAAGCTGTAAAAATTTACGATTTCCGCTTTCAACACTGACCTTTATACTATAACTAACGGTAATTGATAGCGAGAAACAATTTCCTAATATGGATTAGAACCCCAAGAGTAAGTTCTTACTCTGACTGTATCCTCTATTGCAACGAAAGTGGTAAAAATGTACTATCAGTTTTAGTTTCGATATTGGTTCCTGTAGGACAAAAGCAGAAATAATAGGCGATAAATGGTTTGTTGAAATAAATACAGGATCACAAGAATAGATTTCACGTAAGCTTTTATTCTTTTATGAAACCAGATGTAGTACAAACTAGTAGAACTGTCGGCTTGAATAATGATTCGTATACATTGGTTCCAATAGTTGTGAAACATATCAACAAACGGTTTTTGATACAGATTCAACGTGTGATAAACAGATTTCATCTCTGATCTTATCCTTCTGTTGCAACCGAAAGGTATAGATCTACTTGTTCCTGTTTCAGTGTTGAATTTCAATAGCTTGGAAATCTTTCATATTTTCACAATGTTCACAGTAACTTACTTGCTATGAGATGAATAAAAGGTATTTAATTTAATGCATCATAAATTTGTCTTTAAATAAAGAAAATTAGTGATGAGTAGAATTGAGTGGTATTCGAAGAATTTGTAAAGAAAGATGAAGAACAAAGAAAATTCTGAGAGCAAGAACAAGACGTTGCGCTCTGTAAGCTCGCATAGCCAAGGATGAAATAGATCCTTATTGAACCGGAGTTGAGTGCTCCACTTCCAGGTTATTAGGTCTCTTCGACAACAGGAAATTAATTTATCCTTTGTTTTATATCCTTTGTTTTATATCGTTAAGACTTTATGTTATGACCATATTTTTTTTCTTTAAATTAAGAGTTCGGCCGCTACGTATCATACGATAATATGAAAGAGCTTCCTCTTCGCTATATGGTAAGCGTTATTGCCTTCGGCACGGGAGATCCTTATTCAATTCCTAGTAGATGCTTCTATGGATCGAATCCCACGTTATACTGTAGATTTGTGTCTCTAAGCCTTTGTGGGGAAATTGACACTAAACTCGAATTCAAGCAACCGACCAATCGCTCTGTATTTGCAATACGTTATTCATTAAAATTGGTGTGTTTTTAGTCAGTATGAGGCGATCTGGCACTACTTGTTTTACTACTTGGAAAAATATCGTATATACATACATATCATATATGTATATAAAATAATATATCACTATGATTCAAAACTGTACAAAGTAAGACTTTTTCTCTTGTAAAGTTGTGATTTTTAACATATGGCTACTACGGGAAATAGAACTAAATGGCAATATGAAAGAAATATTAATTTTATGAAGTTGCCTTTCGAATAATATTCCTGCATCTTGTCGGTCATATTTTAGTTTATAAGAGTAAGATAGTGATTTTCCAATTTATGAACAAGGTTAAGTACTAGGAGTTAAGACATAGAGATTTTGAAAAAAAGAAACAGAAGGCATTCATATAATAAACCGAGATTATATAGTCCAGAATAAGGTCTCGGAGATTCCAAAGTGGTATTAATATCTCGTTGAATTTCTGCCTGGAAAGTGTTTAAAGGAGTTAATAAAGCAGGGAGTTTGTCTTCAATAGAGACAGCTTATGCAAGCAGTGCTTTCACAAACCAAGGAGAAGATCTTACCGCGGAGGATAATTTCCAAGCAACCACCTCAAAGGAAACTGCAGAATCCCTTTTGAAATATTTCTTTTAAGCAGTGTGCTTGAAGTCTCCCAGACGTAATCGCCTGCAGAAGAACGCCTGCTTTCTCTGATTTCACTTGCATATATTCATATATATTTCACTATTAAATACTTTCTTATATATATATATATATATATATATATATATATATATATATATATATATATATATATATATATATATTTGCAGCGGTTACATACCTAGGTACTATCAAAACACGTTCTTTTAATTCTCTCGATTTTACAGTCAAATTACCTGTGTCTATCTCCTTAACGAGATGGATGTTTGACAACTGAAATGTAAATGATTATATTTTTATATTAACTGTATGTATTAAATCATATGAATTTAAAGTATACAATATATTATTAGGTTTTGTAGATGTAGCATTATAGTATTTATAATATAAGTTAGCCTTATCCAACTGAGTGCTCACTGACGTCACATACGGATGTTCTCTTTCTGATAAACCACATGTACTTTTTCAGGTTTTTTTAGTAAATGGCACTACGTCAGGTTATTACATACTTCTAATCTAGAAGTTACAGTTAAACGAAAACATAATGCTTCATTTATTAATCAGTGTTACACAGTAAGGACACGGTAGTATCCCAAACACTCGTAAACATCCAAATTTAGAAGGCATCTATAAACATTAATAACGCAACTAAGATAGACGTGTTAATGTATATCTGGAGTATCGTAATGTTTAATACTATGATCAGAATAAGACGTATTTCTAATCAATAAGTACAAAGTTTCAAGAGGTTGGAAACTTTAAATTTCTTCAAAATGTTTTATTAATAAAAGAATACTTCGATAACTATCAAATCCAAGAAACGTACGTATTATAATACCGTTTACGGATTTATAATATTTGCTGATGTTTGTAATACTTTGATGTTCTTACTTTATAATACTGAATAATAGGTGTGATATTGTAAGTTTTCGTTTGATGTGTGCATTTTAAATGTGTAATAATCTCACGTCGTACAATTTTAAAAAGCACAACTTTATGTTGAGTTGTATCTTGTGGCATTGTTGATCAAACAATGTCACCATGCCGACATTTGTTTGTCGAGAAATTTCATCGGATTTTCTTTATTCGTTTAAAAGTTAGTAGAGCATTTCAAGATAGATGATAAACTCGGTCATATTCACCTATGTCATTCCAATTATTTTTAGCATTTCATAGCATTTTCTATAAAATAATTGTTATATTTTTTTTACTACGAAGAATGTCATTCATGGTAAAACCTAAACTTCTGACCTACGAAGTACTTCTCCCAGCCAGACGACTTTTAATTGCTTTATCTTTAACACAACTGCTATATAATTTACATAGGTATTCGTGTAAAATGTTATACATAATGTACTGATTTCACAACATGGAGATGGATGTTTGACGACTCAAATGAAAATGTTCAAATTTTATTTTTATATAATTCTATATTTTTATATAATTGTATTTAATATATTTCGGTAATATAAAAAATCTTAAAATTATACTTTCACCATCTACGAAAAGTATTATGTATTTATGGTGAACGTAAAGTTAAGCCTTCATTCATGTAATTGAATTAAATTCATTAAATGAATAGTAAGTCAACATTATAAGTAGGGCAACCCAAAAGCATGAAAAGCATAATAGCTATTTACACATGTGGTTGGTACCTTGAACATGGTTGTGGTTGTCTAAGGGTCCAGAAGAAACTAATTTTAAAAGCATAATAAAGCATAATTTTAGAAAATAAAGCATAAAGCATAATTAAAAATATATAGCATAATTCGGCGTTGTGCTTCAAATGAAAAGAATATCGGGATATTATTATTATTTAATACATTCGGTTTCCTCTGTTAGTTTCGAGTTTAGTCCGAGTTGAAATTTTCCGCCTCGTTTACACTTCCTAACTATGCAACACATAAGAAGTCTTATAGAGCATTTACGTAAGTCCTACTATATCTCTCTATCTTTTCATCTGATTGTCAATAGGTATCAGAGCGAAAATTATAGGATATAGCGAGAAATGTATCTCTGGTATGGATTCAGTCTGAAGGATAGATTCTATCCGTACCCATATTCCTCTTTACAACCAGAAGGAGTAGTAATATTACCATTTCATAGTTTCAGTATCACTGCTGTTACTTTGCGTTCATGTTGGGTTAAGTTGGGTCTCTTTCTTATTATCTTAAACCATCCGAAATGTTATTGCTTTATAATCAGAACTTTGTCATATCGCTGCGCCATTCTGACTTTGTGATCACGAACATTTATTCTTACTTGGAATCTTATTCTTTCTCTTCTTAATACCCTCCTTACGACATGTACCTTTGATACATCTTGCTTATACTACAATTGTACGGAGTACATTCTATTAATCAGAGCTTACATTATTTTGTGCATTCGTTCGTGATATTTTCTGAAACAGTTTCTCCATTTACATTTTTTTAAAACATCAACAACATTTTTGCAATACATTTTTAAAGAACCTTTTGTTTTTTCCTCTTCTTTCTTGTAAATCTATCTTCTGAAGGCCGCTTGCCCAATTGATTCATAAAACTAGAACTCAAATTGGTCATGTTCTTCGTATGTTTATACTGCCTTTGGATACTAATGGCAATCCTTGAAACTATGAATTCACTATTCTTTTCCTTCTTCACGTATTTTCAGTTACTACTAAGAACTGACGCATTTGATCTCAACGTTCTCTTAGTTGTCATATCCTCAACATTTTTGTACTTCTGCTTATCTTTCTGTGCTTTTTCTCCCTTCTCTTCTTTCCAGAAATGATTGAAGATAATAAACCTCTTACGTTAGTTACTGCCTAGAGCGTGTTTTCCCTACTGAAAGTACAACTAAGTTGTTGGATTTTTCTGATTCGGACATATCCAATTGGTTAGATTAGGACTTTGCTTTTCTCTGGCGATCCGGGGAACTTTCTGTTTCTTGCTTCTACGTTTCTACTTAATCTTTAGGTTCAGTTTTTTTTCCTGCATGAACAAACGCAGTGACCAATAAAATAACATCTGAAACATCGTTTAGATTTAACTAGACACTCCCATCTTTGTGAACTCGCTGCTTTTTTCTATAATTGGTGCAGTTCAATAAAGCTTAGTAATGTTGCTATTTGGTCGTAATTTTTATGTTCATCCATTGTGTCGTAATTCAAGTTTCCGTTTTCAAATACATATTTCCTATTTTAAATAAGGTTATCTCGTGATCTCGCAGCTAAAATTGCTATTCACATTCTAAGGTTTATGTATAACAATCTTCTATATCTGTTCCCACAAAACAGAGAGCATAGAATTTTTTGAAGTAACAGTGCGCCATTTTTACTTTGTGATCTTTGTATTAGATTAAGAGTAGATTTAGATTTAGAGTCCCTTTCAGCAACGAGGCTATATGAGTCGTGGACTTACAGCTTAATGTGGGATCTCCACATGAGCTTCCGCTGCGAATCTAACCCGTGGCTTCCACACCAAAGGTGCGCATGCTAACTGCTTAGACACGAGAGAGCTCATGTGATCTTTAGAGGTGGAGTTGACGATTATTTCTTATTATCTTAGGCCATCTAAACCGGTATTGCTATAGTAATCAAAACTTACTTGTTCAATATTACACTCGGAATTGGATCAAGCAACCTAGCATACATAAATATTGGTAAGTGGTCAACATGAAACGTCATAGACCATAAGACATTGAAAACTAAAATAAATTTGATACTAATGGAATTAACAATCATAAATTCTCAAATTTCCCCAGTGATGTAGAGACCAGTGAGCACGATGGTTCAGTTTTTGGATGAAAGGCTTTCAAATTTGATCTTAGTTAGCATTCTACCTTAAACTGTAGGTTTACGTCTCATATAGCCTCATTGCTGAAAAGAGGTACTCAACTTCAATAAATAAATAAACAAACGAAAAATAATATAATGAATTCAGATTTGCCCTTAGAATGAAACAAACTTAGGTTATTTTAATCAAGAAAAAAATTACAAGCTTGTTACATGTTTATATATTTACTCATTCATTACTTCTGTGTCACCTGAAGAAGTATTGCGTATAAGATCCATTAGATGCAGGAAACTGATCCAATTGCTTATTTAATTTATTTTATTCATTAATTGAAATTCACTGAACTTGAAAATTTCCAGTTAGGGATGAACTTGACAATAGGTCAACATAAAGGTAAGCCATTCACATCATCATGAATTAGAAGCTCTTTTCTGTTTCTGTGATCTTTCCTCTGTCTCTCACCTTGACTTTGTAATATTTTCCCTTCCTCCGGAACCAAATCCCGCAAGCGTAAAAGACGAGAAACAAAGATGAGAAAGAAACTTTTTCCACTTCATTTCAAAAAAAATATAGGGTAAGAAGCATTACCTTAATACAAAGTGGGAAAGGATGATGCCCATACCAACTGGAATCTTAAGAGAAAAGAACAGACGAAAGTTTAATCGATATTCATCAGTTGCTTAGCAACAATCTGCTTCCAAACACTAGCTTATTCTGATACCTTTCTTCGAGAACAAAAAATATCATCGTGCACACACACGTTCATACAATAGTATATGCTTATGTACTGAACCATATTCTATCTCTTACTTGTCTTGGGATTTTACAAAAGAAATCCACCAAAATAAGAGACTTGCAAAACATTGCTAGGTGCAGAAAACATAAAAATAAAATTTTCAATAACATCATATGTAATGTAATGTTGCCAACTGAGCACAAAATGAAGTTTTGTTAAATGGCACGGAACACAAATTATAACATCTAGAAAATCTAATTAGGAGTAGAACCATACCTGTGAAGTCGTGATGTATAGTGTTGCCAACATTTGAAGATTGGCCTATATGAATTCCTATATGAATATTGGATGTAGAAGAGACCATACAGCACACAATTCTCACTAGTTAAAACCAAAATATGAGACCAGAAACAATAATATAATCACTGAAGCATGAAAATAAGGGACGAAGCACAGTGTCGAAGCAGGTTTGCCCAAGTGGAAAATCAGAATAGTATCAAACACAACACACAAAACTGCAATGATGCATGCTCTTGGATTGATAATTGATTAGCAGGCTCACGTTTCTGATGCACATAATACTGTATCACCTCACACATTATTGGTAGTCAATTTTTCAGTGTTGCTGTTGATAAAGCGCTCCGCAGTGTGTTGGTAATGTATTATTACCGAAACGTAAAGAACTTCGAGTTGATCGAATTTTTTATAATTTCGAAGATCAAACTTCAACATCATTCTAATGGATGATAATGTCACCTTGGAAACACCAAGGAACAAAAATAAGTTATTATTGGTATGGTTACATACTTGAAGAAAGACGCCAGAAAACCCAAACAATTATATAACAAAAACATTCTGTTTTGTGGAAATGTGAAATCAGTGTTTTCCCGCATACGTCGCAAAAACTATTATTTTATAGTCTAGAATGCACTGGTTTTGAAGGACATAAGAAAGAAAAATAACGAATAAGGCAAATATAAAAACTCCTCCCCATTTACCACTGTATCACTGAGGTAATTAACGGATATGGCTAAAATATGAATAGCTATTAAAATAACGATAATTAAACAACATTAATTATCACGTTATCCGTGATAGTATGTACTCTTCTACATCCGAAATTCATATAGGCCTATCTTCAAATGTTGGCAACACGGTACATCATGACTTCACAGGTATGGTTCTAATCATAATTAGATTTTCTACATACTATAATTTGTGTTCCATACCACTTATCAAAACTTCATTTTGTGCTCAGTTGGCAACACTACATTACATATGATGTTATTGAGCATGTCCATGTTTACAATGTTTGCTTACTATACTGTTGTGTAAATACCATTTTGATTACTTTAATCATTTTGAAGTTATTTCTGTGTCAGTGTATCTTTTGCTTGCTATCTTCACATGATTCTAGATTCTTCTTTCCTCTCTATGTCCTGTGTTTTTGGGTATCGGCCAGTAAAACTTTGGATTTCTCACTTTTCTTCACTCTTCTATCGATTGCACATTGTTTGATTGGGCAATGCTATTATCAATATAAGATGTTCCCTTGTCAGTTCAGGATATTTGTAACTCACAAGTAACCGAAACTGTCATAATGTCATAATCCAAAACTGACCACTTACTAATGTGAATCGCCGCCGGAATAATTTTGTGGACCGACGCTGGTCCGCGTACCAACTATTGGAAACCATGTGTATAGTTAACACATCAATGAAAAGCAAATAAACAAAGCAAATAATTTAATATGCCAAGGTACAACGTCTAAACCAGCTTTATTACATCATAGCTGGTGGTCATCACGTAAGAAAAGTGAAGCACCTTTCGGAGATGGCCAAAGCCGAATTCTTACCATTTGAATGGAAGTTAGATAAGTTTTAACACAATCGTAGCTACGAGATGTGCTGAATATGTTTGTGCACACACTAATAAAATAATTTGATTCCTTTCTCATCTTCAATTGTCATGCATCCTGAAAGTTTGTTTCGTCTATTCATTGAAACAAGACTTTATTTGGTTTTTGATATACTTAAAACTCAATAACATGGGCATATATAAATGTTACAGTGAGAGTGTGTGTGTGTGCTTTAATGACCTTTGTTTGTACCTATTTGAAAACATTTCTGCTGCTTTGTGCATCCCCATATAAAAAACTCTGGCTATGCCTATAAGTTGTAAGAAATTAAGACAGCGGAATGCGCTCCACTATAATCACCATTTGTGAAATGGTATTGATTCACTATCCTGTGTTCCATAAAGATTAAAAAATTAGTACTTATCAGTAACATAACAAAATAAGCCATTATTAAACAGAGTTAAACAAAATTTCATGATATAGGTAAAAACTTAGAAATAGATTCTTCTGCACTGCTAACTCCTTGCTGACTAAAAAATTTCTTTGAGCAACTACAAAATCTTCTTTATTCATAATAAATATTAGAACCGAATTATGTTCAAGCTAAAACAGGAAATATTAAAAGAACATTCAGAAAGTGATGGCATATTTAGACACATCGGGAGACCAGTAAGAAATTTGTAAGACAATTATTATTAAAAGAACATATTATTTTTGACATTTTATTCAGTGCAAACTCGAAATTTGAAGGTAAATGCTTTACACGTATTCTCCCTGTTTACACAGAAGTTCAGGTATTAAATAAAGATGTAAAGAATCACCTCTCTTCATATAGTGTTTTCTCTCAAATTCGGTATGATTTTTGCACGAAATACTTAGTTCGATGCCCTACAGGAGAGCATCGAACGCATTGTGGTGGGTAAGATCCCAAGTCTCGTCCTATCCAACTTCTCCTCTGCAAATGGCTAAAACTACACATCGGTAAGTCAACTAATTTGTTTCGATTCAATTTTCATGTTAATTTAAATGAAATTAGGTTCTCATCTTTGTATATATTCAGATCGAACGCTGTTATCTGAACCTTTTATTGAACTGACATAATTTATTTTTCTTCATAACATTGTAAATATTTCAAAAAAGCATAAATACAATATATTTCTACGTAACGTTATATAAAATAACCAAATAAAATACCTGTAATTGTCAATTTTAATTATAATGTCAACATGTAACCACGTATTGTTCTGCAAAGAAATTTCTTGAAACCACCCTACCGTACGTAATATTAAAAGATTAGTTTTGAAAAAAGAAAAAAATAATTCTACAGTATTTATTTATTTACCACTTACAATACGACTAAAAGTATTATTTTTAATTATGTGTCCCTAATGTTTCATTGACGGGGACGTGATTCACTTCTTGTCTCTGGTCCGATCTCATACAAGTGAGTTTGTCGAGCACAACATCGTGTCCATGGATTTTTTCAGGTTTCTCAGTTTCCATCCACATGCTCATTCCATTTTGTTCGTTTAGTCTATAGGGCACAAGTATTTAATATACAATAAAAAGAAAATAAAAAGAGACCTAAATGTTTAACACTTGTACTCTCTGCTAATATAGTATACTGGAGAGACAATTTTTTGTATTGACCCAGTATATTCACTTAAGTAGGAGTTATCTGAATTAAAAACTAGTGAATTTTCTCTGCAGAGCAGAAATAACTGAGATTTGATGCGCTTACTATACACCATCCAGTTGAAAGTAAGATAATTTCCGTCTCTGTATCCTTTCATAATCTGTGGAACCATTAATTTTCATTTTAGTTTCAAAGCTGAAAGGCTGAAATTTAACTATTAGCGTTAATGAAATACATTTCTGTGCATCATATGTAGCTTAAAAAATATATATTGTTAAAAATATATCGTGTAATACACGTGGGCACATCAAAGTTTTATCATGTTTCAGAAGAATCGTTTTCTTTTATATTTCAGAGAATACGTCTATCATTTTAGACTTTACAATTAGCCGAGTAATGATTGTCACGTGTCGAGAACTTCCTGATTCTTCATAGGCCTTGTAGCAACTTAGTCTATAAATAGTATTTTAGTCCATAAACATTATAATGTCATCACCTAAATACAAAATATCTCATCACCTCTTGAAAAATTATCATTGTTGTTCCGTATGTAGCTAACAAGAATATTAATAATTAGATAAAGCAAGGGCTTACTCGTGCACGTGCTTCTTTTACATAATAATGGTAGATAATAATTATGTGTTTTGCGTTTGCCAATGTTGACTTTTATGCTAATGTCCTTTCTTTCTCCGTTTGTTTCTAATAATAACATCAACACAAAAGAATGAATGTATAAAATGCCAAGTAAATGAATGAAGGGAAGCTATTTTTGTCGTGTTTGTTTTCGCAATGACACGCATCTTCTTTTGCGTCCTCTTGAATTGTCATTCAACAAGTCCACGTGGCTTACTCTTGGGCTCAAATCGATCCACATGGCTTAATTCAAAGTGTTTCCAACTTACAATACTGGTCGTGCACTAGCTCTCAAATTGTGAAAAAGCATATAAAAACAAACTCAAGTTATAAAATTTCATTTTTCTGTGAATTATTTAGCTTTTTGATACAAAGTTGAAATACTTTTTTCGGAAGAATATTCATTTACATACCTAAGTTGAAACTTATAATGATAGTACTGAGGCATTTTCTGTACCGTGTTATCTCAACGAAGGGAATAGAGGATTGCTTTCTTGATTGGTTGTTTTGTTGGTTACGTTTCTTTTACCACCAAGGTTATGTGAAACATGTACTAACAGGTTAATGTGAGATCCGAACCGTATATGCTTCCATCGCGAATCGAACCCGGTCTACCCACCAAGGACACATATGCTAATCATATAGCCACAAAGGAGCTAGCAGGTAAGGGATGGTTAAACCCAATAGAAGGAGACTATTAAACAATTTTAAGATATTTCATTTGTTAAATGAAATAAATAATATTTTTGCTCATAAAGTGTTTGTTCTTGAAACTACTTAAGAAACTGCTGAAATAAAATAAGGTGAAACATCAATTACAATACTGAGAAAGTAACAAAATTATACTTGGTTTTCACGCCTCAAAAACTAAGCGAATTGAACGAAGTTGTGATATGTCACTTATCGAATACTGTGTTTTGTGTAGACGTTTGTTCGAAACACAACTCGTTTGCATTTTATAGCTGTTATATATATTTCTTTCTTTTTTACTTGCGCTCATATCAGAAACATCTACATACCATTTTCAGTCAGATAAAAATGATTACATACATTAAACACTATAATTTATAGGTTTCTATAAAGTAATCGTTCTGTACATTCCTTTCGATATTTTTTCTTTTTGACGCTGAGAGCACAGCTTACAGTAAAATTGGCTGGGAGTTCAAGGAACCATAAGGTTAATTGATATATAGAATACTTTATCCTAGCTCTTAGTTCTTAATTTATCCTTTAATTCCAGCTCCCTAACTTTTAGGTTTTTGTTTTCTCTTTTGAACCATAAAGAAACAAAAGATTCTTCGATTGTCCCACTTAACTATGTTAAGTTAATACGCAATATATAATTGGCAAAATTGTGGCGGTTTTGTGTATGGAGAAGCTTCGGGCCTGTAATTATGTCTTCCATTTGTTATGAGTCTTTGTTAGTGGTTGGAAGTGTATATGTTATCATGAGATGCAACTTTCGTAGCTGCTCATTGTTTACTTCTTGTTAAGTTCAACGATTGTTTTCTGAGCGTGGCGTCGACCTTCCAATATGGCCAAGTGCTTCAATCGGTTAGATGTCAAGATGAGGTGACTTGGACGTCTCCAGAATTTGTCCGCTTGTTTTCGTAAGGTCTTCAGCAGTGGAACTTCCAGATGGATAAGGATGTATCCATCGAGTTGTCTGTTATAGTTGAGCTGCTTTGTTCTGAATGACTTTTAACTGTCGCAGGTGTGCAAGTGCAAGTGCTACAAAGCTGGATGAGCGTACGTTAACAACGGTGTGGCTGAATTGGGAGCTTAGCAGCACTGAATTGCCTTGCTGATCCGTAGGTAACGTCCGGACCTTTGCGTATGGTGGGGCTGTTATTTGAAACTAACTTTTTCTTTATAAAAGAGACTTGAACCATGTAAAGTCATCAGTGATCTGGGAATATTCTTCTCTCTCATCATGGTAATATGTTTACTATTATATGATGTTAGTAAGCGAAAAATACATGTTAATAGCATTAGCAGGTTTAATAGTACATGGTTTTCATATCTTTTCTGTAACAATGCGATATGTATGTTTACAAATAAGATATTAGCAAAAAGCAAACAGAGAATTCTTAGAATATCCTCACACTATCTGTTCGTTTGCCTGTTCGAGCGTAGAAATACATTGCAAGCTATTTCCCTCTTTACATTACACTCATCCGTAGGAAACTCGTCTGAGTATAAAAGAACATTAAGACATTCCTGCTATAATCAACCAAGATTCGCCCGAGCATTTGAAGGGACAACAGGGAGGAAATATTGTGGAGAATGGACAACTTGACACATTGGGCTTATTTTACTCGTTCGAGTGTTGGGCAATATAGCAAGTGTAGTCAGTTCTATAGGCAACTTACACATTGGAAGTAAGAATGGATGAAAGACAAATACTGCACTTCCAAGTCGATTGTACAATTTAGCTCTAGGTCAGTAGTAGAAACAAGAATATGTAGTGTCATCACATGCCACCTGTAATAACAATTCCTCTTAAATTTTATATAAAAAACAGGGTAAGAATAGAAATAACTATTAATTATCTTCATCACCACAGAAATAATATATATATATATAGGCCTAGAGTGCCCCAAATGATTAGATTAATATTTTAAAAAATGTATAGAGGAGACCCTGTAGAGATAAATTTATGTTTGCGTCACTGCAGGAGACCATGAAGTCTGGTTGTTTTCCAACTACTGATTTTTTTGTTACTAGAACAGTATTAGTTTATTTTGCAAGGCATTACGCTAGGATTCTGTTAGGGAGGGTCATGAAAGGTGGTAGTCTGAAAGCCTGGTTAAAAATGTTAAATAGCAAATGGGATGAATCATGTATAATTGAAAGGGTCTTCACGAGAAAAGTTATAAACTCCAAATTGTCACGTCCTTCTTCCAAAAAATGACGAAATAATGTCCACTAACTCTAAGGGAATTCCCTATATCCTTTAATCGAATCAAAATAGAAATAAATAAAGAGTCTGTGTTTAACAAATGTTAAGGCAAATATAACAATGTAACGTTCTATCATCACGGACATCATTACAACTGATAGGTGGGGAAAGTAATTTTTAACACTAACGAAGGAACCTATCCAAGTGTAACTCTGACTTCGAATCGAGACTATGGCCGTTGGATACCTTGTTCCAAAAGAACATAACACGAAAAGGGATGCATCCTCGATCGCAACCGTTGCGGAGATATAAGCGTGAAAAGTTAGAAATTGAGCTCCATACTATACATTACAAAGTCAGATTCCAGGTCAGATGTTTCGGAAACAGTCGGGTAAGAAAATATAGCGAATACATATCAAATTTGTGTGGGGAGCCCAGCACCTTTGAATGAAAAATTTGTGTTCCCGGGGCACTCACAGGGTCCCAGGCGGGGTCCAACTCAAAATTTGCAAATGGAACCGGGGGTCAAGTAGTATATTGTATGAAAGCTATTGTTAAATAAAAGAAGGTAGAACAAATCTCAACTCTCTACGATAACCCTGTGCAAACGGACAACTGGTCAAAATGTCAATACATCCTACATCAGAAAATTTATGGTAAGCTTCTAAATCCGTTAAGTTGCGACAATAACAAGACAGAAAAACAAGTTTAAAAGTGCAAGGTATTGAAGTAAAGCAAATTCCTGCAGTCTCCCACAGAGTCGCACAACGGAGACCTAATCCAAGTATAAGTGTGACTTTGAATAACCAATGGACCACAGAATAACCATGACCATTGAATTTAGTGTCCTGGAAGAGAAAGGATACGTTATCAATCGCAACCGTCGTGAGGGTGAGAAGCTCGAAAGGCAAGGGAATATGCTTCGCGCATCGGAACCCCAAATTCACAGATTGCACCGTGAAATTTCTATCTGGGATTTCCTGAACAAGAAACATGATGGTAAAGACGAAAATGAGTGACCTTGAAACTGTGGCGCAACTTGGAGAGGAATGGGATTGGAGAAAACTTGAATAATGGTGCAGAAATAAAATATATTGGAGGATGCTTTTGAGAGAGAAACTCTGCAGCAATTTGCTTTACTTCAATACCTTGCACTTTTAAACGTGTTTTTTTGTTTTGTTATTGTCGCAACTTAACAGATTTACAAGCGTGGCCATAGATTTTCTGATTGACATTTTGGAGGCCGCGGTGGCTTAGTTATAGAGCGTTCACCTCTGGGGCTTGGGGTTCTGGTTCGATCCCAGCCGCCGCCAAGTGACTTAGTGGTGGACAAACACCGTGTGCGTGGGTTTCTTCGGGGTTCTCCCGTTTCCTCCCACTTTTTTCTTTCCACCATTTCATTCATTACTCATCATCACCGTCTCCTTTAGCCTAACCGGCATATCCGTGGGACATAAAACTCAAAGATTTCATTTCATTTCATTTTTTGTATTGACATTTTGACCAGTTACCCGTTTGCACAGGGTTATCGTATAGAGTTGAGATTTGTTCTACCTTCTTTTATTTAACAATAGCTTTCATACAATATACTACTTGACCCCCGGTTCCATTTGCAAATTTTGAGTTGGACCCCGCCTGGGACCCTGCGAGTGCCCCGGGAACACAAATTTTTCATTAAAAAGGTGCTGGTCTTCCCACACAAATTTGATATTTATTCGCTGAGTTTCCTTCCCCGACCGTTTCCAGAAAATCTGACCTGGAATCTGACCTTGTAATGTATATTATTTAGCTCAATTTCTAACTTTTCACGCTTATATCTTCGCAACGGTTGGGATCGAGGATGTATCTTTTTTAGTGTTATGTTCTTTCGGGACAAGGTATCCAACGGTCATAGTCTCGACTCGAAGTCAGAGTTACACTTGAATAGGTTCCCTCGTAAGAAAATTGACTAATATATCAGAGAAAATATCAAGATGAAAGGATACTGAATAAAACTTTAAAGGTGACTGTGATAGATGTAACAATGATGATGTAGAGCATATGAAGTGTTAAAAAATGAGCGATTGCACACATAATGCTTGTTGTTTCCGCACACATACACATGAAAAAATCGTAAATGCATCACTTCAGGACATCTGAATTCTATTATGCAAAAGCATAAAACAGCTTTTGAAGTACCGTCCACCATGGCGTGCAGCTTTAGCATCTGGAGATGTGCGTAGGAGAAAATAGTTACATGAGATACTTTTTTGCATGTGCCATACCGAGAAATGTTCTTTTAATTCTATAACGGAGCAATGATGTTATCTCTTGTGTGTTACCTATTTTACGATAATTTGCGTAGGATTTTTCTTCTATTTTTATGAAATTTGGCGTGTTTTTATCTTAATACTTACCAAATATCTCTATTCCGTAAGTTGCGATAAGCTAAAAGATCTTCAATATGCAAAATAACTATGTCCAAGGATAAGGTAGATTAAACTTCAATTCAAACATACGTTCATAAACACAGTGTGATAAGAAACAAGGTGCGATAAGTACTATAAAAAATATTCCATTTTAATAAAACTAAATATCTTATATTTTCTTCTAAAGTTTCCCTTCATCCCAAATACGTGGACTTTAATTGAATTAAGGGCACAATGGCAGATTTATTCTGTTCAGATAAATAAATAAATTTCGTAACATTTCTTCGATTTTCGTGAACTATGGCTCTGCTGTGTTTAAAGTTTCCCAGTGGAATGTATTACATAAGATTGAAATTACTCAGGAGGGAAGAATGAATTCACCTCAACTTCAGGAAAAATTCAGAATATGTTTCTTTTTTAAAAAATATCATATTTTCATAATACATAGTAAAAGGTCAACGGACTGAATCTTCCCCTTCAATCCCCACTCTACGAAACATACTTTGAAACTTCTATTGCACTCGAAAGCTCTAGCATACTTTTGTTTTTAAGCTCCAAGTTGTTTATTTACTAAGAAAGTTCCATATTAACTAGTAAAAGCAATTTACGTTAAAGACATTAAGGGTTGCAGTTTGAGAGAAATTTTGGAAGTTCCAACATGACTAAGTTAAAGACACAAACTTGATTTTTTTAATTGAAATATCCAGGAGACTTGTAGAATAGGAAATTGATTGCTTGATTTGAAACTCAATCTTGGAATTATGAAGCAAGAACACTAATCATTTATCTAAATTTTTGTAATATTACTATCAAACATTAAAGGGATATACACTTTTGTTTGGTGCTTGTGATCTCAGCTTCTATTGCTAACAAAAGAACATTGAAATTTGAATATTAACTGTGGTTCGGATTACACCTTAAACCGTAGGTTTGCGTCTCATATACCCTCGGCGTTGACAAGGGACGCTAAAACTTTAATAAACAAACAAGCAATATACGAAGTGGAATACATCCACTGAAGATAACATTAAACTTTTCATTTTCTTCATAATTTTTATCTTGTTTGCTATTCAGTTTCTCATTAAATTTTCAATACAGAAAGTATTCTATTTTCAAGTAGAAGATTTGAATTTTTAATAATGGTTGGGTTGTTGATGGTAGTTCAAAATGTAGGTGATGATTAAAACATTGGAGCACAATAAATTTTCTGGCTTTATCGGTCATGTTAGCTATCAGTTAGCAACACTGCGTAAACGCTTGTTTCTTCTTTTTTGATTTCAAGCTCCACGTGTTATTCCTTCCACTGCTGACCTTGAACCCCACAAAAATTAGAACTACATTCAATTGTCCATGTTGTTTAAAAACAGATAATTTAAGTTTATATTTTGGGCATGTTCTTTTTTATAACTGGTAATTAGCCTCTTATGGTGTATCGCACCATTATTCCCTTTATCCTCTACATATAATAGAATTAAGTTTTCTTCTATCCCGCTATCCAAAATGCCATTCTTTGCAAGGGAAGATGTAAAAATGTTGGGAAATATGTTACTTAAAACATATAAACATTTATAAGGTTTTCCCTCAGGACCATCGTTGAGGCAAATTGAAGTTTACGCACGTTAGAAATCCTCGACTCACATAAAATTGCCTCTGAACTAGTTTCCTTAACATCAATAATTATATAAATAGTGTTCTCGCAATCCGAAAAGGTCTGTTAAACCATAATATGGAGGTCATTAGGCCTTCAAAATTGACATTCCAAAACTCAATTCTAAATATTTTTTTCTAAATCCAAAGCCTAATTAATTGCTTTCTCTCACTCGAGAACCATTCACTCATTTTATAAAAATAATCAGGAAAAATTATGCTTGTTCGAAATATCTTTTCTTAAAATTACACCTAGATAATTTCTAAAACCAAAAAAAAAAACAGTTTAATCATTTTCTGGCACCCAAAAACTAAGTTACCTTATTTCATGGAAACTTTTTACAGTAGGTAACATATTTAGTGCTCACCCGAAATGTATTTTCTCATTGCCGAAACAGCTGAATCACCACTTCGTAAATGAACCTCCTCATTATTTGCAAATTTCTAATCGGCAAAACTAATTATCCAAAAGTCGCATCTAAATACAATTTTCCCGTGTCAAAAGCTAAATAAAACGTTCTTTGTCACCCAGAAAGGGAAGATTCTCCACATTTTAGGAATTATTATATCCTATAAAATAAATATTTCCGAAAATTGTAGTCACAGTTTCTTTTCCAAATCCGAGACCTAAGTAAATAACCTTGAACCTAAAGACTGAAATTTACTCAACTTAATAGATCGTTAGAGAACATCATTAGTACTATCTAGAAATTAGTGTATTTAATTAACTTATAAACATTTTTAGAAAGAAATTAGACTTAGTAAACCTTCTTCTTGTGACCAATACACGACATAAACTAGAAACGACACGAAAAATTATTATTGTTTATTGCAAAGATGTTTTCCGAATTATCCCTTTTTTTGACTTTCACTGAACCCAACATTTAGTTTATACTATCTTCATCGCGCCTAAATACGGTATATTTTATTCCACATCTTCGAATTTAGGTAGGTCTCTTGCTTCAAGATCAGTTTAACACACTTCCTCCTGAAATATGTTTTTCACAAAGTTTACAAAACTGATAAACTCATGCCATATCATGATAATACTAAGAGAAGGCCAATTGCTTAGTTTGTGTGTCTCTATAATCAATATATTTTAGCGCCCAGCGACCCTTAGGTAATATTGTGAAGAGGAGCTTTAAACAATAATTGGAATATATAGTGCGATTGTTTGATCACACACATACTGAACTCGAGCTGCTGATGACAGGTTTTTATTTTCGAAAAAAAAGAAAAAAGATCCAGATGCAATTTTTATTCTATTATGTCCACAGATTGAAAGGCCGTCAGCCACAATTCTTTGTCGCTTTCCTTACTGTTAGTATATTTGCAAATGCTTTCTAGCGAGAATTTAAGGACTATAAAATAAATATTCTGAGAAATGTCATCCCATTGCAAAGATACAATGATAAATTAGCCATTTGTGGCTTGCTACACTATAACTTGTAATTGTAAGATAATAAAGTGGATTACTTCTTATTAAGTATAATTTAGTTGCCAGAAAGAATATTTTAAGTTATTGGAAGATCGAGTCCGAGAGCCGAGTGTTATATATGCTTCTGTGAAAAAACACTGTAAAGTTCAACAAATCTTTAAGCTCAAAAGAAAATATAACAATCTATAGCTAATCAATGACATGAGTGAGTGCAAATGGTCATGTTTTTCTTTCTAGATCTGCTTCGAAACTTTGCGGAGCTAAAATCTATGTTATTCATTGTCAATAACAATTTAAAATCATTATTCTGTTGGAATCAGATTTCTGAATTTCTTCACTCTCATTCGAATAATGTCCTCTCTTTAGTTGTTGATTTCTTCTTGAAGATAAGGTTGATAATTCCTATTTTATTTTTTATTAATATTACTTTTTTTAATAAGTTCTCATACTTTTTGGCTTATATGATCTAGTCTGTATTTCAGAGAATTTGTCTTCAATACTGCTTCCTCTAACGTGAAACTTACTCTATGTTTCTACATCCAAGGCATCCTCTTATTGCGAGAACAGAGGATTTAAAAAAATCTATTACATGTACTTGGTATATTTTCAGAACTTACTATAAAACTACACCAAAATCGAATCAGATAGAGACTTCCATTAGTCTTTCGCACTGCAAGAGTCCACTAAATCTGCGAAAGTTCAAAACTAAAGCAATAAGTGAGGAAGAGAATAAAGTCAGAGCTTTATGGAATCTACTCATTCCGTTCAGTAAAGAACACCTTCACATCACATGTCGCGAAAACAAGATGACTCTTTATTTCTGAACACGAAATTGCGGCAAAAAGTCTCGCTTTGGTTTCGAAAATGTAATATAATAAAAATAAAATCTCACCAAAGCAAAAAGTTATTATTACTAATTTCCCTTACAGTTTCCACTATATATAATGTTGCCTTCATAAGTGTTTGTTTTGTTATATTTTATTTTAAGTTCGAGAATTTCTTACATTTCAACATTTCTTATTCATTTCAAGGATGTACGTATTTACTATTGAGTTATCATGTATAATTAAAGACTACCTTTTCGGTTATTACGTATAGTTGATTATGTGTGTAGTTTTACATAAAAGGTAACCTCTATCATAACATGCATTGGTATAGATGCAGAAGTCTTCATTTGATGTATTTTATTCTCGTGTTGTGTGGAAGACATAGTATATAGCCTACTCCACTTATTTCTGGGATAGATTCTGACATTTGTGATAAATTGTAGGCTACTGTCAGAACAAAGACTCAAGTTAAAATCGTAACTACTCTGTAAAGTCATTTTTAAAGATCTCTTTAATCTTTTACTAAATGAACATTTTTTGTTTATTTCTATTTCATAATCAACCTTCAATTAAGTTTACCTGCTGTTTATTTAGTTTATTACTAAGCACTTTTACTACATTTTGTATTATTTTCAGATCTAGTGTTAAATTACTTTTCCAGATCTAGCATTTAAATAGTATGCTTAACGGACTTTTTAGTAACTCTCATAAACATTTAATATCCTTCGTTTATACACATAGGCGAAACTAGAGTGGAGCCAGGGGGATGCCCCCTAGAAGCCAAGCTGGCCCTCCCCAGAATTTTCCTACTGGATGAAAATAATGTTATTAATTTACCTCAATTTATGCATAACAATTTTAGTGATGCTTGCGTTCGATATATTTAATAGTGTCTATACTCTTCCGCCCATCGATTTTTTAAAAAAATATGGTCTGGTGCCTGGATGTAATAAAGTCCCTGGACCAATGTGATAGTGGGCAGTATAGCGCCCTCTCAACTTACACTGTGCTTTTTAATTATTATTCTTTGATAACTTCATTAATGTAAATTACTTTACCATTTAGCTCTAAGATTTGAAGCTATGGATGATTAATAAAAATTTATAAGGAGTTATAAAAAAGTGATAAAAAGTTATATCGTTCACATCATTTTGAATCACGCTGTATTGTTTCAAGTAATTTACATTATTCACGTAGTAAGCTTTTCTTGTTTATACAGTATGTGTATGATAAACAAGTCTTGTTATTTTATTTATAGCATAGTACTGTTTGAATAGTTAGGATTCTCAGAACAAATTACTAAGGTACACTAAAAAACACCAGAAAGGTAAGAAAGAAGAAGCCGAATTCTTGAACTTATAAACTCAAGTGTTGTTGCTTTCTACATACAAGCATATAATACCCATTCAAAAGTCACTGTTGAGTTGAGTTGATTTTGAGTTTAACGTCCCGTTCAGCAGCGAGGTTATAAGAGACGCAGACCTACTCATTAACGTGGAATCCGAACCACTTGAGCTCCCGCTGGGAATCGAACCCGGGTCGTACGTCATAGGCGCGTACGCTAACCGTTTAGCCACGAAGGAGCTCAAAGTCACTATTCAATATTGTTTGTTGCTTTTCCATATTATTATTATTATTATTATTATTATTATTATTATTATTATTAATAATATTATTATTATTATTATTATTATTATTATTATTTATGAACTGAAGTTTGTGGTTACATTCTTAAAGTATGTATAAACTGTAACTAGGCACGCACCCAGAAATTTTTGTGCAGTGTGTCGAATGTTGGAAGGGATATAATATTGCAAGACACAGACACGGCGTTATTCTGCACCCGAATAAACGATAAATAATTTCCAAGTAGCAGAAGTCGTGCACCCCAGGAACTCTTTTTATATTTTGCTTTTGAAAAGTGAGTATATTTATGTTTTGCTAAAGAAAAAAAATGTTCCTGATAACCTGATATTTTAGTTTCATATTGTAGAAGTTACATGAGTATCGCAGCAAGAACCAGAGCGATTTTAGCCGAGCAAGTCATGTCGTCTCTTGGTACGCGGAGGGAAGAGGGCATGTACCAAGGGACTTAAATTATTTTACCTAGTGACAACTATACAGAAACTATAGCTTGCTTCCTCATTCTCAATAGAATGGGAATTTTTGCATTGTCAAGTAACTTTGTACCTAGGTAAATACAAGGAATATAATGCTATATAAATCAAATAATATTGCAGTGTTATCAAATTATTTGCAGAAATAGCGTGCACAGTGAAAAAATATCGTATTATTCATATGTAAAATCGTATGCTACATTTATAAAGCCTGTAGTTTTTGGACTTAACAAACAGCAAACGTATAACTGAAAACGCATGGTTTATAATACTTTCTGTATAAGTGTTCCATCTGTACGTAGTTTCCGTATGAAACAATATAGGCGGTCAGGATCTCACATAGAAATGGACGTATATAACATCTAGCTGACGAAGGTAACATATATATATATATATATATATATATATATATATGTAATATAAGGAAGACTGTTAGATATCAGAAATCCTGCAACGGCATGGTGTAACATCTAAGGGCAGTCCCTATTTAGCATAACGTATGCTCTTTACTGATTTCTGTTGTAAGTAAGAGCATTCCATATGTTTGTACAATATACCGCTGTCCGGAGAACGAATTTTTCTTAGTGCAATGAGTATGGAACTAGGTATATTGGTTTTAGAAAAATACAAATTCATAAGAGAATAGGATTACATCAAATAGGTATCAATCATCATATGCAAAGTATTGTTCCTCGGTACATGAAAATTCGTGTCCCTTGGTACTTGGATCGTCCTATTTATAAATAAAAGTAAATTTAACGAAAGGAGTGCATAATAAATTAGTCATCAGAATGTAGAAGCAATACACAGGTATCTTAAATGTGCTGGAGCATTTACTTGTTACTTCCACTTACACGCAACAAGAAAAACTCTTCAAATGTCAGGAAAAAAACTTCAATATACGAGAAACATATATTGCCTTTCAATTCACTTGTTTCTCTCTATATGCAATTACTTTATGTTGCCCAAATGAAGCATTGAAAACTGAATTCAGTGGTAGGAAAACAAAATTAATACGAAATTCAGAAGAGCTGTAGATGCAATGCCACCTAGTACATTATGTAAGAGGAACGCACGACTTCCCCTTTTTTACCTATATTCAAAAGAAAAAATACAGAACTAGATTGCTTTTTATAAGAAAGGAAAGGATACAGGTATAGTGTAAGATCAAATCTTTAAGCCACATTAATAATTTCTCTGTTAATATAAGTATAGTTTTATTAGGAAAGTGCAAAATGTCTGTCAAGTTACTAAACCTGGATGCAGTCCAGATCGGATGGACTTTCCATGAGTGCGTCCTGGTACAGACAAAACACAATCATTAAGAAAAAAAAAGATTTTTTGATTTGTAACCATATTTATACGGACGGTTGATACTAACGATGCAACTACAAAGTACACTAAGAAGCTCATATGTAATTCAGGAATATTACGATACAAAAGTTGACTTATATATGCTGCTAAAGTGTATTCAATGTAAGAAACACACTTGGGATAAACAAATGACGTACTACAATGAAATGTAATTGGCTGGAGTTATAAATATAGTTCCGTGATTGACGTAATTGCTTATTTGTAATTGGTTAAAGAGAGGAACTATTTTTTCACATTGTTTCGTATAATTAACTTCACACATTTGTTAGACGAGACGAAAAAATATTAATTCATGGAAATATACTACTACAAATTACTGACAAAATATATGCCATATTCTGTGATTTTTGCCTTCTGTTATCGAGAAAAAACAATCGTCAGAGTGTTGCTAACATGCAAACCGATAAGTATCTATAACAACAAATGTTAAACACTTGAGAGAGAGAGTAGATAGTAAATGTAGTAGAGAATAAACATTTATATAATATGTTTCCGTACAAATTTAATATATTTTGAATTGCTCTTAACAACCGTAATAAAGAAAACCCGTTTTTAAAAAAGTGTAATGGCCGTCCTTAAGGCCTACCGCTCACTGGCGACAAAACAGTTGGGCAACTATCTCGTCGCTGTCGCCTGCAGTCAGCAACTTTACGGAGACAAAACAGTTTTGTTGCCATACCCTCGCTCACTGGCGACGGCAACAGAAAAGTTGCCGAGCATTCGATATCACAATTTACATAATCGGCAACCGGAACAGTTCATATAATCGCTTGTTTCGGGCATTTAAAAAACTATAGCCCATTCCAGTGGTTAAATAAATAAATTTAAATAAATGAAATAAGACCTGCTTGGATAAATTTCAAAGTCCTCCTTTTACACTAATTTCAAGACGCTCAATCCAATAGAACTATTTTCTTAACATGTCCCTCTCTGGGGTCTCCAGAAAAATATTCTCAAAATTGAGTGGATTGAGCGTCCTCAAATTAGTACGAAAGGTCTATTAGACATGTACCCTATCGTGGGCACCTGTACCATTTGCACGAGGTTCTTTTTTTTTTTTTTTTTTAATCAATTCACACTCGGAATTAGCGTGCACAGGTTTTTGAGCGTGTTAAAGGTCTATAAGTTCAAAAAAGTCATGAGTGGAACTAACAATGCGGAACTAAATAATTTGAAAAGATTAACAATGACGACGGGGGATGGACTCAGACGACATATATAACATTATTATGGGCCGAACAAGATCTTCTAAAATGTTCTTGCAATTTTTAGAAGTAAGGGAACATGGCTCCCCATCAAATTATCCTAATTACACCAATGCTATCAAATTTTGGAAGGTAGCGTCAACAGGGGCGTCGTTTCAAACTTCGCTTGAGGGGGGAAAGAGCACTATCGACACAAGACTTTCACGTTTTGTACTAGTATATTAATAGACAATAAATTAAGAGTATTTTTATAGGCCTATATATTTCTCAAACTCTTGGGGGGCAATTGCCCCCTCCTGCCCCCCTATATGACGTCCCTGAGTGTCAATGAGTGACAAAAATACCAGCACTATGTAAGCTAATACGAACGGGAACAATTATTCGAATCAAAAGATAACAATAATAACGAAAATATAAAATGACTGTAAATAACTAACAGAACGAAACTAACAAAAGCGGCAATCCGACAACACTGTACCGTAACTGTACTCTCAGATGTTCTACGCATAGGTCTAGCCATAAAATAAAAATTGGCTTTCTTCGTTCTTCCTGCGTATTCTTCACGTTTTAAAATCGGCTACTTTTATACTGTACAGTTTTTTTTCTTTTTTATATTTGAAATGGAAAGAAAATTGATAATGATAATTTTAGCTCTATTTTTCTACTTGTGGGAAATTAATGAAAGTAGTAGTGTGTAGTATGACAGCGATATGTCATTATCGATTAATGTACGCTCATGTCCAAAATGATTGTCGCATATCTATAACTGTTTTCTTGTAAGAATATAATTTGATAATGATTTTGCAGGATACTTTTAATATGTGCATAATCGGGAAATGTATATTTGTGGTAAATTTCATAGGAAAAGAATTATAAATACGAAAATTAGAATGAGTAAAACAAAATGTTGCTAAATGGACAATAAAGTTTTATTTTCGTTTTATTGTTTTTACTCTTTTGACATGAAATTTTCCACATAAATGTCTTTGCTGATTATACACATACTAACATTATAAGAAATACCGGGCGAATTCGTTATCAAATTATATTCCTACAAAAAACATATTTATAGACAATAATTTTGGACATGAGTGTACCTATCTGTGATGTTTTTTTCTTGGATGGAAAGCTCATTCTAGTTTCTTACAACAGCAAAACACACTTTCTTCAATAATTTCTTCTTTATATATATTTCTTCTTTAACGCTGGGATTTTCTCTATATCCTCAATTAATTTTTCATAATCTTTATCACTAATTAAAGACATGCTAGTCACTAATCAAAGAATGTATTAGTTTCCATTGCGAACACTTCTTTTCACGCACTACACACGAAACGAACTGTTACTTGAAAAAACTTGTACAAAACATTTATTTTTTTACCTTTCTACTTGGTGGTACCTCGGCAACTTTTCTGTCGCCGTCGCCTCAGTGAGCGGATTCCCATAAGACTCAATGCATTTTTAGATGTTGCGCAACTGTTCCGTCGCCGAGCTGTTGCCCTGCTGTCGCCCTGCTTGGCGACACCTCGGCAACTTTTCTGTCGCCGTCGCCTCAGTGAGCGGACTCCCATAAGACTCAATGCATTTAGCCAGAGCAACAAGATAGTTGCCCGACAAAATGTTGCCAGTGAGCGGTAGGCCTAAGGTCTACCGCTCACTGGCGACAAAACAGTTGCGCAACTATCTCGTCGCTGTCGCCTGCAGTCAGCAACTTCACGGAGACAAAACAGTTTTGTTGCCATACCCTCGCTCACTGGCGACGGCAACAGAAAAGTTGCCGAGCATTTGATATCACAATTTACATAATCGGCAACCGGAACAGTTCACATAATCGCTGGTTTCGGACATAAAAAAAACTACCGCCCATTTCAATGGTTAAATAAATAAATTTAAATAAACTTTCGAAGGTAGCGTCAACAGGGGCGTTATTTCAGACTTCACTTGAGGGGGGCAAGAGCACCACCGACATAAGACTTTCACGTTTTGTACTAGTATATTAGTAGACAATTGATTAAAGTATATGTATTCCTCAAACTCTTGGGGAGCAATTGCACCTCCTGCCCCACCTAAATGACGTCCCTGAATGTCAGTGAGTGACAAAAATAACAGCATTGTGTAAGCTAATATGAACGGGAACAATTATTCGAATCAAAAGATAACAAGAATAACGAAAATATAAAACGACTGGAAATAACTAACAGAACGAAACTAACAAAAGCGCCAATCCGACAACACTATACAGCAACTGTACTCTCAATGTTCTACGTACAGCCATAAAATAAAAATATTCTTTCTTCGTTCTTCCCGTGCATTCTTCACGTTTTAAAATCGGCCATTTTTATACAGTACAGATTTTTCTTTTTTATATTTGAAATGGAAAGAAACTTGAAAATGATAATTTTATCTGTATTTTTTTCTAGTTGTGGGAAATAAATGAAAGTAGTAGTGTGTAGTATGACAGCGATATGTCATTATCGAAAAATGTACGTTGTTTTTTCTTGGTTGGAAAGCTCATTCTAGTTACTTATAACAGAGAAACACACTTCCTTCCATAATTTCTTCTTTAACGCTGAGCGTTTCTCTATATCCTCAATTAATTTTCCATAGTCTTTGTCACTAAAGACATGCTAGTCTCTAATCAAAGAATGTATTAGTTTCCATTGCGGACACTTCTTTTCACGCGCTACACACAGAACGAACTGTTACGTGAAAAAAACTTGTAGAAAACATTTATTTTTTTTTACCTTTCTATTTGGAGGTACCTCGGCAACTTTTCTGTCGCCGTCGCCTCAGTGAGCGGACTGCCATAAGACACAATGCATTTTTAGATGTTGCGCAACTGTTCCGTCGCCGAGCTGTTGCTCTGCTGTCGCCTTCCTTGGCGACACCTCGGCAACTTTTCTGTCGCTGTCGCCTCAGTGAGCGGACTCCCATAAGACTCAATGCATTTAGCCAGAGCAACAAGATAGTTGCCCGACAAAATGTTGCCAGTGAGCGGTAGGCCTAAGAAACGCAGAGATCGCAACAGTCATTTTAAGTCCCGCCCCCAACAGTCACCTTACAATTTGAAAACATGGCGGCTACAAGTAGTGTTTCTGTTCAGTGTCAAGTTATGAAACATCCAAATGGAGAAACATTGAGAAGCGGGGAAAAACGAATTGTTTTAAACGTGTTCAATAAACAGCTGGAAAACAATCCTACTGTGCTAGTGAATGACATAGTGAAATTAACGGCAGAATATACTGGTGTCTCTGAGTCGAGTGTTGTGAACGTACGTAAAGAGTTCAAAGGAACGGAGTTGTTGAAAACACCGGGTAAAAAGAGAAACAGACTGAAAACAGAATTAGTGAAGGGAGATGACTTTGTGAAATGTGCTATTCGGAGCAAAGTGCATGATTTCTTCCTAAGAAAATGAACCACTTACACTAAACAAAATTTTGAGTTCTGTAAGTAGTGACCCTATGTTGCCTAGTTTCAAACGAACTACGTTCTACACATTGTTATTGGATATTGGTTTTCAATTTATCAAGAGAAATAAAGTGAACGTTATTTTAAATAGGGAAGACATTGCATTATGGCGGCGACGATATTTGAGAAATATTCGTAAACACGGAGCGGAAAATAGAACTATATATTACTTAGACGAAACCTGGGTGAACGAAGGTCACACTACATCCAATGTATGGGTAGACACAACTGTATGTTCTAAAGAACAGGCGTTTTTGTCCGGAAAATCAACCGGCCTAAAAAATCCTACGGGCAAAGGAAAAAAACTAATAGTTGTTCATATAGGCAGTGATAGTGGATTTGTAGATAGTGGTGCTCATATCTTTGAATCTAAGCGCGGTGGTGATTACCATGATGACATGAATGGTGACGTTTTTCGTGAATGGTTTGAAACAATATTGCCTAAACTTGATCCCGGGTGTTATTGTAATGGATAATGCTTTATACCATAGCGTAAGGCTCGAACGACGTCCAAACTCCTCATGGCGAAAACAAGAAATAATTGAGTGGTTAACAGCAAAGAAAGTGTATTTCTCAGAGTCCGATGTTAAAGTGGAACTACTGAATAAAGCGCAAAGCATTGCTCTCAACAACGAAAACCTATATGTAGTAGACAGCATCGCAAAAAAGACTGGGAGAATGATTGAGAGACTGCCCCCCTTCCACAGCAATTTGAACTCGATAGAAACTGTGTGGGCGTTTGTTAAGGTTTTGTAGCCAGAAACAATACCACGTTTAAGTTACGTGACGTTCGCCTGCTGCTTGAAACTGCCTTGACTCAAGAGACACCAGATATGTGGAAAAACAATATTCGTCATGTGCTGAAGGAAGAAGAGAAAATGTGGAATCTGGACGGAATTTCTGACACCTTGGTGGATTGCCTTGAAATTAACAAACAACGAATCTGATGAATCTTCTGATGAAGACCTGTAAGTTATTGCGTTGAGCGATTCAGAAAAAACCTTAGATTAACGTGAGTAATTCATAATTATTTTATCGTTTATTTCTTGAAGTTGATAATAACATTTACTTAGCGCTATTACTTAATTTCATTCAGTAGCGTAGCCAGGAGGTGGTTCCGCCCCCCCCCCCCCGCCGAAATTTGGAAAACTTGTTAAAATTAAGCCTAAAATCGCGTTTTTCGCCCAAAAATTTTCCGGGGGAGGAACCTCGGACATCCCTCCCCCGAAATTACCTTCTAGCTATGCTTCCTTTATAGCCGAGATATATCTTGCTTTTGAGATCGAGGAACGCGCGGAGAAAGAACCGCTGACCGAAGCAGGAATCTCGCCGTGAAGCACGTGTTTGACGCGGAGCGATACAAACTGTTTTCTTTATCTCAGGTGTGGTTCTTACGTTGAATACACTTTATACGTTGAATATATTCCTTATAAAATCTGATTTAATGATTTAAAATAAAAGTCCTTTTATACCATTTAATTCGCTTTCTTTCTCTTTCTGTTAAAATATTGGGATCAACATTATCAATCTATTCTGCTGGTTAAATCTTTGTTTCATTAAATGTTTGTTGGAGTGTTGAATTTAGACTTTTGTACAAGGGGGGTAATAAAAAATTTAAGGAGGGCTCTGTTCTAAATTGCAATAGAGCAACAGGAGATTTTCAGAACAAAACTCGCGACTTGTTATTGTCTGGTCGGTTGCAATAACCAACATATTGCCAGTTTTCCCTAACTAGAGTGATAAAGCGTTTATGAGCGTCTGTATCTAATTTTCAAGTTTTTATATAACTTCAACTTTATACGAGAATGCGGTTTGTTAATTAGAACAATTAGGTTGGGCAAAAAAAGAAACTAATTTTCTTTTTTTTTAAAAAAAAAACTTGCTTTTAAGACTTTTAGTTCCGAAAAAAATAAAGAAAACAAAACAAATATTTGCATGTATAATTATAGATATACTAGAGAGGCACATATATATTCTAGGGAGGCTCAGCCCCTCTCCGTTGAACATGCCTGAATTCAACACTGGTTTGTTGTATCAAATTTTACAATCACTTCTCCTTGCTCATTTGGGCCACTTATCATAGTAGTTCTTCCAGAAATTTTTAAATTGTAAGGTGTGTAATTTAATATTTCATTGAAACGATAATGGAAAACAAACATCTTTAATAGGGAAACGAGTCCCTCAAGTCCGTCTGCAAGTCTTTTCTCCAGGAGTGTTGACATGTTTATCTTCTAATTGCATTTTCTTTAAATATGTTGTACGGAAAGTTATCCCACTATATTTCTCCGATCTGGTAGTTTTCCACTATTTACCACTATTTTCATTTTTTAAAATTAAAAATGTTTTGTGTATACAAATGATTATATTTCTTTCTTTGCAAAGGTTTGTGTAATTAAGCTGCAACACTAGTAGACAACGATTCATCGTGAAACTTAAAATGAAAAGATTTTACACTTTACTTTAAATACAGAAACGAATAAATATTAGCCCATGAATGATTTTTAAAAAGTTATAATTTTAAATTATGTCATTACTTGTATATTTATTTGTGTTTCTATTAGATTATGTAAGAGTAAACTGAGAACATGATATAGTTAACGTTTACGAATAACGTACTTTTGCTCAGAATTGCAAAGTAAAACAGTAATAGAAAATTATGAGTTTTCATTATTGGAGTAGATTTTAGGTAGTTATTTAGTAGCAACAGAATATAGTACATACACAATTTGAAGCAAATTTCTGATGTAATAGATTTTCACTCAACTGTTGCATGACAATGTCGTGTTAGGAGAACTAAATAATTTAAAGAGATAATGTGTGCGAGGTAAGGGGGCTCAGAAGGAAATATATATATAAAAAAACATTATTACAAGGTGTTCTAAAGATTCTTTCAATTTTGAGAACTAAAAGGCTATGCCCCCCTTAGGATATTATCCTAGTTACGCCAATGTTTATATCGCCTTTATCTCTCCTGTATAAATTAGAATATAACTTAAAAATAGTTTCTGGGATAATGAACCTTTGTTACGTCATATATTCTCTTCCGAATGAATTTTTCTTGTACAAGTAATACCTTTCCATGTTCCGAAGATCATTTTACTATTTAGGTGTATGAATAATGAATTCTTGGGATTTGCTTCAATTTCAGTATTCGTGATATCTGTGCGATATTTTATTCTAAAAATATGCAAACGTGTCTCTAGAGTATACGTTCATATTATGTTCATACCTAGCCAGAAGATAAACTAATAAAGCACGGTGCTATTGAAAGTAAATGAGATACAACGTTTCTATGCTGTACTTCCTAGTTTTAATAGACAAAGTATTTCTTTGAGTGTGGATAAGAGACGGGGCAAAATTCACTATATATATATATATATATATATATATATATATATATATATATATATATATATATATATATATATATACTAGCTGAACCTGCGCTCTCTACGCAACGCAAGTACATGTTCCTTTACAGACATAAGTGAAAGACGTCTTGATTTTAAAAAAATCGGCAAGGGGTATCATAAAGGGGAGATTTTTTCGATTATTTTTTCTCAATATCTCGCACCGTTTGCAAGATTTGAGCCTACTTCCGGTTGGAGTTTCTAATTCATGTATGACCAGTGTTTTCTTCCTTGTTGCATGCAGTATGTAATAAGCAAATACATTACATATACAATTAATTATAATGTCAGTTATATATGGTGTTCATTGGGCAAAACACTCAAAAAATAAAGATTTATCTTAGACTCGAGAAATGGCTATCCTTCCTTTTTAACTATTATTTGGCCATGGAATAAACGCCTGAGACATATACAACCCCAATATACAACATTGTGGTGTTGGAATGTTTAACACATATGATATGATGCTTTAGTTTTTAAAAATTTCAACGCTTCCAGTGTATCCTAAAAAGTGTAATAAAGAAATAATGACCACGTTGTTTTTAAATATTCAATTAGGACTGGCAAAATTTCCAATCGATCAGTGAAAACGTCATCTTTCTAGAGCCTGTAGTTTCCAAGATCTCGTTGTCGAAAGGATTGACCACAAACATATAAACATAGTTTAAAAGAACTCGGAAGATGAAAGTACAATTCACATGCATTGATTTTAGAGAAGGTTTGTTAAAATGCAAAGGCTTTGAACAATAATTTTATATCATAAACTTTATGAAAAAGATATAGTTAACTAATTTAGACTATTTAAAGTACAAATACTCACAATGTTTGTCTCTGTCAAACGCAAAATCACACATAACCGTAAATGAAAGATTTGAAAGCCAAAGTTATAGGTTGGAGCATTTTAATATATATATTCTGAAAGTATCGAACCTTTGGTTGGCAAAAATACATTTATTGATTTGGAAATCCGAAACATTAATCCCCTTCAAAGTAGTCTCCTTGGTAATGCACACACTGCTCCGAGCCCTGCCACCATTGTTGGAAACAATTCTGGAACGCAGTTTTTTTTTGGAATGGCAAGCAACCATGTCATCGCTTTCTTCATGATGTCTTCTCTTGACTCAAATCTTGTCACTTTTAGTGGCATTTTCAGCTTCGGACATAACCAAAACTCACACAAAGCCAAGCCAGGTGAGTAGGAAGCCTGACGGCACACAGAGATCACGAATACATGTCAATGGACGTATCTCCTGACTTGAGCTAAATTACATGACTGAGGACAAATCCTTGTATGTTGTTTATGGGAAAATTAACAAAAATGAATTTTTAAGGCGGTAAATTACATCATATGTGGCGGCAACAACAGCCTCAAAAGCATTTCACCTACTGCAGTAAAACTGGTTCTGAAATATACTCCTATTAGCCTTTCGTTATTCCACTACACTAACCTGAAATTATCACTAACTTTTAAAATTTAATTTTAAATGTGCTTGAATTTATGTTTTCAGAGTTGTACGTAATTATCACATAAATAATAATATTGATGCAACAAACTTCACAAAATAAAAACATGGCATTTAGTCTTATGTTTAAATGTAAATGAAATGAAATCTTTCAGTTTTCTGTCCCACGTTTGTGTGGGTAGGCTAAAGAATACAGTGAGGCGAGAATGAATGAAATTGTGAAAAGAACAAAGTGGAAAGAAACGGCAGAACTTCGAAAAAAATACACGTACACCGTGCTTGTCCACCACAAAGCCCACTTGATGAGAGCTGGAATCGAACAATGGACCCCACACATCAGAGATAAGCGCTTTTTTACTGAGTCACGGCGTCCCCTTCAGGGTTAAAGTATTTGCTGTTAGCTGAAAGCAATTAAGTGGGTTTCACACTGCCTTTCTATCACTCTGTCACTCTGTATTCTTTTCCCGTCAAGTAGAATTCACGACACGTCTTTTGAACTATTCTGACATGTCTGCTTCCGAAAGAAGCATTGCTTGTTTTTAGACTTAATACAGTGGTTCTCGACATTTGATACCTACCCGTCCTTGAGTTTAGTTTTGATTCAAAAAGTGTTGTACCTCTGTAAAGCTTACACTATTTAAACATACTTCTAGTACCGTAACTGGTTTAAAGGTTTTAACATATTTCTTTACGACTTCATGAAATTTCAATGATAAACTTCGCATTATATATTTTCCGGACACGCCTGTCATAAAATGTTTGCCACATTTATTTGTATAAATGAAACAAAAGCATAAGTTAATATATCCAGAAACAAATATATAATAAAATCAACCAGAATTTTTATTTTACTAAAGTAAAGGATGTTCCAAAAATCTTGTCACCACCTATGACAATGTGTAAGAGTAATAAAATAATATCAAACACATATACTAGATTGAATTGATCCCTATTACTTTCATTACTTGTGTCATTCACTGACTGTCACCATCCAGATGGTCTGTAGGAACACCATCATATACGCACAAAATAATGCGGTGCCACATCCTGTGTGATATTTTACGAAATATTACCTTGTGATTGTTGGAAATCCTGTGCTAATAGCGATCTTGAACTATTGAGTTATCTGGTATCGCTCTTGGGAAACACTTAATTCGAATTATTATTGCCCCAAAGAAAATTGTCGCAGACGTGGGGTCTGGATTTCTGAGATACTGATTTAAAAGCTCTAGTAGTTGTGATCCCTGTCCTCCACTTATCACGGAAACATTCATTGATGTCTTCCCTGACATTGATGGTATAGTGGGCAAAAATATTACCGCTGCTACAAAATGTACAGGATTACAACCTATTCACATACATTTCTAACATTGTTACACAGAGTGACAAGCCTTTGGATCACTTTATATATTTAACATGTAAATCCAACTGTTTCTCCGACAGGTAATGGAAATTTTTAGCCTTGCTTGTATTAAATGATAGAAATAATAAAGCTTACATACGATTGGAATTTATAATGCCTCTCCTCTTTAGAAGGACCATTGTATCATATAAAACTACTTAACACATGAATGAGTATTTTACAGTGATATATCGATGTTGTAGTAATATGTATTCTGAAAAACTGAGTAATTTGTCTATCTCAGCCATAATACGGGAAATCAGGATTGGAACTTCAAAAGGGATTGTGAAACATCTGTAGAGGGAGTAAGAGTGAATTGAAGCTGGCGTAAAGTGAGATGGAGCTGAAAGAGGGAGGGATAGTGGAATCCTCTGGCAGACGTTGATTGGAGGGATTAGAATACGATTGGTCAGGATTAGAAGTACTATGAGCGTAAATTGGCCAGCGGAAAAGCGTTTTCAATGTCTTTGTGAGATCAAAAACACACACGAAGAGAAAGTGAAGGAGATAGAAAGAAAGAAAAATAATAAAAGGACATAAAAAAACGTAAGTGAACAAGCCAAAATGTACAGGGGAAAGTGAATAAACACGTTAGTTACGGTTTATCTGCATATTTTGAAAACTAAATTATCTGGTACCAATTGCTTCCTGGCACAGATTTCATTGTATTTTTTGTGCGATTCCACTGGTGAAGACGCAGTTAAGAATACCCAATAGGAATTCACAAATTCGGCACTAAAATGATCTTCAAGAAAATTCTGGTAGGTAGTAGTGATCTTAATATGTCACCCGTGAAAAATTTAATATATACAGAGATTGAAACATGCGATTCTCAGTTTAATTGTGAGTGTAACAATTCCGGGTAGCCACAACTATAAGGGTAGACAGTCGAGTGTACACATGCTGAATGTCTGTGAAACAGCATTCCAAGTTTATTGTAGACCGTGGAATAACTGGGTGATAATCGTTGCCGCGGCCTAGCTGGCATCAAATTACGTTTAATCATGGCCAACACATGTTCTACAATGTTCAGCTCCGGGCACCTAGTACGCTCTAAGCCACTTAACCCTAGCACAGCAGACACAGACTATGATTCAATAACAATACATTCGAATACACAGACAGCTACATTTTATTGTTGTTATTATTATTATTGTCGGATGACTTAAATGACAAGCAGCATGCGTTCACATAGTCCACCATCAACCTGCTCCCTAGCCTGGGCAGTATGTTGGGACCTTGAGACTAACAATAGACACAGAAATTCTATATAGTGCGAAATTCATTCGAATCTCCGAAGTAAACGGGTGTTCTTAAGTGCATTTAAATCAGTATATTTTATACAGTATTCGTGGAAAGGTAAAAGTGTTTTTAAGCAAGTTGTAGTCAACCACTTGTATTAACCGGATTAATACCACATGAAGTGTAGTTACAAATGAAATCCTGTATAACAAGCGTATAACTCAAGGGGCAGCCAACTATAGCACTATATTCACTCATTTGTAACGAATAGCGAAAAGAAAAGTCGGTCTCCCTCATAAGTAATAACATACCTTATCTCTGAACGAAATCAGATATTGTTATAAAACTTGCAAGTGTAGTTGTATGTACATATATAACAGGCTATTTAACTTGGGCTATTTTTATGCACAGTGTAAAAGATGCAGAGATTTCTTAAGTTCGTAAAGAAAGTTTCAATGGAAGATTCTTCAAAATGTCTCGTCATTACTCCCTGTAAGAACATTATACTGAAAATTAGATATCAAACTTTGAAAGAGTTTCAAACGCCTAAATTAAGGTAAGTAACTAAGCCTTGTAGAAACAGGAATATGAAGGATTGAATATTGTTTAATAACTTTCACCTATTCAGTATTGGCGGCTAGGTTGCTCTGTCTGCCAGTCTGCAAATGAAATAGGGTTTCGTTTCGGTACTAACAAATATGGAACAAATTGTAGAAGAAGAGTGTGTGGCAACCGAGGTACTCACAGCAGTAGTTCAAAAGAATTATGTATCTTTTGCATATGCTATCGTTACGGATTCTTTTTTATTTAGTTTCTCTTGTTTAGAAGTTTGTTTCACTCATGTCAATGTACAAAATTCTTATCTGAAGTTTATCTGAAGTCTGTTTTCAGGAACAAACCAACACTAGACGTAGAATTTAACATTGGTTTCATTATTCATGAGCTCAATTTGCCCTACCTTCTGATACTCTCGATACTTCCAGCAATCAAAACTTTTCTCACCTCTGATATCATGAAATAACCATAACAGTATCAAATCGCCTTGAAGCAAATAATCTCTTCGTAGATTAAGAAACGAATAATAGCATGTCAATTTTCACAACGTTAAGGTGGATCACTAGGTGTTCTCGGTGCTATGCTAAACGCTACTTGAATAGTGCAGCGTTGTCAGATAGCGTCGAGTGTTACTGATACCAGATAATAAAGGAAGTAATGATGAAATTCTCCTTTGATAATTACTGGAGAAATTAGTTTTCGACCTTTTACGAAATTCACAGCTAAGTTTCGCTTCTCAAACTGGAATGCTAGAATCCAGGATTTTTTTTTATTGTGACTACCACAGTAAACGTTCAAATTTGGCAACAACGCATTATGGCGCTCTGCGCAAGTTTCTTCTCAAAATCTATTTCCTTACGTGTAAATTAATATTTAAATAAAATGTGAAACATAACGCGAAAAACGTTCGAGCAATATATATATTTCGTAATAAGATCGTTACTTTAAAGTACTTTACACACACAAATAAACATTTCATAAAACTGAGGTCTTCTAGTAAGATCTAGCAGCAAGTGCCATCTTGTGTGCTCATTGTAAAACGAATCAATTATTTTCTTTTATTTGTTATCTTTTTCGATATCAGAAGACACAACCAAATTAATCAGTGTCTTGTGTTGTAGCTGAAACATAAACTCTATCTTATAATAAAATATTTATAATATGTAACGTTTCATTGCGCATTAATTAAGGGAATGAGCTAAAATGTGTAAAGACTTCCGGGTGCTGATCCACCTTAATTTAAACAATGTTCGTGCGTTTCATTCTAGAGCAAAGCTAACTCAGCAACCATTTTGGAACCTGTCACAAAGTATACTCTTTCAATGAAAGTTAAGTCCGATTATTTTCTGAAAGAACAAAGTTAACCCATTTAACTTCTTACCGACGTTGTCTCCTATCTAAACATGAATACTCATAAATTAAATAGAAGTACGGCTACGAGAAATTACTAGAAAATCCTCTATTTGTCTCTGAGGGTTTCAAATGTTACTAGTTGAAACTTTCTCTATCAATCTTAATAGATATTCAGGATATTCAATCTTAATAGAAATTATGATTGAAATTTATAGAAGTTACCTGGTTGTTGAGGCATGAACCTATTGCCACTGCACAATATAGGAGTTAGTACTTGAAGTTAGGTAGAATAATATATTTAAATTTCAGAGAACTGTTTTGATTTTGAAGAAATAATTTAATCATATTATTTCTTCAATGACAAGAAGGGCTAAACTTCATCAATGAAGTTGGCCAACCATATCGCTAAAATCGCGAGATACCCGAGCAAGAGCATTTCTAATACAACGGATTAGTATAGCCATTTAACGGGGGAATGTGTCAGCTATTTTAGAAACTTTGTCAACCGGTAAAAAAAAAATTGGAAGAGATCTTCCTTTTGTAGGCGGTTTATGAACTCATATTATGTTATGCAAATTTGTAATAAAATACTTTGTTTGTGTGCAGGAAAAAAATATTCCAGAAGACACTTAAAGCTTCAAGTTTACAATGAAAACAAAAGAAATGGAAAAAATGTCAAACATCTTGTTCTACAACTTACATTGAATTATTAAGTGGAGAAATTTGTTAATGTTTTGTCGTTAGTTATTAATTTAAAGAATGAAGTTACGTTAACAAATGAAAAAAAATCATATTTGTTTTTCTCAAAAGATCTGGATTATTGATCTGCCACTGAATACGTATAAGTACACATTTGTATAGAACCTCGAATTTTTATTTATATTTGCATACAACTATCTATAACTATTTCTCCTGTAATTCCATTTCTCAGAGCAGGTCAGACCGTTCATTGACTTGCGAAAGAAAGTAAAAGTCTATACTCTCAAAGTTTGCAGGAAAAAAAAGCAAAAAAGAGATTGAACTTCTATGTATTTAAATGTTTAGTACTTTGAGAAAGCTAATTATTCGTGTGTATGATTTATTTATTTATCTACGAACATTATTCCAGATACAGTTGAATGAAAGTTTACATTGTAATACCTGACAAATATAAGATATGATAACATAATGCAATAATAATAATCATGATAATAATAACAAATTAGCATCTAAATAATAACAAGAAAGATTCACAATTGCTGACTAAAATTTATCCACTAAAATGAGGTCGTAGTGCATAGTTATATGTAGCTTTATAACTAAATAAATCTATGGGTGTATGTAACATTTCGTATAATTTAGGAAGCCTGAAGAACAGAGAGCGTTAAAGTATTGAAAATCTAGGTTATATATGAAAAATATATGGGTTACGTTTTCTTCTTAATGGAATTCGGAAATGCGATTTTGTGAGAGCGTTTCGGACCTAAGTTGACCATGTGTGAGGTTATACAAATATTTGAGGTCACTGATTTTATGAAGACCTCAAATGTCTATATAAAGTTACACATGATCAACTCAGGTCCAAAATGATTCTCTCAGAATTGTGTTTCCGAATTCCATTCAGACAAACACTTAACACCCATGTTTTTCATATAGTAATACCTGGACTTTCAATAGTTCAACGTTCTCTGTTCTACAGGCTTCCAAAATAATTTTAATATTTAATAATCAATTTTAATTTAAATAAGTAACCTCAAAGTTATAAATATTGAAAAGTTATTTTGGAAAGTCTAGGGACATTTAAGTAGACTTTAGGAAGTAATCGGTAAAATCACATCAATCAAATTACAGCTTATTTCAAAGAAAACACAAAATAGTTCCTCACACAAATAAATGGACTATAAGATAAAGAAGACTCAAGTATTCACACCCTTAAGGGAGAAAGCACGGCTGAACAAGAATATCTATAGCTTGTTAATGACTTTATAGGTATATTAGAAGTGAATTTATGATTGCTTGAACAATGTACTACCAACATATGCTTACTTGTGTAGGAAACCTTGACACAGATCTTCACAAGTTAAGGCTCTTCACCTACACTCATCACCTTTTAGAATTTTACCGAATAACTTAAAGACACTGAAAACAGGGGCATAATTTAATGCGAGGCACCGAGCAGTTACCCATCTAAGTTTGAATTATATTTATATAGTTTAATCGATACTATGTAACACATTAATCAAAAATGTTAAAATACCTATATCGGTGGAAAGTATTCCCCCTTCCCCCAAAGAAAAAAGCCTAAAATGACACTAATGAATGAAAAACATCAAAAATGTAGAAAGTGAGTCTGATAGTATCTGCAAAATTCTTTTAAATAAACTAATACTATTCTCTAAATATTTTCTTCTAGACTTTTGGATTAGGAATTAGATTTCCGGGCTTTGGGAATCTATGACCTTGTTAGCCCGTCAGCACGTATAAGGGATGACGTCCCTCGGCGATCACACACAATCAAAGGAAAAGAATGGAAGAAAGGATTGGGAAAGGAAGGAAACGGCCTGGAACCTGTATGTTATGTATTATCTCGGCATTTGCCTGGTGTGAATGAGGAAAACCCAAGAAAACCTCATTAGGATGGCTAGCCTGAAAAAAGCTTTTACAATTTTTCGACCAAATGTCCTCACCGGGCATCGAAATATTTTCTTGTAAACCAGAAATTTACGTGCATAGCTTATCACATCATAATTTTCGAGCACTCAAATACACTATGACGAAAGATCTTCCAACAACTATAGGTCGTTTAGTAGCGTTTTACACATATTTATCAGCTCGCTTTCCAAGTTTCTGTTGTTTTCTTTAAAAAGTCTGCTAATATTCAAAAAAGATGACAATGGGTAAAAATAATAGAAAATATGCTTATTGTATTAGAAACTAGAATTAATCGTTCATTGAAAGAAAACATGATTTTAAAGATTCAAACTATGAAATGGAACGAAAACTTATGTTTAATGTCCAACTATTCTTCCTGAAAGTCAAGGAGAAACCAATAGTACTAATTAAAAGTGAAAATGATGGAAGTAAAATCCGGGGGTGGAGGGGCGATAGGGAGACCGTGAACATAGTGTTGTATACTAAAAACTTACATTACTTGAAATCAAATCATTATTTCTTTCACACAAAAGATGAGCCAATATGCCATTCTTTATAGATACGAACAGATAATCGTTATAAATAGATGATAAAAAATACAAAATATTGTGTGAATAAATTTGCCAAGTATTCAACATATAGAAAATGGACGTTTGGATAAAAGCTAAAATATTTCACGGAAACTAGATGAAATAAAAGTATACGTCAACTATAAAACTAGATTATGAAGAATGGTAAATACTAAATTTAAAAATATATGTGCATACTCCCGTTGCAACTACAGTATGAGTAGTCATTCTGAACAAATGCATTTAATATGTTTTATCATTTTTTACATTTAAGTTTCCGCTGGGAAATCTAAACAAAGAGGAGTGTACTGGAAGCGTTACTTTTTTCGGTTACGAAGGTTCCATTTCTGCTATGTGTTTCATAGGGGCAGATGGAGGAATATTTAAAATGTGGTGGAGCCGTCCGATGATATGCAGGTCTCCTTTCCTTCACCGCTTTTCAGTTACCAGTCGATACGTGCTACCATGTACACATACGCTATGCATAAATCTAATGTATATGTGTGTGTTTGTGTGTGCACAGAGAGGACCCCCCGAAATCGTTTGTACTCTTCCCCCCTCTGTTTCATCGTAGGAGAGCCCATCTACCTCTCCCGTATCGATCCCTAGGCCTTTCCGACCAAACCCGGAATCGTATGGGTAGGACGGCGGGCGATATGCCGTTAACAGATTGTCTCTCGCACCTTTTCTTAGCGCTTTGCTCCATTATGTGTACATTGTACTTGCTTTGGGTATCATCCATCCGCAAGTACAGTGCTTCTCTCCCTTCGTTTCTCTTCGCTTTTGTTCTATTTTCCAAGGTCATCTCGGTTACGTGCTATGTTTATCCCCTCTCCCCCGCAGTCCAGAACTACTTTGTACTTTATACTTATATAAACACGCACATACATATGTTTGTGTGTGTACCTCGGAAGAGTATGGTGAAGATATATAGAGATATGCGTGTCAGCCTTGCAGCTTTGGTTTGCAGAAAACCCCCCTGTTGCTTCCAACCCAGTTCACATTTGTACGGAAAGTAAACCAGAGCGGAGAGATGAAAGAAGTTTATCTGACACAGTGCACCATCTATCGGATTTTATATGAACTAAAAAGATAGCGAATACTCAACCTTTCTCTACTGTTATACACTATTATGATAGAAATGAGCATAGTAACCACATTCGCTATATCAAATTTTCAAGTAAAATGGATATAAGCTTACCACTTTGTTCTCGTGATAAAGGTTGACTATTTTGTTTTCTAAATAAGAAAAGTGGAAAAGTATTCTCCGCCTTGAACTCAGAAAAATCTCACCTTGAATAAATTGACTACGAGTAACTCCTAGAAGGAAACATAGGAAAAATTGGCCAAAAAATGTGAACTTCTGTGATGACATGAGGAAAATGTCTTCTTTCAAGTACATTTGGTTTTAAATATATACCGAATATTGATTCAATACAGTTAGTTTATGTGTGAACAAATATCTCTGCTTACTCTGTAAATTCAGTAGATTTGATATTCTAATGAAATTATTTGCTCTTGCCCAGAGTCAAACCTGACAGCGTGTTTGCTTAACGTTGCAGACCTTTTAGCTAGACCAAAGTTAACCAAACCCATAATTTTAGTTTGAAAGTAGAACATAATACTTACAGTACATCGACTTTGTTGTCTTTTTTCGTCATAAGGTGTTTTATATCATAATCTGATGCGCTAGGCTAGTTTCCTCATTGTGAAGGTACAAATAAACTGTAGGATAACTCTCGATCGGAATTAGAAATCAATCGACTATATCTAAAAGCAAGGTAATAAAAATATAATGCAGTTCGGTAAAGAGTGAATGTTGCAGTTTAGTACTCGCCTCTGGTGCCAGAAGTCTCTCGTAAGATACAAAACAATGTGAGTTTGCGGTAGATAATCTCATATTTGGATTTTTTCGTGAATCATGTATATCTTCTTATTTTGTAAGTCCGATAACACTGGTATATATATATATATATATATATATATATATATATATATATATATATATATATATATATATATATATATATATAAGTAAGTTGTGTCACAAGATCAAAACAAACAGTTTCTAGAAGATAATTCGTCCCTAAATCCAGATCTAATTTCAACATTTCCCCATCAGCTTTAGTTTTCACGTGGAAATGGTTTTTATATATGTATTCGTATTGAAGCTTGCGTATATACCTATAATTACATGTACTTTTAATTAGGATATGGTCTTGCAACAATAGTTCCTAAGGCAGAGGGTTTAAAAATTGGTGTTAATACACGAAGGAATCAAAGGGGAAGCGGTGAAGCTCTTGCGTAATATACACACTACTGGTGTTGGGGTCGCAGATTCAATCCTCGTTCGGACCATGTGGGTTTTATGAATACTGCCAAACTGTATGTTCCGAAACCCATGTTTTAAAGTTCCGTCTTATATAGCCTAGGAGCTGAAGAGGAAGTTAAACTGTAAAATTAAATTAAACAAAAAAATCAAAGCAATGAGCAACATAGAAGTAAATAAGAGTTAAGAAACATAAAATATATAAAAATGTTCCCGATTTCCTGCAAAACTTTGCTTCAGAAACATCTTGTCCTAATATCTTGTAGTAGTCGGACAACATTACTGCACTTCACTTGCGTTGATAAACTTTTTCATTTGAGAAATATCCTGATGAAAGCGTTCGCACGTTTGTCACTAATGACACAAAGGTTATCTGGAAAGACGTCATGGTTGCCTAGAAAGTTCTTACAGATATTTACAAAGAACAGCCGTGTCATTTCTTCAACGTCACTCAACAAACGGAATTCTTATCACTCATTAATTCCTTACTTTGCAGTCGTACCAATATTCCTTCCTTGATTTTTGGAAACTTACGTCTCAAATACATGAATTCACGTGATGTTTGGTCCACTGCTTTCAGAAAGGTCTTGATAGGACCCAATTTAATGTGCAGTGGAGGCAGATACACATTTTTAGAGTCAACAAGAGAAATGTTCATCACATTATTATGCCGAAGCAGCAAATCATTGCAAGCAGGTCATTATTTCCAGAGTAGTGTTACGTATTTCTGTCCCTCTTGTCCCACTCGCATAAAACGCAGCTCTACTTTGTGTACCCCAGCCGCATTCCAAGCAGAATTGCAAAAAACTTTAGATCTCCACATATATTGAATAAGAGTGAGAAGCAGCTTAAACATCTCACAAGTTTCTTTAATGTTATCTGCTTGAGCAAGCAGAACAGAAGCTAATTTGTTCCCATTGTATAGAAGTATTGTTTTGAAATTAAATTCACTGGAATCTATGAACAGATTCCATTCATTTACACTGTATGTGTGACCAAGATTCTCCATAACGGATTCGATATCAATGTAAGAGCATTGCCAACACTCATTTTCTCATCTCGAGACTTCATCCTTTCAATCGCGAAGCTGAAAGCTCAAGTTACTGCTTAGACAATTTTAAAATGCAAACAGCATCGTTGAGATCCTGTCAAAATGTATGGGAACTTTAATTCACAGGAGACTTCAAACCTTGGGTCGAAGTAAGTAGCTTCTCAACATATGGAATCATCTTCATGCTCGTTACAAGATTCATCTTCACTCACTGTCACATATTCTGAAGGCGCTGGTAACAGCAATTCCTCACTGTAGCATATACATATCATAGCAGGTGGTACATTAGTGAATTGCACACTCTGCTTTCTTCTCGACATGATTCCAGTTATTTTTGTTAGATGAACATAACAATTTGTTGTGTAATCCGTCGGTTCCCTCCAAATCATGGGAACAGCGAACAGTATATGTTGTGAGAGTTTTACCCAGTCTGTCAGGAATTTAACACACGTCAAAAAGCATATAGCGGGGTTTCATTTCTTGTCTTGGTCGCCAACCTTACACTCGAAGAAAACTTCGCACCCTTCTTTACAAGGGGTGTCAATTACAAACGACTTCAGTCACCTTCCCAGAGATGTAATAAAAGAAGTTAGGACTATTTGCACAGATACGAATTATTTCTTCTTCTGAATGAACACAACACACAAAAAACGAAGCAGAATAACATGTAGTCTCTTCTCAAGCTATCAGAGCTCACAATGCTGCGGCAATGGTGTCAATAATATGAACGCGATTCTACATGTTTGAACATGACTCAGTGGCAATTTGCAAAACGTAATCCATTTTCTGGAAACTGTTAGTAGCCTCAGTGGCATGTATCGGAATTCCTAACACATATTTTGTCTTCTTTCCCTTCATTTTGACTGCAAATTACTTAAATTGAGCCACAGCAGAAACTGTTTTCAAGGAATTTAGAGGACTTCGACAGAGAGAGGTTAGCGCAAGGGCGCCGATCCTGGTTGGCCGAGGGGGCCGGGCTCCCCCCAAGCTCATGTGAGTCCCCATGTATTTTTATGAATATGTATTTTTTATTGTTATATGTATTGTTACATGTATTTTTATGAATTCCCTCCCCCCAAAGTTACAGGGAAATCGGCGCCCTTGGGTTAGCGTGTCAAAAGAAAACCTAGCCCGATATGCAAAACAGATTTTATTCTTCAATTCAGCACACTCGACTTAGCTTAGAGCACTATTCACACTCCAAGTGACAACAATACTGTTCACCGGTGTAGGTAAAGCAATTCCCCTATTAACGCTGTGACAGAGTTTAGTGAAACAGAGAAAAATGACGAAAACTGTACTATGCTTACGTATACAGCAATGTTCCGCTCAGAGTTTGCCAGTATACCAGTGCCATATCGTGGCCAATAGAGAAACGAGACTTTTAGTATATGTCAGTCAGTGTTCTGTAGAGTATGATTTCATTGGTAACTCAGTAAATTCTAAAATGAGCCATACAGCATTGTTCGGGGAAATGCTTCAGTTCCTCCATTTTCAACTACTTGTTTTATTATTCGTCTCTTTTAGCATAAATATACTAGACTACTACGTATCTTGTATACATTCGAGTTGGTTGAGTGTAAGAAAAGGCAAACATAGCCTTAACTCTGCCGTAAAATAAATAAATAAATAAATAAATAAATAAATAAATACTAAATTAATTTTCTAATGTTTAAGTAGAAACCTAATATTACTAAAGAAAATAAACTTCATTAGGTTGAGAAGTATTCGTAACTAGATCGTACTTTTCTTTCGATAGATAAATATCCAATGATATTCAGGGCAATATCCATTTCTGTCTATGTGCCTAGTTTAATGACTCTCGGTGAGTTTATTTGAGGCTTAAAAATAGGCCTATATATTTTGCGTCTCAATCTGGGGTATAAGAGCGAAAATTCATCTTAACAGGGAAGTTACAAAATGTGATAACGATTTTCCAAAATTTCGTTCGTAATAAAGATTTAGGAGTGCACACCATATATTTGTAACTATTGTTCGGTATAATTATAAAAAGGAAAGAAAATGTAGGTGTTACGCCTCTTTAAGTGCCAGTCAAAAGAGTTAAATCGTAAAGAAAAACCATCAACTTAGTGACGAACCAGTGAAGATTTATAAGTCTCGTTAGGTTTTGATTGTTTCGGGCGGCACTATCAGTTGCCAAAATTTAATAAATGCATAAAACAAATTAATAAAAATTGATTGTTCTTTTTCGAGTCTATGTTCTAGACTTTGTTCTTTCTGTTGGTGTCAGAATTTTCAGTAATTATTCAACATTCTAGACAGAGTAATTTGGGACCTACGTGAATTAAGAGGTGTCTCTTCTTAAAAACTCAAAAATAAGTCAAATGAAGGTGATATACAGCCATCGAAATAAAAGCCGAAGAACTGGCCATAGCCTTCCGTATGTTTCAACTCCAGGAAGTATCATTTATATATAAATTACTACTAATTATTTTGAATAGTCTGGAACATGTGTATTTTGGTGTTGAATGTGGTACTATGGGTTGTCACATTAAGTAACTCCAAACTAGAGAGTTCCCTCACGGTTATACGGTTAGCGTACGCGTCTTTGCAGTAGGACACTTTTGTTCAATTTCCGACAGGACCTTATGTGGTTCGGATCTCACGTTAAGTTTTAGGTTCAAGTCTCATAAAGCCTCGGAAAGAGAAGTTAAATTCCAATCACACTATAGAGGCGCCTGCAACCAATCCAACTAGCCTGCAATCTTCATTTCAGTTTAACGTCCCACGTGTGTGCCTGTTAGAGTAAGGGAAACAGATGATTTATGGAAGTGAATGGCAATGGAAGAATTGGCAGAATCAGAATGTGGGAGGAAAAAGGAGTATTCCAAGGAAACCTACCGAGACGATGTTGTCCACAACAAACTTACTTTGCCAGGAATCGAACCAGTGGCCACACGCACAAGAGGTAAGCGCTCTATAGTCTGCAATCCAATGTTCTGACGCAATGTTTGATTTCTTTCTCTAACGAACTTTCCTTTCGTATACTTCAAATATTATATAAATTAAAAATATAGGGAAGGATAGATATAAAGCAAACTTCATGTAATTAGCACTCGAAATTTTAACCGAACACTGTAATTAGGAGATGATGTTCGATTTTTGTTATTTTTCTTTCTTTAAATCCCTTATTCTCCCATAATGTATTTCTACTTTTAACAATGAAGCAATTTCTTAGCTGACCTTGAATATAATGGAAAACGAATTATTGGGATTGCGAATGAAATTTAAAAAAGAAAAAAAAATATGGAAGATCGTTCCAGAAAAATGCAGAAAAAGTGAAAGAGTCTTCAGAGCATTCTGTAGAACAATGAATCTCTATTTCCTGTAGTTGATATTTTATTCTATGCTTTTCGTAGTTTGGATCAAATTCGCGGAGAGTAGAAAGGAATAATGTAAGGTAATATGCACCTGCATTCTGAAAGAGAATCGAACTAGCAATTTCTCGCTTTGGTATCGATTTGGGTAGCTGAAGCGTTGCAAGCAAGCAGCGTTGATTGTGAAAGTACGTGGACGAGGTTTCTTTTCCAGGGCACTGCGTTCACTGTTGCTTCCTGTATTGGAAGTCCATTTGAACAACATAGGCACCACCACCACATACAACAACAATCTCCACATCAAGTATCGAATTCTTGAGGAATCTGCAAACATAAAATGTAAGATGAGAACAGCGAAGATTTCAGTGGTTTTCTCTTTCTTGCTCTGCACATGCTTCCTATAAAAAGAAAGAGTAAAATAATTTTACTAATATTGGAAAAAAATGTAAATAAAATTGTTTGTTTATCGTCCGACGTCTATGTTCTGTTAAGAGAGAAATGATAAGCAGACGATGATAATGAAAAAGTTGGTTAAAAAAGATACTGGAAGCAAATGAAATTAGGATACATACTGAGAGTCAGCAACTCACATGTTCTAAAATTGAACCACAGTTCAGCGTTGTATTATTAAAGCTTAATACATCACAGCTGTTGAACAATTGGGAATAGGAATGATGTTGGTAGATTTTGACATTTTTGGGGATACACAGCATTGCAAATTTATTGTTCACAATAAATCGTTTATAATTGTCCTTATTTTACTGTAAACAATAGAGAACTAATGTTTTTTTTATTATGCCTGGATGAATTAAAATTTGTTTCATTAGTTAGAAGTTTCTTTAAAAATATAACATCATTTTCTAACACCCAGGCTATAGCAGATCTGAATACCTAGAGATTAACGTCTCCTCTGAATTACACGAGTTCACACCGGGAAACGAACATTGTCCTCTTATGTCTAAATAGGGTTATCATCTTTTGTTAAGCCTAAAGCGGGACAAATATATCAAACGGGGGCCGCGGTAGCTCAGTGGTAGAGCGTTGACCTCTGATGTATGGGCTACTTGGTCCGATTTCAGCTCCTGCCAAGTGAGCTTTGCGGTGAATAAACACCGTCTGCGTGGGTTTTCTCGGAGTTCTACCGTTTCCTCCCTCTTTCTTCATTCCACCATTTGCATTCATTTCTAATTATCACCGTCTTCTTTAGCCTAGCCAACCTAATCATGGGACTTAAAGATTTAATTTTATTTCAAACATATCAAACGTATGAACATTACCAATTTCTCATATCCTAATTTGTACATGAAACAATGTATTAATAATATTATATTATTATGAAATTTTGCAATAGTTTATTAGTTTAACGAACAGACGTGTCCAAGAACCAGAAATATACGAATCGACATAATTGAAGTCAAGAAAACGGTACATATCAGCATAAGAGGTCATGCGTACTTTTCGAAGTAATAAAAATATTGTTTTAAAACCTAAAAATTAGTGTTGTACAACTACGCCTCGTATTAAGGGGAAACCGATACTGAAGTATAGGCTCTACTATCAACCATTTCATTATGACACTAGCAAGACGACAGTATATTTATGAGAGAAACCCCAAAATGACTAATGTCTCTTAATTTCTACCGAAATGAAATGTTGTCCAAAGATCAACTACACATCAGTCGATAGACGATTTCGAACGCAACACAATAAAATGATTGAGGATAAACTCTCATGTCTAAGTTTCGAGAAATTAAATCTTTGAGTTTAACGTCTCAAGGTTATGCTTGTTAGGCTAACAGAGACGATTATGAAAGCAAGTGAATGGTGAAAAATTGGTAAAATGAAAAAGTGAGAGGACACGGGGTACCCCCGAGAAAACCCACAAGCTAAGCGTTGTCCACCACAAACTTACTTGATCGGAGATCGAACCAGAGACCATATCCACTAGAGGCAAACGCTCTACCACTAAGCCACCTTGTCTACGAGGCGTAGTCGTACAACGCTAATTTTTAGGTTTTAAAATAGAGAAAGTAGAGAGAAACCTATTTGTAAGATGACAGAAATATGTAGTTTGTTCCTAATCTTTTTTGCAGTTGATGATTTTTATTTATTCATTCATTCTGCTGGAAGTAGACTGTTATTTATTTATTATATATGAAAATATACACTATTAACTACCAAATTGTATCTGTTTTTGTTTTGAATTCTTCTAAAACTGATGCTCATATACTTGTAATAGAAAAAAATACATATATTCATGAATGAAAATTTAAAGAAAAGTACATGAAACAAAAAAAAAAAAAAAAAAAAGAAAACGTAACATCAGCTTGTAGGCAGTTAGGTGAAAAGAGGTTTCGAACCATTGAACCTGTCCAAAGAATAACACCATTGGCGATGATTTCAGAACCTACACGATAAATTTTGGTGAAAGAGAAATAGGTGCATATAGTGGTATGAAATTTATAAATTACAACGAGATACTTTGTATAAATCGATAATTACTTGTATTTTTGGGCAGAAAGTGCTTCTACATAAGCACTATACCAGATATAATGTTAATTTAAAAATAACAAAAGAAGAATGTTTTCAAAATATATAAGAAATATACATTATTGAATAATTAGTTGCTATGTAGTTGTTTATAGATACCTAACAAACATGTACGATTGCAAGACAGTCTGTGTGCATATTCGTTCAAAGAGAATCAACGAATAAAATTGTTTAATACGTATCATCGTTTTGTAATTTCCGTATAAAAGGTGAGAATACTAGTAAATGTAATCACGGAAGATATTTTAAGGTGTGAATAATTACTACCACCAAAAATTTACTTATATTATTAGCCGAACCAGGGTTAACGATTACCTTTGGTGAATCGTTGTAAAAATTTTGGTTTACCTCACCCGGGAATTCTTGTAAATTCATATCCCGAAGTAAAGTAAGGGTGAATTTACTTCTGTAATAAGGTTAATGACTACGAACTTGACAAGACTTAGAAGTGGTAGAATAATCACAAGAAAAATGAACGGTGAGGCAATGGAGAAAGAAACCAGTGACAGTGATAACGGTGAACAAAGTGCAGCACCAGGAATGACATTAGAAGACAGAATCATACTAGCTTTACAGCGGCATGAACAAAGCCTAAAAGCCGATATGGAAGCCATGAAGCAAAATTTGGTTCAGATGTCCAACCAATCCAGCAGACAATATGAGGAATTAAAGCGGATGATGGAGCAGAAATCCAAGGAATCCAACCGACAGTATGAAGAAATTAAGACGTTGCTGATTAAAGATAATGCATGTCATAACAACATGGTTAATGATTGTGTGGAAGTTCCTTGTTTACAAGAGATGACCCCGCCTTCACCCGTATTTGATGAGGACATTATTTTGGAAGAAATCCATCCGAAGAATGAGGACATTATTTTGGAAGAAATCCATCCGAAGAATACAATTGAGCGGAAAATAGACGGTGGATCTACACATCACGCCATAGGTAGGAATTGTCACTCAACAAGAACACGGAATGATAAAAGGAAGGTAAAGTTAAGCGTAAATATGAGTGAAATACGTGTTATGAGTAAATGCATTGGTAAATGTAACGAAAATGCTACTTCTTTCCTAGAAAAATTTCAGGACGAGTGCAATATAATGTGTATAGATAGATCGCAATATATGAAACTAATCCCTCATTTATTACTCCCATCGAATCATCAAGCGGGAGTAGATAAAATTAAAAACAATTCAGATTATTTTGTACCTGTTCGAAATCTAAATATCCGTAATGTGAACGATACGGAACACAACCTAAACCGAGTAAATTCAAGCAATCAGAACGAGCAAAATAGGCAAAGCTATGTTGGGAATCAACCTAACCTAACCAATCGTGACAATAATTATGTCAGATCACTCAACCGAAGTAGACACAAAAACAATCGAAATACATGGCGAAATTCTAGAAATGCTACAAATGCTATGTATAGACATAATCGTTGTTCAAGAGATGGCACTTCGTATCAAAATCAGAATCACGACGCAATACATGTACAAAATAGTGCGGAACCTAATCATGATTGTGCAGTACAATGTACTTTATTAGAATCATATGCAAGTACAAATTTAAACTGACTCTAGTTAATGAAGTAAGGGTTAAACCCATACCAGCTATAGATTCTTATGAACATTTATTTTTAAGTTTATGTGTTAATATCAATAATGAAAACAATTCTTATGACTTTGATATACAAGCACTATACTTGATAGGATTAGTTAATGGACTCATAAATATTTTATCACATTTGTTTCAACAAATGATAATTTTCAAATGATTTTAATTCTTTCTTGTTAATATGAAGAATTATAGTTCGATTCATTAAAAGCAAAGGTTATTTATAGTATATTGGATTTGTGTTGAAACTTAATTGTCAAAGATTATGTTAAGTATATGATTCATTCTATTAAGCTAATTATTCGACGACTGTCTTCATGAACCATCTTATATGTTACTTGAATAAGATTCTTCTATATTCTGACGCTTAATTGATACAATGCATACTGTAGAATATCATCTAAAGTGATTACTATATAATGCGCCCTTGATCATGGTGACTCATGTTTTAAAATGTAATTGCTTCTTACTATTTTGAATTCGTACCCTTCGTTAATTATATAAATAAGCGACGACGTTTTAATAATAATAAAATATATATATTAATGTAATAAAGGATAAATGATAATGAAATGAAAGATTTATTATAAATGTATTTATATGAATGAAAATAAATAATGTTATATATATGCGAGGGTCGATCAAAATGTATAGGACATAATTAATGGAATATTGTTATTATAAACGGACCAGTGGTTCTTAAATATAAAAGTCAAGCTCCCTTGTAACTTTTATATTCAGTCCCATCGTCGGGCGACATTTTATACAACGAGATACTTTGTATAAATCGATAATTACTTGTATTTTTGGGCAGAAAGTGCTTCTACATAAGCACTATACCAGATATAATGTTAATTTAAAAATAACAAAAGAAGAATGTTTTCAAAATATATAAGAAATATACATTATTGAATAATTAGTTGCTATGTAGTTGTTTATAGATACCTAACAAACATGTACGATTGCAAGACAGTCTGTGTGCATATTCGTTCAAAGAGAATCAACGAATAAAATTGTTTAATACGTATCATCGTTTTGTAATTTCCGTATAAAAGGTGAGAATACTAGTAAATGTAATCACGGAAGATATTTTAAGGTGTGAATAATTACTACCACCAAAAATTTACTTATATTATTAGCCGAACCAGGGTTAACGATTACCTTTGGTGAATCGTTGTAAAATGTCACTATGAATTTCTATTGCAAACTTTGTAACTGTTTCGGACAATTTGTTGTTCCTCCATATAATATGCCCCTCCTACTCGTAATTTGGAAAACTGGAAATTCTCTCTAAATTCGGTATGCTCCGCCTAATTCGGGAAGGTGGCAATCCTGCGTGTAAGACGTGTTCCTAGGTATGTTAACCATATAGTGGAAACTCCTACAAGAAATGTGAAGATAATTTTATGAGTTATCTATTGGAATAAAGGGCGCATCCATTTGAAACAGACCCATTGAATATCAAGAATTGGGCACAGTTAAGGTTCCACATGTACAAGAATTCTGCAGATACATGAAGTAATGTTGTCAGAATCATGGTTTGGCTACTTTGACTCCCCAGGTGTTCCCAGATTTCCGTACGTAGTAACGACCACACTTATCTCAAATAAATCCTTGAAATATTTCTCGAATATTTCACACAATTATCCAGAATAACTCAAAAACATTTCAATTTTTTTCGGATATTACTTTTCACCATGGCTTTATAAATCCATGTGAGTTCTTTATCATACAAGTTTCTACGAATCGTGGTAGGTAGATATTTATATTTAAAGTTCTATAGCACATGCGTGTGAATTAATGTCAGCTTTTACTGTGGACGAACTAAAGATGTGGTACTGATCCATTATTGATAGGAAGTTGACAAAATAAAAACTAAACCTAACCTAACATTTCTAATGCTACAACCTACGCAGAGCTACTGCTACTGTTAGCTAAATGACACAGTTTTTTCACTGATGCAATTCTTTCTAGTTCCTTACTTTCTTTGGATGGTGGTTTTCTTCCTATAAGTTTGAGCTTCCCAATTACCTCATGATGATTGATCATCTGAAACTATTTACTTGAATTAATAATGTTTAATGGAGATCAGTTTGTTCACTATACATCACGACTAAGAGAGCTCCTTCGTAGCTAAGTGGTTAGCGTACACGCATTCGCGTGAGAGACCCGGGTTTGATTCCCGGCAAGAGCTCATGTGGTTCTGATTCCGTGGTAATCAATAGGCCAATGTCTCATATGGCCTCGTTGCTGAACTGGACGTTAAACTTAAAATCACCTCAGCTCATCACTACCAAGATCTGTTCCAGCTCCATCGTGCTATATTGTTATTGTACGCGCTTTTAGAGCGGGAGACCCGCATCTTGTTTCGATTCCCGGTAGCAGCTCATGTCGCTAGGATTTTAAGTTAAATTGTAGTTTCACGTCTCATATAGGTCTTAGTGCTGAAAGAAACGCTAAGCTCCAAAACGAACAACCATAAGGTCCTTTTCTTTACCATAACCCTTAATGAGAAAATCTAGGAATCCTTTTCTTTCTATGTCGTTCACTACTTAATAACTTTGTTTTGTACCTAGGCAGAGCATAAAGTATCTAGTTTCAATTGCATCTCGAAAATATTATTTCCTTTTGTTTTCATTTAGTTTCTCACTCTAAAATACATAAGTGAAGCACTCTAAAAGAGAATTCTTGCTGAAGTAACAGTATATTCAAAATATATTTAACTTTAAATACAACGAACTTATTACAATTTCATCCAATGTACGAAAATACTCGTAAAAGAATATACGTACTTCAAAAACTAATTATTCATTACTTGTTTAAGATTATTAATATATCGTTTAAAATCATGAACGCTACATATATAACGAAAGATGGTGCAGCTGACATATATAAAACTTAAGTAATGTTGTCTACTGAGCAAAGAATATCTTACCTAGGTTTATATGTGGTATTGCATAAGCATGAACTTCTGACGTTATTTCTAGCTCTTATTATAATTTCTACGAGGAAGAAGACGTATCAAAGAGTAGAAGTTTGAGAAGTGATACTAACATTAAATAATGACATGACTTACGTAATCTCAAATACACGCTTATATAAGAAAATTTATTGGAATAGAGATGCAAAATTTGCTTCTACCCTTTAACGTTTTTCTCTCTCTTTTGTTAGTTTTGGAATTCTTTTAAACACAATCATTTAATTCTCCGTTATTTTACAGAACAAAAACGAAAGATCAATCTTTCCATAAAACAACATACATTTACTTACAATCTCGCTAGCTTCTTCACCTCCCACCCGGTCTATTGAATCTGAAAACTTTATACTCTCTAGAAACCATTTCCTTGAAACCTAACTTGCGCATAAAGCATTGTCTTGTGTATTTTCATCCCTAAGATTGAAGAAGGATTGAAGGTCTCACCATTCTTCACCAGAGCTTCTAAATTATATTTAACTTCCCTCATATATGTCATATATGCTAAGGATATATGAATGATTGCTTTTACGATTCATTATTAATGAATTGGGGGAATGAGAATGTGGGATAAAATGAAAGAACCTCGAGAAACACACTGGTACAATGTTGCTGTTTTCTTACCACAACTTCACAAGACCTGGAATAGAACCGAAGATATCTTTTACTATACGTGAGTGCTTTAGCAATCAAATCTTTCAAAACGTTCAGTTTTTGGATTCGGAATTTTGTGTAAAACTTCTCCTGTAAGACTGGCTTTTAAAAAATTCCAACTTGCAGAGATGAGTAAATGAACTTTCAATATACTTCCATTTCTACAATACAAGGCTGATCCGAACAACCTGTGATAACTGTCAAACTGAGTTCTACTGAGTAACAATACAGTATCAGTCTTTTAGCTGTTGTGTGTCAGAATGAAGGTGTTGTAATGAGCAAAATACCACAAAAAGGGTAAGACAATCTAATTTCCCATGCAAACTGCAATATTTAACCTTGTAGAAGAGTGGCTTTGTGGGGGAATGAATTGTTGTTAGTGTTATAATTAAACACTATGCAAAACAACCTCTTCTATAACCTACGTCTTTAAGGAAATTACATCCGAATTCACAAAACCTGTGCTAAAGAAGATCTGAAAAATAGTTGCCTCTGAATAGTTGCGTATGCTAGGTAGGGGGGTTGGGATTCAATCACTTGCCGTTGCGAAAGCTATTATGGAAAAATAAGCTTTAACTTCCTTAAGACATAGGTCTACTGTATATATATATAAAATATGCTTGTCCCGAAAAAAAAGAGCAATTGATTGCTTGATCCTCCTTGATGAAATACTCCCACTACTTATGTGTATCCATTTCCACAGCGTGATATGGCCAAACAATTACTGAGTACTGGATCCATAACTATCGACAACAGTTTCGTCGCTGCAAATTACAACAAAATGTAAAAGCTCAATCAAAATACATATAACATTTTCTTCATGTATTGAATCAGAATAGGCAGCTTCAACAACAGCACTTTCAAATTAAGTATTTGAAATTCATTACTTTTGGAAGGGTAATGAAAGATGGTTCGGGACATATAGCATATTGAAAAAGGGTATGTTAATCTGGCCTTGTGCAAGGCCAGTGTGCATAAGATAACGCCACGCATATCGCGGAGCGAAAGAGGAAGGGAAGGAAACCGTGCTTGCGTCACCTACCTAGTGACAACTGAAAATTTTGTGACAATGAATAAAGAATGAATCTACCTAAGTGATTTGAAAAGTTCAGACCAACATCTACAGCGGTGTCCATAAAGGTGACCAAGTTAACTTTGAACGACAGCGCAAAGAAATTTTGTCGAACTGTTTCATGGTTGTTACTGTCTTTTGCTGCAGATGGAATCTCAAGATTCATAAAGTAGCAAAAAAATCACAATTAGTGCGGCTTATTATCAAAAACATGCATTAACCTCAGTTTACCAAACGAAATGTCAGTATTGTATGACAATGACACACATAATTTGAAACTTCACCAAGATAACGCTTCAAATCATGTCCAGCACATCACTATCCTTGCACCAATACATAACTGCAACTGGATTCATGCTATTCCTTTCGAGAATATTTCCATTAAAAGTCAGATGCTAATCCCATGAATTATTATGATATTGTACTTCTCAAACGAAACTTCTCATCACGTTGTGTTCACGTTATTCTGAAATAGTAGCATAACTTGTATTACTTACAATTATCTTTAATTGACAAATGTCGATTCAAATTAAATTCACTAGTACTTTATGAAGCAAACTACAGTACTTACTTCATAAATGTATGCCTAAGCAGCTAAAGAAAACTATTACTTAGAGTGTCGTTTTCTATATTATTTCTGTTTATGTATAAATTAATGATACGTAAATATTTGAATTCCGCAGATCATATATTTGCAGGCTTCGTGACAGTATTCCTTAATAATATAGTAGTATTTCTGATAAATAAATTATATATTCTCCGTCTACTTACAGTGGCGGATCTAGCCCGGAGCAAGGAAGCCTAGACCCTCCAGTTTTTGATTGACAAAAGTAATTTAAGCTACTATTTATATATTTTTTGAAAGTTTGTAGTAAACTCATGCTCATCATAGTCAGGGTTCTAGCTGCTCCCCCAGTTTTTGCCTTTTATATCCGCCACTTTCAACTTGATAATTTAGTTTAAATTTCCGTGCTTGTTCAGTTTTCGCTTTTTGACTTAAGTTGACAGTGGCTTAAAACATTTCGTTTTCTTATTCTTCTTATTTTATCTATTGTTAAATAAACATAAATAAAATGTATTAATCAACGGAAGAAAATGACTTACTGAAGTGTGTATGCCTTAATAGAAAGAAAGTATTTTCATGTTGTGTTTTTTTTTCTTTTTTTTGTTTAGTCTGTAGGGAAATGTTACAAATGAAACGGGGGTAATTATGGTAATAAGTCAATTATAATATAGTATGCACTATAGTACACTTTAGTATACAAAACACTCCAAGGAAGATGATAAAAAAAACTATAACCTTAATGTTCCTACTGTAAACTGTCAAGTATGGGCATCATCTCGAGATCTTTGTTTAGCGATGAACATAACAGTTACCACAAAATATGTATATGCTCAATACTGTGACTTGTGGGGGTAGGGACAGAGAATAACTCATATAAGCTCTCCGCTATTCGAGGGGACCCTTCGAGATAAAACTTCCTTGCTCCAAATGATACGATACGAACATCAATGTGCAACTGAAGGATGGGATAGACTCACCACATTAATAATTAAACAAGTTAGTTTCGTTGCACGGTAGACCTCCAAACTACGCAAATTCATACTCAAACATGAAGTAGTAGAAATATATCAATAGCTACTGCTTAAGATCAAACATTGAACCTGTTTTCCGGAAGCTGAATCCATATCAAAAAGTCATTTACACGCTATTTATTTTCTCTGTGGAGATTTATGTTAAAATTGGAAGCAGCAATTGACATCTATCATTTCCAGTTGCAACAAAGAAATAAAATCAGAGGTGAAACATGTTCTTGATACTCAATTCATATAAAAACTGATTGTCCGTAACAATTCCATTCTATCCATTATGCAAATTAATGCTGTAACCGAAAAATCGTATTTTCGCTAGTTCGCTTTCAACATAAATATAAAAGTCGAGACAAAATTCATTCTTGGAACGCTGAATCTGTATGAAAAATAGGATTTCGATATCTCTTATCATCTTTGCTGCATGAAAATCAGTATGGAAACAAGAAGTGCTAGTAAACTTTAACCACGTCCGGTTTCCCTGCAGTGTTGCAGGTGGTGATTATATATCGTCTTCTCTTATATATTGCAAAAAACGCTTGTCACTGTCTGTGCTCGTTTTTTGTTCTATGGCGACCAAAATTAGAATTGGAAATGGTTGATTTCTACCACTTCCGGTTTAAATAGAGGGCTAATGGAGGAGGTAAGACATATTCTTGGGACTTTAAATTGATTACAATAAACTTTTTTTCGATATCTTTTTCCGCTTTTACACTACGAAATTAGTATTGAAACCAAACATACTAATAAATTTCAACCACTCGCTGTTATGGTAGAGTGTTGTGGATAATCATGTTACGTTGTCTTAAGATGCTGAATCAGTTGCAAAGAAAACTGCTTCTCGCTATCTGTAATTTTTTTGCGTTCTGTGGCGATAAACGTCAAAGAAAACCGGAAACGGCAAATTTAAACTAATTCCACTTTGAATAGAGCGTTAATGGAGATGAAGTCTATTCTTGGAACGTTGAATCGAATGAAAATAAAAGCTTCTCGAAATAATTTACCGATTTCTGTTTTTGCAAGTCAGTATTGAAACCTGAAGTATTAGTATATTTCGGTTCATTCCCGTTGTGCCTACTTCCCGTTCTGCCTACAGACCCTCCAGCACTTTAAAGAAAATATTTTTAATTATCTTATCTCTAGGCAGAACGGTAATTCCCGTTGTGCCTACTTCCCGTTGTGCCTACTCTTTCGAGACGGGGAATTATGTGCAGGGAGGAATTTTTGTAGGGAATATTTCTTTAGTATTTCTAAAAGCTTCTGTAAAAACAACCACCACCTCTACAAGTTTCATCATACATGGAAAATTGGTTGACTCAGTTGCAAGAATGTTAGACATTGTATGTGAAACAAACATTAAAAAAAAAAAAAAAAGATCTAATATCAAGCAATTTCAGAACAAAATTTTATTTGGGTTTCCAGTAGTTTACCTCCAGCATGCTAAGACTTGCAGTACTAAAAAATGCCACAGTTCACATCCCCAAGACATGTCTGGCCAACTATTAAACAAACAACGCAAGAGGATGCATAAGGCGGCCTTTAAAAAGAGTGTTTGTCTCCATCATATCTCTTTCCTCGAATTGATTGATTCAGTTGCCAGTAACCCGTTTGACATTGTATCTGAAACGAACACGAAACAGACTTACTTCGGGCTAATATCAATTCATTTCACAACCGAATTTTAATCGGTTTTCCAGTAGTTTATCTCCAGCATACTAAGGCTTGCAGTACTAAAAAGTGCCACAATTCACATCCTCAAGACATGTTCGGCCATACATTAAACAAACAATGCAAGAGGATGCATAAGGCGGCCCTTTTGAAAAAAAAAGAGCCTTTGTCTTTTACATCACTGCTCCTTCTTTGGCATTACCTTAACAGGTAATTTGTCTTCTAACACGATTCTATACTACATGCAATGTTACATATACTTATATTGTCAATGTAAATACTACATATCGTCAATGTTAATACCATATATCGTTAATATAGCCAATATATTTAAAACATCTCACCATCACTGTTCTAAATGCAAACAGTATGCAACTGCATCTGTGTAAGCCACCAAGTCTATTACATGTGATTCCAGACGTGCCTTCAATGATTTTATTTTTTGTTCAATTCGCTTATATTTCAGCTTTGGTTCCTTCGGCTTTTTTCCTACCTCCAACATCAGCATACAAGCTTCATTCTCACTCTGTTCTTGCTGCAACAGCTGTACAAATGTAAAAATATTTGGATGTTCTCTTGTCAGTTTTCTGTTTAATTTAGAGTGCCAGCCCTCTACAATATTATTTGTTCTTCCCTCAACATTATCATATTGGTTCCATATATCTCTGGAAAAGAGAGAAACATTAATTACATAAAACAAATCAAAGCTTGACAATAGACATTCAACAACGATTGGAAGTTGCATGTTAACGTCTGTCGTAGATAACGTTAAGGATAACGTCTGTTGTTTGTTGTTAGTAACACGGTAAATTTATAAGTATTCAGTTTTGTAATCATTACACTAGTATAGAGTTAATTTCAGATCTCTGGTATGAGCAGATTAAAATTTCGTATTGGCATGCAGATCTCAGAAATGATTTTTTATGGAATGAGAATAATAATTACGCTTACCACACTCCATTAAAGACACTATGCACCATTTCATATCCAGACACTTCTGAGCTCACAATTGTAGAACACATAGGCAATACAACAATGACAAACGAAACTAATGGAAAAACATAAAGGACTAAAATGACCGAATGAGTAGGCCTATATAAGAAATACTAATCACTGCTAACGTAGATTTCGTTTCCCAAACGAAAACCACATATATTTGAAAAAAAAATCAAACGAAAAACAGATAGTGAAATAGCGTAGAAAATAAGGTAACTACTATATCGTACTTACTTTGTGAAAATGGCGTCTGCATCATCCAGCCATGTTTCGACTAAATAGTCATGAAACTTCTCTGCGTTTTGTACTTCCGGGGCATTTTCCTGGAGATGCAGGAACATGTCACCCACTTGCTCCACTGGCACAAGTGGTAGTGCAGCAGCACGTCTTATCCACTTCCTGACCTCTTTGTCTTCTTCATAAAAAGTGGACAACCCCAATGACTGAACTTTCCTCCATAAACATTGGGTGTAATGGAAGAAACACCCACGAATGGCTGCATCCGGAAAAACACCAGTAACGGCATTGATTACCGCTCTTTCAAAGTCTATAATCACTGTAGTAGGATTAAAGGAAAGACCATTTGCAGAAGCCGCATCTTTAATGAGAAGCAGCATCCTACGATAGTCTTCCTCTTTCTTAGAAGGCAATAAACAAAATAGAAACGGAAAAGTCTGCCCCAAATATGTCCCATGTATGGTGTACAGCTGCTGATATATACGGGGAGCTGCTTTAAAAGTACCATCCATCCAAACTGTCTTTGTGGTTGAAAGCTTCCGTAAATTTCTTTTCTTGTAACTGAATCAATTAATTTTCCATTTCTCTGTAAGTATTAAAAAAACACATCTCTACTAAAGTAGACGTGAATAACGCTGCTAATAACAAAACTGTACCTAGTCATTTTTTCTGAGAAGAGCAAGTAAGATAACATTTAAAATATATGATGAAATTTAAAGGAATAGTTATTCTTCTTACAGAATCTATTAGAATTACTAAAGAAAAAATCCCTAGAAAAGATCCCTCCCTGCACAGAATTCCCCGTCTCGAAAGAGTAGGCAGAACGGGAAGTAGGCACAACGGGAATTACCGTTCTGCCTACAGATAAGATCATTAAAAATATTTTCTACAAAGTGCTGGAGGGCCTGTAGGCATAACGGGAAGTAGGCACAACGGGAAGACACCGTATATTTCAGCTATCTCTGTCCTCGGGAGACTATTACAATTGTCAATAATGTTTCCTTGAGACGCTGAACTGATGAAAAAACGAACAGTTAGTTGCTATTTGTTACCATTTTCGTTCTATAGCCATAAACGTAAAAACCGGAAATGATTGATTTCAACTACTTCCGGTTTGAATACATTGTTATTTTGAGATACGGAAACTATTGTTGGAAGGCTGAATGGATTGCGAAAAGCAGCTTCCCTATATCTTTTACAAAGTTTGCTATATGGAAATCGGTATTGAAACCGGAAGTATTGGTAACTTTTTAATAATTTCCGGTTTTGGCAGAGTATAGTAGATGGTGATAATATATTTCCTTGAGACGCTGAACCGATTGCAAAATATTGTTTGTTGCTATCTATTACAGTATAAGTTATAGTCACAATAAAACCATTGAAACCGAAAGTGGCTAATTTCAACCATCTCCTGCATTTAAGAACGGAGACGAAACCCTATTTTTTAGATGCTCAATTGATTACAGGAAACCACTTGTCAATATCTCCTACTATTTTTGCTCTGATACTTGTCAACAGACAGATGGACGAATGGACGACAGAAGCGTTCTATGAGACTTTCGATACTCATGCAAACATAAATAATAGTAATAGGGTCTAATAAATTTTGAAAATAACTTAATTGAAAGATTCGATCTGGGTCAATTTTAATAAAATGTCTACTATTAGAGTGTCCTCGGAAGTAATATAATTCTTAAGGCCTTAAGTTGTGTCAACATTATTTCTTCAGGAATTCCATGAAAGCGAATAACTCGAATTCCTGTTTTCTGTGTCATGATACGATAAAAACCGGAGGATATGGGTGCATGCTCTGTCCATGTGGATTTGCATCTGTTTCTTGTTGTCTCCGCACAAGTAGGTGTTTTTTTTTTTCTGATAGAATGGGTCATGATAGATTCCTTAAAATATGCTGTATTCATCTCATACTTCTGTGCACCTTACTTACAAGTTTTCTTCATAACTACATCCAGTGGCATTTACGATTCCTTGTGGGAAACTTCCTTTGCACTTATGGAAATACTCGACACGTCCTTGGACGTATCATCACTGTGGATTGCTAACTGTGGCTAACTGTGGATTGCGTCAGATTTAATCTTTTTGATATCATGTTGGGCTGACGGACTATCCTGACCTGCCAGCCGGAGCTCCCTTGTGGCTAACGGTTAGTTTACGCGCCTTTGGCGAGAGCTTACGTGGTTCGGATCCCATATTAAGCTGTAGGTTCACATCTCATATAGCCTCGCTGCTGAAAGGGTTGCTAAACTAAAAATCAAATCAAAATCCGGCTCTGCAGGTTGACAAATTCTACAAAGCATCTCAGCCGACATTTTCGCTGGTAACTTCGAATGGGACCTTTTGTTGGCGAATATTTCAAGATGATGTTCATTTGTATTTCCCTGTGGTCACTTCGATGTCTTTAGCTGTGGTCACTCCGACGAATAAACATTTTCCTGACATAAGTATGAGAAATGTGCTTGGAAAATACACATGGTACATCCTTTTCAGTAACAGTTCTCTTTCGGCCGTAATTTACTAGTAACAACTCGACACTTCAACACCTGCAAACTGAGACACCATATTGATACATTTTGTTGTCATGTTTCTAGTGAAACTACACAGGGTACAGCGGCATTGTCAAATTGGTCGGATATAAATAAACCGATCAACCTTCTTTATAAATAAATGGGTAAGCATTGTGTTTTGGAAATATGGTATATAATCGTGGCCTTGTTTCTTTCAAGTTGCCTTTCCAGTTGCAATAAGTTTCTTTTAGAGGAAAGAATGATTTACCACTTTGGATTCTAAAGGCCGGACAACTCGTTATTTGGGTACTGTATAGATAATGTAATATCTATCGACTTTGATCCCCTACTGTATTTATTTTATAAAACTATAGTGTTTTGATTCCAACTATCATTTCCTGACTTTATTGAGAGGTTAAGAAGTAGCTCATGATCAGCAACAGAAATTAAGTACAATCATAAGGAAGTGAGCCTGGGTGTTTTAACTAATTTTCTAGTCGAAAACTTTTCAGTGTCAAAACGTAAAAGAGGACACAATATGCAAAAGAATGAAAGAAAAAAAGAAATTTCACAATTCTCTTCTAGTTTTCCTCTTCAGACGCAAAACTCTCATAATCTGCTTAAATGTTTTTATTACCCATTCAACAGCGGTTTTATTTATTTGCAGTTGTTTTACTCAAAGCGTTCAACAATGAATGTCTGTGTGAACAGATAAGTTATATTTGTTTAACAACTATATTTATCTTAAATTGCTGTATGCAGTTGGATAACAGATTTAAGCTAATTTATTATTGCTATTCCCAGGCCTTTTAAGTTTCTATTACCTAAAGCTCTTTTATAGTACACACATTTTGCTTTTAACTGAAGCTGCTTGCTTTTCTTGTTAATGGTTTATTTGAACAGAAGAAATACTTTACGAAATACGGAGCGAATATTACTATATGCGCGTTTCAAGAAAACAATAAAAATTTTAGGTCACTTACTGTATAAATCTTCTTATAGAAATTGTTTGGCGTGTGTCGTCACATAATCTTTTTCTTTTCTAATAAGTCTTAGTTTAATAATGTTTTCATTTAACATTAATGAAAACATTAACAGTAATTTTAACATTACTTAATCGATTCAACTACAAAAAAATAAAATCATAATATTAAGTAACAAGTTACATTCTATGTAATACAAATATTTGATAAGCTCTGTGGGATATGTTATGATTTAAATCTGTGTACAGATAGAATTAGATTAAAATTAAATTAATTTTCCTTATTCAATAAAACTACATACGTTTTTTTAAGTGTAAAAATCTGCGAGTAATATCAATTAAAATTTCATGGCATACACAAAATAATCCTATCTAATGGCAACAATAGTGTATTGTGCTGAACGAGCACAATAAGTATGTACCTAGAACACTAACACAAGGGGGGCCGAAACAATTTCTTTAGAGGCACACTTGAGTTAACCTAATGGACCAACTAACAACGGAAAAATTTGGGAAGGTGAAGAGGAAACACTCTTTGCCATCCTCTAAATACGGGCCTGAGATAATAATGAATACAAAACAATTCGCATGGAAGTCCAACAATGAATAATTTATATAAATGTAGTAAAGCAGAGCCGAGGTACTTAATCGTAGTCCACCCTGTATTTTTTCACAAGAAATATTTTGCAAAAGCGATTTTTACTCCGTTACCAGAGCTCTTAGAGTTGCTATCGGCAAGTTTTGAGTTCAATAATATGTTATAGACTATATTGTGAATAACTTTTCGAGCAATTTTATATTAAATTCAACAATAAATCTACATAATAAACTTATCTCTTACTAAATATTTAATACTGTAACGTGCATTTCAGAAACATTAAGCTCTTTTGGACTTTATAGTAGTTGCCATTAACTAAATAATCAACATATGATGGGAAGATTGCGGTCCCTAAATTGGGAACTACTATAGCTGAGCCTCAAAAGCAGCAGTCAGATTATATATTTTCAGTTGATTTATATAAACAAGAATAATAAAACTCAAAAAAAAAAAAAAAAAAAAAAAACATCGTAATGTTGAAATTGAAAAACACAAAATTATTCTTCTCTAATAAGGGGAAATGTTAACTAAGGAAGATATATATATATATATAGGGTACAGCGGGGTAATTCGAATAGGCGGGAAATTTGAATAATGTTAAGCATTTTGCCAGCTGGAGTGGAAACGCGGCACGCCATGTTAGTGAACCTGTGGTGGATTTGTAGGTGGTGGTTTGCAGAAGTCGCTCTGAGAAACACAAACTATTCCTTCGGTTCTGAAGGTTTATACGATTTTTTGTTTGCTGCAAGGTAAGTAAGAATGTGTGTATTTTTAGGTCGTTATAATTTTCAACGTGTTTTCCTTAAGCTTCCTTATTATTAACTGGATAAAATGAAACCGCTCTGGATTATAATCGTATCAGTAGCATGTGGGGCATTGATATACTGTACACTGGCGTCAACTAATCAGCAGTTTTCATACCACGTTCTGACTGGAATATTCGTCGACTGTGGGGCAATTTGGATAATTCAAAACGGGGCAATTTGAATAGCAGTGAAATTAGAACTATAGGCCTACTATTTTATATTTGTTTGTCATAAACAAAAGCCTCTAGTGTTAACAAGGAAACTGTGAGTTCTTATTTTGACTTACTGGGAAAATTAATGAACGAGTATGATCTCCATAAACCATCGTAACCGTATTTATAATATGGACGAAAGTAATCTTCCTCTAAATAACAGACCCCTAGAATTTTTGCAGAAAAGGGTAGAAAAGAGGTGGTAAGTTTAACATATGTTGAGCGAGGGAAAATGTAACGGTGATAGCATGCTGCAATGCCAGAAGGTCTTTTATACCTCCTGTAGTAATATTCAAAGGCGTACGCCTAAATCTGGACTTTAAAACCCAAAATCTCACTCACAACTTTTGTCCTTAGAGTTCTAGCTGTCATGACCTCCAGACACAACATACGTATTATAACCACTCGATCGCTCTGTTTTTAAGACCCTTAAAGCCAATTACCACCAAGAGGCAACTATCTGGATTCACTAAAACCCGCAGTTCTGCATTTTGTTCACTGAAGCCTAGAAGTGGACAACTTCTGTTGGACTGGCAGTTAATGGGTTTTTATGCACTGGTATCTACCCGTTTAGTTCACAAGCTATTGAAGAATTTTGATTCGCCCCTTCTGAAACGTATGGCCTTATTATACATTTTGAGGAGCAGTCTTCTCGTTAAGAAGATCTTAACAACGCGCCTTCTTCTTCCGGTCATGGCTCTCAAATCTTTGTCCCAACGAAGCCTATAGATGAACCCATACAACAAGTGCTTCCCAGCCCAGAAAAAGTTTGTGTGCAGAAGAGACGTCGTGTCGCAGGAAAATCATGCCACTCAACTTCTGAAAATATTCGGGCAATGAGAATAAAACACCTCCGAGGAAAGACGCAAGTATCGGGTGCAACAAAATCCAAAGACACTACAAGAAAGAAGAGTGCTAATACAGAACCTGCTAAGAAAAAAAAAAAACAAATGAATGCTCGAAAGAAACTGATATCCTCTACCCCTTCCAGAGACGAAAATGTAGGCCTAAGTCTAAACATGGCTACAGGCAATGAAAGTCAAACAAGGAATTGCTGTTTTTGCCTTCTTAATTACTATTCAGAACGTTCTGCTAGAAAGGGAGGCTGGATTCGTTGCCAGCGTTGTAAGACATAGTTCTACAAAGTCTGTGTCGGTGCAGAAGATCGAAAACAGTTTATCTGTTGTCGTTGTCGTTAAATACGAACGATGGAAGATGAATTAACCAATTACGGCTCTTTGCTTTAGACAGTCTTCTGAACAATTTTTTTTTAGTGTAGGCTTACATTCAAAAAGATAGCTAAAGGTGACGCATATTTACAAATTATGTAGGCCTACTTCTTTTCATTCAAAACAAGCATATTTCAACTACCGTAGAAATTGCAATCTAACTATTAAATAGTTTATACATTATTTCTATAAGACTTGTTTATTTTGTTGGTTATTTATATTACCCCACTCGTTATTCAAATTGCCCCTCACATTTACGTTTTTCGAAATTTCGGCGGGGAAATTGAATACCCAAATTTCACAATGATGTACCTCAGATACTATCTTAAGAAAAATTGTTAAGTAATAGTAAGGTTCAGAGTTTTTGTTCACAATTTTATATTTGAATACCAATTACAGTTTCCGAGATATATGAGAAAATGTCTGAAATTATTCAAATTACCCCGCTGTACCCTATATATATATATATAACCTAGAAAAGTGTTGTCTCAGGTTCTAGCAACACTACTTAGTAATGAAGTTTAATTATTCTTCTCTGAAATCACAGTCACAAAATTTTACAAAATGACAATAAAAAGTACGAAAAGAGATCAGTGAAGCATAATTGACTTCGTGGTAAGATTGTTCGTTCGTAACGGAAGAATGTACCAGATGCCATTCACGAGGTTGAAAATAATGTAACTTATCAGATGAATTAAGAAGACTCTTGATTGCAACATTAAGGCACTCAACATTGAAGTAATGAAAGAGACAAATAGGTACGGTATAGCTTTGAGAACCTATTGTTAAATTCGCAAGTCGCAGATGGTGTGAAGCATAGATATATTATGGATATCGTGTTTTCTCTTTCACTTAATAAGTATACCGCTACCACTTTTCGTTAGATCAGAAGAAGTGGAAAGATTAACGTGCTGGAATGACAATGTACTCAAGAAGTAGGATGCTGCATTTTTCATTCTCTAGACATAATTTCTATTTTCTGTTATCTCGCTTTTCGTCCCTCTTGTTCTCTTTCTGTATGCGTTTCGGTTTTCGTGTTTCTTCTACTAATTATGAGTGGAACGTCGTAGTTAGTAATCTGTTTGGATTTTTTAAATCAGTGTAACACCTGCAGCTGAACTTTGTGAATTGTTTCCTGTCGTTCACAACTGAGTTCAACTTCTTTGTGAACAGAGAGACAATTTTCTGAATCGATTGTGGCTATTCAAAGTTAAATAAGCAAAACCTTGTTATGCATATATAAATTAGACGGAATAAAAAGTAGGCTAAATCTTTACGACCCGTTCGGGAGAGTAATGCTCCCAGAAGTACGTTTTTCGCGAGCTACTCTAGCCAGCTGTTTTACGCGCTATCCTAGCCAGCTGTTTTAAGTTAGTCACAAAATTTATATCATGGAGTAGAAGGGGAACAAAACGAGCCCTGTGGGGCTTCTAACCCGTTCCTACTACTACTACTACTTATCTGCACAAAAGTAAGTAAAACACTTTTTTGTGTATTATTTTCATCTTATTTTAATTTTCAGCCACGAAGATGACAGCAGCAATCATTTGATTTCTGCTATTTGAATGCAATGTAGCAAGAAATGGATAACGTCAACCAATCAGAACTGCGTTTTTCGTTCCTACTCCCGGGAGCATTACCCTCCTGAGCTATAGCACGGCCAACAAGAGATGGTCTCTGACGTTTCTTACCACATGCGGTGGGAAATTGCAGCCCCTACTTTGATACCAGTGTTACCAACCACGATCACTCTGTCTTATACCATTAATTAAATTGCCACTACAGTTGTACCGAAAAAAGCCTTGACACGCGAGTAGTGGTAATGTCACTGCGAGCTGTCAGAGACGTTCTCTTACTGGACGCACTATAGTCCTAATATTTTGCTCTTGGAAAGCATATTTTCTAGAATGAATTTCAATTATATTTCCTCATATAACAATTATAATTGTTAGGCTTGTCTCCCAGTTTAAATACTTGTCCTGGTCATTAAAGACCGATGGCCTATGACGGAGCTATCCTACCAAGGAACGTTAAAAGGGAAAAGTTATGAAAACCATGGGCTGGGTAAGAGATTTCATTTTGTTTTAGAAAGTAATATCGGTTGTATCTTCTTTTACAGCCATAAAAATGAACTAAAGTAATTCTGGACTTAGACAAACAAATTAACAGTTTTTCTAGTTTGCATTACGATCAAATCATAATTTTTTTCCTTAAGCCCACATCCGATTTTTGGAATTTTATTGAATAAATTAATGACAGTTAAGATTAAAAATGTAGAAAGTAAGCCAGGCAGTATGTACAAATCGCTATTAAAATAAAGTAATAACCGCTTATAACCATCTTCTTAGAGACATGAAATTTGGGTGGCCAATTTATTATTATTATTATTATTATTATTATTATTATTATTATTATTATTATTATTATTATTATTATTATTATTATTATAAGTATTCTGTCTTTTGGCAGGTCCTGAAACTAATGAGATTTTTCATTTATTTATTTTTAAATGGCGTCAAATAGACGTGAAAGTTTTGCTAATTTTTGATGTGTTATTCAGAATGCTTTTTCTACCAAAAAAAAAAAATAGCTTTTCTTGGAATTTGATAGGGGTCAAACCATGTATATCCTGGACTATTAAGTTAGGACCTGGAAATGTTTCTTCTACGTTCCTCGATCTTCAGCTTCCTCTTTCAACTCCCAATATTGTCTTTATTCTTCAAATCATCGATCGGTTATGTTCGTCTTCTTCATAATCCTAGCTTTCTTTTCATCTTTCCTTATATGACGGTATGCAGAAGACAATTTCTTCGCAAGATGTGTCCAATCCAATTGGCCTTGTTACGAATAATGCTGACTAAAAGCGTCCTCTTCTCTCCTATCTGATTTAAGACATCTTTGTTTGTTGCTCTCTCTGCCCATTTTATCTTCTCCATCTTTCTCCAACAGTACATGTTGAAGCTCTCTAAGTATTTTTCTACTCTAACTTCAATAATGTCCAAGTCTCTGAACCATACAGTCCAATACTTCATATATAGCACTTGACCAACTTCTTCCTTAGTCCAATATTAAGCCTACTATTAATCGTGATATTTTCTTGTTGAATGCTTCTTTGGCAATGGCAATTCCGAACCTTGTCTCTTTGGTGCAATAAGCGTCTTTCGTCAAAATACTTCCCAGATACTTGAAATGATCGACCTCTTCAAGTTCTCTTTGTTCTATACTGACCTGTAAAGGACCATTTCCATGGGATATTGTCATAACTTTCGACTCTTTAATGTTAATTTCAATTTCATACAGTTTTCCAGTTTCAACTACTTTTTCACTCATTTCCTGTAGTCTTTCTTCGATTCTAGCTATAATAACCAGTATTATCTGCATGCCTGATCTTGTTAATGGTCTGACTCTCAATCTTGAAATCTCAAATTCTCGTTAATCCTTCCTTCATTAAACGTTCTAATTTATGACGTTCTAATTTTTGGGCACACAAATTTAAACACTTTACCAAAGGTTTGGAAACAATTATTAGTTCATTTAACAGCGTTTTATAAATAGTATTTGGATTACTTTCTACATTTTCGGTATTCGTAATTGTTTTTAAATTATTCAATAAAATTTACAAAAAATGGAGCAGAGACTATCAAAGAGCTATAAATAAGGGAAATGTCTATTCTAAGTTACTTTGTGCGAAGGATAAGTATACAGCTGGGGATATTATTAATAGTATTGTAAAGTTCATAAGGTATGGCGTTGACAATAAACTACTTATCATTAAATATGATTCTACAAATTTTAGTACTAACTGGAAAAGTGATTCCATGCATTACGTAAATGTAAAGTTTGAGTTCAAATAAGATATAGTTGGTACCTCCTTTATAAGCACTACAACTCTTGATCTCAACACTCAATGAGCAGAATACGTATACGTAATATTTTTTTTAAAAATGGTACTTGAAATTAATTTTTAACTAATGGAACTTACATTTTGGGAGCCTCCCTTCTAAGCGAGTGACACTATAAAGGTTTTCTGTGGTTTACTGTTCAACTATATGAGTATGTAAATACACAAAAAATTTAGGATATATCAGAATCTGACTTTTTTGTAATTTGGTGAATTAAGCTTTCTTCTAGTTAATCGCAATACTCCTATACGTTTTATCTCACGTTAAAACCATAACTCTCATTAACCACTAAAATCAATGGGAAACAGGTGTGGGGCACATTAATCAAGAATTAAACTGTGAACCATAGATTACTAAACTCACTTTTTTGTCTTCTAGTATTAGACCGGGTGAAAATTGACCCAGATTTTTTGTTTACCTTTTTTCTCTAGGTATGTTTTACTTTATTTGAAGCTAATAATCATATTTTAAGACGGGTATATTTATGCTGCTCACGGACAATTTTTTGGTAAATAATATCAAAGGGAATCTCTTTAAAAATACATGAACTAAAATCCCACTTTCACCACAAAAAGATTAGTCAGCATTTGTCTGATCACTAATAATAAGACTTACCCAAAATATTTATGAAACTGAAACAAACAAATATTTCAGTAAGTTTTCATTGTTTGTATTTTTATTTATTTCAACATATATTCAAATACACTTGTTTGACAACACGAGAAAAGGTGCGTTTGAAAAAACTGTGATACATTGTCTTTATATTCAATATTAGACTGAGTGAAAATTCAACCATTTTTTCTTTAAAAATGTAAAGTGTAAATTAAAAAATATTTATTTCTTGAGCACTTGTTACTATTACAGCATACGACTGGTAACTACGTGTTATGCAGTCATTGAAATGTGTGATTAATTCAACTTTTGTTAGCCAGAGTTGCTTAATCAAAAGTAATGCAAACAATAGATACGGTGAAAAATCACGCACCCGCCTGTATTTGATGCTGAACTAAATCTCAAAACACTATTCTCAACACTTGGTCAGATACTGCATAGGAAGAAAAGAGAATACCAGGAGCTACATGAAACTAGACGATGATACCCTCTAGTAACACGTTATAAAAGCAAAGTCTGGGTGAATTTTTACCCAAGTCTAGTACTCTAGGGTTAAGATGAAGAAGAAAGCAGAAGTTAAAACTAGTTTAAAAGCTCACACCATGAAAAGATGTATTCAGTAAAATAATAACCCAAATTTTCTGGTGCTTAAATGGCTGTGGGGGCAGGATATATGGGTTTGAAATATAACTCATTCGGGAAACAAGGATAGTGAAACATTCCTATGATTTCTAATATTGTCCCACTAGAGCTATCAGTTTGGTTTTACCAGTATATTTATTTTCTTTGATGTTTAAAATTACTATTATGGAACCAAAGAGTGATTTTCTTTAAAGGAAGCACAAATATTTCTAAGTAATATAAACTCAGAAACTATTTCTTTGTTTTCGACAAATGAGTTTCATAACTTACAGAACACATGGACGGAATACCGTTTCGTCAAAAATTTCATGTCACACCATAAATGTTTTCTTTCAAATCTCCTGTCATGGTTCTACGTGTGGAATGTGATAATTTAAATCTCACAAAATTTGTAGTAATTGTTGGTAGTTTGCCCTCCTATTGTTATATTGCAGTGTTGCTACTTGCTATCAGACTGTTCAAGTTTTTGTTTATTTCTTGTATTTTTTCATTAGAGCATATTTGACAGTGCACAATTAAACTTTGGCCCCTTGTGAATCATCTCAAGCCAGCCTCTAATTTTCATTATTTACAGTAGTTATCTATTGAATTATCGAGTATTGGATTTGTGGATAACTGAATATTTATATATCTAAGTAGATTTTAATATCCGATTAAGTTTAAATAAAATTCAGCGAACTAACGTTTAGTGCATGCTCATCTCGGATTCAATTTTCATTCATAGTTCCATTTGCACAGACAGCACAATAACGGAACAGAAACTAGATGAGAAAATAATAATGTTATCTTTTTTAATATTGTACAATGACCTGCGAACGAAACTTTTAACTTCATATGTAAATTATCCTCATAGTTTCAGGTCGAGAAGAAATACAACCACACATTTTACATACTGTCTTCTTTCTTATGCACTTACCGTATTCTAGATACTACACTAAAACGAGAGAGAGTGTGTAGTTTTTTGTTTACACTAAGATTTTCTCTAGCGAGAAATAACTTATTCTAATAGGAAGTGCTGAATGTACTTGAGTGGAACTAACATTTATGAAGGGTACTTCTTTCACTAAACTCGAGAAAACTTTTCGCTATCTCTTTTTGTAAAACACAATGTAAGCTTCTTAACGTTGCTACCAAGAGTTTGTTTCGCCTCGGTTGCTGTTCATTTTCAGTAACAAAGACTTTTCCCTGCACTTTGACTTCTGTCTCTGGCATCCATTATATGATATAAGCGCCCTTTTGAGGCAAATTCTTTTCAGACGCAGAGCCTGTTAGAGTCGAAACCAGTGCTTTCTCGCCGCCAAGAGGGAAAACGAGACAAAACACTTTAATAGCTTTAGCCTTGCTGAGAATCAATCGATGCAGACTGCGAAATGATGAACGCCTTCTTACAAATACAGAGCTTAGTTAGTGGGTGAAATGTAGAATTCAACTGAGGGAATTTGTTCAGTAAATAAATTATCTACAATAAACAGGATTTCTATGGTATATTGGAGTTCATCGCTTCACAGATCAAGAAACATAAATATTCATTGCCGCAAAAACAGAAAACCACAATTATACAATTCTGTATATAAATCAAGTTGTTATGAATGCTGTGAATCCCTTTTCTCTATCTAGCAAGGCACGTAGCCAGGATTTCGTAAAGGGCTTGGGGTGACATGAAATACTGTGGTTATCACAGCAGGAGCTCGATCAATCTGAACTATTTTATTGGCAACATATATAGGTTTGTTAGGACAATAAAATCAGGATATGTTAGTAAGTATTTTAATAACAAGCTATTAAGAAATCTCGAGTAAAAGAATAAAAAAAGTATTGAGAAAGATTTTACAATATCTACATTCCTCCCTCTGTCATTGTAATATAACAATTTTCCTTTCACTATGATCGCAGCTATTGTAATATATATATATATATATATATATATATATATATATATATATATATATATATATATATATATTATTATAAAAAAGTACATATCCAAGAATGTCTTGTAAAATGTTTTACAATATCTGAATTTCTTTCTCTGTTGAATAAAATGTTAACAGAACTTTCTTTCCACATATCTTTTTCTGTTTTTATTATTCCGTCAACTACTGCCTGTTACAAATGACAGGTTAAAGGAGCAGTAGAAAACTGTTTCTGAAATAACATGTTTGATACTGCAAGAAGGGATGACAAAAAATTATGATAAAAAAAATGTCCACACTGTTACAGAATGGGACTATGCTTTCGAAAGCTTGAAACTTACCTGACTAGTAGCAGAAATTCTGAGAATTCTGTAACTTTTCTACACATTTCAATTTCTCTGACTTTTCCAGGATATCCTGTTCATTCGCCATCATGTACAGCAAATAATCTCCTCATAAGAAACAGTAACCAAAAGCTTGCTTTAGCTTTTTATTTTTAACGCTGATTCTTCTTTTTCTCCTTTCTTCTTGTTTCATTCTTCCTTAATTTTTCATTACTGGTTTCGAAGAGGGATCCGGACCCCCCTGGTTACGTGCCTGATCCAGCTTTATCTTATCTTACTACATTTTTATTGTTTTATTCAATTATATCCTTGACGTAAACTTTTCAATTACAATTTTAACACCGTGGTAGAACAGTCAAATTAGACATCGGGCCAGACATTCAAAATAACAAAACGAAAATGCTGGAATGTGTAAAACTTTTTATGTTGTATTCAGGGCTGGATTTATGGGCTTCTTCCCATCTGCCAGTCGAACTTGCCGGTCGGTTGGTCTATGTTATTGTTATAAGCCCCAGCGTACGTGACACTGTCTATCGTTAAACCTCGTTATCACCGCTTTGTGATGTATTACATTTAACATTATTGTGTATTAAGCATACTACCATTATCGTTTGACATCATTACACAGAAGTATTTTTAAAGTTTACTTTTTTTAACTTTACTTCGTATAATACCACAAAGTAGAGAAAGTTTCATCATTTTAGTTTGTGCAATAAATAGCATTATCAAACTGGAACTCTGGAAAAACTTGCCGGCCTCTACACGTGCAAAGTATTACAACTCAATAAAGCTGAACCTAGTTGTAATTATCTCAAAAAATGCCAAGGAATCTTCTAGGATTTCGAACTGAAGTCATTAATATGACTACTCCAAAGTTCAGAGCAAAATGTTTTAATGCATATAACTTTTCGCATAATAATTCTATAAATTTCATTTTTATGACAAAATGGGGAACATGGTAGCTTAGTGGCATACGAGTGCGAACTATCGACGAGAGAAAACGTGCGGAAGAGTTCTCTGAAGACTGTTTCTACTGTATTAACAAATTCTTTCACACGTTTCACATTTTTTTTTTCCAGAAGCTCTAATTATATATAACACTTTCAAGGAATATTGGTTTTGCGATTGAGCATATGTGATTTTACAATAATTGGTCTTGCCTCTCGATGTTCTTAACTTCCTTACTTGCTATTCCAACCTGTCAATTATGAGATAGTAGAAAGAAGTAGTTTTGTGAACAGTACACTAGACTAAACTACGTAGCATTAGATTGTGTCTTGCCATCACATAAGCCCTTGCAAATTATTTCGGGTTTTACAAACCAAGGTCTATCATTTTTTTTAAAATTCAAATTGTCTACCCTTGCCTCACAATGCTGAGCCAACATAGCAATTTTACGACTCCGTAGAAAATTGAACCCGTGACCTCATGCTCCCATGACGTGCCTTTCCATTAATCGGATATATGGAAAACGTAAGTATGATTTCCACACAAGGTTAACTGTTTCCCTTGAAAGTCAAGATCTATTGGTGATATTACTGTATTTTTTAAAAGAAGAAAATGTTAGTCTTTCTTATGTCTCCTCTTAACAATGGAAATTGGTCAAACTTTTATAACGGTGGCATAGTTGGATTTCTTGATAGCCCACCCGTGGCCCTAATACCCTTTTGACAGATTATAATATGACAGATTTAATAAGAGATTTATTCATTTTTAGGCCTATGTTCTGTTTCGTAGCATTTTGAATCATACAATTACAAGGTTTTTATCTTTCTTTCTTTTACATTTTCATTTCTTTTTTGTTAATTATCATTGCTGATTCCAAAAGATGGTAATTTTATATTTATTAAAAAGTACATGCTTATTTTCCAACTGAGATTATAAAGATAAATGCATGAGCGTGTCACAGTCTATTCATGTTCTAGTGAAGAAGTCATTCTTTGGTAAACAAGCTTTCCTTCCAATTATTAGCACGAAGTTGAAGCGCAGCTAGCCCCTGCAAAAGACCCTTATCTGTCAGATCTTGCTTCTTACGTAGCTTTGCTTACGATGCATAATTCAACAGCAGAGAGCTGAAAATCCTTTCGTCGGTGAACAAGCATTCTTGCTGGAAAATAATTTTCCTACAAGAAAAAAAAAAGTTTCTTTTCATGCAAAAGGCAAGGAAAACATAGAGAGAAAAGTGATAGTATATCGACTTCAAAACTAAAAGTTTGACTACCTCTTGTCTAACCAAATAGTTAACTTACTTAGTCTTCACTGTCGTACTCCTAGATCCAATTTCAAATACGAATTGTCTTGGGCCGTCTTCTCAACCCCTTTGTTAATTAAGAGCTTTTCTTGGTTCTATAAGAATACTGAGTGTCCTACATCGCAGGAATATATACAAGTGAAAGTTTGTGTACGAAACCTTAATGATTCAGTGATTCTCTACGTAATATACCTGATTCTGAGTCTCAATTTAAACCTTTTCTCTCCAGCTACTTTACTTTGAAATTCCATTTTTCTTTTCAACTACAGGAACGACCTTAGGCATTTCCTACTAGCTTAGTGCCCCACCTGGCAATGCTAAGTAAATTTCCTAGAATCTGTCCACAATTAGACAAAATAAGACTTATGCAATAGCAAAGTTGTGATTCTTATCAAGAACGATACCTATTATTAAAATGATATTCGAGAAAATACTCGGTACGGATTTCCTCTATTTCCAAATTTTATTTTCCTTTTAAACACATTGAAAGGAAAAAGGCCTCACTGTAACTAATCTCTTGTATACTGCTCAACCTAGCAGTGTTTTGGTAAGTTTTCTATAATATATTTTTGATTGGTTGGATGGATCAAGTTTAGTAGCCCTCTCAGCACCGAGCCGAGAAAACGTGGATTCCTATTTTAAAGTGGAATTTGAATTATTGATACGTGTTTCTAATGCTCTTATACAGGGAATTGAACCCGGAATCTTGTGCATCAAAGTTGCGCGCTAACCGCTACACCAGCGGGAAGGTTTACGTAGAATCCTCTAAAGCAGACTTAAGAAGACATGCAATGGTAAGATTATGATCTTTTTCAAAAACGATACCCGCTATTAAAATAGAATTTGCGCCATACTAATCGGTTTATCATGATTAAAATGAAAAGAGAAAGAAAATTATCTTACACAAAGTTGAAATGAAATCCATACTGTTAGAGCTTCATTATACGTATTTTGCAATCTTCTGTTATCTTAAATTGCATGCATATCCAAATCAATAGTCACTAAAAATCACTAGAGGCGTTGCTTATTTATCATTTGGGAGATACCATTACATTTTTCGTGCTGAATAGAATACAAGTTGGTGCATTAGGATAGTCAGCCCCACAACATTGTTGCAAAATACTCTATGAACGATATTAATGTAAAAGAGGGTATAGAGAATGTAATTCGATCATTTGAAAATCGCTTCTCTCTATCATTCTTCATTCTATATTGGTCAAAGTTTTAACCACAAGTGGTTCATTTATGCCATTTCTGGTTTAAGTAGAGATATTAAATTGGAGATGGAATATATTCTTTCGACACTTAATTGATTGCAGAAAATAATTTCTCGTTACTTGTTATAGTTTTATATATAAGGCGATGAATGTTAACACCGAAAGTTGTTTATTTCTGAAACTTCCATCCAGTTTGGAAAATTGTTAAGAGGTAACATGGTGTGCATTCTTAGAGTGAAAAATCATTTTCCAAAAATGCACATCTCGCTATAAGTTAACGATTTTCCTCTATATAAATTAATATTGAAACCAGAAGTTGTATTGGGTTTCTAACATTGTCGGTTTTAGTAGAGAGTTTAAGGATGGAGACGTAATGTATTTTTAGGATTATTTAACCGATTGCAGAAAACTACATCTCCATATCTCATCGTTTCTTGCTATACAGCAATCAACATGAAGTCGAAAATGGTTAGTTTCTACGATTTCCAGTTTGGATATCAGTTGGATCCACTTTGATTAAACTTTGTGGTGATTGATCAAGTAGTTCTTGAAATCGTTTGTCTGTCAGACGGACGAAAAGGACAAATATACAGAGGAGCGTTGGTAATACAAACTCCTTGAAAGCTAATGCTGTATGATAACTATACCACTTATTATTATTATTATTATTATTATTATTATTATTATTATTATTATTATTATTATTATTATTATTATTATTATTATTATTATTAATTATTATTATTATTATTATTATTAATTCAACACAACAGGCTCTAGGCCCAGTTACAGTGTTGTTCCTTAGAAACACATTTACCCATAGTTATACTGTATATACTATATTTTAATAAGATTATACATTTATACATTTTCATTACCACACATATTTTTAAGTCTGTTCTTATTTACTGTCTTCGACATTACAAAAGCATCTACAGCAGATATCCTTTCAATTCCATTGTAGAAAGCACTCATCGTCCATAAAGGAGATTTACCGGGGATATTTGTTCTTGACTTTTTGCAGTAAAATCTGCAGCTATTTCCTACACGAGTTTTATCTGACAGGACATGCAATTGAATCTTCGAAATAAGATCGGGACAGTCAATTTTACCATGTAGTAATTTGTGTAAAAATAAAAGATCCGTATGTTCTCTCCGTTGTTTCGAAGCGTGTATTTTAAAGTTTGTACTATTTCTAAATATGAGTCGTATTTTAGATACATGCCAGTTTTGCTATAAGCAAATAATTTCAAGAATTTTGATTGTATACTTTCAGTCATATCTATGTGTTTTAGTGTTTTTGGTGACCAAGACAGAGTCGCGTATTCTAATTGCGATCTCACAAAAGAGAAGTAGAGTTTCATTAATGTAGCATCATTTTGAAACTCTTTACCTATTCTCACAATAGTCAAGATTTCTGTATAAATTATTAATAATTATTTCAATATGATAAGTAAAACTTAATTTAGGATCAAATAGCACTCCTAGATCTTTAATTAAGTTAGGTGTCTATAAAATAGTTTCTCCAATAGAATAGTCATATGTAATGCTGTTTTCTTTGCGGGTAAAGGAAAGAGTTTTGCATTTATTCACATTCAACTTAATCTTGTTATTGTCACGCCAATTCTGAATATCGCATAAGTCTATTAGCAGTTTTACACAGCGAATTAATTTCGGAAAATATTTTAAGGTCGACTGCGAATAGAAGAGTATTAGAATAATGAATATAAGACGGTAGATCATTTATGCTAATAGAAATAACAGTGGACCAAGATTTGAATCCTGAGGGACTCCAGATAGAGTTGTGAATTTGTTTAGAAACTATCGTTTGTACATGACGGACTGTTAACGATTTTACGAATAGGACGAGAAAAAACATTTTGCTTGCATAGAAAAATTAAAGGTCGTTAGTTTTTGTAACAGTACTTCATGGTCTACCAAATCAAAGACTTTTGAAAAGTCAGTGTAGATCACATCAACTTGACCGCCTGTATCCAATTCATTTGCAATAAAATCAGTAATAATGGCTAAATTAGTGGATGTTGATCTAGTCTTTAGGAAGCCCTGCTGGTATATTGATATGACGGGTCTTACATGACATATTATCTCTTGAATATTACTTGCTCAAACACCTTGGCAAATGCTGATATAATGAAACTAATACTGAAGCCTGCTCTCTTCTACTGTTTATTAGGACACTAACTAAACCACAATACACGCTGTGGTTAATGAGATACACGTATAACCGAAAATTATGATCAACTAGTACTTAACCTTTAATTTCCATTTAACCCGAATAGCTATTGCCCAAACATTAGATATATATTAATCCTCGCACTACCAGCGGGGAGGGGGTACTGTGTGCCTACTTCTAGTATATTGCTTGTAACTACTCTCCGAATCCTTTCCTTAAAATTGTAAAAATTATGTTATTGTTCAACATGTTTAACTAAAGCGTACGCCTTACGGTGGTGCAAATTGAACACTTATGTCTCATAAATTTACTATTTTAAGTTCGTGGGCACTAAATACCTCCACTCCCTTTAGTAGGAAGTGTGACTGACATTTAGAAGTGTTACTCCTAGATGGCAGCATAATAGATACCTGTTAGTTTTAGTCCGTGTAGTGTTCACTTCAGTCACCGTAGATTTTTGTGAAAGTTTCTATTTTTTTTTTTTTTTTTTTGCGAGATATATTTAATCTTAACAGGTGGGTACAAAATAAGCCCCCTCCTTTGGTAGTCTGCGTTACAAAAATACCTAGGTAGAGCGAAGGTTAATAGATAGATCACGTAAAGCTAAGCTAAAAAAGCGGGTAAATTCTCATGCGTAGTGTTTGAGAATAACAAACTTTTATGGTACTTAAATAAATATCATTCGTTGCCAGTAACAAATGGTAGTATTTATTTTGCTGGAAAAGACTGTATACTTATGTACTGTATATTCGTACGTGAAAAATAATACATTGTTGAGTTTAAAGTTTCTAGTGTTACTTGTCTTCACCAAACAGTAACACACATACTTCCAACAGTGGCGCATTTTAACAGTGTTGTAATACATACTTCTAATAGTGGCGCATTTTTAACAGTGACGCACATACTTCTAACAGTGGTGCATTTTAACAGTGACCCGCATACATCTAATAGTGGCGCATTTTTAACACATTTTAACTGTGACGCACATACTTCTAACCGAGGCGCATTTAGAACGGTCGTTTATCAAATTAATTGTTGAGCCCATTAAAATACATCATATATCAATGTATCCTTTATGTACTTATCTTTAATAAATATAATGAAGACGGGTACATATACCTTTTTCACAACTTTCTAATATGTATGCTTAACTCACTCAATAAAAATCTATTTATTTTTGGTTGTCCTTACAATGACATTTCAAAATCCTGTTATTTAAAAACATTGAAATATCTTTTTATATTGACATTATATCTAAATTATTTCTTTGTCTTTTTTTTCGAATAGTAGAATCAGCCTAGTACATATTTAAAATACCTTACGGCCCAAAATTAGAAGTTAATAATCGTTACAAGTAAAAATATACAACATACCGTTGTACATTAATAGTGACGCACATACTCTAATAGTAGCATACTACTTGTCACTCTAAACATATAATTTTATTTATATATCGTTTTCAGTACTGCATGTTGAGTTCTCATGTAAAAGCAAGCAATAATATTATGTTTTTCGTTTAACCAATTATTTTCTAACCAATTGTGTACCGGTATATATAACGAAAGTTTAATTTGATGCGCCAATATGAGTTTACGAAATCTATAGCTTAATCGAATGGATAACTTACTTTTCACAAAAAAAAAAAAAAAAAAACTCGGATCTCCGCACATAAGGAGAGATCTCATTTTATAGCCATGAGGAAGCTCAATAGAATCTCTATGGTAGGATTCAGAGAAAAGCGCAGAAAATTGAATTTATAATCTCTTTTGCTATACAATGCTGTCAATTGTATTTTGATTCCTTCCTAAATGCAAATTATATGACATAGTACTGCAAACTGTATGTCCGTCTTTTGTACAAGTTTGCACTTAAGTGATTATTATTTAGCTGAATAGATAATTGCAAGACCAAGATAGGACTTGGAATATGGAAGTTGAAAGCTTTCGTCCACGCAATATTTCATCATGTAAAGGAATCTTCAGCATTATCAAACCCCATTTCCGCGTCAATGGCATAAGAGCTTGTTAGGACGCTCTTTAACTGTGCCGGAGGAACTCTACCAAGGTTCACTGTAACTTCAATAGACAATAAAGAGAGCATATCTACTTTATCATCTACATTCCGTCTTTATACGATTCCTTCACTTTAAAAACCTCTTCAAGGAGACGTTGCACACCTACAAAGAATACACACACATTTACTCACAGTTTTGTACCAGTAAGTATTATTTTTCCTCTTCAGTGTAAATGGATCGGAAGCTTTATTACACAACAATATTCCGCTGAGTCATTCTAAATGATACAGGTCAATAGTAACGTAATGCAATAATGATATTCTTTTTAATCTTTTGATTTTTCCTTCTACTGAACTTTGTATACAATATATTAATTTAATTTTACATTACTTTCAAACCAGTTTTTCTCCCCTTTTAATGCAAGAGCAAATGCATTATTGATTTTCTGTATTCTAGATTTTACTAATATTCTGCATCAGTTTCTCGTTTCATCAAGATAATTCTCTTCATTGTTCTATATACGTATCTACAGGGGAACGACAAAAAATCTAAAATAACTTCATACAGGACACGTAAGTTTGGTCCTCCACTATACAACACGTGTTGCGGTTGTCGATCGTTTTTTGTTTTCAATGTGTCATGTGGATCTTCCTCTTCTGTCACCAGTAACCAGTTCACCTGTGAGTGTCGTGGTGTGAAAGTGGTACGGTAAAATGGGCGACATGACAGACTTCCAGAGGCATGATCGTTGGTGCCCGTCTGGTTGAGGCTTCAGTGGCAAGAGTGGCGAACATTCTGGGGGTATCGAAAGGCACTGTGTACAATGTCACGAGGGCATAAACAATTCATGGGCTAACTACGTCTGCAAAGCACAACAGTGGTCGAAAGACAATCCTGTCAGATAGGGACCGGAGGGCATTAAAACGGATTGTAGCAGCTAGAAAGAAGACCACTGCAATGAAAATTACGTCTGAACTCAATTCTGGCCTACAGAACCCAGTTTTATCGAAAACAGTGCGACAGAAACTTCATAAAATGAAAATTCATGGCAGGGCCGCTATTGCCAAACCCCTGGTCACAGCAGTAAATGCGAAGAGGCGTATCCAGTAGTGCAAGGACCACAAGACGTGGACTCATGAGCAGTGGAAACACGTAATGTGGACCGATGAATCGACCTTCACCTTGTTTCCAACAACCGGTCGTGTTTACGTATGGAGAACACCGTCGCAGACCTATGATACAGACTGTCTTCTCCCAACTGTAAAGCATGGAGGTGGTTATGTTACAGTATGGGCAGTAATATCGTGGTTTTCTGCAGGTCCCATCATAGTTCTGCATGGAATGATGAATGCTAAGGCGTATGAGTCCATTTTGGGGGACCAGGTTCTACCCATGGCTCAATAATTGTTCCCTTATGGTGATGGCATCTACCAAGATGATTTGGCACGCTGCAAAAACGGTGAAATCATGGCTTGAGGATCATGACCAGGAGCTATCACACCTGCCCTGGGTCCCACAATCACCAGATCTGAACATCATTGAGCCATTGTGGTCTGACTTAGAAAGGCGTGTTCAGTCTCAGTACCCTCCACCAGCCTCCCTTAAGGGACAGGAGCATATTTTGGAGGAACAATGGTACAAAATTCCACACACGACGATTCAGGAGCTGTATATGTCCATTCCACGTCGGATCCAAGCTGTTGTGGACGCAAAAGGAGGCCCCACACCATACTAGGTATGATTTTCACACTTTTGCAAACGTTTTAGATTTTTTATCCCACCCCTGCATATCAAAAACGTCTTTTGTAATGTCAAAATATTTGCATCGTGTATAAGTTTGTGAAATTAGGAAACATTTGAATGTTAGACAATACCTAAAAAGCCGAGACTGTATATAAGTGTCAGGTATATTTCAAACTCATGTGCTAATCTTCACTGACTTTAAAGGCTAGCTAGTGCATACTTCTACTTTATAATTATGTGTTGATTTAGACTATTCAGGTCTGTAAGTTGGCTATGTCTTAAATTCTAATTTTGGTTTAAATAATATAATAGGCCTGAATAATTTTAGCTTATGATAGATATTTTATTTTGTCGTCTCTTAGAACTCCATATAAAGGAACTTAATTTAAGCTATAAAGACCAACATCATAAAATAATCTATGTTTTAAAAGACCAACATCGTGTACAACATTGACATTTATAAATATTTATTCGATAATGAAACACTCTACAAGTGATATTTTAAGACAATGCCTTGGAGTACATAATTATTATATTACTTCTATGTAAAACATAATATAACAAAATATTTTTAGCTTTACGGAATAGCACTCATTAACAAATATTAGGATCTAAGTTTACATAAGCTTAAACACATTTGAGAAGGTCCTATCATGTGAAATTTCAATATGCAAAGAAGAGACTTCGTAATTGAGACCTTATGATAGTGATATACATAGTATCTAAGAATTTACAAATGTTTTCATAGTAATGCCTATTAAAAGATATGGTAAATGTTATTAATGTTAAAAGATATTATTATGCAGTATACCGGTACGACATTGTTACTTCGATCCCCGACATGAAATCACATATAACACATGTTCAAAAAATCTTAGCTGTATTTATTTAACATATAAGTAATGTAGTGAGCTCTCTTTTCAAACAGCTCAATTAAGACTGGTAGATTGGCTCCGAGTTAATCATTTCTTTTTACGTCGTGCCTCTTTGAGACATATACCTATACCTATATCCTATATGGGATCCAAATTACATGTACTACTACCGGGAACCGAACTCGGATTCATCACATCTAAAGAGGAAATGCTCATTATATGGCCATGAGGGAGCTTTACTTCAATAAATATATAGGGGAAGTAATTTTATGAATATGATATGGTATACTTTCAGAAGTAAATTGTGAAAAGGGCAGCGATTCTGACGGAATATTACTCCTTAGCATGCAATTTTGCAGTCTTCATTAATATGGAAATTGATTCCTTGGTTTTAATTTATTATTGGATGTCAGAAGCGCTGTTACTTATTGAACTGAACGACGAAGTTTGTAGTTTATTCTGTGAAGGAACATAATCTTGATTTGACACATGGCACGCAAGATGACATTGCTTTGAAAGGCAAAACATAATTTGACATTGTTGACAAAACCATCAAGTCCACTGATTTCTGATGGATTTGACTGAGACTGTCACTTTCAGCTCATAGGTCATTACAATACCATATGGTCATCTACAATGAAACATAAGCTAAAATGAGAGATAGTGTGAAATTGTTTATTTTATATGGATCAATATATGCATGGATTGGTATGTATTGCAACTGTTTAGCAAAAATGGATGATTATGATATTATCGACCATTTCCATCAATTAGTGATGTATACTGTATTATGTTTGTCAAGGGGAAGAATCTGACTTCTTTATATCAGAGGAATACATTTGAAATCTGCAAGGGAGTGATTGTACAGCATAATGAAATTTTAATTATACGTAGCTGTTATTTATGTGGTATTCCTAATCCTAATAATCAATCTATTCATTTTCTCTTGCTCTCTAATTTGTACTTTCTCATAAACATTTTGATCCATGTGGACAAACAACAGAAATTGAGATATTCTGTGCTATCCTACTGACAAATTTACTCTGCCCTTACACTGGGTAAATTAGTAAAGTACTATTAATAAACACTAAGTTACTAATAAAATTACTGGCTAAATTACTAATAAATACTGAAGAACCTCCATTCAGATAGAAACTTACAAGTAACTTTCTTTGAAATGAAATAAATATTAGTTTGGCAAGATACTAGAGACAAAAAGAAACTTAAATCAATTTCCAAAATTTCGCAATTAGACATACTTCTTCACACTTATTGCGATTCTACTTTGTATAATATACGTACGTACATGTTTATCACTATTCATCTTTTAGATATAAGTATCTACTTCACCTGTACATATCCACAACGATTTACTCTATTTTTGAATCAGTCAAATTATGTTATTATGCCTCTTTAAAGTATAATTATACTTTCTAACCATAAATCTATTAACATATAAATATGAAATCGATTTTGTAAGAATAGCATCATGAGAAAATGACTCAACTGCTTGAAATCAATTCTGCAATATAGTTATCGACTACCTTGAACTGGGTTTTTCACGATATTCCTTTGATTAAACGTATATCATAGGGGAGATGGGCTAGTCAAAAATTATGCGAAGAAATTGAGTATATCACGAGTCCATCAAGTTAGGAAGATGTAACTCAGTATATAAAAATCTCATTGAAAATAAACTGACATATGTCCCATCATTTTTTTTAATTTTTCGTTTTGAGTAGGGGGATTTCACTATGTTATTTTGGTTAAAGAATGTATTCTAAAGGGGTAGGAGTTTCAAAACATATCAGAAAGTGTATCTTACGGATTTTATCATAGATGTTCATTGAAATGCGTATCCTAAGTGGGTGAAGGAGGTCTATACACTTATTCTTCCTGTGCGAAGAACGACATATATATGATTGACAACGATGTGATTTTCAAAGGCCGCAAGTAGCAGTAAAATGTATTTAGAACAACAAATAGTCTTATATCTATAATTTATTATACAAATTTTATATTCGATGAACAATATCTTTTAACTAAACCGAAAGTCAGTCGTGAAAACTCGTCAAATATTGAGATGGAAGAGTAACAGCTACTAGATTTACGCCTGATGAGTATTTTTCTTTATAGAACATTTGAAATAAATGTGTAGACAACAAAACCGTAATGTCTCCAGATGCTGAATGTAGTCAAGGAACGTCGTCAAAGAGTGTTAAGAAGAAATCAATTCTACAATATTACTAGAATGAACGGAAAAGACATTGACCAAACATGAAACATATACCAATTGATACATCTTATAGAGATGAAGAAAGTGATATGAATAAATGTAACAGCTCATGCAAAGATTTCGAAAAATAGAGAAAAACGAATTTCCACTAAATCTAAAAATTGATGCAGTTCGAGGAGTAGATAGATAGATAAATATACATGTGGTTCGTGAAGGATGTCATAACAGAACACATTCACTTAGAGAATGATTGAAACATTCATCGTGAGATGCAGGTATTCTAGTGTGCGGATATAGCATAATTTGGTTTTCTTAACTCTGGAAATACACACTTATTATTTTTGTACACAAATTTAACACTGGGTAGTCGCATGCCTGTAAGCTTCCAGATATTATTCTTGTCGGATATTAGTAATGGACCACTATAATATGTATAGAAGAAGAAGTCATCAGTAATTGACTAATCAACGCTGAGGCTAAACCTCTTAAGCTAGAAACTCTGAACTTAAACAGTATATTTATTTATTTATTTATTTATTTCAGAAAACAACAGGTGGATGCCTAATTACAGTTTTCCATCATGATAATATAATTTAAAATACACATATGATAACAAAAGAATACGATAGCAAAATACTTTAAAATACATATAACATGATCTACATCTTATTTATTTAGAGTAAAATTCTGTCTATAGCTAAAAATGTCTATCTCTGGGTGCTTTTCTGACATCTTATTATACAACAAACACATTTTTCTGATAGGCGATACATCCAATGCATTAGTCCTTTGCGCTGAGAGATGGAATATGCTATTATGGGGTCTGGTTGCTCTATGTGGGACGTGAAATTTGATTTCTGATAGTAAATATTCTGAATCTACTGTACTATGAATTATTTTATGTAAGAAAGATAAAATGAAGTGAGTCCTCCTGCTTTCAAGTGATTGTAATGAATATTTGCTTCGAAGATCTTCATACTTCTCAAATTTCGGATATATCCCTGTTTCTTTATATGTTAAAAAGCGCACAAATTTATTTTGAATGTTTTCGATTTTACTTGTATATTTCTTACTATCAGAACCCCATATTATCGCTGCATATTCCACCTTAGACCTTACATAGGGAATGTATAATGTTTTGAGGACATCAGTGTTAGAAAAATCACTTCCTAATCTCATCACAAAGCCAAGGTTCCTAAAGGCCTCACCAACTACTCTGTTGACATGAATATCAAATGATAAGTTTGACTGCAGAGTGACTCCAAGATCACTTATATAATCCACTCTTTCAATTGGTGTTTGATTAATAGTATACATATTGCGGACATAGTTCATTTTCCTGATGTATGATACTACTTTACATTTTTTAATATTTAACAGCGATTTGTTTGATTCACAGCATTGGAAAATAGAATTTATGTCGCTTTGCAAAGAAATAGCGTCTAACTCCGTGGAGATACTACGATAGATTTTTAAATCGTCAGCAAACAATAGTTTGTGGGAGGATGTTATTACAGGTGGTAAATCATTAACAAATAATATAAATAATAGAGATCCTAAGTTCGATCCCTGAGGCACACCAGAGTGTACGACATATTCCTCAGTTAGAATATTTTTGTATCGAACGCTATGTTTGCGTTGGCAAAGATAGGACGCTATAAATTATTGAAGATTTCGTGAAAAATTGAATGTCACAAGTTTGCTTAGAAGTATATCGCGATTAATTACGTCGAACGCCTTGGAAAAATCTGTATAAATTACATCTACTTGTTCCTTTTTATCAACTTGACTAGCTATAAAATGTGTAAGTTCTGAGAGATTAGTTACAGTTGACCTCTTTGGCATGAAACCATGTTGAAAGGGAGATATTACTGACCGTACATGTGAGTAAATTTTTTCATATATAATAATTTATATTTTTTCATATATAATATATAGCGTTTGTGACGTGGGATATTACTAAGGAAGAATTTTTGGAAATTCGTAAAGGTAGCAGGGAGATAGCGTAGCAACTATTACATTAAAATGCTTATATATTAGAATCTCTGAAGGTTAGATACACGAGATTTGGTATTCAGTCTTCACATTTAAAATAATAAGACAGGTGTTTCAGTGATTTTCAATATTTGACATAGAAAGGAAAAAGGGGGGCTAGGAAGAAAGAGGATAGTGATTAAAATTATTATAAGTACATATCTCAGAACCTCTTAAGATACTTGTTGCAGCGTTTGTCATGTTTGATCGAGAAGGAAGTAAGAGAAGATGGTAAGGGAAAAGAGGTGGGAAGTAAAATTGAAGACTTTGGAGCAAAAAACCGTCAACTCCAAAAAGTGAAAGTGTAAAGGAGATAGCTTCACAATGGTTTCTCGTCATCCGATTTTCTTTAAACTTGGGACATATATACTAAACGGAAAATAAATCGACAAGTATTTTTTGTTTCTTTATAAAAAAAAATAGGTTAAGGGGGCAAAGGGCCCCTTTTCAAAAAAGGGTCTCCTTGATTAAAAGGACCACTTTAAAGAAACGAAGTTCTTCCTATGCAAAATTGACTTCAAAGTAGGAAATATGTGTTTTGTCGTTTTTGCGAGAAAAGGGTTGTAAGGGGCAATTGCTTCCTTCGAAATGACAAGGGACTCCGCAGAATCCTTAAGGAAATTGGATTTCAGTGGAATGGCTTGAAGCCGTGATATGTTGTAGATATTGTGTTCCTAAGAAAAAGTCGTAATGGGCACCACCACATATCACTGACCGTTTGGCTACTACAGGGCTACTTTCTTAAAAGCAGCCAAAAATTGTGATATTCTGAATTTTGATGAAACTGACTGAAACTGTGATATATTGTAGATGTTGTGATCCTGAGAAAAGGTCTCAATACCAGAAACCACCAATCACTGACTATTTGGCCACTACAGGTTCATTTTTTTGCAAACAGAAGGTAACGGTATTCTGGATTTCGATGGAATTGCTTGGAACCGTGATGTGTCGTAGATATTGTGATCCGGAGGAAAAGTCTTTTTGGGCACAACTATCACTCACTAACCGTTTGGCCACTACGAGGCCACTTTTCTTTAAAGCAACCGAGCCGTAGATACTAATATTCTGGATCTCTGTCAAAATGACAGAAACCGTGATATTTTGTAGATATTGTCATCCTGAGATAAAGTCTCAATGGACATAACCACAAATCACTAATCGTTCGATCACTACAGGGCTACTTGAAAACAGCCAAATATATCGATGTTCTTGATTTCGGTAAGATCAGTAAAACTAAGATATGTTGAAGATTTTTTCATCATGAGAAAAAGTCTTAATGGAAACAACCATCGAATTATGACCGTTTGCCCACTACAGGTCCAGATTTTTTTTAAAACAGCTGGGTATAACGATATTTTTTATTTCGGTGTAAATGAATGAAACTGTGATATGTCATGATCCTGGGAAAAAATTGTGTAGGGCTTTCCAAGGTTCCGCAGGATGAACATCTGAATATTGTCTATGCTCAAATGATGTTGGCTGCTACTCTTCCCATCGTTTTTCTGTGGATTGCGACTTTTCAGGGTTTCATACAATTCTACCAAAATTCCAGAGTATGCTTACTTTCTGTTGCCTTAAAAAATGTGGCCCAATAGTTGCGAAATGGTCACTCATTGGTGGTTTTGTCCATTGAGACTTTTTCTCAGGATCACAATATCTACAACATATCACAGTTTTAGTCATTTTCATCGAAATCCAGATTGTCGTTATCTTCGACTGCTTTCAGAAAAGTGGCCAAAAAGTCAGTGATTTGTGGATGTTCCCATTGAGACTTTTTCTTATAAACGCAATATCTACAACATATCACGGATTCAAGCAATTTCACTGAAATCCAGTTTCCGTAAGGATTGTCCAGGGTCCTTTGTCGTTTCGGAGGAGGTATTACCCCTGCAAACCTTTTCTCGCAAAAACGACAAAATTCGTACTTCCTAATTTGAAGTCATTTTTGCATAGGCAGAGTTTCGTTTCTTTAAAGTGTCCCTTTTAATCAAGGAGACCCTTTTTTTTGAAAAGGGTCCCTTTGCCCCCCTTAACCTATTTTCCGAAAGAAATAAAAAAAATACGTATTGATTTATTTTCGGTCTTGTATATATGTGCCAAGTTTGAAGAAAATCGGGTGACCCTTGTGAAGCTATCTCCTTTACGCTTTCACTTTTTGGACTTGACTGGTTTTTGCTCCAGTCTTCAATTAATATAACAAGTGCCCATAACTCGGAAACTTTGAAAGTTAGAATGATAAAATTTGGTATTTTGACTTCTCATTTAAAATAATACGAAACATGTTTTTAGTATTTTCGATGTTTCACATAGAACGGAAGAAAAGCGGTTGAATTATAATTATTAATAAATCAATATATCGGAATCACTTAACGTTAGAGACATGCAATTCTGTACTTGGACATCATTTAAAATTAATGAGACACGTTTTTTACTGTTTCTTTATATTATATATAGGGACAAAATGCTGTAGAAAAAGGAAAGGAGATTGCAATATATATGTACTATTACATAAAACGCTATAAATGACTTACTTATCATCGTCCAGATCATATACTATATGTGTAAACGTGAAATTTAGACAGCATGACGTGACATTTGTCACAGAAGCAAAAGGATAAGGAAGGAGGTTTGAAAATACATACCCTAATATGGAAAGGGGGGGGGGAGTTGAAAATTTTTGCTAACAGTAATGTATCTTACAAATTCCTGAAGTCAGTCAGATGAAACTTGGCGTATAAACTCTTCATCAAAAAGAAAGTGACATGAGAAATATTACTTGTTCTTCATATTTAAAATAATTAGATACGTGCTTTAGAATATTTTCATATGTGATCTAGAATACAATAAGAATCTATAACTCGGAATTTCTTAAGGTTAAAGATTTAAAACTTGCTATTTTGATTTCTCATTTGAAATAATAAGACACTTGTTCAAGTATTTTGATATTTTACCTACAAGAGAAGAAAATCGGCGGGCAAGAAAAATAAATTGTTGTTAAATTATAATAAGAAGATGTTCAACATAATACTTTAATAAGGAATTTGATGAAATGTTTCATGTTCTTTACACGTATAAGCGTGAAACAAAACACCGCCGAACGTGTTATTCAGAACACGAGAAGCTGTGGAGCTGGCGATCCCTAACATTTCCAACTTCCAACCGACGCACTACATACAATTGTCAGTGCTTGTCTTTTGTCTGCTTTACACCGATATTTAAACCAGAACATAACTAAGAATTCCATAGGAAACATGTCTGGGAGTTGTGCCTTGCATGGAGTCCCTCCTTATACTTTGTATATGCTGAAATATGCATTTTTGGATGGCGTATATGTGACTTCCTTTACGTTGATAGACCTACAACTGCACGGTTCCTTGTGTTCAATTACCTCGTGTTATACTGTAGTACTTTCACGCATTTCAAAGACCCTAGCTCTAAAACTATGCATTTTTGCCCACAGGTTCATATGAAGTTTTTTCTTTATTTTGATGTGAGGAATTACCTCTTACAGTTTGTTGGCATCTTTTATTATTAACACCCTATAGTATATGGAGCTATTGTCCTTTAAACTTCATTTTTTCGTATTTTCAGCAACTTATAACTCGGAAAGGAAGCATTTGTGCACCCAGGTTGGTCTATACTTTTAATCTTATCTTGGCGTCAGGAATCACCTCCCAAACGTTGTCGGTGTTGTTTTGAAACACCCTGTATATACGACATTGCCATATATTTATCAAGAATTTTGTGGCATTATGTACTGTATACTGTATATACTTACCTGATGTCGAAACTATAGCGTTAGAACCCGATACACTGACTACGCGTCACTCACTGAAATGTGAGTCATATGGCCAACCAGAGTTCTTGATAAACCTTTGAACACGAGTTTTGTATTTTATTTCACGCGCAGAAATGAGGTAAAAACGAGAAATGAATAATAATAATAATAATAATAATAATAATAATAATAATAATAATAATAATAATAATAATAATAATAATAATAATAATAATAATAATAATAATAATAATAATAATAATAATATCATTTAAAGTCTCCTCGGTATATACACCGTATTTCAAATATTGAAGAAAGGAATACTAAACTCTCTGGCGCTACAGTCTATGAAGGTCTATGACAAGACAAATGGCGCACGTTCAATAGGACGATGAGTGGTCAGCACGTCTACCCCAGACCCTACTATTTCTGGCCTTCCGGATCAGAGTTCGCTACATATTAATTCAGGTATCTCAAATTGCCTTGTAAAACTCTCACCGATAATGAAACAGGAACCGCGCACGAGAAGTCGTACGACACGCTTCGAAAATTCGGAGCTCAGTAATATTTCAGGAAAACTTAAACTTCCACTTTTTAGTAATTTTTATTCACATCACGCAGATGTTTACGTATGCGAAGGAAAAATATTTTATAAGTACGAAGAGAACTGTGCGTAACTAATTTGCTAAAATCTCATGTAGGGTTAAAGATAGAGCTTCTGGGAAATAATGTTTTCTAGCTATGACTGTACAATACCTTTCTTGTGATAAATTATGAACATATCATAATATATACGTAGTAGGTAAGCAAAATTTATTTTCTAAATCACTGTACTAAGAGGAGCAGGGTCAGACCTCCTTACGTATGTCACTTCCGTATGGTATATAATGAAGTTTTGGAAGAAGACGAGAGAAGATTGGTTAAAACTTATCAAATACTAAAAAATTTTTTAAAAGTGATGTAATATACAAGAACAATACTTTTAATCAAAGCTTTCCCATGGCGTGTGCTTGGGGAGCAAAGGTAGGATTCAAAACTATGGGTTGGCCCGTTACGAGACATATATTTGACGATAGGCATACTCATCTATCTGTGGGTAATTTAAGAATTAGAGAACATACCTGTTACCAAACATTTGAAAAACTTTGTAAGTTAAATTATAAAGCTAGATTTAAATTCCAAGGTCTGTGATTTCCATTCCGTGAAGCACATACTACGTATAATGAACAATTAGTTTCGCAAACGTATCATCATTTTTACAAACACAAAACAATACTTAGTTACGGCATATTCGACTTTTAAATAAAATGTTCAGTGCCGTACTTACTGGGATAGAAAATTAAATTTTCATCTTGACAAAAGTATCAATTCAATTTAAAAATTTCTTTCAAAATACACTGAAGGATTTTTAGTGCAAAGAAGAAAAGAAACTCGATGAAAATACTCGGAAAGATAGAGCTCCAAAGATAACCATTGCTGTTGAGAAGATAAGTCGTCGCCAACCAAACTGGATTTTTAAATCGGTACTGCTCTTGGGAGTTGTGATTGTGATAGCTGCAAACTTGGACTTTTGTATTTACTTCTGTAACCAAAGTAACGTATATTATTAAAGAGACGGTAAACAAAAACTCCTCCGGATCAAGACAGAATTCCTGGTTAATTATGTGCAAATGGGACAGTTAGAAACCTTAGAGGTGGAAGTATTGATCATAATACTAGTTTAAAAGCAGGTAATGCTTTCTGTAGAGAAGCATTTCAGCTATAATTAGTAGGAAGTGCATTATGGAAGGAGAGGCTACGGTAAGCACTACTATGAAGCTAGGTACTACAAAGGAAGAGCTTCGACTTGGTCATACATGCAGTGCAGAAAATAATTCCACAAACGATTCTAAGATATGTAAATTTGTGTTGAACATGATGTAGCACATACACATGTTTTGGAAAATTAGATATGTGGGTAAATTTAATGTAATTATATTGTAAAGGATTACGTATGTACGGATATAGAATCATTCAGAACGCCCTGTATTTGCATATGATTAGAGTAAGGAAGTCTCATTTGCATAGTGTAATTTTTATATCATAAAATGGTATTAAATGATATTCTTACTTGAAAGAGTAAAATAGCAGATTATGTGTTTGTGTGTGCACACAAGATTATGAATAGTTTCTGTGAGCGCAAAATGCAACAGGTTATCCTAGACCAAATGATTGTTGAGATGAAGTGAAAAAGAGGTTTGTTCGAGGGAGAGCAGTGATGACTGCACTGGAAAAGGAGAAGCAAAAGGTAGTGGAATCGATTCCCCCCTGGTTGAACGGTCAAGGGCGCTGTGCTAGGAATCACGGGACTCTTCGCGACGCGAATTGCGTTCTTTCGCTTTCCAGCTGCTTTTTTCCCTCCGTTTTGTACGCCTTTTTCTCACTTTCCATTGCGCATGAGCTGTTTTGCGCGGTCACACCAGAGGAAATAAATGAGACCAGTCTGCAATCAATTTGGTCAAGTAGCTTTAGAAACGTTCGTACGTAATACTTTTGTTTGTTTTTATTATCTTCCGCTCCGCCTCATCCCTTGTGTGTAGTTCTACATCGTTTCTCAAGAATTGAACATGAAAGAAAAAGCTTTAAAACTTCATGTCTTAAAATATATATATAACCTCTTCTTCAATTAATCATTGTCCACCACTCAGTGGTTCAAAAGTTTGCTAAAATATGATGAAGGAAAATTCCATTGCCCTAGGGTATTTTTTTTAAAGACAAACGATCTTTGATAAACATAAAATACAAATTAGAAGCAACGTAAACAACGAACTTATTTTCTTTAACTGCATATTTAACACTAATTGCTCACTATACTTCCTTGTGCCATTGAACTCAACCGGAAGTTTTCTGTTCCACGATAACTTTAGTAAAATGTATTCTATTTTGATTAAACTTTCAAGGGATGCATCTCAACTGTAAAACGGATTTTACATAATTTGGTAGCAGATAAAGATAGTCGTTCAAAGGTGTAACATATACGAAAGTTGTAACTCCTAATAAAGTTACGGCACAAAAAAGAACACATATTTAAGCAATCTAATATATATATATCTAATGTAGAGGTTATTTAAAAATATTATCATCAGTGCTATAAGTAATGCAGTTAGCTAACTCGTTATGCATCTACTTTATTATATTATATTATGGAGGCCTATGCCTGCAGTAAAATAATTGCATAATGATGATTTTTTTTTAAACAACTGTAGACCCCTATATCTAATACGAGCACGTAGCAGTGTTGCATACTTTAAGAGTTATTGGAGAAAATTGATTGCTACAGTTTTGGTCTATATGTTGCAAAATGCACGAGAAAAAATAATGATTTCTTACTAAACCAGTTTCAAAGGAGCTTATCATAAAGTCAAGTGCAAAAATATGAACAATTGACTCAGCGGTATTGTAAAAATAAAATTACCTTTCAATCATTTGGTAAAGAATATTCTGAACGGAATAGTTTCAAAACTGATAGAACACATTTCTCACATCTAAGTATTTGTAGCATACAAATCGTGGAATATTTCAATATAGCCAGAGAAATAAAGAAAATAATCATGAAAGAAGGGGCCAGGAAGTGAAGGTGATGTGAAAATCAGTAAAATGTATTTCGTTTAGCAGGTTTTGATGTGATCTTGTGGTTAATATACCGGATTCCCATGTGGCAGATTAGAGTTCTAATCACACCCACGCACTGTTAATTAAAAATCAATTTCAATCTTCCAAATCTGGTATTTTATAACCTTGTAACGTGCTTAGTTGTCATTTTGTTATTACTAGGTTTTTTCTTACCTATTCCACAATGTTGCATATTTATGTTATACAAATTGCTGTGTTTTTGCCCTAGAGATGTTTACAATACTGAAAATCAAGCTCATATTTCTATTTAGTTAAAGTGATTTAAAAAAGATTTAAAAAAAATTACAATGCTATGCTTACATTGCCTCGTGGACACTCTCTCATGCAGCTATTGCATGCGGACAAGTAGCCACACACCATGCATCAATTAGCAACATAAATAAACACTTCATCCAGTTGAGCCTTTAGCCAACATTGCAATCCCTAGATGCTACCCAGTATAAAATTTGCTTTAAACAAGATCTCTTCATAACACTAACCCTCAGTGCAGTCAATGCCCAGATGATCTAATACTGTATGTCGAACATATTAGTTATTTTCTTTTCCTTATTACGTTTGTATTATAATAATTTGGAAAAGCAATACAATTGTACAATATTAAGGTACTAAATTAGTTTGTTTACCGTTTTGAGATGTGAATAAAATTAACTGTTAATTAACATGGACTTAGCAATGCACTGCTGCAAGAACAAAAATGTAATTTAAAACAATCAATCAAATAACTGGATTATTGAATTTTCCTCCAATGAAGTGTCATTTCACAGAGAAATCTATGTAATTGGTACTTGAACTTTTGCATTTCCCTTTAGAATATCAATAATTGTATCATATAAGTAAACAAGCATGGCTCTTGCTATTTCACTAAAATGATCTAACTAAATAAATAAAACAAATATTCATTGCTATATAGGAGAATTATGTAAATTGTATCCAATCATACAGTGCTAGGTAAAGTTACGTAATTCGCATTCTACTTAGAGGTTTCTGTAATTTCTGAATTTTTAAATTTCCAAGCTTTCGACCCTCAACTGGAGTTTTAGTAACAAAGGTTAAAAACAGGAAGAAAAACAACAGAAACATCAAGGATTAAAAAGGAGTGGACTTATCAAGGGGAAGAGCTGTGTGGAAAACACTTTGTCAAATGCGTCAGCGATATACATATGTTTCTGATGCAAACTAAAATATGGCGGAGTCAGTTTGAAATTTTCAGCACATATTTTTATTCATTAACAAAGAAATATTGTTCTTTGCATTGCCAACATTTTTCTTTCAATTTAGAGCATTCTCTCCGACGTTGTTGACAATGAGTAAGCACTGAATTTCTGTTCAAAATTGCTGGTGATGGTACACGTTATTAGTACCAAAAGACATAGAAAAAAAGAAATGTAATAAAATTTACCGTTAGTAAAATATGGCGGAATCAGTTTGTAAGACCGTTCCCCTTGGTAAGTCTGTTTCTTTTTATTCCTTAATGTTTCTATTCTTTTTCTTCCTGTTTTTAACCTCCGTGACCAAGACTCCAGGAGAGAGTCGAAAGCTTGAAAATTTAAATATTCACGATTTACAGAAACCTGTAAGTAGAATGATAGTTACAATTCCTGAGCGTGGTTTTGCAATGTCTGAATTACGTAATTCGCACTTTGTACATTTTTTAAACCACAAAATTATACTTTCTCACATTTTAAGATTGTGCATGCAAATTTCATTTCGTTGATCGAGAAAATAGACCTTGAAGTTAATGAACCTCAATATTAAATGAAATTGACATTGGAAATTTTTAAAAATCATACAAAATGTGCAAACATTTTCATAAGCAACAGGCATAAAACTGCTTGAAACAATTTCCAATGTAGAGAGCATGTTGAGTGCTCACTTCTGGCGTTAAGGGTTCCTGGTCAATTGTGTTTGACGTGGACAAGATCATGTATATGGGTATACACAGTTTAGTTTAACGTCTCTTTTCAACAGCAAAGATATATTATCTAGATATGATCTTCAGTTTGCTATGGAATCTGAACCCATAATGTGTTCAATGTTCTCCTATCGGGAATGGAGACCGGAATTACACGCGTATCAAGGGTGCGTAAACTAGTCACTAGACCAGTATGGAGTACAATTTTAAGTTTGTGTTCGTGAAGGGCGAAATACGAGAGAAATCGTTATAAGTTTTTATCTTAAATAACTGTACTGTACCTATTGTAACGTGTAATGTGTCGGATGTACACGGGTTCATTCTTTTTCAAACATTGTTATTCATACATATGTAGCATAACGCACGTACCAAATGAATTTGTTTATAAATGTACCACAAGTGAAAGATGCGAACGTAGCGTAGGTCGATAAAAGCATTTTCTATTACCGTGGACATACACAATAATATGTTATGTATTTTTATTTAACAACTTCTCAACTGTAACGTAACGGTGGTTCAGTAAAAAGACAGAGACGGATTCATCTATGATCCCCAGTGTAACACGTACCCGGTAGTCGGATTGACTGCGAACCGCGGCAGCCTGCCGTCGAAAATTTTGGGCGACGAAGGCGGATAACGCGGCGGTACCGTTACGAAATTACATCCGCTGTTTCTCCTCTTCCGACCACTAGTGCAGCCCTTAAACAGGAATATGGTCTTTATGTAACCGCAACAAGACCGCTTCCTAATCGCCAGTGCCGACTTGAAACAACCAATACTACCATTAGCCCGTCATATGGGCTCTTCGTTGCCACTTTTAATCCTCTATGCTTAATTTTGCCAACAACGTATTGCATTCATATTTATAATCTGAGAAGTCCTATATCAATACATGGTTAAAACAAAATATCTACCACTTTAGCGACTTTCTTGTTTGTTAATTTAGCACCAAACCTCCTTTTTCTGCTAGCCGCATACGACTAGCACCCGCCCAAAGGGTCAAACCGTTTATTGAGGGATGAGGGAGGAAAGGAAACCTGACGGAGAATTGTAAATAGTGGATGGTGGAAACCAGTTTTTATTCATTTCTTTATTTGCATATAAAATCAAAAAATCAATGTGGAGGGAAGCATCAATTCGCGAAAGCGGGACTATCTTGAGCTACAAGGACATTATGGCCTTCAACCATAATCATTCAAGTAGGATGGAATGAAATGAGAATGAGGTGCAGTAGACATAACAACAACAGAGAGATGGTTAGAGTAGACACATGCATGTTTTCTTCTGATCGAGGGCTACTGTGGATCATGATATAGACAGCGGTAGGCCTAGTGAAACGGTAGGACCTCTGTGCAGTAGATGGAAAAAGATGAATCAAGATGAGTGATGAAATCGGCAATGAGAGGAAGGTGAATACTATCTGGCGGTAGGGAGTAGTAGTAAAGAGTGAAGAGTAAGGATAAAGAAGTATGGCGAAGTTTTTTCGTTTTGCGGAAGGTGGCGTCAAAGTGCATAGTGTCAAAGAGAAGCGGATGGTGGTTCTGGAAGCGTTGAGAGATGTATCGTAAGCGGAGAGTTTCAAGCTGATAGAGAACATGTGGAAATGGTGTACGGTCGTATAAATCACGGATGGGGCGTGAAAGAATGATTCGGAAAGCAAGCCGGAGTGGATGGCGTTCCAGAATTTGAAGGCGTTTGTAGATGAAGGGAAGAGCAGGGACCCAAGCAGTAAAGCCGTAGGTGAGGACTAGTCGCAGGAAAGCTTTATAGATATTCAGGAGTGTGGTAGCAGAAAGACCCCACGTGGTATCGGTCAGGCGACAAAGAAGATTAAGACAAGAATAGGACTTTTGACAGATGTGCTGGAGGTAGGGAATCCATTTGATATGTTGATCAAAAATAACGCCTAAGTAAGTGACTGTTTTACTGAGGGCAATAAGAGTTGAGAAATGTGAAGATGGAGGTTGTCGGGGTTACAATAGACACAGAATCGTTGGCCAGGTGGTAAGAAGTTGATCGTCTGGGTTTTTGTGGCATTGATGGTAAGTCTCCATGTGTGGCACCAAGAAAGAAAGGAATCAATAGCCGGTTGGAGTAAGATATTAAGGCGAGAGATCGTATTTCCTGTAGCGAGAAAGGTAGTGTCATCAGCGTATTTAAAAAAGGTAACATTTGCAGGCAGAGTAGGAAAATATGCAACATAAAAAAGATAGAGAAGTGGTGAGAGAGCTGAGCGTTGTGGAACACCTGAGTGAAGGAAAATGGGATGAGATAGATGATTATTAATGGATGTGTAGCTAACGCGACAGGTTAGAAACTGATAGATAAGACGAATGTAATATAGTGTAGACTGAAGTGAAAGAGTTTATAGAGAAGGCACAGATGCCATACCTTGTCGAAATCTTTTTCAAAATCAAATAACGGAGGATAGGATGATTTGGAAGTGTTGAACTGGTTGGTGAGGAAATTAGTGAGACGGGGAAGTTGATCTGTGATGCTAAAGAAAGGGTGGAAACCAGCTTGATGGAGAGGGAGTAAATTATAAGCAGTGAGATGGGTATGGAGACGGGTGACAAGGATACGTTCAAGAATTTTGCTAAATATTAGTGTGAGTTTGATGGGGCGATAAGAGGAAACAGAGTGCGCTGGTTTGTTGGGTTTAAGAAACATTAATGTGGTGGAGGTTTTCCAGGGTATTAGATAAAAGGCAGTGCGAAGGATGAAGGTGAAAATAACGGAAAGGAGATAATGTAAGCTATAAGGACCTTTCTTAATATGACGATATGTGATTTTATCTATGACGGGGGTGGTGTTCTTTTTTAGAGAGACGATTTGACAGATTTCCGGAACAGATTTCGGTTTACATGATCAGTAGGATGGTGGCGAATAGAAGGATCAGGCGCAGTTGGAGATGAGTTGCAAAGGCGTTGACTTTGGTAGTATCATAGGAAAGAGGATAATCGCCATCGAGAAGTGGGTAGGGGTACGGGTACTTTTGCCAGTGAGTTGATGGAAACGCTTCCAGAATTTGATGGGATAAGAGATGTCAGCAAGAGTGTTGCACTTTTTAATTCAGCTGCTGCGCATGTAAGCCACGATATAATTATGGACTGTACGTTGGTACTGACCGTGAAGGCGAAGGGATTCATGACTTCCTGTAGGGTAAAATCTTGATATAGTTGGCGGGTGCGTGTGATGAGCGAGAGATATTGGAGTGCGAGTGGCGGTTCTTCTGGACTGATTACAGATTTCGAAGTGTACTTCTGCTACACTAAGTGAATGGTTTAGAACCAAAAGTTCTCTTCCAGGCATATCAGAAGTAAATTGTAATACACAAGGAGAATTTTAATTGGATTTAATTGTTTGCAGTGAGCAAAGCTTTATGCAATATATTTGACATTTTTTACCAAGTAATGAATAACGTAACATATTCTGCTGTAATTGTTCAAGAAAATAGTTTTGTAAGCCTATGAATTGTCTGACAGCAGTTACATGAATAGCAGTACTGCCATCTGTTGTTCTTATATTCTAGCACATAAAAGAAACAAATGAGAACAACAGGTGACAGGACAGTTCTCAGCAGACATTACTGAGTTCTGATGATCATTCATCGGTTATTCGTCGAAAAGTCTATATAACGCCGCCTGGCGGAAACACGATAACTGACGTCTAATTTTACGATAACGGAAGCCACTTCGCTTCCGCTTCGGTGGCTTTCCGCTTGGAACCGAAGTGCAGCGATACAGGAAGTCAGTTTCTTTCACTTCTGCGGCTATCCGCCGAAAGACGACAGCGGATCGAATATGGCTGGCGGCAATTTGCACAAGGGGAATGGTACTTGTAAGTAGCCATTCATGTGTACTTTGATGAACTTTTCTGTACTTTAGTATACATTATTATATTGTCTTTTAAATAAGTATTTCTATTATGTTTGTTTTATTAATATACTTGTAATATTGCTTTGACTTCTACTTACTACACTATGACACAATCGCCAGCTATAACACACACTTACTGCGTACATTTTGATAATTTCAGAATAATTTAAAATTTTCTTCACGTATTTTTATTCATTTACAAAGGAATATTGTCCTCTGCATAAGCAACATTTTTCAATTCAGAACATTCTCTCCGACGTTGTTGACAATAAGTAAGCACTAAATTTCTGTTCAAAATTACTGGCGATGGTACACGTTGATAGTACAGCCATCAGCAAATGTATCTCCCCCCTAAATGCTTTAATTCCATTACTTATGATCCAGATAATTTGCAGTTGTGAGATCGCCTGGGCAGATGCAACCCAAATTACACGTGACTTCTCTCGGCAGTAACAGCAGTTGGTAGCCTAGAGCAACGTGTTTATGCAGGTAAAACCGTAAAGTAAGTGAGTAAGGAAACAGCTCTCCATTCTAATATGAATCTATGGTTCAGAGCTCGTTGTCCAATGAACATATATTACTGTCAATATTGCTGCGTATGTATTATTTCGTTATATATCGTATGTTAAGAGGAATAAAAATGCTGACCACAGAAGAATCAGAAAATGCTTGAAAGTAGATGAAAATATCAAATTTAGAACTGCCGCAAACAAGTTTGTAAATGATTGCCTCAATTGATAGACTCTCTTCAACGCTCCTCATTCGAACATCTTTTCCTTTCTGGAGAGGAGAAGATCTTGCTTGTCACACTCAGTATTCATTGCAATTTATATTGAAACATTTGAAAAAGTTTAGACCTGGCCGGGATATGAACCTGCGTTCACCGAATACAAATTCAATGAGCTAACCACATATCTACGCATCACTTCATCATCCACCTAAACTATTAGCAAGTTTAAATCGTTGCATGTAAGATCATGCACAATATACTAATGCTTGTATAAGAGGACGTTCTTTATGTGAGTATCATAATGACTTACTCGAGGATTCCTCCTTTAAATGAAAAAAACAAGTTATATAGACCTTCGTCAATGAAGAAAATAACATGAAACGTTTTTCAAGTTGAAGCTATCTCATTGCTTTCAAAGATAGTTCCGATTCATATCACTACTATTCTTCCTCACCTTAACTTCTAATTTCCAAAGACGAAAAGACGGGACACATTATTTTCACATACTTTGAATGTATCAATACGTGTAGAAATAGAAAGTTATCATTTTATCTTTCGTAACTAATAGTTTATTTTCTTACCTTTGTATGAAGAACTGTTAGGAAAATGGTTAAGTATAAAACTCGTATGGCAGAGACACGGGATCCAATCACTTCGTGCCAATTATTATTTTCTTTAGCGGAAGGTATTGTTTACCTAATTGGTATTGTAATTATGTTATTCCGTTATAATATTATTATTATTATTATTATTATTATTATTATTATTATTATTATTATTGGAAAGTAGGGATTTGGCTACATATTTTATATTTTATGAAGTTCTTTATTGAATTTCAAATCATATTGTTATGGAACGTATTTGAAATGGGGAATTGCTTTAAACATTAATATTTCTAGCAGTAGAAGAAGCACTCGTAGTAGAAACTTATAACCAATTGCTGGGAAACGTTTGTGTTTGATCATTCGTACAGTTGACTTGTACTAACGGTATGCCGTACCTATTCATCAATTGTTCACTGAACACGTTACATTCCCAGACAGTACGAATCAAGGTTGATACGGTTGACGTCATATCTCGTATTTCACTTTTCTATTGCGAGTACACTGAAGAAAGTTGCCTCAATACTAAGACTGAGAGACACAGGTTAGGATCCAATGAGATTTTTTGTTGTTGTAGCAATGCATCTTCAAGTATTAAATCATACAGTCACCTACACTACATAACAGCCAAACTGACGTTTGGAGTGAACCAATCAATTTGTGACACGTTATTGTCAAACATACAATAATCAAATTGTTTTCAGCGAGCAAATACTGCATCATATTGAGAGCTGATTCTCCAATTGTTAAGAGCATCATTGGATAATGACTGAAACCTAAGCTCACATCACAGCGTTGCCAACGTCTTTGTGAATAAGTTGGTTCCAAAGTCAAACATCAATTTGACTGCCGCGCAAAATATTACATTTTATAGTCCTTTATCATATACATGTTATTATGTAAAATAATCAAATAGTAGTTTACAGAAGTAACATAATGTACAATATTAAATGAAATTTTCTTCTTCTAATATTTAAGCTTGTCTATTGTGTCTCTGACTTTTTGTTGAGTTTTCTTTTTTTTAATTCATACTTATTTCCACTATTAAACATTCAATCAAACTTTTCGTCGACTGTAATCTATTCTCCTAAGAGAAAAAGTTCCACCATAATAACTATGTTTTCCTATTAGGAACTAATAGTATCTTTTTTTCCTTTCTTTTCTCTTCTTCCTAAATAATAGGAAAAGTGTTATAAATTTCCTATTCTTAATTTCTTTTATCTGCTCCAAGAAGTTTCATCGTCTTTTTGTCCCCATTCTGACTTCTGATGACAAATCCATTGAACCAATATTGATTTGGAATTGTTTGACATTTGTCTCGAAGGCAACTGTTTGTATTCAATCAAAATAGATTACTCTTCTAGAGATTGCATTAACTTTCTTGTCTCTCACAAAAGGGCACAAGGTAATGAGCCAATATCACAATTCTACGAACCATTACTCCCAGATGGAAGGAAAATAAAAACATACTGGTTGAAATAAAGTATTTTCTCCATATGTCGCAGAGAGCAATGTATAGGCGAATTTAGTGCATGAAAATTGAATTAATATATAGCTGAACTTGATGTGATGAAATATTTTAGGTATTGCAGTGATTTTGTATAAAGCAGTTACTTGTGGTGGTTCTGTTGTGTTAGTGTCGTTTTCTTCAAGAACACTATAGGGACTTAATATATCCCAACACATAAAATATTGTTATATGAAACTCTTGGAAAGGATATTTACTTTACTTCGTGACGATATTCAAGCTACTTTCCCACCACTGGTGGTCGCTGTGGCTCAGTGGTAGAGCTTTTTACCTGTAGTGTGTGGGATCCCTGGTTCAATTTCAGTTCGCTCCAAATGGGTTTTTTAGTGTACGTGTAGATTTTCTTAGTGTTCTCTCATTCCCCTTACTTCTTCATTTCACCATTTCATTTCAGTTTACTCTCTTTGTTTGGGGTTCCCTTGCAGGTAGATGACTACGTACAATCTAACATTGTTACAGTCTGGTGGCAAAGCAAGAGAACCTTGCATTTTGGGGTGACCAAGCTTTCTGATGTTTTCTTATAGATTTTGATGCGCTGAATCCAAAACTGCCGGGTGCAACGCTGGCACCCTTGAGCATTTCCCACAAAACTCACTGACGATTTCTCCTCCCCCTTTTTATTAAATAATAGTTGACTTCGGGAAAATTATCTCTAACTTCTACAGTAGTTAACGTAGAATAAAAATTCACACCTTGTTCTGCTTCTAATGAAACATTCTTTCTATGTTAATCACTTTGGGCTGCAACGGACAGTAAAGGGAAATAAAATGGGAAATTCTGGAAAATTCCCTCCCAAAGCATCTTTCAGCTCTTAATATTCAAGAGCCGTACCTCGAATCTCCATCCGGAAAGAAAATATTTTTATATTTTCATGAACTTTGGACACTAGTAAACAATATTAGGAAGGGTACCGCCCTGGCACCCTTGAACATTTCCCACAAAACTCACAATTTCCCATCATTTGTATTTTACCAAAAAATTATTGACTTCTGGGAAATGATCTGCAATTTCTACACTAATTAACGTAGAATAACGGTTCAGACCTTGTTATGCTTCTATGGGAACAGTCTTTCCAACAATGTTAATCACTTGGGGCTGCAATAAACAGGAAATTAAAATAAAATGGGAAATTCTGGAAAATTCCCTCCCAAAGCATCTTTCAGCTTTTAAAGTACAAAAGGGATGGGGTGTATCTCCTTCCGAAAAAAATATTTTTTATATTTTCATGAACTTTCTACACTAGTAAACAATATTAGAAAGGTTACCACCTTGACCATTTCCCATTAAACTCATGATTTCCCATCATATATATTAAAAATAGTTCATTGCGGGAAATGTACCTTGAACTTCTGTACAAATTAACAAAGAATAATGCTTCATCCCTTTCTGCTTCTGCTCGAACAATCTTTCCAACGATATCAGCCCTTAGGGCAACATTTGCAATTTTGAGACATTTTTATTAAGCATGAATGTAATATATTTAGACTGTTCCAAAATTTTCTATTATCAGTAAAGTGTATTAATAAATTGTATATTTTAAAAAAATAAATATTCTTATACTTTCTTAGATTTTTATGATTTGGATTAAAATGTAGCACCTGTAATTCAAGAGATTTAGCACACCTAGAAAATGAATGTTCTAGTGGTATTCTAAAAGCCACACTTATCTGTAAAAAATGGTTATTCAAGATAAACTTACATAATGACTTCAGTATGTCATGTTTATTTGTAATATTATGCCTCATCACTTTCTCCACTCTCGTCAGCGTCGTTATGTGAGTACGTGTTTAGTTTGTTGTAGCATCTACCATTAAAGCATTTACAGAACATTGTACAAGGTAGTTTACCTACACAACTACATCTTCTTGTTGAACAAGGTTTTTCTGACGAACAGGAACATTTGATGAGGTGAAGTACATCGGCAGGAGCTGGCTCAACATTTGGAGGAATCATAACTGGCCTTAACGATTTGGTTGTTTCATCACGTGTCCATCTATAACAAGTTGGATCAACATTTGATGGGTCTGCCCTGTCTGCACTTAGCCAAATTAGCATTTGTAGATGTGCGCGCTTTACATTTAGTTTAAAAGCTTCCAACGTGGGTGGAAGAGAGCAAAGTAGTGGGGCTCTTGTGTGATCAGATGCGGTTTTTTCTTCCAAACGTTAATACGAACTTCTATCATAGACTTCACACTTGCTACACCATAGCGCGCAGCTACGAAGTCAGTTGCTTCTTGTTCTATATCACTGGTTGTCTTTTCCTGAGACCTCAATTTTTTCAGGCTAACTTCTTTTAACACTTGTTTACCAGTAATGGCTGTTAATTTTTTGTATTATGGCCACCATATTCAGGAGTGACTTCAAGACTCCTAATGATTGACTTTAAAAACTCGAAATCTATTCTCTGTGACCTTTACACTGAATGAACTTGAGATGCAAGTAATGCTAGAGTTGGCACTTCTTTTACTGAGAAATGTTGGGGCATTGGTGGCTTTTCTGGCCCTGTGTACCGGTGTACAGGCACTCACTACTCACACGTTCCTTCATTTCTTCCTTTGTAATGCGACAAATTTTGTTACTGTTGCAACTCCATGACTTCTCCACTTGAGTTATCAGCAGAGCCATATTGTGAGTTTGACGTAGGCCATTTTGAGATGAAATAGACGTGTCGAAGTTGTCACCAACAGCTTGCACAAATCCGTTTGTTGAGGGATTAAGTCCTTGCAAAGTTGGTGCTTTGTTGGCTTCTGCTGCAGCTGACGCTTTAAATCTTAGGGTCTCACTGTAACTACAAGTGATTCCAAACATATAGAATTCATCAATGAGACGTTTGCTGTTCAGAAGCATAGCAAGAGAATTTGGAGAGTAGTTGGCTGCTTTGTCAATGCTGCAATTACCATATTTGCAATGAGTATTGCAGGTAGCTCAGTAATTCCAAGCATCTCTAATAGGGAAAGTAAAGTTTCACTGCATTATTAAGATGGTAACCTTCGATGGAGTTCAAAATACGAGAGGTGTCCTCTTTCAAAGCTGTCGTGACTGCGTTGATTCCATCTCCGTCACTTCCTTTATTTATGCTGCGTTTCAGTGAACAAATTTTAGGTGACTTACTGTGCAAGAATTAGGTGACTTACGAGCGTCTGCCGCATGTAGATCTCCAACAGCTCCATTTACACGCACTCGAACAGCTTCGGATAATTCGTCATTTTAACATCACATATTTTGAGGATAGCTTCTTGAATAGTCGGTTGCCCTGGACGATCGACCGTTCCAAGAAGGTGATATCTGCGCCATCGACTTGGATTTTTAGGATCAGAATCGGAACAGATCTCTCTACAGAATAGACAGTCAGTACGAAAATTGAAAGGTTTTGCGTCTGATAAACTAATCCGTATCACCTGTGATTCAGAGGAGGTTGATAGGGATGCGCACGAGACAAGATTTGTGGCTGTCTCGACTGGAAAATGTGCTGTAAAAGTGATGTCTCAACTCGAAAAATGTATATTTCTCTATTGGAAGAGTCGTGTCTCGACTCGAATTTTGTCAGGAAAATCCTGTCTCGACTCGTCTCGTGAACATCCCTAGAGGTTGAAGTTGACTGCTCTTTGGCTCTCTTGATATGCCACTGAGAAGTATATGTTGATAAGCAGGCCTTATGAAAGTTTACTGGCACATTTTCCTCAAGAGAAATAAACCGTCCGTCACGTCTAAGACTACTTACCAACATAATTAATCGAACTCGAGCAGGTCCTCCAGTTATAAGCTCCTCTTGTGTTTTCTGACAGGTGAAAATGCACTTCTTTTCTTCCGCCATGTTTTTAAGAAGTGCACGATGAAACACTACTTTGAAACGTGTTAACACACATAAAACAGTAACAGTTTATTCATTTGTCATTAGTCAGTTGTAAACTCACCTATATGTTCACTAAAAACTGTTATGTCTATGTGATGGTTGCTGCCTGTAGATATATAAAAAGGTTGAATTAATACATGGAGGAACGTTGGATGAAAAGATAAAAGGAAATTCAAACATTAAAATCCATGAACTTTTAGCCAGGAATCGTAAACTGAACTTAAAAAAACCGAATACAAGTACTAAATATACCCTACTCCCCAAATTATATAAGGAAGATAATTGTACCAATTTTAATTATTCAAGTGTGTATCGCACGGTTACAGTTCACGTGTGTACGGTTATTTTCAAATGTAGAAAGTTCATGAAAATATAAAAATATTTCTTTCGGAAGAAGATACACCCCATCCCTTTTGTACTTTAAGAGCTGAAAGATGCTTTGGGAGGGGATTTTCCGAAATTTCCCATTTTATTTTACTTTCCTGTTCATTGCAGCGCCAAGTGGTTAACATTGTTGGAAAGACTGTTCCAGAGAAGCATAACAAGGTCTGAACATTTCGTTATAATACGTTAATTACTGTCGAAGTTACAGATAATTTCCCGGAAGTCAATATTTTTTTGGAAAAATAAAATGATGGGAAATTGTGAGTTTTATGGGAAATGTTCAAGGGTGCCAGGGCAGTACCCTTCCTAATATTGTTTAGTAGTGTCGAAAGTTCATGACAATATAAAAATATTTTCTTTCCGGTTGGAGATTCGACATACGTCTCTTAGATATTAAGAGCTGAAAGATGCTTTGGGAGGGAATTTTCCAGAATTTCCCATTTTATTTTCCTTTCCTGTTCGTCGCAGCCCCAAGTGATTAACATAGTTGGAAAGACTGTTTCATTAGAAGCAGAACAAGGTTTGAATTTTTATTCTACGTTAACTACTGTAGAAGTTAGAGATAATTTTCCCGAAGTCAACGATTTTTTAATAAAAAGGGGGAGGGGAAATCATTAGTGAGTTTTGTGGGAAATGCTCAAGGGTGCCAGCGTTGCACCCGGCAGTTTTGGATTTAGCACATCAAAATCTATAAGAAAACATCAAAAATCCTTGGTCACCCCAAAATGCAAGGTACCCTGCAAATCTTATAGACTGGCTGCCAGTTCAATTTCTATACTACTTTCAGCATATTTGATATGCATTGTTGTGGCTATCTCCACAAAGGCGGAGGCTGTTTGATTTTCGGTAAAAGAATATATATATATATATATATATATATATATATATATATATATATATATATATATATATATATATATATATATATATATATATAATGATATAGAAACTTCGTAAGTATTTTTTATCAACGTGAATAATTCATCCACGAATCCAATCATTACCGACATGTTCATTCATCAGAAAGTTAGAGCAGTGGGGAGAGCTTTCACATATCCGAGCTGATCCAGGTGGCAAGGAGCCTCAAGCCCCGAAAGTTGTTTAAGCCTTCCATAAAATAGATCTTTTTGTTTAGATCTTTGGTTATAACAACTAAATAACATAACTGAATACCCGATCAAATTTATACAAAGATTGCCACCTTTGCTTTAATAACTTTTCTTTTGCATAGCGATACTATTATTTCGTTACAATAGTTATGTTACTCATTAAAACCAGCAAATTCTTTAAACATTTCACTTAGTGTAACATTTTTTCTAAGAATGTTTTTCATAATCTGTTAAAAACAAGATTTCATTAGACTTTCTGTTAAATCACAATAGCATGAAAAATATGGAAGCTGCAATGTAGGCACTCCATAGAGTGATTAACAAGAACTAACTAACTAACTAACTCTATGGCCTATGGAACCCGGAGGTTCAATGCCGCGTTCACAAAAGCTCTCCACTGACTTCTATCCTTAACTAACTGCATTCAGTTTCTACTTTGTATTCCAATCTCTGCGAGATCCATCTTAATATTGTCCTCCCATCTGCGCCTAGGTCTTGTTAATGGTCGTTTTCCGATTGGTCTTCCAGTCAAGACTTTGAAAGCGTTTCTATTTTCTTCCATTCTAGCTACTTGACCTGCCCACCTAAGCCTCCTAGACTTGACGACCCTGACAATGTTGGGTAAAGCGTATAAATTATGTAGTTCCTCGTTATGAAGTTTCCACCATTCCCCATTCCCGTTCTTCTTGGGTCCGAATATTCGGCTCAGGATCTTGTTCTCAAATACTTTCAATCTATGTTCTTCCCTCAGAGTAAGTGACCATGTTTCGCAGCCATACAAAACAACAGGCATGATTAACAAGATAACAAAAATATACAATAAGATAAAGCCAGCAGATATCGTGCTGTAGGGGAGTTTGCACAGGGACCAGATAAGGGGAAGAAAAAGGTAAGTTGAAACGATCGGAAAATTGACAACTTACAAATAGTCTTGTCAATTATACTCATGTGTAGATTGAAGCTGCTCGCCTAAAAGTACGCATGTTCCACGTTTCGCATGAATGATGATGCATAGTAAATGAGTAAATTTTCCCAAATGTTTCATAAATTCATAGAAAAATTGTGATGTTAAATACTCAAGAAGTGATGAGTATTCGAGTTAGTGCATTGTCGAAAGTAGTGTTGTACATAGTTTGCTGCCAGTATAGAAAGTTCCACCTAAGCTATGGAAGTATCGAACAGGATATTTTGCCCATTCATGAAGTACGAGAGAATACACAGACATTCGGTGAACGCAATAATATGAAAGATCATATATGTGGTATAAGTAATACATTGTTCATGAACTTCATACTAGAAAAGTTATGAGAAAATATACGATGACTGAAGTTGTTTTCTATAGGTACATCAGGTTCGTAGTTAGGTTTGGGCAGGGTCTGAGCCCCCATGTGTCTACCTTTAGCACTCAGCAACTTTCAGTTATTTATTGGAATATAGCCCCTATGCATGAGAGATTAACTTAAGTCAGCCAAGCCAAATGATCTCGGCTTCCCCAGACTAACTAGGGAAGTACTAGAAGTGGTACGCGGGCATCTGCATGTTTTATATATCGTTGGAAAGGTCACACCGAGTGCACTTTACATGTGAAATATCTCGCTTGAATGGGGCCTGTAGGGGGCGTGGCAAACATTTGAAAATCAGAACAAGGCACGCTCCAAAGTACCAGAAAACGTGGACAAAATAGGAAGTTATGATGTAATTGTTTTGAGACGTTGTATACATAGGTTAAAAAGGTAACTGAATACGAATCTGACATCAAATATTTACAATTCAAAATGACGGATCCAACATGGCGGATATAAATTACAAAAAAGAACAAGCTATGGATCTGAAATTGAGTATATAGAGATATTCAAGGTCGCTTTGTATACATCGAATACCAAAAATGTAAAATTCAAAATCATGGATTCAATATTGTGGACAAAAAGCATAACACCGCTATGGAACTAAAATCCGGTTGGTAGAGGTGTATGCAATGTGATGGATCCACTGTGGTAGGCGAAAAGTGCACATATATATATATATATATATATATATATATATATATATATAATATATGTATATATATATATATATATATATAATATATGTACAGAACGGAAATATGTTATTCTTACACATGTAGTAGAAAAATACCTATAGTACATAATGGGGTAGGTAGGGGCAGGTGATGTTTTACAATAAACAGAGAACATGTTTTTCTATACAATTATGTCAAAATTGGGGCACGGAATAAAGGACAGGTCTTGTAGCTCACATGAAAGTTTTATGATACAAACAAATTGCAATCAGAGATAATAATTATTTCACTACCAATTTCTTTACCTCCTTCCGAAGAGATACAGTTAGAGTTATTTTATATTTCATGAATAATTTAATGCATTTATTCCACATTTGAAATTTCTTTTTCACTTTTGTATACTTTGTAAATGTAGGATGCGTAGCCCCTTTGCATTTGACAACCAATACGTTCACTATAACCGCAATAGCCAATATAGAGATCACAATCCTACGTTTATACTTAATACACTAGCAAATTTCACGGAATGGGAATATCGCTGTGTCAAAGCACAGAGATCCGATTTGATTCTCAATGGGAGAGCCATGAAATTCAAATGCATAGTTTCGGTACTGGAAAGGTACGCTGAACTCCAATCAACCTTACGGAATTTCGGAGAACTGGACGGGCTATTTACCGGTGCTTGAACCATGGTCCGGTGCTTGGATCATGCGCAGCACGGACCATCATGCTAGATCAACCTTCATCGTATAGGCCATTTACTATCACACTAACTCACCAACAAAAGAGCTGGATTACAGGACATGCCACCGGCCTTGGTGTAATACAATAATCATTATTTTCTTTAGCTAAATGTTGATTTTCCTTTGTTCATTGAAAAATTGATACTAGGTCTACTACTAATTCTAATACTAATACTACTCAGTGAAATCAAATCGCCCGTTTACAATTTAGTGTTTACAACTAACTGAAGGTCAAATACAAAATTGTGATAATTTTGTTGCTGCTGCTTTATGTCTTACGACAATGTATACTCTTTGAACTAGTACGCATGTATGCATTTCCTTGCATAGATTGTTAAGAAATGACTGTACTTTCTCATATTTGAGATATACATATGAATTATTCTCTTCTTTATGAGACATATCTACATAAAAATAACTAGAGTTAATCTAGCAAACCGAAGACGATTTTTACACATTTCAGCACTGCAGACGGAACATTCACGTGCAAGTTGTGACAGATGGCATGATTTTAATTTATTCATGCGTCAAATGTGATGTATTTCACAGCTGGTTTTATGTCCAATAAAAGAAAGCAACAAGTGCTATAATTTGTAGCACAATGAATATATATGTTATGAATTACATCTATTCTAGTGCGTGTTTCCATATGGAGTGCGTTTGTGCTTTAATTAGGAAGTAAATGTAATTTTGCTATAACATGAATTATTAAGGTTTGATATCATGAACAAACTTAGCTGCATAAATTAATATGTAGATATTTCTTAAGCATGGCAAACTTTTTATTTATTTTGCTGCTTCTACGCCATTTCTAATTCTTTTGAACTTTACATGTTATTTCTCAATGATTCTTGAACGGATCCGAATACGGTTTGAATTAATAGCGTCATTTGGGGAGGATATAAAACAATTTCCTCCCAGAGTTTGAGAAATACATATGCTTTAATCAATTATATACTCATTTCTAATAATAAACTTGAAACTCCTATGCCGTGGAGTATATTTCCACTCCCCCTTTACAAAGTGAAATTTGATATGGCTTTAGTGATTTGGTTGCATAATTGCGTACACTAATTTGAGGTACCTCAATTCGTTGATAATAAAGTTTTTTTTTTATTTTTTTTAATGCATGCTTCTATCGTAAGGAACTTCCTCGTACTAACTGATTTTGTAGTAGTGCATGTAGTAGTAAAATGTAGACACAATTGTTTTGTCTTACTGATGCTGATATTTTATTTGTATGTGATTAATCCAGTAATTAATTGTAAAATATTATACACAAAGAACAAAATTGATTTTATCAAAAATTTCTTTGAAAATATTCCATAAGAATAAGAAATTATGTTTAATATATTGATGAGTACTTGTTCAAGTCCACACTATATTTAACGTATACAGCCTTTTCCTTCATTTTGAAAAGCCTAAAGTAAAAGTACATGATTGACTCTATTTTTTAATTACACTATCTTTTCCATGGTAGTTTTACTTGTAACAATTCGGTGAGGCTTATGTGTGCATAGAAGTTGGCTAATAAACTGTTCCGCTCCAGGTTTATTTTGATTCTGGATGGAAGCCGACATTTTGTATCGCCCCTCTTTTCCACGAACACCATTAAATTATTTGACTGATGATGTTTTATAAAATTTACGGATCACCATTTTTTTTAAATACATTATGAATCGCCTACATGATTTCTGTCGTATTCCTACTGTGATTCAAGTTATGTAACAGAGATGGCTAATTTATAACACAGCGCGCCAGAACAAACTAAGAACCCTAGTTGGGGGTCATTTTTCTTTCTTTCTTTTGAGGCAATGGTTAAGTTTGTTCAATTTTTGAGAATTGAGTTTGTTAAGTTCGTACATTTTTAAAATCGTTGTTCCGTTTTGTGTATAATGCTTCTTTTCCTTGGTGCATTGGGTCCTTGGTTTGATCTCAGCTCGCGCCAAGTAAGCTTTGTACTGGGCAAACACCGTAGGCGTGGTTTTATTTGGGGTTCTCCCGTTTCCTCCCACTTTCTTCATTCCGCCATTTCATTCACGAAGGAGGAGGTATTAGATATGGTTCGGGAGAAAATAGCAATTTTAGATATTATTAAGACGAGGAGAGAAAGTGGTTGGGACATTATTTAAGAAGGGACTGTGTTATGAGGAAGGTTTATGGGACATGGTGGCAGGAAAGAGAGGGACGGAGAAGGAGACTACAATTTATGGACGATATCAAAACAAAAAAAAATCGTCCGTGAAAATGAAGATATTAGCTGAAGGCTTTGAAGCATGGAAGCTGCCACAAGTGACCTGCCAATAATAGCAGAATACCTATAATGAGGATGATGATGATAATGATGAATCCATTAATGTACATATTGTGTATACAGAGTCAAGTATAAATTATTCCCCATATGAACTTTCTTTCCAAACTAATTCTATGTCCTATACTTCATAGATGGGTCACAAGAAACATGTTGCAATTTTGTATAATAAGAGACCTTACAAAATACAATTAACACTTAAACTGCGGTTGTAACGGAAAATCGTTACATGAGATAGAAGTGTCTTAAATACGTACTTAATGAGAAAAGTTTTTTTTTTAATGTAACGAAAGTAGCTTATGATTATATAAGATTTGTAGACTTACCCATTCTTTAGTTGTTCTCATTCTAGAATAATTTCTTACCTATTTAAATAAAAATGCTAATTGTCTCAGTTTGAGCACAACTCATCCGAGCAGGTAAATGACTAGTGTTCTTGCTTAGAAATTGGGAGGTTCCAGCTTCAAATCCGCAACCAGCATTCATGACTGAAGGTTTGTTTACTGATTTTTAGTTCTAACAGATAAAAGATGGGATAGAAACTCAGTTCATATTTTGAAAATTTCTTCTGTATTTTACTCCTAAAACGTCTTCTCTTAACGTCGAATACTGTAATATAAGATTTGTAGACTTACCCATTCTTTAGTTGTTCTCATTCTAGAATAATTTCTTACCTATTTAAATAAAAATGCTAATTGTCTCAGTTTGAGCACAACTCATCCGAGCAGGTAAATGACTAGTGTTCTTGCTTAGAAATTGGGAGGTTCCAGCTTCAAATCCGCAACCAGCATTCATGACTGAAGGTTTGTTTACTGATTTTTAGTTCTAACAGATAAAAGATGGGATAGAAACTCAGTTCATATTTTGAAAATTTCTTCTGTATTTTACTCCTAAAACGTCTTCTCTTAACGTCGAATACTGTAGTGAAATAGACCCTACGCACATATACTTTATTGTCCTGTTCTAAAATTTATTTTTGTAACACTACACAAAATTGAATATCAGGGATATAATCAAAATTTTTTTTGGGGGGGCAAAGATTATACAATCATGATAAAATATGCTTAAAAAAATAAAATGCAAGACGTAAGGATTTACGACCTACGCGTACTAAATGAACTGCAGTATCTGGACCGTTTTATTGGATATACCCATTCTAAACTATCAACAGAATCAAGGAAGAAACTTGTTTATATCATATATATTAGTTTGTTAATGATAAACTTCCCAATATTCAGAGAAAATGACTAAGAAAACTGGAAATTAGAAACATTCAGCAAAACTTAATGTCCACGAACCTAATCGCTCAATGATGTCAATATACACAGCATTTCGTCTGTAAATGATACAAATGAATGTACTGTTTTCATATCTAACCTAGGTATAATCATACAACACTAATTGAGAAATGTTTTACACCTTCATTAACTGTTTTCTTCATAGTCTACTTGTCTACAAGTTCTCACTGAGAATGATAGACGTAAGATATTCAAATTTCATTTTATTATGACAAGAAATATAGCTTTTTTTTTTACAGTAAGTAATGACAATTCAAAATCCAATAACAAATATGCTCAAAGAAACAATTTCTTCTGTTTGCCAGCATCTATATGTAGATAAGTTATCAATATTAGGCGAAAATAGGGAATAATACTGGGTTTGGTCGCAACTTTTCATAAGCTGCTTACTACCTATCTTGTTTCAGAGATGAAATTTGATTGTTTTTTATTGAAAAGAGAGGATCTCTAAACGAATGCTGTTGAGATAGACAAACAAGCGAAAATGGCAAACAGGCTGCTGAATGAGGGAATAAAGTTGGATCATATATAACATCTATGATTTTCACACTTTGATTTTGTTCCACGCAATTTTTCATTCAGCGAATTGTATTCTCCTTTAAGATTGTTTTTAACAGATTAATCTATTCGTCCTCAATCCTGGCTAGATTGTGTTTTCTCAGTAGCATTTCTTAATAATATTCCAGTTCTTTCTTATCTGAAATTCTTTCTTTAAATCATTAAATAACATAATCCAATCAAGGTGTAAATATTACTCTTCCGGAAAGAACTATTCTTGGCAGCAGCTTGATGGATTTTATCTTTCCGTTTCTTCACCAGTAACTCTCAATTGTCTTTTGACAGTGTAGAATAAGATTTGAAAATATTACTATCCGATGATTTGACAGTTATGACACTTCTTCCAGCTTCTTCATCAAGCCTTTGACATATTGACCTGCGAAAAATATATCATAGTTTGAATGTTGAAGGTAAAGCGATAGTGAAGCTAAAAATCAGCTCATAGATTTTAATTCAGATTAAAAAATTGAAAATAACCACTCTTCGTGGCACCAGGAATATCTACGAAGTATCGTGACTCGAGTTGAAGGATACTATTTAGTTCTGACAGTCACGATTGTGTAGTTGTTTTTTTCTATTTTGTTTACCTAAGCTATGTTCTATAAACTAAATATCTTCCGCACTCTTAAAAAGCTGTTTATTTTCTTGCTATTATGGTGTTCATTATACGAGTAGCTTTGGAAATATTCAGGCTTCGGTTAGTTTTGTTTTATTATACATGTTCATTCCTTTCTTTCTTTCTTTCTTTCTTTCTATATATATATATATATATATATATATATATATATATATATATATATATATATATATATATATATATATATATATCGGGTGGCCCAGTTTAATCTTTCCACGAAAATATCTCAAAAACGGTTGAACATAAATGAACTGAACAAAAACCTCAAATAGGAAATACCATAGTACAAATTGAATGGTGATGTCGTGGTGCCCCAGGGCCGCTCTTCAAGGGGACCCGGGTCCCAACTTTAAAATTTTAAATAGAAACTGGGGCGAGTGACACCTCGTTCGTTAGGTCCTTAAAAACTAAAAACCGCTGTGGCAAAATATTTTTCATATCGGTCACCGTGTTCAAAATAACCGTCAAGATGTTACCTGTATCAGATAAACGTCCAGTAGCACTAATATGTAAACGGTTGAACATAAATGAACCAAACAAAAGTTCAAGTAGGAAAGCTTTGGAGCAAATCGAATCATGTTGCTACGGTGCCCCTTAGGGCCGCCTTTTATGGGGGCCCAGGCCTAACTTAGAAATTTTAAAAGAAAATATGGGTGAAGTGATACCTCGTACGATAGATTTTCATACACTAAACAGCGTTGTGGCAAAAGATTGTTCATGTGGGTCACCGTTTTCAAAATGGCCGCCAAGACATGGTGCTTTTATCAGATAAAACGTCCAGTACCACTAATATGAAAACAGTTGAAGATAATAACGGATAAACAGAATAAAACTCCTATAGGAAATCACAGAGGATATTTATCATTCCAGGGCTCGGAAACGTTGCAACAGAGGAGAAGATGATTAGAGTAAAAGTGCCATAATACAAAGGAGGAAATCTAGTTCCTAGAAAATCATCGTTCCAACGTCCTCCGTAACATGGTGACTGATATGAAAAATCTTTTGCCACATCGCTTTTTAGTTTTTAAAGATCTAACGAACGAGGCGTCACACGACCCATATTTCCATTTAAAATTTTAAAATTGGGCTCAGGGCCCCCTTGAAGACCGTCCCTAAGGGGCACCGCGATATTACAATTCGTTTTGCCCTATGGTATTTCCTATTTGAGTTTTTGTTTAGTTCATTTATGTTCAACCATTTTCGAGATATTTCAGTGAAAAGATTAAAATGGGCCACCTTATATATATATATATATATATGTATATATATATATATATATATATATATATATATATATATATATATATATATATATAGATATAGATATAGATATAGATATAGATATAGATATATAGATAGATAGATAGATAGATAGATAGATAGATAGATATAGATATAGATATAGATATAGGTAGATAGATAGATATCAGGTGTTTCAAAAATGGTGCCCTTGAACTACAGAGCAGTATTCTAAAGGCCAAAATAAAGCGAAAATGTTACATGATGGCATACCCCTTGGACCCTCCTTCAGCCGCTATGGGGAATCAAAATTTCACAATGTGACAACGTTGTAGATTAACTTGGAGCGATTAGCATTACTCTACGAATACAACAAGCAGTTGAATCGATTGAATAATTGATGCTAGTGTCAATCAATAGAGATTTTATCTGCCATCTGGAAACAATTGATACAACTATTTGATAGATTGTTAGATCTAATCTGTCATTCTTTATTTGTGATGTTGGCACATAATGCAATTTGTGTCTCCAGACGAGGGCTTGAAAGGTATACAAATATTTTTTTTGTTTTATTATGACTTCTAGAATAACGCTCTGTGGTACGTGGGCGCCATTTTTAGAACCAATATACAAATATATATATATTGCTTTATATTGACTTGTAGAATAATGTTCTGTGGTAATTTATATATAAAATAAATTTCTTTCAATTGTTTTCCGAATAGTTGAGTTTTCCTAAACATGTTGCGTCCTTCTTTCACAATTCCAATAGAATTTCTTACGTCAGGAACAGATAAAGCATGAGATAACATGAAGTTCAACCGACAGAAAGCAGAAGGTACATAAGTTGGCTTTGAGAAATTCTTGCTTTGTTCTTGGTTGCACAACACTAATTTTCTCTCTCATGTTAGCAACTCTATTGTATCTCTTCCTGGCAAAATGATCCAAATTAAATGCAAAGCCTTGGCACGTATCCAGGATTACCTCACTGATAACTTCACCACTCAAACCTTATGCCAAATACAAAATGAAAATAAATTGACGTAATATACATTCAAGATTTTATATTCTAAAATTGCGAAATATTCGCTACGCTTACCAGTTTCAGGATATCTTGTTAGATCAGCTTCCTCGTTTTGAATTTTAGGAGTCAAAAACATGGCATTCTTTGAAATATTTTATTAAATAACATCAAGTAGTTCTGTCATATGACTCCTAAATCACAACAGGATCTGAAATGTTCACGAGGACTTAAAAAAAAGTTTTTTAAAAAAATAAGAAAAATTGAAAACAGAATAAGGGGAAAAAGAAGCAGAATGTCTCCCTCGATGCAGGTCCATTTCTGTTTCTGACAGAAAATAATACTTTCAACGAAGCTTATTTTCTATCTTTTTTCGTCATTCTTTACCTCCAAAAACTACATATTAACTTCATCTTTGTGTTAATAACATTTAGGAAAATGTCTGCTTTACATTTTAAATACTGTTAGTACTTCGGTTTTCAATATTTCTTAACTTTTCCGTATAATAATAATAATAATAATAATAATAATAATAATAATAATAATAATAATAATAATAATAATAATAATAATAATAATAATAATAATAATTATTATTATTATTATTATTATTATTATTATTATTATTATTATTATTATTATTATTATTATTATTATTATTATTATTATTATTATTATTATTATTATTATTATTATTATTATTGAACTTTCTTATACAAACTCCAAAATTTCACTTGCAAGTCTTCAACTCTCTGACTTCTGATGCGAATAAAGGCATAATATTAAACAGATTCCACTTTTCATTAAGAGGGAATGCTGCGCGTTACAACGTCGTCATCCTCTCTCTCTCTCTATAAGTCCAACATACTTTTCCTGTTCAATGTGTCGAGAAATCGAAGGTCACGTACAAGTCTATGATCTATAGTCGACTTTTTATTACCTCTGACCATTTTTTTATACTTTTAAACAAATTTACTTTAGACTTTTTGGGGCATACTCAAGACGATTTGAAGTGAGATAAGAGTTTAACTAACAAATGATTATAATTTCCGTATTCATAAGCGATATTATATTTTAATATTATCAACGATTCATATTGAAATATGCAAACCACGGCTTTTCCGCAGGGATGTCCAAATATATTTTGAGAAAAGTAAGAGAATACTGTTTTATAATCAGTCCTGTCGTCTTTCCTAATGTTTTGGAAAACTCTGCAGAAAAGTCCTGATTTTCTTCTCGGGATATAAATCCTGGTTGACAATCAAAATGTTGCTCAATACGGACATATAATAATGTGTTAAAAGACTTACTACGATGCTAATCACACGTCAAATCACCCCCGAATATGACCCTTTATGTTTTTATACGTTTTTCTGATATGTAATTTAAGTAAAACACCTGTATATCAAGTGCCAGTATCAGGATTTTTCTATAACAGGATTTTTCTATAATTCTACATTGTGTACATAGGCTGAATGTTGAAGATACGGCATAGACTACGTATAAATTACAATTGAGTCACACGTAGATGTAAAATTATGATCTGTGCACATCACTGTCTTACAAATGAGTTAATGAGTGGAAAATAATATGCTTTATACGAGGTAATATCTTGCATGATAATTCGTGTTTCTGTCAACTGCACTTGATTAAATTTGGCTCCGAGCTCAGGTAATGGAAGGCCTTGTGTATAAATATGTAAAGAGATACCCGTTTGGGACATGCTTACATGCTGTAATAGTGGTTTGAATGGCTGATCAACTCATAGCCCACTTTCTGGTGTTGATAGCAGGCCTACTGCTTATAACTACAAAGCCTCCAATAATGATGCACCTCCGTTTCCATCTATCCCAACTTTAGAGCACTAAGCAGTGATGGAGAAAATCAAATACTCTTGATTTGTGAAATATTCCCAAATTCCCTCACCTTGTTATTCAGTGGTTGGACCGATTCTTCAAGAACTCACTGTTAAAGCTCAGTATTTCATCTCTCGCCGATTTAGGGTGGTCACTAACTTCCATATCGTAAGTAGAATAATGGGATACCCATTGCGCGATAGACCAAAGCCGCGTGAATGGAATTTCACGCCGATATGGTTTACGAGAAAAGTGGAGGTAAGGTTCAACATTTTATTGATTTCGTGTGTAGAATAAGTAATCATTAAGAACCTGCTGCTCTTACCACGTGATTTCTCCAGGTACTCATTTTAAAGAGGTTGGGTTAATGTCTGAGGCGCTAAGAAAGAAGATGAAATCCTTCTCCACTGCAGAACGAACCCGAACTATTCGGTTGGTGGATAGATGCCACACTGACTCCGTCAAAATGGCTAAGAACTTGGACAAACCTCGTTCAAAGATGATTTACGTGATTGCAGCTTTACAGTTAGATAGCAGATTTTTCAATAATGTACAAGCATTGAATGAAGTCATCTACTTAATATAAAGAAACGATATAGAATAAGTGAAGAGCAAGCCCGAAGATGAATACAAGTTTGTTATTCAAAGATTATGTAAATGCCTATAGAATTTACGGTACTACGTATGCTGGAAAAAGTTTCTTTGTTTTGTTTGTAAATCCCGTAACAACGATTCTGGGAGCTAGGAAGAACTGGGGAATAAGAAAATGTATCTCGTAGTAGAAGCAGAACAAGAGAGAGAGAGTGCACGCAAGAGAAGTCCTGTACAAATTATGTATATTTTCATTACATAACGCTGGTCTCGCCGTATGTTTCTGTCGGCTGCAGGCGTCGTGGGAAAGGAAAAGCAAAGGAGACTTTCCAAATGAAACGTAGGGGCTGTTTTTAACGAAGGACAACGAGGGAGGTAAAGCGGGGAAGCATAATGTGCCACGCCCCCTTGTGATCGAACGGGGCTTCTCTGGAGCAGAGCGAGGCCATCAGTTAACCGTCGGGAGTTTGCGAGTGCGGATGTGACGACCGAGACTTTCGCATCCAAAATATAGTCCTTTCTCTCCCTCTTTTTTCTCTTGTTCTGTCTTTTTTCCTCCACCAGTGAACTATGTTCGAAGGATTTAAGAACAACACGATCTCCAAGTTGGCGCTGTCTAGGTTCCTGTCACAGAGCCTGTGAGTACATTACTATTAAAAGTACTATATTTTATGAATTAGAAACGACGAACGCGCTTTGTTTTTGTTTACTAATGCCTACAGGGAAAGCAATAAGATGTTGACAATTCTAGTACTCCCCTTGTGAAATATACAAGGCCAAATCCTGAAATATCAAGTATATTATGTTTGTAAATTAATTAAAATGCAAGTATTAAAAGAAATGATTAATAACTTTTTTGTTTTTAGCAGTGCTGGTTCTACCCAAATCCCTTAGATAAAACTTCACAACAAATTTGGAATATTACAAAAGTTTTAATTAGCACGAAACCACTTTATTCCAACTAAAATTTGAACACTATTATTAATATTTTTGTTAAGCAGTATTGTAAGCTTTTATATCTGTATTATCATTTTGTTGCTTAAAGAACATCTAATGATCCAAACATGAAATTTAAGAGAACAAATTTGGTGAAAATGTCGTAAAGAAAATTTTACTCACGTATTTTGTTTAAAGCACTATCCCTGCATTCGCCTGGCAAGGCACTGAAATAACTATTACTGTGACTCTAGAGACCGAACTAATGTCCTGCAATGAAAAGATTAGCACGCTATTATCTATCACCTGTTACGGTATGAAAGGCTTGGATGTTTTCTGTAAAAGAAATATTTACAAATTAAAGTTCATTGCCCTATGAAATTTACATTATTCATTTTAGATAATATCTGCTTTCTTTATATTATTTATTCAAAGTAGCTACTATTTTATTTCAAACTTTGCTTTACGTTCAGAAATTTAATAAAATTAAATGTATGAATTCTTTATTCATAATACTTTATCATATCTTTAAAGGGGTCTTAGAAGCGATAATATATCTTAATATTTTCTGAGTTTCCTTTAGAGAATTCTTAAAAGTATGTTGGACACATTAGAGGTTACTTAGTCGCTAAAATATCTTAAGTGTATCGATTAAGGATTAAAGCATATTTTAGAATTCTGAATTCATTATTTTGTACTAAAGTGAAACATTGATATCTATCTTTATTTGGATTGATAATGCGAAGACACTTTAGAGAAACTGTATATCATGGGGATAAATTCTTCTTTTTAAAAAAATACAGCTTTAAACATAAAGCAGAGGAAAATACTATAAGTTTTAAATGTTCGGAAACCCCTATATAAAAGAAAAGATAATAAAATGTTCGTAAAACGTGACGTGTATTAGATAGAATCACATGAAAGTGTTGTCGGCAAAATTATATTAAGAAAACACTGTGGCTTCGTTTAAATAATCATAATTCAAAAAGCTATATTAATATATGTAATCTCAAATTACAGGGAGATACAATTAATGAAGTACAAATTACAGCAATTTATACTATACTGTACGAAATAGTATAAAGCTATTTCGGACATGTTTCAGGTAAAAATAAAATATGGAATAATATTTCTTGACCATTTTAAAAAGCAATGACATGACATATTTCTTAGTTGGATATAACATGTGTTAAGTTATTGCTCAATCTCAAAACAGTTTCTATGTTTTAGGGTGATATATCCATCAAATATTAATGTTATCTTGAAAGAAAATGGTAGCAATTTTATATCGGCTGATATTACAACGGAAATATGTTTTTACAGAACAAAATGTAGAATATTTTAAGAGCTTCTCCCATGACTGGATTTCATAAATATTTTTCTCCCATATTGCTTCTATAGATATGATTTATTTTGCGTATAATTTAATCTCTATTACTGCAATCATAAATTTGCAGTAATCTCTATTACTGCAATCATAGATTTGGAAGTATTGACAAGATGTTCACAACATTTTGCAAACACTTTTTTTTTTAAATCTAGTTTCATACATGATAACATACGTAAGTTTAATGTTAGTTTTTATTTGCCATTATTATCAATGTATATTCTTTATAGTGAAAGTTGGCATATATAATTACACATGCCAAAATAATATAATATTCGGGTTGAAGTTTCAGAAACGTAAAATCCTGGCTTATTTATGTAAGTATATTGTCAAGTTGGCAGTTTGAAACGAATAAAAACATTGATCTGTTTTCATTAAATTTATTTCTGCTGAAATTTTGTAGTATCAATTGGATAAAGAATAACGATTTTGATTTAAATGCTATTTTAAATTTCTTCGAAGGTTTTAATAATTTGGCATGTTCTTGGCAGTCAGAACTACCTAAATTCGAAACGAATTCAATCTTAGGATGAGTTTTTTCTCTTGAATTTATCTATGAGAAATGTAAGTTTATAATTACTATATTTTTATTCTACAATGAGAGCTTTTTCTGATTCTGTGCTAATTAATGAATATGTTGGTCATTTCTGACAGAAGAATAGTCTATGTGATTAGTATGGCATTAAGCATTCCGTGACGTAGATCTGGAGCAGTGTGATGGTTAAAAGAGCCGATAGCATACGTACCTGTAACGTGCATGCTTCTAGATACAACTTTCATTAGACACAGAACATTTGGTCTTAACCCAGGATTGTGAGACAACTGAGAAACTACCTAAATTAACAGGTGTCAAACTTCAGTCTAGAAAGCTAGAAATAAAGTTTGAGATAGCCAATGTACTGACCACTAGGAAAAGTAGTCATAACTCTTCATGGGGTAAGGCCGCGGTGATTCGGTGGTAGAGCGCTCAGCTCTGATGTCTGGGTCCGTGATCTCATCCCAACTTCCTCTATGTGTGGGATTTGTGTAAACAAACTCCGTGTTCGTTAGTTTTCTCGTGGTTTTGGCATTTCCTCTATTTTCTGCATTTCATCATTTTATTCATTATGACCATCTCGCTTAACCTCGGTTCATAATTGTGGGATGTTATACTAGAAATTTCATTTTATTTTTTCAAGAATATAATGAATGAGAGTTCAGATGGGCTCTCAATTTACTTGATTAATTATTTATTTCTCTGCTTTTCCAAACGTTATTTTATACTGCGAGAAACAAAAATATTTTACATTAAAATCTTTGTTTTACTAATATTTGAAAAGGAATTTGAAAGCATTATATTTCAAATATTACAGCAAATTTCAGAAAGAAAACGAATTGTATAGTTAAAGACGAGCTTAGCAGAGTTTCCTTTAAAGAAAAACATGAAATGAATTTTTTTAGTTTTACGTCCTACGATTTTGCCGGCTAGGCTAAAGAAGAGGGTGATGATGAGGAATGAATGAAATGGTGGAATGAAGAAAGTGGGAGGAAACGGCAGAAGCCCGATGAAACCCACGGTGTTTGTCCGCCACAAAGTTCACTTGGCGGAGCAGGGTTCCTTTAAAGAGAATACAGTTTTAGTATTGCAAATTTTACTCTAATAAACGTGACAACAGCGCCGTGACATACGCTAGAGGAGGGAGGCTTTTAACCTCTCTTCTATATAGGTATATTAGACATGAACACAAAATTGTGCACATCCTGAAGAGATAGAATTGGGTACCTAAGCTGTCCGTCTTTGATAAAATTAAGTGTATGACACTGCAAGAAAGGGGTAACAAACGTAACATTCTTTTTTACGGTTGGTATCAATATTTCTTTTAAACTAAATCTTACACAACGCTGCAGAATAGTATTTTTAAATTTAGTATATCTTGGTATTATTATTGTTTTGTTATTTTAATTATAGCTAAAAATCAGGAAAAAATATTTTCAAATGTTAATAATTATAGCTTGGTTTTACTGTATTACTAGAAAAAGCACGGATAATAGAATTTCTAATACAAATCAATTATATCTAATATTCATTTATTTATTAGCTAACATATCGCTAATAAGTACAATGTTGAAGACAAATGTTTATACTACCGCATACAAATTTAATATAATTAATGAATATTTGGCAAACGAGAGCAAATGGTCCTACATATTGAAACACTATAAAATTAATTTATTTTAGATGAATTGCATAGACGGCTACATTCCATATTTTTTAAATACCAAACCATACATTACTAAATTCAAATGTTTGAAACATTTCTTTCGTATTATCTCTATATACTTTTTATTATTAGGAAATTACTAAAATACTAGGGAGAATGTAGAGATTACTTAATTTTTTGTTCAATAAAGCAAACGAGATAAATCTCATAGTATGCTTGTAGTACACAATTTTCGGTCGTGTATAATTCTAATATCATTACGTTCAATGATATTTTGAACAGCTGCTTTCATTGATACTATAAAGTAATGTAGTTGCAATGGAACATTAAGAGTGACATATTAAAGATTGAAAAGGTTCTTTCGGAATGATTTGAAGGTTCATTCTTTCCCTTTTCTTATTATCGTGTTTTTCCCAGACTATTAACCAGAAAATAAGCTCCAGTATATTTTTTTCTGATTGCCCTAATTCAAGAGTAAGCACTACCTCAAACCTCTGAACAAAGCTTTATTTTACGTGTTTCTCGCAGCAACCAGACAGTACTTTAGAAACAATTACGCTTGGAGTTGACAAGCACGGTGTCTCTTGATAATGAATCCAACTCCGTTCTGCGAGCGAAAAATTTATATCCATCTCGGTTTATTTTTGGGAAAACACGGTATATACGAAACCTGTTGGTATCAAGAAAAAAAAGGAGAAAAATGAAAGTATAATTATTTCAGAAACTTCAAATGTATATAAGATTAAAGACAGGTCTTGTTTAAGTTTTACATTTAATTTTTGAATGTTGTTCCAATAATTTCTTGCATCTAACTTAGTAGAAGTGCTCTAAAGATATGATAATATGACCTAGCATACATCTATCATGTTTCTGTAGTGCAGTTATCTGACACTGATAGTAAACTAAAATCACTCATATCAAACATATATTATTAACATAAACTTTACATTTAGTGTTTACATTACTTAATATATCAAAATTAAAAATATTCTTTTCCCACATTTACATTGAGTGAATTTGTATAATAAAAGTAAAATGAACAGTATATAGAACTAAGGAAATCACGATAAAAGAAAAGAGTAAAGTATAAGTTCGAATATCGAGCACGATTTGTCTCGTATTGATCTTCTAGTTGTTTCTGTAACTGATAAAGTTTTCTTAAGGCTTTCCGTTCGAATGTCATGATAGTTTCCTTTCTGTCTTTGTTTGCAGAGAATTTATTTATTCGCGATTGCAAACTAAGTGATAGAATTAATTTTATTGAATGTTATTGTTAGTATTATTATTTTTGATTGGCTGTAACTTACCAGCACCGAATGATACACATGAAACTTAAACGGTTAATTTAAGGTCGGATTTGAATCACTTAAACTCGCATCGGAATTTGGAGTTTAGTCTTTCTTGGAGAAAAATAGAAATATAATGACAAATATTTCTGTACTTTTGTGTTGTAAATTGTGAAAATGATTGAAAAAATTATAAGCTCGCTAACATTACAAGTTTAAGAAATGAATTCTTTAGTTTTAGGTTTATGTCTTGTTTGCTAAAGGAAGTCAACTATATAATGAATATAAATGAATTATTATGAAAGACTTAAAAGACTGAAAATAGTGGGTGGAAATGGAATAATCTCAAGAAAGTCCACAAACTCGATGATGTTCACAAGTTCCTATGAGCTGAGATTGAGTGAGAAACTCTTTTCGTCGAAGGTGAAATTTCTACCACTGAACAGAAAATGTTTTGTTTTCTAACTTTTCAATCTATTACATATCAAGTTTTATATTTTTTCTACACCTAATCACTATACTTAATTCAAATAAACATACTCTGTTTTGTAATCGATATTTTGCATCAGATACATGTACTTTTAGAAAGTATATTAAAGTGATTGTCATAAATACATTTTAAATCCTAAGCAGATTTCTTTAGTCTATCAATTACATTGAGATTTGTGTCGTCACTGTAGTTAATGGTAACGAAACCGTTAGGTGTTAAATTGATTCTACTTATAAAAATGTTTTCAGATCCGGTACCGGTATAAGAAAATAGATGTTAATTCTAGAACCAGGACCGATTTTCTCCGAAAATAAATTTCGACTCCGCGCTCGCCAGTGATGGCTTCAGTAGATTACTGGATACGACACTGTTTCTATCACAAATTCTTTTCCAGTTCACATCTGAATTTGTTTCTCCGGGAAAATCGGCTCCGGATCCAGGACTAAAGCTGAGTAGAAGCCGTTTAAACTCATTATCATTAACAGCTATGATAATAAGTTCTTAGTAGACATAAGTTGTTGTTATAAATAAGCTATCGTTATTATATTATAGACAAGGAATACATGCCGAATTCTTACTGAAAAAGTTTTATACTTTGCGTTTTTGACCAAAATATCGCCTTTTTCTGTCTCTAAACCCTTTCGAAACGTATTTACCGGTACATTCCTGTAATTTTGCGTTAATACGTATACGTTTCCGAGATATTTCTCCAATAATAGTCACACATTCGACGAGTATTCGAATGAGAAATGATACGCAAAGCGCTGAGATTGGACCGCGGGATAAGTCTTAAAATTGGTTTCAAGAGATGCGCTTCAAAAAGAGACAAAGGTTTTTTTCTTTTCTTAACGGTTTCTATGTTATCTGTAAATTGCTGCGCTTATACGAGAACCCAGTATGAGCCGCTAACATCACTGGGTTCTCGTGGCATAGTGATTAGCAATGTGGAAGGTAAAGAGAAGATTAGTGGTTCAGTCCTAACTGAGATAGTTTGTTTTTCGTCGTCCATTACTTCCGTTTGTTTTTATTGTTTTATCAAACTGAAGCCAATTTGAAATACCGAGCAGCATTACGTATTTAATATCCAAAACTAACATGAATTTTGATCGGGCACATGCGATGAATATTCCCCAAATGCTCCCTGAATATAATCTTTCCACATTCGCTAAATATTTCGTGACTATTTTATCCTTTTCAAATTGACCAACTACGAATATTTGGATCTAATAATCATCAATCATTCAAAGAAATTACAGTGCTGCTTGAGATTACTATTAACAATTTTGAAAAGATTACTAGGAAACCTACTTAAGTAAAATCGTTTCAAAACATAATTCAACGTGGTTTTAATTTGCGGTTTCGTGAACACAAGAAATATCCTAAAATGTATTTCAATTGTAGCCTCGAGATCCACCGAAATATGGTATTCGGTTTTGTAAATAAAACCGGAATGTTGAAACATATTTTGATTCTCTTCCAAAAATATGTCAAGGTTCCGGGTTCCGGGACCGAAGTCCAAAACGTTTAACTAGTTTATTACAAGCAGTGTAATGAGCTCTATTTGTTTAGTTTGGTTTGGTTAGTTTCATTTGGATTCTCTGTAGAAAACTGCTTGCGAAATTGATACGAAGTTAGGTAGAAATAGATTTACTAGATGTCAATCTACACAATGGAAAGTTTTTGATTAATATTAGCTTTAGGTCATATATTTCTAAACTTACTAATTCGAGCACTAAGTTTCAGTTTGATCTTTCTTGCTTAAAGGGCATAATCGTGGAGCTTCAAACTCAGTTTCAATTTACACTATAAGTACTACTTATGTGAGCATATACATAGAAATACATTCTATAGGAAATTACCTTTCACCACATACAGTAATATGCAGTAAAACAGTCGAATCTGCGCTTGGGAGCTGAAATCGTGTTGACAATTATTAGAATTTTGAATGTTAATATGTTATGTAAAAGAAATTAAAATGTGCTGTTTATTAAGGTTCTTTTCATGCCAAATAATAATAAGTTGATTGTTTACTAACTAGTCCCGCCATTAGGTGAAAGCTACATCTCTAAAGAACATATGTATTTCATCGATAATTTACCAGTTCTGTTTTTGTTTTCAGTGTATAATTATAGTTTTGATTACAAATTTTAATAGAGTAATACAGAAATCAACTCCAATTGTACTTCATTTAAAAATGACTAGCACACCAAAAATACCAAACAACTTTTTCTTGTTGTCTCGTTTTCATTTTCTTCGTATTGTTGATTCTTAATAAGAGATTTTTGTGTTCCCGGAAAGTCAAACCCGTTGCTATTTTACACGTTGTAGGAAAGCTTTCATTGTTGCTGGCTGTGAATTTAAAAGCCCTCTCATGTACTCAATTACGATACTCTTGGCTTCGTGGTTGAAACCGTCAGGTCTCCCTTAATGAGGATCTTGGGAACTGAAGACTCTGGCAATACGTTTTGATTTGTGTTTGTCGGAGCGTGGTTTTGTGCGGTGTACAAGAGAGAAAGAGAGAGACGGAACAAGAGAAAAATTACATTTCGTGAGGTAAAAGTTGTGGAGAGCAATGTTGGTAATATTCTCTTCGCAATTAGTGCCGGGCAATGTTTTCTTGTATTTGCTCAAAACAGTAGTTAAGCATGAATTAACGTTCTAGCAAACTCATGCTTTTGTTATTATTTGACACTCTAGGAAATGCATAGCATATACGAGACATATGATAGCATATATTCTACCTCGTACAATAGAACAAAATTAAAATACGAATATAATATATATATATATATATATATATATTTAAAATTCCGAACATTAACTAACGGTAGCTTAATACTATTCAACTTTCATCATCACAATATCTATTATTTATCCATATATAGTCATTATACGTAATTCAGTATTTTGCTAATTCAATTACGATTAACGTTTACTGTTTCCATACTTCCAACTAGAATTTTATACATCCCATACATATGTATTTTCCATGCGAGCAACGTATACTTATCATCATTTCTGTCACCAACGTAGCATTATATAGCATTCGATGATGAGAGAACGTTCTGAAATTATTCTTTATACAACCTACAGTATTTATTTCTTCCTATCCAACCTATTCTTAACCTATTTATCCTTTGTATCTTTTGTTCGCGCTTCAAATATTTACCTCAAAGCTGTTTCGTGACACCCTGTCTCTTACAATTAGGGATCAACATTTACATTATCACAATAGCTAATAAAAATTGGCACATTTCAAATAATATATTAAAAGGGTTTTCAAAGTATATTAAGATTTGGTTAAACACACTTGGTTAAATACGGAACAGTGTTTGTGGAAATCTCTTTCAAGAGAAATAAAAAAATGAACATTTGCTAATATAACGGTAATATAACGGATGTATTTTCCTACATTTTTTTGGACAAAACACAGAAACGTTCTAAACAAAATAATCTCACTGCGGATTTTCTGCTACGTAGGAGACTTAATTCTTTCTGTAGCAGCAAAACTGTATTTCAATCCAAAGTTGTTGAAGCTATTGGAATACCTGATCCCAAAAAGTAAAGCAACTGTCAGGACAGTATCTCAGACGGTGTGCATTTTAGTACTCCACCAAGACTTAGAAAGTCACATAACCACCAAATGCACAATTCATCATATATATCTTAAGGTTAATAAGATTTCTCAGCCTGCAAAACAGAAAGCCGGAAGATGAAATTCACGTAAAATTTAAGAGAAATTTGTAGTAAATACGTTGTCACAATAATTAAAACAGCTGAAGTTGACAGCGCGTCAGATGTCAAGGTTGGAAATGGTCAAGCGACGAACACAGAGTGAGGCTGTTGGTGGTGGTGTTTTATGGATGACTTTGCCCTGCGTCAGGAGCAGTAAAAAGGAGTCTGCAGTATGATAGTATGAAATCGGCGAAACCTCAGATATTCAAGGAGGGCAAATTGTTGGTACTCAGTTATGTGGTGTCAGCGTGATGAAACCGGCAGTTGTGTTGCGGAAAATTTTCTATGGTGACGACGCCTACAAAACCCACGACAAACCTACAAATTAGAAGAGAGACAGAGGTCGGAAAAAACACTCAGTGATGAGATCCGTCCAACAGTAAAGCGGATAGTCACTCTAAACCGTCATACGACTGCGGTACAAGTGACGGTTGAACTCAAGCAGCACCTGTCATAACCTGTATCGATAATCACTGTCTACCGCGAATGATGTGACTTGGATATACGGCGTCGGGTTGCACAGGCGAAATTGCTGATAAACAACCATTACACTTTAGTACGACGGACATGGAGCCGCGATCATGAAACATGAGCCATAGATGACTTGTAACGTGTGGTATGATCGAATGAATCGTTGTTCTTATTTGAAACCACTGCCGTGTTTCAAATGTATGGGAAAATCGGAAAGAAACTTGTGATCTGCAGTATCTCCGCCCAATCGTTGAATATGGTGATGTCTCTGTAATGCTGTGGGCCAAAATATCTTGATTCTCAGTGGTCCCTGTGCTAACTATTCCCTGTCACGTCACTATCCATGGTCATATGGCTATTTTTAGACATCATGTGCATCCTGTGGTTCAGATTTTTTTCCGGGCAATACCAGCATATTTAAGGATAATAATGCACCTATCCGCACAGCTAATGCTATTACGGTGTGGTTTTAGGAATACTGGGATGAAGTTGAGTACATCCTCTGGCCCTCCCAATCCCCAGTCCTGGCAATAATTAAATATCTATGGTCAATCTTGGAGACACAAATTCGGATAATTGAATATATGTAGTCCATCTTGGAGACACACATCCAGCGCAGATTTCTGTCTCTATCCTGTCTCATGGTACTAAGTGATGTGCTGCACCGGAATGCTGTAATATTCTACTTGCTACTATTCACATGTATGGCTCCAATTCACGTTGCATCAGAGCTGTTCGAAGGATGGAAGGTGCACCAATGCCATATTAATATTGTAAATTGTATTGTTTTCGGTTTGTTTTATTGTTCTGATGTTATATACATTATCTTGAAAAGGCTTTTGAAAGCGTGGATTGGGAATTGTTCTTGAGAGTTCTAAAGAAGTTTGGGTTGGAATAGAAAGATAGAAGACTCATAAAAAAAACTTATTTATGATCTAACAAGTAAGTGTAGAAATGACAGAAGAGAATGTAATTAGAAGTGGAGTTCGATGGGGATACTGTTTCTCTTCCAATATGATTTAAACCTACAAAATGAAGACGGCATTTCAGTAGGGGCAGAATAATTAGGGGTAAACGGTTTGTAGACGACATGGCGTTGATTGCGGAATCTGAAGAGAACATCAATAAGATGTTAGAAAACTTGAGGAAGGACTGTGAAGAATATGGGATGAAAATAAATGTTGAAAAGGTAAAATAAATATGCTTATTGGAACGAGCGGTTGGTGTCAAATATAGAAATAGGAGAGGAGAAAATACAACAAGTTTTCGATACCTGGGCAGTATTATTACTGATGTCATAAAGTGTAAACGTGAATCAAAAGCAAGGACAGGAATGTAGAAAAAGGCTTCAGGAAGAAGAAAATACTATTTTGTGGAACCTTGAAAAGAGAGTTGAGAAAAAGACTCATAAGTGTTTCGGGTAAAGTATTGTATTGCATTGATCAGAAATATGGACATTACGCAAAAGTGACGAAAACCGACTGATACTTTTGAAATGTGGGTGAAGAGAAGAATGGAAAGAATTACCTACTTCGAGCGGAAAACGAATTAGATTATGTTAGAAAAGGTGAGTAAGGAAAGAATAAATTTAGATTTATTAAGAGTTAAGTTGATTTTGGGTTTATCCGTTTCAGCAGCGAGACTATATGAGACGGAACCTACTGATTAAAGTGGAATCCGAACCACATGAGCTCCCGCCAGGAATCGAATCCAGGTCTCTCATGCCAAAGGCGAGTACGATAGCCGCTTAGCCATAAAGAAGTTAGATATTATTAAGAAAAGGAGAGAAACTAGTTGGGACATTGGCTAAGAAGGAACTGTATCATCAAGGATGTGCCAGGGGGTATAGTGAAGTAAAGAGAGAGAAGGGGTAAAGGAGATTATAATGGACAATATCGAAACAGAAAAATCGTAGGTAAGGACGAAGAGGTTAGTGGAAGACCTGGAGCATGGTCGATTCTCAGTTGTGGCAAGTGACCTGCCAATATTGGCGGAATGCCTATGATGATGATGATGATATAGAGAACTTTATAAACAGAAAAACGCTCGTGTAGTGTCAACTTAATTTGCTTACTTTTAAAAGCTGTAAACTTAAGCAGTTTAAACTAACACGTTTGTTGTATAACCAATTCATGTGCAATGTTTTAAGTTTTGAAGTAAGTTGAAATTTACCAACTGCGTCTTGAGTTAGTTTCATGAATCCTATTCCATGTTATGTATTCTATTATTGTAAGAAAAAATTCATAAGTTGTATATCTATCTAATATAGAACTGAGTCAAAGGCAATTTTTGCTGAGACTAAAATGAGGAGGAATTTTCTGTAAAAATTTGACTTCGGTATAAGTTAGTCTTCTCGTAAGATTCGTCTTTTCATTAGTTAGATAGCGCAGCATCTTTGACAAGGAAGATTAGTTTAGAGATTACATCTCTTCTGTCGTGACGACTGTAAATTTTGTTTCCTCCGCTTGTTGACTCTCGTGGGGTTGTCTATATGCATCATTCGAACAAGAACTTCATTTGTTTGTTTTTATATCCTATTTGTTTCCATCAGTTTAAGATTTGACTTGAATTTATATCAGAAGTTTTGGGGACATAATTAGTAGTTTGTTAACTTTCTCTAATTAAAAAAAGATAATTTTTAGTTTCTTGTTCCAACGTTAAAGTCTGCAGGTTATACAAATGACAATGAATGAGAATAACTAATGGTGAAAGAGTTGGTAGAGTGAAGATTAAGTTAGAAAATATGTTTACTACAAAGTACTAGGTCACAGATCAAAACTGAATCTATCCACTCTAGAATCCAGTGCTCTGTTCCCTTTAAACAGTTTCATTATTAGTTAAAATGGAATTCATGTTTTTTAGTCTAGGCATCGGGGCTTAAAAATTGAGTTCTAAGGACAAATCATGTAACAATTTGGCTTCCGATATTTTTTGAATACTGTATATATCCATCACTGATCACAAAAATGCCGGATGCCAGAAAAAACACCTCACGGGAGGGGAGGGTGAAGCGGAAAGCCGAAATTTTAGCCGTTTCTATTATTCATTATATCTCCGTAACCATTGGAGCAAGAGCATCCAAACTTCTTCCATTTTGTTTGCCTAGTTGTGTTCTACAATTTAATTATAGTTCATTTCTGAGCTAAATATACTGATTTTCTGGTTATTTTCATTTTTACTCAATATTGGTTGCGCGTGACGTTAGTTTTTGAGCTATAGATCATTTTACAAGATCGAATTGGTAAAACTGTTTCCTCTAAAAAAATTGTCAGTTTGTACTCTTTCAAAAAATGTATACTTATATCAGTGTAGGACTAATAGTGGTTAAGTTATAAGAGACTTTATTGTGTTATGTGCGAAACTGATCACGGCGCGGTCTAAGAGTTACCTTCCCACAAATGGTATATATATATATATATAGGGTGGTGGGTAATTCCACCGAAAAAGATACAAGATAAAAGCAAAAAGTTCTAATAAACATGGCTCGACAAACGACTCCTTTTAGAGTTATGAACTACCGAAAATTCGAAATATCATGTTTCAAAACATCCTGGCTTAGAAACTATAGGCCCTATTCCAAGCTGTTTAAGGAATTACACAGAAACTGGTTTACGCTCTATCTAAATATCCATGTTTCAGAATTCACCAGTACCAGGGAAACGAACACATCACTAGTACTTAAAGGAGTACCCCTATACTTCAACTTTCTTTTTACAGTTCCTTTCACCGATAACGGAAGATGGTAAAACATGGATATTTAGATAGAGCACATACTACTATCCATTTCATAAAGATAGGCCCCTGACTTCGTGGTGCTGCCGTGACGTTCAGTCAAAACTTATATTGCATTGTCGTACCTCGTTGGAATTGCTGAAATGTTGTCTTTTCAATACTTAAGACATAAAAATTTTCTCTGTACTATGTAGTGAGAAAAAAATAAAAATTAATGAAAAAGTGCGTATTTTTTCGTACTTTTTTGGTAGATCAATGTTTAGAGGACTATATCTCAGAAAAGAGATCACGTGAAATAATTTCCTGTGCACAATATGTAGATGCATCCATTAACTGTAAGTTGTGAAAAGTTCAATTTTCATCACTTGATACTTTTTGTGTAATTAAAACAAATGTACGACGCTCTGATCTCCTTTACCATGGTAGTTAGAGAATCGTACAAAACACTGTTCGAAAATTTGGAAGTCTAGTGTTCCAAATATTTGAAATTATTAACATAAAAAGGTTTAGTTGGTAGAGTATTTATTTTTTTAAAATTTTTTTTACTTCAACATGTTCTCTGCGTTAAGCGGTGAGCCATGTTGCAGCCCAATCTTTAAATTCCCCGCGCTTATATGAAGAAACAGCATACAGTAAGTGGAAGTGCGGCAACGCTGTCGTGCAGTGTTGTCGCGTTCAGGAAGTTTGTAGCGCGAAGCTTACTTCATAAGAATGTAATAGGAAAAAGTATTTATTATAACCTTTCACAACATCATAAAAATAATAATAATGCATTACACATCTCAATTTAATCGAAATAAAACGTTGAAGTAAAACATCCGAAAACTCATCTATTTACTTCATTCACTTTCGTAATGGGTTTGTTGACTCATCGCTGCTCCTGTTATCTTCCTGTATACTTATTAACAATGGCTCCATTTCTACCTCAAGATCCTGTATCAGTATACACACTTTCCAGCTTACGAACATGTTAAAGGTTAAAAAGAAATGTATCCTTGGCAATCACGTGTTCACCTAAGTTCTGCGATCAATTCCCCTGCCGAATGTACAATAACACAGAATGGGTCCTTTGTTTTCTTTCAACGAAAAAAAAACAAAGCAATGAGTAGGTGACGAGGGCTGTATTTGGGTCTAATCACGTTGCACTGATTACGTCTTCAACACTTCCCTTCGGTTCGTAGGCGTCAAAAACTTAGACATGCACTCACACCATATGGGTTCATTGCAATGAGACGGACGAATAGGCATTTATATTTTCCTTAGTATATGTCGTGGCTTTTGATTATATATATATATATATATGGATATTCCTTTACGAGCGGTGGTATTACAAAAAGAAGAGACAAAATTTTTAGGGATAATGAAATTGCAGAACTGATGAATGACTCCGACTCAGACGGTTATGAGTTAGTAATGAATAGTAATGACATTGATTATTCTGTGCTCAGTGGCGTATTCGGGAGTGAACAAGATAGTAACTCTGTTTCAAGTGAACCTGAGGCTGCGCCGGGAAAGAGAGAAAAAAAGTGTCGTTCCTATTCAAAGACAGATTCTGATGTAGCTTGGAGCGATAAAATTCAAGTAAATGCATACCCCTGTTTAGTGGTATCCCGGAAATTGATCAAAATGCTGGGCTATCTACAGAGTATTCCGCATATAAAGTGTTTCAGCTGTTTTTACCGATGAAGTTTTATAGTAAAAAAAAAGTTGAATTGATTTTGAGTTGAACGTCTTGTTCAGCAGTGAGGCTATATGAGACGTCGACCTACTGATTAACGTGGAATCCAAACTACATAAGCTTCTCCCAGGAATAGTAGTAAAAGTTATGAATCAATACGCAAAACAGCAGATTGAGAAAAAGAAAAAAATACTAAAACAAAAATCTTTGTTTTCTAAATGAAAGCGTGTTACTTTAATTAAAAACAAGGAAATTTTTACACTAATTATTCACATAAGCCTTGTACGGAAGCCAGCTTTACGCGGTTTTACAAATCAACTACGCAAGAGCTATTAGTATGTCTGTCAAGTGGTGGAACAGATTTTCTGTGAAGTGTAAACTCAATATTACATATCAACTAAGGTTGTATCATATAATAAAGTTTATGCTTGTATTTGTTTCTGTGCAAGTGTATTTTGTACTGCGTGCAGTAAGTGAAAAACTGATAAAAAGAAACAAATTTTCGAAGACCATCACATGCAAATCCAAACAAAATAAGAGTTCGCTTTTCTAATTTTGAACATTTGGCACATTTTCTGTATATCCTGTTAATTTCTAAGAAATTGGTTTAAAATTTGTGGAGATAAAATTTTAAAAATATCTCTAAAAAGTGCCGGACAGTGTGCGTGACAAGTTTAAATACCCGTCCGTCTGAGAGTGTATACGCGCCAGGAAAATGTGGCAACGTAGCACTCCGTATAAACTGCGATAGCGAAGGGCGCAAAGCTGAGAAAATCATAATGTCATATTTGTGATTATTTATCTTTTAAAACAAGTCAAAACAGTTTGGTTGAAAAAGCTACTTTAAGATCTTTCTAAAAGTTTTTTAAGATTGTTAATACACCGCAGCAATTCAGAGATAATGATGTCTCACTTTTTACTGAATAACAAGAAAATTACTACGTGTTGAGTGATGAAATTTTCAGAACTTACAGGTAACATATGCATCTACATATGGTGCACAGGAAATTATTTCATGTTATCTCCTTTCCGAGATATAGTCCTATAAACATTGATTTACCAAAAAAGTACGAAAAAATACGCACTTTTTCATTAATTTCTATTTTTTTCTCACTACACAGTACAAAGAAAATTTGTATGTCTTAAGTATTGAAAAGACAACATTCCAACAATTCCAACGAGGTACGACAATGTAATATAAGTTTTGACTGGACGTCACGGCAGCACCGCCAAGTCAGGGGCCTATCTTTATGAAATGGATAGTAGTTCCTGTGTAATTCCTTAAACCGCTTGGGATAGATCCTATAGCTTTCAAGTTAGGAAGTTTTGAGAAATGATTTTTCGAATTTTCAATGGATCATAACTATGAAAGGAGACGTTTTCGGGCCATGTTTATTAGAAGTGTTTTTCTTTCATTTCATATAAGGAATCCTCTCCCAAAGTTTTTCGGTGGAGCTACCCTATATATATATATATATATATATATATATATATATATATATATATATATATATCGAGATACTTCTTGTTTTCGTTGTTATGACAACTTGTTTATCTGGTGGATATGGTAATGTAGAAATAGATAGAACGAAGAACCATATTGTTATAATTGGATGTATATTATTTTTAAAATCAGTTGTGGGGCTTTATGGAATATAACCCATCTCAAAACTCAAAATTTCACTGAAGAATGAAAAGAGAGCTTTTTGTAGGTCACACTATGAGAAACTCTATGAATCTGCTTCTTTCTACGTATCTCTGATACCTTCTAAAACATGCATAAACATGCAGACTTCTGTTCATTTTTCTAAAAAAAAAAAAAAAAAAAAAAAAGTCTTGTTTCGACAAGGGCTTTTTTTTTTCACCGAGTTCTTCGATTTATGTGCTACAACGATATTGAACGAAATAGAGTAGGAACAAGATTTCAAAATTGCCTGCCTTCAGGAGAGAATCATGAACAATTTGCCATCCACTTATATATATATATATATATATATATATATATATATATATATATATATATATATATATATATATATATATATATATATATATATATATATTACCACCTTTCACTCTTAATACTGTAACGGTAAGAAAAGTATAAAATAAAATATGCCTAACACATTTCATAAATGGTCAGTTCTTAAACTGTTAAATCTTATTTACAGAAAAAGAACTTCCCTATTATTGAGATTTTGCGCACTTGCTATAATACAATACATGTATAAAGGCAACCTAAAAAGTTTTGTCACTTTTTCAGTTGTCACCTTCTAACATCGATATGTTACCTAAGACCTACCTGGAAGATCAAAAATAGTCTCCATCAGCATCGACGACCTTCTGCCAACGTTCTGAAAGGTTATGGATTCCACCGCGCTAAAGCTTGATGGGCCGTGAAGCGAAGAAAGTATCAAGTGTATTTTGCACTTCTACTAGGGATTCGAACTGGCGTCGTCTAAGGTGATTGTCGAAGGAATGGAACAGGTGAAAATCAGACGGCGCACTGTCCGGGGAGTATGGCGGATGCAATAGTGTTTCCCATTCTAGGCGTAGATTGGTATTACAGGTCATCCTAGCTACATGGGGTTTAGGGTTGTCCTCTAATTGGAGGACCCCTTTGCAATTCAGAGATACTGACTCCAGAGTTTCGAGTTTTTCTTTAGCACGGCTCAACTGCTGACAGAATACAATTGCATTGATGCTCTTACCCGCTGTTAGCAGTGCCGCGAGCAGTCCACCATAGAACAAAAGTGTCTATTTTTTGTATGTACTCCTAAATATTGTTTTCATTTACGGGTGAAAGGTGCTATTGAAAGGGGTCAAGCTATCAAGAAGAAGAAGAAGAAGAAAGTATATGAAGAAATGATTTAAATATTTGTATTATATCGAGATACTTCTTTTTTTCGTTGTTATGACAACTTGTTTATCTGGTGGATATGGTAATGTAGAAATAGATAGAACGAAGAACCATATTGTTATAATTGGATGTATATTATTTTAATGTAACAAATAAGGTATATGTGGTAAAAGTGTACAACTGTGGGCTACTCATTCGTGATCTCGTGAACTTTGTAAGTATTCAAAATATATTTGAATCAGGGAAGGTAACGAAGTAATAACGTTACATATTTATATGGTGCCGGAACCGTGGAACCCCTGAGATTAGTCAGAAGTTTTTTAAACTATCTCATCGTCACGGAGTACATTTTACTACGTAATAAAAGAAAGGTATATCGAAGAGATAAAATGAATACCAGTACAGGAGTTGAAGACATTAATATTCCAGCAACTGAGAATTCTTCGGACGTGATTGATCTTTTACGACAACTTGAACAGCAGATGAATTCCATGACACAAAATTTGGATTCCAGATTCGAGCTAGTGACACAACAAATAGGACAGCAGATGGATTCCAAATTGGATTCCAGACTAGAACAAGTAACTCAACAAATAGGACAGCAGATAGATTCCAAATTGGATTCCAGACTAGAACAAGTAACTCAACATATAGGACAGTGGATGGATTCCAAATTGGATTCCAGACTAGAGCAAGTAACTCAACACACAGGAGAGCAGGTGAATTCTAAATTGGAGCAAGTAACGCAGCAAATAAATACCAAACTGGAAATTACCGACAATACGATAGAGCAGATTATCTATAGCTTTGCAGTGGTGAGAAGTACCGTTGATGTAGTAGAAACACAAGTCAACGAACATATAAATCAAATTCGGAGACTGCAAAAAGAAGCGCAGCCCATCAAAGAGAAAATCAGTACTGCAAAGTGCAACCCTGATCCTGCCCTCAACGTGGTGTATGAGGAACATAGGAGAAATGAATCAAAACCCTGTGAAGAAGACAGCAACCTATCAGAAGGTTATTCTGAAATTGAGGACACCATCTCTAATATCGAGGACGAGGAAATAAGACCACGTCGAAGGAGCCATACCCACGCAAAGCCGAGACACCTGAGGTATTTTAGTACTAAGTGTAGTCGCGTGAAATTCAGTGAAATCAGATCTTTAACTAAATTCAATGGTAGAACTGAGGACATCCCAGCTAGTACCTTTTTAGAAAAAATCGAAGAAGAATGTGACCTAATTGGTATAGATAAGACTAATTCCCTTAAAATATTGCCACATATATTGTTACCACCTTCTTCGGTATGGTATGAAGCGATCAAAGATACTCTAGTCTGCGTAGTTATTCAGATTTTAAAAATGCGTTGTTAACAAATTTTGAAAATGATTTTATGTTAGCACATGGGGATCCTCAAATTAGAAACCGACGTTTCGAACTTAAAGTAGAAAAAAATATTACAGATTTTGTAATTTCAACATATAATGACTTGAAGCAGAACAATCCATATCAGAAAGAATCACGTATTATTGAATCAATAAGAATATTATTACCGTTTAGGCTACAGTAGGTATTGATCTCTTCGCAGTATACTAATTTTAATCATTTAATAATGATGGTTCAAAATTATGAGAGTCAGTCTAGATTGCAAGGTAATACTAATAGAAACCAAGCTAATCATATTTCTGTACGAAATACCAGTGTTAGAGAGGATTGTAGTCGTAATACGAGAAGTAATGTTGGATTTTTTTTATAATAGCAATACGGCCCAACCTAATTTTAGAAGAAACAGAAATAATAATCATACAGGTTTTAGGAATAATGTAAACAATCGATCTAATTTTCCATGTACTCCCAGACTTCGTAATAATTACATAAGTGGCAGATTTTCGAAATAGAAACCAAAGAATTGGAGAAGTAAATAACACACCGGACTGTACCGTGCTATTTAATGCAACCTAATCGAATCTTTTGACAATGCCAGCTTCATCTAAATGCGGTTGACGTGGAACGGGTTAAGGCCACGTTAGCAATTTATTTGCAAGAATATAAAAATAGTGATTTAAACTTAAATGACAATGCTTCAAATCCTTTAAATGATAGCAACAAATAACATAGTGTGATTATTATTTTTGCGATATTAATTAGTTATTGTTTTGTTTCACTCTGAATATTGTTATGATTTCATTGTAATTTTTTACGTCGTTCACATTTTATGCAATTATATCTATGCAGCAATACAAATATTGTCTATCAAATTTATGTTAAATATGCCCGAATAAATGAAACATGTTACGTTGTATTTTAACTCACATCAACTTTATTGTTAACGAATATAAATGGCATTGAATTAAAGAATCTATTTAGGACATAAAAATAACCAACAAACTTACCACATTTTGAATATGTCCTTCTCATCGATAATTTTATAGAATTAAAATAAAATTGATTATTTAATAAATATAAGAATGATATTCAGATAAAATGAAAATAATATATTATTTTATGAATTGTATTTTTTTTATATATGAAGGCTATTCAAAACGTAAGGTAACTATTGTATATGAAATGTCTAACGGTCCAGGATTCTTTCTTTAATTGTGATCAATTTAAAGAAGTCCCATAGTTTGGTAGCCATTATACAACGATAGTGTCAATTTTTTGTATGTACTCCTAAATGTTGTTTCTATTTACGGGCAAAAAGAGCTATTTAAAGGGCATAATCTACCAAGAAAAAGAAGAAGAAGAAAGTGTATGAAGAAATAATTTAAATATTTGTATTATATCGAGATACTTCTTTTTTCATCACTATGACAAGTGGTTTATCTGGTTGATATGGTAATGTAGAAATAGATGGAAGGAAGAACCATACTGTTATAATTGGATGCATATTATTTTAATGTAACAAATAAAGTATATGTGGAAAAATATATAATCTAAAAGTGCATAACTGTGATGCAATTCATTTGTGGTCTCGTGAACTTTATAAGTATTCAGAATATATTTGAATCAGGAAAGGTAACGAAGAAATTACGTTAGAACCAAAAACAAAGAAAGACCTTCCTCTAGTGCAGCACTGGTTTCAGCTGTTTTGGAACCGGTTCGTGGGATGCTAACCAATGACGACGGCACCGTGGAGCATAGTACAGGACCCACTTTTCATCACATGTCAACACCCTGTCCAGAAATGACTCCTTCCTTAGACGAGATAGCAATAAAACACAGGTGTCTGGTCGCGTTGCCTTCTGGCTCGTAGTAAAATTATGTGGGACCCATCGACCCAAATTGTAGTGCTTCCCAAGTTGATGGAGGTGTTGTCGAATGGTTTCTCTACTCACACTGAGTTGTAGTCCCAGGTTCCTCACATCTCTAGAACCATTCGCTTCCATTGTTACCTGTAGATCTTCATTTTGTTCATATGTTGGTCGTGCGGCAGTAGTGTGTCTTCGAGTGTTTCGTCACCGTCCCTAAACTCGAAAACCACCGCTGCAATGTCCGCGTAGTCATGACACCCTCGCCAAAATCCTGGCATATCTTCCATCCCGCTGCAGCGACGTTTGACTCCAGTTAGAACTCGTATATCATACACGCCCTTATGACGCTCTGTGGAGGTCCCATGTTCACTCTCTCCTTACGCAAGTTCACGGTGTAACTGATCTGCCACAACCAGGTAGTATGTTGCACATATCCACATCAACAACTGACCTTGGCCTTATCTCCATTCGCATTCAACTCGCGGTGTGTGAACACAGACCTCCATTAAAAGCGACAAAACTTTCTTTGTTACTTTTATATAATAAGAAACGTAATAGACGAAAATCATAAGCTTAAGAAAGCTTTACACAAGAGAACAAATTATTTGATTTCTAGAATTAGTTCTTAATAACTTTCTGCCACTCTTATATCTCGAAAACGATAAAGAAATTTGTGATGTATTTAATGCATCATTCAGTTTTCTTCTTCTGCATCATTCATCTGTTCATTAACTGATATTGAAGTTTTATCCTCGCTCGGATAACTACACATTGGAGTGTACAAGTAGCCGTGATTCTTACGTTTGCATTCCAAACTTAAACACTCAAATTTCTGACATCTACACATGGTAATCTCTAAACAAGCGTTGGGAATATCTTCGAGTGTTTTTCAAATCTGGTTTCGAAAATTGATCCTTCAAGTACCATCCGGAGTCTTCTGGCCGGGAGTCTTCGGGAGTAAAATGAAACTACTACATATGTTTAAAACCCATCACGATATCAAAGTGAGAAAAAATTCTATGCTTCCTCCTGTATTACTGTTCTTAATTTTTGTTTGCAGTTTCATAATTATTTTCTGTGTGCTTTTAATGCATTGAGAATGCTTTCCAATAAATTCTAATTCCTCAAAGTAGGAATTTATGTAAAATTTATCATCTATCTTTTACATTCTGCATCGTCTCTAAATTTATATGATTGTCTCGTCTCGTGGCATCACTACGTAATTAAATGCATTATCGAACTTTCCCTTCTATCTACTTGTTTCATAACAGACTTCTCTGTTAAATGTTTAATTTTCTCTTTAAACATTTATTGAGGTGAAAGTTCTACGATGCATTTAATTAAGTAGTGATATTTCGAGAGGAGATTGTCGTATAATTTCCTAGATAAGACAGCGTTTTTACGAGACGAGAAGAGTAGTTATTTTAAATTGTCTCGTCTCGTCTCGTGGCAACACTATTACATTAGGTAACGTTTTCTTAGGAAACCTTTAAATATCAGTAACCGTCGAAAACGTTTAAGTAAGTGAACAAGTAATGAATTCCTGACACGTATCGCATTTCGAACATTTGCATTGTTGTTATTCACTAACAATTGTTTCCCTAAGGTTGAAGCGAGATTAATTTATTGTTTTCTTTTAATTCCATAAGCGCCAGTAGCGAAAGATATAAAATTTAGTATATAGTTTATATGAAGAAATTAACAAATACGTTTCTAATCTACAAAATGACGTTCCTAAGAGCGTAAAGAAAAGTTATTTTTAATCATTAACCGTAATTGCCCACATTCTCCTTAAGTCGATTGTATTACATTGTATTACTGATGTTCACATCAAGCAATAGAAAGTGTTGTTTTTAATGTCTCGTTTGTTTCAAGATTGACGTAATGAAATAACCATGTGTTTCGTTTTACCTACGTATTCTATCACCTCCGATACTTTAGCTGATTATGCGTTTGTCGATGAGCATTTCGTAAGTCATAGAAAACTGCTACATTATTTAAAGAAAACGAAGTTTTCTACCTTAATTGGAACTCTTAAGTTATATCCTTGATATTATGCTTTAAACCCCTCTGCTATTCTGTTCACCTATCAGTAGTTCCCATAAACCGTGATGTATTGGACAGTTCTTTTGCCTTGTCATGGGAAATCATTTGATAATACGAATAAGTTACTCTCGTTGCTATCAATACTTTGATTGAATGTGAAATGTATTCATACTCAGTGAATAGTTTTTTAACTGGTTAATAATGCTTACGTGTTTTATTTGATGATCCTTTGTCCTTTATTTTCTATTTTTATTTTCAACGTAGGAACATCGAATGTTCATCATCACAGAAGCACAGCATCTAGTGAGTCGTATTCTACTTGAAAACTTAATTTTAGAATGATTATGCTTCATGCTCTAGTGATATACAGCATATTCTTTCGTTATTCTTCTGTCAATTTATGCCAAAAGAAAACAGAAGGTTTTTCCCCTTCGAAAGACTATGTAAAATTTCACAAGTCATGATCAGCCTCTTCAGCTTAAAAATAGTTTCCAATTAATGTTTTCAAATTTGTGTGTGTTTCCGGTACTGTGATAGAACTGTTAGGAATAATAGTGTCCTTCTTAACAGGCTATTTTACAGGTATTCATTATCTAAGGTAACAAGCGAAATACGATGAACCGAAGTCGGAAGCCCCCTTCGCATAAAATTGTGAAACATATTCTCTGTTGCCGGGCCGCTAGCCCACTGAATTTCGTTCAAATCCAATCAACAATTATCGAGAAATAAGGTACCACATACAAGCTGAGCCGAGTGTACCGAGAAATGAATACCACACATATAAGGGCGTATGCACGCCGGAGGTTACTGGATCTGGATTCCTCAAAAACTTTGTAACTCGATAAACATTTATACACTTTCTTAACAAAACTATACTTGTTTAGCAGTGAAGTTATTTATACCTCATAAAGGTTTTATCACACTTCATTTCTACTCTTTCTTCCTGACAAAAAAAAAAAGTTTTGTAATCTTTTCTGAGAATACAGCTGGTAGTGCTTAAAAATTATGTATCGCCTTTTACAGTGTAGAATAACATCAGTTCAATATTTCATGGAAGTAGTGTGATGTACTATTTTATCCACTTCAACAAAAAAAATCTTGGTGGCACTTGGCATACACACATACACACCTGCATATGCGCGGTGCAATCATGTTAAAACACCTAGAATTTTTTAAGGACTGAGAACAAATAGAAACATGCTGTTTAAAATACGCGAGCACTCGTTGTTAATGCGTGATAGAGATGGCAACACCGTACGGCACGCATATTTTCGAAATACACTTAGCCCTAGCCAGAAGACATTAGGTTTGGCAAAATCGCACGGAAACAAACGAATACTGAATTGCAATCTAACCCGTTCCTACTTCTACTATTATTATTATTATTATTATTATTATTATTATTATTATTATTACTTTTACTTTTGTTATGGATCTGTATAAGTACAAGAGCAATCTTATTTTAATGAAAGAAGTTTAATGAAAATTTTAAAAAATAATCGTTAAATCACTTTTTGAATATTATTTTAATCTTATTTTAACGAAAGAAGTACTATAAAAAATTTAAAAATAATAAGAAAAACGTTTCTAACAGGACTCGAACCCACGCCAACAACGATTTTCATCACTAGCATGCTGCGCTAGTTTACTTTTTTTTTTTTTTTAAGAAAATTTATTGTAACTCAAGAATCAATTACATTGAAGTGGTTAGGCTTTTGGCACAAAGAAAGGAAGTTACTAGAACAATGAGTTGGCTATAAAATTTGCAAATAGCTTATTACGTACATCTTTTGCTAATTTGGAGTATTCTTTTTGTAAATACTGTACATAGAAGGCTCCCCCTGCTTCTAAGTTGGAATTAAAAATATATTTGACGGTCGTTCCTATATACCAATTGACACTATGTTGTTTACTAACGGGATAAAAACGATAATCAGGTCTTAAAACTATGCTAATATTTATATTGCGTTCCGAACTACGAGTAAGAATGGCTAAAAAGTGACGTAACTGAGACCAGATTTTTGTGGATTCCAGACATGTCGTGATTCTATGAATCAACGTATCTATATTGTTACATCTATTGCAAAGAGCATCAGGACTAAAACCATATTTGTTTCTCTTTTCTTTAGTATCAATAACATTATGGACAATCATAAACCAGATAGATTTGCTGGCAACACACAAGGTCAAGTCATTGATATTGGCCCAAATATTGGACCAATTACACAAGTACTCATCTAACACAATTTTAGGTGGGACATATAATCTAGTCATTTTAAAAACATACAGCTGTTTACTACTTAAAGTTTTAAAATCAAAAAGTTGCGACAGATATATATAATCACACAAAACAGTTTCCAAGTACTTACAGCTTTGAGGGAGGTCAGCCATACACAGGGGTAGACTCCTCTCTGTTCGTGCTAATACGTAAGTGAGCAGTTGTTGTGTTACACTATTCGCTTCGTCTGTGTACAAGGTCATTGAGCGAGTAACATACAAACTTGCAGCTTTTTCTTGCACATTGAACAGACCGATGCCACCTTGTGAATGTAAACAACACATTACATCATATTTAACACGAAAGACCTGATGTTTCCATAGAAACCAACCACATAAACTTTGAATTTGTTTTCCTATGAGTTGAGGCATAGGTAATACATTTGCCAAATACCAGATTTTGCTTAAGAGATAAACATTTATAAATTTAGCTCTAGAATATAAACATAGATTTCTGGATTGATTTACATAACCTGAATGACGCAGTGTGTTTACAATATTCGTATAGTTATGATCAATAGTGTGCATTATGTTTGAATAAAAGGTAATTCCTAAAATTTTGATACTGTCGGCCTGAGGGACGGTATCTATATCATTAAAATCAATACTATTGTTTATGTTTAATATATGCGATTTACAAACATTTAATCTAGCCCCAGATGCTACCTCATATTCACGAACACATTCCATCATAAGAGAATAATCTAGTTTTGAAGAGACAAAAACTGTTACATCATCTGCATAACTAGCCACTTTTATAGCAGGGGTAATAATATTTAGACCAGTTAGGCGGTCATTCATAGCATATAACAGGGGAGCAAGGCTAATAGCAAAACTCAACATTGAAAGGGGATCACCTTGTCTTATTGAACGTTTGATGGGAATGTTGTTGGATAGGTGACCGTTAACATTTAACTTCGTATGAGCATCTTTATAAAAATATTTCATCCATGTAACAAATTGTTCATTAAAACCGAATTTTCTGAAAACAGACCATAAGTACGAGTGTTCAATATTATCAAAGGCGTTTTTAAAATCTAAATTTATCAGAGCCGCTTTAAGAGCGCAATCATTACAAATAGTAATACTATCTCGAATAGTTAATAAAAGGTGATAGATGGTTTTCTGTTTAACAGCCACATATTGCAAATTTTGTAATAACTTATCCATGTAGTCCTGTAGTCTGTTTTTAATACATCTACTAAAAATTTTGATATCTGTATTAAGAAGGGATATAGGTCTATAATGGCTAACATTAGATGGTTGAACAGTTTTAGGGATAAAGACCGTGACGGCTGGATTAGGGCGCTTGATAGTCTCTGAAGCAAAGAACCATTCATTTACAATCAATGTTAGTGTATCGCCCATTATATCCCAAAATTTAACATATAAACGGCCAGAGATAGAGTCGGGCCCAGGAGATTTTCCTTTTTTTGCAACATTTACAGCTCTTTGTACTTCATTTTTAGTAAACGGAGCACATAAAATTTGATTGTCTTCATCATTTAGCACTGCAGGCACACTGTCAAGTAATTTATTTTCGCAGCCGGGAGCAGCAGCGACCCCAAATAACTGGTAGTAATAATCATACAGGGTGTTACGAATATTGTCCTGAGTAGTTTGAATGGAGCCTTGAGCATCTGTGAGTGACGTGATAAGTTTTCTCCGTCCACGTTTGGCTTCTGTTAACACATGTGTAAGAGAGCATTGTTCTTCTTCCGGAAACCCTGGAACTTTACTACGTAACCTAATCCCTTCCATTTTCTGTTTATGGAATTGTAATAATTTGGCTTTGTATTTACGTACAGAGATAAGGGCCGAGCGATTTGTCATCGCTTCAGTTTGTGCCTCTAATAGACATTTATAATAGAAATTATAAAGTTTTCGCTTATCAGCATAAATTTCAGAGGAATACCACCTACAAAAGCTTCGGATTTTGTCCTTACAGTATTGATTCCACCACTCAATATATGTTTTAAACCACTTCTTTTGTTTAAGCCAATAAGCCCACTTTTTAGAAAAGAGCTGACAAAATGACTCATCATTGAGCAGACTTTCATTCATGTGATAATATCCCCGTCCCCGAGCAATCTTCTGGTCATTAATTTTAATTTCCATTATTAAACAGAGATGATCAGTGAAACACGTGGGATATCGGTATACAGAAACAACCTGGGATTTGAAGTTATCATGTACATAAATCCTGTCTATCCTTGAGCTCGAAGTTTTTGTAATAAATGTGTCCCCCCTTAAATCTGGGTGTTTGAAGTCCCACACATCTACCAAAGACAAATTCTTTACCAATTCATTTAAGGTAGGGCAATAATTGTTAGTTGGTTCTGTTGTGTGAGTTATACTTGAATTATGATCTCCGCCAAAGATAACATGATTTGGGCCACTAAAAAACGGCGCTACCTCATTTGCATAAAAATTATTCCGTTCTTTTCTATTATGGCTTCCACTGGGCGCATAAACATTGATTAGAGTTATATCATTAACCTGACCTTTGATAATTCGACCATTAGGATGTAATTCTACATTTGTAAGCGGGATGCCTTCTTTAACCAAAATTGCAGTACCAAGGCTATTATATGTACAATTATTATATACATTATATGATGGATGTACGTTTACAATCTTTGGACCAACTTCTTGGAGAAAAGCTACATCTATTTCAGATTTAAGTAGAAAGTCATTGAGAGCTTCAAGTTTGACTGGCGATTGTATTCCATTGATATTTATAGTTGCTAGTTTTAAGATAGTACACATAAATATTGTTATAGGAAGTTGTCTAATGTTAGCAACACACTTCATAATACCACACCACTATTTGGCTGCAAGCACTGTGTTTCTGAATGTTTAGGGAGGAGTAGAAACTGTTGGTGACTCACCTGAAGAAGGAACTGCGGTATCAGGTAGATATTCCGTACTCACTAATTTAGCTACAGACGACCGGGTGATCCTAGGTGATACTTCTAAGGGTCCTTGATCCGTCTTCTTAGGTTGTTTTACTTGAGCTATAGCCGTTCCTGCTTTCTTCCGTTTCTTGTCTTGGGAGGCTTCCTGGGAATTCCGGGCATCAGATCCTTTTTTCCCACTAGGACAACTCACAGGGGGGAAAGGATGATCTTTTTCCTTGGACTGAACTGGACAAATGGGACTTACCGAGGAAACTTCCGATACACTATAGATGCACTCGAGCTTCTGATCACCATCAACAACACTAGTGGAGGAGGAATCACTGTCTATCAAAAGCGTCTTTCTATCTTGTTCAGTGACAACTTGATGTTCCCGTGGAAAATCTGACTCAGCCAGTGAAGAAGTACCATGTAAAGCTGGAGGGGCTGCAGATGAGGTCCTGTCCTGACTATCACTAATATCCTTGGGAGAGACGTTTTCCTTAATTGCTCCGGAACATGGTCGGCTAGGAACACTGTCTTTTGGCACTATCGGAGTAGTGTTTAGAGAACGGCCCTGTATCACGGGGGTAGTAAGCTCAGTCATTAACTTTGGAAAGTCAACATCTGACGTTAAAGTAGGCAAATTAGCAGGTTTAACCACATTAATTTCTTGGGTTGGCGAAACCCGAGAGCGTTCCTTATCACTTTCAGTATGTTCCATGGTTGTTGTTGAAACAAAGGCCCGTTTTTGACGCTGAAAACATTGATCTTGTAAATGATCTCTAGATTGGCAGTAATAACAAGTACGGTCCTGACCGAAATAAGTTACTAGGAACTTCTGGTTACGAATATCCAGGAAGGACGGTATAGGTTTAAACAAATACATAGTCACGATCTTTCGTCCAGATCGAACTTTATAAATATGAGTATCGTCATAAATTTCGTCTTTTATACTTTTACATTCTCCATAGATAGACAAGGCACGCGTGACATCAGTATCACTATATTCCGTGGGAATAGCATGTATTCGCACATAGGTTAAAGGTCGATCAGCTAATTCTAAAGTCACGGGGTATGTTCCACTATCATCTTGAAATTTAACACTATCACCATGATCTCTTAATAATTTGTCACACAACAAGTCAGACAATAACTTAATATACACACATTTACGATAAATATCCAACTCAATACTCAATATTTGTTCTTCCTTTAACTTAAACGTAGTTTGAATAAACTCATGGATTTTTATTGTGGACGGACGGTTAGGAATCGCACGAAATCCTAATTTTAATGTATTGACACGTTTGATAGACATTTTATAATTCTAAATAAACTCACTAGTCACAACTAAACTGAAATATATTGTAATCAAGTCAGCGTAAATTCCAAGCAAACACAAAGTACACTGGGCGCATTCAATGCCTCTCGCACGATACGACACTGGACGGACGACCAGCGAAAGACGTGTTACCTCTTGGGCAGCTAACACGCGAGTATCAGTTTACTCGGCTACCAAGGCCGACAGCATCTGGCATTTACTTTCTGCTATATATAGGTCATGACTCGTGATCGCGATATAAAGGTCATTCATGTTTTCTACATTGTTGCCAAGTGTAACCCCGTTCACAGTGCCTTATGGCTAGAGTTCAGTGTATTTCGAAAATATGCGTACGGCACGTAGACCTCTAGTGGCGTTGGTGAAAGTAATGACTATTTTTGATACGATACTCGTAAAATAGAGACGTTTTCATTACAAGAACAGCGAGGAATCATTCGCTTTTCCCATTTACGCGGTGTGACATCGCTTGAAATTCATCATCATTTGGGCGAGACATGTGATGATGGTGTCATAGATGTGTCTAATGTGCGTTCGTGGATGCGACGGTTCAAAGAAAGCAGAACATCGTGAGACAATCTTGGCTTTGCACAAGCCGGACTGACGACAGTGTCAACAGATCCACGGAAATGCCTATTTTGGAGGTGATGTGTTCCACACTCATTCGGAGATCCTTCAAAACAACTTTCTCCACTCGTTACATCATGTCGTCATATCGAGATCGAGATTGTCTTGGTTTTCTGTCACACGACGTTCTGCCCTCTTTGAACTGTCGCATCTACGAACGCACATTAGACACATCCATGACAGCATCAACACATGTCTCACTCAAGTGGCAATTAATTTCAAGCGGTATCACACTATGCAAACGGAGAAAACGACGAATATCGTAAGTATCGAAAAACATGCATCACTCTCACTGCTGCCGCTAGAGTTCAGTGTGCAGTATGGTGTTGCCATCTCTCACAAATTGACAACGAATGCTTGGATATTTTAAAATAAACGTTTCTCTCTGTCACCAATGCTGAGAAAAAAATTGGAGGTGTTATAACTTGAATGCACCTCGTGCATACACCTGGATTGAAGTTATAAGCCTCTGTAAGCTAACGCCGGGTGCTAACAAGTGGGCGAAATTACAAAGGTAAATTTCCGAAAATGTTCGGCCTAAACAGAACATTTAAAATCTTTCTCGAGATCATTTCCCTGCAAAAGTTTCCCTTTTTTAAAAATGGAGAAACTGGCAATAATTCTGTTTTCTAAAAGTATTTGTTTGTGAATAATTTGACACTCGGTATTCGAAATACTACCAAGTTTCAACGAAAGTTTGATTTTGCTGCAGAGAAGATAAACACAAACAATAAAGCAAATTTCTCTCTCAAATACTCTCTTTCAGTTTGTAAGCTTTCAACTAGCATTAAATTCAACCAACGACCATAGCTGAAAGCACCATGAAAAATAATAAAATATACGAGTTTAGAAAATCTTCAGAGCCGCTGTATTTTGATTTTGCCCGTTCATCGCGATCCTTAATTGAAGTTGCAGTATTATCTTTCTACCTGGCAGCTTTAATCCTACAAACGCCATATTTTATACAAAATCCACTTAGATGCGTTTTTTATACTATTGTTGTTAAAAATGGTAGGATAGTGAGCTATTTGAGATTAATAATGCATCAAACGAGACAACGACGGAATACTAAGAAATAAAAGAAAAATAAAAGTTTTCTTTGACAAAATACTTAAACATAGTAGGGATTTTTAATTACTCTGTGAAGTGCTAAAAGTAGCACACTCAAGGGTTTTGTGAATGTGTTTTTGATAAACGTCTGAATTACCAATTAGATAAGCCTTTAATCACTATTAATAATAGACAACCTGAAAGTCTATTACGGATGTTGAATGGTTGAAATCTCTTTAACTATATGGTAAATCGATATATTTCTTTTTTTCGTTTCAAGACCTAACTCGATAGTATAATACGACTTTCTCATAAAACAAATTAAGGAAAGAGAAAATAATTACTTCGGGAGATATTGTGAAAATAGGAAATTCCCTTTTGAGTCACTATAGCTTAACTTATTTCCATGCACTGGTAATTCGTTTCCAAAACTAACTGGAGCTGAGGTCTGTGGCGTGGTTCTGAAATCGAGCTTTGTGAGGCGGTGAGAGTATAATAGAGAAGATGCTGTTCCTCTGCTAGATAGTATTACATGACGGGCTGTCTACATATTAACTGTTCCGGATTCAGGTCCGGACATAATTCAAAATCCACCTAAAAAAAAAAAGTCTCGTACTTCCTATCCTGGATGTTTCATGAGGACCTAATCAAAAAATGAATTTATCAAAGGTAACTATCCACAATTTTCGTAATTTGTAATATGATTATGTAATATACTGTGGAAGAGAACTTTATGTCGGTCTCGGCGTCTCTCACAGGAAACATAAAATATGATGACATTATTATTTTTTTACAACTTTAAAATCAGACTGGTAACAGGATCGACGTGGTTAAAGTGTAAGTAAAATTTAATGAATTATATTGTTTGCTTTGATCACTTGTCTGTTCTCAGAATTATATAAATTTATGTATATGTTTAATTTAAACGTAGAAGATATCAGGCAGTAGTAGAGTTCTCACTTGCTGTGCATAGGAGTGCAGGTTCGATTCACAACTAGTGAAGTTTCTACAGGGTGTCCGAGAAATCTTCTTACTCCTAAGGTTGAGAGTCACAGAGAACAATACAAGTGTAATTTAGTAGGCCTACATATATACTTGAGTACTTATTTATACGAACTAGGTATCCAATGTATTTGTGTGTGCTCCATCGTGCAATATATGCACAGCTGCATATGTGTCTTCATGTCTTTGACATGTTCCGGAGCATCTAAGAAGTTATTGTTCCAAGAACTTCCTCCATATTTTTGCACAAATACTCATCTGCCTTGAGTCGACGATGAAAGACATGTGACCTGAATATTCTCCACAATGCCTGGTGTTATAAGATCCAGGCTTCGTGAGAATCACTTCAAGAAGATAGAGATGTTGGAGAATCACGCCCAATCCAGCGGCCTGAAATTTGTTCATTATGGAAATCACGCACGTGAAGAGCAAAATGGGCTGGACCTACGTCCTGCTGTACCTACACACAATCTATAATTTCCTTCACTTGCAGCTGAGGTATTAGCTACGTTTTCAGCGTGTGTAAATAAGAAAGTCCATTCACATATTCGTAAAAAGAAATGGTCCGAACAAGTATCGTGAGGTCACGTGCAGGTTTTGTGCCACCTCTTGCACATAATGAGCATTTTCTTTAGATGAGACCGTATTCTTCCTATGTGAACTGCGCTTTATCACACATTCATATAAAAATCACACTTATTAGCGAGATGCTGTGTTTGGAAATTGTGTCAACATAGGGCAACATGCTGCAACACGCTGTTTCCAGATATTTTATTTACAAATATAGGTCTTCATGCTTTGATATGCAAATCTCTTTTAATGTGGTCGTGCATTGACAAAGACAATGTATTTCGTTCAGCTATTTTTTTGGGAAGCAGTTAAGCTGGATATATTGCAATTGACCAAACCACGCCATCACATGTCTCCTCACGTATACTCTTGTCTCTACTACACAGTATGTATCTGACACATCCTGAAGCATACGCACATTCCTTCCAATCATGTAGGGTTACTTTACCAAGTGGAACCTGATCATCGTCCATGCACCCACACACATGCCACAAACTGTGTAACTGCAACCACTCACATCAATCATGCATGACTTTACAACTGAAATGCTCCATGTTATCTTCAACGCAGTGATACCAGATACATTAGTGCTTGAAAGGAATTATCAGACTATTTGTTCTCTGTTGTACTGAAACACCCTGTGCTGAACCAATAGGTGGCACAATATTCTCACTTTTCAGTGGTAGCACGCTTACCTCTGTTATATGAGATCGTTGGTTCCATCTTGGTTCAGCCAAGCATGTTTGTGGTGAATAACATCGTATCCGTGGGTTTTCTCGGAGTATTTCCTTTTTCTCCCACAATCTCATGCCATCAATTGTTTCAGCATCATTCATTTGCCTTAATCATCTGTCTCCCTTAGCGTAAAGGGCATAATCAGAGGACGTTAAACTGAAAGATGTCATTTGTCATTCTATTTTGTTATTCTCACCGAATGTAAATTGTTAAAATAACATTCTACGTCATTCTATTTTCTGGGGTAATAATCACTTCCCAAATATGTTCAAGGCATTATGGATATTAATGAGTTTAGAAAAATACGTGAAATTGAAAAACTGTGCACATCCAAAACTAGTATCATTTTAGATATTTGCTTACTGGTATTTTCGTGTTACACATTTAAATTTTTTCTAAACAATGAACAAAATACCTAGTCACTTTAGAAAAAACTAAAACATTAAAACTTTAGCCAGAGGGAAGTACGTATATAAGGCAGCATTAAAGAACTGAGATGCTTGCAACAGGTTTCAATTGCTCCTAAAACGTAATATTTAAACGACAGTTACTAGAAACTTACTAAAAATGACAAAGTTAAATTGATTCATATTCTCCTGTTACTCAATGTTCTCTTTTAAATGTTTCGAAACAGAAAATAGGAACCTATAGTTGTTTTCTTTTCTAAATAACTATTTCATTTGGTATTTCAACATAGTTTTTAGATTTAAATTTTGAATAAAATAAGTACAAATACGAACTAAAAGACTGTTAAACATTCACTCACTGCTGAATGAACTACTATCGTACATGTTTTACAAGAACAACCGCAAGAAAAGGTTTTCCTTTAAAGTTTTACTTTTATGATAGCTTGAGAATAATGTAAGAAATTACGTGATATTCTGCAAACTTGTGTATCTTTAAATAGAAGTATGATGAGGCTCGCTGTCATGGTTGAGTGGCTGATGTCGTTAGTTGGAAGTTTCAGTCACGGTTGAATATCCAGTTATCCTGCAGCGAATTTAATGCCATGGGTACAGATCTTAGTTATGGTACGAATCTCGCTTTAAAAGTTATGTCTGTTTGAACTTGTTGCATAAGGATGCAAAACTTTATTATTAAATTTTTTCGAATTTCGCGTGAGGAGTGGTTATACAAGTAAATATACCTGAGTTGTAATTTGTATTCAGCATACGAAAGTAAGTCGTAGAGCACTGACTACTAACCAAAGTGAATCTATAGAGAAAAAGCTTATCATTAACTTGAAATATTTTTCGGAATAAGATTGTGTTGGCTTCTATGTCTTTCTTTCTACCTACCCGTCTGTTCCAATTATAATGATGAACTGGCTTTGTGTGTGCATCTCTCAATATCCATTTTGAACATAGCCAATTGGATCGCATGCTGAATTGTAAGTCCAGGTCTCATGATACTCAAAATGGGCACTATATATCACAATGAATAATCAAAGTGTAGATTAATGTTTTAATTTTGTCTATTCAGTGTTACCTAGCATGAGCAACACAGGCAGATATACGTTAGGGAAAAGGTATTAAGCCGTACGGGTGTAGTGTGAATGATTGTTATTTAAGACAGAATACGCCATCATGAAGAGCAGTTTTGATTTCAAACAAGCATTTATATAAAGTCTATCATTGTAATCAATTTGTTGGGCATAAATTCTAAATGGAAACATTTTTTTAAATACTTCTCTTCACTACTTTATATTTAAAAAGTGTCTAAAAGTTCAAAGAAAACTTACATCATATAAAACTAAATAAAATCAAAACTTCATAAGAACACGATAAAATTTAAGAATCATAGATATTCACTAAAATACATGTTTGACTCCGGTGAGCAATGTCTATAACTATTACTAACTCGATATATAAACATTCAAGAAACTCTTTGTCTGTATATGTAACTTTAGAACATTTTTTTAAAAGATACATCTTGACCAATTCTATATTCTCACTCTCAACACTCTTCATGATTGTGTTTGCGAGTAGATTTCTAGACCTCTCCATCTTTCTTCGGGAATCCTCGAACTACTTAATTGTCGAGCTTTCTGTCTTCTCAGGACTCTTCGGTATTCTTGTCGACCCTAGATCACTCTTTGACCACCTCTGTTTCCCTGTCGAGATATGAATCCTTTTCGAATTCATTCACTTCTTCACCATACTTCTTCAGTCTTTACTGAGCCCTGTTGATGTTTTATAGGTTCTTGCTGTCACTCTCGTTGATCTTCCGGACCATCCGGAATTTCCTTTAACCGTAGATTTATCTTAATTCTGTGCTGTTCCTAAGAACACTATCGTACCATGTAGTGGCTCTAACTATCTGTGTCAAAAGGATCCAAAAATGTACTCACTGTTTGTAATTAAATAATTTCTAAACAAAAAGACTTACACTCATTAATCTAATGCGTGGTGTAGTGTAAGGTATTTAATTTGTCGTGGTAGGCTGAACTGGCAATTATGCTGCGCATGCTCGGGTGTTTGGTGATGGAATGAAGTAATCGTGCAGAAATAGTAGCCAGTGCAGCAGACAATGGCTAAGTTTCGCTTATCGTTTGTTGAACGCAAGACTGTACTGTAAAGTACTAGAAATACGAGAGGATTCACAAGGTACAACGACATTGGCAGAGAGGGATTGAACACCTCCACCAACACAACAATTGCTCACATTCGCGATAAATTCGAAGTCGACGGGACAGTTAAAGATGTGCACAAGGAAAGATCCGGCCGACCACGAACAGCTACAGGTTCGGCATCCGTGCTGCAGTGTTGCAACATTTCGCCAGATCATCGCAAAAATCAGTGAATTAGGGAGCGCACAAAGTGGGGTGCAAGAATCAAGTGTAAGACGTATTCTGAAGAAGACAATCTGGAAAGTGTACATTCCAAGACTACTACACGTGATAAGTGAGGACGACCCAGATCGAAGTATAGAGTACTGTGAATGGTTTCAGTATATAGTTGGCGAAAATGTGGACTTTTGTAGGAAAGTTTTTGTGGACTAACGAGGCGGAGTTCAAACTTAACAGTACTGTGAACCGCCACAATTGTGTCTACTGTACTTCTGAAAACCTTCACGAGTGAACAGAGCAGTGAATTTACCGGGAATTGCTGTATGGTGTGGTCTATCAGTGCGTGGTATGATTGATTCCTTCTTTTTTGATGGTACTGTAATTGGTGAGTCGTATCTTGATATGCTTCAAACAAGGACTTTGCCAGCCATCCACAAATTCAAAACCTGTATGGGATGAACTTCATATATGAAGGTTAGACCCCACCTCACTACCATCGAGACGTCAGATTAGGCTGAGCAAATGCAGAATGTGGGACTAAAGTCTCCAGTTAGCCGAAGGTTGATTTTAGTATATAATTTCAAACAAACCTGTTAAGAGGCAATATATGAAAATCGCAACCCTTAGGTCTCTTTTGCAATGACAGTCAAAATACCTTTGTCAATATTATTAATAGAACGTGAAAACGCGTAAAATGTCAAACGCATAAAATGTTTTAACCCCATTCAACAGGATTTGAAAATATACTTATTTTCCATGCTAAGGTATTTATACAAAAATCCTAAAACAATATGAACTTGGGAGCTTGAATTCTCCTTGGAAATTCTGAGTATGTCACTGGTTCTAGGTATAAACTTAATTGAAACATTAAATACAAACATTATTGAAAAACATTTAGATTCTCAGTAATTGTCCAAAATGATCAAACTTTGTTTACAATAACAAAAAGTACAAACATCTGTATAACTCTGAATAAGTTATGAAGAAACAGAAGAATTTTTTCTCCTCATTTTGAAATAATATACACAGCTTCTTTCGTAACACTCTTTCTACTCTAACAAGAGTCTATACATTACAAGAACCTCTGTAATTTGACTATTCAAGGAACTGTAATAATTTAGTCAAGGTATGGATTATACGAAACGTACGTGACCAGTAGGTGACTTTGCAGTACAGCATTATCTCTGGCCCAAGGGGTCTGTTATTCGATTCCAGACCATGTGAGTTGGTGGTGAACAACATCGTGCCGGTGGAATTTATTCCGTTTCCTCTCACATTCTAGTTCCACCAATTGTTTCATAAGAACTCACTTCAATTAATCATTTGATTTTTCCAGCCCGAAGAACATAATTGTGGGACGTTAAATTAAAACTCTCCTTTTGTACATAACCAGTATTTTTTCTTGTACATCATGTATTAAGAAAATATTATGAAATTACATTTTCATAATAAGAATACAATTCAAGTACGCATATATCTATGTATGGTATAATAAAAAACCAATATATTTATTATTTTCTCATAATTTAACTATACATGCTTTAGAGACTTCTTTCGTGTGAGAAGCAATAAGAGACCAATCTATATTAAAATGCTACAATAGCAATTAAAAACGCCTGAGCTCCAACCTATAACTTTGGTTGTCAAATCTTTCATTTACGGTTATGATTTTACGTTTGGCAGAGACAAACATTTTGCGTGTGCTTGAAATAAATTATTTAAATACATCTTTTGCAAAAAAGTTTACGTTTTAAAATTATTATTCAAAGCCTTTGTATTTTAATAAGTCTTCTCCAAAATCAATGCAAATGAACTGTGCTGCCATCTTTGGAGTTCTTTTAGACTATATGTTTTTGGACGTTTATATGTTTGTGGCCAATCCTTTCGACAATGAGATCTCGGAAACTACAGGCTCTAGAAACATGATGTTTTCACTGGTCCAACGCGAATTTTGGGTTGATAGTCCAGTTTTGATTGAATATATAAAAAACGTGGCCATTGTTTCTTTATTACATTTTTACGGGTACACTGGAAGTGTTAAAAAACTAAAGCATCATATCCTACGCATTATACATTCCAACACCACATAGTTGTATTGGGGTTGTATATATATCTCAGGCGTTTGTGTCATGGCCAAATAATAATGAAAAAGGAAGGATAACCATTTTTCCAGTCTAAGATGAATCTTTATTTTTGGAGTGTTTTGCCCAATGAACACCATATATAACTGACATTATAATTAATTGTGTATGTAATGTATTTGCTTATTACATACTGCATGGAAGAAGAAAGAACACACTTATCATACATAAATTAGAAACTTCAACCGGAAGTAGGCTCAAATCTTGCAAATGGTCCGAGATATTGAAAAAATAATCGAAAATGATCTCCCTTTTATAGTAGCCTTTACGGTTTTTATCACGACGTCTTTAACTTTTGTCTGTAAAGGACATGTACAGATGTTATGAGGAATGGCAAGGAGATTCATGCTCATATGCGAATGATGCGCTGTGTAGAGAGTGCAGGTTGAGCTAGTCTATATATTAAAATGCTACGTTTATATGTTTGTCCCCAATCCTTTCGACAATAAGATCTCGAAAACCACAAGTGCTAGAAACGTGCCGTTTTCGCTGGTCGATTCAAAATGTTGTGTAGATTATACAGTTCTCATCCAAATTTTCAAAACCCGTACCGTTGTTGTTCTATTCAACATTTTAGGGGCCGTTTTGAGCCCATAAGATTAACATTGTTGCAGACTGAAACTACAGTGTTAGGCAACCAGTAGAGAAATTGGTGAGTTGACGGATATTGCAGGCGCTTTGCTTAAATCTGAATGGCAAAACCTTTTGCTTGCTGGCAACTACAAAGGTTTCAAGAGACGCAATGAGTCGTATCGATCGGATATGAATTTAATAAAAAAAATATTTCCACTTGATATCGTGTTACTTCTACAAATTTGCTACAAACTCACTCCAGCATTTATATAGAAGAATTCACTTCCCTTATGAGTCTCCTGTTCTTTACTTGTGTGAGTAAGGAGATTATGAAGGGAAGGGGAGAGTGGGAAGGAGATTCATGATCATAATAGAACGATGCGCCAAGTAGACAGCGCAGGCTCAGCTAGTGTTTAAAATTAAAAATTTAGTGAAAATATACAGTAATACTTCTGCATAATCAGTTATTTTAATTGTGGACACAATGGCCTTCTTTATGCGTGTATTTTGCTGTTTGAGAGTAATGCGCAATGGTTTAAAATAATTGTAGATGAATTTGGTCCAATTTGTTAGGAGTATGGGCGCCGATCCTGGATACTGGGTCTTCTCAAAGTTTTCAAAGTTTTCTTGAGCGTGCCAGGATGTGGATAGATATATTTGCTTGGCTATCTAACAACAAAACACACGCACCGCAACGGGTCTCCCGAAAGTTATCCATAAATCTGCAATGCTGGATCGGGGTCCCATCAAAAGGTCTGATATGTTAAAGAGTACGAGCAAGAATGAAACAAGAAAAAGTAAAATCTGATTCTCTATCTATCTATCTATCTATCTATCTCTCATGCTATTGTTTTTCTTTTTTTCTTTTCACCTAACCTTCTAACATACTGCAGAGTTGACTCAACTGACAAAATTACAGATAAGCTAATATTGTAGGCCCATATCTTAATCATATCATACAAAATACAAATTTTAAAGGTGATCAATGCAAAGTTTTTTCATTGTGTATGTGAAGTATATGGCCGGAGTATAAAAGTTAGTTCTATAAACGAAGTAGATGACTGTAAAGATTCATATTAATGTCGTGCTTGTGAAAAAAAGGTTCAAATAATTAAAGTAGAGATAAAATGGAAATTGTACTGATAAAGTATTTCCAAACATCAAGTTGTGATTTTCGTTTTTTTTTTTTTTTTAAGTTAAACTTTCTCACTACGTTTTAAATCAAATATGGTAATACAAAAGTTTTTTTTTTCTAATTAATGTTGTTTAAAATATGAAAGTTCATTAGTTTTGTCTCACATTTTTCGTTTACTAATGAATCCGTAGACCTTTTGGGATTTGTGTTGAGATTCACCTTAAACTTTACTTTAATTAAATTTGGTTACACAAACAACCATATGTCTGCTTTAATATAATTTTGTTGACTCGTGTGTTCGCGCATCAAAATTAGAAAGTAGAAAATACATTAAATGGATAGTTCAACACATTTAAAAGATGTACATGAATTTGATCTACACGTTGTATATATAACAAAGAAAGTTTCTCTCCCTGTTTTGCCTGTATAAAATATTTCACATGAAGCATCATAGTGCTTTAAACTCAGAGCACAGATCAGTGTTGCAGTACAGTTTAACAAACAAAATATCAACATAGCTTCCAAAGTGAGCAATGACTAAATACTTCATATGTTTACGTCTAGTAATGAGGATATTGTAAACTCAAGGGATGCTTATTTTCTGATTTAGAAATTTTCAAGGTGAACTGCTTAATTTTACCTATAGGCCAAGCCATGAGTCTTAAAATTTCTGTACATTTTTCGTGGATTTATATTTAACAGAATGGTTACTTATTTTCGCTTTGCGAGATCTCAAATTGAATTTTCTTCTGATCGAAAATTATATACCTTCCATAACTACAATAATTGGTTTGAAAACTGAGATGCTGCACGTCACTTTTTGAATATTTTGCTTTGGATAATTAAAGTAATATTAACCCTGCACGTACACACTTATTTTCTTACTCACAAAGTACATACTGGGGTTCGTAGGACCCCAATCATATTTCTCTAAATTATGGAGTTTCTTTTTATTTAATGAACTCATACATTTTTACACAATATCTATCAACAATGCTCCAACATTTTACTGAAAATAGTATTTCTAATGCCATTCTTGTTATTACTGTATTATTTTGAAAAACATGAGGGAAATTTATAAAATAATTCTTCCTTTAAAATACATACTGGGGTCTGTGGGACCCCAACAAGCAGTAAATGTTATGACCTTTCTGACAATTATGAAACTAAACTTTGTGATACTTTGTTGTAAGTAGTATATGTAAACAGAACATTTTAGACACAACTAGAGTTTCGAAACTGTTTCCAAATCCATTTTATCAAAATGTTTTTCAAAAAAATTCACCCACTTAAAGTACACACTGGCGTATGCTGGACCCCAATCAACGCAAGAGCGAAAATAACGTCTAATTCCAACAATGAGTCAAACTAAACTGGCTAGACTGCTATTATTCCGCATAGACAGTGTTGCAAACTTAATTTACATTGATGGACCAAACTGCAAAAATAAATAGAATTGTTATAGTATTAGAATGAATATGCCTTGGGGTCCCGCAGACCCCAGTGTGTACGTGCAGGGTTAACACAGAAGTTCTTACTCATGTTTAAACTTATAGGTAAAAGCATTTTCCTGTTTTTGTGGTGTAGAAGATCCTCTACACGAACTCTGTAAGGACTGTGGATTTCTGTGAGTTCATTAGATGGAGTAATAAGAAGTGAAGGAATAATTTGAAGCAGAGTCTTATGGAGATATGCAATAACTAATGGTAACGTCATTGTAGAAAAAAACGAAGTTTTTTAAGTTGTCGGATTCACTTTACTCTTACTATGAACACCTTATCTGTAAATTATCACCCTAGTTAGTAAGACTAATTCTTAAACTTCAAATAAAACGCACAACAAGTTTTATTTAAATTAGATTTAATTTTTAACTAAATCTGTGCTGAAAAATATTTTTAGATATTGTACGGAATTCGGTTTTATCCGTGACTTCAACCCAAATACATCCCATGGATATATTTCACGAAAATCGGATAAAATCTAGGAAAATTATTAAGTAAAACATGTTATATTTTTTGCAAGTTATTCAGTAATTGGTTCGTTGGAAAGTGCAAAGATAACACATGCCATTCTTCATGAAAATCTAATTAACTAGCAATTTGAGAAAGGTTCTTGGGGTTGCGGCGGCTTTGTGGTAGACGTTTGACTCTGGTACATCGGGTCCTTAGTTCAATCCTAGCTTTAATGCACTGTTCGTCGGTTTTCTCTGGATTATCTTATTTCCTCCTACTTCTTTTATTCCTACATTATCATGCATCTCATTATCACTGTCTCCCTTAGCCTTGGTGCACAATCGTGGGACCGAACTTTTAAAATGTAAGGCTTGTATTAAACTCTTTTTAAGTTAAATGAATTCATTCCCTTACTTGTGATAGACCTAATTCAGACTTAAACAACAAGGATAATTATTAAAACTCTAACCCATGCTGTGTTTCTGAAAAAAAAATGTAGATATTTCATTCCACAAAATTTATTGTAGTCCATATTTAAGATAAGGTAAATTCACAATTATAGTCTAAACCGACTTCAGACAAAGGAATGATTGGAAAGTTTCATAGAAAATGTACGTAATGTAATATCGTAATTGAACAAATTTTACGAAAGTTATCGTGGAAAAAACAAATAAGGACTGGAAAGAAATAAGTGACAACACTGTTTTATTCCCGCACAGAGGTTTTTATTCGAACTGGTACTGGCAACACATGTAGAGGGTGGATGAAGCTATGCAACCCAGTGTGGCGGTGCTATTGTAGGTGCTGCAGTGATAGTAATGGAGTGTGTTCAATGTGGGTTGTCAAATCACACCGCTCGAAAAAGGATGTTTTCCAAGGAAGAACAACGTGCGCGGATAAAGATCGAAGTGGCCCTTGGAAAAAAACGCCAGGGAATGTCACACTGGATTGTTGCACGTTGGGTTGCAGCGTTTCGTGCAGGAATAAGGTTCACGAACGATTTATACCTTACCACTTATTTCTTTTCAGCCTTCGTATATACAGAAACTGCCAAGTTGGGCCGAATTTACACCTTTTACCCTCCTTGTCCTGGATTTATTTCAATCCCGAGTAATGAGGATGATCGGAAATCCCTAAGGAATTTATACCACATTTTACATAAAATTGAATAAGATTTACAAAAGTTTTAGTCGGAATATGTGTTATATATGCGCAAACTTCCAAGTTGGGGTTGATTATATTATCTTGTAATTTCTTCTTATACTCCCTGTAATCCTATATTTTTAACGGATTTTAATGCCAAACAATAAGCTTATTTGATAAACCTTAAGGAAAGTACTTTTTATTCATGACAGATTCCATTAGAATGAGATCGTATTACGAAAGTTGTTATGAAATATATATTTAGACAGACATAGAATAAATATGTAGATATTCTATAAAGAAAAGTGAAATGAAATCTTTCAGTTTTACGTTCCACGATTACGCTCTGTAAGCTAAAAGAGGCGGGGATGATGAGAAATATATGAAATGATGGAACGAAGACAGTGGACGCAAACGGGGAAGCTTCGAGAAAATCCAAGCACACGGTGTTGTCCACCACAAAACCTACTTGGCGCGAGCTGCGATTAAACTAGGGATCCTTTGCCCCAGAGGTAAATGCTCTACCACTGAACTAACGCGGGGCCCTCTGAGAAATGTACAGAAATGTTTATAGAGTTGTATGATAGAAAGTCACTTACTGTAAGTTCAAAAACATCTTTATTAGCTCAACATAGTAGCAGATTTGATATCCTTTTGTTCTGCTACTTTTAGGTTATTTAACTTCAATAATTAAATTCATTTCTCCTAGAAGCATTGACATGCGGCGACACAGTCGAAGAATGTTCGCTTCTTTTGGATGGGTCCCTATTTCGACTCGAAACCATGTGAGTTTGTTCTGGAAAACATTGTGTACATGAGTTTTCTGAGGGTTCTTGCGTTTCCTTCCAATCTATCATTCTAAAAGTACTTTCATAGTCATTTACTTTCATTAATCTTCCTCTTTCTTTCACCTAACTAAGCGACATAAGCATAATATCTTAAAGTATTTACTTTTTTTCTGGATGTATTTTTATGTGTGTATAAATTAATGAAAATTTAAATTTCATTTCATTCAAAATATTTGCTGTTAAAAATGCCTTTCTCTTCTTAAATAAAAGCTAGCTACGTATATATATATAGCACGAAATAAAATTCATGAAAATAATGCAAAGGGGAATCAAGTTTCTAGGAAACAGTGAAAAACAATTGTTCCTGTGTTTAGCAGTCAGTCTGTTACCACATCATTAGCCCATTTATACATTGTTTCTTGTTTTCCAGAACTCCAGATTTTTTATCATTATTATTTTATTCCTTTTGTTATCGGATCCCGTAGCTAGTTAATTTTCCCTTTTTGTCCATGAAAGTTTCTTACAACCGATATTTTTATTTATCTCATTCGTTTCATCTCTTTCTGTCTTTGTTTAAAAATAATCTTGATTTTCCTTTTATTTTTAAAATTCCCTCTTCAAGCTTAATGAGTTACAATGTTACTGCTGAACCTATTAATGTCTAGTCATCAAGACTTAAATAAGCAAATAATGACAATAATAGCGTATTTCACACTACTGGATAGAGAGAAATATTGAATTTTAGCTTTAAGCTTACTTTTATGATAAATTCAAAGTGTTGCCAGGATGGTTCATTGTACTTGCTTCAAATTAGTTTTAATTAGGATGAATATCAACTTTAATGAATGTAATGTTAGGACCCAACACTTCGTGCTTTGCATTACTGATTTAATTTATTTAGTATGGTTCAGACTTCACTTGTTAGTTATATATGATTTTGTTCTTACGTTGTTTGTCTATATGTTGCTAGCTCATGTCCACAATCGTTTTATATTAAAATTGAAATTATTTATGAAAGGATTTAAAATGATGAATTTAGTCTTTAAATCTTTGTCAGACATATTGCAAATCTACATATAAATTTTACATATAATTAAATGGATTTAATATTTCAAGTTCCCGAAAGAACTGTTCGTGTGAATCCAATATGAAGAAGAAAAGAACGAAAACATATTTATAAGAAGATATTCGCTTAAACTAACTAAACACATATACATACACATCATAAAAATTAGGTTTCGAAATAAGCTTATAGGATTCTAACAATTATCTACCATGTAATCAACGTCAAAGTAACCATCAAATATCTATTAGATGTAATACTTAGCAGTTTCAACCAGTAGATAAAATCGACTGCAATACAAGAAGGAGGGGCAGCGTTGGTTCTGTACTAGAGTGTTCATTTCTGGTGCATGGTGTCTCTGGTTGAATCCCAGCTCGCGTCAAGTGGACTTTGTGATGGATAAACACCATGTGCATGAGTTTTCTCGGGGTTCTCCCGTTTTCTCCCACTTTCTTCATTCCAATATTTCATTCATTTCTCAGCATCACCGTCTTGTTTAGCCTAGCCGACATAATCATAGTACATAAAACTTAATATTTCATTTCATTTTTTCAACGAGGTCAACAGACGTAGTAAAATCCAATCAAAATAAAACATTTCTTAAGTTGAAGAACATTCCCTAAAAGAACGAATAAGCAATATAACCTCATCTGAAACTTAATCAAATTTTCAATAAAGCATCTCATCTATCAATGAAGAATTTTATTTCCATGGGAAGGAAGATGAACAAAATATTGTAGAGAATAGTAAACAGTTAAAATGATTATCCAAGTACTAACTTCAGGTTGTTGCAATCTAATTCTTTACACAACTCTAACCAGGGTAAATGTATTCATTCAAAGACAAAAGAGATTCGCAAATGTATGCATTCATATTTTCCATTAATACAGTGGTGGATTATCCATTGACATCATTCGAAGTGGTTCACCTATTAGTTAACAAGTTATGTGGTTTTCGATATCTTCCCAAATAGCAGCTCTCAATTTTTAAGTGAGACTAATTAATAGCTTATTGAGGAAAAAATGCAATCAGTCAATGTGGATATAAAAGCCACAACATCTTTTTAAACAAATATAATAAAACTTGAAATTATCCAACAGTGGCCATCCTTTACATCTAACGTATTTATTAGTAATACAAATATACAATCTCAATAATCATCATCAACAAATGACAACAGTAACTAATTTATTTTTATCTGAGGGATAGCATTATTGATCGTAATTTAAATTCGTAACCATGTACGAATTGTTGAGTTGTAATTATGTAATTATTAAATCGTAACTATGTAAATTAAGACAAAGGGCAATGAAAAATTTATGCAATAATTTAAGGTGTGCAGACATCCTTCAGAAGAAGAAATTTATTCCAAAGTTTGAATTGAAACAATGTTTAAGTCAGAACTCAGAAGTCAGAATTCTCTGAAGTACTTTGCCAATCATTTATGGTTAAGAAAAAGAACTGATTCAGAGGTATATTTTAAAGTCTATATTTTTCAGCAGAATCATAGAAATATCGCTTAAAGAAACTACTTCGACATAATTTCTTCAAACGTTAACATGTGATAAATTCTAGGATAATTCTTGTTAAGTTTAATATATGAATACTATTAATGTGACATCGATGTAAGAACCTGCTCGGTTGGAGGAAAACCTTACCCCGGCTCCAACATGCCACTTAATTGCGAAGATATTACGATATAGTTTAAGTAATTTGGACAGAAATTCTCAAAATTTTCTGTTCTGGTGCGAAAACCAACGTACATAAAATTGAATTCTTGTTCTGCCTGTGCTAATATGGTTGCTATGGAACTCATTATTCCCTTGAAAGCGTAGCTGTAATGCTGTTTCATCTTAAGGATTGCTACGGTAGTTGGATATATTTGAAATATTGTTAATATAGCTATCTAGATACGTTATCTGTTCTCTGTATTATCCGTAATTTTTACAAGTCATGCGTCAAAACCATTATTTCCTGTAAAGAAAGTGTATCATTCATAGACAAATATTTCATAAGTAAATGGTAAATAATAATAATAATTATATGTACAAAATAAGATTGTTGAGACAATAATAAATAAAGATAATAATAACAACAGTAATAGACAGCTTTATAACTATTGTACTTCTTAACAAAATCAATGAATAATATACAACGATTGCTCATCTTAATTCATAGGCCAAAACTAGAAAAATATCATACACGGTAACTTATATTTTTTCTGCGGCATCAATTAAATATTGTAGTAACCTGGTATTAACGTACTTATCTGGTGAACTTGATTTCTTCATGGAACGCATCTTTCAGAAAAATTCTTTCGTGATAATGAATTTGGTTTAAACTTTGTCTAGAACTATTTGTTGTAAACGAGATGTGTTGGCTATGGTGATGATCTTGCTTTCTTTTTACGGCTCTTTCTATGCGTTTCGTACTTTGCACTTTGTTGTGTAACTGTGGTGCCAATGTATAGTTAGTAAATCTTAACAGTTCTCTTAGCCTTGATGTCATAAATGTAATCGTGTACAACATTTTTCCCATGGAATCACGAGTTCGACACGGAGATACGCATCTTAAATATACCTGATGTGAACTGTTACGCATTTCTATTCAGCCCTAATCTCTCACCAGACTCGGAAAGCAATATATATCTCTTTTTGTGCAGGAAGTCGCTGCGGTGACGACGATTTCCGGCTGGGCCAAACCAGGTTTAGGTTCCCTTTCTTTTCAGGAATAAGTAAAGAAATATGTACATATGCACCGAGTGTTGCGCGATTGCAATACTCCCTCCCAAACATAACGGAAGCTACGAAGTGAAGTAGGAACCAGATAACACGTATAAGACAGATGTAATACAGACTATGAAACTGAAAGCTGAAGAAGGGTGAGAGACAGAGGAGTGGTTATAGTAGTATCTATGAATCACTAGCTACGTCTCTCTTACAAGGAAATGGTCCCACCCTGACAAGTTCGAATTAGACGAAATTTCGTATAGATACTAACTTGAGGTCGGTGAATAACGTGGAAATAGTCATTCGATTCGGTTTTGCGTATTTTCTTGTACTTGGATTAGCCTGTCTTATGAATCTGCTGTTGGTGAGTAAGAGAGAGACTTGCTATATTTGAATCGTGTATGCAGAATGACAGTCTGACATGCACAGCAAGCGACATTGACAAGCAAGGCGCGGCCTGCCACACGCGAACATGTGAGTTTGGCTGTTTCTGTTGCCAAAGTTTGTCTATTACTGTTTACTTTACAGTCGCTGAAACCCAGTTTCCGTTCTAATGTTGACCTTCCAAGGTGTTACTGCGATTGGTAAACGGTACGATTTCAGGGACATGTGTCCTCAAAGACTCGTACTTCTTTCCAGGATCTCAACATGGAACACTGTTTTTTCTTTCATTTTCATGTGAAACACTCTTTACTCAACGGGATATTTTCCTGTGACGCCACTGCGTTTCTCATTATCGCCATGAGATTAAACATATTCATTTTGGTATCCAGGTGTGGGCTTTCATCGTTCTATACCGGTGAATTACAGAATGCTTCTGTTATTTTACTTTTGTATCACCCTGTATATCTAGCAAACTATTCAAAAGCGAATCGAACGACTATTCTCACGTTTTTCGCCGACCTCAAATTAGTATCTAAACGAAATTTCGTCCAATTCGGACTCGGATTACATAGTTGTCTTATGTTGCATTCTGTTTTGCATCACCCTGTATATCTCAGGGAAGAACGCAAAAGCGAATCGAATGCCTATTTCAACGTTATTCATCAACCAAAAGTTAGTATCTATACGAAATTTTGTCCAATTCGGACTTGTCAGGTTGGGACCATTTCCTTGTAAGGTAATTCTCAGATATAATAATTAAATTCTGCTTCTATACAATATACTGAAGCTAAAAGATAATAAAAAGATAATAGATTTATATTTAATATTATTTTACATCCTTCGAGAACTTAGCAACAGGATGAAAACACTACCAACAGTCATAAAATCTATATGTTTGTCAATATGAATAAACTCACCACAACTTCAATTGTTTTATTACCACAGCTCTTAAGAAATATCTTAATTTATCATTTAATAATTTATTCTTACTCATAAGATATCCTACATCGTCAAATTATTATAATTCCGGACACATAAACTCAGTCCAACTTCATGATAACTGTTATATCCATATACCTAAAAAAATCCATAATGAACCATATTTTGTCATTTCCATGCATGGTTTATTTAAATATTTATTTACTATACATTATTTCTTAGTTGTCCGTACTAATGCAAAATATAAACTCTACAGTTACAAATATTATAAACATTAATCGAAATAACAACATCTACAACTGCGCACCCAAAATGATGTACACTATCATTTTATTGTCGCATATATATATAACTGTCTTCTTATAAGAATATAATTTGATAATGGTTTTGCAGGGTACTTTTAATACTGATACTATGTGTATAATCGGGAAATGTATATTTTTGGTAAATTTCATAGGAAAAGAATTATAAATACGAAAATTAGAACGGGTAAAACAAAATGTTGCTAAATGGACAGAAAGTTTTATTTTCGTTTTATTGTTCTTATTTACTGCTATTTTGACATGAAATTTGCCACATACATGTGTTTGCCGATTATACACATACTAACATTATAAGAAATACCGGACGAATTGGTTATCAAATTATATTCCTACAATAACATATTTATACACATGCGACAATAATTTTGGACATAAGTGTACAATCAAGTACGCTCAAAATATTAGTAATAATGCAAGTAAACTTATATTACACTCACAAATTTATTACACACAACATAAAAAACTACATGTACACATATAATATATTAGATAAAATTGAAAGAATACATATAATAACAAATCAGAAAGAAAGGGGGAAAGAAAACTACTACTCATTTGTTCTTATATTTGGGGGATGGTTATCACTTCTTAAACACTTTCTGCCCACATAATATTAGAAACTGTGTACCTTCAATATTCTCTGCTCAACACTAATTAACTTGTTTCGAGCCAGGTTCAGCTTATTTGAATGAATGAAGGATTGATTTTAATCCACGCCATTGAGCAAGCAGGTACAACGATGAGACGTATCCTGCGCTGTTCTACATTTTAATTTATGCTTGGAAAGCTGGGAATCAAATTTAAATCTACATAGCAATGTTATTACGTCCACTACTAACTCCTGCCAGTTATACCTTATTAAAATCTCCGTAAACTGCAATTGGTTTTAATTATATAATATAGATAAGAAAATTTCGTACATACGGTCAGATTACAAGCTGGTTAGATTTGAATTTAGCCGAATAGGTCAGCTAGATACTTCAGTTCAAATCCAACCAAGGTCGGATATAGGAAGAAATGTATACAATTTTTAATAAATAAGTTTTGTGTAACATTTTTGGCAGCGACAGAAAATATTATATATTTTATTGTTTTAGTATATAACAAAATACACCACATACACACACACACACATACCGCATCTATCTATCTATCCATCTATCTATCTATCTCTCTCTCTCTCTCTCTCTCTCTCTCTCTCTATATATATATATATATATATATATATATAATGGATTTTTGTTAATTAATGTTGAAAAAGAGACAACTCCTTGCAGCACAAAAATTTTTATTTTATAGTTTGGAAAATGTCATGGTTTGACATGATTTGTGACCTCTGCTATTTAGTCATATAGCTTGTTAAAAAAAAGAAATGAAGGCACAGTAATGAATCCTTTAGTGACGTAATAATGAACGTCTCATCTCCCATTTCTCCCTTCACACAACAATAAAGATGGATTTTTTTTTTAGTGTTAGGCAATCAAGCTCTTAAAGAGGGCATTTTGTGAAGCGATTTGTGGCCAAAATAAAAGCTAAAAGTAATGGCGTTCTCTCGCATTATTGTTTGTTCCCAAATATCCAATGATTTCACACCAGGGAAAAAAATAAATGAGCTTTTTTATGGTTCTCGAATGTTTGTGCGAGAGTTGTATATGTTGTCAGCAAGGAAGGATTTAATCTTCCAGTTTCAGATGTAATAATTCAGTTACAGTTTAACTAATATCCTCCTTTTCTCTTTAGAATCGGTACATTTCCATTTATTTCTTTTTTGTTTGCCATCTCGAATATTTTCGTATGTTGTTAGTTAAGTACGCGAATATATAATGACTCCAAATATTTAATATGCAGTTTTTCGCTCTACATTACCCACATGGATAGCACCAGATAACCAGATATGTATTACGATGGTAACGAAGCCTCTAAACAGTTACTAATTCTTTATGAACTTCTGTTATGTTCATCCATATTTTTAGATTATTATGTTTCATTATCATTTTCTTCTTTTTTGTTCACAATAAAAATTTCGATACAAAAGCCTCTTTATACGTCATCCATATTATGTTACGAAATGGAATTAATCAAGGGCACAGATTCATATTATATGTGCAGACATAACACATTGTATTTTAAAACAAATATTCAAACACAATAGCATACATACAGAAAGAAACATATTTGGACAAAAAAATGTTAACGAACTCCCAATTTTGTTTTATTCGTGCAACTTTGATGACATATTCTATAAACATTTGGTCTAGAAATAACGAAAGGGATACACACTGGTTCATTAACTTGGTTACGATATACACAAAGTCATTTTTATAAGTAGCAAATCTTTTGATACTAACAAATCTTTGATTCTAAACAAAATAACCGAACGTAAGATTATATTAATACGAGACAACAGGACAAGTAAAACTAAAATCACTAGACTTCAAATTACCCATATGCATAATGAAAATTTGTAGAAAAAGGATCCTACATAGGTAGAAATTCCTACATAGACGTGTTTTGTTTTGTTTTGTTCTGGTTTGGTTTTGTTTCTTTGTATTTTATTGAATTTTATGTTTGGAAGTTTTAAGTATTTTCTTTACTTAAACAGCATATTTATTTTTATATGGTTAAAATCCTTTCCTTTTGTAATTACACTTTCTGCGTATTTATATTAAGTGCTCGGAGAAGCCTGCGGAGCCTTAACTTCACCACATGAAAGAAGTCATAAATAAATAAATGTTCGTCCACCATCGTCTATCTATCGATAGCAAAATAGATAAGAAATAGGAAGAAAACGTTTTCATAATAGACAGACGTGTTCGAATTATTAGACTCGAAAAATCCAAAGTTGATGTAGGAATCCTAATTTCAGAGTTCTAGAACATTTAATTTAATGGTTAAACCACTAATATAGGATCCTTCATTTGTTTACTGCACAGCTGTAGTGGTGATATAACTGTTGAACAGCAGATGGTATTAGTGAGGGGTGGGGGGATTCTGAAAGTGGTATTTCAGTTGCAGATAGCTATTGTGGTTCCTATCAACAAGTTACAGTCTGAAGTGTTGTGATTGCTGTCGTAAGAAGTTAACGACATTGAAAGCGTTCAACAGTTCGAATGGGCCAGCTTAAAATGACCATGACGTGTTTCGTGTATCAATCTTTTATTCTGTGTAGTCCTGTAATCGCAGCATAATAGGAAAAACAGAAGACTTTTCTCCGCGTAAGATGGAAGTTAACAAAATACTTCTGGTGGAAATAAGATATACACGGCAATACGTTGCTAGTAGAGTTGGGATAGAACAAAAATCTGTGAGTAGAATATCTGTTGAAATGAAGAAAAGCCTAAATAGGGTTGAGAAGTGTGGGCGAAAACTAAAGCTATCGCTAAGAGGTATCAAAAAATTAAAAAGATTGGCTCTGGGAAACAGAAGTGCAGCTTCTAATAGACTTAAGCATAAAAATGGCTCTGAGTATGGCGCAGACATTTGGCTTGAAAGTGTTCGAAGGATTCTTTGTTCCTAGGGAATAAAAGCACACGGTCAAGAAAGAAAAAAATTGAATCTACTCCAATCATGGCAAAGAAGCGCCTCGAATGGGCACGAGGCCTAGAATATTGGACTGCTAACGATGGGAGAATGTGTTCCAGTGTGTTTCAGTGATGAATCGTGTATCTTTGTGTCTGATGAATGTTCACAATATATGCAACGTTGACCTGGGAGGATTTGAAGTTGAAATGTCTTTAATAAACCGTAAAGCATCGTACTTCAGCCATGGTCTGGGGTGTGATCTCTGTCTTCGGGCCTGGAAGACTGTATATAGTCGAGAGTATAATGAAGCACGACAAATATCTACTAATACCTGCAAGACGAACTGCTTTCCCAGACTGCACTCTGGTTTGATGACGTACAATTTATCTTTATGCATGATGGAGCCCTATGCCACCGTACCAAAGCTGTGACAACAAAATTAGTGTTCTTCCGTGGCCGTGTTCTCCCAAAATCTAAATACCAAGTTTCATGTCTCTAACCTTAACGAATTTCGAGATGTGGCTACCCAATTATAACAATTGAAACTCATCCCTTTATCTTTCCTCTTAGGGGAAATATAAAAGAATGGTAAAACACGTGTCTAATTATTTTAAATGATAAGTCCAAATACCGAATTTCATGTCTCTAACCGCACCTTCCCTTCTAGGTCAAACATCAAAAAACGCTGAAAGACGGGTCTACTTATTTTAAACTAGAACTCCATATATCAAATTTCATGTTTCTAGCATTTAAATATTTCGACATTTTGCCATTTTAATATAATAATTACCACCCTTTCTACCCCCTTCCGCATTGGATTTCCAAAATTTTTCCTTAGTCCCACATCATAAATCTTATATCCTATCCAAATTTCAAGTTTGTAGCTTAAGCGGTTTGGCCTGAGTGTTTATAAATCAGTCAGTAAGTCAGGATTACTTCTTTTACGTATATATAGATTGAACCATCAACATAAGGTTTGATTCTATGGTCCAGTGGACACATTGTATAGCAAGTATTTCCAAGTTGATGGTTTGCTACATAGTAGTTACTTTATCCAATTTTCAACAAACCAGACTGCCGGAAATAAGAAGGACTAAGAACCTGATGTTGATAAAGGCAGTGATGACAGAGAAACAAAAACATGAATGTAAGTTTTGGGAGTTACAATCAAGAAGGTAGACTGCCTAGTACGAGGTTGCCGAAACTGAAAGTACTAGTATGGGACAGAAGCAAAGTTCGTGTAGAGCCTGTAGGGAAGAATAACTCAGCATAGAAGTTGTTAGTGCAATACTTATCCTCGTTTCCTCTCACCTTTAAAAAAAAAAAAAAAAAAAAAAATCTGTAATTACTGCTGCTAGATTCTTAGCCACATACCAAGAAGACCTAGTGAGTTGTTTCTTTTTAAACACAGAATAAACTATGAGTTGATCACTATGACTAAAGACTAAACCTAGTGTGAATACACAAATCTATGGCTATTCATTTCTCAGAAAGGACCTGGTACAACCTCTCTTAGGTAATGCGATATTCATTTTTTTTTACTTGAAATGAGTAGTGATGAATTATTTCCTACCATAAGGGTCTCAATAATTAGGATTTACTGGTGCCTCGTTATGATCGGATCGAAATTACAGAAATCCGTAAGAAATAGTTAAGTATACTTTCTAAAGTTATCATTCTCCTTGTAAGACAACGTTCTTATTCTCAAATAGTGAATGGGATCATCTTTCTGACTACGAAATATTTCATCATTCCAATAATTCACATACTCTTGAAAAATCTGATTTCCTAATTATCCCTCCATGAAGCTACTTTATATTGAAAGGAGGATCTTTGCAGATGGCACGGTGAATGCTAAGGCCAGTACTTGCTTCAGTACCAATCAGCCGAATTCTTCGAAACAGATATCCGCAGCAGCACAAATTATTGGAGGTATGTGTGACTTTATGACAGTATGTACCATATAAAAAGACTGATTAATGCATCTATTTACAAGTGTTGACTCCCAGCACACGGTACATATGCCAGGAGAAATCTTTATTGAATTCTCGTCGCTAGTCTTTTCGAACAAAGAGTTTCATACCTATCATGGGAATTTGTGTCGTGAACGTCATGCCCATTCTCAAATGTTTCTTTTCCCATTCAATTTCTAACTTCATTAATTCTTTCTTCGTCATTAACTTCTATTTATAATCAGTTTCTTTCAAACTGAGGGAATAATTGGGCGTCATTAAAATACACATTTCATTTTTCAAATATATAAATAATTAATTCTTATGAACCAAATTAAGTGCAACACATTTTACTGGTAAAGTGTGTTTGATTAGCGTGAAGTACGTCAATTAACGATTTACTGTTCGGGAACTTCTATCTGGTAAATTTTGTATGAAATATTTTACTATAAAATTATTCTTTCTTACCGTGAATAAATTACTTGCGGTGCAGTTATTCGTTGTCACACTTTCCATTTGAATTCAACTGTTCACCGTTATTTTAGTTTCATCTCTTCATTTTGCTCAAGCAAGACTGAAAACAGTTTGTATCACATGGCTAGTTCATTTACGAAATGCTATTAGAGAAGTTTTGCTGCCTACTTTCGCCATAGTGTCTGTTTAGAGTATTGCAAACCATGGTAGTTTCGCTCTGTATGTTTATTCGGAATTTTAAACTAGTTAGTTTTGGTGTCTAGCTCTGAATGACTTGCTATGTAGGAGGTAATCCGAGTTGATTGCGTCTTTATATACTTAGCAGGGGGAAAACACAGAGGAAGAGAGAGAGAAGGAAGAAGAACTAATCGGATTTCCGAGCGCGTAATCATGCTATTTCTGTTAACTACTAGAGTTGTCGTAACGCAAACCGTTAAAAAGTAGATAAAACTACTTGTATATATCTTGTACGGTTTTGTGTGTAAACCAAAGTTTGAAGTTCATCAGGGTGAAAACATTCCAATTTGAGAATGTTTCACTTACTAATCCATGAGATGACCACTAGCGGCTTCATGTATTCGAAGCTTTTTTTTAACTCATTACCACGTCTGCGAATAGACATCATACATACTGATAGAGCAAAGCGGAGTCGAGAGCTCCGTCGATGGCTGTGGTCTGAATGGTGTAAGGAAACTTGTTTATCAAGGTGTCATAAGGAGATACACACATGTCCCTTCCCCGTCTCTAAAAATTATATTTTCCATTTCACACTCAACGTGTCAGGCTCATTTACTCCATTCACTTCCTCAATATTTCATAGCAATGTTGACAACATTACAAATTTGAATTTACAATGACTTTAAAAGACAAGCAAGTTCAACCATCTGTATTTGTAGCAATTTAATTTACTTAATAATATATATTTCTTTTTTAAAAAGTCACTTATGATTTTCACGCAATTTCTTATAATGCTATTTTCTAGCTATTAAGGAGTTTGTTAATATACTATAACATATTTTTCGGTGTACTGTGTTATCAAACTTCCAGACAATTCGTCCAAATTATGTTTAAAAGCAAAGTAGAAATCATATCTGCCAAAAACGCATTTTAATAAGGACATAACTTGCCAAACTTGTAAGAACAAATTTATATATTGTATGTTACGTAACCACCTAATTGGCGAAAGCTAAGCTACAAATTTCTGTCTGTTTATTTGGTCAGTGCGGTTTCTATCAAACACTTCTTACAATTACAAATTTTCCACAAAATTATGAGCTTTTACGTGTTCTAGGACTTGTCTGAGCATAATAACAAGAGATTTAGAACAAAGTTAATAGAGTAAAATACAAGTTGATGCAGTTAACGCAGTAGCAGAGACTACAAAGTAAGCAACTGATATTATTAGCGGTGTCATACGCTATGAGCCAAAGCTTTGCTCGCGGATTAGCGTTAAGAAGTAGAGACCAAACTGAATAACCAGATATACATATATATACAGATTAGAAGTAGTGAAAGGCAACTTTTCAATTAAACAATAAAAGATATTTGACTTTTCTTTTCCATGCAACTCGCTTTTCATTTTCCGATTTATTATCCTCATATGCCACTAAAGAAATGATTCAGCTTTGCAGATTACCAATGAATTATACATATTTTTCCTCAAGGAATAACATTAATTTATGGAAAGAAATGGCTAATAAAAACGCAGAAAAATGAACGTAGTTCGAATTCCAGTGTAAAATGGCTCCAGTGTAGTTGGATATCCAGTGTAAAATGGCCTCTGAGCTGTATCTGGTGATTGTTAAATAAATAAATAAATAAATAAATAAATTCCGGTAGGAGCTCATATGTTTCGCACCCTACATTAAGCTTAAATCCGCATCTCATGTGCCTCGGTCCGAAAAGAGATATTAAGACTCCCAACGAAATAATAAAACAATCAAATGAATTTGAACTTTCAAATTTTGTATAAATTTTCCTAATGTATTCAATTGTATTGTAAGAGAAAGATTATGGTAAGAATTAACGTAATGAAAAATATGTTCTCATGTGCATTAACCAATTTAAAATTGCAAGAAATTTTTCAATCCCACTGGTCTAAATTAAACTAAAATATACGTGAATTATTACACTCGAAATTGATCAAGTTTGATTCACATTTATTCGTTAAATTTTTATACATTTGCTTCCTTTAGAGCAATTCCATGCGCTTGTATTGGGGAAGAATTTAATTGGGAACAAATTCGAGTTTTCTTATTTCAATATGGTTACTATCGTTTTAACACTGGGACCCCACGCATCGTAGTTGCTAACGTTCTTGTCTTTGGTGCGAGCGATTCCACATTTGATTTTCAGTGGGACATTCGGTAGAAAAGGTATAATAGATTTTTCAGGGCAGCTATCCTGAGTAAGGTCTCTCCTATGTTTTCCTCATTCATATCAGGCAAGGCCTGGGATGATACCTAATATAGAGGTCCCAGACCGCTTGCTTCTTTCCCTCTTACTTTCATCTTTCCTTCTTCCTGGGATAGTGTGCTCGCCGAAAGACGTCATCCTTCCTACGTTACGGGCTTAAAACCATATGCCGGTAATGCCCAGAAATATGTATAAATAAATAAATGTGAACACTGTTGTATTTCTGAACTTATTTTTTTTTTATGTTTCTATCTAACAAGAATTCACTTCTTCCGACAAAACTCGCTTATGAAAATTGCTACTGTAAAATAGAATGTGACAAATTACAGAATAATTTTGTAAATAAAGCAGTTAAAGAATTTATTATTTCTGAAAATATTGTAAAAGTACGTACGATTGTAGTAAATAAATTCTATTTAAAAGTAGGGACATACTATAATAAATAAAATATATATTAGTTCATTTAGTCGCAATGTTTATTACAAATTTCTCGATTAATTAAATTCGAGAAGGGACATAAAAGTAGGAAGTAATATATCTAAGCTTGTATCATGAGTAGTGTTGTACAATTTCAAGAAATTTTGAAGCTGTTGGTAGAAAACCGTTTCTTCTGGTCTCTTTTCGGAAATAATGGAAAATTGCGAAAATAACAAAAATATTTGTATTAGGTTAATTTTAATGGTAATTGAACCGTTTTTTTTTTTTTCGAACGCGTGAAAAATGTAAGTTGAGAAATTTCAACATTGCGAGTATTTAAAAAGGAAGCGTTCGAAAATGAAACTGCTGTAATTATTCTAGAAAATTAATTGTTTGCACTTATTTCTTTTATTTGATTTTAAGTCGTTTATTCGTGGTCGTACATTACTTACAGAACTTTTACACTTGCTACACATCTATCATCATGAAGCGTTTCTGTTGCAAAAAATAGAGCTCTTGAATGAAACTGACTTCATAATGTGCTTTTTCATCTGGTGAAATTTTGTTCATTTTAACCAAATTATTTCTCAAAAGAGAGAGTAGTAGGCAAATTTCACTAATACTCATGCACTAAAACATATAATTACTATTATTTAATATTGTAAAATATATTTTTATATAAATTTTATGTACAAAATTTTGTATGTAAATACCTGTTTTTAGTGCAATAAATTATATTATGTATATTAGGGATGGACAAGACCGTTTTTATAAAAACCGGTAACCGGTTTCTAAAAAACCGAAACTCGAAAAACCGACATTTTGGTTTTCTCCAAAACTGGTTCGGTTTTCCAGCGAAACCGGTTCTTTTTTTACGGAAACTGGTTTCAGTGAAAACTTTTGGGAAACACATAAAACTATTTCTGCAGAAACGGATTCGGTTTCCAGAGAACAACGAAACATTATTCTGGTCAGAAATAGAGGAAAGTTTGAGAAAGAACGGAACCGGTTTTGAAGAAAACCGAAACCGAACCGGTTTTAAAGAAAACCGAAACCCGTTTCGGTGAAAAACCGAACTGGTGTTTGGAAAAATCAAAACCGGTTTTTTGAATTTTTAAAAACCGGTTTTGTGCCCACCACTAATATATAAATATAAATATGAAAGTGAGTATATTTATAACTAAACAACTCTTGAACCACTCAACAGAACTGAATCATATTTGCAACGTAGATGTTGTTTGGGTTTTATGGTTTTTATCATTTCACTTTGAAGGTGCATTTTAGAAAAAGGAAGTGGGAATATATATTGAAAATGACTTATATTAGTGTCGAATCTAGTTTTCGGGGTCGCTGAGATGAACAGTGACATTTTTGATGCTGTTTAAGCCCAAATTTAGCGCCGTAATTTGGGGGCTGGGGAGAGGGAATATATATATTTAACTGGCAGATATTAGTATCGAATCCATAGTTTTTGGGATCGTGACACTTCCGATGCCGTTTAATCCATTCAGCTCCTATTAGTACTCCTAAAGGGGGAGGTGACATGTAAAAGTAATTGAAACTGAATGATATTAATTTCGATTTCATGGTTATTTGGGGTCCCTAAGATCATTCATGATAGTGTTGGTGCCATTTTTTGTTTATTTTCTTCGTGCGAAGAACAGGTATTCTGCTAGTCTTAATAGCAAATAATCTTACTCTTAATAATAACGAACGGAAGTTTCACATATTAAATTCTTTAATATATTTGTCGCTGCTTAAATCTAAGCACTTGTGCAGTGTATGTGTATATTTATAAATAAAATTCTTTCTCTTTTTGAGTTGTTCGATAAATATACATAGAATAAAGAGGGATTTTTACCAGAAATCAGAAAACTAAAAAGTAAAATTAAAACATGTTGCTTTAAATATTTTTCCTGTTAGCGAAATACGTTGTATATATGCTGCAGACACGTTACAGCAAATACGATTGTCATGAGGCTAAGAAGTAGTTTCTAAATTATACTTTCCTGTTTTTGCTAATATTTCAGAACAAAAGATTTTTTCTAATAGGTTTAAAATTTCCGGAAATTTTACACAGTGCAATGAAGATACGTATCTTAACAAAACATATATTTGATTTTAACACAAGAAAAATTATTCTACTCCTGTTATTTTAACACTTCCTTGCCATAAAGCGGGGACTTCATAGTATTGCTTAAGATAATTTAAATACGTCTATATTAATAAATCTAACTAGGATTATATTTTGGTGTCTTTTGTAGCCATAACTCCATTCTATCACGTTGCTAACTTTAGAGTGTTTGGATGAGTGGTACACATATATTTGTTAGCACAAAATTTCCCTATTCTAATACAAGAAACATAAGTACTGAATAATCTTAACTGCAAACTAGTAAATATAAAATGGTTTTCATTTTCAAAGCATAATGTAATAAAATATTCGAAAATTTCAACTTTTCCCAAATTTTCATTTTTTTCCAAGCTCGGGAAAAACGGTAAAAACCGTTTTTTATCCAAAATTTCAGGATTTTTTCCAGGCCTTCACAACACTAGTCATGAGTCGTCATTTATTAGGATTGGCCCAGCTACAATACTTTTATTTAGTTAAGAGGTTCCCCCTCATATTTAAATTTAGCTATACGTTTATCATCAGAAAGTCTTAAAATGTATGTATGTTTATTGTATTGTACATCATACAGCTATCTGTACATGTTATCTGAAGGCTGAATACAAGCATATAGCAAAGTGTAATCAATAGTTACAACTATAGATTTTTTTGCTATGTTTTGCACAGAAAAACTACTTAGAACATAAAAAGCGAAGCTCTAACCATGAAAGGCAAGTATGATAGCTGTATGTTGATAAAATTAAGTTCAAAAATTTTTAAATAAATTTTCTGTTCCCGTTCCTCTTCCTAGACACTGGTTAGAATTACCACTGAAATCAACTCCTCGTTTTCCTCCATAAGATTAGAAATAAACTTTCATTTCGTTACCATTGATACTAGTAGTATACGAGTTTGATTTAGCTAATGTTTGAAAATTCCACGAGAAAAAAGTTGTTCTATAAACAGTAGTAGTAACAACACATGACAACTGTTTCCTAGGTATCAATTCTTGGTCTCATAGTTTTTAATTTCAATCTGTCCGTGAAGGAATCAAAAACGAATGTGATATTTTATTCATTTCTTTCTTGTTGCTAAGGACATCAAACTTGGAATCCGTGGACCGTTAGGATAGGTTATATCTGGAATTACATAATCTGAACTACTATTCCTTCTTTTTTCTCTTTCTTGCTCATTTCCTAACTCGTTGCCATGACAACTGGACCCAGTTTCTCTCAGTAGACCACTTTATTCTAGTTGGATTTCTTCTTGTAAGCATACTTCTTTTTTCTATCGGTTCAAATTTAGTATACCCACCGGCAACATTCCTTATTATTAACTCTCGCGTATGTTTCATATGCATATACTTAGCTACTCTTGAAATATTTTATTTCGTTTTCCAACTCGTAATTTGCAGTCTTAACTTTTGGAACACACGCAAAGCATAGTTCATTTTCAAAACCATTCATTTTTTCGTTTGTTATAGGGTATTCACATAGTACGGGCAATAATTGATTATAACAGTATTAATAAGAAGTGATTACAGTAATATTAGTTTCAATTCAACTCTAGCATTTACATGTTTTATCATTAATAATTATTATAATGTAAGCCGGATCTTTCTATATTCTAGAAGAAAGGCCAACGACGAAGGATTATTTTTTTTATATACCGAGAACTTTCTTGTTCTAAGAGGAGATCCCCGATCACCGTTGACTCTTTATTACTTTGATATCTATATATATAAATTCAACTCTAATTGGTAACTGTCAAATATTCATTTTATAGCACGATTAATAGCAATGAAATGCATAGTGGACGTTTATGTAAAAAATATAGTAAAATATTTTGCACATACTGAAACATCAAAGCTGAAACGACAATGGATTTCAATACTATTCCGAGTTCAGTCTTTATACTCTCAGTCCTGTGTAATATGTATGTATATTCTTTTCATTTTCCAGTTAAACGCCATTTATTCATTTCCACAAGGTAAAATGAAGCGAACTTCTATCTTATACTACATATCACAGTGTAATTTTCCTATTAATATATTGTGCACCCTTTCTGGATGCATGATGGCTCAGTGGTAGAGTGCACACTTCTGATGCGAGGGTCCCCTGGTTCAATTCTTGGCCAAATGAGTGGACAATATCGTGTTTGTGGGATTTCACAAAGTTGTTCCAATTTCTCCCACATTCTCAATTCAGCATTTTTTTCATAATCATCCGTTTGCTGTAGCATACAGAGTATGACCTTGACAATTAAATTAAAGTTCTATTGTTTATTTCAAAATTCCTTCTGTAAAAGGATATATTTTTTCTAAATGCAGTAGTGTCTTCCTTCTCTTTTCTTTCTCTGCTGTCTTCTTTCTATGCATTTGTGAGGTTGTAACTTGTTATGTATAAACTGGACTGGACTACGAACTTAAATCCTATAGATTTACTTTAATAAACGTATATCTGGACTTGTTGTGTTTGTTTAGTATGGCATCTGTGGAATTTTCTTGGAGTAATGAAAATGATATCTATAGTTACGGTAATAATAATCAATTTCATATCGAATAGTTTTGTTTTCGTTTTTCTGTATTTTCTTTTTTGTGGTTGTTTTTAGTTGTTGAACATCTTTGAGGCGAATGGAAATGAGAATAGAGGTGGTAATGTTCTAATTAAACGGAGGGGAGGTCAGTTTCAATGAATTATTCGGTAGTTTAATATTTCCTTGATTCCTCTTCAGTTTCTTGTGAGTACGTTGGATATTTTGTTAGTATGTGGTCTGTTCCGGCGAGTTCTTCTTTGTAAGTATAGTTTATTCGTATGAGTTGTTGAGTATCAATTCAGTTTAGTAAACATGGAAGAAAACTTTAGCCATGATATCAGTGCCACATTCACTTGCTTCCTGGACAGGGTCACTCTGGTCCTTCTGAAAAACTCCATTTCCTTTGCAATTATATATTTTTTTCAATAAATAGTGTATGTGTATGTGTATGTGTGTGTGTGCACTGAATCTCGGTTTCGAACGGGCGTTTTCAGTACGCTCTTGTGCTTGTGTGATGACTTATCAATGGGTGGACTATACACATTACCATGGACTTCATCAAAACGAAAACACTAATGGATTTTTGTGGTGATTTGTAGAATGATCATGCGGGAAGCGATTCCAGCATATCATGTGCTCAACTCTTCTTTTACTTTGTCTATTTATTGTGCAAGGAAATTCCAGGATTGACAAGAAAACTGTGGAGCATGCTAAGAAATCCTTTCTTGAATGTATCTTCATATATGCTGTGTTTTGATTAATTCAATCCAAGCCTTCTAATATTTGTAATCCCCCCCAATTGGCATATTTATTGAATATTGTTGAGTTGAGTTGACGTTAAGTTTAACATCCCTTTCAGCAGCGAGGCTAAATGAGACGGGATCTACTGACTAGCGTGGAATCCGATCCACATGAGCTCCCGCCAGGAATCAAACCCGGGACTCCCACGCCAAAGGCTTATTAAATATTGTGTTGTCTTGATGGTGAAATCAGGTTTTGTTTAAAAGTTTTCTCTCGTTCTGGCGCTGTGAATATAGCTTGAAGATCGAAATCAAGTGCATTGAACATTAAGAAAAACTCTTTTTCTTATACAGAATTAAAGTTGATTGCAATAAAGGTAGGAGCATAGTCCAACTTACTTCACGAGTTTATTTGATTAGATGTGGTTGAATGAAATTGATGTAGCTCATACTTGTGAACACACACTTAATGATCCACTTAATGGATTTTTGTGGTTTACGTTCTTATATAATACCGAGGTTATGGAGGACATGGCGTAGACTCCGAAACCACTACCGGGGCTTGAATGTTATGCAGCTGGCAAATGTGCAGATCGACATGTAAGATCAGCCCTCACAATATATGTCTCTCCTCGCTACACTAAATCGTATCTAAGAACACTGAATTGTAGTAGTACACCATCGGTGTTTGCTCACTTACGAGTTATAGACATTTCATGTGTTAATTGTTGAACTCTAGAATTAAAGTTTGGCCACCTATAAATTTGTCTATATGTGTGTTCCTCTTTGTAGTAATTTTCGATGTTATCCGTGGTAATTTGTTGACGACAATTTATAGTCTCCTGCCTGCAGCTTCTTTCTTCGCAACACCTCTCTTTCTTTCATGGCAAAATATTTTTTGTTGAAGTTATTCAATGAGTTGTATCTGCTTTATGTAATTAATTGAGTGTGAAACAGCCAATAAGTGGTGAGAATCTGGTATAAATTACATCATTTGAATTCTTACCACGAGGTTGGAGAGCGTTGTTACTTGCTTTACTTTTCTGTCATTGGACTCTGGAAACTTGTAACTATACAAACCGTAATTTGATTTTCACCAATATTCAGTACGTTTCCGATTGTAGAAAAGGAAAGCCGCAATCAACTTTTCTTAAATTTTAAGACAATAGCTACTTTAAGTTTCTCATTATTGTCCATCGCACAGCATCTTGATTTATTTCGCTACATTAATGCAGTCTCAGAATGATTTCTAATATGATGCTTTCAATGAATAAAATTTTAGAAATATTTCATAGCTATTTGTTTAAGATAATTTATTGAGCACATGAGTAATCATGTAACATTGAGATTTCGTAGACAACGTAGACAGCATTAATTTATATCTGACTAGTCTTACAAATCAAGAAAGAAGGTGCTAGGTGCAATAACACACTTGGGTATTCGTCAAACTTAAAAAAAATAATCAAATGAAAAGCTAATAACGCATTAGTATTTTACATTTATGTCTTAAATTTCAATTTGCTAATTAATAAGAAAAAGTACTTATATGATATATTGGGGTACACAGTATCATTTCAAACACTTATTACTACTCCTCTAATTTGGAATATTCATAGTGTAGATTAAATGTGCAAACTTGGTAAATATTTCCAGAACTCATATGGCGAATATTTTCAAAAAAATTATTTCGGTGTTTGCTACTTTTTCTTGATTTAAATTTATTTTGATTTTGCGAAAATATTAAAAAAAATTACTTTAACAATAGCAATTTGTTAATGAGTTATTTTTTAAAATAAAGATGTTTAAATACTTCCAAGAGTTACGAAATATATCCAAAATCACTGACACTTTAGCTATTACACAATGTTGTTGAGCGTTACACTTAAAATGACATATCTCGCAAAAGTTAAAATGAATTCAAATTATTTCTAATTAATCGTGTATTTTTACTTCATTCAAAATGACATATAGCACTTTACACTACTAGAGGTAAAATTTACTCTTATTGTACGTGATTTTTGATCTTCAGACATTGAACATGAAGTGCCAAACGAAATTAGATCATTAGTAGTTACCATTGTTTCCTCAACTTACAGGAAACATTACTGTATAGAAAAATATTCGAAAAGTAATAAACAAAATAGTACAGTTTAATACATCTTTTGTTGTTATTTACAGCTCTTTAAATCGCGATTGATGTAATACGACCTTGTATAAGTATGCGTCACTGGAATATAGAACTATATCATTCCTGGATACAATTTCTGTCATCTATACTTTACCTAATAGTAAGCGCTGTAGCTCAAACTATTCAAATCTGAGCAAAATATGAAGCTTTGGAGGAGTAAATCATATTAGTTTTCACCCCTATTTATTGATCATTTGTAGGCGTCTATATGTATTCCATCTCCTTTTCATTAACCCAATTTACTTGTAAGATTGAGAGGTAAAGTCCCTATTGACCAGAACGCGTTTAAATTATGCAGAAAGTCTAAAAACAATGTATTGATTTTAATTATATCTAAAAAATCAATCCGTTATAGAGTAACCAGTGTGTAATGTTAGAGGCACCAAAGAATGTTAAGTTCTTTTAATTTTTTCTCGAGTACGTAAGATTTGAGAAAACAGTCTCAGATGTATATTGAAGAACAAACGTTAAATAATGTTTCGACGGTGTATATGTTTGGAAGGTAATTTCAATCTATGTAAATCTAGGTGTTCAATACATATCTGAAGTTCCTCCAAATATTTTACTTAGAAATGCATATAATTATTAAACTCAGATTTGCGGAAATTTTCTAAAGTTTAGATTAAACTGCCTTCACCACTGAATAGCCGTTAGGCTACACTTGGCAGACTTAAAAAGATAGCTCGTGACCACAAAAGGTTTAGAGCAAGCATGTCAAATTCGCGACCCGCCATCGTCATGTGACTCTTGACTCATTTTCCGGGGCCCTCGGTTCACCTCGAGAAAATAAAATAAATATATAACTTACTTATTTATAAAATTATATTTAAAAAATTATATTTCGATGTTATGACATCGAAAACGTTAACTTTCTCCTCCATTTATCTTTTCCATAAATCATCTTCATAATATCTTATGGCATAACCAACTACAATTTTCTGTTTCCTTAGAAACTTTAGGAAGCATTTATGCCTCCGTATTTCACAAAAGTGCACTGGCTAATCTACTCCCCGGTTTTAAAAGGTTTCTGGAACTTGAGGGACGAAGTTCGCTACTTCTCGAAATACTAGCTTACTGACGGTTTCTTGGTAGTTAAAAATCTTTCCTTTTTGGTTGATATTACGAAATATTTGTCTGATTTGAAATGGCAACTGCAGCTAAAAATACAGTTATTACAAATATCAATGATCATGTAAAACCCTTCTACAATAAGTTACAACTTCGGGAGAAGTAGTTAAGAAACGAAGATTGTGGTACTTTGCTAAACGCAAAACAATTTCAAGGAAGCTTGTTTTAAATAAAACAAATTCAAGGAAGCTTCTTTTGTACAAAACATATTGTATGCCGTGAATATTTATCATTTGAAGACGGAATTCGAAGAAAAGTTATGCGATATCAGATCTATCTAAGGTAGACTCTTAATATGTTTTGCACCTTCAACCAACGTTCAGGAATTGCCAGTCGATTTACAGACATATTTAACACAAATTCAGTGTGACTCAACTCTAAAACAAAAGAAAATATGTGAAATGGTCCAGAGTACCGAGTTTTGAAAATCAGTGAGGGTGCTCTCACAGTTTATGGGCAGAGAATCTCGGGTTATGAAATACCATTCGAGCTTAATGGCGGTTTTGGAATCTCATTCCGGAAAGTTCTGAAAATTGGTTCTCTGGTAAATGCAGTTTTAGATATTTTTGAATGAAATTAGCTTTTATCGTGTCTATTTTTATTTTTTCTTGTTTCTTCAAAATGGAAAATACGTATTCTTGAATGAGAGTATGGCGACGTAACCTGGGAGGTTGTAAGGTTCTAACCTCCGACTTATTTTCTCGCCATGCTATCCTGAACCCCGACCATATCTGAATACAAAGTGTGAAAAATTTCTGAATACAAACTGAAAAAAGCACGGAGAATTGTACGTTCAATTTGTCATTTAAAAAATCCTCAGCTCCAAAATTCCGAAATATCTGGTAGTCTGCCCAAACTTTATATCCCCCTTTCTCCGCTCTATAATAATATTGAGCCCTAGTATCATTTAAAAAATGCCGTGAAATATTAGAATTTTCCCTCCTCTTACTTTCTCCCTTTTTCTTTTCCACTTGTTTCTTCTTTTCTGTATTTTTATGTTTCTTATGTCTTTCTTGTGTGGGTGCTGAGCATTCTCACAAAAAATTTGGGGATTGCTCGAGTGGCCAGAACTTCCCAGGAGTCTGCGTTCCTGAAAGTGGGTATCCTCGAATTTTACAAACACGTGCCTGTACGGTTTCTAGAAACTCTAAAATTTTTATTGTATGTGATTTCCATTTCCCGTAATATCCACCAATGTGAACAGCTTTTCGCACTTACGAAATAGAACATGTCCTCAGCGAGATTCAAATAAACATATTCACCTGACCACTGTTCTGACAGTTTTTTAAATGTAAGCAGCATGGCTCCAGAAATCCAAAACTTATTGGCAGCGAAAAGATGCCAGTTGTAGGAAAGTAAACAATAAATAAATAGCCAGCTAGTATACGGATTTCCTTATGTACCTTCTATTTTTTTATAGAATTACAGTATTAGATTTTATGTACTTACTCACCTGTCGAATACATAATTAAATATGAAAATGACCTCTTTCTCAGCGATTTGCACTCTTGCATACTGATTACTATTTGGTCCACTTGAAATGCTGGGTTTGACGTGCCTGATTTAGAGAAATTTGGATTACGTGTCAAAGCTTTAAAATTAACAATAATGACTAAAAATCGTCATTTTACAACTGATTCCGATCGTTCTACTGCTCACTTCTACTCCTAGAGCGTTGCCCAAGTAAATCAATAACATATTTTATGTTTGGTAGCCCTACGCGGAGGAAATTGATTTGCGTCACTCTTCTTGAATTATCACCATTTGAACATGTACAGGGTGAACCATTTATCTTGAAACACCTTTTTAACTTTTAAATTAACACATTGAAAATGCAGAAATTGTTCATGATGCAAGTATCAGTATTGGATCATTATTTGATATATTCCACAATATCAACAAGATTAAGTGTTCCCAACCAAACATAAAGTTTTATTTTTTGAAATGGTGCTACTCCATATTATTATATATTACAGATCTATACATTAAACAAAAGCTTATAAAACCATATTTGTTTATCAAATGATTCATTATCACAAACATCCAAACTTCGCAAACCTCTACAACAGGAATCAAGCAAATGAGATAGAGGGAGAATGGACATTCATGTATGGGTCATTCCATGTCAAATCACCTAGAGCACCATGCTTCAATGTCCCAGATTCTCTTCAAATTTTTTCATACATAAATACCAATGAAATTATGCTAAATTAATTTTTCCGATTTTTTGGATGAGAAATGGGCCGTGGAGAATTTTTTTAAAAATATGAATTTTGCTTCAATTTCACATTTTGGCACTCAGCATCATGGAACTAAATTACCATAACTTTCTTATTTTTGAAGTTATTGGGCCATCCAGGTGTCAAATGAAAGCTTAATTGTGCTTTTTCAGCAGATTATAAGTAACCTTGAAACACGTTACACTGTCAAACATTAATGGGCATACAAAGCAAAATTTAGGGTTTTTACAAATTATGCCATTGCTCAAAAGTTCAACTATGAAACTTTTGAAACTTTTTTGTGCATTCATTTTAACACGTACATGGTATAGTTAAAACATAAAGAGGGTGTTTTATGTACTTCTCTAATTATTATTTTTTATGTACGGAAATATATAGTTTTGTTACAAATTGTGTCTGCTCGTAAGTTACAACTATAAAACTTTTGAAACTTTTAAAACAGAATCATCTTACCATATACATGATATGGTTAAAAAATAAAAAGGGTGCTTTTGGTATTTTTGTAATTATTACTTTTTTAGTATTTTACATTTATGGAAATATACAGTTTCAAGTTTTGTTACAAATTATGTAATTGCTCGTAAATTACAAGTGAAACTCTTGAAATATTTTTCATATTATCATTTCATCACATACATGATATGGTTAAAAAATAAAAGCGTGCTTTTGGTATTTTTGCAATTATTATTATTATTATTATTATTATTATTATTATTATTATTATTATTATTATTATTATTATTTGTGTTTTATGTTTTCCAAGGTTATGTTATATATATGTTTTTCAAGGTTACTTAAAATCTACTGAAAGAGCAAAATTTAAGCTTTCATTTGACACCTGGATGAGCCCAATAACTTCAAAAATGAGGAAGTTATGGTAATTTCAGTTCCATGATGCTGAGTGCCGGAAAGTGAAATTCAAGCAAAATTCACATTTTTCAAAAATTTTCTCCTAGGTCCATTTTTCATCCAAATAATCGGAAAAAATAATTTAGCATAATTTCATTGGTATTAATGTATGAAAAAATTTTGAAGAGAATCTGAGACATTGAAGCACGGTCATGTTTTAAAATTAGGTAATTTGACATGGAATGACGCATATTTTATTATTGAATACAATGGTCATATGATGTGTTTAGAGTAAATAGGAAGAGCGTCAGGAGAGACTGATTTTTTCTAAAAGGACCTACTTCGAAAAAGTGCTTAGATAGTACCTCAAACCATTCCAGAAATATGAAAAACATAGGTAAAGATTGCTACTTATATATTGCTTAAAATATCGTATTGTTGGAACTTTTAAATATATTTGTTGTTTTCCTTTGCTTCTATAACATTTTAGGAATAGTTTTGTTCTTGTTGTAAAGTTACGACAATTACATAATTTTAAGAAATATTGTATTTTTTTACAATGTTCATCTTAAGTGAGGGGGGTGGGGTTAAAACATCAAATTGCTGTAAAAACATTATGATTTTTAGGTTTATTGCAAAATTGAGTTTCTGAGTTTTTTGTGATTGTTATGACATTTAGCCAAGCAGTTTTTCAAAATAAAATATTTTAAAAAAGCTTAAATTTCAATCCCTTGTATTCTCCTTCTTATTTGTTAGAAATTCCTCATATCATAATCATAGTATTCAACAGTAAGATATTTTCGATGTGCATTGCCACGTTCGTCTCAGTTGCGCTTTTATTGTTAAAAAGGCGTCCAAATTTGGATGTTCGTTGATGTTTGTGATATTGTAGCATCCTCAGTTTGTAACACTGAATAATAAATGTGGCATCGTAAGCTTTTAGATGTTTTGTTATATATATATATATATATATATATATATATATATATATATATATATATATATATATATATATATAACGATAAATTTGAACAATATTATATAACATTCATGAGAGGATATTGCAATTTACCCCAGTTACGCATCGTCTGAGCTGAATAGGTAATGAATGCACTTACGACTCTTTCTTTGCATCTTCTGCTGCTAATATCTCCATTTTCCTCGGATTTGCTGTCTCCTCTCTCTAACCAACATGCGGCTAGGGTTACTGAGATATACTGTCAGAGGCTTATGTAAAAGAATGACTTAAATTGACGATGAAAAATCATTAGTTGATTGATTATGTTGCCATAACAGTCTGACATAGTAACGCCAAATGTTTTAGGCGTCCTTTGATTTCGAAATTCAATCCAAATCCTTCGGAAGCATTACACTTCTGAATTCACACTTTTGGGCGCAATCTCAGATTAATTGATTGGTTAAAGTTTAACGGTGATGTCAAGAACTATGCTATTTGTCCCCGTCACGATGCAATCTTAGAAAATAGCTATACAGTACTGTACAGTACCGTAAGCAGTTTAACTCCAATTTAGTTTAAACATACTGACTTAGACCCCTACTTGCTAAATTACATCGATTACTGAGATAAGTAGTAGTTGTTCCTTTTATTGTTCATCGTTATTTCCATATGAGTCATTAATACTATTAAATCATCTGTAACCATTCAATTATATGTAATTACAATTCAAAGATATTCAGTTTCTGCGACATATTTATTTTTTGGCCCATAAACTTATATGGAGACATTTTTCTTTCTCTTTGAAATGAACTTGAATTTTAATAGTTTGTTTTACTGTTGTTTCATTTAAATATATTTAAATGTTCTTATCTTATTGAAAATTGTGTAGATTCTGTGATGTACACTTGCAATATTTATAAATCAGATTTAAGTAATTTGGCATTTACATATAATTCAAATACATTTTGACAAGTATGATTCATTTAACTAGATTCGAGAGAGAAATCGCTAAAAATCAAACGAACAAAATACCTGTTCATCTCAGAGAAAAAAAAGAACGGAATATTTCTTCAAATAAATTAGCTGCTCAGCAAAGATGAGGAGCTACTCAATACTCTTAAATATATAGTGACAACAATTTTAAGTGATTCTTTGAAATTTTATTGGCACATCTTATAATGTATGGTTTCTCAACCTAGGGGTCAGGACCTAACGGAAAAAATATTTGTAAAGAATGTTTAGAATTTCTTACTCCAATAGTCACATTTTTATTTCCATATTTATTGTCAAATACTGTACAACAAAATATATTAAACAAGAATTTTAGGAATGATAAAAAAAAATGGATCAAAAGATTGCAATCTTGGCCAATAATTAATTTCTGGGTCAGGGGCTACTAAATTTTTGAACGGCCTCGAAGTCAAGTTCTCGTTTTTTTTTTTTTATGTCGAATAAGCACATCATACTGAGTTCAGTGATAGTATGGATTTGGCTACACTATATATTGTTCTCCAGATATAGGGCCTAAAAGAATTTTTTGCCGGAAAAAATTGGATCTTTTGATCTAAAGAAAATTTTTAACTTAAGAAATCGTTTATAAAACAATTGAATAAAAGAGAAATGAAACTAGTGAAACACAGCATATTGAAATACAAGAAAATACAAATACAACTGTAAATGATGGAGAGCAATAATTAGAAGAAAAGTACTGTATTAGAAACCGGAACTTACTTACGGGGTCGCTGGCAAGAAGATGTGATGAAAGGGGATTGTAATATGAAATAGGTGGAGAAAGCCTGTTAGAGTCTGTTTTTTTCTGATACTTATTGAAAGTGTTTATCTTTCTCTTTTGTTAAGAGAGTCTGAATGTAGTAGGACGTAGCATTAAAGCAAACTCTTGAAAGGACATGTTCATTGAAGCAGACCATCTTTAGTTAAATACACCATAATAGAATAACTATTAACTTGATAATAAAGCAATGATTTAGCTTTCACAGACTGCGCAAAGTGCACTGACGTTGCAATACAAAACAATAAAGTAGATAGCGAAAAAGAAGAAAATTAGGGAATATAGAAAGGAAAAGAGAAATTCAAACTGAATAACGCACAGGAGGAGTAGGAAATTTTTGAAATTCATCCACCAACAATGGTTGTGTTGGCCTGTTATAACTGATAATTTCTGATGCTTAGTCACGGCTGAACACGTGCCAATGTACTCCAGTTGCCATAGCGACAACTCAACAGTGTGTGAAAAATTCAATTATTTGGTATGTCTACAGACCGATTGTATCTCACGGGCACAGAAACGTTACACGTTTCCCCCTCCTTGTTTCAAATTGTTGCCAAGAAATTTTACACGCTTCGCAATATTTATAATCAATCGTTCAACAAGGTTGTAATGTTGTAAATACGAAAACATGTGTATACATATAAAGTGTGTGTGACGACTGAGGACAAAAGGGAGAAAATTGTATTGATTTGAATATTTAAGAGAAAAGCAAATAGAAAAGTAAGTTTCCTTTGTTGTTATTCTACTTTACACATTAGTACAAAACATTATTTAAGGAAGAGAAATCTAAATATAAACATGGTCATGAGAAACATTTTTTCTTCAGATCACTGAGCATTTTTACTTCTTACTAAAATGTTTTTTCAGTTTTAATTTTTTTTATTGAGTTATTTCTATAAATTTTAACTTGTAAGGGATTTCAGTTACCAGTATATAGAATGTTGAACATGCACATATTCAACAGTAAAAAATATAAATCGAAGAAACCATAATTAAACAATAACAATAATATGTGTAGAAAACTAGTAAGTAAATTATTCTGTACGTTTCAAGACTACGTTTTTCTACGGTATTTAGTGTATAAAAGGGAAACCCCAAATATACAAGTTTCTATTATTTTCTGATTAAAAGTATAAAATTGTAGGAGCAAAGTAATATACATTGACAAAAAGGTACAGAGTATCGTCATACGTAGAATTGCCACATTTAATTTCAGGACGACATATCCAAATATATACACTGTATATATATATATATATATATATATATATATATATATATATATATATATATATATATATATGATATATAAGATATAACAGATATTTATATCACTTATCTTCTGTTATTCAAATATCCCACATCTGCATATATATACACTTACATGCTGCAAATCGCCGAGGATGGTGGGAGATAGTGCTTTGCTCTTTCGCTCTTTCTCAGGTATCCATTTCAAAATTCGAATTCGTGGTGGAAGTCATTTAAGATTAAAGAATAATCAGACAGTAAAATTTACAGTTCTTCTATGTGGCTAGCATAGTGAGAATTCTCCTTTCGCATGACTTAAAAATTTGAGCTATGTATAATTTAAGCAAAGTTTTTGTGTTCTGTACACCGGGGAAAATTTAAAAAGTCAAAATCTTAGCAAGAGTTAACTACTACTACTACTAGCAACGCTCAGCCACACTTATTTGCCCTCCTCTCTTTCTTCATAGAAGTCTAGCAGTATAACTGTGACACAGGAGCAAGAGGGAATTGTCTTAAGAAGAACAGATAACACTCACCATACAGAACCATCAGACAACACACGCCATACAGACCATAGCAAAATTCAATATGCGAGTAACAAGCTAACTAAATAACTAACTAACTCTATGGCCTATGGAACCCGGAGGTTCAATGCCGCGTTCACAAAAGCTCTCCACTGACTTCTATCCTTAGCTAACTGCATCCAGTTTCTACTCTGTATTTCAATCTCTGCGAGATCCATCTTAATAGTGTCCTCCCATCTGCGCCTAGGTCTTCCTAATGGTCGTTTTCCGATTGGTCTTCCAGTCAAGACTTTGAAAGCGTCTCTACTTTCTTCCATTCTAGCTACATGACCCGCCCATCTAAGCCTCCTAGACTTGACGACCCGAACAATGTTGGGTAAACCATATAAATTATATAGTTCCTCGTTATGAAGTTTCCGCCATTCCCCATTCCCGTTCCTCTTGGGTCCGAATATTCGTCTCAGGATCTTGTTCTCAAAAACTTTCAGTCTATGTACTTCCCTCAGAGTAAGTGACCACGTTTCGCAGCCATACAGAACTACAGGCATGATTATCGTTTTGTATATTTTAAGTTTCAAATTCCTCGACAGAATTCGCGACGACAAGAGATTTTGAACCGAATAGTAACACGAATTCCCTGATTTTAGTCGACATTTAATTTCTCCGTGAATATGATTTTCCTCTGTTAATATTGATCCTAGATATTTGAAAGTATCCACTTTATCAAAAGTATTATTTAGTATTTTGACGCATCCATAATTTGCTGTATTCCGGTCCCGACTCACTACCATGTATTTAGTTTTCTCTGCATTTACTTCTAAACCCATGTCCCTGAAAGCGTTTAATAAGATCTCTGCATTTCTTTCTATTGTTCTCCTATCATCTCCTGTTAAATTTACATCATCAGCATATGCCATAACCAGGTGAATACCGTTCAACTGTAAGCTCTGGTTGCTATCTTTGATTTTCCTTATAGCGTATTCCAAAACGAAGTTAAATAATAATGGCGACAACGCATGTCCTTGTTTCAGGCCATTTTCGACGTTAAAGCTCGTAGACAAAAATTTTCCTACCCGGACTTTACTTTGGGATTCATTTAAACATATCTTAATTAATCTAATTAGCTTTCTCGGTATTCCAAGTTCTGCAAGAACGTTGTATAATGTTTCTCTCCTAACTGAGTCGTACGCCTTTCTAAAATCAATAAGTAGTTGATGTACCGGGGTATTGTATTCCCACTTTTTTTCGAGTATTTGGCGAATGGTAAATATTTGGTCGATAGTTGATCGATTTCGTCTAAATCCGCACTGATAATCTCCAATAATTTCATCTGCGTATGGGGTCAGTCTTGCTAACAGAATATTTGAAAGGATTTTATAGGATGTTGACAGAAGAGAAATGCCTCGATAATTATTACAGTCAGTTTTGTCACCTTTCTTGTGGATTGGAACAATGATTGATTCTTTCCACTCTTGTGGCAATTCTTCCTTGTTCCAGATAAGGAGAATGAGTTTGTGTATCTTGTTACACAATTTTTCGCCTCCAGCTAAAATTAACTCAGCCGGAATTTCATCTACACCCGGAGATTTGTGTTTCTTTAATTTCTTTATAGCGGTTTCTACTTCTATTCGGTTGGGTTCTGGAATATACGGCTCTGCGGTGTGTATCTCCTTTTCTCCACGAACACTAGTTTTTGGTTGCGTGTTAAGCAAATCGTCAAAGAAATCTTTCCATCTATTTAAGATGCTATCCGTGTCAGTGAGAACTGTACCGTCAGATTTCTTTAATATATAAGCACGAGGTTGATAGCCTTTCTTAAATTCGTTGATTCCCTTATACATGTCCCGGATGTTTTTATTTTTACTATTATCTTCAAGTTCCTTAATTTTAGCTTTCAGAAAATCGCATTTCTTTGTTCTAAAAGTTTTGGAAGTTTCCCGCCTGATATCTGCAAAATTTTGTGTAGTCATTTCATTCGGATTTTGTAGCCAGCGTAATGTTGCCTTTTTTCTCTTCTCTGCTTGTTTTATGCATTCCTGGACGAACCATGGTTTGTTCCTACGTATTTCCGCGTGTCCCAATTTTTCTTTTGCTGAAATTTTAATGCTATCTCTAATTTCAATCCAGGTATCCTCAACACTAGTACACTCCGAATCTTCTAAAGCCGAAAATCTATTCGAAACTTCAATTTGGTATTCCTCTCTTACCTGGCTCTTTTCTAATTTCTTTAAATTGAATCTCTCCGTTTTCAGACAATGAATATTTACTTTATTCAACGATAACCTCTCTCGTATTATCGCTGCTACCAGGTAGTGGTCAGTGTCACAGTCAGCCCCTCTAAACGACCGGACATCAATTATGCTAGATTGCCTTCTTCTATCTACTAAAACGTGATCAATTTGATTATGTGTTTTCCCGTCTGGTGATGTCCAAGTGTATTTATGAACGTCGCGATGTGGGAATTTTGTACTCTTCACGATTAGGTTTTTGGATGTTGCAAAGTTCACGAGTCTAACACCGTTGTCATTACTTTCCTTATGTATTCACAAAAGCGAGTAACAAGCTAAACGTGACAAAAGGAAGATAAGATAGATATCGTTATTACATCAGCAGTATACCTGATATTGTTATTTTCAGCTAGACACTTTGGTTTTCGCTACGTTCAAATATGTCTTTTCTTTGTAATTTTTATAGTCAGTCTTAACGGAACATTTAACTTAACGAAACCAGTAACAAATGTATTAAGAAGTTCTCTCAAAATTATACCGTTAGCATACACATCTTTGTAGCAGGTGATCCGGGTTCGATTTCCAATGAGAGCATATGTGTTTCGAATTCAATGTTAAGAGGTTTTCTGGAATTGATTTGCTTTCTAAGAATGGGTATCACCTTCTCTCTTAACCGCTATTCTAATTGGAAGTGGCAGAAATTAACTACTTCCCGTTTTAATGTTGATCACAATAGAATTTAAACGGTAGACTATTGCGAGAAGCTGTTTTTCTGCAATCAATTAAACGTCCCTACAATATGTTCCATCTCCACTTTAATCTCTCTACTAAAACCGGAAATGATATAAATTAATACCACTTCCAGTTTCAATATTACTGGAGAAAATATCACGCTATTGGTCAAATTTAAAATATAATAAAAATAAAAGTCTCTTATCATTGCAAAGGCTAAAGTTTTAGGCTGGGGAATGGAGGATGAGAAGAAGTGCATTGCTGAGCCCTTAAGAAATTCAAACTACAATTTTCATTCTGTGTACTCTGTGACAAACCAAACTTCTTGACGTGATATATATTGCATACTGATACTTGTTTAACGAAGAGAAATGAAATGAAAAACAAGAATTGGTAAATTTTGTCTACATCTTCCAACGTAAATCATAGTTAAGCGCAGACATGGCACCATATTGTTAGGAATCTTATACCTTTCTTTCTGTGTATATAGTTTTACGATGATGGACTATTTAACAGGTGAATATTTTTAAAGCTTATGTTATGCATTGCATAATTTGGAATTCTGATAACCAATAATTTATAACTGAATGATTGAGTACAACTTGTTGGTTTATTTAACTTTTTAATATATTAATTAAAATTTCAAATTATACTATACGAATTGACATGTAAACGCGTTTGTTTTCTCCTTTTGGTTTATTTTTAATGTACCATGATTTGTGGTATGCTGATTATAAACTGTTTCGTAATTCTTTTAACAGAAGGAAAAAAAAAAAAAAAACGTCCGTCGCTGAGATCTTAATGACACCTGTTTAATTCGAGTAACTCCAATTTGTTTCTTTACAAAGTCTCTTAATTATGTACAGTCTGTGTTTTTCCAATGTTCTTGTTCTTTTGCGATTTCAGGACGAATTTAGCCTAAAATAAAAGAACGCTAAAATAAAAGATCGTATAAAGAGTTACTAGTTCTTTACGCATTATTTCCTTTGCCTGCTATTATTCTTTCTTTCTTCTTGTCCTTTTTTAACTATCCTAAGAATTAAGTGCCTACATTAGACAAGTGTCACATGCAATGGGCTTAGGCGTTCATCTTCTGTCCTCATGCACAGTGGTCTCTTTTTTTATAAGGCCGTTTTTCATCATCTGTTAACGAAACACATTTGTCATTTACTGGTCTGTTGCGGAAAATGGCCAGCAAAAAGATCATCCATTTCTAGGGTGTAGGTGGTAAAGAGATAAGTAGGGATTATACTTAGAAATATTTTTCTTTGTTCTTGTGGTTGAAAGCAATGTATAACAGCGCAAATAGAGTTTTAGATATGAAACAATAGAGTTAGGAATTTTTAAAATTTAATTAGGCATCCAAAAATTCTTTTGAAAAATGAAAGTGCTCATACGAAATAGCACTAACTTAACAAATAATGAACAATAGAACGCCGAGAAATTTGGTGATTACTGGCGTAATCCTTGTGACTGGATAGTTGATGGCTTAATCCCATTTCAGAATCGATTATATAAGAGGAGGGACCTAGGAAATACTACTTGGGCTTTATCCGATTCATGTACCCCACCAAGAATTGAAACTAGGATTATGCGCATAGCAAATACGCGTATTACCAATTTGGTAATGAGGAAGCCTGTGAGAAATTTCAGGTAGTCTTTTTTTAATAGTTAATTGTTAATTTCACCGTCCATATATCGGAATGTAGTGTTGCAGTAGCGTAATCGATAAGACGTCCACCTACTCACTTACTCACTGGAAATTACACGTAATTTATTAGTAATTTACGTCATGTAGATAGGGAGATGTATAAAAAAAACTACTTTTCTGTTTAAAAAAACTAAAACTTTCCAAAAGCAGGACACGTTCAAAAGTAGAACCCACTGAAGCGAAGTCTAAACTTTCTGAGTAGAACCTCTCGGAACAAAATGTCACGTTGCCAAATTCTCTCGGCCAAAATGTCACCTTGCCATTGCGACTTCTGTGTGTTCAAAATATCATTGTATGAATATACACTTAAAATACCTTCTGCAGTTAAACCTCTATTAATGGATACCTTCATAATATAGACATATTTTTGTCCCAGCAACAATATATATTATTACACGACATATCCCTCTATTTCAGGACACTCTCAGATATGGACAGGAATAGTCTTTTTCTCCCTTCCTCCGTTCGATGGTTCAACAGTTTTCAAGTAATGATGGCAAAGACAACGTTGATTGAAATGTGGAGGAGAAAATATATATATTGCTCGTACGCCCTTAAAAGCTGATGTGCTCACTGCAGATTCTCTCACCAAATTGACTAAAATAGATTCAATCAATAAGATTTCTCCTAAGTTCAATTTTCGATTATATCCATTTATTTCTAACCATTTTTTTATATTTTTTTTGCTTCTAGTGTTGAAATTAAGCATATTATTATTATTATTACGAAGTTTTAGCCATACATACCAGTCTGAGTTTGCTGCCGCGATATGTCCATATACCATAAAACCTTACATTTTTTAAAACAATCGTGCACGCCACAAATCGTAATATTTATTTGTTATTGTTACAAAGTTAATATATTATTTTATAAAATAAAAACAAATCTAGCGTGAGCCCATATAAATTGGAAGGAACCTTTTAAAGCACTTTTCTTTGTACGAAAGCAAACACTAACCAGTGCAAAAAAAAAAAAAAAAAAAAAAAAAATTAATTTGTAGACTTGTTTCTAGTTTTTTTTTCTTTTTTTTTAAACGTACTTTACGTATGTTACATTCTTCACACGTCACGTACAAAACCCTTTTTCATGTGTAATTGTCCAACAATGGAGATAACTCACAAAGATTGGAGGACTGCAAAAAGTACGGATTTTCATCAATTGGAGACAACGAAAGTACTGTTTTATTGCAAAACAAACTGTGTCATTCTCGAACACCTGGGTTCTTAACAGAATATCAGGGTTGCCACAACTACATAAATGTATCTAACTCGTGCAAGAGTTAGAATTACGCTATATACATACAACGTAAAATATTTTGGTTGCGTTTAGCGGTAGTTTTTTTCCGTGCGGTCTTCTCACAAACATCTCAGGTGATAGTGTTCATATTTCATAAATACATTTTTCATTAATAACCCCACAAAACGGGATAAATTATTTCTCATGAAACAATCCATAAAAAGTAGTTTACTCGCCCTAGTGAACTCCTATACTGACATTTTTCTTGAAAACGAACCAGATGATTTTTTTTTTTTTTTTTTTTTTTTTTTTTACAAATATGTCTTTAATAACCTGCTATAATGCTGTACAAATTACTTCTTACGAAACTGTCAACAGTGGGTGACTTATTTTTGAGGATGAGTTTTCTTCGGACGAAGTTTCCCGAAAACGTTTTATAATTTGGTATATGTCTCAGAAATAGATATTTGATCTCGATATACAAGAGCCGTCTTGACTGAGTAAATGACTGATTGATTGATGAAAATACCCACATGAGGTACTTTACTTTTGGGTATAAGTTTCCTTCGTACGAAGCTTCCCGGAAATACCTTATAATTTTATTTCCAATTCGCAAATAAATGTTTCAGTAATAACTGCAGCATAACGTGATTTAGTTTAAGAAATTGAAGTGACAAATGTTAGTTTGGCGACCCGTACGTTTTCGTTTCTCCCTGAAAACAAAATTGATTGTTACATCTTAGGATCATAACTTTGCCGCCCCTTGCAATGACATCATTATCCGCCCCCCCTTTCCCCAAAAAGAGCAAATCTTAAAAGCCACGACTTTAAGTATGCTACCCCATCATGAACAACAAAGAGGAGGGGAAAGAGCACTCGTACTTAGAAAGGCCTAAACAGTACAAATACAATCTCGTTGTGTCTGCTTTTCTTTAAATAATAATTTTTATTTTAGTGAAAGATAAAGCAAACACACCTGCAGAGGAAAGATGGTAATCCTTTTTATAGAAATTAATATTAAGCCTCAATATATCAGTTTGCAATTCCAGTGCAACTAGCTCTTTTATCTTAATTTTATTTATTTATTTATTTTTTATTTTCCTTCTACGTCTGTTAAACAATATTCGAAAAGGTTGTTTCCATTTTCAATGATAAGGAACTTGTTTGTGATAAAGACAAGACTAGTTTTCATATCAAAACTATGATAACTAACTATATGGAACAGGTGTTCTCTACTATTCGAGAATTAAGTTCTTGTATTTGACAACAATCAAGCAATTCATGCTGGTATTCGTTTGACCATTTGCTTTAGCACTGTCCATGCGACATTAAACATGATATATGAATATAGTATTCAAATAAAAAGTGAGCTTAGTAAGTTTAACTGTCATCGTCATGAAGTATGTTTCCAACAAAAATATTTATTTTAAATAATATATTTGTGACAGATTTTGCCACCCCTTGAAACTTGTCGCCCCATGCAAACGTCGTGTTGTACCTATAGTAAAGCCAGCCCTGCTTGTATATTACCTCAATGTAATTATATTAATATCGATTTTGTAGCTGATATTGAATGGGAAAATTATGCTTCCCTCCTTTTTTTCACACTTCTGAAATCTTTTTGCTAAGTAAATGGGTTTTCCTTTCTTTTTCTCTTAATGTTTATTTTGCACTATTGATTTGATAAGTTTATATTTCCTGTTCTTCTGTTAGTCTATTATCCGCTCTGTTGTTTGGCGTCATTTTGGCTGCAATTGAGGAGCTTGGTGCAATAAGGGCGTAAGTCCGAAACATGCAGTTGGAGAAAAACGATATTGAGAATTTAAGTAGTATTTTTGTCTTATATAAAACAATGTAATATGCAGCATTTCATTCCGATATTGAATTGAAATGTTAGCAGGAGGCTAAACAAGCATGGCAAAAGCCACAAATGTGTTTGATGCAAAAAGGGCGTAAACTCGCTTACGCCCTTATTACATCAAACTCTTTAATTATAGGTCTATGGAAAATTAAAATATATATTACAAACTTTTCTAGAACTAAGGATGCGGTACGCTTGCGTTCACATCCTCAAAAAGATAAATATTTAATTCCTACATCGTACTGTTGCATCCCGCCAGAAGGACAATAGTCAAACATATTATTGTATTATTAATCGAAACGTTTCGGCTTTGATTTTGTCGTACTATACGATGACATTTTAAGTTTAGTGACGATAGAATGCAGGGGGTAATATGTGGTTAAATACCTTTCTTTACCTTTGAGGCAACAAGCAATTTAATTACAATATTGTGAACACATTTTATCGGATTTTGAGCACCAACCGCAATTTCATACATGCTTCGGATTGATTATTGAATTTTGCTTTTTTATTATTAGAAAATAGTTAATTCATTGCTTATGTGTAAAGATGTCAGTCAACTGTATGAATAATTTCATGAGCTAAATTTAACATATATAGATAATACGCCGTATTATAGTTTATCATGTCTATCATCAATATGTTTCTGATGTAAACGTGAAAGCTCACTAGTTTATCCTTTGATTATTAAGCTAATTTAAAAGATTTAACATATGAAATGTCTAGCATTAATTTGTTAATCGAGTTGTTCTTGAACTTAAAACATTAGGTCTCTTTGGAAATTGTGACTGCATTATTACTTTTATTATTACTTGTTTATGCCCGGTAATTCTTTCCGTTTCGATAACTCTCGAAGAACTTCGGTTGAAATTTGATATATTTGAGTAAAATGTTAAATTGTCATTAATGTGTGTTTATTTTTAAAATTTTAGAGTTGTTGAATTTCAGAATTTAAGAACTGTTCTTCTAGAGTGCGTAGATTCTCTGGAGAATAACCTTACTCTTAATTCTTTTTTTTATTGAATTCATTGGATGTATTATTGGTATAGTACAAAACGTTACAAATACAGGTATAATATTATTAAAATACATTATATATAAAAACAGCAGGAAACGGAGGGAATGAAATAAAACTTCACTGGTTGCAAAACCATTCAGCTTTTTTGTGATGATTACAATATCAGACCAATACGACAACGGATTTGCTTGTACGAACACAATACGTATTGCATATCTGTGAATTGTAGCACCCTCTCGAACACAAACATTCGTTGATGTGGGTCATAGGGTCGTCATATTTTGCCTGAGGAAAGCTAATTCATAACTGCTGTAACAGCTCCTCGAGATCTTCTAGATGGCCAGTGGCGCAGAATTGAAATCCGAGCTGATGCCAGATATGTTCAATTGGGGAGAGACCAGGTGACCTTGCTAGCCGAGAAGAACCTAAACGTGACCTAGACAGTGCATAAACACACATGCCATGTGTGACCGAGTGTTATCTTGCTGAAAGATTTTGCTAGCATCCTGTCACAAAAAGGGGCAACAAATATGGACTCAGAATCTCATCCACGCCAAGGTCCCGCGAATGACTACGAAAGGTGATCGAAAGTCATACACAATGGCTCCCGAAATCATGACGCTACGACTAACGCCAGTGTGCTGTTCTACATTATTGGCTGAATGTGACCTCTAATCCCGGCTGAACGCTGAACCAAAGGTGAACGCTGTACAACTGATCCACCGTGCCTGCATGTAAATATGTAGCTAATAACATCATGTCTATGTATTTTATCGGCGTTTTCCTATTTCTTCACATATTCTCATTTATTAAGTCTTTTATGGGAAGATCACTCAATTTAATTAAATTTGTCTTCTTTAGCCTGAAAGACATTATCCTGAAATGTTAATTTATTTTTAAATTTAAATAATACGAACATTCGGTCGAAAAACTGTGAAAAGCTTTTTCAAGCCAACCATCTTGAATGTGGTTTTCCCCATTCACACCAGGCAAATGCCGGGGTGGTACCTAACTTATAGGTCCCAGGCCGCTTCCTTCTTTCCCCAATCCTTCCTTCCTTCCCTTTTCCCGGATGGTGTGCTCGCCAAGAAACGTCATCTCTCATACGTGACGGACTAAATGGCCTAGATTCCAAAAACTCAGAAATTTAAATTCGAACTCCCACTTAAATAACATGAAAGAGCTCCCGGTACTAAAATAAAACAAAAATTGATTTCGTAGACCTTTTCCCTTTTGTACGAAAACGAGACATTAATTTGCATCCTTGGACTCTAGGAGGGTATTTCTACTACAATATTAAATCTTAAATGTAGTTCATTTAGTAAGAATAGCATTATCCTAGTATTAGATTAGTCTACCTTGAAACTGAAGCTGAGCTGGGTTTTAGTAACTGCGCAGTTTCTATCCTCAGAAAGCAAGGAAATTTTCGCCTTGTCAGCAACACCTTTCGCTTCTATTTTGCATTCAATTATGAGAACAGATAATTCCACATGAAAATATGCTGCTATCTCATCCGTATTGATGATAAAGACAGTGATAAAAAGGAGAAAAGAGGAAAACAAGCGTGTTTTTAATCTCCCGTCACCAATTTGATCGATCTTTCTGTTGAAACAGATGGCGCGTGCTTGGCTAAGGAGAGGCGTGTGTAAACATGATTTGCGTGACTCAGTCCTTGCTTCCAGTGCCACCTGTTGGCCACGCGTTAAAAGTCTTCTCTCTCTTCCCATTCCACCAATATCCAACCAAACCAACAACATGTTGGAGTCATACGGTCTTCAACAAGTGGTTGGCAAAAGTACAAAACCCGAAACTCATTGCTAACGCGAAATGATGGTGATAGTTGGAAGCACGCCAAGTCACTTTCAGTCTGCCTTTAATATGTGGTTTCTTGAATATTAAGTGCTTAAAATCTTTTAGCACTAGACAGAATACAATCTGAAGAAGTGTATTACACACTTTATACATGTATCATAATTTTGTTCGTGCAGCCGTACGTTTTGAGGTTAAAGCAGCATTATCCATTCAAAATTTAATAATTTACTTCACTACTTTTCTTTATTAACTTATGAGTAGTTGAGTATAATCTAATACTAGGCTATAGTGTATGACAAAATGAACGCTGCATATTCTGCTTTACACCGTATTTATATTGCTATTTTTGAAATTAAAGTAGGAGGAACAATGCCCGACTCCTGGATTATTTTAAAAATTAAATTTATATTTACATTTGTCCTTATTTCACGGTAATTTTTGATTATAACCCTTAACTTGTATGCACTTCTCTCAGGTCGAAGATAAACTCTTCGTACAATCTTCAAAGTACTTCTGGATTTTTTTTTTCATCAACTGACCTTACAGCATGTTCAATATAAATTAGATTCGGAACTCCAGGAGTACGGAACAATTGTGGGAAGAAACTATACTCGCTGGAAACCGGAGAATAATGTAGAATTGACAGTAATTTAGTGACAAGTGCTAGCACGCAATAGAAACAATTGATAAAAATGCAACTTATCGGATTGATATAACGTCTACCATCTTTCGCAGTCAGAACAGCTAAGATGTAACATGTAATGGAGTCATAGATGTCGTGAATGGTCGCAAGTGGAATATTATGCCATTTCGCGTGCGGCATCATTAAGTTCTCTGAGAAAGAATGGTGGCAGACATTGCGCCGGTTTCATGTCTCCAAAACAAACCAAAGATGTTCAGTTATGTTCATATCCAGCCAGGGTAAGGTCTTCAGTTTCATCCCGATGTTCCTCAAACTAAATTGCAACCGCTTTAGCAGTGTGAATTGGAATCATCCTGGAATATGATGTCATTATCCGGAAAGACATTTTGATAGTAGGATTCATGGTTTCTTAAAACAGCGACATGAGCACGAGCAACGAGGCACCTGGCAAATGTCAGTACAAAACCCACTGAAAAACCAAGATATTTCGCCACAGTTTACTGCCATATTTCACGATTGGGCGGGTATGCTGTGGATTATGGGCACCCGACAAATATAAACACAGCCCATAGTTTGAAATAAAGAGATCGATTACTAATTCGACAATTGATACGTTTCTAGTCACCTCGCCCATGCAGTCCATGCTGCACGTTCGCGGCATCATTGGCGTCACAGTTATTGATAATTATTTGTTGGAGCCATCAACGACAGCGATAGGACTCTGATAGTCATCAGAAACTCGTGCGTAGTAAATGTTGTGAGCCGTCGAAGACGGCGATAATTCGAGGTTGAGCACAGTCGATTTGTCTCTTTTCATCATAGAATACATCTTTAAATTCATTATGATGTTTAAGCTTACGTGAAAAAACTAATCTAGAACAAGGACAATCTCACAAATATTAATACCCTAATACTTTACTAGATATACTTTTGCACTTACAAATAGCAGAAAATTACGCAGGAAAATTTCTGTAATGTCTAGAAGTTGAAAATGTCAGAAAAAGTTAATGAAGGTGAAACTGAAAATGTGAAGAAGAGTAACAGCGATTTCATCAATAAGCCATTAATTGTAAATCGTAATTATAAAACGAAAACATGCTAATTTGTACTGTCACGCCATCCTGAAATGTTATACAACATTGCTTAAGAAATTTCGAATGTTGGTTATAGAAAAAGAAAGGAGATAATAAACATCCCTTATAATAAACGGCAAATGTCTAATCCCAAATAGTAAACAGTCATGCTAATAGATGTTACTATATGCGTTATTACTTGCCTACCTGACGTTAATAAATACCGTTATGCAGGACCGTGATGTGTGACGAAGTCCTTGAATATTTGTATGAAATATATGGTATGGAGTTTGAAACCGTTGGTGAACAAACTCAAAAGGAAATCAATTTCGTAAATGTAAAAAAATTAAAACTTTTAATGAAGCACGATTTTAATTTATACTGTACAGTGAACCGAAGATTTAAGCTTCACAACTAGTTTAGATATTACATAAACTTAGTACAAAAATATGTGCTAAATTTTAATGTATTTGTCATCCGATGCGTTCTTAAGTTAGAACAGTGCATATGTAAGAGAATTTGTTTAATACTAGTTGCAAGTGATTTTGTTTCACTACGTGAATTTTGGGGAGAAGCTAAATTAGCAGTTTATTTAGTGCTTACCGTCTCTTCAGAATATTAATCAACTGTTGAGATGTAATTATGGAGAAATATTAACACAGACTCATTTATCAAAATCAAGGTAATTAAACCAATGAATCGTACTGAAGCACAATGAGTGAGGAAAATAAACCAACTCTTTCCAGAAAGTGCCTAATGATCAAACTCTTGTGTGAGTAGGATAGTCTGGTGAATATTCTGAGATAATTGATATTCAGTTCTATATAATTTCATTAAATTCTACCCCACCTCACTACTTCGCCAAATTGGATATACGTACATATAAAACATTCATTACAATTCATGAGTAGGATTTAGTGTCGTTCGCTATGTATCATAATATATAAAATTTAAAATCTAGTATTTTAATTTTAAAAATTACTAATCGTATATGGCTAGTGATAGAGTGTTCACCTTTAGTATGAAGAATCCTTAAATGGGGAGTTTTGATGGATCTGTTTCTTCCATTCTGTTCATTTCCCAAATACTCAATTACAATGAATTTTGTAATAATCAATTACATTTGTCACCCCTTCTTTAGCCTACATAAGTCACAGTAATGGAATGGTAATCAGGTAATAATTTAATTTTTATTCCTAATATTCAGAGCTTTAACTAGCACGTATGTGACGTGTAGACTCGGGTTCGATTCTCAGTGATAGCTCATATGATTAGGAGCTATAGTTGTACGTCTCACAAGGCCACTGTACACAATAAGAAACGTTATACCAACAATGTTAACTATGTTCTGCACATGTATCGTCGTTTTAAAAATCAATAAGCGTATATCAAATTTTGCGTTTCGACGCTAATACCGAAACCTTACCAGATTTTACGAGATCCCTGAAGAATCTGTAAGAATCATAGGCGACGGATTCATCATTCCTGAGATATCGAGTTAGGCCTACCGGTCACTGGTAACTTTCTGTCGGGCAACTATCATGTTACCCTGGCTAAATGCATTGAGTCTTATGGAAGTCCGCTCACTAAGGCGACGTCGACAGAAAAGTTGCCAAGGTGCCTCCAAGCAGCAGCTTTCTAAAGTTTCTTTTTTATTTTCTTTTTCTTTTTGTTGTTGTTGTTGTTGTTGTTGTTTGTTTTCGCATAACAGCTCGTTCCGTGTGCAGCACGTGAAAAGAAGTATTGGCAATGGAACCTAAGCGATGAAGACCATGAAAAATTAATTGACGAAATAGAGAAACGCTTGTTTTTTTGATTTTTTATATTTGAAATGGAAAGAAAATTGAGAATGATAATTTTATCTGTATATTTTAGTTGTGGGAAATCAATGAAAGTAGTAGTGTGATAATGACATATCAATGACAGCAATATGTCATTATCGAATAAATGAAATGAAATTTTTGAGTTTTACGTCCCACGATTATGCCGGTTAGGCTAAAGGAGACGGTGATGATGAGTAATGAATGAAATGGTGGAATGAAGAAAGTGGGAGGAAACGGGAGAACCCCGAGAAAACTCACGCACACGGTGTTTGTCCACCACGAAGTTCACTTGGCGGGAGCAGGGTTTGAACCCGAGACTCCAAGCACCAGAGGTGAACGCTCTACCTCTGAGCCACCGAGCATCGAATAATATGCATTTTTTTTTTTTTTTTTTTTTTTTGGAAAGTTCATTCTATTTTCTTGTAACACTTCCTCCCACAATTTCTCCTTTAAATTTCTATCTGAATATTCTTGCATACTGTTTTTTTTATATAAGCTGGGCGTTTATTTATTTCCTCAATAAATTTTTCATTGTCTTCATTGCTAATTAAAGACATATTAGCGTGCATTGCAGACACTTCTTTTCACGTGCTGTACACGGAACAGAGTGTTGTGCGAAAAAACTTGCAGAAACCCTTTTTGTAACCTTCTGTTTGGGGACACCTCGGCAACTTTTCTGTCGCCGTCCGCCGCAGTGAGCGGACTCCCATAAGACTTAATGCATTTTTACATGTTGCCCAACTGTTCCGTCGCCGAGCTGTTGCCCAGCTGTCGCCCTGCTTGGCGACACTTCGGCAACTTTTCTGTCGACGTTGCCTCAGTGAGCGAACTCCCATAAGGCCTACCGCTCACTGGCAACATTTTGTCGGACAACTATCTTGTTGCTGTGGCTAAATGCATTGACTTTTATGGGTGTCCGCTCACTGAGGCCACAGTAACAGAAAAGTTGCCGAGGTGTCGCCAAGCACTGCGACAGCAGGGCAACAGCTCGGCGACGGAACAGTTGGGCAACATCTAAAAATGCTTTGAGTCTTATAAGAGTCCGCTCACTGCGGCGACGGTGACAGAAAAGTTGCCGAGGTACCTCCAAGCAGAGAGATAATAAATAAATGTTTTCTACAAGTTATTTTTCACATAACAATTCGTTCCGTATGTAGCGTATGAAAAGAAGTGTTCGCAATGGAAGCTAATATACAGTCTTTAGTTACTGATGAAGACAATGAAAAATTGAAGAAATAGAGAAACACCGAGCGTTATATAAAAAAGTTTGCAAGAATATATAAATTGAAAGAAGAAATTGTGGAGGAAATGTTTGTTTCGCTATCTATAAGAAACTAGAATGAGCTTTCCAGCCAAGAAAAAAATAACACAGGAGTCTATTACATTTTGAAATGAAAATGAAATGAAATCTTGGAATTTTATGTTCCATGGTTATGCCGAGTAGGCTAAAGGGGACGGTGATGATGAGAATTAATGAAATGGCAGGAGGGAGAAAGTGGGAGGAAATGGGTAAACACATTCACACGGTGTTTGTCCACTTAGCGCGGGCTGTGATCGAACCAGGACCCCTATGCACCAGAGGTGAACGCTTTACAACCGGACCCTATTAGATTTTGCATCTGATATCGCAGTACAACTAAATGGACCAATGTCATTAGTCGGTCTGATTATTATTAACGATTATTTTACAGGTAAATCAATCTAATACATACATAGTACATGCTTACCTTAATGTTACAATTAAGGTACAGCTAGGTACCCCTTTCTTCAGGTGGTACAGCTAGTCTGAAGTTTCTGTTTATCTTTGTTATTGCTGGTGCTACTAGACACAATAGCTCATCAAAGGTAATCACATTCATTCTACAGTAGCTAAAAAAAACTTCGAGGGATAATTGCGTAAATCACTATATGGCGTGTAAACGTTTTCCTTCTGCGTCTAAACGAATCTGGAACTGTATATATAGAATGTACCCAGTATTTCTTTTTTACTTCTTTTCATCCTTCTTAAATTCAGCAATAGCACACAAACAATAGCACATTCTTCGAAGTCCATCGTACTGTGTCCAATCCAAATTGTGATATTAAATGCCCGGCAACTTTTCTGTTGCCGTCGCCAGTGAGCGAGGGTGTGGAAACAAAGATGTTTTGTCGCCGTGAAGTTGCTGACTGTAGGCGACAGCGGCAAGATAGTTGCGCAACTGTTTTATCGCCAGTGAGCGGTAGGCCTAAGACTCAATGCATTTAGCCAGAGCAACAAGATAGTTGCCCGACAAAATGTTGCCAGTGAGCGGTAGGCCTTAATGAGAAGGCAAAGCGATCGGTTGATCTCGAAAAGCGGTGTAAGACAGGAATGTTAGCTCAAAATTTCAAATTTTCAGATATCTATGCCTATTGGTTATTCGAACGACAAATATATCTCAAACTTTCTCATAAATCCTTTATCCAGGATCACAGACTCATTTAAGAATACAAATGAAGATTGCAAAAAAAAAAAAAAAAAAAAAAAAAAAAAAACTACTCACAGTGCTCTATTTATCATAGTCTAAACTGCATACTTAATTTTGCTCTTTTGTTCGTAATTACATTTGACAACTAGCTTTTATCCAGCGACATTTTTCTCAAGGGATACAAATGAAAAGAAAAAGAAAGAAAATAAATTTTCAACGACGCCAACTGTCGCGATGCTTCTTCTACACCTATTATATTATCCTCCTCTCTTATAATTTTACGAGAAAAATTGCAATTCGTTTACTTTTTATTATCTTTTTAGTTACTGATAATGTGAACAAAAGACATTATTAGAAATGAGACCTGGTAGGCGAATTGCATTAAGATTTCTGTATATTCTTTTTATTCATTTTATTTTTCTCTGTCTCATATTGCGAAATTTCTTCCGGTTCTTATGAAACACTCTTCTCTGAAGTTGACAGTGGATAATGTTAGTGCGTCATACGGCGCCTGTATTTTGTTTCCTTGGATACAAATTGAAGTGATGGCGAATCCTATTTATGATTTTTTGTGTTTATTTTGTATAGAGGTTTCTTATTTTAGATGTTATCCTTCGTAACTCATTCCTATACAGATTCATTACATTTAGTAAGGCATTTGACATACAGCGCCACTATGTCGCTTAACATTGTAGAGGAAATATTGAAGGCTGTACTCAGTAGGAAAGAGGTAATCTTTTAATATAAATAAATCGATTTCTGTTCAATCCATTATTTATATTAGGATTGAACAGAAATCGATTCATTTATATTAGAAGAATAAATAATGAAGAATATAGAATAATATAGAAGAATAATACGCACATGCGTATGTAACAATTTTTACAATTTTCACTATTTTATAAAATTGAGTATTTTAGAGGTAAATGCAACGATTTGTGTTAAAAGGAAGTGTATTCCTGGGAATCTGTTGAAAATATAAGCCATTGAATTATATTATTACAATATTATACTATGATATATTATAATATATTAATGTGCCCTGTTGGTCGGTCTATCAGCTGTACTGGAATTTGGACACACGCTCAGAAATTTGGGGAATAAACTTAAAGAAAACTCGCTTGGGTTAAAAATACAAATCCTACCATTAAAATAATATTTTCTTATGCAATGCTACTTCCTTGCATTCCCAATTATCTCTCGTCGCACAACATAAATAGAATCCACCTAAACTTATAATTGCCTTCTTTGGCTTTATACCAGGTGATGATCAGTCTCAACTTTCTAGCCAAAGTTTTAGATCCCGTAAAAAATACCGTGAGAAAATTTCACCTTCTATTCTGGCACAATATTAAGGTTTGCAGGATTTTTAATTAGCATGTCGGTGGCCAAGGTATATTCCAGCATTAACCTCAGTATTTCCCAATATGGATTCAAAGTACTTTAGAAGTGGAGTAAGGTAAACAGTTACGACAAGTGTCAATTCAGAACTTATCCTGACAGAGATTATTATTTTTTTTTAAAAAAAGTAATTTTTGGGAGAAAATGTTTGCTTCCAATTATTATTATTCCTAATTACTATTATTAGTATCTCTGCCTTTCATTAATATGCTACCAATGTAAAAGTGTCTAAAATTTGAGATATATTTTTGAAAAATCCTGGTTTCACATTTTATGGCACCATGTTTTCTGTTGAAAGGGCGTATGTGCTCAAAGCTTAATATATATATATATATATATATATATATATATATATATATATATATATATATATATATATATATATATATATATATATTGGATTAAACCATAATTCACAGTTGGATCCTATATAGGTAATAAACAATCAATAACCATGTACGTTTACACATATCTTTCTTTTTTTCATCAACCGAACCGATTCGTGAAAAAACAGTTTTTTTGTCATTTCCCGAAAATTGTGTTTACTGCATATACGCCCTTTTAACAGAAATTTATTCTAATAAAATAAAGAGTTTGTTTTGTCTGTCTGTGTGCGGCCTGGAGACCAGACGAGCGGACCGAGACTTACCAAACTTGGGTCACTGATACCTTGGTCCAGGCTCCAGACCAAGACGAAGCGCTTTTTTCAAATTTTGAATCAGGGGGTCTCAGGGGGGAAACGTTTACCGGGACATGTAAAAGTACCGGTAGTAGAAAGTGACCGATATTAGTATCGAATTCATATTTTCGCTGTTGCTGAGATCAATGGTGAAACTCCAATTGCACGAAATTCCAAATTCATCCCATTCGGCCGCGGGCCGGTGGTCACCGGGAGCGATAAAGAAACCTGTAAGAATAATCCTAAATGACTGATATTAGTGTCAAATTATAATTTTCGTTGTCGCTGAGATCAATAGTGACACTTCCATTAGCGATGACTTTCAACCTCAGCTACCATTGTATGCAGGCCGGGGTTCACCTCCGGGAGGGGGTTACCGAGACATGTAGAAATAATCCAAAATGACCGATACTTGCGTCAAATCCATAGTTTTCGCGATCGCTGAGATGAATGGTGATATATCCCAGTTGTGTTAACTTTCAAATATAGCCCCTATATGAAGAATGGGTATTTCATCTAGTTTTAAATAAAAAAAAAAAACAATAACTCTGCTAAAAACTGTAACGAGCATTTGATTGATCTGATTTTCAATTTAACGTTCCTTTCAGCGTGGACCTATAGCTTAACATGGAATCTGCATCACCTGAGCTCCCGCCAGGAATCCAACTCCAATCTCCCTCAGCAAATGCATGTACGATAACCATTTAGCTACGAGAAAGCTTAAGTAAAGAGGATTCCATGTATGATATTCGGAGAAGTATTTTGCAGGAAGAAAAAGCTACATTTATTTTACTATAGGCAACCAACATTTCTTTGCTACTACACAGGTTGCATAGAAGTTAGGGAGATTTATAGATTTTAAACGTTAATGGATAACCGCCGTTAAAGTCACCGTTACTCTTAGAGGTGTTGACGGATAGACTCCAATAATGAACTTGATCGAAATAAACACTCTTGCTGTCTATTCGAAAATACAGAATTAAAACATTCGCTTCCGTTGAAGAGTTATTACGTGGGCTAACGAACGGACTAAGAATACAATCTTATACCCCACTAGCATGATCATAATATCCATTGCTACGGAGACCTGAAAATTAGTTAGAGTCTCATTTTATTTAGTATTTGAAAATATCTTCAAGTAGGTGCTGTTTTGAAATTCGGCCGCTGTAGCGCTGTGGTCGGCATCTCGTGCATGCGCGTTGAGTATCTACATACGTTGGCAAGTCACAGAATCAATTACAGAAGCAATCGACCGTGTTTGCATTTGTGAGTAGTTAAAATGCATCCACCGATTGAGAATTTTGCCGACTGTGAAATACACGCACTGTGATTCGTTTACTGACTGCTAAAGACGTGAAAGCGGCTGAAATTCATCGCCAGATAGTGAAGTGTATGGACAAAACATTATGAGTGATGGAATGGTACGAAAATAGATTAGACCTTTTAAAGATGGCCGCAAGAATGTTCTCGATGAGGAATGGAATGGGCGATTTTTGTCCTCACTGAAGACTTGATCCACAAAGTTTACGAAAAACTGAAAGAGAACAGACTCTTTATGATTTCGTCGTTATCTGATAAATTTCCTTAAAGTTCCTTAAATTTCACGGTCACCGCCATGACGACGAGGATGAAGTCAAAACGGGCACATTGCATTAGTTGGCAAATCACATAAAACTTCTATGAGGATAGGATTCAAAAGCTTGTACGATACAATAAATGCCTTAATGCCTTAATATTGGTGGAAACTATGTCGAAAAGTAGATTAAGATGCAGGATTTCGTGTAACAATAAATTTGTTACGAAAAGTATACTTGTTTTATTATTATTGTTTCAGAACGGTACTTTGTTTAAAAAGACACGACTCATAGTCTTTATTCTCAATGCTCATTTTGTGTACGGCATTAGAAAAACTAGAGTACATTGAATACCTGTACATCTTCATTTTTAACCCATTGATTTAATGGAAAAGTATTCTCTCTATCTTGTTTGAAATGCACGGGAGTTTCAATGGTCTGATTGTACTGATTTGTTTCCTTGCATTGTCAAAATGTATTTACATTAATGTATAAACTTAATACATCATCATCATCATAGGTTCTGCCCTTATTGGCAGGTCATTTGCCGCAGCTGAGCAGCTTTCATTCTCCATGGTCCTTCGTCTTCAAGTATGATCTTTCTGTTTTTATATCAGCCATTAATTATAGTCTCCTTCGCTCCCTCCCTCTCCGTCCCGCCACCATACCCTCTAAGACGGCCCTTATGATACAATTTCTTCTTAGGCAATGTCCCAACCAGTTTCTACTTTTCTCTCTTACCATTTCTAACAACTTCTCAATCGTTTTCCGCTCGATCCAACTAATTCTTTCAGTCCTTCTCCACATCCACATTTCGAAGGCTTCCAATCTTTTTTCATCACTTTTACGTGATATCCATGTTTCCATCCCATACAGTACAACACTCCACACGAAGCATTATATGAGTCTTTTTTTTTTTTTTTTTTCAAATCTTTATTCAAGGTCCCACAAAACGGACTTTTCCTATTCCTGAAGGCTTCTTTCGCCATTCCTATCCTTGCTTTTATTTCACGTTCGCACTTCATTTCATTACTAAGAATACTACCCAGATATCGATTGCATTTTTTCATAGGGGTAATTTGAACATAACAAATCGTTGAAACAAATAGCTGATGACAAGTTGACTAAAAGCATAACTAACTTAGTGGTAATAATGTCGTAAGTAGTAATTAAAGCTTGAACTAATTATACGTCTCATTTATATTCTTTTCCTTGCCGACCTTTTGAGTTTGTATTTTGTTGTTTCTTCAAAAATCTGTATGTACAAAAGCGAATGTGAGTTTATGTAATTCTTCATCACGGAATAACTACTTACCGAATTGAAATGATACTTGGTGTGATTATCAATCTTTCTCCTAGAGATCTTATGGCATTTCGTTCACAATGTTATCATGTAGGTGAGGGAGTGGAAGGTGTGACGTAAAAGTAATAAAAAAATGACCGATATTAGTGTCTTGTACATCATTTTCGAAGTCGCTGAGATCCATAGTGGTACTCTGGATACTGTTTAAATCGAAATTCATTCTACATCGGCATGGGAGGAGAAGATGGGGCGGGGTGACTTGTATAAATGATCGAAAACAACCGATATTAATGTCTAATTCATTGTTTTCGGGTTTACTGAGCTCAATAGTGGCTCTTCCGATGCCATTTGAGAGCAGGTTCAGCTCTCATTATCATGAGATGAAAAGGAGTGTAATTACAGATTTATGTCATTACACTTTCATTGAAATGCGTATCCTAATGAAATATTGGTTTTAATATTTTCCATAAATCTTTTCTCTCCGTGTGAAGAAGGAAAATACCTGTTCTAGGGGGGAAATGGGTTAAAGTACTTTCCATGAATCTATTCTCTCCATATGAAGAAGGAAATACCTATTCTAGGGGCAAATGGGTTAAAGTAATTTCCATGAATCTATTCTCTCCATATGAAGAAGGAAATACCTATTCTAGGGGCAAATGGGTTAAAGTAATTTCCATGAATCTATTCTCTCCATATGAAGAAGGAAATACCTATTCTAGGGGCAAATGGGTTAAAGTAATTTCCATGAATCTATTCTCTCCATATGAAGAAGGAAATACCTATTCTAGGGGCAAATGGGTTAAAGTAATTTCCATGAATCTATTCTCTCCATATGAAGAAGGAAATACTTATTCTAGGGGCAAATGGGTTAAAGTAATTTCCATGAATCTATTCTCTCCATATGAAGAAGGAAATACCTATTCTAGGGGCAAATGAGTTAAAGTAATTTCCATGAATCTATTCTCTCCATATGAAGAAGGAAATATCTATTCTAGGGGCAAATGGGTTAAAGTAATTTCCATGAATCTATCCTCTCCATATGAAGAAGGAAATACCTATTCTAGGGGGAAATGGGTTAAAGTACTTTCCATGAATCTATTCTCTCCATATGAAGAAGGAAATACCTATTCTAGGGGGAAATGGGTTAAAGTAATTTCCATGAACCTACTCTCTCCATGTGAAGAAGGAAATACGTATCTAGGGAAAAATGGGTTCAGATACATTCCATAAATCTATTCTTCCCGTGTGAGAAAGGAACATTTCAGTTAGTCATTAGAACACAGTTACGGATATCAGCTTTCAAACAATGCTTGAAATCACAGATATAAAATAATTCTTTTACTAAAAAGGGGAATGAAAAAGGAAATATTTATCAAATGTGAAATATAAGGGTCGGACTTTCCCTATTAGTCAGCCAGATAAAATAACATAAATATTCACATATTAATATAATTAAAAGTAATTACAGATATGTTAATATCTGGATCATTTTATATCAATCAATGCAGGTGAGGGTCGTAAGTCCACATAAATATTCCTTTAAGTTACATTTAATCATAAGTTGATATTTAATAATATAATACATACTATACTTGCATCTTCTAGTAGGAGAAAGAGTAGACTTTTAACAAATATCTTAAACAATTACTTATTTATTAAAATTACATTTAGTGAAAACGCTTTAAGTTCTTTTCTTTCCAGAATTTTCTTAAAACTTTTCTGCTTTTATTTCTTCTTGTTGAAGATCTGCTCAGCTACTTGAAGAGGAAAAGAAAACTGTTGTTGATGGGGAAGAAAGTTGAAGAGTCAAAAGAGCTTGAACCAATTATATGACCCATAATGAAATATAAACAAGAATTCCCTTTTTCCAAAACTTTAAGTTCAAAAACAATTATAGACATAAAACTTCCATTTCTGTTTATCTTTCCCATGCAATTTATAGAGTTTGCCCAAAACACAAAGTACAACGTTTAGAATCAAATTGTGAAACTACGCCTTCTAACAAAAATTTCCAAGCAATTTTTAAGATTTTCATGAATCAAGATTAACTTAGTATTAAAATTAAACTCTTATTCTGTCTAGAGCAATACCGATAACATAGCTTAATTTTATGTACTGATTATAATTTAAATTATTATTATTATTATTATTATTATTTTCTTAAATGGTAATGATGTTAGAACTATTCCACTACGTTGCACATTTTAATTTATTAAGAAAAATACATAGAAAAATTGTATCGTAATTTAAATTTTAGTTAATCATTCGTCCAGTATTTTAAGCTTCTAATCAATTATCTCTAAACTTAATACTGATTTAAGTTTCTTTCTCGTTCAATTTTAATATTTATTAACTGAGTTCTGTTTTACTCTAGAAAGTGCAAGTATAATAGAAAGGCTGAGGGAAACGCATTTTACTTCTTACAAAATTGTGCATATGCAACCACGTTTAATTTCCGCTGTTTCGTTAAACAAAGAAGGTCTTAAGGAGTGAGTGAATTATTTATCATCTTTTACCTTTATATGTACCGTGTAAACCCCAAGCTAGAATGTTGAGTCTCAATTTAAGAACATGCTTTTCTCTCTTGTACATTATTCATATTAACATACATGGTAACAGTCGTCATCTGAAGTTTATAACTCTTACTAACGCACAGTCGTCACTAATTTCATGCTCATTGCACTGGTTGAATAACTAGTTGCACGGGGAACAAGAATTACCTGCAATGGAGCTAACTTCCAAGTGAAACATCCCTGTCCAAGGCTTTACTCGTACTATGCGTTCAGACAGATATGTTCACCGTATAGCTCATCATTAAAAAAAAAGAACTTTCATTTACTTTTAAAAGTATTATAATTATATAGCGCTTTCAATAAGACACAGTGAAAATAACATTTTTGGTTTAACTTGGCATTGTTTTGCCTTAAGCTAAAGGAGACGTATGTTCAATGGAAGTTATTGATTACGAAAATAATTGATGGAATGAGAATGTGGGAAAAAGGGCGAACTACAAGAAAACACACGAACACAATGTTTTCCACCACAAATTAGCATAGTCTGAGATCGAACCATAGATCTCTAATACCAGTAGCTCTATCACTTTTTATTTTACTTTTTTATACTCTCAATTACTGCCAGATTTGACAGGAACATGAGTTTATGAATATCGGGAACAGTTAAGAACGTCCATGCTCTTCAGCGGAGCTCAAAAACATGATGAATTTCGCCCCATGGTTGTTAGCCTGAAACCTTAAACCGCTCTAAACACCACATTGTCATCCACTGAGTCACTCTGTCATCCTTAAAACACGTATAGTATGCTGCATAGTGCAAACAAGCTGGCTAGGGACACTTCTTTCGAGAAGGTTTTATCTGACAGTGCATTTTAAGAAATGAATACTTATCTATAAGAATGATATCTGACACAGCACGTCTTAAAAATACTCATGTATAAGAATGATATAAACCAAACTTAAATGCACACTTTAGCTCCAATGTATGCTCTGAGAAACTTGAATATCCTACAATATCCGTTGAATTTTTAAGTCTAAGACTTAAGCCAATTAACCTTAAATTCCATTTTGTAAGAAACACCTCCATATGTTAAGTGTTCAATATAGTGCTTGCATCTAATGCTTGATTTATATTCACAATAGTCCCTTCGTTTATTATTGCATGATCTTTTATAAGGTAACCAGCTGTCAGTGACTATCCGTAGCAACCAGCTTATTTTGAACCTTACACCTTACTTTGATTGTGTAATTATAGCACCTAATTTACTCATACCATTATTTTCTCATTACCAATTAATCCATAACTCAAAAACTGTACATTAGTTTTGTGTAATTTTGAATTAAACTATAAATAATAATAATTCAGTTTGAAGGCATGTAATCGTAGAATATACTGGGAACAATTAGCAATTTATTTGGCAAGAAATGATTTCTTAAATATAAAATTCTTAACCTAACAATATCATGTGCCAATCGCATTACATCGATCGTAATGACGGTTTGCACATACCACATAGAGAGTCTCGACATATTTACCTACGGATATCAATAGAAATAAATGTCCTCTCTAAGTATCCGGATTGTTCAAAGATAGAAATAAGTATGAACCCATTTTAAGGAGATGTGAAAATTATATTTATCTGGATTGGAATTGCAATAGTAATTTTGATATCCCCTAGTCCAAAAGTTTGCGCAAATTGTTTAGATACGTTACTCGAACAAACTAAGCCCAGATCTCTTCCTTGTAAACCGAATTTATTTCTAGTTTCCTTTTATATCTCACAAATATTTTCATTTTGTGAAAACTTTATTTTCTCTGGACAATTTATTTTTAGATCTGATAATATTTGTTCACGTCACGCTATCAATCTTCAATATTTTAATCTCATATGCACATTCAAATATCTAAGTCATATTAACAAAACTCATTCTTTAATGCTTATATATATATATATATATATATATATATATATATATATATATATATATATATATATATATATATTGGTATTTAAATCTAACCGTACGAGATAGGGTTTGTGTAGGAGAAGTGGAGCAAATAAATTACATAAATATTTTTGGAGAACAAACATAGGGGAATAGAAGAATAAGCTTGGAGTGAACTTGATATTAAGTCACATTATTTTTACACTGTATTTGTATTTTAGGCTATCGTAAAACTAAATGCTGTACTCCGCTCTGCTCTATCGTAAAATATTTAAAAAATCGATTTTGATGGATAATAGTACTGTGTGATGTTTATGTCAGAAAACCGAGAAGTAGGTACAAGTATATTTTAGAAGAAAATTTGAAAGCAGGAATAGAATATGAGACCAAGGACCTTACACTCAAATAAGAAATAAAAATTTACAATCCAAATATTAACTAATTGATATACACCATAATGTCTAGGTTATTTGAGTAAATTAAAATATATTATGAGTTATTGTATATGTAATGTAGAGTATCCGTAGTGGATGATCAAGTTTTCAGTATAGGAATATATAGTAGATTGAACATATAAAATATTCGGATATAAAGTCTCTACTATATACACTAATCTCTGCTTCGATTGGACAAACACAGAGACGTGAAGTAGAGCCTGATATGTTGCTGCTCCCACATGTTACATTATACATGAGCCATCTGCGAATATGTGGCTCTGTAACTTGAAATTTGCATTCAGTATTCGAAGCGAGAGAACAAGTAGAAAATGATTTTATTCGTTAGAAATATATATGCTTATTCAACATAGAAAAAATATGTATACACTTTTACTCTTACGTTGTTCCTTCAGTCTAAATGTTTATTCTTTCTTTGTTACGTTGCGGCTATACTCGAAGACGGCTTAATTGGTGAGCTCCAGTTTAAACCTTGATGATTGTTGAGAAATTTGCATAAGGCCTATAGCTTTATTTATGTTACATAATGAAATGTTAAACTATATTAAGTATTCATCGACAAGCTGGTTACTTACTCCAGTTTTCAAAGTTAGTACGTGTAAAAGGTAATAATTTGATTATTGATTAACACTAATAATGTACATAAATTGTGAACTTTCTAAAATCAAAATGAAATTGAATTTCTAATAAAAAAAATATTTAAATTTAGTACATAGTGCAAAAGAAGGTAAAATATTTAGAGGCATTTACGAGTAATCCGTTTCAACCATTTTTACTCCTTTCTTTCTTAAATTGTTAATATATATATATATATATATATATATATATATATATATATATATATATATATATATATATATATATATATATATATATATATATAAAGTTCTCTGTGTAATTTGCAGCAAGTATAAACGGCCTAATGAGTAAACTAGTCCATGTTTATGAGGTGAACTTAATAATTTCTTTAAATATGGACAATGGACAATATGGCAGCCTTTAACAATGGAAAATGTATTGTCAATGCAGATTATTTCATTAGGTAATATTCTCTAACAAGATACATTCGTGAAATGTCCCCTCGGGATTGGTTTAAAATTGATTTCAGTGCAAAGTTCTCCGCAGCCCAAAGTGTATTGTACTAATTTTAGCGGCCCATACGGGTAATTTGCATGTTTATGGGCCTTCATATATCCGGAATTCATACTCTACTATAACGCTTGGTCACAAAATTGCTTTTAGTTTCTTTAGATGTAACTGAACATAAATGTGGGCATATGCAAAAGAAATTGGATGAAGTACTGCTTCTCTGACACATGTTATCCACACCAGCCGCCATCTTGGATCCGCCATATTGGATTCAACTTTCGGTTTTTCAAATGAAAATAGGTGCATGTGATACGTCAAATGCATACAAAATTTTCTCGGAAATTCATTGGTGTAGGGAGTTTTACGGTACCTTGCACCATTTGCAAGGTATTGCATGTTAAATATGAGACACTTCACAAATTCAACCATTAAAAATTGTGCAAGGCCCTCTTTATATATGTGATCTTTTACGTGATTTATTGTTAACGAAATTTTTCCTGAACGTACATACATACAGACACACAGACGTAAATAGGATATGGTAGACCTTCACCAAAATCTGGTCATATCTGTTTTTATATTAGGCATTTTGTTTATAATACAATACATCCTTGTTATACAGTACGTAGTATAACATGGAAGTAATAACAATCACTCACGGAAATGTTGTAAGATTATGACACCAATGTTGTAGAGAGTTTGCTTATACCTACAGTACTTTTCCAGTGATAAATTGTTGGATTTGCCAGCATCAAAAACGTAAGCGTATCTGATATTAGTCTGCAATCTCTATTCACGAAGTGCCTAGAAGAATTTAACATGTAATATCTCCGGTATTGGTACAAGCTACCGTAAAACTCACTACACCAATGAATTTCCGAAAAATATTTATATGAATTTGATGTATCACATGCACCTATCCCCATTTGAAAAAACGAAAGTTGAATCCAATATGGCGGATCCAATATGGCGGATCCAAGATGGCGGCCGGTGTGGATAACACATGTCGGAGAATCAGTACTTGATAAAATTTGTTTTGCATATGCCCACATTCATGTTCAGTTACATCTAATGAAACTAAAAGCAATTTTGTGACTGAGCGTTATAGTAGTGTATGATTGAATTCCGGGTATATGAAGGCTCATAAATATGCAACTTACCCATATTGGCCGCTAAAATTAGTACAATACACATTGAGCCATGGAGAACTTTGCATTTAAATCAGTTTTACATGAATCCCGAGTTGACACTTCGCGAATGTACCTTGTAAGTACTCTTACACAGTGAAATTTTATTACATGATTTTTCTAATACTTGAAAAACATATGTGAAAACAAGAGAACGTCTTTAAATGGATGGTGAGAAATGCTGAATGAAATTATCTTCCAAGTATCCCAAATAGAAATAATCTTCTGACAAATTAACAAAATTTATAATTTCGTTATCAACTTCACATGTTCTGGAAGCAAACATTCTGTTTTGCGTACCGTAAGTAACAGATCATTCATGCTTATAAAAAATTATCTATATTTTGAGACTTTACAGAAAAACTGTGAAACATTTGTCTTACAAAGTTAAACAAATATTAGCATAAGTTAGACTATTTTTGGTTATATTTCGATTCTACGTGAGATATCCTTCGTGAAATATATATTTCAATTCTATATCATATTAATGATGTTTTCAAAAAAAATTATAAATTGTGATAGTTGATTCTTTCTAAGTATTAATTAAGTTGATTTTTCATACATTCTGATATATTTAAAACTGATAATCTGTTTACTTTCTCACCTTCCAATACTGATATGTGTTTTGGCAACTGTAACTGATTTTCAATACAAATATTCAAATAATAACACAATAATTTCTTACAACTGTAAGACAAGTGAGATGATTAAAAATGTAGAGACGGTCCAGGCACGTAGCCAAGGGGGAAGGGGTTCGGGAGTTCCGGACCCCTCCTTCGGGACCAGAAATGAAAAAAAATAATGAAGGGTGAAACAAAATGAAATGAGTAAAATAAGGATCAGCGTTAAAAGTAAACTACAGGAAGCTTTAGGTTGCTCTTTCTTATGAGGAAATTTGTATTACTTGCAATACATGGTTGCGAAGTAAGCGATATATCCTGGAAGAGTCAGGGAGTTTGAAATTTCTAGAAAAGTTGCGGAATTCTCAGAATTTCTGCTACCAGTCAGGGAGATTTCAAGCTTCCGAAAGCATGGTGCCGTTGTTTAAGGGCGTGGACATTTTTTACCATAATTTTTCGTCATCGCATCCTTGCAATATCAAACATGTTATTTCAAAAAACATTTTCTACTGCTCCTTTAACCTGTCATTTGAAACAGACAGTAGTTGACGGAATAATAAAAACAAAAATATATGTGAAAGAAAGTACTGTTTACATTTGATTCAACAGAGAAAGGAACGCAGATATTGCAAAACATTTTACAAGACATTATTGAGTATGTACTTTTTATAATAGTGAATATGTACTTTCTATAATAGTTGAGGTCATAATGAAAGCAAAATTGTTATATTTGAATAAACAGAGGAAGGATGTAAATATTGTATACTCTTTTTCAGAAATATTGATAAGTATTTTCGTTTTTCTGTTTTAATTTTTACTCGAGATTTATTCATAGTTTATTAAAATAATTACCAACATATCCTCACAAACCAATATATGTTGATAGTAAAGTGGTTTAGATCGATCGAGCTCTTGGGCCTTCAGAAGTTCATGTCACGCCTCCCCACCTCCCGTTACGAAATCCTGGCTAAACGAACCAATATATGTTCCAGTAAAATTGTTTAGAATGATAGACCCCTGGTGTGATGACCACAGTATTTCATGTCACGGACCTCCCGTTCACGAAATCCTTGCTACGTGCCTGAACGGTCAATGCCTAGTATAATTCCGACAATTGGCATTTAATATTCAACTAAAATCAGTAGATTATGGTATTATTTTGAGCCTTAAGTATTGCTTAATCGGTACAATTAGTTGTAATTGTGATTTATCCATAGAGAAGGCATTACCATTGTATTAATTCGTTTTCTCAGAGGTAGTTATATTTCCCATTTATCACATGTATATTATTGGTAAGATATTGAAACTTATGGAAGACGGTACCCTGAAATCAGTCCTATCTGAATATGGACTCCGTCTGATGTTTCTTTGCTAGACTGTGTAAAATAAATATAGAATTAAATTCGTAATCAAAACTTCCAGGTAAACTAATAATATCATCACGATCAAAAGATAACAAAAAATCATAATTTAGCATCCCTTTAATTGAAAAATGTATACAAAATACTAAAGCTATTTTGTTGCTTTTTAGTCATTTTTTTCGAAGTTTTCATTTAAAGATAAAAGGTATTTGATATTAAAAATGAATGCAACATTTTTATTTGATTTAGCTGTAGAAACAGCAAAATTGAATGTCACTGTATGTCATATCTCATTAATATATGTGTTTACTGAGGATATAAAAGGGAGCTGTAGCCTTAAAAATAAATTTTCAAAAATGTCAATAGGGAATTCTAACTGTAGAAATGAGAGAGAATCGTGGATGTATTGGAATACCTGTGGAGCCATTTCGGCTTTAGGCTTGGCGATAAGACATTTATCACATGATATTTGTTCATTGCTGTTTTGCATTTTAGCATAGGATTAATGAGTCATTAAAATCAGCCTCGCTACACCATGTTTTTTGTTTAACCCATGCACATCACATCGATCATCAATAAATTGATTCTGAACTCTCAAACGTGTATAGCATATATAGAGAGAAAACAAAAGACCATTGAAGAGACAGAGGGGGATGCATCAGCACACATACACGAATAAACAAACTGTTGTTAAAACAATGCTTGTATAGGGAAATGGGCGCTTCATAAACATTGCCAAGGGTCAAGGTCACACTGGAGCATGATGTGTTTAGTATTGTCTCTTCATCTCGTCTGTCTCCCCGGCCTCTCGTCAATATCACCATATTCTGCTTTACATTTTTCATCTATATTTCCACTTCCTATACATATCTTGTATGCAGTTTATTTCACATGAAAGCTTTTGACAGTCCATATTCTATGTAGAGATAACTAAGTTATCTGATGAATGGACGAACCTATAAATGTGTTTTAGAGTAAGATTTTTGATAGTAAAAAGTTATATTTTTTCATTTAAAGCTCTTACATCTCACTTTCATATTGAATACTAGAATACTAAAGATACATAATTATAATACAATGTAAAAATTTAATTTCATAAAAATGCAAAGTGAAATAATGTTACTTCAACGAAATTAGGTAAGAGATGATAGGCGTAATGTTAACACGACTGTGAACTCCCGGGGAATCAAACCAGAATCTTGATATAAGTTCTGTGTGGTAAATTCATGAATCGATGTTTGATTCAATTTTAATTTATTTACAATCTAAATCTCTCATAAATTCAATCTTTACAGAATAATGTTTAGAAACTTAATATTCATACGCTCCCGCTCGTAGTAGAAGTACGATTGCAAAAAGTGCTTTATGAGGAAAGAACACATGCCTGTTTTATAGTTTTGTCTTTCTCTATATTATTTTCAGTCTTACTGTTAAGGTTACCAGTAGATATTCCGTCCGATCCTTTGTTCCGATGCACACTGTAGAACTTCTAATCAATTGCATTTATCCTCTTTTTCGTTTGTCCACCGACTATCCATAACTCCATACCATAATTACGCAATTAGTAAAAAGTGTTAAAAAAGCAAGCAATAGCGCAGTGAGCCTTATATATTAGGCTAAAGAGATACTCAGGTAGCTACAAGTATTATTGTGCTGTTTATATTAGGATTAACGTGACGCATAGGCTGAAACATTTACCGTTTATTATTAATACATACTAGTTAAGAGTTATGTATGATCTATTGATCATTCAAATGAAACACGGCAGAAATACGTAAACAGACAAATGTAGTCTCACATTCTAATCTCTTCCATCATTGCCAACAGATTTTTCCCACTGCTATTCCAGGCGACAGATTCCTTTTGTAAAGAATTTTTGTAACTTTCTGATTGGCGCCAATGCTTCTCCTACGCTTCTTGGTTCCTCTAAAAGAAAATCTATTTCGAACTTTTATTATATTTCCAAATACAAGGAAATCATATGGAAACAGTAAAGGATTTTGGGATTTATAGACTGAACATCCCAGTAGCGTGCTCTTGTTTATGTGAGGTCTAGCATTATGAAGAAGAAAGATAACACTCTTTATTAAGAGATAACATCTGTGGAAATTGATCTCCCGCCACAACGACGTCATGTTGCTATAACAGTTTGCACTGAAGACCATTTTTCACTGCAAGAATTCCGATTATATAGGTTCATTGTGATGGAATAATAGTGTAATGTTCCAGGCTTCCGTATATATGCAATTTTATTTTACACTAGCTAAAATACCCATTCCTCGCATGGGAACTACATCTGGAAGTGAACGCCTGTGCGAGTATCACCGTTCATCTCAGCGACCGCGAAAACTATGAATTCGACACTAACATCGGTTATTTTCTACTACTTTTACATGTCCCTTTAAACACCTCCCTGAGACCCCCCAGGTTCAAATTTGGTAACTCTCGGTCCACTTGTCTGATCCCCAAGACGCACATAGACAAACAGACATACAGACACAAAGACAAACAAGCTCTTCATTTTATTTATAAAAGATTTAGTGACCTATTAAATACATTAATTGTATAATACCAAATATTACAGTTTATAATATATTAAATAAAGAACCTAGGAAATGTGGATATCGAAACGAAAGTTTAACTATATATGTGGATAAATAGTAATAATATGAAATAGTATTAGTAATATAACAGAGTTTGTGCCTTTGAGAACAACAGTTAAAAGTTTGATAAACTGGATACTTTCAAATATCTAGGATCAATATTAACAGACGAAAATCATATTCACGAAGAAATTAAATGTCGATTAAAAGCAGGGAATTCGTGTTACTATTCGGTTCAAAATCTCTTGTCGTCACGAATTCTGTCAGGAATTTGAAGCTTAAAATATATAAAACGATAATCATGCATGTTGTTCTGTATGGTTGCGAAACATAGTCGCTTACTCTGAGGGAAGAACATAGACTGAAAGTATTTGAGAACAAGATCCTGAGACGAATATTCGGACCCAAGAGGAAAGGGAATGGCGGATGGCGGAAACTTCACGAGGAACTACATAATTTATACGGTTTACCCAACATTGTTAGGGTCATCAAGTGTAGGAGACCTAGGTGGGCAGGTCTTGTAAATAGAATGGAAGAAAGTAGAATCGCTTTTTGAGTCTTAACTGGAAGACCAATCGAAAAACGATCATTAGGAAAACCTAGGCGCAGATGGGAGGACATTATTAAGATGGATCTCGCAGAGATAGAAATACAAAGTAGAAACTGGAACCAATTGGCTAAGGATAGAAGTCAGTGAAGAGCTTATGTGAACGCGGCATTGAACCTCCGGGTTCAATAGGCCATAGAGTTAGTTAGTTAAAAGTTCATGCTCCGCATTTCGGAATCATTTGTGTTTATTCTTAGCTAATGTAGAAAAGTAAAATATCATGATTGTTCATCTTCTAAGTTTTTCTTTCAAATGTATTATACAAACATGCTAGTTATCGATACAATTAGGCAGCTTTTAAATGAAAGGTTAAAATCCAGTTGGAATTGGATCAATATAACAATCTACCAGCATAAAACCTATTGACAACATTGTAGAAAGATATAACAGTGTAGCTATCTTTCATCTTAAAGGTAATATTATGGCTCAGTGGTATGAGTTTACATCAGATACGACGGGTCATTAGTTCATTCACAGGGCATGTGAGTTTGTTGTGGACAATACCATGATTTGGGGGTTTTCTCGGGGTTCTCCAGTTTTCTACCGCATTCTCATTCCACCAATTCCTTCACAATCGTTCACTTTTATTAATCATTCATCTTCTTTAGTCTATAGGTTATAATTCTTGGTATGTTAAGTTGTGAGTTTATTTTGACAAGTAGTTACTGAGTATTTGTTGCCATATTCATGGTGTGATTGAAGAAGATAAAGTAGATTGTTGATTTGTTGTATTTATGATAAGTCATTGTGACAATGATAGATGGAATCTCCTATAGGATTATAATTAAGTATCAAACTGAGTATCATTTGAGTGTGTATAGAGTTGGTGATAATGTACTACGATGAATAATAAAGAAAAGGCATATAAAGAAAGTTACTGATAATATTTTGTAAAAATGAAATGAAATGGAATCTTTAAGTTTTACGTCCCACGGTTATGCCGGTTAGGCTAAAGGAGACGCTGATGATGAGAGATGAGTGAAATGGTGGAATGAAGAAAGTGGAAGGAAACGGGAGAACCCCGAGAAAACCCAAGAGCACGGTGTTTGTCCACCACAAAGTCCACACGGCACGAGCTGAGATCGAACCAGGGACCCGAAGCACCGGAGGTAAACGCTCTACCACTGAGCCACCGCGCACCCTTTTATATTTTGTAAAGGTGGTCGAAGTAGATGTTATTGGTATGCCATACGATTGAAGTAATTACAATTTGAAGCTGTAACTAATCAAAGGTTGCAGCCATTTACATTGTTATTATGGACGTGGAGTTGAATCTTGACTAATAACAATTTTCTATTTTTTCAATTAGCGTGGAACGTAAAACTGAAAAATAATAAGTTTTCACCTTGGAAATAATTGATCAGTTCTCTGCTACTGTATATTTATATCAATATGATATGCTTACCAATCTATGAATGTAGGGAGGCTTATGTTTTAACGAACGAATAAAATCTTATGACGATAAGATAAGATGTTCCGGGAATATAAGATAAAAATCAAAATGTAAGTTCATTCTTTCAATTATTTAACATCACTAAGATGTCAAAAGTTGATAAGAGGAGGCGTATGCGTTTCGAAACTCACCCCACTAATGGGTGTACACACTAAATATTACTTAATTTTCAAGATTCAATCCATATAGACCTGCGGATTCGGAAGACATGAAGAACATATTCCAAACCATACGCAAAATGTATACGGAAGCAACACCTGGAACTGATTTGTTAGTACTACTCTATGATTAGAATCTGACAAAGCAGAAAATTGGATAACTTTTGAATTAAGACAGCACCGTATAAAATAATTTTCATATTAAGGAGATGCTCCTTATATGGTCCCCAGATACGTTTGAGAGTACTCTTAGTCATGCATCAAACATCAATTATTATACAACGATTTTATAAAGGTAACCAAGAAAGTTATGTCACTTTTTCACCCACTACTTTCGAACATCGATGTGTCACCTAAGGCATACCTGGACGATCAAAAATAGTCCCTATCAGTATCAACGATCTTCTGCCAACGTTCTGGAAAGCCATGGATTCCATCGCGGTAGAAATTGGTGGACCGTGAATTGAAGAAGGTATCAAGTGAATTTTGCACCCGTACTATGGATTTGAACTGATGTCCTTTAAGGTGATTGTCCAAGGAATGGAACAGGTGATAATTGGACGGTGCAATGTCTGGGGAGTATGACGGATGCAATAGTGTTTCCTATCCAAGGCGTAGAATGGTTTACCGGTTCATCCTAACCACGTAGGATCTCCTGTAACAGGAGACCCCTTTGGGATTCAGAAGTGCTGGATCAAGAGTTTTGAGTTTTTCTTGAACACGGCTAAACTGCTGACAGGACACAGTTGCATTGGTACCCCGATTAGCTGGTAGCAATTCCCGATGCACGTTGCCGTGAGCACTCCACCAAACACACAAGAGGACCTTCTGGTGCAGTTCTGGTTTCGGCTGTTATGGAACCGGTTTATGGGATGCTAACCAAAGATAACGGGTTGTGAAGCCTTGTACAGGACCCACTTTTCAACACCTTGTCCAGGAAATAAGCTCCTTCCTCAGACGAGGCAGCAAAGAAACACTGGTGTATGTTCGCATTGCCTTCTGGCCCGGAGTCAAATCATGTGGGACCCATCAACCCAACTTGTAGTGCTTCCCAAGTTGATGGATGTGCTGCTAATGGTTTCTCCACTCACACTCAATTGTAGTCCTAGTTCCTCACATGTCTGGCCATTGTTCACTTCAATTGGCGCAAGAAAATCTTCATTTTGCCCATGTATTTGTCTTCCGGCACGTGGTGCGTTTTCGAGTGTTTCGTCACAGTTCTTAAACTTGGTAAATTACCGCTGCACTGCCTGCATAGTAACGACACCCTTACTAAAGACCTGGCATATCTTCTGCCCTGCTGTAGCTAGGTCCTAGTTTGAACTCGTACTCGTACTCGTACCCTTATGATACTCTCTGAAGGTCCCATGTTCACTCTGTCCTTACGCAACTTCACGGTCTAACTGAACTACCACAACTAGTATGTTGTATATACCCACACCAACAACTGACTTTCGCCTTATCTCCCTTCGCATTCAGCTCACTGTGTGAGGACCAATAGAACACAGACCTCCACAAGAGCAAATGAATTTTCTTGGTTACCTTTATAGTTTTTGATATACAACGTATATCGGATAAGAAGAAAAAGGATGGTGGAGATCTGGGCTATAAGCCCTTTGCAGCTGAATGTAGAATACTTTAAGTTCTGTCCATGCGTTTCTAATTCCTATAAAACAAAAGTTTCGGAAATTATTTAAATGAAAAACACTCTTTAATATAGCAGATGGTGTCTACTGAACTTGGAATTGTGTCCCTAAATGTCTGATCAGTTAAACGTATTAACTCCAGAAGGTAAAAGCATAAACTTCGTGTTTAAAGGACGAAAACTACAACATTTTACACCAATAAAGGTTGAGGGACTTGGTATTACTAAACCATGAAAGGCTCATTTTAATAGTTCTAGTTCTTAGTAAGATATGAAGGTAAGTTTACAAATTGCTTCTCTGGTAATTTCTGCTATAATGAGGAAAAAAGTTTTTCTTAAAAAATAGACTTAATTTTAGTAACCATATAAAAATTAACTTCATCAATCAATTGTCTAGTTACCTACATAAGAATTCTACTGGCATATAAATGCAAAAGATAAAACTGCAATACTTTGACTGACTTTCTGATTACTCTTCTAAGCCTCTTGGCATAGAACTTCGGAGAGGTTACTATTCATAGTCTCTAAATAGTTACATAGAAAGGAAAGCATTTAAAAGTTTGAATTGCTATGGGAGTGATAAAGAAATAATTTTCAATAAAAATAACTTTCAAACAAATACCATGAATTTTATCAGGGGATAATTATTACTCAGAATACTGTTGGAAAATCTGAGGAAGTATTTCACGTACAAACCTCAAAAGATATTAAAATTTGAACAGCCTTAAATGTAAAACTGTTAATTCTTTTCCTTTCTGAAAACCTGGAAGGGTACCTCCGTTTGTCATAGGACTGCAACAATATTGTTCGCTTCTGTTGATTTCGTAAATGGTGGAAGTTTTCAGTCTATGGAATCATTTTTTCTTACAACGGATTATGAAAATTAACTTAGTAAAGAGCGATGAATGAATGAACGTGTCTTTATATCAACATATTTGTAGGGCATTATATATTGTTACATGTTTCCTTTGAAGCAGTAGACATAAAGGAACGAAAGTCTGTATTTATGATGATCTTTTGGTTCACATTACACGTACATGTCTTTAATTTTTAGGAAATCAACACGTCTGAACAGAGAGCAAGTACTGTTTTGAATTGTCTGACACAATGGCCCGAAATTTGATATCAGTAGAGCTTTCTGTTTCAGAGAATTACAATCTGATACTGCGTTACTCGAATGGATAAATAATATTGATTGCAGTGAAGGAGGAAAAGGTTCTAGCTAGTATGTAGTACAATTGCCTTTGTAAATAAAACACCAGCACATACAAAACTGTATTTTGTATTTTCGAACAAATTTCCGCACAAAGAGGTACTTTGTGACCTTCAGCTCTTCTTCCCTTCTTTAATCTTACATAAGGTCAAAAGTTACTACAAAACGTATTTCTTATCTCTAAGAAGCAAAGTATTTCCTATCTTCTTAACTGAGGCAAGAGAAAATTTGATTTCTCCTTCTTCAAAACTTAAGATAATCTCTTGTTTGAAATGCATAAAGTGCTTCCTCGTCTCGAATGCATAAAGCTTTCATCGCCGTTAGATATTGAAGTTAACCGTCGTATCTTCCTTCAGAAGAACATCACCGTTATATCAGATTCCAATTACTCTTCAGTCACTTCCTGTTTCATTATCATAACTATTCATAGTCTGCATCTCATCTCAAACCGGACACTATCTTAACTTTTTCATTAGGAGAAAGATATGTAAAGGTGTTGTATTACCCAAATGTCAAATTAATTATTTATCATTTTAAAATTTACTTTGCAGAGTTATTTTTATACTACTGAAAACTTTTATTATAATGTAGCAGAAGTACACTTTCTTCGCATGGGAAGAATAAAGTTAATGGAAACGAGTTCAAATTTCTGACAGGTATGAAATCTTTACTAGAAGAAAGACGGTGGGTTATCTACTTGACACGTACTATAGTTCACCGTATAATTTGTGCATAAAATTTGACGCCTCAATACCAGCTAGGGTTGAAAATCGAAAAAACGACTTTGTATGCGAATAGTTCTGGTGAAGATAATCTTCGTGCAAAATTTGTTGCCAATGTTTATTGTTGTTCAGGCGTAAATTTTGCCTACTTTGAACCTACCTTGAGATCATAGCATATCTGAGAATTCTGTCGGGAGTATTTATGGAAATTAACCCTCTAGGAAATTCCTTTCACTCCCATTGAACAATGTTGAAATATGCTTTCCCGGATGACATACGATTGACTTCCTTTACGTTGATAGGGACCGCTACCGCATGGGTTTTCGAATTCGAAATAACGTGTGCTGAAATCTAGCTTTCCAAGCTTCTGGATGACCCTAACTCTGAAATTATGTACTTTTCTCCACAGATTGATATGAACTTTTGTTCTTATTTGATGTGAAAAATCATCTTGTTTAGTTTAGCGGTATAGCTCATTAGCACGCTCAGTGGTATTGCTTTCACCTCTGGTGCATGGGGTACTTGGTTCGATCCTAGCTCGCGCCAATTGATCTTTATGGTGGGCAAACACTTTGCACGTGGTTTTTCTTGGGATTCACCCGTTTCCTTCCTTCGTTCCACCACTTCATTCATTTCTCATTATCATCGTCTTCTTTAGCCTAGCTGGCATAATAGTAGGATGTAAAACTTACAGATTTCATTTCTTTTTAATTACCATTGTGTATATTTGGAAAGATCAGGCACCTGTGTGCATTTGTTGTTACTGAGGAGTAAGCTAACTTTTGAGCATAGGGCCTACTTATTACGTAGTTCTAATTTATTACGTAAATTCTCAAATAAGTAGGAAAGTATTCATTTTTAGATCATTTTTCCTCCTGCCATTAAGTTATTAACATCGTCTTTTTATTGATAAGTCGAAGTAAGCACAAATTATATGAATCAATAGATCAAATTCTTTACTTTTATGATTTGTTCTTTAGTCTGTTTGAATTCTTAGAATGAATAAACGTTGGTACTTTTAAAAGGGACAAGGGATCAAGTTGTCTGTTGAGTGATTAAGTAATAAAACTAAATCCGTGCCTGGAAGATAGTCAAATATTGAGCACCAGCATTATCAGATTAAAAATAATTGTTTTTGTTTGTCATTTTATTAGGCAATTAATAAATAATAGCAGTCTAAAACTCATGGCTTTGTGATTACCATACGCTGTTTTGGTTTGATTAGGATCTCACATTAAGTTGTAGATTCATATTGTATATTAGATCGGAGCTGAAAGGGACAGTGAAGTCTAAACCAACCGAGTAAAGGCGCATCATTGAGATGGAAATCAATACCTGACATATGATATGACGTATTTACATGTGATGATATTTTTCTACATAGAAACTGTCCTTTTCAATATAAATATAATTTAGTAAGATTCCACATTCCTACAAAAAAGATTAGAAAATGTGCGAAACAAGAAATGCACGAATTTCAGTACTGCACTCGTCTCAGCTTGTGTTTGTCAGATATGTGCCTTGACCTCTGGAAGATTTCTACCCGCCATTACACGTTCTCTCGGACTGTTCACAACATACTGGCGAAAATATCTTCTGATAAATTGAAGAATGTGAAGTGTTATATATGCTTTTGTTTTCTACTTATCTTTTATTAGAAGGGTCGGCAACTACATGGAAAAATAGCATTCTATGAAATATATAATATGTAGTTCACATCTAAATAGAACTCTGCTTTGCTTACTGCATACTTGTAAAGAGTAACGTTTATTATTAATTCTTTATTATTAACACTCGTTAATATTATTACTTTTATTATAATTATTATTAATACTCGTAAATTGTTATCAATACTTGTAGAAAGTAATGTTTCAAAGATATTTAATGAAGATTTGAAATAATCGACAAAACAAGAAATATGAAAAGCCAACACAATAATATAAAAAACAAGAAGAAAGAGAAAGATGAAATACAAGGCGTATGTCACATGACCTTCACAAAAGAAAGAGGTGGTTTAATAATTGATAACATTTTATTCTACACAGCAGCAACTCGCAGCATCAGCAGCGGAAACTACTTAAGATTCTCTAACGGTATCTGTAGCTGCTTACTTATGCTCACTATGGGGCACGGGACAAGTTTTCAGGAAACCTCTCAGTAAGACAAAGTTTTCTGTGTTCTCTGGCCTAAGGTGTCCAAATCTATGATTACATGACAGCAGGTTTACGTGCATGGTTTAGAAAACATACATCATATAAGGATAACCAGATAGTATCGACAGTTTATTGAAACTAAATGTTTGTGTAAAGCAAGCTCTGGCTATTTTAACATGTCAGAGAACATTAGAAAATACTTATACTAAATACTTATATCTCTAAATTCTTTAATATTAGACAGGTTAATTAAAGACGTATTTAAATATATTTTATGTTTCCCTTAGAAATGAAGCAAAAAAAAAAGAGTGTGTGGTGTAATAGTTAAAAGAAAGGGCCTTATCTTGAAATCCATTAAGGTTAAGAAGCGGGAAAATTGGTATTCAGTTTTCTAATTTAAAATCATTAAAGGAGTAATTTAGCGTTTTTTATGTTTCCCGTAGAAGAGAGTAGGAAAGGAAACAGAAAAGAGCGGGGATTGTAATTGTTAAAATAGCATGGCCGCATCTCGATTTTTTTTAACAAAATTAAAGACGCGTTTTAGTAGTTTTTGATGTTTCTTTTAGAAAGAAAAGAAAAGGCGTAAAAATAGTGGGAGTTGCAATTGTTATAATGAGATCTTGAAATCTCTTATGATTAAAGATGTGTCTGTATTTTAGGGACATGAGAAGTGCAAGGTCGTAGGGATTTGGGGATACCTGGTAAAGGTTACTAATATGGTTTTAGATGTGTTTATATCTGTCAACAGTATTAACTACATAAGGACTACTCCATCGACACCTAGTGAGTCAGGTTCGTTTTCTAGTGAGTGTTCGTGTGTTTTTTAATCCACATTAAGCCGTAGGTTCATGCCCTATGTAACATTGGTACTGGAAAGTGACCTTAAAATTCTAAAATCAATCATTACATAAACTGTCAGCAATTTCCTGGATATATTTCATGTACATGTATGAAATGATTACACATATTATTAACACACAAGGATTCTCTTAATACTCGCAGGAACTTGCTTTTTTTAATTTACTGGTGAACTGTGATATGAAATTAATCGGAAAGTTTAAGTTTTCATTCAACTCCTTCCTTCCGTTTTGTAGTGTAGTTTGTTTAGAATGTAACAAATCTACCAAAATATATCTCTTCAAATTATATTTTTGTTCGATATTGATTCTGATATATAGCGGTCTTCAGCAATTTCAGTATTAATTCTGGTTGATTCTTATAAATCAATGAAATGCGTAAAATTATTAAATGGTGCAAACGCTTGATGAAAGGAATTCTTGAAATGAAAAGAAGGCCGCAAGGCTCAGTGGCAGAGCGCTCACATATAGTGCATGTGGTTCGATCCCACCTTGCGCCAAGTGAGCTTTGTAGTGAATAAATACCATATGCGTAGGTTTTCTGGAGTTCTCCCGTTTCCTTCCACTTTCGTCGTTCCATCATTTCATTCAATTCTCATCATCACTATCTCCTTTAGCCGACATAAGCGTGGGACGTAGAACTTAGAGATTTCTTGAAATGGCAACCTAACCATTGTTTTAGAGAACTCATTGAAAATATTTTAAAGGCAAATTTGTATTGAGATTGCTCTTCCGAATTTTGTGGTAGTGACGTAAATATGATTAAATATGAACCACAATGTATATATCAAATAGTATTATGGTTAATATATAATATGAAATATCGCATTTAGAGTTTTATAACACTCAGTGTAATTAATGTTATTTGTTAAATAGTAAATATCTTAATTTAATTTTTTTTACATGATTAAACCTAAAAATGATTACAGTGTTAGCAGTTCCGGTCTTTAAAGTTGAATAATTAATACCGTTGTTTTCGAATACAAAATGAAAATGAAATCTTTGAGTTTTACGTCCCACGGTTATGCCGGTTAGGCTAAAGGAGACGGTGATGATGAGAGATGAGTGAAATGGTGGAATGAAGAAAGTGGGAGGAAACGGGAGAACCCCGAGAAAACCCACGAGCACGGTGTTTGTCCACCACAAAGTTCACTTGGCGGGGGCTGGGATCGAACCCGGGACCCCAAGCACCAGAGGTGAACGCTCTACCACTGAGCCACCGCGCCCCCTTGTTTTCGAATACAGTACGGTACAACAATTTATAAATGTATTATTTATAAAGTAAACAGAACATGCTAGATATTCTTTCTTGCTAATATTTAATTTTAGCTATATGTATACAACTATAGTTCATCAATTTACTTGGTTCAAGTTGTATTGAGTTGTTCATTTCATATATATATAACATCCGAGATAAGTTACCAAATAAGACTAACTTTTAATTTGATGAGTAATTATATCTTTCATAACTTTTGGAATTATTTCGTAACAGTTCTTAGTACAGGAGTTCCTAAACTAAAGTAATAGATAATAAAATCAATGTTTTAGAAAAGAATTTTACCTTATAGATAATTGGATGAAAAGAACCCACAATGTTATAATCTATCCGAACATGTGAAGTGAATAGAGTAACATCAGCTCTCAGTTTACGTATCTAACTGCAAACGGTCATCCGTTCTATTCACTGTGCATCCATGAACGTCTGCAGCATCCTAAATCATTGATTATGCAGCTTCCCTTTTTTTCTAATCTCTTGTGCTGTCATCAGCTAAACTAACAGCTGGGAATACAAATGAAGCATACGGCTGACCTACAAAAGCCTGACATTTTACGTAAAACTATTCAATTGCGCCGTGTTCACTGCACACTTATCTAGAATATATATATATATATATATATATATATATATATATATATATATATATATATATATATATATATATATATATATATGTTTTCCATTAAACGTTTATACTTGCAGTGTAAATAAATCTTTGATATTGTATATTGAAATAAATTTTGGAGAATACATTTTAAAAACATGATCATTTTTTGTAGTTACTTTCTTTTATATTTATTAAGAATATTGCTTTCAGTTTTGTGATAGCGTATCTGTAATGCAAATTTTATGTGTCCTTCTTCAAGAGTTATTTTTAAATTAAATAAATAAATAAATTATACGAAAATCGAATGTACAGTTAAAGATTTAATCAAATTATTTATTAAATCATGTAATTGATCTAAGCATATGTGCTATCATATACAATACAGGCATTTTTTAAATATTAATAACTATGCATTTTCTAGGTACGTAACAACAAAAGTTAAAGGATACAATTATTTCTTTAACGCAGTTGTAGCATATTAATACTACTTTTGTGTTGCAAGTTAAGTTTATCCACGTAAACTTATTGTACGACTATCTTGAAATTAGTCGTAAGATAATTATAATTAATTATAAGATAAGTTATATCAAACGTTAAGTCAAGACGTGACCGATTCGGAAATTAGTTGGAGGAATGTAAACAGTTTGTAACTTTCTCTAGCTACATGAATAATAATTAATGTCTGTAAGCGAGTGCGTGTGTAAGGGAGAGAAAAGTAACGTTAATGAAATTATTACTGTACATATAATAAACACATTTGTGTATTATATCTGCTGACCTGTTTTGACCTGCTCGTTCGAGCTCTTTTTGGTTAGAAAATGACTTTGTGCGCCATTTGACACTTTGATGTTTTGTCTTGGAGTCGTACTGAAAAATCCAAGTCTCTTCGCCGGTTATCACATTGTTCAGAATCTCTGGGTCTGTTTGAATGTGCTGAAAAAGATCTTCAGAAACGAACACACGATTTTGTCTTTTGTCATCTGTCAAAACTTTCGAGGCAGCTTAGTACAAATTTTTCTCATCTGTAAATCCTTGGTAATGATAGTGTGCACAGCAGATTTATCATTCCTATGCGGTTTGTGATCATTCGAACACTTAACTGCCTTCTGAATTTTGCATATCACGCACACGTCGCAGATTGTCTTCGGTTCTGCTCGTGGACTGGCGTCCTGCATGGGGTTCGTCTTCCACACTGTCTTGACCATCTTTGAAGCACTTTGCCACCTCAAAACAGCAGCTTTTCAAAACTTTCAACCTGAAAAATTGCTGATTTTTGGAGTCCTATACAGAATTTAATGGCGGGACGCTGTTCGAAATAATGTTCTATTTTTAGTTTTGATCGAGCCTATAGACAGGGATGCACTTAAGCCAAGATACGAACCATACGGATTCTCGTAGGTGACTAATATAGGTGCGTTTTTAAACTTATTTCCTTCTCCATCGAACCCGCCTTGAGCGAGCGCGCTGTAAGATTCAGTCGGGCCATAAGAAAAATTGGCGAAAAAGTCGCGAATCTCTGAATGATAGAGACATGAAATTTGGTATATGGACTTCCGATTTGAAATAATTAAACATATATATCACCGTTTTTGTTTAATTTTTCCGTAGAAGGGAAGGAAAATAGTGCTTTGACAACTGTTATAACAGGATAACCACATCTCGAAATCCTGTAAGGTTAGAGACGTTACGTTTGGTTCTTAGACTTTTTTATTTACTATAACTAAAGAAGTGTTGAACGTTTGTTCATATTTTCCCTACAAGGGAAGAAAAACGTGGGAAGAGAAACATGGTAAGGGCTGCAGTTGTTAAATGAGATGGCAATATCTCGAAATTCAATAAGGCTAAAGACGCAAAATTTAGTATTTAGATCTTTCATTTTAAATCAATAAAAGCGTATTTCAAAATGTTTAGATATTTCTCCCAGAATAGGTGAAAAGATGTGGGAAGATGAAAAACATGTGTTACAATTGTTTTAATTGGATCAATAGTGCTATTCATCTGTTCGCTAGAACCGATTGTTAAAATGTTTTTCAAGTTCGCAGAACCATTTTTTATACCCATACATAATAATATATTTTTCCCAGTTATAACAGGAATAGTAAATTTTAGTTAGGGTGGCCATAAAATTTTCAGCTAAAAACGGGATGGGTTCGGGCTTTTTAAAAATAGTGACAAATAAGTCAATGCGTAAATTAGTTCCTGTCTACCTAATACATTTATATTGCAATATAATATAATTTATATAAGCTGTAATATATAAATATTTTACTGACTTTTGCAATATTGCTAACACTCAACCAAAACCCTCAACCGCCACGTGCCAAGTTGCCAGCATCTCTCATCATGCCCGTAAGAAGTTCGATGTTAAAAAAATTCACATTTAAATTTCCTCTATCTACATACAATTTACTTATAATAACTATGTTTTTAGAGACGTACGAATGAATATGACAATTGGCTATAAAATGGCTAGAAGTGAAAAGAATGTGGCTAAGATTGCTACTGTGCTGAATTAGCAAACCTGGACTTTAAGGCCTTTCTTTGTTTTTATCAGTGCCCTGATATCACAGCTCTCTCTCTCTCTCTACCTCTTTGTTACAGGGCGGGGTAAAGTAATCTGGTACTTTATGAAAATGGAAAAACACGTTGAAGTTTGTTCAACAAACCAGCAAATGTTAAAACCTCTGCTGCCTTTCGAGCAGTACTGCTAACTATAGATCATGTTTAATGTAGGAATTTTAGTTCAATTCTTTTCTCTTTGTTTTTATTAATTATTAATACATTTACAAGTAGTAAAGGTACTGGTTTTGTTATTTACTTCTTTCATTTGAATAAAACGGGACAAATACTACGTTTTCCATCTACTGACCTTTGAAACGGGACGTATGGTCGCTCTAATTTGAGTTACCTATCTTTGTTTTTGTTTTTTAAGAAATTCTTACGGCTACAAGGTTAAACATATGATCTCTCAGAAAAAGTTATAGGTGTTTAATTTTTAATCTGAAATCCTGAGATATCAAGAATGAGAACTGAGATCACATGAGTGTAGTGGTGAGGATTACTTAATTTGAAACGCATACATACCGTAGAATTGTGGATCCATTACAGCATTAAGGTCTTTACAATACTTTTTGACAACCACTTAAATGTAGTTTTCTATTTATTTATTTGTATTTATTGTCCAGTAAAAAAAATGCGTTTGTCTACCTTGTATGTTTTGTTTTTAAGAAAGATACCTATCTATCTACCTACCCATCTATTCTCTGTCTCTCTCTCTCTCTCTCTCTTGTAGCCGCCCCTTCACTTTGCCGGGTCACACCTATGAACATCACCAAAGCAACACGAGACGGTTCCAAATAGATTAAAAATTTTATGTTAGCCTGGATATCGATAAGTACGCTGCCAATTCCCTTGGCAGTGGTGTGTAGCAATGTGGACGTGATTGGTAATATTCAGATGGTATTCGTGGAATACTGATGACTATTGAGTGTAGCTGGAATGGCAGTTAGCAGTTGATCAATGTAACACGGAAAAAAGAACAGGATGATGGACGAAACGAAGTACGTTTTACTATAAATGCCGCTTAGCAACTTGTATCAAGCAGCGTTTACAATTATTTATATGCCGCAGACGTGAAGTCTTCAAAAAAAAGCAACACGCTACTTGCACTCTAGACAGGGCTCTATTGGCATCATGTATCTCAATTTCGCAGCATTGCTTCAAATATAGACTTTCACCATGACTACTATGGTATCCTGACGAACATGTATTAGCAACTATACTGTTGCTATGCTATACGGCCGCATCCACCATCAGTACGCTTCATCACTATAGATCAGATATACTATCATCTGCCAAGAACAGCTACCTATTTCCATCTGCTTATTACTCATCTGGAAATACATAAGTAAACGAACGAAAAGTACGACGTATTCAGGTGATGAGATATTGTCAGGGATCCTAACTGTTTACTCTAACATATTTTCCATATTTTATTGTCTTGAGGAAAACGAACCAAAATAGGTAATTAGAATTCACAACAAGTATATATTTGATAGTTAATTATTATTCTATGCACCAAATTACTAACACTATTCTTGTAATAATATGGTGTATTTGGTGAAGAAATACTTCAATCTTTATCAATCACAAAACATAAGTAATCTTTTTGTGACAGGAACTTAATACATCAATTATTTACATCTTTTTTAATTAGAAAATTAAATTTTATTATGTAGTTCATTATTCCGAATCTGCATATTTACTAATAATTTGAACATCTAGATATAAACAATCTTTGAGAAGACGACGAGATCGATAAAATTAACAAACTATTTGGCTTTCATATATGCAGATAACACGGGGTTGACAAACTGAATTTACATTAAAGCATAAGTATACTGTAAGGACCATGTGCCAAAATGGTCCTTTACACACTCTCTCTCTATTCGGTCGTTTAAAAATTAGAATAACATCACTGAATAAGATGGCTATATTTCGAAATCCCATAGGACTCGTTTTTGTGGACTCAAGTGATTCTTAGATCAACAATTTAGTTAATCTATAAATTAATTTCTTAAAAAAACTATCATAATATATATAGATTACGATACGAAATATTTTTATTACAAATTATTTCGTCACTTACAGAATCTTCAAAACGCGAGGAATTAAGTTATGTCGTACTATATAGAAGCTCCATCTGAATATTCTTTACAAGTCAAAACAAGTATTACGTTTATAAGATTTGATAATATGACATCAAGCCTCCAGGTAGTTGTGTAATTAGCATATCGTAGAGTTAGTTTCCCGGTGAAAGCATAGAATTTTTGGTATTGATCCAAGATATTATTTGAATTATTAGGTATCAAATTCGTCTTTAGAAAGTCAAATTCAGCAGTTAACCAAGTCGATTTGCTGACAACACATCAACAAAATAAAGGTCGTCTAGGAAGTTACAAACCATTTTTAATTTGTAATGTCATGGATTTTCAAGGTTTGAATAAACTTCATGTTTGAGAGTTTACAGCTCGCAAATTATAAATGACGCTGAGCTTTTATATTCTAAAAATTAAGTGATAGTTAATATGTCATAAATATTGCAGTCATTCTGAGAAATATAGTTAATATATCATAAATATTGCAGTCATTCTGAGAAATACCGAACTCAGCATGAGCTAAGTCCAGGAAAATAATTCAACTTTTAACTGATATAGTACAATGTTTTCCATGTTATCGTGGAGGTAACATTATTTTCGAATAAATTTTTCGTATTCTTTTAATATAATTGAAGTTTATCTATTTTATATGTTATTTAAGTATCTATCTGTTTTTATTATTACACTGAGAGTTAATGCAATATTAGTTGGCTTCTTATAGTGGTTTAATGTGTTTAAGTGCATACTGCTTTTCTAGTTTTGGAACTACGTAAAAAAATAAAGAAAAATAAAATCTGATCAATGAAAACATTTTTTTTACTAATCTGTTACAGTATCTGCAAGGTAATCATTGCCTTTATCAGATAATATTTCTGATAGAGTCAATGATACATTGCCAAAAATGTAACAGAGATTAGTAATATTAAGTGTTTGCTTTTGCCAAATTTTGTTTTTATTTATATCTTAAGACTTGAATTTGTTGCAGTCTCTTCTTCGATGCTTGTAACATTTTCGATATCTTCATTGTGTATTTTTAGACAAAAAGACGTTATCTAATGAAGAAAAGAACAACATATGGGAACAAGCCAAGAATAAAAGAACAAAGTATGCCTTTTTATCTGGAGAGAAAATTCATTATCTTGCAAAATAAGTAGTACTCCTAACAACAATAATAATCGGTTCTGACTAAAGACAGCTAGTCAATATTTTTTATATTGTGAGGTACTTAGAGAAATGTAGATGCATTAAGAGTTACTTTGGAGAATAATCAACATTTGTTAGTAACCGAGAAAAGTGTTTTAATGTTAGCATTCCAAATTAAAGGTTTAGTGTTAATCAAAATGTTTGAATTTTGTGCACATATAACTCTCAGTACGTTTGAAGTTAATGAGAGATACATCACTGTAAAATTTTTGTTATAAACTTTAGTTTCATTAGTAAACTATGTTGAGTGGAGTTGATTTTAGTTTAGCGTCCCTTTCAGCAGCGGGGCTATATGAGACGTGGACCTACTGTTTAACGTGGAATCCGAACCACATGAGCTCCCGCAGGGAATCGAACCCGGCTCTCCTACGCCAAAGGCGCGTACGCTAACCGCTTAGCCACGAGGGAGCTCTAAACTATGTTGAATATACATGGAATTTTATTACTTTTTGTTTCTGAACATAATAATATTATATTAATAAAACCTAAATGGTTCTTATTTTTATTTTTACTGACAATTCATTCAGTTGCCATGTGATATACTTCTCAAAATCTGAATTTGTTTGTTCTGGCCAAATAAAACTTTCTACCACTTTCTTTTCCTCTAAGTGCCTCATTTGTAGATTAGCTTAGTTTTCAAGTTTAGAGGTCAGTACTGTAGTGAAATAGAACTTGAATGAGTATGACAGTATGACAGTAGAACTAGAACTTTTGTATGAGTATGACAGTACTGACAAATTTAACTACATTTCCAAAAATGTATTTACTTAAATATTTGACCCAAAATAAACACCCGTAATGAACTTAGTTTTCTATTTGATTTTTTCAGTGGATCGTTGTTTACACTGTATGGGTAAGAAACAATCTATGATATAAATCTATGATATAAATATGCAGAGATGCTTGGTAGACATTTTTATTATTGCATGTTTTGCATTGGCCGTATATTTATTGGCCGTAGCAATACAGAAAAACAAAACTTTTGTTGCTTGAGCATTTTTGCCTGCGTGCTATAGATTTACATAGCAATATAGAGTGATGGCAGTATTAATAGTAGGGTAGTTTGATTACAGCAGAATCAAATGGCATCATAAGCAATTGCTTGATTATATTTTAATTTAAATTTTACTGGCAAAATTGAAAAGCTTTAAAATTATTTTGTAATGATTTATTATTATGAATTCTATTATCTCATTGTTGATCACATAAGGCAGCATGCATTAGCCAATAGTGATCTGAAATATTCTTTTTACTTAGACTTAATTCCTGAAAGATTCATCCTTGTGTTTATGAATAAGTGAACTTTTAAATCAGAAATGCAGAAACAATAAAATAGACTTCTAAGACAAATATATATTTTCTCGTAACTACTTCTAACTAATTTACGTTTACAACATTATCTCTGTGTTTCGTGTTAAAGAAAGCTATTTCCTTGAAAATTTCACATATAAGTAGCTGGATATATATAAAACTCACAACAATTTATGAATACATAGACTAAACTTCAGGTACAAAGTTACAGTGTTTTTATAAAGATGTAATATTTTTCACGTAGTCATCTAATTTATTAGTGGTACATTATAGTTCATTTTTTAAAGTATGAAGAGATGTCCAATAATTTTGGCTTTATGTAATACTAGGCAATAACAGTTATGAAGAAATAGTGTCTTCCTGCACTTCAGCAAATAATAGTAAATTGAACTCTACTATTCATATACTCTTTCATTGTTAAATGAATACAGTTATCACTTGCAATGTAAGAGACTCGAGTTTGATTCTTGAGGAGAGCTTAAGCGATTGGATCTCAAGCTGAGTAATATATATTTAATGTAACTTTAAACATCAAGTCAACGAAACAATAGAATGATTTAAATATATGTTTATTAGGGAAATTTTAAGAACCACTGTTCTCTTCATTATGAATACATTTTATAATAATTTTAATAATAATTTCTTAGATACTTTCTTGTAGCACTCAATTGGCTTTAACAACAAACGTTAGTAAGCAATTCAACAAGTACTTCTTATTTCCACATTCCATTCCAATTCTTAAATTGAAATTTTATTGCTCATATTTTAAATATTTTTATAAATAAATATTTTTATTACTCAGCAGTAACCTGATAGTTGACTCGGTAAAGAATTTTATAGTACGTAGTAAGGTTACTTGTTCAGTACATTTTGCTTTCATGTAGCGATTTTACAACAGTTTCATATTTTGAATATATGTCACATAAAATATACTCTTTTTAGCGGATTTTTAACTGCAACTTTAGATTGAATAAATGCTGAATTCAAGAATTGCATGTTATAAATTTCATTATAATCTACTTGTAGATTACTAAAGGAATGATGTATTTCTTAATATGTAGATCACATCCTAATTTTCATCATTTTAATTCGTAGATTTTGTAATGAATTTTTCAGCTTAGTAAATATCTGTAGATACATTAATAAGCACGATAAATATAGACTTCCTTAATATAGAGTACTAAATGAACCTACCTTACAGGCCATAAGAAGATTAGTTTGTTTAAAAGAAATAAAGCATATTTTAATAAAAAAATAGTTTTGTATTTTCTATCCATATAATAATTATCTCAAGTACATTGACATTGAATGCAAGAAACTTGTCCTTCAGTAACTTGAAATATAATACTGGGGGAAGAAATTAGCTTGTATGTTTTCCGTATTATATTGTTCAAAAGGTTATTTTTTATTAACCAAATTTAATTGCACAACTAAGTATTATATTTGAAATCTACTATCAAATTTTGAGATTCAAGTGATGTACGAGGTTTTGATCGAAATGAAAGGAAAAACTGTTCACCTTTATTTTTGTTACATGAAGGTTGATTTTTTTTCCATAACATACCCGCCGAAACCTTGAGGTTGAAGAGATGCTTCACCTGGAAATAGTAATCATCTGAATGCTTCAACCTTACAATGTATAAACATAGTTTCTATCTAGTAATCGTCAATTGTACAAGGCTTGTATCGTTTGTTTGCCAATTTTGTTTTTTATTTCAACGATACAAAAGGTAGAAAGTCATAGATTGGTTGGTTCAATTAATAACGTAAGAATGAATTTAATAAGTAAGATATTAGTACATATATTTTACAGATATTTCACAAGTGTTAAAATTGCAAATACCGTAGTATATTACGTTCATAAATTGAAATTGATGTACTGAAAAATAGGATTATTATTAAAATCTTGCTTGAACTGTAATGAACAAATAAGCCTAATGAAATGATTAAACCCAAGAATATGATTTGTTGTATAATCGATTGGTAAAATTCTTGATATCCTTTGAATATTAAATAGCACAGTTGGTATGATATGTATGTCTCTATGCAATCCTGGTAATCTATATCATTAGCAATTTATACTATTGCTTAAAAATAAAAGAATTTTCTGTCCATTGTCTAATTTTTCTGTTCGTCAGCAATAATACAATGCTCAGGTTATTTTCTACTTTCCTTGATTTTATTGTTAATGGACAACAGTCGAGTAAATTTACTTTAATATGTTTCGAATATATTCGAAACTTTTGACTTTATATGAAATTAGGTTTTATTCCATACTTTTCGTATTTAACTTAATTATCTACTTATTTTGGAAAATAACTTAAGGTTAATAGATAGATGCGAAAGGAACGGTCATTAAGCAGCGAGAGAATATAAAACGTAGAAATATATCTCTACGTGGAATGAAACAACATGAGCTCTCACCAAGAATAAAAGCTGGTTCTTCCCTGCCAAAAACACGTACGCTAACCATATACAAAGAAGGGAGCTCTAGGAATTGTTATTGAAACAGTAATTGTTTACATAAATTTACATTCAAAGTTATCACAGTATTTTCAATACTTTTGATGTATCCTATAAAACGTTTGCAGTATTTATTGATTTTACATAGATTTTCTGCTACCGGAATGAAAACGAATAAACATAAATTAATAAAATGTATTTTGAATCTCATTTACAAAATTAAGGACATAGAAATATACCAACAAACTAACCCCTTAGCATTTGGGAGAGAAACTCGTTACAGGAAATTCGGAAGTTCTATGTACATGCATGAAAGTATGGAGAAAGTACAACTATACAGAATACATATTGCACACGTGTTTAGTTTGACCTCCAGAATTCATTACAATGTTTCTTTCTAATATTTGCATTGTTTAAAGTGTACACCTGTGAGTTATTGCTTGAGCTTACGTCAACGTGTCCTGCGTAATTTCATCTTCCATTACACGACAGATTCCATTTGTTTCTGCTATGCTGCAATTTTGTGGTTGGTATGAAACAAAGAGAAAGACAGAGTATTTAAATTCTCTCCTAGCAAACGTTTCGAATATTAGACCATTTTAGTAGAAAGAGTGAGTAGCACAAGAGGAAATTGTAATTGTATACCGTGGACTAAAAAGTCACGTAAAACCAGCACGATACACAGACAGAGGGTTTAATGATTGCAACTCAGTAATCATTGTCACATTAGAAATTTATCACATAAACTTTGATTGTTCACACATGAATTCCCATACAAATGTATGTTTCTTTTTCTGTGTTATTGGAAGCTTGTAGGTAATGATTACCGAATGAGAAGTTTCAAGTAGCCTTCGTATTTAATGAAAAATTTGTACAATATTTGAAATTTGTAAAACTAGTGCTATTACGAAGCGTTTTCCGTCTTGAAATAGATGACAAGAAATTAAATATTATTTAATTTTTGTATCATTGGTTTAGATTAAATAAGTATTTGGAAACATTTAACGTCTGTGTGTCAGTATATTTGCGAATACTTTTTTGCCAAAGGTGCAAATATCAATTAATAAAATAGTATTTTCTATTTTTTCTGAAACTAAAATTGTGTTTGTATTGCTAATTTTACACATTTAGTGGTTCACTATGATATTGATCAATGTTAGCAACACAGAGGCTATGTCATTTACGTTATTATGCAACATAATAAATATAAAAAATAGCCTGCTAAAGAAGTAATACACAAAATATGTCTCTGATTTTATTAAAAGTATCTTACATCTGGCAGGATTTAAAACTGCTCATGAATATACAGAAGCGAGTCACTTGCCAATATCTTCCAAGATAGGGGCTATTATTATATATAGGGTGTCCGGAATGGGACTGACGGTTTTTAAAATTATATAGTTTTAATATTGTCAAAGATACAGAAAAAAACATGCATTTTAAAAGAGAACTCAAAAAGTACATTTGGTCTTACTTACAAGTTATTCTAACTCAATGTAACCCCACGTGAGCTCCATTTGTAACCTACAATATCTAGCCTGAACTCAATCTCTCTCCACGTATTCTGTAACATCTGAGGCGTTACTGAAGCAACCACATTCCTAATACGGTTTTTCTGTTCATCAAGGTTACGCACCTTTTTACCAGAATACAAAATATCTTTCACATACCCCCACAGGAAGAAGTCCAGAGGGGTAACATCAGGAGACTGTGGAGGCCACCTAATTGGCCCATCACGGCGTATCCAACGGCCAGAAAATTCAGTATTAAGGCACTCCCCCATTTGTATGTAGGCTACAATGTGGCGGGACACCATCCAATTGGAATATCATTTGAGGTTGCAAATGTTGTAACTGAGGCCAGCAAAGTGTTGAAGCATGTATAGAACACATTTCTTGTTGTGGTTTTCTCCATGAAAAAGAATATGTCTGTAACTACATTCTGTGTTAAAGCACACCAAACGTTCAATTTGGGATTGTCTCTGGAATGTTCTATGTACACATGCAGATTCTCAGATTCCCAAATCTTAACATTGTGTTGTTAACACAGCCAGACAAGTGGAAATCTGCCTCATCAGAAAAAACAATGTTCAATAGGAAATTATGGTCATAATCAAACCTGTCCAGAATTTCAGTAGCAAATGCTGCTCTCTGTGGCTTATCGTTGGGCTTAATTTTGTGCAACAATTGCACCTTATACGCGCGCAAAAATAATTGTTTGTGTAATATATTGTGCAATGTTGACTTTGGAATCGCCAATTGCCTGCTCACTGCGCGAATTGACTTCCTCGGGCTACGTGAAAAACGCTCTCTTATTTCTTCCTCATTTTCTTCTGACACGTGAATACACTCCCCGTTGATAAAAATTAATTCTTTCACGCCTGGATGCTGTTGCATGATGGATGTTCCTTGTGGTAACACGTCGAAATTTTGTTGAATTTGAATAACACCTTTTGTCTCTGCAAACCACCACACGCATTGCGCCTATCGACTGCCGAAGCCATTTCCGTTCATCGGTGATACTAGCGCTGTCACTGGTAGTTGTTCAAGTATGAAAATTTGCTGAACAAAACTTCTTTGAGTTTTCCTTCAATATGAAGGTTTTTCTTCTGTATCTTTGATCATATTAAAACTTTACACTTTAAGAAACCGTCAGTCCCATTCCGGACACCCTGCATTACTGCTACAATAATTATTTGTAATCATGTCATTATTGCAAATGTTATTAACACAAAAGTAATTATATTGGTGTAAAATTAACTTTGGAAATAATTATGTTTAAAATGCAAAGAACTAAAATCGTTCGATATTTCCAATCACAATTTAATCCCAGGAAGAAAATCAGAAAGAATTGTAGGAAATCGAATAGAATACTTGATTGTATTTATGTTTTCGAGATTTGACATATTTCACTGCTATTCGTTGGTTTTCTTGCAATCAACCATTAGCATAAAAATACATTGAAAAATTGCTCTGTTTTGCATAAGAAAATTTGTAAATTTACAGAAATAAATCAGTTTCAAATAATTTTTATGGATACAGTTTTTTTTTAATTTGTAGAAATAATATAAAAATAAACTCGTGTTATAAAAATCAATAAATGGAATCAATTTTATTTTTAGTATAGGATAAAGCTTCATTTACTGTGCCTCGTTCATTGAGTACATGCTGAATTAGATGAAAGAAGAATTAGTAGAAAATATAATTAAAACACACACACATAAATATTTGCGCTTGGTATTGCTTGTTACAAGTTCATACAGTTTAGAGACAAAGCCAACACACAGCATCGGAACAATCAGAGACTTATTTCAGCAGGAATACGTTTTATCAAAGGTATCCTTTTTGTCGATTTAAAGTTGCTATTATCCTTTTCTATGCTTTTAAAGTGGTCATAACAAAGATATTGATGACATCTACAAATTTTCAACTGTTTCAGTGTGCAAATATCGCAATCACAAGAGGGTACAAATGGCTGATATTCTTCATTCTAACTCTTTTATAAATGTGTGATTCGATTTTTCAGCTATGAGATTAAAATGATCAATTCGAATAGAAAACTTCAGAGTTAATCGTTTTCACTGGTTACAGCATCTTCCTTGGAAGGTACATCTTAGAATTGCAAGATATAGTAGAAAAATTTAATTTAAAGGGCAAGAAATTCAGTTTGAATTTTTTTATGGAAAAGACGAAAGTGATGTTTCTCAACTTTGTAAGAAGTTCAAGAATTAAAGTGAAACAACACTTAGATGGAGTAAATACCTATGTTCATCTAGAACAGGACGTATCTACGAATGGCAACATTATAGAATAAATTGACGAAAATATTAAGCTAGGAAGAAGTACAATCTGAAAGAACAGTTTCATATTAGAAAGTAAATTATCATTGTGCCTAAAGCAAAAAAAAAAATCATCAATGAATACACGTTTAATGTAGATTAGAGATGTGAATACTAACAAAGAAGAATATTCAAAATCAGCAGACTTCACAGTGAAGCATGGATGGATATATGCTAGAAATTACTAAGGAAAAGTGGAAAGTGTTACACGTATCGTGGAAAAGACTTTAAGATATTGTAGTAAAAGAAATCATTGTAGTGAAAGTAACCAGGTTATATTGTAAGAAGAAATTATGTTTGAAAAGAGTTGAAAGGACCTTCATCCAGCAGCGAATTGATAGTTAATTATTATACTAAAATTATGTATACTTTAGAATATATGAAGGGCTCGGTGCAATAAGGAGCTAACCCTCACTTTTGTCAAAATTGAGATAAACAGTGTACTACATTAGGCATGAAGGTCTGCTTCATTCATCAACAGATGGTGCTTGTGCTGTGTCGTCATCGCGCGCAATCACGTGATATCCTTCTTGAGAAGAAACGTACAAGCGGAAAGTTGTGTGCAACAAGGTGTTAAGCCACAGGAAAATGTCAGTTATCGAGAATGTTATGCAGAGCACCTCCGCACATATTAGTGTTTCTGATGAAGAAGATGGCCCCCTACTCGGTGAAAACAGCTTTGATGACCCAGAGTATGTGTTTGGAGTGTCAAGCAACAACAGCACCGACTCTGAGGTAAGAAACGAGTTTTATTTTTGTTATTTTGTTAAAATGTTGGTTAACACCTTATTGCCTCAGATATAGGCTTGTAAAAAACGGTCTTTAAGTGTGAGTTTTTACGTGCATCTTAATACGCAAATCAATTCCCTATGCATTCGTCAGGACTCTAGCGAGTTGGTACAGAAAAATCTTGAACTTTTTCTGATGACAACAGCTGCTAATATAATGAATGTTGGTTAGCGCCATATTGCTGAAATAATTAACCACAAAGAAAGCGACATTACACATGCACATTTTTCTATGATTATGACGAATTCTGACAATGTAGCGTCAAGAACGGTGCTGTAAATGCTATGAAATGAGAAAGGTAATAAAGCAATCATGTCAGGACAGTGTTGCCACAGTCCTAGGTCTGAAGGGAGCTGAAAAATAGTACCAAATTGAAACAAAAAGGGTTGAATTTATTCCAGTGTAATACATGACTCTGTAACACGAAACTAAAATAAGTAAATTTCTAGACCTCCCCCCCCTCTTTCAAGGGTCCAAATCAACGCGTCGATACAGATCTATAAAACGGAGAAATGTTCGGGTATCTTTATATACGTCAATATGGCGTAATTAGAAACAACTTACCGCGGTAAGGCAGGAATTATGTCAATATATTTTTCGTGCTATTTTCGTTTGGTGTAAAATCTTTGCAACGACGCATAAATTATAGACTTATTTGAGCATAGGCTGGTTTTCTTCAGAATATTCAACACTTGGTTCAACGTATTTGTGTGTTATTATTATTATTATTATTATTATTATTATTATTATTATTTTAAGAATATATTTCCACAACACTGTTACTTTCTCGTCTAGTTCATACGGGGCTCGGATGCGCCAATGTATCGTCATTTATTTCCTGGTATAGTTTCTAGCGTTAAGCGATGCAACGTCAAAGAATGAATGTCCAACAGCATTTTTTAAGAGTCCAACACACAGTATGAGTACTGTAAAATGTAGGAAAAGTCTTATTGACATTTTTGAAAATGTGAGAAGTATTTGTTACATTGGGTACAATTGGGTACAATTGTACCAACTTTTTCACAAAAGGGGATGAAAATGGGCCGTTGAATGACAAAGTGCTGAATTTGGTACAATTGCACCAAGTGTGACAACACTGTGTCACGATAAATGATCAGAATTGATTTGTCATTTTCAATAATGAATTTGTTTCGAATATTTATGATTTTCGAGTGGATTGTACAGTCAGTGACAAAAGTTCTTTCCATTTCGTAAAATTATTTTGGGAATAATGCTAGTGTGGCTGGAATGTACAGAAAATTACAGTCTTTTCAATTTGCTAAAAATGTATTCAAATTTAACTTACATTCTGAAGTTATTTACGAAACAATTTTCATCAAATGGAAATAATTTTTGTTACTGACTAGGATTTTTGCTAAATTTCGCGCACGCAGAATAGCAGTGGGGTTGAGACGTCATATCAGTTTAGAAATACAGTAGATTCAATAGCACTATGGCCAGAATATTTTCATTAGGTATTTCTAATTTCCTGTTGTAAAGAACCTAGTGTGTATTTATTAAAATCGTACTCTTATCCTTTTCAGAATGACCTTCACATCACAAGGACGACAGAGGGATCTCCAATCAAACGTCCTCCAGCCAGAAAGAGACGATGTGAGAGGGATAACTGGGAGAGAGTGAAGCGTAAGAGAAGAAGAAATAAAGGGGAGCAATATACCTCCAGTCATTCGAAGGATGTTGTTTCAGCCAGGAAAGTGGGTGAACCATGTAAATGTCCAAAAAATTGCTGGAAAAAAATTAAAGGGGACATAGAGTTTATTTTTCATTCATTCTGGGACTTGGCTGATTATGCAACACAAAACACCTACCTCATGCAAAATATGAGAATTCAGAATACGAAACGTTCCTACACAAAAGGACAATCTTCGAGGAGATCATTCACGTTTTCTTATAATTTGAAAATTAATGGTGTAGATGTTAGTGTGTGCAAGAAGGTCTTTCTTGCAGTTCATGGACTTCACCGCAGCAGAAAACGAATACAGCTACTTCAGGAACAAATCAAGGGTGGAAACATCACAGCCAAAAGTGATGGAAGGGGTAGGCATCACAACCGGCCAAATGCTTTTACAGAAGCCAGTTTGGAATCTGCAAGGAAGTTTATAACATCCATACCGAAATATGCCAGTCACTACAGCCGGAGCCAAAACGCGAACAAGCAGTACCTGGACTGCGATCTCACGATAAATTCTCTATATGAGACAAAGTATATTCCGTGGTGTGCATCTCAGCAGACAACGTCCATTAGTTCTGACAGATTCCGAAGGCTTTTTTGTGAGGAATTTTGTATAGGGTTTAAATTACCTAAGTCAGACACTTGTTCCTTTTGCGACTCGAATAAAATAAATTTGGATCATGCTAAATCTGTACATGACGAAAACGAAGCCAAACAGTTAGAAGCCAGTAGAGCGCTACACCTAGCTAGGGCAGAAGCCGCTAAGGAGAAACTCACCTATCTCTCACAGCTTGCTTCTTCAGATCCTACGAAATATCATGTAATCTGCGTTGATTTACAAAAGACCCTCCCAACTCCAAAATTAACGGTTGGTCCTGCTTTCTACAAGAGAAAACTCTGGAGTTATAATTTCGCAGTTCATGATTGTGGCTCGGACATTGGCTTTATGTTTCTCTGGAGTGAAAATATAGCTAAACGCGGTTCCTCTGAAATTTCTAGTTGCATACTTAAATACATTATGGGAAATAACGTGCAAAGTGAAGAACTTCATATTATTAGTGACAATTGCAAAGGGCAAAATAAGAATTGGACCTTGATTGCCTTATATGAAGCACTGCTTCGGTGTGGACGATTTAAGAAAATTTTTCATCATTTTCCAGTCGTAGGCCACACACAACTGCCATGCGATCGTGATTTTGGCCGCATAGAACTGTACGCACGTAGGCATCACCCCATTGTGTATACAACAGATGAGTGGGCACATGTAATCAGCAGTGCCAACAGAAAGAAGAAATTTCATGTAACTCGCATGCAGCAAACCGACTTCAAGGATTTCACACCACTTGTGTCATCAATTTCCAAGAAAATAACCACAGACACCAAACAGCCTCTCAAGTTTTCAGATGCAGCCGTGTTTAAGATGGAATCAGCTACTCCCTATGTTTTGCATGTAAGCTATTCGTACCAGAAGGAAGCACCTGTATGGACTACGTGCAACCTAAAGAAACGAGGCCGCCCACAGCCAGAAGTGAACCTCAACGATTTGCCATGCAAGTACCAGGAAGGAATTCCTATAGATATCCGGAAATACTCTGATCTAATGTCTCTGTTGGAATGGATCCCCCCAATATACCATAATTTTTATCGTAGCCTTGTTCCGACGGAAGTAGCTGGAGAAGAGTGTGTAGAAATGTTGGATGGACTTGATGATTGATGCATAAGAAGGGTCAACCTTGGTTGAATTCAATGTAATTTGTGACCTGCAATAATATGCCACTATTTCATGTCAGCGCTAAGAGCATTGTGACTGACTTACATATTCATTAAACTTGTAAAGTATTTAGTTTTCCTTACATACTTCAGTTTGATTTTTCATTATTATGTATATTTTTTGTTCACAATATAATTCTTGTGCATTTATGTTAGTTGTTATCCCACAGAACTGACTCCTAAAATTCTGATGCAATAAGGAGCTAACCAACAATGAGTAATATTGAATTACAAAAAGAACAAATTCAACCTCTTTTCATTTTAATTATACATAATTGTATGTCTTTATATAAACTAGAAACTTTAGTGAAGCTTTTCGAATGAACTGCACAACATAAAAATAATAATTCCGATTTATGGATTTTTTCAAACTTTCAAAAGCTATTATCTCGGAAACAACTTTTTGAGGGTTAGCTCCTTATTGCACCGAGCCCTTCATATCTTTAAAATGATATTGCAAATTTAGATAATGTCAGGTGTATAACGAAGTAAAACTTACATACTCTTCAATGCTCATTTGTTAATGTTATGCATTATTCCCTGAATATTTTCTTGTAAGTAGGAAAGTTAAAATAATATGCATACAGTATAAGCGGTTTAAATTGAAAATGTTTCTACAGAATGCCGAGTACATATATGTCGTGCAAGAATACTTAGGTTTGATCCTAGGTCCCAACAATTTGTAACGATAGTGTTGTATTTGTGGATTTCTCCTAGTTTCTCTCATAATCATTCATTTCTGTTTGTCATTGTTCCTTGAGATACAGAATATAAATTTGGGGATATTTAAGCTGAATAAACTCAAATCATTTTATTAATATTTTTCTTAATATATATTGATTATTTATTTTGTTTAGACATGTACCATTATCATTACTTCTTGAGAGAGACATTGAACTAATCATTTTATTTTATGGCATAGCTTTAATAATCACTTACTTCACTTATGAACCTTTTTGCCCTTTAGTTTATTACCTATCTCAGGGGAATGGATAATAATTAAACAATACCTAAGTTTATAGAGCACTGGAAACTACTGGATTGAATTGAACGAAACAGAAGTTTAGCCTCTCACCAGGACATCAAATGATTGCTTTAGAGGTCGAGAGTAGCACATTGTAATCTAGTGCAGTACATAAATAGTTTAACAATTAACGTTTTGCTTAACTTTGTTATATTTGGTAAGAATCTTTAGCAGATTTATTTTAAAACTGGCTGTAATAGTTACTTATTGTTACTGTAGTCAATAAACAAAACTGTTTAAAGCACACTAAAGTTTCAAGAAAGCAAAGGTTTAGTTAAAATATATTACCATTCTTATCGTTATTGTTATTCTGCAATCATTAGAAAGCCACTTACTACAAATTTAAAATTTTCAAGCATGCGATTCAGCATTAACTCCATCTCTTTTATGTGAAATTATTCCTTATAACTTGTTCATCACTTTAATAACATTTTTCACCTTTGTCTTTTCCTACCAGCATAATTTCCATCTTCGTTTTAAACCAATTTCTTTCTAAACGTTTCCGCAATTGCTTTATTTTCTTCCATTTTAATTATCCCTAATGTTGTCTTTGTCTTTGTGTGATGCTTCACCAAGTATTTAAGTTGTCAGTCTGTACTTTTTTTAAAAGACGAGCATAAATACAACTTAAATGAAGAGAATGTGTTTTATTTGGTATTCAATGTTTATAAAATGTAAACAACAACCTAATGGTCGGTGCCCTCTTGTGGTTTTGCTCAGAAAGCAAGAAAATTCTGTATTTTTTCTTTTACAGAGTTTTTAACCACAGTGTGTTGCCTATGAGAGTTTCATTGTATAAAAGTTAGTTTGCGGGGAAACTGTTTTCCGGCAACGCCCTGAGGAAGTAACTGCTTAACATGCGTACATCAATAATGTTACACTTAACTCTTTTCATGTGATCTTCAAGATAGCTTTTCCCGGAATAAATAAGGTTAAAATATTTATACATGCAAAATGAAACGAAAGTAAGTTTTGTAAGAAAAAATGTTTTTTTAAAATGTATATAAAAATGAAAAATTGCTGATTTGTTCTACATATTTCAACCAAATATTGATATTGAATAAAGTTTTTATTAAATTTATGGTGAGGTAACATCCTTTAGCATTTTACTTGCTTAATATTTTAATAGAAAATAAGGGAATGTATATTGTTAATTTACTCTTGCTGTTTATTTAGATTCAGAAATCTAAAGAGCAACTCACAGCCAGACAGATTTGATCTGCAATGTGTCAGTTGCCGAGCAAATTTTGTATCAGAGTGGCTCTGTTATTGAAACAAAGTTCAAAATTTAAATCTATATACAGATTACAAAAATTTAAAACTAGAAATTTATTTAGGTATGCAGCAAAAATATGTCGCAGCATTAGGTTTAAATTATGCTAGATGATTACTAATCATCTTCCTCGTCATTACATTATTTTTGATTAACACAAGTTTGATCACCATTTTCACTCAAATACATTGGCAGCCTTAGCCCATTACTGCATAAAGATTATTAGGAAATTTCAAGCATATTTCTGATATAAATTGACACTCAGAGACTCAGGTTAAAAAATATCTGCTAGATTACATTTAATCTGCTCAGGAGGGATGGGATTGTCTAATATATTGAATAACCCCTCGTATTTTTGTCTATAAATACCATGATGTTAGAGAAGTAACACCTACATATGCTAGTATGTATTATCTGGGCTTCTAACTCAAAGATAATATGAATATACTTAACAAATAATAATAACAGCTACGGTGTAAGTCACAGCTAAGCTGCAGAAATTCGTTTTTTGCTTCTTCCTCTTTCGACGCGTTAACGCACATCATTGTCGCTGCATGTGACGAATAAAGTTCAACATCATATTTGAAATGAATTGACACGTCTAAAAGTATCTTCATCTGAATTAACCCGTCACTTAGAGTACCCAATATATTGAATGCTATGTACTAATAAATTAGACAAAATTGGCCAATGAAACTATCAGAATTTATTTTGTTAAGTTTTTATTTGTAAGGTTCATTTTAAGTATTACGTTCAATGCTCCATCTTGAAGTTACAAACATACTACATAATGTACTCAATTGACTTCGAGACGATTGGAAGAATTTTACTTTCTGTTCTCATGATAAAGCCGACAACCCTTCAGATCCATGGTTGCGGTCAGGTATGTGTATTTGGTTTTGGAAGAACAGGTATTTGTTCAACACCGCAAAATAACATACACATTCGATCATGAGCAATATGGAAAACTGGCATACATTCGATCATGAGCAATATGGAAAACTGGCATAATTTCTATCACAACTAAAACTGGATAACGTCGTACAGCAGCGACGTATTGTACAAGAACACAATATCTATTATGATTCGTAAACACACTATATAGAGTAGAAAATCAAAATAAATCAGAGTGAGTGAAAGAGGATTAAAACAGATAATCAGGTTTATAGTAAACACAAGAAATGAGCAAGAATTCTTAAACAAATCTCATAAAGACTTCTAAACATTAGAGATTTACAATTGACAATCACTTCATCCAAGTCTAATTGTAATTTTGTTTAGCATTTTCCTTCTCAACCATCTCAATATTTTATACACGTAACTAACATAGCTACGATTTCTTAGTCCATTCTTTCGTTCAGCCTTTCAAGTTCAGAATGGCGATTTAGTGAAAATCAACGCTAGAAGGATTGACTAGCTAGTGTACAACATAAATAAACATTCCATTAATATAGATAGTAATGAATTTAAAAGATTCCGGATAAATATTCGATTTAAAATTAGATATACATTAACATTAAACACATATTTTTACGTATATTGACGCTGGATACTAAGACAGATAAAATATCAAGAATTTGTTTTAATTGATATTGCATTATAATTTGACCTTTGAAGACCATCTTACTTCTGAAGAAATATTCCTTGATTTCATAACAGATAAAGTTTATTGTTTCCTAAGAATATTAACAAAATTTAACTTATCACATAATTCAAGATCAGCACAATCCTCTGTCGATCGTATTTCTAATAAATATTAAATATATTTTAGCTGTATGTCTCTATCATTTATTTCAAAAAATGTTGAAAATACCTATGCAAATACTGTTAGTGACATCTAGATTAGAATTTCCAGCCATGTTGGTTCTTTAAAAATCATTATATCAGCGTTTCTTATGTATTTCTGTATATGGCAATGTATTTCTTTTCTAGAGGTGGATTAATTTGACAATAACATTGGACATATTCTAGATTTGCCAAAAAATTAAGAAATGATATATAAGAAAGAAAAACACTTTAAAAGAAATAGTGTTTATATCAGTAATCAGAACGTCGAAGGAAACATAACTAAAATACGAGTAACGAGCAAACTGAACAACATATACAACGATTCGGAAACCGCATACGAATGTTTATACATGTGTATTATTAACATACGAATGTTTAACCATTTATTACGAAATCCTTTATTTAATTAAAAGTTTCGCCAAAGTTCGGTACTTAAACGCTTTGCTAAACACTTACCTAATTAGTTGTATCGCAAAATTATACGAAAAATTAAAAGTTTTTACGATGGATCATTTGAAAGGAAACATTTTTTTTCTCAAAGTAACAAACAAAATTCAAAAAGAATGAAATTATACACAGTGTTCAATATAATTAGGCATTGTTCTGGATAGTAGACATATTTAGTATATAGTTATTAATTGTCACATACCCGCTAGGAAGGAAGAAGAAAAATTTTGTCATTTAAGTGATTTTAAGATAGCAGACGAGTCTAAATTATGTTTATGACTTCAGTCTCCAAAGACTACATTTAAAGAAAACATTAAAGGGTAATAAACAAGAAAAAGAACTGAACTGAACTTAACCTGACCCCGGATGCCACCACTCAATTTTTAGATAAATAAGTAGTAAAATGAATTTTAACACGAAATAAAAACTGAATGTTAAAATAAACATTAAAATAAAATGGTGGGTGAAAGCAGTGGGGTCATTGCATCATCTTACAACCAGCCGAGTGTTCAAACTTCCAAACATCAGCACTACATTTGGAAGAGTGGAACTAGAGGTTGTGTTCATGGTGTAAGTTATGCTTCCTTTTTTCCTATCTTGAGCTGTGGTTATTGTAGTGAAATTGGTATCCCGTGAGGTGACAATTTTTAACAAGCAATGTGCTACTAGTAAAATTCTGTAAAACAAAAGGAAATATGTAAATATTAATGAACATATTTGTTTAAATTGAACTTATGACTCAATAGCTGATCTTTGGTCTTAGTTATAAAAACAAAGTTAACAGTCAACATATTGCATCTCCGAAAGAATAAAATCCAATATTTTAAAGATTGAAACGCAATTTTGATCAATAAATTGATCTTTGTTGAATATGAAATTAAAATATTAACTAAATTTAAAACAATTAGAAATGTGTATGATATACATATAACAATGCACAAAAATTTTCTAGTGCATTCATGTTTATTTGAAAATTACAAAACATTCTTTCATTCTTTTCTAATTTGACGGTTACAAATTTTTGCAGATTGGAATAGGTTGTCATAGAGATAATTATTTCTTGTATTTTTCTCATTTGAGTAATACCAGCCAACGTTCTAACCCACACAATAAAAATTTAAAATAATGAAGCAACGATTTTGTCATCTACAAAACAAGAAAGTTCGTGTTAATTAAACAGCACAACCACTACTTGCATTATAAAATCATTTCTAAAAAGTATGACGCATTATGCTTTCAAAATGAGTACTTAATTTGGCAGAAGATGCTTTAGTTTATTTTGATAAAATAATTATTTTGAAAATCACTTATTTGAAATTTGGAACTAATATCTTTTGTTGTTCATTAACCCCTTTTTATATAAAGCAAAACCATTACTGTATATATGTTATTAATATCTGAAATGTTACGAGCTTAATGTTTTGATGAATAGTATTTGCATAAATATACCGCGTGATATATAAAGAGAAAGTAGACTGTCACTCCTTGCAAAGTAATATGATGAAAAACTTTGTACTCAGTAATAAAGCTACTGTTCCTTCAATAGCAGCTTTTCGAGAAATATCGGTTAATTTTATCTGAAAGTGCAGTACTATTAATGCTACCATCCTCATAAAGCTAATAATTTATATTCTGTTTTAAAGAGTCCCTCCTATACTACTGTTATTGTTATATAATAACTGTTGTGTATAATTGAGAACATAAATCTATCACAGTAATATCAATTTTCAGTACTTAAAAAGACACCAGAAACTAGTGACTTTAAATTATTGATCAAAGCTAAAACAATGAGTCAATTAGTTCGTCACATTATCTATACAATTGTCAATCTGTATAACAGGTTAAGATGACAGGACAAGTAAGAACACGTCCTCTAATGCTCTTGCAAATGGTATCTCTACTAAGTTACACTGTGTTGCTATAATGAATCAGTCTTCTCTGATACGAGGAGTGCAAATCCATATAAGCTCCTAATAGACAACATCACGTCTGTTCGAGATTTTATCGTTTTTCCCCATGGTTCTCTCTCTACTAATTATTTCATTATTCATTTTTGCATTCATACGTGAACCAGAAATTTTGTTGAGTTTGTAAACCGTCTTCTGGGCTTCTCGATGTTCATATTTGTTCTACTAAAGATGTTCTATTGAAATACACAATATACTAGGAATTAAATAATGGATTATAATTAATAGAAATTAAATAATAGAAATTAAATAATGCTATTTCTGTATTGCATAATAGATGCGAAAGGAAGCTTACTAAAAATGAATCTACTATAATCGTAAACGGTTAGGACAATACTTGAATCGCAACCAACGTCCACGACGGTTTAATAAACACACCTATACTTACAGCAGATGTTTTCCTGGTGTAGTTGCTTGTGGTGGAAGTGATTCATCGTGTCCTTCTCAACCTACTTGAAACCATTCATGCAGATTGTTAGAGTAATTATATTATCTAATGCTCCGCAAACTGCCAAGAAGCGTACAGCAAACTTAACAAAGATGATGTCGTTATGCTGTCGTGCAAAGGACGGTGCAAGCTATTCATGAGTTGGAATACGAAAAGCTCCCTTACCCACCATATTCGGCCGATACATCTCCCTCTACAGGCAAGGGCAGTGCACCATTGCGCCATGGAGTCCAATTGTTCGTTGTGCGATGACAGAAGCATATGGTTCCCGAGATAAACTATTTTAATTAACCAAACATTTTAGTCTTCTTTTCTTTTCTCATTTTTTATTTAAAATGAGTCACTTGGAGTGGACATTTCATTTACACCAATCTAATATAAGGGAAAGAACTGGCCAACCTAACTTTATTCTATTGACTTAGTTGTCTGGTATTCATGTTAAGTCGCCGGTATATGACATCGGGCTAAACACTCACACGAAAAATTAGTGTGCTATCTTTTTCTAAATGTATCACGTAAAATTTTTTTGTAACATAATAATAATATATTATTGTATAATTTGCTGTTATAAAATATTAACAGAATTATTAAATATATTTTCGAGAAGATTCGAAACATAATTTTCAAATTTCGCCAGTAGATTACATTTCTTAATTATAAAGCAATATTTAACCCCCCCCCCGCTAGGAGTCAAGTAGATATACTAATTATAAAATTCCTCCAACTCATTAAACGATGTAGCATGCAAGTCTGTACATATAAGGACGGACCAGCGGTTAGTGGGTATGGCATGTTTTGTTTGGTATGAAATTATAATAAAATGGCTTTCTAAAGTATTCAATCTCATTTTTTTTCACCATCTGAATACTCGAGTGCTAGTGTAAAAAAAGATACGTTTTTATTGCATTATTTTCTCATACATACAAAAACTTGAAACTAAAATTTTACTTGCTACTTGAGAAGTGAGTACAAACATATAATCTGAACTTCACCTTTAAACAGCATAGTTTCTCTTCAAACCATTTGCAAAAGAAAAAATTGTCTGTGTTAATATTATCTTTCGACCAACAAAGGACCAACAGAAGAGAGGAGACTAGTCCCGTGTTCATGTACATCTCCCCTTTCCAAACCAAGAATTAAATTTGTGTTCTCTGGTGAATGGTCCAATGGTTCCTATGACAAAGGTTATCTTGTTTACTTTTCTGTAAAGATCAGATCCTCATAGGACGAAGGGAATGTAAGCAGAGGAATTGTTACAGTCTACAAGCATACACGGTTCGATAGACACTACATTTTAATTTATTATCTAAAACCTGGTCTAGATTTTCAGTCACAAAATTCTCAAAGATAATTAAGTGAAAGTTTAGGCACAATGATGGCGTTTCGATACTGTACCGTAGACTTGTTTGAAAATTAAAACAAGCCTTAACGGATTTCTTTTTCTCGGAGAGAACGAAAATCCTCACCTCCAAAAATCATTAACTTTGTTTAATCTGAATTCTCAATTTAATAAGATTTTAATTTCTGAAATTCAAAAAGTCTTCTGTTAGTCCTAACAAAAAATGTACTGTCCGACATTCTGAAGTAACTGATTGCTGATAGCTCTTGACTTAGTTTTCCATGTTTCGAGTTCCGTACTTACAGGGAGCTGTGTGATGAACATTCAGAGTGAAGATAACGAACTTAAAAGTGTAATCAAGTTTTTTTTTAAAGCTAACTTCCCACGATTATCCACCGAGTCTAAGTAAGAGAAACAGTGATGGTGAGATAACTGATAATGGTGGAAGAAGAAAGTGGGGGGAAACGGGACAAGGCCGAGAAAGCCTACAAAAACTCTGCTTGTACTCTACAAATCCCACTTTGCGGGACATGGAATTGAACTAGGAACCGGTACACCATGCGTTACAGGTAAGCAGTCTACCACTGAGCCACCGTTATCATAGTTTCACATTTCACTTTGAATATATTGGAAGCCCAAATCTGCAAATTGAGACTAAAAGTTGTGAACGACCATTATATTTTTCTTCCACCTTAAAATTATTGGATTCATTGTGTAGTTGTAATCTTGTTTCTAGATTTTCTTTGGTACATGGTGGCTCAGTGGTAGAACACTTTCCTCTTGTGCATACAGTTCTTGGTTCGATCCCAGCCAACTCAGTTTGTTGTGGACATCGTTTCCATGGGTTTCCTTGAGGTACTCCCGTTTCCTCCCACACTCCTATTTCACCAATTATTTCAACATCATTCACTTGCCTCAATCATCCGTCTCCTTTAGCGTAAATAACATACTCGTGGGACGTTAACCTGAAATATTTTTCAGTTCATTTTGTAGATTGTCTCTAATGAATCAGACAACTTAACTGGTAGAATGTTTTCTTCATGCAAAAAAACTGTTTTGTTCCGAGACTATTTACTAGGGAAATACACAAAGGAATGTAAAAAGAACTAGTACATTAAGGCAATGATGACAAAATGACGGCCTGTCAGCCTGCGAATATGTTTTATCCATTCCACGATCAAAAATGAGAGAACATATGATTTACTTTTACTCTATGTATAACAGAGAGAACTTAGTAGACTATCATAATATACATGAATACAGACTTAGGGGGCGCGGTGGCTCAGTGGTAGAGCGTTCACCTCCGGTGCTTGGGGTTCCTGGTTCGACCCAGCTCGCGCCGAGTGGGCTTTGTGGTGGACAAACACCGTGTTCATGGGTTTTCTCGGGGGTTCTCCCGTTTCCTTCCACTTTCTTCATTCCACCATTTCACTCGTCTCTCATCATCACCGTCTCCTTTACCTAACCGGCATAACCATGGGCCGTAAAACTTAAAGATTTCATTTTTATGAACACAAACTTGACTTTTAGCTACGAATATATTTAATTTACCCTTTGGTTACCACATCCATTCTCAAGAACAGGTCGTTAGTACCAGAGTTTTTTTTTTTTTTAAAGAAAAGTGCAAATTCATAGAGTTACTTTAAATGTCCGTACTTCAGGTACTATTTGGCCTAGACCCATGAAACCAGAAACTAGAAAGTAGAACAAGACGTCAGAAAATGTATTACTTGCGCCCATTCTGCTAAGCTTTCCCTAGGAAGAGACAAGAAAATAGCTTCCAAGTATAGGTCTCATTTAGTCCTGTCACCCAGTGAAATAAACATTTATCATCTTTGCATTAAGGAAACTGAAATAGGAAATACCTCAAATTACACTATGATCTTAATTAATTCCCTGCATACAAAATTATCAATTAAATTATCGAAATCATAAATTACTTCTATACAGGTCTTTCAGTCATTTTCATCAAATACTCAAGATAATATATATGACGTCACTTATTTATGATATCTATTGGTCTGTCCTTTATATTCACAAAGATTACAAAAGACCATTGATTGATTTGATTTTCAGTTTAGTGTCTCTGTCATCAGCGAGGTTATATCAGACATTCACCTACAGCTTAACGTGGAATCCGAAACATATGAACTTCCGGGAATCGAATCCGAGTTTCACACGTCAAGGCCAAGACGTCCACGAACCGCTTAGCCAAGAGAAAGCTCTACAAGGAACAAGATTTACCGTAAAATATCAACCAGAATTACTACTTAAGTTTTTGCTTCAGACATTGTATTCTCAGTAGGGTGTGAGCCTTCAGTCACCGATACTGATGTATCTACAAGGCAATTGGGAACCCTGTCAGCGGATTATTAATTTATTTTAACAGAATACATTTAAATAGGATACATATTAATTTATTTTAATAGAATTTATACCATATATTAGTATAATGTCGTGATTATAGGCTCATTTTTATATCAATTTTAGTTTGATATCAAACTTAGTTTAGTTTGATGTCGTTGGTTGAATAGAATAGAAAAAATAAACAAAATAATTTAGAAAATATTGCAGTGTTTTTTGAAAAGTGTTGGCCATTTATATTTCTTTAAAATATCATAATCTGACAAACATAAACCAAACACTTTAATGCATATGCATGGTATAAAAATATTTAACAATGAAACTGCATCTTTTCCTGACGTGCTTGACCCTTCGAATATAAATACAGGGCATTTGAAGCAGGGATTGTGAGCATGTTTAAAATCAAATAGTATCTACAGCATATTCAGTATGTCGTTAAAATTGGCTTACGACGAAACTGGTTCATATTTGTTGCTGACTTTGAAGTACAAGCTTGTAAACTTACAATGCGTGCAAGTACAGACTGGCTAGGATAGATCCCACTTTTCGAAACTAACTTCGTTGTATTAATATGTTAGAAAAATATACGTGGCGATGTTTAAAGCTTAACCAAATATCAGTTTACTTTATAACTTATAAGTATATCACATAAAAGCAAAATATGATAAATATGAAAGTAAAATATATATTAATTATAAAAGTTTTCGAATGGTTTAAAATGAACTTTTTCATATTAATGCATATAGTGTATTATTGGAAAAATTCTCTGTAATTGTAAATACAAACAACACTCAAACATTTATTTGTTTATGTAATGAATTTAAGTATCTTTTTTAAAAGACAATATATTTTTACATTAAAAAAAACTAAATATTAGTGTCATAAGTAATAGTTTAATTTTTCCTTATAAATCAGACGTTATTTCAAGTAGGCTAAAATTTGCTTTTCCATTACATGTTTATATAAAGTAACCAAAACTCTAACCTAATTCAATATTTTTACGTGACTAGCAGTATAGAGTGGATTTCATTAACATTACATTCATGCTTGTGTCATTCTCAATACGCAGTTACCTACAGCTTCACATAACTATTTAATTCTTTGAAGCTACATACACGATCATCAATCACTTTGTCGTAATCAAACGGGTGCATGAGCTTTCTAAGTATAAAAGAAAAACATCTATCAAATCTACTCCAAGAAGAACGCAAATAATTTTTCATTACTTTCATAATTGAGAAAATTCATTCACAAGATACTTGAGAACAAGAAAAGTAAAAGCATGCTGCTAAATACTGAAACTGGAAATGATAATAGATTTTCATCACTTAGGGAAGGTACCGAGATGGAGACTCTACGTGTTAAGACTTGCTCGGGACTATACCGTGATCAAGACATACACTTGTAATGCGATAGGAACAAAATCACGTCTCGTTTCGAATTATTGACAAGACATTACAGGATTGACTTTTACTCTTTCTTTTCTCTTAAATTATATGTTATAAGGTAATGGAACAACTAACGTAGAAAGATTAATCATAGTTGTATACGTAGAAGAAAAGAGGAAATTCCAACTGCGATCACTTGGTATATCAAAAATGTCTCAAAAGCACACAATTTTCAGTTGGAATCATATATATATATATATATATATATATATATATATATATATATATATATATATATATATATATATATATATATATATAATTCTTTTTTGTCAAGTTAGTTGTCAACATATTCCAAAACCTAATTTTGTAAAACAACGACATAAAATAACGTTGAAGACGACATCGATGAATAACGCAATAGATATTATTTGAAAATCGTAAAAGTTCCATTACGATTCGATTAAATCACTTTGCTGCCGTATAGCATATTATCTGGTATTTGATGTTGCAGAACACTAATTCAACAGGAAGAAAATTAGCTATAGTGTTCTAGACTTTTAAAAGATTTTTTTCAGTATCGTGCTAAATGAGAGAAATCTGTTGCTTAAATTTTACTCTGATTCACAATGCGAATTCCATTCAAGACTTGATACTCAACGGGAATCTAACCTGAGATTACATACAGAGAAGGCACGAAGTTAGCCTCTTAACTACGAAAGGGTACATGGCTTACAATAATTGAAGCATTCCCATATTTCAGTGAAAGCGAGAAAAATGACGAAAATTTGAGTACGCTTGCATAGACAGCTATGCTCTGCAGAGAGTTTGTCAGATTACTAGTGCCATGTCTTGGAAAATGCAGAAACGAGCTCTTCAGTAGCCCTATCTGTCAGTCATTTTCTGCAGAACATAATTCTACTAGTAAGTCAGTAAATTCCAAAATGAGGCATTCCTTCAAGGGAAGGCTTCAGTTCTAGAGGCAATAATGAAGTAAAAAAAAAAAAGAGAATGAAGGGCAGACTGTAAGATGGTACTATTTATACATTTTTAGTTCCACAAAATTTACTTCCAGATTGTTCAGACAATATTGATATTAGCCCTCTATATCTAGATAAGCAATTGATAATCGAGACGATGATTCTCGACTGGAGATGACACCCAGACTGAGACCGCTGTTTGGCTCGTTTTGTCTCGTCTCGATAACATCCCTACTACCACGTTCAGTTGCAATAGAGTAATAAAATCAGAGATGGAACCTATCAGTACAGAACTGGAATTACATCAGAAAACTTTTCGTTTTCTTTTACTGTTTTTCCACTATACCAATCAATGTTGAAGCCGGAAATCGTAAAGTTTTACCACTTACAATTTGAATAGTGATAAAACCTATTTTGTGGTTGCTGAAGCCATATCAAAATACAATTTCTAGCTATCTCTTACCATTTTTGCTCCATGACGATAAACGTTAAAACAAGAAATGTTTCATTTCTACCACTTCTGGTTTGAATAGAGGGTGACTGGAGGTAATGGAATCTATTCTTGAAACACTGAATTGATTCTAATATATTACTTCTTTCTATCTTTAACCAGTTTTGCTCTAATATCTTCCGACAGACAGACAGACGGATACATTGATATAGTCAACTTATAAAACATTCCACGCTCACGCATAGCATAGTTTTAAAGCTGTGAACGAAAATGACCAATTTAAACACGATTTTCTTACACATAAGGATAATTAGTATTCCTCTAGTCAAAATAAGCTGTACTCTATTTTACAAAGTGTTCGAACATTATTGAAAGTAATTTTACTGGTCTAATATTCTTTAGTAAGCTGACTGTACATATCAGCATCTTTGTGGAGTAACTGACCTGACTACTCCTTCAGTATCTCAACTCAATGACTAATATCAAAGAGTGAAAAACTTTTGAAGGTCACGCTCATCTTGTTATTTTTCTCATGAACTTCTGCAATAAAAATGTCGGAGAAGAAACTGTCAATTTAGCTGTGATGTCGTATCTCCTTCGACACTTGTCAGATTTCTCGCTACAAGAAAGCTCGAAACATATTATTTTCCGTTTACTGAGCCACTTGTTCACTACAGCAGAACTTGAAGTACAGGAATTGACAACCTGCACATGTTATTACAACCAGATGCTAAACAAATCAACAGTTACGAAGAAAATACACAAACCTTTGTGTAACAAGTCTCTATTTAGAATCACATCAAACTCTTCTGAATCAACAGTTACAATTAATAAGAACACAATTGTCTTCCATTTTTAGCTCGTATTTCTGTTTGCCTGAAATACTCGCCATGTTTACAAGTTTTCTTCTGTCTACTAGTTCTATCGGATCAAACAGGCCAAACGGTTCAAGCAAGCCAAACGGTCCTGTCGGGTAAGTCCGTTTCATAGGGTAAAAATGTAATGCAGATCCAACTGGCGGGCGGTCCAAAGTCAACTTTATTTTCCGAGTACTAATTTAGACCCTCCAGATAACATTCTCCAATAACCTGGTTTGAACTATCATCACGAGTTTTATAAACCTAGATAATGTCATATAATAAGGTAAGAATGTGTGTACGTTTCTTCAATGTCTTTGAAATAATTTTACTTGATATATCAAATTTCAGGAGATTTTTACAACATAAAATATAACATTTTATCACATTTTCCCTATTTCTTCCATTAGTCAAATTGTCAAATAATTATGTATATTCCTTTTTCTTCGAAGAATGTTAATTTATGTAAGAGTAATGTTGTATCGCTCATAAATTTATTAAATGCTCCAATACTTAAATCGTTTCTCCTAAGCGATGAATTTGTCCCACTGGTAATTATTTCCAGTCTTGAGAATGGTTGATATGAACGGCTATTCAATTACCTAATGAAGGCTTTCCGTAAGTGACATCAATAGGAATTAAAAACAATGATGTATTACGTCTTTACGTCAGTGGCACAGTGGACTGTTTAACAACAACAAAATCAAAGTTATAATCTCAATCAGTTTTTTTTTAACAGAAGTATTAATATTAAAATAGATAGGTTTATATCGTACTTTATATACCACAGAATTTGATGGAAGTAGTACATAGGTTTATGTTGGTATTTCAATAATATCGTTTAGTATAAATTTATTGGACATACCATATATCATATATTGTTCTGTTTCATTTTCGTGCTTTATTCGTACGCTTTTACACCATAGTTCTATTCTTTTCCTTAATCCTAAATAAAACTCAGAGCGACGTTTCGGTTACAGAATTTTGTAAACGATCAATTGCTATCCTACATATTTTCCTTTGTAATGTCACTGTCATTAGTCGAGCTGTCCCCTTGGGGTAGGAATGTCAAAGCGTTCCCTTTGTCACAGAATATCACCACTCTGATCTGTCTTCCAATAACTGTGTATAGTATTAGCGTTGTTTCGCTCTCAAAGAAAGATATGTCGGTTTTTCCAGTAGTCTTACAAAAGTTTATTTTATAAAAATCAGGTAGCAGAAATATTTATTGCATTCACTACCAAGTTATGTAACAAGTTCGTTATCTTCAACCTTTTTGCGTGTTTCTTTCAATTGCATGAATCATTGTTGTTGTGGAAAATATTGAATGTAAGCCTTTATCTTTCGTAACGTTCATAGATGTTAGCTAATATTTTTGTTTAAGGAATCCTTATTATTATAGAGAACAAATAATTGTTTCATGAAGATAATTTATCGATTTTATTTAGGAGGTTATTGCAATTAAATATTCAATAAAAATTGTACAAAGCCTGCCACAGAAAAAATATAAGGCTTTGTCATTGAAATTTCTAAAGCATGATGCTGCAGATGCATATGCATTCCTCAAGTGATTAATTGGGTCAGGTTTTAAATTCCTCCCGCGCCTATTGCCTTGACTAAAGCAGTCTTCACCAATTTATTGCTGTTGTGACGTAATATGCTCCTTTCATTCAGAGAAATTTGTCAGGAGCGATTTCTTAATCAAGCATTAGACTGTTTTCATCAGACATACACCTTAAATGTGAAATGATTTTGGCGTATTTCTGATCAAAGCAGATTTGTCCTCACAGAGACAGCATAATTTGGAATATAGACTCAAGAAGAGACCTAAGTTACTGTCTACTGTTAATAAACATATGTGTAATCAAAGACACGAGTGAGAATCCAAGAGCAAGAATATAATTAAAAAGATGAAAACAGGTGGTATGTAGATTCACCTCCGTCTAACTAGTACCGAATAAATAAACTATGTTAACTGTATTTGAGTAATATCTAGGTTGCGGATTCTGACCAAATTACTTAGTTTATTCCAAGTGTGGTAAACATTTACCGCCTTATGCAGAGTCGTTTTGACGTATGATTAGCGCCATACTAAAGGCTTAACTATTGCAGGAAACTTACGTCAGTCGAACTATTTAGTATCGCACTAATCATTCGTCAAAACCACTCTGCATAAGGCTCATAGCGTTTAATAATACATCCGTTTTGAAACAATGTTAGTCACCTGTGCGGAAACGTTTAGCGCACTGTGAATCTTGGTATGATCCCTGATGGGAGTTCATATAGGTAAGTTAGTAGGTCCCGTCTCGTATAGCCTCACTGCTGAAAAAGGACCGAAAACTGAAAGAGACGAACAAGTTGTTGCTAGTTGTTTTTTTACATCTAAACATGTCTATTTCTTTCTTTTGTTCCTAAATTCCTTTTTGCAGCCTAAATACAATTGTATTCACAAAATTCTACATAGCTTTAAAACACCTTTATGTGCATTCTTTTCTTTCTTTAAAGACTCCACATCACATCCAGCAAGAATTATACTTCTTGTAAAATATATGAAAATTTTAAATGATGGCATTAAGTTTTGCGGAGCCCAACGTCTATATTATGGGCACACAATTCTAACCTTTCAAAATAACGTTCGCATGGTCATGACACCCAAAAAGCGCGAACCTTTAGCAAGAAATCAGAGTATTCTTTCTAGATAGTGTGTGTGAGGCCTGATTACACATCTAGTTTGGTGTTGAACTCATTTAATTAAAAACTACTGAAATAAATTAGTGTTCTTCAACGATTGGCTTTCTTTCTTTCTCAGTAATTACATGCAACTCTTGATATAATTATCGAGTAGTTTTGATGTATGTGGTTTCTGTATTGGCTATTTTATATGCGTATTTCTAATCGCTGTTTTAGTGATTTTTTGTATCTCTATTTCCTGTTTGAAGTACTTCAAGGCCGCAAAAGTTAAATATTCTCACCTAACAATCTACATCTAGACTTGCTATATACAGGGTTAGTCAAAATAATATTAACACTTAATGGGAAGAAACAATATATTCAAACTGTACATACTACGTCTATACACGAAAGAATATCTCTGATATGATATATTGCAAGTGGATGTCTCCGATATAATATACCTACTTGAAGTGCTAATTCCTGCGAAGTCACTCTGAAGTCGCCTCAACCTGTTAACCATTACGTTCAACACATAAAAACTAACGACGAACAGTTTTATTTAAAGCACGTGCACACATTTCATGGGGAATAGATTATATCACATCCCATATACGGTCCTTTAGGTCATTAATGTCGTGAACTTTCGTACAATAAAGGCCCTCATTTACCAGTTCCCATAATCGGAAATCGCATGGTGTTAAGTCAGGAGATTGTGGAGGCCAGTGTTAATCGATCAGCCATTGTGTGTCAACTGAAACGAAAGAGACTGAAGGTGTTACAAGACAAAACAATGCAACAATACAATACATTGACATGCCAAAAATACATCTTACAAAACAATACATTTTATTAGAATACAGTATTTTTCCCTCCATGTGCTATACCCATTTAATGTTAACATAATTTTGACTAACCCTGTACATTTTAACGCAATAACCGAAATTAGTAAGAATACGAAATTTGAACGTGTGAGGGTATATGAGTTAGAACAGTCTAAAGATAACGTTATAATCTATAGATAATCTTATTTGCACGTTAGTCTCGGACCTCTTCACTGGTTTAGTGGCTAGTCCGTGTGCCTTTGGTACACACGCTCCCTAGTTAGATTTCCGGTTGGAGAGCAGAAAAACTTAATTTCACAATCATTCACTTATATTAATAATTCATCTCCTTTAGCTTAAAGTTAATAACCATCTACCTCTCCTCACCTTCCATCACATCCTTAAAAGGTACTCCTTTATGTATGAATGTTTGTCCTCGTCTCTCACTTTCTCTAACTCTACAATTATTATCTTCGAGACTTTTTTAGTATTAATGTGTTTAGAAATAAACTTTTATAAAATATAAGTTTGAAAAGAATGATATGTATTTTGTTAAACGTCCTTTATGGTAAATGATACAGATGATTAATAAAAGTGAATGATTGTGAAATTACAGTTTTGTGGTTTCCCGCCGGAAGTCGAACTCTGGATCGTGTGCACCAAAGGCATACGCACCAGACAGTAGACCAACGAGAAGGGATTCCAAAACTTCTAGACTAACGTGGAAATAAGATTTTGCATGTATTACAATGTTAGCTTTAGAACCTTCTACCTCATATCAATTTCATATCCGCAATTCAGATTTCGTAGTTTTTACTAATTTCGATTCCTAGTTTGCGAATATATATATGTTATGTTTAGATATCCAATTGTTTGGTGAGAACGCTTACCTGTAAGTACTGAAGACCATGCAGTACTTCAGAGGCTGAACTTTCTCGGAGCAACCATGCAATTTTTTCTTCGACACACTGCAACATCTGTTTGAATCTTTATAATAAATAACTATTTCTGATAGAAATAAAAGTGTATACCCATTTTCATGCCTCAAAAGTGTTCCCGAGTTATACGATGAAAACATTATTCATAAGTAGTAATCTATAAGAATAAGTAGTTAACTTCTTGCCTTCATACCTGAAAGATTCTTGGTTCAAAACCCGACTGCGAATGTTCTATTTTTAAAAAAATATTTAATCCCCAAGCTTATCTTTCACTAACTGCGTAATCATCTGATGCTCCAAAAACAGAAATCAACAATTGAAGTGTAACCTTAGCAGACTTAAAGAAAAACTTTGATTCTTCTGCTTCAGAAAATCGTCATTTTCCTCAAAACATGGTTGCTGCTCGTTAATTTGTTTTTTTTTTTTCAAATTCTAACACTATATATAAATGTATCCCTTTCTGTTACCATATTCGATTTTATGGCTGTCTGTCTGCCTGTCTCTCTCTCTATCTCTCTCTCTTTCAATGTAATTGGCTACGAATTCACATGAGTTGGGATGAAACTCTAACCCTTGGAACCAGATGTAAGCACTCTTGCGCCAGCGCGATTTCCTATAGGTTTGTTGTTAGCAGCATAAGGATATCTAGGTACACTCATGACCAAAATGATTGTCGCATATCTATAACTGTCTTTTTGTAAGAATATAATTTGATAATGATTTTGCAGAGTACTTTTAATACTAATACTATGTGTATAATCGAGAATTGTATATTTGTAGTAAATTTCATACGAAAAGAATTATAAATACAAAAATTAGAATGAGTAAAACAAAACTTTGCTAAATGGACAAGAAAGTTTTATTTTAGATTTACTGTTCTTATTTCCTGCCCTTTTGACATGAAATTTGCTACATACATGTCTTTGTCGATCATACACACACTAACATTATAAGAAATACCGGGCGAATTCGTTATCAAATTATATCCCTAGAACAACATATTTATAGACATGCAACAATAATTTCGGACTTGAGTGTACTTCAAAGAGAAAACATAGACACAAAACTCAATAAAACAGCGATTAGAAATGGGTATATAAAATGCCCAGCATAGGCACAATATATACCAAAATACTTAATAACCAGATATGTAGCTACACCTCACAAGCTATATAGAAACGAAATCTTTGCTGGGGATTTGCATTTTTAATGGATGGTATAACCACGCGAACATTAATTTGCAAGGTTAAGAATCTTCGCCCCCAATACAGACTTTGGGGTTCGCAAAACCTAATGCCTTCATTGACAATTTCCATAAATTTCACAAGAAATATCATCCTTGTTTGATGTGATGTGCAGTCTTTGAAGAAAGGAAAGAATGAAAATAAAGGTGCTTTTGAAGCTATGTACATATTTTGAAACAAAAGCTGTATTTTGGGTCTAAAATACCATTTAAAAACAAACGAAAGAGAGAGACATGTTTAGATGTACATCACAAGACTGTTCGCTGCTTTTAGTGTTTTCCGTCTCTTTTGAGCCGGTACCTAATAGCTTAACCACTTACGCTCCCATCAGGGATCGACAGAAGGTCCCCTGCGCCGAGGCGAGTACACTAAGCATTTCCCCACCATTGACTAACATTGTTCCAAAACACATTTAATATCAAACAGGCTAAGTTGACCACCTTTTCGAACAAACTAAGCGTTTTAGTGAAAATACACAACATAATATCACAAAATATAGCTAACATGGTATTTAACCGCTGCTGGTTAGACGGATATGAACCTATTCACTACTTGCTTTAATCCTTTCCAATTATATCTCTACTTTTGATTTTCACCCGTATCTTTAATTAGCATGTATGTTTAGTAATTGTAGGCAGTATTTATGTTTCTTCTTGAGTGTATACTCCAGGTACTCCATGCTGTCTTTGTGATAACATACCTACTTTGATCGGAAACAGTTTCTCAAATGCTACAAAATTAGTTTGAATTTAGATAACGTGTAAGTCTCATAAACGCATTGTAACGCTCAATTCAAACATTTCTCTAGACGAATTTCTCTCTGAATGGAAGCAGCAAGTTACAGCACATCAACAACGAGTTGAAAGTGTCTGGTTTAACAGAGCAACGCGTGCCGGAAAAATTTAAAACGAAACCTGAGTAATTACTCGAGGGCGTAAGTTGGATTGCGTATTCACCTCCAAAATCACGTGTTTTAACAATTTCCATGGTAATATCTTGTATCAATTTTTGTTGTGCGATCTGTACATCATTTCTCCGTGCTCTCGAAAAGAGTCTCCAAAGTGAAGTTTGGCCTTTGAGAGAAATGAAATGGAATATGTAATTTAAAAAGAAATGAGAAATTCAAATTAATAATGATTAATAGTTATTATTTAATTAGAAATTGAAGGCGAGAATTTCTAACAAGGCCTACGTGCATCATTTTGTACGATAAGAAATATATTTTGGAATATAACTGAGCGCTTTCTTATCAGAGATGAGTGATTTATCCATCTCCATCCATCTGTTCCGTCATATGCATACGCAATGTATAAACTCTTAAGAACTTGGCTGTGTCTTAGTGTTCTTATGTGAGAAAGCGAGTTCGATTTTTGTAGGAATACCCAATTTTTAGATTCCTCCATAGAGTAGAATTTTGAATATATATCATGTATCCCTATTACTATTAAACAAGTAAAATTTATTATATATTATACAGGTATATCCAAGGTTAAAAGTGAAAGGAAACGCGGCGGACGCCGTCCCTCATCTCCAAAAATGTGTACGGCGTCTCCCCAATTCCAAAAGATTACAATGGGCAAAGATAGGCGAGAGACGGGATGACGTCATGCCGCTACGTACCGTTCCCCTACCTTTTCAGATCCACTTTTACTCCTGACTATATCTTATTTTAAAGATTCTTTCATACATAGCTGTTTACTTTTCTGTATGTATACATTGCTTAATTTGAATAGTAATAATGTCAGGACATTGCTCTACATAATATTAAGTAACGGATTACTTTCCAAAAACACGATTTTCTTCAATAGGTTGAAATTCGTACTAAAACTTTCACGAAATGAAATGATAGTTCAAGGAAATGAGAAAGAATTTTAGTTATACTTTTTATCCTGATGTTGGTTGCTAACAAACAAAATATTACATACTAAATGGAGATAAAATAAACTTTGACATTCATAAAACGCGTAATCTTTAAGACTTCAAATATATGATATTCTCTTTAATATCAGATGCAACAGTAGAATATTTTACAATGAGAAGAATCCTTTACATTCCTCTTACTCAAGCGTTTATTTAATTCTTACTTGTATTGCCACATCTAGGTACATACACATAATGTTCCTTCTTTTATTGGTTTATTCATTGTACCGATTTTATGAATTTAACTTGGAATATTCCCATAGCATTTTAATGTCTCTTCTTTTTGTTTATTATTTTGGTCTTTGACAAAATGTTTGCTTGTCTGATCTCACATGTAGTATTTATTTTTGTATAAACTACTTTTCAGATACACTATAAATATGTCGTGTAGGCGATATGAAACACATCAAGATATAAATTTCAGCTTTTTCTGTCGGACGTAAACATTACAATGATTGGGTTAAGAAATTAAGTTACCCTAACGTAATCATTATATTAGGAACTGAGAATATCTGAAATGTCCTCAGGTTAAAAGAATTAAGCAGAAAAATTCCACCCACCAAACACATGTTGCAGTTAGAAGGAAATAATCATAGAGAATTACTCACTACTCGGGAATTAATGACTAATAGGTAATTAATCAATCAACTACTATTTCACTGGTATGAGTGTAATCCGTAGTGAGAATACCTGGTCGTTATGTAACCAATATTGTCGTAGTGATCTGTGGGTTGCATAGGAACGAGGCGATCTCCCTCTAATTTACAGTAGATATTTGTGTTTCCTCCATTTCCCCCAGATTTCACTAATTCTTCTTTCTCCTATCTCCAGACCCGTAATAATAATAATAATAATAATAATAATAATAATAATAATAATAATAATAATAATAATAATAATAATAATAATAATAATAATAATAATAATAATGGAGTATTAGATTTAGAGTAGAAATATCAACTTACTCTTTAATAACTTTTACCCCATTCATACGTAAGTACAAGTTACTTTTCCTGAAGTCCTGTTCAATATGGATTTGATTTGATAAAACTTAACTTGTTCGTCAAAATTTTATTATTTTCTTTGTCTTTGGGATATTAATTTAAAGCTCTGTATTTTTATCCAATAGATAAAATGTTTATCTTTTCCGTTTTGAATTCAAAGTGGACTTATTTGAACAACATGAACACAAGTTGTTAATACAATCTATAATATTGCATATTGTATTCTTATCTGCAGTAAGATTAACATCATTGTCCATATTTTGTGTTTAACTATACTCTTATCTCATGATGATATCTTATACCATTGCGTATATGTGCCACTTGTATAAAGTAATATATCTCGCAGATAATTTAATATTGTAATTTAAATATAAACATATCATGGACGCACTTGTTTCAGTATAATTGTAAAGTATGGTTATAAGAAATTTTTAATGTCTTTTGAAACGCCTAAATGCTCAAATTGATAACTATATTGGTTTTAAGGCACTAGAAATACAAAATTTAAACTTTCAGCTAAAAATATATTCTCAGGTTTTGGCAATATTACTGGTTATTTCAGTGTGTTTTAAATATATACTGGTAGGAGGGAAACTCTTTTCTCAATATCAGCTAAAGCCACCAAGAGCAGAACCGCGTGAGATGGCGAAACGTCGATAAGCCAGATCTGCTTTCTGGTGTTAGCACTTCTCTCAGAGATGATTAAAAGGGTAGGATACGTTTTCTAAATGTCTTGGAAATTCAGGAAACTGAAATACTGCTTAGAGAAATAGAATGGCATAACGTAGTTTGCTTTTGGCGTGCGTTTCCATTGTATTCACTATGTTTCCAAGCTTACAACCCCAAAATCATTAAATAGTGTGTGTATTTTTGCATGGAGGATTTGCGACCTCCAATGAATAGATTTGTCTTATTCGTGCTTCGCCATCTCATGCGGTTTTTCTTTAGTCGCAAACGAAAATCTAGAAAAACATTCTCGCATATTTAGATCTGATAACGATACTATCTCTATTCTGAGAATTTTATCGGCAAATATACTTTAAATAATTACCTATTAATCCAGCAATGTTTTATAATGGCATTGTTTGGTTGCTTTTCTGTTTATTTGTTCCAGTCAAATCTTGTAACTTAAATTTCATGTACTTTCATACTAACTGGAGACCCGAAACTTTATACAGATTCTTAATCGGGTTTCCAGGTAATTTATGTCTAGCTTATTGTTTTACCGTAAAATTAATTGAAATACTAGAAATGTATTTAGATTACATGTATGTGTAGACCATACCAGTTAATTAAGCATTATTTCTGTAAACAGCAGGGTATTTCAGTGCTCGTTCGAGGTCTTTACGTGGCAACTTTATCGAGAATATTATAAATTATCGTCTTCCAGGATATTGAGTAAACACTAAAACGTAAATAACGCACACCGGATGGAAGAGTGTTACAACTCAGAAAATGAAAATTTTGAATCGCTCAAAAGGGAATAGAGAAAAAGAAGCGAGCTCTACCGGGAGGTATTTTCGCAGAAACGTAACTAAACAAATTAACCCGTAAATGGCAGAAATACCAGTATTCCAGGGAGCGATTTTGGTAGAATAAAAACTTTAAAACTCATGTTCCCACAAATGTGTATTTTTGACTTGTAACACGCTTCTACTGGGTGAGCGATAACCGTAAGAAAACTTGTAAACATGGTGACTTCTACAAAATGAATTAGAAAGGAGAAAGGATTTTTGTTTTGTTAAAATAAAGAAATGGAACTAAGACTAAACGCATTGATCACAATTTAATGATTAAGTAACGCTTATATTATCGGACATCGTAGAACAGTAGTTATGGAAGAGCTCCCAATCTTTTGGTCTTACCACCTTTATTAATTTTGTTTGACCAAAAGGGTTATCATTTCTAATGCATTTTGTAAAAATATTATTTCAAAAATGTGTCTACGGTTATTATTACAATACTTAATGTTATATATATTATAATTGAAAGCACCTTGAAAATTTTCAGAAAAACACAGTTTGTTTATTCTATTACATAATCTCTATACATGTTCGATTGATGTAAGAAAATTAAACCAAAGTATAGAAACCTAAATACAAAAAAGAATCTTCACTTTACAATACGAGAACAGAACAGCGTTTTTTTTATCAAGCTCAGTTTCTATCTATATACCATTAAAAACAATTTGTGAAGAATAAAAATCTATTTCTACAACAAAATCAAATTGTCCAAATGCAAATGCTTGCGAATGTTCTGTTTTCTTTCTCTTTTTCTTCCTTTCTTTGCTAACGAACGTTGACATTTTCTCAACGGTTGCCATAGTGATTCGTTTGATATCATACATCCAGCCTATCTTCTTGTGGTCGATGCGTTTTGCCGCTACTGCACCGTGCAACAATGTTTTACAAACCCGTTTCTCGGCCTGTATGGTGAGTGCAATTTTCCAATCTGGTTACCCTGTTGGCAGTTCAGCTTTCTCTGTCGCTCTCTGTCTCTGTGTATAGCTCTTTTTCTGCTTTCTCTTCATGTTTCTTTTCCCCCCTTTTAGAGTGGAATGGGGTAGTTTGGAGTATGAGGCATCGATTTCACAAAGGAGATAGACGAGGAGTGAAAACGCTTCAATGCCTGGCTCTAGCTTTATTCTCATTCCTCTCTCGTATCTGTGCTCTTGCACGTCGTGTGTGTGTGTGTGCTTCCTAAGCACTCTCCCTTCCACATATCTTTTAGCAACTGCCCACATCATCCAAAATGCCTTTAGAGATACTAACGATGAGTTTGAAGAGAACAAAAGAAGCAAAGAGAAAAGTCTATCGTTCTTTCTATCTTCCTTCTTCTTTCCTTTCATATTTTTTAATTTTATTTTTCTTTCCATAAGAGAATAGGTTGAAGCAATCGAAGAGAGAACTGCCGACTATCTATTTGTTAGTGTGTAAAATTAGAATTAACGTTGAATGATCTTTTATGTCTGTATTCTTGGATGGTAATTGGTATAAAATAGGTCGCACTCTGTAGTTTGACAACGATCTTTGCCATTTTATATACATAAGTAATTTTTCAACCCAATTAAACCGGTTGAGAGACTTAATTTAGAATAACATGGAAGAAATTACAAATATTCATACACTAAATACGTAAAATTATATTTATTACGCTGTATACATTCATTAATAAATTCTATAATATTTAAATGTAAATGAAAAAAATATGTTGCGAAAGCTTTCTTTCAGTATTCTCACACTAACACTCCATATCAATGTAAATATAAACAGAAATTATTGCCAAAATGTATTGCATCTAGATTGTATATTTAAAAGTCTTTTGAACTGAAGTTGCATGTTATTAATTAAGACTTATAAATAATCACTGCAACAAATAAATCAATTGGATTACAAAGAAATGGTTCGTAAATGTCAAATCTCCTTAAGTATATGTAGGAAATATTTTAATGAAATCGTTTATTCACTTGTTTCTTATTGTTATACATAACATAGCCACTATATATCCTTCAGAAGTAACTCAGAGCCATTTTATATATGCATTTTCATTGATACTGTATTTTAAATTTTCGATTTGACAGAATGAAATCTGGTATGTGTTCTATTAAATTTTACGCTGCAGAATGCATTTAGTCTTACTCCTGCTGACATTGTGATGATTCTATGGATATTTCTATCATCAAATTCTATCTATATATTCGGGTTTTACGTAGATCTTTCGTGTTTCAACAACATTTTCTGTAGTGGCCTGTATATTGAATTTTACGTAAAAAGCATGGTCATTCATGATGAGATATTTTCGAATATGTAATTATCTTATTCAACGAAGATTATCGAACAGTTAAGATTTTACTTTCAAATTTTCAGCTAACCAATACTATATTTTGCTTCCAACATATGGAAATTTACGTGAGTTAAATACACATTTATACCTGGGTAATTTCAGGTCTGTAATCTTCTCATATAACGAAGTCTATTGCGTCATCTTTCCGTCATATCGAATTTTACATTAATCACATTATCATTCATCGTCACATTCAGCGATATTTATTGAGCTATTTATCTTCAACGACAGAATTTGTGGTTTAACAACACGGTATTTAGTTTCCAACATATTACATTTTAAGTGGTCATCATATACTTACTTATTTTAAGATAGTGTCCAAACTGTCAGCATCTAATTAAATGTAGTCTAACGAACAGTCTAGTTTTTACATGTATTTTGCTTTTGATTTCATAAAACAACGAAAGGAAAAATAGAAGTATAAGAAACAACAATTTTATATTAAAATTTTCAATTCTTAATATGTTTTAGATAAAAAGAAAGTTAGCTGCAAAGCTCATCTCAGCGAAGTTTCAATTTGCAGTTGATTTATATTGGTCGGCCCTGAGAAATTGCCTAAATTAAGTTTAGTTGATCCTTTTTCAATAATGAGGCAATACGAAATGGGACAAAAAGTGGCATTCAAACCTCTACTGAATTTTATCCGAGGGAAGTACCTCTTTCAAGAATTTAATTCGGACGCAAGCATAGAAAATGCTCCCTAAATTAAAGGCTATTTGGTTCATATAACATATATTATATAAGTTAATTTTATTTAAATTTTACCACATAATGTACGACTTTGTAACTAATGAATAAGCTCCTTCTGTGCGTGTAAAATTGGGTTTTATTTCCTGGTGAGTGTAAACGTAAATAGTGGTTTAAATCTCGCTTTAAACAAAAGTGCCGCTTGCAGAATCTAGGTGTTAATAAATTGTGATTTACATTCTATGAAATAAACCACTCAGTTAGGCTGAAATTGATTTGAACTATTCATTTGAAGTCAAAGTATATTTTATTGACATAAAACTAGTTTCTTTTTCGAACTTTTAAAACTTACCTTGAAGATATAAATTGATTCGAGAACGTGTATTTTTAGAAACAATGGCTGCAGCCACGTCTATTCTTCTTTAAAATGCATCTTTCTCCAGTGAAATTGACAGCTCAGTTTACCCATCACAAGCAATTGTTTGAATAGTTAAAGTGTAATGATAATTTTGAGAATTTACATTATATAAATCTAAGTTAAAACACATCACATACCCTCAATTCTGTTTGCCTACTCAGTCTGTATTTCTCTTGTTTCACATTCTTTTGCTAGATAACAATTTTCAATAAGTAATTTCAGTGCAAATTCTGAATACCCATTCCGTGTAGAGATAATGAGATCGCTTAAACATTTAAACAGAATGCGATATATCTGACATTTTGAGTACAAAAAGACTATGTGTTTAATTTGGTTAAGACTATGTGGGAAAATATTAAGAGCAGGACTAGAGTTTATATGTTCTAACAAGTGGTTTTATATATGGACTAAAATTTAATATATATATATATATATATATATATATATATATATATATATATATATATATATATATATATATATAAAGATACATATATTCAGATAATGAATTGGAAGACTTTTTCGGAGTGATTTCCTAATTCACGTGTTATTTCAAATAGGCGCGATTGTAAATATAGCCTGTTACAAACTTAATATAAGTTTAATTCAGAAAATAATAATTTCAGAAAAGTATTTTGTATGGTTCTTAGTATTCTCATTAATCTTTATTTGGACTAATAGTTTAGCAAAATACCTTATAGAATACATTTTTGATACGTCTTTGTTATTCATTTCATTAACATTTTTTCACAGCCAGTTTTAAAATTAACAAATCGGTGTGTATTTTCACCCAAATAGATTTTAACACATTACTAATCTTATATTATTCATTTCGTGTCCACTATTTAAGAAATCATTATTACAAAGTTCATGTTCATTTTAGGAGTGTTAAAAATACAGATTGTAACAAATTAATTACTAATATTGCCTATTTTTAAAAACAATCCGTTACGAAACATTGTTTTAATTTTTGAATGTCAAACAACATTTGTAATGTCTCAATATTGCTTTGTATTGACTGAAAGATACCTCTATTTAAAAAGCATTAAGGGGCACTCAAGTTATCAACATCTTGAGTGTTAAATCTACATCTAGTTATATATTTGATTTACCTTCTAAAATTGCACCGATTTCACTCACTCCCCTGTAGTCTGAGTTCATAGCTAGTTGTGTTGAACTTTCCTCTCACTCTTCCAAAATTAGTATACTATTTTCCATTTGGAAAAATAAAACTTCAAGTTTGGCAGGTAACACTGTTAACCTGGTTGTATTAACACCTATGTCAAACAATGTTCCTCTGTTGATATTTGCATGGTCCGAAATTTCAGCTTTTTGTCTATATTAGTTTCAAAATTATAACAGCTTTTCAAGGTAAATAGCCCACACTGTACATTGCCCACCATCCCCACTGTATTCGGCCATTTTTGGTATGTCATTCGCACCTGAGAAGCTTCTATGCTTTATAGTCTTCAGCTAATCTCTTCGTCTTTACATATAAGTTTTATGTTTTGATATCGTCCATCAATTGGAGATTCTATCGCTCTCGCTCTCTCTCTCTCTCTCTTTCATGCCACCATACCCTCTATCACGCCCTTCATGATACAAATCCTTCTTAGCCAATGTCCTAACCAGTTTATCTTCCTCTTCTCGATAATACCGTAAATTGATCTTTTCTCCCCTACCATTTCTAATATCCTCTTATTCGTTTTCCGCTCAACCGATCCAATTCTCTTCATTCTCCACCACACCCACATTTCGAAAGCTTCAAGTCGTTTTCCATCATTTTTTCGTAATGTCTATATTTCTGACCCTTATTGCACAATACTCCACTGTATAGGTATCATCAAAAATCTAGAATTTGGGTGTCTAACTCAAGCAAAAATACGAAATGCAATAGTCGATATATTAATTTGATCCGTAGAATATTGTTTTCAGAATATCGTTTTAGTCTGCCGTGTATTAAAAATAATAGATTTTAGTTTATTAAGGGTTTAGATGTGCATTTTAATATTGCAGATTCGAAAATATACAAAAAATGCAAAATACACAAAATGAAAACTTTTACACTTTAATGCTTATATATAACTCAATTTGGAAATATATTTAGGTTCTAAGTTATTTTACGTATCACAACGTTCACAATTGTATTAAGTAGAACGTGTAACCTTTAATTTAAAGAAATACAACATGAAATTTGCAACGTACATACTGTTTAAGCTGTGTTATATTACATTTACCCGTTTAGCAATTTCCTTGAAAAACTATTCTCATACTTTCCGCTACTCAGTTTCCTAACAATGGAATAACTGACAAACAATACGTTGTAAATACGAAACAAGCTTTATAAGTCTGCTAAGAATGTCAAAATACTCTCTCTGACATTCAACTGCCTTGATTTCTTTAAGTTCTCTTTGGTAATTGAGAATTCTGACTACTAGTTCTAGCGGTTAATCTGTGACAGAAATTATTCATTTCGATGATGGATATTTATATCTAGGGTTTTAAAGTTTACTATAAGGCAGAATCAGTGGGGTTGGAGGTAGTTGATAATTGTGCCCGTTTCACGAACTTCTTTCATTTCAGAGTCTGGAAGAAACAGTCTTTGACTGGCAGTTGCCAATCTGCAAGTAATATCAACATTTCTCCATATCTAAGTGAAGATCGGCACTTCTTATGTATTTAGAATATTCAGGCTTTATACCCAGCCCATATAAAGTTTATAAATGTGTTTATGAGTAGTTACAAGTTCCTTTTTATAGTATTTCTTTTTATTTCCGGTTTTCCTATTGAGTTTGAATTTCAAGTACGAATCTTGTATTTTTAGAATCATACATGTATCTATAATCTAGCTTTGACCTGCACTGATAAGTGAATAAGTATTAAGTGATAGTATTGCAAGTACATGGACACATCTTTAAAGAAATATACTAAATAATATTTCCAGATCATGAAGGTCCTAAATAAGTGTCTGAATGGAGATTATCTAAGTGCCCCTCTCCTTTTTGAACTACAGAAGCCAACACAATGTAGCAAGCAAATGCATAAAATTGAGAACATTGGTGAAAAGAACGAACCGATTGAAAACAAGAAAGAACCCCTGATACCACAAACACTAGCATCACTACCAACAACTGTCACCTTTGGCTGGCTGTTGCCTCCGTCTCTGGAGTATAAGCGGCAGACAGCTGTGAGGGAAGAAGCGATTTCGACTTGAGGTTAGATTTGAGGCCAAAGGTGCAGCTGGCAACGAGGTGAACGCAACAGCCCCTAGGCTATCGACCAAACTGATCACGTGACTTACCTTTCTCTTCTCTTCTCATCGAAGATTCAGTCGTTTTCTTCTTTCTCTTCCTTTTTTCCTAACCTGCTGTGCTGAGCAAACGCCGGGCATTAAGGATCAGAAAACCTCCCTTGGTAAATACCACCAGGCACAAAAAAATAAAATAAAATTCACGTTTGCTCGAATTAAGTTGATAGAATTGGGTTACGGGCTTCTTGTAAAGTAACAGGATTTGTCTTACAATCACACATGTATTGTATTATGTTCCTTTGTGTTGTTCGTCTTCAATCGAAACGTAGGAACAAAAGATACTCATGAAAACAAAATATGTGTTTTAGGTAAAAGTAAACTTTCTGTTTGACACTATCTTTTCTCTAGATATATTAGTATATTTAGTGTATTCGTTTCAACTGATGAAATTTAAGTTTATTTTCATTCGGCAAATTTTAGTTTCAATGTTCAGCCTGTTCAAAAAAGAGTAAAAATAGACATTCAAGAAATAAAGTGGCTTGAATTTGTAGTATTTCTTGGCTTGCATCTTATCTGTAAAATCTTGAAAGAGTACATTACAGATTTTAAAAAAAAATGGCTAGTATATCGTTCTATTCTATATAAAATATTAAACAAATGGTTGAACTACATTCAACACTTCGACTTTTGGCTTTAAAAAATTCTTGACAGGAGTTTAAATAAAATGGAGTCTCTGGAACTCTACACCCAAAGTCATCCATAATGAAACGTTTCGAAAAAGAATTGGATGTTCGGAGGATCGAACTTTTTGGATCCATATCCGCCATGATTGTGCAAAAATAGAATTCGAAATTTCAACGGATTTACATGTTACATGACCCCTATATGCCTAAAAGAGGTTTTAATGAGTAACCGTCTGTTCATCCCTATATATATATGCCCAAACCTCTTTTAGGCATATAGGGGTCATGTAACATGTAAATCCGTTGAAATTTCGAATTCTATTTTGGCATATATATATATATTTGTCTGAGATCACACAGTTTACCTTATCTGTATCAAATTATATAAACTTAAGATTTTTATATTTCCCAGGAGGTGAGGTTCGAATTTTGTTGTATGTCCAAAAATAAAGATAGTTTACTGGAGGATGAAAATGAAAACTTGTGATGATCTCGAAAATAGCTCTAATGATTTTGTTTATATTTCATATAATGTTTTATTGTCAGCCCTTTACTGTGATGTAAATCATTTATCTGGAAAACATCCAAAAGGAGTCATTTACTCTGAGGGTTGATTTCTTTCTGGATGATTATCTCTCAAAGAAACATGCATTTTCTCAATTGAGTACGGAAATACTAAAAAAATTATCACATGTTTGAAGTCCTATTTACATTGCTTTAAAAATCTTATTGTTTATAGCAATTATGAGTAGAACAATCCGGTGGTCTAATGGATAGCGCGTTCGATATTTGTACTGGAGTTGTGGTTGCGTTTCCCGGTGAGAGAATCTTAAAACTTTGAATACATTTCGGTAGTTTGGATACAACCTTACATTGTAGGTCCACGATTTATATATCTCGGAACTGAAAAGGGACGCTAAACTTCAGTGAAAAAAATCATCAATTATGGGTGAACAAACATTAATAAGCATAGTATATAACCCGTTCCACGTGATCTGTGGGACCGTTATCATCGCCACTATGTGAAATAGTTGAGGAAAGCACGTAGTAATATTTAAATGTCTTACATGGCGATCTTGAGGTACAATTTCCTAAATGCCTGTAAATTAATAAGCTATTGACATGTATTACGTGTAACAAACGTTTATGTCTAAGGTTCAAACAGCCATATTGAATTAGTCTTTCTATCTATCGGGCTAGAATTTCCTCATTTGTGTAACTAAATGAAACAATCGAATTTGATATTAAATTTATCCTAGAAATTCTGCTTTTATGTCGAACAGCCAACAAAGATGACGTTCTTTGACAAATGTGATGCAACATTCAAAGTCCTATTTTATGAAGTAACCTTCTCCCTATACAGCACTCCAATTGTCTCCGTAAAGGGGCGTAATTTCGTTTCCATTTGATATGTAAACGACAAGTACAAAGCAAGAGAGATCTTTTTAATTTTAAATATTAATGTTACATTTTTGATTGAACTTTGCATATCTGAATACATACTCTAAATAAATAGAGGAGATGTAAATATATTGTTTTAAAATTATTTCCTATCTAGTCTTAATATTGCGTTATTTTTCATTCTGCACTGTTCAATACATAAAAGTGCAGTAAACTTTTCTTAGTGTTTATTTTATTTATTTATTTTTCTTGCTTATTCAGAAGATAACAAATTTTTCAACCGTTCATCGCTATGGTAAGATACTTTTGAATGAGTAGTATATAAATTATATTGCTTACATAAAAAACGCTATTCAGAAGGAAAAATATAATTTACTACTAAACTTGAAATCCAGGATTCAAAATTACTCCTCCCGACAAAGATTGTTTGTCTGATCATTTGAGATTTAGCGTCTTGTTTCAGCGGCGAGACCATACAAGTTGTGGATGTACAGTTTAATGCAGAGTTCTAACCAATCTAATACGTTCAACTCTCTCCCACCGGACATTTAACCCAGAACCCTGTGTATCATCGTGGAGTGGTTCGAAAGCAGCAAAATCCTGTCCAAATTCATTTTATGTAAACTGCTTTGACAGGAAACCGTTTTAGTTTTTTGAGGTTGAGAGATATCCATAGCTTACTATATCTTAGGGAAAAGTTCTCTCCATTGACATTAGTAGGAATGTAAGATTATTAAAAAGTTAAATGAGTTGAAAATTCCGTTCCATTGTATTCCCTACTTATAAACAAAGGAAATACTTTAAAAATTAAGAAATTATCATGATGCTTATTCTGCTAGCCGTTACAAACAAATTATAAATATATTTCTCTCAAGTTGAAGCATATCTTTGAAAGCAATATCTTCAATGCAAATGAACTTTCGAGGCTGATACTTAATCTGTGGTCATTCAATTACTCCGTTTTATGTTTGAAGTTTAGACTAAATGTAATATAGTCGGATTTGGAATTCACTTCCCTAGCAAAATTCAAGTTTAAAGGTTCGAGAAGAAGAAACGAGAAAGTTAATTCTGGTTACCTCCCTACCTCAATTACTTTGAGATTTTCTTCATTCGTTTGGTTCTATCGACTCTCTTACCCATCAGCTCTTGCGGAAACAATCAGGGTGTTCATTACATCCTAGAAAACAAACATTCGATCCTGCAACCATTACTAACACTTGTAGTATCCGAAATTCTCAGTGAGAAAAGCTTTCTCCCTGGCTTTACAAATAAATGGCCATCTTCTCTGCTCTGGTACATCCAGTGTCTCATTTCCTTCTCAGGCAGCTCACAATCATCCTTGTTTCCGGAACAACCGCAGCCATTGCTTTGGAAAGACAGTGCATCGGTCGGCGCAAGACAAACCACAGCCGTTCCAAATATATATAGACAAAAATCATTGTCTTGTACAGCCGCATATACCATTATCCATTCTATATCAGTGCTCTGAAGTTCCTCTTAAAATGGAATTTGTTTCAATTTATATTTCGTTTAAAGAACGAGGACCAAATATAAATCTTCTTTCAAATTATAACACATTCCGGTACATTTTAAAATGAAGTTCTACTTTTTATTAGACTTTAAAACTATGCTAGATTAACTGTGGGAAAATATATGAAACTTTTATGTCCGTCTGTCTGTCGGCAGGTGTCAGAGCAAAAACGGTAAGGCATAGCAAGAAATGACTTTCTGGTGTGCATTCCGCATCTCAAGAATAGTCTTCAGTCTATTTGTTTATTCAAACCGGAAGTGGTAAAACTTTAAAATTCATTATCTGTCAACTTGATCATAAAAGAAGCAAACGATAAATAATTATATTTCAATCATTTTAAACGTAAATTGCTTTTCTGACTTTAACAATTGCAAACTATTAATTCTATTCTAGAATGATCCTTAAAAGGAAATTATTTTTCCTCTTTGTAGTAATTAATTACTTTGTTTATTGCAGTATCTTACAAATGCTTTGCTATATAAGTAACATACATTAAAATAAAAATAAAAATCTTTATTCAGTACTGTTTTAAACACATTTACATATCATTTTCATGGACGTGGCTTAACTTTAATAAATAGAAGGATGGAAAGATACCTAGGACAGTATTTGAAGAGGTGGTGATTTTAAAGCCAATAGTACTACTAGTATTACTTCTTAAATGAGAATTTAAGTCAAAAGAAGACAAACTCATGTTTTAACACTAATTAGTTACGAAAGATCATTAGTAAGATCATTAGATCATTAGATCAGAGTTCTCTTGTCCATTAGTATAAAATTATAAGAACGTATCAAGATAAATACTGCACACTGTATTTATATTCATAGCCCCGGGAAGAGAATGATACACGCCACTTCTAGTGAAAGAGTTACCATGTGGAATGGGTTGAAATCGAGCTACCGAACAGTATGTAATAATTTTATTTCGGAAGTGTATCTCCAGATAACAGGGAAAGCTTGTTTCGTATGCGTCATAATTGGGTTTAATTGCAATATTGAATGTTGAACTTTCTTTTTCAATTTATCCGAAATTAGAAAATGCCACTTACCATTGCCTTTTCCCAAGCTGTTCATAAAAATACTATATTTTATTGCCAGATTTTTTTGCTACTTTTTTCATAAATGCTTGCCTCTGTCAAAAAATACCAGAAATATAAATCTGCCGCAATATTATATTATTAGTTGAAAAGTGTGTGAAATAAACTTCATTTTGGTTTTGACGTAAATTACTCTGGTTGTTAAGATTAACTTTGCTGAAATATACTATTGTTTGTCGGGATGTATAAGTTGTTAGGAAATATATTTTAGTGGTCAATGTGAAGATATTCTTTAAGTCTCCTGCTTGTTTTTAACTCGAGTTTCCGTTATTAGATTTTGTACTTAATCTCATCAATGTGATTAAGGTTACTGAGTAAAATTTGATTTTTAGGCTAATAAATTTAATAAAAAATATGAGAAGAAGACATAATGTCTATATTGATTCAGATTTTAAGATCCACTATCAGTTTCCTTTTCATTAGGATAATGCCTTATATTTTAATTGTTCGTAATGATGTAATAATTTTGACATCCTCTTCTCATCAGGTTAACCACCTGTAAGTAGTACCTACTTTGCTCATAAAACATTGAATAGTTAGTAGTCATTATCTTCATATAGGGTGATCTGTAGTAGACCGCGGTGGCTTAGTTGTAGAGTATTCACCTGTGATGCGTGGGATCCCTGATTCGACCCCAACGTGTGCCAAGTGGCATTTGCAATGGATGAATACCGTATCCTTGGGTTTCCTCAGGATTGTTTGTCCCTTTTCTCTTTCATTTTACCATTTTATTCGTTCTTATCATTACCGTCTCCTTTTGCCCACGTGGCATAACCCTGGGATGCAACTGAAAGACTTTATTTGAATTCAAGAATATATGTATTTTAGTGATAATAATTTATTATAATGTTGATGGTACGTAATCCCTTTTTCAACAACAGTTCATTTAAGTTTATTGTTGTCAATGCCACGCCCAGAAGTTTAACAGGGTTCTCTCGTTTCCTCTCCAGTTCGACCACTTCCATAATCATCAGCTTGTAACAACCATTTATCCCCCCACCTTTAGCTTAATGGTCATAATAGGAGGAAGGCAAAGCGAAAACTACGTGACATTTCTGTAACTTAGACAACTGTCACTTAAAGAATTAGAAAGTACATTTACCATATTTGCACCTTTATAAGCCACGAGTATTTTTCCAGCAAGGTCAAAATTATGACTTCTATAACTGGATTATCAGAAATGATTATATGTGATAACATAACAGTACTATACTTTTTACTTCCACGGTTTAAGTATGAGTAATCGTATTTGTTGAGTTAACACTGCTTGCGATTACATTAAGTGATAGTATTAGTACAGTTATTGATCTTTTGTAGGAAAATATGTTTGATAAAAACAAAAGTACCTTACAATTGTAGGACACGTGGCTTGATTTTGATCTGATCTAACGTAGCAATGGGAGAGTCGGCTAATGACATTCTGTGTGTAATGGCGCTCACAACTCTGTATCTGTTTCGAATGTGTAAATCTAACCTGTGCTCATATTTAGGGCCTACTAAGAAAACTAAAATCTTTCAATTTTACGTACCACGCGTATGCCGGCTACGCACAAAGAGATCGTGAGAAATAAACGAAACGATGGAATGAAAGAAGTGGAAGGAAACAGAAGAATCTCGAGAAAACCCACGCATAGGATGAATGTCCACTACAAAACTCAGTTGACGCGAGATGGGATCGAACCAAGGACCATATGTACCACAGGTTAGCGGTCTACCGCTGAGCCACCCAGCCCTCTAATATTAAGAGTCACCATTCAAAAGATGAAAGTGGTGGAATTGACTAAACGAGAGCTGGTTGCGATAAACTAATTTTGTATTGAATGCAATGAAATTTAAGGACAAAATCTGCAAGATAAGTTAAATTAAACTTTAAATTAGTATATGCATTTTCTTTTACAAATATATTGGTAGTATCTCTCATTATTTCGTAATTATTACAAGTCAAAAGCTTATTATTGTTCATGAGATAAAAAGAAAAGAACATAATATGACGACTATCAGAAAATGCCGTTCTGGCTGAGCCAAATTCACCTCCTGCTTTATTATTCAAAAATTATATTGGAAATGCCAAAGGTATGTTATTACACAACAGAAACTTTTGAAGCTGACTGTATAATATTAAATGATTAGAAAGATAAGGTCATGAATTGAGAAGTACAATTGTTTATGATGGAAAGATGAAATATATAAGTACTTTTCTCATATTGAGTATCCAACATTTACATTAGTGACCAAACTTTTACTTATTTTTTATCTATATGGATGAATATTAATAAATAAGAATGTGAAAAATAAGGTTTCGTTAAGGTACAACAATTGGCATCGATTTATTATCATGAAGTTCAATGAGTGACGTTGCAATACTGGTAGGGCGATTGTATTCAAACGTATATTGGTACTTCTTCACGTTCGTAAGAATAATTATCAATGACAACGAACAAAGTAATGCCCTAACATATACTTGAGACGTTGCTCTTGCTAATGCACCTTTTGTTATTAAAGCTCCATCGTGGCTAAGAAGTTAAAGTATGCACCTTTGCCCTGAGAGACCTGGGTTTGATTCTCGGCGGGAGCTCATGTGCTTCGAATTCCATGTTAATCAGTAGATCCATGGCCCATATAGCCTCAGTACTGAAAGGAACATTAAACTCAAAGTAAGCTCGACCTTTTCTTATTGTATCACTGGGTGCAGCTTTTGAGATTTTTTTTCAATTTCTTGTAAGTGGTCGCCATTACGGCATTTTCCGCTAAGAACTACAACTGCTTTTAGACTAGATGCGAAATATACATGCAAATAATATGTTTTCTAAAATTAAAGATGCGACTTTCAAGTTTCCTTTCTGACACTTCTGGACACATAAGTACTACTTATTATTTACAATAAGGTTTGTAGCCTCATCTCTGTGTTTTCGTAATTAAATTGGTTAGAAAAATATGAATGCTATGAAATCACACAGCTTTAATTTTCTACGAGAACCATTCAAAATTAATGAAAAATAACTTCAATGAAAATCACTCGAAATTATTCACTCGTCACTGTGTTTTTATTATAGATCCTAGTCAATACAGTACTGATCTTGAACTACATGTATATTATTAATATTCTTACTTATCGCATGGAAGACCCAGGTCCAATTCTGATGTAAAGACAACTGATTCGGATGTAGCATTGAAAATGTGTCAATGTAGTTTTGATCCTGAAAAAGAACATTAATATCTTTATCACAATGCCCATCACTTTCGTTTCTGTTTCCCTTTTAATGGCGCAAAATGACTAAGTGGTGAAAGTGTTCACCTCAGGTGCAATGAGATTTCAGATCGAACCCAGGCCATGTGAGTTTATGGTAAACAATATCGTATCGTTTTCATATCTCAGTCTTCTTCCGTTTTCTTTTACGTTCTCCTTTAACCATCTTCTTTAATAATCGATTATTTTTATCAATTGTCCATCTGCTTTACCGTAAAGGAGATAAATGTAGGATATTATTTTTTTTAAATTTAATTTCTTTTGTTTTAACTTAAAAAAACAATACGAGAATGTTTACAAAAGCGCCATTTAAATGAGCTAACACTTGTTTTAAGTTCTTTGATATGGTGCAAAAACGTTAGTGACAAACAATGGATCACAGCCAGACATCTGGCCTATATGAAAAGACAGAAGAAACCAGTTAGTTCATTTGATAATATATTGTGAATATTATCTAGATTGATTTCTAAATTATTGATATTCTTTATTCTTTTTACAAATTATCCACTTAAATTTAAAAGAAGTAATAGGATCAAAGGCAATACTTTTAAGTTACAATCAAATAAACTTTATTATTTGAAGATAAACATAATTACGAATATTGCTAATATTGAGGACAATTGTTTAGAAGTGCTATAGAAACATGAGTGTCATTCATTTCCCAAAAGACGCAAACAAATCTTGTAGAACTTCTAAAAACAAAAATTAAATTTAAATATTGAAAAACAATGTGAAAGTAAGCCTATTCATGTAGTAATGACTCATATAATTGTGAGTTTTATAATTATTATTGAAGAAATATAAATGCTTCATGTGGAAACACATCAACTTGTTTTTAATATTGGTCTTAATGAGATTTATATGTCTTTGAAATGCTTAGGAAGAATTAAAACCAAATTGTTACGTTCAAAATGTATATATATGTTGCACGGAAAGCACGTATTCATATAAGTAAGATACTGATAAAGTCTTATGCAAGTATAGTGAAGAAGGAAGCCAAAACAAAAAGAAAAGTGATTGACATCTTTTGGGGAAGTTTCGTAGTAACTTGCCTCTAGAATTGCGGAGCTGTCGTTCAGTGTAAATTAAAATGCTATTATAAGCTAATTACAAAGACAATCTTCGTGCAACATCAGATTTTGTTCAACAAGCTGAGCGAGGACCCTGAGAGAAAATTGACTTGTTATGGCAGCTCTGAATATAACGTCATTACAAAAATGAAGGGACTGAAAATACAACAAAATAAAGTAAACTAATAATAACCAGACTGGCGGACAAGGAAAGAGAGACAGCAGACAGAAAGACCTGTAGAAGTTATATGGAAAAACTCGATGATTACAAACATTCATTACAGTTATTAATTATAACTAAAAAAATAATATATATTTTTAAGCAGCATTTTTCCGTAAGCGAATTTATTCATGAAAATATTTGAATATATGTGTAAGAACAAAGAATGTTTCTGTTTTGGTAACAATAGAGTCAATAAAACGATTGGATATGATACCAAATCGGTTTATTTTTTTAAATACGAACAAGACATTTAATTATATTTATCTTTTTGATTCTACCATAACGACTATATAGCAGACACCACTAGATTTGAGTTGTTTGAGCCGTCTCTGCCTGTTTGAGCACCCAAGCGTTCTTACACCTTTCTAACGAGGGAGGCCATGGAAACACGAGCAAAGTCCTTTGATCACATACAAAGGAACTGCTAAACACCGAACGGGAAACACACTTAATCACAAAGCATGTCGGTACAACATACGCGCTTAATAACGATTTTGTCTTATAACGTTAATCATTAAAGTTATACTATTTGATTAATGAAATTATTTTTAAGGTTTTTTAAAGCTAAAAGTGTATTATATGAAACATAAATGAAACAGTAATGAAAAAAAAACACATTTTTTTCTAAGATAATGTTGGGAAAGAAGCTTTCCAAAAATTGCATATACTTTAGTTTAACATTTTGAATTATTATATGCATATACACTTTAATAACTTTTTGCATTTTGCCTTATACACAAAAGGAAAGATGGTAAATCTAAATATTATGTGGTAGGCACATTTGTAATGCAAAAGCTTTATAAGGTAATACAAGAAAACCAAACAGTTAAGTCTATTAATATTATTTTTAGCCCAGTGGCCAGCATGCGTGCCTTTTGTGCACAGAGTCCTGAGTTCGATTATCGGTGGAAGAGACTTTCAAAGTTTTAGCGCATTACGGTGGTTCGGATTCCTCCTTAAACTGTAAATCAATGTCTTATATAGACTTGGTGTTGAAAACGGACGCCAAACTTCAAGAAAGAGGTGAGGGATACTACTACTCCTAATAATAATAATAATAATAATAATAATAATAATAATAATAATAATTATTATTATTATTATTATTATTATTATTATTATTATTATTATTATTATTATTATTATTATTAGTAGTAGTAGTAGTAGTAGTAGTAGTAGTAGTAGTAGTAGTAGTAGTAGTAGTAGTAGTAGTAGTAGTAGTAGTAGTAGTAGTAGTAGTATTTGATTCCCGTTGTAGGTTACGTGGTTCAGTAATGTCACGTCTGATATAACCTTGGTGCTGACGAGGTTAATGAAACAGAAAATAAACTAAAAATCCACGAGCATTTTTTTTCTTTTTTGGGTATCGCAAGGAAGGAAGGAAAGATGAGAAATATTAACAACGTTCTGATTAAGAGTAATACTCTTGTTAACTACATATAACAAAATTTTCAATTCCGATTATTCCTGAAGAGAAGGCATTAACAATACAAGTGCAGTGGTATTTAAGACTATCCGAGAGTGCTATCATAACAGCACTTCGGTTGAGTTCCTACATAGGCTTAGGAATTAACTTCATAATGTATCAGAGAATAAGCCTTGAACCCGGAGAAGATAAAAGTTCCCCAACATGTACCTGAATACAATCTTGATAATATGTATAAAACTTAGATGGCTTCCTCTTGGCTATATGGTTAGCGTACACGAGCTTGATGTAGTGGACTAATAATAATAATAGTTTGATCCCCGGAGGAAGTCCATGTGATTCGTCTGATTGATCTACGTCTCATTTACATGGGGTACATGGAGGCTCAGTGATAGAGCGCTTACTTCTGGTACAGAAGGTTCCTGGTTCGATCCCCCGGCCAAGTATGTTTATGTCGTGTCCGTAGGTTTTCTCGGGATACTCCCGTTTTCTCGCACAATCTTATTCCACTAATTCTACATTCTGTTTCCCTTAGCCTAAAGAACATAATTGTGGGTCCTTACACTCAAAGATTCCATATTTTCATTTCATTTCCACGTTTCACATAGCCTATGCTGAAAGTGACGCTAAACTTTAAAATCAACCAAAGCAATAAACTAAAGTATATATCTTGTATCCATTCATGCCACTTCCAGAGTTTGTATTCTCCTTTTCAGGAAATGTTTCAGGATAGAACACCTATTAGAACTATTCCGCTTTTTCACTAGAAATAATTTGGAATATCTACCAGTGAACTCCTTCCTTTGTTGACCAGTTAATACTTTTCACTTGTTATGTAAAAAGTAAATGGCAGCCACATACGAGACAAGCATAATGGGTCGTGTGATGGTAAAGACACTTTCACGCACTTCCTTAACTACTGCACGTAGCGTGGGTGATATAGTCAGCCTCACTCATCGGTCTTATCCAGATTGTCCTAGTTAAAAAATTCACAGGATCACACTGGAATGAGGGTAGGATGAGTTACCGTGCCTTCTCACTTAGCGCAAGACTACTTAGAAAAAAAAATAATATACTCGCATATCTATATTTGAATTTAACACCCAATATTACAATTTGAAACATTTAACAGTAATTATGTATTTTGTTTTTAAATACGTAACTTTAACAGTAACTTCTGTTAGTGCGCAGATATAAAAATAATTTCTTAGAAATTGCTTCACAAACCTAAAGTAATCAACTGATATATAATACTATTTTAGTATTTTTTAAAATAAAATAATCATCCTTTATCTGGCATAAAAGTAATCATTCAAACGCTTTTTTAAGCAAATCAAAACTAAATTTATAATACACACATTCTACACATTTTCGGAATGTGGTTGGAATATTACTGTGTCCACATCAGCATCCGTAAGTGTGCTATTTGTCACAGGAGGTCCACAGACTACTCTTTGATAAACTCAATTCTATACATTGAAAGTGAATTTGAAAAGTATGTAACGTACTACAATGTTACTGCTTATGCTTCAGTAATCAGGAGATATTTAAGAGAAATAGTTATGATCTATAATAATAATGCCAGCAGTTGTGTTTGTTAATATCCTTTTTATTTATGAAGCAACCTGGGCACACCCACCTCCTTCAAACTTAATCGCATTCAAACATAACGTTGCTTGAGCTTAAACATCTTTTAGCAACCTATTAATATTGCTTTTAAACATATTAATATTAAAGACTTAATGTTATTACAGTCTTCTACGAAGAAATACAAATCCTCCCAAGAGAGGTTAAATGAACATGGAATTGATAACTTATTAATTTTACTCTATGTTATTTTGCGTTTTGTGTCCAGCCCTAATTAAGTGGTCTTTACTTGCTTAAGCAGTTTGCTCTACTCGAACTACTCGATATGCTGTCATAAGTACCGAGTTGGTGACACTGACCTGATTATCTTTCTTTACTCATGACAACTTCTGGCACATTGCCTGTACAAAGTCACTCGGAAAGTCCTAGCGGATGAGAAAGGTTCTGAGGATACCTACTATATATAGGATTTCATTAAAGAAATGGTGGTATGACAAATCAAAAACATTTATTAAAGACTGGCGGGTTTAGCTAAGTAAATAACTTACCTGCCTACTACATCACATTGATACAAACTGCACCATCACGAGGACCAGTCTTCGAATTGTAAAAATGCGTTACCGCTCGGAGTTCATTGTTATTTTCACGAGGGTGTCTGATTACTACATCATTATTAGATTTACCTTCAACTAGAGATGCAAGGGCTCGGAAAAACCCGTTTAAAAAAATTTCGGTTTTTCTGCTTCACTTTTTTGCTTGGGAAATATTGTTTTTTTTTCAAAATTTTGCTATAAATTTATACAGCAGACTTTGTTTCCCTTCTCTACAACATAAAAACTCATTTTATTAGTGGTTGATGCAGGTAATAATATAAAACCTCTAAAATAAACCATGAATTTCGAAAAGATTTTTCAAGCAATTTTAATTCTTACCATATTTACGTTATGAATTCCAAAGGATTAACCAATGTATGTAATAATTTTTTAACCTCATATACAAAAGTAAATATTTAAAAAAACACACACACAAGTAACTAGCAAAACTGTATGTAGTATTTTTACTTCAAAATATCGCACTCTCTCTTTTTGAAACAAAGTAAAACATGAGAGAAATACATTTATATGGTACTCTTAAACGCTGCACATCAACAGCTTCTTTTGTGGTGGTTCTGTACATTCTTGAAAATTTTCGGTGTAGTTTTAACTTTCATATACATTGTATGAATATTTCGAACAAATTTTTCATTCATTGATCACAAACGTAATAGTCTGTTACCACCCATCAGGTGCTTCGGACCTGCAAAATCGGTAAAATACCGAATTTTCTGTTCATGGATCATATGCATAATAGAGTGTTCATCTGAGCATGTGATTTCCTACGCCCTAGAATACATAACCACAATCATGGTTTACCTAGTCCTAAAGGTTTCTGAATTTTTAACAAGAGGAGTTCAACATATTAGTACGAAACTTTTTTTTACAACAAAAGAAAAACTATGGAATACATTTAAGAAGAATGGAAAAAATCAATGAATGTTCCAAGTTATAAAAGAGGTGACGAAACTGATTGTAATAATTATCGAGGCATTTCACATCTGTCAACATCCTTCCAAACATTCTGTTAACAAGATTGATCCCATACGCATATGAAACTGGAGATTATCAGTGTGTATTTAGGTGAAATAGATCAACTATCGACCAGATATTTATCATTTCACGAATTCTCGAAAGGAAGTGGGAATATATTACCCAGTACATTAACTATTTATTATTGATTTTAGAAAGGTTGAAGACTCGGTTAGGAGAAAAATATTGTACAATATTCTTACAAAATTTTGAATACCGAAAAAGCTAGTTAGATTAATTAGAATGTGTTTAAATTAATCCCAGAGTAAAGTCCGAGTAGAAATATTCTTGTCCACGAGCTTCCACATCGAGAATGGCCTGAAGTAAGGAGATGCGTTTTCGTCATTATTATTCAGCTTTGTTCCGGTGTACGTTATAAGGAAAATCAAAAATCGCAACCAGGGCCTAGAGCTGAGTGGTATTCACCGAGTTATGGCATATGCTGATGATATAAATCTGATAAGAGAACAATCGAAAGAAATGCAGAGGCTTTATTAAACGCTTGCATCGACATTGATTTAGAAGTAAATGCAGAGAAAACTAAATACATGGAAGTTCACTGGGATCGTAATACGGCAAAGTATGGTTGCGTCAAAATATCAAATAATACTTCCGACAAAGTGGATACTTTCAAATATCTAGGTTCAATATTAGCAGACCAAAATCATACCTACGAAGAAATTAAATGTCGACTGAAATCAGGAAATTCGTGTTATTATTCAGTTCAAAATATTTTGTCGTCCCAGGCGCAAATGAGAGGACACTATTAAGATGAATCTCGCAGAAATAGGAATACAGAGTAGAAATTCGATCGAATTGGGTAAGAACAGAAGTCAATGGAGAGCTTTTGTGAACGCGGCAAACCTTCGGATTTCATAGGCCGTAGAGAGATGATACATTTAAGTTAAGCATAACTGCGCAGCAAACATGATTCAGTGGTTAACTTTTGCGCTTCCATCGGAAAGTCCGGGATCCAACCCCGCATCCGACCATTTTGACAGAAGTTTATCTTAATTCCATCTGTGAATGTGGAGATAGTGTGTATACTGTGAGTCCGGGCCGACTTCGTTTCTTACTGTTTTTAAATCGTTTTCATAACTAATTACCAGCATTGTTGGATTTGCAAAGAGGGTTAAGCTGGATATGTCTTTCGGATTGAAGCCTGTACCACGAAATTATGGAATTTATAAAACAAATTAAATACTAGTTATACCTTTGCTCATAAACTTCAAGCTCACCTCAAATAAAAATTAGGAAGTTTTAGAAAAAAAATATACAATAAGAAAAAACTTTACTTTTCTAAATCCGCCACTGATTATCACTATAAAATGGTCTTCAGAGTTGTATCCGGAAGATTATTGCTGAACATACAAATGAAATGAAATATTAGTTACACCTGTACTCATAAACTTCAAGATCCTCCCAAATAAAAATTAGAGACTTTTACAAAAAAACAGACATTAATCAGCCAAATCCCTCCCAAAATACTTTCCTAAATCTGCTACTGATTATTTCTATAAAATGGTATTCAAGGTTGTATTCGAAAGATTATTGCTAAATCATCGCACAGCTACAGTATAACAGAAATATGGAAGTACGCTCTGACGGATATCTTGACAAACGTATGCTCTAATAGATATATTGAAAAACATAAGTTTAATTATGTGCTAAAAGAGTACTGTGCTCTAAGAAATGAAACACGGATGACTAGAAATGAAATGATCTAGAGAAGAAAAAAATGTCGAAAACTCAGAAGTTGAAATAAAGTTAAATAGCCTCTAAAATTGCCCTCAAATACTACGTACTTTATGTTTACTTTAATTCATAAAGCTATTTAAATAGAAAAATCATGAAAATGAAAAGAGCCAAAATTTCAAAAATTCCCGTTTTTTCCCAAAATGCCGGTTTTTTATGTGCAAAAAGCCATCGATTCAAAAAAAGCCTGCTTTTTTGCATCTCTACCTTCAACATTGTTAGAAATGAAATGAAATCTTTGAGTTTTACGTCCCGCGGTTTTGCCGGTTAGGCTAAAGGAGACGGTGATGATGAGTAATGAAGGAAATGGTAGAATGAAGAAAGTGGGAGGAAACGGGAGAATCCCGAGAAAACCCACGCACACGGTGTTTGTCCACCATAAAGTTCACTTGGCGGGGACTGGGATCGAAATCGGGACCCCAAGCACCAGAGGTGAACGCTCTACCACTGAGCCACCGCGGTTAACATTGTTAGATTGTCCATATTACAGAAGACGACGACAACTTTCTCACCTGCCAACTCTGTCGTCAATTAGAGACAATTTCGACATCCTTCTGTGAATGTTCAAGACTTAATTAGCGTATTTCCATTATTTAGTTCCTCCAAGATTATTAAAATCATAAGTTTTACATAAAGTGACTACGCTTTCTGGTTTCTGTAGCAGTTCAAGGATTTTCAGTTTAGTCTAGGAAATTTCTAAAATACTTATTATGATTATGATTATATTTAAATTAGAAGTAAAGTACATCAAATTTTTTAAAAAGATTCACAAGTGTTTACAATCGAAGATAACATATCCATTATAAATGATAGATAGTTAGGAATTATTGTTGTGACTCACACTGATTCACACACATACATACATACATATATATATATATATATATATATATATATATATATATATATGTAGATAGATAGATAGATAGATATATATAGATATATATATATATATATATATATATATATATATATATATATATATATATATATATATATATATATATATATATAATGTGTACCTGTATACTTTCTTCATTTACTTCATATGACAATGGCAGTAAATCATTATGAAATGAGTAGAAAGTTAGTTGTATCCTGCTGCTGGCAAGCAAATCCAATTCCCTAAACTTGTGAGACGCTGTATTCATTAGTCTTTCTAGGAGGCCTCCCAAATATGACAGCAACATAAATTTACCCAGTGACTTGAAAATGTTGACTTCGTTTTCATGAAAGTAATGACAAATTGTCACGCTAAATGTGAGCCTTAAATGTCAACGTTCTTTCCAAAATGGTTTACATTGTTTGTCGTCCATTATCATCATATTCTACCTCTGCCTTTGAAGTTCAAAAACAAGAGAGAGAAGTAGAAAAGACCCTCGACCCCTGAGGTTATGTTACTAGCAACATCTGTGTTCATATTGTTGTGGAAAGTTATCTCTTGGCCTCTGTGCTTTCGTTAATTGTATTATAATTTATATTTTGTGAGAATGTGACAATTGTACGTTATGTAACAATTTTGTAAATTTTCCGTTTCAGTTTTGGAATATATAAGGGTAGCTGTGTAGTGTAATCACAATGTAAAATGCTTTCCCAATTAATACGAAAAAAAATAACAAAAATATAGATATTTATTCCTGTGTAAGAATGAAAAACGGCCGAAAAAAAGAAATGTTTATTTTAAAATGTAGTTCGCAATCTGGTTAATGTCTATGAGAGATTTGGCAACATAGTATAAATCACAAAGCTTAATGTTGCTATCTGTTCGTGTTCTGGCTTGACTTCTTCTAGCGATCACCTGACTCACAGAGCAGCACGATTGCACTTAAGTATAATATAATCACATCTCACATTTTTCGTGTCAGAAAACAGGAATCCATTCGGTTGGTAGATGAACCGCGAAATAAGAACCCATAGGGCGGACCATAATCTTTGTGACTGCGCTGACGTGACCCGAGCAATATCGCTTCTCGCACACATTCAAAAGAATAATGACTCATTTCAAAGACGAGAAGAATCCAAAGTAAATTTTCAAATCATTGCTTGTTTGCGACGCTCGTATTAAAATTATTATAAAGGATAAAAGATAAGAACACTTTCTTAATATAACTCTGCAATTTCCGAATTTAATCATGAATGTTTACCTAAGGTTTTCTTTTTACGAGCATTTAGGGAACGAATCAATATTCTTGAGTTACATTTCAAATTGATTTATCACTGAAACATTACTGTTGAAACAAACATACGAAGCTACAAATAAGTACTTAAGTGTTAGTAGCAATAAGTAGAGAATAGCCAATTATCAAGTCATGTAGGGTAGGTTTAGCGTGGACAACACTTACGGAAGGTCAGTAAATTTGGTCTCCGGTAGACTTGAAAAACTTCATGCAAATTTTGAGGCTTCCTCGTGTTTATATAGTTTGCAGGCGCGTCTTCGGCATGGGATTCAATGGTTTGATTTTCGATAAGAATACGTATGACTCAAGAGTCTATGTTAAACAGTCGGTATTCGTCTCCGTGCTAAAAATGAATGGTCGAATTAATTATTAATTTGCTTCAGAAACAATCGAAATTGGATGTATAGTTGTTTCATGATATCATGATACTATCATGTTGTTTCTGTTTTAGATGTAAATAAATAAATATACGATAAACGAAATTATTTAACTTTTCCCTATTACTTAGTTAGTTTCTGTATCCGTTTGTAATTAGACTTATATATATATATTAATGAGGATGTAACCGAATGGTTTTTTGCATGATCGATTGATTGAGAGTGGGGTATTGTGGCTCAGTAGTAGGGCGGCTATCTCTGGTGCGAAGTGTTCCTGGTTTGATTCTCGCACATGAAAATTTATGTTGGACGACATTGTGTCTGTGCTTTTCCTCCGCGTTCTCCTGTTAATGAAATTTATTTGCGAAGATTTGAGTAAGTTAAAACCACAACTTTGATGGCCTTCAACTTAGGAACCAGAGCCTTGCACGGGAAAATACGAAATGCAGTCGAAATGTTCTCGGAATTTGATTGTAACTATTTATTACCACAATACAATATAGGTACACATTCACTTCAAAGCCTTCAAAAATAGGCTCCTTAAAAGCACATATACACATATTTGTTCCACTGCTCCTGACATTGCTGGAAATAACGCTGGAAGTCCTGTTTTGGTATGTTCCGAAATTCAGCCGTCTCGTTGGTTTGGATGTCTTCAACGATGGCAAAACAATTATCTTTGAGGCCCTTTTTGATCTTGGAGAAGAGCCAGAAATCCTCCTCTACAGGCTTTCTACTCACCGTATTTAGCACCAGCGGATTTCGGATTTTGTTTTTAATGTCATTTGATTATTATAAATTTTAGGATTTTTGTTCTCATCTTATTTACTATAGCTAGGTATTTCAAAGTTTACTAGTATGAACGCTGTTGTTGAAACTAAAATCTAGTATCTCCCAACCTTTAGTCCACAGTCAATGCGTTATACATGGATTATGACCTAGTTATATTTTAGAAAGACCTGAAGCAACCTAAAAGATCTATCGTGAAGCAACTCATTCAAAGTGTATTACAAATATGTTTAGTAATTGTATGTAGAAACTATCGTTAAGTAGAGTTTGTGTATGTGGAATATGTAGGCTTGTAATATGTTTTCTAAAGAAATGCGTGTATGAATAATTTAAAAATTGATGGACGTTTTTGTGCCTATTAGAATATGCATCTTTGGCACTGGAGTCCGAAGTCCTATTTAAGGTGGGACGTCAAATGTTTCAGATCGCATATTTAGTTGCAGATTCACATATAAAAACAGCCTTTGTACTGGGCGGGACGTTAGACTTCAAATCGAACAATCAATAATGGGTGCCAAGAATCTTTTAAATTAGAGAATAGAGTATGGGATTCTTTTATAGTCTAAGTGCAGAATTCGGATACAGTGCAAAGCAAGACAGCGAGACGATGAAACTTCATTCGTCTATGTCTCAGAGGAAGAGACAAAACTTTATAAAAATATTCTCCAATGAAGCTTTTATAAACTTCTTCATCTTCCACTTCTTCATGAAATGTTTCCAAAGATCCAGGAGGGAGTTTTCCCTCCTTTTTTATTTTCAGGCGAGAGGAATGAGAACACCTGTGGGATCAACTAGCGCAACACTTCTTGAAATCTCCTCTTCCAACTATTTAGCTACAAAGCGGAAGAACTTTTTTTTAAGAGTAAGAAGAAAAATTCAGGTTTCTGAGGAGAGAGAGGTACATGGAGAACTTTTGTAGCCTTTCTTTAAAAAAAAGAAAGTAAGAAAGAGGGCCCTAACGATGCTCTTGCCTTTCTACTGGTGAAACACAAGGAACAAATGAGCTACAAAGGAAAATAAGATACAAGTCTCTGCTGGGACATTTACTTTGTTTTGTCGTTTTAATATCTTGCCGTACTTTTTTTTCCTTTTCCTTTCTTAATCGATTCTTGAAGAAGTAACAAGAAGCAGATGTTCATCTTACATGGAAAATAATCCCAGAATAAGATGCTGTACCTCGAATTATTAACACAAGTAAAATGAAATAAAAAATAGCGCTTTTTTGTATTTGTCATTACTTTCCGCTTGTTTTCCAGTATAGCATGGACAAAGTTATGTGTTCTTTTCTCTTGGTCTAGAAAGGATATTTCATCTGTGTTTTTCTGTTTTTGTGGAAAGACACTGTGGGAACATAAAACACAGGAAGAAAAGTATGAGAAATGTCTTAAAACCGTAGCAAATTAAAGGAAACGTTCTTGCTTTTTCTTTTTTTTTATGAGTAATAACGTTCTATTTATCGTTTCTTCATATGGCAAGACAAGACATAAAACTGTTCTAACAAAGGGAAGTGAAACGTACGCAAATAGCACATGTATACAATATAAAGACATATTTTCGAAAACACATGCTTACGCCTACAGCAATTAAAAGAAATATTTATATAATTTATCCTATAAGTAGTAATGACTTTTACCGCAAGCGCACAGAAAATGCTCACATATATAAGAATAAAACATGCAATCAAAATTCAAACAGATTGTTTGTTTGTTGCAATGAAAAAAAATCCGTTATTAGGACAGCAGTATATTCTACAAATATACGGAATCCTTACATTTATTACGTAAACCTGTACAGAGCATACGTTATCCATATGGTACATACGTACTGTCTTTTATCTCTTAGATGTTACAACCTGGGATCCCTATCATCTAGAAGTCTTCCGTATATTACATACTTATACGTATGTTACATACGTCAGCCATCTGTTATATACGTCCATCTGTATGAGACATCCCGACCACCTATATGCAGTTCTTTCCTTCGTATGGGAAGTATGTTTATTCGGAACCCTTATACGGAAAGTATGTACAACACATACCTTTTCACTTATACGTTTGCTGCAGGATGTTGCTTAGGGTTGTATCTTAAGTCCAGAAACTACAGGATTTACGCATGTAGCATACGTTTTTCTCTCAGTGTGTAGAAGTACACAATTAGCTATTTATCCAGAATTGATATTTAACGAAAAATATTGGTAGAAATTTCTCATCCTTTAACAGTTTTATAACAAGGACAAATTTTGTCCTATATCCGTTAAACAACTTTGAAAATATATAACCGTGGTCTACAATATATAAAATTAATGTATGTAAAGGACGCCCAATGCATGACATAATAATATTGAAAGTTGTCAAGTTATGAGATCGGAATATAAATCATAGCAAGAAATAATATTATCTGATAATTGGGTGTATCGATCTTTAGATTTAATATTGTTTGGTTTCGAAAAAATAGGAAAAAAATAAGAAACAACAAAAATCAGGAACATTATTTTCCCATCTATTTTGCTTGTCTGTTCGGTGTCCATAAGACTTTTAATAAGCTTCTTTGTTACTTGGTAAATAAAGATGAATCGTTTCTTTGGTAAGTTGAATGAGGATTTTTTTAAATTTCATGATTGACAAATAAGTTTATGATGTAGTATATTTTAGGCATATAAACGAGTATACCAGATCCTTAATCACTAAATTGTAAACTTTCCTGTACTATTAAGAGATATCACAGGTTCTTTCCTTATGTTGAACTGCGTGCCTCCCAACGGCTGATTCTAGGAAAGATTATAAAGATACACTTGATCAAAGAATTAAGGTTAGCGATTAGATATCTAGGCTTTCTTCATCTATGGCCATGTTAGCCCGTCACACATTTGAGAGATGACGTCCCTAGATGATTACGCTATCCGGGGAATTGGAGAGGAAGAAAGTAAGGAGGATGGAAGGAAGCGGCCAGGGACCATTATGTTAGGTACCATTCCGGTATTTTCCTGATCTGAATGAGGAAAACCCAGGCAAAAACATTCAGGATGGTTGGTCTAAAAAGGTTGTTACACCTTTTCGACCAAGTGTTCCCACCGGGAATTAAACAAAGTGTGCCGGTGCGGTGCCATCAGTTGTAGCTCACTTGTCAGTATAATCTCTAAGATATTCATTAAATGAGTGCAACAATTGGGGATGAAACTGATGCACAACACGGTACTTAACTGTAAGAGAATTTAAATAAAATTCAAATGTTTTAACTTTGAGAATGACTAGTTGGGGAAAAGGTGAGAGAGAGAGAGAGATAGGTTATGACTAAGAGTTAAAGGATGAGCACTAGCCTGACAGATCTGACGAGACTGGTATCGTCCTGGACATCTGGATGATGAATGGTTTTCCCTGGAGGAGCCTGGATGTACTGGAGTCACCCAACAACTGGATCTTAATCCTGCTGGACTGCCAGAGGCGGCGAGTTCTCTCGTTATGACACGTCTCCGATGATGTTCTCCTACACCTTCATTCCACTAATCAGATATTGGACTTTATTGAATCTGCGGGGATGAACCAACAGAATGGTACTCCCAAGACATGGAGTTGGTTGTTCTCCAATGGAGCAACGTGCCTCCCACGACGATCCTGCACCTTCCTAAACCTTGTGCCGAATACCCCCTGTTGATATATCCTCCGTGGTTTTGCTTAATCGAAAAACGATGAGTCTGACATTCGATGAATTAGGAAGTGTCAGGCTAGGCGGAAAAGAACGCGGAAAAGCAAGAAGGATACTAGTCGCGTTTATTGATAATTTTAAAAGTGAAAGTTAACAAATACATGCTTATTCAAGCTGTCTGGCAATGTACAATCATGAATAAAAGTTTTGTTTTGATGGATTTTAAATGTTCATAATTCTGTTGCTGATAAATGTAATTTAATAAAGTAATTGAATTTAGCGAATTAAGTTAAGAGTTTATACAATTATCATATGGTCACTTCACATCTAATACACAGCTACTTCACAAAAGATACCAGCTGAAAGCAGATGTGAATATTTGTGAAAATTATATTTTAAAGACTTAAAGTTCCAGTTGGTGAGCTTCTATCGTGCATATATGTTTTGTGAAAGTTAAAGCAATTATAGTCATTCGGAAAAGTTGACTACTTAACTACAGAATTGTCTCTGAAATAACAATTTATCACCTTCCACTCAAATGGTTTTATGTACAAATTTCTGGAAAGAATTTTTCAACAGAGCTTTAGGAAAACGAAGAGAAAATAATTACATGGAGTTTATTTAAAGAAACATGTGATTTAAAATATTCCGCATGGTTAAATATTAATCAATGTGCTTTAGTTGATGTAATTATGTCTATAGTGACATTTAAATGTATAAGAAATATATCATTCCATTGGTTAATTCTACTAAAGTTTAAAAAAAAAAACTATTTTAAGCAAAACAGCTACAAAATATATACTTAAATTTCGTTTCAGTCGTAATATGGCCTGTGTGTTGCATTCTTGATATGAGAATAACTTTTTGGTTACGAAGTTATTTATGTATGATCTTAATAAACAGAGTCAATCTACTTATTTTGTTGATTTGGCAATAAATTTTAATTTTTAGATTAACGATGTAAGTTTCTGTATGGTAAAGTCAACTTAAGCATGTACGATTGATCTATACAAATGAGTCTTCTGATTAGGCCTATAGAAACTGGCTATACCTTTGTCAAAATTTACAGGAATATACGAGCGGCTTCGGCGAACATAATGGTCTGTCACATTTTTAACTTTCGAATAACTGGAAAACAGGGTTGACCATTCCCATGCAATTCAATGCAATGACACATACCAAAATCAAGCCTCCCCTGTCATCTGCAGAAACATTTCCGAAATTAAACTATCTACGTACTCTTCTGTGGTTCGATCACAACCCATTCCACCTAATATATCAATTTTATCGAAAGTGGCTCTTATCATTATGTTCGCCCGAGCCATCTATATATTTTTTTTCCTTTTCCACAAGTTTCATATTTAAAACATTTCTCCTTTCCAACAATTATATTACAAACTTCCTCAGTATCACCAAGTGTCTACTTAATACTCCTTAGGTCTAAACATCTGTCGCTTAATATTTAATCTTAATAGTAACTTCTGTAACCTTATAGACTATTTAAATGTTCATATTTATTTTTTCTTTACGTTTACATTAGAATGAGTGTCCAAATTCACCCTGTATTCTTAATATCTAATAATGGGTATTAACTGATCTCCAAATTATCTTGAAATATGATGGTTTCTCATTTCTATATATGTACTTTATTGCGTTGAAAGTTGACTATTCTTAAAGGAAGAGTTAGAAGTTCTTTTTTCTGTTTTAAATTATTGTTAAGCAAATGTAATAGTCTCAAGTTGAGTATGATTTTTTCTTTTAAATTGATGTCGATGTCTTACTTTTAACAAACTTTTAAAAGATTTTTGTTAAAAATTAACTTATTTACTCTAATAATAGGCTATATTTTTCTTAAATTTATTTGATGTTTACCGTTTATTTTCTTCCCCTTTGGACTGCTTGCTTGCGACACACAACTTGCTTCCTGAAAAAGACCACCAAAAACGCCGTCTGTGAGTTCGGCGGCAGAGCCTACTACCAATGTAGGCTGGTCGGCTATAGGTTTTACGGCTCGAATCACTGGATCTCTCAAGGAGAAGTATATTTTATGGAGGCAAAATTCTGAGTAAGTAAGAAGAAAAAATATTTGTCGGAACACCTTCGTGTTATCAGCAAATAATCCTTACAATCACTGTGATGACCTCTGTGCTTTTACCATCAGTAAGTATTTGGTTACCGGTGACAATGGTACCGCATCGGTCTACTCGTTACAAAGCCTCACCTTTGTAGCACTAACTCTAAACAATGAACTACTAAAAATATCTTTTACTAACTAACCTTTGTTCAGTAACTAATTCTTGTGTATCCTGTGATCTGTCTGTACAGTTTCTGATAAAATTGCATACTCACCGCACACATGTTCAGTTTATATCATCAACGAAAGATATTAAATGAATTAATTCAATATTAAGGACAAATACACATTGAGTTCCCGTATTAAATTCAACCTAATTAATTGAGCATTTTACAGAGAATTGATTACTTATTACTTCACCCTTTGATTCGTCATTTTCTGTAAGACGTTACTACTCAATAATGTAAAGATATGAAATGAATTAAAAGTCTTAAAATGTTCGATCAATTTGGTGCAAATAAAATTACTCGATGTGTAGTAATGTCTTAAAGGAAATAGAGGTAGGGCTATATGTCAAATTAACTCTTTTCTACTTTCCCACATTGATACTCAAAACAATATAATGGAAGAAGGATTTAAAAGTGGATCTCAGGTATTACATAAAAATAAAAGATGGATTATTTTGAGCGGCATAAAAAGCCTCCTTTATGTTGCCGAAAAAGGACACTTTTCTCATAACATAAGTATTTCTTTTCAATTTTACACCGCAGGTATTTTCAAAATTGTCAGGAAAATGGACCTCTAGACAATGTTCTTTGAGCCTACACACCACTGTTTTGACTTACTTTTCTAAGAATGTGTTTCCTATCACAATCAATGATCTATGGAAATCTCCATTTCCTCAGTTGGCTCAAACTTCCTATTATTACTCTTTGACAGCTGCCTGATACGATAGCTGAAGACCTAGTGTACGATTGCTTCTTATGAGACTGGTTTTTGTGAGATTTCCATGGCATTTTGATACATAATTAGCGCTTTTCTTTAGGTATTTTGTCATTTTCTTTTTAATGGCACGAACTGGTTCCTTTAACTTTTCTTCGAAATAGTTTCTGTAGTTTCGGATGTATACAGATATTTTGGTATTTTTGTTCTATGACTGGTCACTCAGAGCTTAAACCAATAGAAATTATTTGCTTAAAGTTTAAAAAGAAGAGTACGATACGCAACAGTATCTAAGCAGCAATTGTTGTCGGTACTATTTTCAACGCATAAGAAGCTGAACTGAAATGTTTAATAGGCTTTGAAGCTGTTTACGAAAAACATGTGTGGGTAGTTATACTTATTTACTGGTGACTATGCAATTACCTCCGTTTTCCTGAGTTATATAAAACCCAATTGTTAGCAGCAATCATATAGAACTAGTACAATATGTTGCTGTAGAATAAGCTTAACAAATTATGTTATGTTTGGAATATACTTCCTAACAAACTGTATTGAAACGTGATGTCCACCATAAATTTATGCAACACTAAATCAATAAGATTAACCCCGTAAACCTCTTTTTAAATATTTACTCTATATTGTTGATAGTATCAATGTGTACTTTAATTTGTCTAAATAAGTGTGTTTTAGGTGATTAGTTTTACATAATAGAAGAGTGATAATAAATATTTCCGTAATATTATTAGTGTATGATGAAAAAATCAAAGATGAGACTACAGTAATCGATAGATCTCACCAAGATGGACAAAATAACATGCTTAACTGCAAATCATCATGCGTAGTTTTTGAAGAAATTCAAGAAACGATTTTTTGTTAACATGAAAGTTCATACTAGACAAGTTAAAGTTTTGCGTCCTCTTTCAGATCGAGCCTATATGAGACTGGACCTGCAGTGAAGGTCGGTTCCTAACCACTGTAATAAGTTAAGGATTCAAAATCCTTCTACCGGTATCGAGTTCGGGACCCCGTGCACTAAAGGTGCATACGCTAGCCACTACATTAGTGGGATGGCTTGATGTAAACAAAAGTCATACCATCTATTACGGTAAAACTTTGATGAGAATATGTACTTATTAAGCCTTTCATTATGATACTTGCAAGACGACAGCAAATGTTATGGTTAGAGAAATTTAATATAATTAATCTTAACCCTTTCCGATCTTCTTGTATTCTCTGTTTTTTCTAAACTGATTTCAAATTACAACAGTTTGCATTTAATGATAGGTTTTCAAAGGTGAAACCTACTACATGGATGTAATGTTTTAAAACAGAGATGAAAAATCATGGTTTAATGATAGTCGACTAGGCCTACTAACAAGGTAGCATGTAAGAAACACTCGACATTCAATGAAATCAACAAAAACATATCGAATCTGGCTTGACATCGACTGATATGGATAAAGTTAAACGTCGAGTCAAAGTAGTATAAAGCACCACAAAAGGTTGCATTTCAATTTTTTTAAAAACTGACATCGGTTGACATAGAAGTAAACGAGAAAATTATAATAGTCTCTTTCTAGAAATTCATGCATCTTTTGAAGCATTTTTACCCATACGAAAAAATTAGATTTAGGTCTTGACATCATCGTTATACGTGACGCTGAAGAATTTTTGAACTTATTTTTTAATCCTCCACCGCTCTCACTCACATTTTTGCGCGTACTACTAATTACTCAATAATGTAATTGAAATCAGATTGAACATTTTTCTCGCTTTACCTTATCCTAGTGGCTACTGTGCGGTAACCGTGGATTACCCCAATCCATGAAGTTAAGTGGATGTCCCATTGAACTAATGAACTTCTTATAAGACATATAACAACAACTTTGAAAGCGCCTTAGTAGTTATATGTTAAGCATTCCTCTGATATATATATATACCTCGTATTTTGTATTTTACACATTTAGTTACCTCACCTTTGTTCGTATATATTGTTTTAATCTAGAATTTCACTGTAAGTTTCTCTCTATTAAGTTGCAAATATAAATGTAGACAATACAAGTCACAATATGAAACAGCCAATATAGCTCTTTAGGGATTAACAAACACACACACACACACACACACTCACACTATATATATATTGAGTCAAAAATTATGTACACTTTTCATTCTACAATTTATTTACATCAAACTAGGTTATACTATGCACATCATTTTTTCTACGTAATCTCCTTCCTTATCAATGCACTTGGCCCAACGGTCAACGAGCTTACGTATTCCTTCCAAATAATAGGTTTTCGGTTGGTCGTGAAGCCACTTTTGAACAGCATTTTGCACGTCTAAATCTAAGTCAAATCGGCGACCACGCACAACATCTTGAGTGGCCCAAGCAAGTAAAAGTCAGATGGATCTAGGTCTGAGCTGTAGGGAGGGTGTTACAATAACTCAAATTTCAGCTTGATGATTTCAGTAGTGTGATGAGTCGTGTGTGGGCGTGCATTGTCATGCAACAACAAAACTTTCTTTGACAACAAACCTCGGTGTTTGTTGCGAATTGCCGGCTTCAGGTTCTTTTCTAAGATTTCACTATAAGTCGCACTGTTGATCGTCTTTCCCTTTTCCATGAACTCTGCCATTATGGGTCCCTGTGAGTCCCAAAACACAGTTAACATAACCTTTCCTCCGGATGGCTCAGTCTTGAATTGTTTCTTCGTCGGAGATCCAGGGTGTTTCCACTGCATACTCTGGCGCTTTGATTCTGGCTCCTAGTGATGAACCCATGTTTCATCGTCGGTGACTATTCTGCTTAAAAATGCATCAACTTCGTTGTTGAAGCGAGTGAGTAAGCGTTGACAGACCCTAACACGAGTGAGCTTGTGTTCTGCAGTAAGCTTTCTTGGTACCCACCGTGCACAGACTTTATGAAAGCCGAGCTCGTCGTGGATGATATGATGGGCAGAGCCATGACTGATGTTCAAAGCAGCTGCTACCTCATCGATAGTGATTCGCCTATTCGCCAGAACCATCTCTCGAGCTTGCTGAATGTTGTCATCTGTAGTGGAGATTGACGGCCGTACTGTTCCCTCGTCATGCGTTACACTTGTTCGACCACTTTTAAACTTCTCGAGCCACAAAAGCACAGTTTTACGTGATAGTGCACTTCTCCCATATTGCGATGATATTCTGCGATGAATGTCTAACCCTTTCACATCCTCCGACCAGAAGAATCGGATTACTGCTCGTTGTTCCCATTTGGTGCAAACTTCTAATGGTGCAGCCATGATATATCTGCAACAGAAGGAAGAAAAAATGGAGGAATTAAGATCACACTTTCACAGTATTACTACAACAGTATAAGGCATTTACGGCCATGTTAACTGATAATGTATGAGAGATAACGTCCATGGACGATCTGTACACGGGAAATTGAGGAGAAAGAAAGAAATGGGGAAGAAAGCAAACGACCGAGGACCATTATATGAGGTGCCATCCCGACATTTGTCTGGTGAGTATGAGGAAAATTAGGAGAACCTCACTCCGGATGGCTGTCCTGAAAAAAGATTTTACATTTTTTCGACTGAGTATCTCCACCGCTAATCGAATCCTTCGATATATATTACCTTCTAAAACATGAATATTTCTGGTTTGGGAATCGTGGGGCTGCTTATAGAAGGATTTTGATCGAGGGAAGCAATGTTTCCTATATGCATAATGTTTTTCCTAACATAATGCAGTGGTTCTTGATTATATAAGAAACACTGCTTATCTAAAGTTGGAGTGAATAATATGCAGTTACTAGTACTTATTACTCGTTTCTATTTAGTATCAAAGATGTGAGAGACAAAGCCTACTATTACATTGGCTCTAATCACCTAAAGGTTTGTATCCAATGCATATTGGGCGTACACATGGCATTGTGGAAGAGAATTTCACATAAAAAAGAACATTCTCTACCAAACCATCTCACCTATTAAAGAGCTGGATTACAGAAACATGTTATAGACCCTGACTAGTTTTTGATTTGATTTGATTTAAGTTCACTGACCCTATCGGCAGCGGGTTCAGTGACCCTATATGAAACGCTAACCTACAGCTTAATGTGGAATCCGAATCACATGAGCTCTGGCCGGTAATCAAATCCGAACCTTCCACGCCAAAGACGCGGACGGTAACCGCTTACCCACGAGGTAGCTCAGATCCGGACCAGTATACTATTTCGAGAGCATAATGATTACAGTATTTTAGTTTTCTCGTAAAGTAGATTAGAATTTTATTTACATTTTTAAATTATTTCCTTTGGAAGAAAAGGGTCAGCGGTAAACATGTAATTAAACGTTATTATGTTAATTTTTTTTCTGCTAGACAGTGTGACTTGCCAACCAACATTCTGTAGGTCTATGAGGATCTAAGACTTCAATATTTCATGGAGTACAAGAAAAACATTTTGCTACGCGCTGAAACTAAACACTTGTAAGTTGAATTAAAGTTTGTTTTTGTGACATATAAAATGATATATCATTTATTACAGTGCCATGTCAGCATGCAAAAGTGAAAATAATATGTGAACGTCAACGCCTTAAAAAGTAGATCAAGCAATGGGCATCAGTTCACAATACTCCACAATTATTAATACGTTCCGCCAACAAAAAAATGTTGGATACTCCTTGGCTTTTGTTGACAATATTAAAAATAAATATTTTACTGATTACATTTATATTGTAATTTGGAGTAAAATCAGTAATAAGTCGTTCTCTATTAATTTTCTAACTGGAAACCTTGTGTAGATTCGAATCATGTTAAAGTTTTACGGAATAATGTTTTATGTTATAGGCGAGCTCATCTAATAAAGTCGTGTTGAAAAGTAAACTAACACTATACACGAAGAAAGTGTATAAAAATAAAATTTTATTCATTTTTCTAAGTTCATATCGGTTAAACGTATTTCTTTTTTGTTATCATTTACCAGTGAAGCATTGTTTTTTGTGATCATTTACCAGTGAAGAGGCGAAAATATAACTATGTGAACATACACGTAAATATGTGAAGTTGAAAATAAAAAGAAAATTAATGCCGCATCTGCGAATTTTCCATCTGTGTAACGAATCCATGTAGATTGTTTTATCCACTTGGCAACTGAAGTAACTACTGTTTCAAACAGAAAGCTTATTGATTGTGGTCGTAACAGACATGAAAATAAAATATAACCCATAACTTTACTGGAAAGAATCGCACACATCAGTGGAAATTTTACACCATCTACTACACAAATTTATGCGTTTGTGTGCTTCCTTGCATTCAATTTTATGGAAATCGCAGTTTTTAAAGAGGTGTTAAAAGAAATCATTGTAAATGGATAGAAGCATAAAACAAAATTGAATGAAATTTTTATAATTCAAACCACTCAAATTAAACGAACTTATACTAGAAATTCTTCGTTGTACGACACGTTGATGGATTCACAACAAACATAGAAATATACTTTTCTAATTGGTTATATAGTTGTGTTTACCTCCGCATAATATATTTCCAACATATAGGCGGCTCGGGCAAACACAATGGTAAGTGCCGCTTCCAGTGAACTTGAGTCATTAGGTGGAATGGGTTGTGATCGAACCATAGAAGAGTATGTAGGTAGTTCGATTTCGGAAATGATCTGCAGAACGTAGAGGGAGCTTGTTTGGTATGTATCATTCCATTCAATTACCTTTTTTTTCAATTTACAACTTAGAAAGTGTGATATACCACTGTGCTTGCCCGAACCACTCTTATGTAGGACTGGTATCTAACTTCAGTACTGGTACTCCACTGGCGCGTAATGGGGAGGATTTCGTTTATATAAAATTATTTTTCGTGATGTTTCGAATACTTGCGAACTGCAGCCAATTCGAGTCTTTGCATATTTCTAAGCATAAATCCTGTTTTTCACAACCTGGATATTACATAACGATGTAAAATAAAATCAATAAATCAATACAGTTAGTGTGTATACAACTGTGCATAATGAATAAGCATTGTAAATCGCATATTAATTCAATAAAATGACTTTGACTATTAGAGATTGCTAAAATAATACACACTGTTGCGTTTTCTTAGTCCAGAAACGTATTATATGAGCTTCATTTAATTGGTTAATGAATTTTTGTATGTAATCAATATAGAGACATTTCTTGATTTCGTCGTTTTACCAGCATCGGAAATTGTATATTCCACATATATGCCGTAAATATTCCAACCACTATCACTGTATTTTCTATACATCTTCAGGAATTATTCTGCATTTATATATATTAACATTACTCATGTTCTAGATTTCCGTAGAAATGTCGCGTTCTTACCTACTGCGATTACAAAACTGCTGAATATATAATACTAGGGTAGGTGTCTACTCCTCTAGCGTTTCGACTTTTTCTCGAAACTGAAAGTATGCTTGTTGCAGTCAGTCATTGATCTGTCAACAGTATCCAAAAATACAAGAAAAAAAAAAAAGAAATGAAAAAAGATAAAGAGATATAAATGTACATTTAGCAACTAACTGAGCTAAATTTTCCCATTCAAAGTCGTACAAATATTTCACTTGTTCAGCCATGTTCAACAAACAACCTAATTATTCACATCTTATTCTCAAACTACAAATTCCTAAGTAGATTGCAGCAACCGCATAGAAAGATATTTCCTTAGCCTTATTGAAACTTTACTTACAAGATGATACCTCAAAATGAGGCTTCTGTGGCGGCAAGTAGATAATTTTGAAAATAATATATTGTGTTTTCTTTCTAAATTTGATTGTGATGTATTACCATTTCCGGTAATTTTCTGAGCATCAGAAAATTACTGGAAAATTACCTGCAACATTACAATCGCAGTACATGCAATATTAAATATAATAAACTAAGAAAGCTATTAATAGTCGTAGGATATATATTCACAGTAATTCACTCGTACTATATAAATATCTTTTTATTTATTATAGAAGTAGTAGAAGTGGTATTTGTAACTCAAAGTGATACCCTCTCCTATGATAAGAATCCCTATGTTTCTATCATGTTATTATATATCGTAATATGATGTTCTACGTTAGCCAATTAGTGCATTGTCTTTAGATTGACTCTAATATAATCCTGTATACGTAAATGTAATAGGTTATACCCTGACACTTCTTCTGTAGAACCTTCTCAATCTAGTATGAAGATAAAAAATGAAATACATTCTTGAGAAGGTATAACCTGTAGTAATAGTACACTACGTTGTGTGGATACCTATGTATCATAATGCTTCTCGTGAAATTTGTCTCCTAGCTTTATGTGTATGTGTTGTATCAATTGTGTGTTTAAAGGTAAATATATAATAAATTTGACATTAATTATAACGTATAATGCTTCCAATGCAAAAAAAGAGAACATATTTGTGTTTCTAATTTACAATCTGCTTATATCCTATTCTCTCTTTCCATGCTAACATCGGCTACCAACAGAGCACAGTTGGAGTAAGTAAATTTGAGACCCCGTCGGTTTTACTTCTGTTTCTTCACTCATAATCTTCACTATCTACTAATGGATGTTGAGGCACTATTCTGTGTTTTAATACTTAAAACGTCACCTCGTACCAAGCACTATTTCTATTGTACTCGTTACATTCAATGTACTACGTTAATGCATTTCTTTTTCAATGTCAACCGCTTGTATTGTAAGACCTAAAATAAATGTGATGTAGGTGTCTTTGATATTGTGTGATCGTTGTTTGTTTCGGAGTTGTTTGAATTTCATTGTATTATTTTCGTGTAAGGAAATGTGTCTTCTTTCATTGGTGGCAATACGTTTTGATGTATTTTGGAATGCAATGCAAACCTTCTGTTGTGCCCTATTTCTCTTCTTATTCTACTTTCTCTTCTTCCTCGTCGTCACGTATGTTCGTGTTTCTATGTGTCCTTCAAACCCTTCTTCTCTTGTACAAAATGACTGTCATATATGTAACTTGTTAATGTTCCGTTGATGTTCAATGAGTAGTTTGACTATAATGTTGTACGTTACAAAGTCAATTCATGAAATTATTCTACAGAAATTCACAAATATGAAAAAAAGAGAAAGAAATTGCAGATTTCTGAAGTTCTCTAACTACAAATTAAATAATAGCAAATGTGTAATAAATATTATCCATAAAATTATTAAAAATAGTAAACTAAGAAAGGTTTTACTAATTATCGTGATGCCAAAAACTTTTTATCGCTAATAGTTTTTTTTTTTTTTATATTTACATACTGATTTATAACAGTTAGTTTTGCTTATTTATTCAAAATTGTTAGATTTATTATGAAGTTTAGGTGGTTCAATCGTTCATTTATTTGTGAAAACTGAAGCATTTTAATCACCATACTATAAAATCAACAAAGAAAGTTCTATCGCTGTTTGTGTTCAATTGGCCCTCACACTCTGAGTTAAATGTGAATGGAGATAAAGCGAAGACCAATTGGTTGGGTATATTCAACATACTGCCTGGTTGTGGCAGTTCAGGTAAACCGTGAACTTGTGTAAGGACAAAGTGAACATGGAACCTCCACAGAGTGTCATAAGAGCGTGTATGCTCCACGAGTTCACACTGGGGTCAAATTCCACTGCAGCGGGGTGGAAGATGGTGCTGGCCTTTGGTGAGGGTATCGTGACTACGCGGACAGTACAGCGGTGGTTTAACAAGTTCAAGGACGGTGACGAAACACTAGAAAACGCACCACGTGCTGAAAGACGAACACATGTACAAAATAAAAAAACTTCAGGCAGCAATTGAGGCGCAAAGTGGTCAGACAAATGACGAACTGGGACTACAATTCAGTGTAAATGAAGAAACCATTCAGCAGCAACTCTATCAAATTGGGAAGCACTACAAGTTGGGCCGATGGGTCCTACACGATTCGACTCAGGGCCAGAAGGCAACGCGAGCGGACACCTGTGTTTCTTTGCTGTCTCGTCTGACAAAGGATCCATTTCTGGATAGAGTGTTGACATGTGATGAGAAGTGGGCCCTGTACAAAGCTCCACGGCGCTGTAATCATTGGTTAGCATCTCATGAACCGGTTCCAAAGCAGCTGAAACCAGCACTGCACCAGAAGAATCTTCTCCTGTGTGTTTGTAGACTGCTCGCGGCATCGTGCATCGGGAGCTGCCACCACCTTGTCAGAGCATCAATGCAACTGTGTACCGTCAGCAGTTGAGCCGTATTTAAAAAAAATCAAAACTCTTGAGGTCAGCACTTCTGAATCACTGTTACAGGTCAACGCTCAGCCCCACGTGGCTAGGATGACCAGGAACATCACTCTAATGACCAGAGACATCATTCAACGTTTTGGATGGGAAACACTATTGCATCTGCCATGCTCCCCGGACATTTCACCGTCCGATTATCACTTGTTCAATTCCTTAGATAATAACGTTAGAGGACGTCAGTTCAAATCCTTACGCTTCGCTTCTTCGATTCTTCGCTTCACGGTCCACCAAATTCTACCGCGATGAAATCTATGGCCTTCCAGAACGTTGGCAGAAGGTCGTACATGCTGATCGGGACTATTTTTGATCTTGCAGATAGGTGGCATATCGATGTTCGAAGGTGGTGCGTGAAAAGCGATAGAACTTTCTTGGTTACCTGTATAGTTTCACCAGTCGAGTTACAAACATTACCGGTAGCCAAAGAGGAGACAACCCCTACAAATATTGAACAGACTAGGTCTTTGGGCGGCCTGTTATTTTTTAAAAAATTCTTAATTTCACCCTTTCTGGACGGAATTATTTTCCTGTTGAAGAAAAAAAGTTGTTTTCGGTATCAAGCTGTGATCCACACTGAAGACGCCAGGCTTCGCTACTTGTCAAATATAATCCTCGAAACGTAACGGATATGAAACGTTCGTCGTTTCGAATAAAAAAATGCTCGGGCTTGCAATACAACAATGCGTTGAAACGTTACAAATTTGTTTTCGTCGTCCATATCGGGTTAATTATGATTTTCTTTCAATTTTGAAATTACGAAAGGCAACAAAATAATAATGATTTCTCTAGAGATTAGATTAAATAAAGTCAAATTTTACAACCTTTTAGACACTTTTCGATGACAAGAATAAAGTTTAGAGTATTGATCGTGAAGAACGTGAGCTTTTTTTAAAAGTTGTTACTGACTATTTTTATGAAAAACAGAGGTGGCATTGGTACTGATGATTTTTGGCTACGTCTAAGTTTGGAGGGGCCTTACATAAACTTTGTCTAGAAATTCATAAAATCTATGAGCATCCTTCTGGTGGAATACATGTTTTGTTAATCAAGGAACGGTGATTTGGACATTTCAGACAGAATGCACATCACATAATCTACCAAAACAACGACAAACACCTGATTCAATCAAATGACTGATATCTCATACATTTCTTATTAACATAATGAAACCAGTATTAAATACGAGTCTAGCGTAAGTAATTTGAACTCAGAACTGGATTCAGGTTATCAGTACGTCCACATCGAAAGATTGTACCCACAAACGTTAAGAACTAAATTGTTATTCTGGATAACAATATCAAAAATATTTTTAAGTAAACAATACTTGCAATGAAGATAGAGGGAAATATTAATAAAATTCACTTGTGTTAATGTTCACTTACATTTAATTTACTTATGTTCATTTTTACTCCAGTTAATTATTTTTGTGGGTTGTAAAATATTAAACAATTTCTTTACGTCTTTCTAAATATTATGTTACTGATGATATATGAAACTCTATGGACGAAATTATTACAGTAATACAATGTATTTTTTATCAAGAATCATTAAAATATAGCTATATTGATGCTAAATTATGTCGAGTTTAGAGAGTTTCATTTAGAAAACTTTCCTATAAAATATGTTAATTGTAAATTATAGTTTTGCTAAGTATATCAAACATTCATGGGATCTCAAAATGCCAAATACAAAATAGAAGAAGGCAAACATACTAAATATTAGTTTAAAGATAACACCGTAAGAAACTATAACTAGTAAGACTGAGCGTGAAAGCAAGGAGAAAATGTCTTAAAACCAAAAGAAAACAAATTGAATCTAATCTAATGTAATTTAATCTAACATAATGTCTACTCTAAACTAAGTATGTACACAGTGGTTTCAATGCAGAATCATGAACTAAATATTTGCTTGTAGCACATACAAGTGGCAATGATAATTTAGAAAGTTGTCGATTTTAGCAGGCGTATGAGTTGGCTTTCATAACGTAAATATACATACTGAATATTGTATTGCATTTTACGTCAGAAGATCCTGTCAGGAAACCATATATAAGTAGGGAATGAAGCAATTATAATATTTCATAAAGTATCAGATTTGATGGCTTAAATTAAATCTACATGTATTATAAAAGAATGCCTGATTAGTTTAATACAGTATAATTAATTGTTATTGTTATATAGTAGATTTAATGCTTTATTTTTATAGATTTCTTTTAATAAGAGTTAGCGGGAAAAAATATATTTGTTTTCTATTTGCAACTTGAAAATAATAGTTTACAAGTCCTGTGTAAGGCCATATGAGAGAGAACAAATATTTGAATTTAAATTTCTCACGTGCCTCTGAGTTAACATTTATAATAACACATTAGAATACATTTTTACTTTCATCTAATAAGGGCCTTTGTTGTTTTTATACATATCAACTCACTCTGATTCTTTCTAGTATGATGTTGGTTCTAGGTAAGCATTTCGGGATGACTCCGTTTGTAAAGCTAAAATTTAAAATATTTGTAAAAGAGTATCAGTCTTCTTTTTTTTTAAAACAATAAATAGCCGAAGTTCATATTTTTCACAAATAGTTTCGCATTTTACTTGAATAAAATATGGATCGTTACTCATCATTGAATGAATCATTGAGTGACAGAAGTTTCGAATTGAAAAATGGAATGGAATCTTTCAGTTTAACGTCTCACAATTATGCCTGTTAGGCTAAGCGGGACGGATGATTGACGCAAATGAAATGATCGTCGCAGAATTGAAACGGGAGTACCAGAGAAAACCCACGGACATGATGTCCACCTGAAACTTACTTAATCGTGAATCGATCCAAGAACTTTATGCACCAGAGGTAAGCACTGTGCCACTAAGTCACCGTGGTCCTATTAGAAGTTTCGAGTACTAACTAAGAGAAACACAATTTTCTCGTGCTGTTTTTGTGATCTTTTAATAATATATACGATACAATAAATAGAAAAAAATGCTTATTTGAATCTGAAAACTAAGTATTTAATTTCAAATATTTTTGTTTACAATGAGAGTAAAAGCGTCAAGAGCTTAGTCATGATCAGAACGTTAATGGGCAATTCGTAAGAAATGTATATTAAACAAATTCCATTGTACTATTTTCCACCACAGTTGAAACTTTGACGTTACTTATGCTTTATTACTATATATTAATGTTTTTTTTGTTTAAATTCATGTAATCATGATATTATATGAAATGTTAAAGTATCGAAGATGCATGAAGGTAAGTGTGTTTTCAACTTTCTGTGATTTTGTTGTATACAAGGTGAGTACAGTTAGTAAACTTATTTTGTTTATTATTCTGTGTAAAATATTTTCAAATGTATGAAGCATAGTGTGCAAAGGCAATGTGTAAGTTTTGTACTATTTCTTTCGCTCGAAACTTCATTCAGTTAATGATAAAAAATATAAAAATTGTACGAACTATTGAATGATTGAGTAAACAGAATAAGAGCAGGTATTTCAAAAAATATACACATATTTATTAGGAATTCATGATCACCTCATCTTGAAAGCAATTAAGAATTATCATCCCTAATTTGACACTCAGCGGTGGAGGACGTGTTCCTAAACGATAGTTTTAAATGTGTTTATGTCCCATTAGTAGTAAAACATTTATTTTTTTACTCATGATAGCCTTTGCAGGTATTATAAATATCTGTTCTTGTCAGTTTGGCAATAGTAATTCAAGAAAATCAGGGTTCTGAAGTTTGCATATTCTAACTATAACTTATTTTCTTAACTACAACTTATTTTTCTTAATGATTCGCTTTCGAATAGTGCTTAATATAATTTATTTGCATATATATATATATATTTTGAGTATTTCATACTACCTCTCAAACATTTATAATTTCTAGATACCTAACTTGTAGATTTAATATGAGGATGAATTTACATATTACATACAATAAACCTGCGTTAAACAAAATTTTCTGTCATTGAAATAGAATTAAGTGGAAACTAATAATATCTTGTAATACAGTGAAAATATATTGGAACTGAACAAATTACAGGGCTATAAATATTACATAATAATACAGACTAGCGTGTTTGATTTCATCACATAGTTCGCTATTGCAGTAGTGAGCCAAATATCGTATTACTTTATTACATTAAAATGTTTACTTAAGAAAGCAAAAGTCGGAAATTACTGTCAAGATAAACGAAATATTTCTTTGAAAGAGAAGGATACAACTTCGTGCCTAAAAATATGATATTGCCTCCAAATATTAGATTGCTTAATTTGGTTCAAGTCAATCATCTAACAGTATCTTCAAAAGAGTATCATTTATATATCAATTTGTATTTTCCGTATTTTTAATTTATGAATATTTATTTAACTGGGTTTTGTTTGCTTTCAAAATGTAGTTTTTACAAAGTATATGGATTCATATTATTAGTGCAGAAGAAATTTCGAGATAAAAATGTCACCTAGACAAGAAAGGTTACTAAGTAGATATATTCATAAAATTGAGCTGGATAGTAAGTTCGATACATTTAATTAGAAACGAGACGTGGTAAATTTAGTGCCTGTTAATTTTTTTTAAAAAAAAATGATTTTTGCAATAAACACAATAATGCAGACTCAAAATTTGAACACATATGGTTGACTGAAACGGATTAATCAAGTGTAAAGTACCTCTTGTCATCTTATTGCCTTTCTCTAACAATAGCTTTATTAGTGTTATGCTCTCGAGAAAATAAAGGTGAAAGATGGAAGAAAGTTACCGATGAGAGACCGTTGTCCTTTGGTGTTGCTAAGAAGGATATTTTAAGTGCATCTATCATGACAAAAGATTGGAAGGGAAAGAAAAAAATATATTTTTCTTCTCGTCTGGGATATATTTCTAGAGAGAGAAAAAGAAAAAGGAAAACTGAGATGTTTCTAAGAGCCAATCAGTTTTCCTTGAATTAAGGTGTCTTCTTCGAACATCTTACGTCCAATGCTCGACAAACAAAATCTTAATGGACTGTGGATCAAACATACAAGCTCTTCGAAGAGGATAAGGAAGGTCAGTGATCCTTGAAGATCGATTAATCTGTCTCTCCTTAAGTCCGCATCAGTTACCACCGATGTTAGCCCAGATACGATATGTAACATTTTAGATCATGTTGACGCGAAGAACGGATATTAAAGACTTGTTCTTTAAACTACGGTCATTTCGTTCGACCGAAGAAAGTAGAAAAAGTGGGAATTATATTTTATCGGTTCAGCACATAAATATCTTTGAACTTAGTATGAAATTGTAGCTTTTTATAAGTTACATACTGTACGTATAATTTGTTCCATGTTATAAGTAAAGAGTTGATTTCTAAAATTTCTAAAACGCATTAAAACATCTTGTAAAAATATGCAAGATTTAGCTGTCACATGCATAACAATGTACTCACGAGCATAAATACCAATGCCAACTACTCCTCTTAATCTATGTGAACGCTAATGTAATTGTTAAATATTGTTGATTTACATTAAAGAAACACAGAAATTTCTAAGGAACCAAGAAAATAAATTAGTATGTTGTCATTAAATTATTGAATACAATAACGTTCAGTTTATTATAGTTCTTTCGATTAACATTCGATAAGCTATTTCTTGACCACTTATCTTCTTTACCTCTTGAGATTGTTAAATGCCTATTTTACTGGTACTCATCCCAAATTGTTTGAAACAAATATCCAGAGCAATTTTGCTGTTATGCTTCCTTGTATTTATGGAACATTCAAGGATAAAGAACAATCCAGAGCTTTATTTCAACATAACAAAGAAGATATGCACGTTTTGTGTGCTATAAATCTTTGTGTTTTGTGCGCCATCATGTTTCCTACTATATTGAATTTAGGTTGGTCATTCTAAGAAGTAATAAAACATGAGGCATACATACGAGAAGCCTATTCTTTTCTTCAGAATATAATATTATGAAGACTATTATTTTTTGCGCGTATTCATCAAACCTTCGTACTTAGAAACTATGATGGTTGATAGTAGTGGTGGTATGTACGAGGAATATCAGTGAACATAAGAGAAAATAAAACTTGTCGAATTTTATGAAACTTCATTGTATTTATAACTTAAATCTAATAAATGGTTATGAATACATGATTTACGAAAGCACTCAATAGATTTACTGTTAGTAACATTCCAACTTCTTACGGTCAAGTATTGTCGAAATCCAAAATGTCTTATTTTATGTTGTGTTATAAACGTGAATGAACAGAGATTCGTAAACGTTAGCATCTGGATTCTGATTATATATATATATATATCAATTAAAAATTAAAAGAACCTCTCTTCTTTCTCATTATTAAACGAAAGAAATAACTTCTATATTTGAGAAATAACGGTTTTATTTATTTTGTATAGGTAAAACGTAGATCATACAATACACACAGATATTGTAGTTGGAGGAAATCAATATTTTCCAAAATGTTGATATTTTTTTTTTATTTTCTTGTAGGGGACTGGATATACAGTAGTAAAAGTAACCAGTGTTTTGAGACAAATTTCCAAAAACATACCCTTCGTTTCTTTCACATTTTTTACTCCATCATGAGAGTTTTCTTCTATGAGCACTTATATTCTTTTATTGCACTAAATTTCGTAATATTGTCTTAAACATTAATTAAGTGCACTTTGCGAAAGCAAGTGAAAGATTTTCTTTCTTAATTATAGGTTTTCTCTTTGCCTTTTACGGATACGAACACCAACCAATAACAGAAACTGTAATTTTATAAGAAAATATACGTTTTGTTTCTTTTCTCTAACCTAGTGGATATAGTGCATGCCTTTGGTGCACGAAGTATCGGATCGATTTCTCTAGGAAGAGCATCAAACGCACTACAGGATTCTGATCCTAATTTAAACTGTAGGTCTCATCGTTTATAGCCACGCTATTGGCTAAATACAAACAAAATCAATCATCTCAAAGTCGTGGTGAATTTCTCCACTTCCTTTTGAATAATGTCTATCGAAACTATACACTATTGGGAATCCTGAATGAAAGTATGTGCAATATTTTAGAATTTTTAAAAGGCAAGTTATACTTAACATGGGATTGGTTAACCATCTTCCTTCTAAATTTCTACTGCAAGCAGTAAAAGCGGGTCTCTAGTCTGCAGTGATTCACACTATGTTTCATGAAAATCGATTTTTTTAATGAAATGTGCTCATAAGTACTTTCTTCTTCTAATCGGAGAGGAGATTAAATCCACTCCCTCAATCTTGAGAGATTTAACCGCAAGCAGTGGAGACTCTGGGAGAGCCTGGGGAAAGATTATGGGAGATCCTAAGATTATTGAATCAAAATTGATCCTTATATACTTTCGAGCGACCTCAACAGAAAACGGGTTTTGGATGTCTCTCAGTCCATTCGTGCTGATATACATATGTTTACTCACTAAGAAGCCATACCATTCGAAGTATCCGCACCGAATATTAAACTTACTGTAAGGTCTTTAGAAGATTCACTAATAGTTTTTTTTAAATTTTCTTCCACGTCACAGAAGTAAGTATACTTTACTGAAGAATGAAAATCAACATTTGCGATTTTCTTGAACACTACCCTAACGATTTTGTTCGTATTTCGCAAATCAGTGTTTCATTAACAACCCTATAATGTGATATAAGTTGTTTACTAGGAAAAATCCAGAAGGGACAGTTTACTCGTTGGAATTGGTTCCTTCTGTACGATTCTCTCGAAAACGTCTCAGACGATTTTATTCGTATTTAATAAGAATGCAGAGAATTAACTGGGTCGAGCTGAAAACTAATGAGAGGGTGTTAGAAATGGTGAGGGATAAAAGAACAGTTTTAGATATTATTAAGAAGAGAAAGAGAAACTGGTTGAAACATTGGCTAAGAAGGAACTTAATCATGAGGGACGTGCTAGAGAGTATGGGGGGCTGGAAAGAGAGGGACAGAATGAAGGACACAAACTAATGGACGGTATCCAAACAGAAAAATCGTAAGTAAAGATGAAGATGTTAGTGGAAGACAGTGGATCAAGGAAACTTCTCAGCTGTGGTAAGTGACCTGCCAATAATGGAAGAATATCTATGATGATGATGATCATAAATATTTATTTTATTAATAACAACAAACAGTTTCGTAAATGGCTTATCATTTTAAAATTCACAAGGGATAGTTTACTTTACCTTGGAGTAAGTTTCTTGGATGATGTTCTCAAAAACGATTCAACTAATTTTCTTAATATTCTATAAATAAATGTATCATTAATACCTCTACAACACGGATTAAGTCATTTTTCACTAATCAATTCATAAGAAATAGTTTAATGTTGGGGTGAGTTTATTTTTACATGGTTTTGCAAAAAAAAAAAAAACATACAAGATTTTGTTCATTACTCAATACGACACATGTAGGTTGTTTTATATCTCATAAACAAATATTCATTATTACTCATAATATATGGGATAAGCCATTTCTCATGAAAAATCCAAAAAGAATGGTTCGCTTTCGGGTCTCAGTTTTGTTCAAATGAAGTTAAATTTCTTCTTATTTCATTAATAAATGTTTCAGCAATTGCTGCAGCATAACGTGTTTTACTTTAGAGAAAGGAGCGAGAAAATTTAGTGCGAATACGCGCACCTTTTATTATGAAAAGTAAAATTTCTTTTTAACAACGATGTAACTTCTTTCCCACATTCTTGACTGATTTTTGATTCAATGCAGTGAAAACGATTAAAACGCCTCAAATAAAATATGTAACCATATTACATCAAAATTGAATAAATTTTGAAAATTATCGATAAACACTTCTTTTTTGTTAACTCGAAGTACATATAAATGGATCCTTTTACCCTTATAGATTTCAAACCCATATAGTGAGGCTGATGGAAAATCCTTAAATAAAGTTTGTTGCATTGCGTTGAAATCGAATAACCTGAATTCAAGTTATCAAGGAAAATTATTTTCTCATATAATAAAATCAGAAAACGTCAAAATTTAGGAAACTTACCCTTATTTTGACCTATTTCAGGTGCATGTAACGGGAATAAACGTAAAGTTTTGCAGAAAATATTCACTATGGAAATATTCACAATAATATGTGCGAAGGTTACACTGAAAAATTATTTGGTTGTCACATTAAAAATTTGTGCAAACATGCAATATGGGATAAATTTTACCCAGTTATTCTTCTCATATTTCAACCTCGAACAATGAGCTTACTTCTAAAAGTTGGAGAAATGGATGTGCCAAGTTTCGTTAAAGTCAAATAAAATTTACGAGATTTATCGTAGAACAGACAGACGGGTAGACACATATTTTGGTTATGTCGAATCGGAACTTCATTGGAACTTTTGAAATTTGGTGTGCGTCTTATTATACTTCGTAAGCATTAGTCATAATACAAAGAATTAAGAAAGTGATATAATATATCCCTATATTTGTTTCGCGTATTGACACAATATTAATCACTGTTTACTAAAGTAGTACGAAAATTCTACATCTTGGTCATTAGCATACTAGGTGAGTGTAAACTAGTTGATGCATGCACAATTTTCTTATTTCCAACTTTTAAATCTCGTTGACGCAAGAACGAGTTTAGTAGACTTCCAGACTTCTCTGAAGATGTTTTCCAAACTCAAGAAATAGTTAATTCACTTCCTAACATACCAAAATTCTGTTTCATGGAAAGTTAATACGAAAAATTCTAAAAAGTCTCGAAATAAGCTTTACCGAAAGTGATTTCTAAATACTCTTTTATAAGTCGAAGTTAGTACTGCAGGTGGTTCATTAATTCTATTTTATTTAAAGTATTAGGCAATTAAAAGAGTTAAAAATACTTACTACTATTCAATTTTTCAATTTCTGTTCATCTTGTCTTCCTTGTACTTTATTAGGTAAAGCGTAGTGGTGTCTGGGATTCCAATAAGCTGCTAAATTGAGTCCAAAATGACATTGTTTTGTATTTAGCCAGTAGTGCCAGATGTTTACGAACACTAATGCTTAAGAACCTGCATACAAAAGAATGATAACGGTCTATTCAATTCTTCATAAAGCAGCATATTGAGCACAAAAATCTTATAAACGCAGAATTGATGTAGGTTATGTCGTGCGTGTACATTATTTCTTTCCATTTATGATAGCAGAAAGTAAATATAAACAACCGAGTAGTTTGCATCTGTGCAACCATTTTAATTTAATTTACATTACATGATAAGAATATTTAAGAGTAATATTTAAAACATGAATGAAATTATGTTATTTGGAAAAGATTTTCTCCGAATCTTTCCCAATACCTTGTGAAAAATGAATGCTTTTGCAGTACAGACTTTGTTTTAGTATTTTTGTTCAGAGGTTTAAAGTATTATTTTCTGTAACGTAGGCGAAAATTTATCTTCCGCTGACACTGCATCCAAGAACAATCTAGCGTCAAGTTAATCCTTAATACATCTTTTCAGGAAACAATGATAGAAGCGAGAAGATACGTGTTTGATTAGGTCACCTGCTCCTTCTGTTGTATCAAAAGAGGCACCTTGTGATAAATTACCAGTCCTTGTTACCTATTACATCAGGTGATCAATAAATTGGGGAAGGTGGGAGGGTAATGGGAAGAGAGAAAAGATGCTAAGATGATAAACTGAATCTATATTGGAGGAAGAGAAAGATAGAATCTAAACAAAAGCAAAGTTTAAAGAAGTACGACAGAAACAAGAAAAATTGAGGAAAAACAAATGACAAAGTTTATTGGTAAAGTTTCTTTCTACTACTACCTAAAAACACAACAACTTTCTAGACTTGCTGTCCAAAAAGCTGCATGTGTGCGTGATCTACATTTATTGAACGATTCATTAATCGTAGAAAGTTAATGTATGTGTTGAAAACTTAAACTTAAGCGGGCTATCTTAACATAGAAGAGTAATATATTCACTAGCGGAAGAGAGGGATAATCAAGTACAAACTACTATAAATCACATTTAAATATATATTAGAGAACATGTTCTTAACGAGACAAGATGTGTTTCGAAATGATAATCATGTCATTCGATGTAGAAAAGTAAGAAATAATAAGAAAGATCGACTGCAAACAGACAATTGTTGAACGAACTTGACAAAATTGAGTAACAATAAACAATTATTTACATAAATCAGTAATTATGTGAGACACTCTTATTAGTTTTAATCTAATTACATATTTATGACGGTCTATGATTGATAGAAGAAAGAGGACTCGAAACCCGTTGCTGATCTGTAATCCAGTTCTTTTGAATTATGGTTTTGTGAAAGACGATCTAGCAATATGGTTTGTTCATCTAATAACCACAATGACTTACTTTTACATCGTGTTTTGAAATTTACATAAATAATTTGACCCGTCGTTCATAGCCTTGGTCTTGTACGAAGGAGGACCTGAAAGAAACCATACTTTCGTTCTAAAAAAAATAATTTATTACATTTTTTTTACAAACTTCTTTCAGTCTTCTTCAAAGTACTCTCCATTAAATGCGATTCATTTCTTCCATCTTCTTTCCCACTGTTTGAATCACCTCTGGAACTCTGGAACTTGTATATCGTCCAATGCGCTCTGCGAAGTTTTTTTACAGCCTCTACACCATCAAAACATTTTCCTTTTAGATTTTGTTTAATTCTCGGAAAATGTCATCATGTTGGTCAAAAAGTTTGGATCACTTTCAATCTGAATTTTCAAGTCCTGGCTCAAATTCAGACGAATGGTTTGATCCTGTGTGAGCAGGCGAGAAACAAACATAGCGGCAGCATGTCTCATTTGCAAAACCTCACGCTGGCATGAGCTCCAACTCACTCCTGCCTGTTTTGAAATATCATCAATCATGAAACGACGATCCTCGCTGATTTTGGGGCAGATTTGTTCGATGTTTTCTTCGTTTCGAAATGATGAAGAGCATCCAGAATGAGCATGATCTTCAACACTCATCTCATCACACTTAAAGCGCCCAAACCACTCAAAATATTATGTGCGGTTCATAGTATCCTTCTGGAAAGTCTGGTAAAGCATTTGGTAAGATTTCGTTTCCGATTTTCTAAGTAGGAATCAAACACACTCCTTGTTCCTTTGAATCTGCCATAACGATTTAGCAGGCGGCAAACAGTTGAGAAAAACAATAATACAATCAAACGTTAATCTCCTACGCAGACGCCACTCGGCTAACTGATCTGGGAAGGTCTCTACTAAACCCGCCCAGCAGGAGAACTCTCTAGTACGCCTAGGAAGGGAAACGCTATTTCAATCCGGTTTCTTTTGGGTCCCCCCTCGTATAAGCATTAAAACAAGATTCATCAGTAAAGATGTAGCATTCAGCCTTTGATATAAATCACTGAAACAACATATAGCTACGAAAGTATTGGTATATGTTCTAATACGCGTTGCCACTGAATGAAATCATCTTTCATATCTAAAAATCCGAGTTTAATGCTATAATTGCTGACATTTTTGTTATTTTCGTACCCTTGCATCCTCGTCGTTAATTATTATGAATCACTAAAAGTAATGTGTAGCTACGAAGGTATTAATACTTATTGTAGGACTCGTTGATACTGAATGAGATCAAGAAAAACACAGCTTTCGTACAAGGCTGGCTAGAATAGTTATTATAAAAAATAAACTAGAAAAGTAACGAAAGTAATAAGACATATTATTGGATCTCTAATATGGAAATATATTGTAGTCTTTTTAAACTTCCTTTCTATTTATCTACGTATAGACTGATTTTGCTATAAAACAAATAAACATTATATTTACATTACAAGTAAATAAACTGTGAGCTAAATTGGGCAACTTTTTGTTAACACGTAATAATCAATAATCAAGAGCGACCTATAAGCAATTATCTATATTAAGTAAGTGACAGTAATCGTATTGATTAGTAATTGAATTAAAAATACACATAATCTAATGTTTATGTTGCATTTATTTGTTTTCACCACGTGAATTACGTATCGGGCTCGTAACAATCAACTGCGAGTCCGCTTCCATGCCCGCAAGTTCTATTAAACCAGAATCGTCAAATACACAGTTTTGATTAAAACAAAGGAAAAAGTGAAAACGGGACCTCGTTATTGATTTATTACTGTCGCAGCTTAAGGGATAGGGGGTTCAAGAGAGAGGGAATGAAGGAAAACAAAGTGAATTTCTCCAGCAACCAATGACGATTGTAAGCCTCCTTTTTTCTTTGTGTGGTTGGTTTAGTTTATTTATCGACTGACAGAGAGAGAAACGGAGAAAGTGCGTTTCTTTCACGGTCTCTGCTCGTTATCTATCAATTGTGTCGAAGTCAACAGGTTTAAATTAAACTCCCGCATGGTGCTTCTTTAGATTTCCAGTTTAAACATTTTCGTATTAGTTCAGTCACAATGAACTTGGAATATAGCTAATAATATTTAAGATTATCTTTTTTTTTTTTTTTTTAAAAAAAAAGGAACTTTATATATGAATTTCCACGATGAAAGTATAGATTATTTTGCATAATCTAGGATCGTAGTAAGCATTTTCATACGATGGAATATATGTTATGGGTTCCAAGCTATTTTCAAACTGGTTAAAAATCTGTTTAATACTCATATTATCCTTAAAATGAAAGTATTACATTATGTTATACTGTATCAATTTATTTGGAAGTACATTTGATATATCATAATATACCTTTCCTATTTGTTTCAGTTAATCTCGAATAATACATTTCTAAGTAATTGTTCGGCATAGAAACAGTATCGATGTTCTCTTAGTCCACAGATGGTGTAACCAACTTTCAAATACTAGGTAATAAATCATATTACCAAAAAAGTTCACTTTATATATTTTTCATCAACCTTCAACGCAAATGAAGAAAGAGATATAGTAATCACAAATTAAATCAAACTCATTCCACTTATCAACTCCATAAAACAGGCTACCATATTATTCAATATAACAAACTTTGCTCCTTACTAGGATAGAAATTCCTAATATTAGGTTTTCTTTACCTTTCAAATATTGAATCCAAATACTTATTTAAGGATATTCGTGTTATTATACAGTTCAAAATCTTTTATCGGCACGAATTCTGTCGAGGAATTTGAAGCTTGAAACATAGAAAACGGTAATTATGTCTGTTGTATGGTTTGCGAAACATGGTCACTTATTTTGAGGGAAGAACGCTGACTGAAAGTATTTGAGAATATAATTCTGAGACGAATATTCAGACCCAAGAGAAACGGGAATGGGGAATGGTGGAAACTTCACAGCGAGGAACTGCATAATTTATACCGTATACCAAACATTTCTTTAACGTAATCTAGTCTGGGATGATCAGGTGAGCAGGTCATGTAACCAGAATGAAAGAAAGTTGGAACACTTTCAAAATTTTAACTGGAAGTTTAATTGGAAAATTACTATTAGGAAGACCTAGATTCATATTGGAATACAATATTACCTTGAATCTCGCAGAAATAGGAATACAAAATAGAAAATAGATCCAGTTGGAGAAGGACATAAATCAATGGAAAGCTTTTGTGTTTGCAGCATTGAACATCTGGGTTCCATAGGCCATAGAATTTGTTAGTTATTTCTGTAATCCTGGTAACTATTCCATCAATTATTAAACCATCCTGAATCCAATAATTCTAGTGATAAATATTTTCTTGTCACTATAAATCCAAACAATCTTATCTTGCAACATACGGCTGATCCTAGTAATCAATATTCATTACCTTTACAACTCAGATGTTTACACTTACTATTCGATCACAATATACATTACAATCTCCAATCTAGACAAATTTCTACATCAATGTAACTGTACGAATTAATACGCAAACACACACACAAACACACACACACACACTTTCCTTGCTTCTAATATTGCATCGGATCACCTCGAAATCAATTTGCAATTTTCTCATGTTTTCATACAGTAGATGTTCAAACTTAGTAAGGTTATCTTCAATCCGATTGTAATCATCATAATCAATTATATTCATCAATATTTCAGTAATATTGTAATGCAATACAGAAATACGCACCGGAATCCATTACAACAATCCTACTCATTACCAACACATTACTACAGCAATCTGCCTTTTCGTTATAACTAAAAAATTCAACATCTGTAAAGAACGACTTCCGTGCAGCTAGTTGATCACTCCTTACAATCCGTTACCAAAGAGATTTATAACAAACATCAACTGCAGGAAACCAAAACGGAATCAATCAGAATTATAATCTACAATAATATTTTTTTACATCAGAACTACACAGTTCGTTGTACAAATTCAAACTCTCTAGGAAATGAGGAAAAATCCACGCAAGTTTCGAAGTGAAGTTAACTTAGTTACAAAACACAATAGTATACTCAAATTGAAAATTCAAGATAATGAACGCCAAGGTTATTGCGCCACTTAGGACAAATTGCAATCCTTTCACACTTTTCTTTAGGCAAAACTGATAGAATGGGATGGCACCTGTTATATCAATATGATTCTATATGCATTCTTTAAAAGTGGATACCTAGCTGAACGATCTGAACGGTTTGTAACTGCCAAGCACTTCGCCATCGATCTTTATGGTGCGAACATTTGTGATTACTATGGCGCGTTATTTTTCATTCGGTGTTCATGATGCGAGTTAATGGTTTGTTTTAAGCATTTCATCAATGTCGACGATGCCTATTTTGTGGAGTGTAATACATATATTCCATAGAAGGTTGATCTCTGTACCTTCCGAACACGTATTTTCTGACGCCCTCCTGATGCACATGGTGAGTCATTAGCAGCTAATATTTTTCCTGTCATCATTGTTCACACTACACTTTCAAATGACCCCTACTAAAGATTGCACTTGCGACCTTGCACTCAAGGGGTTCCTTGTAAGATCTGAACCGGTGGTGCGTGTACAGGTGGTGTGGTTCCATGCATATATTCACGTCCAATCATACTCACTCTTCCAGGCCACTTTTGTTTGCTCCACCCTGTACAAACCCCTGTTACTTATTATCTCAATCCTAATAAACGTCAGGTTAATCATTACCTTTCATCTCAATTAACCTGCCCCCATAAAACATAAATACTGTACGCGTAAAATAGATACTAGAACCAGTAAAAAACAAACCAGGGTTTAATTCTCCGGCATCTCTATCGAGTAGAAATACATATGTAGTCAGAAATAAAGCAATGAAGGCTACTTACCCGCAAACATCTCTTCGACATGAAACATGAGCTACACTGAAAATCAGATAGTGAAATAAAAAATTAAATTTCGTAAATAATAAAAAAAAACCATTATAGTTTAATCTTGTTCTAATGTTACATTTCTACATACACGTATTTATTGAAATAAAAGGAATATAAACTATATTCTATTCATCTCATCTGTATTTACTTATGCAATAGTTCTAATGAGTTATATAAAAAGACCAAGTTAGAATAGTTACAGAATTTTAAGAACAGCACAATCAATTTTACAACACTAGGTTTATCAATAAGAAGTTATTTCAGCATTATTTCATCATATGTGATTACTATATGCAAAAGTGTTTGCACGACGTCTTGAGCTCTTCTTTCTTCTTATCTTATGTACACATCCGCACTAACAAATACGTAAATTAAAAATTACAAGCAAAAAAAAAAAAATAAATAAATTTTAACTAGCACCAACCACGAAATCACATTCATCAACATAGATATATCATATCGTATGCACTAACTAAAGATTTCTGATTACATAGATTTTTGATTATTTTTCTTCTTTTATGGTATTTGCTACCTTGTCAGATATTCTTCTCTATCACGCTGTGTGTAACGTTGCCAATGAGATAAGACAAGACGAGACATAAGTCTTTTCCGACTCCTCTCATAAACCTTTGTATAACTCGTTTTGTCTGGATTCTTGAAGAATTCTTCTCGATTCTGGGAAACATTGCTTCGTCTATTCTCGATATTTTCTCGTTTACTTGTAATTTATGTACAAAAAATGTGCTCTATTTTTTAAAAAAAATTACCTAGATTACAATATTTAAACTATATTTATTATTGGAGTATCTTGTGTAATAACTTGCATGTCTTGAAACATTGATAAATGTTGTTCATTAAGTTTATAAAAGAATTATCAGTTTATAAACTTTATACTATGGATCATCCAACTCTAAAACAGTGTTTAAGATCTGAGACTTGGGTGAAGCAGTGTTCCCCATGAGAACTGAGAAATTTCTCGTCTCGAATTTGAAAATGCATTTCTCGTCTCAGGAGCAAAATTAACACTGTGTTTGGAGTACTAGCGAGTTAATGAGATATTTAGCTAAAGAAATGCACTTAGTTATCTCAAAGATGCCTTAAATCACTGCACAAAGTTGTTCCAAGCCAGAGTTCATGCTATGACATCTTATTACGACGTTAGGCTTTTCAGTTTGGTTTACCCTTAACTGGAGAGAATTAACTCCTGAGAGCTTTAAGCAAATTGCATTTGCTTTAGATTATCGCGTTTCAACTATGATCAAATATACTCTGAAATGCATTTAGCATAAACCATCAGTTTGATTTGTAATGCAAGCTACGACAACGTATCCTCTTGTCTTATCGTATAAACGTACAATGCCATTTGTTCACGGACAACGTCATTTGTATCAGAGATCAACAATCACACAGCGTAGCATGCACTGGCGATCTGGTTATTTCCTTCCAGATCTATGGATATTCGTCAGCTGACACATGAATGGTGTTGTTCCCGGCTTGCTTGTCATGTTGACAGTTAGTGTTAAATTATACCTTGGGCCATGTGATCAAGAAGTACTGGATACCAGTAATCTCATTACATTTTCAAATTATACATATATTTTTAATTCTTGTGCTTTTCAGAACAAAATCACAAATTATTTTTCCCCTCAATTTGTCGACTATTTCGGATTAATGAATATGTCTTGCCTATAAGTAAGAGTTTACAAGATAATATAATACTACAGGGTGTCCAATATACAAGGCAACCCGGAGTTTGGGATAGTAGAACATTTGAACCTGAAGTGGTACACAGATAATGGTTATACCAAAATGAAGCCTTGTTCATGCATATATTTTTAAACTAGGTAGAAACGATTGGAGTACACTAGGAATCACACAGTGCTGCCAGATTAATCGAAGGTGTAAATCAATATTTTCGCAAAACATGTAAATTGACTCATAACTCATACGTATGGATGTTCTGTCATTAATTTTCAGTTTGCTTAGTTGAAGTAGCTTGCAAAATATGGAGCAGAAAAAATAAGTTTTCATTTCCATCGATAACTAATCGGATGAGACCCCTGTAAGGGGAACTAGGGAAATCGTAGTTTTCATAAAATAACACTCTGAATTGGCAACACTGCTATTCATTTCTATGGGGCTATTTAAAGCAAGAGGTATACAAGAACAACTCTCGAACTATTCAAGACCTGGAAACGAACATTCGCAGTGCCAATGAGATCATTAACACTTCTAATCTTCGTAAATTTGCTGCCAACCTGGTGAAACATGTGAACTAGTGTTTGAATCAAAATTGGGGACATTCCCAGCATCCACTGTACAGCTGGTAACTCATTTCTGATAGTAGAGTGCTGCTGGGTGCATATAAGTAAACGTTCAATCATAATAATTTCAAAGTTTGTTTTTCACTGTTTCCAGGAATTGCATAATGTAGACAGATCCTTAACACACCTTTTGATGCACTGAAACATCAGCAAAGTTGCAATTCAGAGTGTCAGAGTGTTAATTTATGAAAACTACGATTTCCCTAGTTCCCCCTTACAGATGCCTCATACGATTAGTTATTGCTGGAAATGAAACATTCTTTTTTTCTGCTCCATAGTTTCCAAGCCACTCCAACTAAATCAAACTGAAAATTAACGACAGAACATCCATACGTATGAGTTATGAGTCAATTTACATGTTTTGCAAAAATATTGATTTACACCTTCGGTTACATCTGGCAGCACTGTGTGGTTCCTAGTGTACTTCAATCGTTGCTTCCTAGTTTAAAAGTATATGCATGAACAAGGCTTCATTTTGGTATAACCATTATTCGTGTATCACTTCAGGTTCAAATGTTCTGCTATCCCAAACTCCGGATTGCATTGTATATTGGACACCTTGTACTATGCAATAGGAACAAAATTTGCCAGTGTACTTGTAATAAAATGAACAAATATCAACACAAGTATAAGAATAAAATTATTTATAAAGTTTAAAGATTTTTAGAAACGTGTCCTAAATTGTTAGATTAGGTTTGACGAAGTTAATTTTAATGCGGATATATGCTAAGAGTCAGAAGTCATAAACTCCTTTCTGATGCGCAATCAGAACTGTGATTCCAGATTATATTACTTTCTTTGTGAAGAATAGTGTGAGCATAAGTTTCTTGAAAATGTCTGGTTTCCTTCTTTTTCGTATTTTCTCTATTATTTCGTTGTTCATTTAGATTCACCTTCTCCTTCATTATAAAAAAAATAGAAGTATACCATGAAATATTAAAAATGTGCTATTTAGTGATATTCCTACCACAAGAACGACATAATCCTGACCAAGAGTAATCATTTGTTTTTGTTTGTTTGTTTTTGTGTTAAACAAACTAAATCCAATAGAAGGAACAATCATTTTACGAAAGTCAAGTGAGTTAGTTTTTCTTTGACAAGCATATCTTTTCTCCTTAACTTGAAGATTGGAAAGTAAAATATTTATATTCAGCTTTTTACTGCAAAATAATAAAGCGATCCTTTTAATTTCCTTTATTGTCTTTAAAGGTAAGGATTCTTGCTACTTTAACACAGCTAGATGTTTTACATTTATTTTCTAGTTTTTTTCTTTCTTCTTCTTCCGCTTTCTTTTCAGGTAATCTAAACTAATTTAACTTCATCTACTACACACCAATAGCAGAGAATGAGAAAACCAACTTTGGAAAAAAAATCCGCAATCCTTACCTCTTTCTTTTATCATTTTGTTAATTTGCAGCGTTCTTGTTACTTAACATAACCTACTTCTTCTTAAGATGTTGTGCCTTCTGTTTCGTTTAATTGACTTTTCTCTTTCTCTTTCTTGCTTCCCTTCCATGTCACTTTGAGGTTTGTTTTTCCTTCCTTTGTACCTAACGTTCTTTAACACTTTCTTTATTTCAGACACAGTAATACAACTCCTTGTCTTAGATTAATAAGATTAAGTTACTGAGAAGATTCTAGGTCTTTTTATATGTTCTTTTCTTCTTTTCAAAGCTGCTGTACACTTTAAAGACAGCTCATCTAATTTCCATGATCTCTCTAATGAACAAGCGATTATTTATATATTTTTTCATCCTTTCGTTGTGCTTCAGTGACAGAAACCCATTATTTATGTAACATTAATTGTACAGGTTATACTTACATAACTAACAATAAATTATTCATCTTCGTTAATTAAATAAGTTTCTTCTATTTTCCCTGTAAGTTTCAGGCAGATGAGGTTTCCACAAATAAACGTTTATAGAAGTTACTGATTTCAAATTTGTTCGTTCTATATAGACATCACAATTTTGTGCTCTGAATGTCGCAAATGTGCAGATTTTCTTCACATCGTTATGTAACAGTGGTATTACGAGGGACGAGAAGAACTATTAAAGTGCTACGTAAATCATTAATTGGGTTTGCACACTAAAGTTAGAAAGCATACTGGGACTTTTTAATGGATAGACACACTTCTGTTTATTAAACTGCCCTATTAACGATATCATAAAAGATAAGGAAGGAAACCAAAGAAGCAATAATGTAGTATGTGTTTACAGGATAGTGATTGGGTGGGTATACTGTCTTAAAAACAAGCTTCTTATCGCTTTGTCCAGGTCCGTATTTGTAACCTGGATAGCATCTTTGTTCAAAATTCCATACTACGTTTTAGAAAACATTTCGAAAATAGGTAATAGATACGCCACTTGCGCAATAGGACGGTATACATATACCATTTATACTTAGTGATGGAGGGAACGCTTGTAGCGATTAGGAATGTACCATTATTTCTAGTATCTGCCCTGGGCCTTAAAGCAAGATCCCCGTTTGGTTCCAGGAGGTGAAAAGACTCCACAAGGCACTGAATCCCACAATATAACCACAGAATATTCACCAGTAGAGTCTTGCATCATGTCCTGGGAACCACTTTGTTGCCAAGGAGAGGAAACAATCCAAGCCTTGCCTACACCGCAGATTACGGCTAAGATACTACCTGTACTACTAGGACCAATTACCTATGCATTCTGCCCGTTATGTAGTGGGACAAACCACTCCTTTCCTGGCGAGGTGTCTTCACATTTCATGCATTTTACTTTGTGAGAAAGAAAATCTTTACCAATAAAAAGTTTAATTCCGAGTTACAAGTTCCTCTACTCGTCACATACTTCCAGCAGATGATACCGAGAAGAAACGTACAGGCTACTACAGCACGGTCCAATGCTCAGGATTGAATTCGAGCCAGTTACATCTGCTCGGAATCGAACCCGGATTTCTTGTTTTATTCCTTTTTAGGAGGTGGATTATTAATAAAAATGAACGCTCATGAAACAATTAATGGAATGAAAAACTGGAATAAAACCAGAGAACCGCGTGTACACCCACGTACATCACAGTCCATCACAAACTAGCGTACCAGGTGATCGAAACAAAATCCCTAGCATTAGATGTGAGACATAAACAAATGAGCCACCTTGCCTCCTCCAACGCTCACGCCAGTTATGCACACTAACAACTTGACCTCTGTACTGCAAAGGAAAATTTTCCATTTAACGGACAGTATTACACAAGGCAACGTTACAGAATCTTACCTCAAAAGAATGGTATTAGTGGAGAATCATAGTGCATTAAAGCCGCATCCATTGACTTGTAATGATCGCTGAATACTTATGATCATGATTATAATATAATCTATATAATTATCTCATGTTCGGTATTAGTTCCGAAAATGTGATTTTTCACAAGTGTTTTCTCAAGATCGATAATAGTACTTGCTTCGTGCTTCAATTTCAAATTCAATCCATATTCTTTGTTATATGCAAGCTCTTCTCCTGGTGGAAAGGAAAGAGAAGTTCGAATGACGAGGAATTGGATTACATAGGTCCATGAATGAAGACAAAGATATACAAAGTTATTTCCTCCAATCGTTCCAGATTTGATATTTCCAATTAATTTTAACTTTCTAGCTCACTTACGATTAGATTTTTCTTCTTTCATCACGCGTACAGAAGTAGTGAAATAATACATTATGCACTCAACGAATTATAATGTCACGAACATTTATTTGACAAGATCCAAACTTCAGCAATTAATCTTAAAGTGGTGATTTTTTTCTGTGCATCAATTCCATACCAAAAGACTGTTTCAGTGTTGCACAGGTTTACAACTGTCATCTGCTGGTTGAAATGTTAGGTGTAAATTTGGTTGCGTTTCTTCGAGCGTTTGTGTTACCAGCGAAAATACTGGACTCAACTAATGGAGTTATAGGAGTCAGGAATAATTACTTTTAATGCTGACAGTACGTGCGTTTATACCATTATATCTAACTGTTGTACAATTTCATTCTATTGCATTTCGTAATGAAAGCTTTAAAATACGTGTAAGTAAATTATATTCATATTTCGTATACCAAAATTACTCATACATATTTTTTTTAATCTTGAATAACCAAGCTTTCAACAAAAACATGTAGCGATAATTTTAAAAAGTCATTTAACTTTCTAAATATTTCATTTCCTTCGTCCTAGGTTTAGTTGTAAATAAAAATATTCGTGCTCCTAGACCTGATAGTTTTGTGGATTCGATAAAGGACAAAAAATAACATATAGTCACCTCTTCCACTTCCCTTGACAGGTGTTTAATATCGCAAACCTACCTACCTACTTTATCCACAGTCTGGTGTCCAGGGAAAACACTTGCATGAAATTTTAAGCTTTTAATTTGAATGGTTCCAAAGATTTGGGAATGGGAGACTATACTTCATTTCTCATTTTTCTATTAAAAATTCAATTTCGTAAAATTTCGTTTCATTTACATGCTATTATCTAAGAGAACTATTTTTGTCTGTCAAAGATCACAGAATTATCGGCTTCGGAAAGTTTGCAGAGAGTTAGTGAAAGAAACAATAATATAAATATTCTATAGACGCAAAATATACGTATATTACCATTTAGAGTACAATGACCCAATTCAGAAGATATTTATTTCAATTGACAACTTTGTATTTCTTCAGATATTATCCAACACATTTCAAATTATAGGATAATTAAGATTTTAAAATGGTGATGTGTATATGCAAGAAAGAGTGGCAACAATATATGGACATGAAACACAATCTTACGAATTCCTCAAGAATCAGAAAAAATCAATGACAACATGGAAGGGCTTTCTTAATTGATTAATTGTAGGTTTTTTAATTTATTTCGAACAGTGTTCTAGAATTGCAATTAAGTTATATTATTCTATATGAGCAACGATATACAAGTGATTAAAAGTGGTACAAAAATTTCCGAAATATGCTCGATCCACTTTAATATATCTTCTAGTTTTTTTTTTTTTTTTGTTTTTATTCGGTAAAATCGATACTTGAATAAATTTTAAAATTTAACGAGGAAATTTAATGCTTTTCAAAAGCAATTTTGCAAGATTTTTAAATAAAAAATATATAAAATATTCTTACAATAGTAATCAATATTACACTAAATCCTGATCATACTTACTTCAATACCAAGTAGACATTATGGTTAGCAGGAGCTGAAAAACATTTTAAACGCGCACACAAACACACACACACACGCACACACACACACACACATATATATATATATATATATATATATATATATATATATATATATATATATATATATATATATATATATATATATATATATATATGAGATGGGCAAAACCGGTTTTTTATAAAAACCGGAAAACGGTTTCTAGAAAAAACGAAACTCGAAAAACCGACATTTCGATTTTCTCCAAAAACGGGTTTGTTTTTCGGCGAAACCAGTTTCGGTTTTCTTCAAAAACCGGTTCGGCTTTTCACTGAAACTTGTTTCGTTTAAAACTTTTGGAAAACACATTAAACTATTTCTGTGGAAACTGAATCTGTTTCCGAAGAACAACGAAACACTATTCTGGTCAGAAATAGAACAAATTTTGAAAAAAAAAAAAAAACGAAACCGGTTTTGAAGAAAACCGAACCGGTTTTTGTGCCCACCATTAATATATATATATATATATATATATATATATATATATATATATATATATATATATATATATATACACCATTATACTAGTAGCGTAAATAAAAATGAGCATTATGCATACAAGAATATTAAACCGTATGTTATGACGAATTACAATTGAATAAGAAATAACATAGGCGTGTAGTATGTAGTATATAATGACTAGGGTTCAAATTTTTAGGTCAGTTTAGCCTTCTAAAACCAAATACTTAACAATTTGAGGATTCTGTTTTCTTTTTAGTCATTTTTGTCTTTCTGACATTACAAACATGTACTCAATAACACACACACACACACACACACACAGAAAAACTACAATTTCCTTGGTATTGTTAACGTTCACTAAAATTATTGCAAAAAGTTGTCTTTTTTAAGGTAACATAGTTCTAATTTATTCTGTGGTCTATAGAACCCTGAGGTTCAATGCCATATTCACAACATTCTCCATTGAACGATATCTTTAGCCAACTGGATTGAATTCATATGTTGTACTACTATTTCTGCGAGATTCATGTTAACAGTTTTCTCCCACCTCCTCTTTGATCTTCCTAATAGTCTTTTCTAGTTGGGATTCAATTTAAAATTTTGAAAATATTTCTATTTCCTTACATTCTGGCAGCATGATTTGCCCACTTGAGCCTCTTAGACAATGTTGGTAAAGTATATAAATTATGCTGTTTCTCGTTATGAGGTTCTCACCATTCCCTATTCCCATTCATCTTTATCCCAAATATTCTAATCAGAATTTTTATGCTCAAATGCTTTCAGTTTGATTTTTCTCTCAAAATAAGCGACCATGTTTCGTAACTATAGAGCACAACAGACATAATTATCGCCTTAGATATTTAAGTTTTAAATTTTTCTTTAGAAATGCGAAGACAAAGATTTTGCACTAAATAACAATATGAATTCCTTTCTTTCATTGACAGTTAATTTCTCCATAGATATAGTTTTGTGTCGTTCATGTTGAACCTAGAAATTTGAAAGCATCTATTTTGTTGAAAATATTATTTGATAGTTTAAGGAATCCATTTCCATGTATTTAGTTTTCTCTGCATTTACTACTAAATCTATGCCCCTGCAGATGTTTAATGAATAAATCTGCATTCCTTTCTCTTGTTCACATATCATCTCCTATCAGGTTTACATCACAAGCGTAACTCATAACCTAGTGCCATCCAGCTCTAGGCTCTTGTTGCTTTGTTTGATCTTCCTTACCGTGTATTCCAGAACAAAATTGAATAATAATGGCAGCACCGGATTTCCCTGTTTCAGGTCATTCTCGTTAGGTAAGTTCGTCGACAAGTATTTTCCTACTCGGACTTTATTTTGGGATTCCTTTAAACAAATATCAAATAATTTAAGTAAGGTTATGGACGAAAGTTAATACACACAGAAATAAAGCGGTACTACCAGGCAAATTTGTTTATTGCAAACACCAACGCAATGATCAGACACTGTTAACAAATCATCTTAGCTATTATAGTGCTGGATTAGGGCCGTGGTCTTTAATTTATCACATTGGCCGCGGTGGCTCAGTGATAGAGCGTTCACATCTGTGCATGGGGTCCCTGGTTCGATCCCAGCTCGTTCCAAGTGACCTTTGTGGTGCACAAATACCGTGTGCGTGGATTTTCTCGGTTTACTACCGTTTCCTTCCACTTTCTTCATTCCATCATTTAATTCATTTTCCATTATTACCGTCTCCTTTAGCCTAGCCGGCATAACTGTGGGACGTAAAGCTTAATTTCATTTCATTTTAATTTTAAATTATCGCAATTTGTTACGTATCCTCTTCAGTAGACTTTGGACGGGCCTGAAGTGCAAGTTCCATAGTTTGTCTTGATGCGACGGACGAGTTTTGGTACAGATTTGACTTCTCATCCACTATCATAGCCGTCCGCAGCCAATACAGGTCGTACCTGTGAGATATTAGGTGGATTAGGGTTCAGTGAAATGAATGGTACTGAGTACGCCATTAACCAGTCAGTTGTTTTCCTGCCATAATGGCTGGTTGCTAGATCTTGCCAAAATATACAGTTATCAACATGATTATGTTTGTTAGTGAATTGAAGCAAATTCGGTAGACCTCTTGGTGTACACGTTGCCAGTGATTGTTGGTCCATTAGCTGTATTGATGAATATTTGGGTGACACCGTTGAGTGAAATGGCCACCCATACCAGTACTTTCATCTCCAATGTTTCCTCGCTTTCGTAGCTCACAGTGGCTGGAGTCCCCAAAATATCGGAATCCTTTGTTTCTTGTCATTTCATCCCCAGAAAGTGAGAAATATGTTCAATATTCGTGATGGTCATTGTGTCAGCATGCAAAATGTCGAGATGAAGCTTTTTACACTTACATACTATTGTAGCGAGTTGCTTCTCTATATATTTGAGTACTTTTTGACGCTTGAGATATTTCATCCCCATTTTCTGCAAGTTCTGAGCAACTGTTCTTCTAGACATGACATTTGTCAGCCAGTTTCTGATCACTTGTTCCAACATGATTTTATGCAAGTTTCTTCAGTTTTCTCTTGTTAGTGTGAGTCAGTTTGCCAGGACGCCCATGCCTTTGCACATATTCAGCCGGGATATCATTTTGATAGCGTTTTATGATGGTATATATGATGTAACGTGAAAACTCCTCTTTCTGATAATGTTTGACAACTTCCACCACAGGGAGTTGCCCAAGAAGGTAATGCATACGTCATCGTAATACAATTCTCTCTTCTGTTTTCAGCCGCATGCTGCTCACATCTGCTTGCTCAGTACGAAGCACATAATCTAGTAAACTTTGATGCTCAATACTGACTCGCACCGCTCAATGTGATCTTGCTACAGCCTTGACACGTTTCTTTGTATAAACTTTTTACCAAAAAAGCTAAAGACATGGGCGAAAGTTAACAATGTTTTCTTCTTAACTGTTTCTGACAAGTGATCAGAAACTGACCTCCTTTGTAGGTCTTTCTGAAATCAATAAATAATTTAGTTTAAATAATTTAAAGTGATGACTTGAAAAGCCTTAGCAAAACGCAGAAAAAATGTTCATTTTTAAGTTGAATTCTACAATGCATAACCATATACACGATCAACTATCTACTGTGAAATACTTCCTATTCCCCTATAAAATATTTTGGTGAAAAATTATTCGCTCCACACTACATGAAGTTACTGGCGTATACTTCATAGGTGCCACCGCTTTCCGTGCTTATGTATTACTTCTTCTTGAAGAGCTGCTGTTACTTCTTTCATTTTCCCGTATCCCAGATTTCGAGAAAGCTTCGAAGAGAATATATCAGCCCATTATCTCTGGTACATCTTTCACTCTCTGAATTATGTTTATTGTTTCTCATAATAAAAGAGATGAACCCTCCAAGCGTTCAATAGAATCGGATAAGTTAGCAAAGTTGGCTTTAATGAATGCAAGATTAGCGGCATTTATCATATCCTAAAGAGCATTCGTAACCCTTTGAAATACAAACAACTCTGATGTTGTCGAATTTTACTGAAACTTTTTACTTCCTCTCAACGATCGGCTCAGTACAGTGCGGAAAAGAATCCAGCTTCCGAGAGATTGATTATAAGTTCTAGAGGAAAAGATATTTCTAGGACCATATCTTTGAATGCTTGAATTTGACAAGGCGATTTTATAAAAACTTTCTTGACAGAAGAAACTATATCACTTACTCCTGGGGAATTATTGCTTACTTCGTCCACCAACCGAAGTAAATCATATGCAATGAGCGTCACATGGATCATATCAACTTGTGTAGAAACTTGTTAAATCGTCTCCTGCTTTTATCACATACCAGAAGGAGACACTCTCCATCTCTGTTCATCCAAGTCATAAGATACATCAGCCTTCCCTAACGACAGAAGCGATTTACTATTTCATTTTCTCTAGCTCTTTTGAAATAACTAGATGCGGTTTCCTCAGTTCAAATGGATCCAGTTTCCCGACGAAAATATGTGCAATATAAAGGCCGCAACCACTTTTGGTTTTGTCTACACATAGCCATATATAAATATAACCTATGTCAGTTCGTGTTGTATGAACGGTCTCTTCATAGAGGGGCTTCAAATAATTCTTACGCAAAGTAGACTCATCGAAAGTAAGTGACCAGTATAATCTTCGAGAAATTTCTTTAAAATTCTCGTTCTTCAGTACAATCGAAAACATATTTTCTGATACAAGTAAAACAGTTGAATTGTCGATTTTTGTTGTTTATTATGACGTGTATTTATGAGTGATAGATTCCGCAAGTATCTCAAAATGTTTTGACATAGATCATTGTTTTTGGCAGTTTTGACAGAAGATGATCTTATCATCTGTTGAAAAATTGAAATCGTTAGCAGTTGATTGCCGAAGATAATTACATTTTGCATCTTTACTTTAGGCATCTTGCAAGTTTTTCTTGCTCTTCAGAAATGATCCTAGTATTTCTTGATCAGAAATAAAATTGAATATGCAGTTTAAGATTCAATAAAAGGTAATACATTTTTGTGTTTGCTGTCACAAAATTATTTAACCGTTTTATTTCCCTTCTAAAGTTTGACTTATTATTTCTTTCCATCGGCCTTCAATAAATAGCACACTGATTGTTAATTAAAAACAACGTCCTTGCTCTGTCTCGTAAGCAACATTTCGGTTCACATTCAAAGTAAGCTGAAGAGAAACAGTGTTTCTGGTCAAACTTTTACGTATACAAAGATAGGCCTAGATATAGCGTCTACAATGCATTAAGAATTTTTAAATTATACTTCAAAAGATAGTTCGATGTCTTTCTTTACTGAAGTAGCTAAGTTTACAATGTAAATTGTTAAAGAGAAGTGTTGACAGAACTGTCGACCTAATTGTACCAAAAAACACGTTTATATTGATTCAAAGGACAAAATATATCCCACCGCTTAAAGTCTTGAAAAAGAGGAGAAACCAAACTTAGTAGCCAAGTAAATGTATTTTTATATGTTTGTTTTTAGTGTATTTTTCTGTATATTGAGTTTTTATAAGTACAAGAAATTACTTTGAAAATATGTTGTCTTTTGGGAAACGAGTAATATGTATATATTTTAACGAAAAATCTCATAACCTCTATCGACCCAAAAATATCTACAATTTGCATTTCAGTGAATCCTTTTGCAACATTTTACTTTGAGGTCGAATACACAAAAAATATTCATTTTTTCAAAATATTTGTATTGGCGTCGTCATGTAGCGTAGGTACTACAATGGGCCGTAATGATGATATTTCAAGTATTTACACATTCTAGTAAATAATAGTATCGGCAGCGTTTTACACCCTTTTATATTGTAATATTTAAATACATATATTTGGAGTGATAGATGGCATACAATAAACATTGTTTTCAGCGTGTACATTAAGCTTTCCCCATTTAGTGTTTACATTAAACATTTATTTATTAAAATTTTACATATGTATACATATGTTAATGACAACATGTTGAGATACCCATCAAAATTAAGAAGGCATTTTTAAGTATGAAAGCTCCTGAAACAACTTTTGTTGACATGAGGGGTAAAAGAGAGTGGGGACGTAGGAGGACGCCGTTCCCCACTTCAAAAAATATCTATGGCGTCCCCTCACTTCCCAAAAAAATTACAATGGGGAAATATAGGCACGGAAGACGGCGTGACGTCATCCGTCTCCCTACCTTCTCAGACCCACTTTTACCCCTGGTTGCCATTGTAGCATAAGGTTACCTTACAAGTTGTACATTGCAAGTCTGTGAACTGTGTGCATTCCTTCAGTCTGGATCTAGATCGTGATCCGTCTTTCACGTAGTCTGGCATGTGTAAACATGAAACTTTTTAGAAGCCCTTCTGCTGACAAATGTTGTAACCTTGCGTCTTCTTTTTCCTCTCAAAGTAGTGGCAGATGAAATTTTCTGTTTCAGAATTTGAATCAGATTCTTTAATTTATAGGGATGTGTGTGGTCTTCTCATTGGATATATCAACTCTTCAGCAATTACCATTCTGAATTCAAAGTAATCAAGAGAGTATTTCTTTGGCACTCTGTTAGATTTGGCAACTGGGATACTTAAACCATGCTGCGGCAAGTGAGAAGTCAAAAAAGTTGTGGATAACTCTAACTGTCCACTTATTAATCCTTGTTAGCACAGCATAGTTTGAAATAGCCCTGTTCAAGAGATCAACCCCACCCATGTTGTTGTAATGCTTTATAATCTGGTCGCCCATTTGGTTGTGTTCTTCACCCTCTGAACTGCTTTCATTCTCATTTTGGCTCGGGATGTAATCTCCATCAGCATCACTGATTTCAGGTAGTTAAAGATCCGATATGTTCCCACTAGTGTACTACGTCAGTCAAGGTTGATGTGATTTCATACAAAATAACACGAAAACCATATCTGTAAGATAAATGAATAAGTTAATATGAGTTTTCAAAGTTGTAAAGAAAGAATTGGCACCCGTGTATTAATATTAGGGAAAACTATTAATAACCCTTTCTATTTGCTTTCAAATTATAGCAAATAAAGACTAAAACTTTAGCTTCACAATAGCTAGACAAATGAATATATTTATACAACTTCCGGGGGAAGATATTACAGTTTAGTGTAATGAATGAAACACGCCTATCAACACTGCTTTACTATGTAAAATCGTCGCTAGAACCCAATGTAGCACCTGCGCTACAAACAAAAAAGTAACAACGTGCAAAGTCTATTTCTGTCAAATTACACCAATAATCAATTTCTACATATTCTTCGATTTATACTTTCTTTATTTCTCAATGAAAAAGGCTATTTTGCTGAAAAATAACTTCTTTTTCCTTCCCGAACCGGAGACGTGCTTCCGATGCCATTCTTACAAAGTCGTCATTACCCTCCAACTGCACGATTTCTTGAAGAAAAAATGACTGACATGTTGCGTTGTGAGTAGTAAAGGCAATGCAAGTGGTCATTCGCACAACTAAAGCTTGGGTCTTTAATAAGAAAATAAAATCCAGATGCAGCGTATGTGCTACAAATGGTCGATAGAGGATAAAATTTGAACAACTTATATACTGTAATTCGCATTTTATAGGCTATCAGCTCAATGAAATCTTTCTTTAGGATCAATAGGCTTCATCCATTGAGTCAGAAATGACTAAATCGAAAATGTAATATATGTTGGTATCTTGACGTTGCCAAGTAAGGAACAGAACAGGTTAAAACCTAAGAATTTGGGTCCTAGTATTAATATATATCAGATAAATTATGATTGGGTATCACATCTAGGGGAACCTCCTGTTACCTAAAGAAATTAATCAACATGAAATAGTGTAACTTGTTTCTATTTTTCTTTTATACTCTCGAGCACTTTTAAGATGTCACATTTTTTATTGTATCGTGGTTTACACTATTTCAATTTAATTTTCGTTCATAGCTCCAGTCTTCTGTTTTATCATGATACTGAAAGTTTCTACTTCAAAACCAAAACTCATTATTTCATTGAGACTTCCATGTTTTTTCTTTGTTTGTTTTATTCCGTTTACTTTTACACACACATTCGGAATCTGAAAATATCATATTGTACTGTTTCAGTCATAGACAAAGTTTTGTGTTTGCTTATATTAGTACTCGGTTTCCCATAATGCTGTGGTGTTAAATTTACGTTAGTAGTTTCTCTTTTGTTAGTGATTACAATACATTGTACAGCTAATATATTCTAATGAAATTATGATGAAATTTAATACGTTGATGTGCGCAAGTGACTTGTTTGAAAACATTTCTATGTAAAAACATTTTAAAATACCACTTCTCTAGATTAGTTTATGCAATAATAACCACAGCAACTTTCAAGATGACTGACTTTCTATTTTGTTAATTGAACAAATCAGAAAAACTGCACTCCATACGTAAACAAAACTACAATGAGATCAAAAAGTTAATTATGAAAGTATTTTCAAACTTTCCTTATAAATGAAATCGTGTGTGATTTCACCAAGGCTCACTAACCAGAATTCAGCAGAAGTTATGAATAATTTAATTCTTTTGCAATATATATAGATTCCTCATGTTTCTCAAAATGTTAGTCTTTTTTGTCATAGCTCAATTCTTTTTGATAGTTTTGACAGGAGATGATCTTACAATATGTTAGAAAATTGAAATCGTTAGCAGTCCATTGTATATATAACAATGTCGTTGGGATTTCTTTTCAATTATGTTAAATTTTTCGGAGCAGGTACACTAAACCTACAATAATTGTGTGTTATTCATTATTCATTACACGTATGATTTGAAGCAAATATCGTTCCTCTAATTCCACTACAACTATGCTCTCTGCTGCTGCTTGTTATGAATGAGGTCCATAAATTGAAAATGCTGTTTATAATTACGTATATTTACATAAACTCATTAAACACAATTTCACATAGATGAACCATATAGATAAGGTATACGAGAGATATTTATACTGCAGATTTATTTATACTGAGAGATATTTATAATGTATAGTAATATACATTACTATTTGAACTACAAAATCATATCCTGGTTTGGCGATATGCACTTCTTACCAATATGATATGTATAATATCTGATTGCCAGGATTTATCCTGTAGCAGTTTAGCTTCGTAATTTATATACGCATTTTATTATATGATTCGTGAACTTTACATTACAAAAATATGTGTTTGTTAGAAGTATAACTTAATTTTCTTTGAAAGAAGTCACATGATTAGAAGACAGCAGCGTAAAATTAACAGAAAGAGAAAAATAAGACTTATTTTTGAATTGACGATACCCTTGGGAACCAGCAAATAAATTAGAATTATATTATCAGACTTCTGTAGAGGACACGGGTCAAATTGTAACGAAGGTTATGTATCTTTCAGTAATATGGTTGAAATATCTTAGTTATCATAAGTCATATATTTTTAATTTAATTTCGATCAGGCATGGGAAAACTTTAGACCTCCCTGCTGGTCAGGTAGGTAGCGCGCGTATTTGTTGCGCACATGGTCCCGTGTTCTATTCCCGTGGGAGAGGAATAAAATTTAAACCCATTGTGGTGTTTTGGATTCCACCTTATACTGTAGTCTAGGTCTCATATAGTATCGATGGTGAAAAGGGAAGCTAGGTATCACCAAACAAACAAATCTAGAGAAGATTTAGTAAATTTCCATGCATTACAATTGAATATATTCCGTATTTATAATTTGAGTTAGCTCTTAAGTAAATATTGTGGTTATATTTATCCGAAGGCGTTTATTTGAATAATATTTACTATTTCAAGTAACAACAAACCAACAAGTTTACTGAACTTTTTACATCCCCAGAAGAAATGCTTCTTCTCTGCGTTTAATTCATCACTTTCTAGTGGAATGCCTCTGTGTCATTGTCGATGCCGTAATCTTTTAAATATTTCCCATACGTGTCTCCTTTATGTCGTTTTAATTTTTCATTAATCGTTACTTTTTCCACATATTTGAAATATTTTATACATGCTCGTTCGCGTAAAAAGCTTCTTTGTGTTTGGCATTGTCCTTTGTGTCGTGTACTATGGAATTTTGCCTCAGCAGACAAAGAATTCCTACGTTCGTTTCAGTACTTGAGCAAATATCGAACCTCAGCATATTACTCAAAAGTGAAAGATTTTTTCATGACATACAACATTCTGATGGCTTTAGATTGCAAACAAACTTTCTTGTATACATAAAAGACATCCTTTCAAAAGAAGATTTAGATATTTGCATATATACGTGTATAAGATTTTAAAAATCGTATTTCTGTATCACCTGAGAATAAATTTCAATGAATAAATTTTGTGATGCATATAACTTTTTATTAAGTATACTACATTTTAATATTTAGATTATTTGTTGCAAAAATTATTGATATGATATTAGATTTTGTGTTTTGACAATCAATCTAACGTGCGTGTAAGTTTTACTCTCTGAGAGCAATTTTGGGAGAAAAACATTGTTCCACAATTCATTGTTCCCAGTTTGTTTCTGTTGTTGCTAACAGTGTTTTGTCCACAGATTAAGGTTCTTCTCTATGGTCTGCTCCACGTTAATGATATTTATCGCCACTCCAGAAACCTCCGCGGTATCACTCGATAGCTTCAACTTACATTAATTCGTTTAGCTCATTAATCAAACGAGACAAGCTTCCACTTTTATGGCAAATAGCTCAGTTCCATACCTCGCAGCCAATAACCTTGCTATGTTGACCCGGACTAGACTATGATTGTGTTGCTTATTCATCATTCTCTTCCTCTCAACTGAAACATTCCCCATTGGATTTCCCTCACTAGTCCTGTTTCTAGCTATTCTACTGAATCATACGAACCATTGTTATCCTATTGCTGTGGAAGACATCTCCTTAATTATGTAGACAATATGCGCCATATTTCTGACCGCTTCTGTAGCTTTTCTTTGTATAATGTCCAAATTTACAGTCGGTATACACCCGTCTCCGGGATACACGTCCATTTCACGTCCGTGCTTAGCACGAATGAATATTATAGCCATCTCTTCTTTTCCTACAGATTGTGTCTTTTTCCATGATTGTTGACCCTCAAGGCTCAACCTTTCGTTACGCTCACGCACCAAACAACACAGAAGTACGCAGAAATTCCAAAAAGATTCGAATTGTTGGGTCAACATTTATACTATTTTGACTCTTTGATATAATTGGAAACAATAAAAATTTCTACTCTTCTACGTCGAATTTCTTACACATATTTATTCTGCTTCACTATTGTCTACCACTATTCTGTCCTTCCGCATAGTTATCTACGAAAATGAAATATATGATACACTCTCAAATGTAACATCACAATCTAAGATAAAATATACCTGAACTCTACCCTTTTTTAAAATATGTTTTTCTTGAAATCCAAGAATCACTTCCATTTATCATTATTAGTCTTATAGCATTTTATATTTTGTGCTCTTTGTTTTTTTTTAGTACTACTCGTAACATATACCAAACAAAAAAGGCGATGAACGAAAGATTAATATATTGACAAAAATTCAGGTCCTTCATTTTGTTCTGTCAGTTAACTACAATATATATTATAAGACAAGTGGAGTAAAGTACATGATATTTATTAATTCTCATAGAAATGAAGGTCACAAAGCACGTACTTCCATTTCAGAACATGTTCGTACTGCAAATAGCATTTCTGAAACCTATTTCTTAAAATATTCAGATTAATCTGTTCAGAATCAGTGGCAATTTCCCTCATATATCTCGTTTGATTTATCTTTGTGTGCGGGAAATTTGTGGACTAATTTCATTGTTTACTAGTGACGTCAATCACACGGCAGGATTGTTTTATTTAGGATTTCTTTCATGTGCAGTTTTTCAAAAGAAATCAAAAGGATATACTGAATCGAATCAAATTTAATGGAAATAGTAGTCTACACGTTAAGTCATTGTGCGATGAACACGTAAAACTATTTTACATATGGTCAATGCACGTTACTCATGTGATGTGTGTCAATCATGTAGGTGATTGCAAACTTAAATTTCCCATATGAAAATAGAACTTAAGGAATATTAAATAGTATTTAAAACATTAATTTATTACGTCTAGAGCAGTGACGGGATCAGAAAAGCACCATGGAACCAATAAACTGTTGCACAGATTATGCGTCACCGGAGAAAAACTTTGATGTGCACTTGCGTCATAACGTTAAGTGTTTTATTTCAGTACAAAGAGATGAGATGAATTACATTCATTCTTTTTAGTTTTGTTTATAGTCATACGTGTTTAAAATACTGATGAAATTAGTTAAGAGATAGAAAAAAATAATCAACTCACTGTCACTACAATCGAAGGGTTATGGTCACCCAGATGTAGCACCTGATGTTCAACCTGATGCGTGGTCAGTGTTTCGGTTCTCAGGTGTCATCATTTCGAACTTTCTGGACCTGAGTTTGCTACATCTTAACTCACGTAGTTCCCCAATTTTCAAATGATGATGAAAAAATAAAATGATTTTTTTTCGATCCATGATTATGCCTTGATGGCTAAAGGAGAATTATGACCATGAACAAAATGAGGGAATAAAGACATTGAAAGAAAAAGGGAAAACACGAGAAAACTCACACAATCATGGTTGTCCACTACAAAACCCACTTGGTGCCTGCTGGGATCAAACCAGTTACCCCACGCACCAGAGAGGAGCGCTCTACCACTGAGCCAACGTGGTCCTTCATGTTGATGGGGTCAACATCGGAAAATGTTAGTGATGAAATTGCGAATAGAGACAGGGACCGCGTACTAGGAAGTCACGAGCGTTACAAGTCAGTCAAACAGGTTTATATTTTTTTAAAAAAATAAGAAAACTCTTTCTCTTTTAGTCTTCTTATTTGCTCCCGTAAATGATACATTTTCATGTTTATGCTGACGAGAAAGAGTCCTTCCTCTCAAAAGAAGAATTCAGTACATAACCAATTTGTTAAACTCTTATGGAAGGTTAAAGGGAGCTACTGGGAAGTAAATGTTGTTTCTAACTTGAAGGTATAATATTGTGATAAATTATAAGAAAGATAGTACTATCGGGACCACAAATGGAATGCATATTAGCAGAATCAATTTTTGATATCACTGTACGAAGAGGCGATAGGCTTAAGCGTATCAACTACTTCGACACACCACTGTTCAACAGTGTGGATTTATGTATACACATTTAATAGTATGGTTAAACAGAGTATACCAATTTTAATAATAGTTCTTACTTCTGTCTATCGTACAGCAGAGATGAACTGATGTTTCTTTACATTTTCCTTATTTTGTACAAGGTTTTATTTTTGTGATCTTTCTAATATCGGAATACATTACTATATGTAGTGACATTTTTTAAATTTTGTTTCCAATTTCCAACAATCATTTCAACATTAACTTAACAAACCATGCAGTGACTTTAATGCTCGTATGTTCTGGCCACCCTGTAAATTAAAGCAGAAAAGCACTCACACATCCCCTCTCGTCAAGTCCTTCAACAAATAAAGGCATATAAACGCACTACAGCGATTCCACATACCCACGCATGAACTTGTCAGATGGGTAATACCGCGTTTACCGGGGATAAATAAACAGTAAGAGCAAAATATGTTGTTGTAATCTTGGCTGTCTCCAGCTACAAAAGAAAATGTCTGTCGTGTTAACACTGTCTTCATTAGGCTTCAGTATGAGATTGAAGCACCATTACCTCGGAGCAGATACAGGAATCTTTAAAGTTTACCGGAGAAGAGAGCGAGGGACCAACATCTGTTTGTCAACGTACATTTGCCTAAACCGCTGAAGCTGGTGACGAACTACTAAGCCTTTTGCTATATCCCTTGCCGAGGGGGAAGTGGTTTTACTGGTCGTCACGCCATCTTATGAACACATTCCAACTCATCACCAGACGACGAAAAATTTGCTACTTTCCTCTACACAACGTAAATAATTTTATGATTATTTGCTACATTTAATAGTATTAATTAAACATTGTTTTCTTTAGTATCTATTTTAAAAGCTGCAAAATACACAAATAAAATATAAAATAAAGAAAGAAATATTGAAACTACGATAATTTATTCGTTTTTCATATAATAACTTCTTGTATAAAGGTAACCAAGAACGTTCTGTCGCTTCTTCAATCACCATCTTCGATACGTCAGCCAAGACGTATCTAGAAGATCGAAAATAGTCCCCATCAACATCGACAACCTTCTGCCAACGTTCTGGAAGGCCATGATTCCATCGCGGGCGTAAATCTTTGTGGGCCGTCAAACGAAATAGGTAACAAGTACATTTTGCACCTCTACTAGGGATTTGAATTGGCGTCCTCTAAGGTGATTGTCCAAGGATGGAACAGGTGATAATCGGGCGGTCCAATGTCCGGAAAGTATGTCGGGCGATCCGTTGTCCTGTAACAGAAGAACTCCTTTGCAATTCAGAAGTGCTGGCTCCAGAGTTTTGAGTTTCTCTTGAACACGGCTCAACTGGTGGCAGTTAACAGGTACATTGATGCTCTGACCAGCTGGTGACAATTCCCGATGCACGATGCCGCGTGCAGTCCACCAAACACACTAGAGGAGCTTCTTCTGGTGCAGTGCTGGTTTTGGCTGTTTTGGAACCGGTTCATGGGATGTTAACCAATGATGGCGGCACCGTGGAGCTTTGTATAGGGAGCACTTCTCATCACATGTCAACACCCTGTCCAGAAATGGCTCCTTCCTCAGACAAGACAGCAAAAGAAACACAGATGTCTGCTCGCGTTGCCTTCTAGCCCAGAGTCATTTCATGTGGGATCCAACTTGTAGTGCTTCCCAAGTTGATGGAGGTGTTGCTGGATGGTTTCTCCACTCACACTGAATTGTAGTCACAGTTTCTCACATGTCTGGCCACTGTTCGCCTCACTTGATGCCTGAAGATCTTCATTTTGTACATGTGTTGGTCTTCCACTTCACTGTCCACGTAATGTTGACACCCTCACGGAAGGCTTGACATATCTTCCGCCCCACTGTAGTGGCATTTGACCTTAGTTTGAACTCGTAAAACATACACGCCCTCATGGCATTCTGTGGAGGTTCCAAGTTCACTCTGTCCTTACGCCAGTTCACGGTGTAACTGAACTGTCATAACCAGGTAGTATCTTGGATATACCGAAACCAACAACTAACCTTCGCCTTATCTCTGTTCGTTCAACTCACGGTGTGAGGGGCAAATGAACACAGATCTCCACAAAAAGCTACAGAACTTTCTTGGTTACCTTTATATATTATGTTTATTCTACACATGGTTCCTTCTTGAACAGTGGATTACTTCAAAATGGGACAGACCGGAGCGAAGTTGAAGGCACGAAACAAACAAACAAACAAACAAAAAGATAAATGAAAAACAATAGAATAACATTTGTGATTGTAGCTTCGAAGGAGTGTCTGTTTCGTTTCACTATGTGCAAGGAAAATTCTTATTTGTCCTAAAGAAAAGTATGGATCCCCGAAGAGCATCATAGACTGTCATTTTGTTATTGAAAATTTGCTGATAAAGCCAAATAATAGTTTTCTTTGCTAGAAGAGCTAACCATAAAGGAACATGGAAAAGCAACTTCCCAGCTGCCTGGTTTATATGTATTGTAGTAAATTTAGAAAATCAGAAAATTGACACTCAACAGACTGGCATAATTTGACAATCCACCCAGATATAATCATTGATACTGTTAATCACATCAATGGTCTCTAGCTTTTCAAAATAACCAGTTTCATCTATTTAAGCTTATTCCGATTTTAATTTTTATACTATATTTTAACATTTAAGAGGCGCCAGAATCGAGAGTCCTTTGAATTCATAGTTTTTGACGACTGAATTTCTTGTTGTAGGAATTTCTTTGGAAGAAACGCTGTTGGAACCCATACAAGAAATCACTAGTGTATTATGTAACTCCGAGCCACAACCGAGAAGCTTTTTTTTCATAAAACGGGAAATTTTCGATGGCTTTTTCTCGGGACACTGGTCGACTTTCTGAAAAACAATCAGTCCTATTAAAAACAGAATGTCTGGTCACCCTATCATAACCGTGAGTACACGAGACACTTTAATGTTCTAAATTATTATGAACACAAGTGCTTAACATGCTGTCTAACTAAACAAACTCTTTTGCTGGCCATGACTTCTTTTCAGTGATAATTCAATTTAGTTCAAAGAAGACTTTCGTAATATGGGTACATTTTCTCATTTTCTAAATAGACACGAAAAATAAAAAAAATCGCATATCACGTTGCTGCACTTTGTGTACTTTTGCTAATACACAAATCAATATTTATCTTTAGATTCTCAAAAGTGTTTCCGAGTAACAAAACACTAACGAAATGGTTAAAAAGAACCGGTAAATTCTTAAGAGATTAATTATTGTTGTAAACTATTTCGGCAACCAGGAGCTTGGTTTCCGTGGGTATGATGAGTCAGATAGTTCCATGAATAAACGGAATTACATGGAGATGTCAGATTTACTGAGAAATTATGATCAAATATTAAAGGAAGGAAAATGAACTTCATGAAAATTTGTCGGCATCCAAAAAGAAAAATACAAGTGCTTATTCACGTATTGTACATAGCCCCTCATCCGAAACAAAATCCTAAATACGCCACTGCCTGTACTAAAATAGAAAGCACCAACCAGTAGCCTCAAGAAAGATCCGCAAATACAAATAAATAGATTAAGGCATTCGCATCAAATGTTTAGATACATTGATATTTTTACATTTTTTCTACCACTTATATATGTTCTATTAAACGCTGAAATCTTGTCTCAGTTGTGGAATGTTGAACCAGAAATACGCAAAATTTAGATTTCTGCAGAGAGAGAAGTGTCCTAATTAATTAAGGAGAGCAGTGAAGCGTTCAGACCTTAAGGAAACTAGGGCGCCAGGTCTTTCATTTCCCGGTGGCACTTTCATAACCAGCAAGCGTTGGCAGTGACAGAGTACTCAAGTTGGAGAAATTAGTATGAGGGCTTAGTGGTAGCTGTGTTGGGAAAATTTCACTTTTCTCTCCCATTCTAAGCCATGAAATGTGTCCTCCCGGCAAGACTGTATCAAAAAGCGTCTTAACGTAACGAAACGATTTCTCCCTAATTTTTAAGGAAGCTTAGTGCGAAAATGACAAGCAGTTGGAAGGATATTAACGACCGTTTCACTCATGATCTCGACAAAATTTGCTATATGCTTTTGCGGGCATTTTACGTTTTCCATTTTGTTACGGAACTTTTAGATACGGACAAAAGTATGTTCTACTAAAATGCAATCATATTTTACAGGAATATCTTACATTGCATAGTACTGCACAACGATGGTATTGTTCTAACGCTGTTTTTTATTATTACGCATATTTATAGATTGACAATAAATTTGTCAATTCAATTTTCAAAAAACACGCTAAACATCAACATAAGTATTATGCCATTATTAGCAGAACAGTTGCCGCAACTGAGAAGCCTCCATGCACTATGTCTTCAGATAACCCTTTTTGTCTTCAATTTTTTTCTCTTTTGATACTCTACATCAACTCATCCTCCTTCGCCCCCTCCCTCTCCTTCCTGTCACAATACCCTCTAGCACGTCACCATTGATTCAGGTTCCTCTCGGTGCATGTTCCAACCAGTTTCACTTGCTCTTCTTAAGCTGCCTTTGAAAAGAGTCCCATCATTTCAATACCTTCTCATTTGTTTTCCAATTGATCCAGTTAATTTCTCCATTCTTCTCCACACCTATATTTCGAAGGTTTGTACTCTCTTTCATCTCCAAGTCTTTTTTCTACTATTTACCGTGTTTACTCGCGTAATAATTCTTCGCATAATAGTCGCATCTTAAGTTTGAAGTAAAAATATTCGCCAAACAATTTCCCCGCATAAAAGTCGCAGTCTACGGGATATTTGCTTTGTGATCAAGACTTCCTTCGAAACTGTTTATCTTGCGCGAATCCGAACAAAAGAATGTTTCGTGTTTACTGATACGTAATATCGTGACCCATCTACCAACAGAAAACAAGTAACCTACTTCCACCCTCCATTTTATGTTGACAGAATGCTGTATGTAGCAAAATTCGAAATTCTTTTGATCATAGCGATAATTGAATGGCAGCTTTCCTCGCGTAATAGTCACAGTTTGATTTTCACATTAAAAAATGGTACAAAAACTGCAACTATTACGTGAGTAAACATGGATTTAAAGACCCACGAATCGTACTGGTCTTCTTCCTAAATGCATCTTTTGCCATTCTTATCCTTCTTTTTATTTCATGTTGGCATTTCATGTCAGATCTAATACAACTAGCCAGATATCTAAAATGTTACCTAACAATCTAATAAAAGCAGTAAGTAACATGTATGCATATATGAATGAAAACTCGGATCGAGTATTTTCTTTTGACGAAGCGATATTAACTGCAACTGAGTAATGGGAACATGGTCTAACAGTGGTAGAGTGCTGACTTCTTATGTGAAGAGACGTTAGTTCGATTATAGCTCATGTGAGTTTGTGGTAGACAACATCGTGTCCGTGGGTTTTCTATTTCTTCTTCCATTTCATTTCACATTATTTTTCCACCCAAATTATTTTTATAATAGCTCACTTTCATTAATCATTCGTCTCCTTAAGCCTACAGGGTTTAATCGTGAGACGTCAAATTGAAAGGTTTTATTTTTGATTTGTAATTAAAGAAAGACGTAAGCATTTTTGTTTTATTCTATTACAACCTTTATAGAAAATAAAAGGATTTTCTGTATTTTTTAGTTTATAAACACGAGTCTTAACAGGAAAGTAAAGGTAAAAGCGTTTTAGCATGTTAGTTTTTAAAAAATCTACCAAAATCCGTAGTTGAAAAGTTTAGCAATACTGGTAGTAATCTTGGTGCATACGAGGAAGACTAAATGTGCTTCGTCAGTGGTACGCTGAGTCTTGTGCTTGAAAAGCACGCGTTGGAAATGGTAGCGGCAAACCTGAATCAACCTTAAAGTGAAACCCGCAGCGTAATCAGACTTTTGCAGGCACAAGGAAAACATCCATAGGAGATTAATCGAGAAATAGCGTATGTTCACGGGAACGTATGGATAAGCCAAATGGACGAAATACTATAGTGCCTTTGCAAAAGGTCGATGTGATACGATGAAGAAACAAGCAGGAGGTCGCCCATGACACCGACAACCTTCACAATCTCATTAAAGCAAAGATGCGTGCATACAACTCCGTCCTCGCACCCAAGACTGCCATCTGTTCTTATGTCTTAATAAACATTGCTGATAAACATGTAATTTTCGCCATTCACCAGATTTCTGCCATTCAGGGATACAAAAGCTTGTTCTGCGTTTGAACAAATGTTGCGACAAAAGTGGAACTTACGTGTAGAAATAGCCACTGTATCAGTGTTCTTTACGTCCTTCGCGTTCTTTGTTTTGCGTTCAATAAATTCTTGTATATCCTATTTATCGTCTATATCTTCACTTTCCTGAGAAGCATAAGTAGAGTTGTCAAAGTAAAACTGAAAAGAGGTCGTTTTCGACACGGGAGAATATATATATATATATATATATATATATATATATATATATATATATATATATTGTGATCAAAAGTATCCGGACACCTGACTGAAAATCACTTACAAGTTCGTGGCGCCCTCCATCGGTACTGCTGGAATTCAATATGGTGTTGGCCCACTTTAGCCTTGATCACAGCTTCCACTCTTGCAGGCATACTTTCAATCAGGTGCTGGAAGGTTTCTTGAGGAATGGCAGTCCATTCTTCATGTGGTGCTGATCTGAAGAGAGGTATCGATGTAGGTGGGTGAGGCCTGGCGCGAAGTCGACGTTCCAAAACATCCCAGAGGGTTCTATATTATTCAAGTCAGAACTCTGTGCAGACCAGTCCATTACAGGGATGTTATGGTCGTGTAACCACTCCACCACAGGCCGTGCAGTATGAACAGCTGCTCGATCGTGTTGAAAGATGCAATCGCCATCTTCGAATTGTTCTTCAACAGTGGGAAGCAAGAAGGCGCTTAAAACATCAATGTAGGCCTGCGATGTGAGTGTGCTACGCAAAACAACAAAGGGTGCAAGCCCCCTCCAAGAAAAACACGACCACACCATAACACCACCACCTCCGAATTTTACTGTTGGCACTACACACGCTGACAGATGATGTTCACCGGGCATTCGCCATAACCACACCCTGCCATCGGTTCGCCACATTACGTACCGTGATTCGTCACTCCACACAACGTTTTTCCACTCTTCAATCGTCCAATGTTTACGCTCCTTACATCGTTTGGCATTTACCTGCGTGATGTGTGGCTTATGATCAGCCGCTCGACCATGAAATCCAAGTTTTCTCACCTCACGCCTAACTGTCATAGTACTTGGAGTGGATCCTGATGCAGTTTGGAATTCCTGTGTGATGGTCTGGATAGATGTTTGCCTACAGGTATTACACTTTACGACCCTCTTCAACTGTCGGCGGTCTCTGTCAGTCAACAGACGAGGTTGGCCTGTACGCTTTTGTGCTGTACGTGTCCCTTCACGTTTCCACTTCACTATCACATCAGACACAGTGGACTAAGGATGTTTAGGAGTGTGGAAATCTCACGTACAGACTTCTGACACAAGTGACACCCAATCACCTGACCACGTTCGAAGTCCGTGAGTCCCGCGGAGCGCCCCATTCTGCTTTCTCACAATGTCTAATGACTACTGAAGTCGCTGATAATGAGTAGCTGACAGTAGGTGGCAGCACAATGCATCTAATATGAAAAACGTATGTTTTGGGGTATCCGGATATCTTCGATCACATAGTGTGTATACATAGGATGTCCATAAAGTTCTTTGCCACCCCTAAAACTCGGAAACGATGAAATATATGTCAAAACAAGAAAACACGTATTTCATCATTTCAAAAGTGCCATTGTATTGAGGGAAACAAAGTTGCACTAGAGTCCTCGGAGGTTCCCAGACGGGGTTCAACTTAAAATTTTCAAATGGCAAGGAGGTCAAGTAGTATATCGTTTAAAAGCTATTGTTAAAAGAAATATGGAATAAGTTTCGATGCTCTATAGTAAACCTGTACAAAATGACGGCAGGTCGAAATGTTAACACAGTTTGCATTGGAAAGTCTTTGCCACCCCTAGAAATCTGATATGGCTCAACAGATATCAAAACTGAAAAACCTATATTTCATCATTTCAAAAGTACCAAGTATTGAGGGAAACAAGGTTGCTCCAAGGTCCCTCGGAGGGTCCCAAACGGAGTCCAACTCAAAATTTTGAAATGGCAATGTCAAAAGCCATTGGATAGGGGTCAAGTAATATATCGTGTGAAAGCTACTGTTAAAAGTGGGAAGATAGAACAGGTCTTATGTTTTAATACCAACCTTGTGTGAAATGGCGGGATGGTTAAAATGTTCCGAATGATCCAAAACGGTAATACATAAGATGTTGAAACGCTAAAAGGAGTGTTTCCTTATTTGTAAAGTGCAGCTTTTCAATGTGCAAATATTTGTTCAGAATCCCGCATGTTCCCAAGTGGTGTCCAACTTAAAATTTACAAATAGAAAAAGATCAAGTACTATATTGTTTGAAAGTTATTGGTAAAAGAATGAAGATTATACAGGTTCGAAACGGCTATGCAGTCCGTGTCCGACACAACAGGGATTGGGTGAACTAAAAGATATGTAAACAGTCACATCTATTGAAGGTTTAATTAACTGGGTGCCATGCCTTCATTACTAATTGAGACAATACTCTTTAAAGTAGAAGTGTGCCTACTACTACTTCTGACGCTATTGCTAATATTTCTATTACAAGCAGTAGTACTATTATTAGTATTACTACAATTTGCTTTTACAAGGCTGTGTTAACATTTTCAGTTCCCCGCCATTACACAGGGTTAGTATACCCGCAAGATTTGTTCCATCTTCCTTCTTTTAACAATTGCTTTCCAACGGCCATTTACAACTTTTGCGTTGATCCCATGTGGGACCATCCGAAGGACCCTGGAGCAACTTTATTTTCCTCAATACGTGGTACTTTTGAAATGATGACATACGTGTTTTTTTTAGTTTTGATATCTGCAAAGCCATTTCAGATTTCTAGGGGTGGCCAAAGACTTTTCAATGCAAACTATATTAACATTTTGACCTTCCGTCATTTTGTACAGGTTTACCATAGAACATCAATCCATCGTCTTTTTTTGGCAAGTAGCTTTCAAACGATATACTACTTGACCCACCTCGCCATTTAAAAATTTTGAGTAGAACCCCGTCTGGGACCCTGGGGCAACTTTGTTTCTCTCAATACGTGGTACTTTTGAAATGATGAAATACGTGTTTTCTCGTTATTACATATATTTCACCGTTTCCGAATTTTACAGGTGACAAAGGATTTTATGGACACCCTATATATATATATATATATATATATATATATATATTCAGGGTGTTTGAAAACAACACCGACAACGTTTGGGAGGTGACTCCTGACACCAAGATAAGACAGAAAGTATAGACCATCTTGGGTGCACAAATGCTTTCTTTCGGAGTTATAGCCCTCCGAAAACACGAAACAATTAAATTTAAAGATAAATAGCTCCAAAACTATGAGACCTACCATAGTCGGGTCAGGACTTCACTTAGGAACTAATATGTACGCTATCTAAAAATACATGTTTCAAAATCCTAGGGTACTCACGAAACACTTTTCATAGAGGGAGTTTGGCTACGAGCATATAATTTGAAGTTTCTCCAACTACCTCTATAAATATTGTTGCAGAAGTACCACAGGATTCTGAAGCTTCGATATTTGGATAGGACACATACTAGTTACTAAGTGAGGTCTTGACCCGACTACGATAGTTCCCGTAGTTTTTGTGCTATTGACCTCTAAAGTTCATTTTTTCACGTTTTCGGCAACCTATAACTCAGAAAGAAAGAATTTGTGCACCCAGGGTGGTTTATACTTTTTGTCTTATCTTGGTGTCAGGAATCACTTCCCAAACGTTGTCGGAGTTGTTTTGAAACACCCTGTATATATATTCATGTATAAGTATTCATTTTTCACGTTTTCGGCAACCTATAACTCAGAAAGGAAGCATTTGTGCATCCAGGATGGTCAATACTTTTTGTCTTATCTTCGTGTCAGGAATCACCTTCCAAACGTTGTCGGAGTTGTTTTGAAACACCCTATATATATATATATATATATATATATATATATATATATATATATATATATATATATATATATATACGGTGTAACAGATTGTTGTTTACAACACTTGAGAGGTGTTTCAAGACAAGAAAACAAAGAAATTCGAATAACTCAACTATCCAGAGTTACGGGTATCCGAAAGTGTGAAGAAATGAATGTTCAATTGGAATTGTGGCAAAACGAGAGTCATAGAACTGCGGCTTACAAAGAAACAGTACCCAGAGAATCCAATGTTGCAGTAATCGGTCATGTACACTGAGGGTGCAAGGGATTTCCCAAAGGAATAAATGAATTACCAGCAATTTTCTGAAGGATACATTGACCAAAATAGGCGAAATTTAACACCTTGCTGCAGTGCTTACGACATGCTTTATCCATGTCGGTTCCGACGTCCCCCTCAGAGGACATAAAATATGACAACATTATTATTGCTTTATAACTTTAAAATCAGACTGGCAATATTGAAAACTGTTTACAGAGGATGATCATAGATAGAGTAGTTTTCAGTGTTGCCAGTCAGATTTTAAAGTTGTAAAGCAATAATAATGTCATCATATTTTATGTTCCCTGTGGGGGACGCCGGGACCGACATGGTTAAAGGATGTTGATAGCATAAGCCGATTTAAGATAACGGACGAAACACATTTCGCGTGGTTGAATACCAAACACGGAAGAAGTACGCGCGCACAGCAAAACAGCGAGTGGTAACACTACATACCAAACAAGGACAATATTAACGCAAAAAGGTGTATCAATATCCATAATAATCTGAGGAAGTTGACACACATATTTCTAATACTACTGCACAGAAAAATAAACAGTTCATTGTAGATGGTGTTGAAATTGCCCATTCATCTCAATACCGGTACACAAATGATATCGACGAAGCAGATTTTGTCTCGTTCTATCAAACACGCCGGGCGTGTCGGAAATAAGCGCTGAAACTGCGACAACTCGGGCAATGAGATCCTGGGCTGTTGGGACGTTGATTTCGTGCACAAGTTGTTTCATCTTTCCCAACAGAAAGAAATCAAGCGGCGTGATGCCAGTCGAGCGAGTTTGCCACAGCTCAAGTTCACCCCTGCGAATCCACCGCTCGTGATATATTTAATTGAGAAAGGCTCTGACAAGATGGTCAAAATGCACAGGGGCCCTGTCGTGTTGGAGCCACATTTCTCGCATGTATTCTAAAAGTTCCGGTATAACCTCATGGAGAAATGTTAAGTACGTGTCATCACGAAGACGGTCAGGCAACACGTAATTCCTAATTAGATGGTCGGTTAATATGCCGCATTGACTGCAAATCAGTGCTGATGGTCGTGCACTGAAGCGGCATGTAGATTTTCGACATCCCACACATGATTTTTGTGACTGTTGAACACACCCGTCTTGGTACATATTGTTTCGTCGGTCCATAAAATCACAGTTGAAAAGTTCGGGGTGGCGATAGTGTGAAATAAGTACCATTGGCAAAAGTCCAAACGGCGAAGAAAGTCTTCTGGCAATTTCTCATGTACTTTCTTCAACTTGAATGGCTGCATAGCTTCGCCATGTAGGATGCGCCAGACTTATATGACTGGCGTGTAGTGTCTGGGCTATACCGCATGTGCTGGATTGAGGATGGGCCTGTATTGCGCAACAACTTCCTCTTCAAACCTAAGAGTTTACACATCTCAAATTCTTCCAATATTCATTTCGGGTCTCAAAGATCAAGTTTCTCGAAGACGAAGATCGAGCCGTTCAGAAAAGACGATATAATTGTCACGGACCGGACGGAACCTATCACTACACAACCGCTTCGCCTCTCTGCTATTATTATCCCTTGCCTAGGAGATGGATATCAGCCAGCTAGGCTAGTGAGAAATATGTCATCCTGGTCATAACGTGATATTACATACTAAAAAAAAACTACCTCAGTTAACACCAGAGCACTGCATTCCAGTTGCTGTATTCTTTGAAATCACACGTTCGTTCAACTTTAACTCAGGAACATAATTTGTTGTAACTTACAATCTTCCGTATAAACACTGCCTGCAAAGCGAAGCACTGCAAGCGTCAAACAAATCTAGTTTGTTAAGTCCTCTAGCGGATTGCCTACAAACCTTCTGTAACTGTGGTGTGCTTGATACAATTGAGAAAAAAATCAATGCTGTTTCTTTTTCTGTTCGGTGCCTGTCTATAGGAGACTTGTATGTGTTTTGGTATCACTCCGTCATCTCCCCCCGAAATGTATGTGTAACTCGTGCAATGAAAATGATTGTGTTCATTCAAGCATGTATTTCTTATGCCTGTTGCAGGTAGCTGATATCTTGCATATGTCCGCTTATTCACCCACAAACTGGCTATGAAAAATGACGGTAGGCCACCTTCATTTATTTGAACGCTCTTCATGACATTTCACCTACTTTGACGATGCTGGGTAGGAAAGGGGACAGGGATACAGGAAAGGTGTCGTCCAGGCATTGCCTAGTGTAACTAGCGAGAAACACTGCAAAATCCTAGTCAGCGTGGCCACCGCAAGATATCGAACGCCTGCGTACTGACTGTGAAAATGATTTTATCTAATTGATTATATTCTTGCTATTGCAATCAGCATACAATAGTGTGCAATATTTGTAATGCAATCACTGCGAATGTGGTTACTTACATGCTTCGTGTACGAATGTACTTCTTCTCTATGTGGGTATGAGCGTGGGAGACCCGGGTTCGATTCCCGGCGGGAGCTCATGTGGTACGGATTCCACGTTACTCAATAGGCCCACGTCTCATATAGCCTCGCTGCTGAAAAGGGACGTTAAACTCAAACTCAACTAGGGGGGCGCGGTGGCTCAGTGGTAGAGCGTTCACCTCTGGTGCTTGGGGTCCCGGGTTCGATCCCAGCCCCCGCCAAGTGAACTTTGTGGTGGACAAACACCGTGCTCGTGGGTTTTCTCGGGGTTCTCCCGTTTCCTCCCACTTTCTTCATTCCACCATTTCACTCATCTCTCATTATCACCGTCTCCTTTAGCCTAACCGGCATAACCATGGGACGTAAAACTCAAAGATTTCATTTCATTTTCAAACTCACCTAAACTCTATATGGGTATGCAACCTGGTACATCACCTTTCGTCCACCATCTTGAATCAGCTTATGCTATCAACATCTATCACAGCATGCCGCGCGAATTACAGTCAAGCCGTACATTTCGTCTATTTTGGTCCATATATACTTCAGAAAAATATGTAAATCCCTCTCTTCCTTTGGGGAATCCCTTGCGCCCTTAGTGTACTACAACCGATTACTGTACCTTTGGATTCTCTGCGTACTGCTTCTTTGTGTGCCGCCTGTCGCCGCAGTTCTATGACTCATCGTTTTGCCACAATTCCAAGTGGACGTTCATTTCTTCAAACATTCCGATGCCCATATATCCGGATAGATGCGGTATTCGACTTTGTGTTACATAAAAACTTTTCCTTGTTTTCATCTCCAGAATCACCTCCCAAGTGTTGTAAACAACTAGCTGTTACACCCTATATATATATATATATATATATATATATATATATATATATATATATATATATATATATATATATATATATATATATATATATATACAGGGTGATTCAATAAGAACGTACCAGTCCTATATCGCAGCTAATACTGCATGTAGAGCCTTCAAACAAAAAAAACAATCATTACCAAATCGTATGTGTAGAATGCAATAAAAATAGTAGCGAGACCAGGGACGTCTCGTAAATACCTCCAACGGGGGGAAACTTCAACATTTGAAATGGAAAGTGGTATAACTGTTGGAATCGTTCGAAAGGACATTAAATATCATGCAACTTTTAGAGGACAAACTTTGTCATATCCTTTCCCATTTAGCCGCTAGAGGCGTTCTTGCAGACTTGTATCTGACTACCCGTAGCAGGCCTTTATCTCAGCTAATAATGCACAAACAAACAATTGAACTACAAATCGTATGTGTAGAAGTCAATAAAAATAGTAGCGACACAAGTGGCGTATCGTGAATATCTCCAATGGGGGGCATCTGCAAAATTGGACATGGAAACAGGAGTTGGTTGTGCCTCCATTGAAACAAGCGCACAATGGGAGAAACGTCGAGAGGAAACACGTTGGCATATTTCTTCCTCTGTGGCAGCAACACGATCGCATTACGCACATACAGTATATACAGAGCCGGATTTATTTGGTAGAAATGTGCACATAGCTATAAATTACAACATAATAGAATGTGTCATTGTGTTGCGAAGCAATGAACAAGTTCTCAGTCATACACGTTCTAAGTGATAGACTGATACAAATTTCAAATATTGATTTTGTAATTTTTCGTCCATTATTAAAAAATAACTTATAAAAAAAGAGAATTAACAGAGGAACCATCTGTGAATCTTTACTTGAAGAGTGATGTAATTACAACGCCGTTAATCTGAATTTGAAATATATTGGATTGTGCAGCGTATTGTGGAAATATTGAAGGAGTAGAGTATTATTTTGTCTTGTAAGTTTAGGCTAATGAATTATATTACCCTTATAAAAGAAACACAATTACTTCAGTAGCATAAAATTGAAGCCGTGACTTCCATAACCACACAAGTCCAGCTGAAGAGATATTGAGAAACTCAATAACAACTGAATATTTGTTGGAAATGTGAACTTTGATATTTTTTTATATTTAGTGACATTTGTTATTCAGCAAAGTATTTCGAACAAATATTCAGTTTTTATTGAGTTTGTATAAATCTCTTCAGCTGGACTTGTGCGGTTATGGAAGCCACGACTTCAATTGCTTAAACAGGCTTCAAGTATATTGCCTGTTAAAATCAAGATCTCTGTAGACAAAGCCATAGTTGAAATTAGTAGCAAGGAGTTTGTTCTCGGTCTAACGTACGTTGCTTTATCAAGAGCATGCACAATAGATGGCATACTAATTGGGTCATTGTTTCCCAAAGATAGTATGCTACGTATTATCAACAACAAACCTGTCTGGTTAAATAAAAAAAATAGTTTCCAAGACTTCACTCACTACGTCGTTAAAGACTTATAAAATTAAAAACAAGATAAATATATGCGATACATTCAGTTTAAAAAATTTAATAATAAAAATTCATGAGTAATCTCAAATTCATGTAATTCATGTATTCTCAAATATTTAATTGTCAACTTTGTTCGATTCTAATTGTTTCAAAGAACATACGTCAAATTGAACTATTTGCATGTCATGTTCATTCATGAACACAATTGATACACTAGAAAATTCTATGAATAATCAATACAGGTCGATCGCTTCGCTTTAAATTTGCGTTATTTCATACCTATTAAGTATGCATTAATTGCAAATTTGGAGCGAATCGATCGACCATTAGTGCTTATTCATAGACTTATTTAGTGCATCAATTGGTTTAGTGAACGAACACGACATGTAAATAGTTGAATTTGGCATATCAGCGAAAAGCATAATAGCTTTGAAAAATTGTGTTCGTAGAAAAAAAAAAGAGCTTCGCCCTATTTCTAATGCTCAAAATTATATTGTATTTATGTGCATTCTCATTATAAACAATGGAAAATAGAAGTCCTTTTCATTTTTTTTTCAGCGAGCACAACTTTTCTAAGTCATTATGCTTTTCGCTGATATGCCAAATTCAACTATTTTTATGTGTTCGTTCACGGAAACAGCTGCTGCACTAAAATATTCTACAAATAATCAATAAAGGTTCACTCCAAATTTGCAATTAGTGCATACTTACTATAATTCTAATTACTGTATCAGATGAAATGTGGAAGATCTTTTTATTAAGGCATAAAGCGTATTTAAGTAATAAATTGCTTTGTCTTATTTATAGAAAAAAGTATTTCACACTCTCTGAATTATTTGCCTAACAGTTTGGTCGTCTTTTGACTATAAAATAATACCTTAATTGACCTAAATATAAAAATGATGCACATAATGAATATCTTTTGGAATGGATTTGGAGGTTGAATAGTCCATAACATTTCTAATAGTTTCTTTACGTTATCTACTTAAAATTTACAGCAAAGCAGATTATTCTATATATACATTTACTTTTTACTTCTTTCCACTCAGAAAACGTTGCCTGCAGAAGTTACGTACTATTAAATAGATCGATCCCTTTTATGTTCCTTTGCGATCTCTTTTTCAGAGCAACTCTATTTTACTGGTTTGACTCTTTTTCTTTTTGAACATCTTCCACAGTAGTAGCTGTCATTGCATCTTCTTTTACAACGTCTTTTGCTCATTTCATTCATGATTCAGTGGGTTTCCAAACGCTTTACTCAAGAACTTTTCTGCTGGACGAAACTTCTATCTCAATGCTTTTGACCTTTTTCAAAAACACAATGGCAAGAAATTTCTCCTCTGAAGCCTTCCGTTGTGCGTACGTACAGCGAAAGAAAAGCTCTTCTCTGTAGATAGTGAGGTTACATCTATTATAGAAAAAGATGCTGATATGAACCATAGCGGATAGATTTTTAACACTAAATGATACTGCCTCCTTGTGAAGTACAAGAAGATTTGCTTTTTCTTCTGTTGGTAGTAAAAATGGTAATGTGTGTTCATGTGAGTTACATCACAACTGAAAGCAATATTACTGTTATATTATGGTTATACTTTAGCACCAACAACTTATGAGTCAGAATAAAACGATCGATCCTAATTTTAGAAGCAAAGTTGAATATACTTCAGAATAAATTAATGCTCTTTAAATTGTGCATAAAGTCTATATACGGTACTTCCTAGATGTATATGTATCTCAGCATATCTTATAGAAAATTCTATAGCAAATCATAGAATAGAAATTATTACCGACCAATACAAATGATTTAAAACATGAATATCTGAAATTCATGATATAAAACACGAATAAAAGAATGAATTAATACATATCAACAAGAATTAATCTCTTCGAGCATAGCTAGAAAAATGCTCTCAGTCAGCAATCTGTTTGCTTTCCTGCTTTCCCAACACAATATTTCTGCTTACGTAGTAATTTTTTTCACGAAGATAATGAATTAATTGCATGAAATTCAATATTCGTAACCAATGTGTTGGGAACCTTACTTTACGAAGTAATTATTACTCTTTTAGCAGAAGGAAAGATACAGATAAAGTCGTTCCAAAATATGATGCCATTTTGCTTTAACAAACATAATTCTATAATACTTATTACTGTATTGCGATCACCCAGTGGAACTTAAGGATTATTCCCACTAGGTGATCCGTCAAGAAATTTCCTACCATTGAGTCTTTGAGAAAAGTCAAAAGTACTGAGATAAAAGTTGCAGGTTAAGGATTAGGGATTAGATTGCTGGGCTTTCGGCGTCTATCGCCATGTTAGCACGTCACACATATAAGGGACTACGTCCCTCGGCGATCACACTGTTCGGGGAATTAGAGAACGAGGAAGGAATAGGGAAGGAGCGAAGCAGCCTGGGACCATTATGTTAAGCACCGTTTTGGCATTTGCCTAGTGTGAATGAGAAAAACCCAAGAAAAATCTCTCAGGATGGTTGACCTGAGAAGATTGTTATACTTTTTCGACTGAGTTTCTCCACCGGGAATCGAAGCCAGAGATAGGAATTTCGTTCATCAGAAAGATTCTTGAGTGAAGCATTTAAAAACACACTGAATCGTTAATGAAATGAGAAACACACCGAATACGAGAAAGAAGAGAGCAAGACCTTTAATGTTGGCCATCCGAACATACTCCACACGGTAACTCTTAAACGAAAACGAATTTTTGAATTCCTTTTTTTTCTCAACAGACAGCTAGAACGATTATCTCGGTTGAGTTCGTCACTGGAGTCAATTCTTTAACATCTTTGTGGCTGACGCTGACGTTTATGTTGGCGGCCCATTTCCAGCTTATAATCTATAACATTGCCTAACTTCTATGGAACCTGCACAGTAGCAAAGAAATGGTGCCATACACACCATATTTTGAAAAACTAGCTTTTTTTTTCAATTTTGCAAAATATAATACAGTGAAACCTGTCTTTAGCGGAATCGAGCGGGACTTGGAAAAATTTCCGTTAAAGTCAGGTTTCCGCTTAGTGGAGGTAGACCTTTCCTTTCTTAAAAAAAAAAAATACATGCTTATAAAGGGGCATACTGAGAAAATATATTGCTGTACGTACATTGTTCGATTACAGTACTTCTTTCTTCTACGAATAAATACACAAAAAAATTAAAATGAATACAAAATACGCTATGCACACGTTTTCTTTATTCTTCTATAGCCAAGCAGGGTTTTCTGTGTACATTGCTGCTTGACTTTCCGCATACACCTTAGGCTGAGAATTATACTAAATGAATCAGAATCATTTTTTCGTAAGGCAAATTTTTGCAGTTCCTTTAAACTTCTGAGAGAATCTTGATATGTATTTATTCTACACTCTTCTTGGAACTTGGTATCGTATTCCTCTTCTTCCTCTATCTCGTTTTCTTCTTTCCGACATTCCGTATGATTCTTGATTAAGTTGCGGGGATTAAGGACAATTTGTGGGGGTGAATATGAGTAGTGGTTGGGGAAGGTCAACACTGTCCAGAAATATTTAACAAAAGAACGAACATTTTATCGCAGACAGTGTAATGTATATGTCTCACAGAATGTCGAAACATCTTCTAAACGCTGTAGTCCGGAACTCAGAATTTTCCGTTAAATGTTTATTTTTCTTTCCGTTGTCCGCGTAACACAGTTTCCGCTTAACGAAGAGAGTTTTACACGTTTTGTTCTCCAAAATTCATGGGACCGTGAAATATTTCCGTTTAAGACAGTTTTCCGTTTAATAAAGGGTCCGTTGAAGACAGGTTTTACTGTACATATTTTTGCGCAGTACTGTATATTACTCCAATTGAAATATTAAATGAGTTTTTCTTAACGGTTTTTTTTAAAGGAGTGCAAATTATACTTTTCTTCTTCAATATGCTCCCTTCGTCATTTGTTTCCTTGTTTTTTTATTTTTCGCTTCTACTTCGTATCTTCAGTACTAAAACTAGATAGATACCAAACATTAGCCACCTATTTCCCCTTCCTGTTTTCATAGTTGTTGCTGAGTTCATTAGAATCACCACTGAAGCTCCATAGAGACTATATCGTTAATATTTTCTGTGTCATTTCTTTCTTTTTACTTCCTCTCCATACAATCTTTTGCTCAGTATTGCTACTTCAAACATAGTTTTTGCTCTATGCATTGTAGGACTTCTACTTAAGTGGGCTTCACATCCTTTTGTATTCAACTTCTTAGCCACTGATATAATTACTATATCGAAAAATCTCTTTTTAACTTTCTCAATTCATATGAATGTCGTTAGAGAGTATTCTGACAGGAGAAACTATCCCCACCAAATCATTAACAATCCAAATTGGTATAATATCTACTTCAGATGCCTTTGCATTCCACATCTTGCATAGCGCTTTCTCTAACTTATTTCAAAATATTGGCAAACCCATTAGCCTTCTCATTTACTTTGTCTCCATGTTAAGTGTCTAGACTGCGCGGTCGATTCCTACCCTTACACAAGTTCTCAGATAATCTTTCAAACCTTCTTTATTCTGTATTGTTGTCCTCTTTGACACATACACACACATGCATGAGGAACTGAAGGCATTTTGAGAGGTGCAAGAGGGGATCATACTAAGCCAAAAAGTTGTGTGAACATATGGTCTAGGCCTTCTGGTTTGTAAGATAGAGGATATCTTTCAGCCCTGAAAATTTGGTGAGTTTCAGTTAATTACTAATATCAAAATTAGGTAGAATATTTTTACTAATATGAATTTAGAATCCCGAAAATAGTTATCTCCATCCATATACCTATTTCCAATCGAAAGGATTTTAAATCTACTATTTGTAATTTTGGTATTAAAATTAATCGGTAAAGAAAAAAATATAAAAGATAGAGAGAGAATTTTTATTGCCTTCAGCATCCCAAAAAACACTTTTTAATCTTATCACTATAATGGTTGAAATCTAACTCCCACTTTCAACGTTTATCCTTATATTGATTCCTAATAAATAGACAAAGCGACTTCTTGAATTTAGGTTTCCCTACCTTCATGCAATCTCCGTTCTGATATTTCTATTATAGCTGAAAGAGACAGAAACCTAACATAATTTGTTTCGGTATTGATCACAGTAGTGCATTGGTGGTAAAAAAAAGGGGTTAATGAGAAAAGATTTTATGATCGGTCTAGCACTCCAAGAATAGATGCCATCTCCACCCTCAATCTTTACTAAAATTGCATTAGATTGATGCAAATGAAATATCCGTCCCAAGTACGTCAATTTTCAAAGGCCCAGAAAAAGGAACGGAAGAAAATAAAGAGAACTTCAATACTCAATCAAAAAGTCTGCAGCCATACTAGTTTTACTATCGTTCAGTCAACGATGGATTCGGTGGCAAAAGTCTGGATGCCCGATCATGAGAGATCTTTCCTCCAAAACGTAATCGAAATGCACGGAAAAGATGGTAGTCACTAGGAATGATATTTGCGGGATATGGTGAGTGAAGAAAGGTTTCATACCAAAATCAATTGAGAGCATATACTATACACCAAAATCAATTGAGAGCCATATGTAAGTGTTTATTGTCGTGCAACATAATGATAAAATATATATTGCTCATTGCTGCATATTTACAGACAAGTTTGTGATGTATTTCATTCAGTTCAGCACTGTGACGATCTGCATGGGTGATTTCACCTCGCCTAACCATAGTACCAGCAAGGACACCTTTTATGGATGCAAAGGTTATTTATGAAACTAGTCTGGATGTTGACCAGAATCCAATTATTGCCCTGAAAATTTCAGTTGTCATAGTAGATCTATTTTCTGTCTGAAGCGACAGTTCAATGCTGTAAAATTTTCCAGTTATTCCTTACACTTAGTGAACTGAGCACTTTCAGGTAAAATTCTTGTAGCCGGTGTTAACTTATGTCACTCATGAGTTCAACCTTTACCTTTGATTGCACGGTGCCGCTGAACAACAGTGGCAAGGTGTAATCTATCTAACATATCTGCAATGCCACGAACACTTTTCCAAGGGTATCTTGAGGAGCTCATCCAAACATTAAGAGGTGGTACCGATGGGACTCATTTTGTAATGTTGTGTCATCGAAACGAAATTTGACAAACCGATGTTAGTCTAGTTGCTGGCAATAACCCTGTAGGTAAGTCATGCTGGACAAAATTTCTCTTCAGATATAATCAGAATACACTCAAACATATTCAAAATACGAGATAGGTATCTAGTGTTCTGGACATAAAATAACTTTGTGTGCAGCCAACTTGGAAAAGTATCGCCACTGCCAACCATGCCTGCATTCTATTAGCTGCATTTCCAAAATTTACCCACTTACTGAAAAAACACTTCAGACTAAAGTTGTTGACAAAAATCCATAAAATCATTTTTAAATAGGAAACTTTGATGGAGTAAGCAATTGCTTAGAAATATTCGTAAAAAGATCAAATTTGCTTAGTCAGACTTAATGTTAAAAAGTACTGTATATTTCAAAACATGTAAAAAAATAAAAAAAAAATTATTAGGCAAAAATTATAAATGATTTATGCACTACAGTTATTTCTATATTATTTTATGAGAATATTACACTTTATTTATTCATGCAGCATCACATTTGCAGGCGCTTCAGCATAAATTACTACATCGCTTGCAGGGACATTTCATTGTAATACAAGTGGTTTTGCATTCATAAGTAGTGATTATGGAAGCGGGAAGATTTACAACGAACTGTGTTGGCATGAGTATACCACAGTTGTCGTACCATACGTACTCTGGGAGGGTGTAATATTTGCAGCTCTGGATTTAAAATGGGAAAGCTGGTGTACACAACATAAGAACATCGCAACAGATGCTTTGCAGTGATTTTGACTTACGAGGCAAGTTAGTGAGAGCTTGCACTAAACTATTCTTAATAAGAAATATTTCAACTCGTTGAATGTCTTTTAGTTGTTGCCTGGCTTCAGAACATTAACTAGAAACTCTTGAGCTTCTGTGAAGCGCTCGTTCGATTATAGATGTGTTTGGTTAAAATAGTAAAAATAAGAATGGAAGTTTGTTTTCATTTCTGTTGTTCTCGTTCTAATCTTATCGTAATGTCACATCCAGTGAATACATGATTACAAGGTAATGTGGCACAGATACAGTGGCCTAAATGCTTGGTACCAATGTGTTTTTAGATTGTATTCGTGATTGGTGTACTGAGGTACAACTCACTCATGCCGTTTTCTAGCATCTTCATACAGAAGTACAGTAGTAAAATAAACTTCAACATATACTATACTTAGAATGTTCCTAGCAATTTCTTTAGTTAAATAATTGTTAGGCTTCATAATGTCAATAGTTGAATTGAAGGAAATTGTAGTATGAACTAGTAAGAAGTAAGTCATGTGTATGCAGCTGGAGAGCCAGATTTCCTTTAACCTCGTGATGAACCACCAGCTCTTCTGTCGTTTCAAGGTAAACAATACAAATTTATATTATTTCGTGGTATACACTAACTCCCACTATGCAACATAATTTTTGTGGTGTGTTTCCCCAATAATTTCTCCTTTAGACTTCTGAGAACTATTTATTGCCTGTTCTGCTGTGTCTTTCATGTCACAAGCTACTGCGTTCAAGTTTTCATTTGTGTGATGAACAATTAATGACCTTCCATAAATGTATATTTTAGGATGAAAACTTGATATATATCGCATGTTTTTGATACAGGAAACACCATTTTACGCAGCTGTAGTTGAAACTTATGAATATTGTCAGTAGCTTCTGAAAAATGTTAAGGCTAATATGCAAGAATTCATCAATGTTTGAATGAACGAGGTTTTGCAGAAAGTAACTACGTCCAGAAGGCCGTAGCAATATTTTGAAATTTCATTTGTTGCCTTACAAATCGGGGAAGAAATGCGTTGAACTTATTTCATGGTTTTCCATAAGCAGACGAAGTGGGCGCGGGCGCGCTGTTACTATGCTGTTCTTTCGCTGCTAGCAACAGGTTCTCAATTTCTTTTAACTCCCGAATGTATGTTTGTCACCTGCTGATAGAAACATTACCATCGTAGTCTTTAAATAAGATCTGACAAAATACATATTTCTTTCAGTGATCAAGAATAATTCTTTCGATTAATGCTATCTCATTTACATCAAATACATTTTTTAATAAAGCTTAAAAGTTTTTTTATAGTGACGAAAGCTTAGCGTTTTTTGATAATAGCCAGAACAATATTTTGGCATATGAACATTCCCGAACTAGTTGTAATTGTCCCTTATGTAAAATCAAAAACGTTACACTCTTAATATATTTCACTTGACTGGACTAACTTATTGGTCGCAAACATATAACAAATTTTGTGGTTTAGTCTAGAGATTTCATATTTATCTCTCGCTTTTGTGCAAATTCATTTCATTTGCATAAAAGCCCAGACGATTGAATAGCACGATATAGCTATAAATGAGCACCATCAAATGAATGTGTGAATGGCGAACTCATACTCTTTCTTACATAAAGCAGCACACACTATATAGACGTTAATACCCCGTTGGTACACTGCATAAACCGAAGTTCACAATGTGAGATTTACGATGTAATAAAAGGCTCTATCGATTACGTGCAGTTGAATATGGTGCAAATAATTACAATTTTTTAGGTAATGTTTCACTTACTCTCTCCGAAACGAAATGCTTTTTTCTTTCATTTTTTAATGTAGAATAAGTGAAACTGATTTCTAAAGTTGTTGAAATGACACTATTGAATAATAATATATACGGACCGTCCTGTTTCAACTTATAATGTTGGGAATTATTTTTCCATTAACCTGCAAGTCAACAACTGTGGAACATTATAGTCAATAAATATACAGAAGCAAACTAACTGAAGACATATACTAAACAGTCAAAGCTCAGAATACAATATAAATTTCAGTTTTATGTACGCATTACACGCAAAAGCAATGCTATATGTTACCACACAGAATAGAACTACCATAATTCAAGCGAATTTTTACCATTCAAAACGATATTCATTAAGGGTCTTCTGTTTTTTCGTCAGTTCCGCATTAATTTCCTTATACTTTATCTAATTCCAGGTAAATTTGATGCGACGATTGCATTACTTGAGTAAGAAAAATGTTCAAAATAGAACTACCATATTTTTTCACAATAACTTACGTCAAAAAGAGGAAAATGATTAATATTGATTAAATACTATGTTTTTATTTTATTTTTATTTATTTATTTATTTATTTATTTTTTTTTTTTTTTTTGAGAATTTACAAAATCATGCTCATCGATTGATAATACAATTAATTTATATTAACCCGGAAACAGTCGACATGTGAGCGCAGCGCTCACCCTTGTTTTTGATTTTGTTTGGTAGCCGCCCTTATGAAGTTACTGACCCGAGGCATTGTCTAGCTGTCTCTTGATGTGTCTAGTATGTGGAAGTCAAATGTCACCTTTTCATTCTCCTCAGCTGGAGTAGCATTGGCGTTATATATGCGACTATGTATAATTTCTGAGCGCCACGCTTACCTGTCGACCGAAGGCGTGCGTATTTTTCTCAGATCATGGGCAACAACAAGAGGCAGATTTAGCTGTGGCTTGCAAAAAAAAAAAACGGGAAAAAATAACTATACGATGTGCTATTTGTAAAGTGCCAATCTGTGGGAAAGTTATTGTCAGCATTTGCTGGAAGCGTAATGAATGACATGAAGACAGTAATGAGAAATGGAGTGGAACAGTGTCTTATTAGAAATACCTATATATCGAGAGATATAAGCAGAGTGTTTACACTAATATATTTTTCCTTTCATTAGGAATTTCAACCTTAAGATATGACAAATATGAGCATATGAAAAACATATACTGAAAACCCGCTATGATTATGTAAATATTTTTAAAAATGTAATCCTTGTGCGATAATGACAATGAAAATGTAATTTTACGTAATACTGATAATCAACTAAGAGGGTTGTATATGGGATAACAGAAAGTGGTTTGATAGAAAAAAATTTGATAATAAAAATAGATACAACTTATAATAAGAAATGGTTTTATAGAAACCCATTATAACTTTATTTGCAATAATAATAATAATAATAATAATAATAATAATAATAATAATAATAATAATAATAATAATAATAATAAATCACAAAATGTCAACTTATAGAAATGTGTTCAAAATAAATTCCATATGGAGTCACAAAAAGCTATAAAAAGCTCACCTGTCGACCGCTCGCGTCACAAGTCAACACATGACCCGGGTTAAGGAATGAATTAACATCCATATAAAAATATATCTGCTATATGTTAAATTATGTAAAAGTTCTCCGATTTGTATTTCACATACCAATTTCTTTGCCTGAGGAATTACTTAGATTGCTTGAGCATGAAATTACTCGTAAACAAGGAATTGAATTCGTTGCATTCTAGAAAGAAATTAACGATAACAATCCAAAAATTATGCGACTTTCTTCAAACATGCTTTATGTTTCTTTAAGATTTCTAAATTGGTCCTACTGCTTAGAGTTGAAACTAGTCAAGAGAAGAGGCTGAATTCGCACCTAAGAAAATGTTCCAGAGTAGCTTTCCTAAACAATTTCCTAGTTTTGCCAAACATAACATGTTATCTTTTAGGTTTATCCACTATCACTATTGTTGAAGTTGAAATCAGTCTACAAAAAAGTGATGCATTTTTCCCAACTGAAAGTATTATTTTTCTCAGTTTTACTATATACGACTTTACTCACATAAGTACATTTCGGCGTTCTTTAAAATTAGATATCATTTTATAAAGTAGTAACTAGCTGTTTCAATAGTTATTCTGAGTACATAACATTTATTCCTTATTTCATTGATACATATAATTTAACTAAAAAAAATTGGGAACCTGTGCGATACAACGTATGTAACGAAGTCTTAAATCTCAGTTTCATTTACTGTTGTATACATTACGTAAATTTTGTTGACATTGCAAATTTATAACTGAAATAGAAAAACTTAAAGAAAGTATGAACGAATAAACGATTTTTTCTATAGCATTTGATCAGGAGTTTCTTTTCTGCAAGAGAATGAGATTGTATATTTTGTTCTCTTTGCTCTAACCAACCTAAGTTCTTGACTTTTAAACGAGATTTTCTTGCCGCATATTAGCCACTGCACAAAATTAACCTGCTTCACATTCAGGCAAATGGCTAGAATCGATCACGTGGTCATGTGGGCGAGAAATTGACTTAGAGTTGAAAGCTTTTGGTAATCTACCTACTGTACAACGGCTCTGTAAACATTTCTTCAGGAACAGTGAAAAAGATCGAAAATGTATATCATATTTCTATTTCGCTTTTGAAGTATTCTGAGTATAACTAGCGTATTGAATATTATTTCATTATGTATCTGAATATTTTCAAAGTTATTATTGAAAATTCTTATTGTTTTTGTTTCTGATTCATAGAACTGTAATTGGTTTGTTTCCTCTTTCTAGTTCAATTATATTGTTCATAACTTTGGTGCTCCTCATTTGAGGTTTGTTATTAGTAAACACATTGAACTTTTGGTGCTATTGACTAAGAATTTTGAGGTAATTGAGTATCACTTATATTAAGATGTACTAAACACTAAACTAGGAGATAACAAATACAAGCAATGCGGTCTTCCACACATCATCTAATTAAATGTCCGTCATCTGATGTACCGCAGGCCTTCCCTATAACCTTATTTATCGAAGCATTGTAATATTAAGGAGTTGCATATGATAGACCATATCGGCCATATTCTCAACAATAGATAGGTAATTGAGATTGTGTGTTTATTTTTGACAAAGATTGACTGCGGGACAGAAGCATAGGATTAGCATTCCTTACAGCAATGCTTATCGTATATTTCCACTCAGAATATCTATGAAGTCAAAGATATAATCATCAATAATATAATTTAAAAGTACAAGTTGCAGATAGCTTATTTGATATTATACATATCTCCAATGATAAGAAGTATTTTCTTTATGTATTTTAACGATAGATATCTTCTTATGAGCTGAAGTGACAGTGCTGTTTACTGAAACTCCGATCTTAGAATATTTTCTTTAATTGAATCTGTATTTCATCCACATAGTCACAACATTACAGTACATGCTGTAGTACGGCATTACAGTACAGTAACTGCTTATTAGAAAAACATATAATGATTTTTGGACCATTTTGTAATTGGTCTCGTATTGCACCTTAAAAATTTTTGCTGTTGTTTTTGTATTTTTCTTTTCTTTTTGTTAAGTAGAGTTTCTTGTATTAATAAAACAATTTCCGATGTCAACTCAATCCACGGAAGCATTTACTTGAATTGATATAATCCTAACACATATAATGTCACTTATTGGAACTTTTACTAAAAAGAGCAGTTTTTGGACAGACGCAAATATATGCATATAGAGTACAATAATATAGAGAATCAACTTAGCAAGCATCTTAGCAAGTCTACTCCTAATTGAATTGCTGATTTGAGAAAAGTCATAAGTCAATAATGTCAATAAGCCGTAAGTCAATGACATTTCTCAACTCAGGGACACTTGTTGCAGCTCGATATTTCACAAACTATTAGCGTGACTTCTAACATATCACAACCCAATGGTGTAGCTCTTCGTCAAGAATCAAAGCTGCATGTCAACTCATTTTTGGCATATGGCTAACTTATGACTTTTCTCAAATCAGCGATTCAATTGCAAAAAGTTATTTCATACTTGGAGTATACACACAGTATACACACATATAGTATACTGTGTGTTCAGTAAACATTTCACATTGAGAAAACCTATATTCCCCTAAACTAAAATGCGTATGGTCCAAGTTGTTTCGTATATCCTCATAGAGAACATATTAGTCACAGAGGTAAACTTGATTTTATTGTGTTCTTAACAAAACTTATAGAGGTAAGCTACATATTTGGTTTTCGTGTATGGAATTTTTCCTATAGTTTATAACTGTTCAATTTTGGTAAAATTATTATTATTAAGTCTTGAATTCGGAATGTTTTTTAACCTTTCAAAAATTATGTGTATCAATTCGATAGTGCACTTTTGTTGAGTAGACAAGAAAAATTTTTATGAAAGAGTACATTTTCATTGCTAATGAAATTAACCAGATATGAATAGTATGCCTTTCGATTTGGGTTGTATTAATCAAGTGAAGAAGATTTAACTCATGTTTAATGGTTGTTGTACACCAGTAATTTAAACATTTAAAATGAACGGTTTAAATTCAGTGATATGATATAATAAGAAATACACAATCAAAGCATAAGCAAGTGTGACTACACATTTATTTACATTTCTGCTGAACTCGAAATTATCTTCTTCATGAGCGTGGATGAAAAAAGAAATATTTAGTTTCCTTATTTTTTAAAAATAAATACGCTAAAAATGGAAATTTTACTATATTCAATGCTATTTAGTAATTAGTGAAATTTTAAGAATTCCTTGCAGCAATAAAAAACAGTATTTCTTTACACACTATATTTACACTCTTCTTCAAAGGGTAGCGGTGCAAAACTGCTTTATCCAACAATGAGTATATCTTTATATGTAATTTTCATGTATGTGTGATAAATGTTTGTTGCTTTATGTTACTGCTACTTTTTCAAGGTTTCAATATTCTATTTGCATATATAAATACAAAAATATGTTATTCCCGGTATATGTGTTTAATTTACGTGGCCGGGCAATGGCATCGGAAGATCTGTAACCTTGACGACGTAATTCACAGTGGTCCATACGTATTTCTTATAATATTAGAAATTATTTAATTAAGTATATTACGTAATTTATTTAATTTATGAGTTAACAATATATTTTAACATCTATTTCAACTATATTTAATATTAAATTATAAATCAACTTCCTGTCGTTGCTGTAATTACATTTACTTTCTGAACTTCAATATGCAGATTAAAAGTTTATAATAAGGTATACAGACTGAGCTTCCAATATATTGTTCTCATTCGTAAATTAATGTTACTACAAATATTAAACATATATAACGGAACGTTATCAATATATATTGTCTTGGTTATAACTATTGTTTGTCTATCATACCTATATGAACGTCATGACTCGTGCTAACATGTCTCTCTAGATGAACACTAGGAGCTTCTATAAATATAATATGCAAATTGGACTAAACATCCAGTTCAAATAATAAAATATTATTAGAAGTTAATATATGCGTTCAGCAGTGTATATGTGAACTAAAGTTTATTTAAAGATTAGAAATGGAATGTGTAATTAATATTAATATTTGTATTAAATTTTATGAAACAACGTGAACCTTAACATGCGAAACGAATGTGATTTCAGACTATTATGCGAACATATAGGAAACATTTGAAAATAAATATACAGCATTATAAATATTTTTGTTTTATTTCAACAAATTTGCGAACAAGAAGTCCAAACTTCTTAATTTCACTTAGAAAATATTAATAATCCAATCTAGATATTGTATTAACGATATTAGGTGTTTCAAATCTGGCATCAAAATATTTTCGCTGTATTTCGTTGTACATATTGTGCGTTATAAAATCTACGTATATATTATTCCCTTTCAATTTGCTGTCAAATTCTCTATTACTGTTCCTAATGATATATTATACTAGAGAAATTGATATGCAACAGGAAATATAGATTTTTGTGAATTTCATTTCAAAAATAATAGCACTAGTTACTAGTTTGTGTATTCCATGTTGGTAAAATGTTTTTAAAGTCTTAGTTTTAATGGTTTATATTAAGTAGGTATATTTACGTAAGAAATTACTAGAAAAGATTGCTATTAAGAGGAGTGACTGTTTTATTAATGTACGTTGTTTTTGTTTATAATGTTACTAGTAAGATGGACACAATCTTTACTGTGGGGATCTCCGTTCTTCAATTTGAAAATTACTTTCATACAAGGTTAAGATCGTTATAGTGGATGTAATCGTGGATGTAAGATCGTTATGTGGCAATCAATTTGTATACAATATACCTTCATATTGTGAATGCTAAAGTTTAGGGACACAAATATTCATACGCTTTTTATAAAATTTTCTGTTATAATTTCTCATACAATTCAAACTTTCAAATATTTTACTTGAAACGTAATGCGTCATCTATTCAGTATACCCATGTGCTTACTACCTACTGAATTTTGTATAAAATGATATCTCTTGTTAGTAAATTTTACATACATTAGAAACATGTACATCACGGATAATGTAAATTTATAGGATATGGTTTGTTTTTATGCACGTTTGAATTTCAAATAATGGAATATTTTTCGAATAACATAGCTAATTTAATGAAAAACATCAAACCCGAGACGTGAAATTTGTGGTAGTTTCAAATAAAATGCAACATATATATTTTCAAGTCATATATTTCATCAATATTTAAGAGTTCGTTTTTATATTTATTATAAGTTCAATTTTATGTAACTTTAAATATGTATTTAATACTGAATTCTAGGTCGTTTTGAGTCAGAAATAAGTTATGAACCTGAGAATCTTCTTCCGTTACTCTGTTGAATAGAATAATGCATTTAGCGTAACAAATATTTCAAACTTCCTAGAACTTCAGTAAGAAATATACATGTAGCAAGATATAGAGTTGTACATATACAGTCAGAATCTCATTCAGTCAAAACACGGACGTGTATATTCCCCTTAAGAGTTCTGAATTCAAATTTTACATATGTTTTATATGTTAACAGTTATTGGTTTTTAGCTTCTTGCTCTCAATAAGCATATACAAACCAATATGATTGAATGTCACCTACAAGTATAAAATCTTAATATACACGTACAAAGTATCAGTTTTCAATATTACTAGAATTCTTCTTCTTCTTGATGTTAGTAAGGCAGAAAAATAAGAAAAGGAAAAGTAATTTTTTATCAACTAAGGAATCTCCACTTACTGAATCTTTGCCATGTTTCCGCCGCCAGTATACTTCGGTGGAAAAGAACTGCATTACTTCTTCCATATCGTAAGCTCTGGAAATCCCGGCGGACAAGATTTTCTCCACGCCTCTAAATCTCACGCTGTAAGTGTGAAAAAAAGAACATCAGAAAAAGAAGTTTCTTCTGTAACAGATTGAAGTTTTCCTTCGAGAAATTCTGCCCAGTGGCCATTCTGAAGTCAAGAAGAACAAACCAATAAAACCCTGTACTCAATGACCGAGTACTGTAAAAACAAATAAAGTTGGAACAAAATGTTTTAAAAATCTCATTCTCTCAACTATCTGGAGAAAATGGCAGTCATAAGTATTTGAAAGGATGATATTAGGAGTTTATTAAAGATATCGAACACATTACGTGCTACAAGAGAAGAATGTATGAAATAAGAAATAACACTATTCTTTTTCTTTGATAAGAGAAATAAATAATCGGTTAAAGAAATTAGGTTTATAATTGACTTATGTAAAGCTAAAGAGTATTACATGATTTTTTGGACATACCCCAATATAATAGGCTTCCAAAAGACTAACTAAGATAGACATTTGATAAAAGTATTTTTAACATGAACATTAGCATAAGGTTATAATTTTTAATGATATTTTAGTGCGTAACTAAGGAATCATATATTCACTTGTTTGACTATGTTCGATACATTTGTGAAACTAATCGTATTTCAATTTACTGATGTTTTCTTTTTCTGAAAGAAATCAGTGTCATATTTATTTTCACTGACAAGTAAGGGACCATAAGGTTGTCGCGCAAATCAGATGCAGACATACGGCATCTGATTGAGCATGAAAAGATATGGAGAACACAGAAATTTAAGGTGCTAAGGGCCATAGGGAGCGGAGCGAGGAAGGAGGAAACATTGAATGTCAGCAAAATTTAAGAAAGTCAGGAATGACGGGAAAAGTTAATTTCTTGCAAACCGGGAAAGAAAGTCAACCAAAAGAAAGAAACTAAACATAACAAGGGCATCAAGGACGAAGAAAGATCATAATCAGGGTTGCCATCCGGACCGCAGTGTTGCCAGCGCTGCATAACATTGATATGGAAGATATAGCACAGCATAGCAATTCATGCACAAGGAAAAATATTAGTAACACAAAAGACAATTGAAAAGACTCTGTACACATGCGTAAAAAGGTTTAACGTAATCGTGAGTGTATGTTACACCCGCGTGAATACAAATGGAGGAAAATAGAGAACAGTACGCACCATTTGTAGCTTAATTGCAGTTGACGGAAGATCACGAATGAATGCGTGGTCAACACACAAACATTTCTCGCAGTGGTGACAAAGGATGAAAGCAAGCTGGTCACACGCGTCTCTGCAGCATTCCTCTGTGAGTCCTTTTTCAAAGCAATATGCGGAAGGTGTTTCAAACTGTCCAGGATGTTCATTGGAGTAGCCACATTTGAAAAACGCAAAGCGTATCATCTTTTGGAATCGCCTAGAGGAAAACTGGTAACGAACAAATGACTGAAGGCGGAGAAAGTTCTCACGTTGCCACACATTAATACTGGAGAACACTAACGTATCTGTGATGAACTTCACCATGTTTTTGAATGGAAGAAAGAAGAACACATCAGCAGGTTGTATAAGGCCTGTACATTTTGGACGAATCAGCTTTTTGTAGAACTGAACACCGTCAGGAACTGTCATGTTGTAAAGAGTGTCATCCTTGTTTGGAGTCCAGGAGTCAACCAAAAGCAAAACACGATCCTTACCCTGAAGATCGGGCCACAAAACTTCTTCCAGGAAAATTTGCAATTGCAAATCCAGTTTGGTCATATTCGGTGATCTGCTTGCATATGCTTTCACATTGGGGAATTCAGCGACCATGCGCGCTGGAAAGTTACCACTGGGTTAAGGAACAAGAACATACATATGTGGAAGCAATGTGTACCCCCTTCACTTTCATGTCTATATTTGTCCTCCCTCATGTACATTATTTACTCACGACTATCGTTAAACCTTTTTACGCACGTGTACAGAGTCTTTTCAATTGTCTTTTGTGTTACTAGTATTTTTCCTTGTGCATGAATTGCTATACTGTGCTATATCTTCCATATCAATGTTATGCAGCGCTGGCAACACTGCGATCCGGATGGCAACCCTGATTATGATCTTTCTTCGTCCTTGATGCCCTTGTTATGTTAAATTTCGTTCTTTTGGTTGATTTTTCCCCCTGTTTGCAAGAAATTAACTTTTCCCGTCACTCCTGACTTTCTTCAATTTTGCCGACATTCAATGTTTCCTCTTTCCTCGCTCCGCTCCCTATGGCCCTTAGCACCTTAAATTTCTGTGTTCTCCATATCTTTTCATGCTCAATCAGATGCCGTATGTCTGCGTCTGATTTGCGCGACAACCATATGGTCCCTTACTTGTGAGTAATTTCATATTTATAAACATTAGCTTATATATTAAACAACATTAAATGTTTTATTAGGTTGGTGCGAACGAAATGTCCCATTTTGACGTCTGGTAGAAAACTCACCTCAGCAACTTAACATAGGGATGGACTAAGGACACATGTTTAATGTCACGTAAACAGGATGAGGTACCCACGTAGTGTCGAATTAACACACAACTCGCCGTTTGTATATCAAATTTTGTTCTAGTGACATAGAATTGCAAATTGTGCCCGGTGGGTACCGATCGATGTCATGTTCGGATGAGCTCTTCAGAAGCATTATGGAAGGAAAGTTGGAACTGATAGTACCATTGCAAATTAGTTAGGCATATTCCACAACAATGTCATTCGGCGGTTTAGCGCAATCGGTAAGGTGATAAAGTTCCAAATGCCAACGGTGCCGCGAAGTTGACACCTGACAACAAAAGTAGCTGTCTGGAAGTGTTCATTTCTCTTATGTGTAAGAAATAAAACGGATGGGAAATAGGTTTAATATGACAATTGTAAATGATCGGAACAATAGTTGAATCATAATCAATGTCCAGATCTCTTTTCTAAACCATTTTGCCACCCACAGGAAGTTTGTTGCTAATACCACCGTATCTATGGTGGGAGTGATCCACCATGCAAGGTGAAAACATAAAGACAGTTCATTACAATGTTAAATTCCATGAAATACACAGCAAACTTATCCACAAACATCCAGAAATGGACAACAAACATGGTGTACTCAAGGTTCTCGACAATCAACGGCTACATATCTCACAAATGATGCTCCATGAATTGTAGTATGAAACCAATCCTCATAGAGCATATTCCCTCGATATCTTTCCCATGACTACCACCTCTTCTGGCACCTCTGTAACTTCTTGGGAGGGAAGACTTTTCGTGGGGATTGGGCGGTGCAAAGTAGAGGACTTCTTCGCATCGCACACTCCAAACCTCTTTCGGCACAAATCGTGAGTTAAGCTATATTAAAAGTGTGGGATTGCGACTATTTTGATTAGCCAGGTTTTGTTGTTTCCATTTTTAACTTTGGAAATGACTCACTTGGGGTGGACATTTCATGTATCTACGTAATACTGTTAATATTGAATTATAAGTCTCAATTCAGTGCCTTAACATCAATGACAATTTTGCGAACATGTATTATCTGTTGTAATAATTTCTAATATTGACTTAATTTAACTATAAAAAATTATGTGTTAAATAAAGAATTTTGAAGACTAACATCAACGTTTGTTAGAGAAGAAACAGTAAGATCTTTTGAGATAACAGGAACAAATATGTATATTTTAGTCTATCTTCTGAAAAAATGCGATTCTAAGTAAACGATTGTCTAACTTAAGAAGGTTGCTAACCCACTGCTGGAAAGAGTGACAGACTTACTAATGAATCCTATGGAATATGTTAAATTACAGTTAGGATTATTGTTATACATACATTAAAATTCTGTATTATGCTTTTAGTGTAATCTAAAGTTACTAAATATTTGTTTTCCTAATTCTTTCCAACCAATTCTCCAGATGTAGTCCCTATGTTATAGCAACATTACTCGTATTTGGTTATTTTTTGACTCCTGAACTGATTGATCGTACGCTTTATGCACACATTTAGTCTGTTTAGTGCACAAGGAAATGAAAACCGCTAACTGGCTATTTTCGACATAATTTTCGACGTCGTTAAGATCTCTATATAAAGATTATTACAGAGCTTAACAATTTCACTATTATTGGGACGTATGTGTCCCACGATAGGTTTTCATAGAGACAGTGAGAATTTGCTGCATGTTATTGCTCTGTGTTAATGTACCACTGGTAAAGGGAAGCCTGCTAATAGTTTGCAGAATTCTTATAATTACAGATTACACTTGTAGTTGTGCCGTCTTCAAGTTTCATTCTTAACTCTCTGCTCGCTTGATTTCACGCTCTTTATTGTTCAATATGATTACTGTCTCACATCTTATTTTCTTTATTTCTAGAATTTTTATCTATTTCTAGAATTCTAGCGTCTATGTCTGTTATATATGTGTAAATAAGCTAGAATGAACAAATTATAGCAACATAAAATACAACAAAGAAATCGCACACCTAATTTTTAAAATTGGACATAAACTGGACGATACAAAGATAAGTAAAAACGATGATTACATTGAATAAAATGCAGTACTTTGTATTAATGATTTAAGAAGATAATAAAGAATTTTACCATGAAGTATTAATAACAAAGAAGAAAGTGTTACAAAGATATTCTTGTTTCACTCTGCTTGAGATTAATTGTAAGTTTGCTTCATTTCATTTTCCTTTATTTTCTTTCTCTTGATTTTGCTTTAGGTTTTTCCTTTGTCTTTCATTCTGAACGTCTCTTCGTAACTAACTTTGTATTTTACATGCCTTAGTTTCTCGGCACGTTTTCACTTTCTCTTCAGCTCCTAGAGAAAGAAATAGACTTTCACGGAACAGAAAATACAACGAAGAATCGATTATTTGAATTTCCTTCAACAATTTTAGAAGGGAAATTTCCATGATAGAATTATACTCTTACCATGATTGCCGTTACTTTTTGATATACATAAGGGACTAAGTATAATATGCTTTCTGAAATTTCTTTGTCAAACTCTCTTCTTCAGAAAAAGAAATAGAGAATGAAAAATACTTTGTTCTTTCGTAAATTTCCCCATCCTCCATTTCCTTATGAAACTATTTTTTCTAAGTGATTAAAACTATTCACTGGTTTTTAGCGTTCTTTTTCATTGCCAGTAGGTTTGTTTTTTCATTCGTTAGCAATAAAGTAATAATAGTAAATTTAGAATTATGTTTCAATTTTGCTTTGAGATAGATGTTTCTTTCGAAACTTAAGAATTTGAACAGAGATGAATCATATTTCAGCTACACTTCCATACAAACCTTTACAAAAGACATTAAATGGACTAACTAACTAACTAACTCTATGGCCTATGGAACCCGGAGGTTCAATGCCGCGTTCACAAATGCTCTCCACTGACTTCTATCCTTAGCTAACTGCATCCAGTTTCTACTATGTATTCCAATCTCTGCGAGATCCATCTTAATATTGTCTTCCCTTCTGCCCCTAGGTCTTCCTAATGGTCGTTTCCCGATTGGTCTTCCAGTCAAGACTTTGAAAGCGTTTCTACTTTCTTTCATTCTAGCTACATGACCTGCCCACCTAGGCCTCCTAGACTTGACGACCCTAACAATGTTGGGTAAACCGTATAAATTATGTAGTTCCTCGTTATGAAGTTTCCGCCATTCCCCATTCCCGTTCCTCTTCGGTCCGAATATTCGTCTCAGGATCTTGTTCTCAAATACTTTCAGTCTATGTTTTTCCCTCAGAGTAAGTGACCATGTTTCGCAGCCATACAGAACAACAGGCATGATTATTGTTTTGTATATTTTAAGCTTCAGATTCCTCGACAGAACTCGCGGCAAGAGATTTTGAACCGAATAGTAACACGAATTCCCTGCCTTTAGTCGACATTTAATTTCTCCGTGAATATGATTTTCCTCTGTTAATATTGATCCTAGATATTTGAAAGTATCCACTTTATCAAAAGTATTATTTAATATTTTAACGCGTCCATAATTTGCTGTATTCCGGTCCCGACGCACTTCCAGTATTTAGTTTTCTCTGCATTTACTTCTAAACCCATGTCCCTGCAAGCCTTTAATAAGATCTGTGCATTTCTTTCTATTGTTCTCCTATCATCTCCTGTTAAATTTACATCATCAGCATATGCCATAACCTGATGAATACCCTTCAACTCTAGGCCCTGGTTGCTATCTTTGATTTTCCTTATAGCGTATTCCAGAACGAAGTTAAATAATAATGGCGACAACGTATCTCCTTGTTTCAGGCCATTTTCGACGTGAAAGCTCGTGGACAAAAATTTTCCTACCCGGACTTCACTTTGGGATTCATTTAAACATATCTTAATTAATCTAATTAGCTTTCTCGGTATTCCAAGTTCTGTAAGAACGTTGTATAATGTTTCTCTCCTAACCGGGTCGTATGCCTTTCTAAAATCAATAAATAGTTGATGTACCGGGGTATTGTATTCCCACTTCTTTTCGAGTATTTGGCGAATGGTAAATATTTGGTCGATAGTTGATCGATTTCGTCTAAATCCGCACTGGTAATCTCCAATAATTTCATCTGCGTATGGGGTCAGTCTTGCTAACAGAATGTTTGAAAGGATTTTATAGGATGTTGACAGAAGGGAAATGCCTCGATAATTATTACAGTCAGTTTTGTCGCCTTTCTTGTGAATTGGAACAACGATTGATTCTTTCCACTCTTGCGGCAATTCTTCCTTGTTCCAAATAAGGAGAATGAGTTTGTGTATCTTGTTCCACAATTTTTTGCCTCCAGCTAAAATTAACTCAGCCGGAATTTCATCTACACCCGGAGATTTGTGTTTCTTTAATTACTTTATAGCGGTTTCTATTTCTATTCGGTTGGGGTCTGGAATATACGGTTCTGCGGTGTGTATCTCCTTTGCTCCACGCACACTAGTTTTTAGTTGCGTGTTAAGCAAATCGTCAAAGAAATCTTTCCATCTATTTAAGATGCTATCCGTGTCAGTGAGAACTGAACCGTCAGATTTCTTTAATATATAAGCACGAGGTTGATAGCCTTTCTTAAATTCGTTAAATGGACAGTAAAATAATTTATTATGAATTATGATATGTCCATCACAGTATTGATAAGATTTGTTATATTTTTAGATATGTATTTAGGCTATTTAAGTCTTTCTTATAGAAAAAATCCTCTAGTTTGTTCAACTATGTAATAAATATATTTCTTACAAAAAATGACAATCAAATATGACATTCATTCTTTTTTTAAGTATATTGAGAATGGAGTTTTAATATAAATAAAACAAAGAGAAAATTTAAACGTTTGAATTTAGCCCATCTCAACCGTAATAATTGTAAAGACAAAGTTATTTCCGAACAAACTATATCTCCTAGAAATTTTCCTCCTCTTCTACGTAAAAGAATTGTGACTTTTTAAGAATAAGAGTAGCAAAAGCAAAATAAGTTGAACAATTTTATAAATATTAATCGATTTTTTTTATAGAAGACGCCCTCAGCACCCATACTTTTATAATAATATTCATCTACAACCTTTTGAGAAATCGGTAAAGTGAGACTAGAAAATCCCGCAAATAAATATACTACAGGGTGTCCAATATACAATGCAACCTGGAGTTTGGGATAGTAGAACATTTGAACCTGAAGTGATACACGAATAATGGTTATACCAAAATGAAGCATATATTATTAAACTACGAAGCAACGATTGAAGTACACTAGGAACCACACAGTGTTGCCTGATGTAACCGAACGTGTAAATCAATTTTTTTGCAAAACATGTAAATTGACTCATAACTCATACGTATGGATGTTCTGTCGTTAATTTTCAGTTTGTTTAGTTGGAGTAGCTTGGAAACTATGGAGCAGAAAATAGATTTTTTTCATTTCCACCGATTACTAATCGGATGAGGCCTCTGTAAGGGGGAACTAAAGAAATCGTAGTTTTCATAAATTAACACTCTGAATTGGCAACTTTGCTGATGTCTCAGTGTATCAAAAGGTGTGTTAAGGATCTGTCTACATTATTCAGTTCCTGAAAAAAAAAACTTTTAAATTATCATGATAAAACGTTTACTTACATGCACCCGGTAACACTGCTACTATCAGAAATGAGTTACCAGCTCTATAGCGGATGCTGGGAGTGTCCTCTGTTTTGATTCAAACACTGGTTCACACGTTTCACCAGGTTGGCAGCAACTTTACGAAGATTAGAAGCGTTAATGTTCTCAATGCCACTGCGAATGTTCGTTTCCAGGTCTTGAATAGTTCTAGAATTGTTCTTGTATACCTCTCGCTTTAAATAGCCTCATAGAAATGAATAACAGTGTTGCCAGGTGCAGGTAAGTAAAAATTATATCATGATAATTTCAAAGTTTGTTTTTCATTGTTTTTAGAAATTGCATAATGTTGATAGATTCTTAACACGCCTTTTGATGCACTGAAACATCAGCAAAGTTACCAATTCAGAGTGTTAATTTATGAAAACTGCGATTTCTCTAGTTCCCTTACAGAGGCCTCATCCGATTAGTTATCGGTGGAAATGAAAAATTCTTTTTTCTGCTCCATAGTTTCCAAGCTACTCCAACTAAACCAACTGAAAATTAACAACAGAACATCCATACATATGATTTATGAGTCAATTTACATGTTTTGCAAAAAAAAAAAAAAAAAAAAAAAAAACGCCTTCGGTCACATCTGGCAACACTGTGTGGTTTCTAGTGTACTTCAATCGTTGCTTCCTAGTTTAAATATATATGCACGAACAAGGCTTCATTTTAGTATAACCATTATTTGTGTATCACTTCAGGTTCAAAAGTTCTACTATCCCAAAGTGTGGGTTGTATTGTATATTGGACACCCTGTATAAACTCTTTTCAAACTTTTTGCTTCAAAATAATATAACACTGTTTATATGAATTATTTTATACATAAGGAAAATCACGCATTGGTCCAAATGCGATATTCTTTTGTTTTTGTTTTTTTCTTGTTTATCATTTCAAGAGCATTTTATTCCAACAGTACATAGTCAATATTCCTGATCTCTACTTTCATTTTGAATGATTTTCAATTGCTTTAGGTTTCCTAGTGTAATCATTAACTATATTCACTACCAATAGCATGTTGTTATTTGGAAGAAATGTGTTTGACACTGTTGAATATAAATGTAAATTCACATTTCACATGTAAATCGTGCACTTCATTTTATCATATATATATTTGGATAAATTCCTCTAGTATCTATGTAACATTGTTATTTCTTACGTTTTATAAGAAACCAATCGATACATTTTTAAAGATTTTTTTTTTTTTTTGGTTTCTTTGTTCCATCAAGGGATGCTTAAATCAGGTCAGATGGAAATTATGAGCTCACACAAACTACCTAATTCCTTATTTCTCTTCGTTTTAAAGTTGGAATTATCTTCTTTGATACTGTTCATTCTTTGTAAAATTCCTTTTTCTCTTTCGCCATTTGTGATTGCCTCTATCACATCCGTAATGAGAAGACCTTTTAATTAACCATTTCCGGTATCAACATTTATCGCCAGAGAAAAAATGATAAGACATAGCGAGAAACAGTTTACTGTGATCGACTCAGGGTCTCAAGTGAACATACCATCACAATCCGAAACACTCTACCGAAACCGGAAGTGTTTGTAACTAACTACTACGTCCAGTTTCAATATATTCTCATATAGCTAAAACTGTAGGAGACACCGATCGCCTGACACCTATCACAGGTCATTAATAATTGAAAATAAATTATACCGTTCTTTTTGTCACAGATTTGTTACCTTTCGTGAAACAACTTTTCTGTAATCTTTTCAGATGCTGCACTGTCGTTTCTGTAGTTTGAAAGGCATGAAGAATTGTGTGCAGTGTTTCAACCCCACGACAGTTTGATTTATAGCAATTGGGAAAAATTCGAGACATCATTGGAATTTCTGAGCTACAGGAAGACTTTCTGTTCATATTTCCGTATTATGTCACATGGACTTGTTCTTTCTACGGCTACCCTAACATGTGCCTTTTTTTTCTGAGTCACTTCTGTATGAAGCTCGTTATCACTGAATGCTGTGCATGCTTTGGTTTACTCCATACTGTACATGTGTTCCTTCTTCAGTCGTGTTCTTTTTTTTATTTATTTTTTTTACATGTGATTGTTTCTCTGTACGGACTCCAAAATTTCTCAACTTTAGAGCATCATATATTCCTTATTTGGCAACACTGATAACTCACCTTTTGCTTATTTTCTCTCACGTTTTGTGCCAATTGTTTTAATTTCATAAAATTATATACGTTCTATTTTAAATACGTTCTGTTAGTTTTTATTGGGGCGGCGACACTGCTTGTGTAACACTACTATCATGTTCTTGAATACGTGTCCCCTTTCCTTAGGTATCTGGTTGCTTGTACACTTTTTTTAATTTTCTGCAGTTTTCCGACGTTTTCGGGGTATAATTCGGCCTAGCCTTACCCGGTCACTGCCTGGTATATGGATTATACGGAGCGGGTAAACAAGGCATTACCGCACCAAGTGACTGCCACCATGATGATTAGCGATCCACAATTGGTCAGGTGCCAATTTTCATAAATATCTAGCAGCAACGATTCGCATGTATCTTTTGTTAGTATTGATGCTACGCTGAATGTGTACGTACTATCGAACATAGTGTCTGAGTACCTTAGATCCTACCAAGAACAGAATCTGTATCTTCAGTCCATGACTTCATTTAAACATTCAAATATTCAAAACCTTTTACGCGATGTGTGTAAAATGATATACAATTTATAGTGTATATAAGAACATCTAAGGAATATGTTCTTATCAGACAAACGATTTTTATGTAGATACTTTTAGTTGGACATATTATCAGTAGAATATTGTTATATCTTAACGAATAATGGTGTTTGTAGTGATTTAAAACATATTCGATTGTCCACATTTTCTGATGTTTCTATCTTCAATGCATATTTTTACATACCGATATTTAAAGAAAATTTAACTAATTTTACACAGATTTATCTCACATATTGTTCACATATTATCGCTTTAAAATTGTTCAAAAGAAGAAAAAATATGTAACTCTGCGATCATTATAATTCTCAATTTCGATACGCACTCGTAGAAATTATATAAAAGATATATATATTTTACCGAGTAATGCCATGCAAACTTTTTTTCTTTAAAATTTCGATGCTCTGATGGGCAGCACCTTATACCAAAAGAATACTAAATTCGTTTTAACATCTGGCGGTTGTTTTTATTATGCGTGAAGTAGCAGTATAGGCAGTTGGCTGCCACTCTTTACAGCTAGACAATAATTGGCTCGAAAATTAAAGTTGTGCTCTAATGTCAGGATTTAGCACGTTCGCAAGTTACTTTCTTTCCTCTAATAATTGATAGTGTCTGTTGCACATTGCTTGTAGTTTCTAACCTATGATGCCACCGGAATGTAAACCACATTTGTGAAATTAAAATCTTATGTAACTGATTCTCCGAACGAGAGCATATCAACAGATGGAAAAGTAATTTTATGTAATGCCTGCAAGAGCATTTTCAAATTTTCAGTGATTTTTAATGCAGCAATATACGACGTATTTCGACAGCAAAACACCAAGTTAAAAATAAAACAAGAAAGGTAAACCAGCTTTATCCCTCGGATATGTATCCATATAAGAAAGAAAAAATTAACAAGGACTTTTGCCAAACCGTAATAGGTACAGATATAGCACTCTACCAGTTGAACAGCCTGTGTTATTATCAGTTTCTGGAACAGTATACAACACAAAGTATACAGACCAGTGAACATTAAGGAAAATGTATTCACCACATCAGTAGAAAGAAATGCTGATCAATATAAGGAAGGAGATTCAAGAAAAATCAAAATGGACCTCAGTTGATAAAACTAAGGACATGAGAGTGATAGATGTAATGACTTGTGGGCCATCTAAACCTGCTCTCTTGAGTGTGAAGTCATTAAGAAATATAACAATAAGATAATTGACAAAGTATTCAATGATGTGATGTCTATTCTATATTCTGGGTGTATCACGTGTGAAAATGTGATCCTGTTTCTCAGTGGTGCACCTCCCAAAATATGAAGGATGGAGGATTATTAATGATAATTTATCCAAAGATGATTTACGTCACGTGCGTAGTACATGCTCTTCATAGATATGTCGAAGTTATTCGTGCTAATTTGCACAGAGTGGATTTATAACTTTTTCAATGTTTTTTGAAGGTTCTCGGTAGGATTAAGTTGTTGAATGTGAATGTGAATAAGTTGTTGAGGTGAATGAGGTAAGAGTTAAGCACCTCAATATGACATTGCCACCCAAACATATTGTAACACGATGGGAAACGTTGTTAGAAGCAATATATTTTTATTCTAATCACCTCGAATCCATCCAAAATGTATTAAGTTCTGTAGACTGAAAATGCTGCTTCAATTCGATGTGCTTTCTGCTGTGTCTGTTTTTGAAATGAAAAATTTTAAGTTTACCAACCCATGTTATGACCTTTAGGCTAAGGGAGTGCTATCTCTGGTGTTGATGACTCTACAGTGAGAAATGAAATAGAGTATTTTGAGACTAATTTCTTGTGCGTCGTACATGCATGAACAGCTTTCTAGAAATATAGTATCCAACTGAACAAGAGTTTCGATATCGTTGGAAAAAATACTGAATATTTCGACTCTAATGTTGGAAAAGTCACAGAAGTAAGAAGAAACAAGTTAGACATAGTGCTAGCCAAAAATTCAGGCTACAGTGAAAAGAGTAAAATCTTAAAATGTGAACAAAGTATAGAATCTCAAGATGTTACTAAATCTAAAGTGGCTCCTCTTACTGTTTCTGATGTAAAGTGATCTTTCAGTTGTAAGGCAATATTGAGAGACAATAGACGAAGTTTCTATTAGAAAACTTAAAACAATGGCTTTAACGCATTGCGTTGCAAATAGGTAGTTCCAGTAAGTAATGTCTTACAGCCTGTATTTGTAACACCTCTAAAATGAAGGTAAAGTAATACAACAGTTATTGGTTTCTTAAATAGTATTGTGGCAGGAAATAAATCATTGAAGGTTGCTAATGCGTTCAACTACTTGTATACAAAGTTAACATTAAGTTATTCATTTTAGAACTGGCTATGCAAAAACAAAAAATAAAATAATAAAAATAATGACGATATCAAAAATATGTTCTATAAGTTATTTTGCTAAATTGTTAGGCAAAATGAAAGTTAATGAGAACATTAAGAACCGTGTAAAATACTTATTTAAAATTATTATTTTCTTAATTAAATGCATATTAAGTTTGCAACAGGGTATATTTTACAATATTCCCTATTCGATTTGGCTTCTGTGACTTATCATTTTAAACCATTCGTGGATTACAATAAGAAATTGTTTATTTGAAATCATACTCAAATTAGGAAATCATGTGAAATAGTCTTCTTGATTCGTTATTTACACGTATGTTGGTCCTCATTTTAGTTAATATGTACGTATGTACATGTATATAAAGCAACTTGTTAGTACATATAAATTCTAACCATGGTTAGTTATTATGCTGTGGACTAGTTTGACTTTACAAATGACTCACAATTTGGAAATATCACAAACATGTTCAATTTATTGGATACATGAAACCAACAACAAAAAGTAATTAATGAAGTGATCTTTTATAATAGATTAGATATACCGGTACCAATATTCAAACGCTGTTGAAGGATTAAAAGAGCTATTAAAAAAATATAAAAGTAACAAATAAATATTTCAAACAATTTGCTTGCTTTCATATAAAATATTAAATTTGATTTTTTTGTTTTATATATAAAGAGAATTAAATTTGTTTGCATTTATATGCATATTACTATCAGATGGTTATTAGTGTAACTATATCATGTGCTATACTACTACAAAATATGAAGGACAATAAATGAACACAATAGAAGAGATATGTTACTTCTCATTTTATATGTTAAACTTGTTCATTAGAATATTTTTTCAATACAAAGAAGTAAACTTGAATGAAAAAACACGTGATGTTGCTGTAATCTTATTTACTGGTTTGAATATTATTAAGCTAATTGATGCTAGGAAGAAGAAAGAATTGTACTGTAACTCGGCTAGATTTATCTTTTGTTGTATTGGTAAAATGTTGAACCTAAAAACTAACTAACTAACTAACTCTATGGCCTATGGAACCCGGAGGTTCAATGCGCGTTCACATAAGCTCTCCACTGACTTCTATCCTTAGCTAACTGCATCCAATTTCTACTTTGTATTCCAATCTTTGCGAGATCCATCTTAATATTGTCCTCCTATCTGCGCCTAGGTCTTCCTAATGGTCGTTTTCCGATGGGTCTTCCAGTCAAGACTTTGAAAGCGTTTCTACTTTCTTTCATTCTAGCTACATGACCCGCCCACCTAAACCTCCTAGACTTGGCGACCCTAGCAATGTTGGGTAAACCTATAAATTACGTAGTTCCTCGCTATGAAGTTTCCGCCATTCCCCATTCCCTTTCCTCTTGGGTCCATATTCGTCTCAGGATCTTGTTCTCAAATATTTTCAGTCTATGTTCTTCCCTCAGAGTAAGTGACCATGTTTCGCAACCATACAAAACAACAGGCATGATTATCGTTTTGTATATTTAAAGCTTCAAATTCTTCGACAGAATTCGCGACGACAAGAGATTTTGAACCGAATAGTAACACGAATTCCCTGCTTTTAGTCGACATTTAATTTCTTCGTGGATATGATTTTCCTCTGTTAATATTGATCCTAGATATTTGAAACTATCCACTTTATCAAAATGTTGAACCTTAAATATTAAAATGTGTGCACTTTTTGTGTGTGTGTGTAAAAACAGTTTCCTCATCATTTTTGTGCTCCGAATTGATGGCTCAAATATCTTGCTGTTGTTGCAATAAATTGTACATCCTCAGTTTGCAATGGTAGTAACGGGTAACAATATTAAGTTTTCTCTAGACGATTCTTCCTTCGTATCTCAATTATTCTTGATACAGTTATTCAGAATCTCACTTAATTTTTCTTTCCAACATTTGAAAATTTTCTAAATTTCTGTAAACAAACCCGAATTTTTTTCGGTTTATAAATCAAAATGCACTGTTTCGTTGGACTCTACTCTGTAGTAGATAGAACAGTGTAACTAAGGTTTCTGACCTTTTTGTGATACTACTCTGTACAAAGATTGTCATCCTATTTTTTTAAAATATGTGTACGAGTATATGTTTAAAATTACAAAACACTAGAGTCAAACTAGACCCGTATATGTTCCAGGATGTTCATTCATACTTCGATACACTATAAATACACTATAAAATAGTGTTTTCTTTTTTTAAAAAAGTTAATCTGATTAATTTTAAGAGCGGAAAGATAATTTAGAAGAGTTGAAATTTGGTCCATCTTTCAAAGCAATTCTGAGTACAGCATTCTAAATTTATATTTGTGTTCTTGAAAGTAAAACTTTCGACTGTAGGTAGGAAACTAAATCGCTTTGAATTGAGCAAGTGTTCTTCCTTTCTCTTTTCTTGTTGCTTACAGTAAAGAAATTGAATAGCTAAAAATATTGGGAAAGAATGAATGAATGAATAGATCTTCTCTTCTTGCTTAACTTTGATGGTGATTTTGCTCTTGTGCTATCAAACTGTGAGGAAATTATATTTAGTGATAGAATCCGACAAGCGGAAGACAGTGGGAGGAAGGAAGCGTAGGTGACGTGTTCTTGTATAAAAAGGAGTGAGAGAATTACGTCTTAAGAACACTGACGTATACTCGCATATATATATTTCTTTTTTAAAAAAAATGCTTTTGTGACGGAGCTCACAATTCATTCATACTTAGGTTGTTCTTTTCAAGATGAAGAAACGTTGAAGTTGAAGAAGACACTATCTTAAACGTAAAAGTAATCTGTAGTTATATAAAATTAAAAGTGCCTAGGTTTGTGACTTCATAACTCTTGAACTATCTGACCGATCTCGATCAAATTTGCTACATAGACGAGGTTTATACCTAGTGGGGTTTTAATCATTTGACTTTGACAGTGCAACTTAAGAGTGGGGAAAGGGATATATGTAAAACTGATCGAAAATGATCGATATTAGTGCCGAATGCATAGCTTTCGGGGTTGCTGAGATGAACAGTGACACTTCTGATGCCGTTCAAATCCAAATTCAACCCCGCAAGTTGGAGGAGAGGAGGGATATATATAATGATCGAAAATGACCGATGTTAATGATGAATTCATAGTTTTGGGGTCCTAAGATGAACAGGGACACTTTCAATGCCGTTAAAATGTAAATTATGTCTTTATGTCCAAAATGAAACGTATTCTTCCCGTGTGAAAAACGGATATTCTGCTAGTAGTAAATATATATAACATACAGTGAACAAATGCCATTATATATGGGCTTTTCTTATGTTATTTTAGTGATAACAATATTTCAAGATACAAAACGACACATTTAATAAGTTTACCATTATAGTGATTGCCTTTGGTTAGGTCCTACTTGGTCATGGGTTTGATTCTCTGGAGAAACTCAAAAGTTTTTGTCTACAGTGAAGTGATACAGGCTAGATAGGCTGTAAGATTACCACTTCAAAACTATTTTTATCACGTGGTGCATTAATGAGTTGCTTTTCTACTCTCTTGGCGTGGTAGAGGGACAAAGAATCAGGGAATGTTACCTCCCGTTGTAAAACAAAAAAAAAAAAAAACAAGTTATTATTAATCTACCCAACTCCTATAAGAGTACTAGGCTAAGATTACCTGGGAACTTTGCCCCAGGCCCTCATATTTGCTCGCCCTGTGGCCTCGCAACTTTTATTTAAATCTTTTGAAAGGTCTAAAAACCAAATTTCATATCACTATCCTTATGAGATTTCGCTATCTTCTCATAACAATTGCCATACCTGCTATTTATTCTTTCCACTCTTTTTCTTCCCTTGTAGAGGAAATATCTATAAGCATTGAAATACATCTTTAATTATTTTAAATGAAAAGTCTAAGTAGCAAATTTCACTTCTCTAACCTTATTTTGCTATATGGCATTCTGTTATAACAATCGTTACTCCATCATTTTTCTTCCCATTCTTTCCTTCCTTTGTAAAGGAAACATCAGAAGCGGTGAAAAGCGTGTCTAATTATATTAAATGGGAAACTCATATACCAAATTTCATGCATCTACCCTTCAGCGAGTCAGAGATATGAGCATTTTACTATAATAATTTCCATACCCATTTCATACTCTTGCCCGTCGAATTTTCAAACATTTTTCCTTAGTTGTTCCTTGTGTCACAAATCATATGCATTGTCAAAATTTTAAGTTTCTAGCTTAAGTAAGTTGACCAAGGTGTTGATCAGTCAGTCAACTAATCAGGACTTATTTTTATAGAAATATTGTAGTTTTAACTTTCCATTATCATTGCCTTTAAGCTGAAAGAAATAGTATAAATAAAACCAGATTATAAAGAAATAGCTAATTAGTAAATTATATTCTGAAATCCATCCATGTGATGTTCACTCCAAAATTCAAAGAATATGATCTACTAATGAAGTACGAATTCTAATAACCATGATTCTCTTTTTTGAAATCCTACTTTTCACGAGCCTCTTCAAGGAATTCTTCGGCTTGTATAAGTTCTTAATTCTTAGTTTTTTAAATAAGCTAATCAACTGAGAACCACAAAAACATGATATGACGTAGTAAACACTAGGAAATTTGAATGTTTTCATAATCGATTTGTTCCTCTTTCCAAGTAAAAAAAAACTCATTACTTTCATATTGTACAAAATTAAATTAATCAATGCAAACAATCGGTTGTCAGAGTGTACAGCAAGCACGAAAATACAAAAGGCGTTCAAAAACTTTTGTACAATTGGACATAACTGTTTTACTAGTTACACTAGGTCTATGAAATTTTGTGTGCCTGTACTTCTGTCCTTTGTATACATATGCATGTTACTCAATGTATCCTCGAGCCGCTGTGACCACTGTTCCTTCGATACCGTAAATGCAACTTGCTAAAATCCTAGACGCTAACTATTACACCACTGTTTCACACACACACGATGAGTTCTTGATCACTAGCAAACTGACTACTATGAAGGTGGGCCTTTAGACGACCAAACATAAACAAATCGGACGGGGCCAGGTCTAGACTATAAGGGAATTGAGGAAACACTTCTCACCCCATACTTCTGATTTTACTGCTGTGCTTGATTGGCAGAGTGGATTTGTTTCTGTTTACGTGTGAGCAGGTGTGATACTCAACAGGCATAAAGTTTCCTGTAATCTAAAGACTATATTAATATTATAATACTATCCACAGATAACCCAATCGCTTCAACAAGCGGTCGTGTGGTTACACATTTGTCAATATAGCCTTTGTTGAAGTTGTTCACTGCAGCTGGTGGTATGGCATACAGTGTTGGTCCAGGAAACTGAAATCACCACTGTGAAACCTTTATGCCCTTTACTGGGTATTGCTGCGGTCTAATGTCTCATCCCCGTCAAATGAATATGATTGAGTAATTGCTGGTCTTATTCAATGTCCGATCGTTGATGGATGACTGTCTATTTATATCTCCTTGTGGGCGTATCTCTAAATAAAGGAAGAACATTTGCTGCACAACTTCAGCATATAGGACACAAGTACATGCACACAAAATTTCATGGTCCTAGTGCAACTTTTAAAAGAGCTATGGCCCATTGTGCAAAACTTTTTTAATACTATTTGTATAAGAAAAAACAGGAGGGTGTTTCGTGAGGTCAGCAAGCAGGTGGCTAAATATCATTACATCTATATATATAAAAGAGAACGCACAAATCCTTTGTTACCTCATCACGCTAATACGGCTGAACCAATTTCTTTTATTTTTGGGGGGTTATTAGGATTTGGACCCTAGATGGTTTTTATCATATCACTTTAATTTTTAATTACCAGTGTCTCGAGATAATTGACCATTCAAGTGTCCATAACGTACAAATCCTTTGTTATTAGTTCATCATAGGTAAAAATAAACGTATTTATATGCAACCCGCATGACCGTGTCACTCGGCGGGTTAACATAAATGACAGGCGATATAATGTTAACATTTACTGCAATCTACTATGGTTTTTATCATATCACTTGAAAGCGAAAACTTCCGGGGTGACCGCAGCGAAGCGGGGCGGGTTAACATAAATGACAGGCGATATAATGTTAACATTTACTGCAATCTTCTATGGTTTTTATCATATCACTTGAAAGCGAAAAAGTAAAAATTATCTAAGTAACAAAGTTTATTGCGTTCCGGGGTGACCGCAGCGAAGCGGGGTGAACGCTGCTAGTTTTATAATAAAGAAGATACCAAATTGTTAAATTGCCGTAGTTTGAAAATGTATATCTGGATTTTGAAAAGCAAGCTATTATAATCTAATACACTTAGAATTCAATAAAAAAAATACATTTTAAAGAGGATTAGTAAAAATAATAGCATTACTTATAAGATTATAAGAAGCTAATGTTGTTATTCGTTAGATATTTGTTTTCTGAGCTTAAACTATAGTTCTTCATATAAGTATGCAAACTTCTAAGACTAATTTTAATTACAATGTACAAAGAATGTGCCCTTTTGTACCTCTACGTATGTGCAGCTTATACAGTTCTGAGCAACGCCCATTCGATAATTAGCAGAATTTAAATGTCACAAATCTATAACTCAAGGACAAGAATAAGCAGTGACCTCGACTTTGCTTCAAAGAAAATTCATACGTTTCCTCAAACTTCGTACGTGCTGCGTGTATACCTAAATATTTAATTGGCTTAAAATTCCTAGCATACTTTAGTTGACATGTTGTTATGATCTTGCAGAACAAGTTCCTGCTTTTTATTTATTATTTAGAATACTATGTTTATTATGAAACTAGTTTATTATATTTATAATTTTAAGACATATTTCATCTTCTACTGAATCATGAAATATTTATTGTCATCCTACCTGAGAAAGCGTGATGCAAATATTCTAAAATTTTGTCAAAAAGGAACTCCAAACCTGTCTTGAAAGCTTAACAAAATTTCTATGCTTGGTAACTCTACTCGCATCACGCTGACAAAGTTGAAGAAAAGGATTCAAAGTCTATGTATTTGCAGTAATGCTCTCGTATGTGTTAGTGGAGGCAATTTTCACGTCGTAACCCTGTAGTTAAAATAGTGAGCGGACTAGAAACAAAGAAATAAAAACGTAATAGTGATTTTAGGATTGAGAACATGCTTTACCAAACACCATTTTTGAAAGTGCCCCATCTAAAAGTTACATCTCTCACACCTAAAAAATCAATACCGTTTGAATTGTTGATTCGTATTTACGACCTCTGTCAGCAGGCAAACTATATGTATTGGAAAAGACCTACAGTTTGAATCGGTGAATCGAAACCATTGTAGTATTTTTGACATTCATGGGAATCACAGCCTCAACATCCACAAAGGTATTCGCGCTATTCACTTGACAAAAGGGCAGATGCGAAACACAACTTTTAATCATTATTATTATTATTATTATTATTAGTAGTAGTAGTAGTAGTAGTAGTAGTAGTAGTAGTAGTAGTAGTAGTAGTAGTAGTAGTTACTGTTGCACTACTCGTAGTAGAAATAAGAAGTTACAGGAGCAGTGGCTTATGGAACTAATGCTTTCCGTAAAGCTTAAGGCAACTTGAACTTCATGTAAGCCGAACTTGTAAATTACGGTAAGTGCAACTTCGATAAGAACGACAGTATTGATTATTCTTCGTATTATATTCAAATTATTGGTACTGAATTATTTTATAAATCAAAATTCATGTAACAGTGTTTACCCGGATATATAGTAAACTGTGAAGTATGAAAAATATATAATTGCATTACCGTAATATTTTACTTACAGCTATATTCTAACTTCACGTAACCGTGAATTGACGTTACTCATGTATTAAAGTATTGCAGGGGTTGCTGCACTTACTTCACATTTATTCATTGTTTATGCACTTGACCAACTTGAAAGAATACTAAAACGATTAAATTTTATGTTTTTCCTATCTCTTTTTCCTCTCATAACCAGAGATGGGCACCCTCACTCATTTTTGCCCTCAAGAGGGCCGCCCTCACCCTCACTCACCCTCATTTCGGTATATGAGGGTGAGGGTGTCTGAGGGTGAGGGTGAAAGAGACTATTGAGGGTGAGGGTGTCTGAGGGTGAGGGTGAAAGAGACTATTGAGGGTGAGGGTGTCTGAGGGTGAGGGTGAAAGAGACTATTGAGGGTGAGGGTGTCTGAGGGTGAGGGTGAAAGAGACTATTGAGGGTGAGGGTGTCTGAGGGTGAGGGTGAAAGAGACTATTGAGGGTGAGGGTGTCTGAGGGTGAGGGTGAAAGAACTATTGAGGGTGAGGGTGTCTGAGGGTGAGGGTGAAAGAGACTATTGAGGGTGAGGGTGTCTGAGGGTGAGGGTGAAGGAGTCGACTGAGGGTGAGGGTGGCTGAGGGCGAATATGAGGGAATCAACTGAGGGTGAGGGTGTATGAGGGTGAGGGTGAAGGAGTCGACTGAGGGTGAGGGTGGCTGAGGGCGAATATGAGGGAATCAACTGAGGGTGAGGGTGTCTGAGGGTGAGGGTGAAGGAGTCGACTGAGGGTGAGGGTGGATGAGGGTGAGGGTGAGGAAGTCGATTGAGGGTGAGGGTGAATGAGGGTAAGGATGAGGGAATTGATTGAGGGTGAGGGTGAGTGAGGGTTAGCAAAAATGCCCATCACCAGAATGAATTTCTGAAGGATGTTTGCTTGAAAGTTATTTGTTTGGGAAATGGTTCAAATAGCACTTCCCTGCGAACTCCAAATAGAGTAGCAACCTAGTTGGCACAGAGTGACGTAATTAGGTCATAAAACATTAGCTGGTACAGTGTACGAATTAATGGGAATGGTGAATGGGATATTCCGTGTGACAAAAATGTAATTCCCTCCCTGAAGGAATTCATTTTTCTTCTCTCTAGTATTTTTTTAAAGTGGTCATATAGATAGAAAAGATAATAACGTATTTTATGTAACGAAACAAAAATAGGCATTTATATCTGACTTGAAACATATCAAAAACATTTTTGCAGTCGTTAGAATCACACAGTTTGTTTTTTGGAATAGTTACTTATTGATGCAGAAAACTTTCCTTTTGTCAGAAGCAAACTATAGAGGCTCGAAAGGGATGCAAAGGTAACAAAAATTCTGCAATTCTGGGAAAAGCATACATTGTAAGACGTGTCAATCTCAAAAGTCGTCATAACATTCGTTGTAACGGATGATCTATAAGTTAATAGAATGACGTATTAGCCTCTCTCTCTCTCTCTCTCTCTCTCTCTCTATATATATATATATATATATATATATATATATATATATATATATATATATATATATATATAGATAGATAGATAGATAGATAGATAGATAGATAGATAGATAGATAGATAGATAGATAGATATAGATATAGATATAGATATAGATATAGATATATAGATATAGATATAGATATAGATATAGATATATATTCGTTTTCACCACTGAACTTAAAGTATTTTAAATTTAATTGATACGTTTGAGATTTGTTTGCCTGCTTAAATGTACAGTACACATCATGTTTTGCCACTCCAATATAGAAACATAATTAGGGGTTAGTTCAACTTTAACTAATACAAATTTAAACTACTGTTACTTATTTTCTAACCCTCCTCATCGCTAGTCGGTTGCCTGTCTTTACACAAGCAGTGACACAACTAAGTCACGTCGCTCAGTGACTGAATGAGAAGGGGCAGTTACATGGGAGGGGTCCTTTCAACTGAGGGTGGCCTTCCAGTTGACCTGCTGAAAAAGAAAGTGATGTTGCAATTTTTACCGTCTTGCTTACTGATTTTTCAGTAGTTTCCAGATTTATCTAGATTTTTCGTTACTTTTGTTTTCGTTGCATCCTCCTTTTGTTTCTCTTAGCTTGAAGGGCATAGTTCTGGGATGTTAAACTGAAATATTTCATTTAATTTGAATTCAATTTGGATAGGTTTTAATGACAAGAAAAAAGAAATCAATCATTAGTTTCATGATATGTGCTTATTTTACTCTTAAATATATCATATTGTTAAAATTATGTAACTTCCACAACTATAACGCTTGTACGAACCAAACATGTTAAGTGGTTTGCCCCTTTCCTTCCCCCCCTCCACGTAAGGCATCAGTGCCGCAAAAGCCCGATGAGAAAAATATATAATCTTTCCTTGCCACCGCCAGAAATCCGTCCTTGACCGCCCCTGTCCATACTATTATATTGATATCCTTTAATGATTGTATTATTATAATATTATTATTATTACATAATGTATCTATTGATAATATAAGTTTAGCGATGGCAACAACGTATCACTTCGACAGGAAACACGTGCCATTTATGGCTTATTTGGAGTGTTATTTACGAGGGCGATTAGGGTAAATTTTCTGCTTGAGTACAAATGAAGCCGGTTGGGGACCAATAGAACGTCTCTTACTATTATTTGTAATGTGTGATATTTATCCACTTGAAGAGTGTGTGACATTTCAGGCTGGTTTTGGAGATAGAAATGTCTTTACCATAGATTTTCATGAGTGGTGTTTGAGACTGGCATTTGTATTTGTTGTTTTAGTAACAAATTCCATGGCATCTTTTTTTTTTTTTTTTTTTTAACATAAACATCATAGAGTAAGGAAACCTCTTGAATTTACAAGGTAGGAAATTTATATAAAGTCTTCTTTCGAAAGCTACTCTGAAACAACGGCGTGTCGTTTCCCACAACTCGATTTTGGTGTTGTTTGTCACAATATTTTTATTGAGGATTCCTATTCCAGTAAAGATTAACACATATCTGACGAAACAGCTAATGTTGCGGGAACTTATATTTGTATTGATCCCTTGCAAAAAAAAAAAAAAAAAAAAAAAAAAAGTGGTGAGTGTTCTCGCTTTCGGGATAAGTCTCATACAATCTCGCTGCTGAAAAAATATTTAGCTCCAAATGAACACGAAACATCCTAAATTTCACGATAGCTTCGTAAATTGACCATTGCATTTCTCTTTTAACGGAGTCCTTTATATTAACTCATTTTATATAATGTACTACGTATTTTTCCGTTATTACTTGACCAGCGAACGAGTGCAGGCGGCCGGTTTTGGAACTAATATGCAAGCAGCAGTGTTTCTAAGCAGATTATCTGTAATTAATCTATCACAGTTCTTATGGTCGTGTTCGTAATAAACATCTTCACGCATATGCTCAAGTAAAGACTAACAATTTCAAAAGTTATTGAAGTTATTTGCAGAACATTTTAAGTAACAAGCAAAGAAAAAGGAAAAATATATACATCCTCGATATTAACTTGCGAATAAACTGACCTCAGTATTGTACAAAAGATCAGATGCTCTCTGTGGGAAAGAAAACGAATTAAAATTGGTCGATTCGACTCGTTCCGAAATTTTTGACGAGAGGATATGTAGGATGTGTACTCATTATTTTCTGGTGACTGTCTCTAGTATTTTTAAGTCTATAAAATATGCATAGGGACAAATTCAAGGAAAGTTCGGGACAAAAAATCATCGGAGGAAGCAAATTGTAGAGTACTCACAAAAAACACTAGAACTTTTGGTAGACATATGATCTCCCGTTTTCAAAACTATAGGGTATGCTTATCCATGTATATGCTCCTTCTTTCGTAAATATAAAGTGAGAAGTGAATCGAGGAGAGTCAAGAAAATTGTGGAGTTTTGTAGGTATGACTAGTTCACCCAAATGTTTCATCTCAATTTCAAACACTGTTTAGTAATTAGTAAACAATGATTAATAATTAGTATATATATATATATATAGTATGGCGCTAAATTCGTTGTACAAAAGCAGACGAGTGATTCCTGAGAGTAAAACAAACAAAAAAAGCTCCAATAAACATAGGGGGAAAACCTCATCGTTTACGTGTTATAGGCTGCCAAAAAGAGGAAAAAATGAATTTTAAAGGTCCATAGCTCCGAAACTATGGGACCTACCGTAGTCGGATCAAGATTTCACTTAGGAACTAGTATGCGCCCTATCCAAAAATGCGTGTTTCAGAATCTTGAGGTGCTTCCACAACAATTTTTATAGAGGGAGTTTGACTACGGGCTTATGATATAAAGTATTCTCCAACTACCTCCATAAAAATTGTTAGGTGAGTACCTTAGGATTCTAAAATATGTATATTTGGATAGAACACATACTAGTTCCTATGTGAAGTCTTGAGCCGACTACAGTAGATCCCATAGTTTTGGAGCTATGGACTTTTAAAATTCATTTTTTCATGTTTTTGGTAGCCTATAACACTTAACGACGGGGTTTTCGCCCTATGTTTATTGGAACTTTTTTTGTTTGTTTTACTCTCAGGAATCACTCCTCTGCTTTTGTACAACGAATTTAGCGCCATACTATATATATATATATATATATATATATATATATATATATATATATAGATAGATAGATAGATAGATAGATAGATATAGATATATAGATATAACTTGATAAGGTAATTGTATGAACCCAATAAAGATCATTTATCAACGTTTAAAGATACGCAACTCATTACACAATTTACTTCAATAATAAATATGATTTAAATGTTGTTATATCAATCTTTCGTGGACTCGTCGTAACCTGGAAGAATTCTGATAAATTTTACATGAAACTAAGACGGAAATTAGGACACTTTTTTTTTTTTTTACAAAAATTTACAAAACGAGACGAGGAAATTTTGATTCGAGACGAGACTTTTAAAAACATTTACGACACGAGACGACAAAACCTGAATTCTCATCTCGTCTCGAGGGCAACGCTATGAGCAAGAGAGTAAGAAATCAAATATGTACGTTCATGTTCCTTTAAGCTGCACTAAGCTGCAAATATTCCCAATGTTGCATTGGAGCGGAGGGTGAGCGATTAAAGTGGGGTGCCCGATAATTGAAGGTTCCTTATAACTCCAGTGAAATTCAGAAAAAATCTCTGAATTACGTAAAAAAAAAAAAAAAAAAAAAAAACATTCAAAATACATTTTCAAGGCAACTCTTACAGTCATTGCGTTATTATAAGATTAATTCTACTTCTGAAACTGATTAGAATGAATATGTATTTGAATAACGAAACCCCTCTCATAAGTTTTTTCAAAGTATCAAGTTTGAGAAGAACGAAGTTTCTTTCACTGTTGTTATCTCATTGCTCATGATACCAGTGATGAAACAATTGGCCAGAAATTACGCGGCCGCTTCTTACATCAATTCATGAAGAACATGATTCCCAATATTAGGTAGCTAATTTCAGTATTAACAAAAAAAAAAAAGAAAGAAAAAAAGAAAAGAAAAGAAGAAAAGAAAAGAAGAAAACAAGAAAAGAAAAAAAAAGGCACCCAACCTCTTGCAACCATGTGTAGCACATTTTAATACTTACACTTAAAATAAAAATACAACTGGATAAAGACGATTGCCTTTGTCTTTGGATTTCATATGTGAATAACAATATAGGGCTTTTCAGATAGAAGAGGAGGAGGGGAAGGTTTTATTAAACAAGACCGTACATCTGATATGTTTAACTATAAACAGCTTGTGCTTATAGATTAAACTCAGTCCTCTGAAGTCAATCGACAAATGCCATTAAAATGTTAAAGAAAACAACGTATCAGTATTATTATATACTACAGACACAAAGATACCACTAGGCTCCCAATTTTTAAATTTATATTGTGTGTGAAAGCAGATAGTAGATTTAATTCTTTGTCACATGATAACTAGAACCTGAGAGAAATTCAGAGGGAGTCCAGGGGAAATTTCATTCCTTATAAATAAAAGTTGTGAATTTATTATGTACTGAAGCAGTTATACTTACGCTTACACTACCCATACAGTGATGTTTTATCAATACTTTTATTCAAACTACGAAGGGCTGGATTTCTATAATGATCTTAAATTAAGGATATACTGAATCAAATTTTACAAATCAATCCCGAAAGGTAAGCTATCCAATCCCATAAATCTTTAAAAAACGAAGGAAAAATTTCTTCACCTCCTTTTCCCTCAAATGATTCATTTCTCTAAAGAAAATGAAATTTCTTTATTTTAACGCCCATGATTATGTTGTTTATGCTAGAGGACGCAGGTGATTAATGAAAGTGAAGGATTGTAAAATTAAATTTTGGTCTTTCACTGGGATTCAAACCCAGAACCACGTACAGTCAAAGCACACGCACTAGCCAATAGACCAACGGAGAGGACTTCCACAGTTCTCGAGTGGAAACATATCGGAATTCTTCCCTGGCCAAAACTCGAGAAAATAATTTATTTGTCAACCAATAAAATACACTTAAAACAAACACAAGCATCGTGAGCCTTAAGCTTATTTTGATTTAAACTTACAGTTACAAGGTATATCGCAAAACTCTAAGCTATCAAACTTAAATTAACCTTTTAGTCATTGACATTGTCATTCCTTCGTTTTACAGGTTGATCCTGTTTTATAATGAAATCGAATAAAACGTAATCAATTTTTATACAATCTGCTTAATACACGGTAGAAGCTCACTGAATTGTCAATTGTGCTATGTTGTTCTTAAATTGGTAATTTCCATTCATATATCACTATTCACAATATATCTGTATTATTGCAGGAATGGTTCACTACAACTACATAACTTATGGCTTTCTTTATTAAGCGTAAACAGATTATGTTATGTATAACATCTAAACTAAAACTTTTAAAAACCGTTGAATACACTACAGGGTGAAACTCTCCGCTCTCCTGTCCCACCGCGCTTGCCCTGGAACTGATGTAAACACAACATCAGCGCAATCCCTTCAAAACAACAATGCTATCCTGGTCAGGTAATATATTATGCAACTTAAGAACCGGCTTTTATATACTTAAAGTAATGTGTAGATGGATCGAAAAGTAGAACCACATTATGCTTACAATTCTCAAATGTATTACACATAACTTCTAGACTCAATGTGGTGCTATGAGGTAAATTTCATACTCCTAAACATCTTACTTAAGCTTTCATTAACTTCAATTTTTGTTCTTTTAGCAAAATACAGGCTATAATCAACTCGCCCTTTCAAATTTTCTATTCTTATATTCGGAGGCTGCTCTTGAGGGAACACCGTTATAGAATCAAAGTTTTCTTGCCTCAAAGTAAGAGAAAGAAGATAATCTGATCCAGTCAGAAGGTGAGGGGCACGATTCGGAACAATATTGCGGAGTCTTAGGTTCCCAAATCACTTGCATATATACACTTGTATAAGGAAAGCTTGGTGCAATATAGTGCGAAGGCACGTATTGTTCCCAGGGGCGTCATTTAGGGGGGGCAGGGAGGGACATTTGCCCCCTTCCGAGTTTGAGATGTGTATAGATTTTATCAATAGAATAGCAATAAATCAGTGAAAAACGCGAAATTTTGCTTATATCAAGGGGTCTTGCCCCCGCAAGCAAAATTTGAAATGCTCCTGATTGTTCCCAGAAGAAAAGAAAAATTCCAACTGTACTACGATACCAATTAATGAAGGCAAGAACAGCACTTATGATATTTATTGGCATCTGTCTCCTTTTTTAAAAACTTGTCAGCAGCAACGGGTCATAAGATATCCAAGGATACTAAAGATAGTTTTTTTTTTTTTTTTTTTTTTTACAAATTTGGCTTAGCACATAGGTGTCCAAACTCTCGAGCTCGTCACTCGCACTCAACTGAGCTCGGGCTCAATAATCAAGAGCGAGCCCGAATCCTAATAAAATAAGTCAGAGCAAACCGAAATGAGTGCGAGCCCAACTGAGAGAAGTGAACCGGAGCAGGAGCCCAACTGAGGGAACTGAGCTCGAGCGAGCCCAGTGCAAAATGACTATCTATTCAATTTATATATATGAAATATAAATAATAATATACTGTAGATATAATGTATACCTATGCATATTATTATATATAAATTTCAATCACTTGAATGAGAATGATATTTACCCTTACTTATTGTTTATTAAGTACATGAAGATAACTGTGAGTGTGAGGGAGTCTATTGATGGTGAAGGTGGCTGAGGGTGACCAGGGTGAGGGTGGTTGAGGGTGAGTGTGATTGAGTTGATTCAGGGTAAGGGTGAGTGAGGGTTAGCAAAAATGCCCATCTCTGGTATGAACCATAATCCTGCGATAAATAGTCTCGACGAAATAGCTGCTTGACTGAAAGTCTAAATTTACCTAAAAAGTAAATCTCAAACAGGTTAATAAAAAATATGTATTATGCAGTACTTCGACAGTGCTGCTGCAATTGAGTATTTTAATATATGTAATACAAATAATGTATTTTGAACTGTGTACAATACAAAATCATGTATAGCCATATTGTGGAGTGTGTACTCTCTATCATTTCATAATAAATAATAATAATATAAAAACATTAGTGCCTTTGTTTGACATGCTGTTTTCTATGACATACTGAGATTTGCCACCACGATAGATTTTTTAGAGAGTTTAGAGGTTCAGACCCTCTGTAGCAACGGCGCTGATTATTATTAGGTTATTACAAACATAATTTTTATCATTGTTATAACATAGTTTGTAGTAACATAATTGTATTATTTACGGTGAGTTTATGTCCGGTTAGCTTTTTTCCGCTTCTGCATCAATATAGGTGAGCTTATGTCCACGATCCGCCACTACACGCAAGAACCACGTAAGGATGGAAAACGTGCTAATTTAATTTCAAATATCTATATGTTAATGGTAAAAGATTCACTTTGGAAGAACTGGAAAAGAACGGATCCCTATCTCCCTTCCAGATGTTGGTGTGCAACAAACAAGTTTAAATAATTCGCCTGGGGCGTATTCCAAGTAGCAGGGATCTCTTTAGGGAAAAGCGAACTTTTCTGAATGCGCAGGTGGCGACTTGCCAGAGGGGCAAAAACACAGCCTCATAGTTGCCCTTCCGAAGTCTTCTAATCTTCCTCGTAGTGTTCATACAACAACAGCGAAAGGCAAGATTTGATCCCTCCCCAGCACTCAACCATGCGTCAATCTGCGAGAAATCTTTGGTAACAGATTTCCAAGAAAAAGTGATGTACTTGACAAAAGGAAACATCCCATGCTGGTAGAAATGTTGATGACAAATGCAAGCGGAAACACGGTATTGAGGACAATACAGAGATTGGAAGCGGAAAAAACTTGTAGGTTGCCTTCAACTGATCCAAGTGATTTATTCAAAACAACTGGGCATTCACAAAAGCATTTGCACACGATACCGGTAATGCCGGCGCCAGCTGCGGCAATGTCGGTGACGGCCATGATTTCAATGTAATGAAATCTTAGCTTGCACACGCACCGGCATTCACTGGCGCAAATCCCGGCGGGATGAGGGGACATGTCCTCTCCAATCTTGAAACTGGGGGGACTGTCCCCCCAATAATCCGATTTGAAATGTGTATTTTAGGAAAAAATGTGATGATTTGTGTCGATTCCCACAAAGGAATGTGAGATGAAATTGATGTCCTCCCAGAATAAGCCTTAAATCTGCCCGCCTCCCAATGTTGAAGATGAAGACAGTTCTGCTCCCTGATCCTCCACAGGATTGTTTTTCAATGCAGCCGGCGTTATCACCGAAACCGGCTTTGTCGAAGGCAATGCTTCCTTCTGGGTGGTTGCACACACGGCCGGCAATGTCGCCTGGCTACCAGATACATTTCTACAGTTTAGGTAAAGTGAGTGATTGACAAGGCGCTGGGTATTCTTGTTTCGTTTCTTGTGTTTTGGAGTTTAGTTGTTTCCATTTCTTTTATTACAATTGTATATTATTATTATTATTGTCTCGACCTGCAAATCACTTTATTATTATTATTATTATTATTATTATTATTATTATTATTATTATTATTATTATTATTATTTTACAGACTGTGTTGGAGTAGATAATTCCCTTTCTTAAATAAAATATAACACGTGGGAAACCTGGAGAGTGTCGATTTTTAAAATTAATTTTCTTCAGATAAAATGTGCGATATCTGGAAGATATCGATTTCCGCCTAAATAGTTATCATCAAATACAATATACGAAATTTGAATATCCAATTTTCGTTGATTATTTTCGACCCTTTTTTTTATTTTTCTTCTCTCTCTCTTTTTGATTATATCTTATTCTATCGTACTAATGCATTTAAATTTTATTATATTACAGCATTGTGCGTTTCTACAGTCTTTGAATGAATGTTATGGAAATTGGAAGTTCAGACCAATAATGTAGGCTGTTGTGTATTCCATCCTTGGATAAAGTTTTTAGAAAGAAAGACTACTAACTTTAAAATAATTGTTGTCTATATACAGTAATATATCTACGAACTGCGTTATGAACCCCTGTCCATTGCCATAAATATGTACAGTAGATATTACTTGTCCCACTCAACCAGATGCGGCTCTTAATCTATGTGCAGAATCTATCTTTTAACCTACTTTTACGCTCTCTTCATAGTGACGTCACCACCGAGACGCTTGAGCTTGTCGTCCGCTTTTCGCGTGAGGAATTACTAATAAGACAAACAACCCCTTATTTACTTTGGACTTCTTCTGTGTTCGATTTGTGTTTGCTTTCCTATGTAGAGCATATTTTTGTGGGAAAATCTTTCTGTCGTATGTTTTTGACTACTTGGACGAATGTAATTTAATAGTTAAAAAAAAAGCTAATATCTCGGAAGATGATATATTCTTTACGTGGGCTTGACTGTACAAACGTGTGTGGTTTCGTAAAATCTTAAACTCCGAAAACAATATTGCAAGATAGTGTGGTGAGCTTGACTACATGCGTGTATGTTTTAAATGTCCTCTTGTACTGTAGCAAGTGCAGCAATCATAATAGAGAAACAAAAAGTACAGGCATTATGCACCAGTTTTCCAAAGGACTCTCTTCTTGTAAAACAGTGGGTCCACGCATGTAAAATAAAAATAAAATAAACTTTAAAAATGGGACTGTTTTTAGTAGTCTATGCATTTCACAGCAAGCCCGTAGCCAGCCCAAAAATTTAGGGGGGGCCGGTAGAAGTTAGGGGAGGGCGACCCAATCATATTATACTTCATCACCATATTATAGTTCATTTGCAAGCCTACCGTGAAACGTTTAGGGGACCAGCCAAAGTTTAGGGGGGCCCGGCCCCCCTAGCCCCCGTGGATACGGGCCTGTTTCATAGAAGAACATTATTTGCGAGATCTGAAATCTGAATTTACTTCTAGACTTGGCGACAAAGATAATTGTCAAATCAAATACCATTCCCTCAATTCCCTCAATATTCGTTCCTTTTACATGTGCTATAGTGATGTCTTAATCGTTCGTTTAGAATGTAATTCATTGTAATATACTCCTTTGACTTCTTTTTCTTTGCATATATTTCCTCATGACTTTCAGTAACGGTGGAACGTTGTGGAGGACGGCGTCTTCCTGAAATTCCACTAGGTCCAGATTGCTCTTCATGATTTGTTGCATTTTATTGTCAGACATATTTCTTCTGTGTTATCCCATAGAAGTTCACGTTCAACGAATTTACAAAAAGCAATTGAAAAGTAAAAACAAAAACAAAAAAAAAAGAAAAAAAGAAATTCGCAAAGCGTAAAACAGTTCGCCACTACTATTCGAAGGCAATGAACGATCTAGTGATCATTATACGTTCTTCGTGGCACTATCTCACTTGAGTTTCGCGGGTTCAAACGAGAGTAACACTTCCTAAGCTCCGAATGAGACTTATTGTTTCCAAAATTCTCCCATCATTCCTAAAGATGAAGAGATCATGTGATGCTTGTATTTTACGGTTGAAAGCACACTGCTTAGAGGGGAGTGAGACAATTCTTGGAAATTGCTACCTATTGTCACAGAGCAGCAGCATTTTTCCACATGGTTTTGTTCCTTTGTTGTCCATATCGAAGGATAGTATGAATTAACGTATGTAGCTCGAGTTCAGTGGATTTTTTTTTCTAATTTGAAACAATGCTATAAGCAATGAATGAAACTACAAGAGCATATAACCTTTCTTTTCTTCTTCTTAGCCAAAAACTATATAAATACTCCAAATAATTTACTTTTAAATTACGGCAAAATATTTACAATTATCCACGTGCGCCTTGCTTACACCGTGTCCTGGGTTCGATTCCTTATTAGAAGAGCCTTGAAATTTGATCGTATTACGTTGCTTACGATTCCACCTTAAATTGAAGGTCGCCGTGTCATGACCTTGATACTCAAAGGGATGCTCAGCACGATTGCAATAAGCAGTCCTATCTGCTGGTGTAGTGGCTAGCTCGTATTTTCTTCTTTGTACGTGGTTCCAGGGTTGAATCCCGGTAGGAGAGCACACAGTTTAATTTTTCATCATCATTCACTTTCATTAACCATATCTCCTTCAGCCGAAAGACCATAATAGTGCTACGTTAAATTAAGATTTTTTTTTATTTTGTATTTATTTAATGAGCAATCGAATATGGTTTAGTCTTTGAACTGTACACACGGAAGAATAAGAGATTTATTCAAAATATTTGAAATGTATATTTGAAGAGATATTTGTTTGTTTTCACAATCTTCTGGTAGGTTCAATATTTCTATTCATCTCTAAAAGTTATCAGAAGGTTCTACGGAGATCTGTTGTTCTATTAGACTAAACCTGAGCTTGAATGCCATCTGGACTCTCCCAATCAGCTTAGCAACTATTAAAAATGTGGATTCGACATGAATATAGTTCGTTCTTGATTAATTTTACATGTCACTCCTTCTATCCATCGCTAGGGGGACTGGAGATGTCTTATTCCTACAATATTATTTTCTGATTTTATGTCATATGTGTATCAAACTTGATTGAAATTGCTCCTACCGTCCCAGAATTATGCTTGACCATACACAACATACTCTAGGGATGATACCGAAACCGAGACTGCTTCAAGTATCTTGTTTCTCGTCTTGAAATTTCGAGACGACAATGAGTTCGAGACAGAGTTTAGTAAATCGAAATGAGACCGAGATTCAACATATCGAGCCTTAGTCGAGAGTCTGAAACAGAATCGTGAACAAGGTCGACAGTTGTATTTCGAGATATGCCGAGACAAGATCAAGTTCAATCTCGAAATTCTTGGTCTCGTGGCGAATATTAACAGAAATTACTGAAATTACATGCCTTGCCCTTTTTCTTTCTTTTTTCTTTTATTTTCTTTCTTTCTTTTTTTTTACTATTATTTTATATGTTAGTTGGTGGAAGAATTGCCCTTTGACGGTCTAAGTCATAGACGTGTGCATGAGAGAGAGGGAGAAAATACCACCTCTAATAGCTAGGTAATCAGGTATAACAAAAATGTTTTAAACAACACATAATTTAAATTGGGATTCAATATATCTTATTCTCTTTCCAATCTTTGAAACAACCGAAAAACTACATTGCCAAAATATTACGAAACTTAGTTTTGTAAAACAAACATATTTTTTCAGTTTTCAAACATTTCTTTTCACGCAGCTTAGAAATTTTCCTTCGAAAGATATGTTTATTTTATTTTATTTATTACTGGAACTGCTCGTGTTGTACTAACTTTGTTCTGAAGCTAAGAATAAAATTGGTAGAGAGTAGGAATTTCAGAATAAGGCAAGATCAAGGGAAGAGGAAAATTATCTGGTTAAACAAGAGAATCGATTAAAAATATCAAGATGTAAATTGCATAGTTGGTTGGCTTGGAATTTAGCGTTCCTTTCAACACCGAAGCTATACGAGAGCTACCGTTATGCGTTGAAACTTTGCAATGACCTTCCACCAAGATTCGAACCCGGAACCCTATGCTCCAAAGGCACATGCTCTGGCTAGTAGTATATTGTCTTTCTGTCTGCTAGTCAAGAATAATGTAATGAAAAGGATTGGAATTAATTGATTTTGGTTCAATGTTGGTTTTCGATACCGATGATATCTCAAGCAAAATGTCTGTTGCTCCGTCACTTTCGAATATATCAGCGAGGCTACATCAGATGTGAACTACAACTTAACTTGGGATTCTCTTACTATCTCAAATACGATATCTAAAATATGTAACTATTTATTTAATAATAATAATAATAATAATAATAATAATAATAATAATAGTAATAATAATAATAATAATAATAATAATAATAATAATAATAATAATAATTATTATTATTATTATTATTATTATTATTATTATTATTATTATTATTATTATTATTATTATATTTCGATTTGCTTCAGTTGAAGATTAAAGAAAGCAATTTCAAAAGCTTTTTCGATTCATTCATTGCACTTGTATTATGTTCTAAAAGACACTGGTGATGAAATTATTGTGACAAAGTTTTTGGTGACAAAATTACCTATATGGTAATATTTTGGTGACAAAATTACCGCCGCCCGTCGGACATAAGCTCACCGGTAGTCTTATATTACAGGGGCGGACAACGGCTCACCGATAGCAAACATAAGCTCCCTTCAGGGACTTTTAATAAAATCCACCGAGTATTAACAACCCCTGCTCTCGCCAAGTGAACTTTGTGGTGGACAAACACCGTGTGCGTGGATTTTCTCGGGGTTCTGCCGTTTCCTCCCACTTTCTTCATTCCACCATTTCATTCATTACTCATCATCACCGTCTCCTTTAGTCTAACCGGCATAACCGTGGGACGTAAAACTCAAAAATTTCATTTCATTTTTTTTTCACCGAGTATTAAAATTTAGGCGTTGGCTACTTCCTAAGCGGAAAATGGAGCTAGTATCTTATATCACTTATCAGGTATAAAAAAAAAATGTTGGGGAGTTGCGTTTATTAGACGTGGACAGGCCTTGGGGAACTTGTAACAAAATACCCTGGATATTAAAATCTAGACATTGACCACAATTACAAATAGGCCTAATAATTCAGTAGAAAGCAGAGCTACTAATGTTGTATAGCAGTTATCAGATATCAGAATTAAATAGGGATGTTGCAAGTTTAATGTGTTAAGCATGGGCTACAGTAGGCGTAATTTTTGCCCTGGAAGTTTTGGAACCAAATTTTTCTTATAGGTCGGACAATTCATCACTGCATTAAAATATTTTCATGATTAGGCATGCATACTTACATAATAGAATCTGGTTACTTAACGGGATTCATGATTCTGGTTTGTGATTTTTTTTATACGAATTCATCATACTCAGATGTATTTAGGCCTTGCTTCTTAGTGCTGTCGTCGTGTTTGCAGCCTAACACTCAAAGAAATCTCTTTCTTATTTACTAACACAAAGGTTTTTCTTTTGGTTAATAAGTTGTTTTGTTCTTAATAAATAAAATAAGAAAGAGATTCATTTGATGAGCATTGGTCTGAAAGTATTATAACAGCCTTGAACTCTGCAACATTCTTAATATTTTATTCTGATGTCTGATAACTCCTATATGACGTTAGTTATATGGCCTACTTTCTATTGAGAAGGTAGGCCTAAAAGTAGTCAAAGCCCAGATTTAAATATTTGGAGCATTTTATTACAAGTTCCTCAAAGTCAACTCACGTTTAGCACGTTAAACCCTGCAACATCCTTATTATTTTATTCTATGACAACTGATATATAGCATTAGTAGCTCTATTTTCTACTGAATTAGGCCTACTACTAGTCAAAGTCTAGGCTTTAATACCTCTTCATACCCATCATACGTTTTTTTTTTAACGGGGAGAGCGGTAGCACAGTGGTAGATTTTTCACCTCTGGTGCTTGGATCCCGGGTTCCATCCCAGTCCCCGCCAAGTAAACCTTGTGGTGGACAACTACCTTGTGCGTGGGTATCCTCGTGGTTCTCCCACTTTCTTCATTCTACCATTCCATTCGTTATTCATCCGTCTTCTTTAGCATAACTGGCATAATCGTGGGACGTAAAACTTAAAAGATTTCATTTCATTTCTTTCTAAAGGAAAATGTTATATTTCTGAGTTGATTTCAGCCATAGTAAAAAAAAAAAAAAAAAAACATAATAAGGAGACACCCTTTCACCAAAATTTCGTTTACCAATATTTCTGTGCTGCAAAATTTCCTGCACCGAAAGTTTCAGCATAGAGCAGGGGTTGGATTACTTTCTTCAGTAAAAGGAAGTAGTACTCTTTTGTTCGCCCAAATCCGTTTTCGATTTATTTTTTAATATTCAAAATCTTCTTCATATTAACATTCAAAATCTGGTTTTCATTTTTGTCATATTTTCTGTTTGCCACTTTTCAGTTGTTTTTTTTTTTTTTTAATATTTTATTATTCAGGTTTATTTTCCTTTGCAATTAAATTAGTTAACCTATAAATGTATTTAGTTATCATTATTGTATTCTTTATTGCATGAATTATCTTATAATGTAATTATATTATTGGTAGTGAGCTTATATCCAGTGAGCTTATGTCCGCGACCCTTTGATATTCTTTCTTGTCTTGGTGAACCCGAGCGCGAGCGATCACAGTGCAAAATGGCCATTATATATATATATATATATATATATATATATATATATATATATATATATATATATATATATATATACACAGGGTGCGAATTACCGGGGGGGATGAGGGGGATTTTCCCTCTCAATCACATTTTGTTCCCCCCCAAAGAAATCAGCTGAAGTATCCCCACCGGGGATGCTCGCTTTCCCCCTCAAACTATGCTTAGTATAACTCCAAATTTCACTGATTTTTGTTATTTCTTGTAAATTTAATCTTCTGGCTGTATTTCGAAATGATCGATGTAAACTGTTCAGTTTTGGTCATTTCTACTTACCACCTAATTACCCACTATTTTCAACGTTGTTTGGTAGAACTATATTATTATGACTACGGTTGTTACTTGCAACTGTACCTTCGTACCCTTCAGTTCGTCATCGTTTGTGAATTTGAATGTACTAATTGCGTATAACAAAGCCACAGATAGATTTATAAATGTTATTAGCGGTTGGCCAAGAAGAAGTAAACAAATAGCTTCTTCTACCATACTTGGCGAAGTTCGGATATGTCATATTCATCCTCTATATTTGTATCGATTATCATCTTATTTTAATTTTTGTTATAACATGTTATTTCATTTTCCAGTGTACTCGTTGTTAGCACATGGTCTTCATTCCCTAGTAGGTTGTGTGTATGCAACTCAAAAGTTGCATTTAATTTGTAATAATTAGCATAGTAATCACTGCTTTTACAGTTTACGGAAATGAACTTTTGAAACTGTACTCAAAATCTGAGATATAGGTATTCTCTCGTAAGTATATGTTAACGTACACGCTGGGGGATACGCTCCTAGTGAGCAGACATGTTAATGAAGGTGACTTTTAGGTGAATAAGCGAATAATTCACGATTTGTTTCAGCATTTGTTAATACGACTGGTTCTCCGTGTGATTGTCCGTGTCTGTATAAGCATTTGAACTGAAGCGTTTTTTTTTTTTTTTTTTAAGTTAACCCTTCATTTTTCCATCTTTTCGCTGTACAGTTTGCTGTCCACGCAATTAATGTTGTCTGAAAAACTTCAGTGTAATGTTTTACTTTATTTGAATAACGTAGCCCATAGTGAATCAACTCATCTTCAACCAAACAGTAAAGTAATTTTTAAGTGTTGACTTCCTGTGCCCATCACGGAATCGATATTTGGAGAAAAAAAGTCGTGATGAGCACAGCTTTAGCGGGAAGTAGAAGCACAAGCTCGAAATTTGAATTAAGAGATTTTAAATATTTGGCCTTCGATTTGACCTTGATGTGAGAAATCGGGACCAGCAACAATCCATTTCTTATTTGATAGGCTAATATCTAGATTTTCTTTAAAAAAAAATGTCCGGTTTAACTGATAATTTTAGTGGTTTTCACAAGACTGAAGTAGGTTTCTTTTCGCAACCTGTAGGTATTAATGCAAAGTGGAAGCTTTCAATATGAGTGGAAAAATTAACATATGCTTGTGATCATGGCTATCGCTCGAGGCGAATTATTAACTAAATAAACCTTATAGAGCTACGGGGACAAGAGTGAGTACAACATTAAAACACGTTCAGAAAGGTTTAGTGGGGTGTGTGTGTGTCAGACAATATATATGTGCATAGTTATTGTCGGTAGAATTATTAAATTAATAAATCTCTTATTTATTACAGATGTCACACACACACACACCCACCCACACACACACATATATATATATATATATATATATATATATATATATATATATATATGGGGGGTAAGGCATTTATTGTCTAATTTTGAAATTTGAACCTTCAGACTATGTCCTGTGGCCTAATTTTATCCCACCCAATATAGATTATCTAATTCGCACACTGTATATATATATATATATATACAAGTATATGAAATATAAATTCTAAGTTTATTTAGTAAATCCGTTCTATTTCCCTTTATATTTCTTCGCTGGTATTATATTCTTATTTCAATTTTTTATCACTAATTCCGAAAAGATTTGACTAAGATATTGAACTTACGGACTTCTTCCTTTTTTTAAAAAAAATTATAGTGCTAAACTGTGGTCTCCAGTTCCTGTTCTGTGTTCTGGTAACATTGAATGTGTTTGTCGTTGTCGAAAATTGAGTGCTAGGTGTAGAAGTGTGTGATGAAATAGATATTTTTTTTTTTACGTTTATCAGATGTTTAAACATGATATATGTGACTGTTTCACAAAATGTACTATATATATATTTGTTTACTGAAATATAAATAATATTATACCGTAGATATAATGTATATCTACGTATATTACAATATATAAATTTCAATCATTCGAATGAGAATCATATTAACCCTTACTTATTGTTTATTTAGTACATGAAAGAAACTGTGTGAGGGAGTTGATAGAGGGTGGCTGAGGGTGAGGAAGTCGATTGAGGGTGAGGGAATCGATTGAGGGTGAGGGTGGCTGAGGGTGAGGGAGTCGGTTGAGGGTGGCTGAGGGTGAGGGAGTCGGTTGAGGGTGAGGGTGGCTGAGGGTGAGGGAGTCGATTGAGGGTGAGGGTGGCTGAGGGTGAGGAAGTCGATTGAGGGTGAGGGTGGCTGAGGGTGTGTGTGAGGGAGACGATTGAGGGTGAGGGTGGCTGAGGGTGAGGGTGAGGGAGTCGATTGAGGGTGAGGGTGTCTGAGGGTGAGGGTGAAGGAGTCGACTGAGGGTGAGGGTGGCTGAGGGCGAATATGAGGGAATCAACTGAGGGTGAGGGTGTCTGAGGGTGAGGGTGAAGGAGTCGACTGAGGGTGAGGGTGGCTGAGGGCGAATATGAGGGAATCAACTGAGGGTGAGGGTGTCTGAGGGTGAGGGTGAAGGAGTCGACTGAGGGTGAGGGTGGCTGAGGGCGAATATGAGGGAATCAACTGAGGGTGAGGGTGTCTGAGGGTGAGGGTGAAGGAGTCGACTGAGGGTGAGGGTGGCTGAGGGCGAATATGAGGGAATCAACTGAGGGTGAGGGTGGCTGAGGGTGAGGGTGAACATGTCGATTGAGAGTGAGGGTGGCTGAGGGTGAGGGTGAAAGTGTCGATTGAGGGTGAGGGTGTCTGAGGGTGAGGGTGAAGAAGTCAACTGAGAGTGAGGGTGGCTGAGGGCGAATATGAGGGAATCAACTGAGGGTGAGGGTGCCTGAGGGTGAGGGTGAAGAAGTCGACTGAGGGTGAGGGTGGCTGAGGGCGAATATGAGGAAATCAACTGAGGGTGAGGGTGGCTGAGGGTGAGGGTGAGGTAGTCAACTGAGGGTGAGGGTGGTTGAGGGTGAGGGTGAGGGAGTCAATTGAGGGTGAGGGTGAGTGAGGGTTAGCAAAAATGCCCATCTCTGCTCATAACACTGTTTCTGCCAGTGTGCAGTGTGAATCATGAATCAACAATTTTCATAGATCAAACACAAGTATGAACGTTTCTCAAGAATAGGCCTATTTTAGATTCATTAGTTACCAGCGCGACGTTTTACTGTCTGAGTCGTTCTACAACGTTTATATCAAGAAGTTGGAAAAGCATTGTTAGTTCAACAATACCCCAATAAGGTAACAATAAGAAGTTGCTTTGAAACATTCAACTCTTTTCCAAATATGATGGAATGCAGTAAACTGCTACTTAAAGACTTCAGAGTCATGCATTTATTCTACTTTTCACTGCAAGGGTATTTATTCACCTTTTTAAAAAGCAGTAGATTAAATAGTCATCATTCTTTAGGCATTTTATTACTCAGTTGGTTATTACTACTAATTTTCCTTGGCTAGTTTCCTTCGCTTAACAGTAATACCTTTCGTTTTCATTATGAAATGATTGGTTGTTTTGCTCTATTAGAAAAATATAATAATGATATACATAAGATAATTTTATTTAAAAAATGAATCAAAGGTAGAGATCTAAAGTATATCGTTTTTCTGAAATTTAGAAATAATCAGTTTTAATTGCTTTATTTTATACTACTGAATATTAGTAACGTTTGGTAAATATAGACTTTGTAGTAGTTTCAACTCACGTCACGAAAACCAAAACACGGACATTACATGGACGTATACGGTATTTAGCTAGAAGCCCTAGAAATGTAAGAAGGAAACTACATATACTCCACTGTAGCGTATCAACAAGCGCATATACCATCTTATACCATCACGCTTATACCCGTTAAGTGTTCATCCTCAAAAATTAAAGAAAAAACTGAATGTACATTCCAAAATACAAGAAAAGCAATAAAATAAAATCTATATATACCAACAGTGATCCGTGTTGTGTGGGCACCTATGATGCAAGTTTTGGGGCCCCTTCTGCTAATTTGTTTATTTCTGTACACAGGGTGCCTACGTTCATCTGGACGCATAAAGGGCCCCGTAACCTTCAATAACTTAGGGCCCCACCAAACATAAATCCGGCTCTGCTTTTAATGTGCAAAAAATAGATTAAATACATTGAATTATGTTACCATTAGGCTACTTAAAGGTTTCATACTTTACGAATGCTCAGAAATATGAACTTTCTGTTACCTAAGATCATGTTCGGTGCAACTTTCTCTGTGATCATTCACAGTTAAAATCTATTGACTGTATGTATACTGATGAAATGATTAAATGTTAAATTCTTGTTTATAAAGTACTTTTGTTTCAAGTCCAAACTATAATACTATCCCAACGTATTTGAAAGTAAACAAGATTGAAGCTTATATATTTATATTTCTTTATAGGACTGCGGGAGCGCCTAGCAAGACCCCGACTGGCTCAGGGTCAGGAGCAGGTGCACTCGTTCCAGAAAGCAAGACGCCCCCGCCGCCCCAAAACAAGGCCTTGCAGAGTGTCAAGAGTGAACATCCCTCAGTAAGTACAAAGATTCAGCCATCTCACTGAGCTTCATTAGCAAAAGCTTTAAAATATTCATACATTAAAATATTGCTAAGTACTAATATATTACTTTGTTCACAATTTTTAGGTTTCGATCGTTTTAAACTAAAATTCAATCTTTTAAGTGTGTAAACTTAGAATACCAAGCTTAATGGAAATGATATATTTCTAATATATAAAAGAAGTTGTCCTTGACTGCCTGATTGATAAATGCCCAGATTAAATCGCTTGAACTTGAAATTTGGGCAAGCTCATAGAATTTGTGGCTCCTCACTTAAAACAATAGACATATGTTTCACCGTTTCGGATAGTTATGCTAGAAGGGAAGAAAAAGCGTAGGATTACAATTTTCATAATAGGTTGGTCATAGAATGAAATTCATTAAGGTAGAAACATAAAGTTTAATATTTAGATTTTTCATTTAAAATATCTAAAGACCATTTCACCTTCTTTTATATTTTCCCTAGAAGGAAGAAAAAGCGGATAGAGAGAAAAGGGTGCTGTTGTCATCGTTAAAATAAATGGTTATATCTTCAATTTCGATACGAGTATAGACACGTTAATTAAAGAAATGTTTTAGTGTTTTTTTTTTTTTTTTTGTATTTCTCTTAGAAGGAAAGAAAAAAGATAAGAAGGAAAAGTGTGTTTTAAAATTGTTAATATAAGAGAGCCATATCTCGAAATCCTTGCGATTAAAGGTAATTAGGGATATGAAGAGTGCGAGACCGTAGATCGAGCAAGTGCGGAAGTCTGAGGGCAAAGACCCAAGGTAGAAGATTGCTAGGGGAAAATTTTAAAATTCTCTCAGAAGCAGGTTGGTAGAGACAAATGGTGATGCACGCGATTTGGACTTTCTCCCGAAACCGTTTCTTATGAAACCTCGCTATAAAACAGTACAGTATTGTTTTTTTTTTTTTTTTTTAATAAAAATGGTCTGAGGAACAATAGTGTCCCTTAATTTGATGATAGGTGACTAGGATTTGTCCAGTCCCCATACGCATCAAAGGGGCAAGTTATGCAGAACCTCAACGCCTGAACATAGCCAAGAGGTTTGTATAAGTTTTTTTCTTCTCAGGGCTCAGATTTAGCCATGAGAGTGGTAGGAATTCTCAGGGCCCTGGCGCCACCAAGAGATACGGATTGGGTTACTCTGGGCCTAGATGCAGCCAAGAGAGGACACGAGTGATCAATCAAGGCTGATGCCGTCGAAGGTGCCGGCACATGTTGAACGATGACATTCATTGCCTGCTGTGTATTGTTGTTGTGGTAGAGCACTCGGATCATCGTCATATGTAGAGGATATTATAATATAGTATATTAGTTTGATTTTATACCTACATTGTTATCTACAATAATTTACATTCGCCTTTGAAGCGAGAGATCCGGGTTGGATTCGCGGTAGGGGCTCATATGATTCTTATACCACATTAAGTTCCAGATTCATGCATAGCCTCAATGCTGAAAGGCAAGCTTAATTCTGAATCAATCAATCAACAACCAATAATTTACATAGGATAACTTCCTGTCCATGAGATTTCTTGGAGTTCTCCCATTTCCTTCCACATTCACATTCCACTAATTATTTCACAATCATTCACTTTCATTTATGATTCGTTTTCTTTATCCCAAATTACGTAACTATGGAAGTGACACTAGAAAATTCATTTAATATAACTTATAATTTACTAAAGTTAGAAAAATACTTTATACATTTTGTATGTCGACAAGACAGACTAATGACGGCCGGCTTCTTTTTGGGTGTATCAATGATGGAACATATACCCGCTCTGTACAACTTTTGTTGTGGAGAGTATTATAGCTACCGGTCTTCTCAACTGGCCAAAAATTTACAAATACATAATTCAAGATTTTCCTCTTTATACATTCATCGGGTAGATTTCACAAAAGTAATCGTGTAATTGATAAAAAAAAAAAAAAAAAAAAAACTTTGCGTCATGAGAAATGGTAAAATAAAGCTGCGTAGTTAAAATCTGATATAAAATGAAGCATTGTAATCAAGAACGAACGAGTTTTTCTTTTAAATTGGAGTTTCCTTCGCTATGCTCCTAAATCTTGTTCCGTACCCTGAACAGGAGTAATGTTTAAGCTCTAAAGGAAACCCATGTTACGATTTATAAAACCCAGGATATATTGAATGAAAATTAATTCTAAATAGTTTCTAGAAGTTTTGACGAATTCATCGATATGCTTTCTTAAAGTGGGGTGAATTACCCCTTGATTTCTATAATAACTAACAGCTTGATTGGAAAGCCTCAACTAAATCACAATATCCTATTTCATGGAAATCTAGTAATTTGTAGAAAAAAGGCTGTTTTACACGATTTCCTTATACACAAGCGAATACTCCATTACTCCAATTCCAAGCAATAAACTCCATTGAATAGATTAAAAGGAATCATACGTTATTTTCATGATTCTCTGTAATTTGTAAACAAGTTATAGTTAAAAATGCTTCCTTAAGCGATATCGAGACTTCACCCATTGCCCCTGACTAACAATCCCAAATAATATACTTCATTGTAGGGCCTCATAATAATAATGTTTTATGTTATTATGAAACGGTAGTGATCTGTAGAAAACTTCTTGTCAAGCAGATTTCGTTTAAATAGTTGTGAATTCACGTTATTGTCTTTGACAAATTGCAACTATAATTACTGCAAGAATATTAAGTTTCAAACATAAAATTGCCTCGATTTCATGAAAATCGAGGCAATTTTACTGAGTTAATCGCAGAACATTTTTCAAGATGGCATAAATTCACCTATTATTAACAAACGACTTCAATCCTAAGCCAATAGGACAAATGAGAAGCGTTAAAAACATGTACTCCATATTTCTTTAAATCCATTTTTTGTTGTTGCAAAAATTACAGTGTAAAATTAATTTCTTACCACATTGCAGGGTAAATTTACCCTTTTCATTTTATTATTCCCATAGCGTTACTTCAGACTTTTGATTTTGTTTTGAGAATGTACGCCAACTTCTCTGCCGATATAAGTATTTACATTTTTCGTTAGGATAGTATATTATTTTATCATCGATTAATATATATGCATCACAAACTCAGGGGGGGAAATTCGACTTCCTATACCCCTCAAATGACATTTCTATCTTATTCTTACTCGACTCAAACCAAGCAAGAAGGACAACTATCTGGACACCTGTTTCCGTTGGAGAAATTTTTGAAACGTTGTTTGGAACGTTTTACTCACTAAGACACAAGTTCTAATTCAGGAAGTTATAATACACACTACACCATCTTTTGAATAAATTGTAACTTGGAATGACGTCTTCTTGTGCATAGAGATGATGATGATCATACTCATCACTATATGCAAAACAAAATTTTAAAATTCCCCTTTGGAACAAACTTTATCTCATTGCAATATAGCTCTTACTTCCAGTTATGAAATTATGTTAACCTTAAAATAATACAACGTGTCTTGGAAGTTTTGCAGGAATTACAAATAGGCGCACTGTATACTAACTCAAAAACAACGATGATAGAATACAATAACATGTAACTAGTTGTTCTTGATTTTGAATTTAGTAAAATATGTCAGTATCACGCAGAAAAAATATATTAATTGATGCACATACAGGAAGACTGGCTAGAAGATCCATTTATCTTTTTGAACCATCAACATTTTCTGTAGAAGCGTGTGTCTCGTTGTCAACTTTGAACGGGTAAGGGATGGAGAAAAGAATCATCAACTTAACCCGTTGTCAACTTTTATGACTAATAATAGCAAACTTGTTTCAAACCAGTCGAGAATTGCTTATAGCTGTCAATGAATCGATCATCAACGAATTAAAAAAAAAAAACACTAAGAAGGGAAATCCATGTGACGCATATTTCTAACAGAGTAACTTGAAAAAGAATGTGTTCTGATTTCAGTGCGTTACAGCACAATACATTTGAAATTAGATTTGAACTGAACATTTACTGAAGAGAATGGGAACCAAGTACCGTATTTTGACAGATACGTCTCACTTTATGCTTCCACTTCAATAATCTGCTTCGAAAAATATACAAATGTCCTTTCCTGGACAAATTGCTAACATATTTGGTTTCTATATAAGCGCTTCCAGTTTGACAGGTTTTTGGTTCTTGCTTCGAATACAAGCTGAAGTATGGACTTAAATTTCATTATGAGCAGTAGCCATGTCTCATATAGTGTACTGTGTTAAGAAAGGATATTAAAAGCCAATCCATCAATCCGAGAATTGATCCTTAGATTTAATGAAATATTGTGTGTGAATTCTGTAGATATTGATCATTATACGTTATTTCTTTCTAAAGCATTTATTTAAATAACTTACGTATCTATATTCTTAGATATATACGCCATGCACCGCATTAGGTATTTAGTTATGGGGTATCTCAGCGATCATAGAGGTTGTTCCTTAATCACAACATTTATCCTTAATTTATGGACAAAATTAAAAATAGAATTTAACCACATAGAGAATAAAGAGAGTAGAACATTCACGTCGTTCCACAAATTATGGTTCTCGACATATGAGTAAAACTTTCGTAGGAACTATTAGCCCCAGACTAGAAGGATAGTTTTTCTGGGCACATTTCAGCATTAACAGAATCATATGTTGAAGAAATTAGTTAGGGAAAGATGTAGCAAGATGCTTAACTTCAGCTATCTGCCTTCCGTGCAGTAGGATTCTAAATCAGGGTCTTTCAGGAAATTAATTAATCTTCAAAATAAAAGAAGACCAAAAGTACCTATAATTTCTCCAGAACCTCCATAATTAATATTTTTTTTTCTTTTCTATACAGTGTTTATTGTCAACATCAACTCAATGTTTGTACTCAATACAAGACAGTGAAGTATGCAAAATTTGCATAAGAGAGTTCTCAATAGTTAAACCAAAAATCTTAGTAAACAATCGTCAAAAGCACGTCGCTTGTCATATTGCATCTTATCATCATCATGAAAAGTAGCTGATTATTTGCCACAAATTAAGGTTTCGATGCTACTTGCGTAATCTGCCCATTTATACGTTGGAATTGTTCAGTTTAATATACCGAATAAATTACACATAGTTTTATCTCTAAATCACTTTGTTCGCAGTATAGCCACCACAAGCATTAGAACACAATTTCTTCTTAAAGGAGCAGTTCGAGTTAAAAACGAGTTTGGTGCAATAGAAAGAGTAACAAAAAATAAGAGACTCGTATTTTTAAAATCTTCATAGGCCGTCTCGTTCAGCTTCTATAGGCATTTGTTTTTGATGAATCGCAAATGCTGACGTCACCGGTGGGCTACGAGAGGAACTCAGCAACCGCTACTTTGTACGCAGCTGATAAACCTTTAATAGTGCAGTGGATTTAATAGATTTTGTTTTAGGTTCGTTAACAGTCTTGCTTTCTGTTGAATTCTTGAGGGACGTTTTTGTTAGTTGTTTTTCCTATAGCATTAGTATAAAATATATATAGAGAGAGCAGTGTTGCGCGAAGCAGTGTTTCTTCCAGACATGTTTTTGGTGGTGCCACTGTCTCCCGGAGCTCTGAGAGTGTCTCCCAGAAGATACCAAAATAATATGTCTATAATATACTAAATATAATAGTATTGTGTGAAAATAATGTGCCCCTCCGAATATTAAGTGTGCCCCCCTGAGACATTTTTTTCTGAAAGAAACACTGGTGCTAAGTAGAAAACATGTGTTAGAACAGCTTGAGCTATGTCTGTGAATTGAGGTAGAAATGCCTAACACGTGCTGTTTTCAGTTGTAATTCTCGTGCGATTAAAGCTGAGAACATAAAGTATCTTTTTTTACGTTTCCAAGTCGTGAGAAATCACCAGACTGATATAAATTATGGCTCAAGGAACTCGATAGGAAATATTTTGTGCCAAATGAAAACATTCATGCTTATTCCAAACATCTTGAAGAGTCCGACTTCGAGCAGTCATGTTTACTGAAAGAAAAGCTAATGCCAGGAGAATTATTTACACACAAACTGAGAAAGAATTCTCTTCCAGGTATATTATTGAAAGGTTTAGAATCCGAGCCATTGAGTAAGCGCCGATCTATGCCCAGTTACCAACGTAAAAATATCGTACAAGACGCAATTGACAGTTGTAGTCGAGACGAGGTATTAGAGGGTAATAGCAACCGTGTCACTCATGATTGTGACGGTACTGCTTTAGAAATAAATGTTAAAACAACTGCTATACAATGTGGATTGAGGAGTGAAAAATACCGGCCCGTAGAAGGAATCAGTGAACGATGGCAATGTTCCTCATGACATTGATTTCGTATAATTTTTCTGTATCAAGTGACAATGATGAAACAGGTGACGACAGTTGTTCCGCGGAGAGCCGTGCGTATGAAACAAATTTAACCGGTAAAGTATTTTTCTTATACTGACAGATGTTTTTTTTTTTTTTTTTTTCATTTTTGCCACATATGTCGCACTCCTATACACACCTTGAAGCACGAAATTATAGGGTCAGCTTTAAAAATTGCAACAAAACATGAAAATGTACAAACTTATGTTTGGGAATCGGAAGCATGATTAAAGAAACGATACTTAGGTGTTGTAGCAATTTCATCCGCCATCTATTTACATGGTATTGGTTTCGAAATTTTAGTTTCTTTTGTGAAACGCTAAACTTATGCTTTGTAGGAAAACTACGTTTTATAATATTATAAGAGCTTTTGTGCAGCCCACCATCACATCTTATCATTTCTACATGCAGATGACATTTCTAAGTTTTTGCAATCAGTTCTGGGAAAGGAAATCGCACTTTAGAACGTGCCACTGGACCTCTCAGAAACGCAATGCTTGGCACTTTGTATGGAAGCCTGTTCTCTCTGCTTGACCACGTATAACGTTATCACAAAATCTTTTTTCCTCTGTTTACTCACTAACGACTGAAGTATCGCGATAAAACAAATACCATTTCTTTTATAAGAGTCAACTCTACAAATGGAAATAATTTATGAAAAATGCATTTCTAAGTCGAACTGCTCTTTTAATCTACTAATGTACTAGTCAGCTTATTGTTCTTTAAATTATTTTTAATTCATTTCGAACACTTTCTAATTGACTTTTGATCCTATATTTTCTCCAATTTTCTCCATAACCACATTTCAAAATCCTGTTTTGTTGCCATCTTAAAGATGACGAATGGATCCCAGTCGAAAATCTCCTAACCTAAATCAACTATTTATTCTAGAACGCAGAACGTAGATTATAGTCATACTGAATTATGAAAACAATTCTATGGATCTTCTTCCTGCTTATATGGTTACGGTACGCATCTTCGATGTGGGAGACCCGGATTCGATTACCGGCAAAAGCTAATTTTTTTCGGATCCTTTATTAACCTGTAGGTCTACGTCTCATAAAACCTCGCCGCTGAATCGGACACTAAACTCAACCAACCAGGATTTTTATAACTATTTTTAGACACTTGCACAAGGAATATTTTTTTGTGGACACGGCTGAGGTATCCATGCAATATTGGGAGAAATCAGTGAGCATATCTCCCAACGCAATAATGCAAATAGTTTTTTTTTTTTTTTAACAAAGTATGAACTATTTTTGCGATTATTATTATATTGTCTATTTTCAACATATTATGCCATGTAGTTAATCTTTTCTTTCTAACGGCTGGAAACAGTTGCGAAACGAAATAATTTTGAACTCATATATATCAAATCATTTCATTTGTATTTATGTGGGAGTTCTTCATCATCATCTTCATCTTTCTGCATATCGTTTTCCCGGGATACCTATTTTAAAATCCAATTCTCTACTACTGCTCATTTCCTCTCATGTCAATCAAGTCCCCAAGTCTCTGTTTCTTGGAGGGTTTCTTTTAAAGTATTAGGAAGAGGTTGAGTGAATAAATTGAAACTAGTTGCAGATATTTTAGAATATATGTATTTCCAAGAAAAAATGAAAAAAATACATACATTTCTTGCAATTACTCTTTTATTTTTCCTTTACTAACTTACTTGAGTCGTCAGTTGCTTGCAAATATGAAGCAATATCGATAAATGATCTCCAAAGTTTCCTTATACCAGAATTATTAAAGGAGATATATTAAGTTTCTGGAAAAGGATACTTTTATATTTTAAAAGTCTTCTATTCTTTCTTCTTCTGTCTACCTACCCTAGTCAAGGAAAATCCCTAGAGACTCGCTTCTGATTGACTGTTGGGCAAGCAAACTGGCTTCATCCTTACGAGTAGTAAACATTCCGAAGACCTTCGCCCAGAATCCTTTGAGCCTCTTCTGTCTTCTGAGAATTAAAGACGAAAAAGAAGAAGAAAACAAAGGTCTTTGGAAGAGAAATACAAATTCTTTCCGTTATGTGTGTGTGTGTGTATGTGTGAACCCTATTCCCATACTTTTCTAGATCTTTTCTCTAGAAAGAATATATTTACAATCACTCTTACTTTGTCCAGAAACAGAGAACCCAATCACTGAAGAAAATTCCTCTTTAGAGCAATAGGATCAGTTTCTTCAAATGTAACTTTACAAACAATATTTCTTCCGCTTACTGTACTCCTCTTTTTCTACCCTCTATCATTTGAAAATTCAGAAAATACATTTCATAATTCAGATAGTGAGTGTATATATCTCCTCCTTCGTATTAATTATAGAAAAATGTGTATAAAACGTGATCAAAATTTTCTTATTAACTTTTGTTGTTGAAGTTTTCTACAACTAATCTGTTAATTTAACATTAAGTTTTAACTGATATTAACTGATCGTCCCTAATTATCCAATTTTTAACCATTGTGAGTACTGACCTTTAAACGCCGAAGGACGCAACTAATGTGTCAAGGCTTTAAACCTTAATAGCTCAGCCCCTATTTAAGCTAGGAAAATAACTTTGGTATCAACATGTTCCTGAAGGACGAAGCTTGCTGCCGATATGCATTTTACGTATGTGAGATACCACGACGGAAATGGGGAAGTAAAGTTCGTGTTTTTTGTTGTTTTGTTGCATCAGGTTTTTTCTGGGGTCATTCCCGCCTTTGCTGGTACACGTGGTACAGTCATAAAATTGATATGTGTAGCAATAAAGTAGTTCACTACACGCTAATACCGTGCAAAAATAATTGTTGCTTATATGGTTTGGGTAGGGGAGAAGCAAAGTTGGTCATTTTTTTGAGTCTCAGTTTTTTGACGTAAATTACATTTATTTTCTGGACGGTTCCATATAAGACATCTTTTCACTGAATTGGTCTAGAAGCATAATTCTTGTTTCTGTATTTTCTACGGACAACAATGAAAGAATTGTGTACATATAACGTGAAGGGCCGATAACGTGCAGATTTGCAATAGCCCTTCGAAAATGATACAGGAATTTCTAGAAAATTCTGAATTTTTTTCTCGCGTTGTATTGCAGCAATGGTCACCATTTTTATATTATTGTCACAAGTGTATTTCCTACATATTAGCTTCATTTTGTCAACGTAGACTGACTGTAAGCGTTTGCAGAGCCTAAAATTCTATTTTTCATATTTTTAAAGGATTTTTTTCTTATTCTTCTATGAATAGAGCGGGAATTAAACAGGTGTTACCTCGTTGGCATTAGTGTTCTATAAGATTTTCAACGAGGTATAAACCATTACCCTGCGATAATTAGGAAGTCACCAGGGCCCCCAACGTGAGAATCTACGATTTCGTTCAAATCCCAGCCCGGTGTATAAAGGCTAATATACTAGCAGAAGTAATGATAGGAACAGATAGCTATTAATTTAGGCAAATTTAGACATCTTCAGCTACATTCTCTGCATCACTAGCGTATTTTCTAAAGATAATAGAATTTAATGATCACATAATCATTAACTTTAATGTACTCACTTAAAATATACTACGAGGGGGAGTCAAATGAAAACCATAATTATTTTTTTTTAAATATTATTTATTGGTCACACAGGGTACAGAAGTAAATCACTTTTCAACATGGTCCCCTCCTCGTTCAATGCAAGTCCGCCAGCTCTTCGGAAGAGCCTGAATACCTGCAGAAAAAAAGTATTTTGGGCGACGGCGCAACCACTCGTGCACCGCGTTGCGTACCTCTTCATCGGAGTGGAACTTCCTGCCGCCACTCCTTGCTCGCTCGCTTTGTTTCAGGCTGATGGTAATGCACCCATGTTTCGTCACCAGTGACGATTCGTGACAGGAAGGCATTACCGTCACATTCAGCACGCCACAAAAGGTCTTCGCACGCATCAACACATCGCTGTTTCAGTTCAGGCGTCAGTTGTCGGGGCACCCATCGGTTTCACACCGGGGCACCGGGGCACAATCGGGGCATCCATCGGTTTCACACCTTCACTTCGCAAAAACCGAATCACAGAACGCTGCTCCTCGCTGGTGCATGTGGCTAGTGGGGCTGCAATTTTGGAACTGTTGTTGCGCCGGTGTTTGTGCATCTGCCGGCTGCTGCCACCTAGGAGACATCGGGCATACTATCGTAAACAGGCATGCCAACTTACAGCTCACTGGCGCCATATGCGGATTTTTATTTCTACTTTTATGGTTTTCAGTTGACTTACCCTCGTATAATATTCTTGCTGATGACAAATCAAACACATTCACCCCTTAATTTGCTCTTAAAAAATTTTCGGTGCGATTTCCTCGCATCATTGAAGATATAATCTAACAATTAATTCTATGTCCGTGATTTTCGCTGTAATAGTGGCTATCTTTTACCGACTTTATTGATTGTGCAAGACACCTAAAACCCAAACCGGAGATACCTTTGAAACGACCATACTTAAATTAATTATACATTGAAATTAACTCTGGAAAGACGAGAGTTTCCAAAATCCAATCTTGCCGTGAGGAAAGGCGTATAGGATGACCTATTATGGTTGGCAATAAAAGTACTACTGTGGGTGTTTATAAATTGTGGCGACTTCCATAACATATAATTTTTAATAGTTTATACAAGCTGTGATTCATTATTTAAATTATATAAGTATTTACGTCGTCTACATTATTCTTATTGATAAGCAAATCTGTATAGCTAAATTATTAATTTGAAATTAATAATTTGTCATTTTCTCACCAAGATGCACAAGATCTGTAACACCGTTCTTAGACCAGTAAGAGTCTCCTTGAAAGAGTACACATGGAAAACAAAAAAATGCATTCCTTTCGTCACAGCCTCCTATCCACTCATTTTTGTTGTACACTTCTGGGTTGAATTTTCGCCACCTGTCAACCTTCGCACTCTGTTGTTTATATAGAATGTTTAATACTGGCATGGGTCTACCTAATTCTTTCACCTTTAGTTTATCCTCATATGATAACTTCGAAAATGGAGTCTTCAGAAGAGCGGCTATTGAATACATTTTATAATTTTAAGGACATAACTTCAAACACAACACTCACTTACACAGCAAAAAGCTTCATTCCTCTATAACGGCGCGGTATAAACACTTGTCTCGTCCCAAGCAGTGTATATGAGATCGTGAAATATCGGCTGCTTTCAGATTCTGCGTGACAAGCTTTCGTTGTCACGAGCTAGAAGCAATGGAAAGCCTTTCCCGTACACAGCTGATAGGGCGCGTATATGGGGATACCACCATTCCAAGCAGCATTCAGAAGTGACAGTCTGGTGACAGTCACGAAGCAGAGTTGCCATCGTCAGGTCTTTCGCGCTAGGTCTTGCGGCTAAATAGATACGGCAGCGGGCAGAAAAAGGAAGAAATTCAGAAGCAGTTATATTTAACTCGCTTTCTTTTAATATTCTGAATCTTCTACCTCTCAAGGCAGTGACATGTCACGGCGTCACTGCCTCAGAGGCCGCCACTGTTAATTTCTTAAGAAGTTCTAAGCCTAACTATCAAATAAGTAGCTAAGAGTTCGCTTCTGCCGGATATGATCATGTAGGTTTCATAGGAAGATTGCATAATAATGTCCAATTGTTCTTTTTTATGCCTGTTTGGAAGATAATCTACCATTGCCACTCCCTTCGAATCCCAAAACAATAGTAACGAACCATTGGCTGTCTGCTGAGAACACTGACTTCGCTTTATTTGGAGTTGGAGTGAGAGATGTTCTCACTGCTTAACTGTTTTGATTCGGGTTGGAAATACTACAGCCACCTCTCCCTACTGTTAGAAATGAGACAGAAAGAAATATATATTCGGACGTAAAAGCAAAAGATTATTCCTTTGGATTTTACCTTGTCATTTTTTTTCAGGGGTTTAAAATTTGAATACTCATTTCGCTGAAACATTTTTCATTCCCAGATACTGGGTGGTAATGTTAATCTTGTCAATGCTTGCCTTTGCAAATCTACTGTCTCAGTAATCTGTCTCATAGTCAGTTGGCAATCATTTGCGAAACTTTTACAAATTTCGTTAATATTTATCGGGATAGTTCCTCAATGGACCTTCCTAGTTGAGGTTCATCTTTAATGCTAGTTCTTCCCCTTTTAAATTCAGTTCATTCAGTTCCCCATTTATTTACTATGGAATTAGAAGGGCAACTATTGCCCAGTAAAATAGCCATGTCTGTGGTGCTAAATCCTTCTTAACGAGGTGTTTAATAACATTTCTTGCCTTCAGTTTCTCCTTATGGTCAAAAATCACTCACTCTAGTGTTTTCAGAAAAAGTAGGTGTTAAACAACATATATTTCGTTTAACATCTTATGAAAGTTCAGTAAATGTTCTAGAAGTTTGACATGTTTAGTTATATTTCTCAGTTAGGCTTAGAACATTTGTTACATTCTCGTATATGAATCTATATCCACAAACCGTAGACCACATGAACTTTACTTGCTTCTCAATACGCACTCTGTACGGGCTTATATGTTTCTAGAAGTGGAGCGCATTATTGACTATAAAATTCAGTTACAGTTTTATTCAGTAAAATCTACTATACATTAGCACTTTCAATCAAGTATTTCATGTAGATGTGTCTTATCTTATTTCTATTTATGCACATATTTTTATATCAATACTTTTTAAACGTTATGCTCGTAGATTGAAAGAATTCTATTCTGCTCATGTGTTTGCAAGTTCTATAATTTAAATATACTGTTTAGTTATTTCTATTAGTAAGTAAGTAAGTATTTTAACTGGTTAGAAACACTGTTATATTTGCATTTTAACAGAAGCAAAATGGCACTCTGGTATTTTGTACGTTACTAAGATAAGTTCTCATTGGCTACTTTGTTTTATTTACTACATGCATAGCACATTTGAAGTATGGGGAATGAAAAATTATCCAAAATGGTAAAAATGCAGGTGTTTTATTCAAAATAACACCAGTGATATATATATATATATATATATATATATATATATATATATATATATATATATATATATATATATATATATGCACCCTGTTATCACTTTGCGAACAAAATGTTCAGTTGCATTTTTCAGTTCTTTTCATCATGTGTTGTGTAGCGATAGCGAAATTCTATTAGCTTTTAGCCTGTAGGCAATGGAGATAGAGGATGGGGAAATGGTGTTTTATTTAGTCTTCTTTCTTTATATGTTCACTACCGATTTACCCATTGGGCAGCAGTGCTGTAACATCGCATTGCTAAATGGAAAAAAATGAGCGTGTTCCTCTATTGCACATTTTAACATTTTTTGATCGATAATTTTCCTTAACAAAATCATATTACGAATGTAATATCACAATGATAATTTCAATTAATTGACTAAATATATATATATATATATATATATATATATATATATATATATATATATATATATATATATATATATATATATATATATATATACAATGTTCATTCCCGTTTCCGTATAAATTTAATCTAGTTACAAACACGTCTGGTTAGTAGTGAAGTGCTAGAAAGCACCTTCCTTTTAATACTCTTTTAACAAGTTTAGAGCTTCTCTACTATTTCTTGGAATTTTCAGTAGCCTCTCATACGTGTATTTTTTTTTTTTTTTTAGTTTCTTCTGAATATTAGTCTCTTCCGAAAGGATTACTAAAGTACATATAATTTAATTTGTTAAAGTTTCTTCTAATAAAGATTGAGTCTTCAGTTGGCCTTCTGTCCTCTGCAGCCATTACATTTTGAAAAATAGTTTGAACTTGTTTTTTTCACAGGAAATCCTAATGTAAAATATAATTCATTTTGTGTATCATAAGAAGTTTTCGATTCAAGTAGGGCCTACTTGTTACAGCGATATGAAACTATTATTCAAAATACATATAACCAAGATGTGAAATGAAAATTTTTCCAGAGTATTCAACCAAAGGGCACCCTGCCAATTCTCTTCTCCTTTCTTTTTTTCTAAGAATCACAACTATATCCTTGTTCCATTCTAATTTGTTATATAATATTGTTCTCTAAATTATATACAGTCTATTAAGTAAGAGCATGGTTGGCTTAATTAGGAGAAACATGCATTTGACAGCAAATGAAACCATATACATACATTAGATATGCACAAAAGAAAAATGCATGTTCAATTAATAACGCGTCCAGTCACCTGCAGCATCGATAATGGCTTGGCATCTCCGAGGCACGCTTACAACCAAGTTTTCCGCATACTCGCTGGAAGAGACCTCCAAATGCGTCGAAGTTGCGTTGAAAGCTGGATTAAAGTGAAGACCTGTTTGCCTTGAAGCTTCAGCTTGATGTATAACCAGACATTTTCCATGAGATTAGCGTCAGGTTACTGTAAGGGCCAATCCAGTACCTGCACACTTTTCTCCCTTTTCCAGTCGCTTAAGTGTTTGCTGCGGTGCTTAGGACCATTGTCATGCTGCAGTGTCCGATCTTCATTTTTGTCGATAAACCAACGTTTGGTAGTCGGCAGCAAACATGTTTGACAGATTTGTAACATCTTCCGTGCATTTAAAGCGCCGATAAAAACGTACAACGTGCCGAAACCCAATTTTGAGGAACACCCCCAAATATGCACTTTTATGGGATGTTTCACTTTCCATTGGACCAACCTGTTGGAGGCAGTTGACTAGGCCCGTTGTCTGCTTATATAACCCAACACAAAAGGTCCGTCAATAAAAATTAGGTTGTCCCACTTGCGGTCGAAGTTATCCTTTGCCTACGCCAGTCGTTTCGTGACGTGCTCTTCACTTAATAAAGTTTTCTTCACTGTAGCTCAATATTTAATGTTGTGAACCCGGAGGTGCATTCTAATAGTTATGCACGACACATTGTAGTCTTTTGCTATAATTTTGCTTTCGCTTGACGCAATGTTAAGGCTGGAGTTCGCGAAAACGGCTTAATAATCATTTTTGCCACTTGTGGAGTCACTTTTCCTTTTGACCCACGTTCTTGAAAGTCATCCACGTTCTTCACCACTTTATGGTGATTTACTCACTTTTGCACAAACAACTTGGACTTCCTCATATTTTGCCGCCGCGGCGTGACTCAGTTTTAGCCCTCTGCGGTGGCCATAGAGAAACACAACCTCAAAACGTGACGCGCAAGCTGCACTTATTGCTGTTGTTGCCTTTATCAGTCACACATTCACACTCAACTAGTGCTTTCTGGACAATGCATGGAGAACACAGGTTCCCTCTGTTGGGTTGTGAAAGAACTACGGTGATGTATGTTATCAGCTGTGCGTAATTCCGACCACGCTCTTACTTAACAGACTGTATACTTTAACTGAACCGTTTAAAAGAGAGAATAAAGTTAAGAAGTTGCGTTCGTAATCATCGAGTTACCATTTTCCTCACTAGGCTTTTTCGTATGTAGATAGGTATGTCAGATACAAAAATGAATCATAACTCTTGCAATATCCTGGTAGAAAATATTATTATATTTATAATAATATTTTAGTATATAGGTTAGCATTCAAAGTATAGCCGTCTTGTTGGGCCGTCTGCAGTCACCTTCCTGTCAGTTCCTCAATTTCATGCCTGGTACCATATCTTGTCCTTAGAGGCAAAGAAATAACTCACTGCTTTCTCCAGCTCCAGCTGATTGCTGAAACATCTTGATGTCAAGAAATGCACCATGGATTGAAACAGGTAGTAATCCGAAGATGCACAGTTAGGACTACACGCCATATGCGGAATCAGTTCCATGCTATCAAGTTTCAGGATTTTCTTGAATGGCGTGTCGTATGACTTCATAATTTGTTACCCTGGGGGAGCCAGAGTTTCGCAGATCTTCGACATTTTTACAACCTGCAGGGAATTTCTGGAACCAACGAGTTGTCATGCTATACATCGTAGTTCGCTGCACCTTCCCTTTTCGCGTGATAACTCTTTTGGGTTGCTGCCGCAGCATTATGACCGAGTTCAAACAGACATTCTTGAGCACTCATCGTTACTGCTACTAAAAGTTAACTAAAGTACCAACAGAGTGGCGGTTTTAGCGTTAAATAGTTCGCTTGCCACACTACTTCTTGCGCCAGTTTGATTTTGTATTTACGTTTATCATGGCATATACATTTTTGAATGTTGAATGCTTAGAAGATTTGATTTCTTACAGAAGAATTTTTCATATTAATACTCCACGAATAAATATAGACCTTATGCAGAGTCGTTCTGACGCGTAATTAGTGCCATACTAAAGAGTTCGACTAACATATGTTTTCTGCAGTAGTCAGGCCTTTAGTATGACGCCCTCTGTATAAGACCCAATAAGTTTGATTGTGTACCGTATTTGACACATTCAGATGTAATACTCGTATAACACAAATGGATTGTAAAAATAATGTATAAAGTTATTTTGTCTTGTGTAGGTACTCACAAATATCAGTAATGTAAGGAAAAATATTTTTCTCGAAATTTTTTCTGAGTTGTTACTATTTTCTGTAGTACGAGAAGTTGATTTGCAAGCTACTTTACCGTTCTGAGGATTCAAATATGAATAAAGCGTTTATCTTTGTTTCATATATACTATTTTTCAACATTTTTCAAAATAAATTGGCAAGTTTCGATCTAAGAGAAATCAAATTTAATTTATGTGTGTTTGGCGAATCGGATCATCATAATTTCATCATAAACTTTCGGAGTATGTGTAGGATACTTATAACGGAACGTAAAATTTCTACAGTAATTTTTCAGTATATTTTTTGGGACAAATTAGTTTTCAAATAGATATTTCACAGTAACATTCACCTCATTTTTGAGAGTGTTCAGAGAGAACGTAAATCTTTGTTATTGATTTAAATTATGGTAATTCTCAAGAGGCCATTGAAAAACCAATTACTTCTGTCCTATTTTTGTTAGGTAATGTAGGAGGAACTTCTCGAGAAAGCTTTACAGAATCCGCATAGTCGTGTTTATTTTGAATTAAAGCTTGTCGATTCTATCAATTATTTGGCCTCTTAGTTATTAAGTTTTAGTATTAAATCGAAGAAAAATTAATTGATGTGTGAAAGTATAAATCTGGATAAATTAGTAAATATTATTCAATTATTCTATATTTAGTGTCCCTAATAACAATAGTCTACCCTGGTCTAGAGGCTAGGGCCTGTGCCTTTGGGAAACGAGGTTCTGGGATTGACTCCTGGTGGGAGAGCATTGAATTCACTTTATGGAGGTTTGGAATCCACTTTAAACTATTTTCTATAAGTTGATGCTAGAAAGATACGCTAATCTTAATAAAAAATAACTTTAGCTCGGTCGTGGCGAAACGGTTAACATACGCACCTTTGATGTGGGAGCCCCAAGTATGATTCCCGGCGGGATCTCATGTGGTTTGCACCCTACGTTTAACATGCAAGTCCACATCTCATATAGCCTCGCTGCCGAAAGAAACACTAAACGCAAAATCTAATCAGATCAAACGACAACAACCAATTTCTAATCTGGCATCTCACTTTAGCTTCCATCTAACCCTCGTTCTACTTTCATAGTACTCACAGTAAACAAATTCTCTAGAAGCTTTGGTCAGGATACTCACAATTATGTATGGTCTTTTATCTAGACTCAATATAAGATAGATAAAATTGACGTTAAGTGTCCTGATTGAAATTAAATATTTGATGTGAAAAATAGAAAGTGACGGAACATAAAAAAAAACAGCTGAAAGTTCAGGTAGAACATGCTCTCAGGAAAAAGAGATAAGCTAGCATTCATTGTTCTAACATTAGCTTAACCCATTTCACATTTGACGTTTCTTTACTGTTATACTGTTGACTCTGATTCATTCTCTTTACATACGAAGATAACAGCCATGTTCTAGTTCTCGATTTATCTTTACGAGCGTTGTTTAGGACAACAAACGCAACACCTGACTTTGAATTGCAATGCGACGTGTTCATAGAGGTTAGTGGCTCTTTCTATTGCAGGATTAATTATCCCATTAAACGTTCACGCAAATTATTTTGATACTGTTAACATTGATGCGTGGAAAATGCATATCTATCTGTGTTTGTGGAAGGGAAGAGATTAATCTCTAGTCACGTTTGCAACTACTCAATAACTTCCATAATAGAGAATCAACCAGAATTTACGGTCTGCGAATTTTATAATATTACATAATTGCAAGTTTAACTTCGGTTGAAATTACGTAAATATTATTAGAAAGAACGGCGAAACGGATTTGTATGCTTAATAGGCTACACTTTTCAGAAAACAGGCATTGAAACTTAGCACTCCATTTGATCGCTTATCGAATATAATACATAATAGTTCTTTTCATACATAAAAGAATACCTGTTTTAGTGATCCCCGAAATTTTGAAAAGTTCTTAAAATAAAACCTAAAATTACGTTTTCAGTTCCCACATTACCAAACATTGAGGGATCCAGACCCTCGAAAATTTTAAAGTTGTTAAAAAGAAATCTTAAAATTGCGTTTAGTTTCTCCATTGTCGAAAACTTTCCGGAGGAAGGCCCCGGAACAATCCCGAAATAAAATGCTGATTACGCCACTCTGTATGTATTAAATATAATAAATTTCTATAGTACTATAGAATTTCATACTAATCTATTATATACAACAGTGTATCAGCAAGCCAATCTAAGAAGTTTTGACATGTATTTCGAAGAATTGAATACTTTTCTAAAATATAGGTGTTGTAACTAACCACCTTGCCTCACCCTGCGGGCAACCATGCATACTTTAAGATGTGTTTTAAAAATTTAGCAAAAGCTACCAACAATCTTTATATTGTGGAAAATATAAGAAAATGACGTCTGAAATGCGTCATAATATAAAAGTAACAAAAGTTCCGTCGCTTTTCCACCCACCATCTTCGAACATCTATATGTCACCCAAGAAGTACCTGGAAGATCAAAAATAGTCTTCATCTGCATCGACGAAGTTCTGCCAACGTTCTTAGAAGGCCATGGATTTAATCGCGATAGAAATTGGTGGACCGTGAAGCGAAGAAAGTATCAACTGAATTTGGCACCTCCACTAGGGATTTGAACTGGCGTCCTCGAAGGTGATTGTCCAAGGAATGGAACAGTGATAATCGTCATCCTAGCCACGTGGGACTTAGCCTTGTCCTATAACAGGAGGACCTCTTTGCGATTCAGAAGTGCTGGCACCAGAGTTTCGAATTTTCTTGCACACGGCTCAACTGCTGACAATATACTCTGAGCAGATAATAGTTCCCAATGCACGATGCCGCGAGGAGTCCACTAAACACATAGGAGGACCTTCGTCTGGTACAGTGTTGGTTTCGGCAGTTTTGGAACCGGTTTATGGAATGCTAACCAATGATGACGACGCCGTGGAGCTTCCTACATGACTCACTTCTCATCATATGTCAACACCCTGTCCTGAAATAACTCTTTCCTCATACGAGACAGCAAAGAAACACAGCTGTCTGCTCGCGTTGCCTACTAGCCCGGAGTCAAATCATGTGGACCCATCGACCGAACTTGTAGTGCTTCCCAAGTTGATGAAGGTGTTGCTAAATGGTCTTTCGACTCACACTGAATTGTAGTCCCAGTTCCTCACATTTCTGACCACTGTTCGCTTCAATTGCTGCCTGAAGATCTTCATTGTGTACATGTACCCTCAGCAAAGGCCTGGTACATCTTTCACCCCGCGCCAGCGGCGTTTTACGCTACTTTGAACTCGCACAGCATACACGCTCTTATGACGCTCTGTGGAGGTCACATGTTCACTTTGTCCTTACGCACGTTCACGTGTAACTGAAATGCCACAACTAGGTAGTATGTTGAATATACCCACACCAACAACTGACCTTTGCCTATCTCCATTCGCATTCAAGTCACGGTGTGAGGACCAATTAAACACAACCTTCAGAAAAGGCGTCAGAACTTTCTTGGTTACCTTTATAACTAAATATACACGCCATAGTTTCTTTGTCGATTTGGCCTTACACAAATTGACTTTCGAAAGTTATTTTGCAATTTAAGGTCAAAATAATATGCCCTACTTACACTGTGTTAGCATGACTGAATAAAGCATAACAACAACTGTGCATAATTTCTTATGAAAAGTTTATATTTGTAACACATAATGAAATGCACAATCATATGAATTCGTTGGTCCAAAGCTTTCTTAACAGTTGCATCTTTTTGAAAATAATTCAAGTTAGGAAAACCTAATATATGCTAGTGAGAACATCATAGGTAGCTACTTATGAAAGAGTTTAATAGCTTGAAATCGTTATCGATAGCAGACAAAATGAAATGGTGTTGAGACTATCACAAACCTTAAGGAACTGATGGAAGATGAATACCACATTTTCCATTGGATTATTCGAGTTAGAGGACAAACCTTCATAAGCAACTACCTATTCAGTACGAACTCGTATACATTCGGTTTACCTGACTTCACTTTTTAAAAAAAACGCGGCATTTTTCGCAGGAGAGGGCAAAGTTTGTCCTCTGGTTTTATATTTTTAGTATACCTATAGTAGGAGAAAGAATACGCAAAGAAGCCGCACTGAAGCTGTTTTATTTGATACCATCTCGGTATTCACGACTTTCCAAAATTTATGTGGGTGCATATCAATGGCAGGACGTGTTAGCTTATATGTTTTCAGGGAAGTCTCGATATTTGATTGAATTATTTTTAGTTAAAATCTTTTATGAACACTGGCTTAAAGGTTTGTGCTGTGATAAAGTAAAATATGTCGTTACTTTAAATATAAGTTGGGGCTGCCCTAGCTTAGTCGGTAACATTTTTATTTTTATGCCCAAGAGTGTGTGTAAGGAAATTTAGGGGAGTGCAAGGAGTGTTGGGAGTATACAGATTACTCCCTGGACATAATATCTATTTTTACAGCAGAAGTTGTAAACGTAAAAATATAAAGAAACTGCTGCAAAATTAAATTGAGAAAATATTTGCTTATGCCCGGAAATTTAATATAAACACTTCATTTACTTGTTAGAGAGAGGCCCTTCCCTGTGGAGTCCATGGATGTACCTATATTGCAATATGTTGTGTGTACTTGACAACCGAGACTAGCAGAGCGATCTTTAACGGTACCATGCCCACTTGACCGGGGGCCCCGCAAGCAGAATGGCATGTTAATTACTGTATTAGGAGCAAAATTTAACCATAGGGATCACAACACACTTGTTTGCTCTGGGGCCTAAAATATAGTTAAAATGGCACTGGAGAGCAGATTAGAGTTGAAAGTAGAGTACATGGCACTAGCGCGGGGCCCCTTTAAGTGTGGGGCCCGATTGGGAGGAATCGGTCCAATCAGCTTAAAGCCGGCCCTGACTAAGATACTAACACGCTGAACCAATGTGTCTGTACCTTGAATTAGGAGCCAGATACGAGATCCAAATCCCGAATCGAGGGTCGGACCCGGATTTAAAGGATCTAAGTTTGGATCTGAATCAGATCCGGATCTTTGGATCTAACAAAATCTTGATCTGGCTGTCAGGCACGTAGCCAGGATTTCGTAATAGGGGGGGTCCGAGACATTAAATACTGTGGTTATCACACCAGAGTTCGATTATTCTAAACTATTTTACTGGTAACATATATTGGTTCGTTTAGTCAGGATTTCGTAATGGGGGGGGGAGTTTGATATGAAATATTGTGGTTATCACACCAGGGGCTTGATCAATTTAAACTATTTTACTAGTAACATATATTGGTATGTTAAGACTTTAAAATTAGGACATGTTAGCAAGGGCGCCGATTTCTCTGTAAATTTGTGGGGGGGTCCATTCTGATGCAGAAGGCATATATGAGGAATTTAAGACAAATTGCATTCAAATTATGCCAATATATTGTATATTCATAAATATAACAAGAGGGCCCACATGACCTTTGGGGGGCCGGGCTCCCTCGGCCTCCCAGGATCGGCGCCCATGCATGTTAGTAAGTATTTTAGTAACAAACTATGAAGAAATCCCGAACAAAAGAATATTTAAAAAAATATTTTTAAAAATTTTACAATATCTACGTTCCTTCTTCTGTTTATCCAAATGTAACAATTTTCCTTTCATTATGACCTCAACTATTAAAAAAAAAAAAAAAAAAGTACTATCCAATAATGTCTTGTAAAATATTTATAATATCTGCGTTGCTTTCTCTGTTAAATCAAATGTTAACAGGACTTGCTTTCCACATAACTTTTTCGTTTTATTTTCCCGTCAACTACTGTCTGTTCCAAATGACAAGTTAAAGGAGCAGTAGAAAATTGTTTTCGAAATAACATATTTGATAGTACAGGAAGCAATGATAAAAAATTATTTTTATTTTTAGCTTTATTTTTATCTTTATATTTTATCTTTATTTTTAACGCTGATTCTTCCTATTTCTTGTTTCTTTTTGTTTCATCCCTCCTTATTTTTTTTTAATTTCTGGTCCCGAAGGGGGGTCCGGACCCCCCGGACCCACCCCTTGGCTACGTGCCTGTGGCTGTCCCTAGTATATACGCTCTCAAATACCAAGTATGGTATGAGGTTTTAAACTCAGCAATAGTTTTTAAGATTTAACCAAAACACATTTTAACCTCTGGGAAACACGTCTGGTTTGGCATCAATTTATACAACAACAATACTCCAGACTTTATGTACTTTCTCATAACCTGAATATCAGCCATTTTAACCTTAACAATACTTTTAAAGTTTAACTAAAAAAAGTGCTAATCTCAAAAACTCTTTTAATCTTTTAAAAATATATATACTAACCCTTTCAGTCTCGATTTTTTGTTCACTCACAGATTTTATTTTTATTTTGTCCTATCATTCTTTTTGACTTAGCAAATGAAATAGAACCGTCATTTTGTTTACAGGTGTCATATTTAGCGAATTATGGACGTACAATTTTGTGTGTACTAGGATTGAAATACGTAGGTAAGATACAAAATGACATTCATCGAAAACATTATTTTCATCTACATAGTTTAGAAACTCAAAACATATCACTAAAAGCAGTAGGAGAATTTATTGCAAATAATTTATTTCGCCAAGAATAAAACACCCTACGTGGCTGAGCTTTGTCTATCATGATAGCCCTTGCAAGTACTCTACAAGAAATGTGTGTAGCTTCGTGACAACAAATGAAAGCACCAGAGAAATAGCGGAAAGTGATTTAGATAAGTTCAAAGAATACTGACATGAAACCGCAGTCATTTTGAATCCTCCAAAATAATTACCTAGGTATATTAATCTTAAAATATGATGTACACAAATGTTAGCACCAGGTCCGAAAGGGTTAATATCAAAATATTCTAATCACAGCACATAATTACACATATGGGATATATGTGAATAACCACCGTTAAAGCCACCGTTACTCATGGAGATATTAATGGATTGACTCTGTTAACAAACACGGCCGTGATACTGGCTCCAGTTGTCTATTACAAGAAACAAAACTCAAAAAATCGTTCCTTCAAAAGTTATAGTGTGGAGTTATCGCTGCACGGACGGACGTACCAACATTATAATTTGCTAAGGTCCACTAGCACAATGCTATTACATCATCATACATATGTAACACGAAAAATTAAATAACTTGAAAGGTAATGTTTACACTTGTTAACACATTTTCCTCTTACATTCCTACTATCTATCAACGTGTTCATTTTATTCCTATCATTCATTGGGGACAATGATGTTAACTATGTCCATAAAATTTGATAATGTGTGTTTCGCATGTTTATTTACTGAGTATGAATAACAGCAAGGATAGATTACTCGCTACTAATAAAATACATTCGTAAACACAAAGTACTGTGTCTGCATTTAAAATATATAACTCACTCTTTCTCTCTTGTACGAAATTAAAATTGAAATTAACTTCTCTTTTTTTCTGTTCATTGTTATTTGATTCAACCTTCTGCCGTGTTATAAAAACACGAAAACTCAATTATAATAGACTCTACATGGAATTTTATTCACTCTAAAAGCTCACTTTTACAGCGAATTTTCACAAATTGATGCATGCTGTGTTCTTTATTGTATTCTTTACCTTCCTATAAAGTCAACATAGAAATCTGCTCTCTATATTATTTTTCCCATACATCTATGCCTTCCACTGTAGTGGTAGTACGCAGCTTCCCCATCCTTTTAGTTTTAAAAGAACCGTCGTTGATCGATGACACTGGTTGTCGGTCCAGCAGTTATCAGTGTAGCTCAAAATTGATGTGTGCGCGTTAACGATGAGGCAATCATTTTCACTAGTGATGCGGTCAGATTGTAATTAAAAACAATACTGTCATCTCACGACTACGAACAAGTCGCCATGTTGTGACCTCGTTTCTTTTCCGTATTTCACACACACACACACACACACACACACATATATATATATATATATATATATATATATATATATATATATATATATATATATATATATATATATATATGCAGAATACCTGTATATATATACAGAATACATACAAACTTGTCCTATTCGCACTATATAGCGATTAGCAATGTTTTATGGTTGCATGCGGAAATACAAAAAAGTGAATGTAATATTCTAGGTCCAATACTAACCGAAATGTGGTTCTTCATTAACTACATCCCGCCAGGAGAGACCAACAGTGTAATTGACTTTGATTATATTTATGGTGATCAGTACGTGAAGCGGATTTTATTCGTCATTCAATTACCCGCTGAAACCTACGAATAAACGTAGAAAATAGTCGAGAGAATTTGCAAAACAAGATGACACGTAAATAGGAAGAAACAATCCACAAATACGTTGCTATGAATCCAGGCTGGATTTAGTATTTAGTCCGAAACGTTTGCAGTCGCTCACTCTGACTTATAAAATTTTAGGACTAGGAGTAGGAATTAGATTTCTGGGCTTTTGGCATCTACAGCCATGTTCGCCCGTCACGTATGAGGATGACATCCCTCAGAGATCACTCTATCCGAGGAAAGGTAACGAAGAAAGTGTTGAGGAAGGAAGGAAGCGGCCTAGAACCAATATGTTAGGTACCATCTAGGCCTTTGCCTAATGTGAATGAAGAAAACCTTACTTACGCTGGTTGGCCTGAAAAGACTTTTACACTTTTTCGATCGAGCTTCTCCGCTGGGAATCGAACCCAGGATCGCTCGCCGTATAAAATTTTAACACAATAGAAGATTTAAAAAATAAATTTATGTTATGCATGCTTCTGAAAAGATTTGAATTGCTACAAATTCACGTTTTAAAAAAATAGTTATAGAAAATAATTAGTTTGATTAAAACAATGTGCAATAGTTCAATAGTTAAATAAATTCGTTTTAAACTCTCATCCATAATAATATGAATACAAGTATTGAAACACTAAAAATATCACTAGAACGAATAGAATAATTGTTTTAGTTGTTGAAATTTATGTTTCTATTCTGATATAAAAAAATATTATTTCGATTATAAGTAATCAAACCACCTAATCTATATATATAAAAGAGAACGCACAAATCCTTTGTGAACTCATCACGCTAATACGGCTGAACCAATTTCTTTCATTTTTGGGGGGTTATTATGATTTGGACCCTAGATGGTTTTTATCATATCACTTTAATTTTTAATTACCAGTGTCTTGAGATAATTGACCATTCAAGTGTCCATACGTACAAATCCTTTGTTATTAGTTCATCATAGGTAAAAATAAACGTATTTATATGCAACCCGCATGACCATGTGACTCGGCGGGTTAACATAAATGACAGGCGCTATAATTTTAACATTTACTGCAATTTGAAAGCGAAAAAGTAAAAATTATCTAAGTAACAAAGTTTATTGCGTTCCGGGGTGACCGCAGCGAAGCGGGGTGAACGCTGCTAGTCTTATATATAAAAGAGAACGCACAAATCCTTTGTTCCCTCATCACGCTAATACGGCTGAACCAATTTCTTTCATTTTTGGGGGGTTATTAGGATTTGGACCCTAGATGGTTTTTATCATATCACTTTAATTTTTAATTACCAGTGTCTTGAGATAATTGACCATTCAAGTGTCCATAACGTACAAATCCTTTGTTAGTTCATCATAGGTAAAAATAAACGTATTTATATGCAACCCGCATGACCGTGTCACTCGGCGGGTTAACATAAATGACAGGCGATATAATGTTAACATTTACTGCAATCTACTATGGTTTTTATCATATCACTTGAAAGCGAAAAAGTAAAAATTATCTAAGTAACAACGTTTATTGCGTTCCGGGGTGACCGCAGCGAAGCGGGGCGGGTTAACATAAATGACAGGCGATATAATGTTAACATTTACTGCAATCTTCTATGGTTTTTATCATATCACTTGAAAGCGAAAAAGTAAAAATTATCTAAGTAACAAAGTTTATTGCGTTCCGGGGTGACCGCAGCGAAGCGGGGTGAACGCTGCTAGTTCTCAATAATAATTAGCTACACTAAAAGCATTAGAGTTAATGATTCAAAGGAAAGGGGTATTATTAAACATTATATAAAACTGGAAATGAAAATAAATATTAGAAAGACAAAAGCCATGGTGATGGGAACGAAGCAGTCAGTGTCAAATATGGAAGTAGGAGAGGAGAAAACAGAATAGATAACTAGTTTTCGATATCTGATTAGTATTATCAGTGATGTTATAAAGTGTGAATGTAAAGTAAAAGTAAGGATGGAAATGACGAAAGAGGCCTTTAGTTGGAACAAAATATTATTTTGTGAGACCTTGAATAAAGAGTTGAGAGACAAACTCATAAAATGATTCATGTGGAGTATTGTTGTGTAAGAGTCAGAAACGTGGACATTACCCAAAAATGATTAAAAACGACTAGTTCTCGAAACGTGGGTGTAGAGAAGAATGGAGAGAATTAGCTGGGTCGAGCTGAAAACGAATGAAAGAGTGTTAGAAATGGTGGGGCAGAAGAGAACAATTTTAGAGATTATTAAGAAGAGGAAGAGAAACTGCTTGGGACATTGGTTAAGAACGAACTGTATTATAAAGGACGTTGCTGAGAGTATGGTGGCACGAAAGAGAGGGAGCTGGCGAAGGAGACTACAATTAATGGACGATATCATAAAAGAAAAATCGTACGTGAGAGTGAACAGGTGAGCGGAAGGCTGAGGAACATGGAAGTTTCTCAGTTGCGGCAACTGATCTGAAAATACTGGCAGAATACGTATGATGATGATATAAAAATGTGTTTATTATTTCAATCACCTTATTATTATTATTATTATTATTATTATTATTATTATTATTATTATTATTATTATTATTATTATTATTATTATTATTATTATTATTATACTCTTGCAATTTTTTCATAATGCTTTTTAAATATTCATGCAATGTGCGTCGCTAACCTTGGGTCTAGTGTGCGTAATGGTAAATCTAACGCTGTACGAAGCTCAAGCATAAATCGCACGAGAGTGAAACGGAATTTTATGCCACTAGAGTTCAGTACTATCCATTATCTAGTTTTATATCTGCTAGTCTAGTGGCTAGCGCATATGCGTTTGGTTCCATTTCCGTGTAAGAGCACAAAAAAATTATTTCATAATCATTTACTTTCATTAATCGTCCGTCTCCTTTAGCCTAACTTTTTAACAAATTGTTTCATTTTCCATTATTTAATAAGTTTCATTTGAGTGCTAACAGGACATTATTTTCGCTTTGTGGATATTATTTTATTATAGCGATTAGTGATAGTATGAGGGTCACTTAGTACTGAGGTATGAACTCATTGTCATTAGTTAAGTTCATATATATATTGTGAGAATATGTTTCGTGAGAGTAATCAGAACAATTGCTGTAAGTAGTAGACAAGTTATTTTAGAAACATCAAATGAACATATACCTGATTCTCTTCAGAATATTGCATTCTCGAAATGCAAATTTGCCTCTAGACTGAATTTTTCCAGTTCGTTTCACAACTAAATTGCTAATGTTCACAAAAAGTCAAAGACAGGAAAGAAAAAGAAAATATGAAGGAAAGGCAGAATTGACAGTCACAAAAGGGACTCCTAGTAGTCTTTGGTTTGGTTAAATTATGTATAAAATGATTATTATTGCATATGTGTAAAATCCTACTGTAAATGTTATCGCTAATTCAAGAATGGAAGCAATCATTACTTGTTAATACTCTAACATGCATTTCAGTTTTCTGTATCAATGTATTGTCTACCATTTAGAAACAGAAGCAGCATTGTTTAATAGATCATTCATGTTTCAGACATAAGTTTTGCTTGAAATCTAGTTGAATGTATAGTTTTCGTATTAAATGATACGCTTTATCTGATTATAATTTGTCCTATGTTGTGCATTATGTGTAGAGTTTTGTTCTTCCTAGAATATATCTCTTAAATTACTGTCTGAATAAAAATAATATGATGACACCTGGACTCATCAGCAATGTATAAATCTCTTCTTACAATACATTCAACAGTGGTGTATGGTATATAGCAGATACCAGTGATATATCATATACAATCTGCATGTCAAGAAAGGACTGATATATATATATATAAAAAAAAGAATTTTAGGAATCATCCAAACAATGGATCAAAAGATTGAGATCTTGGCCAAAAATTTCAGAAATGATCAAAAATGCATCAAAAGATTTAAGATCGTGGCGAATAATTAGTTTTTGGATCAGGGGACACAAAAGTTTGGAACGGCCCCTAAATCGAGTTTTCGTATTTTTTACGGAATAAGCACATCATACTGAGTTAATGATAGTATGGGTAGTTCTCGAGATATAATGAGTACACGAAAATTTTTGCCTGAAATATATTGGATCTTTCGATCCAACAAAAAAAAATGATAAGAGTACAAATTTATTGTGATTGGTATACAAATATATTACGTATCTTTGCCATTTTTTCGATCTAGTTACCATGAACTTATAGAAACATCTGGTAGTGTGGCACAACCTTTGTGTATCTTTTCTATTTACATAAATTTGTAGAAACTACAATGTTGTTTAATCATTAGTAGACACATGGTTTTAAGTCTTTCCTTTAGTCATAACGAAGTGCAGTAATACTAAAATTAAATGCTAGGTATCAATATTGTAGTACCATACGACAAGCATGGTCGTTTTACAGCTGAGCTTATTATCAAGATTTATTTCTCTTTTTCATTTTCCCACTTATATTGTTATCAACGTAGAGCTTTCTGATTAGGTTGTAATATTGAATTAACATGGGTACTATCGGTAGGTCAAACTATGGACAAGGAACGTTTATTGTTTTTTTTTTAAAGTTGTACGTTATAACAAGAGGCGCAAATCTGTCTTCAACATTGAGGGGGACGGATAAGAACGGTCCCATAACTTTCTTTTCTGTTTTTTTAAAGCGATGCTCAAAATATTTATGAAGTTGAAAAACAATGCTATGGAGGATCAGGGGAGCAGAGTTGTCTTCGACATTGAGAGGCGGACAGATTTGAGGCTTATTCTGAAGGAACATCAATTTCATCTCACTTTCCTTTGTGGCAGTCGGACACAAATAATCACATTTCTTCCCAAAAAGATCACATTTCAAATCGGATTATTGGGAGGGACAGTCCCCTTTGTTCCAAGATTGGATTTGATATGTCCCCATCATCCCCCCGTGACTTGAGCCAGTGGTTATCACTACATATAGTTAGATCTGAGGTGATGACTTTAGGGATACTCCATTGCTTGAGAAATGCCAGAATCTTTGTTCGGGGTATCTAGCACCCCCACTAAGGAGAGAAAAATTAGAAAAAGAAAATAGAAGAAAGAGAAAAATAAAGAAGAGAGAAAAATATGCACTGTACAAAGTTGCATGCTGCATCTTGCATCGTATATATCATTGTACTAAAATATGTATGAGCTTAAATTTTCTTCTATTTAACTAACGTCATTTTCTGTCTTTCATTTTAAATTACTAAATTCAGAAGTTCGCATTCAGAATGAAGTTAAGACTAGAGTTAATAGCCTACACTTCCTTTGCTACCCGTCCCCCCTCCGCGAGCACACACACAGACACACACACACTATCATTTAGGAATATTTTCCTCTGTTCTAAGAATATTTCCTCGCTCTTACTGCTTTTGCTTTGATATCTCTCGACAGATAGTCGGACAGACATAACCATTTTATGTCTTCAAATATTTATGCATATTATAGTTTGGAAATGCAAGAAAACTTATATTTTTGACCAGGCGCACACCCAGAAATTTTCGCTGGGAAGGGTTCAAGCTTTGGGGGGGGGGGGAGCAATGCAATACTACAAGTCACTATGTCTATGTAGTATTGAACAGGTGTTATTCTGCACCCGAAAAGACTATAAGTAATCATAAAATACTTCCATCTATATTTTTTTTAAATCGTAGAGCTAGATTGTTTTTTATAAGAAAAATAGTATGAAGTGTAAGATCAAATTTTCATACAATATCAATCATTTCCCGTTAAACAAGTATGATTTTATTGAGAAACTGTACAAATGTATGTTAAGTTAGAACTTTTGGGGAAGCTCCCCGCCTCCCCCGCCAGATAGAGCCCCGCCTTGGATACGCCTCTATTTTGACACTAGAACATGACAATATGCTCTTAGTTTTTCAGATCATGGTAAGAAATTATGCGATGAGTACAAATGAAAATCAATTGCTACATGCACAATTTTTAACTGCAAAAGTCCTACTATTTCTTTCTCAAATCCAAAAAGCGTTTCTTTTGTTCTGCGACTTTGTTTTCGTTCTTTTTCGTGTTGTAATCTCCTGATGGACTGCGAATCTAGCACCTTTTTATTTAATGAGTGCTATGCCATGTAGAAATCACCTCTGAAAGGAGAGAGGAGATTGGGTCCTCCAGGATAATAGTGATTCGCCAGAGATTAAAAGCCATCACCAGAGTTCAGAGTGCGAATGTAGGACATAAGGAGGGGCAGGAAGAAGTGAGATGAGGAAAAAAGAAAGTCATTACTTTCTCTTTCCTTTTATTTTTTATTTTTTTAAAGAAAGGTTGGATGATCACGAGAGATAGATCAAAGGAGAAAAGAAATTAAACTGAAAGTCATATTTTCTCATAAGTAATCGAAAACAAACATACGAAGTGTTCACTTTCATTTGATTAAAGGGATTTGACTAATAAAATAGTAATAATGAAAATCTTTTGATGTTTGAAAATGAAAATCGGGGTAGTAGCCATCTTTAAGAGGATGAGGAACAAATTACATTTATTACATACTTAAGTAAACTTGTAAGTTTGCTCGTGATATGGTGTGTGAGAGTTCATCTTTAGTTCTTGTTAAGCTCTTATTAAAGTTTGCTTCTCATTTTAAGGTTACGCACCACAAGAGAGAGAGAGAGAGAGAGGTGTTGGCGAGCGAGGCCAGCTTGCGTTAGATTCCCACTTTACGACTAATTCATAACTTGATGAAATGGGTGTTTCTAATTTAATTAGCTCTGAATATAATGGTTCGTAAACTTCTAACACCTTTGAGAATATTTCAAGATTATTGTCAACACAATGTAAACATAAAACTTAATTTTATATAAATGACGGTATTCGAATATTTAACTCAATTTTAACATTTAAGAAAAGATTATCTGAGAATGGACTTCTAAAATACAGAAATTTACAGAATAGATACAATTCTTGTACAAGTACAGAACAGATGCAAAAACCATTTTATCCATTCTGCAAACTCGACGATGGTAAACTGTATCCATCTGTCTTAAAACAAAAATGAAAACTAATTTATCCAGAAGTGCCGCAGTGGTGCTGCTCTAATTCACGTGGTAGAAGGACGGAGGGATGTGGAATACACTGAGGATTAACAAAGGAGTATTTCGCATTTGGAGTGAGCTGTCCCGGATTCGATTCCTGGTGGGTGCACAGTCGAAAAAAGTAAAAGCTTTCTTTCGGGCCAGCCATCCTGAGAGAGGTTTTCCTGGGTTTTCTACATTCACACCAGGGATATGCCGGGATAGTACCTCACATAACGGTCCCAAGCCACTTTCTTCCTTCCCTATTCCTTTCTCCCTCTCTAATTCCCTTGGCAGTGTGATCGTCCAGGGACGTCATCCCTAATAAGGGATGGACGGTGGGAATATTCCCAGTGGGAAAGAAAATAAAAAATGGGAATAGTCCGGGTTTTCACCTGGCATATAAATTTCCGGGCGGTAATTTATCCTCATTTCTTTACTTTATTTTTCTGGCTGACAGTGTCTAAAGAAGCCAATATGTTCAGTTCGTTGGCGAAACTGTCACACATTTATTATTTTATATATAAACTTGCTTTGTTCAGCAATTTGTAATTTTAGTATAAGTTATTTAATGTAGCAAAGCTAGTATGAATCAGTTAAAATTTTCTACATTCATGAATATACTGTCATTTTGCTGCGTATCTTTATCAATGAGCTTTCAACCATGTTAGCAGGGAATTGTCTTAGTTAAAGACAATGTTGGAACTGCATTTATTTCCAAATTTCTTCATGATGCTAAAAGCAATAGAATTATATATATGTATATGGAAGAAGAGAAGAGTACTTTTGTGTGACAATGCATGCTGTAGGCGCCATCTACACTCTCTTCCGCTCATCCCATTCACACACAGACTAGTCAGCTGTCACCGCCGTCGCGTCGCTTCCGCATCGCCGTTACGTGCATTTCCTGTCAGCGACAGTAGCACACTAGTGGAACATTGGACGACGATCTGGTTTTGAATTTAAAGGAGGAAGGTGTAATAGTTTTAAAAGAAGGACATTCCTTCTTTACCTTGTATATGAGTTGTTGAGTTTTTTTTATATATCGGAAACCTCTTTGTTTCTAGGGCGTCGGGGAAGTTACTGTTTAGTATTGTTTCATTCTGGAACGATCTTCGTTGGCCTTGAGAAGCTCCTCTGTTCATTGACGTCATGCTTATCTATCCTTTCAGATTTCTCCTAAATATATATGTCATGAAGTTTCTTTGCCTAGTTTCTTCATCTAATTTCCTTCTTTGTCATACTGGTGCTGAAGTATGACATTAGTAAATTATTTAAAACCTTTAAATGTATTCTGTTTCTGAATTGATTTAGACACTTACAGACGACAGACAATGAAGGAAGACACGATCTAGTGTCTCCTTTAGTGTAAATTAGTACTTACGCGTATCTAGAGGGAAAAAGAAAGTAATACGAATAAGACAGGAAAACTAATATTGGAAGTTTAAAAAGTAATGCAAATTAATGGTGATGAATTCGACCAAAGTCTGAACTTCGGAAATTATGTCCAGGAAGTACTGTCTGGCTCTGAATTACATGACCAACGTTTTATAAGTACGAAAGATTTATTGCAATTACTTTTGAGCATTAAGGACTTAGAGGAAACCTTTTCTGGTGTCACACGAAATGTGGAACGAGACCATGGTCAATCGATTTGTGTTAGTGAGCAAGAAAATTCATAGGCGGGAAAAACCCTCGATCGCAACCGTTCCGTACTTATAGGGCGAAGAGTAGGGTCACCGCCAACACAACACGTTGTGGATAATGAGACGAAATACGGCGCGAGTTCGACGAAAATATGCATAGAAACACAGTTAAACATATACTACAATCTGACATTACATTCGACAATACTCTGACAAGTGAGGACAGAGGCGTAGCACATAACGACAGAAGAGGGAGCGGATAAGCGCAAGTAAAAATGGTACAGTATAAATTGAAAAACCTAATACTGAAAGAGATACCACAGCATATGCAACCGATCGAGTAGCATATGCAACCGATCGATTATGATAAAATAAGCCCACTCATAGATAAAGAGAGAAAAGGCGTGTATAGTTTATTCAAGGAACATTCAGTACCTCATGTAAACAAATACACGTGGTGATTGTTTTATTTTATTGGTTAAAGAGCCTTGGAACACTCATGCAGCAGAAGAAAATAGTCTATTGTCAAGCAAGCTGTTTTTCAATGTTTTTGTTGCTTATAAGGTTCATTACCAGAAATGCAATTTCCTTACGATTAAATAAGAGAAACAACACTGTAACTAAGAAGTAAATTGAATTAATGCAGTAAAAGATAATACGCACGCGTAGAAAGTAGCTTTGATTCACCTTACGCGCGAATCACAGTTTACAATATGGCCGCGTGCGGAGAATATGTAAAACACGTGCTCCTCGAAAAAAACGCTGACCGATAGCCAATCATCCGATGAGTGGCGGAGTAATACCATTCTGCAATGTTTACATCAGGATCAGAAGTTTCGTTGAATGAACTTTAAGTGTATTTCTAATGGGATGTGTAAATACTATTGTTACTGGTATTACAGTACAGTAATGCAAAAGGTAAATATGGCATGGGCAAACGGAATGAAAAAGAAGATTCACAAACATAACTCACAGATAATTAAAAACGTATTGTTCAAAACGCATGACACATACGAAAATCGACGATAGATGAACGAAAATATCAAATAGATAATGCTACAATTTATAAACAATTGAGAATATCTTAATTAATGCACATGCCTCCACAGAAAAACCAAAATCTTCACTGAGTATGAAGTATACATCCTGTAAAAAATTGGTCGGAAGGAAACAATAAATTGGATAGGAAATGATGTTTAAAAGCACATTAGAATGTTAAAAATCGAATTGTAAGAAATTCAAAGGAAGATACTGTACCACAATAATAACATAATATTCTACATGTAGTAAGATGGGAGCATACTAACTTGTGTACGTTCATCAGACTGAGTAGAGTATTTTGAACAGAAAATGGTAAGAAACCATGGATCACAGAAGAGATGTTGAAGAAATAAGTGTAAAGAAGATCGAGAATATAAAACGAGAAAATGAGAATATAAAGGAGAGCAAAAAGATATACAGTAAGTTGAACAGCGAAATATTAAGGGAAACAAGTAGGGATGGATTGTGCAAAATAAAATGAAAAGAATAATAAATTAGAAAGAGTTAAGGAATATGAGGAAATGTATGGGAAGGTTAAATCAATTAAAGAGTTTCAGGAAATAATGTAAGAATAAGAAATGAACGGTACGAAGTATTAGGAAGATGGAGAGAGAGATATTTAAGATTTATATGAGAATAACCACTTCGCTTGATATTGATATTTATATTTTAAAAAAACTGGAGGCTGTCTATACTCTATAAAATTTGACTAATGCAGATGAAAACGTAGAATGATTGGTTTGATTGTAATTCTTTTAAGCACGAAGGCTATATGAGATGTGAACCTCAGATTAATGTGAGATTCAAATCACATGATACTGTACTAAGAACTGAACCCGTTTCTCTTGTGCCAAAGACTGGCCCGCTTACCATATAGACACGAGGGAGTTTCCGAACGAACACGTGTATCATTCGTGTAGCTCCGTTGATATTTGTTTCGTTAAGGTATCAGAGATTCTGAATACTTTTGTGTTTGTTTCTTTATTATTATTATTATTATTATTATTATTATTATTATTATTATTATTATTATTATTATTATTATTACCTTTGAATAAGTTTTATTTCGTTTTGTTACGCTCCTACTATATGCCAACGAAATCTGACGTGTTTATTGTGCGCATTGTCTTTGGTTTCTTTTGTTATATCTATTCTTCAAGACACCATTATTAGTACAACTCTGCAGCATTGTGAAAAATGTAAAAGCATAGTAATTTGATTATAGCGTTTTTCTGATATATTTGCCTCTACCCTGCCCTCATGAAGGGAAGTCAAGTTCTATATAAATAAATTATTTCCTTGTTATTTTAGAGTTTAAATTTACCCTCTTGATCATCAAGTCTGTTTTAGACATGTTTTACAATTTAATGTGAGATCCGAGCTACGTGAGAGTCAAATCTCGGCTTCCGTTCCAAAAGGAGAAACAATAAATATCAAGTCACAAGGAAGCGCATAGACTATCTAGCATAACATTGGTTGAGCTGGAGAAAGTAAGAAAATTTGAGCAATGGTCTCGGGCCTCCTCTAAAAGAGTCCGAACATTATCTATTAGAAGAGTAGAGAGTAGTGTTGTCAAAACATCTTTCCTGGTCGTGAAAATGATTTGAGTGCCGTTTGTAGAAACTTCTGATCAGTGGCGTAGAGAAGGGGGCCCAAAGAAGCCGCCCCCCCAAAAGACGTCCGACAATGTACTTGGTACTTTGATCTTTGTAATTTTTTAAAATATATTTTTATGTTTATATATTTTTTGTTTATAATTTTTCTATGTGTACCTATAACAGCACTTGCCTCCCCCCGCCCCAAACACACATCCTGGCTGAGCTACTGCTTCTGATAGAAGTTGAGATGTTGTAAAACAATTTTCATTCACGTGGAAGATATATTGACCATGACACGTACGATGATACGACAACTGAAATGCCGTGGAAGGCAAAAAGATATACAAAAAGGTTAAACAGAAAAGTACGGCGGTAAACAAACAAGGTACTGGTTATTAAAAAGACTAAAGAAATATGAGTACATGTAAAAAAAAAAAAATTTAAATCAATTAGAACTTCCAGGAAACAATGGACATACTGCAACGGTTTAAAATAAGAATGAGAAAATAGTTATTAGCGATCGGAACGAATTTTCGGGAAGATAAGAAGATATATGAAGATACGTATGCGATTAGCCACTGACATGTCATTAATATTAAAAAGTAAAGGTGTTTCATATTAATATTCAAGTTGTAAAGCTGAATATAATGCAAATAAAAACGTGTTCACTATTGCTATGAATTATCATTGTATACCAGTAGCGAGTCGTGGCCTGTAAAAGTACCGGTTGCTGCAATATCAAAGGTATGTAGTTACGCGCAAGTGTTCCCCTCCCCCCAGCATTCTTGAGTCTTATCCAAAAAATATTCAGGAAATATGAAGAGGAAAGTCCTTATAAGCTCCATTTGTATATTTATTGATTAAAGTGTATTCTCTAATATTGATTTAATATATAAGTTATTTCCTTTTTTTCAAACAACCACTATCAATGTACGTTTATACACTATTTATATACAAAAATTTCTACATTCATGTTATTGAACAAGAGATAAATCGAATATATAGCATATACTGTAAGCCATGAATGATATCGTTAACTCAAAAAGGAGAAAAAAGCAAGAAAATTGCATATATTCATGCACACAATTAAACAAAATTATTTAATTAAGTAAACTATGCATTATTTTAGAATGGAAGGTCTTTCTTCGTTCTTTTCGAGCTTCAAATTCTTCTATGACTTCATTGAAATCTGAAATGCTGCTCGCCAAGTTTTTCTGAATAGAAAGCATCGCTACTGCAAATATTTTCCGCTTTATTTTCTTTAAGGTACAGAAACACCTCTCTCCTCCGACAATATGCATTTTGTTAGCATTTCTTTGTATGAATATAAGGGACAAAGAGTTCATTTTCAGTAACTACGTATTTTCGTCTGCTGTTCTATTATAAAGAAGCATGAAATATAAGATTTTTTCCTTCGAAAATAAAAAATAAATAATATTTTTACATTCCAGCAATTTAGGCTAAAGAAGACAGATGAGTGTTGAATTTGAGATTAATTTTTTATGCTCTCCGCCGGAAATTGAACACGGGGTCATGTGCACGAGCGACACACAGCTAGGAATTAGACCAGTGGTAAGACATTCTCTTCTTCGAGTCTCGATCGCTCCCCTCCTCCCCCCCCCAGAATAGGATATTTTTATTTTAAAAATAAAATCTATCCCAAGTATTTTTGCCTTTGTATTATAAATGTAAAATAAAATCTATTGACTACGAACGACTGCCCTCCCCCAAATATTCAGCTTGGATCCGCCCCTGCTACCACCTGACGCGTATTTGCTCTTTGCGAGTTTCTGTTTGGTGACTAACTTCTTTCTTCCAAGCGTCTATATCTCACTCAATCTATCAATTGAGTCAAGCGCTGCCAAACGGAGGAATTCGTAACTACTACAGAAGCTGACTATATACCAGTTGCAACAAAGTAGCAACTGGAAACGCGTAATACGGAAGGATAGCAGCGATGCAAGAATAAATCTACTTCACATGTTAAGAGATAGGAGCTCGCTGCCATATGCTCAATGTTACTGCTTCCAGTGGAACGCTTGCTGCCACTGGATTTGTATATCACTCTCTTTCTTTCAGTTTTTTAAATTATTTTTTTTAGAAATGCATCAATACTGTTTTGCGCTCAAGAGCAAAGATTTATTTTTTACTGATACACTACTTTAATACTTAGAAATATCTTTAGTATTAAAGAAATATCCGGTTGCACAACCATGCAACATATAGTACTAGCCGCCACTGTTGTATGCTATGAAATATTGCTGGAAGAATACTTGAATTTGCTTTCTTTATTATTCCGGTAACAGAAAAACTAAAATGTTAAGATCAAACTCATAGCCTAGCAATAAAGTATTACAAATATTTTAAAACTTCACCGTTAACCTATATTAAATTTCCAAACTATACTGTGAATAATTATGGGAAGTCTTACAAAATGGCTATGTGAGTCCGTCCGTCTGTATCTCGACAGGCATCAGAGTAAAGACGATACGGAAACGATAAACTGTTTTTTGACTTACCTTAGATTCAGAACTCGAAGAAAAGGTTCCTTCTTTGTCCCTATATCTCTACTATAAGAGAAAGTGCTAATATACATTTTGATCTTAATGTTGATCGCCACAGAGCAAGAACGCAAATAAGATAGTGAAAAATGGTTTTTAGATATGAATTCAAAATCCAAAGAATTGACCCAAATTCCGCCCCTATCACTCTAATGAAACAGAAAGTGATTCAAATCCACTGCTGATTCGAGTTTGAATGTTGATCTTCATAGGGAGAAATGGTAATAAATAACCTGAAACATTTCCTTGATTTTAAAGTAGTATCCTAAGGATAACTTCCATTTCCGACTTTTACCTTATATAGAAACGGGAGTGGTGGTTCTACCTCTTTGGTTTTGACATTCAAACCACATAGTTTAAAAGTCAACCTTAGTCTCATAATGTAAAACTCACTTGTATTAATAATTTCACAAGAAGATTTCACTCTATTACAACCTGTATTTACATAAAGACGTTACAACTGAATTATTATATTATTCACTCTGTACAGACTGTACGTAATTTTACAAATTACCCTGGTATTTATTTTAGACCGTCATTTCATTTATATTAATCTACAAAATACGCGAATGTCTGTTTAAATTATTTTAGAAACGTTTGTCCAATATATCACGCAACATGCATGCATAATAAATTCCTTGAATAATATACAATAGCTGTGTTATCTTTTGACATGTTCATAATAAACCAATGTAGGCTTATGCGAAGAACGGAAAATTGTTCCAACAATAGCTGATGAGTCTAATCTGAGCTAAAAGCGAAGGCAGTTCACGTCCACAGTAGACAGGGAAGCTTTCGAAGGGAGAAAAAAAGAGGAAAACCCTCCGACTGTCATAGAGACCATCCTTCTTTATCTGCTGTGGAGAATGGATAATGGAATCCGACGACAAAGGTGCCGGGTATTCATCCATTATGGAAATTATGAAAGAGGAAGGCTGGTCGTGTAGTGGATGGAATGTTCTATCTATCGAATGGAACGCTGTGGACTCAGATTGCCTCTTGAGGAAACCTGACCTCTCGAACTGAAGGAGAACAGACAGTGGTTCTGTATGGTACTTTAAGTGCTGCCCTGGCAACAACCAAGATAAAATGGAAAAGTTACTTTATTACGTAGAGGTAATTCTAAATCAATTATATATATATATATATATATATATATATATATATATATATATATATATATATATATATATATATATATATATATATATATGAACTACTTTGAAATTGCTACATTTGTTCGGAATTGAAAAATTTGTAATTAGAACAAGACTTATCGTAATCGTAAAAAAAGTTTGTTCTTAATTTGATTTTTATTTTACGTATAACTGCGGACCAAAAGATCTATACACTGTAATATTTTACAAGTTTCTATAGCAGTACAACATCTGCCTACACGCACCGGCGCAAATCATTGGGGTGGACGGGTAAGACCGTTCCCATATTTTTTTTTCTTTTTAAGGCAATATACAAAATATTTATCAAGTTCATAAACAATGCTGTGGATGATCAGGGAAGCAGAGTTGTCTTCAACATTGGGGCGAGTAAATTTCTGGGGGATGGGAGATGAGAGTCATATTACGGTAGATGAATCTAATTTCTGAGGTGAACCTTTGTATATTATATATCAGGCGATGTAGGTACATAACAGTACAGGCCTGTATTACAAATCAGTGCCGTGAACACATTTTGAAATCTGAATACATACACGTATAATTCCTATGTTTCTACTTAGGCATCTACAATGATCCACAATAAAACTTTTAGGATACTTATTTTATAAGAATATAAATAATGAATTCCCCAAAACTATGAAGAAAGAAAATCAATTATGTATGACTCAACCATGTATGTATGACTCAATTATGTATGAATCAATTATGTATTTAAGCAAATTGATGATGATCTTAATAGCATTATAGGAATCGCTACAGGAACTGAACAAATAGTTACGACAATTTTCCAGCATGAGGAGAGGGCCATAACCTCTTCTCCCACTTATTGCAATTTGTGCCCAAGTAGCGGAAGAGGAATTAATATGGATTGATGTGACCTAAATGCGCCAGGACACGAAGTTCAGTTTGAAATATTAAAGGATACAATCCTATTTTAAAACCAAACAAGCCAAGAGACATCAATTTCATCTCACTTTCCTTTGTCGCAGCCGGACATAAATGGTCACATTTCTCCCCAAAATGCACATTTCAGCTCGGATTATTGGTAAGAAGTACTCCTCATCCCCCACGGGTTTGCGTCAGTGCCTACGCGACAAGTTGGTTTCAGATCAGATGAGTTCCATTTAACACGTGCTTTAGTGTCCGTGTGATAGGTTTTTTAGGGAGGTCAAAAGAAAGATAAAACATGACGTGAATTTTGTAGTGTGCAAAAATTCACCACCAAAGTAATTTTGAATACTGTGACTCCCAAGCGGCACAGGCTGGTGAAACTTGAACCAAAAAGTAATACTTACTACAGTATGATATGGGAAACAACAAAAAGAAACGCGTCATTAGAAGAACAAAAATGATATTTTTATACGGAGACAATGAGAGTACTGCGACTCATGATGCCTACCTGCCATTACCGAAGAAGTGAAATGGTTTTTAAAAGGGTATGTGATCACCACAAATAGCGATGTGTGTTCTAGAATGTGTTCTCATGATGTTCAGAAAGTTAATAATGTATTGTTGTGGTATGAAGCTCTCTTACTACACCAGCGCTATTGATAAATATCGGATGGTCCTTGATGCATCTGGACTTGCTGCAAGACATCTCCGCATAGCATCCCTAACACTCTGGATAGTTGAAATTGGAGAAACAAACAGACCAGTCTATTCACCGAATAGCCCCTCATTTTTAGAGCTCCACCACCTGCACTGTTCGACACGTCAAGAATTATTATCCGTAAAAAAAAAAAAAAAAAGAAAAAAAAGAAAAAAAAAGAAAAAGAAAAGAAATGGGACCGACTGCATCTCTGAAATGATGCACGTGGAAAAGTAGTACATTATTACAATAACGCTCATCGGTAAGTGTACTGCGATCAAAAATTGGGAAGTCCGTATACCCGTGCACTATTATGCCTCCCCACACAACAACACCGGCCACCCTCAAATTCATGAATAGTATTCATTATTTGTTACCACCTCTCTCCAGATGAATGTACGTCAAGAATCATTACTCAGACTGGGCTTGCTCTCATCGGAGAAGAGAACGCGACCCACTCTTCCTCGGTCCAGTTTTTATATTCTTGGCATCTCCGCAAACGGTACCGCTGATTTGTGTGTGTGTTAACGAAATGCAACATAATGGCTATTGCTCAAGGATATCACCCACATAGAGTCTAGAATCATTTGCTCAAAGACGGCCACTTGTTAAAGACGGCCTACCGTCAATGTTATGTTTCGCAGCGCCGCGTGTGGTGAAATTTGGAGCTAACTGTTCCTGTGAGTCTTTCTGAAATTGAATGACATAAGCGCCGTGTTGGTAAAGGGAAGCATCCAGCTGCATACTTCTAAATATAAAGGTAAGTGTTAAAAACACCACTATCAAAATGGGTGTTATAACTCTCTGCTTATTGAAAAACTGGAGATAAACAAGCGAATCTGTAGTTATATAAAAATCAGGTGTGTAGGAGTATTAGATGAATTGTCGAGCACACAACGTTGCATCCTGGTTTGAATGCAACAACGTACACGCGTGTCCGTAGTTGTTTTTGCTGCATGATAAGCGTTGGGATAAGATGGCCCCTTCTGTGCATAAGCCATGTGAGGTAAGAGGGCCCCCTCAAATATGTTTATGCTAGTTGAATATGTCGGGAATTTAGATTAATAAATATGTGCCTTGCAATGATATGAAGTAGAAGAGTTACAAGGCTCGCCTTCGTGTTCCATTTTCATGAATGCACATAACATAAGCAGGTAATTACTGTCATTTTATGGTTTATTCGGGAACATGCACTGGTGACCAGAAATAAAATTGTCCAAATTAGTGTAAATCGTACTTTTGTAGACGTTGCTGTTTCCACGTTCTCGGGCACAGATCTATATTCTATAAACAGATATGCAATTCCACCACATTACTTCAACATCACTGATTCTACTGACAGACCTAGGACTACTGCAAACGATGTCAGAGCCTCCTCCACAAGTGTAACCACTCCATGTCCCACGCCGATGTTGGCTTTGTTCAATATCCAGTCAGATATAGGCTTAACTTGCCTGTCTGTCTCCACCTTCAAACCCATGCCTTCAGCATTCGTGGGACAACGAGTGGAAATGCAAGCATGGTGCGGTTTACAGATTTAGTGGAGGTGTCACATCTTGATACTGCTGGCCACACGACGAAACGGAGATGTACATCTTCTGAAGAGTTGACATGTCTTGGATACTTGTACATAGAGAAAGCAAGAGAGAGAAATGAACAGTCAAGAAAAGAAGGTACTCGGGCGCAAAAGAATTGTGAAGATCGAGGGAAACCTTATACAAACCATTGTTATAAGTGTGGCGGAAATTAATATAATGCAGTTGATGGGAAGGATGGTTCAAGTGTAAAGGTCGGTTCCATGTAAAGTGTTTTGGGCGTGATGGAGTCCAGGTTGGAATGTGCTGTTTGTGACGGTTATTGGTGGTTTATAGTGGGGTATATTGAATGTGGAATACACCTGTTCAAGTTTTATTTTTTTACTTGTTCATTACAATAACTTTAAGCTTTTATATGTATCACAGTACAATTTAAGAGGTCCATCTTTGCACAACCAACGTTTTAACGGTAGGCCGACTTTTGACACATGTTTGTAAAAACGGTCCTTTTCACCACCTGCTATTTTGATTTATTGTGCAGACAGATGTCTGGTTAGTGGATAAAACCTGTATTTTCCGATAACCTAAATAACAATAATGTTAATCATTAAATTGCTTTTTCTTCAAAATTTATATTTTCTTGCTATTCACTAACAAAGTTCTTAGGGATGCCGTGCCGTCTTTGAACAAATGACCCTATATGCCCTATGGAGCGTGAGATCATGCAACATCCAGTCATCTTAGATGTATTTGCAACTGCACGTGCTGTTTCCTGTCAGTCTCTTGCAGCCTTTCACAATGTAGCGATCATACACTGCTTTAGTTGACCGCGATCGATTATCATATCTCTTTGCAAAGTATTATCTGTAGGTCGGAATGCTCCTCATGCACAGGAAACAATGCTGTAGGCAATACTAAGCTCTTGTGCAATACCCGTCCTTCTTCCAGTTTCCGTATGATGCTTTCCCGTGTGAAGTCAGCCAAATGTTGTATCCGGACTACGTTGTTGTAACTCCACTATAAACTTCGATAGCTCTATGACTGATACACACTGTGTCGTCACTTTCACTCAACTACTTCATGTTGAGAAAGCAGACTCATTTGGCACTACGGTCACGCTGACGTCATGCTATGCATGATCTTGCTCGTGTACACGTGTAGAAGACCTCTGTCAACACGCTGCCGGGGTCTCATTTATTTCCATCAACTAAGCAATATTATATGTTATTTTAGACATTATGTATTTCTTATTTGAAAATACTTGTAAATATGTCAAAAGAGTCATAAGATATTAGTTTTCATGCATTGTTTTGAGAAGATAATTTTTAAACGTTGCACTAATTATGCGTAAATGAAGTAGGCCTATGTCCGTCCATTTGATAGTTACTACTGCTAAAATTAATTTGACACTATTTTATTTATTTTTTATTTATTTGCTCATTAACATGCTTTCAGATATAGATCTGAAGTCAGTTTATACTGGAATAATCAATAGCAAACATCATCAACAACAGTGGGAAAGAAAGTAAACAGAAATCGGCCATAGTCTACACTGCAAGACACAATATAAACATTTGCCTAATGAAACTGAGAAGAAACCCGTGATGGTCGGTTTCGGATTCAAACTCGGAACCTCCCAATTACAAAGGGAGAATGTTAAGAACAAGTCTATGTTATATCCACTATGTAAACTAAATAATACTCTCTTCGATTCTACTCGCTATGTGTAAAATAATATACACTTAATGCTGATTATGGAAGTATAATCGATATTGTTTCAACGTTTTCAAGAGTTTTGACCGAACCTTAAGCATTATAATTTTAAAGTGCTGGAAGACGAACGCTTTTCCATGCCATATGTACGAACACTGAAAAATGAACTTGTTATGTTTCTACAAAATTGTCTTGTACATAAGGAAGGTAATAACTATGTTCCCCGTGATGACTATAAAGAAACGATAGAGCTTTGCCTGTTGATACTTGGTGAATTTCCAAAGGAGTACCGTTTCAAGTTACCAGATGCTTACCATATGGCTCGTTGGATGGGAAAGATAATATGCTGCTTCAAGATATAAATTTTTCGCGAAATGTTTAAGCTTACAGTCAAAGGGGAAAAGAATCTGCGGGAAGTGTGTTTATTTGCAAGTCTCATATACGTGAAAGCATGGATTTCGTATCTCAATACATGTGATGCCCCCGTCAACGACTTACTTCTGTTCAAGCAGATCAAACAATAAGGGGAAAAGAATCTGCGGGAAGTGTGTTTATTTGCAAGTCTCATATACGTGAAAGCATGGATTTCGTATCTCAATACATGTGATGCCCCCGTCAACGACTTACTTCTGTTCAAGCAGATCAAACAATACGCCATAGTGAATAAATCTGTATCTGAATCTGCAATGAACAAGTTTCAAACTCACTTGTGGTATCTTGAAGCAGAGTTAGTTCCACTCTCACTGTTCTCTGAGAAGTTATCTTTCGAGGACAAGCGGAATATTATAAATCGTCTTAAGGCTTGTGAAGAAAATTGGAGTTCAAGAGGCATAAAACTCACAGACTACCACTGCTTAGAAACAAATAATCTTCATGATTTGATTAATTCAGCCTCTCTTTGCGCCTTACGTTCTCTTCGAGTTGTAATCAATTTCGTGTTCCAATGTGATCCCGAGCACTGAAGTAACTCGGACAAATTCCAAAAGGAGAAACGAATCGTCGAGCCACTTAAGGTTGTCAACGATGCTGCTGAACGTTCAGTGGCCCTTATGTCCAATTTCAATGAGTCAATCACAAAAAAAAGAAAAAGAAAAAAGAAAAGAAAAGAAAAAAGAAAGAAAGAAAGTGAAATGCAGAGCCTAATTCAGGTTGTTGAGGACCACAGAAAGCGTGTTTCAGACGCTCGAAAGGGCACTTTGAAAAATTACCAACTTCGTTAATAACCTTATTTTTTTCTGTTTAAAATGAACAGTAACTCAATATTTAGAGGTATCTCACTTATTTTGAAATCATTAAATGGTCATTTTGGTTATAGCTATTTGCAAGTTTAGTAATAATAATAAATAATTCATTTACTTTATAAGGATTGAATTTTTAAACCTCCAATATGTCTCGTATACGACATAATTATAAGCATCCTATGGCACAACTTCGTGTCGCTTGCGCGACCCCTAAATATTGTCCAATTGAGTTGATTTTTTGCAGTGAAATATACTTGTAGAAAAGGAACAATATTAGCAACTATGCGCAATTAAAATCGCAAAGAAAATTTTTGGACCACCCTAATATATATACACACGAGAGTCGTTCCGAAAGTGATGTCTCCTATTTTTTCATGAAAATGTATAAGTAGCAACAGGACAGCTAAACAGAGCAATATTTCAGCTACAGACTGTTATTTCTTCACATAGTTCCCAGCAATCATTATGCATTTTTGCCAACGATGACCCAGAGCCTGTATGCACGCTTGTAAAAATCGGAACCAGCTGAAGCTAACCACTTCCTTGCAGCTTTGACAACAGGTTCCGAGTCTTGAAAATGTTCGCCACATTCGATGGATTTGAATCGGCGCAATTCCTTCAGTACTGAGTAATTCAATCACACATCGTTGTTTTATACGCACATCCATACCAGGCTCCACTTTGGAACACTCCTATGCTGGTGCCAACTACCGCAGAACAACGGGACCAGTTGCAAATAAAAGAGGAGGGTTCAAGCACTAGCATTACACCAACGACATCTGGCACGGACATACTAAGTCAACATAAAAAATAGGAGGCACTAATTTCGGAACGACCCTAATATATATAACTAATTTGATAACGCTGCTTTCATTGTGAAGATTTAAGAAACACCAAACTGGCGTCGGACCGTGTTGGCTCAGAGGTAGAACGTTTTCCGCTGACCTATGGGGCCCTTGGTTTCATCCCAGCTCACGCCAAGAGGGCTTTGTAGTGAACAAACTTCGTCATTGCATGCGTGGGTGTTCTTAAAGTTGATCTAGTTCCTCCCAATTTCTTCATTTCACCATTTAGTATATTATCATCATCACTGTCTTCTTTAGCCTTTGTGTATAATCGTGGGACGTTCAACTGAAATGAATAAAAGAAACAAATGCCGTTATTAGTGAGGTGTCTCAACGTTCAGGTTCCAGAGGACCATGTTGGTGCTAGTGAACCGTTGTCGAGAAGGGAGTGCCATGGTTCTTTTCCGGAAACACTTTTCGTACAACGAACGGCCCAACAACAACAACAAAAAATAATAATAATATTGGCCAGACAAAAAAATGGGCTCATACAGAAATGTTCGTTATAACAGGTATCTATTCAAGGTTACTAAGAAAAGTATCGTTTGAGGTACTTCTTTGAATTTGTCGATGGAAAGCCAATTGAATTTATCATCTCAAGGTGACATAGCTCAAATATGAAATCAGGCTCAGTTCACTGTCACCCACAAATCTTCTTTCGCGCCACATTTCAGAACGAAATACACTTACAATCAGAAGAGTGAAAATATTTTTCGGAAATTGTTTTCACTTTGTACGAACTCTACATTTATCACACTTTTAATAGTTCCATTCGCGCATGTACCGTGACATCTCTGACAAAGAACATACCAAGTTTTAGAGCTAGTGTCGAGAAAGTTTCGGGAAAGGAATTGTTATTGTCGTTAAATACGGCAACGAGGGGAAATTGTAAGTACGTAAAATGGACAAAATATGAAGGTAAACATCCTACTTCCAGCAATCTATCACGACTTCAATCTATCGGTTAGATATCTCTCGTTTGCACGTCGCCAATAGGAAACTAAGTGCAGATCCACAGGACAAAACGTCCACCGATGCGGTTCGGTTTTATCATGATAAAGGTGAAATTGAGGTCTGTGTTATTAACATTCATGATATTCCTGTCAAAACTACTGTTAACAGCCCAATTGACTTCTGCATATTTAGACTGTTAAAATGACTTCTACATCATCGCCCTCACTAATCTATGGAAAGCCAACATTGAGAAATGTGATAGAATTCCTATGCCTATGCTCCAACACAATACGTTGCAATCAAAATTACGATGTCCATAATGCTGAAAATTCAATAGAACAGAGTTAGTGGTTGAGGCAAGGCTTTTCATAGAGTAATTATTCTTTGAAAATCGATCGGATATAACTTGTTCAACCTCCAATATTGTTTCAGTAATATTTCTTCATGTGTGTGGAAACGAAAGCAAGTCCTTCTTCAAAGTTCAGAATGTTATCAATTCACTTTTATTTTACTTGTTATGTTTACATACTATCACTTTCTGTTTCCTTCCTCACTTCCCTCCACCCGTCGTAGTCGGACTGAAAATGTGAGTAACCTTTCTGTGTTCTTTCCCCTCATCTAAAGTCTCCTTTCCTTCTCTCGCTTCAACACTAACAACATAAACATACCATGAGGGAAGAAGCGAAAGAAACCGATAAGCTAAAAGTAAAACGATGCTTTTTCGTATGAGTGCGAGAAGACAACAATAAAATTTGAAAACATTTTCAGCGAAGGAGCAGAATAAAACTGTCACCCAACGTGTGATCAGGCTCTGCTGTATATTTTCTTACTTTCAAAACAACGTTTTCCTTTCCGTTTTACGACCAGTCGCAAATGGTGTAACAGTTTAAAAATTGTATGGGATGCTCGTTTTAAATTTTATGCCCATTGTCTTGCATTTTGCAGAACTTGAAACGTAAACACAATAAAAACTAATGGACTCTGTGAAAAGAAGTAATTTTAAATAGCCTATTCTAATTTACGAGTCGATGTAGACAGAAGTTGTTCCAGCATTTACTTTTGCATACACTCATTAACTCCCTAGTATGTATATTTTGAGATATGTGTTTATAATACTGAGAAAGTGAACACTTATGCAGTCTGTCAGATATAGTATATAAGATATGCATAGATTGAGTTGCTTTGCTCTTCAGCCAAAAGCTCTAGACAGCAATGATGTTTCGAAGACATTTATTGCAGAACCACACAAAAAAAGTGTCTCAGTCATCATAATACAAATAGAATACTGGTATAGGTATAGGCTTGGTGCTGAAGGAGCCATTAAACTCCAATTCAATCTACCAAACAAAAAGTAGAACACCTATTAAACATTCTCCTAATATGCCTAGGGGGCATAATAAAGAATATTTAATCTTGTTCAAGAAGGAATAAGAGAATAAGTAACTACGGCCCATCACCGGTCACTATGCGTCAAGATCGCAACCAACCACGTTTCTTGTGTAGTTGTACAGTGCGCTGAATTTAAAACTAGTCCTTGTGTACAGATATGTGAGATAAAAGAACATCTTCCTCCCTCCACCTTCTCGTTTCTCCTGCCTCCCTTGCCTTCTATTCATTCCAACATGCTTCTGCTTCAAGTGTGCGTATCAGACTGACACAAGAACGAAAACATTTTTCAATTTGTTGAAAAATTTTAAATTGACAGCATCTCCTAGTAGGTTTTAAATTGAACACACTGTGTTTAACTCAAACATTTTTTAAGCAAGAACATTTAAGGATAAAATTTTTTACGAAAACTTATAAACTGGAACTTACTAATTTAAAAGTCTGATGAAATTAAAGGTTAAAAAATTGTTGTCAATTAACAATAAAATCAGAACATGTAGGAGAAACATAATAGTTTGGTTTAAATTCAATCATGAGATTTAATTCTCAATTTGGAATAATGTTCGGATGAATAAAGGTGATAATGAAAATAGGGTATGAACTTTGCAGCTTCTTGTATAGTTAGAAAGTGCGATGATAAGAGATAGCCTGATTAATGCAAAGAGAAATATTGTGAGGAACCTTATCTTCTATGACAGCGTTTCTTAACCTATGGTGGCGGACTAGCAGTGTTACGCAATAAGATGATGCAGGTGGACCACTGATAGAATTAAAAATATCAAAACAAAGCATGTTAAAAATAAATGAGTAAAAATATTTCACTCAAAATAACTGATTTTGTATCATTGTTGACAAAGCATGGTTACTTGCTTTATACTATCTTTCTGATATATTTTCCAAATGAATTAAATATCTCCCTTCAAGAAAAATCTTTCACTGTTCTTGATGCTTACGACAAACTAAAAGTATTCGAGGTATTAACTGATGCTATGAATTAGTTATATACAAAACAGGCAATTTGCATCTTTTTCAACATTGGAATCATTTTTAATGGAAAATAATATTTTTGCCGAGTCAGAGATTCTTGAAAGAATTTAGCCCACCTTAAAACTATAAAAAGAAACTTTGAAACATATTTTCCAAATAATATATATGAGAAATGTCTGTAGATTTGTGATTTACTTTAAGGCTTACAATCACGTGAATGATCTCTCATCATCGAAGAAAGACCAGTGAACGGAACTTTCAAGTGATAGTGGGCTTAAACTGCAATTATATTTTATTGGTTTGTCTCGATCCTGGATTTCGCCTTAAATGAAAAATGAATTTCCAGAATTACCTGAAAAGACATTGACAATCGTCATACAGTTTTTCAACAACCTATCTTTGTTGAAAAGTATTTTCATCACTCATTCAACTAGAAACAAAATATAGAAACCAACTTAATGTTTGTGTCAATCTTCGACTAAATTTGACTAATACTAAGCCAAATATCCAGGAACTCTCCACGAAGCGATAAGCTCAATCGTTTCATTAAAAGTTAATAGTAACCAAATTATATCAATTATTCGGTAAATAAATATTAAAAGCCTGTTTAAAATATATTTTGACTTTTCATAGTGTATTTCCAATTCAATGACTGCGTTTCCGTTGCAATTCAAAATATGTTTTTAGATTTATTATATTAGAATAGTACAATATATCCCAAATATTAACCATATACAATACGTAAAATAAATTGGATATACAATCTTAATACAGTATGTGGCATAACAAACAGTACTGAAATCACATCGTTGACATTTATTTATTTGTTGTACAACATAACGAAACATGACAAAGGTTGTCAAATAGATGTCAACTAAATGTTACTCAACACATATTGTAAATTTACAAGGAATCATTCCTGTACATCATGTATTCAAAATGTTGAACATTATGTCGCACATATTCTTCATAGCGGTCCTGTAGATCGATGAACATGTTAGTGAACACGGTTTACTGGAATGACAAAGCAAATCACCGAATCTTTTCTCTTAACTCCGGTATAGTGGTAGGAAGTTAATCTTTTCGGAAAATTGCTTCCTTCAGCATACCCCGTATGTAGGCATCTGGAGTCATGAGGTGAGGGGAGTGGGAAGGATATGTAAAATCCGTTCCACTGGAAATCAAGCGATGTCCAGACTCTTGTGAGCAGAAGGGTAAGTGACTCACTTGGAGTGTGGGGCGTAGTTCCGTCTTGCTGCATCCATTGTTGTTATAACGATAGATTTTTCGTGCGGTAAAAGCCGCACAAATCATGCAAGACAGGGTCAATAATCAACTGTTGATTGATGTGGCGATCAAAGTACATATGGCTTTTCATTACTGAACCATATGTTACTGATGAAATCTTCATTTTCATATGCCATAGCTAACACTCCAGAGCAATACAATAGACGTCCACGCTAATCTCCTGAAGGAGACGCTGCCCCACACCGTATGAGCGAAAATATTGTTCGACAATAAGTACCGCCTTCTCTGTTGTGAGTAACAATATTTTCGCACAAACTGCACACTACGCTAGTCCACACACAACTGAGCACACATGTGGCACTCACAGATCATACCACACAGTACCTGAGCGCCACCTGTACGCGAATTTCAGTACTGATTGTTTTGCCGCATACTGTAGTCGGTAGGAATATTAGTGGTCCTCGTGTTTAAAACGGTTGAGAAATTCTGTCCTTAGATAATTAAAAGCCAATCATGTAACTACGAAGTGATAGACGAAAGCGAAACTTCTCAGACTGTTGAGGTGGTTCTCATTGTTATATGTAGATCTATATTTTTCACGTATGAAATCTTGCGGCTCAATGAGACTGAGAGGAACCATATCTTTTTCAGTGCAAAAATACAAAAAAAAAAAAAAAAGGAGAAGAAGAAGTTTGAATATGTCACTCAGACCACGTATCAATAAGGGAAGAATCGCGACTGTTTTTCACTCAAGTAGGTTTAGGCTAGTGTTTCTCAGTGGATGCACTACACCAAACTAGTTTGCTCAAAAGTATGAGAAACTTGGGCAAGTGGTGCATTTTTTAAGACAGCAAGAGTAAAAAATGCGGAAGGTTGCTTACTCTAGTAACCCATATTCCTTTTAAATTATCATTAATTTATCAACTATAGAAATACAAGAAGTTAAGTAGAAAAATCTGAAATTTCACTCTTGCCCCACGGAGGTGGAGTAAGAGTGAATACCCAATGAGACAAAAATAAATAATAAATCTTATCTTCTGACATAAGAGTATACGATCTGGGCTTTTAAGACTATATAAATGAAATATGGTATTTAGACTTTTCATTTAAAATAATTAGACATTAGGTTGATATAAAGGTAATCAATAAAATCCTATTGCTTTTTCAAGTACCACCTTCGAACATCGATATGTCGCCTAAGATGCACCTGGTAGATCAAAAATAGTTCCCAACAGCATCGACGACCTTCTCCAACGTTCTTAGAAGGCCATGGATTTAATCGCGATAGAAATTGGTGGACCGTGAAGCGAAGAAAGTATCAACTGCATTTGGCACCTCCACTAGGGATTTGAACTGGCGCCCTCGAAGGTGATTGTCCAAGGAATGGAACAGGTGATAGTCGGACGGTGCAATTTCCGGGAAGAATGGCGGATGCAATAGTATTTCCCATCCAAGTCGTAGAACGGTGTCTCGGGTCACCCTAGCCACCTGGGGCTTAACGCTGTCCTGTAATAGGAGGACCCCTTTGCGATTCAGAAGTGCTGGCTCCAGAGTTCTCTTGAACACGGTTAAACTACTGACAGTACACAGTTGCAGGATGGTCTGACCAGCTGGTAGCAGTTCCTGATGCACGATGCCACGAGCAGTCCACCAAACACACAGGAGGACCTTGTAGTGCAATGCTGGTTTCGGCAGTTTTGGAACCGGTTCCTAAGATGCTAGCCAAAGGCCTGGCATATCTTCCGCCCCGCAGCAGCAGTTTGTACTTGTACAGCATACACGTCCTTGTGACCATCTGTGTAGGTTCTATGTGCACTCTGTCCTTACGCAGCGGCCGCGGTGGCTAAGTGGTAGAGCTTTCATCTCTGTTAAATGGATTCCCGGGTTCGATCTCGGCTCCCTTCAAGTGAACTTTGTGGTGGACGAACACCGTGTGCGTAGATTTCCTCGGGTTGCTCCCGTTTCCTCCCACTTTCTTCATTCCACCATTTCATTCATTTCTCATCATCACCGTCTCCTTTAGCCTAGCCGGGATAATCGTGGGACGTAAAACTCAAAGTTTTAATTTCATTTTTTCTGTCCTTATGCAAGTTCACGGTGTAATTGAACTGCCACAATCAGGTAGTATGTTGGATATACTCACACCAACAACTGACCTTCGACTTATCTCTATTCGCATTCAACTCAGAGTGTGAGGGCAATCGAACAGGGGCCTGCACAAAAAACGACAGAACTTTCTTGCTTACCCTATATTTGACCTATAAATCGGAAGAAAAAAGTCGGGAAGATAAAAGGATGAGGTTGCAATTATTATATTAAGATACACTATATTGGAATCCCATAAGTTTAGATATATGTAATTTATTATTTGAACTTTTCATTGAAAACAATTTAAAATGTGTTTCAACGTTTTCAGAAATTCATCTAGAAAAGAAGAAAAAGATGTAAAATGGTTCATTTATGAAAGTGAAATATTTAAAAAATAGAATGCTGAAAAACGTCTTTAATTTGTTTAAAAGAAGAATTGATCTTCAATCGCTTGGCTTGACAGAAGTTTATATGTACATATATCAAAATTTGAATCCTGGTGGTAGCTCATGTCGTTTGGACCTAAGGTTAAATTGGACCTAAGGATCCACGTCTCTTATAGCATTTTTGCTGAAAAGAACGTTGAAATCCAAATCAACCAAATAATATGGCAAAGTTTAAATTAAAACTGCTTTGTAACTTATATTGACTAATGTACTGGTATTAAAATTCAGTTTCTCCATTTATGCGTTGCAACCCGTTCTTTTTAAAGCCACTGAAAACTTCATTTGTTATTCTGTTAAGTATACGCTAATCCCTTATCGTTCATTACTGTCTCTGCCACAGAAGATGATTCACGCTTTGTGAAAATTTTAAAACGATAAAAAGTTTCTTACACAGATAGCAGACAATCCTTTGAAGTAGTTTCTCAGCACGCAACCGAACCACGAGTTCATTTAAGTTCGCTTTTGTGGATATAGGATTTATATTTGCTTTATGTCTTTGTCATTCATGGTTTTAAGGGAGGAATTCTGCTGGTATTTGACTTTCCACTTATTGATATCCAGTATAGTTGAGAGACAGAAGAAGAGAGATTGATTTTTAAAAACCTTCAACTGGAAATAATATAAAACTTTATAAATGCTTTGCTTAAATTAGAATTAAACTAAAACCACATAACAAAATTTACTACACAGTTTTTGCTTTGTTTTTCTATTTGTGTGAGATATAAAAAGTATTGTGCACGTATTATAGATGTACAAAAGACTGCAGCTTTTAGACTGTATGTCACTGGATTCAAATTAAAATATTGAAATTTGTACTTTCTACTGAAGTTCGACACATACTGTAGAAACTCAAAACAAACACACAAATAATTTGGTTAGGTTCTATTAAGTAAAGAGTTCACTTTGAAGTTTTTTCAACTTCGGTTGATCGAGTTTCGAGGTGTTCATCGGTAGACCATTGAAACTTATACAACATGTGCCTTTTAAATTCTTCTTTTCTAAATGAAAAGGCTTAAGAAGGAAAGAAATATGCGCATAAGGTTTAATATATTTTCATTTCAATTTCCAAACCTGCACACTTACAGCTCACAGATGACGAGAAGAACCCTAGCAGAAGAAGTGTGACGTAGGTATGGGCTCGCCCACTTTTCGCAGGAGGGTTTCAAAAGACACCACAGAATAGCACACAGACAACTACCCAGAGTAGCAGACGACATCTAAGTATAGACCACACTTCAAAAACCGAAAATGGACTTGACCGTGTCGTTGACCTTTCCCCGCTTCCCTGTTTTAGGGTTCTTCTCGTCATCTGCGAGCTGTACGTGATGTAGGCTTTGTCACTAGATAGTATTCAAAGACATCGATATTTACAGATGGAGTACGTAGATTGTAACGTTTTCTCTTGTTCAAACTTTATGAATGTGTTTTGACTGCCCTGTGGTTGAGATGGTTTCAATTTAATCTAGTTTACAGATGCTTAATCGACAGCTCACTGAAAATTAAGAAACTCCGTGGTTTTGGTTTTCGATTGTTACATTTGAAGGTTTAGTTGTGTGCCGTTAGCTAGATTTGAATTTCAAGTTTTGTCCACACCATATCTTTCGAGTTCGGTTCAGTTTTAGTTTAACGTCCTTTTCAGCAGCGAGACTATATGAGACGGGACCTACTGGTTAACATGGAATCCGAACCACATGAGCTACCGCCGGGAATCGAACCCGGGTCTCCCGCGCCAAAGGCGACCATATCTTTCGAATCTTTTGGTGTATTAGAATAGGCCCCTCAGCATTAGGTAGTACCATACGGTCAGTTCTGAAGTGGTTATCCTAGTATCAGAGTCTTGTTCATGAGAAACTTCGTTTCAAACATCCTACCTATCTCGATAAGCCTAAGTATCAGTAACTAATTGAACCTTTACCATTGTATGTAAGCTAGGATTATCTAGAGAACCATGTCCATTCTTCACTTGATTATTTAAAAACGAATATTTTGGGTCACTAAACAATTTTGTTTACGTATTTGGAGCTTAATGACTCTGAGATTTTATGAGATGTCAACCTACAGTTGATCATTCGGTACGGATCACATGTAAAGTATTTGCGTTTTAAGCATTAACCTTGAATAGGTTAGATAAGCTGGTACTCTAATAATTTTGCTGTTGTGTTAGCACAAGCAAAGCGTCCAGGAAATAAGTAGCCAATGCATAGGGTTAAGTGTTTGTTAAGAATTCCCGATTCCGTTTAAATCCCAGTTCAGCAGCTGCCAGTGTTCCTAGGGGGAATGGTGATATGAAGCAATAATCAAATGTTACCGATATTAGTATCAAACCTATAGTTTTCAGGGTCCTTAAGTTGATTTGCTACACTCGCTATAGCTTAAGTCAAGGTTTAACCCCTAGGATGGTGGAAAGGGATTGACATGTAAAAATAATCGAAAACTACCGATAATAATGTCGAATCTACAGTTCTCCATGTTGCTGAGCTTAATAATTACACTTCCGATAGCCTTAAAGTCCAAGTTCAGCCTTATCAGCAGTGGAGTGAAAAGAGATGAAAATAAAATGTCCCAAATGACTGGGATTAGTCGAACCCTTAGTTTGGCTTTGTTGGGCTGTTAGGTGACCATCGAGATGACTTAATCACAATTTTAGGCATGAACCAACATGTCAACTGGACTTGGAATATGCACTGTCAACGCCAAAGGCGCTACTCGCACTTCTGTCTATATTTGGATGTATGTATTCCAGCGTAACTCCGAAACATCTGTAACAATTTTAACCAGACATGACAGACAAATTATGTTCAATCTTGAAAGAACACTGTGGGAATGAGACACCCAAGAAGTGAGTGTTGCAAGAAAAGTAACATGTAAAAAACAATGCAAAATGACCGATATTAGTGTGAAATCTATAGTTTTGTGGGTCGCTGAAATAAACATTATGCTCCTAATGTCCTTTAAGACAAAGTTCATTCCCATTGGCAGAAGGGGGTAGATGAAAAATAAAATATCAAAAATGACTGAGATTTGTGTCGAATTCATAGTTTTCGAGACGGAAAAACGTCTTTTAAGTAGCTTATATCCAATAATTTAAAATGCTTTATTCATTCGATTGTCAATTGTTGTGTTTCTCGTTTTTGTTATACGAATATTTTATTTTATTTTCCGTAGTACCTGCAAATTTAGTAGATAACAAACTTGTATTTATCATTCTTGTTTTCCATTTCTGAAGTCTCAAGGTCAATTTGTTTGTTCTTGTACCTTGCTGATACAACTAGAAACTGCGTTGTTATTTAAACAAGTTTTTTCGTGTTTTCTATCATCGAAGTGGAAATTTACTTTAAGCGAAGAAATCACATGCATGTTGTGTTGACCGAGGGTATATGTTTTGCTTCTTCTCAATGTTGAATATAAACAAAGAGTTAGAGTAATTTTGTTCAATTCTGACTGTCTGATTACGATTTTAAATTGTAAGTATGAAAATAATCTTCTATAATATTTTAAATATATCGTAATATTTATTCTTGAATTCATTTTCTGTGTAAGTTTTGGTGGGCAAAGGCTTGCAGATATTCTTTATTATTCTTGGTTAATTAATTATCAGTGTCAATTACCAGCTTCGCTGCGTTAAAATAAAAAAAATATATAATATATTCCGTTAGGTAGCCACCTTTTACTATTATTGAAGCGCTCTCTGATATCGGTCATTTTCGATATTTTTTATATATCTCCCCCTCCCCAAAGTTGCTGTGCTGAATTTTGATTTAAACGGCATCCAAAGTGTCTGTTCATCACCGCGAAAACTATGAATTCTACACTAATATCGGTCACTTTTAATCACTTTTATATATATCTACCCCTTCCTCCAGCTGGAATGCTGAATTCGGATTTAAACGCCATCGAAGGTGTTACTGATCATCTCAGCGATCTCGAAAACTATTAATTCGACACTAATAACGGTCATTTTCGATCATTTTTACATATCACCTTCCTCACTCTCTCATAAGTAGCACTGTCAAAATAAAGTGATGAAGAACATCCCAGACCCGAACCTCATCCATGTTGAAAATTTGATCAGGATCGGTTGAGTGGTTCAAAAGTTCTTAAGTCACAAACATAGTCACTTTCATTTTTATTTATTTATATAAATAGATAGATAGATAAATGCAATTTATAGAATTTACAGAAAAAAGCCAGCAATAAAGCTAATTTGAAGTGTCGGAAACAGTCTAGTAAAATAATAGTACTATGCTTAGAATTTAACGTTTCTTTGCTGCCGCGAGGCTAAATAAGACAAGTACTTTTAACTTAACGAGGATTTCCAACCTAAACGCCGCCATCGGATTCGAATCCAGCTTAACCTCGCTGAAAAAGATTAAGCAAACTACGTGGTCACGAGAGAGAGAATGGAGAAACAAGTGTGTCTAAATGCTCAAAGAGAAGTTAAAGAGTGTATAGGAAAATAAGGATTGAAGAATGATTATTTTTCTCTTTTGAATTGTTGCTTTTCAGGACGAGTATTGTTCCTCCCTGTACCCACTTATTAAATTATTTGAGGCAACATATAGTTAAAGTTGAAGAAATTATTCGATCACACCAGTGGCGTAACTACAATGGAGCGATTGGAGTAATTGCTTCAGGGCGCACAGTGAAAGGGCAAAAAGTATGCGGAAAATTGTTCCTTATGCAAGGAACGTTTGAAAACATTTCAAAAGGTACGCTATGACTATTAGCAGTTAATTGGTAACAGCCGATACCGGAAGTCGGTTCCAGAAATTTTTGATGGGGCGAAGGTCTGAAAAATAAACTATACATTTTTCGATATTTGATTCGCTAACTAAAAATGTGGACTGCAGTGCTTCATAATACGTATTTATCTCCGCCCTTCCGGAGGCGACATTAAGGAAACCCATGTTGTTCAACACGAGGGAATCCAGGATTACCATGAAAAAAATTCAATTTTTATTACCATCTTTTTGTTATCGTATTATTTTATGTTATTGTCATTTTTTTATTAAATTGGATTAAATACAGTAAACTATTTTTAATTTAATTTCCTACGAACATAATTCACATTAAGTATGTAGTGATAACTTAGGAAAAAGATAAGAAAAACTTTAGGCTTCTTAATAAAAATAACTTTGTATACTGTTAGTGTATATATATATATATATATATATATATATATATATATATATATATATATATATATATATATATATATATATATATATATATATAAAATATAATATATAATATATAAACAGTGGCGGATCCAAGGGGAGGGCTATACGGGCTATAGCCCCCCCCCTTGACGCTCAGGTTTACACTGGATAAAATGGGCTTCAATTCTGTTTTACACTGGATAAAACGGCAAACTATGGTTTAGCCCCTCCCTTGATCATATCCTGGATCCGCCAATATATATATATATATATGTATATATATATAAAGATAGATAGATAGATAGATATAGATATATATAACGCAGCAGCTGAAATGCAGGGGGCAGGGGGCGAGTATGAGTAAATCGGTAATCGATCGATCCAGGGCACAGTATGATCTAGTTAGGCCACTGGATCACACATGCCAGATAGATTACAAAGTCTTATTGCAGTTTCTTATCTTATCTACTCTGCCCATTATTAGTAAGTCTAGAAGTCAAATGTTTTTCCACCTAAGTTTCTGAAACGTTAATATTTGTTTGAATCATAAGGATTAGAATGGAGAATAGAGAGTTAATCCTAATTCTAATCTTCCACAATGATGTTTATTGGATAAAATTTGAACTTTGATATTTTTCTTAAGAACCTCATCCACTATCTCACAATCTAACTTATCTTGTCCTTTACCTTTCTATGCTAGGATCTAAAAAGATTTCAACAACTCTTCGAGTAGCTTTCAAGGCAGGATACACAGACGAATATAAAAAAGAAACTACTATTAGAAGGAAAGAAAACCAGAGGATCTTGCATTTGGCCTTTGAGGTACGCACCTGACATCTGTCCGTGACAGGACAGTACTCACAAATCTTTAGCGTGGTACAGTCTTTACTTCAATCTTCTCTCCCAGAAGATTTATGGTTTTCGGTTTCTGCCTTTGTCAGCGACTACAAACACATCGGCTACGGCGGAGCTAAAACGAGAATAAGTCCATCGATCTTGTGGATGTATTTTCTTTCTTCACCATAGAAATGTTAAAGGAATCGAGAAAAAAATTGAACCTATGGGTAATCGAACACTGTTCCGTTTGTGAGACTATGTTTTGCTTTTAAAAATACTTTTCTTTACACGAAATATATTGAAATGTTACTTAATTTATTTTTACTTCAAACGTGCATTTCCTTCTTTAAATACTTAATATCATCTGCTTTACTAACAAATTATATATTATTATTATTATTATTATTATTATTATTATTATTATTATTATTATTATTATTATTATTATTATTATTATTATTATTATTATTATTATTGTCAATTGTAGATTATACCACACTCACAAGATGATATATTCTTACCTATCATTAGAAACAAAACTTATCAAAACAGGGGATCATGTTATTTTGATAGCAGAGAATCTGGTATCTATATCTCTAATGTACCTGAAATCTTTTGTAGATATTTGCGGGTTTTGCGCACTCGATCACAAGAACTACCATGTTAATTACCAATCTCTGGACTCTCTGTGGCATGTGCACCGCTTATCAGTAATGAGACACATTAGACACTTACTACTACGCGTGTGGTTCCGCCATCCTACAATCTTTACATTTTTATTCCTATAAAATTATAAGTCCCAGTTTGATTTGAATGTCTATCATATATGTTGTATTTGTGATCCTAACTCTAATCTCTCTTTGTTAAATCCAACTAATTTCCAGCTTTTCATATTTTCCGAAACTATACTGGAAAGTAACTGTCCACTCTCCCCTTCTTTATTGGGATTGCATAATCACGTTAGAATGAGCTATAACTTGTCTTCAGATGGATTAATTTGACAAGGCAAGACCAAATCATTACTGACATAATTAAGAAGAGTACTGTGTAAGCAAATTAAGCATCCTATTAGCTTGTCTGCTAAAGATCTTTCCCTTTCTTTTTCAAAATCTTTATAGTAAATATAACAAAAAAAGGAAACAGTAGAGTGGCAGGAAATAGTTTCACACTTGTACATAACCTTTTTTAAGCGTTTATTTAAATTTAGTGAGAAATCCTGAATTATATCATAAAAGTAGCACGAATCATTTTAACAATTGTAATTGGTTTTATACATATACACGGTTGTAATTTGGAAACATTTTTAATAGTACATGTCTTATGAATATTCACCAACCTTGCTGCATGATAGACAATATTTTAAAATATATTAGGAAACTCTTGTACGTTCTGTAAAGAAACGCCTCACTTCAAACTTTAATATAATTCCCAAAGATACTAGTATTAGAATTATTAAAACGTTGTCTATTCGAGTCAACCAGCATGTAAAGAAATTTCGATATTGCAAATATGTTACACACGCTTTTACATGGAAGCGTGAACACCAAGATGGATATTAAAAAAGGTGTCGTCGTATCCAATATTTGGTTTGTTCTTATTTCTTCTCTATACCCTTTAATACTTTTTAAGTTTTCTTTAAGCAATTTTTACCATAGTTTTCACTCAAAGTTAAACCAGATGCAAGGTTGTTATTATCATAAATAAATTCAATAGTGTAAGAGATCACATAAAAATCTGAAATAATATTGACTTTTTTCATAATGTGCAATTCCGGCTTCAAATTTCCTGATTTCCCTCTTTTCTTTTATAGAGAATATTCCTGCAATCATATGTAAGATATCTTAACAATTCGGCTTAAAATAAAAATTCTAAATTGTGAAAGAAATTTTGCATTTGTTTGACTTAATTCTATTTACTGATCAAGCCTTATATAAAGAGAGGTATGTGGACAATTTTTTTTTAACATGATTGTACTGTGATGTTAAGGAAAAAAGTTTAGAATGCGCATTTTGTTCAATAACTCTATACTAGACGTTTGGAATTTGGAGAGTGTATAGTCTGATGTCCATGGTATAGATATGTAACAGGGTATTCTTTAAAAGCTATTGATAATAAATGACAGAAAAAAAACATGTTTTAGCCAAATTAACTAATTTGACGCAGTGTTTCGTATCAAATATTCAATATTTAATGTAATATTGTTTGATGTTCAAATGCTTTTATCCATTATTTTAACTTCATTTAATATTTTGTTTCGAGTTTGACATTAATTATATTTACTCGTTTTTCGGATTCGTGCACTTTCAACGAGAAGAAATGTGCTCTTATAGACAGTGGTAAAAGTCAGGGGGAACGCGGGGAGACGACGTTTCTCTACTTTCAAAAGATTTTTATAGCGTCCCTCCACTTCCAAAAAAAAAATACAATGGGGAAAGATAGGTACGGGGGACGGTGTGACGTCATGTATCCCCCTATCTTTTCAGATCCACTTTTACCCCTAGTTACAGATAAATTCTTTCAATTTTTTTCAATACTCTACCACCGCTAGTAGATCACTTATCTCGAACTCCGATACTTCCATTTACTACGTTTCCTCTGTAATCCCTTCGTTATGCCCTCTTTAATATAATCCATGATTTATAATAAACTTGTTTTACTCCGTATTCCACTTTCTACAGTATAATTCTAGAATGATTTCCACTTTTCACTTCGCTATTTAACTACCTCCAATATAATTGTTCTTTCCTGAACTATTGCTAACAGTTCCTCAATTGTTTTTGTTGAAACCAGTCACTATTGTCCAACTTCTCACATTTTTTAACACTTCCTTATTTTCATATGGCTTTCATCGTTTTTTTTTTATTATTCGCAATATCCAAGTGTTTGTACAACACAACACTTCACATTTCGTGAAACTTTTCTGTAATATTGAATTTACTAAACATCTTCCGTGTTTTCTCTTGAGGGATCTTATCGTTATTGCAATCCTTTCTTTTATGTGTTTTGCAGCTCATAACTTATTTAATAATAACAATGTACCGAATAAATTCACTTATTCTATTCCACCTTCTCTCCTTAACTTCTGTATTTGACACAGCTCTCTCTGTTGAAATCATGTTTATTTTTGTCTCTTAATTACTTATTTTCAGTCAATATCGTTCAGAACCTTTCTTCAAGCCTTATAACATCCTATGAGTACCCAACTTACCTTAACATCATCTGCGAACAGAATGCACAAGCCTTATAAATTCTACAGAAATTCCATCCTCACTATGAACAAATGGATTCTGTTCTTAACTTAAATCCGATTTAACTACTCACTAAGAAAAATAATACGTTTATTGTAAAAATTATTAACGTGTAACAGTTTCGCCAACTATCCACTTGGCTTGATGAGATATTATCTTCTAGCGGCTGATGAAGTCAGATGGATAGTTGGCGAAAACTGTTACATGTTCATATATACATATATATATATATATATATATATATATATATATATATATATATATATATTACAATAAACGTATTGTTTTGCTCAGCGAGTAGCTTAAATCGGATTTAAGTCTACTAAAGCAAAGCTTGTACAATGGGAAAGACTACTGTTCTTAACTGTTTCTTGTAAATAAATATTGAAAAATATTTGAAGAAATGTAGGTGATCTTTCTAACTTCTATGTTATTCCTTCTCCTATTCTGATTATTACCCCTTGACACATATATGCACATTTTCGACTCTTCCATTGTATGCCAAGCTCTGTAGTATTCATATCAGTGTATGTAAGTTCATTTGTACAAATACCTGTACTAAATCACTGAACAAAGCCTATAATTCCACTTCTTCCTAAAAATTTCTCACTCTAAAGTCCAATCCAATAATTAATCTTGTGCCATGACTAATGCCTTTTACCTTCATAAACTCCAATTATTCCTCCATCATTTTCTCATTTATTTTTTCATAGTCTTCTTTTCACTATTCGCAGTACAATTTTTGCAGCTTGTTATACTGAACCAATTATTCTTTATTCTACATATCCGATTCCGATAACTTTCTTTTTTATTGGAATCATCCCAGTCTGCAAAATTAATATAATATAACTATTCTACCACTTCATGTTACATCGCAAATAAGAAATATTACTTTCTCCTATTCTTTAGCAAACTCTTAATACATTAAAAACTATGAGGGGTCAAAAGGTGAGGAAAAGTTTATTATTTTCAATTTATTTCTGTTTTTTTCATATTTGCTACTGTTTTCTATTTGCTCCATTTCCTTCTCCTTTGTCATATCTCAAACTTCTTGTTCGAATTCATCGTCCTTGAGTCGCTAGCTACTTGCTGTTTTCACCTAGTTATTTCTCTCAAATACCTAGACTACGTAATCAATTCCTACTTTCATATGATTTCTTGTTATATCGCTTTCATCTATGTTAAACGCTTTTCATTTTCTGTCTTTGTATTCATGTTTCTTCCTTTATATTTGTACTTTATTTCTTGTTACACATTTTTATTGATTTCATTTCTCTGAAAATTTGTTCATACTTGTGTTTCTCTATTATTTCTAATTCTTCTTTCTTTTACATCTTTACTTCTGAAATATTTTTCCTCGGTCTTTTCTGATTCCCTTCGTGGTTCACTATTCAGAATCTTGTATTTTTTTTTTTCGTTTTTCTCAATACCATCTTTCTTCTGTACTCTTCTTTCTTAAACTATCTCCAGCAATACTTCGAAATCTATAGTTTTTAGAATTGATCTGATCTCCATATCCTATAATTCTTCTTTAGCTTGATCTGCACAAATGTTGTAGACCAAGAACTAGAACACATTTTATTTTCCCTTGTTTACCATAAAATTCGTTATGTGCTTAAGATTACCCATAACCTACAGTCTTCAGAAAGGCTTTTCTTAACATTGGTGAGGGGTGGGTGTCACCTTAATGACGTCATGAACATGGTTGCCGCCGGAATTCGAAACACAAGTTTTAACTGAGGATAACTTTCTACTCAATGAAAGTAGAAACTTCGTTCCTGTATCAAATTAAAGCTAACAAACGCGTCTAAAATTTGATGCCAGTTTCGTTTATTTACATTGCCGCCATTTTTAAATATGGCGCATGATTTCTTCAAAATTTAGTTTCACTCGCGTTATTATAAATATTTACTGGCAAATAACTATGAAACTACTATAGATATGAGAAAACGATTTGAAACAAACGTGATACAGCAGCATTTGGGCTTTCCAATGATATCCATTTCATCACTATATCTTAAAAATTGAATGAGTAATTCGGTTTTATGTATAACATGGTGTTATATTCTCGACCTCTAATATTGTGCAAAGCAAAACGCGTAGACTACTTTTATTTATCCCAAATTTACCATAAATTTCGTTAAGTGCTTAAGATTTCACATAGTCTATAGTCTTTGGAATGGTTTCTCTCAAGGTTGGTGAGTGGTGGGGATTCGAGTAATGACAGCATCACTATAGCTGTCGCGCCAACGTGCAATACTTTGCTTAAACAAATATAATTCTACAACGAAGCGTCGTAAAGACTTGTTCTTTTCTCCTAAATGCTCGTAATAAAGTTCCCTTTGTTTTGTGTAATACCAATATATTTCCTAGCTCCAATAGTCTTCCTGATATTTAACCTGAAAGTTACATTTTATGATTTTTTGTGACATAGTGAATGTTTTAAACCGAACAACTTTTAAAACGTTAGGAAAATAAAATGTATGAAAACACGGAAAGTTTCCTAATATTGTGAAGAATTAAATATGGCTTTTGGATGGACAAAGCGATAGTAATTGCAGTTAGAGCCTTTTTCTCGAAGCCAAGAACTTCTTAATCAATACACTGTTGTAGGGATGAGTTAAGATGTAAGTTATGGAAAATCTTAACACGCAACAAAGTTTATGGGAAACTTGGAGTAAATAAAATGTGTTCTTTTCCTTGGTCTATGAGTGGATATTGACCTCTTTAATTTATTAATATGGATTTGTAATGTAATATAATCATAAACAAAGATTAAATAACAAAGATATGAAATAATTTTATGTGAAGTTTGTTCATTATGCAATAGGCACATTTGTACGTAGGTATTTGAATATGTTTTTGTAAGTACTATAACGTAATATTCTTCTACTGATTAAGAAAAGTTAAGACTATTGCTACTTCAGTAGGTATGAAAAATAATGTAAAATTCGATCTTGCGTTCCGCTTAAAGCATTGTTTTTGTAACAATCTTACTATTCATAATCGGAGTCTCAGTTACTATCACAGCTTGTTGAAGCAACTTCATCCTCTCCTTCTGAAGTATCGTCATCTTCCGGAAGAAGAATGTCAGGTGACATAGGTCCTTCATACCAGTTAACTTAGTACTTTTCGTCTTCTAAATTCCATCCATGACAGGCTGGCTTAATGTCTTAGAGAGGGTTACAGAGAATTTCACGTTTCCAGGATACGACATTGCTCCGCTTTATTTTTGGTTCCAAAGCAGCTTTTGACGGAGGAAAAAGAGTGGGATCAACAGGTCTAAGTTTTGACAACGGTTTACCTTTAACACATGAGACATTTTCTTCTTAAAAATATAGTATCTCACATCCGACACGGTGGTGTATGAAGGATGGCCATACATACAACACACAAATGTCTCTACACCAGACAGCAATGATTCATCCACCAAGATGTGTTCTTCCAATTTAGCCGAAATTCTTTGGTAAGCCATACTTTCTGTTAGAATGTTAAATGGTTTGATTTTTCCTTTGCTAAAAGCAACAGTATAATCTGTACCAGCGAAGACATGAAAATCTGGCAGGTTGTCAGCTATTTCACTTCCTATTTCTTCCTATGTTTGTGATGGTGATATGTCCTCTAAAGTTGTATGAAGAGAAACCACATTTAAGTCATAATTGTGCATTTTTTAAGTCTTTTTGGTGATAGACCATTAACTAAAATATCGAAATCATTTACTCACACCGAAACATTCCTTTGTTCGCTATAACGAGTCATGTGAAAAATATGCGAAATGATCCTCGTATCTGCTTCATTGTGTTGGCATGCAAGTTCTTTCACCTCAATCACATCCATGTTCACTCCTATGCATGAGTACTTCTAACAAGTCTGTTCTATAGCAACATATACCAGGTAACGTTTTATTGTGTAGCAAGTGACAATATTTAGAATATCTCTATTTGCATACAAACTTTGTTAAAGATGTTTTGAATGACACACTTCGTACAGCCATTAACGGCTTCTTTCTGGTATTTTGTTCAGGTCCAGACAAGTTTGTTTCACTCACTGCCGTTTCAACATTGCGTAAGTTATATTCAGTATCCTTGATAGTTGGAGAGCCATAAACGTCAAACACTAAGTGAATTTCTCTAGCTTCTCTTCTATAGATTAATTTCAAAATGTGGTAAGCGAGAACTCCATAGTTACCTGGGAATTGAATTGCATGCAGGATGAACATTCCATCAAAGATTATTTTGTCCACAGTAAGTGGAGCAGATACTATATCTTCCTTCTGAAGCTCTTCCAACTTATGCATCAGTTTTGATTTATATGTTTTATTGATGAAGCCACTATTTGTCCAAGATCTAGGGGTACTGGCGCATGAGGATAAGTCAAAACATCCCTCATGTCAATATCTGATCAGAGGCAATATTGAGAATTCTTGCAAAAAGAGAATGGGTGAATTTTACGACCTGCGGTTTTTTATCTGACTTTCGGATAGTTTTACAAGCACAGTTCATAACAAGTCTTTTGGTATTGGAAGTTCAACATTTCTTGGATCACTAACATATAACGTTTTAAGTTTTTCGAAGGCCTCTGTGCCTTTAAAGTACGCACTTAGATGATTTTAATTTATTTTACTTCCCAAATTTTCCCCATAGGGTATGTTTCCATCAAGTAAGATCTAGTAAGATCGGTATAAAAACAATGCTTTAAGCGGAACCCAGTATTGAATTTTATACTGTTTCTGATACCTACTGTAATATGTAGCAATAAATGTAAGCTTACTTAATCAGTAGAAGAATATTACGTTATAGTACTTACAAAAACATATTCAAAGCACTAGGCAGACTTACAAACGTGCCTATTACATAATAAAAAAACTTCACATAAAAATATTTTATTTCTTTGTTACTTAATATTTGTTTATGATTATATTGCATTACAAATCCATATTAGTAAATGAAAGAGGTCAATTTCCACTCATAGACCAAGGGAAAGAACACATTTTATTTACTCCAAGTTTCCCATAAACTTTGTTGTGTGTTAAGATTATCCATATCCTACATCTTAACTCACCCTTACAACAGTGTATTATTTACATCGCTTTGTCCATCCAAAAGCCATATTTAATTCTTCACAATATTAGAAAACTTTCCGTGTTTTCATAAATTTTATTTCTCTAACGTTTTAAAAATGTTCGGTTTATAACATTCACTGTGTTACAAAAAATCATAAAATGTAATTTTCAGGTTAAATATCAGGAAAACTATTGGAGCTAGGAAATATATTGGTATTACACAAAACAAAGGGTACTTTATTATGAGCATTTAGGAAAAAAGAACAATTCTCTACGATGCTTCATTGTAGAATTATATTTGTTTAAATAAAGTACTGCACGTTGGCGCTACAGCTATAGTGATGACGTCATTACTCAAATCCCCACCAGTCATCAACCCTGAGAGAAACCTTTCCAAATACTATAGTCTATGTGAAATCTTAAGCACTTAACGATGTTTATGGTAAATTTTGGGATAAATAAAAGTAGTCTACGCGTTTTGCTTTGCATAATATTAGAGGTCAAGAATATAACATTATGTTATACATAAAACCGAATTACTCATTCAACTTTTAAGATGTAGTAATGAAATGGATATCGTTGGTAAAAAACAAATTCTGCTCTATCACGTTTGTTTCAAATCGTTTTCTCATATCTATAATAGTTTCATAGTTATTTGCCAGTAAATATTTAGAATAACGCGAGTGAAACTAAATTTTGAAGAAATCATGCGCCATATTTAAATATGGCGGCAATGTAAATAAACGCAAATGACATGAAATTTTAGACACGATTATTAGCTTTAGTTTGATACACGAACGAAGTTTCCGCCTTCATTGAGTGGAAAGGTATCCTCAGTTAAAACTTGTGTTACGAATTCCGGCGGCAGCCATGTTCATGACGTCATTACTGTGACACCGACCACTCACCAACGTTAAGAAAGCCTTTCTGAAGACTGTAGGCAGTGGGTAATCTTAAGCACATAACAAAGCTTATGGTAAACTTGGGGTAAATACAAGTGTGCTATCTCTTGGTCTATTGAGTTTCTCCTGTAAAATTTTATATTCTCTTATTTCTTCGGACTTGTAACATATTTATTAGATTGGTGCGAATGAAATGCCGCTTTTTTCTGATGGGAAATTCACCTCGGCAACACAACACAGGAATAGACCAAGGTTACACGTCTAATGTCACAAACTCAGTATGTCCCCAGAAAACAAGCTGTGGTACCCAAACAACGGAGGCAATAAATTATCGAACAAGGTCGTATGAAAGTGATTGGTTGTGAGTGATTTTACTTTACGAGTCAAACTAGGTCATTGTGCACAGGAAGCTCTAAGAAACATTAACGTGTGTTTTGGCAGGAACGTCGAAAGTTTTCTCGATTCGATATTAGATTATCGAATTTCGTTCCGATGACAAAGCATTGCAAAATGAACTATGACCGCCGACTAACATCATGTTCTAATAAGTTCCTCAGGAACACCGAGGAAATATATCCTTGTTCGTGTCATTGTGGATAAATGACGAGGTGTATTAGAAAAGTAATGAGACATTTTGTACTAACTAAAGTTTTTATGTTTTTCAAACAACAATGTTATCCCCTTCAAAGTAGTTCCCTTGGGCAGCTATACACTGATGGATAGGTTGTTCCCACTCTTGGTAGCAGCGCTGGAAGTCTTCAACTGGTATGGGTTTTAACTGGTCGGTCACAGTCTTTTGAATGTTCTACAGAGTTCCAAAATGACGTCCTTTTAGGACATGTTTCAAATTCGGAAAAAGAAAAAGTTACAAGGACTCAAATCAGGTGAATAGAGGGGTTGAGGAACAACAGTTTTGAGGTAAAAAATTCACTGATGGGAATGGCCGTGTGACACGGGGCATTGTCATGATGAAGCATTCACTTATCTGCAATGTCTGGTCTTATACGAATCCCTATTTTCCTGAGCCTTTCAAGGACACTTTTATAAAGCACTTGGTTGACAGTTCGTCCTGGCGGAACAAATTCTTTGTGCACGATACTCTTACTGTCAAAAAAAATCAGCATCCTCTTGATCTTTGATTTGTTCATTCGACATTTCTTCGGCCGAGGAGCTGACGGAGTGTGCCACTCTTCGCTTTGCGGCTTTGTTTCAGGATCGTACTCAAATATCCAGGATTCATCACCTGCGATCACACAATTGAAGCATTCTTGGTCATTGGCAGTCTTCTTAAGAAGACCAAGAGCTCCTCCGTGGCTAACTGGTTAGCGTACGCGCCTTTGGCTCGGGAGACCCGGGTTCGATCCCCGGCGGGAGCTCATGTGGTTCGGATTCCACGTTAATCAGTAGGTCCACGTCTCATATAGCCTCGCTGCTGAAAAGGGACGTTAAACTCAAAATCAACTCAACTCAAGAAGATCAACTCACACGTGTTTAAGATTGTCCTTCTATTCAGTTGTGGGGTTTTTCGGCACCATTTTGGCACAAATCTTTCGCATGTTTAAATCGTCCGTCAAAATTAGATGTACGGTGAAAGTGTTTAAATTTAACTGTTCACTCATCATCCTTATTGTTAAACGACGGTCTAATCTCACAAGAGCCTTTACACATTCAACGTTTTCGTCAGTGTTTGAAGTTGAAGGTCTCCCTGAGCGAGGTTCATCTTCAACGTGTTCTCGGCCTTCCAAAAATGATTTGTGCAAGCGGAAAATTGTGCTTTTGATAAGCAATGTTCCCAATACGTCTGTTTCAACTTTTCAAAATTCACACACGCGGATTCACCAAGTTTAACACAAAACATAAGTGCACAACATTGCTCTAAATTCTGATGCTCCATTTCTGTAGCACACAACAAAAACACAACTTCACTGTCAAAATAACGTGTTAGCTGTACAAAGTTGTAACTCGGACTGAGGAAGTGGAAGAGTTAAACAAACCGGTCTATAGAGCGTCTCACCCTTAGATTGCAGTACAGGAGTAAATGGTAATGCTTTTCCTTATGCCTATTGTTGCCAAATTTAGCCTGAATTTTAGAAATAGTTATTTTCTTTTACTACATATGGATAGATTATTGTAGAACAATGTATTCTCTATCAAATAATCTGTTTTTCCCATATCAAGAGGAATTTTCAAGTATTGAAATAAATTGAAACAGTAAAATCTTACTAATGGCAAATTCTAACGTCGCGTTAAATATATCACGTCATAAGTTCGGAACTATAAGAGATACAAAGTTGAAACTTAAACAGGTATTAACGCCGTATTTGGTGTCAATGGTGGAAAAGTTTGCATTCAAAAAAACTTTTCGGATTTTAAAATAAAAAATAAAATGTAAGAGAAAGTGCGTACACTATTGCAATGCAATATATAAAAAGTTGACTAGTGAGAAACTTTTTTATTTTTCAGGTTAGAGTTCAAGTTATTTTTTAAAATAATTGCAGGTCGATATCTTTCTTTATTTAGGTTTTATGACTTTTAGTGTTAAGAGTCAACTTTCCCAAGTGCGCGCATCTGACCAGAAGAAAGGCAGTGACAAATCTGGCCAATGCTATTTTCCTCATAATGTTTATTTTAAAGTCACTGATATAGAGTTTCTTGCTATACCGATGAGTATTCACTGTTGATGCTATACGAGCACGAATCTACTGCTTAACAGGAGCATGATCGCAAAATCGAATCCTGGACCACACCTACGAGAAACATTGCGTCAACTCCACTCAATCTTATGTTTCACTTACTTCGCTCGTTTCCCTTGAGATATATATATATATATAAGACCAACATTGAGACGTATAGTTTTTATTTTTTTTCTTCCAAGAAAGACAAATTTCAATTGCGGGTGAATAGTAAGCAGTGAACAGGAATCAGGATAGTAATTCAGTTAGCAATAAAATAAATCACAAAAATGCAGTTGGCACTCAAAGAAAACCAATGTGGGGTCGCGGTGGCTCAGTGGTAGAGCGTTCACCTCTGGTGCTTGGGGTCCCTGGTTCGATCCCAGCTCGTGCCGTGTGGACTTTGTGGTGGGCAAACACCGTGCTCGTGAGTTCTCCCGTTTCCTCCCACTTTATTCATTCCACCATTTCATTCATTTCTCATCACCGTCTTCTTTAGCCTAACCGGCATAACCGTGGGACGTAAAACTTGAATATTTTATTTCATTTCAAAGAAAACCAACTGTTTCTTAAGATCAATATCTATGGAAGAGGAAAAAGCAGGCCAATATCTGTTAATAATAAAACTCCTCACTCATTGCTGACGAAAAGTTATTAGTTTTTGTAATTGATTCGTTTACAGTTCGCACGTGGTCTCTAATGTCCTTTCGAATGCTGAAAATTTTGACAGTAAAAGTTGGTTTCGTTTGTAATTCCATTTTTCTTGTTTACTGTGGATACGCAGATGAAAATTAAAAAAAAAAAGCGTTCATAACAAATAACTTCATGAGCTTACAAAACAGAATGAAAAGGATCTTTGTTCTTTTCCTCCTATGCTTCTTTAGGAAGCATGAAATAAACAAAATATATTTTCGGAGGATTTGATTATTTTGTGTGGTTTTGTTTCTTCGCCCAACTATCTGTACCTTGTTGGCTGTCACTAAACGTGATTTAAAGTCACAACATGTGCGTTTGTTTAGAACAGGTGTAATAGGGTATCTTTTCATTCTTCTTCTGTTTCCAGTTTGATAATGTATGTGTAAGGTGTCAGAAGTGACTATAGAAACCAGGGCGATTCAGTTCCTATTCACAATTACCTTTGTAGATTGTTGAAATATTTAAATATTTGATGTGTCGTGTGCAATGATGTATTTACTGTATTGTTCGTCTGGAGAGTGAAGTGCAGAAAAGATATCCAATTGGTAGGCTGCGTGGGGGAGAGGGTCAAATAGTGCCGAAAGTGTTTAAGTGGAAGCAGTGAAAGTGATTAAAAGGTATTTAGGATGCATCTTTTCTCCTTTTATTTTATATTTACAAATCTTTCGTTAATATTCACAAATGCATTTATAATTTCTTTTAAGAAAAAAAACACTGACCAATGCTTCAAACACACTGTATTTTAAACTATAATATGTAACGGTTTCGGATATCTAACATATCCTTCCTCAGACACTGTAGAACATAAATGAAAATACAGACATAGTTATTATTATGAACAATTTTCTTTTAAAGTTCTTTTAACAGACATATATATAGTCATGGTTATAAAAAAAAAAGTTTAATTTCTATTTGCTGAGGCCTTCAGCCAATCCCTTAAGTCTCCGTGTTCACTTTCCAACCAATCACGTTTCGCCATTTTTTGTTCTTATGAGGGCTTTTTTAAATTTTCTTCTTGTCTACGCTATCCAAACTTCTTTGCCATAATTCATTAATAGGTAGGGTCCCTGTCCAGTTCATCAGTTTATCTCTTCCTACTATAGTGCGATGGTTCATTTAGACCTCTTGGTATTTGTTAAATATCATACTGTTGTTCCGCAGATAAAATCGGATCTAAACCATCGGAAGTGGGGAGCAGCCGTCTTCACAGTATACTTAACGATGTAACTTTTATTTGACAAACTGAATTGGATTTGCGGATATTTTGCGTTTTCGCAATACAGGCGAATGAGCGTTTTCGTACGTCGTATTTTCTTGACACGTATCACTATCACACTACTACAGTTTTCACTCTTATCCAACTTGAGTAGCAGTATTTCACCCATTGCTATTCTTTAATTTGCCTCACAATTGTTACAGGAAATTTCTGTGTGAAACTGTTTAGTCTGTTATTTATTTCAATCAGGGGCGGATAAAGAACGGACTTCTGGGGGTGTTGTAATACTGCTACTTAGACCTACTTTTAAGAGCTCCAAGCTCTGGGACGTGTTTTATTTGTATATAAAATAAGAAAGTTCCCTCTAGTGGGGGGCGATCGCACGATCGCCCACTGGATCCGCCCCTGATTTCAACCATATGTTTTCTATTCGTTTCATATGTTCTTTCGATTTCATATTGCTCTTATCGAAATTTTATTACAACGATATATAAACCATCATAAAAAGAAATTTCTAACACGCAATTATTAGACTGTTGTTTCATACCCTCCAATTAGCCGTTCCAAGTAAATTTGACTGAATGAAATGCAAAAAGGGTTCAAAATATATGAATTTAAGGAAAGCTTTATTTACAGACTCTGTCACTCTTTTTGTCTTTCTTGTTCTTTCTTCAGAAGAAAACATACGGCGGAAGAAATGTGGCAACAGCGAGCTCCATTTACTCTGTACTGCAGTCTAAGAGTGAGACGCTCTATAGCACAGGCCGATAGACACAATGTTGCCAGATCACCCGCAGTGTTACCAGTCTCATTACTTTTCTTACACACCTTGTATGTAGGTTACACCATGCCGCTGTCGTTTGAAACTCCATGTAATGGGAAAGATGAAATTGTTGTACTAACGGGTTCCAAATAAGTTTACACTGACCAACAAGAATCCCATCTTTGAGAATACAGTTCTCTGAGTGTAAGGAATAATTGAGAATGTTTCTTGCTTGGGACTGCCACTCCAGGTAAGAAACTGATTTTCTGTGACCCTCGTAATCGGTCTGGGCAGTGGTTGGAGAGTAATCAACCTCCAGGACGATTTTGTGAATCATACCTCTTTGCACAGAGTATGTGGAAACGGTTCATCATGTTTTCCTCAGATAAGAAGAAACCACCACTGCGGCTCGTTAGTGCTGAACTCCATGAAATGCGCCATCAGCATCCATCAGTAGTAAACAAATATGATTCCCTTATATTGCACAATTCTGTCACTCAAACGACGATCAGGCACTTCATGAATTACTGCATCAAAGTCTTCCTCGCTCGCAGTATTGCACCGATATCTCTTTCACTGACTACCACCTCTTCCGGCATCTAGATCACTACTTGAGAGGGAATATTTTCCCTGATTATTGGGCGGTGTAACATGAGATTGAGGACTTCCTCGAATCGTAGGCCTAGACTTGTTTCGCCATGAAATTAAATCGTTGGCTGAAAGATTGGCAAAATATATGGTTGCAGACGGTAACTATTTTGATAATATTGTAGTTTTATTTATGTATTTGTTTTCTTCTGGAAATAACGCATCTAGGGTGGACATTTGATTCGTAACATCTCAATACTTTTCTTTCTTGTTTTTTTTTTTTTTTTTCATCTCTTCATTCACTACTTCATTCCTACTTTTCTCCGTGCCACATATTTTAACTAAATATCCTCCTTTGGTCAAAATCAAATTGGGATTAAAGAAAAGTTTTGTTTGAGGAAGCATCTTCACTTTTTTAAGCTCTTTGCTATGTCACATTGTCGTAAATTTGATAACCACTACCAAATAACTGGCTATTTGAAACCTGTGTTCATCTATTGATAACTTCCTGCCATATCTCCTTCTATTGTGCTAATTGAACGAACTATTTATTGTTACTCATCATCATCATCATAGGTATTCTGCCATTATTTAGCAGGTCACTTGCTGCAACTGAGAAGTTTCCATGCTCCACGATCTTCCGCTAACCTTTTCATCTTCACGTACGATTTTTTCCTTTGTTGATATCGTCCATCATCGTAGTCTCTTTCGTCCCTTCCCTTTCTTTCCTGACACTGTACCCTCTAAAATTTCCCCATGATAAGTTACTTCTTAGCCAATGTCCCAACCAGTTTCTCTTCCTCATCATTGTTACTAGTCAGTTCTTTCTTCGATTTACCAATTTCCTTTCTTCCTTATCTTTTTATTCCATAACAATATTTACCTACTAGATCCTTTTTGTAATTTCATAACATCATTAAAATTCTTTGTTGCACTATGTATGTATTCTTCTATTTTATTCATTTTTTTTTTCTTACTATATGGAAAGAATAGGTATAGGAGCAGCTCGACATTTGTATATTAATCTTCAATAGTCAGCACATATGTCTTTATTGCCACGAGATCTTTTGGCTTTCCTCCAAGTGTAATGTCAATAACCCTACCACCTACAAATTCTATTTTCATGATACTCTCATTTCAAATAAGCCTTCCAGGATCACTTTTAGGTCACAAGTTTGCCCTTTACATTATAATGAAAGACCATTTTTCTGTTTTACCTTCGTATTTCCTACTATCTTTCCTTTTAATATCACATATATTTATAAATCTAAAGTATTTTGCTTCGTTTCTTTTTTCAAATTTTTAGATTATTTTCTGAAAGGTATTAGGTAGAAAAAATATATAAAATGATGGCCCAAAAGTAGGTATACAGTCCCGTACCCATTACCTCACTGTATTTTATTATCAAACAGATAGACCTAGTTTTTTTATTATTATTTGTTCTTAATATCTTTTTATTTATGACTTAAGCCCAGAACTGTCAAAGCAAATAAATCCATAAACTAGAATGTTATACTTGATCAATGCACGAGTGTATACCTGTATATTTTTGCATTATTTTCAATATTTGATCCTTTTCATTTCTTGTATTTATCTTTCTCCTGTTTTATACTTTATAGTTTCGAAGATTCAAATACGAAATATTTTAATTTCAGAATGTTTTATTTGGTTGAATTATGTTCTTAGAAAAAAACTTCGACCCATTTCTCTTTAAAAGACTATATTTTCTCAATTGCACCCAGTAAATTTAACTTGTTCAGCTTTCGAGGTGCTTCCCAAAATATTCGATAACGTCATTGTAAAAATCGTAAAACTATACTTACGTCCTAAAGTTCTCTGCCACCTTCAAAGTAGTTCCCTCCGGCATGTATGCAACAATCCCAACGTATTTCTTACTTTCGAAATCACTTCTGGAAGTCCGCAGGATGAAGGGTGTACAGGACCCGTTGAGATTCTACTTGGACGTATTCAGTGGAGTCAAAACGTCACCCTTTCAACACAAATTTCATCTATGGGAACCCCTAGAAGTCACACGGGCTAGATCAGGGAAGTAGGGAGGTTTGGGGACCGTTGCCATGTGGTTTCTGGCCAGGAATTCCCTCACAATGAGCGAGGTGTGCGCGGCGCGATCTTTCTTTTACCACTCTTTCTTTTGCCACAGCTCTGGTCGTTTGCGCTGAACATCGTTCCTCAATCTCTTCAAAACCTCGCAGTAAATCTTCTCGTTGACATTCTCACGAGGTGGAACAAATTCGTTATGCACATTTACACGAATGTCAAAAAAAATATCAGCATCGATTTGATGTTGCTGCAGACATGTCGAGCTTTTTTCAGTTTTGGAGAGAATGACGTCTTCCATTGCGATGATTGCTGCTTCGTTTCCGGATCATAACGTTAGACACAAGATTCATCACCTGCAATGACTCTGAATAAGATATTTGTACACTCTCGAACTCTTTGTTGCAGCTCAGTGCACGTCTAAATCTTCAGGCAATTTTGGTTGATCTGAGAAAGCGAGGGACAAACTTCGTTGCAATTTTCTCACATTCAGTGCATCGGATAGAATTCGTTGACATGTGTCATACGACAGTCGAAGTTTGTTACAAACCTCGTGAATTATCTGCCTTCTATCTTCGCGAATCACATCACGCACTTTCATGATCATTTCCTGTGTTGTGCATATTGACAGTTAACCAGAATATTTATCATGTTCCACAGATTCGTGACCTTCTTTAAAACGTTTGAACTACTCAAATGTTCTTGTTTGACTCAGTGTACTCTCACCAAATACCTCTTTCAGTATGCGATGGGTTTCGGCTACAGTTTTCTTCAATCTGACACAGAACTTGATGCAAATACTTTGCTCCTTAACGTCACCCATTTATAGCACTGAAACACTTCCGGACATGCACAACTACAACTCACAACTGAATGCGCCAAAGGTGACTCAACTTTGTTGTGCAGTAGCTAATACATGTACCTCGAGATATCTACTGACGGAATGTCGTACTGCTATTGGGTTGTCCGATTTAAAAAAAAAAAAATCTCGGATATTTTGGGTAGCACCTTGTATAGCAAAAATCTAAATTGTCCAAAGAAGACTCACATATGTTTTACTTAATTGCGTCTGTGATTAAGAATACAGCGCTTTACAAAGAGAGGTGAGCATCCAGGTTTTGTGAACAAAAGTGTACATTTTTCCATCTTCCTATTGTGCCAAACTAATAAAATAGAGTGTTGATATTTTCCCCAAAGCAGGGTTTGAGTCAATAAAATTACCCTGACTACACCTGGAAATACCTTCGACTTTCGGCACCAAACACTAACATGTTCGTCAGTTTGACTACTTGAAGAATAATTACAGATGGTGATCAGAAAAATGGAAACACCTGTAGTTGGCAACACGTCAGATGAATGGGTTGACAGTGGTGTCGTGGCGCCCGCAGCGCCGGACCGCTGGTGGTGGTGTGTTAGGTCGGTCTCCATACTACGTCAGGCACAGTGGAACAGCAGTGTCCAGTGGCTGCAGCAGACGGAGGTAGTGTAAAATGTAAGATCTCTCAGATTTTCAAAGAGGGCAAATTGTTGGTGCGCGGTTATGTGGAGTGAGTGTGACGGCAGTGGCTACTGTGTTAGGTGTGTCGCGTGGGACAGTGTCGAAAGTGATCACGGCCTACACAACACACGGGAAAACCACATCGGGGAAGCGGAACAATAGGCGGAAGAAAATCATGAGTGACAGGTCACGCCGGGTATTAAAGTGCATTGTCATGCAGAATCGTCGTGCCACTGCGGAGCAAGTGACGGAGGAACTCAATCAGCACCTCCCCCACCCTGTTTCGACAATCACAGTCCGCCGCGAATTACATGACGTGAACTTACGGTGTCGTGTTGCACGGGCCAAACCGCTCATCAGGGACCATAACGCTTTCGCACGCCGCAAATGGTGCCGCGACCATGCAACTTAAACCGTTGAGGACTGGAAACGTGTGATATGGTCGGATGAGTCATCCTTCACCCTATTCCCAACCACGGGCCGTGTTTATGTGTAGAGAACACCCAAAGAAGCTTATGATCTGCAGTGTCTCCGCCCAACTGTGAAACATGGCGGCGGCTCGGTGATGCTGTAGACCGCCATATCATGGTTTTCATTGGGTCCTGTGGTCACACTTAGCGGACGAATCACTGCCAACGATGTCGCAATTTTATGAGACCACTTGCATCCTATGGTCCGGATGTTGTTCCCGGACAATGGTGCCATCTTCCGGAATGATAATGCACCCATTCACACAGCTGGCGTTGTTGCAGCGTGGTTTGAGGAACATCAGGATGAAGTTCAACACCTCTCCTGGAAGAAATTTAACGAAGAGAATTATAAATGTATGCAACAGACTCCTAACATTAATGAATCGTTTGTCCACGGTGAAGAAAAATATCATTTCCCAATTCAAGAAGAACATATACAACAAATCCAAGATCCGGAAGTTTCAAGTACAGAAAATACTCCAGTAAAACCATCAAATGAAGAAATTTTAATAAATAATGTAAAATTATACGAAAATATAAACCATATGTATAGGCTAGCAAAATTGGAAGAAAAACAAATCCTAATGACTGCACTAAGACAGATAGTAAGAGATATTCATGTAAATGGAAGAACTATAACATTTCCAACCCTGGAGGAAGCCGATAGAATTGAACTGCGAATTTGCCTCAAGAAAAATATTGAAAGAGATCCATGGGGTGTTCCATACAAACTCATAACACAAAAAATAAACCCATTAGTATTAAATACAGTCAAGAAATTAGATGGATCATACACCTCAAACAGAGAGAAACTCTAAAAGTTTTAGCGAACAAATTTTTTTCCCAGAAATGAAAACAATAACGACACAGAAAGAAACACAGTACTAAGAAACAAAATGGGTGAACAACATACAGGAACTATACCAGAATCGGACAAAGTCACTAACGAAGAAATAGAAAAGATGTTTAGAAAACTTAAAAATAAGAAATCTCCGGGTATAGATGGCATCAAAAACGAAATATACAAGAAGGCTAAAGATTTATGGGTCCCCTACCTAACGAAGCTTTTCAATTTACTAATAAAGAAACAAGAAATTCCAGAGCCGTGGGAAGCATCAAAATTAATTATTCTCTCAAAAGGACCAGAACGGGGTCCATCAGAAGTAAACTCATATAGACCTATATGCTTATTAAAAAATATATCAAAAATTTTTGAGAGAGTAATATTAAACAGAATTCAAAAATACAGAAACTTAACTGAAGACAAACTACAATTTGGATTCAGAGTAGGAAAATCAACAGAATACGCCATAAATACTCTTCTAGATGATATCAAAGAAAAGATATACGAAAAGAAATATGTATTAGCTCTCTTCATTGATATCGAAGGAGCATTTGATAATTTATGGTTTCCATCCTTGATTGAAAATGTAAAAAAACTGGAAATGCCAGCATACTTACTGAATTTAATAAGAAACTATCTAGAAAACAGAAAAATAATAATACCCAATGAAGAGGGCGACATAGTAATTAAAACAGAGAAAGGATGCCCGCAAGGATCAATATTAGGACCCCTACTATGGGACATAGAATTACAACCTTGCTTGGAAAAAATAAACAAAAAGAAAGAAGTCGATAAAATAGTGGCATTCGCCGATGACGTAATAACAACATCAGGAAACAGCCGAAGGGAATTAGAAGAAAAAGTTAAAAAGATAACAGAAACTCTTGAAGAATGGAGTATGGAGAGTAAATTAAGGATATCATCAAAGAAAACCAAATATCTAATTTTCAGCACGAAACTACAAAGAAATCCGACTACAAAATGAAATGGAGTAGGAGTAGAACGAGTGCAAGGCATAAAATACCTTGGCATAATGCTAGATGATAGACTAAAATTTGATGAACATTTGAAATATATAGTAAAAAGGGGAAACAGTGTAGCGAATAAATTGACCACTATTGCAAGAAACAGATACTGGCTACCATTAAAAATACTAAGACTATACCAAGAAACTATTTTGTCAGCTACCATGGCGTACGCATCCAGCGTTTGGATTGATAGACTATTAAGAAATAAGACCTATAAAAATCAAATCAATAGACCACAAAGAAACCTTTTAATCAGAATGTCTGAAGCTTTTAACACTACTTCGCATAGCGCACTCTGTATAATCCTTGGTATCCAACCAATGAACTATGTGTTAGTGCAAAGGGCAACTAATTACTGGTTAAGGAATGAAGAGAAAAGGAAAATTAGAGAAATTTTTAACAGGGATCTAAAAGATGAGAAAGAAATTAACAACATAATACAACTATGGGATAAAGAATGGCAGGAATACACTGGAGCGCAACGATTACATAGAATTTTTCCTAGCATCGTCGATAGACTAAAAATAAATCACTTAAATCCAACATATGGATTGGTTCATTATCTATCAGGCCATGGACCATACGAACAACACCTCCACAAAATCAAGTTAAGGCCCAGCCCAACGTGTGAATGCGGAGAAGAAGGAACTCCTGAGCACCATGTCATGTGGTGTCCATTATTAGAAGAAATTTTAGAATTAAGAACTCAAATAAGAGAAAAACCGCTGAAAGAAATAATAAAAGTAGAGGAAGACTGCAAAAAATTGGAAAATTTGACAAATGAATACTCCGAACTAAGACGAAAAACTTACAGAAGAAGAATAGAAGGATGAGTGCAAGTGGAAGAATGTGTGAAGAAGTCCTAGGACCGGAGAAAAGACTCCTGGAACCCAAGCACTGGATTACCGTGCTTTCGCCGAGGACCAGAATGCGTGCTGCACCTGCAGCCTCTCGGTTTGGAAAGGAACTCCGATGCAAGAGTGAATGTTGCGTGAGTGCATGAGTAGAGGTGAAGCGAGGATAGTGTCTCAGAGAGAAAACATAGAGCAACTCTCGCCAATAAGACGGCCCATCCCGGGCGTGCCGGCCGAAGGATAAAACGGACCAGGGCCTGCACTATGTGCTCTGAGTGGGCCCTAGACCTCAAGCCAGCACAAATGGGTGGAAACTGGCATTGATACGCAACTGAGAACACTAAAGCATCAAAGCAAAAGTAACAAGAAACGCTTATATAGAAGCATCAGAAAATTAAAAGTTTTGAAAATGTGAAAATTTAGATAAAAGTAAGTGTAGTGTGTGTGTTTCATAGTGTAAGTAATAATTGGTGAAGGTTAGTGATTTCATCAAAACCAGTCAGTGTCAATATCTCTGGTGAGTGTAGTGTAGTATTGATGCAGGATAGTGAAAAGAGGTAAAATATAAAGGTGAAAAGCCAGTGTAAATAGTGCAAATGTGAAATAGAACACAGGAGAGAAATGCAGGCAGAAACCAGAGAAAGCAAACATACAGAGTGAAAACCTGAAGAAAAGAAGAAAGAAGATGACCAATAGGTAAACACGAAAACACAAAACATACGACATACAAAACAACACACACGTAACAAACTCAAACTCAATAAACAAAAAACACACAAGATCTCACAAGTCTAGATATGAGAGTAGAGTTAAGCAAATATTTAGTTATTTTTTTGTTCGTTTTATCTTTATTTTTTGTCCAATCCCTTGTTTTAGTTTCACGTCCATTTCCCCTTCCCTTTCCTTCTTCAAAATTATGAAATAAATAAACCCAAAAGAGAAATTATTCGCAATGATGATACTTCGCCGGTTTTGAATGCTCAAGGCACTGGCTGACAGTAACGCGGCTGAGCGAATGAAAAAAAAAAACTCCCCTGGCCCGCCCAATCCCCAGATCTCAACATAATTGAACATCTGTGGTCCGTCTTGGAAACACGACTCCGGCGACGATTTCCACCTCCATCCTCTCTCACAGAACTTGCCGATGCCCTGCACGAGGAATGGTGTAAAATTCCACTTGCTACCATTCAAGACCTCCCACGTCACATCAAGGCTGTTCTGAAGGCGGAAGGTGGCCCGACACCATATTAATCTGGTAAGTTGCAATTACGTTCAGGTGTTTCCATTTTTCTGATCACCATCTGTACCTCTTCCAGGTTACTCTTGGGATACACCAGATCAATGGTATGAGTAATATTTCTTATGGTATCTATTGGGGCCACGGTGGCAGTGATAGAGCGTTCATCTGTGGTGCATAGAGTCCTTGGTTCGATTCCAGCTCGCGCCAAATGAATTTCGTGGTGGATCAACACCGTGTGCGTGGCTTTTTTTTTGGGTTCTCCCGTTTCTTCCCACTTTCTTCCTTCCACCATTTCCTTCGTTTCTCATCTCCGTCTTCTTTAGCCTAGTCGGCATAACCATGGTAAGTAAACTTAAAAATTTCGTTTCATTTTTTAACTTTAAATTTTATTGTAGCACGCAATATTCCAATCTGTCTGTAAAAGTGGTGTCTATCGGAAAAAGCAGAAAGTGCTTTTGTAAATAATGTCAGGCGGGAAGAAACAGAAAATAGAGAGCAAATATAATTACTTGTCATGTGCGCTCTGAATAAATGCAATGTTTGTAATGATTTTTGCTGCTTTTAAGCCTTTCTCGTTTGTATTCCGTGAGTTCTCATCTGAGTGTTGCTTTGAAATTTTATATTTAGAACTAATTGGCAACTTCTCTTTATCCCACGCATCAAACTTTCTGATAATATTTTAAATAATATTATAAAGTTAATTTAGATTAGGTTTAAAGTAACTAAGCGAAAGGGCATTAATTCTAAACTTCTAAATACGACTTTTCGTAAAGCTGGAAGCATAAGTTGACTTAGTTTGAGAGTGGTCGTATAAAGGCTAATCAAAATAATAATAATAATAATAATAATAATAATAATAATAATAATAATAATAATAATAATAATAATAATAGTAATAAAGATGTCAAAAATTTATGTTATTTGTTTGATAATTATCAGTTTATCTCTTGTACTTGTTTCTGCGATGCGTCAGAATTAACTTCAAATTTCCTCTTAAATTCAAATTAAATATTTACATTGTTTGATATTTCAGTAAGTTGTATAATATTCACAAGATATCTATGCTTGGATCTGGTGACTATTAACAGTATAATATTCATTTTGCTGATAAAGATTTGGGTAATAAATACCGGTACATATTTAACAGTCACAAAGGTAATAGATGTACTTCGCATTTGTACAAAATTTCAGAAAATTTATAGATTCAATTGTTTCCTTTTTGATAACATAAATATTCTTATAATGCAAATAACTAAACATTGTTCAGCGTAAGATCTAAACTCCGATAAACAAAATATTTTTATCCTTCCGCTTGTCACAAATACGATTGGCTAGTGATGTATCACTCCCACTCCCCACGAGGAGGAGCAACTTATACACGTGCATTTTGACAATACTGTCTCGTGTTGTCCAGATACTTACAGCAGCAGCGGAAAAGAAAGAAAAAAACTCGAAAGATTAAAAAAAAAGTATTTGAATTTCGCTCGTAAACAATATTGTTGCTTAGTGAGTAAAGGTTTGCCTTGGTGTTTCACAACACTCGCGGAACCGGGATTCATGCCAGTCATCTATCAGAAGCAGAACACCCGTCCACAGTTGAGTTAGCGCCATAATTACTGCGCATGCTTAGTGTTTATTTCTATTGTTTCATTAGCCACACTCGATTGCAGTATTATTAGATAATCCATATTATATTTTTGTCATTTATAATAATGTAGCAGCTTTATATGGAACTTCATAGTAAAAATGATAATCCAATCACATGAACTATTTTGTGGAGGAGTACAAGCGTCGGTAGGCCAACAGCAAATTAGCGAGATTTAGTTTCACATGGCTTTGTTTATCGCAGTTTAGAGCTTACGCCGAAGGAATTAAAGGATGTTGAGTTACTTTAACTGAATTTATTTGCTAATTTTGAAGCTTTTTGATTAAACCATCATTTCGTTTTACGGTGTCCCAGGAGGAAGGGGCAATACTTCGGAAAATGGTAGTATGCGTGACTTTAAGCAAAAAAGTTCATATGATCATGGGTTCTAATCTCAACGGTTTGAAAGCTATAATTTGTTAACCATTTTTGTTTTTTTACATATTTCTTATTACTCACCCTGTATTTATTCTACAGAGGTGAGACATAACGGATTTGAAAAGTGATGGAATTGCCTTTCCAACGGTGTGACAGCCATGTCTTTGGAAGCGAAGCTATTGAGGGAAATTTGAGAAGCAGTGTTGCCATCCAATTCCCTTACATAATCTGACTTTCTCTCAATAATCCCCTTTTCAAAGAAACCACTACCACGCATTGCATACCGTTGGAAAGGTCATTCCATTACCTAAAACCAAACGTTCAATCTTCTGCTAACATTAATCTATGTTTTAGTAAAAAAAAAAATAAAAAAAAAAATAAAAATAAAATAAAACTGCTGTAAAATTTGTTGTTTATCTAGGTGGCCTCCTTTCTGTGCGATTTGGTATATTGTGTGTTCAGTTCCCTTCTTTTGTCGTCAAGTTGATAAAGAAAATGAAGCGTCTACCATTAGACGTTCAATGGGAACACATTCTTATCAGAGCAATTATACTCACGTCAAGGTTGTTTTTCTTGCTCTACTCACGTGACATTAATTGGGAGCGGAAATAACTCTTTAAAAAAACAGCTGATTAAAGAATTATCATATTTGGAACAATGTGCAGTAAAGTTACCAGATTTCTTTTTTACATAATCCAACGATACCTCTGGTATATCATCAATATTTTTCTTTTAATTATTAACAAAACTTTCCAACAAACTTAAAACGGCCATTGTTTTCTTTTTAAAACAGAATGGTTTTCTATTGGTCTTACATATAGTTAAAGTTCACTGATAAATATCTCCACAAAAACTCTGTGCTTTTTATTAGATGACTTAGGTTCTAAATATCTCAAGGACTACAGAACATATTGCTGAAACCTGGCCACAGAATTTATGACAAAAAGATCATATGTACTTCGCTATTTATAACATCTTGAAATAAAGTACCTTAAAAAGCTTTTTTCCGAAATGTAAGATTCAGTATTTCTTTCAGAAACAATGTTCCGGAGTGGATTGTGATTCATTCTGGATTGTCTGCGTAGTGGTATGTGCAAATATGCGAGATCGTATTTTCGCTTAATTAATGCTGTCTTCAGACGTGACACTGACGAAGAAATTTTTTGATACCTGATTGCATAAGCCCAGGGCCAAATTTAGGGGGGTGCACCGGAACACATGCACTCGCCTTCACTGTAAATATACACTATCTAAAATGAGAACCTAACAGTGAAAAAGCAACATTTTCCGAAATTTTCTGCTGTCATGTGTCCGCTTGAGACTTAAAAGAAAGCTTGGTTTTGCAAAAGCAATAGTTTAAGTCGATTTTCTGAAGAAAAAGGATTCACTGAACAAAGTAATATTCCTCATTTACACCACAGATGCTTAAAGGCATTTAAAAACTTAAAAATTTAAATCAAATGTAGTGGTAGTTATTGGTGCACCCCCTTCAAGAAATCCTGAATCCGGCCCTGCATAAGCCTATTGAAACGCTGGATAGTGCGGGCCGTTGTGGAAAAAACTGCATCGTAAGCAAACTGATAGATTTTAACATCTGAGGTGAGTTTGAGATCAGTAACGTTAAGTAAGTAAACCAAACGAGACAAATAAAAAACTTTGAGAATGTAAGAATATGGAGTGAGAATGAAAATGTATACTAGTCGCCGAAAAATAATATATATATATATATATATATATATATATATATATATATATATATATATATATATATATATATATATATATATATATATTAATCATACATAGAATATGGGTAGCATATAGTTACGTAATTTGTATAGCAAGCAATTTGTATAGACCTTGCCAAATGCCTTTTCCGAATGAACTGAAATCATATCGTTTAACGTTTTTCAGTTTAGACTAAGGGAGACGGATTAATGAAAATGTGGGAGAAACGGGAGTACCTTGAGAAAATCCACTGACATGATCACTTCCACCAATAACTTACTTGGCCGGGGATTGAACACGCCAAAGATGAGCGCTCTACTATTGAGAAACCGTAGCCCAATTTCCAAATCAAACGTCACTAAATAAGAGGTAAATCTGGTTGTATTGGTTAAAAATGGTGGTAAGAGACATAATAACTGATTTATTGTACCGAAATGCAGTTGAAAACTAGCTTGATGAATAGGGCAGAAATTTGTCCATTATTAAGTGGTGATGAAGTCGTCTAACAAGAATGCTTTCAAATAGTTTGCAGGGGCAACTTGCTAAATGGATTAGTCGATAGACTGGACGTGGAGGATGGTTTCTTTGGTTTGGAAAATAAAAGAATTTTATAATATTTCCATTCAAGTGGGAAGAACCCAGTACAAAGAGTGGAAGCATAAGTATGACTAAGAATCGTAATGAAAGAAAGAGATGTATATTAGATGAGTGCATGTGTGATACAATCAAAGCCAGGTTAGTTGCTAAAGTAGCGCCGTTGTCTTCCGGGTCTATTGCACTAGTAAGTAGATTATGAGGTTCCAGAAGATGGGAATCAGAAGTTTTAAATAAGCAGACAGGTGTGTCGGTTGATTTGTGGGGAGTGTGCCATCCACAAAGAGGACTGAATATATTTTGGATAAAAAAAGTAAAAATATATTTCTTGTCTATAGTTATATATAGTTATATTGTATTCAGATATATTGAGAGTTTGAAGTACGTTAATGTCCATAGCTAGACCACCGTACAAACGTGTTCTAGATGGGGCTTCACGGCAGATGCATTTCATTCAGCACAGAGAATGAAATTTGTTCTTCCTGTAATAACTGTGTAAAACCCACTTGATGTGTTACTAACAAGTGGATGTTCAAACATCTTTCCCACCTCAACCATAGGTTGGTGGGCAACATGGAAATTTTAAAACTTTTCTCTCTGTCGGGAGAGCTGTTTTATAGTCTGATAAGGTCTCTTCTTCGTAACTGCATCAGATATTCTATCCTTAGTCTTCCTCTTCCCGGTTTTCCTTCTGTGCATCATGTGCCAACATTATTCCGACAGGTTATTCCGCAATTTGTTCAAATATTCCCTCACGACTTTCTTGCATGTTACTTCTCAACTCACAATAAAGTAACTACTAAACCGTTAATACCAATGAATTCCTGGTAAAATTTCAGCTCTATTTCATATGCCACATGACCCACTACATCTTTTACAATGTGAATCCGTATTCAAGATGGCCACTCAATATTGCAGCTATGATGTTAATTACAGATATAGCAGATCTTATCATGCATCTACTACTATTTAGTTCATTCAATAATGATTGCCATTCCCGCCTATAACTGGTGCCAAGTAGCAGTTTGAAATGTTTGTTGATGTCTATGCATTAAGATAGATTATAGTACTATCAAATCCCACTATATGGTTTTGTTCCTTTCCGTAGCTAGTACATTGTAGCAGCAGTTGTTTCAACTTGCCAGGACGCTGGTGAACAGCGAAAGAATAGCATGGAAGCAGACACACATGGGCAACGATGGACACTGTTGTTTCTCTGGAGGGAAGGAGTGAATACTTCAGTCATCCACAACAGATTATTAGCCGTATGTGGGGACACAGCACCAAATCGCAGATCCGTGTTTCGTTGGGTATCCGTTGGGTATCCGGATTTCGTTGGGTATCCATCTTGTGATATATACATGTACAATATTTAAAAGTGCCCCCGCCAAGTGAACTTTGTGGTGGACGAGCACCGTGTGCGTGGGTTTCCTAGGGGTTCTCCCGTTTCCTCCCACTTTCTTCATTCCACCATTTCATTCATTACTCATCATCACCGACTCCTTTAGCCTCACCGGCATAACCAAGGGACGTAAAACTCAAAGATTTCATTTCATTTTTTCAATATTTAAAAGTGTGTAAATGTTTAATTTATTACGTACGTCCTGAAGTAACTGGTAATAGGGAAATGTACACTTTCTCTGACCTAGCTGACCTTATTAAACAGCAGATAGGACAATTGAAACAAGATTTTGGTAAGCAAATGAATCAGCAAATTGTACAATTGAAGCAACAACTCGACAGTAATAGTAAACTTTTATCACAACAAATTGAGAATACAAATCAGCGAATTGAACAGAGTGATCACAAAATGGAACAAATACAACGTAGGTTCACCTAAGTGCAAAATTCAGTTGAAGTTGTAGAAACTATAATTAATGAACACAGTAACCAAATATGTGGACCTGAACCTTTCATGGAAACTATAGAGAATGTAGATCCTAAATTTGCATCGACGAAGGAATATGACGTCATTGATTTTAATGTGTGGATGAAATTTGCTGAGTGTTCGCAAACACATACTGTGGTATTGGTTGAATTAGATTATCCCGGCTTCTCTGTTTATTCGAATGTTTTTTATGGTGTTACTGATGCTACGTATAACGAAGATTTCAGTATTCATCAATATGCGAAAAGTTATGGTCATCTTCGTCTAGTGAATGCTATTGGTTGCTTGTATTCACAGTATATTCAACATGATATTAATTCTGGAGATGAAGTAATTGTAATAGAATCGTTTAATGATATGAACACGACAGTGGTTCATGTAGCAGGAAGAAAATTAATTCCAGTATTCGTGAAATTCAGAAAGACAACGTGTGTTCCCACCAATACTTGTAGTGATTGCTCGATTGAGTTGGAGCTGTTGAAATGTTCACTCAACGAAAAAACCAAAATGATAATAGTGGACAATCCGATGGTACTTTTACAGAACGTGATGCAATGCGTTGACTTCAATCATCTAGGTATGACATTGCAAAATTTTGAAAATCCATCAATGGTGCATTACAATACTAACCTGAACCAAACTAACCTTAATCGAAACCAAGTTCGAAATATCCATGTGAGATTAAAGTGTGATTCCAATGTAACAAGTAATGTTAAATTCACGTGTACCGATAATGTAACCGAATCTAATCTTAGTAACAACAGTAATAGTAATCGTACTACACTTAGGAAGCACGTAATCATTAGATCTAATTTCCCTCGAATTGGATTTCGTAGAAATTTCCTAGATGGCAAACAAAGAACTGTAGATGTAAATAACGCGTAAGATTGTATTCCGATTTATGATTTTCAATGCAACCTAAACGAATTCGTTGGTCATGTAACTTAAGCTAAAGTTACGACGTCTGAGAAAAATAAAATCAATTGATTTTTGTTTATTTTCACTGTAACTATCGTTATAATTTCGTTTTTTATTTGTACTTTATTTGAATTCTATGAAGATAATATAAATGTTCAAATAAATGATTGTCTTTGTAAAACTACACCCTCCAGCGATGCGTCCTTAAAGAGGATTTATAAATTTTGTGATGTAATACCTAAATGAAGTGTTTAAATGGATTTTTGATAAAACAGTAACCTAGATTATGCAAATATACGGACTGAGGGCCATAACGACATATGAAATATGCAAAACAAGCATAAAGTTAGTTACAAACTGGTGTTTTTCATAGTAATACACATTTAGTGGTCGTTATAGTAATGCTTGCCCATTAAAGGGTTAAAAAATAAAATATGTGCAAAATAACCAGAAAGTTGACTTGATTCCATTGTTCACTAAATAGGACAATTGTAAAATAGATCATGTTAATCATGTTTATAAATTATGCAAGTTTCAAGAAATAAATAGATCTTTTTAATATCGTAAAGTCTAAACTTATTATTTTTAAAGAAATACATAGAAATCATTTTTAAAGAGAATTACTTGGTTGAAAACTTTCTAGTTACTGATTGCATGTCTATGTTTCGAGTCATTTATGCATGTGATTTGCATATTATGATGTCCTTTTATCCAATATATAGATATAAATGAGAAACAATGATCATTACTTCTTTTGTTCTCAAGAGAAGTAATATGTTTTTGTAAAAAGTATTATATACAGTATTTAGGCTACAATAAATTTATAATTTTCTTTCATTTATTCAGATGAAATACACGAAACGTAATCAGAAACCGCGATGTCTACAATTTTCACACTTCAATGCGTTCTTTAAGTTAATTTATCTTCCCACCAATTTCATCCATGGTTGGGTGGGTGATTCAAATTCAACGACCTTATAGTCGCTCTGTTGTTTTCATTTTCAATAGAGTTAGCTGTAACAATTTAATTGTTTCTTGGTTGCGTTCTGAGATGGAAATTTATTATGAATTATTTTTAATAAATAACGAAGGAGGTTGAAATATTGAAAACTTAATACAAATTTTTTGTAAAATAATTCAGTACTCAAGTAATTTCCTACTATGTGAAAAATCGACAATTTGCACATAAAAAATGTTTCACTGTATTTGGAACCGATTGTACGTTAATCCTCTTCTTTGAATAAAAAAGCATATTAGGTAAAATATGTTCATAGTATATAGGCATAGGTTCCGCAAAAGGTGCAGGTGTAAACACAATTTTAATTCTACCAGCACGCTTCATAAGACTTACGTAAACTAATTGTCAGTATGAATGGGAGATTTAAAACGTAACTTGAAAATGCATTGTCCAGATGTAGTTTAAAGTGTATGTCAGACAAATGCAAAGCTTGTGCCCCCTTGGGTGAATGCGATTGTCTCAGTGGCTCCCGACATCTTAACCCAATCGACCATGTACAAGGCTGGACGTAAAACTTGGGCAAGGCACTCTAAGACCCAGTAAAAGGTTACAGTTCTTAAATTTATCTCTGAAGAATCCACATAATTTGCAAAAATGTCGAAACCTTTTATAATTTGTAAAATGCATAATGGCTTTCGTACCATAATAAGAAAACATTCTAACAGGTAAAGAAATCTCAAATTCCCCTACGCAATCTATCGCCCCCTAATCACCTCTTTCATTTCAAACTCCCCGTTTGGAAATGAAAACGAGCCTGCAGGATGTTAACGTCTACACTGCCACTGTGTTAGACAAACAATAATTTCCTGTGTGAGGCCTTTTGGTTTCATTTTAGCTAAAACTTTAAGCATGTTCATGTCGTACAGAATTGCGCAGGCAGACTCTTTATCGATAACCAGCATGTCTGCTATCACTCGAATGCTGAACCTGCGATCTTTCGAAATAATCTCCATCACTTTTGCCACATTTTCCTCTGTTGTTGCTGTGACAGGACGACCCAGTCTTTCATCGTCATCAATGTTTTTGCGTTCCTCCCTGAAGCGTACGTGTCACTCGTGTACGTCATATCGTATTATCACTATAATCATCCTTCAACAATTCCAAGAACTCAATCGGTGATTTTTTTTAACTTCACAAGAAATTTCAAGTTAATACGCTACTCAATTTCCACATTTCCCATTATTCCGGCAACATGATTCCACACCTCTCTCTTCAATCCCTACTCACAGACTAAACCCTACTGAAATCTACAATTCATGTATATCGTTCTCTTCTTGAAGGTTCGAGGTTTTCCTGCGCGCATGCGGTCCCCACTTTTCCAAGTATACTACTGACAAGGTTGACAGTTTCGTTAATTTTTAGCCGAGCTTTGTATATATGTAATTTACGAGCGTAGGAAAATATTATGGAGGTTTTTTCTCCTATTATCTTTAACTACAGCGAAGGCTTATTTTTAAATTTTTGTGTTCTGTTTTTACAAATTTGAATTTTTTATCCTTAATTAGATTATTTGAAAAAGAAATAATCTATCACAAGGAAAATATGTGTACCGTATGCGATCTACAGAATTGATAAGATCTTCAATTTCGGTACAGGAATAGACTTTTACTTGCTTAGTATGGACTAGCAGCGTTCACCCCGCTTCGCTGCGGTCACCCCGGAACGCAATAAACGTTGTTACTTAGATAATTTTTACTTTTTCGCTTTCAAGTGATATGATAAAAACCATAGTAGATTGCAGTAATTGTTAACATTATATCGCCTGTCATTTATGTTAACCCGCCGAGTGACACGGTCATGCGGGTTGCATATAAATACGTTTATTTTTACCTATGATGAACTAACAAAGGATTTGTACGTTATGGACACTTGAATGGTCAATTATCTCAAGACACTGGTAATTAAAAATTAAAGTGATATGATAAAAACCATCTAGGGTCCAAATCCTAATAACCCCCCAAAAATGAAAGAAATTGGTTCAGCCGTATTAGCGTGATGAGGGAACAAAGGATTTGTGCGTTCTCTTTTATATATATAGATATAAAATGTTTTCCTGTACAGATTTTCCATTACCGTTATTGGCCATGAAATGTGGAATTCACCTGAGTCAAATTTTCGCAAAACAAATCGTTCATTGTTATAGAACAGAAGAGGAATATATATCGAACAAAGCTGTTGAAAGTAATTTTAGGGTTAAATGTTAAGAAAATTCAGTGCACTTATAATTAAAAATAACTTGCCAAAATCAAGGAAAAAATATTTTTCTTTAACATTACTACTTGTTGTCTCTGCTCAGTGGCGTATTTAAGGGGGTTTCCGGGCTTAAGCCCCCCGAAATTGTATTTACTATATTAAAGTAAATTAAATATCTTGCATAATTTTCACATTTCCAGGAAGAAAAGTTAACCACCCCCACCCCCAAAATAAAATCGTAAATACACCACTGTATCTGCCTTATGCCTGTTTCATTACTGAGCAACTATCAAACTCCTCTAATGAAAGAAGTACAGGTACAATACTATTTTTAATCTATTTCAATTAATCCTGTAAATTTCTTCTTAATATTGGTTGAATCTTAAACAAGAACACACAAGAGTTATCACGCTTGAAACGTCAATAAATCTTTATAGGGGGAAATCATTTCACTACTACACCTATAAAATTTCTCTTTAAACTTTAAACATATATAATACTGTATTATAACATTGATTGATTTCATTCTTATCGATACTATTATATACGTATTCAGATATATGTAGCCTCTATCTATTTCACTTTCTTCTATACAGAAGAACTCCATATAAAGGGAAAGTTATTTTCTAAAAACTTTAAGACATGGAATAATGCAGTGTGTATAAAGATGCGCTTTTGAGCCAGAATAGCTTCATAAAACATGATTCATCTGTCGAGAAAATATGTGACTAGAAACAGTTTCTTCCTCTTTTCTCTGTGACAAAAGTTGGATCATTTCCTTCGGTCGACGGGGTAGTTCTTACGCGGATTTGTTAGAAACATAAAAGAGACTTTTCCAAAAGCAGCCGTCTAGCTCCTTTTAACGACATGGGTTGATCCTAGCTTATGACGCTCAAGGCGAAGGAGAATTTTGCTCTCCCAATTTCCTTCTTTATCGTATAAAGTCAATGCACTTTCTCCCATATACGAAGTTGAATCCAATCATTGATGGTTGGGTAATAAACACTACGTTGGAACACTATGTAACTTGAGTGTAATTTCCTCTTTGCTTATAGTACAATTTCCCCATGTGGACGAATAAGTTCTCCTTTTTTTATTTAAAGATTGCAACTATGATATGAAGTTTTTCTTTGCAAATTTGGAGCGAAGCAATCAATCTTTACTGATTACTCATAATTTTTTAGTGTATCAATTGTTTTTGTGAATGAATATGACATGTGAATTGTTGAATTTGGTATATCAGGATAAAACAATAGTTTTGAAAAATTGTGTTAGCAGAAAAAATGAAAAGGGCTTCGCTATATTTATAATGCTGAAAATTCTATTTTACATTGTTTACAACTATTTCGCGCACTAAATGCTTTACCAAGGTTAACTCTATGGGCAGGTCGATTTTCGGTGATTACTCCTCAATGGTATGTCCAATCGAGATATGCTGCCGCATACGACACTCAGTGAGATCTCTCGAATCACCATGTCAAAATTGGTTAACAACGGTTCAGGCATCTCGAAAGAGTGTCGGAACAAACGAACGCCGAGTAAAGAGGCCTGTTATTTCGTTAGCTAAACAAACTTTTGTACATATTTTGATGTTTCAAACCTCTTCTACTTCCCCAAGCTTGGCAACATTTACTTTTAACAGCGAGTTGAACGAGTCAAAAATAAAAATAATACACCAAACAACGACTTTGTAGTGGGTAGTTACTTGTTTAGCAATTCTAAACTTCCATACTGCTACCATATATAAAAATCGCACTTTATATAGAATGACTTTGTCGATCCATCCATTGAACCTCAAAAAATATTAGTGAGGTTAAACGTCACATACTTAGGCTATGAGAGAGAGTACATAAAGCCACTTCTAAAGTATGTAAAGTATTGTTGTTATTTGGCATTACTTTACGTAAAATCTGAGATTATATTGGTTAAGACTCAAAGAACCTTGATAGGGTCAAAATCACATACTTAGGGTGTAAGAAGATTGGTACCGACTACTTCAACTACCGGCATGTACAGGATAACCCATAATTATGCATATGTTTCAAAGACTGCGGTAAAGAAACTAGCAACATAAAATTGAGCATAGATAGATTACTCTCATATCTTTTCTTAAAAGAATTTTAATCGTTGTTCTCCATGGAATGGTTCACCAATGAACCATCCAAATCAATACATGCTTGGAGACGAAGCGCAACGTTGTCACAAGCAACTTGACAGACCCGTACTAGTATCCTGATGGAACTCTTCTGTGATAGCTTCCCGTAGTCCAACTTGCGTATGTGATGTTGATACACTTTGCCCTTTAAAACATCCCATGAGAAAAACTCACGTGGTGCCAAATTGGGAGATCAAGCTGACCACTCCAGATACCTATGTCAACCGATCCAGCGGTTCGGAAATGTTTTGTTCAGCCCCACATTCCCCCATTCTGTCTGGTATACACTAACGGTCCTAAGTCTAGTGACCATTATCCCCACTCTCAGGCTACAGAGTGTTGTCATATCGAAACTTTTTCTTCGTCAAGCTAATACTACAGTCCGTCAAACATCATATACGTAATTGTTGGCCACCCTATACAGTAGATTAATTCATAAATGTAAGTTTCACGTCATCCTTGTTACTGTTTTAACTAGAATTTATTATTATCCATCTACTCTAACCAAAAGGGTGGAAATATATACTTCCGGTTTCAATGTTAGAGCAAAAACTGTAAAAGATAGCGAGAAACGCCTATCTAATACAGATTTTCCTGTTTAGAATGTTAGATCACTATACTTTGGAAATCTATTATAGATTCTATAGATTCACAAAGTGAAAAAAAAGAAAAGATTCCATGAGCATGCCCTTGAGGGTAAAGAAGACTATGAGAAATTTATGATTAATTTCGAATGGAACTACCAACTTCTGAGTAAATTTCGAACCCGTGATGGACAGTCATCCTATGGAATTAGAACCCAAACTTCTGTCGTAAACATAATAACCACTTGACATGAAGAAACTCTCTGTTCTTTTTTTTTTAAAAAAAATCAAAAGATCCATTATTTATCAGTCAAAAATATTCTTGTAGGCTTTATATCTGGAGAACTACATATAGTATAGCCAAACCCAAACTATCACTTAACTCAGTATAATGCGCTTATTTCGTAAATTAAAAAAAAAACGAAAACGAGATTTAGGTACCTTTGAAAAATTTGTGGTCCCTGATCCAAAAATGCATCAGAAGATCCAATATATTTCAAACAAAAATTTTCTTGTGGGCCTTGTATCTAGAGAACTACATATAGTGTAGCCAACCCAAGCTATCGCTTAACTCAGTAAGATGTGTTTATTCCGTAAAAAAAATACGAAAACTCGATTTAGGGGTCGTTCGAAAATTTTGCGGTCCTGATCGAGAAACTAATTATTGGCCAAGATCACACCTTTTGATGCATTTTTTTTTTTCATTCCTAAAATTCTTGGCCAATATCGCAATCTTTTGATCTATTTTTTGTCATTCTTAAAATTCTGGTTAATACTATTGTCAGTTTATTTACTACATATTCTTTAATTATAATAGTGGATTATAGTCTAATTTATACTTATTATGTTCTGTTTAGTCTCTCCTTCCCTAGGAGAGTAATGTTTGCTTCCTCTGTTGAATTAGTCTCCAATTAATCTCAAATAAATTAAACGATCACATTACTACAATATTAAATAGTAACTGTAATTATCAAATAGTTTTGTAATAATGATTACTTACCTGAAAGATTTACTTCCAAAGATAATACTTAATTGTTTAAATTGCATGGCGGTCAAGACGATACTTTAAAAAGACCTTATATGACTTATAGATTTGAAGTTGTAAATCTTTGTCACGACATAAATGTTCGGAAACAAAATAGAATATTCTGTGTATATAAGACTCCCTGATTATTTTAGCACGTTGAAAGGTTGTGCATAAATAGTTTTTCAACGTTTTTATGATTAAAGCATAGCATATATATAAATACAAAATGTAGCTAGTGTTTTTATTTACGTGTATAAAATTCCAGATATCGTGAGTTAAAGAAATCAATTGTCAGCTTTAGATCTGAATTCTACAACTGGTCGAAATTCTACATAGTTATATGTACTATAAGTATAGAAAAACTATATCCTCCTGAAAGCAATTTATTCTCATCGTATGCAGTAGGATTTAGCTTCGACAGTTGCAGTGAAATGAGCAGCTGTACAGAAGCATTTAAGTGAATACATCAACCCATTTCCAGACGATTCAGCTGGAGACTAAATCACACTGAAGGGACACAAATACACTACGTAGGTATATTATATGTTCCGTAAGCGCTTGGGTTTAACTCTTTTTTTTATTAGATGCTTAGAATACTGTGTTTATTTGGACTCGTGTCTTTCAACTCATGGATTATGTCCTCTGTCAGCAATATGTGGAACGGTTTGTTTTAAAGTTCCCAGTATGTATTTCGTTCCCTATCGATTGCAGTGTTATACGTATATAAACAACTAGAGTCTACAGAGCAGATGAGCAAAGAAATAAGAGCAAAAAATACCGTAAAAAGTAACGTCATTCTGTGATATTTGTGTAGAGAGGGAGTGAATATACATATTAGGTTGAAAGTTATTTGACTCCTTATTATCCGAGGCAAACCTATAAGTGCAATGTATGACTCTTAATATCCATAGAAGTTTGACTGCACTATTCTTTGTGGCTGTCTTATACAGACCATATAAATGTCATACTACGCTTCAAAATTGATTTCATTTTACCCTATTTAGATCTGATCTGATGTAGTGCTGTTCAGTCCTTTATGGTCCTTATTTTCTTTCTCTCCTTTCTCAAATTTATTATCTTAAGAGAGACTTCACATTAATTATAATTATATAGAGTAGTGAGTGAGACTGTAATGATAAAGTGGTTTTCCCATTCAGATTGTATATTTCCCTTTCACATAATATTTAATTGATTCTGATTTGAAGAGAGGGCTAAATGTAGTACATTAATGTATGTAGAAATAGCAGCACCAAGATGATATGAGTCGAAACTGACTAGAATTGTAGAATCCTCAAAAGCGTATGCATTGAATTGATTACAATTATTATGATGTAAAGTATACACGTATATTTTTATTTCCACTAAAGCGGTAAGCTTGAAACTGTCCTTCTGCTGATATGTTAAAAACTATTCTATCTTGTAAAGGTTATGTTCCATCAAGCGTGTTTGAAGTAGTGCTGTTAAAATTTGAAAAATTCATGTCTCGAATATTCAAATAATAAATTCGTCAAATATAATATGAGAATATGAAAAAAATTCGTTATTTGAACAATTACTTAGATAACGAATTATTCGGAGAAAGAGCAATTATTCGAATAATTGTTGGGATAACGAATAATTAGTCGAACAATTGTTCAAATAACAGATAATTATTCGATATTATATAATCTATTGGATAAATATTTGTTTGTTACAATAGCAATTGAATCAAGTAGTTCATGGGGCCAAGATGGATTTGATTTTATCAATGAAGTTGGACAACGCATATCGATAAAATCGGGAGATACCCGAGCTAGAGCGTTTCTCATACAACGCATTAGTATAGCCATTCAATGAGGAAACGGCATGGCGCGTCTTCAGGCTGCGGATCAAGGAGAAGGCCTCTAGATATAGAGGCTAGCTGCGAATATACTGAATAAGCAGTCGTGGATAGACGACTAGGGGTGGTTCTCCAGCTTGGGGGTTTGGGTAAGGCTAACAACCTCATCCTGTAAAAAAAAAGGCACTTGTTTAGAAACATTCACAAAAGCCTCGAACAAGGACTGATAACTTGGCTCGACCTCAGCAAAAGAAAATGGAGATGAGATTCGGAACATGGAATATTAGAAGTCTTTATAGAGCAGGCGCGTTAAAATCCGTAACGAGTGAGTTACAGAAATACAGGATGGACCTAGTAGGAGTTCAGGAAGTTAGGTGGGAAGGAAATGGATCTATTAATTCCGGAAATTTTACGTTCTTTTACGGGGAAGGAAATAAAAACCACCCATTAGGAACAGGGTTTTTCGTTCACAAACGAATATTACCAGTAATTAAGCAGGTTGAATTTCTTACTGACAGACTTTCTTTTATTACTCTTAAGGGTCGGTGGTGTGATATTATTGTTTTAAATGTACATGCCCCAACAGAAGATAAGGATGACGATATAAAAGACAGTTTTTACGAAGAAGTGGAACGAATATTTGACCAACCCCCGCGATACCATATGAAAATCGTATTAGGAGATTTCAATGCGAAGGTAGGATAAGAGGATATTTTCAAATCAGTTATAGGGAACGAAACTTTACGGGAAACTTCCACAACTTTTAGAACAAAGAAACGAGATTTTTTGAAAGCTAAAATTAAGGAAATTGAAGATAATAATAAAAATAAAAATAAAAACATTTAGGACATGTATAAGGGGATCAACGAATTTAAGAAAGGATATCAACCTCGTGCTTATATATTAAAGAAAGCTGACGGAACAGTTCTCACTGATACGGATAGCATATTAAATAGATGGAAAGATTTCTTTGACGATTTGTTTAACACACATCCAAAAACTAATGTGAATGGAGAAAAAGAGATACACATCACAGAACCGTATATTCCAGAACCTAACCGAATAGAAGTAGAAACCGCTATAAAGAAATTAAAGAAACACAAATTCCCGGGTGTATACGAAATTCCGGCTGAATTAATTTTAGCTGGGGGCGAAAAATTGTAGAACAAAATACACAATCTCATTCTCCTTATCTGGAACAAGAAAGAATTGCTACAAGAGTGAAAAGAATCAATCATTGTTCCAATTCACAAGAAAGGGGACAAAACTGACTGTAATAATTATCGAGGGATTTCTCTTCTGTCAACATCCAATAAAATCCTTTCAAGTATTCTATTAGCAAGATTAACCCCCTACGCAGATGAAATTATTGGAGATTATCAGTGCGGATAGAGACGAATACGATCAACTATCGACCAAATATTTACCATTCGACAAATACTCGAAAAGAAGTGGGAATACAATACCCCGGTACATCAACTATTTATTGATTTTATTGAGGTGTACGACTCGGTTAGCATAGAAACATTATACAACGTTCCTACAGAACTTGGAATACCGAGAAAGCTAATTAGATTAATTAAGATATGTTTAAATGAATCCTAAAGTGAAGTCCGGGTAGGAAAATTTTTATCTACAAGCTTTCACGTCGAAAATGGCCTGAAACAACGAGATGCGTTGTCGCCATTGTTATTCAACTTTGTTCTGGAATACGCTATAAGGAAAATCAAAAATAGCAAGCAGGGTTAGATAGCAGCAAAGATAGCAGTTGAACGGTATTCACCAGGTTATGGCATATGCTGATGATGTAAATTTAATAGGGGATGATAGGAGAACAATAGAAAGAAATGCAGAGATCTTTTTAAACGCTTGCAGGGACATGGGTTTAGAAGTAAATGTAAAGAAAACTAAATACATGGAAGTGCGTCGGGGCCGTAATACAGCAAATTATGGATACCTTAAAATATTAAATAATAATTTTGATAAAGTGTATACTTTCAAATATCTAGAATCAGTATTAACAGAGGAAAATCATACTCACGAAGAAGTTAAATGTTGACTAAAAGTAGGTAATTCGTGTTACTATTCGGTTCAAAATCTCTTGTCGTCGCGAATTCTGTCGAGGAATTTGAAGCTTAAAATATATAAAACGATAATCATGCCGGTTGTTCTGTATGGTTGCGAAACATGGTCGCTTACTCTGAGGGAAGAACATAGACTGAAAGTATTTGAGAACAAGATCCTAAGACGAGTATTCGGACCCAAGAGGAACGGGAATGGGGAATGACGGAAACTTCATAACGAGTAACTACATAATTTATACGGTTTACCCAATATTGTTAGGGTCATCAAGTCTAGGAGGCTTAGGTGGGAAGGTCATGTAGCTAGAATGGAAGAAAGTAGAAACGCTTTCAAAGTCTTGACTGGAAGACCAATCGGAAAACGACCATTAGGAAGACCTAGGTGCAGATGGGAGGACAATATTAAGATGGATCTCGCAGAGATTGGAATAAAAAGTAGAAACTGGATCCAATTGGCTAAGGATAGAAGTCAGTGGAGAGCTTTTGTGAACGCGGCATTGAACCTTCGGGTTCCATAGCCCATAGAGTTAGTTAGTTAGTTATTCAATGAGGAAATGTGTCAGCTACTTTGGGAAATTTGCCAACCGGAAAAGAATTGGAAGAGACCTTCCTTTTGTTGGCAATTTATGAATTAATCGGGATAAAATTTTCGTCAATTAACATTACCATTATTATTATTAATAATAATAATAATAATAATAATAATATGAAGAAGAAGAAGAAGAAGAAGAAGAAGAAGAATATGAAGATGGTGAAGAAGACTGTTAATAAATATAAACAAGATTTTATGTATATGTATATGTATGTATGTATGTATAATATCAGTAACAATAGAAGAATGCAATACTTTCACGTTCATTTCACACCAAATTTACAACTAATACAATCACCTAAATACTTTAGTTTAAAGGTAAAATTGTTCTCACACATAATACGAATTCCTCGACATATAACTTACAGGTATGTATACAGTATCAACGTATGTGATCTGACATTGAAATTGTGTTATTCTCAATGAATGAAACGCTACTTCCTTTCGGATATGACGTGGGGGAGCAAATATTTCCTGATACATTTTTCCCATTTTTTTAACAATAGTTGTAACACATCATTATTCAACGTTCAACTGAAATTTCTACTTTTTTCAAATTTATTGTGGAGTAAGTCTAAATTCAGTGATTATCTATATATCCCAGTAGTCCTCTAGTATTTCCCGAAATTTCCGAAGCATCTCGCAAATCAAATTCTGCTTGTCTTGATAGAAAACAGTGTGTAAACTACTGTAAAATTAGAATAATTGTATAATAAATATTGCACTCTCCTGAAATTTCATGTATAGAGTTTACCATGATCAAGACTTAAAAATGAGATAGAACGAAAACTACAAGTGATAATGAAATATTTTTAACCGACTTAAAAAAATCTCAGTTTGATCTGGTATATAGGTAGGTAGGTATATTCACTATTATATAAAAAGTGTAGGAAAAATATTCATATACTGTTTCTTGTTTAAAAAAGGCAACGAGTATACGAATAATTTTAACAGAACAAGTTTTAAGTCAAAATCAACAAATGCCTCCTATTAAATTGTATCTATAGGCTCAAGTAAAAGTTTGCAGATTTTCTTTTATTAATTTAAAACGAAAGAACGAATTTGTTATTTTTAAGTTTCATAATTATTGCTGTGTAGTTTAATTTAACAATTTCGTTAGATTAACGATTATAATTGCTTATTTTATTTCCTTCCAGATGGCCTTTCTTCAGAACAGATCCATTTCATTGGTGGATATGTATATTGACAACTCTGAACCATCAGAAAATGTAGGACAAATTCATTTTAGCCTGGAGTACGATTTTCAAAGTTCTACACTCATCTTGCGAATCATACAGGTAAGGTCTTATTATACTGTTTTCTTTCTTTTTTAATAAAAATGTAGTACGCACGTGTCGATTTCTTGTAACTTATGATCAAAATTCCATTTTTTCTTATTTTAAAAGTTTGACTGAAAACGAACAACGGGAAATTTATTTCAGATATTGTAGGAGCACACAATCTGTTCACAAGAAATCTACTGGCATATTAAAGTGAGAGACAAAGATTGAAGAAAATAATTGTTGAAAGGAGTAGCAAGGCTATGTTGTCATATACCTAATTGACAAAAACCATAGTAAGGATAGAAAGATTTTGCAAAACCACTATAAAAAACAGGATTTATTATTTTGGGTTTGAATCAGTTTCTTGTTGTCTAAACCAGGCTGTTTGGTTTAAATAGATTTTATTAGTTTATATACATATTCATATATATATATATATATATATATATATATATATATATATATATATATATATATATATATATATATATATGGTAAATTAAATCTGTTTCACCTTAATGTCTTTGTGCACCAACGGGATCGTGAAGGATGAGACCTATAGGTTAGATACAAATTGCCAAATCTTACGTTTTTCTGACACGTTTTCCGTGCATTTTCACAGTAAACTTATTTTATCCTTTTTAATATTATTAAAAAAATCTTAGACCTGGCCATTTAAAAAATGTTTTGATACGATCTTGTTAATGTATTTTCTTAAATTAGAGGAACTGATTTCTCTCAAACTGTTAACAACTCAATCCAACGATTAAAGTTAGTATTCAGAGAGAAAATACAATAGGTTGCATTTTTACATTCTCTTTAGCCGGCCCCCGAACCTTATGAATTGCAATAATTTGGTTTTAGCATCTTAGCCTTCGTCTGTCAACATCACCTGGATAATATCGCAGTTTCGATTGATATTGATATTAGGAACAGGAGTTACAGTGAACTAAGAACATTAAAACTCCAAGTTCTTGTGAATTTCGATATGTCCTGCAAGTATTTTTGAACGTATAAAGAAAGATAGAGGGCTGTCAAGAGATATATTTTTAGTAAAATACAGTTAAATGGCAACAATGATTTGTGTAAAAAAAATACTTAGTTAGTTGGATATGACTGAAGCGTCTCTTTCGGCACCAAGGCTATATGAGACGAGGACCTACGCCCTAGCCTAGAACCTGATCTCCAACAGAAATTTGTAATATACTTATTGTATTTTATGTATTGCAATTGTACTAAATGAAACTGACCCAGCTTCTAATCAGAATTATTGTGCGACCATACGTTTGCAATGTACAATGTGCAACCATATGTTTGTGGCATATAAATTCTCAATGTGACATACCTTCTCGTTTTCTTTTTTCCCTATAATCGTAAAATCTTCTTCTTTTCTCTTTTAAAAAAGTCTGACAACCCTAAGCATAAAGTGGAATCCGAAACTCTGCTCGTTTTCTATCCGAGAGAAATTGTTCTATATCTAAATTCGAAAGCGAGACCCCTTGATTACAAAGGCAACGAGTTTAGCGACTTATCCGCGGAGGACTCTTGATAGAAATACGTTGTACTGACCTCTCATACTTGTGAATATTTTAAGAGTCACTTCGGAAGAACAGAAAGGTATATAACTCTGCACAAGTGAAATTATTGCATTAATAATATACAATATTAGAATAAATGGACAGTTTCAAAAGACTACAGAGCAGAGAAGATCTCATTTAGTCCAAGTTAGTTCACCGAGTCAGAAATACAGCGACTGAAGTTAATTTGTGTATCAATAAATAAACGAATAAAGATTCAAATCAATTGAGTTCAAATCTGGCTCTGCGTCTTTCATACATAATGATCTGGGGTCTAGCTAATGATCTAAATTAAACCAACTTTTCCATCATAATAACAAATCTAAGTGGACGTAGGCACAGACTCTTTCATGACAACCATTGTTGACATTTTAACTGCCTACCATTTTGTACAAGGTGAGCGTAAAACCTCAGGACTTGCTTCATCTTGTTTCTTTTCACAATACCTTTCAAACGATATACTACTTGAACTCTCCCTTACAATTTGAAACTTTTGGTTGGACCCTGTCTGGTGATCCTCAGGGTGACCCCGGGACACAACTTTTCATTCAAATTTTTTGCCTTTAAAACTAATGGGATACATGTTCGCTGATTTTTTCCATCCACCCAACCTTTTTCCACAAAAATGGTCCGGGTCAGACTTTATAGACGACATGTAATCTACTTTGTCCTGCTCTTTCGGACGTTTATACCATCTTGCAGGAAAACGTACATCATTGTTTGCTTCCGGTCGGTAATGCTACACATATTGTTCTTTTTGTGCGTATTCACCCGTTCGAGCCCAAGTACTTTCCTTGTAAGTAACGTAACTGTTCACAATCATTAAACGATAGCCTAGCGATGCCAAATCTGGACTATGTGGTGCATACATTAAAACTACCCAGCCAAGTTCGCTCAATTTTCAAGTGGTTGTTAAAAGATGTATGCGGTCTAGCGTTGTCGGCGTGGTATACAACAAACTTTCTCTTGACCAGTTCCAGTCGTTTATTTTGAATTGCTAGGTGCACTGCACTAATTGTCGACAGTACAAATCCGAGTCTATCGTTCTGCTCAGTAGTAGCAGTTCGTGATCCACGAAGCCCTTCTAATCTTACCGAATGCACAGCATAACCTTTCCAGGTGTCAGTGTGGGTTTTGTCGTGTACAATGGAGCTTCTCCTCCCTTTGAACACGATCTTTTCCGCACATTGTTGTCCTGGTTTATCAACGTTTCATCTACCGCTTTAGGTATGCTTTGAGTTCGTTACATTTCAGTAGATATTCGGAGATAGAAACTCGATCGAGTAAGTGTTTTTAAGGCAAATCTTGCGGCACTCTAACTATGAACTGATTGAGGATGGATCTTTGGGTCATTGCCGATGTTATGACTGCTTACATGTCGATCTTGCTCGAGTTTTTCAGAATATCATTTACTTTTTCTGTGATTGTCACGCACTGTGATGAGCATCTTGGGCATGGAAACTTTCAGAAAGAAAGCAATTGAATCCTTTTTCTTAATATATTATATTATTGTATATATATATATAATATATTAAGAAAAAGGATTCAATTGCTTTCTTTCTGAAAGTTTCCATGCCCAAGATGCTCATATATATGATGTAGATACCATTTAGGAAACATTCCTTGCTTTTTCTGCAACAGTAGTAACAAATTTCTCTTGCATTCTTGGTCGAGAAAATTAGCTAGACTAGTGTTAACGTTGAACCAACATACGTATATACCATGAACAAAGTTCGATATTTGTGTTTCTGTGCTGTATCGACCCAGTGACCTATGGGTAGTACTTTTCATGAAGAATAAATATAGAATTTCTCTTACACAGGACAAATTTAAAATATGTAATGTGTGCATAGAGCAACAGGAAAGAAGCAGCAATTTTATTTTCCTGCTAAAACAGTAGCACGAGACTTCTTCATTCATTCCGACCGGGAACTAGAGAATACGAAGTAAAAAAGTCATTCGCTTACTCTCTTTCCCTCAATTTCTACATCTCCAGAAAGAAACTGAGTGTTTCCATTTGGTGTAGAAAGTGAAGACGTTCCAAATCGTCCATGAGACATACATTCTCCCTCCTTTCCTCTTTTTCGCTAATTTTCTTTCCATCCCGTTGCCTCGAGTGACAAATGAGCAGCGAATTCTTCTTCTTCCGTCTTCCTTCTTCAGACGGGGAGAAGACTTGCTCAACTTATTCCACCTTTCCTTAGCGAAGTTAAGTGTTCCATTTTCAGTACTACTGCTGCCGGGAAGCACGTGCGTATACTGGAAAGTAAAAAGAAAACTCATAAAAAACTAGGCGGCGGTAGAGAGATTTGAAATCTTCACGAGAAAGGATTTAGATTATTCATTCTAAGTGGAGAAGGAATAAATCTTCTAAAAGTAACTAACAAAATTATTCTTAGGATTGCTTCTCCTATATTCATTATACATTTTTTTTTTAATTTTGCTCAAGTATATAGAAAGGATTAATTATTGCAGAACGTTTACAATTTTGCAATATTTTCCATTCAAATATTTTGCTTAGAATACGTTGAAAAGGGGCGTTTTTCACACGATGACTGTTTGCCACTCAGAATGTTAGTGATGGTATTCATGTCCTCAGTCTAGTCTGAGGCGTGTGTGGATCTGAGTGCTTGGGATCCAACGCAGAGAATGCGTTCGGCAATTCCAGCGTTCAGTCAACGTCTTCGAGTTATCAACGCAGAGAAAAAGCCATACTTGTTACGTTACTCCAGAGTTAAGCTAATACTCTGAACAAAGTACTATGAACAAACATATAGTTCAGCATGGCCATGCGGACAAGATTCTCTCATCCTGTAGTGTGATCACTTTGCGAAGTTTACTACCTGATAATCACTATGCATAGTTCTATTCTGCTGAGTGGTTCCAACACGAATCACTGTCATGGTGGCATATGCTGTACGAAGCCTCGCTCTCTACATACGAGAAGTCGTCCTTCCGTAGGCCGACCATGTAGGTCCATTCGAACGCAGCCATATGTTTATATTTCGCTGTTTGACGTCGACAAAGTGTACTGACGCTTGGCTACAAGTTTCCTTGTCTACGCTTTACTACCTGAATGATAAGTATTTCGCTCTCCCGTGATACTAACCTATATACCGAACCGAGGCGCTTCTTAGATTACGCGTGCGCCATTCTGCTGAAATTGTAATTGTTGGTATACTTATCTTGTCCAACAAATCCTGTGAGTTTGGACCATTACCGGTTTTCCGTTATCTTCTGTTCCCCTTACCTCAGATAAATTTCAGCTTCAAGCAGTGAGAACGATTGGAAATAGCCTACATGTTGAGTCAAAATCGACTTTTTCTTCAAACTCATTTGCAGGATTATTTTATTACCTCTTTATATCTATATGCACATTTATATGGGTTGAATTTTAACCACTTCTAAATTTTTATTTTTGACGAATTTCTACTCAAAACAATAGGATTGTTTCCAAAAAATGGAGAAATTCTATTTAAAAGTTTCATTCGAATGAATAAATTTTACGAAGGTTGTCGTAGAACATGTAGAAAGTAACGTAAATGCCGATTCCATCAATGATAGAAATGTCGTAAGCTAGTTTTATTATTATTATTATTATTATTATTATTATTATTATTATTATTATTAATAATAATAATAATAATAATAATAATAATAATAATAATAATAATAATAATAATAGTGATCTATCCCTTCCACTTCAATTTTTTTGGAGTGAAAGACGTTAATATCTGGTAATTTTATTTAAAATTGTCAAAAGTATAAATATAAAAATATTTTCCACCATTTCGTTTTTCGTGGGGAGAGGCGGGACATATGAGTCCCACTTGTATTTTTAAGTAGGAAATATAAGTTCCAGTGGTAGTGAAATGAATGATCATCCTATATTTTTAATTATGATATATATTGTCAGAGAAACCTGGATCGTATTAATGGTTACAAATATTTTTACTTCGGTAGTTTATTCCAAAGACAAGCTCTTTATCAATACATGCAACTATTGCCTTATTAAAATATGTTCTTCAGTTTCATCTGTTCCATTATCTCCACTTTCACTACTGTTATTTGACAATTTTCATCAGCTATGGTATCATAACTTATACAGGGAGTCCATAAAGTCCTGCAGAAAAGTAAAACTATATAACTTGGAAACCGTTAGGTTTAAGTGTATAAATTCTTGGGGTTAGAAGAAGGGAAGTTTAAAACTTTGTTCTGGCCACAATGCTCGATGATGTTTGCGCTGGTAATCACATGACTTACGATAACGTCTATTAAAGAAAAGTCACAATGTATTTTGCGGTTGCGGAATTAAAATCTTGCGTTTCAGTGTAAAGAAAGTTCCAAACAACGTATGGGAAAACACCCCCAACAGAAACAAATATCAAGAGGTGGTACGAGAAGTTCAAAGAAATGGGAAGTGTGTCAGATTTACCACTCAGTGGAAGGCCAGGAACGAGTGACCATGTGATTCACACGTTGCAGGACAAGGTAGCCAGGAGTCCAATGAAGTCGGTTAAACGTAGGTCATTGGAACTGGGAATACCAAAGTCAACGTTACACAAGATCGTACGCAAGAACTTCAAAGTCCTGCTCTATAAGTTAAAATATGTGCCCGAGCTGATAGAGGCAGACTGTGACATGAGAATGGAATTCTGTAAGTCAATGTTTACTCGCTTACAAGAAGATGGTGACCTTCTGTCTCGATTTCTGTTTTCAGATGAAGTCACATTTCATGTGTCGGGAAACGTGAACAGGCACAACTGCCGAATTTGGGTGGGTCGGTGGAAACTCCACGTGAATTCGAGGAGTACAAGTGGGGTAGTCCCAAAGTCAATGTGAGGTGTGCTGTTTCAATGGATCACATTATCGGCTTTTTTTTCTTCGAAGAAGAGACGGTAAATGGTAACAATCATCTGAACATGTTACAGACATTCCTTTTTGCAGAGCTTACTAGGTTAGGCATCCTTAACGAGGTCCACATGCAACAGGATGGGGCACCGTCGCACTATACCCATCAAGTTCGACAGTTTCTTAACGAAGACTTTAAGAAGAGATGGATTGGCCGAAGAGGACCCACACCTTGGCCTGCAAGATCACCAGATTTGTCGCCTTGTGATTACTGGCTGTCGGGATACGTAAAGACCAAGGTATATTCGCAGAAGCCAGCTAATCTGCATGATCTCAAGAACAAAAAAAAACTGATGTGATTTTGAACATTCCAGACAAGCACCGCCGACACGCAATTCTTGGTTTCCCAAGAAGACTGGAAGAGTGTTTGGACGTGAATGGTGCTCAATTGGAGAATTGACGATGAACCTTAACTAGCTGAAACAAAACTTTGAACCTTTTTGTAAGTACACCAAAAGTATTTGTTAATACATTACGTAGTTTCCAAGTTGTAGGGTTTTACTTTCCTGCAGGACTTTATGGATCCCCTGTACAGTCAATGTCAAAATCCTCAAGAGATCTTCGAATTTCATCCGCATTATACTTGCGTTTACAGCTTCGTACACAGCTGACATCTGAACTCATTTTTCCTTGATGATCGCTAAATCACTTTCTAAAATAAGTATGCTTTTCACAACCACTGGGATAAATAAGTCTCATTCAAAATACCAGTGGGACACAATTGTCCCGGATGAAAAATGAAGTAGTAAAAACGTGTTATGTCCCTCATGGGTACATGATTTATGTAAATATTAAATAGTTCGAAAACATTGAAATGGAAAAATCACTAAAAGTACATACAATAAGCCAGTTACCATATTATATAATAAAGAGCGAGGCATTTAGTGGACAGAGGGTTCACAATGAAACTTGACAACAACGCGAACTACAAGTGGAACCTGTAATTATAAGAATTTGTAAACCATTAGCAGCCTTCTCTTTGCCAGTGAAACATTCATACAGAGCAATAAAATACGGTAAATTACCACTGGTTCTCTGAGGACTTATCGTGGGACATATATGTCCCAGTGGTAGTGAAGGGGTTAAGTGTACCATTTGTTGATTTCCCCATTTACGCGTGTATATGTTACAAGTTATTATCTAGTGACGCTATGCATTGTTGAAGCCAGCGATCCTCTCTCTGACCAATTTTAACCCTAAACTATAAGAGTAGGCTAAGTATCTAATGTTCGTCAAAACGCTTACAATGTTCTATACAAACCTGAATGTGTTTAGTAAATATACAGGAAAATATATCAAATTGGGGAGAACGCGATCCCTTACTGTTGGCCTATTTTGACTGACTTCCAATTGAAATGATTGGAAATTCTCAGAAAAAATAATAGACCATATTCGACAGGATTGTAATTTTTACTAAAGTTATCAGAGCATTTTTATATAATATTCGAGTGTGAGAGGAAGGGTTAAGTAAGTGCTCATATTTTATTTAGAGTCCAAGAATGAAAATTATGTGAAAACCTCAATAAAAATACTCATCATATTGTGTTAAAACCGAATAATAAATACGGAGTTATCATAGAACATATAAAAAAACTTATGGGGGAAGGAAGTTCACTCTCTCCTTCTCAATTGATTTCAAATCCCAATAATAGAAATGATTGTGAAACCTCAAAAAAAATCATTTAGTATTCCATAAAATATTTTTTACGAAGAGAGTTTAGATCATAGTTTTCAATCGGAGGGAGTAATTCTTACCACATTAGGGTGCTAAATTCACTGTTCATTCCTGATTGATTTTAATCCTAATGATTGGGTATTATAGAAAAGCATCCAACAAAATATACTTCTGTTTACAAACATTTCAGCGCCCACAACGAATGGCCTGAATGAATCTAAACTTTGCGAATATGTGTGGCGATGTTGTAGGAGGAAGTGATTAAAATTTCAGTCAAATGGCGTCCAAGTATGACCGGCAGCGACTCTCGTCTGTGATCGGAGTGGTACCACACAAGGTCAGTGCATGTCGCAGGGAGGCAGTGGATAGTGGTCAACTAAGTGGAAATACTAGGCAAGTGCCAGAATGCCTCCCCGATGTCAACAGACGCAATATACGTCGTTTGAGTGAGTTCAAACGGAGCAGAATGATCCGCCAGCGGGAAGCAGGGTTGTCGTACGGCGAAATTGCTGCTCGTAGGACATGCTGCAACGTCTGGATATGCTTGCGTGGAAGCAGCGGACAGAAGAGGGTCATACAAATCGAAGAGCAGGGTTTAGACCACGCAATATGACCACAGCATGAGATGACAGACACCTTGTCTGGATGTCCATAATCAATCAGACTGCGGCATCTACAATGTTGACTCAACGCTGGAACACTGTCACGGGTGTTGCCATGTCTGTTCGACTATTCGACATCGTTTGCTGAAGGCTGGACTAGTGGCTCGCATACCGCTTCGACTGCTCCTCTTGACCAGAAACGCACAAACGCATCAGACTGATATGAGCACGCAAACACCGTCACTGGGGTGCTGAATGGCAAAGTGTGGTGTTCTCGGATGAGTCCCGTTTCAACCTATCCTACGGTGATGACCGCATACACGTACAGTTACCATGGTGAGCGCAATCTATTAGCTTGCATTGTTGAGCGTCATTTCAGACAAACGTACACTGTGATAGTGTGGGGTGGCATTAATTACAACATGCGATCGCAACTCATCCGTATCCAAGGCAATTTCGACAACAACCAGTATATTGGTGAGTTTCAGAGTCCTGGATGATGCCCTACCTATAGGCAACTTCAGACGCCATATTTCAGCAGGACAATGACAAGCCACATGTAGCGAGGACTGTGCAAGCTTTCTTCGCAGAACGCCAGGTACCAGTACTTTACAGGCCTGTCCAATCGCCTGACATGTTGCCCGTCGAGCATGTTTGGGAAATGGTTTGGCGCAAACTTCTTTGTCATAGTCCGCCACCGGCAAAACTGGATGCCTTGTGGACTCGGGTACAAACCACGTGGCAGAATATCCCCTAAGAAGATATCCAGCATCTCCTTGATTCCATGACAAGACGTGTAGAGGCGCTGATCTCAGCAAGTGGTGAATTCACACGGTACTGATTTTTTAAGGTCACAGGTGATGTACAGTTCTGAGATTCTAATCATTTGTGTCTTACCATGCACCTAACTCTGGAATAAATATCATTGTTCTAGCATAGGTCTTTCTGGGTGATGCGATTTTCATAAACAACAGTGTATAGAATACTGTATCAAAATCGAATGAATTCTATATAAGTTATAGTGAAACTAAAAATTAAGAGGATAATACCGCTATTTTATTCTTACAGATTTCAGGTCCATGCAAAGTGAACTATTGTGAGGTCTTAAAGAAATTTTACGACATATTACACCACTAAGGAAGAATTGTAACGAAAATTATCGTGGAACGTGTTTTAATTGTGGAAAATCCCTACATGAAGGGACTGAATACACCATTCATTCTTGAATGATTTTCATCCCAAATCTTGGGAAATATGGAAAATAGTCAAAGAAAATGTACATAATATTGTATCAAAACTAAATTGATATTAGAAAATTTATCGTGACACTCTAAGAAATCGATGATTGTGAGTAAGAGAGTGAACTCACTACTTTTTTCTTTACTGATTTTAACTCACTGATGTTTGGTGACCCTGAAAGAAAATGTAGAATGTATTACACGCAAATCGAACATTTCTTAACGAAAGTTATCTTGTAACATATTTTTGAGTTCGAGAGAAAGGTGAATTCACGCTTTCGTTCTTTGGTGATTTTAACCCCAAGCTGTAGGGGATATTTCCAATGTATTAAAGAAACTATACATTAAGTTTTGTCATAATCGAATAATTTTTACGTGGTTTATATTGGAAAATTGTCTTAAATGTACATGTTTAAACTTGCTACATGGAATTAATTTTTACCCCTTTGTACCTGACGGGTTGGAACCGCAAACAAAATGATTATTTCTGCATGTAGAAAGAAGGCACATAATAAGTTTTATCAAAATTGGGTAAATTTTGCGGGACGTATCGTAGAACAGACGGAGATAAATACTAGTCCAGTCGAATACTAGAAATTTTATTAACGCTCACTTCAACAGTTGACATTAAAACCATCTCGGCGTAAATCTCAACTCCTCCAAAATGTGGTTTTTGTCATTGTAATTTAGCTATAGATGATTCCTAAGTAGAAACTATCCTTGCTATAGAAAATATCCTTGAAAAAGTTTTGGATCACTAAAAGTATGTTTTCACATGAATTGTGAAATCGTGTCATAAGAAATATGTGGCTTATGAAGTAGTGGAAATGCATAGCGGTAAAGAAAAGCACGTATGTTATTCCAACGAGTTTCAAATGCGATAAGTTACCCAGATACAAAAAGAATACTAAACAAAACCACAACTAGTAAGTTACTATATATATATATGGTCTTTCAAACCCAGACTTTTATTTCACAGATCAATCAAGAGTTTTAATTTGTCTCATTGAGACAGGCATATTGTATTAGATAGGAGGAGGGGACAAAACCTCATTACCTGACATCTTTCAGACAAACAGTGTTAAATCTTGTCATTCTTAAGGTAAGTATCCGCGAAGCGTTTACAATTTAAGTTGGGAAACTTGTTTCTTAGAAACAGAACTTTGCATCACTTTTACATCTTCACCTGGGTTTGCACAAAGAAAATCTTTTGTAAGTGGGAAAATAACCCGCAACTGCATTCGCGGAAACATATTTTAGTCGGGGAGCCAGGGGTCCTCCATGTGCACCCCCCCTGATCCTATGAGACCATGCTTTTTTAAATCTTCATAGTCTAAAGAAAATTTATAGCTATGTTCCCAAGAAAACAAACTGGCTCTACACCTAAAGAATTGCCCTTATTTAGTAGAACTTATGTACGTCTGCCAGCAAAATAAAGAAAATAGTTAACCTTCATTTTGATGGATTTATTTCCCCCCTAAATATCGCATCGTCATAAATGATACATCATTGAAAATCTTATGGAACACAGATTCCAACGGGGTAATGGTTCCACCTTTCGTGCTTCACTCCTAGAAGAAGAAGAAGAAAAAACCTGAAAATTTTTGAAAAATTCTGAAAATTCTAAGATTCGTGGGCAGTTGGCAACCCTTGCACTTGCTGCACGTCAACGAAATAATTTCTGCGTATGCTCTAGATAGATATGTCAAACATATGCAACAATCATAGAGATCAGCAAAATACAACGTGAGAAAAAAAATCAGAACCTCAAATTTTTTTCGGGCCATTTTTATTAGACTTACAAAACAACTCCTATTACCCCTTAATATTATCCCCCTTCTATTAGAACTACGCACATGAATCTTCGTTATTACCTTTGATATCCTCCAATAACAATTCTGATTTAAAAAATAGTTACTTTGCCCAGTTGGGTGGGGGGGGAGATATAGCCTTTAGAGTGCAATTAGAATGGTACGCTATTAGTATCGAAGATATATATTTTTTTTTACAATTTCTGGCTTTATCAACCCTTACAGTGCATGTTACTTTAATTATTTTTATAGGAGTAAGATGCAACGTACCTGTATATGCTGCCGAAGGAGATAAAACGAAATCTTCACTGTACAAATAGACAAATCAAATTAGGGACACTTCTGCAGTTATTCAGCAAACGCAATCACTTTCACAATCACTATCACTTTCATAACTGAAAAGGTTTCTCAGTGCAAAAAGTGTATTCAGCAACGGGTCAATTAAACAGGCCTTTGAGGGCGGTAAAATGGAAAAGTCAACGTTTGCTTCCATTGAAAGGATGAGATCTTTGTCTTGGCATTTGTTTTTTACTATGAGCAGTCTAAGTTCATCAATTGAGGAACATTTTCTAGATCCATAAAGGGCGCATGTAAATTCCTCTAGGAATGAAACTAATTTGTCATCTACAGTCCATGATGCTCCAAGTTTTTGGAAAGCTGCAAGATAAGGTTGATACTTCTGAGAGAGCAGCATTTTTAAAGGTTTGATCTTTCCTTTTCCTTTGAGGGCACATGTTGAATCACACCCTGTAAAGGCATGAAGCCCCAGTAAAGCAGAACACTTCTCAGCACCATAATCCTCTGACAGTTTACTAACATTAAGTAACCTTTTCTTGTTACCATATCCTGATTGAAACAATATTTTGCATCTGATGTTACTTGCATGAACAAGCAATATCAAAAAAAAAGTCACTATCAGGACTTTTAATTCTCACTTCCTCGTAACCCATTTCAGCAGCATACATGCAATAGATAATGACTCTCGTATCTGTTTTTTCTTGGTTTGATGTCAGTTCTGGTATCAATACGGCTTCTTTGGAAACAGAGAGATTGAAAGCTTCACCATTCTTTACTGAAATAAAATTGCGAGTTCCTATCAAATCCTTTACTTCTTTCTCTGTTGACCAAATATCATGCAGAACATTTACTAACTGTTACTTATTTTCTTCATTTTTCAAAAACAATTTCCAGTCTTTAGGTTTCTTGGATTTCGGGCCTGACACAATCAACTTTTCTGCTTCTCCTCTTCGTTTTCTTTCCAAAGCTTTTACTGATATCTTGCTGTACATATCAGTACTGAAGATGACATCACCTTGTTTAGAAGTCATATGGAAAATCTTCAAAACTATGTCCTTGAAAGTTGGTGGAATTTATTTTAAAATGTGAAAGTATGCATTACCATCTTCGACAGTCAACATTTTTGGATCAGGGGGAAAAGCCTCATCACAAACATATTTTGCAAAGTACAAAAACGACTTGGCTTTGTTAGTCTTGGCAAGAAATCCATTAGTGGTACCGATGCTGTATGGTATTGGTGACAAAGAATATGTCATAAGCTGTTTCAAATCTATCTTCATGTCTTTTTCTTGTGCCTTCACTAGTAGCTGAGATAGAATATTTCCTTGATGTCTGTATTCTATAACTTTGTTTGTACTTGTTGCCGCCTTGACACTAATTTGCATGTTTGCCATAGTTTTCAAGTTCAGTTTTTTTTATGCTCTCAAAAAATTTCTCATTCTTTTTCAGTCGCTCTTCCACAAAAGTATCTCTGGCACCTTTCCCTAGCTGTTCAGCTTGAAGAATATCTTCCTCAATATTTGGAGACACAGAAACACCTGAAGATATTACATATAACCGATCTTCTTTAATGTCAAAGGGATTCATGTAACCTTCAAAAGCTTCTATTACTCGCAATACTTTCTTGTGCCCTCTTTCAGTTGCTGATCTTCCTAAGTCTCGATAAATATTTCCTTTTCTACTTTTGATACCAGCCATATGCAAAGTTACTCCTAACATTTCCGAACGCATATGTGTTGTCAGTATCCATCTTTGATATGCACCATAGTTCCTTGTGATTCCGGTCAACCCTACCCCACTACCTCTAGCACCTCCTCTTGACTTTGCATGCTTCATGAATGTTTCTTCCATGGTTTTATCTACACCTGTTCTACACCCTGGAACCATACTCCTCGCAACACTGAAAGCACCCATTTTTAACAGTTCCTTTGCACCTGGGTGAGTATGTTCAATGTTAGCTATCATAACTGACAACATTGTAGTATATCGTGCATAGTTTTGAGCAGAGTAGCTAAAGAACAAAGGTGACATTAAATGTAAACACTCTGCATACAGATAAAAGTCATTTTTCTTAACAGCTTCATGAAGTTGCAAAACCAGCCACACATGATCCACAAATGACAACCAAAACTGAGCTGTTCTACCAAGGATCCCTTTTTAACTTCTTGTCTGAAATCTTGATATTCTTTACAAAAGTGAGCAACTATTTCATTCTGCATGATCAAATTAATGCTGTCATGATTGGGTTCTAATATTGCTTGCTTAAAATAATCTTTCAAATTTTCCAACATATTCAAATCATCTTTTTTATTAAACTGAAAGGTTTTGAGAAGCATTCTTTCCAAAGCTTCAAGAACTATTTTATAGCAATGCATAGCTCTACTGTAGTTCTTACCTTTCAATACTCCTTTCATCGATCCCGATGTCATTAGTCCAGCTTCTATCATATCATTATCTAAACCTGACCCTGTCATTTTCTTTCCTATAACTGAGAAATAGGCACATGTTAAATGAAAGGTGCCTAAAAGAATTATGTGCTTCCAGTATTCCAAAGGAGAGTTCCAAATTAATGGAAATGCTTTCATGCACACAGCAAAGTCAAAGGTTATGATTACATAATCTTGCCCAACAGCTTGAGAAGCTTCTTCTGCTAATCTCAAACATTCCTTCACTGTACTGTAGTCTGTGATTGGCTTGTAAATGACTGGATAGTAACCTATGATTGTAAGCTTCTTGGGTGGCTCACCAGCGATTGACTGAAATCCACTCCATCCAGGTATTTTATTCAAATCAGATGTTTCCTGAGACCTTAGCCACACCCAACACAAGTTGTTTTGAAGACTTCTTGAGAAAGCTGATTCCCCCTCTGAATAATGAATTTGATATATGACTAACTTAGGACTGTTTGGAATGTGTACAAAGCAATCAGGTAACTCATGTTAATTGTTAAATTCAAGCTTCTCTGTTTGGTTCTCACTTCTGTATCTTTGATACATTCACTTCTGATGTCATCTTCCTCTACTTCATGCAGCATTATTCCATGAGCTGTATGAACAGAGCCAGCACCTGTCAATTCATTCATATGTTGGTCAAAATTATCAAACTCAGAATGAAAAAGAAATTTCCCACTTGGCCTCATTACAATAGCATCAGATACAACAGAAGATTTGTTCAAAACCTCATTAGCTATTACAGTCTCTGCCTCTAAACTAAACCTATACGATTCACAATGACCCAGTTTGTTGAGGAGGGTTATTAGTTCCTTGCTTCGAAATAAATGTCTAAGATTCAGGCAGAGTAACACATGCTTTGGCATCTTCCATTGTCCATTGGTTGTGGCCCGGCAGATGTCTTGGCCTATTGAAGAAATAAGTTTCTTGGTTTTATCACTTTGCTTTTCCTTTCTGTTGGACATGACAATGGACAGAAAATTTTCCAAATTCTTCGGAAGTTTGACATCTTGGTCAAGTTCTTTTGCCGTTGGTGGCCACTTAAGGTCTCCTTCCCCTCTGAATGTTTTAATGATAGAATCATGAAGATTTCTGGCTGCATTCTCAATGCTATTCTCTGATCCTAGTTGAAAAGCCATTTGGTCTGCGGTATCAGTATCAAGGGACTTACTGTAAACAAGGACAGCTTGAAAACATTTGCTCTGAGTAAATGAGATGTGTTGGCTGATTTCATGTTTCAATAATTTTGCCTTTAGTTTTCCAGATCTATGATTTGGATTCCGACAACTTGACTTTTCTAAGTCTGCAATGTACAAACCATTCAAATCTTTAAGTTTCATAATCAATTTGAGTTGTATGACTTTCATTCTAACCTCTTCAAGAACTACTTCAAAAGCATTTTTGTGTGCTTCCTCCATCTGCATTTGTATCAGCTTTTGTTCTTCATTCTTAGTTCTCCAGTGGGTATCAATATTACAGTAGGACTTCCTACAAGATGGATGAAATCTGGCTTCAACTGCAAATAAATCAACATTTCTGATTCTCCTTAAAAGCTTTTCATCACCTTTCGCTTCAGCACATATTAGAACAGTGTTTTCACCACCATACTCGAAGAGAGATGTTTTTTCACTTGTTCTGGCTTTATTCTTATAAATGCGTTTAGGTTCAACTACATTACGGAAAATGCAATCAGGCTGGAAGAGGATTCGATCTTTAGACTGTGATCGTCGTGACGTTGAGTGACTCTTCTCATCTTGGACTGAGGAGGTAGATGTTTCAGCTTTAAGTCGATCAAGGTTTTTGGTAAATTTTTGATAACACTCCCTGTGATAACCATCTCTTTCTTGCACAGTATCTGGAATTTGGGAACAGATCTCAAGTCTTTCTGTTGGTGACGTTTGTAACTGTCTTTTTCTTTTTACTTCCAGTAACTTATCAATCCGTTCTTGCGCATTGGGTAATTTCAAAATATGAGTGAAATGTCCACCTTTACACGGTAACGGGGGAAAGGGGTCACTAGGTCTCAACCTGTCATATTCAGACCTTCAAACGCCTCATACAGGGCGATCTTCAGTACTATCGGGCATCCAGCTGTTATCCTGCTTTCTATTCCACCAATGTCTATAAGTTTTGAATACTGTTAATATAAACATATAAATGTACACATTAGTGTAATTTTGTATGCGTAAGATAATAGCAAGTGTTGCCAGTGCAGTTGTTCCCAATATCTATATATTTCAATTTCTTGAGTTTCTTCTTCCTCCTCTTCTACAAATATCCTACAATCTGTACAAATGTTACTTCGCTGGATTCTGTGTTGAAAAAAGTTTGCAACGAAATGTAGTTCATGGTCCTGTGTTAAATAGGGAGATCACCAGAGTCATCAATGTGAGTACCACTTCTAGCCCTTAAAAAACCTTATTCAGGGCGGTCCTCAGTACTGACGAGTATCGAATTTTTATCTCGCTTTCTATTGCACCAATGTATATGATTTTTAAATATTATTGACACCAAGGTACAATGTATACATTAGAGTGATTTTGCCTGCGTACGATGGTAGCAAGTGTTGACAGCATTCCAGGATTTCCAGAAAATCTTTTTTTTAAGATTTTTTGCGGGGTTTCTTCCTCTTATTCTTCTACAAATAACGCACAATCTCCTCACTTGTTACTTCCTTGGAATCTACGTAAAATAAGCTTTCCAACGAGGTATTATTCATGGCCCTGTGATAATTAGGGGAATCTCTAGGACCGTCAAAGTGAAGCTCTACGCTTTCCGTGAAATACCTGTTGGTCTTATAAATTTTAAAAAGAAAGGCCCGCTATTTTATAGTAGAGCCAGTTTTCTTTTTTGGGAACATGGCTTAAAATTGTCCTTGGGCTGTAAGCAATATAAAAATATATGTCGCAAAGGATCAGGGGAGGGGTGCACATGGAGGAAACCTGGCTCCTCCCCTATTTAAGAAGAACGAAATTTCTACTAAAGCATGTACGCTCGTTCTAGTTTGAAGGTCTTAACACACTGAGATCGTAGAGAGTAAACTGAGAGCAATGCTTACTGAGAGTAAAGGCTTGCTGCTAATAGTTTCAAAGTTGTTGAACAACACAATGAGTGTAGTTGTATGTACAAACACATTCTATGTGGATCAGGTCTGATCATCAATGCTAGGACTATGTCAGTGAGTGGATATTGTGCAAATTTAGTGGTTACAATCGTGATCGTATATCGAGGCTACGAATGGCCGGGAATTCCAAAGAATTGTCGCACGTGTGATTCGTGAAGTGTCAGTTGTCCATTGGTCGTAACACAATGTATGGTAGTTGGTTATCGCAGCAGACGCACGTCCCTGGTGCTTCCTCGACACCGGGAAGTGCTTCGATAGAACAGGAACGTTGATAGCGGAGGGTCTGGGGACGCGACCCCTCAGATTTTAGTCAAATATTTAAAGAAACTGTACTACTTTGTATACAGATGTTTCAAAACAACACCGACATCGTTTGGGAAGTGATTCCTGACACCAAGATAAGACGAAAAGTATAGACCAACCTAGGTGCACAAATGCTTCCTTTGAGAGTTATAGGCTGCCGAAAACATGAAAAGGTGAACTTTAAAAATCCATAGCTCTAAAACTATGGGACCTACCGTAGTCGTGACAAGACTTCACTTAGGAACTAATATATATCCTATCCAAAAATCCATATTTCGGAATCCCAAGGTACTTACGCAACAATTTTTGTAGAGGGAGTTTGGCTACGGTCGTATAATTTGAAGTACTCAAAAACTACCTCTCTAAAAATTGTTGCGGAAGTACCGCAGGATTCTGAAACTTGGATATTTGGATAGGGCACATACCTAAGTGAAGTCTTGACGTGACTACTGCAGTTCTCATAGTTTTAGAGATGTGGATCTTTAAAGTTCAATTTTTTTATTTTTTTGGTAGCCTATAACTCCGAAAGGAAGCATTTGTACAACCAGGTTGGTCTCTACTTTTCGTCTCATTTTGTTGTCAGGAATCACCTCCCAAATGTTGTCGGTGTCGGTGTTGTTTTGAAACACCCTGTACATAACTTGTCGGAAAGAGGATTTTGATTTTGATTCATCCGATCCCCAGATTTTAAAAAGCTAACGACGCAAGTGAATAGAAGCATCATTGGATACACCTGACAGAATAATGGTCACTAGGGCAATTAGAGTTACCGTTGGTCCTCATGCTAAACAACCAATTGTTGCAGGAAGATAAACGTTACCCTATTCGTTTCTCACAATTTGGAACCCGCTTATTGTCTGCAATATATTCGGTGGTGTCGAAAGAAACAGCAGTGATGAACCGAATAGAGGGCGGGTGTATTCAGCGAGAGTGCTTGTATGTGTCTAGACGTATGAAAATTCAGCATATGACTTCCAAATGTCATAAAAGAGGTGGGAAAATAACTTCACAAATATTTCGTAGAATGACATTCATTATATTCGCCACACAGAGCCCACACTTGCTTCTGATGTGAGGCACAATTAATTATACTTCGCACTAACCTGTAGCCTTTGCTCAGGAGATTATAATAAAAGGATCGTACATTTGTGGCATTGTGAATTCTCATTCTGAATCTTGTAACCTTGGCGGTATCTCATCGAACAGCAGGGTAATATGTATCTTAACATCACCAGGATAACTAAATGCGTTACACTCAGCATACAACTACCCAGGTCTGCAAGGTAACATTATTCTGTGTAATCCCTATCGAAAATACTGAGACAGTGAGACTGCTTCTGACCGCCAGCGCCAGCTGTAACACAGAACCCTAGCTATGCCGAGATTTACAGTGAGCGTGAAATACCATACCGTAGATAAACACCCAGCGCCTTTTCTGTCCTTTATTTGCTCAAATAAGGGTTGTGTTTTCGCTTAGGGTGATTATACGTTCTATTGAAGTGAGTACTATACGTTCTGGAGTACTCTGTGTAACATTGTCGAGATGTTCCACAGAAATATACTAGGAGGATTACCACCTACCATCACATTCTTCTTGTTTAATAACTAAACGCAATATTCGCGAATATGTATTCCTAAGTGTATCATAAGATAGTTCTCGTCTTTTCTTTGCTTCGATGGCGTTAAACTTTAAGCTTTCTTATTCTATACTGCTATTCAGTGTTCGAAGAAAAGTGAAGACGAGGATATTTCTGTTATGAACTAGAATTTTAATTTCAACTGAAAAGAAAATGCTTCTAATCTTTCTGGATGGACGATAAGTAAGGTAATCTTTGGTAGAGAGCTTCGGAAAGCGTTTGTTGCCCTGTTTTGTTTGCATCAGTGTATGTGTATGTGTGTGTGTGTGTGTGTGTAAACTGATCCATTCATAATATCTTAATGGATTAGCACACAAAAAGCCATCGCTAGTGAAAAAGTCAGCTGTGCGTTGAGTGCATGGAACTTTCCTACGGGATTATTGGAACCACTACAGGAAGAAAATTGTCTTTGTTTTATCATTAATACATTATAACTCATCAATTGTTCACGAAATTTTTACATTTTTATGAACATTGAATCCTTTTTCTTTCTTCTCTTTTTACAAGAAATCGTGATTGAAAAATCTCAGCTAAGAAGCTTTTCAAAACATAATAATAAATTAACAAAAATAATGCAGATAAATGCAAACTAAATAAAACTTTGACGTTGTGAAGGTTATTTTACGTTTGGCTCCAGTGAACAATAAATCTGAATAAAACCTACAAATAACAAGGTAAGATAATATTAACTGAAATACGCAGTTTTATTAATCAATTAGAACAAATTGCAACAATTTTAATGTGCTTCTTACCCTTACGCACATTCGACTACATAAACTCATACTTACGAAAGAAATTTCCGAAATTAGTTTAAGTAAAATTTACGGACGGTTCATACGTATAAAGCAAGAAGTAGTGTTAAATTTCTAAATTCCAGTTTGAGAGTCATCTAATGAGTGAATCATGAATTGATTAGATATATAACTGTTTTTGAATTACCAAATGTCATGTCTCTAACCTAACCTGTCCCTTACATTTGAAGATATGGATATTTTAATATAATAATTGCTACCACTATTCCACTTCTACCCGTTAAATTTCTGAAAAGTGCATGCTAGTGGTACCTTACGTTACAAATACTGTGTCCTGTCCAGGAACGTCATTTGAGGAGGGCAGGGACAATTGTCTCCGAGATTTTGAGAAACATATGTTTTCTTTTAAATAAATTATATACTAATATACTAATGAAAACGTAAAACTCTTTTTGCCAATCTTACCCCTGGTAAAATCTGAAATGATGCTACTGGTTCTGTGCAAATTTTGAAGTTTCTAGGTTCAGCAATTTGCCCTGGAGATTGACCAATCAATCAGTCACTCACTTACTCAGGACTTCTTTTATATAGAGAGATTATGTAATTGAGTTTTTGCATTGTAGTGTTATTAAACAATATTTTCTTCGATTTTTCGTATTTTTTCATATGTGTGTGCAACAAATCCCGTTTCCTCCCCATTTTTTCAGTATCATCACCACGGTCTTCCTCATGCTTGGTGTATAATTCAGAGACGTTAAACTAAAATAAATGTACTACAGGAATGTTGTATTTATAGCTTCGACGCCATAGATGTCCTAACACTTGGTACAAGGTTGTATGTTGTCATCTATAGGACAGGATTTCTGATGGTTGGATTACCGAGAGTATAGTGTATTTACTAATGAAATATAATTTAAGTAATATTTTAACTTTACATGCAATAAAACTTATTTTTAAGAAGCAAGAGATATTCCAGTAGACCCGAAGACCAAAACAAATAACCAACCCTATGAATCCTGTTCATTTCTATGAAAAAAGGATACTTTCTAGTACTAATAAATGGCCAAAAACAACTTTCTTTGAAAACTAATGGAGACTGCATATCCAAAGTTGAGCCATGATGTATGCGTGAAAAGGGATCTGATCAGCTATAGTACAGTTCGTATCACTTCTAAAAAGTTAAAACTCTTTGTTTTAAACCTCAAATATGCTTCTAGACATGCTCATTTACCTGCTGTAATCGTGTGATCTGAAAGATCAAAAGTCAGCGGTTACGCAGTGGTTTCTCGAACAAAGACAAACAAATCAATAACTAATCCATGTACAAAGGAAGATTATTCCATAGGTACTGATTAGTGCAATTGCAACAAATAAATATTATATGAAGTCCATCCTCGAAACTAGGAAACCACAATAAAGTCGGACCTGTTAAAACTATAAATTGGAATTAATAAATTGTATTTAGAAACATAAAATACTCGAATCCCACACAAAAATCAATTTTTTTGTGTTTATTTTACATCACGTCACTTCAATTTTACACTGGCTACGGACCTGATATAATTAAATGTAAATAACGGAATTCATGCAATAGCTTTGTGATAATTTGATATTTTTGTTTCAACAAAGTAGTATTCATACGTATATTCACAAGGTATCAATCACTCAGATGCTGTCATCGCTTATTTGTTTATTGTTCAATTTATATTTTATCAGAAACATTTAAATGTTACAGTAGAGTTGTCTGATCTCTCCATTTTGAGGGAACAGTCACTTTTCCTTATAGAAATATTTCCCTTCTAGTGCCCCTAATCTTTACATTCATATATAATCATATTTTCAAAAATTTCCTTATGTACTATATAATTTTTATTTAAAAAAAAAAAACACTTTTACTGTTTAAAACCTTTTTGTTTTAGCATCAAAGAAATGTGTTAAGATAGAGGAAGGTATACGTTCAAAATACACTTTTGTCTCAAAAACTCTGTTTATACCGTATATCCATGTTCTTAGTAACAAACAAACAAATGGATATAGTGTTAGTCACTCTGAATTCTCTTTTCTAAGTTTATGTAGGGGGCACGACGGCTCAGTGGTAGAATGCTTACCTCTGATGCGTGGAGTCTCTGGTTCGAGTCTCCGGCCAAGATGTTTGTGGTGGATTACATCGTACTCGTGGGTTTTCTCTGGGTACTACCATTTCCCCCACTTTCACATTCCGTCAATTCTTGCATCATCATTCACTTGCTCTAATCATCGTCTCCTTTGGCCTAACAGGTTTAATCGTGGGACGCTAAACTCAAATATTTCCTTTCATTTATAAGTTAATGTATTTAAAACATACTACCTACATGTAATACTAGAAAGCTTTGGAAAGGATGTTGGATGATATTCTTTTAACATTACTGTACAGTTTACACCTAAATATGTATTTTCATCGACTGTGACAAAGCTAATTAAAAAAGGGTATTGTTTTTGATGTGCAATCACGTATGTGTGTATGGCACTTCATAAATTTCTTTATTCCCACATGTTACTTAAACGTCTCGATAACATTTCATTAACTGAGGTTTTAATAGATTTGTCACAATCTCAAAAGCGAATTGAATTTGATAAGTGAAGTATTTATAGATTTGTCGTAATTTCAGAATCAACATACTGTATGTAAATGCTGTCGCTTAAAATTAAAAACGGCACTAAAAACTTGTTGAAACGACGAAAATTAAAGAAAGTTGAAACATTTCTATAAGATATCAAATGAAAGGACTCACCAAGAAAAATTCCAAATTTTATACCTCATGTGTCTTATTATGTATGCAAAAAAGAATATTTTCTAGGATGAGAAAGTTACATGATCCTTTCTAATGCAGAAAGTGCTATTTCAGCAAAGTGGCATGAAAAAACAATAACAACACAAATTTGAGTGTGAAAAAGCAGAAAAATAAAATACTAAGATGTGATCCTTATGGCAATTTATGTTGTGTGGCAAGAAGAAACTTCGGGAGCCGCTCAAATGGACAGTTATAAACATTACTTGTAATATTATCAAATTTACTTCTAGAGTAACTCTTCAGCTGTATTCACTAAAATAAGATCACACATCTATAGAATGGATGGCATGGCAGAACTTAAAAACATGCCACTGAAAACCAGCAGAACTATTTGGTACAATTTGCTAAGTAAAAAAAAAATAATAATATATACAAAGGTTTTCAAGTTTATTTGTGAAATATATTGGAAATAAAGCATTTGCGAGTTTAACAGAAGGAGATTCTACGAAATGCTATTAATAAACTAAAAAAATGTTCTTCAGTAAAATGAATGCTCTTGAATCTTGTCAGTGTCGGTGAAATGCCTTTCATCGTGTGATTTCTATTTTTAAAAGCTCTATAAGAAGACTTGTAGTCCGCTTAAACAGTTTATTTCTTGTTGATAGTAGACTATATTTTACTTAAACAGTATATGCTCTCCGTCATTGTTGAATGTTTTCCCAGAAGTCAAAGAGGTATTTATAACTCATATAAATACTTACGAGGCCCATGTCGAAAAAGAGCCGATCATTTCTTACACGGAACTGGTAACACTGATGAAGTTGAACATGCGCAGGATAATGCCCTAATATTCTGTGCTTACATCGGAAATAGAATGATCCGAGTGGAGTTGAGCATGTGGGACTAGCAGTATGGTAAAATGGCTGCCGTAATACAAAATCGTGTTAAATGTGAAGTTAACTCTGTCATACGATTTATGAACGCCAAAGGACATCTTTCGAGAATTGTGTTATTTGTGAACAATAGTATTGAATGAAGGAAAAGTCAGGCAATTGTTTAGACAGTTTTTCGAAAGGCGTTCCAATGTTCATGACATTCCGTGTACAGAAGGCCTAGTGTTCAGATGGACTATCTGTTGGAACGCGTTAACGAGAAAAGGTGATCCAGTCATCGGATCACAATAACTGAGCTTGCCAAAGAGTTCCAGAAGTGTCTGCGAAAACATCGCATCGAATTGTAACTGACAAGCTGGGTTATCACAAACTTTGTGCGAGGTGGGTGCCGAAAATGGTGACAGGCGCTCACAAAGACCAAAGAATGACAGCTGCTCGTTATTTTTGGGCCACTTGGGGGAGGGTAGGAATTATATATTTTCTCACGTAGTGACAGGGAATGAAACCTGGATATCGTACGCTACTGGGCTCCAAACAACAGTCAATGCAATGCCTGAACCAAATAAATTCAAACAAACACCATAAGTTCAAAAATCATAGCGCCCTTGTTTTGGGATCAAAAGAGTGTGGTTCGAGTGAAATTGTTGGAATCAGAACTAACAATTACAGCATGCATTAATCTGCAAATGACATCCAAAATCGAGGAGAGGAATGCTACGCTCTGAAATTCTTCTGATCCATGATAACACCCGATCACACACAGCTATCTGCTCGTACTGTTGAGGCGTCTTAAAGATTTCGATGGGAACTATTTAGTCATCCTCGTTACAGCCCCGACCTCGCTCCAGCGATTTTTTTCGTTTTCTTGACCTAAAAACATGGCTTGCCTCGAAGAGTTTCGACAGTGAAGTGCTCAAAACATCAGTTCTGGACTGTCTGAGTTCTCAGGCGTCAAATTTTTACACAGCAGAAGATATGTGGAAGCTTGTACCACACTACCAGAAATGTTCGGAAGTACATGGGGACTACGTCGAAAAATCAGAATAAATTTCAAATTTTATCATTTTATTGCTTTCTAAAACTTTTTTACATGCATCTCATAAAATCTTATAACGATACCAAACGTCTCGATTTAGTCAGAAAATTCCTTTCATTTAAATATATATTCCTAATTTTTCTCTCTCCAGTAGCGAAAATTTCCTAATTTTCTTCTTAGCTTTTCTTAAGTCAAGGTCAATTACTTTATTGAAAACTACCTGAAATGCTTCTTTTTTCTCACGAGTAGAATAAGTTCATGGAAAGGATTTGTATTTCTCTCTATGAAATTGTAATGACATAAACCCGTAATGTCGGCCTTTTTTCACTCCTATCTCTCACTCTTTCTCAACGACATGCTGGTGAGGCCTGAATTTACACTTAAGCGTCATTTTCAGTGTCATATTCATCATAACGACCCCGAAAACAATGGATTCGACACTAATTTCGGTCTTTTCGATTGTTTTTATAGATGTTACCTCTTCCCATCCTACAGTGATATTCTAGGCTTAACCTGTATCTATAGTGTCCGTATTCATCTTAGAGACCTCTAAAACTGTGGATTGGGCACTAAAATGGGTCTTTTCGATTAGTTTTACATATTATCCTCCCATTTTCCTCAACTAGTCATGTTTTATTCATATATTTGTGCTGAAACAGTTAATCTCCTGCAAAATACTTTACGCTGAACTGTTTCTATCAAAAACCTCGCGCATGTGAAACCGTGAATTTTTAGTAGCACTTCAGTCAAGGCAGTGGCATAACAGCCTAGACTATTTATCTTTTATTTTGAGGAGAAAATATTATTCTGATTCACGCTTTATCTTAACATAAGGACAAATCAAATATCTAACATGTAAAACCAAACTTGGTATACATTAACAATCAAAGGTTCATCAGATATAACGAATGATGAATTTTCCTTCCTAACTTCAAAAGTATTGTTCCGGTTTCTTATAAGGTTTTGTGAAAGAATGATGTACATGAAGAAAACGGATAAATAGTTGTAGTAGTTTTCGAAAATATACGTAATACAGGCTTTCCAATGCTAATGAAAAAATATAGGAAATCACGACGAAAATATATAGAAGGTTCGTGAAGCTGTGAAAAAGGAACATTTCAATTATTTCCTGGAACGAAACATTTTGAAAGAACAAGGAACAAAGAAACTCATATGACAATATTTCTATCTATTGGGAGGAACATTTCAATTACCCAATAGGTAGAAATAAAAAGAATCAAATGAAAATTACACCAATTGTTATATGAACATACATTCTATTCTAAAGATAATTAAATTTGTAATTATCTCGTTGCAAATTTGTAATTATCTCGTTAAATTTTATACGAGTTTCTTAGTGTTTTTGTACGTAAGCCACCAGTACTAAGCAACGACCATAAGGAAAGTGTAAAAAAGGATCTGATCAGAAAGTCGGTGTTTGTAAGTATACGTCTCCAAGATGTGAATAATTTCATCATTAAAGAGTCAATCCATTCTAAGCGATCAAGCATGTGCCGCTCGACCATCTCCAAAAAATCAAATTTTTTCATGCATGTTATCCTATATCAGGTTACTTCAAAACCACGAGCAATGGAATTTTAAAACACTTCGTAACTACGCAGCGCCTGCCGCCATTTTGCGTTTTCTCGATTTGAGGCATTTACGGAATATTCAATATCTCCACATGAGTGAGTCCTACCGAAATGAAAATTGCTGGGCGTCTCCAACTCGTGCAGATATAAAACTTTGTCCTCTTAATAGGTACTTTTGCCTACAACCACATGAGAGGAGTGAAATCAGGGCCTACAGTAGCAACATTTTTGGACATTGAATAAATGTTTGGAAAGAGGAAACAACTGACGTAGAGGTCGTAAGTTTATACACAAAATTTGCAGACCTCTAGCTGCTCCCAAAGGCCCGAAAAAATCGTAAAGTTTTGGAATTATGCCAATTTGGCATATTTCACTGTCCAATATCTCCAATGGGACTGGATAAATAAAATCTGAAATTTTGGGAATAGTTATTCTTTAATGTACCATAACACATAACAAAGCGCGTTTTGTGTTTTGAGCAGGAGGTGTTTGCTATACTCTAGGAGGTATTTTGTTTACAAATTCAACTAGATATTCGTTGTTGTGACGTAAAATAAAGTAGGATGAATGGTTAGTCCATTCAAGGTTCTCAAGCTCGTATCTTTCCTCTAGCTGTGACCCACTGTCTTATCACACCCAGGTAAAGAATGCCGCTATCTACAGAAGGCGAAAAAAGTCAAAATGCACACTTGACAAAAAGTCCGTAAGTACTCGTTATTCTTGCTGCTTGCTATATCAATGTTATTTAATCATGTTTATTCTTGTTTTAGCTGTCAACTCATGACAGAAGACTGTTGTCATCTGCACTGTTTACAGAGAGTGAGTGTTCACTGACTGGGGAATGTAGATCAAACGAAAGGACAACAGTCGTCTGCATGAGTTGACAGTTAAAACATAAATACACATGATTAAATATCATTGATATAGCAAGCAGCAAGAGCTAAGAGTACTTACGGACTTTTTGTCAAGTGTGCATTTTGACTTTTCTCGCCTTCTGCTGGTAACGGCATTCTTCACCTGAGTCTTCACCCTAAATTAAATCTAAACTGTAAACATTCTACAGCTGCCGCTTTTAAGGTAAGATTTGACTATGTGTAACATATTCTACAATTATTTACCTACAGTTAGTGCAAAACGTATTGATATATCTAAATAAATTATTTATAAGTCTTTAAAATCACTATCTATAGAACTTTTTAATGAATATGACAAAACTAGTTTATTTTTGTTATGAATACTTTTTGCGCTAACTGTATACTGTTTGGTGTAATTATCTTTAGACAATGAGCAGCAAAGGATGAAATACAGAAGAGTCTCCATTCAACCACCCTAATGTGGAGACAAAAGGCCCTCCAACCACCTATACCTTATTTCCTTATGTTATTTTTACAAGTGGAAGTAGCAACGGCACAAAAATATAGGAGGTTTCGTTAGAATATAGGAAACTTGGGAGTTTATAGGAAGAAACGTAAATATATAGGACAAATAGGAAATATAGGAGCATTGGAAAGCCTGGTAATACAAAAATGCATCAATTACTGTCACAGAATATTTTGGAAATTATGTAATCTTATAAGCGCTTACTCATTGTCTCATAGTACTAGAGGCGTCTTCTATAATAGATCCTACTTACTAATAAATTATTTTTTTCATACGATGACTTAAAAATGGCAAATGTTTATCAGAAAAAGTTCAGAAGTACGTAAAAAGTGCAAAATTGACAAGAGAAATGGAAAACGTAAGTACTCATACCTAACATACCCTAACCAAAACTAGTATAACTTAAACTAAACTAATCTAAAACAACCTGAACTAACCTAATCGAACTGCATAATAATAGAAATAAGCGAAATTCTATCATTTTTTCGAAAATTATGCTGGACCCCTACACTAACATAACATAAACTAACCAAACCAAACCTAAACTGGCCTAAACTAGAATAAAAACTAACGAAATTATAACATTTTTAAAAAAAAAAAATAGCTGGATCTCTTCTGCTAAATATTATCCTTAAAAATCATTAACCCACAAAAAATTCAAAACATGAAGTACGTATGTAAAACAAATATGTAGCTCAATTCACACCATCATAAGAACACAAATCTTGCGCTACTGTAAATATCACATGGTGGCTTAAGTTCATATAATGAACGAACCATTTTCTTGTATGTACAGACGTGTTCAAATTATTAGACTCACGTTCGAAAAATGCAAAATTGATGTAGGAGTCCTAATTTCAGAATCCTAGAACATTTAATTTAATGGTTAAACCACCAATATAGGATCCTTCATTTGTTTACTGTACAGTTGAAGTGCTGATATCACCGTTGAACAGCAGATGGTGTTAGTGAGTGGGGGAAATTCTGAAAGTGGTGTTTCAGTTGTAGTTAGTTATTGTGGTTCCTATCAACAAGTTACAGTCTGAAGTTATGTGGTTGCTGTCGTAAGAAGTTAACAACATTCACAGCGTTCAACAGTTCAAATGGGCCAGTTTAAAATGATCGTGACGTGTTTCGTGTATCAATCTTTTATTCTGTGTAGTCCTGTAATTGAAGCATAATGGGAAAAGCAAAAGACTTCCCCCACTTAAAATGAAAGTTAACAAAATACTTCGGGTGGAAATAAGATACACACGGCAATACATTGCTAGTAGAGTTGGAATAGAACAAAAATCTGTGAGTCGAATCTCTGTTGAAATGAACAAGAGCCAAAATAGGGTTGGGAACTGTGGGTGAAAACCAAAGCTTTCGCTAAGATGTATCAGAAAACTAAAAAGATTGGCTCTGGGAGACAGAAGTGCAACTTCTAATAGACTTACGCATAAAAATGGCAGAGTATGGCGCAGATATTTGGCCTGAAAGTGTTCGAAGGATTCTTTGTGCCGAGGGAATAAAAACACAGGGTCAAGAAAGAAAAAAATTAGAGTCTACTTCAATCATGGCAAAGAAGCTCCTCGAATCGGCACGAGACCTAGAATATTGGACTGCTGACGATTGGAAAATAGTGTGTTTCAGTGATGAATCATGTATCTTTGTGTCTGATGAGTGCTCTCAATATGAGAGACGTTGACCTGGGAGGAATTCAAGTTGGAATGTCTTTAATAAACCGTGAAGCATCATGGTTTGGGGTGTGATCTCTGTCTTTGGGACTGGAATGGAAGACTGTATATAGTCGAGAGGATAATGAAGCTCGACCAATATCTACAAGTTCCTCAAGAATAACTGCTTTCCCAGACTGCACTCTGGTTTGATGACGTACAGTTCATCTTTATGCATGATGGAGCCTCATACCACCGGGCCAAAATTCTTCGACGACAACGAAGTCGTGGCCGTGGCCAGGCACTAGTCCTCATGTGAACCCGGTTGAAAACTTTTGGAGCTTCATGAAAGAAAAGCTAGAGAAGAAGCACATTAGAACCAAACTTCAATTGATCAAGGAGATCAACAATTTGTGATATCACGATGCTGAAATGTGCTAAACTCGTACATAATATGCTACAAAGGACAAAAGACTTAATAAGGAATAAGGGATTTCATAAGAAATATTAATCTTTGCGTGAGAGATAATTTTCTTGTAAATATTCCATTTCATTTTTTGTTTCCAATTTGGATATACACACTTTATAGTAATTATATTTGAATGTTACGTACGCATTTGTTTTATTGATATTGAAAAGCATATGCCACACCCACTAGAAATTAGGACAGAGTTTCAAAATAGTAATTTGGACTAATTTCGAACGTATTTTCTCACGTAATATTGTAAGAACAGTAAAATATTCAGAAACTGAATGTTGAGTCTAATAATTTGAACACGTCTGTAATCTGAGTTTTCTTGCCTTACACACATAAAATATTACTAATCTTCCAGCTAAGACAATCTTAGCAGTTGTCTTAGCAGCTGAGATTTCAAAATCTATTACTTTGCATCCTTTGTTGCAAAATAACAATAATGAAAGCTTTAAACAAAAACGGAACCACAATATGTGAGCATTATGGCGCCATTATACTCCAAAGTGTCCTCTATAAAACCTCTTTGGAAAATAACCTTGAGTTTGTCACATGTTTCGAACATAAAATGGTTGGATAACATCTGGTTGCATTAACTGCTTCATTTTAGTTGAGTTTTTGCAACAGGAGTTCTCTCGTTTGAACGCTTTACCAAGTAGTCACCGATAAAGGAAAAGTAAGCCGCGTTACAGGAGGCAGATGTCATAGGTTTCAATATTTGATTGTGATTTGCATCGTATTTTTTATAAAAATAAACAAAAATGTAGCTACATAAAATATTTCTTCCACTAGTCATTATTCAGTGATTGCAATAACGTGAGTATCTGATCAAACTACGTAGATTCAAGCTATCATTGCACAGAATGACTGCCAGGGAAAGGATTTTATGTGCGGATGTAAAAAAGCAGTTTTCCGGTTTTTAACTATCTATAAGTAAACTATCTTAGTTTGATTGTTATCGAAACCTTTATGTAACAATGATAGCATGATATTTTCAGTTAGCACATTCACCAAAAATTACAAAGTAAACAATTGTAATAGCTCAAAGTACACAATAGCTTAAAGATTTGAGTTTTAATTCGAATCAATAGGACTAAGTGCATTTTTTTTATTTGTAGCTTTCTTTCTTTAACGTCAATTGAGATTTTATATCTTCAGAGGAAGTCCTAGGTTCGAGTCACTTATATAACTATCATTTTCTAATGTGGTATTTTTTAATGTTAAAAAAAAAACTATATATGATAATGAAATATGAGAGATGAATCTCGATCAAAAGTGCATTTTCACACGTAGGAACGGACTTGCGGAATCCAATTGGAAACAATTTGGAGGACCTACAGTCTCAGACAAATTGCACCAAGGTCTACCAAGATTTTATATACAGGGTTTATCCGGAAAATAGTAGGAGTGATTTTTAAAATCTATTCACAATTTTGACATATCGACGTAATAGTTTTCAAAATATGCTCCTTCTGCATGGACACAGTGTTTCCCAGCGACTTTGCCAATCACTAAAGACTCTATGAAACGCAGAAACTGGAATGCTCTTCAGCTCCCTCGTTACGGTCTCTTGAGTGGCCTGGACCGAGGCGTGGTGTCATCCTTTCATAACCCTTTTTAGTCGCAGGAAGAGGAAGAATCTGCAGGAGCGACATTTGAAGCTGGCTGGGGAAGCTGTGTGATGCCATTTTTGGTCAGGAAGTCCATGATAGCAAAGGCGGTGTGGCTCGGCCCCTTGTCGTGATAAAGCTTCCATGATCCATGATCTAAATTCTCAAAGATAATACGAGTATTCACCACATTACATCAAAATTAAAGATTTTTTAAAAAAATAAAATTACCATGGATTATATTTCTTAAATTGAATGGGGTAAATTCACTCTGTCATTATTGTTAAATCTCAGCAACAAGTTGTAGGGATCATTGAAACTTTTTGATAAATCTGTGTTCTATACAAAATTGTTTGTTTCCATATGTGCAAACTTGAAACACGAGGATGATTTTACTTCCTTTGACAACCTTATTCTTCGTGGATTGGAGTTTTACCCAATAAGGTTATGTCGGAAGGTTGGATAAATCTATATCCCGTACTTGATTAAAATCGGATAAGATTTACAAGAGTTATCTCTCTGTAGAACACACAAAACCTGATCAAATCGAATAAGGTAAACTCACTAAACCTAGTTTCAATGAAGTCAGAGTCATTTTTAAGGTATTTATAAGCCAGCCAGTTGAAGTCAAAAATATTTTACTCTTTACGAGTATTAAAATTGTTAATTATTTCCCAGTATTGTGAGTAATTGTTCAGTTTCACTTTGGTTTGAGGATTCGCTTTTTCTAAATATAACCAGAATCAAAAGATTTTTTAATAAACTTCGTTAATAAAAACGTGAAGGAGCTCAGTGGTAGAGTACACATCTCTGGTACAAGGGAGCCTGGATCGATTCCAGGTCAAATATATTTGTGGTAGACTTCAGCTTTCAGGTGCAGTTTCTGTTCTTCAGATTAGCGAATATACCCTGTACAACAAACTGAAATCTGCTCGTTTTGTAGAAAACAAAATAATTTATTATCTAATCACAGTTATTGGCTTTTAATTGAAGGAAGGAGAACGTCATAGGTTATCTTTGAATTGCAAGAAAACTTTCAAGCCAATGTCTTTATGCGATAGGTTTAACAGGATATTTAACTACTTTGACGATATAATGCGATTCCTAAAGGTGACCAAACAACCACCTTAGAAAAATTTCTGTGATTTTATGATATATTTAATATAAATGACAAGCTAACTCTGTGACGCATATACCAAAGTTGAACACGGTAACTTTTGCAGTTCAAGATCATTTTCGACTCATTTTTGTATAGCAATATGCTGCACAAAGATTGGCTGAAATCGTGTAATTATCTAACAATATTAGTCAAGTATTACATCACATTTTGTGGTGTTGTTCACCCAGTTAGTTCTCTTGGTATTTCTGAGGACTCCATCCAATATCGAGAATTAATTATCCCCAGCTGTGAATCAGAGAATCCTCGTGCGACATGACAGGATGTTAATGATGGCATTCGTTGAGGTAGATTAATGACTATCGGCGATAGACATTTTATCGATTTCAACAAGGAGGCGATGAAATCAGTGAAGAGTGAGTAATACAGTTGATGCACGTCATTAACTCTGGTTGCCATCTCTGTCCAAAGTAACTTAATCTCTCACTCAAGGTCAATCGTTGAACCTGTTTGAACGATGTAATTCTTTTCTTTTTCCTTTTTTCTCTCAAATGGAAAGAGTGTATTCGAGGAATGTCTGGCCATGGATACAGTAAGTTTGTTTGAGAGATCAAACGAAAGAAATGACCTCAAAGTTAGTATATTTATATTTATTTAGCTATATCTCAAATTTGACGTCGTCTTTCTCGTAATCTCATACACGAATATCTATCACAACAGCTCATTCGAATCAACTTTCTAAAACTAGTATAAAAATCCCAATTAACAACTAATCTAAGTGTGGGGAGTTTTTACCAGTGACATTAACGTTCTCACCAGTAACTAGTTCATTGTGGATTACAGCACAATAAGAGCAGTGGAGGCTTTAGCGGGTAGTTCGGGTAGGTAGGGCCTACCCAAAAATTTAATATATATATATATATATATATATATATATATATATATATATATATATATATATATATATATATATATATATATATATATATATATATATACGCTAAAAGATACAATAAGTAGAAATATATTTTCCACTATTTATAGGTTATTAATGGTAGATAACTATTTAACAAATAGCATCAACCACTACTGTAAAAGTAGTTTCCTAATGTCATTAATCAATAAAATATGTATACATATCCATAAGCGAGGGAGCGAGTCTACCCAAAATTGAAATCCTAAAGCCGCCCCTGAATAAGAGGAGAAAATCTCACATGAAGTTGTTTGTACATATGGTGCATGTTACTGCCGAAAATTGTAGTTTTGCATGCGACGATAAGCCAGTGAAGTGTGTTCAATATCAAGCCATTAGGGATCATGCATACGTGATTTAAACAATCTTGCTGTGGCTCAGTGATGCTTGAGATCCCTGGTTCGAACCCCGATCAAGTAAGTTTGTGGTGGGCAACACCGTTTCCATGGGTTTTCTCTAGGTACTTTCTTTCCTCATGCTTTCTCATTCCACCAATTCTTCCATTATCATTCACTTGCTTTAATCATCATCTCCCTTGGCCGAAAGGGCATAATCGTGGGACGTTAAACTTAAAAATTTCATTTAAACAAGCTTGCTCATTTTTCATCCTTGTCCTTACCTAATACATCAGAAAGTGCAGTGTGTTGCCAGCTGAACATAAAGGGCAATTTATTTGTTTGTTAAGTTTAACGTCTCTTTTAAGCACCATGGCTATATGAGACGTGGACCTATATTTCAAAATGGAAACCGAACCACTATAAGGCGTTTAAATTTTAATGTTCTCATACCGAGAATCGAACTCGAGGCCGCATATAACAAAATTCCACGCGCAGCCACTAGATCAACGGGAAGGGCAGAAGAGGACTTTAAATGTATAATCATTTATTGGTTTCCACATTCATTAATTATTTTAGCATTTTCAAATTCTTGGTAACTATTTTCTCTGGCAAATTTTAAACTTATGTAGTTAGTTTCTATGAAGTTAGAAGAAATTCGTGTAATTCAGATGTATTTGGTTATTAAAGACGACAAAACATAATACTAAACATGTCGTCCTCTCAACATATTATATTAATATCTATGGCATAAACTATGATTCAATGTGTGTAACTAGAGATTATTCTAGTCAAGGAGTAACATTTCAGCAGGTGTGAATAAAGTCCATAAACTATGTCATTGTTGACAGAACATCCTTAATCTTCATATTTCATTTTGTATTACCTGATCTATCTCACATTACTTTCTGCAGCTTTACAACGAATTTGACGCACATGTTAAGTTCAAGGTCCATCTAAAATTAGAACAAATGTTTTGTACAGGGTAAAAATCAAAATTACATTGTTCATGGTTACGTGTTCATGTGATGTGATAGAAACAGTTTTGTGTGTATCTTATGACGAAATAAATCACGTATATGTGACAAGAAGTTATGAACCAGAGCCAGCCGAATGTAGCCACAACGGACCATCACGATGCTTCACTCGATTACTTGCTAATCGATTTTAAAGCTTAATATGAGAGTAACGGACAGAGGGTGGTGGGGTGGGAGTGAAGTAATAATAACATGAGACGCAATAACTTCAATTTACTCTACGGTTCATCTAAACTTCCCAATAGTTTGAAACATCGTTAAAAGCTGTTTCTCACTGCTAGAAAATGTAAATCATATTAGAAACTGTGTTCTTCATTCAGTTTTATCTAATGCTTCACTGTAGAAAACACATGGCATAGAACGTTTCAAGTTTCACATTCTGTGTTATGCATACCCATTTTATGAGCGTGTGCTTGTACATTTATATATAGTATATGTATACGTGTGTGTGTTTGTGTAAAGCTGAGATACTATCGTAAGCAACAAGTAACAAGGAAAGTAAATGTGGTTGCAGAACTACAGGATAATGTTACTCAAAGAGAAGATTAAAAAATCATTATGACTTGCCATGATTACAAGTTGGGAAAGAAGAGCAAATCTCTTTGTTGATTTACGGCTCAATAAAAACTATAACAAGTTTTAAACCTGAAACATCTCTCCTTCTCTTGCGTGCTGTTAATTTAATTTTGTCTCCATACTTGTCTCAATGTGGAATTTTGAAGTACTAAGACACGTATACGTAAAAATAAACCAATGTAGTTTATGAACGTAACATACTTGTATTTTACTACCGTTGACTTCCAACCAAATTCCTACATAAAAAATAAGAATTTAATAGCCACAATAAAAGAAAAATAATTTCAAAGCATAGGCCTACCACCCCCTTTTTAAAAAGTAAGTAGTTAATTCTTCAATTCCTAGTGAGAAGGGCTTGAAATCTGACCACATTAAAATGGTTTGAATTATACGTTAAACTGTATATCCACGTCTTATAGCCTCGTTGTTGAGAAGGGACGCTAAACACGTATAATTTCGGGAGTGGAGTATTGCAGTTTGTTAGATATAATCTAACAAAATATCAAAGAGGATTTTATTACAAATCAAAAATGAAATGAAATCTTTAAGTTTAACGTCCCACGGTTATGCCGGTTAGGCTAAAGGAGACGGTGATAATGAGAAATGAGTGAAATGGTGGAATGAAAGAAGTGGGAGGAAACGGGCGAACCCCGAGAAAACCCACGAGCACGGTGTTTGCCCACCACAAAGTCCACCCGGCGCGAGCTGGGATCGAACCAGGGACCCCAAGCACCGGAGGTGAACGCTCTACCACTGAGCCACCGCGCCCCCTTTATTACAAATAAGTAACTCAATTAAACTTCTGGAGGCTGGACTCCTTTGAGTTCACCATGATCGGCGTCTATGCTATATACCAACAAACAAATCAACAAATAAATACAGGATGTTTCAAAACATCACCGACAACGTTTGGGAGGTGATTCCTGACACCAATATGAGACAAAAAGTATAGACCAACCTTGGTATACCGATTCTTCCTTTCAGAGTTATAGGCTACCGAAACCATAAGAAAATAAACTTTAAAAGTCTATAGCTCCAGAACTATAGGACCTACCGTACTCGGGTCAAGACTTCACTTAGGGACTAATATGTGCGCTATCGTTAAATATATGTTCAGAACCCTAAGTTACTCACGAAGCAATTTTTATAGAGGGAGTTTGGCAACGGGTATATAATTTGAAGTACTCTCCAACTACATCTTTAAAAATTGTTGTGGAAGTACCGCAGGATTCTGAAACATGGATATTTGGACAGGTCACATACAAGTTCTTAAATAAAGTCTTAACCCTACTACGGTAGGTCCCATAGTATTAGAGCTACGGACCTTTAAAGTGCCTTTTTTATGGTTTTGACAGTCTGTAACTCGGAAAAGAAGCATTTGTGCACTCAGGTTGGTCTATACTTTTCGTGTTATCTTGGTATCAGGAATCACCTCCCAAACGTTGTCGGTATGTCTGGAAACACTATGTAGATTATAACAAGCGTAGTATGATATTCGGCCATTATGAGTATATTTATATTTAGTAATGTGCCAGTGATGGTAGATTTGCGATGATAGTAATGATATATTTAAAAACAAATTTAGACGAAATATCACCTTAAACCAAATCAGAAATGTTTTCCTACTGTCTTTCATGTAATCAGAAAACTACTTCAAATTTACGTTTTGCTTGTGCAAAATTAACAAGTCGTGCAAATTTGTGGAAGAAGCAGCAGCAAAAATTATAAAATATAGTGATATCATGTGAATGTACCAACATAGTATATTCTATTATTATAGTAACTTACAGTAAGCACAAAATAAGTGTTTAGGTACATTTATCTATTATGATAGAATGAAAGATTTGAAATTCGATATTATAATATAATACTGTTTGGAGCATTCTTCAGTGTAAGCTTTTATTTTAATATTTATCTCATGACGAAGCCACTGTAGCGGGCCGGAAGATATGCCAGGCCTTTGGTGAGGGTGTCGTGACTACGCAAACAGTGCAGCGGTGGTTTACAAGTTTAAGGACGCTGACGAAACACTCATAGACGCACCACGTGCCGGAAGACCAATATATGTACAAAATGTAGATTTTCGGGCAGCAATTGAGGCGAACAGTAACCAGACATGTGAGGAACTGGGACTACAGTTCAGTGTGAGTAGAGAAACGATTCGGCAGTACCTCCATCAACTTGAGAAGCACTAGAAGTTAGGTCGATGGGTACCACATGATTTGACTCCGGGCCAGAAGGCAACGCGAGGAGACAACTGTGTTTCTTTGCTGTCTCGTCTGAGAAAAGAGCAATTCTTCGACATGGTGTTGACATGTGGTGAGAAGTGGGTCCTGTACGAAGCTCCACGGCGCGTCATCGTTGGTTAGCATCCCATGGACCGGTTCCAAAACAGTCAAAACCAGCATTGCACCAGAAGAAGGTCCTCCTGTGTGTTTGGTGGACTGCTCGCGACATCGTGCATCAGGAACTGCTACCGGCTGGTCAGAGCATCAATGCAACTGTGTACTGTCAACAGTTGAGCCATGTTCAAAAAAACTGAAAACTCTGGAGCCAGTACTTCTGAATCGCAAAAGGGTCCTTCTGTTACAAGACAACGGATGGCCAGGATGACCCGGGATACCATTCTACGCCTTGGATGGGAAACACTTGCATCCGCCATACTCCCCGGACTTTGCACTGTCCGATTATTACCTGTTCCATTTCTTAGACAATCATGTGTTCCATTCTTGGGATTGGCCAATTGAAATCCCTAGTAGAGGTGTAAAATGCACTTAATACCTTCTTCGCTTCAAGGCCCACCAAGTTCTACCGCGATGGAATCCATGGTCTTCCAAAACGTTGGCAGAAAGTCGTCGATGCTAATGGGGAATTTTTTTTTATCTTCCAGGTACGTCTTAGGTGACATATAGATATTCGAAGGAGGTGGATGAAAAAGCGACAGAACATTCTTGGTTACCTTTATAGTTACGTTTAAAATCAGTCGATAATATAAGGCGACTTGAACTTCTCGCTCACACCAAGCCCTCATTTTAAAAACCCTTTCTGTGATAACTCGCAAAAATTGTCCGTTTTGATATATTACCCTGCGTATGCTCTTTAGGGTTTTCGCTTATTCCTTGCTGCTTAGGGTTTAAACCAGTAAAGTGTATAAAAGTGAATTTACTTTCCTCCTTTCCAATATAATATGTGTATATATATGCTTCAGGATAACAGGTTTCAAAAATCTGATTTTTAAGATTAAAAAATCTGTTAGTTTGGATTCAAATTGGTGAAGGATAAAGTGATGAAAATATTTAATTGAAAAATAATTTTCATTCGTTTCTATAATGTATATATCATCATTAGCAATATTATGCATTAGGTTCTTGTCATACTTGTTTTGGATGAGATCGAGCTTGACTTGATTTGCTTCGAAATCTTGTTGTTTATAGTCTAATTATTATTCTCTTATTGATTGTTTTGTCGTTTCCATAGTTTGTTTATCTTTCCCATAGACACAAATCAATGTCTATTTTGTATGTATTTATTCGGCTTTATTTAATTCCTATCTACGAAAATATAGAGTTCTCATCAATAGAACTAATGAGTAGTATAGAATATGGAGTAAGATAATTGAACATAGAATAATAACTATCTTTCCTATTTATTAATTGATTTATTTTGCTTGACTAATATAAACATTTTCATGAAAAAAGGTCAATTTATTGTTTGCAATTCTGAGAAACAAGTTTGCTGTGTCTCGACTTCGATAGAAACACTTTTTTTCTTTTAGTCCTGTTTCTATTCCATATCATTTGATACATCAAGCTCCGTACATGTTTAATTCACATTGTGGAAAGTTCATTTTAGAGAAGGGCATACCATTTTTCTTAACAATAGGAAACACCAAATATTCAATGACTAAGGTGGACTTTGTAAGAAAACGTAGTTTTTGAGCCATTACATCAGTGAGACTTGAGTGAGTTTTGCAGTTTATTCAAGATTAATATGTGCATCTCTCTCACAATATCATAATAACATAAAAAGTTTAAAATTGAGAAAAACTGACTTAAGTGGTATTTGGAAAGGAGCTCTTCATGTCTTCAAATGGGGTGAAACAACCGTTTTGAATTCTTAAAAATAATTACGAGTATTATATCCCGACTTTCAAAAAAATAAGTTAAGAGTAAGTTCAACTGAAGCATGTTTCAAAGCTTTAATGAATACGAATTTCTTTTAACAAGTCTTTGAAACTAGAAGCCCGATACTTACGATTTTCACTGACGTTTTACTGGTCGAAGATATGTGCATTCCTACTTAAATAATACTAATTGTTTATTTTCTTATTAACTGAAATATCCGTTCTTCACCCAGAGAATAGGCTTATGGAAGATATTTGAAATATTGTTATATATTGTTTTGTTATATACTGAGAAAAATGGTATAGAAATTTCCTCCTTCCTTAACTCATTACAAGCGAAATTCTCTACAAGGCTGGGGCACAGGTCCATTATTTTTAATATGGATTTTATGTAACATGTTTCATCTTCCTAACATGAGGGATTCGAGAGATTCTATGTTTTTGGCGTACACTTTAAACCTTGCCCTATCCCTTAGGATACGCATTCGAATAAAATTGATATGCTAGTAATTTGGCCCGAGTCAAGTACTAACTGCTAGGTTAAAAATTAATTTCAAGCGGTTCGGTCGTCTTCCTCTGATGAAATAGACAATATTGATTTAGAAACTGGCCCTTCTCTTCTTGGAAGCAGGATTTTCGAAGATGCTGCTGCATGTGTCCAATTACTCTTAGTGAGGCTTAGGGGACGAGCTAAGAGACTCGGGAAATACTCTATTTCTGGCATAAATTTTGGTTTCTGCTGTGCTCCCTTAGAACATGCATTTTGATTAAAGTATCAAAATTACAGTTTTCTTGGATGTAGGTTATAAATATGTTTAAAAAATTGATAGATATACAACTTTGTACAATATACTATAGACTTTTGGGGATAGCATGATACCTTAATGACAGAGCGCTAACTATTGGTGCCAACGATTTCTGGTTCGACCTTAGACCATGTGAATTTGTGGACAAATTGTGTCCATACGTTTTCTCGAGGTGCTTCTGTTTCCTCCTATATTCTTATTTCAATAATACTTTTATAATTATTCAAATTTCTTAATCACCTGGCTTCTTAAGAATAAACTGCATGTACGTGAAACTCATAACTAAAAGTTTTATTTCTTTATTTTATATTTTTTTAAACTTATATAAGATAGTTAGATGTTTTGTCTACTGAGGAGAGGTAAAATTCTGACCTCTGCAGGAAAAGAAACTGGGTACTGTCCCGAAACCTTCGTAAAGATGTAATGGTACAGTACAACATCGTAGGACTTCTTCGAAGATCCTCTTTTCCTCCTTCTACTTTATCATTCCTTGTACTGCTTCTCAATTAATCATAGCTATGCGTGAGAAACCCGTATGAAACTTTGAAATCTTCGGTTTCGGAGCATCCAAATAAACAACACTATTGTCGCTGTGCGCACTATTTTTGGTGTCCAATTTCCATTGGTAGTACCTGGGATTAAAATATAGATCATGTTTAATAGAGTGCAACTGCTTCAAAAGAAATGATAAACTACATTAAACAAATATATTCTAATCTATATCTATATTTATACTAATAAATAAAACAATGCGTGTCTGTCACCAGATTTTTCCACAGAAATGAGGCGCCTAAAATAATCAATCTGTACACAGATAACCCTTCACCAGACCTAATCGCGTACAAAACCTTTTTTTCACTTGAGGCGAGATTGGGGTTTCAAATTTCGCTGTAGGTATGTATGCATTGGACCATAATATTTTTGGGGTAGGAAATCCACATTACTCTGCTCTGTTGCAAGTTGCCTTCGGTATCGGTAGTCGTTATATATTTCACGCATTTCTTTATTTGGAAAGATTGTGGAAACATTATTCATCCCATGTGAAGAATGAGTATTTCTACTAGTGTATAATAATGTTGTCCATTCAGATCTATTTGCTCACAAGGAGTGAAGTAACAGTAGACCTGTGTTATCTCAATTTGGATCAGGACTTCCCCTGTAAAGAAAGTACCTATATATGTATAGATTTGGATTCATTATAGCAAAGATTAAGAAATATTAAATCGCAAGAACGTCTCTTTTCCGGGCAAACTAGTACATAGTAATTGCTAATTCCTATTGAGTAGTTCTGCAAATCTAGCAATTTTAGAGGAGATTTTGTTGTGAAAGATAGGTGGCTGCTTATTCTGTGGGAAGAACGCAGACTGAGTGTTTGAGAATAAGATCCTAAGACGAATATATGGACCCATGAGAAACGGGAATGGTGAACGGCGGAAGCTTCATAACGAGGAACTACATAACTTATGCGGTTTACAAAACATTGTTAGGGTCATCAAATATAGGAGGCTTAGGTGGGTAGGTCATGTAGCCAGGATGGAAGAAAGCAAGAACGCTTTCAAAGTTTTAACTGGAAATCTAACCGGAAAACGACCGTTAGGAAGACCTAGGCGCAGATGGGAGGACAATATTACGATAGATCTTACAGAAATAAAAATACAAAGCAGAAACTGGATCCAATTGGCTAAGGATAGAAGTTAATGGAGAGCTTTTGTGAACGTGGCATTCAACCTCGGGGTTTCATAGGCCATAGAGTTAGTTAGTTAGTTATGTGTGAAGGAGGTGTTTTATACTATGTGGTACTCTATGATTGAGACGTCTAATTGTACTAGATTCTCGTTCAGGAGTGGTTAGGAATTTAAATAAGTAATTGGTTCGTTCTTCATAACCTCGATGTTATAAGATGGAGCAAAATCAATAAATTAATATGTAAATCGTAAGAAACTGCAATATTATAAAAACTCATAAAAGATTGAGAACGTATGCACATTTCCATTTGACCCTCGTTTACTCTGAAGAAAGTAAACATGCAAATTGTACAAACATTAAATTGAAGCATGATTCAAAAGAGAAAACTTGTTTAACGGTAATGCTATTCTGGAACTTTTGAGAGTATTTATGCATATGAATACCATTCAGTTCCCTAATAAAGAAATTGCTCCATTAAGCATGTCTGTATTTTTCTTAACTTTAGTAGTTTATTGTATAATCTTCTGGCCTCTTCCTAGTCGTGCATCTTCGCTATGTTTGTTCACCCTTAGAATAATGGTTATATGTCGCAGAACGAGAGCTACAGAATGACATCGTTATATCAGTTTGCCGTGTTTGACATCCTCTTATCTCCAGTTTCAGGAACGCAGGTGCAACTGTGATATCACATCTAATTTTTATTTTCCGTTTTACTAAGCAGTGGAAGTTAACGTAAGCAACAATTTTAACAAAAATTGTTTCCTGTTTCGCTCTTTTGTCGTCCCATTAGCCTGCAGCGGTCTGGTATACCTCCATAACTGAGCGAGCACTTCCTCTTAATTTTCATTCATAACGTTTCTCTCTTTGGCTTCCTTTCTTCATTACATACGGAGCGTAATTTTTCCAGAGTTGCCAACCTTTTTAATAAGAAAAACGGATATTATTACTTTACTGTAACAAGTATACGTAAACGTATAGCTATATATGTGATATACCACATTTTATTGTAAGCATACATAAAGACTAATATTCGGAGGTAACATTCGGCCATAAAGAGCGGGTTTCATTAACAAGAAACGTTCTCACTATGTACATATGTTAACATTAAAAGTTATTACTATTCAGTAACGTTATTACAGATTTTTGCTTTCTTGTAATTAAACCGTTGCTCTCGTTCCTTCACCGTCCATTCCCCTTTTCGCACGCTGTTTATGACTTCCAAGGGAAATGAAGACCGTTTTCTTAATTGTCTTTCATTTTTCTTATTTATAAGATAATTTTATGTTCGCTATGTGTGTTATTTTTTGATATCCTATTTCCATACTACTGTAGCTTCGTCAAGTTTCTGGTTACTTGCTACTGAAAGACCGCAGTGTGTGTCTTGTATTATAGGAATATTATTGAACATGTATAAGTGAATATTTGTGACATGAATCCACGATTAATCAGTTTTAATTTGTGTACGTTGAATCGCTATCCTATTTATCAGTCTTTTGCTCCGCTTCAATTCCCTAATTTCCAGTTTTAGGCCTACATATATTCTGTTGAGCCATAGAAAATGAAATTGACTACCATTTCCTTCACTCTACTGCCATAGTGGCCCAACTAGCTATGTTAGTGAATAGACAGCAACAGCGATATTCAAACTTTTATTCTCGTGTACGCGTATCTCGAACAAATAGGCTATTTATCTATTCAAGCGGAACACACAAATTTAAAATACCCTTAACTCAAATAATACATAATGAAGACTATTTCGGTAGGAGGTAGAATGATCAATTGTATACGATTTGTAGATGATATAGCGCTTGTTGTTGAGTCTAAAAAGGAAATCAATAGGATGTCAGGAAACTTGAGAAAGGACTGTAAAGAATATGGGATAAAAATGAATGGTAGATAGACAAAACCCATGGTGATTGGAACGAAGCGGTCGATGTCAATTGTAAACATAGGAGAAGAGAAAATAGAACAGGTGACTAGTTTTTGATGAATGGGTAGTATTATTACTGATGATATGAAGTGCAATAAAGCAAGGATAGGAATGGCTAAACAAGTATATAGAAGGATGAAAAGTCTAGTTTGTGTGTTCTTGAATAAAAAAAAAGACTCATAAAATGCTACGTGTGAAATATTGTAACGTATTGGACTGACACATGAACATTACACAAAAGCAATGGGAAAAGACTAGAAGCCTTCAAAATGTGAGTGTGGAAAAGAATGGAGAGAATAAGCTGGCTCGAGCAGAAAACGAATGAAAAGATGTTAAAAATAATGGCAAGAAAGAAACTATTTTAGATGTAATTGAAAAGAGGAAGAGAAATTGGTTGCGACATTGGCTGAGAAGTAACTGTGTCATGAGGGACGTACTAGAGGGTGTGCTAGCAAGAAAGAAAGGGAGGAGGTGAAGAGGACTACAGTTGGTGGATGATATCAAAACAGAAAAATGGTACTAAAGACGAAGAGCGGCAAGTGATCTGAGAATAATAGCAAAATACCTATGATGATGATGATGATAACTCAAATTTTACATAACTACTCGTGTATCAAAAGTAAATTGTAGAGTTTATTATTTAATAATCAAATAACAACTTAGTTTATCGTAAACAGGAGAATCATGATAAAAAAAATAGTAAAACTATGTTACAGAATATAACTATATTATTTTATATTTTACGTACGTTCTAAAAAGTTATGGCGTGTCCCTGGTGTTACGTGTGTCTCAGGTTAAATACCATTGGGCTAGAACCTACTTTTGGACAGAACAAAAAAGACAAAAGTTACATATTTAACTCATCACCTCGTTATCATTGATTTAGTAAAATGAATGAAAGAAGAGAAAGAAATGAATGATCAAGCGAAAGTTTAAAACGATATTCAGACCTTTGGTATAAAATCCTTTGAAAATCGTTGCTAGAATTTTCCCCCAAAGACTGTTGCGGATGTTGAACATGGAACTTCCCTAATTACATGTAGCATGTCCTTGTTGACAATTTGTTGAATTGATGGCTTTTTACCTACAAAATATATGTGTGTCCCTGTATATTAAAGAAGACCTTACTGGGTGACTGACATAGGGCCAACTACTTAATCTAGAAACCTGAAATTTAGATAACACATAAAATTTGTGGTATAAGTTACCATTAAGGAAGGAGTATGGGAAATTTATTTTGGAAAGAAGGAAACGAAGGTAGCAATTTTTATAAGTAGATGCCCATATTTAAGAATTCCTTAAGATTATCTTGATAAAATTTGGTGTTTTGACTTTTCATTTATGACAATTAAATACGTTATTCTGTGTTTTCTTCCTTAATACTTGATCTAGAAGACGGGAAAAGACACTTAGAGTCCATACGAGATGTTCAAATTTCTTGCGATAACTCGGATTCAGACATTCTGTATGAAAGATACAGAAGTGGGAACAAGAATTATTGACCACAGTAACACTTAGGAGACTTACTAGTTTATATATTTTGTGTGTTTCGAATTCAATATATGTTTTCAAAACTATGACACTTGCATCTACAGTTCAACCTAAAATTCGAACACATAAGCTCCCATTGGAAATCAAGGCTAGATTCCTTTGCACTGAATATTGGGAATGAAATCTTTCAGTTTTAAGTAGCACACGTTTATTTTAGCTAAGCTAAAGGAGACGGTGATATTGAGAAATTAATGCAATGGTGCAAGGAAACGGGAGAACCCCAACAAAACCCACGCACATGGTGTTTTCCACCAAAAAATCCACTTGGCGCTAGCTGGAATCGAACCAGGGACCCCACGCACCAGAGGAGAACGCTCTATCACTGAGCCACTGCGGCCCCACGAATATTGAAAACCTATCCATCCAGCTAAGAAGTAGCTCATCATATTTAGAAAACTGATAATGTTCTTATTTTACTTACACTATAACTATCTGAATAATATACAAGTTAGGTACACAAATGTAAAATCAAACGATACTTCACTAATTTAAATGCAGAAATTAAATAATGTTATTTTCATAAGTATCTAATTGTGATGAAGATTATTGTTTTAAATTTAGTTTCTTTTATAGTACTCGTATTTGAAATAACTACGCGAATATCCATTTTTAAAAGTATTTAAAGGAGGAAAATAGCTTAAATGATTTTCCATGTATTGCATTAAGTTGAAAGTGGGTCAACATTTTCTTTGTTCGTAATGCGTAAACATTCTAAAATTAGACTGTCAGATCCGACACTGATTTGATGAGTGTATTTTGGCCCTTTACGTAGAAAATCATTATCACAATTTTGCCAAGTTCAACAGTATGAAAGATTGGATCTATTGTACTACAACACAAGAAATGTTTATTCATGTGAAAATGTATGTAACACATTTAGACTTTCGCTTGGCTTTTGTGTTTTGTCAGTCAGCTTCTGAAGCAGTTGTAAAGACCTGTTGTTTCGTGAATAACCTCTGAACTCTACGTTTGTACATGTATTTTAACGATGGTTAATTTGTAGGTAAACGTCACGTGGGTGGAATACATCAAACGCCCACTTGAAGCTGGGCAGGAGTGTAGGCGGCTATAGACGACAACACACTGTATAGCTACGGTGTTATTCTTTATATAAAATGTAAAATTGGATCGAAATTGCTACAAATTCTCATTCTGTATGACGTTTAATAGAACAGTTTTAGAAAGTGTAATGCTATTTATGTGTATATATGTTTGTATTGAAAACTAATAATAATAGAGGTGAGGTGTGGGATTGGCCTTTTACTATTTACTTTGATGTGTTAATAGGTTTTCCTCCTTCATTAACGCTAATCAGAATTATGTTTCCAACTTTCAAGAAATGAGAAACGCTTTGTTATTATTTAACTATAAATAGTTGTTAGCGTTCCAAAGTTCATTTGTAGTTATGTATAACACATAACTTATTTAGAAATGTAGAAATATGGCAGTCTGATGCTTGTGTGATAATAAACTCCAATAGAAAGTTAATATCAAGATACAGGGTGTTCAGAAGATCATACAATAACGGAAGTTCCAAAAAGTCTGTCCGCAGTGAATATGCATACCTATTATTGTCACAAAAATATTGAAAGATGTATGTTGTGTGAATGTTTCTCACCTACATAAACGAAACATTGTCATTGAAGTCTACTAGAACACATACTGCTCCTCCTTTCATAGATAGCATCTCCAATTCTTTACCTAGGTATTGCTAATGATGTTGAAGTAATGTTGAGTGGAATACTTTGCAGAAAAATTGTGTGTTACAATGTTAAATTTGAGCAACGAGTGTTTTGGTGACACAAATTGTTACAGAGTCCTTCGAAATCAGCGAGATGTCTATGGTACGAGTAAGAAACCAATACTAAGATCGGGATTTCACATGTGGCAGTGAGGCACAGGCTTCGATTATTTTGTACAAGGTAAACGATGTCCAAGAAATTCGTATGACAATTGTAAAACTTGGTAGGTACTGTCAATTGTTCAGTAAGTTACTGGAAGGAAAGAGACTAACTATTTTAAATGACCATTTTATCTCCGATGAAGCACACATCTATCTGTCGGCGTATATCAACTCCCAGAACAAGATGTTATGGTGTATCTGAATCCTTAGACTCTGCATGAAGAGTCCTTACATATAGTAAAAAATTGTGCCTGGACAACTATGTCTCAGCAATACGTTATTAGCTGTATGTTTCTTCATGACACTATTAACTCCACTAGATATGATTCTGATATTCTGTTTCCATTAAGACAACTTACTGAACGTAAACATTCAGCCTGTTTCCACTTGACGAGTTAACATCATACCTGAAGAAAGACTTTGCGACTATTGAAATACATTTCTGTCTTACTGCTCGAATGAACTGTTTCCAGCATTTACCTTATCCCAATTAAACGTTACAAAATATCTCTATCTACCTGTATACTTATATTTAATCCTGAGCAACGCTTTGCCGTTTTCTGTGTAAAGATTTCGATTCATACTGTACAAAAGTAGAGAACATGTCTATAATGACTTCTCCAGATATCTAACAACTTCTCATCAAGGCCATACGCCTCTGGAGAGGTAATAACATAGGGAGATCTGAAATAACTCACACTGTAACTTTATCTACTGAAAAACTATTGAATTTCGAGCAACATCTAAGTTTTAATATTCTCCCTGTCTAAATTCAAACATCTAAAAATGTTTTATTAGGATCATGCAGTGAGATGATGATGACAGTACGTCCGTTAGTTACTTTGCATGATAACTCTTGAACGGAAGTGAATGTTTGAATTCTGTTATGGTATTAGAAAGCTAGAGTAATTATTTCAACTGAGTTCGTTAATGGAATTAGTTTTTTTTTTTTTTTTTTTTTTTTTTTACATCTTAACGGTTAACAGTGACTTACGTCTATCAGTTTCTCCACATATTAACTCTTGAACGAAAACGAATTTTTGAATTCTGTTCCTTGCAATAGCTAGCTATAAGACAATTACCTCGTCCAATTTCGTTAATGGAGTAAATCCGTTAACATCTTAACGGGTAATGGTGATTTACGATTCTGTTAGTGCACACGATAACTCTTGAACGAAAGCGAGTTTTTGATTCTTGCAAAGGTGGTAAAAGTTACACATCTCGTCGTTAGATGGCAGCAATCGTTTTCCAGCAGTTGACATCTACCGGGCAAAATTGAAACGTCTGGTGCGTAATCGTTTTTACTGAGAAAAGAAGTACCCTTTTATCTTATTTTCCTTTCTTGTTAACACTTTGCAACATAAATCTGATCGGTACTTGTCGATTTCCTGCTAGCCCCACATAATTGTAAGTTCCTTTCTTATACCATCTTTTTATTTTAGTTATATAATTTCTAGAAAACCAATCTAGAGATAACATTTTCATTTTTCATTTCAAGTGAGAAATTTCAAAAATTACTTTAAAATCAAAATGAATTCTTATTCTCTTCATTTTCCTGTACATAATTTTTGAAACGTTGAAAAATGTATATATGTAGAAAAATGTATTTCTGTTTTTCAATATTATTTATTATGTTTTTAAGAACTCCAAATTATTAATATAACTGAAACGAAAATACACGTTACAAAAATAAGTTTTACGTTAATTCAATTTCACAAAACATTTGGGCGTAAGTTCACATTTCATTGCCCTTTTTCTGTGAATCTACATTAGAAGCTAATCTCTACACATTCTAAGGACCATTTTGTTTTCAATTTGCTTTTAGAAACTTTTCTTCACTTTGTCTTTTTTTTAAATCTTGTTTTAGAAAATAAAACTACGACTCTTTAAATTTCTCTTGAAAACGTGTACTTTTAATGTACAGCTTTCTTTTGCTATTTACAATTCTAGTCATGCATCGTTTTGTTGTTCTCTGAAAGGAAAAATATATTTAATATGGAATAAATGGACTGTAGCTTTCCAACTTTCAGCAAGTGAAGTTGAGAGATGGAGTGAAAATAAGTTATAATATATAAATACAAATTTTGTATATATAAGTTATAATATAAATTTTTATACGATATAAATATGTAATACATAAGTATAATATATAATGTATATTGATAATATATTTATGTAATATATAATATATAAATATATATTAAATATATACTAAATATACAAATAATAAAAGTAAATACGTAGTTCAGACAACCATTCTAAACTTAGTCGCTTCTATTCCTTACACTAAATCATGTTACGCTGCAGTTATCAATGAAACAATTTCCTATGAAGTAAAAAAACTAAATTTTCGTGAAACATCGTGTAAAAAGCCCACCCTCAAAATTAAACTACCCATTTGAAGTTTTCATAAGAGATGATTTATGTAATTTGTTAGGGCTATTAAGGAAATATATATTTACCAAATATCAACAAAATCGCATGAATCGTATTTCAGAAAATTGTCAGAGAAATAAAACACCTACCCCGCAGAGTAAACTACCTTTTGTGGATATTTTTGTACGAAGTAATTTATTCATCATTATAAAGTTATTAATGGAAATATATTTACTTATGAAACGTGAACAAAATTACCAGAGTGATTTTTAAGAAAATATTTCGAACGAAAATACTAATTCTCGTAAATTTATTCAGAATTATAGTCAGATTATTAATTAAGTATATATTTATCAAAGACAAACACAATTATCTGAGTCAGTTTTGAGAAAATCGTCGTCACTGTAATGAATAAACTACCTTGTATTTTTTTTTCAGAAGAATGTCTCGTACTGCAATGTTGTATATGAAATATATAGAAAATGGTTAGAGATGTTTATCGAAAGTCGCAGTTTTTAAAATCCCACCTTCGGTAAATTTCCCTTTTGGAAGGGTAGGAGAAAATTCAAAAAAATCTAGAGAACTTTCAAAATTCAAAATTTGATGCGGGTTCGTTGAACGATATGATTTCTAGACGAGTGAACACGTTAGATTGTCACGAACGAACAGATATTTAAAATCGGTTTCCCAGTATACAGAGGCTATGAAACGTGTAAATTTGTTGAAATCTAAAATTAGATTTCCTTCAAGATCATCATCATACTTCATTCTGCCCTGTTTCACACTGGGTTTTGACAGACAAACACTACTGAGTTTGCAACGAATAATTGGAAGTTACAGGTCTTGGAACGTATAAACGTAGTTTTCCCTATTTGATAGTCTGTACGATACTATTATATTACAAGTTCTTCGTGCAAGGATGACAAATTAAAATAGTAGTTACTATGATAATACGTTTGCTAATTATATTTTCTTTGAAATATACCTAAACCTATCTAATATTCCTGGACGTCTTGATGCAATTTTAAATAATTACAAACTAATGTCTGCCATCATTTCTTCTTCCCTGCCTGAGGAGCCAGTAGTAAAACTAATAACCTCTACTTGAAGAACTTATTGAGGCATTTTCCTCATTGAGAAAAGTCTATTTGACGTCTTTCTGAGTTCAAGAACTAAATGATGAATAATTCAAATAATTATCGTTTCTTCGTACAAGCTTTAATATGTGGACTAGTTTCACATAAAATGTTTTCTACTAACTAACAGTTTTTGTGCTATATAAAGTACCGGTAAGTGATCGGCGTAGGTAAGTGGTTACCGCAAAGATTTACAGATTGAAGCGGGTGATCGCCGCTCAACGGGAATTACCAACCCTCTACTTGTAGAGATTCCTGTGTTACGGGGCCGTTCGGCTCTCATTTATATATCATTGCATTTGTCGGGTTCGATTTTCCGTGTAACTTTTGACTTGACAGCGATATATCTCTGCGTTCATGGGACATTCAACTTTCTATCAGCGCCTTCGCAGGTTTTCTGATGCCTCTCACGTCAAAACGATTCTTCTTTAAACATATATTCATTAGACTTTTTCCCTTAACTTCATGTCTATAATCACCTGCTTCAATTTGTTTGTGCATTATCTTACCAACCTGTGTGTGCGAAAGGAAGTTTTCTTGCTAGGTTCATATGCTAGGCCTATCAGCTGCACTCTAGATTAATAGAAAAGGCAGCGAAAATTAGTACATCAAACCTAGCTAATGATGTAAACCTTCTCTCCATTATGAATAATGTACGCTTTATAAAATAGTTTATTTTTTATATCTGCCAAAGCGGTAACAATAAACCTCTTTTCGTTGTTTGATAGTTGCAGTTTCGTACGTAAAATGTGTCTTTATAATCAAAGATTTTTGTCTGAAAGTGTGAAAGGTATTTATTTTATATATAGACACACAGTAATTTAGAAGTTAGTATTTTCTTGATTAAATTCCTCTAAAGAATCATAGCCATGTATACAAATGCCAAATACATGAAAAAAATCCGTTCAATCATTCCATGAAAAAATAGATCATGAATTCAACTCTATTCTTACCACATTTATACACTTGTAAATGTATATCTATTTCATAAACTTCTTGCGCGTTTACTAAAATAAAAATAGCCCGGAGAAATTAAAATATTGTACTATGCACATGTTTGATTTTATTTCGTCTACAAATGGAATTATAAATATTCGAGATCAGTTACATTTCATACCTTAAGCAGTTTTACATACTTGTCTACTTGTTATGGAATATTCTACTTTACTTTAAGAGGAGTATAATAGGGGCAGTATGAATTGAATGCGGGTTTATCTAAGAGAGAAAATCCACAAAGTATTGTAATTTCAAAAGTCCATGTAGCTAACTAACCCTTATGTCAAAAACTGGAAAGATCTTTTATATGCAGAATAATTATGTGCTGGTAGGATATGCCGCTACATATCTAAAGACTAAAAGATGATATACAGTAATTAAAATACATGTACTATTATTGAACGGTTTCTACCTCTGTTCTTAAAGTGGACAGATCAAGTACCTATCCTAATGCGATATTTTCAGTCAAATCGTAATACCAAACTCAAATGAACTTTCTGGCTCCACAGCCAAAGAAACTTTCAGTTGTTTGGTGTTGCATCACATTAGCTTCTACGAAAGTTATTTATAGCTTTCCAGACCGGATTTCGTTACCTATTAGTGAAATTACCTCTCTTATTGTTTCACGATACTGATCCGGAAACTGAGCCCGGGGGTAAGCGTATTAAAAACACCGACATTAATCGTACTCGTGCATGAAAGCATACCAAATCTGAATATAATATAATTAAATATATTTATGTCTGAGTTCAATGGTACGTTAGACAGCACTAGTAAAAGCATAAACTATATATGTATGCATACAATGTATAGAGAGAAATACTAAGAATATCATCCTTTAAACTAGATGTTTTAGAAACCATTAAGATGTATAGGCTTCGCTGTACTCTCTATTCAAATAACTATTGCTCCTCAATGTAATCCAATTTATTTTAATACTTAACAGTTCTTATTATATTATATCTAGTATGTTTAATCTTATTAGTTGTGCCTCAGGCATGTTTCTTTTCGTAGATATCGAAAAAATAAATCTGATTTAGAAGACGAAGATTTTAAGTTACGTACCTTCTACCCAGCATTTTTACACAGGTGAATTTTGTAATTAAGGAAAAGTGTGAGCTTTCAAAATCACTAATGTAAACATATGTATCGATGTAAACATCAACAAATCCATTCAGGTGCATACATACGTAAAAGCTGAATAATATGAGTGTCTGTATATCTATATAACTCTATCTATATATCTATCTACCTATTTATACCACACACTTGTTCTATTACTAGATACCACCTGGAAAAAGGTGTGATAGAGGGGTGTCACACAGTGGTTCAAACATACATGCCAAACATAGTTTTAGAGCCTAAAAATCGCAAAGCAGACACCAAAATGAATATCAACATGGCACTACAATTAGTAATCTAATTATGCGAAATATGGGGCTATGAATTTTAGAAATCAAATTATTGTCTGAATTCAAGTAACGAAAAAGACTTGTCGTTTTGCACCAGGCCAAGGCGTAAACTAACCTCTTAATGAAATGCAAGGAGCCAAATTCTGCACCTGCCCAAGTAAAAGACAAGATAAGTTTTCTCAAACAGAATTTGGAATGATATTCTGTCAAGCATGGGCACAATGAACTAAATACTCGGAAAGTAAAGTTTAGACCTACTAGGTGTGACAAAAGAACTATGAATCAAACATCGTCAGGGCTTTCTCCAAGGTGAGAAAACGACACACAAGCGAAGTCGTGAATATTTATGCCTTGATGCACATAATGCTTCATATAAAAATTATTATTGACGCACATTTCATAACTTTATTAAATGCAGTTAATAGACACTATATTAAATACTTCATGTGTGAGTCAGCAAATCTCATTTACCTTGATATATATTTCAAAGAACCCGACTCTTTTCGAAAGTCGGGGGGCAACTCCCCACTTCTTGTTCCCACTGCGAGCATCCATACTGCAGATCTTATAATAGTTTGTGGAAGAAAAAGGAAATATCTTTGAAGAATCCGGACGCTCGCTGTGAAACTTTGTGGACTTGAAATTATGTACTGTGATTGAAACTGACTTCGCACAGATTCTCTGATGAGAAAAGATTAAGAACTACCTAGGTATATTCCGAATTGGAGTATTTTTAGTTGTCGACAACTTTGTAGTACAACTGAAGAAACGAAGAAATTGCTATGCCTTAGATTTGAAACTTTTAGAAACAAGCGCAACGACAACTTTGTAGTACAACTGAAGAAACGAAGAAATTGCTATGCCTTAGATTTGAAACTTTTAGAAACAAGCGCAAAACATAGAAATTCAAGCAAGAAGTCTAGCATGATCAAATCAGCAAGCAGTTAATGAATAGAGCTTAGTAGACAAGTGTTTGCATTTCCAAGCCTATGTGAAACTTAAAAACATGAAAAAAATGTTGTTTTCGTGAATTGTAAGATTGAAAGTAAAAGTTTTGAAAGTACTTTTCCAAATTAGAAGTAGTAATGAGAATATATATTTGATTTTTTTGTCACTAACTGAACAGGAGAAAGAAAGAGAGAGGCTTCTTTATATTGAAAATAATTAAAAATAAGAAAAAACAAACAGTGAGAGAAGTGCGTGTTGGTTTACATTACTATGAAAATGGACTTTACGGAGATCATTGATGGACTTTACGGAGATCATTGATGAACTTTACGGAGATCATTATTCTAACATAAGAAAGAAGTCAACTGAGACGGGCAACCGAACAACAGGACAAGTGGAATCGAGTAAACTGTATAGGAGAGCCATTTTTAAAAGCTTCAGCTCTTGTTACGCCCACCTAGGACGAACTGCGTTCGATTTCCATTGTTCCACTTAACTTTGCATGAAAACAAAGATCACAATAATTACTAAGAATCTATTTCTTTTATCAATATCTTCACTTAAAATTTCTGCCTTTTTTTAGTTGGCTCTTTGTTCGGCCGGACTCCCCAAGTCTATAGGAGAAGTAGCCCAAAAGTAAGCTGTGATGGTAGTAGGCCTGTAATATTTAAGGAAGAAATCCCTTCTAAACTAAAATTGGTATACTATTTTATTGGATGGCGTCATGATATTGTGTACCCAGGGTGGTGTTAGCGTTTAAAACTGGCGTGATTGTTAACCGCCGGTTATGCATGAAAGGAAACACTAATTAGTAATGCCTGCAATAACAAAATTTCGGAAGGCACTACACTGTAGATTTTATCCTGAAAACAACTCTACTAACTTTCATAAAATTTCGTACAATATTTTCCGATACAACACGGGTAATCTGCCGGGTCACGACTTTTGGTAAACTGTTTAGTATAATTTTCAGATCTAGTCATTTTTTTTCGGAGAACCTAGATTTTATTTTTTTCGGAGAACCTAGATTTCATGTTAAAATCGCAACAAATGACTTTACTGAAAATTATAAGAACCTGTTTCGAAATACAAGAATTCCATTTAGTTGGAAATAATTTATTAAGGTAGATATTTAAAAATCACTTTAGTACCGTTTAACAAGTAAAGGGTCCAAATGGATGAATCGAGTTGCGGAATGAGACATAGTGCGCCTGATAGAGGATGTGTAAATATGTGTATGTGCAAAGTTATAGCGGCTGAGCACCATAAGAAGCGGGGGGAAGGAGTTAAAGTGTGCATAAGAAGATCTGTGCTATGTTATAGAAATCTTCTTTATATGTGCGATGTTATAGAATCTTCTTTTCCCAATATGTGAAACTACCACCGGTCGCGTTCTGTATCTTTCATTATTTTCACGATTCAACAGTTTATTTGATGTATTTCAATAACATAGCATAGCCCTTCTCCCACCAACTTTGACCCCCTCCGTTTCTTATGGCGCTCAGCCGCTATAACTTTGCACATACACATATTTTCGCATCCTCTATCAGGCGCACTATGTCTCATCCCACAACTCGATTCATACATTTGGACCCTTTACTTGTAAGATTTTAATTCAAAGCATATTAAATCATATTGACAGACCACAATGATTTCCATAAATTGGGTTAAATCAACAATATTTAGTACGGGAAACCGATTACCTATGACTCGATTCTTTATCTGGAAACCTCTGCCAGACTCATGTCTATAATTGATATTCTCTGGATTTGTTATCTCTTCTGGGATTCAAAATCTGTTGTTCAATTTTGTTTCGTAATCGTATTTCTTAGCTGCCAAATGTTGTAAATCTAGTGTTCTTCTCTAATAAACGTTGTCCTTTCTAGCTTTATGTTTAGTCTAAGTTTCCATCTTACTATCCTTAGTTACGCCAAATTTTTAAATAGTTCAGAACCGATAAACCTCGAATAATTTCTTTATTAATTGAGAGCACGTAATCTATTTCACTTTTAGCGTTATTTTGTAGTTGTCTTTAAGTGAATCTCAAAGTAAAGTCCGTGTAGGAAAATTCTTGTGCACGAGCTTCCACGTTGAGAATAGCCCGAAACAAGGAGATGCGTTGTTGCCGTTATTATTTCACTTTTTGACGGGATACGCTATAAGGAAAGAAAAAAAATCAAAGATAGCTACCAGGAACTAGAGCTGACTGGTACTCACCAGGTTGTGGCGTATTCTTATGTAGATCTGATACGGAATGATAGGAGAACAATAGAAAGAAATGCAGAGTTCTCATTAAACGCTTGCAGGGACATGAGTTTAGAAGTAAATACAGAAAAAACTAAATATATGGGAATTTGCCAGGATCGTAATACTGCAAATTATGAATGTGTCAAAATATCAAATAATACTTTCGATAAAGTGGATACTTTTCAATATCTAGGATAAATATTAAAAGATCAAAATCATATCCACGAAGAAATTAAACGTCGGCTGAAAGTATGGAATTCGTGTTATTATTCAGTTCAAAATCTTTTGACGTTGCAAATTTTGTCAAAAATTTAAAGGTTAAAATGTAGAAAACGATAATCATGCCTGTTGTTCTGTATGGTTGCGAAACATGGTCGCTTGCTTTAAGGGAGAACGCAGACTGAAAGTATTTGAGAATAAAATCCTGAGATGAATATTTGGACCCAAGAGGGACGAGAATTGGGAATGGCGGAAACTTCATAACAAGGAATTGCATAATTTATACCAAACATTGTTAAGGTCATCAAGTCTATGAGGCTCAGGTGGGCAGATCATGTAGCAAGAATGGAATAAAGTAGAAATGTTTTCAAAGTTTTAACTGAAAAAACAATCGGAATACGTCCATTAGGAAGACCTAGGCGCAGATGGAAGAACAATATTAAGATGGATCTCGCAGAAATAGGAATGCAAAGTAGAAACTGGATCCAGTTGGCTAAGGGCAGAAGTCAATGGAGAACTTTTGTAAACGTGGCATGGTGTGTGTATGTGTATGAGAGAGAGAGTTTGTTTTCTAATTTTCACATTTTTAATACTAGTTGTGATGCCCGTTCTTCAAACGGTGAGAATAAATTTATGGAAAATACTTGAATCTCTTTCCCGTTATTATTTACATTTCAATGAAAGTGCAATTATAAAATCCCATAAGATACTCTATTTTTGACTTAAGTTTGAACTCCCTACTCCTTTTCTCTATTTTTGGCATAAATTTGAACTCCTCTACTCCCTTAGACAATCGCGTTAATCATTATAACATAATTAAAACCTTGAGGCAAGGAACTATGTTCCAAGATTCATTTCCAATGAGTAAGCCGTTTTTCGTGACCACAAACAATAGACAAAAGTGCATTTAATGGGGAGAAAAAATAATATAAAACTTCCCTCTCCTCTTAAACTGGCAATTTTTAAAAACGTTTGTACACTTGCCCACTTATGAGGGGTTTATATGGACCCTACTATGGGCAAAACATTTGAATTCTTTTTATCCACTGAGCATAGCTATTTTGCAAAAAAAAAAAAAAAAAAAAAAAATCTTATTCACTGATCTCACAACAAGAGCTAGTTGCTTTTTTTTATATCTCACATATTAATATGACCTGAATATTAAGTGCATTATTTTCACTTTTCTATGTAACTACATACTTCCTCTTCTCCTTTAAGGAGCGAAATTCTTGAAAATGCTGAAATACGTGCATCTATTATTTTTAATTGAGGGTTTATATATTGACTTTCACGTCTCTAACTTAAGTAAATCCCCATATATTGTACCTTATGAATAAATGAAAGGAATTTTCAATATTATAGAATTATCCTCTCTTTCCCCCTTCGAAGTTGAATTTTCAATACTACTGAAACACGTATTTTTATCTTTATATAAAAGTATATGCACCAAATTTTACACCTCCAACTTAAACTAGTCTTCATATAGTGTACTTCCTTAACAAAGGTAGGAAAATTTGATTTTATAAAATAGAAACCCCTAAAATCATCCCTAGCTGTGATTATTTGAAATTAAAACAAACAATACTGTATTTTAGTACGTTAAGATAAAATAATAAAATCGTAATTCTGGAGGTTTTACTATGTCAACAAATTTACAGGTTCCTAGTGATTTTGTTTTATTCAATAGTACAATACCTTTACTGTATAATGGACGAAAACACTGTTGTTCTCCGATTACCATTCAACAGTCATGTACGCCGCTTTTCTTCTCTCTTCCAGGAAGGATATTGTTAGTTTAGTTCGCTATTGTAATAAAGACTTCATTATTCAGTTCATTGGAGGCCAAACCTTTATCTCCCCTCCTTCTTCCATTGATGTCAGCCATCAATTAACTAATGAATTGTAATTGGAGCCATCTAAGTCTGTGTTTATTGGATTAATTTGCTTCTTAAATGGCTTGTCTTCGAACGTTGATGAAGCGTCTGGCGAAAGACATGCTGAGCTCAACAACAACGGACAGCTAGATCACAATGAGCGAGCGACCTCGTGACGCTATAGACTAAAATTATCAACCAAATTGACTTTCCAAACAGGAAAATTGCTGATAATTCAGAACATATGACGAACTAGCTTAAGAAAATTGCCCACATGGGATTAATGATGATACTAGGTCACTAAACAGATAGATATTTGCATTTGGTCAATTAATTTAAGTAATTAATTAATTAACCGAAGCCTTTTTGGGAACAAGTCCATTTATACTACTACTAGCGTTCCATTTATATTAATTACATAGTTTGTTTCTAGATATTTCTTTACTTCTATGCATATATGATGCTTGCAGATGTTCTTTCAATCATAAATAATAAGATAGTTGCAGAAATGTTTCTTGGAGATGTAACGAAGGCGTTTTTGTGCATGTCATAATGAATTCCGACGTCCCAAGATTGATTCCCCACCTAGTAATCTTAACTACTATATTTCTTTGTGCTACTAGAAAATGGAACTTCTAAGCTTCTAAACTAGTTCTTAAAGGATCCAATTAAGTTTAAAAGCATATGGTGTCAAGCCAGGGACGAACCCACGGCGGGGGCCCAGTGGGTCCGGACCCCAAAAACTTCGTAACTCCACTAATATTTGTACATTTTCTTAACATAACTATTCTTGTTTAACATAGAAATTATTGATATAGTCTAAACATTTCATTTTACATCTCATCTGTACTCTTCCTTTCCTTGTACAAATAGTTTAGTTCTATCAGACTTTCTGAGAATATAGGTGGCAGGAATTACCAATTACTTATCGTTTTTCCGGATGCAGCATAACATAGGTTTGATACTACATAGACATTTTGGACCCACAGAATAAAATTTTGGACCCCTCCCAACAAAAAAAAAATATGGGTGCGCACCTGGTGTGAACCCACACTGCACAAAATGATGGTGTTAAAACAAATCAATGTATCTACCAGTGTAGCGTGTTATTTCAACAACAAGACCATCATCTTCCTAGGATATACGTATCTATAGTGACCATGAGGACTCGTGAAGCCTGGACTTTACACCAATCACAGAACTCATTTGCTTAACATGTGATGCATCGGAAGAATTCAGCATGATTCGTGGACCTGCCCTTCGAACGCATATTTGAGAAAACGTGAAACAACAAAAGTGCACCAATCATGTTGCCAAACAATGGCAAACGAGCGACAAAAGAAAGACTTAAGATTATAACAGGAATACTAACAATTATTCGAATTAAACGGTAACAATAATAATAGCAAAAATATAAAACAACAACAACAAAAATAAACAAAACGATACTTAGCGGCAATTCGACAACACTGTACCCTTAAGAGATGTTCTCCGTAAAGCGCAAGAAACGAGACTGGCGAAACTTCATAGGTGGGTTTTGAAGACCAGGACACGCCCTCACGTTCTATTAGACGCTGAAAATCAAAATACTGTTCAGTTGTATAAACATAAAATTATGACAAATTTGAGATACCAACATCAGAATGAGTTTCATAATTATTCTATTATTTTCCCTTCATGAAATTTTACGACTTGTAAAAAATATTACAAGGCTTGTTGCTTTGAGAAATATGCACCTAGTATTAAAATAACACATTAACCCTTTACGATCCAGGTGTCAATTTCGTATGCGCGTGCTGTAATACCAGATTTCCATTTACTTCAAAAGACTGGATATATCTTGCATAGGGCATAGTTATTGTATAAGCGCGAGGATAGCATTTGCATTTGGACTGAAAAAGGGAAATTTTGACGTTCTGAAGGGATTTATGTTGACTCAGTTTGGCAACACCGACCAAAGATCAAAGATAAAGATTTTTGTTTTTTCCGATCTCGAAATACGATATCAAAGTTGGTAGTTGTTTATAGTTATAACAAGCACATATGTGTGTCGTAATCCTTACAACATGGCTCCCTTAGGCCTGACATCTACTGACACAAAACGTATTTTCTCTCAGTAACTAGCAGTCATCTAACGAAAAATAGTAGTTCTAACTCACGCTTTTCATCCACTAAAAAAATTCACCATCTTCAGGATTAATATGACCCTTAAGAAAGAGATACGCTGTCATGACATCCTCATGAAGATCAGTGGTATTTTACAATGGAGTAATTTATAACATTCACATGGATGTCAATTTAACGCAAGGGGTTAACAGTGGTAGAGAAATTGAGTTGTTTTAATACGGCAATTTCAAAAACAAACAAAAAAAGATAAAAGTGTCAAAAGGTTATTTTACTGGTAGCATAAGTTTACAGCTAGTATATGTTAAGGAAACTCAAACAATAATAGATACAAACTGCTATTAACAATTATTTCTTTTCTTAATGCATAAATTACATTTTAAGAAAGTAGTTGTTCTACAAGAAGGAAAACTTATCAACTACATCAGATTTTCAACGAACGACGTATTTTTAATGCCATAAAAATTTATTTCTCTCGATTTTCTCGGAAATTACGCATTAGAAGTCACCTTCGAATGTTATTTTCTCCATATGATATATCGAATGGTATAATTTTATCTTTGAACAATATCGCAGTTAAACAAAATAGGAAACTTAAGAATGGGTCATAAATTTTGTCTATATCTCATGAACCATAGTGCATACTGTCCTCTTGATAATAAATGTCAGTGAAATGCTTCATTAGCATGTATTTCAGGATTAGTTTTATTTTAATAAGCTGCATAATAACCGTACAGTATACATTTTTTAAGTAACTTATTTTGCCAATTTTCTCAAAAACTACTCATATGAAATTTGTCGATTATTATAGGTTCATTTTTTACATTTCTTCGCAGTAAAAACATTAGCAATATTATTGAATATCCAGTAGTTGGCGATGGTTTCATGAATACGAGATTTTCCTTTGGTTTTAAACGTACCAAATATCATAATTAGAAACCTTAAGCTCACTTTTGTATTTATCCAGAAAATACACTTGATTCTTAGCAGACCACTTCATTCTCAACTTACCTTGTAAATCTGAATCCAAATAAAATCATATTGTTTATCTACAGTACACCTCAGAAATTAAAATACAATAATTTAAGAAAAATACACTCTGGCCTCCTGTTCCGTTACAGAAGCTTTCTTCTTGAGATGCTACCTCCTGGCGTATTATTTCTTTTAAATGTCATTTAAAGTTATACTAGCAAACAAACTTGATATTCCATGTTCTGTTTAATTGTTTTAATCTGGAGATGGTTCTAATAATGAGTTTGCTTTGATTACATTGTTCATAAATTTACCTTGTAATATCTTCAACATGTGTATATAGCATTTTAAACGATCTGCTTTTGAAACAATAAAAATGGTGGTTATTATGGAGTTCTAATTACATAATTTGCGAAAGTTTATTAGTCTGTAATTTTTTATTTATGATTTCAAGTTGCAAAAAAGATATACGGACATGGGTGAAAATCGAATTAACACAATCAAGTGGTGAAAAATATTAAATTAGTGTGTTTGAACTTTTGGAAGGTTTGTAAGGAGAAGGTACAATCCAATATTTAACTGATTCGATTTTTTATATAGCCTGTCCCAGCAGAACTATCAGTTGTATCAGTTATTATTGGCAAAGAATATCATACGTTTTAGCGCCAAAAAAGTTCAATTTTCCCAATTTTCGTGGAAACTACATCAGAATTTCTTCTTACGCATGTTACTTTGTTAGGTTTGATGTCATCTATAAACTGGTACGTGTCTTTTGTTTGTAGAATAACTAACTAACTCTATGGCCTATCGAACATGGAGGTTCAATGCTGCGTTCACATCGATTTCTGTCCTTAGCCAATTGGATCCCGTTTCTACTTTGCATTCATATTTCTGCGAGATCCATCTTAATGTTGTCCTGCATCTGCGTCTAGATCTTTCTAATTATTGTTTTCTGATTAGATTTCCAGTTAAAACTATGAAATCTTTCCTATTTTTTTTTTCATTCTGAATACATGACTTGCCTACCTGAACCTCCTAGACTTGATGACTCTAACAATCTTTGATGAACGGTATAAATTATGCAGTTTCTCGTTATGAAGTTTGCGCCATTTCAAATTCCCGTCTCTTTTAGATCCGAATATTCGTCTCAGGATCTTGTTCTCAAATACTTTCAGTCTACGTTCTGCCCTCAGAGTACTCTACCACGTTTCGCAACCATATACCACAACAAACATGATTATCGTTTTATATACTGTATTTTAAGCTTCAAATTCCTCGACAGAATTCGCGACGACAAGAGATTTTGAGCTGAATAATAACACGAATACCCTACATTCTTTCGACATTTAATTTCTTCGTGGATGTGATTTTCGTCTGTTGATATTGATTCTAGATATTTGAAAGTATCCCCTTTGACGAAAATGTTTGTAGAATCTTTTATTTAAATAGTAAATAAAATTTAATAGTTAATCATAATTTTGGACTATATATCATTAACTACACTACGTACCGTCTTTTTGCAATAAAGATGTTCATGAGAGTATTTTCCAGTAATAGGTTCATCTTAATAGGTGATATGGTTTTCGTTCAGTAGCAATTATGAGCTTTGCAAAATAATTTGTTTTTCTCAGTTTTTCAAAAACTACGCATGAGCTTTTACACTGAAGCATATCATTTTGTTCTGCTCAGTAAGCTCTATCGGTTGCCTAAAACTATTCTGACCTTTTAATATCTTTCTTTGTTAAACGTTAAGAACATTGTAGAATTTCTGAAGCTTTTGTTCATATCTAATGTATATACAGGGTGTTCATTTATTATGTAACCAAAATCCACTGGTGAAATCCACACACCTGAACAATAAAAAGTCCATATAAACCTAAGGCGAAAAACGCGTTCTTTCAAAGTTACGAGATACCGAAATCGAGAAAATTGTAACTTTGAGGCTGCCTAGCTCGAAAACTATGAGATATATCAACGGCGGTTTAAAAAAAAAATATTAGAGGAAATAGTACGCTATCTATCTAAATTACTATGTTTCAGAGTTGGGTTCTACCGGCGTAACGGATTTTATAGAGGGAGCTGCGGTATAGCTTCTGCTCTTCCGTCCCTCTCTCTAAAATCATGTGCGCTGGTACAACCCAACTCTGAAACATGTTTATTTAGATACACATCGTACTAGTTCCTCTAATATTTATTTAACCGCCTTTGATATCTCTCATAGTTTTAGAGCTAGGCAGCCTCAAAGTTACAATTTTCTCCATCTCGGTATCTCGTAACTTTGAAAGAACACGTTTTTCGCCTTATGTTTATATGGACTTTTTTAGTATTGAGGTGTGAGGATTTCACCTGTGGATTGTGGCTACATAACAAATGAACACCCTGTATAACTTCACGAAAAAACCCTCAATTCACAAAAATTAATTTATCTAGTACGAATGTAGAAGGAATAGTTCACTAATGAAAATAAATAAATATATATATATATATATATATATATATATATATATATATATATATATATATATATATATATATATATATATATATATATATATATTTACTTTCGAGCGAAAACAGAAGAGTTTTCTGATAATAAAAGTCAAGCTCCTGATTTAAATTGTTTTATACATTTCAATACCTCTCTACATGCAAACAAAGTAATTCTTTAGTATGTTCCGTCTATATACAGACGTAGAGGCCATGTATGTAAACGAGTGGGGATCAAATTTTAAATTTCATATTTCTATAACATTATGCGAGAGGAGAATGAGAATTATCTCTCAGCTTAAAAATCAGAGAATATTACTGAAATATGAAAATCGAAAATTACAATATTCTCCAAAATTACTTTAATGATTTTATTTATAAGTCATAAATCAAAATTTCGTTTAGAGTCCTACAATATGGCGCTAAGTGGACAATTACTTTTGGAGTGAGATTTTTAAGCATTTTCCTCAAGAAATGTTTCAGAGTATTTTGTTAATGTGGAATAAATAAATATTTCAGTAACATTCTTACAATATGGCATAAATAATTTCACTTCTAAAAATTTGAAAAGGCAGTTTACTTCCAGATCATTTTTCAGATAATTTTCTCAAAAATATGCTCAGGTAATTTTGTACATATTTCATTAATAAATATTCCATTAATAATCCTAGAATGTGGAATAAGCCATTCTTTTAGCAAAATTCAGAAAAAATATTACCCGAATAGGAAATACAGATTTTAGGAAGAAGATATTCAGTTATATCTTTAAAACAATGACAGAAGGATATTACCTGTATATTATTTAGGTAGTATATGACAATCCAGATTAGTGCAATTTTGGACGTAGTAATATGCATTGAAGACTAGTATTTTTGCGCGATAAACCTTTGGATGCAATAAATATTTATAGTGTTAGTTACTTGTGTTATTAAAAAGCTTCAAACTTACTTATTTTAATAACAATCTTCGAACTCACTCCCTCTCTCTCTTTCTATATATATATATATATATATATATATATATATATATATATATATATATATATATATATATATATATATATATGTCTTGAAACAAGTACCTTGGTTTAAGAGAATATTTGTATTTGTGAGTGAAATAGATGCTGTGTAATTATTGTCGTCTGTGCGCTGGGAGCTTCATTTAGAAATGTGTTTTTGTAAATATACATGTATACTTTCGTTGTGGAAATTGAAGAGACTAAGTGATAAGCTTCTCTGGTTACCTTGGCTTTTCCCTTATGTAGTGCCTCCAATGGTCAACATTTTGTCCTCTGCTCCTTGATGTAATATTATTAACGTCCGCCTTACTTGTTCTCGTTTGAGTGACTCTTGTAGCAGTTAAGGAGAAGTTTAAACTAGTTTGTATTGTATTTCTAAACGAGAAGAACTTCAACATTTCTCGTATCTCGTGTAATAAATAAAGGAAAATTACTTGGAACCACCTACTCATCCATTTAGTCGATGGTTTCAAGTATACTCAGAAGGCTGAATTGTAAACTATGTCCCCAGGTGACGAAACCACAATCCTGTAAATGTCAAAGAGCCTGTCAGCGAGGAAGGAAGGACTTTCATGGCGCTTTGACTTACAACTACGCTGTATTTAGTGATTAGTATCCATCCTGGAAGCAAATGTCCGATGCACTTAAGAAGTCAGAACTAACCTGCAAGATTATATTATTTTATTAAGATCTTATTCTGTTGAATGGGTTGAAATTTAGCGTACCTTTCAGTGCCAAGGCTGTATATATAGACCTACAGCTTAACGTAGGACCCGAACCGCCTGAGCTTTCAGCGGAAATCGAACCCGGATCTTCTGTGTCAAAGCCGCGTACGCTAACCATGGGGCCAGGAAGGGGCTCAAGATTTTATATCGGAACTAAATAAGAGTTTGCATACTGAGAAACACAAGATCTTAAGAACAAATACTTAATAAACATTAAATAACTAAGCCAAAGATATCAATAGAATTGCCATTTTATGCATTAGTTACTTCTTTCACAGTTCTGGATTCACACATCGTGTTGGTTGGTTTCTTGTTTGTTCCTTTTCAGAAACAATGCTGTTTGAGACAGTGGTCTACAGCTTAGCGTTGGGTCAGAACCACATGGGTTCGCGATAGTAATCGATTCCAATTTTTCCGTCTCGAATGTACCTATGGTAACCACATATATACTCGGAATTTTCAACAAACCTGTTGTAGATGGAAATGTCTTTTCTCTCTGAAAGGGTAAACAGAAATATTACAAAGCAACAATAATGCAGAAACAAACAATATAAAAATATATCTTCATATACGCCATCTGGAGACGAGGGACAACTTTCCGATAGATCAGGACCATGATAGATTCTTGGAGATAGACAACATTCACCTTCGCAAGTTGATGTGTCTTACATCCCTCTTGGGCTCCATTATGGCTATATGGTTTGCGTATTATGCGTGTTAAAAGCAGAAGACTCGGGTTCGATTCCCGGTGGGAGCTTTCGTAGCTCGGATATCACCAGGTCCATATCTCATATAACACCAGTGCTGGGAGTAAAACTAAACCAACTAACCTACTTACGTACCTTCAACTTCCCATCGTAACTATAGCAGGTAAGATCATGATTGTGAAAAATGTTCTCGGCATTGATAATAAACCACAGTACGTCCCTTGCCAGACATCCTTACAAATTTCCGAATGGTATCCTTACAAATTTAGACCTCACCCAATATAACAAACATTCTTCCAGTTTGAATCCTCCGAGTGTCATTCATTCACTTTGTGCAGTTTGTTTTACATTCAACAATGTGTCACAGGAGGTTGCTGTAAACCCGGCTCTTATGTGCTCATCGCAGGTCAAGACGACGATAAATGACGTCACTGATAGCGAACTTCACTAAATTTAATTTTGGGGACACTTTACGTTACGATTATGGTCCCAATTAACGAATTCCTCAAGCACCTCAAGAAACAATTTTGCAGATGACCTACAACGGATCTCTTTTGTTAGTGATGTCTCTGCTGTGGCTCTATCTATATTTTCCTGGTCACCATATCTTTAACTATGGTTACCACTATGGTTAACCCATTTTTCTGACAGTTTCATGTTTGGTTCTAAGAAAAATGTGGGTATAAAAGAGCCTAATATTACCTTCTTAACAACGATTCATTTTCATTGGCATTTCACTAGCAACAGCATAATACCCTGGCACCTACAAGCTGAAACACCACACCGATTAAACAGATGACAGCAATGTCGCAAAATATATCGAACATAAACCGATCTACTTTTGTGTTACCCAAAATAATACAGATATTTTGATCTTTTTCAAAATTACCCGCCACCTTCAGACATTTTTTCTCACTTCTTGCAAAAGCACTCCTCCTATCCTGACTACGGAAAATTAAGGTTCAAATTAGGTACAATATGGTAAGTCAAATACGTATGAAAATATTATAATTGTAGATATAGCATACACGTGTCATTCATTGCACCATTCAAGATCTATTACACTGTAGAAGCACTTCCAATGGGCCTTTCTCTTCCTCCGTTGGGCCACAGTAAGGACGTGTCCACGACTTTTAATTACCATCCGGAACTTTAATTCGCAATGTAGGTTGCAGTCTACAGTTCACTGTGCCATCTCGCCGTCAAATATTGTGTAGGAGGGTTTTCCTTCAGGGCCATTTGGCGCAAGTACTGAGCTTCAGGTGAAGCTACTGCAGTATACGGTTGCTTTCTACTCCTCTTATTGGATGAACGAAGTGCTAGAACGTCGGGTTATGCATGTCGATTACTTATGTTCTTGGTACATTGATCCCAATGCACATCCATTTTCTCTGCACTGTTATTGAATCTATGCCATGGAAAACTTGGCTTGGAAAACGTAGCGTTCTCAATACCTGTTTTCCTTGTTCAATTTTGAGACTTCCATTCGATAGAGCATCAAAAACTATCTCGAAGAAGTGATGGAATTTTTGCGTCATTCTTACTGTTCGTGAGATATTGGCCATAAAAGTTGCGATTTTGGGAGATTTAAGGAACCATATCTCGGAAACCGTAGTTAATAGATAGAATTGATGTTATCAATATTGGTGTTGATCAATACTAATATTGATTCAATGACAATACCAATTATTAATTCAATAATTCTTGCGTCATTAGTTAATCAAATAAATTTAATATACAATTTGATATAAATTTCGAAAAAACAATTCTTTCAAGTTCTTTCTGGCAATGCTCTTGGAGCATTCTCAACTGGTTTTGTTGGAAATGAACCGAGAATAATCTTACTAAGACAAACACTTAACAATTTTGTCCAAGAAAGCTTTACATGCCTTGTAGTTGAACCAGTTTGTGTAGAAAATGGAACTCCTGAAAACAATGAATAGATCAATATTTTCACGCCCCTATTAGTGGAGAGTTCTGATATATCTGAGCAGTTAGGAGAAGTTTGGGAAGCATGATTTTGTTTTTATTGTTGTGATAAAATGGAGTTTTTAATCATAATAGCACAATCATGGTATTTATTAACTCTCTATGTTAAGTATTAAATCAATATAATTTAAACTTGAAGTCTTAAAAGTAAAGGGAGATTATACTCCCATATGAATTATATCACTAAGTAGTGTTATATTTTCCAATGAAAGTACATAATGAATTTGTCGCTGGCGGAAATCATGGGAAACTTATTATCTTATAATGCACGAGTAGTACACATTTTTTTTTTTTTTTTTACTTCGAAGTTTCACAAAACCTACAACAATATTAACGTATGATGGAAAACATCCAAAGATTATATATATATATATATATATATATATATATATATATATATATATATATATATATATATATATATATATATAGTGTGTCCATAAAGTCTGGGTACACAGGGAATTCTAATAATTTGTTTTTGTATTTACAGAGTGTATTATATCTCTGTCTAAAGAAGAACGAGTCGAGTTCATACTCTTAAATAGACGAGAAAAATGATCGCATCGCAGAATTGCGGAAGAATTTAACCTTCGACACTCTCATCGTCAACCTATTTCTTTTACTGCCGTTGGGAAATTAATCACTAAGTTTAAAGAAACAGGTAGTGTGTTGGACAAACCCCGTTCCAGACGACCAAAGGCTTTAGAGGAAACGAAAGAGGTTGTCTTGGCTAAAGTTTATGCTAGCGCAAAGAAATCGCTTCGTCGGTCATCCACGGAGTTGGGTGTTCCAAGGTCAACCATCTACAAAACCTTGGCAGAGGAGAAGTTTCATTCATACAAGTTACAGATCATCACTTAAATGAAGATGACCCAGATAGACGCATGCAGATGTGTGAATGGTTTGCAGATAAATTGGATGAAAATATAAGTTTTACTAAAAACTGTGTTGATCTATGATAAAGCTGTGTTTTATGTCAATGTTGGAGTGACGCAAACAAAATCTTCGATACTGCTCTGAAGGCAATCCACATTGGATGAGTCCATCCAAATAACATGGCTGCCAAAAAAAGGATGATGAGTTGTGGTTTGAAGAAAGCACATGTACTGGGACCTATCTTCTTTGATGATTATGTAAGGGGGTGAGACTTATCTAAACATGCTGAGAGGCAAATTGATGTTTCAAATTGAGCGTTTGGGTGAGGGACTTCCAGACTGGTTTCAGCACGATGGGGCTCCTGCTTATTTTGCTGCAGCTGTTAGAGATTGGTTTAATGATAAATTTTCCTCACTGAATTGGAGTGGTCCCCTCGTTCACCAGACCTTTCTCTCCCCTTGATTTCTTTTTCTGAGGTATTCTGAAAGAGAAAATTTACTCTATTAAGATTAGAAATCTAAACAACCTGACAGAACGCATTATCAATCAACGTGTTGAAATCGACGGGAATTCAGACCTTTCTATCGCATTCACCTTACTGTTGCAAAGCGCATCAAATTATGCATTGAACAGCACGGAAATCATGTTGAAAATATTATTGATTAACATTAAATTGACTAAAGTGTGCTTTTTCCCATGTACCCAGACTTTATGGACACCCAGAAGATTTCATTGAGCTTAAAAAAAAATATGCATTAGGGTCTATCCTCATGCGTAGTTTTGAAGAAAATTAACAGAATATGAATTTTTATGTACCTAAAAATATACACTGAGAAAAATCTGTTATCCGGATAGCGGTAAATTGTACAACTATACAGAATCCTCATGTTTACTACGGAAATCTGTGCGGAACATATGTTATACATATGCTACATACTTTTCCCGCTTAGATATTACATCACGCCGTTGAGGATATATGTCATCCAATATTCTTCCGTATATAACATACATATACGTATGTTAAATACGTCAGCTATATGTTACATATGTCCATCTGTATTTGAGATCCTGACCGCCTATATACAGTTCTTTCGTTCGTACAGAAAGTACGTTTATTCTGAACGCTTATACGGAAAGTACGTATAAATATACTTTTTCAGTTATACGTTTTCTGTACGTTAAGTCCAAAAACTACAATGATTTGCACATACAACCTACGTTTTTTTTACGTACGCCAATGGTTTTTTTTTTTTTTTTTTTTTTTTTTTTTTGTAGTGTATCAGCAATAACATGCTGTCTACTAAGAGAAAGTATCATTAAAACAAATCTAATCAAACTTTTCATTCTGACTCAATCGTGACGAGGACATATCGCCACGATTCTGACATCCCCATTACCACCCTAACTAATCAATCAATTTTCATTCTGGCAGTAGTAAGAGGACAGTAACCTATGATTAAGGAGATATAATGTCGTAAGTTTATCATTATCTCTTAAAGTTTAATTTTGAATAGCTTTGAATTAATCTTTTCGTAATTGTATATATTTAGTGAGCGAAGTAGCTCAAGTGGTAGAGCGTTTGTTTCGCATTCGACAGGTCATGGGTTCGATTCCCGCTGCAGACCATCCTGACTGCTGTTTTCGAGGGTTTTCCTCAGTCTTACCAGGCAAATCCCAGGATGGTACCTACTAAATAGGTCCTGTCCGATACCTTCCCAGATCCTTTCCCTTATTATTGTTGTTAGATATTCAGTAAAAATGGCCTCTGAGCCGTATCTGGTGGTTGTTAAATAAATAAAGAAATAAATCTTGTGAAAGTGTATTGATTAAAATGTTCAGTTTATTAAGCACTTGATAACAGTATAGAATATTTTGAAAGTTAAACACTATTGTTTAAAATGTTTCCTTATAGTCATAGAAAAAAGTGCTTGAGCTAAATACTATGATTATGGTTCATATACTTAATTCAAGCTACGTTATTTCTAACAAATACTTCAAACATATGCCATTTCCTTTGTTTGTTTACACTTATAATATCTTCGAGTAAGACTTCCTTATTATTTTAATCCATGAAGTATGTAAGCAGACAGAAAATATCATGGAAATAAACTAATATTTAAATAATTATGTTCACATTACTTATCCACCCTTTTCTACCACTGTCTTTAATTAAAAAGAGCTTCTGTATATAGTTCAGCTCTTCTTCGTCTGAGGTTTGTTTGCATCAAGCCGTATCAAGTCAGAGACTACCGTATTATTGACTTAAACTTTGCTTTTCTCTAGAAATCTCAATTCCTATCTTTCGTGTTCCCAGTTCGTATTTTTTGGATACATTTATAATTTATGCGAACGTTAATGAAGTTTCTGTCATTAGGCTCACCTCACTATCTTGCTAACCGAAAAATTAATCGGAATTAATGGAATGTCTTCTTCACATTCATTACAGATTAGACGGTGTTTAGTCAGATACATTCAAAACAAAATCAGCTCATATAATTAATAATTTTGCTCAGAAGTAAAGAGAAACATATATCGGGAATATTCGTAGTATCTACCAATAATTGTTTCATATCTTGTAACTGCATTTTATATTAAGCTTCTGTGGAAACATATTTAACACTATCTTAAGCTACCTATTTTAATGAAATGTTATAAAAAGAACTGCAACTTTTATAGAACATAATATGTGTTTTGTTGGAGATTAGAGACATGTCCTTATAGTTTGTCTTGGCAAGTTGGTGAGAGAGAACAGGAGGAATATCTCGCTTCAACAATACAGAGCAACGAAATTGCAACACATTTTGACAATTGATGTCTTCAAATGCTTGTTTAGAGTCTTATTTATCCGAATAAGAGTTTATACAAAGGTAAAAATATGAATTTTGAGGGTTAGTATTAAAAATTGTTTTTCATTTCAATATAAATCTTTAGAGTGAAATGAAATTTTTCAGTTTTAGTCTTACGGTTATGCCCTGTAGGCTAAAGGATATGCATTATTAACGAAAGTGTGAATGATAGTGACAAAGTTCGTGGATTGAAAATGTGAAAGGAAACAGGAGAACACCGAGAAATCTCACAAACATGATGTTGTCAAACATAAACTTAAATGGCTTGGAATCAAACCAACACCTCACACCAGAGATAAGCGCTCAACGCTAGCCCCTGGGCCCCCTTCCATTTAATCAAATGCAACATTAAGGATAGTAATACAATTGATAGAAGACTTTATTGTTAACTGAGTTTCGTCCTATTATTAAATTACTATGGATAAAATTGTTTCTCCACTGTCGAATTTATAATATTTCGAAAATATTTTATTAACTTACATGGTTTTCAGTTTAAAGCTCACGAGAGAACATGTGTGTTTTATGATGATCAATATATTCAACATACTTCCAGCAATAACTTATTTATATCTCGTTTGCTTTTTCAACTTATTCTTCAGCAAATTGGAGGTTCTTAGGTCTTCTAAGTCACAAATAAATTCTAAAATTTATATTCTTTGGATTTTAGGCTTGTTTTCAAAATGCTAACAATGCTTGCATTTTTTAAATATCCCTATCAGTTTTTAATACAATATTTTGTATTTTAGGCAAAAGAGCTTCCGGCGAAGGACATATCAGGTACCTCTGACCCTTATGTAAGAGTGACTTTATTACCGGACAAGAAGCATCGGCTGGAAACAAAGATTAAGCGACGAACGTTGAATCCACGGTGGAACGAAACTCTCTACTTTGAAGGTGAGTACAACAAATATATTTAATGTTGCAGATTAATTTCTGTAACAATATGGTTTAGTAACAAATAATGTTTTTTATTTAAAAAATCAGAAATATGTGGATATTTTGTTATCTATATTATAATATTCATGGGTTATTGCTTATGATGTCTGAGGTTTGTGAGTCTTGAAAATTTTAAATAAAACCTGCAAATGTTTGCCAGAAATACAAAGAAACACGACTAGTCTTTTACTGAACAATTATTAAAAAAGAGACAGTTGGCTGAAATAAGTGATCTATCTACACCCTTACAAGATCCAAATTTCCTTAGAATTGTTCCATATTAAAGATCAAAAGCGCCTACTCGTTTGGCAAGTGCATATGCTACTTGTCATTAGTAAATTTTGCCCTCTCTTAAGTTTCTATTATCTTTCTCAACTATAAACTTATCGTGGTAATGTACTTACTTATGACAATTGATTTTTATGTTTTATCCGTAATGCTCGAATTTTTCTCTTCAGTGATTGCCTATGATCACGCATAACTAATTCTAGTTTTGTAAATAAACGAGAACCCTAAACACCATATAATGAAAAGAAAATAGCTTATTTTATATCGAAAACTGATCGAACCAACATATAAGTATTAGAATAGGGGAAGAAACAACAGACGATACTGTGATTGGAAAAGGAATTCAGCATACATGTTGTCTTTCACTTTTGTAATTTCGTATCTAGAAGAGAGAGTGAAGAAAATATCTGCACAAGGAATATGATATTTTGGCTCTAAAATTTGGTATCTGACAGACTGAGGTTAGTGGTATTTAAAAGTTAATGTGATACAAGATTACTACCAATTTGCAACAGCTTGTTTAAAATAAATAATCTTTAATTAATAGGACAAGCACGCCCAATTCCGCAATGTTTTATATTTGTTAATACTACGTGTTGTCCGTTTTTGATTTTAGAAATTTAAGAGTTTTGCCTTGAAATTAGACTACAGTTGTTCATAATATCCCAATAGACTTTTCTTGTTTCACAATAGAGTTGCGTAGTTTCCTAACATTATCGTTTGTTATTGATTTGTTAATAATGAATTTATTACGTATGTAAACACTCGAACATTTTTTACTTCATGCATTTGTTGTTACTATTATTTTAATATTATACGAACCCAACTTATATATCCTTATTCAAATTAACTAATATCAACAAAATGTATCTATAGAAAAATAGTTATTTAAAAATAATAAACTTCATAGAATAGACATTAAACAATAAAATTAAACATTAATTTATTTAATTTAGTTAATTAAATAAACAATTCAAGCCTAATGAAAAGAATACTTAGCCTACATAACAGATCTATTGAGAAATGAACAAATTCTCTGACATAAATCTGTCTTTCCCAGAATCTCCCTATCATCTCCATGTTACAGAACTCTAAAACACATAACTATAACATTAAATACAACACATATAGACTATGTTAGATTTATACTGTAAATCCAAGAATAGTTTGAAATCTAACAAACTGAGCATTCAATGATCATCACTTAATTTCCTTAGACTAAATTCCTTCCTTCATGTAGCAAAACTATAACATGTACTAATACGAAATAATTTTAGATGTTTAAAAGTATATTTTAATAACAAAATATTAAACAATGGGGAATATCCAAATTCGGAATATGTGCTATTTTAGACAATATTCCTTAAGAAAGAGCTCTGTTCTATAAATCTCTGTTTGTCGTTACTCGTATCAGGACAAAAAGAACATACCAAAGTTAAGCCTCTAACTGACTTTCAATTACGTTTACGAAAATCTTGAATATACCATTACAATCTTAATTATTTCTCCTCTACATTAACATACAAATGATTTAATAGTGTAAATTCTGTGCTATAAATACCTGGTAAAATAAATGGGGAGCTTCACTTCAGGTCCTAAGACACTTGAAAGATCACACTTTTTTTCTATATTTAATTTAGTTTCTTACAAATCCTCTAGATGACAGAAAAGAAAAATATTTCTCCATATAACGAAATACATGTTGCCAATTATTGATGGGAACCACAGCACTTCTGCAGCCATCCATAAGTTTGCAATATTTCATTCTACAAGGTACTGCAAAAATTGGGAATAATGCGAAATTATACAAACTTGCCCTATATTCTTGCATATTTGCACAGCACTTGATTATATAGTGAATTATCTTCTCCATTTCATTATGTAGTGGTTCTTTATACTATATTAACTGTTAGTTTTCATTTTCCTACAATGAATCACGTTGGTTGGTTGGATTGTACTCTATCGTTTCTTTCACCACGTAGACTATATGAGACACATATTCTGTAACCGGGAATGGAATTTGGTCCTTCCAAGCCATAAATCAACTTGCGGTTGAGCTAAAGAAGAAATAGGTGTTTGCAGATATAGGGAGTCCATAAAGTCCTACAGGAAAGTAAAACTCTATAACTTGGAAACTACGTAATGTATTAACAAATACTTTTTGGTGTACTTACAGAAAGGTTCAACGTTTTGTTGCAGCTAGTTAAGGTTCATCGCCAAACCTCTAATTGTGCACAATTCACGTCCAAACACTCTTGCAGTCTTTTTGAGAAACCAAGAATTGCGTGTTGGTGGTGCTCGTCTGGAATGTTCAAAATCACATCAGTTATTTTGTTCTTGAGATCGTGCAAATTAGCTGGCTTCTGCGAATACACCTTGGTCTTCACGTGTCCCGACAACCAGTAATCACAAGGCGACAAATCTGGTGATCTTGTAGGTCAAGGTGTGGGTCCTCTTCGGCCAATCCATCTCTCCTTAAAATCGTCGTTAAGAAACTGTCGAACTTGAGGGGCATAGTGCGGCGGTGCCCCATCCTGTTGCATGTGGACCTCATTAAGGATGCCTAAACTAGTAAGTTCTGGCAAAAGGAATGTCTGTAGCATGTTCAGATAATTGTTACCATTTACCGTCTCTTCTTCGAAGGAAAAAGGGCCGATAATGTGGTCCATTGAAACACCACACCACATATTGACTTTGGGACTACCCCGCTTGTGCTCCTCGAATTAACGTGGATTTTCCACCCCCCAAATTCGGCAGTTGTGCCTGTTCAGTTTTCCCGACACATGAAATGTGGCTTCATCTGAAAACAGAAATCGAGACAGAAGGTCACCATCTTCTTGTAAGCGGATAAGCATTGACTCACAGAATTCCATTCTCATGCCACAGTCTTCCTCTATCAGCTCGTGCATAAATTTCAAATTATAGGACCGGACCTTCAAATTCATGCGTACGATCTTGTGTAACGTTGACTTCGGTATTCCCAGTTCCAATGGCCTACGTTTAAGCGACTTCATTGGACTCCTGGCTACGCTGTCCTGCAACGTGTGAATCATATAGTCACTCGTTCCTGGCCTTCCACTGCGTGGTAAATCTGACACACTTCCGGTTCCTTTGAACTTCTCGTACCACCTCTTGATATTTGTTTCTCCTGGGGTGTTTTCCCATACGTTGTTTGGAATTTCTCCGCACTGAAACGCAAGATTTTAATTCCGCAAACCACAAAACACATTGTGCCTTTTCTTTAATAGATGCCATCTTAAGCCACGTGATTACCAGCGCAAACGTAATCGAGAATTGTGGCCAGAACAAAACTTTAAACTTCCCTTCTTCCAACCCCAAAAATTTATACACTTAAACGTAACGGTCTCCAAGTCATAGAGTTTTACTTTCCTGCAGCACTTTATTGATTCCCTATTTCTATTGTTGTGGGATTTGAAGAAAAAATTAATGTGGTGTTGGAAAGCTTGAGGAGAACTTGCGATTAAAATGGCTTAAAAATAAACGGAGAACAATGGATGAAATTCACTGAGCCGAACTCGAAACAAATGAAGAGGTATTTGGAATAAATAGCGGGGGAGAAAATAACATTTTTATAAAGCATGAAGAGAAACTTGTTAGAATATTTTCTGAAAAAGAAACTGCATAATGAGTAATCTTAAGGAACACATTATGGTAGGAAAAGAGGAAGAGACGAAAGATACTACATGATGGATGGCATTAAAACAGAACATTGCTACGTCAGGACAAAGAGATTAGCTGAGAATCGTGATTCATAGAAGATTCTCAGTTTCCAACACGTGTCACACTGCATTTAATGATGACAGACATCATCAAAAGAAAATGGTATATATTGCATGCACCTGAAAATATAGAATGCACATTTAACATTGATTTTTTCACATAATTTATTTCTGTAATAAATAACTCTTCGTGCGATATTGTTCCCCCAGTTGAGTCAGGAAAATGGTACGAGTTACAAAGATCTTGCTTGTTGAGGTAGGTATAAAATAATTTGTACAGGAGATAATTTAAATGTTGTTGTCTAATGTTTAGCATTATTTGTAAGTATTTTGTACATTTGTATAATTGAGCACTCTCTATTATTATTATTATTATTATTATTATTATTATTATTATTATTATTATTATTATTATTATTATTATTATTATTATTATTATTAGAGTCTGTATCACTTTTCGTAAGTATTTCACCTCACATGAAAATGCAACTGTTGCTAATTGTTTCATGGACATCCCTGCAAATAATTAAAATAAAACTTTGATAACATGATATATACTACACAGGCTATCCATAGAAGTAATCATTAACGTCGCAAGTAATGAAATTCTACTAACTCGGCAGCTATTTGTTAATTGTCAACTGCACTGCATGTAGTTATTACGTGTCCAGAATTCTTACGTCAAAGTGAACAAAATAAATACCAAGCAGTACAGCATACTTTGAGCGACTGCTGAAACCCTGACGTACAGACTGTAAAATACGCACACGAAAAAAGTATATTCCTCTTGATGTAGTTCGAGTTTCAACGGATGATCTAATTTCATATAGGACAATTATAACAGAATACATAAACCTACACAACAACATTGCAAGAATGAAATTATCTTTCTATGGTGATGTATTATTATCCTAAGCTGATAGTTTACAATGATATATCTAAATATTTCAAGCATATAGGAAATATGCCAACGTATCAGATAAAAGTAGAGCATATTAACACATGAAAGTGAAGACCTCTTATACTGATAGGTTGGGTTTAATGTAACGTGTTCATGTGAATAGAATACAGGGCCAAAGTACTTCAATCTCGATATTGAATCTGACATTCCAATTACAGTGTATATTCAAAATTAAACATTATTATGCAAAGCCATTCATGACATTGGATATCATGCTTGAGAATGACTGGTATAGAATTATTATATTGTCAAAGTCTTTTATTGACTACTGGTAATGACATTAATTTAAAGATGTTTGGACTTGTGTTTAAAGTCCACTTATTACTTATTACTACAGTATCTAGATTCATGATACAATCCCCAAATAGTCTTATGGCATAACTTTCTTATATATGACCATATGCAGCTACAGCTTCATTCAAAGTAATGTGTTCAAGATATTATGAAATCCACTCTTTAGAACGTACACTGCTATTTCCAAAAATTGCAGTATCAAACAAGCATGTGTCCAAGCTGACAGGACTTTTACGGTAGAGTATCAGGTACGAATAACAAGACGGCGCGTGAATGGACCCAGCAACGCTCTCGATTCGTAGTTCGACATGAAACAATGAGAGGTGATTTACGCAGCACTTAGGTAGTGAATCCTGTACACGCAACCAGGTAACATTTAGGCATTTCAGTGTGTCTCGACGACGTCAAAGGCACAATATAAATATAACAACTACGGATCATCATCCCAAGTAAAAGGTACTTCTCGTACTGCATAATTTGTGTACGTACAGATCATGCAGCCACGGCAGTAATGCGTTTGTATGAAAAAAGTGCACAGAAGAGAACCACACGTAGGGACAATTGGATAGTGGAGAGCACAATATAATCACTTCGCAAGATGACAAAAGGAGAGTACAGTGTCATCCATAATATTACGAATAGCTCAATGCTAGATTGTGATAATGATGTATGCTTGTTTGCATCCACATTTTGACGGAATCTGCAAAATATGTGTGACTGGTAACACGTCTACTTTTCATTGTTTACCTTGACCCAAAATCACAAAAGCGTCAGGCCGTAAAGGGCTCATAACACCGTCGTTGCATGCTGAGTAGCAGATGATTGTATTCAAGAAAGATTCTATTTCAACTTGTTCTACATTGATAGTAGCATCCGCTTTAGACACTATCATGCTGAGCTCAATTTGTCAGCTTCTGTATCGTTGAACGTCTAAGCTGCCAAACTCTAGATACGATAATGTGGTTGCTTAGTTGAAGTTCAGCTTCCCATTCAGCACTGACGCTGTATGAAACTTGAGTCTACAGTTTAAAGTGAAATCTGAATGTCAAGGAACCCTGACCCTAATATGTTTAAATGGAACGGTTCCCCGATCGAAAATCTGTCCCTGGATATAATGCACCGAAGGCCTGGACGCTAGCCACTAAACCATCTGCTGCGGCTATTTGATACGAATACTATTACGAACAGCTATTGCCGCTGTGGAGTACTATTACGAACAGCATGGGATTTTGATCACTGCGTTTTGAGGGCATCACGAGCGACCGCTACGTAGGGAAGTTCTAGATCCCGAGGTTATCTTCCCTTCAGATAACTCCAGTGATTACATTTCAGCAGAACGATGTCCGGCTGCATTTCTGTATCCCAAAATGTACTTCTTCCAGGAACTGTATAACTTCTTTTGAATCTTATCGGTTGCATGACATGTGTCTATCTAACATAAATGTGATATCGTTGGTTGGCACTTTCTTTGTCCAGCAGACCGTGTCAGTGAGTTATAGACTCATATACAAGTTGAGTGTCAGGCATTTTTCAGGAATACATTCAAAGCCTTTCATTAGATGACATGGCATAAGCTTTGGTGGATGTAACAACTATATAATTGTTGTCCAGTTTTGAAATTGTAATTATTTCTTTAAAATGATGTGACGAAAATGTGGTTCAAATTTCATTTCATTCACATGGATTTGTGGTGTTGCTTGTTTCTACGAACAACTATGTTGCATTCAACTTTCATGTGTTTATCAACCTTGCGTATCAGTAACTTCGATTTCATAATTTATATCCTCGTCAGATTAATTGTATTTTATTTACCGTAGTTGACGTAGAATTAGAGGGGAATATGTTCAATGACATATCTTCTATATGAAGAGAAGTAAAACCCAGAAACTTCTTTCCTGGCGCTATAACTTAATTATGAAGATCTGTGGTTGTCCAGAAATGCATGTTCAACTGGATAATAAGTGATCAGCGCGTCCGCTCTCAGGTGTCTTATTACTGGCTTTCTTAACCAGAATTCGCTATCTCTTTATGCAAGCTGCTCCCCAATGGGTTCACTATGCTGGATCGACATGAGGAAATTTATGATCCCTCTTGCAATCGAATGCAAAATCCAGGGGATGACAAGAGGATTTTCCTGTATAAAAGATTTAGGGATGATAATTATCCGTAGTAAAATATTCGTGAGAACGAAAGTATGATTTCAAAGTATCAATCATTTCTGATGCTACATTCATTGGTATAATATTTTGGTCTTGTTATTTTACATTTACCTTTTGTTCACATTCATTCGCACGAAAGATTTTCCTTAAATTCATATAAGTACAGACAAGAAACTAAGATTGAAATTGCCAATAACTAAAAATTTTCAATAAATTGCATTGGTCAGGATATGAACGTTTCATAGTAAGAACAAAGGAAAAATGTGTAGTTTGAAGAATTGTTATGCGATAGTTTGCTATATTTAAACGTTCCGAGTTCGTTGTATATATTTGTATATAGAATGGCCGAATTTGCTCAAACCGTTTCTGTGTAATAGTTCTTTTAATTTTGCATTTCCTGTATCACATGTCCCATTTTGTTCAGCATGCCAAGATCAACGTATAAAACCCTTCCCTGGTGGAATACCTAACCTTGTACGAAAAATGGCTTCAATCCATCGAGTTCATTTTGAGTGATGAACGGGCAAACGCGTATTCGGCTTTGTAGAATTATGCTGTAGATAGGTGCTGTAAGTATTTCTGTCACTACGGTAAAGCGCAAAAATGGATAAAAATGTTTGAAGAATGATCTAAATAGGGACAACTCATTCCGTTTCACAACACTTGTTTTGCAATTAAACTATTTATAGGCAGGTAATGTAATATTTAAGCTACTAGCCCCGCCTATCCCATCAACTTACCTATATTCCATACGGCCAGATGCTCAGCCGCCATAACTTAAAAGATTTTCATTCTTTGGATTGTTATATATACAAAGTCTCGTTGCGCAACTTCATTTCCTCCTTTGGACCCCCTGCCAAGCTTATGAGTATCAAAAAATCGTTCTTTATTTTATTCTTATTTTAAGTATAATTTAGGAACTAAAAATCAGCACATCATAATATCTCACAAGCTTTTAAAGCAGATAAAGATCTATCACCATGTTGAGTTTCAGATGGGTTTGGTTGAAATTGTACGATATACAGCGCCCTTGAGGTGGATTTTTCAGGGAAAAATAAAATGAACAAAAAGTAGCCAAACATTTCCCAATACTTGCATCATCTGAGCGTATGTGCTTTTCTGTGTTGTTATATTTCTTTTTCTTTATGAAAAATAATAGTGATTTACTATGAAATCTAGTTTAAAAACTTTTAAAAAAGTAATTCACTGTGTTATTATATATATGGAGAATATATTTTAATTGAAGATGTTATACAGGCCCTCGAGCCAGAGCAGGTATTATATTACTGATATGTGTGAATGGTGTTTAATGAGTAAAGTTCTGTACTACCGACCTTACTATAGCTAAGTAGATCTAAGCCATATAACAAGGGTAGGAATTCTGAAATAACAAATTGCTCTCAATTCTTAAAAGATTGGTCATTCCTAATGTATATGAATCTTACGGAAAGTGACTAGAAGCATTCGAAATGTGAATATAGAGAAGAATATAGAAAATTATCTAGATGGAGTGGAAATTCCGACAGGAATTGACTGTGCTATTGCTTGTGAATTGAGTAAGGAAAACAAAAGATAGAAGAAAAAGCTTACATTTGATATATTACACTCGTATTAAAGAAAACTTCGCACATTGGCAAAATGAGATTGGTAGAGAAACGTATGATTGGAAATTTCTCAACTTATGCGGAAAGTAACCTGCAAGCGATGGCAAAATGCAATAATAATAATAATAATAATAATAATAATAATAATAATAATAATAATAATAATAATAATAATAATAATAATAATAATAATAATAATAATAATGTATCTTGAGCTCCCTGGCGGCTAAGTGATTAGCGTGCGCTCCTTTGGGATGGAAGGCCTTTGTTCGATTCACGACTCGTGTGATTCGGATCCCACGTTTCATATAGCCTTGTTGCTGAAAGAGATGTTAAAAGGATAGAAGAATGAAGAAGCTAAAACGAAAATCAAATCAAATAAATATACGTACCTCATAATAATATTTCAACTGAAAAATAGCATATTGTTTCCAAATGTATTCAAATGAAACACCAGCCTGTAATATCTTAGCTAGAATGACCGACACTATAAAACACCGTAGTAATTTGAGCCCACATAATCGAATTCTCTATGAAGCCTTCAAAAATTACAGAAGATATTCATGTTTTCAGAAACTAAGCAAGAAATTGGAGCTATTTGTTTTACTTTTTGTAGTTTATTTCCATTTTTGTATTCTTTGCGTCTGGTAAAGAAAAGAAATGAACATGAAAAGAAAGAAACAAGTTTTAAGACGGAATATTTTTTAAAAGTTTGACACGCTTGGATTTCTTTAAGTTTACAAAATAAACAAAGACCTGCTATTAAGAAAAACTTATTGTATTCCTCCGTGTATATGGATAACCTTGATGTTGAGTTATATTGAACAAACATTGTATTTCCGTTCCTTATACCTAGGTATATAAGGCTGCTTTCACGTTAGATCTCGATGCAAGAAAAAACGCGGGGATACTTTGCGTGAAATATAGTCTTGCCCCCCAATACCATGGTCATGATGAACTTGGGAAAGTTGGGTTCCACCGGGAGCGCGAATGAACCACTGTGATAAATTACTTGCTCTGAGCTTCTCAAAACAATATCTAGAACCCAAGAGAGAGAGAGAGAGGTAACGTAGAAGAAAAAGGAAAAATCGATTCTCGGGTAAAACTCGCACCGGGAATTGAAGCTGATGTTCCGAAATATCTTTCGTGCTATCGAAGTAAATTTTGTTTTCTTCCTCGCAAGCTTGTTCTACTTACGTTTATTGTAGGTGGTGTAGGAAGCCGGAAATTACATTAGTAGTATCGGTACTTGCATTTGTAGTTATTTTAACTTCAAAAGAAATGTTGATGAACGCTAATCCTTCTGGCGATGAACAACTTCTGTAACGGCGATACACGTATATGGCAACATCATACTGAACATTTATAAAGTAAACCAAAATAAAATTGCACATAATCAGAAAAGAAAGAGAAAGAATGGCAAAGTTGAGCAATGGCAAAGTTCTGTTATCATTACCTTGTATTATTATTTCAAACTGTATTACTGACAGTTCAAGGTCGATCTACGGAAAGAAGATATTGGAAATTGCACGTGCAAGAAAAAAGTATTTGAATGAAACTTGAAGTGATATCCATTCTAGTAGGCAGTGTTGCCAGATTTCTAGATTTATTGTATTCTTGCTGGTCGTCGGTAGCAAATAAGTGTAACCGACAAATGAATTCATAAAAGGATGAATTTAATGGAGTTCGTAATTTTAATTTACCTTAAGAGTTAATTTCCATTGGTATTATTACGAGTATTCTGTATATTCAAAGTGGAAATCCAATGCCATCGAGCATTAGTCTACAACTCTTTATTAATAAACTCTTTGAGATATTTGAAATTGCAAACATTATGCTTTTTTTTTTTTTTTTTTTTTACTCTACTTGGTTTGATAAGTTTTGTTTTCAAAACAAATATATAACATTATTCTTCAATAGTGTTATTGTCTTTTTTCTATCTAGACTTGACTTTCCAAATTGTGGTATTGAACAATATACAATAGGTTATAATTTAATTGATTACCTAACATCACAGAATCCACTACTCAAATGTAGCTTACAGTAACGTTGTTTTCAAAAACTTCCCTTTCTTATGTATTTATTTACTTTTCTTTGGCTTAGTGGCGGGTTTCCACAGTTTGAGAAACCTATTAATCCATTTACGTAAGTGCTACAGTACATTTAATACGTGAATTATCTTTAGATATAATAATAAAATGTGGAAGCCCTCCCTGTAGGTCTAGTGGCTAGTGCATACCACCCATGGTTCGATTTCCAGTGGAATAGCCTTGAAATTTGAACGAATTAGAATCTTACTCATTATAATCTTTTACCACGTTCACAAGCTGGATTTCGTCCAAACTACAGCATTAACGATCAGTTATTACGTCTCCTCAATCACATCACCAACCATTATAATACATCACGACCACTTTGTCTTACCTTATTTGATTTTGAGAAAGTATGACACGCCGGACCTATGCGTAAACTTTTGAACTTTTGTCTTCCTATCACTTATATCCGATTTATCTATAACTTTTTGCATTGTCGCCTTGAGTAGTAGTCCCCGGCGTTGGCGCGAATGACTCATCCTCACTCTCTTTTATGACCAGGATTTTTTATGGCGAACTGAGTCAGCAAAAATTTTTGTGACGTCATAGGTCAAAGGTCAATGACCTTGGCCCGGGGTCAATGACCTAGGGGTACCTAGGACCACCCCCTCTAAATTTTGGCAGGGGTACCTTGGCCCACCCCCTAAATTTTGGCAGGGGTACATAGGACCACCCCGCTTAAATTTTGGAAATTGTCAAATCTAAAAATTTGGTATGGTAGCCTAGGACCATAGTATGTACCTCTATCAGTATTGGGTGTCTATGTCGTTCCCTTTCATGGGTAAAAAATTGCCAAAAATTCAAATTTCGGGGGTTTTTGACCTAATTTATCCCCTTTGATGAGGTGTTATTACCCTATATAGTTATATGGGCGTATACAGGGGTCCATTACCTTTCATAAGACATGTGAATATTAATGCACCCCTTTAAAAATTTGGGAGGGGTACCTTGGCCCACCCCTTCATTTTTAGAAATTGCCCAATTTAAACATTTGGTATTATAGTATAGGACGCTAATATGGATCACTATAAATTTGGGTGGTCCACCTCGTTCCCTTTTAGGGGTACAAAATTGCCAAAATATAAACGTAAGCAATACGTTGTACCACGTGTTTGGTTTTCGACCTAATTTATCTCCTTGGATGAGGTCCTATTACCTTATATGATTATATGGTCATGTATAGGGGTCCATTCCTTTCATAAGACATAGGTACATTAATGCACCCCTTGAAAATTTTGGCAGGGGTACATAGGACCACCCCCCCACCCCACCCCACCCCCCTTAAATTTTGGAAATTGCCAAATCTAAAAATTTGGTATGGTAGCCTAGGACCTTAGTATGTACCTCTATCAGTATTGGGTGTCTATGTCGTTCCCTTTCATGGGTAAAAAATTGCCAAAAATTCAAATTTCGGGGGTTTTTGACCTAATTTATCCCCTTGGATGAGGTGTTATTACCCTATATAGTTATATGGGCGTATACAGGGGTCCATTACCTTTCATAAGATATGGGTATATTAATGCACCTCTTGAAAATTTTGGGAGGGGTACCTTGGCCCACCCCTTAAATTTTGGAAATTGACCAATTTAAACATTGGGTATTATAGCACAGGACCCTAATATGTATCGTGATAAATTTGGGCGGTCCACCTCATTCCCTTCTAGGGGTACAAAATTGCCAAAATATAAACGTAAGCAATACGTTATACCACGTGTTTGGTTTTTGGTCGATTTTATCCCCTTTGATGAGGTGTTATTATCCTATATAGTTATATGGTCATGTATAGGGGTCCATTACCTTTCATAAGATATGGGTATATTTGTGCACTCCTTTAAAAATTTGGGAGGGGTACTTTGGCCCACCCCTTAAATTTTGGAAATTGACCAATTTAAACATTGGGTATTATAGCACAGGACCCTAATATGTATCTTGATAAATTTGGGCGGTCCACCTCATTCCCTTCTAGGGGTACAAAATTGCCAAAATATAAACGTAAGCAATACGTTATACCACGTGTTTGGTTTTTGGTCGATTTTATTCCCTTTGATGATGTGTTATTATCCTATATAGTTATATGGTCATGTATAGGGGTCCATTACCTTTAATAAGATATGGGTATATTCGTGCACTCCTTTAAAAATTTGGGAGGGGTACTTTGGCCCACCCCTTAAATTTTGGAAATTGCCCAATTTAAACATTTGGTATTATAGTACCGGATCCTAACATGTATTATGATAAATTTGGATGGTCCACCTCGTTTTCTTCTAGGGGTACAAAATTGTCAAAATATAAACGTAAACAATACGTTGTACCACGTGTTTGGTCTTTTGGCCCAATTTATCCTCTTGGATGAGGTTCTATTACCTTATATGGTTATATGGTTATGTATAGGGGTCTATTCCCTATCATAAGACATAGGTACATTTGTGCACTCCTTTAAAAATTTGGGAGGGGTACTTTGGCCCACCCCTTAAATTTCAGAAATTGCTCATTTTATATATTTGGTATTATAGTACTGGACCCTAACATGTATTATGATAAATTTGGGTGGTCCACCTCGTTCCCTTTTAGGAGTACAAATTGCCAAAATATAAACGTAAGCAATACGTTGTACCACGTGTTTGGTTTTACCTAAGTTATCCCCTTGGATGAGGTTCTATTACCTTATATGGTTATATGGTTATGTATAGGGGTCTATTCCCTATCATAAGACATAGGTACATTTGTGCACTCCTTTAAAAATTTGGGAGGGGTACTTTGGCCCACCCCTTTAATTTTGGAAATTGCCCCTTTTTACATGTTTGGTATTATAGTATAGAACCCTAATATATATTACTATAAATTTGGGTGGTTTACCACGTTTCCTTTGATGGGTACGAAATTGCCAAATTTTAGTACAACCACGTGTTTGGTTTTGGCTCAATTTATCCCCTTGGATGAGGTCCTATTACCTTATATGGTTATATGATCATGTATAGGGGTCCATTTCATATCCCCTTAAATTTTGGAAATTTTCCAATTTAAGCATTCGGTATCATAGTACATGACCTCAACATGTATCATGATAAATTTGGGTGGTCCATCTTGTTCCCTTTCATGGGTAAAAATTACTAAAATATAAACATAAGCAATATGTTGTACCATGCGTTTGGTTTTTGGCCCAATTTCTTCCCTTTGATGGGGTTCTATTACCTTATATGGTTATATGGTCATGTATATGGGTTCATTTCCTATCATAAGACATGGGTACATTGACGCACCCCTTGAAAAATTTGGGAGGGGTATCTTGGCTCATCCACTCGGTTTTAGAAATTGTTTTAATATAAGCATTTGGTATCATAGTACAGGACTTCAATATGTACCACTATAAATTTGGATGGTCCACATCGTTCCCTTTCATGGGTAAAGAACTACCAAAAATCGAATTTCGGAGGTTATTGACACCTATTTAGCACGTTATATGGTTTATTACCTTTATATGTTTATGTTCCCTTTTAAATTTGGGAATTATCAAATAACAAAATTCGGTAAACGTTTTCTAGGACCCATTGGTGTTCCTCTTATGGCCAAATATTCAAAATTTAAATGTTATTGACCGGCTTTATTATTGAATAAGTACAGGATTTATTACTTTTTCATAAGACACAGGTGTATTTGTGTACCAATCTTTAATTTTGGGAGGGGTACATTTCTTATTGTCATATCAATAATTGGTAATTGTTCTTTGGGTAAATCATTATGATCACGTGATCAGTTATTGACCTATGATGGGATTAGGAGTCCAGGACATTGGTACATTGAAACTTTGTAGGATAATTTGAGAATGCGTCATTGGTATTGATTATTACAGCCAAATATAAACGTAAGCAATACGATGTACCACGTGATTGACCTTGATGAGGTAGTGTACAGGGATACATAGCTAACCTTATTGAATCTTATGACTCATAGTCTTAAGGGAATACATGCTACAACACTGGCAAAGTTATTGTTGATGCAATTTGATTGGTTGATCACTATCTTTCGTGCAATCTGATTTGCTGATCACTATCTTTCGTGCAATCTGATTGGTTGCTGATTTTCAAATCTTTGCTGCATTCAGTTTTTAAGTTTTGTTTAACATTTAAAAATCTTGGTTTCGTTCAACATTTTGGACTCACTGATAAATATAATCAAAACCGTTTATTTGTTAATCGAATAGTTAAAAACCGGATAAAGTTTGACGGTTAACCGTGAAACGTAAAATTTTTTAGTTTGAAATTTTTTGTTTTAATTTTTTTGTTTCAGAATTTTGTTTGAAATTTGTTTCAAAATTTTTTGTTTGAAATTTTTTGTTGCAAAATTTTGTTTGAAATTTTTTGTTTAAAATTTTTTGTTCGAAATTTTTGTTTTGAAATTTTTCGTTTCAGAATTTTGTTTGAAATTTTTTTTTGTAAATTTTTTGTTTAAAATTTTTTTGTTTGAAATTTTTTTCGTTTCAAATTTTTGTTTAAAATTTTTGTTTGAAATTTTTCGTTTCCAAATTTTTTTGTTTGAAATTTTTTGTTTCAAAATTTTGTTTGAATTTTTTTTTTGTTTCAAAATTTTGTTTGAATTTCTTTCGTTTGAAATTTTTTTGTTTGAATGTTTTTCGTTTCAAAATTTTGTTTCAAAGATTTTTTGTTTGAAATTTTTTGTTTCAAAGTTTGGTTTGACATTTTTAAAGTTTGTGCACTCATTAGTAAAGAACCGGAACTGTTTAGAACTAAAACCTCTGGCAACATTGTGGTGCAATAGTACACGTTAGAACATGGTGCAATAGTACACGTCAGAATATGGGGTTGTACTTGAAATGAAAAAAACACAATTCATTGAAATGGATCATTTTATTACACTCCACATACATCCATACCAGATAGTGGTTCTGGATATTGTCGATACAATGTATTTTGAACTTCTTGCACTAGTTTGTCTTTAGCATATAATTTTAATTCCAATTGAAGTCTTTTAAGGTCTATTGCAATATCAATTGGTGGAAACTCAATGTCCATTTGATCACAAATAAACTGTTTATCAATACAGGTATGCACCCACGAACGATGTTGACAACCATCACAATATCTAGATACATGTTGTACAATATGCATAACACATTTTTCAAAATAGTACTTTTTCAGGAATATACTTGTTTTGTTACACACTTCCACTGCATGTTTCACACACTGAAATACGCTGATGAATTTGTTCCATTCTGTTTGCGTTAGATACACCATGTTGCGATGGACATGGAATGTACTCTTTTTACGTAACAGCACCATCTTCTCTTCGAGGACTGTACGCATCACCACTTCATGATTTGAGCCTAATGATTTGACTATGGTCACATTTAGCTCATCATGAAAATAATCGTTCATTTGGTCGATTCGTGAACATAATATTTGCCATTCTTCACAGGTCAGTTGTACACCAAATTGTTCTGCTTTGCCCAATCGAATCACTGGTTCAAATGTTCTAGCACTGATACCAATCATCACATGTTTTGTTTGAAATATATTTATTGGATAATAGCTTGCGAAGATGAACTCTTTATCGTTAGAAGTACACATCTTTCCTCCTGAAAAGCACTTGCTCAAATGATTTCGTGGGATGACAGTGTATTGGTTAATTTATAGAACTACGGCTGACGTCATAGGAAGGAATGTGCTGACGTTTGAATTCATGGTTTCATCACAGTTGCTGACGTCATGCTGACCAACCAAATTCATACAACTATGTCTAATGTGCTGACGTTTGAATTCATGATTTTGCTGACGAATCCGGCTATGTACTAAATTCAAATTGATGACTTCGACCCAAGAATCCTTTGTAACATAAAGATACAGATCCAGTATTTAAGAAACGCAGCAGTTCTTCTTGTTTTGATGCCTCCATGGGTAAATATCTTGCTGGTAAAATTATATTCTTATCATTTTCAAGCTTCACTACGATTCTTAATCCAAACTCTGTAGGGATCATTTGGCTAGCTAAGATTCTATAAGGTACATTCTGTTGTAAATCAGTAATCTTGGTAAATGATTTCATCACATCACGCGTGTTTAGAAACTGCAGACAAGTAGCCATGATGATGTTATCATGAATACTAACGCGAACGATGATGCAAAACTGATGACGTTTCATTATCATGTTCTGACGTGTACTATTGCACCATGTTCTAACGTGTACTATTGCACCACAATGTTGCCAGAGGTTTTAGTTCTAAACAGTTCCGGTTCTTTACTAATGAGTGCACAAACTTTAAAAATTTCAAACCAAACTTTGAAACAAAAAATTTCAAACAAAAAATCTTTGAAACAAAATTTTGAAACGAAAAACATTCAAACAAAAAAATTTCAAACGAAAGAAATTCAAACAAAATTTTGAAACAAAAAAAATTTCAAACAAAATTTTGAAACAAAAAATTTCAAACAAAAAAATTTGGAAACGAAAAATTTCAAACAAAAATTTTAAACAAAAATTTGAAACGAAAAAAATTTCAAACAAAAAAATTTTAAACAAAAAATTTACAAAAAAAAATTTCAAACAAAATTCTGAAACGAAAAATTTCAAAACAAAAATTTCGAACAAAAAATTTTAAACAAAAAATTTCAAACAAAATTTTGCAACAAAAAATTTCAAACAAAAAATTTTGAAACAAATTTCAAACAAAATTCTGAAACAAAAAAATTAAAACAAAAAATTTCAAACTAAAAAATTTTACGTTTCACGGTTAACCGTCAAACTTTATCCGGTTTTTAACTATTCGATTAACAAATAAACGGTTTTGATTATATTTATCAGTGAGTCCAAAATGTTGAACGAAACCAAGATTTTTAAATGTTAAACAAAACTTAAAAACTGAATGCAGCAAAGATTTGAAAATCAGCAACCAATCAGATTGCACGAAAGATAGTGATCAGCAAATCAGATTGCACGAAAGATAGTGATCAACCAATCAAATTGCATCAACAATAACTTTGCCAGTGTTGTAGCATGTATTCCCTTAAGACTATGAGTCATAAGATTCAATAAGGTTAGCTATGTATCCCTGTACACTACCTCATCAAGGTCAATCACGTGGTACATCGTATTGCTTACGTTTATATTTGGCTGTAATAATCAATACCAATGACGCATTCTCAAATTATCCTACAAAGTTTCAATGTACCAATGTCCTGGACTCCTAATCCCATCATAGGTCAATAACTGATCACGTGATCATAATGATTTACCCAAAGAACAATTACCAATTATTGATATGACAATAAGAAATGTACCCCTCCCAAAATTAAAGATTGGTACACAAATACACCTGTGTCTTATGAAAAAGTAATAAATCCTGTACTTATTCAATAATAAAGCCGGTCAATAACATTTAAATTTTGAATATTTGGCCATAAGAGGAACACCAATGGGTCCTAGAAAACGTTTACCGAATTTTGTTATTTGATAATTCCCAAATTTAAAAGGGAACATAAACATATAAAGGTAATAAACCATATAACGTGCTAAATAGGTGTCAATAACCTCCGAAATTCGATTTTTGGTAGTTCTTTACCCATGAAAGGGAACGATGTGGACCATCCAAATTTATAGTGGTACATATTGAAGTCCTGTACTATGATACCAAATGCTTATATTAAAACAATTTCTAAAACCGAGTGGATGAGCCAAGATACCCCTCCCAAATTTTTCAAGGGGTGCGTCAATGTACCCATGTCTTATGATAGGAAATGAACCCATATACATGACCATATAACCATATAAGGTAATAGAACCCCATCAAAGGGAAGAAATTGGGCCAAAAACCAAACGCATGGTACAACATATTGCTTATGTTTATATTTTAGTAATTTTTACCCATGAAAGGGAACAAGATGGACCACCCAAATTTATCATGATACATGTTGAGGTCATGTACTATGATACCGAATGCTTAAATTGGAAAATTTCCAAAATTTAAGGGGATATGAAATGGACCCCTATACATGATCATATAACCATATAAGGTAATAGGACCTCATCCAAGGGGATAAATTGAGCCAAAACCAAACACGTGGTTGTACTAAAATTTGGCAATTTCGTACCCATCAAAGGAAACGTGGTAAACCACCCAAATTTATAGTAATATATATTAGGGTTCTATACTATAATACCAAACATGTAAAAAGGGGCAATTTCCAAAATTAAAGGGGTGGGCCAAAGTACCCCTCCCAAATTTTTAAAGGAGTGCACAAATGTACCTATGTCTTATGATAGGGAATAGACCCCTATACATAACCATATAACCATATAAGGTAATAGAACCTCATCCAAGGGGATAACTTAGGTAAAACCAAACACGTGGTACAACGTATTGCTTACGTTTATATTTTGGCAATTTGTACTCCTAAAAGGGAACGAGGTGGACCACCCAAATTTATCATAATACATGTTAGGGTCCAGTACTATAATACCAAATATATAAAATGAGCAATTTCTGAAATTTAAGGGGTGGGCCAAAGTACCCCTCCCAAATTTTTAAAGGAGTGCACAAATGTACCTATGTCTTATGATAGGGAATAGACCCCTATACATAACCATATAACCATATAAGGTAATAGAACCTCATCCAAGAGGATAAATTGGGCCAAAAGACCAAACACGTGGTACAACGTATTGTTTACGTTTATATTTTGACAATTTTGTACCCCTAGAAGAAAACGAGGTGGACCATCCAAATTTATCATAATACATGTTAGGATCCGGTACTATAATACCAAATGTTTAAATTGGGCAATTTCCAAAATTTAAGGGGTGGGCCAAAGTACCCCTCCCAAATTTTTAAAGGAGTGCACGAATATACCCATATCTTATTAAAGGTAATGGACCCCTATACATGACCATATAACTATATAGGATAATAACACATCATCAAAGGGAATAAAATCGACCAAAAACCAAACACGTGGTATAACGTATTGCTTACGTTTATATTTTGGCAATTTTGTACCCCTAGAAGGGAATGAGGTGGACCGCCCAAATTTATCAAGATACATATTAGGGTCCTGTGCTATAATACCCAATGTTTAAATTGGTCAATTTCCAAAATTTAAGGGGTGGGCCAAAGTACCCCTCCCAAATTTTTAAAGGAGTGCACAAATATACCCATATCTTATGAAAGGTAATGGACCCCTATACATGACCATATAACTATATAGGATAATAACACCTCATCAAAGGGGATAAAATCGACCAAAAACCAAACACGTGGTATAACGTATTGCTTACGTTTATATTTTGGCAATTTTGTACCCCTAGAAGGGAATGAGGTGGACCGCCCAAATTTATCACGATACATATTAGGGTCCTGTGCTATAATACCCAATGTTTAAATTGGTCAATTTCCAAAATTTAAGGGGTGGGCCAAGGTACCCCTCCCAAAATTTTCAAGAGGTGCATTAATATACCCATATCTTATGAAAGGTAATGGACCCCTGTATACGCCCATATAACTATATAGGGTAATAACACCTCATCCAAGGGGATAAATTAGGTCAAAAACCCCCGAAATTTGAATTTTTGGCAATTTTTACCCATGAAAGGGAACGACATAGACACCCAATACTGATAGAGGTACATACTAAGGTCCTAGGCTACCATACCAAATTTTTAGATTTGGCAATTTCCAAAATTTAAGGGGGGTGGGGTGGGGTGGGGGGGTGGTCCTATGTACCCCTGCCAAAATTTTCAAGGGGTGCATTAATGTACCTATGTCTTATGAAAGGAATGGACCCCTATACATGACCATATAATCATATAAGGTAATAGGACCTCATCCAAGGAGATAAATTAGGTCGAAAACCAAACACGTGGTACAACGTATTGCTTACGTTTATATTTTGGCAATTTTGTACCCCTAAAAGGGAACGAGGTGGACCACCCAAATTTATAGTGATCCATATTAGCGTCCTATACTATAATACCAAATGTTTAAATTGGGCAATTTCTAAAAATGAAGGGGTGGGCCAAGGCACCCCTCCCAAATTTTTAAAGGGGTGCATTAATATTCACATGTCTTATGAAAGGTAATGGACCCCTGTATACGCCCATATAACTATATAGGGTAATAACACCTCATCAAAGGGGATAAATTAGGTCAAAAACCCCCGAAATTTGAATTTTTGGCAATTTTTTACCCATGAAAGGGAACGACATAGACACCCAATACTGATAGAGGTACATACTATGGTCCTAGGCTACCATACCAAATTTTTAGATTTGACAATTTCCAAAATTTAAGCGGGGTGGTCCTATGTACCCCTGCCAAAATTTAGGGGGTGGGCCAAGGTACCCCTGCCAAAATTTAGAGGGGGTGGTCCTAGGTACCCCTAGGTCATTGACCCCGGGCCAAGGTCATTGACCTTTGACCTATGACGTCACAAAAATTTTTGCTGACTCAGTTCGCCATAAAAAATCCTGGTCATAAAAGAGAGTGAGGATGAGTCATTCGCGCCAACGCCGGGGACTACTACTCCTTGCATACGCTTCTATTAATAATGCATTTTCCCATTCTATATTCATTTACTCTGGCGTACCCGAAGGTTCTTCACTCTCCACTCTGCTTTTTCTTCATGTGGCCGCTTACCATCAGTACTTCTGCACATTCATGTTTTCCAATATGCAGGTGATACCGCCTTCCTAGCACTCGGCAAAACTGCGCACCAACTTAACGTTTCAATGCAATCCGCCATAGATTCCTTCATTAATTGATGTGAAAAGTGACGCCTCAACATAAACGCTCTGAAGACCCAGACTATAGTTTTCTTGCCACCCAAAAAACGCATGAAGGTCCACCGAAACCCCAACCTACTTCATCTCATAGTCGATAATACCCGTCTTCAACTCAGTAAATCTGTCAAATACCTCGGCCTCACCTTAGACGCATATCTTACTTGGAAACCACATTTACAGAACGTCATTGCCAAAGCTTCAAACCGTTTCAATTGATTAAAACGTCTCACAGGTACTACTTGGGGTCTCAGTTCCACAACTGTGCTAAATACTTATAAGGTCTATTTGCTTCCAGTTCTGACATACGCTAATCTGGCTTGGATCGCTGCACCTCCTTCCTTCTACAACGAACTGAAGATTTTGGAACGCCATGCACTTCGCATTGCATACAGGATAAAATTGCCCAGTCCGACATACGAATTGTACGAAAGGACGCCTTTTCCACATATTCTGTTTCATCTCGAATCTCTGCGTCTCAAATATATCGATAAACATCTGGATGAACGCCATCCGCTCCTTATAAACACCATGAACGTCCACATAGACTTAACGATTTCAGCTGCTATTATACACGCACCGTTATTTCTTCTCTTCACGATCTACCATTACACTCTACCCCCAAACCACAACTATCTCCCCTTACCAGAAGAATTGAAGACCGACGATATCGGCCCCTAATCCGTCCATTATTCGCACTGTAATACCTCTGTCACTAATCTGGGCTTCCTCTTCTCTTTCATCAATGCTTGGAGCAGCCCCCAAGCGAGAAGATTAACCAGCATCTGTCAACCAACATAACACAGTGATGTATTGTCTTTTGCACTTCACAGCATTACATTTCGCCCTTTTCATCTTCATCTCATGATTGTGATCTAAAGATCACAATGTTTCACCTGACAATATTTGAAATAAATAAATAAATAAATAAATAAATACATGAATAAAAATCCCTCTCTATAATTATTCTACCGTCTTTCCTCAATTTTTTCTTTCCCCTCCTAACTAAGTATCATACTATCCCATAGGCTAGCTACAACTACTCCTATTTCTTCCTATTATGCTACCAAAAATCTTCTCATAGAGGGCGTAACCCTCGAGCGGGTAGCTAGCTCCGGCTAGCAAAAAAATCTTAAGAACGAATTTTAAAACAAATCAATTATAACAACATTTTGATATGCCACATTTTTACTTTTATTCTTGAAGGAATAAGAAGTAAAATACATGATTTTGAGAGGTTTCCGCAACAGGGACTAGACTCTTTATCATGTCATTAGTCATTGCTTTTCTCTCTTGGATAATTTGAACCAAAATAAATAGAAAGGTAATTAGTGTTCGTACTTTAGTGCCAATTTTAATTAATATCTATCAGTTTTCTGCGCATGCTCAAAAATATTCTAAAAAACAATATACTGTTGGTTTGTATATTGACATTTTTGTATACTGGAAAGATTGGATGGATTTGCTCCAAAATTCTCTCAATGTAATTGATATCGTAGGTGGATGTCCTGCAGAATTTGCTGACATAGATAACTTTTTCCCGTGGGTATGCGTAGGAAGATTTGAGATGCATGCTATCATGATTTCGGCTTGATCTGGTCTTGTGTTAGGTGACACTCATCGCTATCTTATTAAGCTACTCTGAATCTAGAAATTAGAAGAGAGAAAGTCAAATCAAAACTGTAGGTGGTCTTTGGGTACTCACAAGTAGGAAAAAGATTTGAAAAATAAAGATTATTAACTATTTGACATCAACTTCTAATATTTTTGTCTTCGTAACATTTATTTACAAAGGTCACTTTGTGCTTGCTTGCCTTCAGGCAACACGTGAAACTGAAGAAATCTTGAGAAAGAAGAGGAATTGTTATGTAGGTCAGTGTATAAACGTTAAGATGATCATAAAACGTTTCATGTGTAGTAACTTTTTAAAGGACGCTATGCAGAATTGTTCAGAAGAACTAGAAAAGTTTAACATACGGTTGTTAAAGATATGGTGAACAGTTAAGTAGTAAATTAATAAGTTGATAAAAGATAATTATATGCAGATTATGAAAACTATAAATAAAGAGAGTGAGTAGGAAATAGAGTTGGAATAAGTTCCACTTTTAAAAATTGTGGTAGAAAGATTAATAGAAGAAAAAGTAAAGAAATGAAATGAAATCTTTAAGTTTAACATCCCACGGTTATGCCGGAGACGGTGATAATGAGAAATGAGTGAAATGATGGAATGAAGAAAGTGGGAGGAAACGGGAGAACCCCTAGAAAACCCACGAACACGGTATTTGTCCACCACAAGGTCTACACGGCGCGAGCTGGGATCGAACCAGGGACCCCAAGCACCGGAGGTGAACGCTCTACCACTGAGCCACCGCACACCCCAGAAGAAAAAAGTTATGAGAAGAAGAATATGGAAGTTGATGGATAGTTAAGTGATTGATTATTTCTGTGTTAGAGAAGACAGTTACTTGGCACTAATTTCTTCCTAGTGATTTAGTTCCAATACTAATTCGTCTTATTAACTTGAGGAGCGTAACTGAGAGGCGTTAAATTGAAGATTTTATTTCGTTTCCAATTGTTACAAGTGAGCTACCTGTGATTGCACAATACTTATTATGGTATTTACGATTATGCTTTCATATACTCGAAGTGAAATTGTAGGATAACACACTTGTACTGCTCTTTAAACATTTTTTTTTAAATTGTCAACAATTACTTTATAATATTGTACTTTATAATATTGTACTGTATAGTATTCCTTCAGACAACATACAATTAGTCGTAAAGAAATGTTCAATTTCAACCGTGAGAACATTTATTCAACACATAAAAACATAAAAAGTATACATATAAAAAGTATAAAAATATACTCTCATATTCGCATGTAAATATATGAGTGTAGACTAATGTAGAAAGCTTTACATTCTTACCTCTCTGTAAAGTAAATACTTTCTTAAATCGATCAATGTAATCCACGAATATAGTATCTTTATAAGATTGTATTGCTGTTTTAGAATCATCGTATTTTCCACTTCGAAATGCTATGTGTTGTCTTTATCCAGAAGCTTCTGAAATTTATAACATGATGGAAACTTCATACATCTTCACAGATATCCATTAACAAAGGCGACCAGGCGCGTTCTCAAACAAAGTAGAATAGCTTGTTCGTGCCAAGTTAGTTGCAAAGGGAATTCTTTGCTTCTTCCATAAGCATCATTTATATCATGACATGAGCTACGAAATACTAATTTATCATGAGATAGTAATATCACCATCATAGTAGCGTTGCTGCAATTCATATACGTAATCCAGAAAGCAAAATGATGGGAAAGAACTAGAAATTTGATCATTCTCCTTTAGTTTTGAAATTTCTCTTGTTTCTAATTGGCTAGTGTTCCCGTCTTTAATTCGAAGAATTTGTATTTTTTTTTAAAGAAAAACGTATTTCTAATTTTATATTAACAAACTGTAGTTCCACGTCTCATAAAATCAATCCACCAGTCAATTCCAAACCTTGTGTCAGCGATATCAATGAATCTTCCCTCTTAGTAGTCTTCTAATAAGAAAGAGAGAAAACTATGAACGAAATAGCTATGTTTAGGTCCTTTCTTCCCTCAGGAAGAAGAATAAATAAGTTACTAACTCAATGTTAGCAGAAGCGTGGGACGTAAAACTCCTTCATTTTTTCAATGTTAGCAAGGTTGTACGTACGTACATGATTGACCGAACGATCACGACAGATTGTGCACTAAGACTAATAATTGTGCTGTCTGATATTTAGATGTTTTGAATCTGAATAGTTTATATATCCATATAACATTGAAATGTGAATGGCTACTAGGAAGAATTAAGAACTATCAGAGTATACTAAATCTTCCTGGCAGCTATTTACATTTAAATGCTACATGGATATGTAGAGTATTCAGATTCATGCTATCTTAATGTCAGTTAACACAGTTAGTTAGGTGTACGTATAGTGTGATCTGTCCACCACTAAATAAATTAAGGTGTTTTGTCGTTGACTGTGAGAGGAAATTGTCAACGCATATTAAGTTTAACCACTTTTATCAAGGTTTCTAAGATACGGAGAAGATGTCTCTTACATGAGAAATTCAAATGTGTTGTTCATAAAATTTTAGTAGTTGAGAAGTTAGTACACAAGAGACTTTTGGGTGACCCAATCAGATGAAAACATTATATACAGCCTATATGGAAGATGGTTAACAATACTGCATTGATAAAATAAACTTCCGTTATTAATTTATTTTTCTGCGGCGAAGAACCTTTGCGTACCATAAGCCTTAGAGTTGCTTCTTTTAATTGAGTTTAGATGGAATTTTGCATGCAAGGAGATAAGTATAATTGTATAACGTTGGCAAAAATATAAACACAAAATTTCTTTCGTATTTTTCTTTTTTGTTAGAAGGATGCGGTTACATGGAATATGAAAAATTTGTTTGTGATCATTATTCACAAAACTCATTCAAAAGTACTATAGCTTACTTTAGCGTGGTGCAGAAAGCACTACAAGAAGAATTATTTCTTAACGAATTGCTATAGACATCAATAACCTTAAATCTTGAAATTCCGAAAAGCTTATAGTAGGTTTAAGATTTTCTCAATCTTTTTTTATATAATATACGAAATGGAAACGTATTTCTTATCACAAGTTTGTCTCTTTTTGCCTTTGAGTCTGTTGCTAAGAAATTGATGGTTCATTACTCCTTAGGTCAAAAGGAAACCCTCAAGAGACTCTTAATCCTCCAGCGAGAGTCATAATCACACACCGAGCAGTCATTTCTCTCCTTCAAGACATCCTTCGTTAGTCTCTTTTATGAAAATTTCATGACTCCTTCTATTCCATTGACTTAGCTCTCAGGCCAAATGATACTATGACTCTTCTTTAACGATACTTTAATGGTAAGTCGAGAATGACGTCACAAAAGAATATAAATATACTGTATATATATATATATATATATATATATATATATATATATATATATATATATATATATGGTTGTCTCAAATTAAAAGTCTTTACTATGCTTCATTACTCCATTGTTAATGAAATTCGTTGTAGAGTTTTCCTAGAAAACTGATTAAATATAGTATACTGTTCTATGTTATGAAACATGATGTAAATAATATCGTTTTTAAAAGTAACCCTTATAGAACAGTAAACTATCCTTTTCTGAATTATTTTGAGAGTAACTTAAATCTTTGCGAACGGACTTAAAAATGTATTTTTTCTTCCCAGTAGACAAATGATTTGTTTGTGCGTTTTTCGGAAATTCGTAGTAAACTATTCGTTTAAGTTGTCTTCCTTCCTAAATACACTTCTGAAAACTTAAAAGCTTGATCATTTTTAACAGATATATAACTTGTTATAGTTACAATTATTGCTCTAATATTTGGAAATTTTTTCATTAACCCTTTTGGAGAAAGAAAAAATATGACACTGTATTAAAACTTAATGTACAGATATTGACTTTAAAAGAATACAAGGACTAAATTCACCAACACATGATTTTCATATCTCTTTATAAATATAAAGAACTTAGTTCTTTTCTTTTTGTATCCGTATTAATAACCAGACGTATTTAATTAAGATGTTGATCTGTTGTAGCCAAATATCTAGCCTGTGTTCTTTCTGTGTGCGTTGTCCCGACTTGGATTACTTCGGAACATAAATTTATACTTACCTAACGGATATGTCATTTCTTGAATATTACATTCTGTAGATGCGACCTTTCCTACGGATGCATTCCTGCATTCACGAACGCAGGTTCCCCCTACATTATTTTCGAATTTTAGTGAATGACTTGAAAATTAATAAAGAACATCAACATTTTAGAAAGCGAGCCAGATAATATCTGGAAAATACTATTAAATAAATATCAAACCCTTTCTTAAGGCGAAAAAGTAGGAATGTAGTTCATGACGTTATAAATGCCGAACACTCAAAGTTATACTACAGTAAACTCTGGGTTATCCGCGGACTTCCTTTTTCTTCTCTTTTTGCGATGATAAATTGCGTTATTAAAAGAAAACGTTTTAGAAACTTTGTTATAAAATATTGTTTATGAAACACGTCAATTACAAATAAAGAAGGGGTGTTTGAACAAGAAGAAAACAGTTGATTGATTTTCTGTGAAAAAGCAAACCAACAAACTTTAAGTACTGAAAAACATTTTATTATATTATAATTGTATATGAAGGCTCCTACTGTAAATGAAAATAGTTTAAAAGCATTTTCGTGTTGATTTGTGTTCTTTCTCGGTCATTTAACGGATTATCATTGGTCGCCGCGCCAGCCGATTCTGCATATAATCGGTAGTTTACTGTGTATCAAAGATCCTAAATATGACAATTAATTCATTTAAGGGCATTTTATAAATAGTATCGAGGTCAGTTTCGAAAGTTTCGATGTTGTTCATTTCCTTAAGGTATTCGCTAAAATGTAGGGAAAAAAGAGGCATGCGTAGTGGAGACGCAACACAGTTAACCAAATTCATGTCAATGTTTTGCTTATATTTTTGTCTTTTCTTCATGAATTTGTCTCTCGCTTAACTTACATCAGAGCATTTATGAAACATCAACCAACTTCTTGTGGCTTTTTTCCAAAAACTTGTTCGAAAAGAAATCTTATCCGTAATGAAATTTTGTCTGAAAATTCTTAGATCCAAAAGTGGGTTCCTGACAAAACGTCTATTTACGAAATATGAGCAAAATCATTAGAAAAAACAGAACGCGTGGTTTTGTGGGAGAGCGTTCACCTTTGTACGTTCGCTCCCTGGTTTGAAAGTAGGCCATACATGTTGATAGTGAACGTGACCATAAATTTTCTCGGGGTTCTTCGGTTTCCCCACTTTCTTATTTCATCGACTCTTTTATCCATAGTTTCGTTAATCATTTATTTCCTTCATCCTTAGCATAACGATGAGATATTATTTTTAAAAATTAATTAGAATTGGTCTCAAGAATACCGTTCTAACAAAATTTATCTCCATCAGCAACTACACTTTCAGTTTTTTAGTTGTATTGTAAAGTAGCCAATGAAATGTTTAATCATCATTAAGAACAAAACTGATCTATTTTTCAGGGGAAAATCTTGCAAATAAAATTCAGCCTTGTCAGTAATTTGTTGTACTTTTATGAGAAAAAAATCCATATTACTCCATTGTTAATGAAATTCGTTGTAGAGTTTTCCTAGAAAACTGATTAAATATAGTATACTGTTCTATGTTATGAAACATGATGTAAATAATATCGTTTTTAAAAGTAACCCTTATAGAACAGTAAACTATCCTTTTCTGAATTATTTTGAGAGTAACTTAAATCTTTGCGAACGGACTTAAAAATGTATTTTTTCTTCCCAGTAGACAAATGATTTGTTTGTGCGTTTTTCGGAAATTCGTAGTAAACTATTCGTTTAAGTTGTCTTCCTTCCTAAATACACTTCTGAAAACTTAAAAGCTTGATCATTTTTAACAGATATATAACTTGTTATAGTTACAATTATTGCTCTAATATTTGGAAATTTTTTCATTAACCCTTTTGGAGAAAGAAAAAATATGACACTGTATTAAAACTTAATGTACAGATATTGACTTTAAAAGAATACAAGGACTAAATTCACCAACACATGATTTTCATATCTCTTTATAAATATAAAGAACTTAGTTCTTTTCTTTTTGTATCCGTATTAATAACCAGACGTATTTAATTAAGATGTTGATCTGTTGTAGCCAAATATCTAGCCTGTGTTCTTTCTGTGTGCGTTGTCCCGACTTGGATTACTTCGGAACATAAATTTATACTTACCTAACGGATATGTCATTTCTTGAATATTACATTCTGTAGATGCGACCTTTCCTACGGATGCATTCCTGCATTCACGAACGCAGGTTCCCCCTAACTAGTTGCAGCATTTAAATGGAGATTAAGCTGAATTCATTTACGAATCTTCGATTCACTTCATTAATGTTGTGAAGTAGATGTGCAAAGTCCCTTGGTTTTCAAAAATCTCTACGAAATCAAATCGCAGGTAGAAAGATCTGGGAATGAAAGTGCGATTCATCTGACAACTAGAGATTTTCCGAGAAATTTTAATTTTCATTCGCTGTAGGTAGTAACTATTCTAAAAGAAACTATTATTCAAAACACAAGTTTCCAGTTCTTGAATTACCTGAATTCTATAAGAATGGAGATGTAAACTTGAAACAATATGATTCTCAACGTGCGGAGTGACAATGTGACATCACAAGCAACAACATTTCAGAACGCCCTTAACTCCGCAAGAAATTGCTTGTAAAATATTTTTACTATAAATGTTTGCTGTTTACATGACCATTCATACCGTTATTGTAGGAACAAGTACAGTCTTGCCAATATAAAAAGTATACTAGAAATACACAAATCAAAATCTCTCGTTACTGTACGCTACACTGTATGATATGAGCTGTATGTCAGATCTGGCATAAATTAGTATGAATCTCTGTATACACAATTAAATTCTGTATTGTTTGGAATTACAAAACTCAAAACTTCTGTTGATTTAAAATTATATTGCATAATTTATTCTTATTACTTTTGAGCGACGAAAAGAAAGAAGAGAGTATACTGATTGTAAAAAAAATGAAGTCCGAGATTTTAGCGGATTTACACTTTCATAGCTCATAGATACTGGAAGAGTGATTTTTCGATTCTCTCAGTCTACTTTTCTGATGTACAGTAGCTCTGAGGTCATGCCGGTCAATGTATCTCAATAAAAGTTTAAACTTAAGGTTTTTATATGATTCGTCAGGGTTTTTGTTGAATTTTCTTCCTACCCTAAAATTGAATGCACTTTACTAATGGTTGAAAATCAAAGATTACGATTTTCTCAGGAACAATTCTATTTTGTTTACATTTCATAAATATATTTTTCAATAATAATCTCATGCTGTGATATTAATCATTTCTGTAGGAAAGATCGAGAAATGTAGTTTATTCTTTGGGTGAGATTTTTTCGGACGATTTTTCCAAAAATGATTCTGCTGATTTCGTTCATATTTCATAAATAAATATTTCGTTATTAATCTGATAATATAGCATAACTCATTTAACCTCAAAATAACTATGAAGGATACTCTATTCTTGGGAGTGACTTTTGTAACACTTGAACGACAAAAGAAGAAAAGAAAATACTGTGATCGTTTAGAAGATCAAATTCAAGATTTCGACAGATTTACACGTTTCATAGTTCATAGATACGAAATAAGTCGATTTTGAGAAGATCGTCCGAAAATAATTCATCTTCAAGAATGAACTACAATTTCTCAATTTTTCCTAGAGATATGGCTTATGCCATAGTATAGGGTTGTTATTGTAAATTCCATTCATGCAAAATGAACAAAATCGTCAAAGCCGTTTTTGAGAAAATTGCAAATTTTCATTTTCACCCTTCAGTAAACTACCCTTAATTTTAGGAGTAGGAAGAGAATTCTCTCCCCTGAAGAATTACATATAAACGTTCAAGTTTGAAATTTGGTTTCGATAAGTTGAACGGTATGGCCTCTAGGCGAATATACACCAGCACAAACAAAGGAATAGGTATCGAAAAATCACTTTTTCAACATGTGTGGACCCTAAGTATACTTTCTTCTTTTCTTTCATCACCCGAAAGTAAAATAAAAAAGAAAAGAAAAGAAAGAAAGACTTTTGCTTACTAGTTGACCTGCAACCAACCTATCGCTACTGTTAGGTAGGTTGCATAAGAAAAGGCGTTTAATCATTATATTTCGTTATCGTTGTTAAAACGTTTGACATATTTGCTTAATATTCTTACGTAGCACTGCGATTATGAAGGATATTATTTACCTTTATTAATCCTTCGCCGCTTTATTAGACTTGAACCGAATAAATTTTTATATACTATTACTCCAGGAATGAACTTTCCGTTTCTGCTTGAATCGTTTATTTGATATTTGTCACTCAACACAAAAACTGGAGGGCATTCGCATGACTAGTTCATTGCTGACACAAGTAAGTCTTATACTGTATTTTAACTTTTTAATTGCTGTCAATAGCTATGGCAGTTGTCAGAACTACGTGACTGCGCTGCTGCTGATTGCTTCTGTAAGCAAAACATACTTCTAAATCCTACAAAGAGAAATTAGAGCTAAAGCAGCGAAGCTAGATGAAATCTGGACCTACAGCTTAGTGTGGGATCCAAACTACGTGAGCTCCTCCCGTGAATCGAACCCAAATATCCCACACCAAAGACATGTATGCTAACCGCTCTAAGTAAAAGATAATAAATCACTTTATGTCATTATGTTGTAATCACTGATCCATCATATTGGCATAGTAAAGAACTTTATCTATTCGAAGTGCCTGTTACCATATTTCACATGTAAATGAACAAATATTTGACTGTTAAACTATGTAACATACGGAAAATATTTGCTAAAGTTTAACATTTAAAGGGAATTACTACAAAATAAGTTCGCAATGAAATAATTCAAATGGGATCTATATCTCGTTACTGTGAGATTCACATGGGATGTTGTACCGAAAAATGCTGAATCAAAAACGAATGCGCTAGTCTTGTGCAATTTCCCCATTGATTCTTTCTTTCATTTCTTCAATTGAAACAGGCTGCAAGATACAGTTTGCTCTTGACGAATCTTTCAATAAAAAAACTTTTAGACGGTTAAGTGAGAGTATATTTAGAGACCATGGAATGTTACCTGTAGTCGCTCAGCAAACTGTTTTTACTACTTCAAGAAATGTGTTGGTAATTACACCTTGTTGACAAAACCATTGAGGTAGAAACAGACTTCTTCCGTCATCAATATAAGATCGTCATCTTCAGTCATCAATCGCTCACAAAATTAGTTACATTGCAGATAATTATTGAGTTTCAGGTGATGGAATATCTGCAACATGTAGTGATGAAACTATAAATATTGCAACAATATTTTCTGCACACATGACCAGTGCAATCACAGAGATTGGCGTCGAATAGGATCCGATGAACTTCTAATAACAGCAGTTTCGACAGTTAATATTCTCTTCCTCATAGGCACTGTGTGGTCGTTCTTGAGATGTTTCCTTTAGAGCCAATCCAGTTTTCTCAATATTACATATCAATCTGATTACTACATGGAGCTTGAAGTTGCAAGGCAAAAATAGAAAACAGGGCCAATATCTGTTATATGTAGGTAATATTATTAGTGAAGGTGCGAAGTGCGAATGAAAAATGAAAGCAAAGAAATAGAAAAGGAGAGAAATAACAAAATGTTCACTTAACAGAAGAAGCATAGTTAGGAAAAAGTTATAAAATATTTCATGTAAATGATTGAAAAGAATTATTGACATGGATAATATCTCAATAAAATTAAAAAACAATGACAAAGTTATGGATAAATCGAAATAAAATAGCACTAGAAGGATTATTTTAATAAACGCCGCAGATACTCTAACTAAATCTCTCTTAACTCTAATTGGGAGTTCTGACTTACCTCGATCTAAAATTTATATAAACCATAGTCTATAAAAGTCATTAGTGTGTAAAATGATACAATCATTAAGTGATATTTTTAAAACCCCTGTTTTTAAATTACGTTATAGCCAGTGGAAAATTATCTTAAACTATATATATATATATATTAAAGTGTTTGTTTCACTATTTTTTTTTACTACATTTATTCGAAAATTGTAAAATTTTGTAAGAAAGTGTGTTCTGTTTTTTCCTTTTGTAAACAATTTGTTTTAACTTCTTTCAGTTCGGTATTATTACAGTATCCAATACTTAAAATATCTTTAAAGTTTACTTTGTAATTAATTTGAGCGAGCTAAGTTCTTTAAATTCCATTTTTGCTTGTGTTTTACTGCAAGACTCCTCCTAGATTGTTGCAAAATCTTTATCAAATTTAGCTTGTTGTTATATGTGATTAGAATAAATTTATAGACCATTGCTTTCTTGATCAATGACTTCTTTATATTCTTTTTTTATTTTTTGGATGCAAGAGATAGATATATTTCTATGTAGAATTCAGTAAAAGAGTGTAAACTTTGTCTTTAGAACAATTAACATTAGGTCTTGTTACGTTAAATGTGGTGACTTCTAGAGTTTACACATGAAGCAAACAGACGTAACCATTCCAAAATCATTACATACATATATATATAAAAGGATCGTGACACGTGGATGTATGTTGAAATTTGTATTTACGTTACGATTTCATTTTTTTTTTATAATATTGTCACTCGAATATTAAGAAAAGGTAAATGATATTTATGAAGCAATTTTATTCTGAATCATTCGTTTGGAGAAAACAACAATTTTTGATTGGAAATATCGATATAGAACTGAAGAAAATGTTTATTAAAGCAATCATATGTATGGAATGTGTCATATGCATATGAGGTAAAGACTGTCGGAGGAGAAGAAAATCGGAGAATTCAGTCTTTTGATAGATAATGGTAGCAAATATGATGAAAATTAAATAGATAGATAACATGTCGAATGAAGAAGTATTCGAAATGGATAGTGAAAAAGTGAGAATGCTGAAGAATATATCGAAAAGAAGAGATAGCATGATTGAAACTTATTATTAGCCATGAAGATATCACGTTATTGGGTATGGAGAAAATGACAGAAGGAAAATTACCCACAGGAATGACACGATTGAAATATAGGGACCAAATAAAGTGAGATATAGGGAAGAATAAACTATAGTAGAATGAGAAACTAGGCCCAGGATTGAAAATAATTGACAACAACAACAACCAACTGGGAGACTGTTGACCCAAGAAAAGTAAATGTAGTAGGAGCTTCGGTAACGATAGGGAAAGATGGAAAGGAGAAATGTATTAAAAAGATTTTACAGATGAAGAACTCAATAGAAAACCCTAGAGCACGGATATTCCCAAATTTCCTGAAAATAGCCACCAACTGATGTCAGTATGGGTGTAATGATAAGGGTGATAAATCAATTTCGTACACACTAGTAAAATTTTATTGTATACACCTGGTCCACCAAATGCAGCTAAGGGGCCGCGGTGGCTCAGTGGTAGAGCGTTCACCTCTGGTGTTTGGGGTCCCGGGTTCGATCCCAGCCCCCGCCAAATGAAGTTTGTGGTGGACAAACACCGCGTGCGTGGGTTTCCTCGGGGTTCTCCCGTTTCCTCCCGCTTTCTTCATTCCACCATTTCATTCATTACTCATCATCACCGTCTCCTTTAGGCTAACCGACATAACCGTGGGACGTAAAACTCAAAGATTTCATTTTCATTTTCAAATGCGGCTAAAATTGTAAATAAAGAATAATATGCAAAACTATATATTTTGTGACCAATAAAGTTGGTAATACTATTCAAATGCATAAATAATAATAAAAGTTAACTATTTAGTTAAAACGTTCTGGCTTTTGTATAATTTTAGATATATTTGGAAGGCATTCAAAGCGTACGTTCCGTTTAATTAACTCAAAGATAGATTAATAATAAACACGGAACAAACAACCATTGAAATAGATGGTGCTTTCATCGACAAAATATTCATTGGGTGTAGCAGGTATTTCACCTCGCGGTGAAATTCATGTCACAAAATTAATTTTGGGGTAAAAGGCATTGATCAGGTAATAAGCGTTAGTATTCATTGAATGTTGAATAAAGAATTTTATGAACCTAGGATATGATGAAAACATTAATATGTTAGTACTGTATTATTTACCTTTCTGATTGAATCGTTTTCTTTACTTCTCAATGGAAATAGTAGATTATATACAGTGATGTCATTCAGCAGGTTCAACCGAACTGGTTATTAAAATTTCTCAGGTTCTAGAAACCGTTCGTTAATCTCCTGTTTGAAAACGTCTTCTGTTCCCTCCATGTCAATGATTCCCCTATGACACATTCTGCTAGTCATGATGATTTTGGTGTCATCTTTGATTCAAAACTCACATTCTCTGACCACATCTCCTCAATACTTAAGAATTCAATGCGCATGTTGGGACTTCTTTATCGATTCACTGAACTACGCTCTGTTTCGTCATTAGCAACTTTTTATAAAACTTTAATAGCGCCCAAGATCGAATACTGCTCTTCCATATGGGCCATGGCAGCACCTATACATCTCTCCAGACTTGATTCTATTCTAAATTTCTTTATCGTTATAGTCCGTTTCCGTATTCCTGCACTTCGAATATTATCTAAGAAGGAACTCTTGCGACATCTGAATATCCAGACTCCGGAAGTACGTAGAATTATCTCTGACCTGAAATATCTTCATAAAATAGTGAATGGAGACTTAAGATAGGAAATATTACTTCAGGAACTATCCTTACGTGTCCCTTCCGGCATCACCCGAAACACCCACCTATTCCATCTTGCCCGTCCTAGGTTGGCAATTATACAGAGGTTTCTTTTTTAGAGAATACCAAACTGTTATAATCTAGTAACAATTGTGTGGACTTATTTTCGAGAACCTGGTGTTTGATAGAGCAATTAAACGACTTTTGATGGAATAATATTACTTTTACACTCTTTTTTGACACTGTTCTATGTTGTTTTTGTTATTGTTAGCAACTTTTGTTAACTTGTTTTTCTTCTTTTGTTAACATTTCCCTGTGTAAAGTGGCAAAGTTATGCTATATCTGGGAATTTGTTCAATAAATAAATAAAAGTGTCTCTTCATCCCTAGATTCAGTACTTACGAAAAAATTAATTTTCTAATTCTGTTTTTCAAAATTAATATATAAAATATTAATATAAAGATATTATATGACTTAATCCTATTCACTGTTGTTCGTATCGTTGGAATAAATAATAATATAATTATACAGTATTAATATGTCAATTTCTATACTGATCACATTTTAGAATTGGTTGTTAAATACTAATTATAGAACTGGTTGTTAAATACTAATTATAGAACTGGTTAATAAATACTAATTATAGAACTGGTTGTTATATACTAACCATTTAACCGGTTGTTAAATGATTTGAATGACACTATTGTATATTAGACTAACACAGTGTAATATTAAGTAATAATGAAGAGATCATACTTATACGAACCGATCAAGTGTGCTTTCTAATGTATATCTTTAAGGTGGTTTCCAAAATTCATGGGGTAGTGAAGAACGAGCAAGAGTATACAAGCTACTGTCAGAAATAAACTACATCCGTAATGACAAATATTATGAATGTTGTAAAAGGGACGTTAAATTAAATACCATACAAATACAAAATAACTACTACGTAAAACCTGTAGTTCCATTAAGAATATAGTTGGTCAAAAAAGTAACAATACTCCACTAAAATGGTATGAAGAAATTTTCCTGAAAATAAATATAAATTGGTGACTATTATTATTATTATTATTATTATTATTATTATTATTATTATTATTATTATTATTATTATTCGAGATTTGAAAAGAGTTATTTTGTGGCTAAGCGGTTAGCTTACGCACCTATGACGTGGGAGACCCAGGTTTGATTCCGCGAGAGCTCATGTGGTTCGGATTTCACGTTAAAAGTAGGTACATGTCTTATACAGCCTCGTGCTGAACCAGACGTTAAACTCAAAATCAACTCAACTCCAGATTTGAAAATTCAATGCTGCATCTGAAATCGCAAAAATGGTCAGTCCAAGGAGCGGCAAAGAGGAGGCGTGAAATATGTAGGGTTTACGAAGAGAATGTGAAATATGCGGAGTTCACTAAAGGGAGCACCAGGTTAACAAGTCTGGAAGCCACTGCTTTAAAGAAAGTTGAATGGATCGAATTAATATGCCGTCACTTTAAATTGTAAAACTTCACATTAATCTCTATACTAACAATGAACAAATATATTACTCCACAAATAAAGTTAGTTTTTTATGTGTATTTGTGCACACTAAACGAAAATCTTTATTTATTATTGAGGACGTGTCCTTCTCTTCAAATAAAACCATTCGATTTTAGCTAAGCAAAATGTGCTACATTAGTGTATAAACTTTGTGTTGCTCTGTTATATGGTAATGTATTAAAGAACCATGTAACATACTGCTACAATTATATTTGGCAGTCATATTACAATTTAAAAAGCACAATATAAATTGTTATGAAAATAATGTTTTAGATCGCTTACGCTTGTGCTCTTCTATAGGTGTCTTTCTTATGATTAGACTTCGAATCGATATGTCATTAAAAGCGTCATGTATATATGTAACTATACACTAACAATGATAAAACTATGCACTGAAGCATGCAGTACCGAGATAAATATGAAATAATCCTATTCTATCTTTTATTGAGTAAGCATTAACATCAGCTAATCTAAATAAGCATGTTCAATTAAAATAAGCTACAAGTTAAATTGGTGTACGTATGGAATAAACTAATTCATAGGACTATACCTGTACTTATGTTGAAATATTGATTAGATTCCTAACTCATACGAATAGTTATTAAAGTTTTGAGTCTCAATAAAATATTAAATTTTTGGTCTGATAAATTGTAAGAAGGCAACAAATATTTATTTCAATGATCAAAAATCATTTATTGAGAAATCTGAAAATTCGTGATTCATTGATTCTTGGGGCACATAAAAAAAATTATACGTGAAACAAATTTTGGGCTTGGATTTTCTTCGGCGTAAATGCTTCTTCAACAGCATATCCCTTTGTGAACTATTTGAAACTTCTTTTCGCATGGAATCTAATTTTTTTAATTCGAAAATCCTACAATAAATTCATGTGAGGTTATTTTTCCTAATTCATTCATTAACTATAACTTCATATATTAAAGTAGAATAAAAACAGTAACTACACTATAGTTTTTTTAAATGTTTGGTTGAGAGAAACAGAACCGTACAACGTTTTACTTTTATTTACGTGCACTAGTTATGAAAGTTTAGTTAAGTTTTCAAATTCGCTATTCACAACGGAAGATTATAATTACATTATACTGCTAATTAAAAGTATTAAAATTAAAATAATACGCACTTGTTTAGCAAAAGCTTTATTCGATAACTTTTTCCCGTCAGTTGATAAACTTTTACTGTCACTATTTAAGAAGGAATAATTTGGAAGAATTTTATTTTGACATAACAATCTCTAACACTATGTACACACAATATAATAATTTTGTCTACTTGCTTCATTGATTGACTGAAAAATATCGATACTGTTAAGGTGAGCACGCTTCAACAGAAAAGTAACAACTACGGTCGGTCTCAACATATGATGCACAAGCCTTTTCTCTCTTCATATGAAAATGTAAAATGAAATCTTTCAGTTTAACGTACCACGATTATGCCTGTTAGGCTAAGGGAGACGATGATTAATTCAAGTGAATGATAATGGAAGAATTAGTGGAATGAGGTGTGTCGAGAAAACGGGAGTATCCTGAGAAAACCCACGGACACCATGTTGTCCACCACAAATTTATTTTGGCTGAGGATATAACCAGGAATTCAATGCATCAAAGGTAAACGTCAATGCAATGCATCAGAGGAGAGGTCTACCACTGAGCCACGGGGTCCCCCTTTCACATAATCCTTGACATTCTACAGTGATATTTCCATTCTAAAGAACTCTTTTAAACTTTTAAATCAGGTCATTGTCTCTTACGAAGTCGAAATTCTCCCTTCCAGTAACTGATTGTAATAAATGCAGTTTTAGAAAATTAACAAATACATGTATATGTAGTGAAGGGTAGAAATATGTACTAAACCCCTAACCATAAAACTTTGTTCTTTCATCTGCTAACTATCTATCAACACAATGTATTGATATCACATTAGAAAGTAAACATGCAAATATACAAAACACCAAACTTTACTGATGGTGAACCAAAAGTAATCAGCAACCATATTGCTATTTAATTGACTACCAAACGCTTTTCAACCGTAGTAATGATTTGGTGGAATATATTGTGACTCAGTTATACAATTTGGCTTTTGAATTATATACACAATTTAGTTTTCCTATTTATGTTTTTCATGCTGTATTTCCATCACTGAGATCCAATATATTGGTACCATATTTCAGAATATGCGAACTGAATATAGCATGAAGAAAACGCTACCTAAGTGATTTTATAATTACGGAAAACATATATGGAAAGATTATTACTGTTGCTTTTATAAGTTATGCGAACATCCTTGGCTCTAGGGAACGTTGTTCATCCTTTCTTATAGATTCTGAGAAATATAAACTGCTACCTTTACAATAAACTCGAGACTATGAATAATTCCATTACAAGTATGGACAAAACTATTCTAGGATTCAAAGATAAGGTAACTTCTCAGAATTAGTGAAGCAAACGTATAAGAGAGTAAGTATTTTCGTGAATTCTCTGATTATGAAACTCTTTCGTTATAAAAAGCTCGTTAAAGAGCATAATGAGATTATTGCATCAATTTTATTTATTTCCTTTTTCTTTTCATTTCTTTGTGAAATTGTAAATCAGAAAAATACCTTGAAGTTGTGTTACACCTGTTGCCACTGTATAAAGGTGTGGGGTGTTATATAAGCCTAAAAATTAATTTCTTGGATTCTTATCTAGACTCACCTTTCCCCTTAACTTGAAAGCTATAATTGACGACCAAAATGAGCGATTTAATCAAGTTATTGCTAAAAGGGTAAAAGTTACAAAGTAAACTAGTACCTCTCCCCCTGCGGACTGATCAGATTTGAACTTTAAAGAGAAATGTCCGTGACGCCAAATACAGACGAAACTTGACGACATGCATTGAAACATTTAGAAGTACGTTTTATAAATGATTCCATTGCAATTATAGCTTTCTGCAAGTGAAGTAGTCTTACGTATAATTTAACTGCTCTGTCTCGTTACTGTGCATGATAGAGAAAGACCGGAAATATTCTAAATTAACTTGTAAGTACAATTAGGTTACTCTGTTGAAGCTCTTGGGGCAGAAGTAAAAGTTTAATTTTCTTTCTCAGTGAGATCAATCTATTCTAGTTATTTTCTGTATATCGTTTCTTCCATACAATATTTTCTTACTATTTCATGAAACGTTAAATGAATCAAAATAAAACTTTTAAATTTTACAATTTTGGCCTATAAAGAAGGCGGATGATTGATGCAGCTTCATTACAATGAAAGAACTGGGAAAAGAAATGGAGTAGTATTTAAAGGCAGAAACTCTAGGAAATCCAAGAGTATGATGTTAAAATGAAACGAAATCCCTAGTTTTATTTCCTACAGTTATATTTCTAACACTGAGGGGAGTGGGTGATTATTGAAATTGAATGATTGTACAGTCAGCGACAAAAGTACCTTCCGTTTGATGAAATTGTTTCGTAAATAATTTCAGAATGGAAGTGTAATTGGAATACAGTTGTCAGTAAATTAACAAGAATGTAATTTTCTGTGCGTTGCAGCCATACCACCGTTGTGCTTTCCAAACATAACATTGTTATTCCCAAAGCAAACTAAACGGAAAGAATTTTTGTCGCTGGCTGTACAATATAACTGTTGGAATATAAATGTAAGAAGAAACGGAGAATCCCGAGAAAACTTACAGACATGATGCTTACCACGAAGAATGAGATTTGTTCAACACGAACTAAGATATTATGTTGTACCAAACAGAGAATCTTGGTATCATATATGAGCACTTTACCACTGATCTACAAATATCTGACGAAATATCTAATATTACCATTATAAAAATAAATAGTATTCCCTATAAATAAATTTACATGTGATATATAATAGTATGCTGAGCCTCAAATATATAAAAATAAACGTAAAGTGAAACATTTTTGTTTACTGTCTCTTACAATAGGTATAGAGCTAACTTTTTCTCTTCAAATAAATATTTGAGCTTGGTTTTGAAATATAGTATTAGGAAAAACTTTTGATTCCTTGCTAGACCATGAGTTATAATAATCTGGAATAATGCTGAAAAACGGAATCGTTATCTTATCTAGACCTTTAGTTGGTTAGTAATTAAGTATTTATGATTTCCGGACAACAATAAAAAAAAAGTCTATTGATAGTAATATCTTTATTTTTTGCTCTGTACAGTAATAATGCACATATATAGTTACATCTATGTCAAGGTATTGACACATTCATACAAATGATCTTAAATAATATTCGTGGACATAAAATTTACTATGTAGATAACAAATTCTTTCACTCTATGTGGAAAAATATAAATAATTTCTATTTGTAGAAGTGAAAGTCAGAACCCAGAAATAATTGTTCTAAAATATCTTCCATGATATATATATATATATATATATATATATATATATATATATATATATATATATATATATATATATATATATTGTAGTAAACCTTACGTTACGTCTATGTTCATCTTATCACTATGCTTTATAACTGGTTTCTGTATATAAAGGAATTTAAAAGGAAATACGTTTAATGTTTTATAGTACGTGTAGTTAAACCAGATTTATTTTCTAAAAATAATAAGAAAAATATCTTCATATAATTTCGCCTCATTGAACTAATGTACTTCAAATTGGAATATCACTTTTAGTTTTCCAGAAATCGTTACGGCATCTATTCAGTAGTAAATTTTTTCATCATTTTTATTTTTCTATTTTGCGTAGTATATGAAATTTTTATAATGCACCATAATTCAAAAAGTAAAAATAATTAATTAGTTCAGTGGTAGACCACTCACCCCTGGTACGAAAAGTCTTTGATCCTAGGTCACGTATGTTTGCAGAAGACTATATCATGTCACAGGTTTTCTCATAACTCCCTGGTTTCTTTCCACATTCTTGTCCCACTATTTCTTGCATAATCATTTACTCTCATAAAATAATTCATCTTTTTGGCCTTAAGGGGATAACGGTGAGACACTAAACTAAATATTTCATTTTTTCATTTCAAAAATAATTAAGAAAAATAAAATTGAAAACGAGAGAATATAAGTTGACTAGATTCTGAAAGGACTATAATACCTGAATGATTAATATCTCATAACTATGCTAATTAAATCCTATCACCGTCATTTCTGGCTTTCTAGACCGGAATCCACTACCTTTTCACATTCAAGAAATCTTTCCCATTGATTTGAGATGTCAGATCAACACCGAAACTTCTGTGCTTCGTCGAAAATAAAGACAAAGTAACACACGCTAAAATCATACAATCAAACTAAACTTCTGTGAAGACAGTGCCACTCATGTGAACACTAATTATCACACATACGTAAAAAAAATGGTGTTAAATTAGTGCTGACGAGACCGTATAGAAAGAAAATTAGTATTCTTACTAGAAAGCGAAAAGATACATGAAAAATCTATAATGGTGACATCATCAATGAAAATATTTGGTCCTTTATATTTGATTTGAGATAAGAGGTACTAATTTTCTTATTATGCGGTATTTTTACCATTCATTCCTGGCACATTGTCCAAAATTGGTGTTTTATTATTAAATGTAGATGACAATGTCTTCAGGTGAAAACAGTCCCATCTCAAAGAATGTGGAGTGTTGACTTCCTGCTAAGAGCATTAATTTTCTCTCCATATGGTATCATTAGCATTCATTTAGCACTATTTTTTGGTGTGTATGTGTGTGTTATAATTAGTACTCACGTATATTCATGAAGATGCAGCTATTCGATTAAAATGTGAAACAATAACACAAATGGTATCAAATTCGATTAAATCTGTTTTCTACATTTTATAAGTAGAAAACTTTAGGTATGGATACTGATGCTATCCGATTCTTTGCTAATAGGAACAATCTCGTCGAGAGTCAATGTGGTGCGATGACTCAGTGATCGAATCAGAAACCTCTTGCATCAAAAGTGAGCGCTCCATCCCTGGCCATATGCGATAATGGTGGATAACATCGTATATGCAGGTCTACTCGAAGCTCTCCCGTTACCTCCCATTTTTTTCGGTCTACAATTGTTTCGTAATCATCCACTTTTATAAAATTATCCGTCTCATTTAGATTAAAGGACATAGGTGTGAGACGTTAAAGATTTCATTCACTTTCTCTATCATTGTTTATGCGTAAGAAGTGCAATGAGACTTAGATAAGGCAAGAACTATTTTTTCTCATATAAGTATGTACTAATGTACATACAAATACACAAGAATATTTTAAATGAGAACACACATGTAGGTACTACCTTCTGAAAGTACAAATTTTAAAACTTAAATATATCTCCAGAGATCGTTCAATTCATTTCAACTCAACCATACAAATAACTGTTTCTCATAGAAATCATAAGCTGACGATAAAACCTTGCTATAAAACTGACGAGCATGTATCAACAAATAAAACCATTTACGTTATAATATATATATATATATATATATATATATATATATATATATATATATATATATATATTATTTATGAACTACCATATAGTATAAACCAAGTGGTACTTTTATAAAAGTATTAGTGTTATTTTTCCTTTAACATTTTACTATCACAAATTTTACGGATATTTCAAGCTAATTCATATTTCCTGATGATATTTTACTACATTTCGAAAACGCTTATCGGTTTTCTGGCACTTTAGAAACCATACAATATGTGTAACCACATACATAAATCCTTGGTTCTTTTCAGCCATCAATGTTATAACGATCGAGCGAGACCTCATTATCGAAATGGGTATTAAAAGGCTTATCCAGTCATTTACTTTGAAGAGGAGGGGCTGTTTTAACGTGCCTTCACAGACGGAACGCCGCCCGCTGCTAATGCTTACCTTCAATTTCCGAGTTATTAAAGATCATACTCGAGTATAAAAAAAGAAAAGAATTTAATTAAAAGCAATCCATTGGTCTTTGAAACAAGAACTGGTGTGGGCAGAGAGAGAAAGAGAGAGAGAGTTCCCTTCCCACAAAAGTTAATCTATTTCTAGTCTTTCTGTGAAAAATGAATTAGTTTATAATGAATACGTAATACTAGGCAAAGAGCGAAAGCTTCCAGATTTAAGGAAAAGATATTCATAGACAGAAGATATATACATACATATTTTCTCATCCTTCTGGAGTCCATATCCAAAATAATATTTAAAAAATAATGCAATTGATTTATATTTTAATATTGAAGTTGCTTCTGAGATCACATGTACCCTTTTGCTGTCAGTATGTTCAAAAAATAAAACTTCTATGATACTTTTTATAAAATGAAAAATTACTAGTAAATAAAATTACTTTCTGTCGATTCAGATTAGAAAAATCATGGAAGAAATGCTCAACCAGATATCAATTATTTAAACTTGTAATGCTCTTCTTCTCAATCTTGCAATGCACTAATATACTAAATAAAAGTACATTCTATAACCTTCAAAATAAGAAAAATTTCGTGACTAAATAGTTTATGTCTCTTTGGCGCGGGAGGTCGAGGTTTCATTCCAGGTGGGAGCTCACGCGGTTCGGATTCCACGTTAAGCTGTCGGTCCACGTCTCATATAGTTTGATGCTGAAAAATCGCTAAACCCCAATTCAACTAATCTTAGAAATGATATTATTCATTGCTCCATAGCTCTAGCTTCTTTAGAAATGACTGACAGTAGCTTCTCATAGAACAACGTCAATATCTCTTCACCTTCCATTTCTTTTGCAATCCCTTTTCCTAACAAATTTTTGCCTTTTACAGAGTAGCTAGCCCCGGGCTAACGTTCGAAGAAAAATAACGCAGTAATTTTAGAAAATAACGAAAATAATGATTAAGAATTAAAACTACAGAAAAGTATAAGATTACTAAAAATATATTTTAAAAAATTGCAAGTACTGAATAAAGTGACGCCTCTATAAATTGTATCCCTAGGCTTGTGCATATAAATTTTATTAGAATATATTTGCCCGAACATGCTAAAATTTAGATGTTTGTGAATAATGCTATAAATTTTCAAAACTTGATTATACAGGATGTCTCAAAAGTCCCCTGACATAGGGTAACTCTTATTATCAGAGTTACAACAAAATGTAAGAGGGAAAATCATCTCCAAATATGATGTTTTCATTCTAAAGTGAAGGAAATTTTTTAAATCGGACGAGCCGTTTAGGCTGTAGACTCTTTATACGCTCAGTGTTAAATGAAAATGCAACGTTGCCATTTACCTGGACCCACAATATAAGTAAATGAAGTTACTGTTTGAAATGGGGGCTGGTCGACATGTTAGCGTAAAAGAAAGTAACTTCGTTCACTTATGTTGTGGGTCCAGGTCTAAATGACAACCTTAAACGACTCGTCCGATTTAAAAAAAAAAATCCTTGGAGACTTTTGGAGACTATGTTAGGAGACTTTTGAGACATCCTGTATATAACTGCATTGTATCTTATATCCTTCTGTTTTATTATTGAAAACTAATACCCGATCTGATTTAAACATATTGAAGCTATCGTATGAAGTTTCCGCTTTTTTAAATGACATTCCTAACCATAGTTTGCGATTGTTTATAACTTTTCTAACGAACACGGAGGATCGAAATCGAAAAGTCTGGAATCTTTGTTGTAAACATATTCAGTGAAGTACTCTACAGAAAATCGTGAATTATATATAATGTATACATAGATATTAGTATGAGGAAAAACATGTTCCATTTCTTTTTCTTAAAACTCTGAAGTAAACATGATATTACATACCGTAGGGACGCCAGTTTCTCTTTACTGTTTTCTCAAAGCAACTGTTCGTTATGACTATTTTTGATACAAGAAAGTGATTGCTATTTTTCTTACGATTATTTTTTGTAGGTTCTCATTGATGAGAGATGTAAAGAACGGCTAAATTTTATGGCGCGATAATAAATAGAGGGTTCATCTTTCATGGCTACTATTAGGCGCACATTGTGACTCAGAAGTATCGAATTTACTACAAAGCAATTTGTAAACAATTATCTCGATTTTGCTTTGTGCTTGACTCAGATTGTATTCTGCCCGTTTCGAAAAAAAAATCAGTTTCTATACTCATACAATTTTCGCTCTATACATTTCAGCAACATATTCCTCCGTCATTCAATTGCAGCAGCTAAATTTATCTATATATACCATTCAAGAATCACACGAAAAGTCAGATCAAAAGCTCGTGATGTTGTAGCACTTGTATCTATCTATGCGCTACCTTATCTGTCTTTCCTAGCTGCATTCTAAAATTTTCCTTTCATTGTTTTATTATTTTCAGGGTGGAAAAACATAGTATTTAGCAAAGATGTAACTAACCTTAATATTAGAAAATCTACACATAAGATGGTGATAGGTACCAGTAATCTAAACATGGATCCCATGAAACATTCCGAACATGTTATGCAGGTGTTCATAAAACATGAAATCCTCACCTAGTAGAAACTGCAATCAGTCTTAAGAACCACACAAATTGCTGTTCTTGCAGGTGACCAATCGTACAAATTTGAAGTCTAGGATATATTATATTCTTATATAATCCCACAGCTTGTTTAATTTTGTAAATACTTGTAACATGGGTATGATTTGCACTGATGTTTTTTTTTTTTTTTTTTTTTGCATAAATTGAAACAACAAGAAGGAATAACTTGAGAATGATAAAATTAGCAGAATTTCTATGACAAGTATAATGGACGAATGATCATAATTTCAGTTGCATGGGATATGTGTGAGATCAGCAGCAACGCCATCACTTCGGTGTCTGTGAGTATTAGATAAGAGTTATTTACCCATGGCGAAGAGTTACTATGTGTTGATGTCAAAACTTGCAATACAAATGTCAATTGTGGTCAAATGGAGCCATGGTATGAGGGATACGTCTGTGGAAGCAAAGACATAAGAGAAGTAGCTAAGATCAGACACTGGACCGAGCAATATGATCTCACAAGGAATTATAGATTTCCGCATGACCTTGACGGACCGTAAGGCGTCGTTCACAATGTGAGCTCGACGAAGTAATGGATGTTAATTTCTCTACGACGACTGCACCTGCTGGACACTGTACTGGCGGGACGCATACCTTTCCGTCTGCTTCCAACCCGTGACCCAAAATCACAAACACCTCAGGCCGTTCTGAGCTCATAAATACTGTTGATATAATACTGAATGGTAGTCACGTTATTGGACAGGCTGCTCTTCAATCTGTCTTACAACGATGGCTATGTATGTGTTACGTGCTATGTGGTGTGTGCAATCTAAGTGCAGTAGAGTAACATAGTTGCCAAACCATAAGTGTGAAGGTGTGATAGTGTCCATTGGGCACTTCATACGATGTCGGCTGCTACATATTGAGGGTAACCTCACTAGTAACCATTACATCAGATACGATCAAGAAGTCACCGAGATCATATATCTTTTCTTAAGCCATACCGAATGACATATTTCAGCAGAACAACATCCTGTTTCATGTATCTCGCATTGTACTGTTACATATATAACTCTTTTGTCGAGGAATGAATATCATAGTTGTTACTCAAAGTAATATGATCGCGTGATGTATTGCCTATGGAGCAAGTGAGAGATGTGATTGGTCAGCATCTCAGTTATCTTGCAGTCCTCCAGATTGATGTACTGTGAACTTGCATACAAGCAGTGTGGAAGGTGATTGCTCAGGAACACATCCAATCTCTGTTTGAATCTTTGCCGCCACATACTTGAAAGCTTCAGATCATAATCATTTATTAATAATAAGAACAATTTATTAATCAATTACCCATTTATTATTTTATAAAATACATAAAATCGGATAGAGTATAAAATCACATAGAGTTCCGTTTAATAATTATATTCATGTTCTTATTTCTGCAATCAAGCCAGTTCGGATAGTCATTACTCTATCTGTGTCTCTTGCATTATTACTAGTCTAGGAACCTCTATAATTTGGATGTTTGTGGTAATATAGCGTCCATAATTTGTAAAAGGAAACAAGTGATTTTCATTTTACAATGTAAAACTACAGTAGACTTCTAAATTATGGGAATGCAATATTTAAATTTCATGTAGTGGATCTATAACTACTGGTTGCAATAAATTAATATCAAAGCTAGAACCTGTTCTTCGGACCTGTTCTCTGAATCTATATCAAAAAACCATTAATGACTATTCCGTATTACTTCTATGACAATAAAGCTTGAAACTGGAAAATCGCCAATTTGAACCACTTCCGGATTGAATAGAAGTTAAGGGAGGAGACAGAACCTACTCTTGGGAAGCTGGATCGATAGCAAAACAATTACAACTTGATATCTCTTACCACTTTTGCTTTATGGAAATCAGTATTAGAACCCGGAGAAGCATTAAATTTCAACTACTTCCGGATTTGGTAGAGTGTTGTGGGTTTTGGTAGTATGTACTCTTGGAGCTCTGAATCCATTGCAGAAAATCGCTTTTCGCTATCTATTATTGCTGAAAATGGTTAATTTTAATCACTTCCAGATCGAATAGAGGATTAACGAAGATGATTGAACTTATTCTTTGAACCTGAATCAGTTGCAAAAGACATATATCAATATCTTTTACCGCTTTTGATCTTTGGAAATAAATATTCAAACCGGAAGTAGTAGCAAATTTCAACTACTTCTGGTTTTGGTAGAGCGTTGCGAGTTGTGACTATATTCTGTCTTGAGGCATTGAGTCGAGTGCAGAAAACCGCTTGTTGTTATCTATTACCATTTTTGTTCTGACGATAAGTATTGAAACCGGAAATGGCAAATTTGAACCAATTCTGGTTTGGATAGAGGGATAATGAAGAAAATAGAACCTATTTTTGGAAACTTTAATCGTTTGAAGAAAATTAAATCTTGATATTTCTTATAGTTTCTGATCCTTGGAAATCAGTATTTAGAACAGAATTAATAATACATTTGAGCCATTTTCGATTGTAGTAGAGTGTTCTAGATGGCCATGGTACGTTTAACTTGAGACACTATATTGTATGCAAGAAACAACTTTTTGTTATCCGTTCCCGTTTTCGTTCTATGCTAATAAACATTAAACCGAAAGTGTCTAATTTGAACCACTCCCAGTTTGAATAGAGTTAACGGAGGAGATGAAACCTATGATTGGGACACTAAATCGATTGCAAAAACCTCCATCTCGACACATCTTACCATTTTTAGTCTGATACTTATCAACAGACGGACGGATGAACAAACCCGTTCCATAAGACTTCCGACACTTACGCATAGCACAGCTTGGAAATCTAATAATTTTGGTCATCAAAATTTTTGTAACAAGGAATCTGAAATATGTTTTAAGCTAAGCAAGGGTACTAAATTGGAAAATGAAATCAGTTTTGTATATTGGGCTCAGTTTTCTTGTGACACGCTACCCTCTCGTTATTGAAATCCTTGAAAATCGGTAAAAACGCTGCATATAGTTTTTTTCTGTCATGGCTGAATTTAAGTAACTTATAGATTTATTGATTAAAATAAAGTTAATAGAAAGTGAGATAAAATCGAGTCTCAAAACAGTTCTTCACCACAACGGGAACAAATTTTCTTCTGTTCCGATTGCTCACGCAGTTAACCTTAAGGACACTTGAAGAGACTTTTAAACTACTTCTCACTCTTATCCAATATGACAAATACAAATGGAATGTCTGTAGAGATCTAAAAGTATTTGCTATTCCGCTTGGCATGCAGCCGGAATACACAAAGTATTGCTGCTTTCTATGCGAGTGGGACGGCAGGGACAAAAAACATCACTATTGTGAAAAAAGTGGCCTGCCCGCAATGAACTGCTGCCTGGACATTAAAATGTGGCGAACACTCCTCTTGTTGACCCTAAACATGTGTATTTACCTTCACTGCACATTAAATTGGGACTTATCAAAAGTTTTGTGAAAGGTATGGACTAAATATAATTTGCATTCATGTATAAATACTTGCGACAGAAGTTCCCAAAGATCAGTGATGCTAAAATAAACTACGGAATATTTGTAGAACTGCAAATTATAATACCCTAATTAGGGAATTAATGAATGATGAGATTTTTGTTGACATATCGAGCCATCTTTAAAAAAATTGCATGGCTGTCCTTTGTAAATGTGTGCAAGAACTTTTTAGCCAACCATAAGGCAGAGAATTATGACGATATTGTACATGAACCAGTGAGATCATATCACCGTATGGGATTTAACGTGTCACTTAAACTGCATTTCCTGAACGACCATTTGGACTTCTTCTCGGATAACCTTGGTGCCACTAGTGACAAACACGGTTAACGCTTTAACCAGGGTATTTCTCAAATGGTAAAAGCGTTATCAAGGGAAGTGGAGTGCAGCAATGTTATCTGACTATTGCTGGGTCTTACGACTGGACTTTCCTGAGGCAAAGTTTTGTAGGAAATTGGGTAGAAAACATTTTAGGCATGTTTCTTAACTTTTACTTACTTCTATGCTTTTCATTCCTTTCATTCCTTTGTGGACTAATACCGATTTTTAAAAACTTTATGTAAGAAACTATTGTTGCGAGTCCATGTCTTTATGGCAAGTACATATAATACGTAAGCTGCCATAGGCATCACATAAACCACTTTCACATGAAAACAGGCCGATGGAGAAATTCTGCAGTTTGATCTGGATTTAGGACGAAATTATCTTCCAGAAAGTTTGTTTTATTCTTGTGACTGAAACTTTATTTGTTTTTGTACACCAGTGTAATTAATGAGGTATTGCAAGTTTTAGGTTATCATGTAGATTAAACCATTTGGATTTTTGGTTGTTATTTTCAAACTTTTGTGACCCTAGGTGACTCCTTTCTTTAGATCAGTAAATTTCGTAGAGAATTTTAATAGTAGTTTTGTAATTTTAACAGTAGTTTGGTAAAGTTTAGTAGTAGTAATACTTTCAAATTAGGGAAGAAAGCCGTAACAGAAAATCCTAGACCCGCAACTTGAGGGTTAACTTCAGGTTGGTAGCCGGTGCGAAAACAATCGACAAACCAAATATGGGTCGAAAAATAAATATAAATGAACAAAAGATTAGGGAGTGCACGAGGATCGACATACGGACCGATCGCCTTAAGGCCGTATGAAGTGAAGAAGGACTATTTCTTAACAAAGGATGAAAGGGAGTAAAGGAGCGATTCCATTAACAAGAGATCAGAACAGGAATGTGGAACCTTGATATATAGGAGCCACAAGTATAAACATTAAACCGATAGTATCTAATTTGAACCACTCCCATTTTGAATAGAGTTAACGGAGGAGATGAAACCTATTCTTGGGACACTAAATCGATTGCAAAAACCTCCATCTCGACACATCTTACCATTTTTACTCTGATACTTATCAACAGACGGACGGATGAACAAACCCGTTCCATAAGACTTCCGACACTTACGCATAGCATAGCTTGGAAGTCTAATAATTGGACGTCTTGGAAGTCTTGGATCGAACTTATAAATACGAGGAACAACAGAAAGAAAGACGTTGTTCTGGATAAGAATATGAAAGATAAATTGATGAATGTGAAAAGAGTAAGCGACAAAATTATGATAGTCATGCTCGTGCAAAAAAGAGAGAAACCTAAAATATGGTGAGCTCCTATGCTCACAAGTTGGATCTAATAAGGAGACAAAGTAAGTATTTGGGATGGATCTAGCTAGTATTCTGTAGAATTGCTCGTTACATGAGAAGTTTATTATAGTAGGAGATTTGATTGGATATATAGGATGATCAAAATTAGGATATAAAAAGTTACATAGAGGATGTGGATTGGAAGGAAAAAACGAGTAATTCGAGAACATACTAGAAGTGGCTCAAATATATGATTTTGCTATACTGAATACCTTCTGTAAGAAGACAGAAGAACACCTTATGACATTTAGGGCTGGTACCTTAATGTCTCAGTTCGACTTCATCTTATGGAGGAGACCAAACCTACGTAACGCAAAGGACTGCAAAGTAATACCAAGTGAGAGCCTAACGGATCAATATTGTCCCACAGTAACCGATATATATATATATCAAGGAAAAAGTAGGAAGAAAATGACAAAATGTAGTGAAAATTAGGTGGGCAAAGTGCTGAAAATATTCGAAAGAAAATTACCACATTGCAAATACTGCAAATGAAGAAAGAAGAATTGCACGTGGAAGAGGAGTATAGCAGAGTATCAGTAGAGCTCATGGAAATAGCAAGAAAAATTGACGGGAATAGCAACAATAGAAAGAAGCCTCATTGATAAGGAAATGTAATAGCGGATTAAAGAACTTTTAAGTAGTTGTAAAGAAGAAAATGGAAATGCAAAAAGGAAGAACTCTGGCAATCAACAAGATCTGAAAGATTGCAAGAAAGTTAAGAATAACGCCAAGAAGATTGTCAGTGTGACAAAAGGCAAGGCTCATGATGAATTGCACAGCAACCTAGACACAAAGGAGAGAGAGTAAAAATAGTTTACAAGGTTTTGAAGGTAAGAAAGGGAGGAAAAGGAAGGATATTTCACATGTGTGATATATCAAGGATAAAAATAACGAGGTTCTGAAAGTGAGACGATAAAGAAGCTGTAGAATGATTATTCCAGACTCTTTAATGAAGAAAACTGGTGGGAAACTTGCAAAACCCATAGATCAGAACTCGTTCACCTTGTGACTATGGTAGAGGTGGAAAATGCAATGAAAAACATGAAAAATGGTAAGGCCCGCAGGACCTGATAATATCCTTATCGAAGCATGTACACGCTTAGGGAAAGAAGGAATGTAGTGGTTTGCTTGACTTTTCAATAGGCTATTAGAAACAGGAAATATCTCAAAAGAATAAAGATGTACGGTCGTTGTGTCAGTTTTTAAAAGCAAAGGAAATGTGCAAGAATGTGGCAGCTTCAGGGAAATATAACTTATGAAACATGCAATGAAGTTTCGGAAGAGAGTGTTAGTAGCAATATTGAAAAAAGACGCTTAAATACCAGAGAACCAAATAATGTGTGTGAGGAAGGCTTTGTTACATAGTCGAAATTGTAACACAGATATATGGTCTTAAAATATATGTATATTGTTTTGGTTAGTTGGAGTTTCATTAGCAGAGAACCAATTTGATTTTATGCTAGAGTGGTCGGCAACAACACCAGGATGCAATATTTGCACTTGGGATCCAAATGGAAAAGTACGAAGAATACCAGAAGGACCTCCATATGGTTTTCATCGATCTATTGATAGCGTATGATAGAGTGCTGCGAATCTTATTTGGTGGGCATTGAAGAAAAAGTGTGTTCCGAACACATATATCTGTATAATTCATGACATGTAGGATATATATAGGACAGGAATGAGGAGCGCATGGGGAATAACAAGAGTTTACAGTTAAAGTGAACTTCATCAGGGATCTAGTCTTAGTCCATACCTTTTTTTTTTCAGTTGTGATGAACGAACACAAAGGATATCCAAGAGCTAGCCTTGGAATATGTTATTTGCGGACGTCATCGTGTTAGTGAATGAGATCAAGGCAGCACAGCAAGAGAAATTAGATATCTGGAGAGGAGCATCGTACAGGAAATAGCTTAGAATTAGTAAAACCAAGACAGAATATTTACATTTCTCATTTAGCAAAAATGTAATTGAAAATACAAGAATATGACTGGACGAAAAAGAGGTGGTAGTGACGAAGAAATTCAAGGACTTGGAATCAACGCAACAGGAAAATACAAGAATAGAAGATACAAACAGTAGAATTAGCAACTGTTAGACAAAATGGAGAGAAGCGGAAGAAGTATTGTGTGACTATACCAATACGTTTTAAAAAGAAAGTTTATAAAACAGTAGTTAGTCCTGTCATATACAGAGCAGAATATTGGACGACGAAGAAGAGCGAGGAACAGAAGTTGCATATTTCGGAAATGTAGAAGCTGCGGTGGATGTGTAGAGTGATGCGGAAGGACATAATTAAGAATAAGTGGTCCGAGGAAAGTAAAGGTGTGATCAATAGTAGAAAAATGACAAGAAAGTAGACTGAGATGGTTTTGGTATGTGAGAAGACTACCTTCGGAATATGTAGCTCACCAAGTAGATCCTATAGAACTGAACGGGAAACGAGCGCGAGGCCAGCCAAAGAAGACGTGGGGAGATAGTGTGAAGAAAGTTGTTGTGTCACAGAGGATATAACACAGAATAGAAACACAGGGCATGACTCAGAACAGTGGTCCAAAAAAGTCGACTGAGAAAAAATATTTAGAAGAAGAAGAAGAAAAGTTTTGCAGAGTTCTGAAATTATTTGTAATATAATTGGTAATTTAAATTTAATATTCTTCTTGTGCGTATCTTCCTTGATGTTGGGAATTTTACAAGCAGGTAACTCTAACACTAACACAGAGATCGATGCTGGGATACCTTTGCTTTTAAAGACAATATAGCGTTTATTTTCTTAAAAGTCTTGGACGATATCATTTGATATTTCACCTTTTTATGTAATCATTTATATTTCAAAAGGCCCCCTCTAACTTTAAAAAATCACTAACTCAATAGTAGAGGGCCACCTCTAGTACTAAAGGTATCTAATTCAACGACAGGAAATTTAGGCTAGTAGTAAACAACCTTGTATTCGTGAATTTTCTTGAGATCCTTCCTTTCATTTATCATCTTTGTTCAAGTAATTATTTCATCAATATTCACATGTTCTTATTGTCTGTCGTCTTCATCCTACAGGGTCAAATGTAAATATTGGTTTCCTTTCCTTGGCGAGGGTTATTTAAATTCAAGATTTCAACAGGTTAAAGATTTCTTTTCTTTTTTAATTAAAAAAACAGTTCTATATTAATAAAATTTTGAACAGTACCTTTTCTGCTCTAAAATTAAATTTATTTAAGGCAAATATTTGTCAATCTCTAACTCTTCGTTCATGCTTATATTTTTCTTGCTTGCTTGCTTCTTTTCTCTCTCATTTCTCTACGTTTTCACCCTGTAGCCATTCATTGTTGCTTGCTCTCCCTTCTTTTCTTCTCTCTCCCTTTTTTTACTATGTAATTAAATCAAAGGGTGTAATGTGTTTCTTTAAAAGTGTTAAAGTAGTCTAAAGTTGATTTTAACACCACAAACGACAACATTTGAAATAGTTTGCGTTGAACAATAGATTATTTTCGTTCCATGCACGACTATTTCTGTTCAAGCTTCCTTTGACAGAGATTGTAAGAGAACTAGGCTATATTGTTTTATCCTTTTCCGCCGCAAAAACACATTCCTTTGTAATAGTTTCATAATTTCAATTAGTAAACTTCGTCTTTTACGTTTTCCTCGCCTTGGAAAAATATATACGCAATTATACATAAACTAAACAGAACACATTTTTGAAATTACATATATTTTGATGTTACACTCTAATTACAGATTATGACATTACTTTTACCCAGCCACGGTTATTGAGGGAAGTCACATCGGTAAAAAGTTTTGCTGCTAGAAACTAAGAAAAGAGAGCTTACTTAATGTATTAATTCTTTCCTACTTCTTTCTGAATCTGTTTGAAGAATTCTTCTCTTAGCTCGTTTCGACAAAATTTAGATTTTTACTGATGTAACTTCCGTCAAGAGCTGTATCTATTTTTACGATCAATTGTAAAAGGAAAATCTCATTTTCTGTAGTGTTTTGTTATGGCTTTACAAAGTGTTTTGGTTATAAGGCCAAATCTTGAAAAGGACAAACAGAATACAAAATTTGAAATGTTATCATTTGTTATCTAAAAAGCTATTTAAAAATTAAAAAGTGGAATACGGAAAGATCAGATTCCAAAAATGTTGTCCTTTTGTAACTTCGCTTATAGACACAGGAAGAACTTGAGAATTTAAATAATCTTATTCATTCTAATGAATGAATACCCCCTTTTCTAAACAAATAAATAAATAACCTTGCATTAGTGAACAGTTGGTTGTCTCAGCTAGATTTGGCCAGATGTGTAATGTTATTTTTTTTAATCTAACCGACTGAGTTAAAGACTGGTTCGTACTGACCATAGAAGTACCTATAGCTCTACGAGTGCTGTTTTTACAAAAAAACATGTGATCATACAAGGAATATTTTATTTTAGAATGAAAATCAGCAACAAAATTCTTTAATTGCAATATTAATGTATACTTCTATTACACAAACGGTACTATTTTCAAAATAGAGGTTTGTGTGCGATGAAATGTTAGCAAAAAAATGCATGTTTTCATTAGTTAATTAAACATATTGTCCCACCAGCCCTTCTTTCAGCGTCATATCAATTATTAATTTGCACGACCTTTCAGAATGAAGTACGTAATTACATTCGCATACTGGTACCTGAAACACCATTCGTTTCTGTCTTTATGTATTATAAAATCGTTGTAAATGAATTAGTTAGTTCATTTCGTCTACTTTTCTGAAGATCAGAGCGAGAACAAACAAATCGTTAGCGTTCTTGCCTCCTTATTAGAAGGTCTTGGCTCGGATCCCGCAGCTTGCTAAGCTGTGTGAGGTTTCTTCTTCTCGTCAGTAGTAACAGGCGAATGCTGGGACGATGCCTTTAAATATATGTTCTAATTGATTTTTTTTATCCCGCTGTCGTTTCATTGTTAATTGTTTCCTTTGTCAAATAACTTTAAAGTTACATCTCAAAGTATATTAATAAGTAGACAAAGATATTACTTCAGGTTTCAAGTCTTGCTTAAAAGTTTATCCAAAATTTGACATAAGTTATAGGGAAGTTGGTGTGCAGGTGATATGAACTACCAGAGAAAATCAAAGCTCACAAATTACTTATAAAATATGCAATTGCTCACAGAAAACTATGTTTTAGATGTGTAAATCAAGGATATTATAAAATAGAGGATCTGCCTATACAACAAAATTGTGAAGCCATACGTCATAGTTCCACCGAGTGCCTCTGTCCGCTCCTCCCAATAAGGCCGCAATGTTTTGAGCCAATATTTATGGTGGAAACAAGAGTAGCTAATGAGAATGCCGATGCTCAGTTGTTTCTTGGCTTCATTGAGTTTATAAGATGAAGATATGGGCAGATCCTCTATTTTATAACCATCCTTGGTGCGGATCTAGTATCACAAAATTTGAAGGATACTAAAGGATACAGATAAATCATTCACCTAATTTTACTTCCTTTGATAAAACTCATAGAAAACAAGAGGTTTCACATTATGAGCCTAGGTAACTTCTAGACTTGGGGCTTCTGAATTCAGACCAAAAGCTATAGTAGATCTCCACTACTTCAGGTTTTAATAGAAAATAAAAACTCAAATGGAAATTATTTTTGGAGTTCCAAATCCATATGGAAAAAAAAATTATCACTACATTTACCATTTTGTTCTATGATGATCAATATTGAGCGAAGATGGTAATAGATTTCAGCTGCTTCCGGTTTTGATAGAGGGATAAGAACAAGATGGAAGACATTCTTTTTCAAGAAAACACTTCTCGATGTCTATTACTATTCTTTCTATATTGCGATCGGTGTAAATTACATTCTTATCACTTTATGTAAGAATATACATCGAGAATATTAGACCTTTATATTAGAATTTAAGGTCTAAAAGTGGGTAAAAGTGTATTAATGGGTCGCTAAATTCCTATCGAAAAACATGTGGTCTATCTCTTTAACGTTTTTGTTCTAATACCTGTTGACAAATGAATAGACAGGCAGATGATCATAGCCGCTTTATAAGATTTCTCACACTTATGCATGTACTTTGGAAGTCTAATTCTCATGCTTATGTTTATCATAGTTTGAAATTCTAAAAAGAATATGTTCAGAATTGTTTAAAATGTTGCTTAATCACGTGTTTCTCTACTTTTCTTTCTTAACATTGTGAGTAAATTTAGGTCACCTACTACAGCAATCTGGACTTGACTTCAGCTCTTCCCTCCAATTATGAATCCAAACCATGTCTCAGAGCCTTACAGCCGAATAAAACTTAAGTCTTTTTCAGTCTTTGGGCTTCATTGACCTCTATGAAATTGTCTAAGCCATACTGGTCCATAAATGGCATTCATAACCATTTTAGCCCAAATCGATGAACGTCGGTTTCATGCTTGGCCTTGGCTATACCAATCAAATGTAATAAACCTTGTTGCATTAGCCGTTAATGACATTCGTGCCAAGTATGATCAAAATTGTCTGTTCCATTCCCATAAATTCACTGACGGATGACATGTTAGAACATTACGTATAGTAGCTACCAAAGGAATGACCAAAATTGGTGTGCGAAAAAGATTAAAAGACTAATACGAAACTTAATATTTTCGCAGTGATGGACGACATACGTAAAGGTTATTTTGCGAGGAAGAAAACAAAAAGATTACGTATGCAGTAATTTGAAACTTTGAGAATTCAAGACAATACTACAATTTCAAACGAGGAAGACTGTGACATTTATAGTGTTAAGTGAAAGCGTAGAGCTTGCTTCGGTGAATTTCATCTTCAAATATCGCCTTGCTGGTCCAAGTTTTCTTACAGTTTTATATTTTCTTTTCTTTTGAAGAAAAGATGAAAGAAGATACATATATTTTGTTGTATATAGCACAGACTTCAATACAATGAAAGTAAAACAGAACACTCTGCGGCATAAATACCACTTTGCTTCCATCCTATATAAGTTTCTCTGAGTTAAGGTTATGAAATATAATGAAACATACACGTCTTTTTCTTACGTTTCGGCATCGTGACAATTCCCTCTTCAGACTGTCACCTTTATCCGTTTTCAAGATCTTATGCATTTATTGTTTCTGCTGTCCCAGTTAGCAAGTAGTCTACGGTAAGGCTAAGTTTGTCCTTAAGTTCCTTTGAAAGACTTAACCTTACAGATTCTCTCTGTGTATATTTTTGCCAAGTGTAATTTGTAAGTTATTCTTCGAGTTCAGATTGCCTTGACATATAGACCTGTATACGCTTACCAGGTGTAAGAATGAAGGCTGCGCAAAAACGCGTGAGTGTTAGATTTAGTTTTAGAGATTCTCTCTGATTATGGCTTTGCCAATGCTTAACAAGCGTGTCAATTTGAAGGAATTTTAAGGCTGGCCTACGTATTATTGCAAAGTCTTAAGCAAGTTTGCAATCGAGGAAGTAACAAGTTTGCTATACCCTTGATTAGGTCTGCAGGCGTGTAAATAGAAGCTTCTGCAAACCTACAGACTTAGCTTTGAAGGCTTGAGTAGGCCTAAGACTAGTAAAAGTCTGGAATGTTATTAGGAATAATACTTTTGACTTAATGACACATATAGAATATGAAATCTCTACGTATAGAATGTTGTACACGTAGAGTAGTCTAAGCAAAAGCTTTGTTGCGGTACTTATATTACAGGAATTTTATAAATAATAATAATAATAATAAGTCATATAAGCAAGGAGCTTTGCACAGTTGTACTACTTGACCTCCTTATCAACATGCTAAAAGTCCCCAAAGATTAACCTTGAGCTTCAGCTGCCATATTGGAAAATGGCTGTCGATTTTCAGTCTTTCGCCGATTACTCCAGAATGAGCAGAGATATCGTAAACTATAAGCAGTAATGATATATAGAGAATGAGACAACACATTTTGGTATATAATACATATCTCTAGCTTTATTCGTTCAGGAGATACTAAGTTTTAAGTTATGGGAACTTTGTTATTTTGTGCAGATAGTACAGTTTCTCTGGCAGAATTCTATCACTATAGATTACAATTACTCAAATTGCGCATTGAAATGATTTCAGTACTCTTAAACTGAAACTGAAGAATAAAGTTGCCCCTCTAGCTTCAATAAATGCAGGAATACAAATCCGAAACAATAATGTAGTTATTAATAGCCAAGAATTATTCCATAGAATTATCTATGTCGTAAAAGGAACTGATCAGTTTAAAGATTGCTTCCGATATGAATTTTCCCAAAATCACCTTCATTATTTGATATCATCTGAATGAGAAAGATCATCAACTTTTCTATCAACTCATCTTTAGTTTCAGCTTTTAATATGAAGAATGCAACTTCAAAGTACCAACGAATGCTGTTCATGTTTTACGAGGAGGACACAGCTGCATTTTGTTGTATGGACAAGACCAGCGGCATACGGTGATATTCTAGACTGCTACATGTCGTACATATTATCCATTACGGTGATAATTGTATCGTAGCTTTTGATGGATATCCTGAATAGCCAACGAAAGGAATCGATGAGCAGAAATTGGAAACAGTACGTAAAACGTCGACAACAATTCACTTTCAAGAAAACTCAATCACGACCTGTACTCAAGCTGAATTTTTAGGTAATCGCAATAATAAAGTTGCTTTAACTAATGCCTTGGTAGCTCGTTGCTGGAAGTCCAATGGGAAGATTTGTCAAGCAGAAGCTAATGCTGATATTTCAATCGTAGCCGTGGAAAGCGCCTATTGTTATCGGTCAGGACACTGATTTTTGATTTTATTAACAGCATTAACAAAGGAAAAGTGTGATTTGAAGTTTCTAGAGCCTGCTTCTGGAACTAAGAAACAGAAAACTATATCTAATATTTACCAGCAACAGTTATTATTTGATGAAGAAATATGTGAGGTACTGTTGCTTTTGCATGCATCAACAGATTGTGATACAACTTCGACTATATTCGATAGGGTAAACTTCAAGTCACGTGTCTTCTCCACAAAGGTAAAGATTTGAGGACATCAACTTTAATGTTCAATGATCCACTGTCTACCAAAGAAACAATAACCGAGACTGGTGAAAGATTCCTGCTTCAACTCTATGGTGCCAAGAAAAGCTAGAGCCTTGGTGAGTATCGTTATTATGGGTACATATTTCTCATCGGTAAGCAAACATTAAGTTCCAGATTTGATCTCGCAGTGCTACCCCCAACAGATACAGCCGCACAGCAACATCCTTTTCGTGTATATCAAGTGCAGAAATGGAAGAGAAATTCATTACAGCCTACAAATTGGGGATGGACACAGTCTAACAACAAATTGATGCCGATTTGCTCAGACCTGGAACCTGCTCCTTCTGAGTTATTGTACATAATACCTTGTGGGTGTAAAGATAATTTGTAAGAATGATTGTGTTTGTTTCAACGCTGGGTTACCTTGTTAGCTCATTTGTGGTTATTGCCAAGGTGTTTCGTGTGATAACATCCCAGATTTCCTACTTCGCAAGAAAATGAGGATGAATTACATAATAATTAATATTTAATATAATAAATATTGAATTTAATATTTAAATTACATACAGAAAAGAACATCTTTAGAACATATTTTAAATAATAATTTTCAGTATAAATTCTTGTATTCTGGTGTATTTTTTAGCATCCTTAGATATAAACATATAGTGGCACCCTTGAAAATAATATAAACACTCAAGAAATATTAAGTCAAAGTTACAGGTTTCTTAAGAAAAATAAACTATGCTCAATAGACGTTTATGTCTACTACGAAGTAATTACATTTATTGTAAATTATACGGCTCGCCACTTGATTTATTACTGTATGATTTACAAGCCACTGATAGAGATATACAGAAGGCTGTTTGAGCCTTATGGTAGTGAAGTATAGACCCGTGCCATAGGGTGTAAAACCTCGTTTCCAACAGCGATCATGTTCGATGTGAGAGCCCCGTTGGTGAACGATTGCACGACATCGTAGTTTCCACTGAAGGAGACATCTATTGAGCACTTCCTGATCCAATTTCGCCCACTACTCCTTGCACACTTTTCAAAGGCCATCAAGTATGGTCGGATGACGCTTATTGATGTTCCATTTGAGGAGGCCGAAAGCACAGAAGTCCATAGGGGATGCACTGGTGACTTGACGGGAATGTCTCGAAGTGGGATAGCCTTTACACATGTCTCCTGTTCCATACGTGTCATGTAGGCCACCGTTCGTTTGGCAGTATGGCGGATAAACACTCTGGTGGATGAACACTCTCTCAGTGTCATTGCCATACAAAGCCGGGGCATGTTGGCGATAGATGGGTTCCAGTACATGGTCTATATAATATGCTGCATTCACCTTGACATTTGATGACACCCGGTGTATCGGAAGCTTTCCTTTTGCACAGAAACTCGTCATTACCATAAATCCCTTTGGAAAACTCTCCTTGCAGGAGCGAACCCACTTTGCACGATCGGTTCCATCACTGCGGCGGTAGTAAATTGCACGCATCTGCTGGGATCCTGTCAAATAGAACCATGCTTCATCTAAGGTGATCACATAACCCCATTTGTCACTGCCAGGTTACCTTCATACAGTCTTTTGCATGTCACCCGCCGTTCTGCGATTTGCATTGGCTTCAGAACATGGACCCGCCGCTTGTGTACACTTCTGAGTCCCAAATTGTCGCGTATGATTCGGTGTACAGTTGCAGTTGACCGTCCAACATGCCTTCCTATGTCACGTTGAGTGGGTGGATTCTCCTGGGTCACAAATCGGCGGACCTGGGCAATGACGTCTTGACTGCGTTGTGGAGCCGGTTGCTTCTTTTGCCCCTTTTGATGGCGCATGGCTATGGTTTGCTCTGGGTTTGCATTGCGATGGATGGCTGCGTTAATTCCCTTATCAGACACTGTGAAACCTTTCTCCTTGCACTGTGTTCTTATTCGGCTATAGCTGTAGCCTATATCAGAAAGTGCTACGGTGTAGCCCTCCCAAAAAGGGTCGATTTTCGGCGGCATTCTGCTCACACACGTCTCTCCTCTGCACAGCCTGTACACAAGTGTCTGGTTACTCCGTACTGCGTGCGTCACATTGCTGGCGCGAAACTAGCGCCTCTGGTGGGGACTGCAAGTTGCTACCATAAGGATGAAACAGCCTACTGTATAAACATATTATATACCAAAATCTGTATTTTTATCCTCTTCATTTTAATGCACAATTTGAGTAAGTATGCAATCTGTAGTGTTCGAATTCTGCCAGAGAAACCATACTATCTGCACAAAATAACAAAGTTCCCATAACTTAAAACAATATCTTCTGAACGAATAAAGCTAGAGATATGTATTATACACCAAAATGTGTTTTTTATCTTCAAACTCTATATATCATTACTGTTTTTAGTTCACCCTATCTCTGCTCATTGTGGAGTTATCGGCGAAAAACTGAAAATCGGCCACCATTTTCCAATATGGCGGCCGAAGTTCAAGATCATCTTAGGAGACTTTTAGTATGTTGATAAGGAGGTCACGTACTACAATTATCCAAAGTTCCTTGCTTGTATGAATTTTTTGTATAAACCCCTAATTTTGACCTAAAATTCCTGCACTATAAAACGTAGCAAGTAAGATCCGTTGTTTTAATCTGCTTTATTTGCTTTGAAACGTACAGTCTTGTCGAATCAAATCTAACCGCATTTCTCTCTTTTTAAATGGGATGCTTTTTGACTTTGACGAAAGTAAAATAAAGAAATGTGAATTCCTTGTGAATACTTTAAATCTTTATTTTTCGTTAAAATGCTAAATTATCCTTAGTACCTTTATTGAAACATGCCTCTTAAAGGAAGATGAGTAACCAGTTATTTGAAATAAGGTTGTAGATGCAATGTAGTGCCGTATGTTTTGTTAAAAAAAAAGTTTTACTGCATTTTCTGCAGATAAACGTCATATCTACAGACATATGCCTCAGAAGTCCAGATTATTGAATATCTACCTACTCATTCACGGCGAGTCGTCTCTTTATTTTTGTTCACTGACTGTTTGACGTTAAGACAAATGTGAGTTGATTTTCCTCTCATATTGCCGGATGGTAGACTGCCATTAGACGTTAATGAATAATCCATCATTCCCTACGGCTACGGGAAGATAATCTCTCATTTTGAGCTGTTCTCTCGCTCTTTGTTTGTGAGTTGTAAAAAAATGTTTAATTAAGACATGAATGATTGTAAGCCATTTATTCTAGAACAACACTAAAAATGTATTTTTGACTCTGTTTCTATAGAAATCTGTCTTCATACCAATAAATCTTAAGTTAAATCTCTATGAGATTTTATAATTAATGCTTTATTATATATCATTTGCAATATACTTGCGTCAGTTCTCCTAGTTAAGTCTTACAAGGGATGCTTTATGTTCTATAACACACCATTAATAAAGATGTGATTTTTTATGTAAGGGACAAGTAGTTTGACTAGTTTGTTAGTCACTAGTTAGTGCCTAAGAGGCAAGTAGTTTGAGTAGTTGCCTCTTAGACACTAACAACCTTTAATATCACGTAGACAGCTGACACTACTACGTTTTCCATTTGTACATTTTGGTAGAGGGAGCATGTCAAGACTATAAGAAATTAACTATAAGCACACCATACAAAAAATTAATCACTCTCATAGAGCTTACCTAATACTGAGTTATACAATCTCTGGCCTAAGTAACCATCTGAATTTTGTTTGGATGTGAATTTAAACCTAGAGACTTTGTAGACCATGCCTGGTACAGTCCGCAGCAAAAAACCTGCAACATGAGCACGTAAGTTTATTGTGAAACTACGCCTAACAGGGCAGGGAATCAACGTCTAACTGGCACGAATTACGCCAGGAGAAACCTCGGCGTCTACCCTGCACACTTATTTTGAAGCAAAAGACTTCGTCGTTTCACAATAAATTTACATGCTCATATTGCAGATTTTGCTGCGGACTGTACAATAGTATATGTGAATGTTCCCAAGCCCATGTACAAACGCTTTAAACCATGTAAATACGGCAGTTACCATCTTAGAAAATGGGAGTAACCACTACATATCCATCAAAAATATGCTGGAGAGATAACAACATTTGATCATTGAAAATGTCCATATAAAGATGTTGCATCATGTTCACATTTAATTGTATGAATGGGCCGATGTCCTGTTAAGAGCAACACCCCCCACCATCAAGGAATATCAGCCAACTTGAACCACACACTACGAGTGAATTTCTAGATATGACTTTAGTACACTCAACGTCTCACATACAAAATCGTGACTCATCAGACCACATTTCACGGTTTTTTGTCCACTGGTCGTATTCTTAAGGCTATTGAAGGTTCCGTTCCAACCTATAGACTCGATTATGTTTAGCAGAAGTTTACATGCATCTTTATACGTTATAATGACAAGTAGCTTCTTTTGTGGTATTCGATCTAAATGTCAATTGCATGAGGTTCTCTTTGCGATGTCCCTTCGAAAAAGGGTTGGAATAAACTTACACTCATGGACTGCAGCACTTTCTATGAGGTTTGAAAATGATTTTACTTGATTAGGCATGAAACTTTAGATCATCCCTCTGGGTTAGGATCTTTTTTTGACACCGAGCTGATGCCGTTTTTCATTCACCCTCGTCTTAGACCATTCGTTGTAGACAGTGGTCTTTTTATTTTATTTTATTTTATTTTATTTTATTTTATTTTATTTTATTTTATTTTATTTTTTATTTTATTTATTTTCTTGCCATTCTGTCATATCATTACTTCTTCCAACCTTGACGAGCTGCTTCTGCGAGGGCAATTCGAAAAAAACGCCGTTCGGTTATCAATGACATACACCCGCAGGTACAAAACTGTTAGTATACATATTAAGAAAGTACAACATTGCATTACTTTTCAACAAATTTACAATTCAAATTGAGGCACTTGTCATAACATTTAAAAGGTTTGACATTCCTTCTGCAAAAAAGTCTCCCACCTGGGAATGAAGCTACCCACTAATAGAATTGAAAAGCGTAATGTCATTATCGAAGCGGTGCGACGCAACCCCATGCCGTAAGCGTCGGTGGACCACCGATGGGCAACTAGCGATATCTCGCCAAAAATTGGCGGCCCCGCAGCGACGATCCGTGGTGGCCTCTCTTCCGTTTTGAAAATTATACCACCAGCGGCAGAGACGCGACAAAATGCCAATATACCACAAACGTACTTCCCCAAAATATGTTAAATCGCCTATATGTGTGATTTGTTTACATTAAGGTTAGTCTAAAAACACTTTAAAAAGTACCAATAAATACCCCGGAGGGGTTCGAACCAGCAACCTTATGATTACTAGATGGGTGTTCTTCCGACTTCGCCACGGAGGCGATGAAGGTAACGTCGTTTGTAAAGGGATAAATCGTTTAGATCTTTTTAATTTGGTCAATCAGAGTCTTTCTTTAACCGTGTATATTAAATGATAACTGTTTGGGATAAGATAAAATGCGTTTGCCATGTAATTTTGTAACAAAATGACGCGTGTCTATTTACTTTATTTCACAGCTCTCCTATACTCATTTTCTAATGATTGACGACAGTTACCATCTAAATTCATACAATTATTGCACTTATCTCAAGATTTTTCACTTCATGATGTTAAGGCAGAGGTTATTCTTGACCCTCGGAGCTCACTTTAGGAACAATTCGTCAGGAAAAAATAATATATAGCAATAACCGCATGCACATGACTGGCGATAGCTCATGTTGGTCCCTTCACGATTCTCCGCGACGAATCGACGGAGCGCGGACCAAAACAAAGTCCTCGCTGCTACGCAGTGGTAACTTCAACACCCCGACTCAAGATATCTGTTTCGACTCGATGAAACCCTGCCGCCAGAGGGACACTACCGGCAATCCTTCGACACGTCGCTATATCAATGATCGACATTTACCCGCAAGTGGGCTACTAGGCGTTGGTGACGTTTACGGCATGGGGAGTCCCCTGTTTCATGTGCCTAAAGAGAACCGACGGACTTGACGGGCAGTTTTGTTAATGTCTTTCACGAATTCATTTCTGACTACAGATGGGCGCCCATTCTTGTCGCATAGTGCACATCAGTTCGTTCGTTCATCTTTAAACTACGACATCATTCACTTACGACATCGTCAACCATTACTTTTGGTCCGTAAACACCACACAGTTGCCGAAAGATTTTTCGCACTGAGAAATCGTATTACCGCAAGCACTTTAAATTTTGCCAGTTTTGCTATTAGAGCGTTCGTTTTCAATTGTTGTAGCGAATGAGTGAACTGAAACGCAATCTTCTCTTTCCTCTGCTCACTGTCTACTATACTACTTCACAGCGCCACATGACTGACGTCGCTCTTCCCGACCATTTCTTCCACATGTGCAAACGGAGGTGATTCCGAATTGCCGTTGTATATACTCAATTGACATGTCCACTGCAATCAATTGACATGTTCATGCATCAGCAGTGATGGGTCGTTTAGTCACGTGTTAGCAATGAAACATCTAAGTCTCCAGACTTACATCCGATTGAAAATCTGTGCAACTGTTTGAAACAGCGAGTAGAATACAGAAATAGGCGTCCGCACTTTGTTGGAACTACGGACTCTACCTGACGAACGAATGGATTTACATCGATGTCGCATACACGCAATTTCTCATACAGTCATTTTCAAGTAGAATCTAGACAGTTTCTTCCTTTCTATAACATAACAAAGACAAATATTGATTTTGAATAAGGTAACTGATTTTTTTTACCCGTATGTTTAGCTTAACGTCCCAAAATTGTTCTGTAGAATAAATGAGACAAGAGAGAAATGTACTCAGTTTAAATAATTATGAAAGAGTTGGTATAATATATAGAAAATGTAATAAGAAAACTCTGATCAAACCTATGGACACGATTATGTTCAACAGAAGTTTACATGGTCTGGGATTGAACCAAGAATTCTTTTGAACCAGAAGTAAGTATTTTACCGAGTCATGTGTATTAGATTACATTGATTTTGTAAGTATGTATGTAAGTATATTCATGCTAGTGTCAGAATACAGGTGATAATAATATCGTACAAATCTTTTATATCAATAAAACTGAGAGTACTCGTGGCCAAATATCGTTTGCAGTTTCAGAGCGGGAGATCAGGGTTTGATTCTTGTTGAGAGCTCATGTGATTCGAATTCTACGTTAAAGCTATCGACCTACGTCTCATATATACTATTGGTGCTCAAAAGTGATGTTAAACTCAAAACAAATCAACCCAAATGAAACGTGAAGAGTTCTTTTTGTTAAGTGTTGCCATTACTTTATGTGTTCGCAAACAGAATTCAACGTGGAATGAAGGTATATTTATCTTTGGTTAAATTTGATAATTTGTAATACTCATCTATCCTCATGAACTTTTACAACACAATGATAAATGACTTTGTTCAGTAGTGTTCTTAGAATGCGATGCAGTGTAGCCAAATGAATGGCATGAATTCTTTGGTATGTACGATCCCGGGTATGTGTTCCTTCTTCATCGTGAAGCAGATGGGGAGCTACTTGCATTAAGAAGTAGAGAATGCCGATCTACGAAGCATAAAATGATGAAAAATAATGTAGATATGCTTACTATACATCCACAACTAAAACTTACCTTTCCGACTATAGTTCCGCGTTCTAATTCAATTCTAGTTTATACTTTCACAGAATATGTAACAATTTAAAATTTGTGCGGATTTTCTAGTTATAAGACTGACTTCTGCATTTTTAAGGGAAGAAAAATAAAATTGCAACAGAACACCCACCCCTCATGCGAAAAGTCTTAAATTCGATACCATTATCCTGTGAACTTATCGTCTCTATGGACTTTCTTAGTGATCTCTCATTTTCCTGTACTTCGCATTTCATCAATTCTATCATTTTAACTTTTTGGTTCTTTATACAAATGTTTATCGTCTGACTCCTTTGATCTACAGAGCATAATCATCGGACAGTAAAATGAAGATTTCAGTAAAATTCTCAAAGTTAGTTCTCAGCTTTAAAAAAAATGGTCTCAAAATGTGTTTTACGATATCATCAGTCCAATGATTTAGGCAAGAGAGAGATTTGTTCTGAACTTGCAATAATTATTAGTTTTACAGTTCTTGACTTTCAATACTCTAAACTTTCAAGCAACATTTAATTCCTTTCCTATATCTTTTGTCTCCACTTTAAATTTATTAAAGAATGAAACAAACAAAGGATACTTGAAACGAAAAACATCCTGCACTTTGAACTCTTTCTTTTTTTCTAGCAGAGCTTATGTAAAGCAAGACATAAGACTGAAATTCTCAAAGTTAAATAGCACTCATTGATTAAATATTAAAGCAATCAACCGGATCTAATAACATAAAGATTTTCGACTTTTTTTAACGTACAATAAATTGCTTTGTTGTGCGTTTCTTATTAAACAACTAAGCTCCTTTAATAACAAAAGTAACATATATACAACTCTTTGAGTGTATACTTGATTTTATTGTCAGTAAAATTCCTATATTATCAAGTATTAAATGTTCTGCTACATTCACATTTGAGTACGATTCTTTTCCCTTCTATGATTAAACTAGGCTCTCAGAAAACATCTGCAAATATACGAATAATACATTCATTTATATGACTCAAAAGGGAGTGAATTTCATATATATTCAGTTCTGTACCTATTTTTTATTCCACCTAAGCTAAAAGGAACTCAACTCCTCTACTTGTCTCCTCTTTACCGTTGCAAAAGAGGAAAGCAAGTCTCTAACCTTGTCAAGCACGAAAACATCTTGTGAAATAAGAATATAAAGTAAAATTTAAATTTCCATCCCGTTTTACTAGCATTTGATGTCATTGAGACTTCATTGTTGTTTTATTGACTATCAACCCGCGCTACAAGATATATCCTGGAAAAGTTCAACCAAATGAAATCATTGAGTGATGCATGTCTAGCCTAAGGTTGCCATTCGTCCCGGAAAATCCGGGAACGTCACGGAGTCGATATCTGTGTTCGGCGTCCTGAAAATATTTCTCGGAATGTTTAAATGTCCTGGATTTCAGCGAAGAAGAAAGGAAGGGAATATTATAGTTTGCTTTTTTCACAGGATTAGGATTATAATTATTCTCTTCAACTTCTGAGTATGGCAATTCAAGAGTTGAAAAAATACTTGAATACATAAAACATGGATTTAGTTAAGTTCGTGGTTTAACTACTTTAACATTGAACGAAGCATTGGTTTCATTGGGCCAGGAACAAAAGGTTTTACTGCTCAATCTTATTATCTTTAGTACTCTGTTTCAATCTGCATCTTGCTTCTGAAATAATTGCACCTTGAATATTTTAATCAATAATCCCTGACCGATATTTTTGGTAATTTTCCACTGACCATTCAAGAAGGAAAATATACTCTTTAATTAACAAAACTGAACAGACAAGAATGGGAAAATGTTGGAGTATTTTTTAAAAAATAGAAGCTTATAAAATAGCGAAAACGTATTTTTTGAATTATTTACCACAAATTTATTTTTCCTTCTTGTTACGCAACAATGGTTACGCGTTTTCATTGTCCTTCTGGGCCACCACTTGAATGAGCTAAAACAGACTCTGAAAGCCACGAAACATAACAGATCCTAAGAAATTAAAAATTTTGCTTACTAGGGGGAGAGGGTAGATCATCTGCTTACGTTTGCTTAACTAGGGAGGAAAAGGTCTAAAATAACTAAAAATGTGATTACGTGATACTTGAACAACTCTATGTAATGGAAGAAAATAAATGAATATATTTCATTCACTTCACTTCATATACTTCATTTTAAGCATTTCTTGTAGCTTAGTAGTGTTCCGGACTTTTATTTTTGAAATATGGTAACCCTGCTCCAGCGTTATAACCAATACAAGACATGGTAGTTGAGCGTGATTTCAATATTGCCTAAGACATGAGCATTTGCTAATATTTTGCTATTGTTCTAACTCATTTATCATAGTTTCGGGTTTCTTTCTCAGAACACAACTGTGAGAAAAATAAATAGAACGAACACATTTGACATTTCTTCTAATAACTGGTTGAAAAAATCATATATGCCACTAAGAGCAAAAATGTGCTTTCTAAAGTTGTTGTTTTTTTCTTTTTTTTCTATTTGTTAATTAGCAGTATAGCGGTTAGTAAAATTGTGTTTGCTGTAATTGCGAATTTCCTCACGTATTTAACACAACTCGCTTACCCTTTCATAGAGGGTGATATTAATCCGTCAGCCAACCACAAGAGTTCTCTTCGTACAGAATGGGGATGAAGTTAATAAAAGATCGATACGAGAGAAACGCTAGCTTCATTAAGTAAATGAACTGGTTGGATGAAACTGAAAATAAGCAATGCTTGTTAGCTTTTTAAAGTTGTTTCCAGTTAATTCCTTTGTGATTCTTTTTCATGAATAAATCATTCACTAAATATTTTTTTTTTCTTCGTCGTCATTTTGTCTCTCATCTTGGGATTTTATTGTTCTTGTAGTCATTTTTGTATTAAAACAAATAATGTACAAGTGATATGTCAAAACTTAATTTTGCTGCAGTAAATGCTTCGATCTTTTTAAAATGTTTATATAGGGCTAGATATACGTTATTAACAATGACAGATATTTACAATAACCATCTGGAAGCATTGTTTGTTGTAGGATTAGTTGTTATTCAGAATGGTACAAAAAGGATCTACCAAACTAATATGAGTTGAGTTGTTTCTGAGTTTAACGTCCATTTCAGCAGCGAGGCTATATGAGACGGGACCTACTGATTAACGTGGAATCCGAACCACATGAGCTCCCGCCGGACTCGAACCCGTGTCTCCCACGCCAAAGGCACGTACGCTAACCGCTTAGCCATGGAGAAGCTCTAGCAAACTAATATATTTAACATGTAGAAATTTTGCAAAGAAGCATAATTTCGAGAACAATCTCTAAGCTAAACACAGATGTATGAATTGTAAACATGGATTAAAGAGAAAAAGTGCGAATCTCTTGGAGGTAATGATGAAAGAAGAAAATCTGACGTCACAGTAAAGAATACCACTATTCAATGTTCAACGTTTCTAAACTTTTTTCCATTTAGACGTTTTAAACTTTCGCGACACCTCTGCATGTAATTTTTTCCTAGATGCAAGAAAGCAACTACATAAAAATACATACAATACATTTTTACTCTGGAAATACTATGAGCTACAAAGTGTGAGAGACCAGTGTGAGACACCACTGTGAAATCAAGTCGATTGGTAATAATTTTCTAATTTCTTCTAAAGATAATTTCTTTGCGGAAGATCTTAGAAGACATCAAAACTCTCGCGGCACACCTGACATCTATTCATGACACACCAATGTGTCGCGACACAGCAGTTGAGAAACGCTGGATTAGGGAATATCCTTGAGCGATAGACGAATAGTGACAGAAATATCTACTGATATTAGAAGAAAATAACATCTGCTGGTATTGGAAGAGAGAAACATCAACTGATATTGAAAATTTTGAAAAAGTTATCCATAACCAGGGTCGGAACCAGGGATCGCCCCCCCCCCCCCAGAAGAGGAAACTTTCTTATTTTATAAATAAACCCACCCATAAAAAGTTTGGAGCTCTTAAAAGTAGCTCTAAGTAGCAGTATTACTACCGACCCCCCCCCAGAAGTCCGTCCTGGATCGGCCCCTGTCCATGACTATTACCTATCTGATGAGTTCGTGCGTTTGTTTTGTGGAGTTGCTGCTGTGTTGTCTTATGCTGTTATTGGTTGAAAGAGATGTCGGGAAAGAAGGTATGAGTGCTTTTCTGCATTACTTTACAGGGTGGGTTGAGAATACGAGCACTAAAATTCAATAAACACTGGGGCCGCGGTGGCTCAGTGGTAGAGCGTTCACCTCTGGTGCTTCGGGTCCCGGGTTCGATCCCAGCCCCCGCCAAGTGAACTTTGTGGTGGACAAACACCGTGTGCGTGGGTTTTCTCGGGGTTCTCCCATTTCCTCCCACTTTTTTCATTCCACCATTTCATTCATTACTCATCATCACCGTCTCCTTTAGCCTAACTGGCATAACCTTGGGACGTAAAACTCAAAGATTTCATTTTTTCAATAAACACTGTCTATTTCTTGATTTGTTATTCTATAATATAGTTAAAGTGATTATTGTGATTTGAAGTTGTAAAATGGAAACGAAAAAAATAAAATAAAAACACCACCCTTCTGATATTAGAAGGACTACATATAAAGTGTTAAAACTTTGTAGAAAATGAAGAAAAAAGTAAAATCATATTGCATTTAATAAAACAACAGACGCATGTGCCTTTGCGGTAGACAGAAGTGTCAGAAGTGTTATTAAAATTGGTTTTCTTTATTCAACCATACTATTCAAAGTATATGCATAAATCCACACTGTAGACCAGTGGCGTAAGGAAGAGGCTGATGCGCTTAAGCCTACTCCCCTTAGTGTAGTGATATCAAAAATTGATTCTCTAATTATCCGTATGTTCTATTTGTGATTTATCACAAGTATTGTAGTCACGCTAAAAACGAAATCTACTTCCCAGAAGCTCCCTTTAACCCTACATAAAATTTCAACAAATTAGTTATGTACTGAATTCTCTTTCTTTGGAGGAGAGGGCTCTTTGTCGTCAGCATAAGCATCAAGAGAGTCAGCATAAGCATCTGTGCTGTGAGTAAGAACATCAAAAGAAGAAACAGATTGCTCAAGTTTTTTTTTTTTTTTAATTTTTTCATCTACTTAACTGAATAGTTAGCGCATGTGACTTTGTAGTGCGTAGTCTCTGGTTCTACTTCCAATTGAATTGCCAACATTTTCTGGTGTTGACCCATCATCATGAAGGGATGTGATAGCTCAGTGGTAGAGCTGCTCGCCCTGGCGCGTGATGTTCCTAGTTTGATCTCATCTCTTTCCAAATGGTCCTTATGATGGACAACTACCATTGCGTGAATTTTCTCGTGTTCTCTCGTTTCCTCCCAATTTCTTCATTCCATTTCATTCATTATCATCACCTCCCTTACCTCAAAGGCATAATCATGGGTTGTGAACAGTGTTTCTTCTAGACATGATTTTAGGGGTCATGCCCCCCAGAGCTCTGAGAATGTCCCCCCCCCCCCCGAAGGAGACAAAAATAATAGGGCCTACGTCTATAATATAAATAGAATAGTACCAGCAGTACCCTCCGGAATACTAAATGTGCCCCTCCGGAACATTGTTTCTGAAAGAAACAATGGTCGTAAAACTGAAGTATTTCATTAAAAGTTTTCATCATCATGAGACAATTGGGAAACTACGTGACTGAAGAAGTAGAGAACTCACAGGTTCAAGGCAGAAATAATGACATCTGAAAGCTGATGCACTGACCACATATCACCACTTTGAACGTACTACATCTGGCTAGCCATAGATCTTGATAGATTGTAGAGACAGTGAGTTGAATACTTCTTCCTATCTCTTAACTAATTTCATCAGTATTTCAAACTTCCTCAGTGGTAGATCGTTCACTTCTTGTGTGGGGGGTCCCTGTTCAATCCCAGCTCACGCTAAGTAATCTTTGTAGATGACAGACACCGTGGGTTTTCTCGAGGTTCTTCCGTTTTCTCCCACTTTTTTCATTCTAGCATTTCATTCATTTCTAATCATCACTGTATTTTAGCCTAAATTAAACTGTAGGACATTGAACTGAAGGATTTGATTTCATTTTGTGTCAGTATTTCAAACGTGCATTTCTATTTTTAAAAAAATGAGACTTTTGGTTATGTGTCTCCCCTGTAATTCGGCTTACCTTTGTGTACTGAAATAAAATACAGAATACTACTTAACGTGTTATCGCAAGAGTGAATGAAAGTCTGTCCGGCCATGAAGCGAACGTTTCAGCCGGTGATACATGGTCAATGCATCGGTTTAGGTATATAGGAGTGTAGTAAAAGCGAACTTAGCATCGACCGTTTTGTTTTCATTTTCCCAAAGTAGTAATAATAACAGAAATAATAAACAATAATAAAAATAATAATTGCTAAAGGAACTTTTAGTTGCAGCCTGTATTGAGTTTGTCCTTGACTCCAAATTTGTATGACACTGAAATGGTAGTTCATTTCTCTTAAAGTAGTGTTCAGTTACAAGCGCAAACTCTCAAGAAACGCTTTCTGTCAGCTTGTCTGTCCTGATCATACCCCTACTTGAGCAATACATCCTCCCTATGGGTAACTATGTTCCCGATGGACCTGATCTTCAGTGGTTCGCCGTGTTCTTTTCTACGACCTGGATTGAAATATGTTCTTTTTCTGTATAAATTTGCACATTTTTATACATAATTTTAGTTGCTAACTGTTTAAAAAAAATATTCGTGTCAGTGACGCACTTTTCGTCATGAATTCCTTGTCTCTGGCTGCTGACAAGTTTAAACTTGTTTTTGTTATACAATTCTCTCCCTTCACTCGTAAGTTATGTATTTTACGTTTCTATATTTTGTTTCTCTGATATTCTTTTCTTGTTGTTGTTACTAGTATTATTCTTTGACAATTAGCAATGCTCGTTGCGTATAATTTTGAAATTCCGTTGCCAAATGGTTAGCACATGTTATTTCTATGTATAGTCTTAGGTTTATCCCTGGTGGGTGGGGTACTAGTTTTTCATACAAAAAAGTCAATATTGATAATGCAGATTCTACTCTAACTAGTAGATCCTGTCTGATACTGAGTCTTGAATACTGAAAAGAAACCGATCACTTTGAATCAATAACGTAAATACTAAAATAGATGCCAGATACTGATCTTCAGAAATTCATTTTTGAAGTAAGAGTACTGGGAAGAATAGCTGGACATTTGTGTTGTGTAATAACATAAAAATCGTGGAACTGTTGTAACGCTATAACCTTTCGCATGTAAAGGAAACAATTCACGTCCAGTTTCTTTCCTCTGCTGACACTTGCTTCTTGTAATCTTAGTTTTATTTGCTACTGTACACATTTGCAGATATAGATACTCTGTTTTTTCTTACTTCCTGACGAGAATACCACGCATCCGATCGATGCCTCTACACACACCCTTTGTCCTTTCTCTCGCTTTTCTTTCTTCTCTTCTCTTTATGGGTTTCCTTTCAGTAACATTGGTGTGCCCTTTCCGTGACCCCTTCAATTTTTCTCATGTGAAAACTTCCGTTGGACACATATTAAATCAACGGCTTTCTCTTCTCTACTTCTATTAACACTAAGGACAAGTTGAGCGTTCAGTTTGCATTGGAGTCTACAATGTGTTTCTACTGATGGCTTCGTAAATCACATTGTCTGTCACTTTCAATTCCGTTAAAGCTAACATAGAAGAAAATCTTTTTTTTTTTTTTTCGTTTTTTTTTCCGAGGGAGAAATAGCTAGTGAACATAGAACAAATTCTTCCTCGACCTACATTTCATGCAATGTAAATGGAAATGAATAGTACAAAATTTTATATAAAGGGTCTTTTATGTAAGAACCTACCATGTAATTTCACCTGTAGAAATTTCTTTTTTTTAGGACTCTTACATTAGGGTCATTTTATTACACGATTATTCCGTTTTCTCGAAGTTATGTCGGAGAGAAATTTGAAATTTGGAACCCCCTTCCCAAATCAACTTAATTTATTACATCCTCAAACATATTTGTGGGTTAACCATTTTGATAATTCAGAGCAGCTTCAGCTAATAATTATTATGAGAAGATATTTCAATATATGTTCAGTAGTTATTAGAAAAGAAGCACAAATTCCGATTAAGGGACGTAGTATATATCATCATCATAGGTATTCTGCCTTTATTGGCAGGTCACTTGCCGCAGCTGAGAAGCTTCCATGCTCCACGGTCCTCCGCTAACTTCTTCGTCTTCGCGTATGATCTTTCTGTTTTTATATCATCCATTAATTGTAGTCTCCTTCGCCCCCTCCCTCTCTTTCCCACCACCATACCCTCTAGGACGTCCCTCATGATACAATCTCTTCACTTAGGCAATGTTCCAACCAGTTGCTCTTCCTCTTCCTAATAATATCTAAAAGTGTTCTTTTCTCACCCACCATTTCTAACACTCTCTCATTCGTTTTCCGCTCGACCCAACTAATTCTTTCCATTCTTTCCCACACCCACATTTTAAAAGCTCCCTGTCGTTTTTCATCAATTTTGTGTAATGCCCATGTCTCCGACCCATACAGCACAATGCTCCACACGAAGCATTTTATAAGTCTTTTTCTCGACTCTTTATTTATAATAAATCAGAAGTTGTTTAAAATAAATCATAAATATGAGGTGGGGAAATTACGCTTTGTTGCTACAATAAATTTCTTATAGATTATTTTTATTGAACTTGATAGAAGTAATAAAGGGATATAGAAGTAATATTATTACTCTTTTTACAGGTTTTCCAATCCAAAAGTTACAAAGCCGAGTTCTCCATCTTCATGTATTTGACTATGATCGATTTTCTAGAGATGATTCGATAGGAGAAGTATTTCTTCCACTATGTCAGGTAATTAAATACCATTATTACTGAACTTACATGAGTATTGAAAACTGAACAACTTGTATTTACCTACTTTATATCTACTTTTGCACTAGTAATGCTTCTGTACCGTAAAGCCTATATTATATCACACAATCTATTGTACGCGATCCTTCGTTGTCTAGATTAATTTAGCACTAAACATTATATCCTTCTGTTTTCATGTAAGTAACGTTTTTGGACATATTTTTCAATTTTATTCAATTTAGAACTTATTGCATAAAGTAAATATACTCAATATTTTCACATAGTTTAAAATGAGTTGAAATACAGTAGACTCATATTTACATTTTTGTTTAAAATATTTTTTCTTGAAGTATACTTTTGTATGTGATAAATTAAATGGAGCAGGAAAATTCAGTTATGATTCAATTGAAGATGATGCTGAATATAAGGAGACAATATTTTGAAAACAGAGAAGTAATTTTACGTAATTGTAAAATCGTCTGGTATTTCGTATAGAAACTTGTATCTGGTCGTAATTTGATAGTTAAAAGATTTCATAGAATCTTTCTGTAATATAGATTCAATAATGAAAAACGCAAATAAATAGCGCAAAAGTTAAACTAAGTGTAGTATTTACCAGCCATCTTCATTTACAATATAATTTATTTTATGAACTCACTTTTCAGTTGTTATCATAATCATCACAGTTCCAGCAGTGCTCGTATTTAATTGCTGTATCATGATTGTTACAGCCGTCACTTTCAATTCTTTGTATTCGGCATCGTATGTATGAATCTACAATATAAAACAAGTTTTCAAAAAAAAAAAAAAAAAATTGTTTTGCATGTTGCATGCATCTGGGTATTATTATTATTATTTTATGAAATCTAATTCTAAAACTTAAATAAATTTCTTTAAATTAAATACATATAATTTAATGTGATTCAGTTATTTGTTAGTCTTAAGCAAAAGAAACATACTATATATACTTCAAACTTGAGGTTATATTGCGGTTTAAATTTGTGTTGAAAACCAAAAACTACGTTCAAAAAGAAAAAGTCAAAATTATAACAAGTAAATTTTGTATTTACATTTCGAAACGTATAGAAGCAGCATTATTTTGACTGCGCATAATTGCAGTTTAGTGAGTAAACATATAGTTTTTTTTTATTATTTTTTAAAAAAAATAATAAGCACGTAAGACAGTGAAAAGTAGAAGAGAGAATGTATGAAATAGAAAAGAAAAACTGACCTCAGACGAAAAAATGTGTAATAAAAATATATTAATAATGTAGTGAGAAGTCAGAGAATCATTACATTATTATCTACTCAACTATCACACTATTCAACTTTTTGCTGTTTTTCCAGTCAGCAGAAAGTTGGATAAACTTATTGATTACTCGAATTTATGTGAAACCACCACGAAAGCATACTCTTTCAAACAAGAGGAGAATCATCAAAAACGGTGCACCGATGTCGAAGTTATACGTCTTTATACAATTGTAGTATTAACACTGTCAGTCATTAGGAAATTTCATGCTCTAGCTTGAAATGCTATTGTTATATTCTTATGAAGTTTATTTGAGACTACAAAGAAAGAGTGCTCGCTGTCGAAACTATAATTTCAAACAAAACTCGCTGTCGAAATTATGCTGAACATACGTACATTTAGGTCGGTTAATTATGGTTTTCACATTACACTTGTTGACGTGTTTCATGGTCTAGCTCCAAAGATTACCATTACATCCTGACGAAATTTATATAGGATCACCGGAAACTTATACTCTTTCAAACAAAACAAACAAAAAAAAATCAGCGATACTATATTTGGATGGTCATATGCCAGAGTAGTCTATCTACCTTTTTCACCAATTTTGAGTTAATGAATGCTTGTTACCTAAAAAAAAATGCGCTTTTCTTATGCCAGAATGAGCCAGTAGCCCTTTTATTTTGAAATGAATGCTGATATTGCCTGGCTCATTCTGGCATAAGAAAAAGCGCATTTTTTATGTAACAAACATTCATTAACTCAAAATTGGTGAAAAAGGTAGATAGACTACTCTGGCATATGACCAACCATTTAAGTTATGCGTGATAATACACAGAATTATAGTATCAACACTGCCAGCTATTGACAAGTTTCATATTCTACCTCTATTGCTATATCCTTGTAAAGTTTATCTGAGACCACTAGGAAAGAAAACTCTTTCAAACAAAAGAAAAATCATCAAAATCTCCTCAACAGAGAATTGGACAAGTTGGGTAACTGCTGAGGGTATAGCATAGCTGCTGCTCCATAGCTACTGCTAGTCTTTCTTTTTTAGTTGAAACGTGAAACATTGAATTGCTGAACTTACGCCGAAGTTACGCGTGAACATACGCACATTTAAGTCAGTTAATTATGGTTTCTACACTACACTAGTTGAGGGGTTTCATGGTCTAGCACAAAAGTTATGCGTGAACTTTCAAAGTTATGCGTGAACATAGACACCACATATATAAACGGATGGAATTGATCACTTCCTCCAATTTTGAAGTCGCTTAAAAGCACTGACCACTGATCAAGATCACTCATTCATAGTTCTCTTTCTACGTAACAGATAATCCCTATGATTTCCAAAATTTAATATTGCTAATAGTCCTTCTTTATTTAGTTGAAACGTGAAACATTGAATTGCTGAACTTTCCTCTAAGCAATAATGGCATAGGATCTATTCTGTCTTTCATTAAATATATTACATTTGCTCTCTCTGTGTATTCATCATTAAGAAGAACTTTGCTGTTGCTTACTTGTTACAGATTTGCTTGTATCGACGCATAATGCCTATTGTTGAATTACTGCGTGATATTGTAGAATTTAAACCATTGCAATGCATTCTGTGATGCTATTCCATGATTTCCAGACGAGCGTGCAAATCTTTCAAAATTTAGGAGCAATGTTGATACATAATCACTGGGAAAATTGAATAGTATGTTTACCGCATAAATATATACTTAATAAATCTCCAGTGCGCAATCAATAGCAAAGAGGGAAGCTAGAGTCATTCTTTTCTTTCCCTCTATACATGTACTCGCTTTGTTCCACGTATTAATTATTAAGTTAGGTAAACAAAAGATGAATAAACGGCCATTGTCATGTTGAATTGTATAACCATATTGGATTAAATAAATAACAGAATTTTAAGGAAACTTATTAATATTAGATTATTAGATAAATATTAGAAATCTGTAAAAGTATATATGCGAGTGAAATGTGTAAAGCTTCTGGTTCAAAAGCACTGAGAAAATCATTTCTTTACTTTATGAAAGAAATATTCCCAAATTTTCTGATATTTTCCCTTTAAAAACAACGCAAAAGCAGTCTGTTTTCTCCTCTGGTGTTGTCTTTATTTTATTTTATTGGGTCAAAGATCTAATATATTTCAATCAAAAATTTTCTTGTACGCTTTATATCTGGAGAACTGCATATAGTGTAGCCAAACCCAAATTATCACTTAACTCAGTATGATGTGCTTATTCCGTAAAAATTACGAAAACTCTATTTTGGGGCCGTTCAAAAATTTTGTGGTCCCTGATCTAGATCCAATATATTTCAGTCAAAAACTTTCTTGTACGCCTTATGTCTAGAGACCAACATATAGTGTAGCCAAACCCAAACATTCAATTAAATCAGTATGATGTAAGTATTCCGTAGAAAATACGAAAACTCGATTTAGGGGCCGTTCAAAAATTTTGTAGACCCTGGTCCAAAAACTAATTATTGGCCAAGATCGCAATGTTTTGATCCATCTTTTTTTTTTTTTTTTTTTTTTTCTTTTTTTTTTTTTTTTATCATTCCTAAAATTTTTGGTCAAGATCGCTTTCATCCATTCTTTTGGGGTCATTTCTAAAATTCCTGTTAAATGTTATATTTTCTTCAAACTATCTTAACTTTAAAAAAGTGCAATATATAGATACATTTTCCTCCCAATACTAAACGTATATTATCTGTGTTTTTTATCTTCTGAAACACTCTTGGTCTTTCTAGTATCTGCTTAAAAGCTGCTTCACCGAAAGAAAAACACTTGTTACGCATTACTTCTCTCATCAGTGTCTAATTCTCTATATCGCTTGTATATACTGTATTCTATTTCAAGTGCTTTACAACAATGTTCATGTGAGTCTTCAGTCCCTGTGAATAGAAGGATGATTAGTTCTTCTTTTTTATTATATATCGAGAGTTTAGTTGGGAGTAGAAGCACCGTTTAATTAAAACATAAGTATTAAAAGCTAAACCAACGTTTCAGTTCTTGCTTTTTCAACCTTTTCTGCTTAAAATTTCAGAGCTCTAGATAAAACTAATAGAATGTGTTAAGGAAAAGAGACATTTGCGATAAAACTAGTGCTCTCGATTAAGATTTTATGTTTCAATGTGATGTTAAAATTTCTTTAACATGACGGAGTTTGTATGAAAATGAGCGAAATAAAATGTAAAATGTTTCCCATCCATTTGATCAGAACCAGTATAATACATTTAATATTTTTTTTATCTTTCTTACTATTTTTCTTCTTACTTCTTGTTTTTCTTCTTTCTTCTCGTTTTTATGTCTTTCGTCGCAAGATTTCCATCTGTTCAATTGCCTACAACTTTTCAGCAAAGTTTCTTAACACGAAAATAACTTTCTGCTTCCTTTATTCTTTTTCCGTTCTTTTCTTTTCAACACTTCGAGATAGTTTTTTTTTTTTGGTACGAACATGAAAGTAAAAACTTAATGTTTAACCCAAAGACCTAATTTCCTTAGTTAAAATTTTCTGAAGCAGTTATATTACCTAGTTCTTTTTGACTTGATCACGTACAAGCTTCGACACATTTTCTGTAGGGTAAAAACAAAAACTTTTCTTTATATCAACTTTCCAAATCAATAGTTCTATGATAGCAATAATAACTCAATTTTAGATCTATTAAGTAAATCAAACAATAATAATAGCAACATGAAGAATATATCAAATTTAATTTCTTTATAGTAAAGGACTCCTGCACATTCTCTCTTAATCTACAGCACGTCTCATGAATATAATACGATATGATTCAATTATACTTACCTTTCATCATCTTGTATCTAAATAAAATTAATTGAGCTTTTCATTCTTTAATCCTAAACAAACTCTTACAGTTTATTATTATTATTATTATTATTATTATTATTATTATTATTATTATTATTATTATTATTATTATTATTATTATTATTATTATTATTATTATTATTATTTATTTATTTATTTATTTATTTATTTATTTATTTATTTATTTATTTATTTAAAATGTGACATGCGAAAAAAAGTGGATTTACTATTTTAGTAGAAAATGTAAAGCCCATACGTTTCGGTTGTATGTAGTATTGATCAAAGATATGATGACGGAATGAAACAGAGATATTACAAACTTATTGTTTGGTCTTTTATGGACTAAAATGCTTGACAAATTTTACTACTGATTTTAAATAAAATTATTAAGTCGTGTCGTGCCAAAATTTATTTTGGTAATCAGAATCCATATGTAAAGTAAGATAACAAAGAAGAAACATGAGAAATGTTTGATAAATTCACTTTTATTTAGAATTTAAGGAGCTAATTTTAAGTATTGAATCTGAAATTTGTTTTCATATAGATGGTTGGCGAAGCTTGACGAAGGTTATTGTTTTAATGAAATGAAAATGTATAATTATTTTTCTTCTTTCTGTATTTTTGTTCTGTCTTTAAAGTGTAATATTATTACGTACCACACGGAAAACAGCTGTTATGTCCTATCTTTCAAATAAGAAAAGTATAACAATTTTTTATTTAATCTTCCTCACTTAAAGTAAGAAACTGATTTTTTGATTGGAAAGGTTTCATTTTTATCGGACAACTTACGTTTTAGGGTTCGATCTGAGACCGATGAATAATGTCGTAGCTGAAGAAAGGAAAAAGTAGTAGCGTTACACTTTACGATTACATGTAATTTTGTTCAGACATTGAAATTCTAGTTTCGAGAAAAATTTTATGAGTCTTATTTTAACATGAGTAGAGAGATTGGTAATTCTAAACGAATCAATATCAATAAATATTTTAAACTATTGGAGATAAATAACAATGATGTTTTTGTGAAAAAAAAATTAATGGCTTGTTACCAAGCAACTTGAAAATAAAATAGAACTTGTTGAAAATTTTCTACTGTTAAATAATGAAAAAGCATATGGTTCTTTCGTTTCTATGACTGTTGAAATCACCAACTATCACAGTTGTGTAGATTACTTATTTTTTATCTTTAAATGTGGATTTATTCAAGAAGAAATAGATGCTATGCAATATTCCTCAAACATGCAGTAAATATATTTATCAATTTGATAATGTTACTTCAAGTAATTCAAACAGTGATGGCAGAATATTTATCACAATTAAAATATTAAAATACAGTATTTTTCTCTTGCAATTTGTATGCAGTTACGTATTTTTTACTTTTTCATCAAGTATTTTTGGTTAACCTTTACAACTTTTCTTTTCTATTAGTATTTAAATTTCATAATAATGAGGTTTATTATTATAATCTAGCTCTTTGTAGTGTTTCATGCCAAAAGTAAAATGTGCAAGAGATGTTGATAATGGTCAATGTTTAATTTTAATATAAAATTGCATACAATTCATATTATTCTATTTCAAATATCGAAATGCTTTAATCTCATCCAGCATCTTAAGAATATTTCGTACAAAAATAAGTTGTGTTGTGAAACTCCTTTGGCCAAGACATATGATTGTTAATTAGCTCTGGCAGCTGATCGAAAGTTTATGATAAAATCATTGATCTAGATCAAATAGATATATACAAAGAAAACACATTCTCTACATCGAGCGAAACAAAGCTATTTTGCCTTAGAATTTGTTTGGTACTATAATTCTGCTTTTTTCCATAATCTAATGTAATTATTAACATGTTGGTTGAGCTACAATATTTTGTTTTCAATCTCAATTGGTATTTTTCTTTCAGTCAAAACAAATAATAATAATAATAATAATAATAATAATAATAATAATAATAATAATAATAATAATAATAATAAATAAATAAATAAATAAAGTTATGATACTTTTAATTAAATGGTAACTAGTAGAGCACTAATCTCTGATGTACAAATTACTGTATCTGAATTATTGTTATAATGTGTACTTTCTCTTTAACAAATGCAGTGTATTTAAGACTCTTGAGGTATTTTCTCTTAATCAGTATTCAAACAGTTATTTCCTTATATTTAAAAACTGATATATTTTGAGTGCTTCTTTTTTATTTTGAGAGACTAATACATTTAAAATTTTGATTTGATTTAACTTGGAGTTTAACGTCCAATTCAGCAGTGAGGCTATATAAAACATTAATCTATAGTCTTATGTGGGATCCGAACCACGTGAGCTCCTGCCGAGAATTAAACCTGGGTCTTCCACGGCAAAGTCGCGTACTCTAACTGCTTAGTCACAAGAGAGCTCTAATATAAATTTAAAATGAAAGAAATCTCAAGCGTTATTTTATTTAATACTAGCAGATTGCCCGTTCTTTGCACGGGGAGAATATCTTTCATTTTGGACATTGACTGGAAATATGAGCTGAATTTGCATTTAAACAGCATCGGAAGTGTTACTGTTCATCTCAGCGACCCCGAAAACTATGGATTCGACAGTAACGTCGGTCATTTTTTATCATTTTTAAATATCTCAGCCTCCTCGAAGTTGCAGCGTAAAAGTGCAGTGATAAAGGCCATCTCGGTCCCGAATCTCACCTATGTTTCAAAATGTGATCGAAATCGGTCGGCTGGTTCAAGGGTTATTTTTTATTTACTTATATATATATATATATATATACATATATATATATATATATATATATATATATATATATATATATATATATATATATATATATATATATATATATATATATATATATATATATATATATATGCTCCTCCCCCTAAGTTCTAATGTCAAAGTGAAAAGATATAGTCACTTTCAGTTTTATATAATAGATAAAATGCAATGTGTATAATATTTAGAGCTTCAATTGTAAAAGGTTTGTTATAAATGAATAACCAGTATCATTTAGTACTTTCTAAAGCTAATAATAATTCATAATTAATAAATAATCCAAATGTAAATACCTTAAAATATATTTTGAATTAACCATTCAGATACCATGCTTACTTATTATACCATATTTTGTTAGTATTCTTCTCATTCTAGCTTTGAAACTATGTGTAGTTTAAATATAAATGAACTCTGACTAAGGCAAATACCTATTATTACCAATCTATGTTACAGTTTCTGGAATATATTATTGCCTCCATCATACATAGTATCTGATCTAAAGGTTAATAATTCCTGAAAACGATCACCAAATTAAACTTCAATAATTGTTTTTACGTTTAATATAAAGTACGCTCATAGTCTGGTGGTGAGAAGAAATACATGTTTAAAGTGTATATTACACAACTAAAACTGAAAATTATTCAGTGCTTCTGAAAGAACAAAACAGCTTTATTCGAAGGTAATATTTTACTGTGACAGTCACTAGCATCTAAAATCAATAGGTTTAAAATACAGAACTTTGTAACAGATTTCAACAAATCAAAATCCAGTAATTATCAGAATTCAAAATAATTAAGATCAGTAAATATATATTCAATTCCTTTTCAGTACACTTAAATTATTTCAGAATAATTCAGAAACAATACAACATATTTAATTTTCTTTGCTGGTAGGTTTAAAATGTATAAAATCCAATTAGTAATTAGTTAAAATTTATTATTAACATAAGTACTGATATAAATTACAGTGGTTAATCCTTAACTTAATTATTTTACATATATTTCGACAAATACATTATAATACATTAATTTAAATCCCACATCAGCTATCAATAAATCATCAATTCATTTACATTTATCTTGAAATCATATATGTTGCGACGAAAAAATCATTCGTTTACTTTCGTCCCTTAAATAAATTTTTCTACATAAATAAAATAGCATAGACCACTTTGAATGCAAACTTACTATACTGTATGCTGTTACGTAGTTCTCAAAAGACATTGGTGAATAAGAAAGAAATTGCAATTAGGATCTCGTAAAAAGTGACTGTCTTGCTTTAATCTGTTATTTCTTCAGATAATTCATAATATAAATCTGCATTTCAAATACAGTAAAACGGTATTCAACATTAATCAATAAATGCACTTTTAGTGTAAAATATGTAATATGGCAATTTTGACTTTCTAAGATAGTATTATTTTATTTACATATTTTAGGCTAAATTAAGTAATCAAAGTCATAATATTTCGCTGTAATATTCACTATTTCAAATATATTGCAAATTACTCTAAGATCGATTACTCAAATTACTCCAAAATTCCAAAACTATTACTATTAGACTTAGTACCCCAAGATCTTTGTTTAGAAAGAGTTCCACAGTATTCGTAATCTTCTAGTGCAAAATATTAATTTTTGAATTTACAATAAATTAAATTAGAGGTATACTATGATTCTTTATTATTATTTCTGGCTACCTTTTATCCTCTTCCTTAATACTTTATTAAACTATAAGTACAATTCCTTCTGAGAGTAAATGTGTAGGGGAAAATTTTTGGAATACGGGAGTTCTTATGATATATTTTTCTCAACAAATAGTGCAGCTGTTATATCAACTTGTTTCTGAAGATAGAGACTAAATAGTTTATTGAAGTCGCTTTGAAAATTTTCAGTGTTAAACAAAAACAAATAGTAGCAATCTAAATCAAACAATATAAGTTGAAAAAGCAATCAAAGGAGAACAATTCTAAACATTTTTTCTTCAGAGAGTAAGAAACTTAAGTTCAGGGTGATTCAAAGAAACAGGAAATTTTGAAAGTTGTGTTGGCAATAGTGAGCGTTTCGTAATACTGAATAACGTACGCCAACCTGTCAACGACATCCAGCCATTTAGTTATCATGAATGCTTGGAATGGTGTGCAACGTGCGTTTGCGATCAAGGCGTTTTACAAGAAAAAAATCTTTTAACTTTTACGTCCCACGGTTATGCTGGCTAGGCTAAAGGAGACGGTGATTATGAGAAATTAATGAAATGGTGAAATGAATAAAGTGGAAGGAAACGGAAGAACCCCAAGAAAACCCACGCACACGGTGTTTGTCCACCACAAAATTCACTTGGCCTGGGCTGGGATCGAACCCAGGACCCCAAGCAGCAGAGGTGAACGCTCTACCACTGAGCCACCGCGGCCCGCGTTTTACAAGAACAATGACAGTATGGAGGGGACACGTAGAGAATTTCACCATTATTTTAATTTAGAACGCCACGATCGTGTTCCATCAGCACATGCAATTAAAACATGGATACGTAATTTCGAGCAAACTGGTTCGGCAATGAAAAAGAACCGAACAGTGTAGCGAAGAAACTGCAGCAATGTTTGCGTCGAGAAGGAGCTCACCTGAAAACGTCATCTTAAAAAAATAAATTGTACTGTATGTATTCTGAAATGGCATTATTTTTACTATTAAATGAGGCAATTTTTTTTAAAAAAAATTGTTTTCATGAAATTATTTAATTTTCAAAATTTCCTGTTTTTTGAATCACCCTGTACTAGACTCAGGTCTTGAATCACATCTTTTGTGTGTTTACTGTATTCTCTTTCCATAATGTACCATTCATGTAAAGAGAATCTCTAGGATAAAAGAAAAATAAACTTTATAAACTCATATTTTTTTTGTAAGGACATATTTGTTAAATTGTGAATTGTAATCAAATAATAATTTAATAATGTCTGTGAGTAATAAGAAATATTGTTATTATCATTATCTTTCTTTAACAGGTGGATTTTTCTGAGAAACCATCCTTTTGGAAAGCACTAAAGCCTCCAGCAAAAGACAAGTGTGGTGAACTCTTAACATCACTTTGTTATCATCCCAGTAACAGTGTACTCACACTTACTCTTCTAAAAGCGCGGAACTTAAAAGCTAAAGACATCAATGGAAAATCTGGTTTGTTTTCTTCCATGTTTGGTGTTTACATCTTTAGATTTATTCCTTTTTCCTCGTATATAGTGTTTAGTTTCCTTTTCTTGAGGACTACTAAGTAAAGAAATAATTAACTTGGTTTAGCTTTCTTAAAGCTAGAAAGCACTGAAAAATTTAAAATGAGTTTCATTTAATTACCTTTTAATTACTAAGTACATGATGTTAAGATTTTGTTATATTTGACACACTCGTAAACCATATTGAAACTTCAATATTGATTACTGCAAATGTAAGTAAGTTTAATTCAAATTCGCTTCCATGATCCAGTATATGTATAATTAGTTAATATATCGTTGCTGGAAAGGCAGAATATTATAAGCACTAAAACCATTGTGCACAATAACTCTTGAGATATATTGAAGGTAACAAGAAAAGCCGATGGAGCATTACAATGATGATAAAAATTGAAAGAATTTTATGGTACTTTAGCCGGATGGATTTACCAATATTTTTTATCATTACTTTGAGATTGAGCGCGCTTACCATACTCTTTATCCTCTAAGTGTCTCCTAATAATAATCTTCAGATATGACAGAAAGATGTTGGTTATAATAGGGTTATGCAATATATATATATCAATGGTTTATAAACATATTATTATTAAGATACCTTGCTTGTATGTTTGAAACGCCCTTTCCAACTCAGGTACATCATGATCTCAGTTTTCACTTTAAAAAGATGAAGTCTACTGTATTCTGGTTTTCCATTAATAATATCGAATCCCTCAATGTTTGTCTTACTATTACAGTTGTCGACAAGTGAAAATACAAATGAATAATAAAAACATACCTTATATGATATGTTTTGAGATAGTTAATATCTAAGATACAACTATTGGTATTGGTGAAGCAGTAAATAAGAGAGATATTATATCAAATTTTTCACATAAGCCGAGGCACTATAGTGAATTTCACTTAGAATTTGTGAATAAATTCTCATTAATTACCGGAGTCAAGTATTAGTATTGTACTTAATGCAAGCCAAAAAGGCAAAATAATAATAATAATAATAATAATAATAGTAATAATAATAATAATAATAATAATAATAATAATAATAATAATAATAATAATAATAATAATAATAATAATAATAATAATAAATTTGAAAAATATATAAAAAATAAAAAATAAAAGAGATACAATGTTAAAGAGTGAAAAATATGTTTTGATTTAATAAGATACGAAAATCGTGATTCTCCTCAAATTGTTCTCGCAGAATAATTTGCGGAAATTGTTCTTAAGTATAGAAATTACGACTTTGTAAAATTTGAGAAACTCGTACTCATATAAGTAATCATATGTACGAATGCAATGTTACTCGAAAACATATAGTAGAGAAGGTACAGCATATAAGCAAGTGGTAAAGATTAATATTGCCCACAAGAAACAAACCACAATTAGTGTCCTTGCGAAAAATTCCACAGAAAGCACATCAAGGATGAAGCTTGATAAACATGGATGCAGGATATTCGGGTTCGATTTCCCCTGAGAGTATGTATGGCTTGGAAATTGACGTTAAGTTATATATCACTTCTTTCATTACAGAAAAGAACATTGAAATCTATTCAAAAAACACCTTAATAATAAAATGTCTCTTAAAATTTATCAAAAGAGTGCGTCATATTGTCACATACGGTACCAGGCTACTGAGAAAGGAGCCATATACAAAAAGTAAATATTAAAGACGATATTCAGATTAAATGAAAACTGAGAAATTCTTGCTTGGTGCGTAGAGGTCTAAATATCATACTGAAACCAAAAACTACTAAGTACAGGATATGATGTAGAGCTAGATATGTAAGACTCTAGAGTGAATGATGATTTTATACTGGAGTAATTATATGCTTATTAGCGGGTACTTTCATGATCAATTTCAAAATAAATTCGTAAGTGAAAAGAAACACAAAAAGAAAAAGAAAATTAAAGATGAAATTATAACTTCTCGCAAAGTTTCAAAGCGGCAATAGTTTGCGGTGTCTCTGTTATCTGTATGTTTCCCCACAATATGCAACTTGGTCCACATTAATTAGCTATTCATTCAAACAATTATTAAATAGTATAAAAGACCAAATTTTTCAACAGAAGAAAAGGTTTCTGGCGTCTATCTACATATAAAATTATGAGGAAATAGTAAGTGGAAATGTATTGATTTTGCTTTACAATGTCGTCCAAAAATCCATTTTCCCCTTTAATTACTTTCGTTAGTTCTATACTAGTCACGTTTATGGGTAACAATTCAGTTCTTGTCTTCAGTCAGTAAAGTGGAAAGCAAACAATGGAACACGTTTTTGCCTGTGGTTACTTCATTGTGGTGATGAACATTTCCAGACTATAATATAACAGTGTTAAAGTTGCAATAGAACTTTACTTTCTGAACAAAATTGAATAATTTCCTTTTTAACCATTAGAAATTCTGTTTTCGAGAGCTACGTCTCTTCAGACTAACCGCGTCGGCCTAGTTACCCTTTCCATACATAATGTAGTTTTGAGGACGTATTGTCAGGAAACAAATACATATTTGAATATAAATCTAAAATCATTTACACATTGTGATACGATAATACAGGGTGATACGGTAAGACATCGACAAACTGAGGCAGGTGATAATACACATGAAATGAAGCAAAAAAAAAAAAAAAAAAAAAGACTAATGAATGTCTAATGAACATGAATTGACACCGCTTTGCCGTAAGAGGCGTTCAAAAACCGTCGAAGGCACTGACATAATGCCGAATATCTCGTGAATGCGAAAAGCTATCGTTGTCGAATCAAAAGATTACACAGAAAGTCGACCCTGACGAATACAATTATGTACTGATGTTAGTGGAATGGCCACCACATTACAAGCATCCCTACTGACAGACAAAGAATTCAGACACGTATTCCCTATTTGCGGGTATCTCCATTGCTTACCGACTTCTTGGCTGTCATCGGTACTTCATTGCATTTATCAGGGTCGAATTTCTGTGTAATCTTTTGATTATATTGTGCTTAATTTCATGTATATTATCGTCTTCTTCAGATTATTAGTATATATCCTACTATCTTGTATATTACATATAAAACAGTAAATCTACTGATTCATTCGTCAACAGATCTCCGAAGCTATTAGGCATAAAACCTTCATTTTTATACATAGGTCTTATGTTGTAGATAAGACGGAATTTTGTGAAATGTGACACCTAAGAGGGAAGGAGGGAGGGCTTTTTTTGACATTTATCAGATCTCCATAACTATTAAGTGTCCCCGTTGACATTTTGTACAAGTATTCTCCTTGAGCCGTAAGTTGTAGATAAGACGGGATTTTGCAAATAACCCATGAGGGGAAGATTAGAACTTTATTATTATTATTATTATTATTATTATTATTATTATTATTATTATTATTATTATTATTATTATTATTATTATTATTATTATTTATCAGATTTCCGAAATTATTAGGCGTACAACCTTAGAATTATGTGTAAATATTTTCCTTGGATGCTCTGTTGTATAAGATATAAGACGGGATTTTGAGAAATATAACACTTAGACGGCGAGGGGATTTTTTTTTTTTTTTTTTTAATTTACAAGATCGAACCTATTTTGTATAGAAAGTTGAAATTGAGCACAAATATTCTCCTTTACTGTAGATAAGGCGGCATTTTGCAAAATGCTACCCTGGTATGCTACTTGATTTTTTTATTTGATTATTATTATTGAATCAAAAGAACCAATATATTTCAATCAAAAATTTTCTTGTATGCTTTATATCTGAAGAACTACAGACAGTGTAGCCAAAAACAAACTATTACTTAACTCAGTATGATGTGCTTATTCCATAGAAAATACGAAAACTCGATTAGGACCATTGAAAAATTTTGTGGCCCCTGATCGAAGATCCAATATATTTCATTCAATCAAAAATTTTCTTGTACGCCTTATATCTAGAGAACTACATACAGTGTAGCCAAACCCAAACTATCAGTTAACTCAGTATGATGTGCTTATTCCGTAGAAAATATGAAACTTGGTTTAGGCTCCTGATCCGAAAACTAATTGTTAACCAAAATCCCAATCTTTTGATTTTTTTTTTTTTTTTAATTATTCCTAAAATTCTTGTTTTTATTCTTCAGAGCCCCAAACTACTAGACATGGAATCTTGAAATTTTGTATAATTATTTTCCTTGCTTTCATCTTAGATTGTATGTTGTTCTGCCTTGAATCATCTCACACATCTGATGATTAAATCAGTTTTGGTTATACATATAATTCTGATTTAACGAATTACTGGGAGATTTTGGTTGTTTTCTTTAAATGGGGTTTTTCGCTAAATGTTTTATATATATATATATATATATATATATATATATATATATCTATATATATATATATATATATATATATATATATATATATATATATATATATAGAAGTCCACGGCATAAAGAGGAGTTTCACCAAGATAATATGAGATTCTAATATTTAAACACATTTTATATTTAAATCAATAGTTCTGAATGATTTTGATTTGCCATTTTAAAGATTGTTCATATAAAAATATTACAAAATTAAAATATTTAAATAAATATAGAAAACATCTTGCTTCAAACAGGTTATGGATATTTGACTAGCACCCCGTAAATAATTTCTTGTATTTACATTTTTGCCATTCAGTCACATTCTTCATCATATAGATATCTCCAACAATACGAATAAGAAATTATATTCTTCCGGATAGAACAACTATTTTTTTTCTTTCTTTCACAGAAAATGACACTTAAGCTCCATTAGATCTTCCATTTAAGCTTATGCCAAACATCCTTATGATGATTGATTAGCAGGAAATTCCAATTTAAATCTGTTTACCAACCATTAAAGGAACCTCATTAAAATCACGATTCGCCCTCTGCCACTCATGACAATAAATTAGTCATTTTTAATTTATTTTTATTCCAAAAGTGTGTTCATAAAAGAATTCAATTCGTATTAAGAACGCATTTAGTAACCTTAACATTAGGTGGATTAAATGCATATGTCAACAAGTGACTGTATATATCACCATTCTACCGTTTCCTAAAGATAACTCTGAGTAATTTCTACGTGATGAATATGTAAGTCTTCATAAACAATTTAACATTTCTATTGACAAAAAACTTCAGAAATCTCTAAAACATGAATGATTATGGACAACCAACAGTACACAAATGTATAAACTAGATGGAATTACATTAAGCTTCAAGTAAAGCTCAATTTTGTATCTGTTCCGTCATTATATGGTAGATTTATAACACGTGCATCGCAAATATATGCTGATTTTTCCCCCTTAAAATAAATATAATTAGATTTATTCTTCATATACATACTTCTTTCATAAATCAAAAGTACTTTTTCCGTTATAATCGTTAATATATTGTTACAACTAATGCTACGTACGCAGTAATCTACTTATCTTTCTCTCTCAGAACGAAATTTGTGTTTTAAAAAGAAGATATAAAAAGGGTATATACAATCACCTAATAACAAACAATTGTAACAATAATTGAAGATAGTGATATGGAAATTGCAGCAACTTGAAGCGAAATTCAAATTTCAGTAACCGTTGACTTAGCATTGGTAAAAGACATGTTGTATTAATAAAGACTTGCATAAATAGACATGTGTGATCAAACCTAAAAAAAAGATCAGTATATGATGTCAGAACCTTACTTAGTTAAGCCCAATAATTATCAAAGAAATTTTACTTGGCGAGGAAATGATAAAATATATTTTTTTTAATCATTATATTTAAATTTAATTTAAATAATGACAATACCCGTCACTAACAACTAGAGGGTTTCATTATGCATTTGATTTGTCATCTTGCTGAGGAGCTTTCAGTTGTCAGCTTCTAACAGGTTAATGTTAGCACCTAACAGCTAACAGGTCAATATTAATGTGGTAATATTCAAATTTAATTACTCTAGATCCGTACGTGAAAGTATGGCTTCAGTTTGGGGACAAGAGGATAGAGAAAAGGAAGACGCCCATTTTCAAATGCACTCTCAACCCTGTCTTCAACGAGACTTTCAACTTTAACGTTCCATATGGGAGAAGATTCGAGAATGTTCGCTTGACGTCATGGTGATGGATTTCGACAATATCGGAAGGAACGAACTCATTGGAAGAATTTTGCTTGCTGGTGAGTTTCTTATAATGTTTAACAAAAATCTAAATCATTACAAAATCAAAAAATAAACTACTAATATATGAACAATTTATGGAGATTTTTTTGTTCGTATTTGTTATAATTTTCTTACATATTAAAACTTATTGTAAATCTATCAACAAATTATTGTAATTATGGTTATATATGTATATTGTACTTTTTATTGTGTATGATTATGTTTTTCTCTTTTCTTTCGTTCATTCTCTGTTTTTAGTTTGCGATTTCTTTGTGCTAATAATAGTTTGTTTTGTTTATATTTATAAATAGAATAAGCTGATATATATATATATATATATATATATATATATATATATATATATATATATATATGAAATTCCGTCTCTTGCTCTTATGATTAAGGAATCTTATTAACTTATTACATGTTTCTATATTAAAAAAGTAAAATTATGTTTATTTTGTAATATCAATTTAGAACTTTTAATTGCTAGTGCACTCGAAATAATAATAGAACTAGCATCATTATATCAATATTAGCAACACTGAGTTGCAAAGAAGAAAAAATGAAAAATGAAATCTTTAAGTTTTACGTCCCACAGTTATACCGGTTAGGCTAGAGGACACGGTGATGATGAGAGATGATGAAATGAAGAAAGTGGCAGGAAACGGGAGAACCCTAGTGAAACCCACGAGCACGGTGTTTGCCCACCACAAAGTCCACATGGCGCGAGCTGGGATCGAACCAGGGACGCCAAACACCGGAGGTGAACGCTCTACCATTGAGCCACCGCGCCCCCTGTGTTGCAAAGAAGAGTATATAATACAAGGCGTATCTATGCTAGTTTTCTGTATCTTACATTGTTCTTGCTGAGCGTATTTGAATACAAAATACGATAAGTGCCGATTCTCGCTTTCAAAAAAAATCCTATTTCTAATTCTAGTATTGTGAAACGATTAGCTAGTGTTATCCTCTTATGTAGTGAAAGAATTTAAACAAAATTATACTCTTATGTGGGAGGAAAAGAGTTTATAGGAAAAATATTAAATCTGTATAGCTCTTGGTTTTCTTCTAATTTTGAAGTTCTCTAGTTTTTTTTTTTTTTTTTTTTTTTTTAATTATGACTTTAAATAAAAAGAGTGGAAACCTTCTATTCATAGAGATCACTGAAGTAAACAGGCAACTTTCTGGTCAGTTCTTGTTTGGGTGACTCTTTGATAAATCAGATGGTGTTAGCAACGCGGCATTCATCTAACGGTGTGAAGAAAATTGAACTGCTATATCAATGAAAAAAAGTACTGATACATGCACGCAACTCTTCTAATTATTTCAGGGATACTAAATGTGAATTTCGTGCTAAGAAATATTCTTATTCTATGTCCTTTTATCTTGAATTTCTTGTAACATACGCACGTTTTTCCGCGAACCTCTCCACACAGACTCTCGACTACTCTCTACTCAGTTCAGAACTCCATAGATTATTCACTATAACATTCTTCACAGACTATTCACCATTTCACTACTCTCCTCCAATACAGATTATTTACATTCACACCAAGTTCGAAATTCACTATAACGTTCTCCACATACTATTCACCATTACATTCTTCCTCCCGTCCTTTTTCCCCCCTTTCCTTTTCACAAGGACAATCTATTGGCGGTCGTCTGATCCTTCTTGATCTTGGTGGCTGCCGATCTTGTTCCCCTACTGGTGTTCTGCCATCTTCTGGGTATATTTGTGATAGCTGCTTATCTTAATCTCCTACAGGTGTTCTATCCCTTTCTGGGTATCCTCTTGGTAGCTGCTGATCTTGCTTTCCGACTGATGTTCTGCCGTCTTCTGGGCTTACATTTGGGCTTCTTGAGCAGTTGTGTATTTTATTATTATTATTATTATTATTATTATTATTATTATTATTATTATTATTATTATTATTATTATTATTATTATTATTATTATTATTATTATTTTCCTCTGCTACGTTTGCGAACGAATTCTTTCGTTTAAGAAACCATATTTCGTCTTGACATGACCTTGACTTTTTCTCTTCTTGGTCTCTTTTGGCTTTCGGGAAATAGTATTTGATGTCGGTGAGGCTCCCGTATTTTTCCTTGTATTTTACGAAAAACACCACTGGGTTCACCCTTCTGTCAAGTTCACCTTTGGAAACTTCGGTAAAACATCTTGGGGGTTCTTCACCCAGACCATTTCGTTCTTCTCTTATTGTTCCACTTCTTTTCTGTCTTCCCTTGTGTGTTCAAACGCACCCTTCTGTGCTACATTAAATACTGTGCAAGGTTGGAAACTTAACATCAATTCAGCTGGTGGTTTCTCTGTTGCCTTACTTCATGTAAATCGAAGCATGTGTAATATTTCTTTCAGCTTATGCTCTTCCAATCTACGGTTCCATGTAGTTTTATTGTCCAAGAACTATTTCTTTAAAAGCTGATTTACTATCTGCACAACTTTTTCCACCATATCGTTGCTTTCTAGATGGTATGGTGGAGTTAGCACTGCTTTGATGTTTCTTTCCTTTAGGTATGTCATGAAGTCAAATGATGTAAATGGAAGCCCTTTGTTGGAGACTAAAGTCTTTGGATACCCGAAAATTTGAAAACACTCGTCGTCTGATTTTTCGTTTAGTTTCAGATGCTGTAGTTGAGTTTAAATTACAAACTTGGATCCATTTGTAATAACTATCTATTGACAAAAAGAATTTCAATCCAACGCAATCAAAGTAATCCACATGTACTCTTCCTAACGGTTGTTGTTCTGCTTTCCAATTACTACATTGATTCTTCGAATTGTTTTTATCCATGCTACTACATGTTTAACAATATTCACTCATTTCCTTGACATCGCGGTTAAAACCTGGCCACCAAAATACTTCCTTAGCTACCGCTTTCAGTCTCCAAGCGCCTAGCTTATTCGTATGTAGCTGTTCCAGATACTTCCTCCCTAACCTATGTGGAAGTACAGTTTTGCCTCCCATAATCAAATATTTGTTCACAACTAAAAGTTTTTGCCTGTTGTTAAAGAATGTTCTTAACTCTGTGGTATTATGTTCTTGCAACTTCTTGAATCAGACTTTCACTATCCATTTTCTCACCTAATTTAACATTCGATCTGCTTCCGATGTATCCATGACTTCTCGAGGTGCCAACACTATTTGGCTTATAAATTCTTTTCGTTTACTTTTACACATGCTGGTGACTCAAGTTATCGGTAGTCTGGATAGGAAATCTGCCACTTCTACTTTCTTACTATAAAGAATTTTGAAATCATACGATGGCAGAAATAGCATCCATCGTTGAAGTTTTGACGAAGCTGCGTCCAGTATAGCTTTTTCTCCAAATATGATCTTAACCGACATTGAATCCTGCCGAACGAGTATTTATGAAATTTCTTTACTTCATGTATAATCGCTAATGCTTCCCTTTCGAACTGGGAATTAACAACTAACTACTTTCCGAAGACCAGACAAATATTTATTTATTGATACTGATACATGCACACAACATGCATGCATGCACTTTAATTATTTTAAGGATACTAATTACTAACTTCATTTACTACTAGTTCTTATTGATTAAAGATAGACGTAAATTATTATTACTAGCATATATTACCCGCTTCGCTGGATTGAAATAAATAATTTAAATGCACATTGATATTGCTCATTTTCGATCCTTTTTATATGTCATCCCTCCTCATCCCCAAGTGTCGGAGCTGAAAATGGATTTAAACAGTATCAGAAGTGTCCGTTCATCTCGGCGACCGCGAGAACTATAGATTCAACACTAATATCGGTCACTTTTGACCATTCATATATATATATATATATATATATATATATATATATTCCCCCTTCCCCATGCTGCGGGCCGTAGCATCGGAAGTGTACCGTTCATCTCGGCCACCCCAAAAATGTGGATTCAGCAGTAATATTGGTCATTTTCGATGATTTTTAAATATCTCTTCCTGCCCCTCCCCAAAGTTGCCGGTTTGAATTTGGATTTAAACGGAATCGAAAGTATCACTGTTCATCTAAGGGACCCAGAAAACTATAAATTCGACACTGATAGTGGCCATTTTCGATCATTTTTATATATATCTCTCTCCCCCTCCCCCAAGTGGTGGGGCTGATTTTGGATTTAAACCGGATCGGAAATGTCACTGTTCATCTGAATGATCCCGAAAACTATAGATTAGACACTAATATTGGTCATTTTCGAACATTTTTAAATGTTTATCCCCTCCCCTACGTTTTACCCTCCTCCTCCCCAACCATCACGGCTGAACTTGGATTGAGACAGCATCAGAAGTGTCACTGTTTCTCTCATTTATCCCGAAAACTATGGATTCAACACTAATACCGGTCATTTTTGATCATTTTTAAATTTCTTTCCCCCTCCCCATCCCTTACGTTGCATCGTCAAATTGAATAGCCTAAAGTAATCCCTGTCTCTAAACTCATGTATGCTGAAAATTTGATTGAGATCGGTCGGGTGGTTCAAGAGTGATGAAGTCACAAAGGCAGTCATTTTTATTTATTTTTTTTTATTATTTTTTTTTACATATATCCCCCTCCCCTTTCCCTACGTTGGCTCGTCAAAGAGAAACGATAAAAACACCCGAGGACCGACCCTCATATATGTTGAAAATTTGATCGAGATTGGTTGGGTGGTTCAAAAGTTATTAGGCTTTATTAGTTTTTATTTATAAGCCCCCTCCCCTCCCCCTTTCCTAAGATCTACTGTTAAAGTAAAATTACAAAATTTTTTCCAGATTTGAACCTCATGTATTTTGAAAATTTGATTGAGATCGGTTGGATAGTTCAAGAGTTATTATGTTACAAAAATAGTCACTTTCAGTCTTATATAATTTGATTCTTATATATCTCCCCCTCCTTCTCCTCCCCTACGTTGCTCCATCAAATTTAAATCAAGATCGATCGAGTGGTTCACGAGTTATTAAGTTTTATTTATTTCTTTATACCCCCTCCCCCAGCCCTCAGTTCTACCATCAAAGTGAATATTAAAAAAAAAAAAAAAAATGGCTACTTACCAATGAATCCTCGGAATCGTTCTTTATTCATAAATACAAACCTACATTGAACCTTGATACTGGCAACATTGATCGAACATGGGTACCTACCTTTTATGCATACTTTGAATCTGGCAACAGTGACGTAACATAGGCATCGCGTTCTCTTTGATTCAGTTCATTCCTTTTTCATTCTGCTCTGTTCATTTCAGGATCCATTTTGTACGTTACTTTTATTTAGTGATTGTATTCCTTGTTTTACTCCTTTTATCTCCTTTCCGCTTTAATCCTTTTCACCTTGCCACTGAGGAAGAAACCAGGTATGAGTTCCGAAACGTCAAAAAAGTGTTTAAACTTTCCAAGGGAGGATTCATTGGTAAGAGCCAATTTTTTTGTTAATTTGGACTATCCCCCCATGCGCCCATGTAATTATAATCAAAGTGAACAGCCTAAAACCAGCCCAGTTTCGAGCCTCATCCATATTACAAATTTGATAAAGATCGGTCGGGCGGTTCAGGAGATTTAGAGTCACAAACATAGTGATTTTCAATTTTATATTTATAGATTAGTTTAACAATATATTTTAAGAATATTATTACTCCCGGTCTTTTTTAGTTTTTGTAACATTTACACTCTTTTCTGCTAACGTCTCCACACAGACTCCATCCACTCAGTTCAAAACTCCACAGATTGTTTACTATAATATTCTTCACAGATTATTCATCATTACATAGAGGTGAAATTTATGCATATCAGTTATTTCGAAATACATCTCCATTGGTAATTAGTATTAAATTATTACAGATTTCGGCTGTAATTCTATAAAGTTTCTTTCATATTTAAGATGCTTTTTTTTTCTTTTTTACACCATTTTATTCTTCTACGACCACAGTAAAGTAGCTGCACGACTTTTTTCGGTAAGTCCGAAAAACAGACTATGAATAAAAACTGATATTTTCACATTCTTTTTCAATCTAAAATACTTCTTATAGCAGCTTCTTTTATTTGACTGTCCGGAAACGAATCTTTATACATTATATTGTAATTATAGAATTTCTTTGATATGTGAGCATCAACTATCTCATACATTTTATGATATAGATTTTTAATCATTTAAAAAGTATAATTGAAAGATATTGCTTAATTTTATGGCTTTTTGGTCTTTCCGTAATGTAAAAAACAATGTCCTTGTTTCCAATCAGTTCCTCTCGCACTAAAATTACGTAATTACAGCCAGCGTAGTGAGCTTCTACCATTCGATTCAAACTACATTTTTCTTTCTATCTTTTCCACAATAACTCTCATAAAGCTTATCTGATTTTAATGAAACTTGATATTTGCCTTCCTCCAACATTCCAAAATAACCATATTGTTCGAATTGTAATTTTCCAAGAATACGTGGATGAAATGGGGTAAAATCAACCTCATATTGCAAGTTTGCATGTATACCTACCGAACAATTTTCCGATATAAGTTAGTAAAAACCACTTATTTTGATAAAACAAGCTGTATATTTTCTATAGGGTGTCCAAATCGAATGCATTAGTTGTGGTTGAAATTGTCAAGGATAAATGGACAAAAGGGGGTAATTTCCTTAAAATTTTAAACTTTCATCATTTAAATAACATAAAAAATAATTTTCTTTGACAACTTTAATTAAAATATTTTATTTTGATGAAACATGGCGTATATTTTCTTTGAGAATTCCTAATCATCCCGTTGTTTAGGAGTTAAGTCTGTCCTGAGTTTAAGAGTGAATCCCTTAAATTAACAAACAAACCAACAAAATTTGATGGTAGTTCTTGTAAAGAAATACATTTGATTTTGAAGCAATATGGAATATATTTCCTCTCAGACTTTCTAGTGTTTTCTACTCCATAGAGTTAAAATCGAGAAACAGTAAGAGGTAAATTTACCCCCTCCTTCGCCAATTAAAAATATGTTCTAAGATAAATTTCGTAAAACGTATTCGGTTTTGACGGAATATGTATGGCGTGAAAGTTCTATGAGACTTTCCAAAATTCCTATTGTTTGGGGGATTGAAATCATCCTATAATGAAAAATGGATTAATATTCCACCTTAGATTTAAAAAATATACTCTACGAGAATTCATTTTCAAAACCTCTCATATTTATGAAACATCGTTAAATTGATAAGAAATAAGGTGAAAAAATCTACATTAAAAAGGAGCTTTCTCCCGGTTCTGCAATGCTCAACATCACACTAACATTATGAAGTTACCATTCATTCTTAAATAATGTAAACAGAACTAGTCACAACAATCTTTAAAATTTTGTAACGGTAATATACGAGAAAAATTGTGTAACCATAATAGAAATTATTCATTATTTGAGATTACTCATTTAAAATATTATCGCATCTAGTCTATTGTCGGGAACATTTTATCATTGTGTACAAGTATTCGTTATTTATTATGATCATACAATCACGTCTCTTAATGCTTGTTTCTGCTCTAACTAATCACATTAGAATCATGAAATAATGCACAAAATGTTTGTTTGATTCATTTAATAATATTTCTGTGATACAATATATTAATAATAAGAAGAAAAGTAACTTCTGGTACTGTCACTATCATTAGGAAAACGAGAAAAAAGAAAAGTAGGAGAAATGAAGGAAGATGGTTAGCCTTCTTCGATCCTTTCTTTTATTCTTACTTCTTCCCCACATCTGATGAAGCTTTTAGCGAAGTATTTACGATTAATTTACTTCCCTTTAAGTAGTGTGATTATGTTTATGCTTTTCTCTTGCGATAAATTATATATATATATATATTTAAATAATTAATATTTTTCTGACCAGAGCATGTATTTCTTTATTAAAAATAAATTATTTCGTAACAGTTTCCATAACGTAACGTTATCTTCCTCAGACGTTAATATGTATTTCTTACGTACGAAATAATTTATTTTTAATAAAAAAATACATACTCTGGTGAGAAAAATATTAATTATTTAAATAATAATTCCAGAGTGAACATGGAGGAAATTACACATGTATAAATTCCTATCTGATGAAGGATTTAGCGATAGAGCATAGTCGGTTTCCTTTAATGTTGAGTGGTATGTTTTCACTATTTTCTAGTAACTAATTTGTTTTACGTAGCGGCTTTGAGATCCTTTTTTTAAGTTTAACGTCCTACGATTATGCTTTTTAGACTAAAGAAGACAGATAATTAATAAAATATGAATGATTCTAAACTTTTGTGCTCTCTCACCGGAAATTCGGGACCCCATGCCTAAAAGGCACAAGCGCTAGTCACTAGATTAATGGGACACCTTAAGATACTTTGGTTTTAAATATACTTATCAGTGAAGATGAGTTTGTCCTAGTCTACGATTTGCTTGATTGATTTATTTGTTAGAATTTACGTAGTAGTTGGTAAAGGGTCTTTCCTAATAAGATAGTGAAATCGGCCCTTGATCCAAATTGGGTCGCTACTGACCCAAAATTTTAGGTTAGACCTAACACTATCTCAAAGAAAATTTTGACCCACCCAACCCCCACTCCTTACCGAATTATTGTATCATACATGCTCAAAATTTAATATTTTTTAATTTGATGGGGGTGGTCCAAATAATTTGAAAGTTTCACAGATTGTAGATACAATGTAGGTGTAAATGGTAATATCTTTTCAAAAAATCCGTTACGTATTCTAATTTTTTTTTGTGTGTGTGTGTGTGTGTGTGAGTGAGTGTGAGTGTGCATTGAAATTTTCAAAAATCTTAGGAAAAATGTTTGAGGGGACACCGCTGATTTTTTGTTCAAAATGTTTTTCAGGGTCTGAACGCGATGGCAACATTGTCAAAATATTAAACAGAAAAATGTTTGTTTCAGTTTTTTGACCATTTTAGGACCCCTCAAGGTCAAAACTTCGAATATTTCTTTGCCAGAGTTCACGAGTTTTCTTTCTCTTTCGTCACTAATTTATTTACAACAGGATCTAAAGTTGAAAATATTCCAATCAACGAAGACAGCGATAACGATTGAATGAATTATCGCAAATTATATGGTGTTTGGTTTTTGACTTATTTTTTCTTATCGGAAAATATTTATGTGTACCTATATTGCTTTCTATGTTAAAATAAATGAATATCTATAGTAAATAAGTTTACTCAAATATATATATATGTGTAAAATGAAAACACATTGATATAGTTATAATCCAAATACCGTTTTGTCTTCTTTTTCTCTTAAATTTAATATGTTTTTCTTTGTTTTTAAACTTTTAAATTTTATTTTTGTACGTTAAAGATTTATTCGTGATCCTGAAGTTATAATATTCAATTGCATCCAAAATTTTGAATTGGAAAAAAACAACCGAAATTGTGTACAAAATAGATTTCAAATTGATCTTTTGTAACAGAAGCATTATAATAAATAACAGGCATACTTAGGAAAAATTGCAAAACGAGGTTCGGTACCCAAAAATTTGCTTCAAGAAGCGTTTCAAAGTACTATTAAGTTGAATTCAAAGTTTTAACATTAAGGGTTCTAAACTGGTTTAAAAAAATCTGTGAAAAAACATTTTTTCCAGTTTTAATTTTTTGACAATGTTACCGTCACTTTCAAATGTTCCCTGAAAAAGTATATCATTTTGGATGTAGGAACAGTGACCGCTCGTCGTTTCATGCGCTTCAAACTTATCAATAATACGTTTGATTATTAGGCGGGTTGGTGGTTCAGTACCAAACTCCCCTCTCCACTGACGCTGCACTTCGATGGCATTCCCAAACCTGATAAGACATTTCAAAACGTACTACCCTGCTCGAACGTCAAGCGTGCTCCTTTCATTTTTTATCTCACTAACCGTGCTGACAGTACCGACATCTGTTGAGCGAAAAACCGTACTACAACGTAATTTTAACTGAAAACAATGCGAAAAACCATATTACAACATACTTAAATTTCAGAACAATTGTCAACGCTAGTATCCTGATACAGGATTACAAAGAGTGTATACGTTTTTTTCTGGCAGACTATATTTCTAATATATTTTTTGTGTCATTTGCTCCTCTCCTTCTTTTCAAGGTTTTCTCTCCTCTAGTAACCATAGTCTGTAAATGACTGACTACTTGTTCTGGCAAAAATTCAAAATTACTACCAGTTTCACAGATCAGATGCACTTCCGTTTCCTCTAATAACTATTTTCTTCTTCTTCCCTGCACCATAACAACAAACCTCTTTACAGCCTGAAAGCTAGTTGCTTTCGTGTTCGAAATAATCATGTAAATCCTTTTCGTTTTGATATAATGCTGCATATTTAATGCTTAACCAGGTTTACTAGAACAGTTTTTTTTTTTTTTTTTTTTTTTTTTTTTTTTTTTTTTTTTTTTTTTTTTTTTTTGTGACCAGTATGCTTGTTTTGGGTGACCCTCTTTATGGTCTTCGAACTTCGCACTTCCTGAAGGCTTCGCGAAAGTAAAATGCTACTTTCATTTTAGTATTAATTCCATCCATCCTAATCCCGTTATTGTGGGGTAATGTGTTAAGTATATTCAATCATCTCCAATAATGTCTTCCAATAATGATGGAACGAAGTCAGTTAGTAAGATGTTTTCAGTTGTATAGCGTTTCAATTTTTCACTTACTTCTCTTTCAATTAGGCCAATGTGGAGGATAAGTGAGTTGTATAGCACACTTATTTCATTACATACTTGCTATTTGCAGGAAGACATGTCCCTGAGTTCTACTTATAAGGGATAATCGTCAAATCATTGTTCCTAAACTGCGAAAATAAAATTCGAACACGATAGTACGCAATATTGTCACCTTAGCAGTGGAAATCACCATCTGATAGAGCATAAGGTACAAGAAATACCATGGTTTTCAATTTCGTTTTTATAAGTCATATTTATCATAGAACTATTGATGATTACTAGAGCACAGAATCTCACATCTAAGAACATCTTACACCAGTGCTCAAAATAACTCAGAAACAAGAGCCAATCAAAGGCGATTTCTGAAAGGGACTAAGTTGTACAGAAGGCAAGACAGTTATTATGAAAACGTATTGTGTACATAAATACACGTATGTAGAATGTTATACACATAAGTATATAATTCTTTTTACTCGTACCGAGTTCATATTAAAACACTTTTAGCACTTAGTTCGCACGGATATAAATCTTTCATTATATTTTGAAGGCGAAACAAACACGATCTATAACTTCCATGTCACTTGTAAAACTTTAAATCTAAATCGTTCGGCAAACAGGAACTTTTGTAATTCCTTTCATCACGTCTATTCGTGTTATATACTTTTATATGGATCCTTACTTTTTATTTATATCTTATCCTTGTCTGCCATGTTCTGAATATAGGACATGATAAAGGACAAACATAAGAAAGAAAATCTATTTATATAATATTTTTTCTTAGATAATATTTTGATTTAGTACAGTTGTATTTATTCAAAACAAGTAAATAAATATTTGTACAGAATTAACATCCAACTGAATACGAAAGTTAAATTTAGTTGTATTCTTGTTATTCAGACAAATAATACAGGTCTGTAATCAAGTGTAAGAGAGTTCAACGGAAAATATATTAGTAGTGTAGGAGTAACTTCATTCTGCCTCGTCTATATATATTAGTATTATTATTATTATTTAGTGATGCCAAATACGAGCTATATCGAAATATTGAATTCGCAGCAGCAATATTCATTCACTACTAATCAGTTTTGACTTCTCATAATTCCCATACATTTTCGTACTTTCGTGTGTGCTTTGGTCATTATATTTTACCAAATGACTAAACAGTTCCAGATGTTAGGTAGAAGTAAACTATTTCAACTAAAATGGTTTTTCATCAAAAGAATTACTGTATGTTCCTTGAGAATAATTTAAATGTATTTAGGTAAGCCACCAACAAAATTATATGTTAACCTGATTCATGTTCTTTCGTCACTAATTGCAGAACTAATAAATTACTAGTAATGTGAACATTTTTCTAAAATATAGAGAGAATAAAATTCTTTACATGTTATCAAGAATAGTACTTTAAGTTGATACTTTAGTTCTAAACGTAGTTGCAAAGTTGGTAAATACTTGTTGGTGAATGTATCTTCCTATGTGAAAGTTATACGTATATATATACTTAATATTGAGCTGTGCACATAGTATAGAATAACTTTTTTTTTTATTTTTAAGGCAAAAATGGATCTGGAGCTTCAGAGACGAAACATTGGCAGGATATGATTACCAAACCACGTCAAACCATAGTCCAGTGGCACCGATTAAAGCCGGAATAATGAAGGCTGGAGAAAGAAGGCTGAGATAGATTTGTTATAAAGTTTCTTCTCTTCATTGTTATGGATTTTTGTTAGAAAAAAAACTCGGAAGCAATGAATAATGTCTGTAATACATATACAAATGGCACTGTTCGATTGCGAGAAAAAGAATGAGAAAATGAGGACAACTTTTTGTAATGCATGACTAAGAATGAAACAGATTTTTTTCTGATGTATTGTGTATTCTCAGCCATTTAAGTATTTTTCCAAAACACATTTATAATTGTAGTTGATCTATTCTGAATTCTGTAGTATGTTTGTATAAGTGTAACAGAGAAAGAGAATGTGATACATGTGAAAAGTGCATGTAGTATTATGGTTTCTTGAAAGATGAAAGAGCATGCATGACAGTGCATTTTTGTTTCGCCAAACTATAAACCAATTATTTTAGTGTCAGGAAAAACCCTATTATGTATTAGTTTAATAATAATCGATCTTAGGTATTATGTTATAATAATGGTAATACGATAGTATTGATCTATTACTGCAAAATTATTTCTTTTATTTCTGGAAAGCATTCTGAATAATTTTATTGTGAATAGTTAAATACTCCTTAAATTAAACGATCAAGTACAGAGGCCGCTTTGTGATACTACAATTGAATGTTAAAAATAATAACAATTATATAGATTATTATAACCAACCACTTACCTTTGACTACCATCAATTATGGAAACTTATCGTACTTATATACAGTTGTACTTTTTTTTCTCCGAATAAGACTCGTTGCATCCCCATGAAAATATATTCAATGTCAGTGTTGTGGCTTCCACATTATCAATTTCAAACGCACATAACAAATTTTACTTTTTTAAAAACATTCTTATATGTTAGTTATGTGATAAAAGTGGACTTCAAGATTGAATATTTTTATTCATTAAAATTCAAATTCAAATATTTCATTTATGATCGAATAACATTTCCTTATTAGTAAATTAATAATAATTGAAAGGATTTTGATAACTTGATTTACCACTATGTAATTAAAAAAAAAAAAGTATTGAAAGATGTTCAAACTTGAAAGCATGTGGCTCATAATGAATTTGAGTGACTTATCTGAATCTTTAACAACTATTATTTTCATCATTTTTTCATTCAAGTAGAGCAATGAAAACAATAACATTATAGAACAAAGTACTTTATCTATAGAGTACAAAGGCTTATATTTTGTTTATCATAAAATTGCGTTTCCTAAAAAATAATAATTCAATCCTTACCGAAGAGTATTAGTTGTGGTTGCCACCTAATAACGTGCATTGTAATATCATTAAAAGTTCTGTTTAAGGAAGAATTAACTTGAGAATTTTATTATTTATTTAATTTATAATAAATATATCAAATATTTAAATACGTTTACTTAAATAATAATGACTCAAATTTAATAATTTTTAACATGTGTAAACTACACGAAATAAATTGCCGTCAGGTTGTTCAAAGTGAAATTTTGTATTTTTTTCTCTTTGCAAAGAACAGAAGAGCTTGCAGTTGTCCTGGGCATAAGGATTATCGTTAAACAGTGACTTGTGGTTAAGTCAACAAGCAACGCTGTGGAAAACAAATATAATTAAGTAAACCTTGTATTTGCAAACTAGCAAATTTAGTTTATATCCACATCTTAGAATTATTGCTCTAATTATATTATATTTTTTTCTGTTGATAGTTGATTTCATGTGATGATGATGTTATTGACAAGCATAGGTGTAAGTGTCACATATACAGTATATGTCAGAGATTTAGCTGCCAGAGGTCCAACGTTTTAGCAGAAAAAGAAAATGTACCCGTTTTATTCTTCCTGTAGAATATGTGATGTTCGTTTCTCATGTATGAAACAATTTCGATGCAGGAAAAAAAACTCAATGATAGTCTTAGTAAAGAAATATTTTATGAAATCTTAGTTCTGCGTAAAGTATCAACACTTGTTCAAATTACAAGTAACTGATTCTAAAACAAGTCATACTTGTACCTTAAAATATGTTCCACTAATTTCCTGCCTCTTTGACGTTTCATACATTGATATAATTCTTTCTCGTAGTATAAATATTTTATTATTTTTGTAATTTATTGGCACAAAGAAAAGTTTGTTCCATATGCTATGGTAACACTGTAACGACAGAATTGTGTATATAGAAAGAATCCCTTAAATTTATTTTCGCTCTTTCCTAAGTGAAATATTAGATCACTTAAAATTTCGTATCCATGCATGAAAACTTTGTCTGTGCCTGTGTGTAATTGTGCAAGTGTATGAATTTCCTCTGTACTTTTAATCGTTGCCAGTGTTACCAAAATAATTTTATTTATCTTTGCATTCTAAGTAGTTACAAAAAGAAAAAAAGACGAAGGGGCCAATCATTGTAGTTTAATTGTTTTTCATGTTTCTTTATATTTATTTTTTGACGTGTTAATGACAAGATCACTAATTAATATAAAATACTAAACTCCATCTTTCCTAAAAACTAAAAGTACCCACTAATAATGCTGTTAAGACTGAAAAATTTCCTAAATATTTTGTGTTTTAGATCTAAGTGGACAATCAACATAATATTTTTAAGAATAGAAAGAAAAAACTGGTGGAAAACAAGGAAAAATAAAAGCAAATTTAATTTTCATGCTATGTTGTTCACTGTCACATGCTCTGATGAAAGCATTTGCTATGTTTTACTGACATTCTTTTACGTTTTTGTAAGAAAAAATGTACCCCTTATATACACAATCCATACTTACCCCGTTTAAAAAAATGCATATGCATATTATATATATATAAATGTAAACTTATTTTAAAAACGCACTGCGCAGGCGCATAATTGTACATAAAATAACACGTTAGTCTTAAAGAGAGTATGAAAGAGTACTTTTGTTAAGAATATAATTGTAGCATAGAATTAATTTTCTCTTTATATGAATACTCTACTTTCATTATGGAAAAAAAAAGTATTCTAAATCTCAATGTGATTTTAGTTTTCTTCATATTGTTTTACATGAGTATATTTAAGTAGAGGAAAAGAGGTGTTCTATTTAAAATATAAGGAGTAGATTAGGACATGTTATGTTACCTTTTCGTACATTTCATTTGTAGAATCGATGTAAATTCTCTGAAGAATAGTAAAATTATTATTTAAGAAAAAGCAGCGTTCTAACAATATTAGTTTATACAAAGTACTTTGTATGTGAAGTCTTTAGGAATTATCAACAATTATTATTTTGGTTTGCTTATGAAATCGTAAAAATAGATTTTTATAGCCCTATAAGTAAGAACATTCTTTAGTATATTCCATTAATTTTGCTTCGTTGACTCTCAGCAATGTTTGTAAATATCTTCCCTTTCTCAAAGAGAGAAGATATATCTGTAGATTGTAACTGTAGTGCCTAACTATTCACGTTGATTACAAGTGTTGTAGTAAGAACTTTATTGCTGCGTGGCTTTAAGGTTTGTATGTGAATGATGAACTATCGTATAATTCTAGGTTATTTCAATCAGTGTATGTAGCTGGCAAGGGACTTGTTCTTATACCAAAGAAAACCTAATAACTCTTTAGGTATAAGTGACATCTAGTGCTAAATGATAAGCACTATTTCTGTAAGGTTATACCTATTCACAAGAAATCGTAAAAGAAAGTTTTTTTCTATAAGTTTTCTTAGCTATAATTCTTGAACTCAAGATCACAAAAAATACACAAAATCTTAAAGTTGAAAATTTGTTATTGTATATTTTTTTTCGATCACATAAATTTAAGCTTTAATCATTGAGTTTATTAAAATAGAAAAGCATGATAAGTATGATATTTACTTTACAGTATATAAGAAAAGTATTTATCAGAATATGTATTTTACTTTAACTATATGTAGACTTCATTAGCGACAAATTTGAATCATGCAACAGTTTCTTTAGTTCTAGGTGCTAATATTTTAAAATTCATATTTTCCAGTTTACGAAACAACAGTTTTCTCATTTTGTGTAAGGAAATAGATTGTAACATCTAACTTTTGCTACAAAATATGAAAAGCCGAAATTTAGAGCGCGTGTGTGAGTGTTTTCGTCGATCTGATTAACTTATTATTTAAACTATGTTAGATTATTTATCCTAACCCAATCAGTGTTTTTAAATATTTTTCATTAGAAAGCATATAGTTCATAAAGTTTCATTTATATTAATAGATTTTCATTTAACTTTAATTTCCCTTAATTCTTGTTTATTTCGTTGTAAAGAGAAAGTAATTTTAAGTAATTATATGATTCTTTTTAATACATACTTGAATTTGAATAACATACATTTAAAGTATTTACATTGAAATCTTTAATTCTAATGTTCTATTCAAAATTAAAGAAATTTTAATGTTATCTAAAGACGAAAACTCTAAGTTTAGAATGTTTTTATGTATCGGTGTTATGTTTTATTACATGGTAATAGACAGAAAAAAATGTAGCCATTTTAAAGTAGTTTGCTTTAGTCTGTAAATAGCGATCAGTTCCTAAAAAATGAAAATTCTTAATTTTTCTTATAATATAAAATTATACATTAAACCTAGTTAATATATAATTTTTAGTTACCATTCGTACAATGTTTCAGTATATCAGCTTTCAAATAGTTAATATCCATATATTTCATCACTTAATCATTAACCTGATAAGTAATCCTAATGAAGAAAAATAAGTACTAGCATTGTATTTAACAAAATAAGTGGAAAGTTTTATTTAACCATTAGTGCATTTTTTCACCATGTACTTCACTAAGAATTTAAAATAGAATTTATTTTTTAAAACATAGGAGAAATAAAAATATTAATATCTTCGTGTAGAAGGAAAATCCATTTATGCTATCTCCACCCTAATGTTATGACTGGGTATTTTGTGGGAATCAGTAAAAGTGTACTGTAATTACATATGCACATGTAGTTCAATATTTCATTTATTAGAAACAATATACATATATACATAAATTCAAATATAACTAAAAGCGTATGTGTATGAGTATATTGTTGCAGAGTACATATATGTATATAAGAAAGAGAGAGTGAGAGAGAGATAAACATATGCGTATATAATACATACAAAACCCTTATGAGCATACTTCCACTTATCATAATATAGCTATAAGTTTAAGTATGTATACTAATCAGATTTACAACCCTTGCCAAGCTCACTTGTAAAAAAAAAAAAAAAAGTCTGTGCATGAGATATCCTATTGTATATCTTAGTGGATAAATGCACAGCAAATATATACATATATAGAATATTACATATTAATACCGATTATGTAAATAGAGTTGTGTAGACATGTTTCAAAGAAATATATATATAACGAAACGTTATCTGCAAAGAAACAGTGTCCGTTTTAGGTTTCACATTTGGTAAATGTTACAGTGTCTATTTGCATAGTGAGAACAATTTAAATGTACAAAAAATATCTACAAAAACTAAAAGAAAAAGGTAAATGTATATTTATACTCTTGAGTAATATTTTGAAAATTAAATCATAGTTGTCATGACGCTATGATTTATATAACAGAATACAGATCTATATATATATTAATAAAAAGATATATATAAATCGTAATGTATTTTTGAAGTATTGTTTGTGTCAAAGTAGTCAAAGTAGAAATATGCTTGTATCCATATTTTCTTCATCGTTTCAATGTATACCATTTGCAAAGAGCTCAAATATGATAAAAATGACATTTTCTGTGAAATTATGAGTTTTGCTATTGTATTGGAAGACAATGTATTGGTTTAAATTGACACCAAAAAATGGAAAAAACTGGATTCGTCAGGGGGAAGAGGGAGTTATAACAATTAAAATCTTGTTTTTCATAGGATGCTTTATAATTTGACCAATGATTCTTACATGCCAATTATAATTTTACCGTCTGTTAAAAAGTGTTATTATTTCATCGTAATACTTTCAGTACAATCAATATTTTGTTAAGATCTAAATTTTTGAATCAAAATAGATTGTCAAGGCATTTCAATAATTGTAATTTTTCTGGTTAGCTTAGAGTGATCACCAAAGCATGAGTTAATGTTTCAGGATTTAATCTATTCTCTAAATTTAATATTACTTTTATTCTGATTCAAACTTGTTTTACTTTGTTTCACTCTTATGTTGTTGTTTATTTACTCTCATTGCATGGCAACAATTTTGAACATATTGTTAATTTAAATATATACTCTTAAAAACAGGAACTCTTTTGTTTTCTAAATTCATTGATTTCAAAAATAATGTAAGTTGAAATAATTTTGCATCATAGTATATAAAAGCAAGCCAGAAAGACATTTTTGAAGTGTTTCTGCATATATTGAAATAAATAATAAAGTAACTACTAATAAATCAACTAATCCTATTCCTCTTAAGAAAATTCACGCCTATATTGCTACTTGAAATTGAGAGAGCATTTTATTTTAAAAATAATTTAATTTCATACATATGTATTATATTATATATTAGTGTACTTTTTTATTAACTCAATATATAATACAACACATTCTCCTTGTAAAAGCATTCTACCTCTATAAAGCATTTTACTCATACCATATTTATGTATGCAGCCTACACGACACACAGACTTATTCTTAAATATTGAAACCTAATCTAAATCACAACCAAATCGTACCTAATCACTATGTAAAAACCTGACCCCGATTACTGCAGTTAAAGATACGAAATAATTCCTCTTTTTCAAACATCATTTTAAATTTTTACACCATCCCATGGATCGTAAATCAAAAGTGCACATCAAAGTTGATAAGTTATATCTTGACTTTAATGATATTTGAAAGCAGAAAGTTTGTTACGTAAATCAAATTAGAAAGTTAGTGTAGTTCGTTATTGTTAATCTCTTTCTCTTTTTATATATACAGGGTGTTACAAAAATGTGTCAATATTTTGGGAACAGATTCCTCATGTTAAAATAAAAAAAAAAAAGTTAATATGAACCTGTGCTCAAAAGTGGATAGTTTTGGAGTTATAGGGTGCCGAAAACATGAAACAAGTGAATTTTAAAAGTTCATAGCTCCACTACTATGGGGCCTATTGTAGTCGGGTCAAGACATCACTGAGGAACTGGTATGTGAACTATCCAAATATCAAAGTTTAAGAATGCTCCAGCACTTGCACGCCAATTGTTAGAGAAGTATATGGAGAGCGATCAAGTACTCCCAAACGGTCTCTCTTAAAATGGTTGTATAAATACCGGAGGTTCTGAAAGACGGATATTTGGATAGTTCACATACTAGTTCCTCAGTGATGTTCTGACCCGACTACGATCAATTCTTTAGTAGTGGAACTATGGACCTTTAAAATTAGTTTTTTTTCACGTTTTCAACACCTTATAAGTAAGAAACTATGCACTTCCAACCAACTATGCACTATCCATATGGACTTTTTTCTTATTTTGATGTAAGGAATCTATTACCAGAATAGTGTGACAAATTTTTGTAACACCCTGTAGCCTATAAAAGCATTTTTACTAAAGACTTATAAAACACAGCGTTATAAAATGAGAATTCATCAATAATATTGTATGGACAAAGTAATTATATTTTCAAGTTAATATGGTCAGTCAATTTAAAGTCATGCATTATTGAATAAATATTTGATGATTGTCTTACTTAATACTACGTTTTACTTCTATATCCTTAACTATACAATCGTCGGAAAGCCAAGCTTGTTGCAGAATATGATTTTTAAATTTTTATATCCTGCACAGACATAAATAGTAGTGTATTTCTTTGCAATTGAAATTATTGATACTGTATTGACCAATACTACTGGGAAACTCTAGAATTAAATTGTTTAACATTAATAATTTTCTAAATCTTATCCCTTAATTCTATTCATTTATTTCATTGAAATGCAGGAATCCTGGATTGTCATATTATTAAGATACTGTTCTTTAACTCTAATGGGTTTGATTTCTATTCTTGATAGTCTCTCTTAAATACATTGTATTTAGAAAGTATTTATAAGGAGTACTGGAGCTTTTGAAACCAACCATCTTACTGCACTGATCAAGCATTATCCTGCTAACGCTTCCGAAGTTTTACCCTTAATAGCTAACAGAAGATAAAAATAAACATAATGATTGAACCATGATTGAAAGCGAAATAGGAATAAATAAATAATTATAAAATAATGAAATATTAGAGATATATCGTTTGGTATCTGCGGAGGAAGCTTCAGAATGTTCTATAGAAATAGTGATTATTCGTCCATCGAATTTCAATTTTTCTCAAGCTTTCTAGTCTACAATACTAACAATAATAATGATATGGCTATTACGCATATCATTGTTACCTATTCTATTAAATATAGTCACATCAAGAAAGTAATCCGTCCTGTTCTTTTCCTTGAAAGGAAGACAAAACGTAAAGTATATAACTTCCATTGAAATGTGTGAAAAGCAACTGTGAAAAAAAATAGTGCTATAATC